>NC_044324.1:170089689-172489689 GCF_007399415.2 Gopherus evgoodei
AATTGGGATCCAACTCCGTGACCTGAAAATTCAAAGCAGAATTTGTTTCTGCCCCTTCCCCTTCCAATCTCTCAAGATCTGGCTGTATAAGAGAGGAGTGAAATGTGTGATAAAGGCACAAGTAAACTGGGAAAATCTGCCTGACAAATAAGTCCTCTGTAAAAACTCTGCACATTTTACTCATGTTTCACTGAGTGCCATCGTCCCGGGTGGCACTCGAGGGCTAGGAACTCTAACTACTGAAAAGCTAGGCCATGTAGCTTTGCTACGGTAGCGCCGTAGCGTAGATCCTTCATATAGTGATGGAAGAGATTTTTTCCATCGATGTCGGTAATCCACCTCCCCAAATAGCAGTAGCTAGATTGACAGAAGAATTCTTCATTGCCATAGCCGTGTCTTGCTGGGGCTTAGTTCAGCTTAGCTATGGCATTCAGGAGTGGGGATTTTTCACAACCCCGAGTGCCGTAGTTATGCGGACCCAACTTGTAAGTGTAGACCAGGCCCTAGACCAGAGATGGGCAAACTTTTTGGCCTGAGGGCCGCATCGGGTTTTGGAAATTGTATGGAGGTGCTAGTTAGGGGAGGGGGGCGTGGCCTGCCTTCCCCCATTTCTTGCCCCTGACAGCCCACCCCCGGGACCCTGCCCCATCTGCCCCTCCCCCGCTCCCTGTCCCCTGACCGCTCCTGGAACCTCTGGCCCTGACTGCCCCCCGCCGTCCTATCCAACCCCCCTCCTTTCTGACTACCACCCCCTGGACCCCTGCCACCCATTCAACCCCCCCTGCTTCCCTGCTCTCTGACTGCCCCAACCGCTATCCGCACCCCTGCCCCTTGACCACTACCCTGAACTCTCCTGCCTTCTATCCAACCCCCCCCTGCTCCCTGCCCCCTTACCGCGCTGCCTGGAGCACCAGTGGCTGGTGGCGCTACAGCCACGCACCATGCAGCATAGAGCACCAGGTCAGGCTGGGCTCTGCAGCTGTGCTGCCCCAGAAGCTCCCAGCCCCGCCACCCAGAGCATTGTGTCAGCAGCGGGGTGAGCTGAGGCTGCGGGGAAGGGGGAACAGCGGGGGAGGGGCCAGGAGCTAACCTCCTGGGGCAGGAGGGTCCCATGGGCCGCCAGTTTGCCCACCTCTGCCCTAGACTAATAGTTGCTGTGTAACATCCTAGGAGTTTAAAGCTGCCCTCTAGAGGCAGCGTGTCTAACTGACTTTGCAGCACTTCTCAGAATGCAGAGGCTGTGATCCTAATTGCATCTATGAAATTAAAACTATAGTAGATTGGGGGAGAGGGGTGGGGAGGAACAGACAAAAACATGATCCAATCCTTCTAGTACATGAGACAGTCTTTATAATGAAGAGAAGCAAAAGCCTATATGGATCTGAACTTTACCAAAGCTCAGGGTATCTGTTTTGGTGTCTGAAATTGTTATGTTTAAAGTTCTGAGCTGAAATATGATCCAAACCAGAATGTGGGTTTTAGTTTGTGCCCATCTCAGATTGCAGTATCAAAGGCATGATCATGATCAGGGGCTGTGGAGATTCCTCTCCCATGTAATGAGATGCTCTGTCTCTTTAAACGTGATGGGTAACTCTTGCAAAGTGCTGAAGGACTTCACTGCAGAATTAATTTAAGTATCTGTGCTTGAGTTACTTCTCTCAATTTTAGCCTAGCTTGAGTGAGAGCAGCCACACTGCAAATAGCATGCAAGCTGCTTTGTCCACTCAGGTGCTGCACTCACTCGTGTGAGGGTCTACGAATTCTGTGGGCTGTCCTCACGGTCCTTGGCACTGCAGTAAGCAGAACCACTCTATGAATTAGCTCCTAGGAATTGTGGAAGAACTTGTCTGTCCCTTCATGAGGACTGGTGGTTAGAGGAGAGGAATTATGGGAAGGCATTGGAGGACAAGTGGCACATGAGTGGAACTAGCCTTCAGCCACACTATAGGATGGTCATGTTAGCAACTAATGAGTTCTGCTTACTCGAGTTGCAGCCTGAGCCCCCTTATGGGCCAGCAACCTGATTTACAAGCACCACACTCAAGTGAAGGGTTAGTATGTGTGAATGGGGAACAAGTTACAACTTTGCAGTGAAGACAGCCCTAAGTGACTGAGGGTATGTCCACACTACAGCGACACAGCTACAGTACTGCAGCTATGCCATTGTAGCACCATAGTGTAGATGCATCCTGCCTCAACAGAAGGGTAGGTAATCAATGTAGGTAATCCACCTCTCCAAAAAGGTGGTAGCTAGGCTAATGGAAGAATTCAACAGTGGAAGTTATATCACCCTAACTGCATGGCACAGGGCACAACATTTTCACAGCCTTTAGCGATGTAGCTAGATTGATGACATTTTTAGGTGTAGATCAGGCCTTAGAAGCCTAAGTTTCATGGCAAGTTAATGGATCTTAGGTGCTTTCAAACCCTTTACTAGAGATAAACACTGAATAGCGGTAGAACTGAATTAAAATGAAGGAAACCCTGCTTTGAACTGGGAGGAAGGGCAGAAGGGATTAAGAGTTCAGCTCCACTAACCAGTGGTCAGATTGATGAAAACAAGCTGAGGTTAAAACAAGTGGTAAGTGGTGGTTAAAATGAATAGTGGCACTCGCTGCAACTGACATCCACACCCCAGCTGCTCCTTCAGTACTCTGTGGAGATCCTCCTAATAACAACTCCATTTCCTAACACTCTTTGATCAGCGGGGAAAAGGCTGACGTGGAGATTATTTGTATTGTCATTAGTCATTGGATTTAAAACTCAGTCAACATTCTCACAGCTGCTGTTTCAAGCTGTCTGCATAACTGGGCAGACGTCACTGCGTCCATTTACATTAGGGAGGGCTTCGCAACCACAAGGTTGAGAGACTTGGAAAGTGCTGGGCTAAATGCAAGTGTACATTCTGGTGCAAAGACAGTGCCCCATTGAAAAGCACCTTCTTACTGAACTGCTGTCACTGGACCACTTCAACCCATGCTCCTAGCAAATGTTTTTCCTTGGACAAACGCTGAGCAATGAAGGCGATCCCACTGTGAGAAGAGGAGGCCTTTCTGAGGCTGAATCAATGCAACAAGATTCATGACTAGCGGGTGCTATTGCATTTGTATCTGTCTGTGTCACTCAGGGACTGACTGAAAGGGGCTAAAGTAAGAATAATCATTTTTTTCAGCATGGTTTATGTGCTGCAACATAGCCGCCTTCCTGAGAGGCCTCCACCAGTGGCTACCTACCCCTTAAAAAACTTTTGTCATCTGGCCACAATCCACACTCCTTCATCTGTTCCATCAGTTCTGACCACTGCTCAGTTTTCCCCTTCCCCTCCAGTTCTGTTGGAGGCTGATTCTTAACTGACACCTTACTGAGAACTGTCCCATTTCACTGACTTTCCGAGCCCTCTTCAAAACACCACTAAATCCCCTCCTCTTTGCTCCCTCCACCCAGTGAGACAGTTCCCTATATCAGCCCTTAATCTGAACAACCCTTCACCCATTTCCATTGCTGTAACTGTCACTGTCTAGCTGGTGCACTTTATGAAACTAAAACTAAAAAGTAGCTGGATCAGTTAGGACTAAATCTTGCATATGGTGATTTGTCTGTTGCTTCTCTCTGTCCTCATGCTAAGATTAAGTGTATTTATCTGTTGATAGTTTTCTGGGCTGCATGCTTGGTCTAAAGGATTATATATAGGGATACTGCAAGGGGATGGACTCATCTAATTGAGTCTTTTGCCTCTAATTACTGTAATTCTCCTTAAATCCCTCAGTTC
Source organism: Gopherus evgoodei (assembly GCF_007399415.2). NCBI lineage: Eukaryota > Metazoa > Chordata > Testudines > Testudinidae > Gopherus > Gopherus evgoodei. The sequence goes on from NC_044324.1 coordinate 170,093,459, forward strand.
CTAGATTCCTCCCACCCCCAATCTAGAGAACTGACATTCACTTTGGTTACTGGCATAGATCTTTCCCTCTGCCTTTAAGTTGAAGTTTTACACAGAGCAAATGTTGCTGAATTGTATTACTTTGCTTGCTTCATAGCTGGATAAGCATCCCCTGCTGAGAACAGGCATTCAGTATCTTGAAGCTGCTATTGAAGCCTCAAGGGGAAACTTAGGGCTTGTCTACATCAGAAAGTTGCAGCGCTGGTGAGGGAGTTACAGCGCTGCAACTTAGGAGGTGTACACATCTGCAGGGCACCACCAGCGCTGCAACTCCCTGTTTGCAGCGCTGGCCGTACTCCCGTTTTGTCTCGGGTGTAGAGGATCCAGCGCTGGTGATCCAGCGCTGGTAATCAAGTATAGACACTTACCAGCGCTTTTCTTGACCTCCGTGGAATAAGCAGGTATCCCAGCATACCTGAGGAAGCCTCTGGTAATCAAGCTGGTCTCCTTCCCCGGTTTGCTCTCGCGTTCCCCGAACCCCCGAGCAAGCAGGTCTCCTTCCCTGCAGTTTGCAGGGTGGTTCGGGGAACGCGAGAGCAAACCGCGGCGAAGCTGGTCTCCTTTCCCGGTTTGCTCTCTCGTTCCCCGAACCCCCGAGCAAGCAGGTCTCCTTCCCTGCGGTTTGCAGGGTGGTTCGGGGAACGCGAGAGCAAACCGCGGCGAAGCTGGTCTCCTTCCCCGGTTTGCTCTCTCGTTCCCCGAACCCCCGAGCAAGCAGGTCTCCTTCCCTGCGGTTTGCTGGGGGGTTCGGGGAACGCGAGAGCAAACCGCGGCGAAGCTGGTCTCCTTTCCCGGTTTGCTCTCTCGTTCCCCGAACCCCCGAGCAAGCAGGTCTCCTTCCCTGCGGTTTGCAGGGGGGTTCGGGGAACGCGAGAGCAAACCGCAGCGAAGCTGGTCTCCTTCCCCGGTTTGCTCTCTCGTTCCCCGAACCCCCGAGCAAGCAGGTCTCCTTCCCTGCGGTTTGCAGGGTGGTTCGGGGAACGCGAGAGCAAACCGCGGCGAAGCTGGTCTCCTTCCCCGGTTTGCTCTCTCGTTCCCCGAACCCCCGAGCAAGCAGGTCTCCTTCCCTGCGGTTTGCAGGGGGGTTCGGGGAACGCGAGAGCAAACCGCGGCGAAGCTGGTCTCCTTTCCCGGTTTGCTCTCTCGTTCCCCGAACCCCCGAGCAAGCAGGTCTCCTTCCCTGCGGTTTGCAGGGTGGTTCGGGGAACGCGAGAGCAAACCGCGGCGAAGCTGGTCTCCTTTCCCGGTTTGCTCTCTCGTTCCCCGAACCCCCGAGCAAGCAGGTCTCCTTCCCTGCGGTTTGCAGGGTGGTTCGGGGAACGCGAGAGCAAACCGCAGCGAAGCTGGTCTCCTTTCCCGGTTTGCTCTCGCGTTCCCCGAACCCCCCTTGAAGCCGCCCAACAGCGCTGCAGTGTGGCCACATCTAACACCACTTGCAGCGCTGGTTGCTGTAAGTGTGGCCACTCTGCAGCGCTGGCCCTATACAGCTGTACTAATACAGCTGTAACAACCAGCGCTGCAAAATTTTAGATGTAGACATGGCCTTAGGAAAGTTTTATTGAGAGATGGTTCTTGGTTTTTCCTTCTCTACTTTCTCACTATGGACATCTTCCTGGAAAAACAGGATTGTCTGGAGTAATCTACCCTGTAAGTTGTCTGTAGTGGAGATCTTGATACAGAGGATCTTGTGCTACAAGTACCGATAGGCAGAGTGTTGTGGGGTGGAGCAAGAGACTTGCATGAAGAGAGCCTTAGTGAATGTATCAAGTTTCAGCAGGAGGGCAATGGAGTCTAGTAGGCAGACCGCAAGACTGGGATTTGGGAAACCAGTTCCTGTCCCATTCCTAGCTCCGTCCCCAGCTTGCTGGGTGACTGTAAGTAAGTCACTTACCCACTCTGCATCTCTCTGTCTGGACAATTAGGACAGTGGTGCTTTCCTGCATTGAAAAGGCTAGGAATGCCAGATTTTATCAAAATAACCAGGGTAAAACTCAAGATGGATCCCATTTCTACTGGTAGTTAAAACTACCCTGAGGCATCAGTGACTCTCAGAAGTATATGCCCCGCATAGTGCACTGCTGTACTGCTGTATGCACATTTATATAGTCACACAAACTCCATTGACTTAACTTCCTTAGACTCCTGAAAATCTCACCCAAACACCCTTCGAGAAAGAACCTGGCTACCTGATCTTGCTGACTGCAAGTTCTAGAATTCCAAAGAAGAAACAAGTTAGCCTTGATGCTAAAGTTACCATAGGCCAAAACTGGTGCTAAAGTGGGGGTGGGTGGCAGGGAAAGCCCAGTTGCTATGGCCCATCAACCAGCCCTACATTTCTTCTTTGTAAAGATTAACTCCCTGGGGCTAGAACACCTGTAAATGTCAAGCCTGTGGAAAACACCACAGCACTGCCTGGCAGCTCAGGGAAAACTTCAAGAGGGGAATAATTATAGGAGCAGCATTATAAATATTCTAGCTGGCTTTCCTGAAACTGAGCTAATGCCTTATCTCAAAGCCCATCCACTCTTTCATTTATTTATAGCCCCATGTAAGACTCCACTCATAACCATATACCTCCCTTCTTGAATGCTTTGTGCAAGGCTGTACTGTAGTTTACATGTGAAACTAGTATGATAGCCCTTCTCCAGGTTGGTATCTGTCATCTCCAAGGGGCAGGGTCGGGGGAGGTATAGCATATATAGCATAGCAGCCAGGGAACTCTCCCTCTGGACAACAAGAGGGATTAAGTTCCTGAGCAAGCAAACCTCCTCTGAAGGTACTTCCCCACTCTTGGAGAGCACACATTCTGTCAGCACAGTTTCTCTGATCTTGGCCACCTGCAACGGTGCACAGGCCCTGAGATGATCTCAGGCTGTCATGTCCCAAAGCACTTAGGACTTTATGCATTATAAATGGCTCCCAATTGCACTCACACAAACAGTAGTTTTCCTGCACAGGTGTAACGTCCCACAGATCCACTCTACTGAGCATACTTTAGCAAGCAAGATTGTTCATCATCTTTAGTTGTAGGTTTTAGTATTGCTTAAGTCAGTTTACATAATGTGCATACTCTTGGGTTACATTTGCATATCATTTACTGACTAAATTTGGCACACTGATTTACATGATCAGTCTGCTCACCCCCACAATTCATGCATTGTACACACACATTTTTCACCTTCCATTTCTTTGGGAATGGTGCTCAGTTGATTACTTGGAACGCCCCGGGAAGGCTTTATAAGGATGTCTAAAGCTACAGGACAGGATATTCATTGTACTCTGTTCCTTCCCTCATCTTCTGATCCAGTTCTTCATTCTTACTTCATCTTCCCCAGCATAACAGGATGTCTTTCCGGCTCCCATCCGTTGCAAACAAGTCATCCTTCATGGAGCACTAGACTATGGAAACAAAGCTGTGTGTATAGGACACACTTTAAAACTAGCCTCTACAGCCAGGAAGTGCAGGTCCCAAAGGGAATTCTGATTACCCAGTGGTTTATAGAACCTGGACAAACAATGAAAGAACCCCATCTATGCTCTTCATTTATAGAGCGTCTGAGGCTCTCAAAGTGACTTAGCATCACAGTAGCTTTCTTAATTTGTTTGTGAGACTCTTCATTCCCATTTTGTAGCTAAGGGACAGAAGCAGAGTTAGGTTAAGAGACTTGCACAGATCCCATAGAAAGTCTGTAGAAGAGCAGGAATGGAACCCCAATCTTTTAACTTCCAGTAGTTTGCATACTTCCTTCCCTAAGACCTTTGGGAACAGAATAATAGGAGAAGAGAACCTTTTGGGGACAAAGTTCTACTGGGAAGTGTGCTGTAATCCCACATCTGATGCAGACATGCAAGGATATTGTGCTCATTCACTATTGGTGCCTGACATCTGACAATTGCCTTGCTGTCAGACTGCGCTCCATGTGTCTGTGCTGCCTGGTAGCCTGTAAGCTCCTTGGAGCAGAGGCTTCTTGCTATTTCTGTCGTGCTGTGCGCAGAGCTCCATTAAATGGAGCACTTAACCATGGCTAACTCTAATCCTGGGATGTATTCATGTTGCTCTTGGGCTGTGTCTGCATAAACCTTTTCTCTTCAAAATTCCCACCATTGCTATTGATAGAATAACAGAAATGTAGGGCTGGAAGGGACCTCGAGAGGCCATCTAGTCAGCCCCCTGCACGGAGGCAGAACCTAGTATATTGAGACCATCCCTCAAAAGTGCTTGTCCAACCTGTTCTTAAAAGCCTTCAGTGATGAGGATTCCATAATCTCAATAGACTAGCTCAGCCATGGGTGCCCCACAGCCACCTCACTTAGAACAGGCCTAGATGACCGAATGAGAAACATGCTGGCAATCTGTCTACCTCCTACCACTGTGGAGCTGCACCATTCATAGCAATGGTGAGAAATTGAAGGAAAAACACTTACCTCTTCACTGCATCGGACTTTGTTTAGGTCAAGGGTAAAAGCTGGAGATGCATATTCATGACCTCTGTGTCTTTTTTTTCATGCAACTCCTTTTATTGCCTGCTCTGTGGCTTTTGGGAGGAGAGAAGGTATTGAATGATAGACCTGACCTGACTCTTCAACCCACGGTCAACTACATAGGTCAGAAGCCTTCAGTGTGGACCTTTGTCTGACAATGTCGCTTAAAGAAATCTTTCCAGGGCAGATTCTAACATCCTTGCTTGTGTGGAGTAGCTGACTTCAAGGGGACCCTTCCTGGAACAAAGTATCGCTCGCTGCCAAGTGATGGGAATCTGGCCTTGAGCCATGTGCCTGTTTCCTCTGCTGAGCAGGAGCAGATGAAAGCAGGCCAGTTCATCTGAGTCCCTTCTAGGGCTAGACTGGGTGCAGTCTGAGCAGATGAGATGTTCAGGTAGCCATGGTGCTCAGCTGGAGCGGGAGGGAAGAGTGTACACAGCTTGCTGAGTTTTTACATTGTACGTATCAGTCCTTGAACACAGAGGTGATCATAAACAGCTGACAGGCAGGTGTCTTTTACGACTCTTGGCCATTATCAATGGGCTGGGGACCCGGGTCTCCTGCAGACCCACTGTTTTTTGTGGTTTTCAGTAGGGAGAAAAGCAGGTATTCAGGGCCGTCCTTAGGCATAGGCAGAATAGGCAGCGGCGTAGGGCCTCATTCTCCCTGGGGGCACCACTCTGCAGGCAGCCCAGACAGTGTAGAAGCAGGGCTGCTGGGTCCTAGAGAGAGCCGAATGCAGCACAGTCTGAGGAATGGGATTGGCTGCTGGGGTCTCTGGGAAGGGGAGGGAGTAGGGGTTGGGGAAGGAGCTCACCTATGAGTGTGACTCTTTCCCCTCGGCTGAGGTCAGGTGAGGCAGGCTCTGTGGCTCTGGAACCAGTATCCTTTGTTGTTTCCCATAACATCCATTCTTCTCTCCCCCCGCCCCATGGAGCACCCCCTCCTTTCTCCCTTCTCCCCAGGAGCACCCCTCTCTCTCTCCTCCCTCCCCTCCGTCAGGGCTGGGTTGGGTGAGGTGCTGCGGGGGAGGGGAGAGGAGGCAGCTGGCTGGCTGCCTGCTGAGGAATGAAAGTGAAAGTAACTCACTTCCTTGGCAGGCAGCCAGAATTGTAATGTCACACAGGGCTTGGCTGGGGTTAGCCAGATGTGTGAAAAATCAGGACTTGGGGTGGGGTGACCAGATATCCCTATTTTATAGGGACAGTCCCAATTTTGGGGTCTTTTTCTTATATAGGCTCCTTTTACCCCCTCTCCCCCCACCCCCACTGCCTGTCCTGATTTTTCACACTTGCTGTCTGGTCACTCTAGGTGGGGGTAATTGGTGCCTATATAAGACAAAGCCCCAAATATCAGGACTCGCCCTATAAAGTCAGGACATCTGGATCTGGCCACCCTAGCTGGGAAGCACCTCTCCCCGGGCTGGCAGCTGCCAGCGATCCATCTCATCCGGGGGGGAGCTGCACAGGGCAAGATGAGCTGCTGTGGCTCCATGGGTGACCTGTCTGAGATCAGATGCTGTGCTAACTTCACCATGGTCCGTAAGGCTGGTGGTGGTGCCCATTGGCATGTGATTGCACCTGAGGGTTTGCTGCTTCTGTTGCCACTCTGCACCCCAAGAGGTGGATTTTGGGGTCTAATGCAGCTGTTGGACCAGCAGGCTGGGGGGTGAGCCAAGCATGAAAGCAGTATTGTGTTGCCATTTAGATTGTCATTTAACAACTTTGTTTGCCAAAAATTCTTGCTAACAATCCTGAATCCAATTTCAATATTTTTTTTTTTTAAAAATCAATATCTTAGCCAAAAACAGAAAATTAAGTTGTTGACAATTATTAGTGACAGGTTTGGTTAAAGGCAGGGAGTGGGCCAGTTTTCATCAGAGAAACAAAAAATGTTGACTGACTTTCAAATAGCCTGTTACTCCTGATAAGAGCCCTCCAACAACTGTAATATGCTCATCTTCTTACTAGTGTATAAAGCAGGGGTCGGCAACCTACGGCAGACGTGTCAAAGGTGGCAGGTGAGCTGATTTTTGATGGTATGCAGCAGCAGGCTGAGCGGCTCAGCCCATCTCTGCTCTGGGGTTCCGGCTGCTGCCCTATTGCCAGCTGGGATACCAGCCATCGGCCCCATTCAGCTCCTGCTGCTGGCCTGGGGACCCTCAAGGAACCCCAGGCTGGCAGTGGACTGAGCAGGCCAGCTGAACCACTCAACCTGCTGTCAGCCTGGGGTTCCATTCACTCAGCCGGCAGCGGGCTGAGTGGGCTGGTGGTGGGCTGAGCAGGGCCAGTGGAGGGTTGAGTGGCTCAGTCTGCTGCCAGTCTGGGGTCCCAGCATTACTCAGCCTACTGCTACTCCGGGGTTCCGGCTGCCGGCCCCTTGCCAGTCAGGAGCTCAGCCGCCAGCCCCACTCTGCCTCCTGCCAGCCTGGGTGAGCAGAATCCCAGGCTGGTAGCGGGCTGAGGGGGGGTTGGCGGCCGGGATCCTGGCTGGCAGGAGTTGGTGGTCAGAACCCCAGACCAGCAGCGGACTGAGCAGGGCCTGGGATCCTTGTCTAGGGTTCCAGCCACCAGCCCGCTGCCAGTTTGGGGTTTCATTTACTCAGCTGGCAGTGGCCTGAGCAGGACCGGTGGCCAAGACCTCAGATAATAACAATAGTTTATTTATATAATATAGACATAGAGAGAAACCTTCTTGTGACGAACTGGGAATGTTCTTGATGTTTCCTCTGAATACTGTGTTGGTGCCTCAGTGTCCCCTATGCAGTTCTTAAGTATCTAGGTGGTGGGATAAGGGCATGTGATTGCTGAAGAGCAAAGGGACAGTGCACCTAAATGCCTGGCACTCTGTCTCCTAGCAACTGATGACCTAGACCCCTTCTCTGCAAAGGTGCCAGCTGAAGGTGTTGGAGACAAAGGGATCAGGTGACCTCCTGGCCCGGGAAAGGGGCTGAGGAGAGAGGAGGGGCTGGGAGGGGTTGTTAATCTGGAGCTGGCTGGGGTCGAGGAGTGAAGTGCAGACATGGGGGGTCTGTTTCACTGCCCCCCAGAATGGACCCGGCCGAGGGGTCTGGTTCGCTGTATCTACAAGCTCTGTTTTAGACCTGTTCCTGTCATCGAATAAACCTCTGTTTTACTGGCTGGCTAAGAGTCACATCTGACTGCAAAGTGGGGGTGCAGGACCCGGTGGCTTCCCCACGACCCCACTGAGGTGGGCTCGTTGTGGGAAGCGCACGAAGGGGCAGAGGATGCTGAATGCTCCAAGGAGAGACCCAGGAGGTGAAGACGTGTGAGCTTCTTGCCCTGAACAAGTCTGCTCCAAGGAACAGGAGGCTCCCCAAAGTCCTGACTGGCTTTGTGGGGAGCAGTTCCAGAGCATCGCCCGGTGACTCCATGACACTTCTGCAAACATTAAAATGTATTACTGGCACGAGAAATCTTAAATTACAGTGAACTTGGCACACCACTTCTGAAAGGTTGCCGACCCCTGGTATAAAGTGACCATATGTTGTACTAAGATTCTCCTGCTTTTTTTTTTCCCTGTGAGTCAGTATAACTTTTGCCAGCCCAGAAGTTGGGCAGCCAATGTTTTACGTTTTCACAATGTTTTCTCCAACTTTCATAAAGTAAATACATAGTTAATATGAGTTTAAAAGGCCAGGGACACTTCTTTGTGAAGAATCTGTACAACAGATCATTCCCATAGACGATCCAGAAAAGAAATTTGAGATTGAATTTTTTAATGTTGTGATGGTTAAAGCAGTATCTGCTGTTGATGAAAGGTTTAATACCTTGCAAATACACCATGAACAGTTTGGATTTTTGTATGACATAACTAAATTCAACGAAATAGGAAAACAAGAGCAACTAATGACAAAGTGCAAGAACCTAGAGAGCCTCCTGAAGCACGGTGATAGTTTTGATTTAAATGGACTTGAATTGTACGAAGAATTGAGTACACTGTCATCAATGTTGCCACATGCAAAATTGGTGATGGACATTGTACAGTTTATTCATACCCGCAAACCTGTTGACATATATCCTAATGTGTATATTGCCACTCGTATTCTACTGACAATTCCTGTAACAGTAGCATCAGGAGAACAGAGTTTCTCAAAACTAAAGCTCATTAAAAACTATCTCCGCTCTACCATGAGTCAGGAACGCTTAACTGGTCTTGCTATTCTTCCAATCGAACAAGACACGACTTTGTCTTTGTCATACGATGACATTATTACTGATTTTGCAGCCAAAAAAGCCAGAAAGATTGCTTTTAATTAAAAACAAATCTTTGTTTCAATACCTTTTCATATACATTTCCAATAAAATTTTGATAAATTAAAAAAAAATATTATTTGCATCATTCTGTCATATCAGAATTTTTTCTATAGTGCTGCTTCTTTAGTGCTAGTCCATCAGCATTACAGTGTGCTTCATTAAGTTAAACTGGTTTTAATAACGTGAATGTGGCAAGTTTTCCAATACTGTAAGCTTATGTTTGTGTTGCTAAGAGCAGATCAGGCACAGGGGCACCAGTTTAATAATCTCGCCTAGGGCACCATAAATCCTAAGGCCGGCCCTGCAGGTATTGCCCAGGGCCTATGTGTGAGCTGCTGCAGCCTGCATTATGCCTTCCCACCCAAAAGCTGCCCTAGTGTTTCAAATCAGACTGGCTACCCAGGGATTTTTGTGTCCCCTTCTAGGAAATGTCTACGTTTCCCTTTCCTCCATCTTCAGATGTTTTCTAGCATGACTTTAATGCTTGTTTCTTCTTGAAGCAAGAATACAATAGGAGGCAGCCGCTGGCTATTAGACATTCTGGTCAGAGAAAGCGGGGAGAAGGAATTCGGGAGCTACATAGCAAAAAATGAGTGGTACTTACTTCTAGGACCTGCACTTGGGGTTAGTCAATGCTATGGTCCCCGGATGGTAACTTGCCTATGTCATTAGTGGCCTTGGTAAGTCTCTGTGACACTGGGGAGCTGCTGCTCAGATTCCTTATTAAGTAATGGGCTGGCTGCAAGAGCTGAGCAGCAGGTCAGTATGTCTGCTGACCTCTTCAGTAAGGCAAACAGTCACTACATCTGACCCTTTCTAAGCAGAGGACTATTGTGCCCTACAGAATAGAGCACTAGACTGGGATTTGGGAGACCTGGGTTCAAATCTTGGCTTTGGCCCTGCTACGTGACATCTCAGTGCCTCTATTTTCCCATCTGTAAAATAGGGATAATGATATTTATCTCCCTCTATAAAAAAAACTTTGAGCTGAAAAGTGCTATGAAAGAGTAGGTGTTTATTATTATTTCATGGCACTTACTTGAATCTTGACTACCTGTCCCCTTGCCCTCAAGGAGGCCAGTCTGCAGTCTGGTTCATGACATGCCCAGCAGTGTTTCAAACACAAGTCACCTCCTCTAACTGCCCGCTCTCATGACAATGTGTCTGGGTTTCTGTCTCCCTTTTTAAGAAAGAAGATGGCACAGTGAACCGGGATTTCAAGAAGACAAGAACAAAGGAACAGGTCACAGAGGCCTTCAGAGAATTCACTAAAGGAAACCGTAACATTCTGGTGAGTCAGCAGTTGCATTAGGACGACATTGCCCAAATGCCTGCCAGGTGCGAGAGTGGACTCCTTCCTCCTCTAGGCTCTTGCCTTGGTGATGTATTGCCTAATGCTAAGGACCACAGAATTAATCTTGCCACTGCTGTGCCAAGCCTATTGGAAAATAGCACCAGAAGGGCAAAGTAGAGACCTCTTCCTAGCCTGGAGAAAGTGCAGGGGTAGGCAGAGGCTAGGAGAGAACACACTATTAGCTGTAATGGCAACACTCAGACTTTGCACTAGGCAGCCTGATTATATCAGACAGCTACTAGGATTACGAAACCATCCACTGCCGGAGGACAGACGCGGAAGGGTAGGCTGGTTGACTAAACGAGGGGAGGGGAAGTCTGCTGTAGAGATGGAGAAGAGGCTGCAGGCATGGGATGTGAGGAACAAGCTCCCATCAGTAGTGGCTGGGGCTGGTGAAGAAAGGCCAGACCTTTCCATTTGTTTCTTACTTCTGATCTCTGGCTGCTTGGCTGGAGAAGATTTCCTTCCTATACTGTGAGCTGCCTCATAAGGCAGGCTGTAAGGGTGCCCAGTATCCCTGCCATCCAGGGGCATTGGGGAGGGGACCATCTTGTCTGTAGCCATCCCTCTCCTGGGCCTGAGTGCTCCAAACCCATGTATCCTGCATATGCCAAATGGTGCTGCTGCGTGTTGCTAGGTGAACTAGCTGTTTAGCTGTACATGTTTTACATACACTGGGTGAAATATACAATTTGATAAACTAGCTCCATTTTAGGCCCTACCATATGAAGCCTATTAGCGAGTGACTCTAAATGGCCTGACTCTTAGCGCTGCCGACTTCAAACCTGCCTGTTTACTTTGACATTAGCTAACTGGAGTTTATTCTTGGTTCTGTGAATGACGCTGCCCAGCTCTGGTTTGGCCAAATTGCTCCCATGTACGCAGGCGGACTTGAAGTTCTTTCAAATCACTTTGACACTGTTTAAGGCTTGGGCTAATGAGAGGTGAATCTAATCAGTCAAACTGCTAACCTCCTGAAGTCCACCCCTCTGCAACCTCCCACCAGAGACAGAGTTTGAGCGGTTGTTTTGACTCCTCTTAGAAGAGGGGCTGGCAGCATGGTTAGCCAGTACTGTATGTATTAGAATATTTATAATTTAGCCTGCTTTTTGGATTAAACCAGGAACATTGCTGTGATTAGCAAGGGGACTTTGAAGAATTCCAGAAATTCACCATGTTACTAGTCTAATACGCCCCTCTCTAGGTCTTACTACTGACTTGCTTGAAAAGACTTAAACTTGTAGTAGTACTTATAGCTTATTTTCTTTATCATTCCAGAACGGTTACCTTAATCGGTTGAAGGGGATCCGTGACACCCTGGAAACATCGCCATTCTTTAAATGCCACGAGGTAGAACTTGCCTTTCTCTCTTGAGACAATGCTTAGCTAGATCTGTCCCTATGGGTACTGTGTAGCTTCTGTCCAAGAAAAGGATATTGTCAGTGTTAGAACTCATACATTTCTAAAACTTGAGTTTATTCTCAAATGTGTATTTTCATAGATTTGTCTGCTTAATACCTGCAGAGAGATCATATGACCTACGACTTTGATGTAACCTTGTCACATCTGACACTAAGTGAAAGCTACCTTTAAATTATATGACCATCAATTTTTATTAGTCCAGGAGCTCATGTTTAAATGTTTGTTCAATATCTTTATGCTTATATGTGACTTCAGGAATATTCCTGGCTATTCTATCATAGAAAATATAATATGATATCTCTATGCTAAAGTCTACGTAAGTGCAAGTTCCAGATAATGGTTGGCTTCCAGCATCATGAGTTATTTAAACATGGTTCCAGATGCCTGAAAGGATGCTGGGAGAGTATCTCAAAACAGCACTTATAGAGCTTGCTGGCAAGAGCTGGTCAGGGGTCTTCTGTCAGAATGATTTTCTGTCAGAAAATAGTTTCCATATTTTTCCCTACACGTTTTTGCACCTGAATCACAAGTCTCAGGGCAATTGAAATGTTTAAATTACTTGAAACAGAGAGTTTTGGGTCAGTTCAACAAACCAAAATTAAATATTTAGATTGCAGCAATGTCAGGTGTGTTTGTTTGTTTGTTTTTTGAGCCAATGTTGAAACAAAACCTTTTGACATTTCCAAATAGACATCTTTTGGAATTTTCATTTCACAGGAAACTTCAAAATAACAATCTGGTTTGGGACTAAAATAAATATTGAAAAGTCAGCATTTTCCATGGCCTTTTTCAAAACCCAGTTACCAAAGAGATGAAACTGAAGCACTTATGCAGGAATAGCTTCTTTAAAGCGAAATGGGTCCTTCAGGGCAAAGGGAGGCTATGAGAGTGGAAAGAAGTGCTGCTGATGTGCATTCATTCCCAGACCCCTCTGTCTCTAGGAAAGCTCCAATGCACTGAGGGGAGAAAGCCTCCTCACAAATGTAAATTCATAACAACTTGTACAAACTCTACGTGCTTCCGTTTAAAACCTTTTTTTCTATAGGCAGACCTAAAATGGGTGATGCTTCAAACGTGGTAGCACTTCTGTTTGAAATGCTGACATTGGTTGAATTCTTCTAGAACTGCATCACTGTTCTTTCCTGGGGATTGCTTCAGGGGACATGCTAGGCTCCAGCACTCCCCCCATTCCCCAATGCTGTCTCGAACTGGTGATTAATAGGGAACATCTTCTGACCAGTCTGGTGACTGGTCAGATGGTCTTGTTAGTTTAATTTCTCCTGTTTGGATCCCTTTCAGCTAACAAATTTCTCTTCAGTCCCTTTCGTGGTTCAAGAACGGCTTCTTACAATTGGCTGAGTCTTTCTCTGCTAGCTTCCAAGTCTCGTCTGCATTCCCTGTCTCTTATTCGAGGGGCTAGCTGAAAGTGCCCACTTTTGCTGCTCCTGTAGGGGTTGCGCTAGCCATTGCTACCATGAATAGCAATAGTGCAAGTCAGTACAGAGTCCATCAAACAACTGCACTTATGGGAGACACATTATTATGGCCCTGACTCTGTAAAATGTTTCTGTTTGGAAAGCTTTCTTGAGTGTTTTCCTGAATTGAGGCCTCTGCACTCACTGAATTCTTTTTTAACTGGGAAAGCAGAAGCTATGTGAGGCAAAACTATGCAGTGAGGATTACGAAATGTGATCCTGGCGTCCATGTGCACAACTGAAACACAGTATTGATGTAAAAACAGACTCAAACCCGGCACTGGGTCAGAACCTTGGGGAATACCTTAGGCGGAGCAGGCAGTGGGATCTGAAAATCCGCATACCTGGGCTGTCTTGGCCCAGTAGGGGAAGCAACTATCATAGGCTCTTCAGAGGTGCTGAGCACCCACAGCTCCCACTGGAGTCAGTGAGCTCTGTGGATATTCAGCACCTAGCCAAACTGGAAATAAGGCCAGGTATTAAAGGAAGGAGAAGTGCAGAGGGGGCCATTCCTCTGCATGAGTTTGTGTGAGCTCTTTTCCACCTCCTCCTTGGCTGGTCTGGTAGGGATTCCCCCAGGAGGGGAAGCTGCAGCAGGATTACCTTCTTCAGGCAGGCTTTCTTAAAGTAACACACAGCCAAATTCTACACATGGAAGCCCTCCCAAACTCCTGTTGGATTCAGTGGGAGAGGTGCACGCACGCACGCTGAGGACAGACAGGATTTAATTGTCCAAAGGCTTATCACAATGTGAAACAGCCTGTTGTAGTAGTGGCAGCAGCTCACAGAAGGGAGGTCTGTTACCCTACTGTCCTGTAACTTATCCGGATAGACTTACAGAGGCCACAAGCCTTGGTGAAACCTACCCCAGTCTCTTTTCTAAGTGTTACTAGATGAAGCATCAGTCAGGGAGGGGACATTTTGTCCATGCATAACTTATATTCAAGAACTTAAGCACAATTGCTGAGGCGGTGTTTGTATATCATAGGATACAGACCCAGCGAGTGTAGCTTAATTCCAGGCACTGATCATCCATAAAGAACTTGGGCTGTGGAGAGCCTTATTCTAAATGCTGGTGCAAAGGGCATGGCTATACAGGGACTCCCCAAAATTAAGACAAATGCAAGTATGATGTTAATGGGCGTAAATGAAGGCACATGAATTCCTGAGTGGATGCTCTCGTTTAAAGTGGCCTACATTTGCTGTAGCTTTATCCTCCTTTGAAGACTCTAGAAATAGGAGGATTAAGGGCAGTAAGGCCACTTTACTTCTGAATGGCAGCGTTCATTCAGTGGTTTTGTGTACTTTAACTGATGTGCGTTAACCTCCTATCTTCAGTCTTAACTTCCCTGAGTGTCCCCATGAAGACAAGCTCTATGTCTTCCCCCTGCCAGGAACCTTCACTTGGCTTCTGAAGTTTGCAGCTGCAATTTTATACGCCCAAAGTTTCATGCTCCTCTCTTTGGCAAAGCTTCTTGCATGCACAAAATCTGTGACTTGTGAGTAAATCCAGTAGTTTACATTTCTGATTTGCATGTGCAAATACAGCTGGTGTGCACAAATCCAAGTTTTTGCACATGCAAAAACTCAAGCGTAAAATATAGCAGGTGCAGTTTTAGATAATGGGAGTGTGATGACGGCAAAAGCAGCTATATCCTGACTGGCATATATGTCTGTTTAAAACTGGAAGCATGAATACTGGTGTCTTTTCTCTCTGCAGGTAATTGGGAGCTCCCTCCTCTTCATTCATGACCAAAAGGAACAGGCCAAAGTCTGGATGATCGACTTTGGGAAAACCACACCACTGCCAGAGGGACAATTCCTCCAGCACAACGTGCCGTGGGTGGAAGGGAACAGAGAGGACGGCTACCTCTGGGGGCTGGACAACCTCATTGAGATCCTAATGGAATTGTCACAGAGCGAGGACCTGCATTAAAGCCATATGGCCAACTCCACCACTACCCAGCATCCTGCCCCCCAAACTGACTCTTCTGAACTGCACTACAAGACACTTTCCAAGGCCCCCTTGCCCATGTTAAAGCTATAACTTTCCTATTTAAGGTGGTTTTTAGTTTTTGTACATATGTAGATCACCTGCCAGAACAAATGCTGAATTTGAAACCTTGGCTTTGCTCTATAGATGGGAGCAGATCGTGTCGCTCGTCGCAGGCGCCTGAGCAGCGAGCAGCTGTGGTCTGGTTGGCTAGGTGAACGCATGCGCTTTCCATAGCATTTCTGGCTCTTAGTCAATCTCTTTTGAACAAGAACGTACGTAGTGAGCAGTTGTGCAGCTGACGTGCCCTCCAGTTGAACAAAGATGGTGTCCGAACCCTGAGTTCTGTTGCTCCTGAACTGTGTAATTAAAGCCCTTCCTGCTAAGTGAATGACAGAATTTATTCAGCTGTAAGGATCATCTGTCCTCTAGTGGCTGGTGTTGGTAACACACCATCCTCAAAGCAGTCAAGGCTTCATAGCTTTTAGATTGCCATTTTAAGTGTCTTAGGGTTTATGGAATAAGGAAGACACAGATTCTGGAGAAGGTGAAGGCAGGGATACCAGATTGGGAGTGGTTTAGTTACATTTAATAACATCCTTCGTCCTAGGAAGCTAGAGGTTTGGAATCCTTAGGAGATCTAGGTTTCTCTCTCTTCGAGCAACCTTGTTACCCACTTGTGATTGTTCCGTTATTTTCGAGTGGCCATTGGAACTGCGAAGTCTGTTCTTGTCAATAACCAAGTTTGGTGTGACTGTGGCTCTTACTAACCTATTTGGTGCTGGATGATGAGCTTCCCTCTAACCACTGAGGTGGGCTGGCGTTGTCAGCTGTAGATGTTTATCATGGGCCTGTCTTCAAATTGAAATCACCTTTGAGCAACTTAGCAGTAGGGCAATGTGCTGGCACGTGAAGATCTGAGACTGATGCTCAGACCTCCTAGGCCAGCACTGACTGGGAATACTGTGGAACCAATAGTCTGAACCAAGACAACAAAGAAGAGATTTCTCTTCTGTCTCCAGCGATCCTGCTCCCATTATAGGAGCAACTTCCAGCCCTCCTAACCTGGGATGGTGGCCTACCATGTGGCTTGAAGCCTCAGATGAGGCTGAAGGAGAGTGAAAGTGGCTATAGAGACCATTGTGAAACTTTAAAAAGGCTTCAATGTTGGAGGATATTTCCTAGCAATTATCAAGTTAGCTGTCCTCTGCGCTGTGTAAGGCTAATACTGCTAAGTGTGCAGAAAGGGATGGGAACCCCTGGTAAATCTGGGTCAGAAGAGAGTTCACAAGGGGAGTGGTCTCCATTATTTTTCAATGCCTTTGAGCATCTTTTGTAGTATCCTTGTTACAAGCCCTTACGATTGGCAAATGCCAGGCATACTTATGGGTTCTTCTAGAACCAGTCCTGGCTACATCTCAAACAGAATTGCATTAACTGATCTAAAAGGTTTCTTTCATGTGCAGGGCCGGCTCCAGGCACCAGCCAAGCAAGCTTGTGCTTGGGGCGGCAGATTCTACAGGGCGGCATTCCACCCAATCCTAGGGTGGCATGGCCACGGTTTTGTTTTGTTTTTGTTCGCCAATCCGGCTGCCCTGTAGAGGGCGGCGGCGCGGAGGAGGGGAGCGCCCTGCAGCAAACTCGGCACGGTAGCCTGCGTCCTTCCCTCCCCCCCACTGGAGCGGTGCAGAGCCCTCCTGGCAGGTGGCGCAGCAGTCGAGGTCACGTGGCGAGTGCCCCGCTGAAGCGCTGGCTGCCCCCCTTCTCCCTCTCCTCCCTGCTCCCTCTCCCTCCCCTTCGCTAGCCGGGGCTCGTCTGCAGTGCAGGGAGTCCCCCTGCACCTTGGCTCCGGCCGCGCCGTGGTTCCCCCCCCCCCGTGCTTTGCCACTCCAGACGTGCCGTGTTTTTTTTTTAACCCTGCTTTGCCGCTGCAGCCGCCCTGCACCCTTGTTTTTGCTTGGGGCGGCAAAAAAGCCAGAGTCAACCCTGTTCATATGTGCAAAGAACCTGCCCCTAGTGGTGTGCGTTTGAGAGCTCTTATATCTACAGCAGTATATGGAGGGAGTTAGGGCAGGGAGGCAGCTCTCAAGGTTATCGCCTCAGTTTTACTGGTAAGACGCAAGGATTTAAGGCAACCCCCCCTCCCACACACACACCTTCCTTGTTACCCACGTAGCTCACTAAATCCAGCTCTGGTTTTCACAAATAGTTCCCTAATCTGCTCTACCTAAATTGGATGTAGACGTGGCCTTTCTGTTTCAAGGCTTGTGAAAACAACCAGTTCTCTATTTAGGGTGAAGGCTCATTTTTAGCTTCCTGGAACATTTGAGCTAAGCAGCATGCTTGCAGCAGAGTTAGCTTGCTAAAGGTCAGATATTGACGTGGGAGGGGAAGGCCGTTGGTGCCTCTTGGTCTTCCTGGAGAGCTTGGAGTTCTCCAGAACTTAGGACATAAGGACAGTATTGAGCTTGGATCATGAACAATCCTGCAGCTTTTTCTCCCTGAATAATACAAGCTAGCTAGGAGTCTGGCAGAATTTATGAACCTTTCTCTCCCCCCACCCCCCAATTCTGAAAGACCATTGTCTTATCTCTTTCCCCGGTAGTGATGCTATCAGCCTGTTCTGCAATAATTAGATGAGTGCAACTTTCTTTGTCTGGAAGGAACCTTCACTGCGGCACTAGGGGTGTGTGTGTGTGTGTGTGGCCGGGGGAGGGCGCAACTCGGTCATCTGTTGTTCCCCAGCCATGCACAAGTCTCTCTTATGGAGGTTAAAATCTCGTCAGACTTTCTCAGTTCATATCTCACCAGGCACAGGTCTGTAGTTCTGAGCGTACAGTTGTAAATGGTTGCACTGTTCAGCTTTTTGCCCAGGTTTCCTATGCTGCTTAGAGTAGCCCCTGTGGAAGTGCCTTACGAACTTGTCCCTATTCCATTAGTGTCATGGAAAAGGTTTTTAAGTTATATTTATTTTCATTCCTTTTTAATTGCACAAAACACTACAACTTAATGCATGGAATCTTTTTTTTTTTAAACAACCCTGTATTTTTAGTTTTTAAAATGTCCTTTTCCAGCTTTGGGGAAAGGGCTTTAAGCAGCAGCCTAGATATGTACCAGTTTAGCTGTAGTTTAGCTTCGCATTGCTCCTGTATATGTATATTATTTTAAAGTCTGTTTTGTAAACTCAATTCCTTGCTTTGTGGCTTCGAAAGAAGCAGATTGTTTCCCCGGATGTCTTATGCCTTCCTGGAGGCTGGAACTGTTGCTGTGAGGTATTCCTTGCCCCCTCCCCTTGGTCATTGGTTGATGCAGAGTAAATCTGAACTGTATTGAAACACCAACGCACAGTGGCTGTAAAGAGCCTATAACTTCCAAATAAAGGCATATGAAAACCAGCCATGTTTGTTTGCAAAGGGAGTGTTCATTCCAGGTCATCAAACCTTGGAGTAACTGAAGGGTCGGGACCTGTCCTGCGGTGAGCACCTGCTCATTAAGGGCCTGATTCTGTTCCTGGATACACCAGTATCAGGAGTAACACTGGGTGTAAGTAAGAGGAGCACTGGACCCTAAACTGGGGGATGGAGAAGCGCTTACATTAAAGGGAAATCAGACTTCATCTGGGAGGCAAACCAAAGCCAAACCTGTAGGGATCTTGGCTGCCAGATGTCTGGGTTGTGGGGATTAGAGCTTTCATTCGCCCACAGTCAGGGACAATGGCTACTGCACTCACAACCTCCCAGTATGGTTTGTCTGGAAAAATCCTAATCAAAGGAACTGCCACTCAAGCTGTTTCCCAGTGTGTTGCGGCTCCTGTCAATCCCCTCTTTATACCCTTGTCTCTGATCTCTGCTTTGGACAAGGAGAAACCATGGATAACCAAGCGCTCCTTTGTAGACCACATACTCTAACATGTTCACATCTGTCTGTCCTCTCACTTTCCCTCTGTACAGACACACACAACCCATTTGCAGTAGGTAATGTGACAAAGTTCCTCCTCTACCTTGGTGGGTCCTGCACTTATTGGTAGATTTGCTCACCTCAGTGATCTTCCCCACAGTCTGGGTCAACTTCTCTTGTGTCTGATCAGGAGTTGGGTGGTTTGGGGGGAACCTGGGCCTGCCCTCTACTCCAGGTTCCAGCCCAGGGCCCTGTGGATGGCAGCTGTCTATAGAGCCTCCTGTAACAGCTGCATGACAGCTACAACTCCCTTGCCTACTTCCCCATGGCCTCCTCCAAACACCTTCTTTATCCTCACCACAGGACCTTCCTCTTGGTGTCTCATAACACTTGTACTCCGTAGTCCTCCAGCAGCACACCCTCTCATTCTCAGCTCCTTGTGCCTCTTGCTCCCAGCTCCTCACACACACTTCCTCTCCTCTGGCTCCTCCTCACCTGACTGGAGTGAGCTCCTTTTTAAACCCAGGTGCCCTGATTAGCCTGCCTTGATTGGCTGCAGGTGTTCTAATCAACATGTCTGCCTTAATTGGTTCTAGCAGGTTCCTGATTACTCTACTGCAGCCCCTGCTCTGGTCACTCAGGGAACAGAAGCCTGCTTCTCCTGGGGCCAGTAGTGGTTCTCCCTTAGCCGCTCTGCTGTAGAGGAAGGAGGGAGAGGGCTGCTGCTGTTCCTGCTGGGCACTGGGTCCTTGCTGCTGCTGCTGCTGCTGCTGCTGTTGTTCCTGCTCCTGCTCCTGCTGCTCCCCTGGCTGGGCTAGACACCACCACCCGCCCCTTTCTCTGCTGTCAGTTTGCTGGCTGGCTAGTGGTTTCCCCCCACCTCAGTTACTGCTGTTACTCCACCTACAGCCCCTGGGGGGGGGGGGCTGCTGGCCTGCTTTCCAGAGAGGAGGGGAGTGAGGGACCCCAGCTCTTGTTGCTGAGGACACCACCCTCTGAGCGGGGTCCCTCCTGCCTGGACACCAGACTACCACCACCTGGAGCTGCTGTGGCTGTTGCTAGGGAGCTGTTGGTGCCTGGAGGAGGAGAGGAAGGAGAAGAGGGCCACCCGCTGCTGGAGACCGTATGCAGACCACCGTGGAGGGGGCTTTTCTGGATCGAGTCTTTTTCGAACTGTGCTCTTCTGGTGGGGGTTTGGACGATGTCTGCTGGGGCACCAGGGGTGTGGCGTGGAGCCTGCCCCCGGTCCATCCATGTCCACTTCCGCCCCCACCACCATCATTGCCCCCTCCACCACCCCCGCTGGCTGTTTTCCTTCTGCTTTGGACTCCTGCCTCTGGGTCTGAGCTGCTCGCCTGGCTCACCATGCCCACTTCCACCATTTGGGCCTGCAGCAGCAGCAGGCAACCGTTGACTTTTTGGCACAAGTGCCTGTGAGCACATCCCCCCCGCCCCCTGGGCTGACCCACTCCCCTTTGCCACATTTGTCTGCCCCACCCATTTCCCTCTGCGGCCCTGATAGTCCTGCCCCAGCCCTGTAGCTGTCCCCGTGGTCCCTCTACCGCATTCCCAGCTTGCCCTTCCCGCCCCCTCACCCTGTGCTTCCCCAGCCCTGATCGGTCCCCCCCCCCTCGTGCGCCCATGCCCCTTCCCAGGTGCTTGTGCCCTTCCCCATTTGGTTTCCCCTTGTTCACTGCACCCCCCCTCTGCCGTTGTCCCCCCTGATCCCCTAGTGCAACTAGAGGAGCCGGAACCCCCTCTGCATCGGTGCCCTGAAACCCTCCCACCCTTAGGTCCTTGGTTGCTCCCCACGCCCCTTTAGCCTTCCCTTTCTGACGCCCTCCTCCCCTGCCTGCAGCCTAACGGGGAGGGGTGGCTGCCTCCTCTCCTTCCCCTCCCCTGTCTGTTTGTCCCCCTTCCCACTCTCGTTATGGCGGGGGACACGGCAGGGGAGACCCCTCGCGATGCTCCCACCGCCCCTCCTCCACCTGCCCCCGTGTCCACTGCCCAAGCCTCTACCTCGTCTGCCGCTGCCGATCCACCTACCACCGCCCCTGCTGGGGCACCGGCGGCGGCGAGTACCGGGGGGACCTCCATTGCTGCCACGTCTCTCGCCCCTTCTGATTTGGGGGGCACCCCCCCAGCCGGTGGGAAGGGTCGGGATGGGAAGAAGGGTAAGGGCCCCGCTGAAAAGGCCAGGTCCTCCATGGCAGAGACTGCCCCTGCTGCCGCAGCCCCGCTACCGGCTGCGGCATCCCTCCCCGCTATTCCCTCCACCAGCTCTGCAGGTGTCCCTCCCCCGGCCCCCAGGACGTACGCCCAGGTGGCGGCGCCCCCCCCCCGCCTGCCGCGGCTCCTCCGACCGCCGCTTCCGCTACCATCTACAGTGGCCAGGGCCCCTTTCCCACTTTGACCAGGAAGCACGGCGTCCATTGACTCCTGGTGCCCGCCTCGCCCCACGTGGAGACCTACGTGTGGGCGTTGGCGAGGGTGGTGGGGCCCACGGCCATCGTGGCGGCCTCCAAAATGTACGGGAAGGTGGGCTTCTTCCTGGCATCGGAGGCTGCCGCCCAGGAGGCGGTAGAGACGGGCCTGGCGGTGGGGGGCGTGTTCGTTCCCCTGGAGCCATTGGAAGAGCTAGGTGTCTGCTTAATCTTGACCTCCGTCCCTCTCTTCCTGCCCAATGCAGCCCTGCTGCCCGCCCTTTCTGCCCTGGGACACCCCGTCTCTGCCATCAGCCCTCTCCCCTTGGGCTGCAAGGACCCCGCCCTCCGTCATGTTCTCTCGTTCCGCCGGCAAGTGCAGCTTCAACTGCTGCCGGCGGCGCGTGGCGGAGAGGCACTTGAGGGGTCCTTTCTGGTCCCTTAGCAGGGAGCCCACTACCGGGTGCATTACTCAACGGGGGAGGCCCGGTGCTACCTCTGCTGGGCGATGGGGCACGTCCGGAGGGACTGTCCCTTGGCCCAGCATGGAGGAGCGTCCAGGACCCCCGAGCTCTGGCAAGGCACCGGCCCTGTCATCGCCGGTCCCCCTGGCTGCCCGGCACCCGAAGCTGCCCCTCCTCCTCCTTCTCGGTCCACCTCTGTGGAGGAGGGTGTGGCAGGGCTACCGCCGGACGTGGGAGAGGGTTCGTCCCACGGGGAATCCTCCTCAGTTTCTGCTGTCCCACCACTGCCTCCCCGAGTCCCTGAGCCGTTGCCCTTGCCCCCCGAGCTGACCTCTGTTAGCCCCCGGATGATGCCATGGAGGGCTGGTCCTTAGTGCAGGGGAAACGGGGCAAGCAGAAGGCTTGAGTTTCCTTACCTCCTTCAGATTCGGAGGGCCCCCGGAAGAGCAGGAAGGGGAGCACCGATGACGAGTCTTCCGCCTTGCCCCCTGATGACTCCCGTTTTGTGGTGCCGGCTGGGGACACCGTGGCAGCACTGCAGGGTGACACCTCCCCTCCTCCGGGGTACCTTCCCGTGGAAGCCCCCGAGGGAGTCTCTCTCGCCCCCTTCCCGCTCAACACCTCTGCGAGTGCCGCGGTGGGTATCGCCTCGTGTGCTGGCGGGGAGGGCCCTGGGGTGGTTGCCGGTGATCTCCCTCCCATCTACATGGAGATCAAGGCCCTGGGTTTGACCCCGGTCACGCAGGGGGAGGACGACCCTCTGCCGGCAGGCCTCGATCTGGGCAACCTCACTACATCCCCTCTGTCCCCGGGTTCCCTTCCTCTACCCGCTGTTTCTGCTCCCACCTCTGAGGGTCCCCTGGAATTTTCTATCAACCTGGCTGCGGGTGGCACTCTGTTGACGGCCGCCGAGCCCCTTGGGGCGACGGCCAGTGCCCCGCTGCCGGGACCCGGTTCCCAGGGGGTGTCCCTCTTGGGTGTGGAGGACCCGCCCTCCTTCCTCAGCAGGGACCCCATTGACCAACATCTATCTCTGGATGCCGAGGCTGCCGCACGTGCCACAGTGGCTGAGCCCGGCATCGTTAGGGATCCCCTTCTCACTTTCCAGATCCCTGAGCCTGGCCAGGAGGAGCTACTGTCCGGCGGCTCAAATATAGAGGCTCCGGATCCTGCCTCTACCTCCTTCCTGACTTCTCTCCCTGATCCCCGCCCTACTCCTGTTAGCCCTGTCCTTGTCCCCCCCACCTCCTGTGATGCCAGTGCCGCCCCTGGGAATACCCCCCAGGGAGCAGCTTCACTAGTTTTTTCCTGTCCTGACCCTCCAGGGGCTGCTGTTCTCCTTCCACCGCCCCTTCTTGAATCTGGGAGCGGGGCGGGTCGCGTCGGCTCATCTGCTGCCACGTCGGGGGTCTGCCCCCTGCCTGCCCACCTCGGTGGGCCACGGGGCTGTGACGGGGGCCCCACTGGGGGACAGTCATCGATCAGTGACCCCCCCCATGCGCGAGGGAGGAGCTGCGGGAGTTCCTTGAGGACGTCCGTGGCTCCCAGAACAAAGTCCATCTTGCGCTCCAGCGGTGGGGGGATTTCCATCGGTCCTCCGGGCCTCGAGGGCCCTCATGGGGGAGGGTAAGAGGACCGGGAAGCAGGCTGCCGCGGCCTACCGGCGGATCCGTGTCTTCCGTGACTCTTTACTCACCTATGGGGTAGGTCACAGATTGCTGCGCGGCCTGCTGGAGGCCGTGGGCGTGTCTGCTGGCGAGGATCCCCCCCAGCCCTCCTCATGGCGCCGATCGTCCTTGCCACCTTAAACACCCAGGGCTGTAGGATGGGTCTCTGCAGGAGCCAGGTGCTCTCCTTCCTCCGGGAAGGGGGTACTCTGTGGTTTTCCTGCAGGAGACCCATACGGATCTGGCTGCTGAAGCTAGCTGGCAGCTGGAGTGGGGGGACGGGGCCTACTTTAGCCACTTCTCGGTCTGCGCGGCTGGAGTGGTGACCCTGTTCTCCCCCGACCTACGGCCCAAGATGCTGGGGGTCACCAAGGCTGTGCCGGGTCGCCTGCTGCACCTCCGGGTCCGCATGGAGGGGCTTGTGGTTAATCTCGTCAATGTTTACGCCCCGACATCGTGCCCGGAGAGGCTGCTTTTTTATCAGCAGGCGTCCGCCTTCCTCGGCTCCCTGGATCTTCGTGAGTGCCTGGTCCTGGGAGGGGACTTTAACACCACCCTCGAGGAATGGGACCGCTCGGGGACCGAGCAGTGCCCGGCCACCGCGGATGTCCTCCGGGAGATTGTCGAATGCCACTCCCTGGTGGACGTCTGGCGCGACCACCACCCGGACGACGTCTCGACGTTTGCCTTCGTCCGGGTGGAGGCCCATCGGTTGCGCCACTCCCAGCTGGACCGTATTTACTTGTCACGTTTCCACCTTTCACGGGCCCACTCCTCCAGCGTTCAGCCGGCCCCCTTTTCGGATCACCACCTTGCCACCGTGACGGCCTCTCTCTGCGCAGAGAGGCCGGGGCTGGCCTATTGGCACCTTAATAATAGTTTGCTAGAGGATGTGGGCTTCGTGGCATCCTTACGGGAGTTCTGGCTGGCCTGGCGAGGGTGGAGGCGCGCCTTTTCCTCGACGCGGCGGTGGTGGGATCTGGGAAAGGTGCGCGCCTGGCTCTTCTGCCGTGACTACACCTGGGGCGCCAGACGACGGAGGTATGCGGCGATAGGGCAGTTGGAGCGGGAGGTCTTGGAGCTGGAGAGGCATCTGGCCGCCAGCCCTGAGGATCCATCCCTCTGCGGAGCGTGCCGGGAGAAGCGGGAGGAGCTCCGGGCCCTTGAAGACCATCGGGCCCGAGATGCTTTTGTTTGATCCCGCATCCACCTCCTTCGGGAGATGGATCGCGGCTCCCGCTTCTTCTACGCCCTGGAGAAAAGGAGGGGGGCCAAGAAGCACGTCACCTGCCTCCTGGCGGAGGACAGCACCCCCCTCACGGATCCGGCGGAGATGTGTGAGAGGGCCAGGGCCTTCTACGCAACTCTTTTCTCCCTGGATCTGACCGATCCTAATGGTTGTAGAGTGCTCTGGGACGGACTCCCGACAGTCAGCTCGGGCGACCGGGACCGGCTAGAGCTGCCTCTCACTCTGGCCGAGTTCTTGGAAGCCCTCCGTCGCATGCCCACCAATACATCTCCGGGCATGGACGGGCTGACCATGGAGTTTTACCTCATGTTCTGGGACGTCCTCGGCCCAGACCTGGTCACCATCTGGGCCGAGTCTTAGCAGAGCGGGGTCCTCCCTCTCTTGTGCAGGCGAGTCGTGCTCGCCTTATTGCCAGAGAGGGGGGACCTCCGCAACTTACGGAATTGGCGTCCCGTCTCGCTCCTCAGCACGGACTACAAAATCATTGCGAAGGCCATCTTGATGCGGCTAGGGTCTGTGCTGGCAGATGTGGTCCATCCAAACCAGACCTACACCGTCCCGGGCTGCATGATCTTTGATAACTTGCATTTGGTCCGGGACCTTCTGGAATTGGGTGTAGGGATGGTCTGTCGTTCACCCTCTTGTCCCTGGTCAGGAGAAGGCATTCGACAGGGTGGATCACGGGTATCTCCTGAGCACTCTGCGAGCGTTCGGCTTCAGACCCCAGTTTGTGGGTTTTCTCCGGGTACTGTACGCTTCTGCGGAGTGTCTTGTCAGGCTCAACTGGACCCTGACCGAGCCGGTCAGCTTTGGGCAGGGAGTGTGGGAGGGGTGCCCCCTCTCGGGCCAGCTGCACGCTCTGGTGATCAAGCCCTTCCTCTGTCTTCTCCACAAGAGGTTGACGGGGTTGGTGCTTCGGGAGCTGGAGCTGCGGCTGGTCCTGTCGGCGTACGCAGACAATGTGCTCCTCGTGGTCCAGGACCTGGGCGACTTGGCGCGAATGGAGGCTTGCCAGGCTGTGTACTCGGCGGCCTCCTCCACCCAGGTCAACTGGGTCAAGAGCTCTGGCCTGGTGGTCGGGGACGGGTGGCAGGCGAGCTCCCTCCCACTCACGCTTCAGGCCATCCGGTGGAGCACGGGTCCGCTGCTCTATCTTGGCGTTTACCTTTCTGCCACACATCCTTCTCTGCCGGAGAACTGGCACGGTTTGGAGGGTAGGGTGATGGAGCGGCTCCAGAAATGGACAGGACTACTCCAGTGCCTCTCCCTTCGGGGGAGGGCACTGGTGCTTAATCAACTGGTCTTGTCCATGTTCTGGTAGCGGCTCAACACCCTGGTCCCGGCCCTGGATTTCCTGGCCAACCTCCGGACGGCGATTCTGGCGTTCTTTTGGCCAGGGATGCACCGGGTCTCTGGAGGGGTCCTCCACCTGCCCCTGGAGGAGGGGGGGCAGGGCCTGAAGTGCCTACGCACTCAGGTCCATGTCTTCTACCTCCAGGCCCTGCAGAGGCTCCTGTATGGTGCAAGTAGTCCGGCCTGGAGCGTATTGGCGCACACCTTCCTCCTCTGCTTCCGAGGGCTCCAATACGACTGGCAGCTCTTTTACCTCCATCCGAGAGGTCTTCTGCGAGACCTCTCTGGGCTGCCAGTCTTCTACCAAGACCTCCTCCGGACCTGGAAGCTCTTTTCAACGACCAGGTCCATGGCGGCCACCGTGGGGGCCGACCTCCTCGCGGAGCCCCTGCTACACAATCCTCAGCTTTGTGTGCAGGTGGCGGAGTCCCCCATGGTGCGCCAGAGGCTGGTCTTGGCGGGAGTCACCAGGGTCGGAGACCTCCTGGACTATGACCGGGGAGACTGGCTGGATCCCCTGATGCTCGTTCAGCACATGGGGCTCTCCAGACCTCATACTCCCCAGCGCGTACTTCAGGAGGTGAAGGCTGCTTTACTGCCTGCTGCTTGGACTTACCTCGACCAGGTCCTGCGAGAGGGCATGCCCCGCCCACGCTCCACCCCTGGCCCCGTGGACATTTTTATCGGGCCCCTACCCCGTGGACCCAGTCGGCCCTCCCGCCCATTCACTGTGAGCCTGTCACAACCTAGTCCCAGATTTGGACCTTAGCGTCCAAAATATGGGGGTTAGCATGAAAACCTCCAAGCTTAGTTACCAGCTTGGACCTGGTACTGCTGCCACCATCCAAAAAATTAGAGTGTTTTGGGGCACTCTGGTCTCCCCAAAAACCTTCCCTGGGGACCCCCAGACCCAAATTCCTTGAGTCTTACAACAAAGGGAAATAAACCTTTTCCCTTCTCCCCCCCCCCCCGCAGGTGTTCCTGGAGAGATACACAGAAGCAAACTCCATGAGTCTAAACAGAGGGACTCCACCCTCCCCGTTCCCCAGTCCTGGAAAACAGAATTACTTCCCTCTTCACCCAGAGGGTATGCAAAGTCAGGCTAGTACATCTAACCCACACAGATGTCCCCCTGACTTCTTCCTCCCACCAATTCCCTGGTGAGTACAGACTCACTTTCCCTGGAGTTCCTTACTAAAGAAAAACTTCAACAGGTCTTAAAAGAAAGCTTTATATAAAAAAGAAAGAAAAGTACATACAAATGGTCTCTTTGTATTAAGGTGACAAATACAGGATCAATTGCTTAACAGAAATATGAATAAACAGCCTTATTCAAAAAGAATACAAATCAAAGCACTCCAGCAACTATAAACATGTAAATACAAAAGAAAAACAATAATCCTTATTGTTTTTATGATCTCTGTACTCACAACTTGGAAACAGAAGATTAAAAAGCAGGAAACAGAAATCACTTCTCAAAGCTGAGAGAGAGGCAGGCAGACAGACAAAGAACTCAGACACAAACTTTCCTCCACCCAGAGTTGAAAAAATCCGGTTTCCTGATTGGTCCTCTGGTCAGGTGCTTCAGGTTACTTTTTTTTTCAGGTGAAAGAGACATTAACCCTTAGCTATCTGTTTATGACAGAGCCGGCTACATGATCTGCAGCCGGTTCTGTTCCAGACCTCGCCACGGAAACATCTGTACATGCTTGTGCTCCACACTCTTCACTACCTCACCCTTGCGTCCCGCCCTGATACCAAATGGCGGGACCTCCTGCCACCTCTCGAGGGTGAGAAGCCCCGATGGGCCAGCTTATACTCTGACTTGGTCCTTAGGCCTGCCGGGGATGTCAGCTGGCAACTCCTTTACGGGGCCGTGAGCACAGGCGTGTACTTGGCGTGGTTCGCCCCTGTCCCTAACACCTGCCCCATTTGCGGCATGATGGAGACCCTGGCGCACATTTATTTAGAGTGCGCCAGATTGCAGCCCCTTTTCCGGCTCCTCTTGAATACCTTATTGCATTTTTGGTTGCACTTTTCCCCTCACCTGTTTATCTATACACTCCCCATCCGTGGCCCCACAAAGTCGCGGGATCTCCTTATCAACCTCCTCTTGGCCCTGGCCAAACTAGCCATCTATAAAACCAGGGAAAGGAGGTTGGCGGACAGGATTTCCTGAGACTGTGTGGCCTATCTTTGCTCCTCCATCCGATCACGCATCCAGGCAGAGTTCCTCTGGGCAGCGTCCACTGGCTCCCTTGACGCCTTCGAGGAGCAGTGAGCGTTGTCCGGGGTTCTCTGCTCGGTGTCCCCATTAGGTTCCCTTCATTTAGCCCTATGACCTCACTCTGATCCTGTTTTTTTCATTAGTTTTCCCACGAAAACATTTGGTGCTACAGACCTGTGGATCTTCCCCTTAGGCTGGGGGGAGGTCCTGGAAGCCAATAGAACCAGACTCCTGTACCCCACTGGTCTGGGTCTGTCACAATAAGCAGAACAAGCCTCACTGTGTTGAGGAGGCACCAGTGTTCAGGGGCTCTCAGGTGGTCAGCATTGGGAATAGGATGATTGCCCAATCTCCTGACTCCTAGCTCCAACCTCAATCCATTAGATCACCATGCCCTTACACAAACCCCTTAGCCCTTCTCTTTCCCCATCTGTGCAACAGTGGTAAAAATACTGTTGCTCTACTAAGTGCTCCCACTGGAGGCGAAATCAGTGATGCAGTCTGAGTATCCTTAGTACAACTTGTTTGATATACACCAGTCCTTGAACAGAGGTGATCAAAAACAGCATGCACGCAGTTGCCTTTTAGGGCTCTTGGCCAAAACACCAATACTCAGTTCCCTGAGAGCAATTCTGCCTCAAGGACTGACTCTAGTTCAAAACACTGAGAGCTCAAACTCCCTTGCTGCTTGCCAAGGTCCCCAAAATTGTATCAGAAAATTAACACAGCATTTATTCCAACAACTGCAAACTTGTTTGCATGCTAAGAAGAAACTTGTAAAACTGTGTAACACACCATATAGTGAACTCTGGAATAACAGTACTTAACTACATCATGCAGGCCCTGAGAATTACTAATATATCAGTATTGCCAACTCTTTAGCACAAGTCTGGGGATATTTGATGCTCTATTTATAACCATAGCTCCTGGAAACAGGTGAGAATCTCAGCTTTCATTTCAAAAAAAAGTTTCCTGACCTCATAGTTGTAGAGAGGAGCTTGGAAAAGGATGTGAAGTGCACCCTAAAGGCTCAAACCAGATGGCAAATAAAAAAACCTTAAATCTATATTTTACTACATCATGAGAGATTTTTCCATCATGATTGTTTTGAAGGAGGGGAGAGATTGACTCAGGTTGGATTGGTAATGCTGGAAATTGAAAATGCAAAGGGCTACGTACAAATCTGATGCCCAGGCTGCAGTTTTGAGCAGGCGGCAGCTGGAGGGCAGAAAACATGCCTACCTGTAGTTGCTTCAATCCTCTGCATTCTCCAAAGGGAAGTTTCAGCTGTCTGTCTCTCTCAAATCTCCAGCCTGCCTGAACACCTCATGCACCTTGTTAAATTCTGGCCAAGTATACTGGAAGACTTATAGAGTAAGTTCCTGAAAACTGAGGGTATTGCTCTACATTTCCACTAACAGGCAAATTTTACAGTCGTTCTTAACCCCCCTCTCTAGTTAGAAAGCTGAAACAAACAGTTTTAAAACCCTTCCTCTTAAACAGTCCTGAGGTTGGCACCAGGCACTCATTCAGAGTGTAAGAGAGAAGGGGGAGAAGCTAGCAGGTTAGCCTGTGATATGTGTTAAAATCTTGTGAGAATATGGGTGCTGCGCTGATATAACTGGGAAGTGTTTATCACTCTCCCCCCCACCAGTGGAACTGTAGGGCTTATTTGTATTGGGCTGCCTTTGTCCGAGCCTTGAGTCAGGCTAACTCTGAAAGCTGAGAGTGTAGAATGACCTAGAGAGCCCTGACTCTCTTGGCCAACAGCATCTTACTTGGAAATTGAAGCTGACAAGGTGATGTTTAGCTTGTCACTTGTAATTACCCATGGAGCAACCAGCTGATCTAACATCTTTGCTCACGCTGACTCCCAAGTGCAGATTCCTCAGGGGTTGGTGTGTAGACATGACTGTCGAAGCAATGTGGCATAGAGGCACCTCATGCCTTGGTTGAGGCATGGGCTACAGTGCCTTTAATGCTTTCACTCAAGCCACTGTTAGATGAAATGTCATCAGTCACTTGTGTCTCCGGCACAACTGTTGTACCTGGCGAGGAATGGCATTGTGCAGCTTGCAATCACTTTTATCCCAGAAACCCCTCTCCCTTTGGCACATGGCTGGAATGGGGAGATGGGAACTCAAATGGCTTGTCAGTAGTGCCCTGAATATGGGCATCACGCTGCCATCAGAAAGCGCTGGGCCTTTACTTTGCTTTTCAGAAGGGTGGCGTGTGGGCAGCTCCTAGGCCCACGCGTGCACAGAGAACGGGGTGGGGGAGTGGGGGCTGAGCAGATTTGGGTAGTGGCCCCACCCAAAAGCCTTCAAGGAAGAAAACACCCTTAGAACTGTGGTGTGAGTGTAGGGGGTTTCAGATTATTTTAACATTCAGACCTTTTCATTAAGGTGCTGTTAGGGTGTTTAAAACCAAGCGGACAGCGTCGGCATAGGCGTTGGGAGATCTGAGTGCTAGTCCTGACTCTGCCACTGGGTGACATGGGACAAGGCCGTAACCTTTGTGTCTTAGTTTTGTGATCTGTAAAGTAGGGAGGACACGTAACTGTTTGGTGGAGGGGTTAGGGCTCCTAAGGCACCTTCCATAAGAGGACTTTAGCAAGCTTGGCAAAGCCTTATAACTTAACCTTTTGGTTCCTGGTATGTATGACCAGCGCTGGGGTAACACGTCAGTTACACTCTTTGGTTTTGAACCAGCAAGTCTGGCTTGAAGTGTGGTATTCCTTCCCCTGGCCGCCTAATAATGTGCCATAACACCTTTCACAACTCCCCCAACCTGTTGGAGTATATAAACCCCACACTGGGTAACACAGGGTTAATGAGGGCACAGGTGGCCTCACCCTGCCACACAGAGCTGGAGGGAGAAGCTGAAAAAGGGGGGGAAATAGCAAAGTTGATGGGGGACTAGACCACTAGTGTTCTGCTTCTGGAGACATGGCTGGCTAAAGAAAAGAGGGTCCTGGGTGACTGCTGCATGCTCGACCCTGCCTGGAGGGTGGGCCTAATGCTGCTGACTCACCTTTGGTGGGACTATTTCTCCACATTAGCCTGTAAACCTAGCTGGGGCTAAAGCTTAACAGTAGCCTGCCAAAGGAGCAGAGCCTTAAACCACCTGTGCGGAAGCTTGTTTGGGTCAATCCTAGAAAGGTCAGACTGTCTGGAGCTGAACCTTTTATGACTGGGCTGATGAGGTGGAACACTTATTGCAGACCAGAGGATTGGGGGAGTGCAGGGGCCTGGCCCAGGGTGGAAGAAACTTGGTCACACCCTTCACCATCCACCCACCCCCCCCAAAAAACCCCAGCAAAAAACTAGAAAAGCACATGTTAAAAATAATCGCTTTTCCAGCTGAGTAGGAGAAACTTGGGCATTTTGACCCATCTGCAATTGAATCAAATGTCCACCAGCCCATGGCATTTTTGACCCATGATGTGTTTTCAGTGATCCATAATCCCTGCTGGTTTAAAGCACACTTCCTCCCAGATGTCTGCTGTTGCACAGTAAAGCCAAGAGATGGCAATGCTTCATTTGTATTAACCTATGAAAATATCTACCAAGGCATTGTGATCTGAAACATTCATCCCTTACTCTGGGCCTGGGCTGAAAGAAATGATGATGGAATTCACCTGGCTGAGATAAACTCATAGTTCTGGACTAAAAGGAGTCCCTAGTCTCCTCGGGAATGCATGAACCACACCTGATTTACACAAGATCCCAGATGTCTGGAAAGTGGCAGAGGGCCCTTGCCAGTTCGGGGAAGGTAGAGACTGAATTTCTCATTCTAACAGTGTATTGCCTGTCTTCCCCCTTCTCTTCCCCCTTTCCTATTCTCTGTGTAGTCAGCTGCTCTCCCTCCTATGTTCCACATTCTCCTCTCATCAATCTCCATTCTCTTCTTTCTCTCCCCGACATCAAATGCCCCCCATATCAGTTTTGAGTGTACCCTCTAATGGCCTAGGATTGCCCAGAGAGCAGCTTTGGAGTGGCCAGCTAACAGGAGTGACCCTCCAAAGAGAGAGCACATGAGTTTGGTATTGTAAGTCTCTATAAAAAAAAGGGATGAGGATGGATGGTTTAGGGGCTGGCATTGGAGTGTGGCACCAGCAAGGCCCCAGCTTATATCCTGACTAGGTTAGTAATGGCCAAAGGTGATTGCAGCTGCTAAATGTTTTGTGAGAGGCCAAGGGCTGAGGCCCAGATCCTCCGGGTCATTAGATACTTAACTTTCATGATTTCAATGGGCGTTAGGAGCGTGAATACCACTGAGGATTTGGATCTGAGTGAATACCAATACTAAGCTGTCCTCCTGCCCATAGAGGTGCTCCCTCCCACTCACTTGAGCGCATTAGTTGTCCTCAGAGGCCACAATGGAAGGTGTCATGTGACAATGACAAGGACTCACATAGTTGCTTCTGAACAAGGCACTGTACTAGAAGAAATAGTATCCTGAGAGCACCTCCCTGCTTCACTAGAAAGCTTCTGCCTAGTACAAAACCAACCCCCCATCCTGCCTGGCTTCCTGCTAGAGCTGTGACCAGCACACATGTGCTGCGCTTTGGGAGGTGATGCTATTTTGCTATGCTGTACCGGTTGGAGGCAATAGAGAGAGCAAGAACGTCCCCTCTATCTGGACCTTGCTGTCTATTGTGCAATACCTAGCTTGGTAGAGTTACCAGAGCCCTCTGGACATGGGGGTCGGAGTGACCATCTTTCTCTCATAAATTTTATTCCCTCCTTATGTGACTCTGCACTCTAGTCCAGCCTCAAATCGGACGCCTGACTTTCTTTAATCTCTGAAATGCTGTTTGTGTGACGTGTGGATCTTTCTAGCCCATCAGTAGCAAAATAAGGGTAGATCAAAATGAAAAGTGGATGCTACTTGGGCAAATTCATCCTCCAGTCTGTAACGGGATAGATCTGGTTCTTACATGGGGCCTGTCAATGTTACTTCTGAGTAGGCTGGAGAGTGGTGTCCTTCCCCTACAGGTAGGCAGTTTTGCCCAACTAATGGTCATGCTGGCAGCTTCCTGGAAGCCTTCTGGCTACATCATATGGAGCTGCACACAGCCTCATCTGTTCCAGTCCTGCTGAAGCATTGTGTTGTCAGTGTTGCCAGCCCTCACCATTGCAATGCAAAGCACACTCTATTTATTTGGTGCGTTTCTTAAAGCCCCGGGTCCTGGAGTCATGTGACTATGTGAGACTCTCATGTTTCATTTTCTTTAAAAAAGAAAGTTTTCTACAGTCATGAAAACTAGAAAAAGTTTGTAATGGGACACCTAAGGGCTCAAACCAGAAATCAAATAGAGCCCCAAAAGTTTTTCTAATGTTGAGATTTTTAAGCCAAATTCCAAATTTTTGTTTAAACCCCTGGAGGTGGCAGTACTTCATGTCAGGACCTGTGGTCTCTCACAGGCCATGTTCCGTGACAAAGCTGTGGTAGCCACATGTAGAGCACAGGGCCTTTTTGCTTGTGAGCTGCACTTTGGCAACATCTGGTGCAGGAAAATATGAGACCTTCCCGTAGGCCAAATGGCTGCCTCAGCTGCGCTCTCACCTTTTCCTAGCTCGAGATGCACTGAGGCACTATGCTTGCAGCCCAGATGCTTCAGGGCTGAGCAATCCCAGCCGATGCATAGCTCTCTGAATACCAGACTTCACAAG
Source organism: Gopherus evgoodei (assembly GCF_007399415.2). Lineage (NCBI taxonomy): Eukaryota > Metazoa > Chordata > Testudines > Testudinidae > Gopherus > Gopherus evgoodei. The sequence continues at coordinate 170,127,459 of NC_044324.1, forward strand.
TTACAAGGTGGGGTTATTTTAGTCTTTTTTATTGTTCTGAGCAACCCGCTGATGTGTGTGGGTGTGTCTATTTTCTACAGGCAGGTTTTTATCTTCAGTCTTACACTTCTCCCTCCACCCTCAGGGGGACTATTTTTGCATCACAGGTTCTGAGAATCAACTGGCTTGAGTTCACTCTGTCCTTCAAGCGACCCTCGGTCTCCAGACCATGAGACCTAAAGGCAGGAGTCCATAGAAATGCCCTGATCCACAGGGCTTTAAGGCCCACTGGCTGGAGTCCATGGAATCACCTTGCTCCACAGGGCAATAAGGTCACATGACCCACGTCCGGGTGGTAGGCCTTCTCTGCCAGGCAGCAAGGTCTAGTGGCCAGAGTCCATAGAGGTACCCTGGGGTTTGCAAGACCCAATAGCCAAAGTCAATAGAGATACCCTGGGGCTACAGGGCAGTAAGGGCTAGTGGCCAGAGTCATTAATGATCCACTGAGTTCTCTGGCAGCCAGGTCCAGCGGCCCAAGTCGATGGAGAAACCCCTCCAGGCGTGGCTGTATGGCCTAGTGGCCAGAGTCCATAAAGTTGCCTTCTGGGCATGACTGTATGGCCTACCTGCCAGAGTCAATAAAGTTGCCCTTCAAGTGAGGCTGTATGGTCAAGCTCTGCTTGGGATAGGGGAGGTGTGGGACGCCACCCAGGGCGGAAGGGGTGGCGGCCAGGTCGAGGGACCCAGGACCTCCCTGCTTCACTGGCTCCCAGCTCAGGGACCTTGCAGTGGCGAGTGAGCCCGTCACTGGGTCAGCTGGGATCCATCTGCAACACTCTGACCGGCCTCAGGACAATGGCTTGTTCCCCCTGGGCTACTTCCTACCTTGTCATGCCAGTCTGTGATCTGGGCATATTTGGGGTCTCTGGGTTCTTTGGCCGGTGCAACTCCCTGTAGCTCAGACCTCCCTGAGGTGTCCACAGGTAGCTGGGCATCTGTGAGGGTCTCGGTGCCTCTGGCGTCCGCAGTCCTGGGGCTCCAGTGGTTCTTGGGCAGGAGCCAGCAAAGAGCATCCTTCTTCTCTGGCAGTTAGCCCATAGGCACTGACTTCTACTGGTGCTGATGGGTACTCAACCCCCTCTCTACCTCCGGCCCTGCCCCGACTCCACTCCGCCCCCATTCCAACCCCTTCCCCAAAGTCCCCGCCCCAACTTCGTCCTCTCCCTGCCCCTATTCCAACTCCTTCCCCAAATCCTCTCTCTGGCCCTGCCTCATTCCCTGAGCATGCCATGTTCCCGAGAGAGCAAACCGCGGCGAAGCTGGTTTCCTTTCCCGGTTTGCTCTCTCGGTCCTGGAACCCCGAGCAAGCAGGTCTCCTTCCCTGCGGTTTGCTGGCTGGCTCCGGGACCGAGAGAGCAAACCGGGAAAGGAAACCAGCTTGATTACCAGAGGCTTCCTCCTTCCACGGAGGTCAAGAAAAGCGCTGGTAACTGTCTACATTGGATTACCAGCGCTGGATCACCAGCGCTGGATCCTCTACACCCGAGACAAAACGGGAGTACGGCCAGCGCTGCAAACAGGGAGTTGCAGCGCTGGTGGTGCCCTGCAGATGTGTACACCTTCAAAGTTGCAGCGCTGTAACTCCCTCACCAGCGCTGCAACTTTCTGATGTAGACAAGCCCTCAGGGTTCCCAAGACTGAGTCACCTTATTACTCCCACCTCAATGAGAGAGAGATTTGCTTGTGCTTAGTTGGGAGTCAGGTCCCTGACTCCATCAGCCTGTTAGCCACTCAAACGATCTCCTCAGGGCTCTGCCAGCCCTTACATTGCCTTGTAGGTAATAATAGGTACCCCAGTCTCCAAGCCCCTTTGAAAGCATCCCTCTGTAGTACCCAGCCCCTGTTACTGGACACTCACTGAAATCACCAGGTTTGCTGTCCCTGGAGGAACAGCGCACACACAGCTTGACTGGCACAACTCAGAATCAGGTCTTTTATCACAACACAGCACTGAGGCATACATGCAGTGAAACCATCATACCTTTATCATCAAAGACAAGGATTTAAGAGATTGTGAGTAAGGATAATAAGTGGAAATAGAAATGATTGCATATAAAATAAAAGTGTAGCAGGCTTCCTATAGACTAAACTCCACTTCAACAGGCTAACCATCTGTTTGACAGCAGTCTGATCTCACCCAGAGCTTTCTTGCACCATTTCCAACCAGGACAGGTTGGGATCCTGTTTTCACAGATGTAAGATGAAGATGATTGCTTCTTCAGGTGCAGGATAACAGGGTGCTGTCCCTGTCTCCCAGTTATAATCTCACCAACCTTTGAAGTGCACCATCAAGACAAAGCTCCCCCAACCCCTTCTTGTTCTTGTCTTCATGTTAAAGCTCATCTGCATTTAGCTCAGACTAGAGATTGTGAGGGAGACACTAACTGACATTTCATCAGATAGGTGGCTAAACATCTCTGGTCTGGCAGAAGACCAGTTTTTCACCTCTGCTGTGGAGTAACACCTTGACACAGACTATAAGGCCATTTTTTCAGTTCACAGACATAACTTTTTAAATACCATCAGGACATACATTTCACAATGACATGAATGATCAGCGTGATCCTGGCTTTCACTTAAGATCTCAAGTGGCACTTTATAGATAAATACTATGTGTTAGGTGTAGTGAGTTTGTCAGGCCCGACAAGAGTTGCTGACACAGAGCAGCGAACCCTTTGCCAGCTGGCACCAATGATCCTCTCTGGTACAAGCACATACAATTATTCTTTCTCTTTCAGAACTGTCTTCCAGGGGCTAAAGCTGCTTTCAATTAGAAGGAAGTCAGAGGAAAAGAAAACAGAGCCTGGAATGTGAGAGGAGTAGAAGGGTCTGAACTTGGCAAAGCTTTTAATAACTCCTGAGATGTTCTGTCATGTGTAACTGGCCTAGTGAGATATAAAAAAGGCTTAGGACACGGATGTGCATAAGAATAGCATGTGCAGTTACAAGATAAAATTACAAGGCCTCTCGTTTCCTCCTGGTTCAGGACATGAGTTAATCACAACTGAGGTCAGAAAAAAACTTGCCTTGTGGCAGTACAGAACTATTTTACACTGATAATTAGATGATGCGTGCAACCTGTTAATGCATTTACTAAGCAGGTTAATTATCTGAGTGTATGAACATGGGCTAAATTGAAGTCCATATAAGTTGCTGTATTTCTGTTGCCTAGATGTGCCTGGCAACAATGTCAGATGACAGATTGTTGCAACCAGTGTTTTAGCTTGCACCTGTATTTAATTAGTCTGAATACCATGAAGCTGTGTGGAGGAGCTGGTTGTTCCAAAGAAAACAGTTTTGGAAAGCCACTATGAAATCTGTATGATAAGCTACTATGAGGTGGGTGTATAACTGGTTGGAAAATCATCCCCAGAGAGTAGTTATCAGTGGTTCATAGTCATGCTGGAAGGGCATAACTAGTGGGGTCCTGCAGGGATCTGGATCTGGTTCTGTTCAATATCTTCATCAAGGAACTAGATAATGGCATAGAGAGTACATTTAAAGTTTGGATGATGCCAAGCTGGGAGGGGTTGCAAGTGCTTTGGATGAGTTGGAGAGGATTAAAATTCAAAATCATCTTGACAAACTAGAGAAAAGGTCTCAAGTAAATAGGATGAAATTCAGTAAGGACAAATGCAAAATACTCCACTTAGGAAGGAACAGTCAGTTGCACACATACAAAATGGGAAATGACTGCCTAGGAAGGAGTACTGCGGAAAGGGATCTGGGGGTCATAGTGAATCGTAAGTTAAATATCAGTCAACAGTGTAATACTGCTGCAAAAAAAGCAAACAGCATTCTGGGATGTTTTAGCAGGAGTCCTGTGAGTAAGACATGCTAAGTAATTATTCTGCTCTACGCTGATTAGGTGTCAGCTAGAGTATTGTGTCCAGTTCTGGACACTGCATTTTAGAAAAGATGTGGACAAATTGGAGAAAGTCCAGAGAAGAGCAACAAAAGTGATGAAAGGTCTAGAAAACATGACCTGTGAGGGGAGATTAAAAAAATTGGTTTGTTTAGTCTGGAAAAGAGAAGACTGAGAGGGGACATGATAACATTTTTCAAGTACATAAAAGGTGGTTACAAGGAGGATGGAGAAAAATTGTTCTTCTTAACCTCTGAGGATAGGACAAGAAGCAATGGGCTTAAATTGCAGCAAGGATTGTTTAAGTTGGACATTGGAAAAACTTCCTAACTGTCCAGCTCTGGAATAAATTGCCTAGAGAGCTGGTGGAATCTCCATCATTGGGGGCTTTTAAGAGCAGGTTAGGCAAACATCTGCCAGGGATGCTCTAAATAATACTTAGTCCTGCCTTGAGTGCAGGGGACTGGACTAGATGAACTCTCAAGGTCCTTTCCAGTTCTAGGATTCCTCTGACTCTTTGGAGAAATTTTACTTTGCTTAGTAGGAGTTAGAATAATCAAGTTGTACATACAAACTGAAAATGGAGGAGTTTCCTGATGATTCAATCTGAGACCTGTCTTCCTCTGACAGTTACAACATTAGCTGCTGTCAGAGGCAGGACACTGGACTCAATGGACTATGGGACTGTTCTAGTCTGGCTATTTAATTAATAAAACAAAAGGGACACTGTTATGTCAAATTTACAAAACACTAGATCCATAAAAATGTTTCTGGAAAACCCAATAATAAAATCCACTTGGAAAGAAGTTTTAAAATAAACATTCATGGGCAGTCTTGTGTCCCAAACAGCTAACATGTTAGTGCATGGGAAGCTCAGGTTGGACTGAAACAAAACTACAGACAAAAGTGAAACTGAGGAGCTTATTTTCATTTTTGGAGCTGAGAAAACCCCACAAAGGAAGCAACCAGCATAACTGGTGAAACATAAACTAGCTGTTTAAGATTCCCTCAGTTTTAACAATCTGAAGATGCTCTTGGTTACAGGTAGGAGCATTTGCTTAAAAGAAAAAAAACCCCAAAACCTGTGTGCCTGAGTCTGCAGCCCTTGCTCAGATGAGCACCTCTAGCTCATGTGGATAGTCCTACTGGAGCCAGTGGGACCATTTGCCTGAGAAAAGGTAACATGCTGTGACCCAACATGATTTTAAATCTGACAATGTCCCTTTAAAAACAACTTAAAATTCCTGCATATCAAATACCTCCATGATGCAGTGAGTGTGTAGCCTGACTGTTCATAGAAGGGTCCTATATAGAAGAGTCTTCTCACTTCTTCCCCTCTAGCCCAGCCAATGTCCTCTGGCTGAAATGGGGTCCATAGGACAATCTCTGCAGTTGAGCATTATTTCTTGTTCATCCAAAAAGGTCACTAGAGGTGCCAAAGAACTGAAGCAGGCTGCTGCTGTCCCGGGGCCCATGGGAACCAAATGTGCACCTCTTCCAATGCAAAGTGCTTCCCATAGGCTACCAAGGGATATTAGTATCTCTGTAGAATAGTAAGAACTGGACCCTTTTTAGGGGGGAGAGAGTGCCTGCTGCAGCAAGCTAATCTCTGGCCAGAACTCCTCCACATGGCTCCACTTGACATTAGTGGGTGTCCCACATGCATTGCAGTTACAGCCTCTGGTCCATTGGAATAGCTATCTTGTCCTGACACTATACCAAATACAGAAGATGGCTCTTATGGGTGTAATAGGAAAATGAGGGGATCTTGTTTCCCTGCCAGTTTTCGGTGATCTGCTTGTGCCCTGAAGCATGTGGATTAACAAGCTCTTGTCACGGTGAGATCTTTGTTTGCTAGAGAAGAGAAAGACCTGCTATCATTGTGTACTGCCTCCAAAGTGGGGATTGAGGGTGACCCTCCACCAAACCTTGCAGAAGAAAATCGTGCAAAACAATTAACTGAGTATGCAACATATAGAACATTATTTCCAGAAAGTATGTATCTGCACGTAAGGATGCATAGGCAGATTCTTGGCCAGCTCTCTGCAGTCTACTGTGTTGCATTTGAGAGGACTGGACACAGAATATGTACTGGTTCAGATGATTGCTTGGTGAAAATTTGTTCTACTCGCAATGGCCAGTTGCTCGTCACACTACGAGGTCATTCAGCCAAGATTTCTGATATGGCTATGAATCATGAAAACACTATGGTTGCAGCTGGAAGCTGTGATAAAATGATCAGGGTATGGTGACTGAGAACTTGTGCACCAGTTGCTGTGCTCCAGGGACACACGGGATCCACTGCATCTTTACAGTTTAGTCCAGTGGTCAAAGGCTCTATGTGCTACATGGTGTCTACTGGAGCAGATGGAACAGTTTGCTTTTGGCAATGGGATGCAGATTCCATGAAATTCAGTAATTGGCCAGTGAAGTTTACAGAAAAATCCAGGCCTGGAGTTCAGATGCTTTGTTCTTCTTTTAGCATTGGTAGTCCATTTCTAGCAACAGGCAGTACAGCTCATGTTGGGGAGGGAGGGATAGCTCAGTGGTTTGAGCATTGGCCTACTAAATCCAGCGTTGTGAGTTCAATCTTTGAGGGGGCTACTTAGGGATCTGGGACAAACATCAGTACTTGATCCTGCCAGTGAAGGCAAGGGGCTGGACTCAATGACCTTTCAAGGTCCCTTCCAGTTCTAGGAGATTGGTATATCTCCAATTATTATATCAGCATGTATTTTTTTGGCTCTGAAACACCTGAACAAATAGCTGAACTGGAAAGCCATGCTGACAAAGTCGACAGCATTCAGTTTTCAAACAGAGGTGAGAGGTTCATAAGTGGCAGCAGAGATGGAACAGCCCATATCTGGCATTTCCAGCAAAACAGAATGGAGGAGCATCTTGTTGGATATGGCAGAAGGGAAGTGTGAGGGGCAGCTGAGGACATGGGGACATGCCTGTGAAACTCATCAGCCATTGGCACCTCTGTGCTTTGGAGGAGATGTCTCCTTTTTATTATTCCTTACCACAATATTGATAAACACACACGCATCCGGTAGTTTAGGCTCCCACTCGCGGAGTTAACAGTGATTATGTGACAAGCTTCCAGGCCTAGTGACATATTTATTTCTTTTCCCAGTTGAGTCTAAGGTCCTGGTTTTGTCTATTTTTACTCTGCTGCTCCTCCCCCGCCCTGACAAGACAAGACCTTCTGGGGAGAAACAAAGGCGCTTGCTGCAGTATCCAGGCAAACAAAGACTCGGGAACAAAGAACAAAAGTGATGGCTCAAATGTAGTCATTAGGTTATGAAACTGCGCTCCCTAGACTCCAAATCTGGTGAAGGGTGGTACCATGTGTGCCTGAAGAACTCTGTCAGGTTCATAAGACAATTAAAAATGACTGTAAACAAAAAGTTTTCTTTTCTTACCCTTTTCTGGAACACAGAGAGAGAAGGTGGTTGTTATTTTTTTTTTATTTAAACTTTTCAGCCCTGTCTCTCCCCCACAGCATAATTTTTCTGTGTAAATTTAGTGCTGGGAAACCGTGGCAGTTCTGGAAAATGTCTTGCTATTGCCACTGGCCTGGTATGGCATGGGCAGAGCTAAAGCAACCGTTCCTACTCTGCCCCGGTTGTGGTGGTGACACAAGGTGAGCTTGAGTACATCAGTATTCTTTTCATTCTGGCTGCTGAACACTGCTGAACCCAGAGTTTGTCTCAGCAGCAGTAAGCAATTCTCTGTTCTGCTCAGTGTTCACTGAGCCCTGCTTTCTTCTCTGGAGAGTGACCTTTACACCTCTTACACCCTCGGACAACTTTAACAGCCACCCCGTAGCATTCCTCCGGCATGTCTCAAGTCTATCTAAATATGACTTCATAAACAGACATGCTCATGCTTGCTCTATCTGTGTCACTTTTTCACACACGTCGGTTAGCCCCATTCGTTCCAGCTGGCAGCACTGTTGCCACAGTAACAGAAATGCCTCTGTTATGGCTTGATTTCATTTACTAATGGTTCACGTAATACAACTGAACACAGATAACTGCTTTGCATCTCAAGTGATGTGTGATTCTAATAGGTTCATGGGCGTCAGAATGCAGTTGCTGCCAAAATATCCCGTTCTGTGGGCCACAGGAGAAGCATGGCCTCCACGTGATGCTAAATGAAAGAGCTGGACCCTCTGGAAACTGTAACAGGCCTTTCTGCTAATGCACAAACCTAATGAACACAGCCACTTAAATCGTCTTCTCTTCAGGCCACATCTAAAATACAACTATAACCAAGTCAGGAGATCCAGTTAAACTTTGGGTGGGGCCTAACTGTGTCCCTGCAGACTTTCAGGATGTTAGGGTGACCAGACAGTAAATGTGAAAAATCGGGTCAAGAGACAGGCAGGTGATGGTGGTGGGCTGAGGGCCCAGGAAACTAGTTTTCTGTTTAACTTCAGAACAGCTACAGTATGTGCGACAGCAGTACGGCCTTCCTGAAGACATCGTTTTTGCCCTGCCCCCCTCTAAGGTGACCAGACAGCAAGTGTGAAAAATCGGGATGGGGGTGGGGGGTAATAGGAGCCTATATAAGAAAAAGATCCAAAAATCAGAACTGGTCCTATAAATTTGGGACATCTGGTCACCCTAGCCCCCGCCAAAGCACCTAATCTGGAGCAATTGCCTCTAAATATGGAGGGTGGTTCATTCTCATGGGTTTCTTTGTGCCATGGCCTCTCTCTGGAGACTGATACCAAGCTTTACAATTGGTGTTCATGGAGCCGCTCTTTTTTTATGAGCTGGACTGACACCAAACAGCTGTCAGATGGCAACAGCTTTTGATCACTAATGACCTGGGATGGATGCACCTCTAGATACTTAAATAAATGGCCAATGATAAAATGTGTCATTAAAAACAAAAGATGTCTAAAGTCTTCCCCTGAAGCACAAATGACAAGTGCCTCTGTCTGCCAGCTGAGGTAAGCTAGTTGTAAGTTAGAGCTTCTGTGGCATCTCTGTCACAGCCTTCATTGTTCTGAAGACTTTAATGTAATTGGACCAAAACTGTACTGGCAAATGGAAAGCGAAATGAAAATTAACTAGCATATACTAATTATTGAGAACTCATTGAGTGTACTGTCAAAGTGATTCTTCTATGGCTTTGATTCCTTATAGAATTACTTCTTTGCATGGTCTTTTCTTATGGCAACTAGACACAGGGCCAGCTCCAGGCACCAGCCGAGCAAGCTTGTGCTTGGGCGGCAGATTCTACGGGGCAGCTTCCGCCCAGTACTTGAGCGGCAAGGATGCTTTTTTATTTTGTGTGCTGCTGCTGCTGCCCTGTAGGGGGCGGCAGAGTGGAGGAGGGGAGCGCCCTGCAGCAAACTCGGCAGGGCAGCCCGTGCCCTTCCCTTCCCCCGACTGGAGTGGTGCAGAGCCCTTCTGGCAGGTGGCGTGGCAGGAGGGGCTGCAGGGTGAGTGCCCCACTGAAGCGCTGGCCACCCCCCTTCTCTCTCTCCCCCTCGCTCCTTCCCCCTCCCTCCCACTAGACCAGGCGCTCACTCTGCAGCACAGGGAGTCCCTTTGCTCCCCGGCTCCAGCCACCCTGTAGGGTTTTTTGTTTTGTTTTTCCCTGCTTTGCCAGCCACGCCGTCCCCCACCCCTTTGCCGCTCCATCCGTGCTGTGTTCTTGTTTTGTTCCCAGACGCCCCCGCCCTTTTTTTTAGCTTGAGGCGGCAAAAAAGCCAGAGCCAGCCCTGACTAGACATATATGGATATTTCCTCACCCTCTCCATATGTCTCATTGCTCTCTTCATCTTGTTTACCTGGGATACTCAGAAAAGTTAAGACAAATCAATTAAAGGTGTGAAGTCAATGTAAATAAGGTAAAGTGCATTAACTAACAGGTAGAAGCTCTCTTCCTTGGAGAAGGATTAGTGAACTAAGAGCACTTTACTCCTGAATGAGTTAATGTGTTTTAACTTACACATTGACTTCCTTACGCTATGGTTGGCTCGCCTTAACTTTCCTGACTGCGCCTGTCTAAACAAGCACAAATTCAACACTGCAAACCCAGAGCATTTTCTTGAGCCTCTGCAGAGCAGCAGTGCAATGTACTAGGTCCTCCAGCTCCATCTTGGAAGTGATAATAATACCCAGCTTTGCATGTGGGTCATTGGCCAGACCAAGCTCTGATTCTAGCATATGTGACACCAGCTGCATACCTGACAGATTATTTTAATGGTCCATTGACTTCAGATACATCCATTCTGAGCACTGTAGGAAAGAATCCCCATTTGTGGTTATTTGTCAAGACCATCAGAGCTGAGCAGAATTGATCATACTGTGCATTGTGTAACAGAACACCTGTGGTTATTCTGAATTGCTGCTTCTTAGTAGACCCCTGTGTATATGTAGTTGGGGACTGTCAACTACAATGATCCTTACCAGCTTTTATGTGACGCTGCTTTGGAATGGATAAAGGTCGCAGTCTTCTCTGTGTCTTTGATCCAGCCACCAAAGCAGTTGCCCGCTCCGTGCTTGGCTCCCCTGATGTTAGAGATTGGTTTACTCACAGAGGGCATCAGGAATCTCCTGCCCTAAATAAAGAGTCAGGTATTCAACTGAAGTTAACTTGGCTAAAGGGTGGCTTTGTTGACACTTGTCAGAAATAGAAATGGGGCAACAAGGGTATCCAAATGTGGCCATGTGGAACATCCTGGTCTGCGAGTGAGCATCCAAGCATCTGCTGAGAAGGGCACTGCCCAGTCCAATGAGCAGCACAGGGAAGCCAGCAGAACAATAATAGCCAAGGATGAAAATAGGAGGTCGGGGGCAGGAAGGAAAACTGAACAGACAATTTTGCAGGGTATCTATCTGAACAGGATCAGGCTTTAGCTCAGATGTGTTTCTAATGGGAGTCAATTCCTATCTGAAGGTGTTCCCCATTCTCCTGGCACCCCCACACGGTAGCTTTAGGACAAGCAGCTGATGCATACCTTTCAAGCACACGGATCAGCGTGAGGAATGGGGGAAAAGGAAGCTCTGGGATAATAGACAACTGAGGGGTTTGTAGACAGTAACTGGTACCTTGAATTACACCAGAAGGTGCACTGGCAGCCAGTGCAGAGTACAGAAGTAATATGTGTCGTCTTAGTCTGACCTATTTTAAGGCAGGCAGCTTCACTTTGCAATAGCTGAAGCTGCCAGGTACCCTCAAGTAGAGTGTGTGGCAGTAATCTATAGTATTCTCTCCTCAATGGTGTGTAATGTTGCTGTTTGCTGTTAACAGCTGCCGCATTCCCATTCAGAGATGGCTGCACTTCAGTGATGGGTGAAAAGATCCCTGCACATTTGTGTTGCATATCAGTAAAATGTTTCCAGCATCCCCTGACCTCCTTCCTGTATCTACACCAGACTTTTTCCATTAAAAGTTCCAACTGCTGGTAACACCAGTACAGCTCCGCTGGCAGAAACAATGTTGGAAGCTCTGGTGCACACTGGGCTTCTACTGCTGCTGGCATTTTAACACCATAGCAAGCAACCCTGCTCAGCACATATCTAAATGACATGGTGTTAACAACACTAGTGGGTGAGGGGCCTCGTCTACATTAGGGCTCCCATCATTGCTATCACTTGTGGACTGCATCCGTATTGGTGTTTTCAATCTTGTATAGACAAAGTCTTGGATGATGAGACCTATTGTGTGGAAATGTCTGTCATTAATGAATTCTGTTAGGGTATGTCTATGCTGCATAGTGAACCCAGGCTCTGACTCTATTCCAGCCAACCCCCCCCACTGTCCACACAGAGAGCTCTCTGACACAAGTGGAACCCTTACTCACCCAGAGGTATGGGTCAGAGTCTGTGTCCCCCTGTAGCACATGTGCAAGCCCACTAGCTTTGCAGTGTAGTGGTGGCAGAAGCCTGGGATGCCATGCTCAGATTCTAAGAGTTCGTCAGTGCTATTCCACAGTCCCCTGGGCCTGTGGGTCCCGGCCCTTCTGTCCCCAAACTACCCACTCGACTTCCAGGAACCAGAAGCAACCTCCTCATTCAGTCACAGCTATTCGGCATGTAACCCTTCCTCTCCACACTAACTTTTCGATTGTAAGCACACGTTGGGGTATTAGCCTTACTGAGCACTGATTCATATTTCCGCATGTATGGTTCTGTTTATAAGTCAGCCCCACTGAGATGACCTCTCCGCACAGCTGAAATATCCTGGGCTGCCTGGATTATCAGTCCAAATTGCAGCAGTGTATATGTCTCCATCCTACATGAGCATCTTACTGATTTTGTCACCAATTTTCACCCATACCTGACTAAGGATGCAGGCAAACTTCTCACTCAGAAATGTTGGTTACATTCCAGGGTAAGGCATACTTACTAGGGCAGGCTCAGTAGCTCATGAGCCCCTCCATTTGTAGGTGTGCTGCTTAGTTACCAGATGCAACAAAAATTCCTTAGCATAGATGGATGGTGTTCCTCCGCTGGCCTGGAACAGAAGCCCTCACTGCCACTCAGATAAGCATCTTCCAGAGCTTGCCCTGCCTGAAAGGATGGTAAAAGCTAATCTAGTAACAGATTCCTTCCTTCTAGACTGATTCTTGCCTGCATATTTGTACCTGCCCCTGGAAATTTCCACCACATACATCTGACGAAGTGGGTATTCACCCATGAAAGCTCATGCTCCAATACATCTGTTAGTCTATAAGGTGCTACAGGACTCTTTGTTGCTTTTTACAGATCCAGACTAACACGGCTACCCCTCAGATTCCTTCACAGGATACCTCCGCCTGGCCATGGGAAAATAATTTAATGAGACTTTTATATGAATTTAATTAATTTTATTCTTCTTATCATAATGTTTCTTGGCTTGGGTCATGGTTTTCTGGAGCTTCTGAATAGGACAGTTGAAAAAGGATGAATAAAATAAAACCAAATGATAAAAAGCCTCCTCCTGTGACTTTACAGTGACACAACCTCTAAAAATGATAGAAGTCCTGTTTTTTCTCTTGGCCAGACAATAATGTGCTCTTTCACTTTCCTTGGCAGGCCCTGCCAGAATCGAGGGACTAGGAATCTGGGGGAGTGGATGCTCAACCTATATGGGAGAAAGAAAAGAATAAAGGATGAAATGCAGCAGGACATTCTGTGTTCAGTCCCCATCACATTACCAGTTCATGGATCAGTGAAATGTACCCAGAACTATAGTCTGCTCCTGTGCAACCAAGTCCCATATGTGCAAAATGCTCCAGAAAGGGTAAGGAAAACGCAGGGGTCATAATGTCCCATGAGACTGTAGCATAGTTTGGCAGTTTTGCACTTTTTGTGCTTGGGCTGTATATTCTGCACTTATTTTGTTTTAATGGCTTTTGCCTCTTGTTGGCAGCTGGTCTGCCATTAAGGTTTGTTAATTGAAACATGCTCTTAAATAACAAAGTGTTTTGTTTGCAAACAAGAACAATTCTCAAGGTTACATGAACCATTTTAATTAAATTCATCAGCTGCTTTGGCCCTAGAAATTCTGGGATATGTGTGGGATAACATAAATGTGAGAAGACTATAGTACATCATTTCTCCATATCTACAGCACCATGCAGACCCATGATGTGGGTGCAAAAGGCCCTTGTGGGCATCCCACTCCAGTAATGATAGGTGTACTTTCTGTCTGCATGTGACATTGCTCCAATCCAGCAGTGTCTCGATCCATTCTGGGTGAAATGGTTCACTTTCACCTTGCAAAAATTGTGCAGTGCGCATCAGGCCACAATATGGTGGATGACATTGGCAATATTGGCATCCAAATGGTTCTGAAGGTAGCACCAGCTTGACTTCCTCCTGTCAAATGTGTATTCCACGGCCATCCTGCAGCAGCTACTGAGCATTTAACTGAACTTTGCATTGCCAGGCCTTCTGAGGCCAAGGGACCGTTTCATAAACCATGGCAGAAGAGGGTATGTGGAGGTCTCTTGAATAACAGTGAGGACAGAGGCTACATTTATAATAATCTCATCTTCTGAAGGGAATAACGTCCTTGCTTGTCCATGAAGGTGAAGGTCTCTGCAAAAGCCTGGCAACATGCATCCGGCCAGTACCTCCCATGTTTGTGCCCATGAACCTGCCTCTGTGGCCACCAAAGCCTGTGTAATGATGCAGTAGTACTCTCTGTGGCCTGTGTGCTCATTTGCTTCTTGTGGAGGACAAACTGTGGGCACATGAGTCCCACTGACAGCCCTAGTGGAATTTGGGAAGCGTATTGTCTCACAGCCGGCAATTATTTTGGGAACATTGTTTTAGCCAGCCTCCTTTGGGGAAATGACAGCAAGAGACGGTCACCCACCAGTTCTGGATCCATCGCCTGGTGCTGGTAGAAAATTTTCATATCAAATGCACAGTGGGCTAACATTAAAAGGAGATTCTTAAACAACGATCCAAGAGTAGCTCCCATGATATTACAACCATTATTTTGGAAGGGGGTTGGAATTTTATTTTTTTTTCTCTCACTAAAAGGTTTCACAGAGCCAAGTCACTTATAGTAGATATTTTACTTTGCAAGTGCAGGTTAAGAGCACTTTGGGTCAAGAGCCATGGGGTGGACAGAAAAGTTCTCCCACAATACACCATGAATCAAGTCCTAGAATGGCTACAGCTAATCAGGGAGGGAAGAACTCTTTGGGATACACCCCCAGAAGCCGCAGCGCCTGACTCATGGCTGCACCAGTATGTGGCATGCATAGCAATGCAGTGTGGCTGCTCAAGTGGGAGCCTGGAAACACAAGGGTTTGCAAGTGTGGGTGACATGATTCTGGATTTACTATGCCGTCTAGCCATACCTTTACAAACTGTTTGACTTCCGTTAGTACATCAGGGCTAACGCTGGCAGTCTGACTCTACAAAATACATATTGTTGTATCAAAAAAATCCTTTGGCTGCAAAGAACATCTGGATGCCAAGGGAGAACTATAATATCAAGCACAGCAGGTAACTATAGAGCTATATTATTCAGGAGGTTTGTTTTTTTTATTTGTCTGTTAACATCAGCGTGGGACTCTGGTGTGCTAACAGATTTGGCAATTTGTGAGCTGTGGACTCTGTAGCGCTATTAAACACGTGAGGGAGGAAGTCGGTTATGTTAGTGAACATGGCTAATTCTCAGTCCTGTTGTGCAGAATATGTGTCACCTCCCCAGCTGTCACATCTCAATGGAATGTGCTTCCGATACCAGTTAATCTCATCTGAAGAATGCACCATAGACAGAGATCTCTGCCTGAGTGGGAAATGATTTTTATGCAGCTTAATATATTGAATTAAGTGAAACACTGATGCAAGACAAACACTCCTCCCTCCCTTCTACTGATGGCTCTGACACTTTCATAGGCTTGGGTTTCATTACTACTCAGTGTTGCTGCAAAATTTACCAGCTCAGCCTGGAACTTTCCGGGCCCATGCCAAAAAGTGTGACCAATGCCTCTTTTTCCTTTCTACTGGGCCCTTACGATGTTAACTACCAACTAAGGGGAGTTGATGCCTAAAAGGAGGCTTAGTTTGCAACAGTCCTGATCTCAGCTGTGGCGGCATTACTGGGGCGTAAAACAGCCCCAGTGGTGACAGCCACTGAAGAGAGAGGTGTCCAGTGCAGAATCACAGACACAAGAGCAGAGCTTGTAACGGATGAAGCTCATGATATTAAATAAGATTCTTATTGCACACTTGATGAGTTTGTTCCTTAATTCTCATCTGCTTCTTCAGTTTCTTGAACCTTTGCATCTAACAGTGCTATTTTCTTGTCTGAATGCCTGGAGACAATCTGCCAGGCTAAAGGCTGGCATGTTTGTCATTCTCTCCCTGTGATGTTTCATCACAGCTTGAGTTTATTTATTTTTTTGTTTGCACTGTTGTTGCATTTAAATTAGCCAGATTATTATTGTTAAAAATAATAATCTTATTCATATAATATTTTGCATCCAGAAGGAAGCCACAGAACTCTTCAAACTGCAGAGGGATGCTTCATCCATCACTGAAATGCAGCCACATATGGGGTGAAGCATAGCAATTAATCATGCACAACAAGAATAGAGAGCATCTTAGGATATGAAGTGGACAAATAGCTTTTCCAGCTAGATTCTGCAGAATCTAATAGGCAAAATGTTATTCCCCAAACTGGAATTTGGTTAGGACAGAGGGGCTAAACTCGTACAAAAAAAAGGGACCTTCACTGACCAGGTTAGCTCATCTGAAGAACAGCCCTGTGCTGGTGCCTTGGTTAAGCACTAAATCATAGGAAAGAATATTGCCTATTAAATCATTACCACCATTTGCTGTAGCACCTTAGGGTACATCTAAACAACAGAAAAAAGAGCCACAGCAGTGAGTTTCACAGCCTGCGTCTACTGACTCAGGCTCACTGGGCTCATGCTGCAGGGCTAAAAATACCAATGTAGGCATTCGGACTCAAGCTGGAGCCGGTCTTTGAAACCTGGTGATGGGGAAGGTCTCGAAGCTTGGGTTCCAGCCTGATCCCAAATGTCTACACTGCTATTCTTAGCCCCACAGGTCAAGCCCTGCAAGCCTGAGTCAGCTGACCTGAGCCCTGAGACTCGTGGCTGTGGGGTTTTTTTTGGTTGTGTGGCTGTATCCTTAGAAGTTTAATGCTGACTCAGCCTGACATTGTTAAGCTTCTCAGCTCACAGCATAAGGTGATAGGGCTGCATAGCTATAATAAAATAATAATAATAATAAATTAATAATAAAGGAAGAAAGAAGAAGCTTTATTAACCACTGAAAAGCAGCCACGGGGGTGAAATGAAGCTACTTTTTAACAGTGCACATTTGAATCAAGGAAGTGCAGAAAAATCCCATAAATAGATGAATACAATGGCCCAAATTCTGCTCTTGGGAACACCATCAAAGCCCCTCCATATGTAATTCTTCAGGTGAACTTTAGGTAGGAAAGGTGTGGTGACCTATTAGGAGTGGTCAGAAAATGGGTTTTTCTTCTGTGGAAAATTTTGACTTTTTGTGACCAAGCATCCAAATCTGAAATTTTTTGGCTGAAAACATCAAAAACTTTAGGCCAAAACCCAGAAATTATTACTTGGAAGTGCTGCTATGGTGTCTCATGGGAACCATAGTAAAGGTGCTCCAAGGCTCTATTCTCTCCTGTGGGCTTGGGTTTCCTGGCTGGGCTGCAGCTACCATGGTGCACCACAGGCCACGTCCAGACTACCCGCCGTATCGGCGGGTTAAAATCGATTGCTCGGGGATTGATATATTGCGTCTCATCTAGACACGATATATCGATCCCCGAGCGCGCTTATATCGATTCTGGAACTCCATCAACCCCAATGGAGTTCCAGAATCGACACGGAGAGCCGCGAACATCGACCCCGTGCCGTCTGGACGGGTGAGTAATCTGATCTTAGATATTCGACTTCAGCTACGTTATTCACATAGCTGAAGTTGCATATCTAAGATCAATTTCCCCCCCCCAGTCTGGACCAGCCCACAGTCTCCTCTCTTGCAGAGTCACTGCAGTGTAACTGGTCATAGTGACTCATGGAAGCTGAAATCTGGTCAGGGAACTTGGCCCATATTGAAAACTGGGGGCATGAGGCTGTTGAACTGCAGCTCCTATGAGGCACCATGGCAGCATTGCCAAACTGGAGGGTTTGGGGCTTTGGTTTTTCAATGAAATGCACATTTCTTTGGTGAAAACCTATTTTGCTTGTGAATGCGGGTTTGATGGAAATTTTTCAATTAGTCGTTACACCTATATTGGAATTTGTCCAAGATACTGAAACCAACACCCCTAGTCCTGCAGAAAATGCCCTGAGAGTTTTAAGGACCACAAGTGATCAAGGCCTGGAGTTTACATCTCAGTTTTTCAGGAAAACCAGGTAGAATATACCGTTAGGAATTTCTCTTGCTTCCAGGAGAAAGGTCTTTCTCATGCAGAAAGGCAAGCCAGACCACACGGCAAATATGCTGTACAGTGCTTACAGAACACTGAGAAAGCAACAATATTTCCCATCAAATAGAGGGTAGACATTTTTCCAACCATCTCCACGTTCTATGAAATGAAAAGTGCATTTAGTCACCAGAAAAGGCAGAAAGTGTAACTCCTGTTTTTCAGATTTTAGTTGTCAATGTTCTTAATCTAGGGTGACCGGATGTCCTGATTTTATAGGGACAGTCCTACTATTTGGGGCTTTGTCTTATATAGAAGCCTATTACCCCCCACCTCGTCCCGATTTTTCACACTTGCTGTCTGGCCACCTTATCTTAATCTGAAAGCTCCTTGGAGTCCTAGCCTGTGTTTTCCTGTGTTTGTGCAGTGTCTAGCACAGCAGGTCCCCATCCTGTTTAGGACCTTGGGGTGCTATAATAATAATAAAGGGCTAGATTCTGCCACCCCACTCACATTTAAAACCTAAATCCATGAGGAGTCTCATTAGTTTCAATGGGGCTTCCTGCCTGCGCAGTAGGTTACTTTCAGCATGTCAAGGTGGAACAGTCTGGCAGTAAGGAAGCAAAGGTATAACTTACAGACAACTGACTACTGTGAGTGGAACAGGGAAAATGATGCCACGAGGGATTCCTGAAGGACTTTTCCTCACATTACCACAGACACAGTATTTATTGAATCACATAGCAGATGTGTACTGCCAAGGAGAGCCTGCTTATTATAATGTAATATACCCATCACTGATTAATCCAAATTGCAGCATTCAAAGCCCATGCCAGACAAGCGAGGCTGTCCCTGTGCAGACAGAGGCCAGCAGCGACAGGATAAATATCCATCATTTCAATAGGAATGTGGATCACTAGGCTTTTGGGAACGACTCATTCCAAGTGGGCGTCTCTCAGGGTATGTCTACATCTACAATTTTGCAGCGCTGGTTGTTACAGCTGTATTAGTACAGCTGTATAGGGCCAGCGCTGCAGAGTGGCCACACTTACAGCAACTAGCGCTGCAAGTGGTGTTAGATGTGGCCACACTGCAGCGCTGCTGGGTGGCTTCAAGGGGGGTTCGGGGAACGCGAGAGCAAACCGGGGAAGGAGACCAGCTTCGCCGCGGTTTGCTCTCGCGTTCCCCGAACCCCCCTGCAAACCGCAGGGAAGGAGACCTGCTTGCTCGGGGATTCGGGGAACGCGAGAGCAAACCGCAGGGAAGGAGACCTGCTTGCACGGGGGTTCGGGGAACGCGAGAGCAAACCGGGGAAGGAGACCAGCTTCCCCGCGGTTTGCTCTCGCGTTCCCCGAACCCCCGGCAAACCGCAGGGAAGGAGACCTGCTTGCACGGGGGTTCGGGGAACGCGAGAGCAAACCGGGGAAGGAGACCAGCTTCGCCGCGGTTTGCTCTCGCGTTCCCCGAACCCCCCTGCAAACCACAGGGAAGGAGACCTGCTTGCACGGGAGTTCGGGGAACGCGAGAGCAGACCGGGGAAGGAGACCAGCTTGAATACCAGAGGCTTCCTCAGGTATGCTGGGATACCTGCTTATTCCACGGAGGTCAAGAAAAGCGCTGGTAAGTGTCTACACTTGATTACCAGCGCTGGATCACCAACGCTGGATCCTCTACACCCGAGACAAAACGGGAGTACGGCCAGCGCTGCAAACAGGGAGTTGCAGCGCTGGTGATGCCCTGCAGATGTGTACACCTCCTAAGTTGCAGTGCTGTAACCCCCTCACCAGCGCTGCAACTTTGTGATGTAGACAAGCCCTCAGTTTTAATCATCCTTCTAGCCGCTTAATCCATTTTCACAATGTGTCCCGCTGAGGAAGTGCTGACCTTCGGATGAACTCCAGATGGGCCCTTTTGAGCTAGAGAAAAGAAACGCTCAGGAAACAAACGGATGCAGTTATTTAAGCCCTGGTGATGACACAGGCCCCTAGGCCCTGCTGTAATACAAATAATAAACAATAACAACACAGATGGGCCTGGGCTGCAAAGTTTGAATCTGGACCAGCCATACCCAAGATCGGCAGGGTGCCTGGCATGGTGGCTCAAATTTGACCTGAAAAATTGCAATCTGCTGCTCAGTTAGGTGCAGTGGAAATTAAACATTGCACTTACAGAGGGTGCCTTTCATCCAAGGACATCAACATGCTTTAGGAACAATCATTTCAACAAATCCTCAACACACTTTTGCAAGCTAGTTTTGCTCTCCATGTTATAGAGGTGTAAACAGGGCCAGAGGTATTCATTGACTCCGTGAGTCAGTGGCAGAACTGTGGAGTCCTGCAGCTCCCCCTCCCACCCCTCCCTCTAATCATTGAACTAAGCAATCTCCCTATTTATAACACAGGATCACCCAGAATTTTTTCCTTTTGGGATCAGATTACCGTTGTTGTTGTTATTTATTATTTGTATTGCAGCAGCATTTAAATAAATAATAATTTGAGATATACCTATCTCATAGAACTGGAAGGGACCCTGAAAGGTGATTGAGTCCAGCCCCCTGCCTTCACTAGCAGGACCAAGTACTGATTTTGCCCCAGATTCCTAAGTGTCCCCCTCAAGGATTTAGGAGACCTAGTTTTGGACCCCGCTGTGCTAGGTGCTGTACAAACACAGAACAAAGAGAGCTCATGGTGAGTTACTGAGAGCTTCCTGAGGGGCTGAAAATGAATGTGCTAAAGAGCTCCTGTACATCATCCAATGTAACCAGCTGCTAGCAGCAGAACCTAGGGCAGGCTGTAATGTCTCTCCTTGCTTTTTTTTTTTTTTTTTACAGAAAGATGAAAAACAAAGTGGCATTACTGATAATGAAGGATGCTTTATTTCCAGCCCTGAGACTGGCACCCTCTAGCCCTAGCATAGGCACATGCAGGAGCAGTGTAAGCATCTGCTGTAACCTTCTTCTGTAATTACAACTTATCTCTAACAGAGAGAGATCCCCTCTAGAACTGAGACATAATTGGCTCCATAACCATAAATATAGCCTCTTCTGGAGTGGAGACAGGCAGCCACGCCAGGGCAGGGCCTCCCAGAGGATTCAGGGGGCCTAGGGTCTTCGGTGGCAGAGAGCTCCCACTTTGGCGGTAATTCGGCGGTGGGGGGTCCTTCCGCTCCGGGACCAGCCACTGAAGTGCCCCGAAGACCCATGGTGGGGGCTCCTCCCACCACCGAATTACCGCCGAAGACCCAGCACTTTGGCAGGAGGTCCCGCTTCAGCGGTAATTTGGCGGCGAGGGGTCCTTCTGCCGTGGAGCGGAAGGACCCCTCACCGCTGAAGACCCGGAACAGAAGAGTTTTCCGGGGCCTCCAGAGCGAGTGAAGGACACCGCTCCAGGTGCCCCAAAAAACTCTCATGGGGGCCTGCCCTGCGCCAGGGGCAGGAGGGGAAATTTCTAGCCACCAGAGTAAAAACCTACTCCTGCAAAAAGAGGTATCAAGGCTTGATCTGAGATGACAGGTCCTCTGGTTTCAGGGTATTGCTGGAAAGGCACCTCATTAGTAAATAGCATGAAATGATAATGATCAGCCTCAGAAGGTTACAAGGTCCTATGGTTTCTGAGCCTGTGACTTCAAGACATCTAGTTTTTGCAAACCTGAATTCTTAACTCTGTAGGCATTCACATGCCACTGTGATAAATGGCCAGCCATGTTATACTGGTAATGGTTTATGCTTATGGCTAGAAGATTTCAATCTCCAGTCCGTTGGTAAGTAGCCATACTGGTTTCCCCCTACTGTTACTCACACCTTCTTGTCAACTGTTTGAAATGGGCCATTCTCATTACCACTACAAAAGTGATTTTTCCTCCTTTGGTATCCTACTGTTAATTGAATTGCCTCATTAGACTGATCTCCCACTTGGTAAGGTAACACCCATCTTTTCATGTGCTGTGTATTTATACCTGCTACTGTATTTTCCACTCCATGCATCTGATGAAGTGGGTTCTAGCCCATGAAAGCTTATGCCCAAATAAATTTGCTAGTCTCTAAGGTGCCACAAGGACTCCTCATTGTTTTAGACAGATCCTGTAGATGGAGCATCCATTTTCTCCAATTCATACCAGTTAGGAGTGTTCATGGTCTTAGTATTATTGAAACTCACTTTGCAGCTATTTAAAAGCTAACATAACAAAACAGAATTTAATTTCAGTTTAATGGAGCTGGAGCCAAGACACAATTTCTTTATAAATATGCAACCAGTTTTAAATTGCTAATAATCAAATGTCCTTTCACATAAAGCTCCCATGAGATGTTTTTATTAATAAACCTCTTGTACTGGGTTTCAAAAGGGGAGAGGGAAAGAAAGCCAGCAAGTTTGGAACTTTCACAGGGGCTGCCTATATGAGACTTACTGAGTATGAGACAGCTGGAAGCCAGGACAAACATGCTCTGTTTCTAAAATTAGACAGAAGGGAGGTTCTTTGCATACGGCAAACATTTTCCATTCGGGGGGAAGGAATAGAAAAGGTCTTGGTAGTGGCCAGGAATGCAGAACTTTTAATTCAATTTTCTTCAAGTTTCCTGGCACAGAGTCATGCTAGGAATAAGCACAATAAAAGGAACATATCCCCATTGTAGTGTCATGATTGTGATTACAGCTGGTTTAAGACTAAATGTGTGGCATGCATTGGGCCTCAGTCCCAAGGGATGAGAAGAAGGCTGCCTAGTGTCTTCCAGAGAACTTAGGTTCTATTTCTGTCAAAGCCAGGGGTGGGGGAGGATCCAGACTATTCCAAACCTGCTTTTCCAAAGCTAGGGGCTTTCTTTGCTGAGGGCCAATTCCTCTCTTAGTCCACCAGTGCTTGTGGGAGTCGTGTTTTGACTGCCAAGGGAACAGGAGAAAAATGAGCATTAGCTCCTCCTACAGCACAAAGAAAATGCCAATGGACGGGTCCTGCAGCCTAGACTGGGGGCAGAGGCCCCTATTAACTTACAGCCATTTTAGTCTTCACAAAATGGAGATGTGGCGGCTCTGCCTATAGGCTGCCAGCAGCATTTGGGCTGCAGTGATGAAGGCTACAGTAATAGGTTGTTACAATATCTCCTAGTAGACCAGCTCTGAGAGGAGGGAGATGACATCCACTCTGCCACTGAGGTTACATAGCCAACTGTGGGAAGGAACACGGCATTATTTAACAATGAACTACAGCAGTTTAGGTGAGAGAATGAAGAAGAATGCCCCATCCTAGGGAACGTGCAGAGGGAATTCAAGTAGGCAGAATATTATCGCCCATAGGGATACACGAGCTAACTCTCCTACTGTTGCAAAAATGCCATGGGATCTTTAATGACCCCAAGTGGTTGGGATCACTGTTCTGCATCTCGGGATAAAGATCCTGGTCTGGTGTTAGTCACTGAGGAAGTAGAAATGCCTGACTCAGAAGAAAGGAAAGTTAAAATAAGGAACTGGGTCACAAAGGGACTGAAAAATAAAATCAACGAAGGCCTAGTGGAAGCCTCTGCAGTACACAATGTCCTGTGATGAGGTGAAGAGGACCATGCACATGTATGCATAGGGAGTCTGCGATTAGGGCACTAAACTGGGACTCAGGACCACTGGGTCCAATTCACAGCTCTGCCACAGCCCGCATTTCCTATGGGAGCTTGGACAAGTCCCTGCATCTCAGTTCCTGTAAAATGGGGCTGTAATATCACTTCCCTTATCTGCCTTGTCTGTTTAGATTCTTTGGCAAAAAGGCTGTCACCTGCTCTGTGTTTGTACCGTGTCTAGCTTCCTGGGGCTCTGATCGCAGACAGAGACTTTAGATGCTATTGTAATACACATAAACAAGTAACCTAGAGCCAGGGGCAGCTCCAGGCACCAGCGCACCAAGTGTGTGTCTGGGGCAGCAAGTCGCAGGGGCGGCAGTCAGACTGCCTTCGGCGGCATGCCTGCAGGAGGTCTGCCGGTCCCGCGGCTTTGGCAACAATTCAGCGGTGGGTACGCTGAAGGCACGGGACTGGCGGACCATCTGCAGGCACGCCGCCAAAATCCGCCTGACTGCCCTGCTTGGGGCAGCAAAATACATAGAGCCGCCCCTGCCTAGAGCGTCTTGCTCTGAGACGTGCCTTTCGTAGGATACTGTTGCATACGTCCTCACCCAAAAGGTGGTTAATGGCCCAACTCTTTGTCTTGATGAAAAGTAAAATCATAATTTTTTTTTTTAAAAGTTGAAACAATAAATAAAGACCGGCTGGCAGTGAAAGAGAGGCAGGCCCTGGAATTTCTGTGTATGTGACTGCAGCGGAGGGAAATTAATAACACAATAAAACCAGGCAGCGCTCCATAAATGTAATTTGAACTGACAACTGTTCCATTTCAATAAACAATAACCACCTCAAGTACTAAATGGTTGGAGCTGAAATTCCCCATTATGAGGCCAGGTTGTGCGCAGTGACTGTAATGCCAGCACTAGGTCTATAAACTCAGCTCATAACTTTTGCACAACAGCTTATTTAGAATTTAAATACATCTCTTCCCTCACTGTCCCAGGTATTCTGGCAACTGCTGTGACTTAGGTACACCATAATTCATCCATACCACATGTGGGCCTCACAGGGGCGGCTCTAGACATTTCACCACCCTAAGTCCTCCTGGCGACCGGCAGAGCTCCCCCCCGGCATGCCGCCCCAAGCACGTGTTTGGCGTGCTGGGGCCTAGAGCCCTGCCTCTGGGGCCTCATCCTCCAAGCACTCAGTATGCTGAGCTCCTAGAGTCTTCCACAGGAGGTCTCTGCAAGGAGACCTTGCAGGGTTGGGTTCTCTGTTTTTAAATATCCCTGTTGATCAAGGGTCAGTTAGCTGGATTTGGGGAAGGAAACATTAACAGCTGACACCTTTAGGATACTAAGAATGTGAGACAAAAAACTGCAAGGTTCCTATTTAACAATGCAACATCACGACACAGTGCTAGTTTGACCAATTTATGAGTCACTGTTTTGTTGCCCATGGGAAAGTCTATGCTTCTGTAGCACACTTGCACAGCATGTATGACGTCCCTCCTCTAGTGGCTGGTTCACAAAGGATATGTCTGCACTACAGCTAGAAGGTGTAAATTCCAGCTTCAGGGGATGTACCTGCACTAGCTCTCACAAGCTAACAATAGTAAGTGTAGCTGCAGCAGCACAAGTACAATCCTGTCTGAAACCCTAGGCATAGATTTTGGCAGCTAGCCCCTTATGCAGCTGCAACTACACTTCTATTTTCAGTAAGCCAGCTTGATCAGAGCTACTGTGGATAAGTCTACCCAAGTAGGAAATTACAGCTTCTAGCTCCACTGTAGCTATAGTCTTAGAGGATAACAGTCTACTTCTGCTCTCTGATAATGGAGTTACTCCTTTAACTCACAGGGTAGAAGTCTCTGCTGAAGGTCTTGGGTTCAAATCCTGATGATGACCCACCCATCTTAGGGTTGTACCTTGTGTTTTCCTCTTTGAACTAAGGTTGGGATTTTTTGTGTCCTTCAAGCTAGGGAGTGTGGAAAATGAAAACCAAATTGCAAAGGGCAGCCATCTTAGAAAACCATTAAGATGTCCCGTGTTTATTAAATGGCTTCTGCATCAGTTTTTCTCAGTTTGTGTCAATGATGATTTTTCTAATTTCCAGTCCTGCAAACACACAGCCTGGGATCTGATAATCAAGGCTTGTATTTTTCTACCTCTGCATTACCACAACTAATAGAGCTCTGCAATCAGAACTTAGCCGGCCATTTTGCAGATGAGAATAGAATCCAGCTCATTCCTCTAGAAATATGTTGGCTCAGCAGGGCTAACAGGAGTAGACAGTTGTTTTTGTCAGTAAACAGGTAGTTTAACTATGAAATCACACAGGAAGCAGATGCCTAGGTACAAAGCAGAACTTGGTACTTTCATCATTACAGCTAATTTTTTTGTTAGAAAATTATCCACAAACAGATTGTGATTTGTACAAGTTTGTTCAATGTTCATAATTGTTCGGTGGATTATTAGCATGAATGAGTTTTAACCAAACATTGTTTCAAGCAATGGTCACTCGGTCATTGGCTATTTGTTATCTGAGCCAGATGATTGATTACTGCAGTCACACAGCAATAGTTCCGTTCCCTGACTGGATAACTTCAGATTCAGAAATAGTTGGGAATCCCTTCTGTTTACAAAATATCCATGAGAATTGGTAACTGTGTGAATCCACTGTGCGGAACAGAGATATGAGTAGAACTGGTCAGGGATTTTTTGACAAAACTTTTATTTTCTCAGAAATGCTTATTCAGTGAAAGCAAAGCTTTTGGTGGTAACATACCATTTTTGATGAAACTCTCATTGGGAAAGGGATCTTAGGTCCGGGATGGAATTTCTGATCAAAGTCAGAGCATAAGGGAAAGAGAGTAGCCAATAGTTCAGTGCTAGACCAATTAGCTATGAGGTGAGAAACCCCAGCTTCAGTCCCTACCTGATTCATAGCAGAGACTTGAACCTGTATCTCCCACATTTCAGGTGAGTGCTCCAGCTACTGAGCTGTGGTATATTCTGGGATAGGTCTCCTCTCTGTTTTTTCACAAGAAACTTTGAAAGGGTTGAACGGTTGTCCTGATGCAGGATGTTTGAAATCTCAAAAAGCTTTCCAGGATGGGGGAAACATTCTCTGTCCCCACCTCCTAGGGCTAGGTATGAGTCTTCTAGCACGTGTACTCTCGCAGGCATTCATTCTTGCACATGTGCAGGATGCTTTTGTTTTCCCTGACTATTCTTGCAAATAAAAATGTGCACACCCATAGTGCTGGTGAATACATAAAGAAAATGGCCTCAAATACCAACAAGGTGAACCAACAGGTTTTATCTGCAAAAATATCCACGGATACTCTTAATGCCCCATTGGGTGACCTGGAGTGAGGCACTTTCTTTCTTTTTTGCAGGTGTCGACATTTTAAAATTAAAATGAAGAGTTCTGGTATGCTAGAAGGTGATTATTTCTGCCATAAACCGGTTCTTCGCTCTAGAGAGAATTACAGAAGCTCCTGGCTTCTGCTAACCCAGTGCCAGGGGGTCTATATGCCCCCCTCAAGCCCTCATTGTATCATTTCATTCCCCCCAGTGTCACAGGGTGGATTGGACCCTTTAAGAGGCAGCTGGTCTAGCACAACTGTGCCTCATGAATAGCCTTGCAAGGGAGACAGATAGTGGGCAGCTGGTCTTTTTTGGGGAACTGAGAGAGGCAGTTGTAGCAGAGGCTGCAGAGAGCATGAGATGTTTGGCTTGGTAGAAAGATTTAGATGCAAAGGCCCACTTGGACACAATAAGTGTGTGTGGGGGGGAATTACCAGGTAAGAAAGGCCCAGGAGTTTCTGCAGAGATAAGGAGCAGGGAAAGACTACAGATACAGACTAAAAGTGGATACTCAGAAGAGAACAGGGGGTGTTTGAAGGAACTCAGAGTGGGCTGAGGGGAGATGCTGACCGGAGCCTGGAGAGGGCTGAAAAATTGTGCCCAGCTTGAAGATGGAGAGACGCCAGGGAGGAGGGGCTGTGACAAGTGTGAGACTGGGAGAGAAGAGACTTTATTTTATGTTGTTAAACCAGACTGTAAGAAGGGGTGTTGTTATTGGACACACTCCTTTGTGGTGTTATTAAGGAGCCCGAGGGAAGGGGAAAGTGAGGCAGGGTACTGCAGTGGCACCCTAGGCCATGAGGTGGTGTTTGGGAGGTGACTGACCCTGTTACATGTGATGTAGTCTGCAGGATAATGAGAACCTCCTCCCATCAAGGAGGGATGCAGGTGCATTACAGACAGAGAACCACCATCAAGTTAAGTATGGCCTTGCAAGTTAATTTCATGTTAAAGTGGTTCTTTTTTTCTTCAAATAATTTTGCATACAATTTTTTCAAAGGCACACAGGTGAAACTGACAGGGTGTGTACGTATAATAGATATAGAATATATATATTATATTCTATCAACTCCACCACTATCTTTAGATTTTAGTGTTGGCCAGGACCGGCGCTAGGGGTTTTAGCGCCCTAGGCGCACAGCAATTTCGCAGCCCCGTGGCTCCGGTGGAGCTGCTGCAGTCGTGCCTGCGGGAGGTCCACCAGAGCCGCGCTAGCAGCCGACCGTCCGCAGGCACGACTGTGGAACCTCCAGCAGAGCCATGGACCAGTGGACCCTCCGCAGGCATAACTGCAGTAGGTCCACTGGAGCCGCCTGCCGCCCCCTCTGGCAAAACGCCGCCCACCAATAATCTTGGCACCCTAGGCGATTGCCTAGGCCCCCTAAATGAAAGCGCCGGCTCTGGTGTTGGCATATCATATACATGTTATAACTTCAGGGGGAAATAATCAACTGGTACCACATTAAAAAATCTCTCTCAAGATAACCATTCCTATACCTTGCAATGAATTCTGTTGTGTTTCCGTAGGGATGTTTTAAAAGTACAATAATATTAATATATCAAATTTGATCCCAAAGCACTTTAGATACTAAGGGGAAATTACTGAATCCCTGTGCAAGACCTGGGCGAAAGCCCTTTGTGGAGTGAACAATCTATAGGAATCAAAGAACAGAAAACTCTCCTAAAGCAGTAGAGAGCTAGAGGACTGTTCTAGTGAAAGTGCATTTACTTACACCAGATCTGAATTGGGCACTTTGGGTTTTGTCGGAGGTTAGTTTGTGTTCTGGGGCTTCTGTCTAATGTGGGATTTGATTTCACTTACAGCATTGTGAGGTCACACCATACTTTCTACTAAACACTTTGATCCAAGGTGGGCAATTTGACTTTCTGACTTGCTTGCTGGAATTGATCCTGTCTTATAGGGACACTTGGGGTTTCCTAAAGTCTGCACCTCCCTCTCCTCCGTTAGTGAAGAAGAGTATCAGACTTTCTGCCCAAGGAGCCTTTTCCTAAGCAGCCCACTCTATGCGGTCTTTGAGCCTCTGTTGGTTTTCACACTGGAGCCTTGTCTTGATGACCAGCAATCCACAACATTCTTTGAAGAGTCTGCATTCCAGTGCCACTTGCAAGGGCTGATTAAATGGGGTCCGCACCATCAAAAAACTCCAGAGCCTGCCAGATAATGTGTTACTTCCAGCCCATCCTAGGTGGACTCTTAGAGACCACAGCTGGGAGAGTGGGACAGTCTTCCTCCCCCTTGTGAGTGCTTGATCTTCCTCCCAGCTGAGTCCATGCAAGCAGGCGGCTGGTGGGCAGCAAGCAGATGCATGTCACAGCGCTGGCTGCTGCTCTCCCTCTGACTCACTGCTGAGATGAGGCCATCTTGAATCTTTCAGCCTCACTTGCAGGATTCCTGTCTTATCTTGTAGAAACTTAAGGATGAATATAAATATCCTCACTAAATTACTGGGAGATATCAAGGGTGAGCAAACTTCCACATGCCCACTACCCCCAAATCCTTCTCACCCGTGGCCTACACTAGCATAGCTCTCTCCTTCTGTGAAATGAGCCCACCCTATGTTCCCATCTTCTCCTCCCCCCTCCTCCCAGTGTGTTTGAAGAGCATTTCCACCAGACAGTTGAGCCAGCCTCCCTCAACCCAACTGCCTGCCCACAGCACCCAACCTGCTCTTCAGAAGGGACCTGCTCTGGGTCTTATGGCAGGAAGTTCCTGAACTCCCAGCCTGTGCCAGAGTCACATGCCACCTCTCACCAGCAACTTCCTGCACTGTGGGGGAACGTGGCAAATAAATACAATCAATGACAATTTGAGAGGAAACAACCCAGCAGCCGAGGAACCAAGAACTCAGCATGGAAACAGTCAAGGACTAAAACGGGGGAAACAGCCAGCCCTGCAGGCAAGTCTGAGTCACCCCTGGCATTACAAACGCAGGGCTGCCAACTCTATGGGATCTCCAGTCTCCTCTAGGCGTAGGGCGGTAGGGATGCCTTCTCCTCTCCCCTGTCTCCTGGGGAAAAGCTGCCAATCAGAGCTGCTGCCTGAGCTGAGAGATATCTTGCTCCTTCAGCTTATGGAACAGGCAGAGCTCCCTTTCCTTGGTAAAGGGCTGGGATGGGAGCGCTCTGGGAGTACTCCGTCTTGTTCTCTGCTCTCCAACTCTCAGTGCTGCATGTAAGAAAGTCCAGGATGACCTCAGGGTGGGAGTGAAGAGCTGGGGATGGATCACTTAGTGATTACCTGTTCTGTTCATTCCCTCTGAAGTATGTGGCATTGGCCATTGTCAGAAGGCCAGATACTAGGCTAGATGGACCCTTAAGTCTGGCCCAATATGGCTGTTCTTATGTTCTTCTGAGCCGCCACCCTCCTTGGCCTCAGACAGAACAAAGACGAGAGTCAGGGAAAGGAACAACTGGAAAGGAACCTGAAGCTCAGAGAGCTGCAGCAGAATCTGAAAGTGGCTTTTTTTTTAATGGAGTTGGGGACCCCCACAACTGGTGTGGTCTGTGTATGACTGGGATTCCAATATTAACGGGGGAATGGAGAGAGGGAATCTGAGTGGGAGTGACCTCAGGATTAACAGAGTGGGAGATACACACTGATCCCTCTCCTTTGAGTTAATATGGGTATGTGGGAGGGACGCTAGTATTGATGGAGACAGAGGATCTGTGTTTCTGGGGGAACCAGTAATGACTGGTGGGAGAGGCTCTGTATGGGGAGAGGGTGCCAGTAATTGAGGAGAAGATCTGTGTGGTCCTTTTCATAGGATGTGGTGTGTCATCAGTGTGTTTGGTGGTGGAGGAAGAATTTGACTCTGGAGCAAAGAAGGGGGATGGAGGGAGAAAGGAAATCCTCTAAAATCTAGTTGCCACTCCTCCAAATCCCCTCTTTCCTCCCTATCCAGATTTTCCCTTTATTGCTTTACCCAAGCCACTTTTTCCATGCCACCCCCTGTTTAATAAAATGAAGCAGAAGTTTGGAAGGAGATAGGAAGACTATCGCCCTAGAGGAGAAGGGCCAGGACCCCCTACAATGACCACCTTATTCACACAAATCAGAACTAGAGTACGGTACTCTCCCTCCACTCTCACTGGGCTGAGCAGCAAGCCCCATCAGCAACTGCTCTAATTCCAAATGTATGCAAATTTCTAATCACCTGGATGGTTTTGCCTGAGAACATTGACAGGTAGGCGGAAGAGAAGCTACAGGTGAGATCAAGCTGAGGCACTTTCAAAGGAATAGATTTTTTTTTAAATATCCCACATCAGATACCCCATAGAAGGCTCAGAAAACTGCCACAAACTGCTGCCCCAGCCAAAATGTGACATTAAGGCTTGTTACGTATAAATGCAGGGAAGGCAAAGCAAAAGGTATTCAAACAGTCATGTTAAAAAAAAACTCACCAACTCAGAGCCCACCAAGAAATGCTATGCAGGTATGTGTGTGTACACATGTAGCTCTGTAACAAATGACACTTTAACAATGCCTATTGTTAAAGTTGCTTATGTGTTTCCATTGTGAAGGGTCACTTTGTAGCTTACAACTTTTTCAAAGTTTCACCTTTTTGGCCTGAACTTTGACACACTTTCTGTCAGTCAGGGAATGAGCTTTTTCAGAAAGTTTTACCGAAAATAGTTCAACCATTTTCAAGCACATAAGGAGTGAAAAATAATTTCTGCCGTGGCCGTGTTTTGTATTAACAGCTCTAACACATTAGGATAATATAAACAGAAAACTTGGCAGGCACTTGGGGCCAGCTTTTTAAAGGTAATTAGCTCCTGAAGATGCTAAATGCTTTTGAAAATCCAGATAGCAGCTATCTGCATCCTTAGGGCCCTAAATACCTTTTTAAAATCTGGCACTTAGTCCCTAAGTCCTAGGATAATAGATGGACCACAGGTCTGAGTCACAACCATACCTCTCTCTGGTTGTAGCCAGCAGGGCTGGCCTTAGGGGTGGGACGCGTGGTTGGGGGAATGCCATGTGCAACATAGATATACACACAGAAGTGCTGCACATGAGCAGAATTTGGGGGGGGAGCACTCACAGAGGCGACGTGTGCAGGAGCACCCAGATTTCTCCCTGCTTCTTCCCCATGGTGGATCGTTTGGGGTGGGAGTGTAAGTGGTGACTCAGAGCACCTGGCATTGCTGCTCGCCCCCCTCCCCTCCAAACATTCCTCTGCTCCCCCACATGGGCACAGGAGGGCTTGAGGAGGAAGGGGGCACAGGAGGGGAATGCAGGGGTTAGGGGAGTATTGTTATTGTATATTTTACTAATAATTTCAGACATATGTTTCAGATTTGATGCCTGAAATCACATTCAATTTTATTAGTGACTACCGTCTCTCAGCTTCTCTGCACTGGTACAAGATGGGTCCATCTTCCCCTCTGTCTGCCTGGATTTTCTCCTTCCCTTATTTTATTCTTGGGAGCATGCAGCAACCTATCAGCAGGAACCAAAGATTTGATCCTGAAACGTTTACTCTGCCAGGACTCCTTACACATACACTTAATCCCATTAAACTCATGAAAGTTGCAGGATCTGTCCCCAGCTCCTGCTGTAGTTTAGCAGTTGAGAGTTTTGGAGCAGCACTATATTTGTGTTGATTTGTCTGCAAACATTGTAATGTTTTGTTGCTGTCATGAGGGATAAAGAATGATTCTATGTTCTACCATACAGTCTTTGTATCCTGAAGTAACAATCACATATGGCAGACTCCTGTTGGCTATATATAGCATGTGTTGTGAGAGAGAACATGTTTTCTTGCTGATTCTGACACAGACATTGAAGATGTGTAATGTCGTTAAAGCTAGAATGTATGGGTTTGCACAAGAGGAATTTCCTGACAAATTAATTCCTAATAAAGATAATTTCTTCAGAATGAGCACTAGAATCAATTTTTGCAATACTGATTAGCCTAATCAAATTATTATTTTTGTAAACATTGTTTAACAGCAGACAGTGTATGTCCAAGTTCAAAATTTATACCACTTATGCTATGGTTTTTGTACTTGTTTATATATTTTATTATTGCTTTTTTATTTTTTAGCCAACAGAGAAATTGCTCTGTGGTTGCTAAGTTATACAATTATAACAGCAGAACCTTGGCAAAGCAAGTGCTGTGTGTTCTGTATTCTGTTTGACTGGTTATTGTGAATATGTTTTCTAAGTCTTAATTTCTTGAGATTCCAATTCCACAGCTATAGACAGTGGAAATTCCTGTAGGAGATGAAGCAGTGTCCATCCTATTTTACTGGAATGTGTGAAAGAGTGTGCTTCTGTTTTAGATTACAGTAACTCCTCACTTAAAGTTGTCCCGGTTAACATATTTTCATTGCTGATCAATTAGGGAACATGCTCGTTTAAAGTTGTGCAATGCTCCCTTCCAACTTCATTTGGCAGCCGCCTGCTTTGTCCACTGTTTGCAGGAAGAGCAGCCTGTTGCAGCTAGCTGGTGGGGGCTTGTAACCAGGGTGGACCAGCTGTCCCCCTATCAGCTCCTCGCTCCCCTAAGTTCCCTGTGCTGCAGCCACCCAGCAGGCTAGCAATTGGCAGTTCAGCTGTCCCTCCCCCCCACTGCCATATGCTGCTCCTGCCCTTTGCCTTGGAGCTGCTCCCAGAGACTCCTGATTGCTGTGCGGGGGAGTGGGGGAAGGGCTAATGTCAGGGTGTCCCCCTGCTCCTGCACCCCACTTACCCCTTCTCCATACAGAGCAGGGCAGGGACACTGACTGAGAGAGACAGAGAGAGCTTGGGGCAGCAGCTGATGTCTCAACTTCCTGATCCACTTAAAAAGACAATGCACTTAAGAGTGGGTCAGATTACTTAATGGGGGAGTGTGCATCTCTCTCTCCCACACGCAATGTGTGTGTCTGTCTCTGTCTGCTATGCTGTCTCCCCTCCCTCACGTTCATGCTGCCTTGTGTGAGAGGCTATATTAACAACAATGTGTTAACCCTTGAGGGCTCAGCCAAGTGCTAGTTCATCATTTAGCATAGATTCATAGATTCTAGGACTGGAAGGGACCACAAGAGGTCATCAAATCCTGTCCCCTGCCCTCATGGCAGGACCAAATACTGTCTAGACCATCCCTGATGGGCATTTAACA
The DNA here is from genome assembly GCF_007399415.2 of Gopherus evgoodei. NCBI lineage: Eukaryota > Metazoa > Chordata > Testudines > Testudinidae > Gopherus > Gopherus evgoodei. Next base: position 170,161,302 of record NC_044324.1, read on the forward strand.
GTCTATCTAGCAGTAAGGCATTCCCTGGGAAATATCCCTCCCTCTTCCACCCTCTAACTTCACCACCTCAACCAAGCTTCACAATCATCATAGCTGTGAACAGTATTAAACTGTTTGTTTAAAACATATACTGTGTGTAGATCTATATAATATATAGTTTTTTGTCTGGTGACAATTTTTTCCCTGAAACTTAACCCCCTCATTTACATTAATTCTTATGGGGAAATTGGATTCACTTAACATCTGTGACAAAATTCCTCCTGTACCTTGGTGGGTCCTGTATTTATTGGCGGATTTGCTCGCCTCAGAGATTCACCATGTGGGTCAGGAAACAGCCCAGAGACTTTCCCCTCACAGTCCAGGTCAATTCCTCCTGTGTCTGATTAGGAGTTGGGAGGTTTGGGGGAAACTCAGGCCTGCCTCTACTCTGGGTTCCAGCCCAGGGCCCTGTGGACTGAAGCTATCTAGAGTGCCTCCTGGTACAGCTGCACAAAGGCTACAAATCCCTGGGCTACTTCCCTATGGCCTCCTCCTAATACCTTCTTTATCCTCACCACAGGACCTTTCTCCTGGTCTGATAATGCTTGTACTCCTCAATCTTCCAGCAATACATCTTCTCACTCAGCTCCTAGTGCCTCTTGCTCCCAGCTCCTCATATACACAGTAAAAACTGAGATGAGGTCCTTTTTAACTCAGGTGCCCTGATTAGCCAGCCTGTCCTAACTGATTCTAGCAATTTCTTCTTAATTGGTGCCAGGTGTCCTAATTAGCCTGCTTGCCTTAGTTGGTTCCAGCAAGTTCCTGCTTGTTCTGGAACTGCCCTTGTTACCTTACCCAGGGAAAAGGGATCTACTTAATCTGGGACTAATATAACTGCCTTCTAACACAGTCCTGTATCCATCTGGCCTGACCCTGTCACATATCGGTTTGCTTAAAGTTGCATTTTTCAGTAACATAACTAAAACATTAAGCAAGGAGTTATTGTACTTACATCCTACTTTTAAAGTTACAAATACAAAAACAAAACAGGTAAAATAAGTCTTTATCCTCTTTGTTTTAAAATATTAACTCTGCAATAACAGACCAGCAAGAAGGAAAGCCGATCTATAAATGATCCTTTCTTGTGGCATTGTATTAAACTAGTCGAATAGAGCAGACATAAGAGACTAGCTCTAGGAAGTGGCATCTTTTATGATGTACAGAAAGATCTGTGGTTCTGTATAGCCTTTTGAGCTTGAAATGTTTTTTGCCCAAATCACATGACGTGACACATTGTGAACAAATTTCTTGTAACTTAGCAGTTCTCAGTTTTTTTGTCTTCAGAGCTGGGCGGTCGGAAAGTGGTGGCGGCTGGCCGGGCGCCCAGCTCTGAAGGCAGCAGTGCCACCAGCAGTAGTGCAGAAATAAGGGTGGCAATAAACCATATATTATATCAGCCTTACTTCTGTGTTGCTGCTGGCGGCAGTGTTGCCTTCAGAGCTGGGTGCCCTGCCTGCAGCTGCTACTCTCTGGCTGCCCAGTCAGTGCTTAACTTCAATACAAATTAAGCATCAGGGGGGATGCAGCAGAGTCTGGGATGATGGAGGGGTGGAGAGCCAGGGGTTTCTGTGGGGACCAGGGATGCCAAAATACAAGCACCCAGGGTACCATTTCCCCTAAGGCTAGCCCTGGTGGCCAGTACCAGCTGTGTTAGAGGAAGGTGCAAGAAACCATGCAGGAGACTGTTACGGAATTGCCTGCCTGCAAGGAAAGTTTCTTTCTAACATTCATAAATCAGAGCCTAATTTGTGCCCTATAGCATAAATGCCTTTCTCTGATCCAGTGAAAACTAGATTAGATTTGATGTTGTTCTCATGGTTTAAATGTAGTATTTCACACGGGCACACTGGATTATGCTAAATAAAAAAACTAAAACTCCATCAATGTGCCCTTGATGATGCATGTGCTTTAAAGGTGTGGAAATCTCTGTTGAATAGAGGATGTCTCAATATTTATTGGATGTGGATGAGGGATAAGTGAAGTGGAACATGACACTTCAGGTCTGATGAGTAGATAGTTGTGATTGGGGTGGCAAGTTTGTATAATATTTGGTGGTGCCCAGAACGGGTTCAAGTCCACCCCTCCGCACCTGCATATTGGTGCACATAACAAAATTAATGGGGTGGGGCCAAGGGATTTGGAGAGTGGGAGGGGGCTCAGGACTGGGGCAGAGGATTAGGGTGGGGGTGTGAGGGCTCTGGCTGGGGATGAGGGGTTTGGGGTGTGGGAGGGGCTCAGAGCTGGGGCAGAGGGTGGGGGGGGGGCTGAGAGCTCTGGCTGGGCATGCAGGCTCTGGGTGGAGTGGGGCTGGGGTGGGATGCAGGCAGGATGCCCTGGGGTCAGAGAGGAGGACTCCACAGTTCCCCCCTGCCCCCTCCCCCATGGTAACAGCGAGCTCTGGGAGAGGAGCCCCCTTTTCCCCTCCACAAGCACACACCCGGCACTGTCATTGGATGTGCTCCTAGGAGCCGGGCCCCTCTCAGGTCCAGGAAGCCCCCTCGCTTCCCCTGTGGTGGTTGCTGGGGGAGGGAGGGCTGCCATCATGTCTGCACCTCCTCCCTTCCTCCCTCTGCAGATGGTGGCACAGGCACCACCTCAGCCTGCCTCCAGCGCTGCTCCAACAAGGGAGCACAGCGTGGAGCAGCAGGGCAGCCGCCCATTGCCCAGGGCAGGCAGGGACATTCTGGGGAAAGCTCATGGGGGTGGCAGGTGTCAAAGTTAGAATCAGGACTCACAATTTGTCAGACCACTCTGTTTTATTAGCGCAGCGCTCCGCCAATAACACCCAGATAATGTGAGCACCATGCAAGACACAAACTATCTTATTTATACAGATAAAAGGGCGAGCACTTAACAAGAAAACAAAGGAAGCAGAATCTGATAAGTTTACCTGTGTTAGGCATGCATATCTTATTTCCTTACTCACTATTACCGATCCTCTGTTAATGTTTCGCCATTAGCACCCTTGTTTATGCCTAATGTGTCTTTTCCTGGCACCTGTATTTCAACATTTCTTATTTCTGCTTAAAGGTACATAAAACATTTCTTTAATCCATTCTTATTTTTACAATTTAATTTATTCTACTTTCACAATCCCTCCTTTTGGTCAAGCTCATGCCATGACCAAAATTTTACCGGTTCCACAAATCAATCATTCTTTATTTCTTCATCAGTGATATTTAGAATCATCTATTAGCACTCTGGTTTGGGGCAGCTATCTGTGTGGCATGTCTTACACCATTTTGGATGCAACAGGAGATTAACTGAAAGCATACAAAAATCATAAGATTCCAAACAGGATAGTTAGGGCTACCTGAAACAACCAGTTTCCTATGCCAGAGAAATTGAACAGGTTACTTAGCCCCTTCCATAAAGAACTCAGCTCTACTTGGGAAAGATATGCAATTTGTTCTAAGTGGCTAGCGCGATCTATTACCTCATTGGTATTGTCAGGTATAAACAGACAACATTGTTTTCCAATGAGAGCACAGGTCCCTCCTTTGGCCGCCAGCACTATGCCTGATGGTTCTGGAGGGCCACCTGTCAGATCGCCCCTGTTTCTTTGGCCAGGGCTCTTAAACTTTCTCTGGTTTTATTTGCCATTATTTTAACTACTGATTGTAACCTTAGGAGCCTTTTTGCCTGGTGTATTGCTCCCCCAAGTGAGATAAAGGAACTGCCAATAGCCTCTTCCCAGGTGTCATTACTGTTCCATATTGTGTTAAATGGACAAGGTCCTCCAGTGAGGTCTGGGGAATTGAGTGGGATAGCCAGGACAGGAACACCAGTTTGAGAGTGGGCTGGGATGTGGCTGCAGACCCAGCATTTAGAAATAATAAGGGTCTGAGCTATCCACACTTGCTGCTGGATAAAAGAATTGTTATTGTGGACTCTCCAGACCTTAAGACACCAACAGCCGAGGAACAGGCACCACCAGAGGCGCATGTTGGAGGCAGGGCCCTTCTGGTTCTGACAACCTCAACTGAGGGAACTGCAGTCACAGTTTTATGTCCACCAGGCAGCAGGCGCTAGGCTCACTACTGCTTCTTCTTGGGCCTTGCTTTATGTAGTCTGCTTCCGGCAACCCTTACGAGAGCGTAGATTGTAAGGTATCGCAGGCTGTTCGTCTACGTCTTCTTCTGGAGTCAAAAATTGACTCTGCGTGGTCCTGAGGTGATGATTGGTTCACTGGGGGTGGTGCATTCTTACACTGCGAAGCATGTATCCACTCTGAGATGCCAGACAGTTTAATTGTTACTCTGGCTGTAACAATGGCCTTCACACCTTATCTTTTCCTGATGCATACATTCCTCATTCACACAAATAGATTGAGAATACAAACAGTAGTATTTTATATAGAACAAAAAAGCATTGCAAATTAAACCTTGCTAAGTTTTACAATTGATAACTAAGACAATTTACATTGAGACCCAGGCCTTCAATGTTTCTCTAATTTACTTAACATAGACACAATAGAGAATCCTGTCTCTTACTACCTAAATCTTAAAACAAAGAGTTAGAGAGGGCCCAATTTGTAATGCATATGAGAAAACAGAATCTTATAGTCCCAGAGGGTCATTTCTTTCTGCTATTTAAAAAAGGTGGCTAGCAGGATGAAATCAAATTATACATTAATTCTTATGGGACATTATAAAATCCTGCTCCTACATATCAACCTACATATCCCCCTTTTGACACTAAGATTATTAATCGCCAGTGTCACTTCTTATTTAGTCCACGTAATAGAAAATACTGGGAGGTGATTTGGGCCTGTGGCTTTAGCTTTATATACATTTGTTTTATCCACCAGCACATTTTAAACATTTCAATTAAACACATACAATGTAAAACCAAAAACAATTAGGGGTAGTTACATTAGTATGCCAGTAGTTGTGGGAGACCATCCAGAAAATATGTTATACCAATGGTAAGCTGTTATGCTTTTCTGCAGTGGCAATTCTTAACATGTCCCCATTTGCGTGTATAATATGAATAGTCCCGTTTTCCACATTTTTTAAAATTTTTTTTTAGGAACCATGTTATCTTTTTACCTTTTAACAGATGATTGGTAACTGTTTGCCATTCAATGCCAAGATTGATAGAGAACTCAGCTAAATCAGTGCTTACAGTAAGCTGAGACTCTTTTGTTGTTGTTGTTGTTGTGGCAAATAGTAAATGTGATTATTGGTAAACACAGTACTTACATTACATTTACATTTGTCTTCTGGTAAGTTGCTAACACTTTTTAAACACTTTTCCCCAAGAATTAACACATACACATAGCCCATTATACAGTACTTTGGATTATCTGAAAGACAAAAATAACATTTTTCTATCCCTTTTGGGGTGGCCTTGATTAGTACATAAAAGATTCCTTTCCTTTACAAATACCCTTGCTGATTGCAGGCAAAACAGAGGAATTACCCCCGTATTTTCTTGTGTGTTTTTTTTCTATAGGAAGGCCAGGTTTTAATGGGTTCTACTTTTTAAGGGTTATGCGGAAATTATTCCACTGTTTAGTTATTAAATTCATGAGGTGGTGTACCTCAAGTTTTTCCTCTGATATAGCAGATCAAGTTTGTAATGTTTTTCCTGCTGCGTTAAGCTTTAAGTTTATTCACAGGTAATAGCTGAGAAGCATCATTACCATATTACTTTAAAGGATTTTTCCAAAAATCATACACACTACAAGTTGTTGCAGGGGTACTTACTAACATTAAAGTTATTTTAATGTTCCTTTTATGTAGGCAGTTTGTTTGCTGACCAGGTATGTTCTTTATTTGCAGCTTCTTTTGTGCTGGCAGTTCTCACCTTTCTTTATCAGTTAAGTAATTTGCATCAACACAGGCTTGGCTTTTGGATTCAAAGCCATCAGCAGAGCTCAGAGACTCTGGCCATGTCTACATCTAAAATTTTGCAGCGCTGGTAGTTACAGCTGTATTAGTACAGCTGTATAGGGCCAGCGCTGCAGAGTGGCCACACTTACAGCAACCAGCGCTGCAAGTGGTGTTAGATGTGGCCACACTGCAGCGCTGTTGGGCGGCTTCAAGGGGGGGTTCGGGGAACGAGACCAGCTTCGCCGCGGTTTGCTCTCGCGTTCCCCGAACCCCTCTGCAAACCGCAGGGAAGGAGACCAGCTTGCTCGGGGTTCGGGGAACTAGAGAGCAAACTGGAAAGGAGACCAGCTTCGCCGTGGTTTGCTCTCGCGTTCCCGAACCCCCTGCAAACCGCAGGGAAGGAGACCTGCTTGCTCGGGGAACGGGAGAGCAAACCGCGGCGAAGCTGGTCTCCTTTCCCGGTTTGCTCTCGCGTTCCCGGAGCCACCCAGCAAACCGCAGGGAAGGAGACCTGCTTGCTCGGGGCTCCGGGAACTAGAGAGCAAACCGGGAAAGGAGACCCGCTTCGCCGCGGTTTGCTCTCGCGTTCCCGGAGCCACCCTGCAAACCGCAGGGAAGGAGACCTGCTTGCTCGGGGAACGGGAGAGCAAACCGCGGCGAAGCTGGTCTCCTTTCCCGGTTTGCTCTCGCGTTCCCGGAGCCACCCAGCAAACCGCAGGGAAGGAGACCTGCTTGCTCGGGGCTCCGGGAACTAGAGAGCAAACCGGGAAAGGAGACCCGCTTCGCCGCGGTTTGCTCTCGCGTTCCCGGAGCCACCCTGCAAACCGCAGGGAAGGAGACCTGCTTGCTCGGGGAACGGGAGAGCAAACCGCGGCGAAGCTGGTCTCCTTTCCCGGTTTGCTCTCGCGTTCCCGGAGCCACCCAGCAAACCGCAGGGAAGGAGACCTGCTTGCTCGGGGTTCCGGGAACGCGAGAGCAAGCTGGGGAAGGAGACCAGCTTGATTACCAGAGGCTTCCTCCTTCCACGGAGGTCAAGAAAAGCGCTGGTAAGTGTTTACATTGGATTACCAGCGCTGGATCACCAGCGCTGGATCCTCTACACCCGAGACAAAACGGGAGTACGGCCAGCGCTGCAAACAGGGAGTTGCAGCGCTGGTGATGCCCTGCAGATGTGTACACCTTCAAAGTTGCAGCGCTGTAACTCCCTCACCAGCGCTGCAACTTTCTGATGTAGACAAGCCCTCTGTCTTAACACACAGGGATCTGAAAAAGAAAACACAGCCTATTGCGGCTCTTCTTGAAGCCCTAATAGGATTTTAATTCAGCAGCACGTTTCATTTGCATTTTTTTTACATCCCTTTCTACAATATACACTGCACATGTCCTAGGGAAAACGCACATTCTTTCTATACTATAACTTTTCAAAAACATTAGCCATATTAATTTTTACATAAGGTGTAACTGTTTGTTTTGTTCTTACAAAGTTTTCATGTACTCTTATCAAAGTGACAGTCTGATTACACAGAGTCATTTTAAGGCTCAGTGTTTTTAACATTGCTTCTTTTTGTTTTGTGCACCTTACCTCTGCTGTTGCTTCAGAGGGTCACTGTTAATTTCTTATTCTTTCATTACAGCTCTTATCGGCTATTGTTACAAAAAAACAAACCAAACAAACAAAAAGACTCCAGAATCTCTACCTATTCTCCTGATTTTGACTGCCCTATTGCAGCCATGACTTGGTCTTTATTAAAAAACATTTTAATTTTTGTAAAGAATCAAGTTACCCCTTAAGGGTTAAATGCTAAATCCCAAAGCCAAACAACACTAATTACCTGTGTCTTGCAAAAAGGTCTGTCAGTTTTGCAACTTTGAATTAAAGAGTCAAATGAATTTTTAGTGGCATTAAAAACAAAAACAAAATCAATTTATCTTACACCTACAGAACAGGAGTTTTACAAACCAGATATGTTGGTTTAGATTCTTAGAACTTTACATATTTTCACAGACAAATAGATATATACACATTTTCTTTTCCTTAACATTTTTTTTACCCCGGTTTTTTTTTTACATAGCTGTATATATATATGGATTATTTACAGGCACTCTTCTGGAAAAGGGCCCATTTTCCCTTCAGAATGGCTGCAAAGAAACCAAGAATTCTCTCTCTTTAACATGGTCTTTTTAACATTTTCCACAAAGTTTAACTGCTTAATTCTCTTCAGCCTCTGTAGAGTTAAATTTTCATTCTCTTTTCTTAAATCACTTGTTTATGTCCCAAAATGACACCTTTATCATCTCAGATTTCACCATTTTAAGTATTGTTCCAGAGGTTCATGCCTGCACTTACTGCTTTTCGTAGGCCTGACACTATTCCCTTAGGGGAATAGTTTCTTTATCTGTTGCTTGCCTGCTTGTCTGGGCCCGATCCTGCTTTTTCCAATGAACCGTTTGTGAGTGATATTGTGGTCATTTCACAATTTTGAAAGAAATGTTCAAGGAAAGGGACCAGGAAGGGTGGGGGCTAGTTGAGGAGCCCACCCTCCTTGCTGAATTGGTAGTGGAACACTAAAGAATCAGTTTCTGAGGCAGACAACAAAGGGGAACAGAACAAGGGGCTTTTTGTCCTTTTTACAATGAGATGGGAGTATGAAGTGGGTTGGATCGATCCGGGGTTTGGAGAACGGGGTAAAGGGGAGCGCTCAGTCTGGTGGTGGGAGAGGAGGCTTTTAATAAAGCTTTTAACTTATTATTTGAATAATTGAGAGGTGAGTTTTGATTTTGTCCACCTATGATTTGCCTCTTGCCACCACTGCATGAAACAATTAACCTCTCCTTTAGCCAATTTAGCTTTAGGTGGGCTGAGTTTGTCCTTTAAGACATATACTCAGTCTTTGTTCCAAGATTTTAACAGTGGCCACTGAGTTTTGGGATCCCCCTGAGTTAGCCTAGACCATTTTTCCAGAAATTTACAGGAGTCTGGACCCTTTTTTTTTTTACAGGAGTCCGGACCCATCCTAAATACATAAAATGAGCCGGCGTTCATTTAGGGAACTGTCCCGACTTAGGTGTCTGGTTACCCATACAGGAGGACTTCACACACCAATCACACAAGAAGGAAATTCGGGTTCGTCAGAGCGATGCCCTGTGCAACACATAAAAGGAGCCCACAGGCTACTGCCTCAGTCACCCTTGCTTTCACACCAGGGGGTGCAGTGCGGCTGCCACTGTGCAGATTCTACTCACTCAGACCGCGGAGACAGGAACCCCTTGGTCGGCCTATCCCCGGACGGAGACAGCACCCAGACTCAAACACTCCACAAGAGGACAGATAGACACAGAGACAGGACAGTCCTCAGTCCTGACAAAACACAGAAATAATTACCTGACCAGATTCCTGATGTCAGATCCCGGGATCCCTACCAGAACAGAGTGGGAACCAACAGGTTCGATGGCGTAGACCTCACTGTGGCTGTGCGCCTTTCTGCTCTAGTGGAGGACCGCTCGGGCCAAATGCCCAGGTGCCGGCTACCACGGTCATCCTACAAAAATGGTCAGGAATCACACAGCCCCAGTGAAGACGGTTGCCATCTCGGTGGAACCTCCAAATTGTCAAAGTTAGAATCAGGACTCACAATTTGTCAGACCACTCTGTTTTATTAGCACAGCGCCCGCCAATAACACCCAGATAATGTGAGCACCATGCAAGACACAAACTATCTTATTTATACAGATAAAAGGGCGAGCACTTAACAAGAAAACAAAGGAAGCAGAATCTGATAAGTTTACCTGTGTTAGGCATGCATATCTTATTTCCTTACTCACTATTACCGATCCTCTGTTAATGTTTCGCCATTAGCACCCTTGTTTATGCCTAATGTGTCTTTTCCTGGCACCTGTATTTCAACATTTCTTATTTCTGCTTAAAGGTACATAAAACATTTCTTTAATCCATTCTTATTTTTACAATTTAATTCATTCTACTTTCACACAGGTGGGGCCCAGGGATGCTCTGGGGGAGGTGCACCAGGTAGCAGGAGGGGCTGGGGGAGAGACCTGACTCTGAACATTGGTGAAGCCAGGTCCCCGGGCCCTGAATTTGCTGTAGCCCAGGCACACTGGGCCCATATAACTTGCCACCCCTGGTTGTGATCTATGATCAGTTGAGGTGATTGTGGAATCAGGCAGGGCTCTGAAGTAAATTGTGTAGCAAATTGGTCGAGGTTTCAAAGCTGCCTGGCTTGTTCACTGCTCCAGTTGTATAGTACAGTGTGAATGAGGTTGGTGTGCATATCACACTTGCCTCATTCTCTGCACAGGTGTGCAGTAAAAGCACGAGGCATGGGACCACATGTTCACCAATGAGGACAAAAGGAATTATCAACTAACTGCCTTGTTCCCTGAGCACCAGTCATTCTGCAAACCAAACAGGGCAGGGTTTCTTTGGGAAAAATAATACAGGATAGCGTGATTAAAGAAGTTATCATAATGCATACACACAAGAGGGTTGAGTTAAGGTTGCAGGGGCAGCTTTGAGTGCTTCATTTGCCCCCCTAGCATTCTTTTAATGTAGTATTGTTGAATGGGATATTGTGTATGAAAGTGTGTGTGTCAGTCGCAAGCTCTTTCCCATCACACATACAGGAATCATTTCTGTGATGAGAAACCTAAGCCCTTGGAGAAATGCAAAACTGCCAGAAGAGACTCATCGATTCACAACAGCACTCCAAGCAACCAGAAGTGATGCAGCAACACTGTTGAGAAAGACCTTTCCATAAGTTTTGACCTGGGGGTATGGGATGATACACTGAACGGTAGCAATTCCTGCTCACATGCAGGAATCGGGGCTAGGAGGTGGGGATACTTCTTGCAAAGGCAGTACCTTTGTTGTTATGCAAGCAGCTTGTTTAAACCTATAGTCGCATGGCACCTATACCCAAGGGCAAGAGACAGCCAAAGTTATGAGCAGGCTCAAGGCCATCCAAACAACCATATGAGAACTGGCAGCCAAGAGACATCATGTGTGAGTATTTAAGAGCCAAAACATTTGCTAGGTCTTAGATCCCTGCCAATATATCTTCTAGGTTTTTACTCCCTTTCCTCTATGCATTGAATAAGGATAATTAGTTACTATAAACAGGGGATCACACCTGACTGTTTTTTCTGTGCAAGCGCAAGGCATTGGTGGACCTCGGCTCTTTCCATCTTCCATGTCTATATTTAGTCATGGAGGCCCTGATTCTCCACTGCCTTGCAGCCTATGTAGTCATTTATACCTGTGCAAAAGGAGCACCAGGTGGTACCAAATCAGCATTTTACATCCACTTTGCCCTGTGTAAGTGACCGTGCAAGATGCAAGCGAGTTGCGAACTAGGCCCAAAGACACGACTCTTTGTACATGACCACGAAAATCAGTTTCACAGATCAAAAGGTGAATTATGTATGAAGGGTCCATGTCAATCTATTTAGGCTCCCTAGTGGATTTTCCTTTAATGGAAGGTGAATTCCTTGCTGCCTGTCTGGAGCATGCCTAATAAACACTGTATGTTAATATGGACATTACTGTGGACAGGGATCTTTGATAAGGAGTTGTTATGGACAACTCTGATAGTTGAACATTCCCTATATACAGATTCATTAAACTGTGACAATCACCAATCAAACAGCCCCCTGCCTGTCTTTGTTTGCTGAGCAATGGTAAACTTAGGTTGGCTAGTAGGAAAATCTTCCTACAGAGAGATGGCTCAGTAAGACTGTGGACTGATCTCCCATGGGAAGGGAGCCCCATTGCTGGAGTTATTTCAAAGCTGGACAAATCAACAATGAAAGCACCATAGGGAACAATTCTGCCTTTATCAGGGTGTAGCAAGGCGGTGTGGCTCCCCTCCTCCCCAGGGAGGGTTGAGCCCCATCAATCAGCCCCCAGGACGGAACCGCTGTGAGGAAGTCCCGCCCCTCGAAGGGTCAGGCGGCGACCCGGAAGGATAAAAGCCGGGCCCCAGCCCTCTGTCAGGGCTCGGCCGCCGGCAGGAGCAGACGTGCCTGCTGACCCTCATCACCGGGAAGCCTCTGAGGCCGGTACGACGAGGAGCTGCCGGAGGTACCCCACAGTCGCTACGGCGAGGAGCTACCAGAGCTACCCCGCAGTCGCTATGACGAGGCGCTGTCAGAACTACCCCGTCCCCACTACGGCCCCGAGGAGCCGCCAGACCAGACCTGGCCCGCCGTCCCGGAGGTATTCCCGGACCTACCGCCCGGCCCTGACTGGGAGGAACCCATGGTGCTGGACGCCCCAGCGGACCAGGTAGGAACCAGGGGAGAGGCTGGAAGTAGCCCGGGGGCAGCTGACTACAATCAGGCTGCAGAAGGCCCTGCGCCTATGTCAGTGTGTTTCGGTCAGGATCCCCACTGACCACCGGTAGCGGTGACGGCCGCTACCAGGGCCCCGGGCTGGAACGCAGAGGAGTGGGAGGGCCTGCGTTCCCCCTGCCACTCGTAACCAGGTGGCAGACTCCCCCTCTTCCCGCCTAGTGTCAAGAGCTCTGCCCTGCTCCAAAGGCCAGAGCTAACTGTAACTGTGTTGGTTGGTGCCCCTCCCTACCCAAGGGCTGGGCCCCTTTTGACTTTGCCACTGCTCTGCCCTGCCCCAAAGGGCCAGAGCTGATAAACTGCTTCTGTGTTTGTTGGTGTCCTGCCCGACCCAAGGGCTGGGCCCCCATTGACTTTGCCACTGCTCCGCCCTGCCCCAAAGGCCAGAGCTAACTGTTACTGTGTTTGTTGGTGCCCCACCCGACCCAAGGGCTGGGCCCCGATTATTTAACTGTGTCGCTGTTCGGTCCTGCACACAGGGCCCGAACCGCCGGAGTGGACTGCTGTCCCGAGGGCAGAGGCCCTCGGACGATGAGACGAGGCCGGTGTGGTTCCCCTCCTCCCCAGGGAGGGTTGAACCCCAGCACCCCCTCGTCCGCAAGGGAGATGGACCAGGTAAGCTAATGGGTCTTTCTCAATCTTTGATTTCTAGGCTGTGGACTCAGGTTATGTTAGATGGGAGGGAAACAGCAAAAGTATCCCTGTGTGGCAGTTTGGCCACCCAGCATTCAAGTCTGCATTCGCCCAATGGCCTCATTTCATTAATGCCTGAGAACGCTGGGCCATGTCCCCAGTCTCCCTTCAGACATCATGGGTGTATACTTATGTTTACTCAGAGCTACCATGTTTATAACTGGTGGGTAGGAAGAGAAGGGCTCATGTTAACTTCAACCCAATAAGAATACAGTGTCTCAAGGCTGTATAGAGAGAATCTCTTCCACTCCATTCAAACTGTACAGCAAGAGAATATATTTAACTAAAAAAATCCACAGTATCAAAACACAGCAAGTCACAGTAACATACTTTGTGATATAAATAGGCATACAATTTTTTTCAAACCGTTTGGCACTCTATGCAATCAGTTTGGACCCTTTATATGTACAGAGTGTATGAGTATATATATATGAATTAAAATCAAGACTAACCATTGCATTGCAAACCTCTTAGCTTCCTGAGGGTTATAGAGAGGAGAAATCAGACATACACAGCCATTGCCTTTTGGGATGTAACATATGAAACAGCAGATTAAAAGACTATTTCCTAATGCTCCTTGAGCAGCATCCAACTTTTATTTGGTAGCAAAGAATTTTACCCTCTCCCATGTAGGGCCGCAGCACTTGCGTAAATACTTGCTGAAGGCATTCACTTCAGGAGCTCTTGTTAATCTTTCAGAAGGCCCACTATAGGCCATGTTCTGCAACTAGTTATATTAGCGTAATTCCAGAACAACTCCAGTGAAGTAAACGGACCAAATTCTTCTCTGAGTTGCAAGCATACTATTCCCAATCAACTCAGAATGGCATCCTTGTAGCTGAGAGAAGAATTTGGTTCAGTGAATTATCAGTGTAAATGAAAGCACAATTTGAATCTTTGTGGAGACCTTCCTAATAGTTATTTGTTTGTCTTCACTGTAGATTTTCCCCCCAACATTTTATTCTTTCATCCTGGAAAGGAAACAGGACATATAGTTTTCTTTTGGCTTGTTCACTGATGCACAGGAATACCGATCAGTTAATCCTAGCTTAGCCCTAGCAATAAATACATATGATCAAGAGGAAAAGGTATGGGTCCTAGGTGTACAGTGGAGGTCATTAGAAATCATTGAAAACTGACTTGTGGGTACAATCTGATTTCACATCAGATCAGTTGCACATGAGGGGACATAACACATACTGTGGTCCTAATTTGGACAATGAATTGCAGCATTACCTGGACATGTATAGGTGTCTGCTTGAATGTGAAGAAAAGCTGGATGTACAAGTTTACTGAAATATTGTCAATAATAGAAAGCACTGTTTTCTCCAGGATGGAATGTCTCACCTATTTGAGTCTTAAGGTTATGTCTTCTAGTGGCTGGATCCTAAGTGTCTCTAAGCCCTTATTACTGCTGTACATCCAACAGATGTGTTCTTTTGGCTCAAATGGGAAAAGACTTGTGTTTGTGGCACAGAAGGTCCTGACTTCTACCCTCAGTATCATTTGCTATGATATTCTGTATAACTACAATGGAGTGGCACAGTGTATTTTGATATGCAGCTGCAATGCCCCAAATAAATATGATGGAAATGGAGTAGGGGTAAAACCTAGCTTTTTTGACTGGTTTGTGGTTCTCCAGCTTAAATATATGTGATCTTTGCATTGCTTTAAAACAGAAGTTCTCCCAAAAGATCTTGCGTGCTTCATGCGGTGGAGAGAGATGAGCACAAGGACAATTTACATCAGCACCTAGAGGGCTTTTTAATCAGTTGTGCATCTCCTTTCACAAACTTAAGGCGCATGCATTTTTTTAAAGAAAGTCCAGGATGTAGCACGGACAGAGGGATCCTACACTTATAACCATTGCTCTCATTTTCCTGTGTGCTCGAACAGTGCTTCTCAACCTTTTCAGGCAAATGGATTAATTTGCCAGATGTCCAGATCCACTGAGTTCTTATATTAGTCAGTGGCTGCCACCTGCCATTCAGATGTGAGAATACCTTGAGATGGCAATCTGGAACACCACCGTATCCATGTCTGGTCCAAGCATTCATTACTGAATGGGAGGTGGCAACAGTGGCACTGTGATCCCTTGTAGACAGGACCATTGGGATAGGCAAAAAGAAACTAGAGTTACAAATACCAAGGAACCATGGCAATAAAGCTCCTTTGAAAGCCCTTATTTTTATGTTAAGAAATATCAACAGGCAACATTTTGGTGCAGTCTTATGCCTTCAAGCAAATGGTGATGCAGAAGATACAAATGCTGTCCACCTTGTAAAATTTTTATCACAAACACATTCGTATTTATAAAGGGGAAAATGACATCTATATACCCTGGCGCTGTGCACATAAGAAATGTAGATCAGATAAACAGCTAGATTATACAGAGATCAACAGCAGACAAAGTCATAGGCTTTTTGAATTTTCTTCACTGAGACTATAGTCTCAGGAAATATTTGGCAGAGTTTTGGTGGAAGCACTAAAAATGTGACTGAGGTTCCTGTTTCCTAGTTTTTCTCACAAGGAGCTGGGCATTTTGCAGGTAACCTGAGTAACATGGTGTGGCAGGAGTTAGTGCAATGACGCATTTGTATTTCTCCCACTAACAAGAAGGCGAAAGATCAAACCCACATTGCCTGCTGGAAGGTTGGGGGAGGCACCCTTCCTCTGCTGCAGTTTTTTCAGAAGGAGGCATAAAAGCTTCGGGTGATGAATCCAGCCCTCGCGCTCCCCCCCCCCCAAACCAAATAAACAAACAAAAAAACACCCTCTTCACTCATGTGGAGGAAAAAAAACACCCTCCAACTGAGCACTTCTATAAGAGTTTTCCCTGTATGACTCTTTTCATTACAGGAATTGAATCCAGGATCAATATTTAGCTTTCATTTATGAGTTGACACTAGCTTCCCTTCTGTGAGTATTTGAAATTCTCTCTGTTTATGAGCAACGTTGGGACTTTGATGAAAGCCTAACGCTTAGAAATTGTGGGGTTCAGTGAGGACTCCTGGCCTAAGGGAGGATTTTGAGTGCTATCCAAAAAGGGAGTGGTTTTCAGCTCTTTCCAATGAACTACATACAGTAGGGTTGGTTCTGCTAGGCTCTATTCCTTGCTCACACTCTTAGGAAGCAGTGTTTCTCCTTGTTCTAATAATCCTATACTGGAAGGGAAGGTTGTCACTGCTGGTCTTGCAGGGGGTACTGAAAGCCTTGCAAATATCAATTGCAAACCAAAGAAGCCCAGTTCAGAAGGGAGTTGAAGGGATAGTGCTGTGATTACGAAGACCGTTGTTTGTATGGCAGAACATGCAGCTTAGTCCCTACCTAAGCTTGAATAGGAAATTCACAATGCTGCAGTTAGCTGGACAGGACAGGAAGGCTATTGGGGATCATTCAGATCCTGCTTCTAGATTTAAGGGAGAATTGTGCAGCTACTTTGTTAGGCTCATTCTTCTCAGTGTTCTTTTGCGGGGAGCGGGAGGGAGATGGGAATGACTAGAACCCTCCATTCTAAACATTGGGACATCTGGATCCAGACCCAAACTTCATGGCTGGCCCTGCCCCATACAGTGGCCCAGACTAAAACCTCAGATCTCAACTTTGGGAAAGTTCAGCTCTGGAGGGTTAATGGTGCAATGGGAATTGGAGCTGTATAATTGAAAGCAAGATTTGGCCCTATCTAGTCAGTCTTCACAAGTGGTCGATGAGGTATTAGCCTCACTTTACAGCTGAGGGAGACAATGAGACAGAGAAGTAAAGCAATTGTTCCAAGGCCACATAATTAATCAGTGGCAGAACTCCGGGTGTCCTAACTCCCATCCTGGCTGCATTCCTTCAGGTTGTACTGTCTCCAAAACAAGACCGACTCATTTTTTAGTCAGAGCAATTAGATAGGAATGAGGCGATTATTTATTTGAACTGTGGTACTTTGAGGAAAATCCAATTCTGTGCTTGTTCTCTAGTCGCCATTGAGAATCAATAGCATCAACAATAAACGGCACCAGCTGGAATGATCTGACCAATGATCTGATTAAAACTGATTAAGCAAATCTAAGGTGCTAGGCAAAAAAAAATTGCCTTTTGTGGGTCACAAGCAAGGCTCAGTGTCGCCTTGTCTTAAATACTTCAGAACTTGCATGTAAATTATACATCCTGTAGCCTGCTTATGCAATGCATGATGCTGTCTATGCCAACATCACTAACGCAATAAAAGCAGCCAAGACACAGGCATAATTAAAAAGCTGCAGTCTCAGAAAATACAAGGCAGCCCCTCCGAGTTCAGCATTTCCATAGCAACTATCCCCTGATTAATCCCATTTTCCTGTCCTTGCTAGAATGCACTGATGGAAAACACCGAACGTTAGACAAAAAAGAGACCCGCCAAACCTCAGCAACGCAGACAAGCCGCTAAATCCTTTCTCACCTTTTGGTACCAAAAGACTTTCCGAGGTGTCCTGAACTCCAGCATGTCAGACCCAACAGCTGTGCCAGAGGCATCTGTTGGCTGGATCTAGAGTCTGGTACCTGCTGTCACAGGAGACATATCTGTGGACAATTTAGTGTCCTGTGGCAACACTGGTCTGTTTACAACACTGAGGTTTTCCATACTGATTTCCAAAGCAAGCATGCAAACATTCAGACTCCAAAGGTAAGAGCAGCATCTGGAGGGTTTGTACTATTGTCTCATCTCTGAGCTAGTGAAACTCTTGACAACCAGAGGGCTCTAAGTTACATCCCTCACCTCAGCTGAATCACTGACCCTTTGAACTGGGCCAACCACTAGTTGCAATGATGCTAGGTACCCAGACCAAGAGCTATTCCCAGTGGCCAGAGCACATGACAGTGGAGTTGTTCTTGGGTGCACCACAGACTCACTCTCTGACCGTGGTGAGGTCAAGGCCTCAGTTTTCCCAGCTGTAAAAGGGGGATCATATTCTGTAGCACAGTAGGTGAGGACTAAGGCCAAGTCGACACTACACACCTATATCAGTATAACTGCATTGTTCAGGGGTGTGAAAAAGCCACACTCCTGAGTGAAATAGTTACATTTCTCTACCCCTTCCCCTACCCCTCCCCCCCACCCCCGTTTAGACAGTGCTATGTCAACGGGAGAGCTTCTCCTGCCGACATAGATACCACCTCTCGGGGCGGTGGATTAACTACCTCAGCATAGCAATGTCTTCGTTGAAGTATTATAGTGGTGCAGCTGCAGCCCTGTATGTGAAGACAAGCCCTAAATCCACACTGCTACACTTGTCTTGCAGGGTGTTTTGAAGCTTAATTCTTTAATATATGTAGAGTTCTGTGAGACTGAAGAAGCTAAGAAGTGCAAGGGACTATTATAATGTTGATCAGTGAATAACGAGCCGCCATGCAGTAATGTATTCTAGTTGGTATAAATTACCAGAAAGACACAAATTCTGAGGAGAATTCCTGTGGGTAATTCCTGTAGTAATCATAGTCCTGATGCTTTTATCACTTGGCATTAATGCAGGTGATTCACACGATACTTTGGTAACATTTCCAGTGTAGTTCGCCAATGATTAACTAGGCCTTGATTTTTAACATGCTGCTGTTGTGGAATTTTCTAGGGGGCAAAGTGAAGTAACCGTCTCTCTACCCCTGAGTGTTGCATAATCACTCCTAGCAGCGTGTTAATCTTTGTTAATCACTCCTAGCAGTGTGTTAAGGAGAAGCAAAAACTGGCACCTGTCACTCAAACAAACCTGAAAAAAAACAAAACTAAACCTCTCTAGGGTTTGTGTTTTGGTTTTTAAATCTACCTTCCTCCAAAATTTTAAGGGCAAAACTTCCCTCTCTGCTCCACACTGCAGAGCTTTTCTCTACAGTACAGAGCTGAGAGGCAAATTCTAGCCATGCACAACAGCCACATTTTAATAAAGGATATTTATTTATCTTTAATAAAGGGTATAAAATGCTAGGTGTTTAGCTTAGCAGTGTGGTCCAATGCATAGGGCATCAGGCCAAGGCCATGGGCTTGCTGTATAATCTTGGTCAGTCATTTGACTTCCCCGTGCCTCAGTATCTCATTGGTAAATTGGAGATGATGCCTACATTCATTAAGTGCTCTGAGATCTACAGGCAAATAGTGTTATTGTTAGAATTCAGCCAGGCCATGTGAAGGGCTAGCTCAGGCAGCTCTGTTATGGCAAGAAAAGCTAATCTGATTGATCTTCTGCCAATGCAGTGCTGTTTGATCTTATCCTGAGTGATCTGTCCCCAGTACTACTCCTTTTTCTGAATTTGTGCTAGTTTTGCTTGAAGAACCAGACGAAACAGGCTTGTCCACCCTCCCAAGTTAATCAAATGCTGCGTCCCCCTTCCCCATGTGATGTAGATACATTTTCAGCTGAACATCTACATTTTCACAAGTAAACCCTGCATTTGTGTGAGCGTGTTGGCTGGTTAGAGATCTTCCTAGCTTGGTACTTACACATCAGGTAATGTCTGTGTGTGCCTAAAATATATCAGCCCAGCAAAAATTGGGCCTAATAAATATATAACTACATAAAATCCATTGTTTATATTAAGGATTTGGTAGATAGTCTCCTTGCTATCTCCATGTGTGATATCAAGGCAGTTGAGATCAGCTAAAGTACTTGAGCTAGCAGCCCCCAGGTTTAAATGGAAGAGACTTAGAAAATTTCAGTGAAGGTTCCTGGAGTCTTGAACTCACTCTCCTTCCCTTCCATGTCTGACAGATCCTCAACCTATTGCCCATCAGGGTAGTTTTTTGACTGAAATGCTGATCTATTTTCCCATGCCTGGTGTCTGAGTAAGTCTACACTGTGTTTTGAAGCCCACTGCAGGAAGTCTCAGAGCCCAGATCTAGGCGAGGTATTGCTAGTAGAGATAGAAAAGTGTTCTCACCGTTACACAAGGCACTGGTGAGGCCTCATCTGGAATACTGTGTGTAATCCTGGTCTCCCATGTTTAAGAAAGGTGAATTCAGACTGGAACAGGCACAGAGAAAGGCTCCTAGGATGATCAGAGGAATGGAGAACCTGCCTTATAAGAGAAGACTTAAGGAGCTTGGTTTGTTTAGCCTAACAAAACAAAGGCTGAGGGGAGATATAATTGCTTTCTGTAAATACACCAGAAGGATAAATACCAGGAAGAGAGAGCAGTTATTTAAGTTAAGGGCCAATGTTGCTACAAGAACAAATAGATATAAACTGGCTATTAATAAATTTAGGCTTGAAATTAAGCAAAGGTTACTAACCATCAAAGGAGTGAAGTGCTGAAACAGCCTTCCAAGGGGAACATTGGGGACAACAAAACTTAACTTGTTTCAAGACTGGGCTTCATATGTTTAGAGAGGGGGTGGTATGAGGAGGTTACCTACAATGGCATATGGCCCATCTGTGAATGCTAGCAGCAAATATCTCCAGTGGCTGGAAATGAGACACTAGGTGGGGAGGGCTCTGAGTTACTAGAGAGAATTCTTTCCCAGGTGACTGGCTGGTGAGTCAAACTGATTGCTACATTTGGAGTTGTGAAGGAGTCAGGGAGGGGTGTCACCTTCCTCTGCAGCATGGGTCACTTGCTGGTTTGAATGAGAGTAAATGGGGCATGCTCTGTAATGTGAAGTCTTTAAATCAAGATTTGAGGACTTCAGTGACTCAGCCAGAGGTTATGGGCCTATTACAGGAGTCAATGGGTAGAGGTTCTGTGGACTGTGATGTGCAGGTCAGACTAGATGATCATAATGCTTCCTTCTGGCCTTAAAGTCTATGACTTGGGCTCATGCTGTGGCACTAAGAACAGCAGTGTAGACATTACAGCTCAGGCTGGGAGGGAAATGGGCTTCAGAGCTTAAGCTCCAGCTTGAGCCCGAATGTCTACACAGCTGTTTTTAGCGCTGTAGTGTGAACATGAGTGTGTAGTCCCAGGCTCTAAGACTGGCTGCTGTGGGTTTTAGAATGCAGCGTAGACCTGCCTGAGAGAGTGGACCGAAGGAGAGATGGATCAGCTCTGTGGAATAGGAAGGTTTTGATGTAGATGATGGGTAAGCCTGAATTATTTTGATTGGTACTAAGAAAATAATAATCTGTCTCCAGCTTCTGTTGAAGTCAGTGGGAGTAGGACCTTAAATCAGGGGCAGGCAACCTATGGCACAGGTGCCGAAGGTGGCACACAAACTGATTTTCAGTGGCACTCACACTGCCCTGGTCCTGGCCACCGGGCTGGGGGGCTCTGCATTTTATTTAATTTTAAATGAAGCCTCTTAAATATTTTAAAAACATTATTTAATTACATACAACAATAGTTTAGTTATATATTATAGACTTATAGAAAGAGACCTTCTGAAAACGTTAAAATGTATTCCTGGCATGCAAAACCTTAAGTTAGAGTGAATAAATGAAGACTCGGCACACCACTTCTGAAAGGCTGCCGACCCCTGCCTTAAATTATGCCTGCTCCATGACCGTGGGAGAAGTGATTTTTTCTGAGTAGAGAGAAGTGCAGCGAGTAGACCGGTGTCTCCCCTTCTGACAGCTTTCTGACGGATGCACTGAGGAGCTGTCTTAGTTATTTCTGAAATCCAGAAAAAGATGAATGAAACACACTGGTGAAACCCTGACAGGAGCAGGAGGATGTGAGGGTGATGTGGGGGGAGGAAGGAAATCCTGGCTTCTCAGAAGAAAAATGAACACATCCTTCAATGAAGACAAGCCGCCCAGTTACAACTGGGAGAAGAACATTTGAGATTAGAGACAGTCTGAGCTACCTGCTTTGTAGTGACAATAGTGTTGAAATTAGGTTACTGTCCCTCCCATGCTTCCTGTGGTAGTTATTTACATACAGGTCTACAAAATGCAGGCCTCATCTGAGTCTGGAGAGAGGGGCTGAGCTGTGGTGTATCTAACGATGTAACTGTTATTTCTTGGTTTTTCTGAGCACTACCACTTTAAATCTGAAAGGACTTGGCTCTCTGCAGAGCCAGGCAGCCATTTTTGTGTTCAGTCCAGTGCAGACTTTTATAGAGGGTGTCCACATCTGTCACTAGTGCTCCATCATAGAGACTTTACTTTTGTTCTTTGTTCTCTATAACGAGAATAAAGGTCATTCTAAGTGAACAGATCCGTTGGCTTTGAAAAAAGACAACATGATCCAAAAGCAAACAGGGAGTGGGAGATCTGGATAGAAAGCTATGTGGAGGTGGGATTTCATGCCCTAGCCCCTCTCCCACTGGTTATCTTACCTATGAAACAAAGAGGGATGTGTATGAGAGAAAGTGAGTTACTGAGCAATCTTGCACTTGGACGTGTCTCTGTTTTGAGGCATCTCGATTAAGGCTATGGGAATTTTTAACTAGTTTGCTGAAAAGATAGTTCCCAAAAGGTGGCAATGGCAGTATGATTTTGTTGCTGAATGGCTCCTCTCATCATCTTCTCATACATGGAAAGTGACTGGCAAACATGGTTCTGTCCATTGTTCGCAATGCCCTAAGGGGCTGATATTCAGAACTGCTGAACACCCACAGCCCCTCTGAACATCAGGCCATCAGTCTTCACATGAATTTCATTCTGGTGTGCTGGATGGAGGGGCCTGGAGACTTAAGCCCTTTCTTTCTGCTGCATCTATTTGAAGATTAGCCAGTGGCAGTGCTTCACAATATCAGTATGGCTTAACCCTGACCTGGAGGGACCACCACTCTAGGCTTGAAAGGGTAGTTAATTTTCCGTGCCCCAGTACACCCTTAGCCTTGTGGCTAAGACTGCTAACATGGTGTCCAGTTAGTGCCATCTGTTGCAGTGGCCTTTGAAATATGGGCACTTGTCCACTGGGAAGAGGACCGAGACCACTATAGTATGCAACATGGGCAACAAAACACACACGGTAAGTATATTAACTTCCACATTATGGTGCTATTTATCCACAAGTCTCTTTCATGGGCATTTTAGTCTCTGTAAATAGCAGTTTAAACCGTTAGCATTAGACAGCACAAAGCCTCAACCCACCCACCCCCCACACAAAGCACACGTCACACCACAGTGTCCCAGTTCTTTCTAAGAACCAGTTTGTTGCTGGCCCATGGCAGGTCCAGTCTTTTCTCTTCTTTCAGCAGGTACAAGCAGGTAGGGCATATTCACAGCCTGGGTCACCAGTAAAGTATGATTTAGAGCAGCCACAAGCACAACGTCAGAGCATCTGCAACGACAGAGGTTCAGTGAGCATCATAAACACACACAGAAGGAGAGGCTGAGCTGAGCCCCTGTTATCACAAAACAGTGAAGAAAGGACTCTCAGAAGACAAGGTACCACTCAGCTTTGGCTTTTACATACTGGACATATATCTATAAATATATCCTTCATCTTGATGTTCACAGCTGGTATCCTTTAATGGTGAACTACAAGAAGGGCAATTATCTCCAGCTGCTTCACACCCAGTGGCTGGAGAAAGCAGCATCTCCACTCTTCTCACCGCCGGTCGAAGTGCCATCTTCCACAGTAGCATCTCATTCTACCAATGTTTTCCTCCCTCCTCGGGATTGGCCGCCCATCACGACGTGCTGGCTGTGCCAGTCCTAACCCACGTCATGTTTGCCTCATCGCTGGTTCTAAAAGGGATCAGTGAAGGTCTCCATCTGCTGCTCTGCACCTCCGCTCCACTGAACAGACGCACGCATTGGTTTAAAAAACAAGAGAAAAGAAAAGTGAAAATGGAAAGGTCCTTCTGCCCACAGCTGCCAAACACAACCTCTCGCCATGTTCCTTGGAACACCCTTGTCCCAGCCATTACAGCTGCTGTGGAATCCCCTGTTCCTTGTAGCCTGTGGGGGTGGGTGGGAAGGGAACATGATTAAAATGTGGGTTCGTGGTTCGCAGCCTTGGTGAGCTGCAAACAAGCAATCAGCAATGGATCACGTTTAACAGGACCCACCCCACTGGTCAGCTGAGAAGGGGGAGAGAGAGATTTTCTCTGTCACTTCTTTCCCCCGTGCAAGGGCATGAGTTGTGGGGGAGTTGGTTTTGAGGTCATCATTGTTGACTTAGCCCATTTTGGGGCAGATTAGTCATTGCCCTTTCTGATGCGCAGTTCTGACAGGAAATTGGGCCTGGGTTATAGCTTTTGCAGCCACATGTGCATTGGGGCAGGCTGACAGGCATGGTTTGCAGGACGCAGAGCCGGCCCATTCAGAATGCCTCTTAGGGCATTGTGAGAAATACACTGGGGAGCAATGGCTGCAGCTCCCTCCGTTTGGGCTGGCCTCAGAGTGCTAGGGGGCAGACAGGGTGAGGGGAACTGGCAATGCCCCCATCCTGCTCTGCCAGGATCCCCTTTGGGATGGGTTTTATTATCTTTCAGATCTCCCCTTAAAACTCACCTCTGATGTGATGCCTACAAACACTTGACAGCAAACTGGGCAAGTGGTGTGCTGGGACTGCAGCTTATTTTTCTGACTGTAACCATCTCACTGTTCCCCTGTCTGTTTCTTGTATCCACCTCTTGCCTCATCATAAAGGTAGAGCGTATGATCTTGGGGGGAGGGGCTGTCTTTTGTTAGCTGTGTGTACAGCACCTAGCGCAATGGGGTCCTGATGGGGGCCTGTAGGAGCGAGCACAGCACAGTAATAACAGGGTGTCTATGCTGCCCTGGCCTTGCCCATGTGCCATTGCACTCACGGAGTGCAAATGTTAACATTCTGGCTGCCTGCTGCATGCCCTGCCCCTCACAACATGCTCTTGTAACAGCAGCCACACTGGCCTACAGGGTCCCCATGTCCCTAACACAGATTTCCTAATGGCAGTCTCAGCCCTTCTGGTTCACAGGGGGCTCCCAAACATTTTCCCCAGGGCAGTGCATGTGGGTTCATGTTGCCATGAGCCTTGCTTTGAAATTGGGGATCAAACCCATCCTACAGCCCCCAGGAAAGCTTAACCAAAACAGCCCCATTTTGACTGGTTTCCACCCAAAGCCATAAATCCACCCTGGTCTTGGTTGAAATTTGGCTCCAAGCAGCTTGCTGAATGGTCTGTGAATCTCTGGAAGGGAAGCCGAGGGCCTCCATCAAAAATGAAAACAGGTCTTTCCCCTGCTTTCACAATGAAGGATTTCCACAGCGCTAGTTTTAACCCAGCAATTCTTTTGGCAGGTTTCCCCTGTGATGACAAGCATCACCCTAGGTCTGGCTGTCCTGTTCAGTCTGGAGGCATGTGCACTGGGTGTCACAGGGCACACAACTTCCTGGAGACAACATTTCTTCTGGTGGCTGACTGGCTTTTCTGGTCCTCCCCACTGCCGGCTCTCTGTCTAACTGCACCTGCTGTTAGTAACTGTAGTGTGTGCAGTGGCAGGTCTGCCTTGAGAGGGAGATTGCAGAAGTGTGTATAGGGCAGGGGTAGTAATGGATGAGCCTATGGGGACAAAATTCAGTGGTGTTCTATGCTCCGCCCACCCCGTCCTGTAAATGTGAACTTTTCTGCCTACGTTATTGGATGCATGTATATTATTTTTCAGGAGGACAGAGTTAAGGGGAATGAAAACATTCCCCTATTACTCCCAAGGCATTTCAGCAGCTGCAATTTTCAGACACTGCTGGCTGGCTTAATAACTTCTGTGATACTTTCATATGAGATGCTAAAGGAAAGTTTGCATGTTCTTTTATTTAAACTTGTATGAATCTAGTGCTCACTAGAGCGTGCTAACAAGAACCAGACAGGAGCTATGCAAACTCCCTTAGACAGCTGCTCTTCCAGGCTTAGCTGAAATACCCCTGGCTTTTTCCAGGCATGGCCCTCTCTCACAGAGCTCCCCAGAAGTGCCAGATTGTAGGGTACTCTGGTGATGGGGACAAACATTCACTAGAGATTAAGATGAGATGTAGGTTATGGGCTAATAGGCCAGGATTGGAATACAAATCTCAGGCCTCCACCAGTGAGCTCACCCCTTCATGCTCCCTTCCTCGACATCCATGTTTCTGTGGTCTTGCTGAACTAGCACATCTGAATCTCATGCATTCTAATCAGGGCACAGCCGTGCTGATGGTAGTGCAAGGAGTTGCAGTGAAGAAATCAATTGCGCTGGGTGGCTTCTAGATTCTGATATAAGACAAAGGAGCAGGAAAGGCTTCTCTCATTACGTCCCAGGCCTTGCCCACCCTACTCTGATAAAGGTAACCAGTCACTGTTTGCTTATGTCATCATCAAGGAAGCAATGCACTAGTGGCTTTTCCCTATGGTCTATAGAAATGCAGGAGTCCAACCAGGGGACTTCAGTACCCAGCTTTAGACACTCCAAGAGCTGGGACCCAATCCCCTATTCTTTCCTGCTTCTCGTCTTCTCTTCCATCTTTCTCCTGGGAACACAAGAACTGCCTTCCCAGATGGTGCCATGGGTTCCTATGTCTCATTCCTCTGGGAACACAGAATTTGCCCTCATGGATGATGCCATTGACACGTGCTCATGAACTTGGACCTTTGTAGCTGTTTTTCCACACCTGGTGGTTGAGTTGGGGGTCTATTTGGGGCACAGCTGCAGGTAGAACTCCATTCCCTGTGACTACTCCCCAGATGGCTACGGTCAGGGGAGAGGGGCAGGAAAACCTCTCTCCACCTGTTTTTCATGATGGCATGTGACCATGACGGCATTAGTTCTTTTAACTTTATCCAGGTGGTCACAAAGCCTTTACTAGAATTACCATCTGACTTTTCCCAATAGAACCGATGGTTATTATAATGGTATCAATGTGGAGCTCATCTATTTAAGAAAATAATTGTCCCTATCTCTGTGGCCAGTAGCTATGGAAATGTTTAAAATGAAATAATTAAAAATGCAGTTTCTTTCTCCCCCCACCCACACCCCCCGTGTGGACAGCGAAACTAGACTGGTCAGTATCACTTCTTGAATCTCAAGCAATTTTCAAATGCCCAACATTGCAGGGGAATATTTAAATCCTGAAACAGCTTTCCACTCTTTCATTTTCTTTACATCATTGTTTGTAAAACCCTTTGAATACAAATGCTGAATGAAAACTACTGGAAAGTGTCTCAGTCTGTATCTTTGAGGGACTTTTATGACAAGTAATAGCCAGAGATAGAGATTTAAAAAACTAAACCCAAGATAGGAACATCCCTGCACATCAGAAAAATTCAGATCCAGGTGCAAATCTTGGGGCCTGATGTTAAAAAGGGGTGCAAAGAAAAGAGATTAGCACTCTTACTCAGGGCCAGCTCCAGAGTTTTTGCCACCCCAAGCAGCAATAAGAAAAGAAGAAAAAAATATGCCGCGATCCTAATCTGCAGCTCTACCGCTGCCACCTCAGTATTTGGCGGTAATTTGGTGCCTGGTCCTTCGCTTCAAGAGGGAGTGAGGGATCCACCGTGAATTGCTGCCGAATACCCAGATGTGCCGCCCCCCCCCCACCATTGGCTGCCCCAAGCAGCTGCTTGCTGGGCTGGTGCCTGGAGCCGGCCCTGCTCTTACTATTTCTATGTCAATTTTCAGTTTTGTTCTACATGTTATAGAACATTCTGCTTTTCCAAACAGCACTTTCAAAGTAAATAAGGAAGGTTTCCTCTGCATTTCTTAACTAGAACATGGGAATTAGGTTTGAAAGCAAGATTAAATGACAAAAAATCCTAAAAATGAAGGGCCTCTCTATGCACAGAAATTGCACTGATTTAAGTTAAAGCGGTTTAGAAACCAATTTAGTTAGACTAGTACAAACTCCTGTGTGGATACTCTTGATTATATCAGTTTAGCTCACACTTCTAAATTTACAGGTGCAAGGTAAACCAATATAAGGCCTGGTCTACCCTTAAAAGTTTTAATAGTATAATTATTTGGTTATGGGGGTGATTTTTT
This sequence comes from Gopherus evgoodei, assembly GCF_007399415.2. Classification (NCBI taxonomy): domain Eukaryota; kingdom Metazoa; phylum Chordata; order Testudines; family Testudinidae; genus Gopherus; species Gopherus evgoodei. The sequence continues at coordinate 170,189,074 of NC_044324.1, forward strand.
TTAAGGAAGTAGTTATACCGGTAAAAATCCAAATTCCCATTCTGGAGACTATAGTGGTATAGCTATGTTGCCATAGCCCAGTAGAGTACATACAGCCAGGGGTTTTTCTGTCAGTGCAGGAACACCACCGCCCTGAATGCAGTGAGCTAGGTTAATAAAACCTCTCTTCTTTTTTTCACACCCCTGCCTGACATAGCTATGCCAATATACAAATTTTCAGCATTGACCTAGTGTGGATGCAGTTATACCTATATAAAAGTGCCGTTTATTGATATAGCTCAGAGGTCGGCAACCTTTGGCACGTGGTTTGCCAAGGTAAGCCCCCTAGCTGGCTGGGCTGGTTTGTTTACCTGCTGCGTCCACAGGTTCAGCCGATCGCGGCTCCCACTGGCTGCAGTCCGCTGCTCCTGGCCAATGGGGGCCGTGGGAAGTGGTGCGGGCCGAGGGATGTGCTGGCCGCAGCTTCCTGCAGCCCCCATTGGCCAGGAGCGGTGAACCACAGCCAATAGGAGCCGTTATCGGCTGAACCTGCGGACTCAGCAGGTAAACAAACCAGCCCGGCCCGCCAGGGGGCTTACCCTGGCGAGCCGCGTGCCAAAGGTTGCCGACCCCTGATATAGCTATTCCTCTTCCCATAAAGAACTAGCAATCCTATTATAAAGCACCCTTATACCAATATAACTGCATCCATACTAGGAGGATTGTACCCCTTCACCATACCAGTATAGTTAAAGTGGTACAAGTTTCTAGTGTCAAGAGCTTTTAGGATTAAATTGAGTCACACACAAAATTGCACCGGTTTAACTAAATCAGTTTAACACCACACATTTAAGTAAACAGAGACAACTTTGTGTATAGACTGGGCCTATGAAAAAATGCACAGGGACAAACTCTCTCTTGGCTGTGCCTGTAGAGATCTCCTACTCAGGTGACTGGGAGCTGTCTGCAAACACGTGCAAGGTCAGATTTTGGCTGAAAATGAGTAAAATGTGCTGAACTGAATCCTGAGGTCTCTAACTGGGGCAAACATTCATTGACTTCAGTGCAAATTTGCTGGGGTAGGTAAAACAGGATTTTAGCCACTGGAAGTTAAGAGAAGAATTAGAAGAAAAACTTACCTTGTGAAACTTTGAAGATGAACAAACGGAGACAAAGGAAGCATGAAAGAAAGAGAGAAGGGAAAAATATAACAATACAGGTAACATTCGAAGCATATAAAGAACTAGAAAAGAATAAGTAAATTGAGGCTATGTAGTAAACAGAGAACAGCTCCACCACAATTAAACATTCACACACAGGCTTTCTTTATTAATATCCTTCAATTTCAAGAAGCTGATTTCATCTTGTGACGGGAAAATCCCTACTTGCTTTTACGTAACTAGACCTAGGCCAATAACAAACTTTGACACTTCATGATCAAAATGATTATCTGACAAAACCTACATTAGCAATGTAGCCATTTCATGTGTGTTGGAGAAGGGGAACTGTTGAGATTGGGGTATTTAGGAAGCAGGACATTATCACACAGGAAGAGGTGTATCCTATTTGTTAGAGTAGGGGACTGGAAAACAAAACTCCTGGGTTCTTTTGCTAGTTTTGCTACTGATTTGATCTGTGCCCATGGATAAGTCACAGCAGGCACTCTGTGTCTCAGTTTCCCTGTTTATGAAATGGGGATAATGCTTACCGTTCCGTCAAGTGTTGCAATGGTTGGTTATAATTAATGTTTGTAAAATGCTTTGCGAGTTTTATCCTATTACAAAGTAGATCAGTATTGGGTCTGAAAGTGCAGAAAAGGCTACTTTTACATACTTTTCTCTGGCAGAGGTGAAGTGCAGCTTTAGGGGTTTAAAAAAAAAAGTAAATAGAGGTAAGCAATCACTGTCTCCTCAAAATGTCTTTCATCCCAGGAAGGCTTTCTCAGTCAGATAAGTGGTTCTGGCTTTGCTTTTATTGTGTGTTTTAGCAACACTTAGCAGCTGCAGCATGAAGAAAAGAATGCTGGATCTGCCTTTTTAAAGTCCCCTACAATCTAAAAGTACAGTAGCCATGTTATCATTCTGTGCTGCTAGCAGGTTCTGAGCACTGCAGTTAGCAAATGAGTGACAAGTGGACGGCATGATTACAGGTCATTTCTTATTACCAGTTGGTAATGAAGACTTGACAGCCAGCATCATAACACCTGTAAACCTTCTGAGATGTGACTGTGAGAGTCTGCTGCAGCCCATGAAAACCAAGTGTTCCTTGAACCCAGAGTAATTATGGCTGCAGTGATTTGTGGGCACAGACAAACAAATTGTAAGTAGAAAACAAGAGGCTGAGCTAGGGACTCTTTAAAAACCATACTCAACTTTTTGTCTATATCAGCTGGCTCATTTAAAGGGGAATTGACTCTTTAGCTCCGATATAATTTAAGTGGCTTTGATGGACAGAGTGTCCGGTACATCAGAGAGCAGGATATTAATTTTAATGTGAATTTGGTGCTGTTGAGAGGCGCTAGATTGACAACCCTGTGGGCCAAAGGCTCAGACAGGTAAAGCACCATCAGCAGGAGGGCAACCTTCTCCAGAAAATGCTTGATCTGAACAAGCAACTCTGGCAGTGCTTAGGGAGCTTATTATCCAGGATCTGTCATTTTCTGTTGAAACCACTGACGTGGAGAGCCTTTCTGCTGCAGACAACTTGTCCACTAGGACTTGGGCTGAGATCCAACCCCAGCTCATTTCACATACAGTGACAGTCAGATGGTAAACAGTCTCAAGTAGGGTTCAACTTAGAGGTGAAAGGCTCCCCCCACAGACCATTACCAATCCCCTGAGCCAGGCAGTCCCTTACTTCTTCTATCCTCACTACCTAGATATGGTATTGATTATTTTGTAGATTGCTTTCAACAATTAGTGTATTTTTTTTTACAATGAGGCACTGCTAAAGCAAATGGGTGAGCTTCTTAAAAGGGCAAATTTTGTTCAAACTATCTGACATTCATTTGGCTAACATTTGGGATGGTGGGAACATACCCCAAGCACTGACTTATGTGGGACTGGAGGGGGAACTCGCACAAAAACATCTGTCTGATTGGCCAGGTAACTAAAAATTAGCTCCCTTTCACTGTAGATCTTTGCAGCCTCCACACGGATGCAATCAAAGATTCACAGAGACATTAGTCTCTAAACACTGCTCAGCGGCTAGCAGCTGGGGAGGGGCTGGGTGGTGATCAGAAAGTCAGGAAGCTTTAGAGCACAAGGGGGCTGCCAGGGAGAGTTAGCAGTCATTCTCTGGGATTAGAGATTAGGGAGGCCAAAGGGGAAAGCAAGTCCTGGGATCCTTGCCTAAGTGCAAGAGGTTGGCAAATGGCCACAGGTGACACAGAAGAGGCATTGGAGAGGAGCTGGCTCTGGTGGGAAGCCCTGACAAAAGGGCAGGAACTGGACATCCATGGAGAGAGATGCATTTAGTTGAGAGGGATGTACGGTCAAGCCCAAGGAGGGAGGAGGTGGGTTTTTGTTTGTACTTTTATGTTGGGACTTTGTTAGGGGATTCTGGGAGAGGGGGGCACCTGAGAGTTCCACCCCTGAAACAAGGTTGAATTTAGAAAAGTTGAGGGGGAGAAGGCCTGAGAAAGGCTGGGTAGAAAGAAGCCCCGGGAAACAGCAACAAGGATTAGGATGGAGCAGCCCTTGGCTGCTGGTTATAGGGTCCCTGGACTGATGCCTGGTGCAGAGGGAGGGCCTAGGTTCCCCAGCCAGCAGACAAGGTGTTGTGAAACTCCTAAGAAGGGGATAAGGCCCAACAAAGAGCTCTGTGAGGGTGTAATGACCAAAAGATCTGCAGTTGGGGCCAAAGACCTTTGGGTGAAGATGTTTGGATCCTTTATTTGCTCGACATTCTGTTACCCTTGAAGGCGTGAACTAAATTGTGCCCTGGCCAGAAGGCTGAATTACCGGAAGAGAGATCACTGCAGTGCCAGAGTGATTGGCAGCAGGGAGCACTAGATCAGGAGAGAGCTACTCTGCCACATCTGGCCGCAAGGAGGCACTCTGGTGACGAGTCGCCCAGATCTACTGCCAGCAAGCTCTTTTTGCTTTCAGGTCCCAAATGAAACAGGAAGCTGTTTCAAAAGCCATATATGGTTGGTTAGAGATGATACCTTTTTGGTAGCTAATGAGGCTAGCTGGCAATTCCCATACAGAATGTTAGCATCTTCCAGACTCTTACAGCAAGAGACTTTGCAAAGTGACCTTAACCTAAGCTTCTCTCTCTAAGAGTTTACAAACAGGATTTATAGTTTCACTCAAACCCACGGGGTTCTTGAGGAATCTTTGCAGGTATCTAAAATGAGATGCTGGTGTCTCTTCTCTAAGTACAAAACTCTCATATGAGAAAGGCAGCTGCTCTTCTGTCTCCTTCCCAGGGTCAGCTGTAAGCATAAATTGCCTAATCCGTCCTTCGACTGAGACTGGGACCGCTGTGGTCAATAACTCACCAGACCACTTCCTAGTAATTGAGTTCAGTAGAGCTGTAGTGGGGTCCAGAGCTGGAATTTGAGAGTCACTGATCAGGACTGAGGTACGTTGGCTATACGGTGGCTCAGAAGTAGATCTGGGTGAATAAATGATTTTTCAGTTCATTGGCCATTCAGAAACATTGGGGAAAAAAATGTGGTTAGAGTCAAACCAAATCTAAAAATTCCAAAGAGTTTTGATGAGTCCCAAAAGTCTATTTTGGGTTGAACACAACATGGTGTTTGATTCAAAATGTTTTGTTTCTGGGCATCTTTAAAGGGCAAATTCACAAAATGGCCAGAGGAGGTAGGGCTGTCACTGCCCTCCTTATAATGTTTTGTGCAGTGATGCGGTTAGGACACTCAGATAGGATGTGCGAGATCCAAGTTGGAATCCCCTCTCTGGTGGAGCTCTCCCTGGGCAGGTGAGTACCCTAACCAGCAGCCTATAGGCTAATCTGTGATGGGCCTTCCTCAATCTCTCCTGTTGAAGCTGTCCTGCTTGGTCTAAAATATAGGAGCAGAATTTGGGCCAGAGAGAGAATGACTCTATAGTCTGAGCACTCACCGATGACGGGGTGGGAAGAAGAGCCAAAGTGAAGTCCCTGTCCTCACTCCAATCAGGGCCGGCTCCAGCGTTTTTTGCCACCGCAAGTGGCAAACAAACAAACAAACAAAATTTTAAAAAAGCCGCGATCAGCGGCACTTCAGCAGCAGCTCTGCTGCCACTGCTTCATTCTTCAGTGGCAATTTGGTAGCAGGTCCTTCCCTCAGAGAGGGACCGAGGGACCTGCCGCCGAATTGCCACCAAAGCTCCGGATGTGCCGCCCCTTTCCATTGGCTGCCCCAAGCACCTGCTTGCGGCACTGGTGTCTGGAGCCAGCCCTGACTCCAATGAATATTTGTACAGAGTGGAACAGCTACAATTGGAGAGATTGAGAAGGCCCCACCTTAGAATAGTCTATAGGCAGGGGATTCGGGTGCTCCCCTAGGATGGGGAGACCTGTGTTTAAGTCCTTGCTCTGAACCTGGGTTTCCCACATCATGGGTGATGGCTTAAACCACCTGGCTACAAGTTGGGCACTACCTCCTCCTCCAGCCATTTTGTAAGCTTAGCCTGGAAAAAATGTATGGCCAGAACTATCTGGCAAATTAATGTCGAACTTGTGAAATGGAGGCGGGTCAGCCAAAGCTGCGGTTTTTTGGTCAATAAACTATTTGTTCTGAAAAAATGTGCTCAGCTCTACTCAGGCCCAGAGCGGCAGGGAGAGTCACAGTTCAGGATACAACCACAACTACAAAGCTACCATTAGGCGGCTGAAGCCTTTTTCAGCACACAGTGCCCCACACCTGCATCTAGCCTATAAGACTGGCACTAGTCCCTCACTAAATACATACAAAAACCAAAAGCAAAATGGTGGCCCAAAACAAGGACCTAGGACTCTCCTTCTTCCTGGCCCCTTTTTTCATTGCTGGCCCCTTTACCCTTAGATATGATGCACTTTCTGATGCCTTTGCCCCCCTCCCCCCAAAAACCCATCATGATCCATATAATGGCACATCTATAGGTCCTTATGCCAGCTCAGTGTGGGGGAGGGCCATTCTTGTGAGATGATGCCAAGTCAGAAGCTAACCCAAGCTCCAGCTGCCAGATTGTCACTAGTTGTTGTCACGTGTATTTCCTTGGAGAATAAAATGTGCTTTTGACATCTCTCACCCTCCCTGTGCAGAACAAACAGAGCAGCACTCACTAAATCCTGCTGTTATGTTCCAGCACCTCTTGGCCTGAACTTAATCACCTGCCTCTTGCTTGGCAGATGTGTGTTGCTCTTGGAGATGGTATCTGCCAGCTTTCAAATTCATCAGAGGGAACTACACTGACAACAGGAGCCACTTGTGACAGATACTTCTCAGCTGCACCTTCCTTCCTAGTAACCAGGCTGGAAAATTACTCAGAGCCTCTTGAGACCCAGCCTTTCTGCCTGCTGCCCAGATGATTGGCATTGCGTTATTCACTCACCAATGGGACTTGGGGCTCATTTTCACTACAGGGTTATAGCTCTATAGATGCAGTGGTTCAGCTATGCCATAGTCACCCCACAGTGTAGATGTGTCTTACAGCAATGGAAGGGGTTTTTCCATCGCTATAGGAACTCCACCTCCCTGAGCAGCAGTAACTAGGTTGACAGAGGCATTCTTCCATCGACCGAGCTGTGTCTACCCCAGGCGTTAGGCTGGCATAGCTACAATAAATGAGAGAGACATAGCTGGACCTTGCCTAGATCCTAGACTATGGGAAAATGTGCTTTTTTGATTAAGTTGGTTCAAATGAGCTAGTTTAACTTGATTGAAAACTTCACTTAGCACCAGTATTAGACATAGTTTAACAACTTTAGCTTGATTTTTAGCAGGTCAAGTTATAGCCTAGGTTGAAGCTAAGGAGACAATACAAGGTTAGCAAACTGGATGTTCTAATTTGTTTTCTTTGGGCTATGGTTACACTACAAACTTTGGTCAACACAAGTGAAATCAGCAGGCAGCTGCCAAAGTTTGTATATCACTTGGGCACATGCATAATTTGCTTCTTGTGTCGGCACAGTGCCAACGCACCAGGAGTGCTTGGATCAAGGCAAAGTGCAGTGCATCACTGGTAGGTAACCCAGTGAGCCATGCACTACCATCTGGTGCAATACCTTTTGGGAAGTTTTCACAATAGAAATGACTCAGCCATGGATCTCTGGGAGGTAGAGGTCAAGTTCCCAACATTCAACTTCCTTCATCCCATAATGCCATACATATCCCATCATTTTTGTGCCTTTTTAAAAAAAATCCTGCAAACCCATCCAGCAGTTTTTGGAGTCCACCATCTCGGACGGAGCCTTTAGAGCTCTGCACTATTCTCATGAACACTGCAAGTACAGGATGCATGATTCTCCTGTATTTGCAGCCCTACAGTAAGTACACAGCAACAGAGGACATTATTTCTTCTAGGGACATAGCAAAAAACAATAAAAGGTTGTTGGTGGCATTAATGGAGCAGCTGCTGATGGTGGAACACCACTTCTGGGCCCGAGAAATGAGCACTGACTGGGGGGAATGTACTGTAATGCAGGTTTGGGACGACGAGCAGTGGCTGCAGAACTTTGAGACGTGAAAGGCCACTTTTCTAGATCTGGGCCAAGCTTGCCCTAGCCCTCCAGAGCAGGGACACTACAATGAGAGCTGCCCTGATGTTGAAGAAGTAAGTGGCCATCGAACTCCAGAATCTTGCAGTGTCGGATTGCTGCTAGTCAGTGAGAAATCATTTTCATTCTGAAGCTGGAAAATCCACCGTGGTGGCTGTCATTATGATTAATGTAGGACCATTAATCATATCCAACTATGCAGGACCATGAGTCTCATCAATGAGCAGGACATAATGGCTGGATTTGCTGCAATGGGGTTCCTGAACTGTTGCGGGGCAGTAGATGGCACACGTACTCCAATTTTGGCACCAGCCCACCTGGCCACAGAGTTCATCAACAGAAAGGGCTACTTTTCTATGGTTATGCAAGAATTGGTGGATCACCAGAGATGCTTCTCCACAAGCAATGTGGGCTGGAAAGGTGCATGATGCTCACATCTTTAAGAAAACTGGACTGTTCAGAAAGCTCCAACCATGGTCATTCTTTCCTGACCGGTGGATTACCACTGACAATATTGAAATGCCTATAGTGATTCTAAGGAACCCACCCTGCCCCTATCTCATGAAGTTGTACAAAAGCCACTTGACAGCACAAAGGAAAGATTCAACTCCCCACTCAGCAAGTGCATAATGACAGTTGAATGTGCTTTTGGTAGCCTGCAGTGTTTACTCACTTAGACAGGAGCTCAGTGAGAACGACAGCCCAATGGTTATAGCAGCCTGTTGTGTCCTGCGTAATATCTATGAGGCAAAGAGGGACAAGCTGCCGCCAGGATGGAGGGTGAGCGGCTGCCTGTGGCCCTTTGAGCAGCCAGGGGCCATTACAAGAACCCAGTGGGGAGCTATGCAGTTGAGGGAGGCTTTGAAAGAGCATTTTAACAGTCAGCCACAATAGTGTTCTCTGCTTGCATGTTCTCTGGGCCTTTGGGTGCTGCTAAGGTTTGCAGTGCATTTATAAAGAGGACTCAGTGTTTTCCTGATGCTCTGAATTACGTGGTACTTGTGGTACATTTACAAGTATCGTTCTCTTTGAGTGTTGCTGTGTATTCTGCAGTATGCACTGTCAATGAATAAAGATAATTTTATTCTCCAAAAATGGGGCTGGAGACGAGGGGTTTGCAGTGCAGTAAGGTACTTAGGTCTGGGACAGAGGGTTGGGATCTATGGGGGTGAGGGCGTCTGCTGGGAGTGCAGGCTCTGGGGTGGGGCTGGGGATGAGGGGTTTGAGGTGCAGGCTGCCCCGGGCTGTGGTGGGGAGAGAGAACTCCTCCCAGCTCTCTCCTGCCACAGCAGCCCGGGGCTGGGAGAGAGGCACCTCTCCCCAGCCAGGGCAGCTCCAGGGTTTGGGCTGGAGGAGAGGTGCTTCTCCCCAGCCAGGGCAGCTCCAGGACTTGGGCTGGGGGAGAGGTGCCTCTCCCCACTGCATGCCTGCACGTCTCTTGATAGCCTGCTGCGCGGCCACGTGACTGCACAGCTTAGAGAGAACGTAGCCTCCCAGGAATCATCAGTGGTCTGCTGGGTGGGGTCTCCCCCAAATCTGACATGCTGCTTGTTGTAAAAGCAGTAGATCTATGGGCACTACCAGATCTATTGCTGACCTTCCTGGCCTTGTGGTATGCCTGGCCAAGTTCTTTTGCTTGCACACAGCACTGCTGCTGATCCCTGTCATACCCCTTTTCCTGCATCCCCCGCTCATAGATATCCTTGTTCCTACCTGGTCCGTATCTGTGCTTGCACAGCCTCTTCTCCCCACAGACCCAGGAGATCCAATACCTCCTGCCTGCTCCTGGCAAAAGCAAGTTTAGCACATGGAGCCAGCACGATCGGTTGGGGAGTTGCTCACAAGGGTGAACTACTTGGTGTGCACACAAAGGTGGGCGAAGTAGAAAAAGCATTTCAAAAACATGCAGAGGATTTTAAAGGGGGATGCTTCCAGTCTCTGTTGCCCCTAGGCAGTGGAGGTTACAATGGTGACCAGAGTGGTCAGTGCTGCAGGGCACGGGGCATTATGGAAGAGCTGCTGGAAGACTATGCAGGTTGGCATAGGCCATACAGTGTCTGTACTTGCAGCGCACTGACCTCAGTAGCCTGACCATGGCTCCATGCTGTTCAGGGAGGTGGTTTGACTGCGCCACTGTAAAGTGACACTTAGATCGGCCGGAGAGAAATTTCAGTGAAGATGCATGCACTTATGTCGACCTAACTTTGTAGTGTAGACCAGGCCTTTTAGACATGCATTTGTCTCTTTCTTCCCTAAGGCTGAGGTCTTTCTTGGCCCTGGTCTACACTACAAGTTTAGGTCAAATTTAGCAGCGTTAGATCTATTTAACCTTGCACCTGTCCACGTGACGAAGCCATTCTGGTTTACTTAAAGGGCTCTTAAAATCAATTTCTGTACTCCTCCCCGATGAGGGGATTAGAGCTGAAATCGACCCTGCTGGGTCGAATTTGGGGTAGTGTGGATGCAATTCAATAGTATTGGCCTCTGGGAGCTATCCCAGAGTTCTCCATTGTGACTGCTCTGGACAGCACTCTCAATCCAGATGCACTGGCTAGGTAGACATGAAAAACCCTGCGAACTTTTGAATTTCATTTCCTGTTTGGCCAGTGTGGTGACCATGGAGTCCCAGAACACCAAAGAGCTCCAGCATGGACCAAACGGGAGGTACTGCATCTGACCATTGTATGGGGAGATGAATCCATGCTATCCAAACTCCATTCCAAAAGACAAAATGCCAGAATATTTGAAAAAATCTCCAAAGGCATGAAGGACAGAGGTTTTAACAGGGACCCTCAGCAGTGCTGCGTGAAACGTAAGGAGCTCAGGCAAGCCTACCAAAGAACCGGAGAGGCAAACGGCCGCTCCAGATCAAAGCCCCAGACATGCTGCTTCTATGATTAGCTGCATGCTATTCTAGCCGTTCCTCTACAACTACCCCACCCCTGTGCTTCCCTCCTCCCCAACCCCTCCCGGTCTACCTTATCAGTTATCCCCCCATTTATGTGACGAATTAATAAAGAATGCATGAATTTGAAACAACAATGACTTTATTGCCTCTGCAAGCAGAGATCAAAGTGGGGATGGGAGGGCTATTGGCTTACAGGGAAGTAGAGTGAACCAAGGGAGCAGGTTTTCATCAAGGAGAAACAAACAGAACTTTCATACTGAAGCCTGGCCAGTCATGAAACTGTTTTTCAAATCTTCTCTAATGTGCAGCATGCCCTGCTGTGCTCGTCTAACCACCCTGGTGTCTTGCTGCGCGTAGTGATCAGCCAGTTGATTTGCCTCAACCTCCAACCCCGCCATAAACGTCTCCCCCTTACTCTCACAGATATTGTGGAGCACACAGCAAGCAGTAATAATGATGGGAATATTGGTTTCGCTGAGGTCTAACCGAGTCAGTAAATTGCACCAGCAAGCTTTTAAATGTCCAAAGGCACATTCTACCACCATTCTGCACTTTCTCAGCCTATAGTTGAACTGCTCCTTACTACTGTCCAGGCTTCATGAGCCATGGGAGCAAGGGGTAGACTAGGGTAGGTGCGACTGTGCAGTGCTGCCGGCTGGGAGAGCAGCCTGAGGCAGAAGCCTCCAGCTGGCTTGATATTCCAGGCAGGACTGAATCTCCATTAGACGAAACTTAAAGAAGAGAATGACCTGGAGTCATTCTCATTTTTGGCCAGGTACCCCCGAACGACCTTACCAAGGCCGGCCAGAAGCACCCACAGGACGATGATAACAGCTGGCAGTGGTATTGCACCATTTGCAAGGCAAGGCAAGGGGACACTGCTGTGTAACATGGCAGTACCGCGTCTGCAGCAGCACCCAGGAGACATTCGGTGACGGTGAGCTGAGTGGGCTCCGTGCTTGCCGTGGTATGTCGTCTGCACGGGTAACCCAGGAAATAAGGCAAGAAATTATTTTTTGCCGTTGCTTTCATGGAGGGAGGAAGGGAGGGATGGGGGCCTGATGACATATAACCAGAACCACCCGCAACAATGTTTTTGCCCCATCAGGCATTGGGAGCTCAACCCAGAATTCCAGTGTGCAGCAGAGACTGAGGGAACTGTGGGATAGCCACCACAGTGCAATGCTCTGAAAGTACGCTAGCCTTGGTACTGTGGACACACTCCACCAACTTAATGCACTTAGTGGGGACACACACAATCGACTATATCAAATAGATTTCTAAAAAATTGACTTCTATTAAATTGACCTAATTTCGCAGTGTAGACATACCCTTGGTGTTTCAAGGTCTCGAAAGGGGACTTTTACATTGGAGAAAACTTTAAGATGCATTGATAACCCCGTTTGCCTGCAAATTGAATGAGATCCTAAGAAACCTTTGGATAAATGGGATTTATGAAGAAGTGGGGAGCCAGTCACTCAGAGAGTGAGGAGATTCAGGGCATCTGAGGCTTTGTCTACACTATGAGCACAGTTGAGCCATGCAGAGTACAACCCGTGATGGGTACGTACTCCACATGGCTCAGCAGTGCCTCCACTGCCACTATCCATGCTACTGCGGCTACACTGCTGTTTATACTCATGCTAGCTTCATGACAGCTAATTTTATGTGTACACAAGCAGGAGACTCAGACCAGTAGTGTAAGGTGTAGATGTAGTCTAAAAGTACAACACCAGAGAGTCTAACTAAATTTGGGTTCACCTCAGTTAGCTAGAGTATGGTTAAATGGCAGGATGCCATGGGACTGCTGAGGGCAAGAGTGCTTATTCGAACACCAATTGATGCAACATCAGGAAATGGGGCCCTATAAAGCAGGGGTTGGGCTGAACCAGAAGGGGGCAGTATTCTGTGCCAGCACTTTGGTGCCCCACTGATTTCTACAGCTTTCATTCTAAAATGGAAAAGCACATTCCTGGTCTTAATGGTTGTGAGGGGAAAAAACCTTTCCAGTGTGAATCAATACCATGCTGTCCACTTGAGTCTACAGAGAGACTGTGGAACAATCACTTGGGGAAGTGGTGGCTACTCCTGTTGAGTGCAACATTGTTCACACTGAAACATAACAATGCCAATTGAAAGATGAACTTTAAGTATTTTACAGAAACATTCAGCTACTTCTGGGGCTGGAAGCAGAGCTTGATATCATGGGAATAAATCAGGCAAATGCCACCAGCCTCCCCATAGTGCTGGGGCAGATCCTCTCTTTATGTCTCTTTTCCCTCTGTTTCAGTGTGAATGTCCGCATTTAATGAAAGCTGCCTGGTATTGTTTCCACTTTCCTCATTTCCAGGGCTGGGTCTCAGGACGCTAGCTGAGCCCTAACAACGTGGGGGTGGAGACAATGATTGCACTGTACTTACTAGCAAGAATGACCATGTCCATCCCCCAAAATATACTCATGATCCAGCCAACCATCACGATAGCCGTCAGAATCTGAATCAGCGCCGCGGCAATGTTCAGCCAGAAGACGCAGCACATGTGCCTGTCGGGGAGGTCAGTCCGGGCTCCACACAGCACAGTGAAGGCAGACACAAATGTCCCTGTGGAAACAGCAACAGTAAAGACTCAGTGGAGAGCCTGATATAGAAACAGCAAGAGCCGGGATGTTAGTGCCTCTCCAAAAAACAGCAAAGCTCCTTCCAGACCCCCACACCAAACTCTTGTTTTAGATCAGGTGTTCACAGCATCCCTCTTTTTATTGCTGCTGCTATAGAAATGCTAAAAGCATAAAACTGTTCATAAAACGCATCACAGTATTTGCCCAGACATCTCAAGAGTGCTGACTCCTTCCGAGAAACAAAGGCTCAATCAAACTGAGGCTGCACCTTGATTTTAGAGATCAGCCAGCTCTCTAGGGGACACAGTCCAGCTGCTGGGCATACCCTGGGCTTGGGGCATCCAGAGTGCAGCCTGCACTGGATTGTCAAGAAACCGGCTGCCACAGCCCTCTTAATCTGATTGGTGTTTGGCAAGGCAGGCAGCCTCCTCTCACTGTGCCTTGGCCTCACTTCCCCAGTATCTGCCCCGGAAAAACTATATACAGCATCACCTCCAGGCTTCAGCTAGGCAAGACCGCTCTGCATTTAGTGACCAGTCAACGTAGTGATAAGTGCCACAGAAGTGCATGGAATAATCATCCTTTAATAATAACTTAGCAATAACCAAGTGCCACTGAATTTAAAACTCCGACCTCTCTTTTATGGCAGTATTGGACATTGTAGGGACACATTGCTATATGTTTTAATAAGCAAGTCTGCCTCTCTATTTAGGGCTTGGTGGGCTGAGATCTCCTCACTCCTCAACACACAGACTAGCAAAGGTATGAATTTAAGCTTTCAAGCTTGTCTTTTGAACATGAACATGTCATGCAGGATAAGGATGAGGACTGAGAGGTCAGATGTAGAGTGATCACTTTGTGATAAGTGTTCCCTCATAGGTGATAGGGTGTTTTTGTTTTTTGTCATTTTCCTGTGTGAGTTCATTTGAGAGTGTAGTGATAGTCTCGTTTCACCCTGAGAATTGCTATTGGAGCATTAAGAGCATTGGATGCGGTACACTAGATGACCTCCTGAGGTCCCTTCCAACCCTGATATTCTATGATAGACATGTGTAGGACTCATGGCTCTTGAAAGGTATGTTGTGGGAGGTGTTGATCATTGTAGCAGTGGCGAGCTGTCTGCAGGTTTTGCATCTATTGTTCTGGCAGGGTCTGGTGCTGCTTTGAGTTGCTGGGTCCTGGTCTGTGGAGAGCTTGCTTTTGATGATGAACTTGGAGAGGGTGGTGGATTGTTTGAAGGCCAGAATAAGAGATTTGGGAAAGATTTCTTTCTGACGGGATCCCCATGAAGTATGGGTTGCAGTTGTTTGATGATACCCCGTATGGGTTCCACTGTGGGGTGGCAGATGACAGCTAGGGGTGTGCAGTCAGAAGAGGTTGTATTTCTGTATTGATGCAGGTTCTCTAGAGGTATTGGGTTGGCCTGTTCACTATGCAGCTTTGTGCTTTCCTGGGTAGGCATCACAGCCCTTGTTTAAAACTAGCCAAATTTATGAAACTTGCAAACTCTTAAAATTGCCTAATAATGCAATACAGATGTAGAGTTTCATGGACTTATGGAAGTTAGATCTGGGAAAAAACCCACTAGGTCATATCATCCATCTCCTTGCTAATACAAAGGGGTTCCCTACAGTACATTTTCTAGTGTTTTGTCTAATGTTAAATGTCTGCAAGAATGAAGCTTCCACAACTTCCTATAGGAGACTAGTCTACAGTCTGACAGATCCCACTGTTAGGAAGGTTTTTATTGACTTTTCAATATTGAATGAGACCATCAGTTGATCAAGTCCAGTATCCTGCTTCTGTTGGTAGCCAGTCCCAATTGCTTCAGAGAAAGACTAACCTCTGCTATAATTTGCCTGACTAATTGTGCAACGTTCTTGACAGGTGGGAAAAAATACCTTCCTGACCCCATAATTAATGAGTTGCTGGCCTGAAGACTCAACTACTCATCATAGTGTGTATATCAACACATGCTGTCATGATGGAATTGTCTACCAGGGCTGGCTCTAGGCACCAGCATTCCAAGCTGGTGCTTGGGACGGCAGTCTGAAAGGAGCGGCAATCCCTGTTGTTTTGCCCCCAAGCAGCGCACCGAATTGCCACCGCAGAGGGTAGAGGGCAGTCCGTGTGCCCTTAGGGTGGCAGGTGTGTTTCGACGGCAGCTTCTATGTTTAGCTGTCCGCGGCGGCTTCAGCTAAACATAAAAGCTGCTGCTGAATTGCCACTGCTGTGGAAACGCACCTGCCACCCTAAGGGCACAGGGACTGCCCCCGCCGTCTGCGGCAGCAATTCGGTGCGCTGCTTGGGGCGGTGAAAACTGTAGAGCCGGTCCTGTTCTCTACAGTGCTTTCTTGAATCCAAATGTTGTTGTGTACTGTATCTTACACAAGACACATCTCAAAATACCAACAACAGAAAGACAAAGAGTAAAGAATAGACAAGCGGTGACAGAAATAATCCCCTCCTAAACCTATTTCTTTGATGAATGTTTGGCCATAAAGGGTGCAATTAGACACCCATGGCTGGCCTGTGCCAGCTGACTCTGGCTCCTGAGGCTTGGGCTAAGGGGCTGTTTAATTGTGGTCTCAGGCTGCAGGGACCCTCCCACCTCACAGAATGCTAGAACCCGAACTCCAGCAGCAATTGGAATCTCTATACCGCAATTAAATAGCCCCTTAGCTCCACAAGCCCGAGTCAGCTGGCACAGGCCAGCCACGGGTTTTAAATTGCAGTGTAGACATGCTCAAAGAGTCCTGTATAAACCTGTCCAGTTATCTCTATGCTCTGTCTATGCAGTATGGCTCCCATCCCGCAAAGCACAGAAGCATGTGAGCAACTTTACACATATGAGAGTAGCTACATGCTCCAATGCTTTGTTGGGCTGTGGGCTCTGCTCTAGAGAAGGGAGTAGGTCTCCTGCTAGAGAGAGCGCCAGGTCTTCTGGGACGATGTTCTCCAATGCTCCACTGACGGAGATGGACTCATGATCTCATCCATTTCTGATGTCTTTGATTCTGTGAGCTGTGGGGAGATGGGGCAAAGGAGAGCGGACTGCCAGACAACTAAAAACCTGATGAAGGCTGAAGGAGAGATGCTACAGCCTATTTTTAATGTCAAAAATTTCTGCAAGCTCCAACTCCAGTTGCCTTCAAATGCTTCCCGAGCTCGTAAAGCCCCCACTTCTCTTCTTGCCGCTGCCTTGAACTTATTTCATACTCCCACCTCATTTCCTTTGCAGCAGCTTGAAGATGGGAGCAGAGAAGCAGTTAAGAGGCAACACAGAGAAATGGAGTAGGTGGGAACTGCTGAAGCAGTGGGAGGCAGCCCCGCATTGGAACATTGTGGGGAGGGGAGATGGGAGTTCTTCCCCCATGTGAGAAATCCCCTCAGGGTTTTAGCCTCCTACTGCTCAGGCTCCGATATCCAGGGTTTTACATTTGGAGCTGCTGAAGCCTGAAGTTCCATCTGTGTAGTTAACCCCTTCATTGCTGCCACTAAGACAAAATGTACTTTCAGTGCCAGGGACACAGGCTGGGAAAACTGTTGTCAGCCCAGGACAACCAAAGCCTCATCTCAGTTTCCTGGTAAACAGAAACTGTGCCTATGCTGTTCTTTGGAAACTGTACTTCCTCTATTAGCCATAACAACAAGGAGTCCTTGTGGCACCTTAGAGACTAACAAATGTATTTGGGCATAAGCTTTTGTGGGCTAGAACCCACTTCATTCTAGCTCATGAAGGCTTATGCTCAAACAAATTTGTTAGTCTCTAAGGTGCCACAAGGAGTCCTTGTTGTTTTTGCTGATACAGACTAACACGGCTATCATTCTGAAATCTATTAGCTATGTGTTCTCTTCCTGGGGGGCTGTATGGCATGTACCTGGTAGAGAGGGATCTGAGGAGGAGTCTAGCAGAGAAGTGGGGAGGACAGGCAAATCTTCCAGGTCTTCCCAGAGTTTAAAAGGTGTGGACATGTAGTTGTGAATATATATTACCCACTGTTCAGCTTGTGCTGTGTGTTTCTGTCTAGAGGCTGCTCCACCGCTGCCACCAGCTTTTGGGGTCCCAAGCTGAGTCCTCATTGGCAACCCACGATGGCATAAAAGAGACGTGCAAATGTACATGCACTCAAATGTCAGATGTACATGTACGTATCAGGTATATTGCATACAGATGCACATCAGCTATATTGCCTCTATGCATATCAGCTACACTGTTTTTGCCAGTTAGATCTATATGTAATGTGCACATGCTTTGCACATTCAGATCAGATGTTTGCATGCATGCTGGTGCCCATGCAATTGCCTGTAACTACCACTGATTATCTGGACTTGTTTTATTCATCTTGAGGGCTTTTTGCCAGAGGCTGGCGGACAGGCAGGGAGTGTAATTACAGTAGTATGCCAAGAAAGCTGAGTTAATGTGATAGGAATCTGAGGCAGAGGACGGGGAGATGAAAAGGTAGGAATCTAGTTATGATTTTTTTAAAAATCTCCATGGTGGAAAGGCCTTTTAAAAGCCCTTTGAGTGGCAGCTGAATTGCTGTCACCCTGCATCCCCCGAATGAACTGTCATTTTACAGTCACCTTTCTCTTTACCGATGAGAAAAAATGCAGTTTACAGCTAGGAACCTAAAAAAGAGCTCTGTGTAAGCTCGAAAGCCTGTCTCTCTCACCAACAGAAGTTGGTCCACTAAAAGATATTACCTCACCCACTTTGTCTCTCTAACTAGGAGAGGATGGGGAGGGGGATCCTCCTTTGGGAAGCAAGGACAAGTAACATTAACCACTCTGGTGCCACCTGGCTGTGTGTAATCGGTGAGGTGGGATAAGGCAGATTGTTTTCTGGGACAGATGCCTGAGCCAATGGCTGGTTGGCTGGGCGGGAAAGTGGATAGGGGTTAATTATTTTAATCCCTCTGGGTATTGCAACAGCTTTACCCTTGCTTGTTATCATAGGCAACCCGCTCTGACAGTTGCTTTGCTATCAGTCCAGAGGAAATAGCCTGATGTCTCCCTCCTTACTTTCCCTACTTTTCCCTGTACCGTATGTTTAGAAAGGCAAGACAAGGAGTTGGAATATTCCCCAAACCTTGTAAAACTGGATTAGGAGACCTTGAGATCAAACTTGGATCAGGGATAGCTTAGAGGATGGATGGATGTCAGTATGCTAAGTCTACATTTAAAATAACCCTCCATCCTCTCTCCCCCACCTGATTCTTCAAGCTTACGAAATAGTTTGTAAATGAAAAATAATTCTCAATACTCGGGGTTCTATTGTACAGCCCCTGCCAATGATGTTTTTATTCAACACTTCATACTGGCAGAATGCTGTCCTGCATTAGCTAATTAATCTTCCCAAACACCCTGGTACTGTAGAGAAGCATGTTTGTTCCCATTCACAAGATGGGGCAGCACACAGAGAAGTTTGACTTGCCCACATCTAGAGAGAGAATTTGTTTATAAACTAGGATACATAGATTCATAGATCGTAAAGCCAGAAGGGGCCATTGTGATCATCTAGTCCGACCTCCTGGATGACAAGATGACAGCTGGATCCACACCCCCTCCAGCTTCCCTTCCTGCTCCTCTCCTTTCCCCCAGCTTCCCCCCCACACTTCCCCTCTCTGGCAGTGTCCTCTTTTTGGGAATCTGAAATATGGTAACGCTAGACCTCCCAGTGATACTCAGTCTGCAGCTACAAACCCCAGTGAGAAGTCTAATAGAGCTGAGTGAATAGTTGGGTGGCGAAATCACCAGTGAATATTTATTTGAATTCTGAAGCAAATTAACTTGACCATGCCTGGGACCTTTGAGTGTTTGCATTTCCCTGAAGCATGTAAGCTTCCCTAGGGTAAATGCCCACAAAGTGTGATTCACAAACTCGGATACTGGCTCAAATGAGAATTTCAGGTTGTTTATTTGATTGTAAAATTTGCAACTTGCACTGTGCTGGTTAATTAAGTTGGTCATGTGATTTTTTTTTCTGTTCCCTGATTGGAGGACTGATGTAACTAACCAACATGACATAGGCACTGACTTCCCCTCTTCCTGATGGGTGCTTAACCCCCTGCCTGCCCTGGCCCTGCCCCGGCACCATCCTCACCTTGCCCCCCTTCCATCCCTTTCCCAAAGTCCCCACTCCCTTCTCACCCCCATTCCACCCTCTTCCCCCAAGTCCCCACCCCAGCCCTGCCTCTTCTTCACCTGCTCCCCTGAGTATGCCGCATCCCCACTCTTCCCCCTCCCCCAAGGAAAGTCGTAAGCACCCCCTAACAGCTGTTAGGCGGTGGGGTGTTGAGAAGCGCTGGGAGGGAGGGTGAGGAGTGGAGATGCAGTGCACTGTGTGGGGGAGAAGGAGGCAGAGAGGGAGTAGCTTGGCTACCAGTGGGTGTGGAGTACCCACTAATTTTTCCCCGTGGGCACCCACAGAGTCGGCACTATGTAACACAATGTAAGATGCTAAAATTACAATTGAATATACATTGATGTTCCTGAAAACCCTGCAGTCTTAACCTAATGTAAACAGATGGACTTCTTTGAATATCTGCAGTATTTCCTTGTACTTCCCTATAGGTAATATAAGAAATACTTTCAAAATGGCAAATACAGAGGTTAATCTAAATACAAATACATACATGGAGCATGATCCTAGTTCCTTTTCTTGCACTGAGTACTATTTTCATTGACATTTAGCTCCTGGAAAGCCATGGCATGAATCTAACCTGCACTAGCCTGCCATGCAGTAACTGCCCACGTGGACCCTGCTAACATGCACTAGCAGTTCCTATGGTGCACGTTGATCTAGTCCCATTTCAAAGCACTATATATCAACGCACCCTACGGAACTTTTAGTGCACATCAGCAGGGCCCACATGCACACTTAGTGCAGCAGGCTAGTGCAGGGATTTACACCCCAGCTTGCCACATATTGAGCGTTCACTTAGACAAGCCTTTACTCCAATAGTAGTTTCATGGAGGGCTGCCCAAAGGGCATTTTGCCCCACCCTGCCCTTGTGAAAGGGCCCCCCCCAAACCACATGGGTTTGAGACTGACATGCAGAGGTCACAGTGCCATTAACTGAAATTTGGCCTGACAGCTCCTCTGTCATGATGGAGAGGCAGCTGGGCCAAACTTGAGTTCTGCAACCCTACATGCCAGGTTGCAATGCTCAGAGTGGAGAGCTGGGCCCACAGGACAGGAGCCACCATGGGGGATGAGTGCGGGGCGGGCTTGCTCTCCAACTTCCTTCCCCTGCTTCCCCTCAGGGGTAATTTTTTTTGAAGGGTGGGGGGGCCCCATTTTAGATTTTGCCCTGGACCCCCACAAACCTCTGTGCAACTCTCATGGTTCTTTTACACTTCATGGGCAGTTCCATTGAAGTCGATGGGACTACTGAAGGATTAAAGTATTGCTCAATGTGTCTAAGGGCAGATCTACACTACAAATATACAAATTTATGCTGCTGTGCTGTATCTGGTGAAGATATTCCATCGGCTTAATAACTCCCCTCCATGAGAGGCGGTAGCTATGTCAGTGGGAGACACTCTCCTGCCAATATAGCGCTGTCTAGACGGGGGCAGGGGTTTAGGCTGGTATAACTATGTCCTTCAGGGGTGTGGATTTTTCACACCCTGAGTGACTAGTTATACTGAAGTACGTAGTATAGATCAAGCCTAAGGGTAGCAGAACTGAGCCCTCAGTTGCCTAAGGGGATTGCCAAATCAAGGGCCCTACCGTACCAAGAAAAATTTGCACTAGGCAATACAACACAGACTGTGAATATTCACAAGTTTCTCAGGAAAGAACTAAGCATCCAAGAATTATCTGCTTCGAATATTTTGTAATAATATGGAATAGTGAATACATGTTGTGATCTCTGTGTAGACAAATTGCCAAAAATAAAGACAGACTGTGTCAAATAATTTGTCAGGTCTGCCTAATGATTATGGCACTTCAGCTCGTCAAGGCCTATCACAACCCCCTGAATGATCGTCACAGGCGCTGATTGGGCATGTTTGTTTTACCCCCTACAGCCTCAGCTTGGAATCTGGTTGGAGCTCTCAGCACTAAGCCCTGGGGTGGTGGGAAGAAACCACAGGGTGGATTGGGGTAGAATTTTGCCTCTCTACAGCAGCTGAGGGACACAGATGCAGCAGTGACGGGCAGATGCAGGAAGTCTGTATCACTACCATGACTCTGTTTGTACCAGACGTGTCAGTAGGAAGTAGGCACCACAACTGGTAATAGGCAAGCAAGGAAAGAGAGACTGCAGGGGAAATGGGAAACAGCCTTTGGGAAGCTGCATTTGCTTTTGCTATCAACAGAATCAGACAATTTCTTATTATACAAGCAAATTTGGGAAGGCTTCAGTTTCAGCAGTTTGACCCTTTGAACCTGGCGGGGAGTATGGTATATTCATCCTGAGGGGACTTTATGGGTACGGCTACACAGCCAGCAGCAGCCTGCGGCAGCGAGGCTCTGAGCCTGGATCGACAGACTTGGGCTCATGGAGTTCGCGCTATGGCATTAAAAATAGCTGTGTAGATGTTCCTGCCCAGGCTGGAACTCAAGGTTTGAAGCTTCCCCACTTTGGCCTCAGACCCCGAGCTCCAGCCTGAGCCAGAACGGCCACATAGCTATTTTTAGAGAAGTAGCCTGAGCCCTGCAAGCCTGAGGATGCCAGCCTTGGCTCTGGGACAAGCTGCTGCTTGCTGTGTAGACTGAGCCAGTCTGCCAACTCCTCTCCTTCCTGCTCCCTTTCTCCTCTCCTCTACCAAACAAGTCATCATGTTCTTCCCTGATGACCATCCAAGATGCAGCCCTCCACGCCACTCCAAACATGCTGATGGCTTCAAACTGCTGGCTCATTCTCTCCATTGCCAGCTGTACGCTGGTCTTCCCACACTCCCAGCCTTCCCACCGAACATAACTTTCTGGTTCCTAGCCTGAGAGAGGAGTGGGGGAGTCTGGTCAAAGCAGGCGTGACAGCCAGGGGATAAGGATAATGGTGTGAGGAGCTGGATGCACAGTAACTGTAAGGGCTTTGGGTGCCCTAGCCAACCCATATACAGGCTTTTTTAATTAGCTACAGGTCTGCAGGGGAAAAACCCTCATCAACAAGGAAATCCCCATCTGATTGTCTGCCTTAGGAGGCAGGGGAATGGGGAAGAACAGGCAATCAAAGCTGCTACATGTGATGATGGACAACCGGTCTCTGGGCATGTGGAGCAGCCAGTGCTCATGCTCCCTCTCCCATGCAAATACAAGGGCTATGTCTACACAGTAAAGAAGAACTGGTGGCTGGCCCATGCTAGCTGACTTGAGCTCGCAGAGCTCAGGCTGAGGCACTATTTCATTGCTGTGTAGACTTCTGGGCTCGGTGGGGAGGTCCCAGAGCTTGGGCCCCAGCCCAAACCTGGAAGTCTACACAGCAGTGAAACAGCCTTCAGCCCAAGCCCCATGAGCCTGAGCCGGTTGGTATGGGCCAGCCAGGAGTGTCTAGTTGCTATGTAGACAAACCCAAGATCTGAAGCACTAGAGCTGCAAGCCAACTGGGGAAAGCCCCTCCCTGCTGGCTCTGCAATTCTGTTGGTGGACACCCGTTCCCCCTCTCACAAAACTGGACGATGCTCCTGATACTGCCCCCATAGCCTGAAATTGGGGCAGAGGGCAGGGCTTGAAGCTGGCTGAAGATCCCCTTCCCCACCCCCAGCAGAGAAAACAAAACCACTTCATGGGCAAGGAGAGCAAGGGGACGCAGTGGTGAAAGAGCCCAGGGCAAAGGGACACAGTGGCAGAAGCAATAAAAGGGACTGTGTAGGAGGTAGGCGCGGGACTCGGTGGTGGGAGATAGAATTAGATTGTGGGAGGGCAGGGTAGCAGAATTAATTGGCCTGGAATTGTTGCAGAGTGTAGAGCTGCATTTCCATGAAAATGATGCTCAACTGTTGTGCTGGACAATATTGGCGGGTATGTGTGGGTGTGGCGATGTAGTATTTTGTGGAGATGTGTAGTGAAACCAAGCCCTGATCAGAGCATGTGATAGCAAAAAAGAGGGAGAAAATGTGTGTGAGGATTGCTTTTATTCCAGGTGTGTGCGGGTGTACATGTGTGCCTGTAACTTGCTAGTCAGTGTGTGTTACGCATCCCCTCTGGGTGTGATCCACAGAGGATGTGAGTCTGCTACAGGACTTGGCTCTTTAGGTGTAGCTGTAGAGACTTGTGTTTTTTTGGCTTTGGACATCCTCAATTCAATCCCCAGAGTCAGTCAAGATGGTGGTTGACAACTCTACAGTATGAGGAGCGATAAAAATACCTACGGAAATGCTTAGCCAAACAAGAAGAATGTCTGTTAACTGTCTAAACAATTCGTTGCTCCTTCCTTGGATTTTTCCACCTTTCAAGTAAACAGAGTGCCTTCCAAGGGGCACTGCTGACAAGTCACGGAATGAAATTGCAAAATAATAAAATTCAGGCTGATGATTTGGGAACATTTCCTGAGCGTGAGATGCCTTATACTTTGGAATAGTTTCTCAAAGCAAGTTTATCCTTGCTTGAGATGACAGACACTAGTTAAAGCCCTTGAGAATATATTGTTAGGGACAGAGCTTCATTGGCCAAAAGAATAGAATGAATATGTCCCTTCCATCTTCAGCTGCTGTGATTCTGGCTCTAACGAGGGCCTAATCTATACTAGAAAAGGTTTGCTGGTATAGCTATATCAGTAAACTCTCCTAGGCAAAATAGTGCTTTTGCCAGTATAGCTTATACAGATTCTTCAAATGGAATAAAATATGCCAGCAAAAGCACTTTTATGCTGGTACAACTGCATCTACACTACGGCTACTGCCAGTAGAAAAAATTATTTTTAAATCACAACCTTAGCCAATATTGCTATACCAGGTAAAGCTTATAGTGCAGAACTGGCCTGTCTCAAATGAGCAGGTGATCAGTTTCTAGCTCAGGATGGGCAACCTTTTTGGCCTGACAGGCACATCTGGGTATAAAAATTGTATGGCGGGCCATGAATGCTCACGTAATTGGGGTTGGGTTCTGGACAAGGTGAGAACTCTGGCTGGGGGTGCAGACTTCAGGGTGGGGCCAGAAATGAAGAGTTCAGGGTGCGGGAGGGGGCTCTGGGCTGGGGATGAGGGGTTTGGGGTGCAGGAGGATGCTCTGGGTTGAAACTGAGGGGTTCGGAGGGCAGGAGGGGGATCAGGGTGGGGACAAGGGGTTGGGGCGCAGGGGTGTATGTGTGGCTCAGGGATGCAGGCTCTGGGCAGCACTTGCCTCAAGAGGCTCCCAAAAGCAGCAGTTTGTCCCTCCTCCAGCTCCTACCTGGAGGTGCAGCCAGGCGGCTCTGCTGCGTGCTGCCCCATCCACAGGCGACACCCCTGCAGCTCCCATTGGTCACAGTTACCAACCAATGGGAGCTGGGGGCGTGGCACTTGGGGCAGGGACAGCATGCGGAACGGTGCCCCCTGGCTGCCCCTACGTGTAGGAGCTGGAGGGGGGACAAGCTGCTACTTGTGGGAGCTGTGTGGAGCAGCCCCAGACCCTGCTCCCCGGCAGGAGAGCTGGAGTGGGTCAAGCCTCAGACTCTGCTCCCTAGTGGGAGCTCAAGGGCCAGATTAAAACAGCTGGCTGGCCGGATCTGGCCCATGGGCTGTAGTTTGCCCACCCCTCTTCTAGCTGTATTCAAATGAAAGAACAAATCAGTTAATGATCCAGTTATTTTCTTTGCTCTAGAAATAAGGCAAAACATTACTTGGCAAACCGTAGGATTACACCTATAAGGAGATATATAGGTCAATGAAACGCAACATGCAGCACTTAATTACTCAGTTAATCTAAATGCTAGAATTATATTGAGACTCAATCTGTGCAATTAGGTGCCTCTCTTCTTGAAGAACTGGTCTCCTAAACCCAATATCCTGATAAGTTTCCCTTTTCAGATCAAGTTTTATTGGATAGCTATGCAAGCTTCATCATCCTTCTTGCTAATCTTACAAGGCCTACTCACTCTCCCCCCATCTAAGGTGAAAACAGGCTAGGATGCATAAGTGGCTAGAACGGATGAAGAGAAAGAGAGACGGCTCAGTAAACAAAGGTTTATTCAGTCCCAAAGAACATATTTTAGAGTGGGGAATTTGAATTGCAGACCCATGGGTCAATGTCGATCACTAAGCATGATGACCTTCAACGTGTCAGACAAAACCATGTCTTTGGGGTGGAATGAAGAAAAAAATCAGCGGGCGATACTGATGGACACCTGCAGCAATGAGACCAATTACTAACTACCACAGATTTCAAAGCTCATCCCAATAGGCGGGAATGCACACAGGATCCAGGTGACACAAATGGGAGTAGTGGGGATAGGAAGAGGAGATGGAAAAGACTAGAGGAAAAATGATAAGCAAATGTGATGGAATCCAGCCATTGCCACTCAGTGCATCTCTCGTGATTTTTTTGTCTGCCATGAAAACAGCTATGTTGAAAATAACATTACAAGGTTATGGCAGAAGCAAAGCAAACCAAGGAAATTCTATGTGAAGCCTGACTCTGTCCAATCCTTCTTGACTCACCGTGAACAAAAATATACAACAGCTTGATGCGTGAAAGCTGAAGAGTCGGATTTGCACTTGGTTGGGTTTGTCCCAGCTTCAACGTCGCTTTAAGAAGCAGCTTTTGATATTGAATTATCTTGTTAGTTGCAGCATTAAATTTAAAATGTCTTTAAAAGATGTTTACAAAACACATAATTTACTGAGTCAAGGTAGATTGGAACAGCTCCAAATATGTCATTACAGCTTAGATAAAGAGCTGCAGTTGTTTACATTATAGTTTGGTTTGTTTCATGCGTTCAGCCTGGCTTGCGTTATTATTAATTTGCTTTGTGGTAGCACCCACACAGTACTTAGTGCTGTCCCTACACACAGGAAGTTGGGATTATTTTTGTTCCATGGAAAAAATGGTTAGTTAATTTTGAAAAGTTCAAGTTTTGCTGTAAATTTCAAAATGTTTGCTATGAAGGTCAAAATTTTGACTGTAAAGTGATTTTCACTGACACTTTCAAATCTGTGAAAATATAGACAGCAAAAATTTCAGGCTGTACAGGTTTGTGTGAAAGTAAAAGGATTTATTGAAGCCCCTGTTACCCACAGATCCAGTAGCATTATTTCTATCCTGTAACCCTGCTATATTTTGTACATAAAAAACAACAACCGGAAAACAAAAAATCAACAACTACTGATAAATAGTTAGACCACAGTACAGCATGTTCTCCTGCCAATGTTTCCTTATAATTTTCAGAGTTAGGAATCCACCTAAGGGCCCAGTTCAGGAAAGCCTTTCATCATGTGTTTAAATTCCATTGACTTCATATTTAAAGTTAAGAAAGTGTTTGAGCACTTCTTTGAATTGCAGCTTAAGGCCCCAGTCCTATAATGGGATCGGCATGGGCAGACCTATCTGGAGTCCTGTGGGATGCTTGCATTTGCATATAGGTCTGCCCATGCCAATCTCATTGGAGGACTGGGGCCTAGTGCTGCGTATTTTGCAGTTGTCGTGACACTTGCTCAATAGCCTGACGACTTTTTCTCTTCTAAATAGTGTTAAATAAAAACATGTTCCCAGCACTGAGATTTTTTTAGGCAACATTTTGGACCACAGTGATATTCTTGGGTGAAGTTTTAACCCCTTGAAAGGAAAAAAAAATATTACAAAGGAACTTAGGAATAGTCGGAAACAGGAAAGACTGGGACCTGCCAACCAGTGCTTGGAACCTGCAATCACAAGAAACTGATCAGTTGGGATAAACTCTCTTGATCCTAAGGGATGATCCTCACTCAGTTTTAAGGATACATCCCAACAGGATGAAATTCTTTCCCAATTCTACATTGATGATCAGTTCAACCCAGGCATACAAATAGCAATTGCTATCTATTCACGTTTATGCCCTGAGATTGTGCTGATGCCCCATTAATAATAATTATCCCTGTGCCAGTCTATACAGTCTTTCATTCAAATCACTTTGCAGTCATTAGTGAATCATGTCTCTCAATCAGGGCTGGATTTACACTTTGCATGCCCCTCGGCATAGCATCTTCAGCGCCCCCCGCCTACAGCTGATCTTCATGTTGCACACAGTTTTAGAGAGATAAGGTCCCCCTAGAATGCCAGTTCCCTTAGGCATGTGCCTACTGTGCCTAACTGAAAATCCAGCCCAGCTCATGATACCTCATGAAGCCAGGGAATGGTCACTATCCACACATTACAGATGTGGAACTTGAGGGACCAGAGAGGGTAAGTAGCTTGCCAACTGTTGCACAGTCAGTGAATGGCAAAGTTGTGACTAGAACTCAGAAGTCCTGGCTCCATAATCCTCCTCACAGAACAAGCTGCAAGTACTTCTGACAAAGTATAACATTGCTATTTGGGCCTTTTCCAGCAAGAAGCTGACTGGCTTCAACTCCAGTTACAATCTGTGGGACCTGAAAGTGCTTGCCATTTTGCAGGATTGGGCTCGTAAGCCACTGAGAATTTCCTAAAACAGAAAATCTAACGAAATCCATCCCTTGTTTTCATACGGCCTTGTCCTCTAACCAAGAGGATTCCCAAATTCATAAACTATGACAAGTGGTGATTTTCCTAATGGGGAGGTTGAAACAATAGCCTCTGCATTAATAAGCAGAGTTAATACCTGTGGAGGGCTTAAACTGGCAACTTTGGCTGTTTTCTGTGCAAAATACCTGGAAGGGCACGACGTGGTGGGGAAAACATGTAGCTGCACGTGTAGCTCTCTCCTTTCCCCCTTTGTACCTTGGGCACCTCACCACATCTGCTTATGGGCATTTCATAGTTTGCAGCTTGGGGTCAGAGGTCGATGATGGTAGTATACAGCAAGGAGATGAGATAGAGAGGTTACGTGACTGGTCCAGTGCCACACAGTGCATCAGTGGGAGATGCAGGGATAGAGCCCAGGAGTCCCAGACCTTTATTTTAACCAGTAAAAAACCTGACCTGCCGAGATAACCAGCAAGGGTGGGGATTGTGGTCTTGGTTTTTGTGATATGGACACCTGCCAGTAGGAACTGGACTAAGACAACCGAACAGACCACCAAACACAACCATCAGGTGGTAAGGACTTTCAGGCACTATGGACCTGCCTTGACATGCCAGTTAAATTAGCACTTTCTCATTTTTTCTTCTGTACCCTATAACTGTCCCAGTGACCACATCCCCTCCTGCTTCATGGCCTTCATTGCCCCTCATGCTCCAGCTGTTCTATTCTAGCCTATTCAGGTTTTTATATCCATTCCTTTCCTCATTATCCTTTCATTCTCCTGGGGCTCCGTCTCCTGACAATTATGTTCTTATGCTCTTAAAGTGAAGATTGGCTCCTTTTATGTGACGTTGCACTCCATATGCTTTATGAAAATAGGCTTGAAATGTGAATATAATGTAACTGGAATATACTTTATGCAAAAGGTCTCTTGTAAGGTATCATTACAAAGCTTATAATCTACTGAGTGTGGTCATCCTATCTGCATTAGTGTATCGTTCTTGTATCTGAAGCTAGAAATATGAAGCATTACTCTGAAGTCCTATTGTAACTATGCAAAGTGTGGGCCATTAATGGTGGCTTAGAATCTTGATGGCTCCCATCAACTAGGACAATTGGTTGTAAATGGCTCTGTTTACTTGTGGGTTCCAGCCAGTGAGTAATGAAGTCTCACAGGACAAGTGAACATGTCACATGATACTGGAATCCATCTTAAACCTGGTGCTTTTCCATTTAGGAGGAAGGGTAGGAACCCAGAGAGAGACAAAGGATTCCCACCTTGTGCCAAATATATATAAGGGGGTGGAACAGAACAAAGAGGGCTGCAGTCATGAGAAATCCCCTAGTTACCACCTGAGCTGGAACTAACAAGAACTGTACCAGGGAAAGGATTGGGCCCAGACTAAGAAGAAGTCTTGTCTGTGAAAGAAGCTTATTGGAACATCTCCGAGGGTAAGATTTACCTGTATTCAGTTTTTTAATGTATTAGGCTTAGACTTGCATGTTTTTTTAATTTTACTCGGAGACTTACTTTGTTCTGTCTGTTATTACTTGGAACCACTTAAATCTTACTTTTTAGTCTTTATAAAATCACTTTTGTTTATTATTGAACCCAGAGTAAGTGATAAATTCCTGGGGGAGCAAACAGCTGTGCATATCTCTCTATCAATGTTATAGAGGGCAGACAATTTATGAGTTTACCCTGTATTAGTCTTATACAGAGTAAAACAGATTTATTTGGGGTTTGGATCCCATTGGGGGCTCGGTGTCTGGTTGCTGGAGAGAGCAGTACCTTCTGAGTAGTTTTCAGTTAAAGCCTGTAGTTTTGGGGATGTGGTTCAGACCATGAGTCTGTGTTGCATCAGGCTTGCATGTCTGGCTCAACAAGACAGGGTTCTGGAATCCCAAGATGACAGGGAAAACAGGCTCAGAGATAATTTCAGCACATCAGGTGACAGTCCCAGGGGGGTCTCTGTGACCGAACTCTGTCACAGTTTACATAAAAATCCTATGGTGGAGCATTGCATTCTGTCACCATGCAGAAGATTCAGATTCAGGAGTCCAGGCAAGTCAAAATTGTGATGAAACTCATTAATTCTCTGATTTTTTTTTAATCCCATGTCTTCAGCCTCCAAATGAATAAATAATCTGATACCCATGGTCAGTGATTGGTGCTTGAATAGAATGGGAAGGGCATACGGGTCTGTATAGTCTCAGGGCTAGTTTTTGAAACAGCCAGCCATTTGTGTATTAAGTTTTGTGTTGCAATCTGTAAATTTCAAGACAATGCTGAGTCCAAATCTTGCAATCTTCAGGTCAGATGAAGACTGTTTCCTTTGGTCAGAGATTCCCTTAACAGCCATGTTACAGAATAGCCCAGTCAATGTGCCCTTGGAATAAAATAGGCATGGACAACTGCTTGTAACTAGACAGGAAAATTGACTTTCTTCTGAAGGCTCGTTTATACATGATTTAATCGGTGATGACACCTAGAAACCATGGGGATGGCCTAGAAATATGAGCTATAGACAAAGTGCAATACAACAATACACTAAAATGCAATAATGATTAATAATTTGTAATAAATATTACAGTGGCATACTAGCTGATGCACAGCACCCATCTTCTTGTTTTATTCCTGGCTGATACAGGCAGCCATACAAGCATTCCATTTATTGGGAAATGGCAGGACTTAGGGCTGATCTATGGCTACACTAGCAGCACATTGCCAATATAGGTAGACGGGTACACTACACTCCTCGTGTGGGTGCAGTTTATACCAGCAAACCTCAGCACTTTTGCTGGAATAGCTTATTTCAGGCTCTGCCCTTCCCCATGTGAGACAAGCTGTAATGGCAAAAGCGCAGCTTTGATGGAATAGCTGCATCTGCCCTAACAGCTTTTGCCCACACAGCTGTCAGTCAGAGATCACACCTCTTCACCCCCCTGACTGACACAGCCATGCCAGCCAGCAGATGGCTGTAGTGTAGACCTGGCCGAGAAAAGATATTCTGTGTTGGTCAGGAGTGTGTGATATTTTTAAAATTAATATAGATATACCAGCACAAGCCCTTGTGTGGATGCAGTTATACTGGTTTATCTGTGCCTTGTATTGACATAGTTTATGCCAGTCCCTGACCTAGCATAAGCTATACAGGTATAATATACACTTTTACCTGAATCCACACTAGAAGGGTCTTACTAGTTTAATGATACTGGTATAGTTAAACCAGCAAAGTGTGCTAGTGTAGGGTAGCCCTAAAAGTCAACGTGGTGCTTTGCAATGCTCTGGCCACTCATTCTGGCCCTAAAACCAGTGTTGAGAGAACCACTCCCTCTATCTGCTGCTAGCATGGTAGGGAAAAGAGGGTGTGGCCAGAGGAAAAGGGGCATGGTTAGGATGCCCATGTTCCACACCAGTCCCCAGCTGTGGTTTCAACTCTTTGGGACCATTAGCAGCTGGTATAAGTTACAGCAGCCCTCAGGTTGCTCTAATTCAGCACAAGGCGATCAGACCTGCACACTCAGCAGCAGCAGCAGCAGCAAGGGAGTATACAATTGACCTTTAAGCCACTGTAGCGGGGCAGTTACCCTGCTCCTAGGGAAAAAGGTAGGCTGATTGGGGAAGTGGACACAGCTGTGGTGACACCCAATCAGGCCACAGCTGGCCCTGATATAAGGGCTAAGGGAGGAATTGAGTCAGTCTCACTCCAGCCTTGGAGTGGGAAGGACCTAGGTCTTAGGGAGCATGGGGTACACAGAGCAGAGCAGAGCAGAGGACAGGACAGGACAGGACAGGACATGCAAGGCAAGGCAAGGCAAGGCAAGCTGGGGATCTCCAGCCTGGCAACTCCCCAGGCTGAGGCCTTGTTAAAGGCCTAAAGAGGTACTGGGGCTGCAGAGATGCAGCTTGGGAATAGGCAGAGGCAGCTGATCCAACCCCTTTGCCAATGATGAGTGGCCATGACAGATTGCATTTTGCCCCAGTGAAAGGGGGCTAGATGATGACTGGCTGTAGCCACTGAGGCAAGATGGGCACGAGACAGGGGGTTCCCCTGGGAGGGGAGACCCAGAGTGTGGGGGTACTGCTGTGGGCAGAACCCCACAGTAAAGGGCACTGGGGTCCAGGAGGAACATGGGGCCTGAGGCAGGAGAGACACTGGCCAGTAGGAGGTGCTCTGAAGCTGGAGAGCTAATTCCCGAGGTAACCAGCAGGAGACTCCATGGCGGTGAGTCAGCAACCTGTTACAGCCACCCACACCTATGCTCTATGTGCAGTCCAACAGTAGCCAAGGATTAAGGCCTGTAACTAGGAGCCTGTCAGATCCTATATGCTTCTCACTTGGTCTCTTCAGCCATTATCTCCAACTGAGTTGTTAATCTAATCTGGCCCTTTTAAACTGCCTAATAACATTTCTTCATTTATGGAGGAACAGATGAAATACTTCCTAGATTCACTCCTCAATGTGTGGTGGTTTGAATCTGGGTTTACTGAGGTGCCCTAGAGTCCTTTTACCATGGAGACAAATTACATTAATTCAGGGCTACGGAGACATGAGACAGAATCAACTTTATTAAAAAGTTAGATGGGGACATGTAGCAACTAGACTGGATACAGAACAGAATAACCTGAGTGTATCTGTAATTGAGTAAGTGCCCTAGCACAATAGGAACACAACACAAAGCTGATGATGCATTTTTGGATTCTGGAGTCATATGTGTAACCAGCTCCCAAGAGTATTGGTAATCTACACTGATGGTGGGCAAAGAACAGTTTCTTATGAAGGCAGAAATAATTCTTTACACAATCAGTATAAAATTTTTTACATGAAACCAGCATTTTTGAAACATGGAATTAAAAGGAGCCATAGCACAACATTTAAAGAATTACAGTGTGAGGCAAAGCAGGGTGGCCTTATGAGAAAGCCGCTGGACTGTGATTTGGGAAATCTGGCTTCAGTTCCCAGCTCTGCTGCAGAGTTGTTATATGATCATTTTAATCTCTCTGTGCCTCAGTTCCCCATCAATAGAACAAGGATAATAAAACTTCCTTTGTTTGTTTTTTTGTAAATGCTTTGGGGCAGGAGACTGTCTCTTAACTATGTGTCTGTACAATTCCTCAATGGAGAATGATCTCAGTGGTGCTACAGTAATACAAATAATGACCATCACTCTCTTTATACAGAAGAGAACTGTCACAAGCTCCATGTTCTTGTTTCTGTGGACGACCTCGTGCTGCTATCAGCAAAGTCACTTATTTTGATGACATGTACAATATTCAGGGAGATTCTTAGTTTAAATAAGGTGACTTACTCCACAAATCTGGCTATCATGCTCTTCAGTGGCTCGGATGGATGAATGGCCACAAGAATTAAACATAGTAGCCACTTAAAACCTGTAAGGAAAACAAGCCACTTGTCCTGTTCGGGAAAAATAGGAAAAAGTTTCTGGGGCATAACCAGTCCTACCTTTAATCACAGGCATCTAGATAACTGCCCAGGAGTCAGAGCAAACACTAACACCCAGGATCATTTCTAGAAAGGAATAGCATGGAGTGAGGAAGACAAGAGTCCCTATGAATTCAGACTGCAATCAGGATGGGTCTGATTGGCTAGATCCTTTTTCAGCCTATCCGTTTTAGAATCGTGATAAGTGAAATTCAATGCAAGGCCCTACACACAACGTATGCCCTGCAATTTGGCTTCTCAGGGAAGGATAGTGGGAGGATCATGAGTGCAGAGGTATAACTACATCCTCCCTACATGCAATAGAAAGGTGCTTTATGGTAGCCCCAAACAGTCCAGCATACAGGGGAGGTGTGGTGAAAGGCTGAAGGCGGTACTCTAATACCTGTGCCTTGATACCACATTGAATGGGCACTTTATAAATACCTAAAGACTCTAGATCAGGGGGGTCCAGGCTGCAGAGATTCTGCAACCTAGGAACTCTGTGTGTGCACGGGGGATGTAGAACGACAAGGGCTGTTATTATTTCACACACTGATCACCCTCTGACAAAGCCAAAGCTCCGACTTTGTGGAGATGAGATGAATTTCACTATCTATATGCACAGCAGATACTGTACCAAACTAGATAAGAGAGCCCATTTTAGGAATAAGCCAGGCAATATACACCCAGCTACAGATAACGCACACAGTGTTCTGAACAGAAGGTTTCCTATTAGGGCTAACAAAATGCAGAGAATATGAAGGCTGATGCACTGTACCAGCACTACCAGGCAGTTAGTAAATATCCTGTGATATTTCAGGAATTCCAGCCAGTCTCTTCTGGGCTTTAGCTGATATAAATAGAGGTTGATTAATGGGAAACCTAATAGGGACTCCCAAACCTTTGGAAGCGTCTGTGTTTTACATACTGAAAAATAAACTGCTGATAAAGATCAGCCTGTGTAATCTCTATGGGGAGTTTGCCTTCCCCTCTCTTATTCCCTTGTCCCTGTGTATAAAAAAATGAAGTAAAATACACTCTGCCTGGCATGATCGACATCAAAATTCAGCTTCTTTCTACCGGGCAACATTCTTGTGCCGCCATGTCATGGACCGCCCTTGAACACAAGCCACTCATGGATGTGGAGCCAAGCCATATTCAGTTATCTGATACCTGAATATATGGGTCCAGTTACTCTCCTAGGAATTAATGTCTGAATGGGAAATACTTTCACAAGAAACCACATGCCCAATAACTTGTGAAATGTAACTATGTAAAGGCAGAGTCCCACAACATTCCTCACCACTACTACCACACACACACTGTTGTCCAAGCACTCTCCTCACTTCCTGGGGTTTGCCTTTGGTAGCAAAGCCTTAAAGCAGGACTGTGCTTTCCCATGTAAAAAAGCTTATCTCAGTCAAAATTTTCTTCCCCAGAGAGCCACTCAGCCATTTATATCTCCAAATGGAGGCTGAAGGAACCCACTTCGTTTAGCTGCCAAGGTGAGTCAGAGAAATAGCTCTGCATCACCCCATATTCAGCATATGGGTCGTTTGAATCCTATTAAGATTCTTTAGGCATCATCTCATCCCTTTTTACTCTTTCATACAGCTGTATTTGCATTGAGACCTGATCAGGGCAGAGCTCTGCTGTGAAAGGTATGTGCACGTGAGATGTATCTGTTGTACTTACTAGAGATGGGCCAAACCAGAATCATTTATCTGCATGTCCCACACCCACCACTGCCTCTGGGAATTCTTGGGTTTCCAATTTACAGGAAATTGTACTTCATCTACCCTTGTTTTGGGTGTCACAAGTTTTGACCATGTATAGATAGATATTTAAATGCATGTGAGTGTATAATATACATATTTATATATTGGTGTGTGTCTTTGTAGGTGTGAATGTATATGCCTATGTGTATATACATATCAAAGAACTATATTCTTAGCATCACATATTTTGTGTGTGTAGCAAGAAGAATAACAACTCTCTTATGCAAAGATTCAAGAATGCCTTGCTTTAAAGATTAGATCAGAGATACACGCAGGATTGTGAAGTACACCTCTACCTTGATATAACGCTGTCCTCGGGAGCCAAAAAATCTTACCGCGTTATAGGTGAAACCACGTTATATCAAACTTGCTTTAATCCACCAGACTGCGCAGCTCTGCCTCCTGGAGCACTACTTTACTGTGTTATATCCGAATTCCTGTTATATCGGGTTGCGTTATATCAGGGTAGAGGTATACTAGGGAATGTGCTATAAAAAGGTAAACCAGAAGTTATCAGGATTTCATACTATCTGTGGTTCTTTATTTTATCTGAGAATAATAAAAGGATAAATTGGGCTTTGGGAGTGGATTGAAATAGTTTAAATCTCTACTGGAAGAGTACTGGAAATACTGGCCTTAATATTAAAGGGACAATAAAAGTCTCACATTTGTATAAATTTCCTCTCCTGAGTATAAGATCACCTCTAGATTATTAAGAGGAAACATTCTGAAAATCAGCGTTGACACTGGTATGGCAGATATCACAGGGACAGGCAGAATGCAACCACCTAAGCAGAAAAGGATAGATTGCATTTACTTTTCTGTAGTTGCCTTAGCTTGGGAAAGAGGACTGGTTTATAGCCTGTACCTGGTTTCTCTTTCTGGTTCTATAGTCTTGGAAAGTGCTATTGTGTTTGGGTTTCCAACACTACAAAGAAGTGGTTCTCAACCTTTCCAGTCTACTGTAACCCTTTGAGGAGTTTGATTTGTCTTGCGTACCCCAAGTTTCACCTCACTTAAAAACGACTTGCTTACAAAATTGGACATAAAAATACAAAAGCGCCACAGTGCACTATTATTGAAACATTGCTGACTTTCTCACTTTTACCATATAATTATAAGATAAATCAATTGAAATATAAATATTGTACTTACATTTCAGTGTATAGTATATAAATCAGTATAAACAAGTCATTATCTGTATGTAATTTTAGTTTGTACTGACTTCGCTAGTGCTTTTTATATAGCCTGCTGTAAAACTAGGCAAATATCTAGATGGGTTGATGTACCCTTGGAAGACCTCTGCATACCCCCAGCTGTGCATGTGCCCCTGGTTGAGAATCACTGCTACAAAGGAAAACAAACTAAAGAGCCAGTGTTTTGATTAGATCTAGTTCATTATTATTTTGTGATTGTTTGTTTTCCAGTAGCGCCTAGGAGCACCATGGAACAGGACCCCATTGTGTCAGGCACTGTACTAACACAGAACAAAACGACTGTCCCTGCCCCAAAGAGCTTCTAATAATATTGGAGTTTGTCATTTTTTCAACACCTACATTTTGGACCCGCTGTCCCCGACAGTGTCCCTTTAAACTATCGTGTGGACAGAGTCTCTGCTGTGCCTCACAAGGACAACTTAGGGGCTGCTGCAGGCTATGGCACAGTCCAAAATCTCTGTGAAGGGGACAGTGTAAGGCCTGGGGGAGTGTCTCCTAGCCAACTGCAATATCTTTATGGCCTGGTGTATAGGGACCGCTCTAGCTGAAAGGGCAAGTTTTGAACTTGATTTTTCTATTGTTCTATTTCTACCTCCAAAAGAATTCTATTGGACCCACATTCGTCCCTGACATAAATCTACTGACTGCAGTGGAGTTACACCGAGGATGAATTTGACCCACCAGAGGACCTTCGCAGCTATTCAGCAGTGCAAACACCAGGAAGATGAGTCAAAGGAACTATGTTTGCAGACCACAACAAACAATGTCAGATTGGAGTTCTACTTCTCAGTGTGTGGCTGACAAATCAAATACAAACATAATCCTGAGCAGGGCTGACATGAGTATGTGTCTGTGAGGTTTAGTTAGGATTAGCTAGCTCTTAAAGAGGATTCATAATAACAAATTCATAAGGGGCCCCAAAGTAACTTTGGCGTAACATCATTGATTTCTGAGACATTATATCAGGGATGGATTCAGCTTACTATACTGGCTGGTGTCGTTGTCATGCTATAACAATCAGAACCATGGGCCTTGGCAATTCTGCAGCCCTCCAGGACCAATCTGTGCAGAAAGGCTGTGGCAATTTGGATGACATATTTGTGCTGACTTCTGTAGCACTGCTAAGAAAATAAGGGGCTCACAGTTACCAAATGTTGCAGCTGCACTGGAATCCAGCAGCCAAATTCTGACATGGCTTCAGAGAAGCTGCACTCACTTACAGTCCATTGGGGTTGCACAGGTGGAACAGAGGGCAGAATTTGCACACACTCACACCAATATATATATATGTTTGATTTATATATATATATATATGTTTGATTTTATATATATATATTCCCTGGTGTAAATCTACTGACAGAACAGAGTCCTCTAACTTTACCTGCTTCTCCAGCCCACTTCCCAATCTACCTCCACCCCCTCATCTCTAAACTCATTGAGTGGTCTGACCACAATCATTGCTTCAAATTCCTCTCCTCCAAATCCACCTTAGTTCTCTTCAAATCTGGCTTCTGCCCTCTGTACTCTGCTGAAACTGCTATTGGTAACGTCTTTAAAGCCCTCTTCCTGGCCACATCTCAGGGCCTCTACTCCATCTTCAGCCTCCTGGACCTCTCAGCTGCTTTTGACACTGTCAGTCATCCTCTCTCTCTCTCTCTCCATAAGCAGGCTGTGAGGATACTGTCCTCTCCTGTTTCTCTTCCAGTCTCTTCAGTATCTCTTTCAGTGGGTCATCATCCTCTCCTCTCTCACTGCGGGTATATTGGAGCTGAGAGCAGTCAAGGAGATATACCCATGCTAACTCTGATCGAGCTGTATTGGTGCAAGCGGCAGGAGGGGCTAGCGCCTCGAGTACATACCCAGTGTCTCAGAAGGGATTGTGTCCAGCGCAACTGGCCACTCCTGCCTCTCATGGCTACACTTCTATTTTTAGTGCACTAGCTCAATCAGAACTGGCATGGGTATGTCTCCTCAAACTGGAAATTACACCTCCAGCTTGAATTGTAGATGTATCCTGTGGTGGGCAAGGGGGTACCCCAAGGATGTGTCTATGGCCCCATTCTCTTCTCACTTTACAGCCTATCTCTGGCCAATCTTAGCCACTCAAAGTTTCAACTGCTGTCTCTGTGCTGCTGACTCATAAATCTACTTCTTTATCCCTGGCTTGTCTCCTTCTGCTCTGCCCCAGTTCTCACACTGTCTCTCTGCCATCTCCTCTTGGATGTCCTCTTCTTGTGTAAAACTAAATGTGGCCAAAATCAAACTTCTTATCTTCCCTTCCAAGCCACTTCTCCCGTTTTCCCTCACTGGTGACAACACCATTTTCCCTGTCACCCACGCCCACAATTGGGAAGATTAATTTTGTTAAGCCTTCCTCTCCTTTAGCCCATGCTGTAACTCAGAAGCCCATTGGTGCCAGCTGGCAAAGGGTTCACTACTCAGGGTCAGGCCTGATAAACTCACTACACCTAACACACCACTTTCATACTATTTATCCATCAAGAATATAATGTAAGGTATCCAATAAAAGTTTATGTCAAACTGATTCTGATCATCGCTGCGAGTGGGTGCGGCTTCATACAGATGATATTTGAGGAGTTGTGTCTATGTGCTGAAAATAGGGCCTCATAGTGTGTGTCAAGGTGTTACTCTCCAGCAGCGATGAAAAATTGGTCTCCTGCCAGACCAGAGATGTTTAGCCATCTATCTGATGAAATGTCATTTAATGTCTCCTTCACAATCACTAGTCTGAGCTAAATACAGATGAGCTTTAACAGGAAAAGAAGAACAGCAAGGGGGGGAGAGCTTTGTCTTGAGAGTGCACTTCAAAAGTTGGTTGGACTGTAATTGGGGGACAAGGACAGCACCCTGTTCCCCTGCACCTGAAGAAGCAATCAGTGATTACATCCGTGAGAATGGAATCCCAACTTGTCCTGGTTGGAAATGGTGCAAGAAAGCTCCGGGTGAGATCAGACTGCTGTCAGACAGATGGTTAGCCTGTTGAAGTGAAATTTAGTCTATAAGAAGCGTGTTACACTTTTGTTTTACATGCAACTATTTCGTTTCCACTTATTATCCTTACTCGCAATCTCTTAAACCTTTATCTTTGATACACTTATGATTATTTCCAATACACCTAAATTTCAGTGCTGTGATCTTATAAAGAACCTGATCCTGAATTGGACTACCAAGCTGCGTGTGCACTGTTCCCTGTGGGACAGCACTCTTGGTAATTTCTGTGAATGTCCAGTGAGAGAGGCTGGATATTACAGGGGGGTGCTTCCAGAAAGGCTCGGGGGCTGGGTGCATCTGCTGTTAGCCTGCAGGGCAAAAAAGATCTGGCAGAGCTCTGAAGAGATTGTTTGGGTAGCCCACAGACAGGTAGTGTCAGGCAACTTGCTGTCATGGAAATGTAAGACCAAGCAATGGATTAGAAATCTGTATGAATAAGAAAAGCATCTGCAGTTCTAACAAGCTGAAATAAAATGACAAAGGCTTGACATTCTCATGTCTCAGCCATGAACTAAGGTCAGGAAAAAATTTCCCTCCACCATTGTACTGTTAACCAGTGACACAAACTGTGGAGAATTGACACTTTCTTCTGAAGTATCAGGTAAAGTGTGCTCTCCAAGGCAGGCAACGGAGCTAGACAGACCATTGGTATGTTGCAGTATATCAGTATTATCTTCCTATGCAGGATCCCTAACTCTGCTATTTTAACTCATATAGCTGTCTCTGGCATAATTATGTAGTCATTATAGCCTACATATAAGCATTAAATAGCCCCACATTTCTAGCTAAAACAATTCCTTTTTCTTTCTTTCTCTTTAAAGGTAGGAATATGGCATTTTTCTCCCATCAGGTTTTTACAAAAAAAGAATTTTCTAAGTTCAGTATCATTTGAAAACAGCTCTCTCTGCCACATTAGATGGAGCCATTTTGCCCTTTTCTATTGTGCATGCTACGAAAAAATAAGCAAGTATTTTTAGCTAACTGCTATCCGGAACAGACTGATTGCAGAAGCTTGTCTTCAAAAGAACATTTGCTTAACAAGATGCAGTCATAAAAAAATTACCTTCATTTTTATTATCATAATGTTCTATAGATAAAGTCTGCTGGTACCAAGTGAAATCCAGAGATACCAGAGTACCAGGGCCATGCCACATACTTCTGTCTTTCCTCTGAGACATTAGAACAGGATCAACCAGACACTGAGACATGCATGGCCACATGGGAAAAATCATACATAACTTGCACTGACCATCACAGTAATGAGCACAGTGTAAGAACTTCAACAGGAGAGAATATCATAGCCACTGTATAGCCATATACAGCACTGTAGATATACTACCCTGCAGGGGCGGCTCTAGGCATTTTGCCGCCCCAAGCACAGCAGGCAGGCTGCCTTCGGCAGCTTGCCTGTGGAGGGTCCACTGGTCCTGCGGCTTTGTCCGCCGAAGGTACGGCACCAGCGGACCCTCCGCAGGCAAGCCTCCAAAGGCAGCTTGCCTGCCGCCCTCCAGGTAGAGGTAGAGTGCCTGCCGCCCTCCAGGTAGAGTGCCCCCAGTGGCTTGCCGCCCCAAGCACGCGCTTGGCGTGCTGGGGCCTGGAGCTGCCCCTGCTACCCTGAAATGCATCATTTTCTGCTGCAGTAGACAGCAGCATATTGGCACATATCTCAGTAGAGAGGGATGGGCACTTTAGAGCCAAGAATGATGGAGCAAACACTTGCTCTTATAAAAAGCACCATAGGATCTTTAATGACCACATGCAGCCAATCTCAGAATGTATGGTCTCATCCAAACTACCCTTGCCCAATAACCTATGCAAAATCTCTGCCTTGGACGAATGAAGAGCTGCACTGACGCTAAGAGGATTTGAATCATGGGCTAGGCTGTGGTTGCTTTTTAGAGCAGTGGTGGTAAAAAGCAGCCCTAAAGCTAGAGTAACTGGTTAATGAGAGATCACCCCAGAGCAGGCTGATCATGAGGATGCCCAGATGCCTTAGCAGCTCTTATTCCATCACTCTTCCTGTAACTGGCAAAAGTAGGTTGGGGCTGGCAGAACTTAGGCATGGCTAGAAACTTTGGATCTACTTGAAGTCTTAAGGTGCTCCAGCCACCTCCAGTGTGGCCCTGGGATGATTTGGGGAATCGATCTGTACTATTTATGAACTCCATGTGAGATTCTGAACTCTCTGTGTGTATCTTAACCAAGTGGCATGCTCCATTTTCAATATGCAGCACTTTACCTTCTCCATTGTCCATTTGCCTCCACTTTAGACTGAAATTCCAAGGTTGGGTGGCAAAGGGCTAACAAAAGAGGGTAGTTGACTTAAGGGCTCTCCCATTGAAATGTAATCACTCTTAACAAGAGACTGGCTGCCAACTAGGAGAACTAGTTTTAGCAAGGGAAGGTCATCAACAACAAAATCACCAGGTAGGACTCTGTGGTCCCCTGTTGAGGTTGACACCAGGAAGTCTCCTGATGGAGGGATGAGAAGATTATAAAGGGCAGAAGCTGCTCTTGTTGCTCTCTCTCTTTGGCAATTTTTTACCAGCTTAAGACAAGGGAAGCTGCTGCAGAAGCTGGATGTGGTGGGTGGGGGAGAGGAGGAGGAATGCTGCCTACATCTCCCAAGGGAAGGGGGAGCTAGAGTGAGTGGAAATCTGGTGGGTTGCTGGCAGGGAAAGCCCAACTGGAACTGTGGCAGAATGCACTAAATTCAGGTTCAGGGGAGCAAAAACGTGACTTGAAGACACCTTTGTGTCCTCCTTTCTAAATTACACTATGCTTTCTTCAGCCACAGTGGAGGACCTAGGTCTGGATGTGTCGAGCTCAAGGTTTAGAGCATTCTACCAGCTGCTACAACTATCACAGCTGATGTTATTTGTATCTTGTTTGATAGAGCAGTGGTTATCAATCAGGGGTACGTGGACCCCTGAGGGTACTCAGAGCTCTTCCAGGGGGTACTCAACTCATGTAGATCAGTGTTTCTCTACCTGGGGCTTGCAGCCCCAAGGATGATCATGGGACAGGTTTACAGGGGTCACAAATGCAGGGCTGGCATTAGGAGGTGGCAAGCAGGACAGTTGTCCGGAGCACCATGCCATAGGCGTCCCCCATGAAGCTAAGTTACATGCGTCAGCCCCAGGCAACAGGACTTGGGCTCCAACCCTGGGCAGCAGGGCTTGGGCTTCAGACAAGGCTCACAATGAAAAACAGGCTCAGTATCACAGTGAAATGTAAGTACAAAACTTATATTCCAATGGATTTATTTGATAGTTATATGGTAAAAATGAGAAAGTGAGCAATGTTTCAGTAATAGTGTGCTGTGAGACTTTTGTATTTATGTCTGATTTTGCTTGGAAGTAATTTTCTAGTGAGGTGATACTGGGAATACTCAAGACAAATCATACTCCTGAAAGGGGTATAGTAGCCTTGAAAAATTGAGAACCACTGTGATAGATGACCAGAAATTGCCATTTGTTTAAGGTCCCCTTGACAAGCAGGCAGATATGAGGTGCTGTACAGGACTCCATAGATGTCATGTGATCTTTTGTCTGCATTTTTGGAACCAGAACAATGCAGAGACCTTTGAAACATGGTTGATACAAAGACTGTAACAAGCCCTCAAGCATAAGTTTCCCCAGCTGATTTGTTGACAACTTGCTGTAAGTCCATACAGAGCTGACTAGTCACATAGAACAAGCTCTCTTCTGTGTGGCTAGCTAAGCATGCAAGGCCCTAGGGGTCTAGAACCCAGGCTTGGAGAGCTTTTAGGTAGCTGACAGCGCCATCCTGCCACCTAGCAGTAGTTATAAGTACTCTGTGCTCCACTTCCCTTGACCTACTGTGAACACAGATGATGGGAAGTTCTGCCTCAAGTGGTTGACAGATAATAGGCTCATGGCACGTGACTGGCTCCCTGCCCTGTATAAAAAGGGGCATTCCAGGAAGTGTCCAGGCAATGGTGTGGATCTCCTATAGCTGAAATGACTGTTCCTGGCTCTTGAATTCATGGCTTGACTTGGACTTTGACCCTAGGTATTGACGTTGGCTTGGACATGACTACGAACTGCTTGGCTACTTCTAGCCTCAGGTTTGTCCCTGTTCTGTCCCTTGGCCCTGACTGCCTTTATTGGTCTCCTGACAGAGAGAGGGAGATGGGGAGGGGGATAAGAAATGGAGAGAAACAACAGGCAGCATGAGCAAGACTTTTCACAATGGCCAGAACATGTATTGCACTAAGGCAGATCAATGAAGATAGAAATAATTTCTTAGTGTTACTTTCCCTGTAAGCAATTCCTCCAGGGACGGCTTGATGGCACTCCACTCTCCAAAGACTATCAGCAGATGGGTGGGAGCATTGCAAGGGCACTGCTAACATGTTTAAAGCTGGCATTTTTATGTATGCTTTCTCTAGTGCCTTGAAGGCATGATTCCTGCATAAGGCAGACA
Organism: Gopherus evgoodei; assembly: GCF_007399415.2. NCBI lineage: Eukaryota > Metazoa > Chordata > Testudines > Testudinidae > Gopherus > Gopherus evgoodei. The sequence continues at coordinate 170,232,755 of NC_044324.1, forward strand.
TAACACCCCCAGTCATGACTACCTGAACTTCCCTTCCTTCCCTAACGTGTCCCAGCACTGCTTACACCCTCTGTGCCCCCTATTACATCTCTAGCTGTACAAATATGTAGGAGAGTTAGGAGAGAAGTGACAACGTCCATAATGTCTGTACAGTACTATTTAGGTGCTAAGTATCAACATTGTTAGCTGCAAGACAAATGGTGTTAGATGGGTATAACCCCATATCACAATTGTGATCCAAATGTACTCACAAAATTTCAGATTCCATCCCCCCCATACAAAACTCCTTTTTCCAAAGTATCTTATTTTCCAGTTATTGCAGAATATTAGCAACCAAGCCAAATTTCTTCCCAAGGAGACATTACCAACCCAGCGCTCATATTTCTCAAATGTCTGGCTCAGAACTATTTATAATTCATAGGTTTTTTTTTAAACATATGCAAATAACTCTGCACATATCCTCCTGTTTTGTTCTGATTTGAACACACTGCTGCTTCTCTCCTAACTCAGCTAAGCAGTCTGACTGAAAGTGGCACTTTTCATCTTTGGTATTTCGTACACACTTCACAGGTAGGTCTGCATTATCCTTTGGTTTACCTCTGGGGAAACTGAGGCAGGGAGATTAAGTGATTTGCCAAAGGCCCCACTGGGAGCCAGTGTCAGAGCTAGACTGAAATTCAGGAGTTCCTGGTTTAAACCACCTTGCTCCTCAAGGCCTTCTGCTGTGATGAAAAAGGAGCCTACATGTGCCAGTAGTCTCCTCTCTATTAAAGATCTACAAATTGTAGAACTCTGAAGGCCGCATTTGCCCAGCTGGTCACTGTGACCTAAACTGTTACCATTAGTATTAGATCTTCTTTGCAACAGCAATTACGCTAGACCCTTTACAGTCAGGCCTCAAGGCAAGCAAGCAAACAAGATCCTTGGCCCCAAGTTTGCAGTCTAAATTGACCCTGTACAGATGACAGATGGGCTGCAACTCAAATAGTGAGAGAGAAGTGAAGTTTGCCATCAGTCTTGTTACTTCAAGTGTGGTAACCATGTTGATCCCAGGATATTAGAGAGACAAGATGGGTGATCCAGTAAAAGATATTACCCCATCTGCCTTGTCAGTTCCAGGAATTCTTTAACTCTTCATAACAATCAGGATGAGAGTTTGTAGGTACAGCTGAGCAAATAATTGGTGTGTTTTGGGCAGGGGGGTTGGTTCAGGGGCTGCATTGCACCAGATGCCCTGGGGTCCCCATGTCTGGGGTAATCTGCCTGGAGGATCTGCTCTGGAGCCTTAGCATATGTCTACACTACCCGCTGGATCAGCGGGTAGTGATCGATCTATTGGAGATCAATTTATCACGTCTAGTGTAGATGCGATAAAATCGATCCCCGATCGCTCTGCCATCAACTCCGAAACTCCACCGTGGCGAGAAGCGGAAGAGGAGTCAACGGGGGAGCGGCAGCGGTCGACTCGCCGCCATCCTCATGGCCGGTAAATCGACCTAAGATACGCTGACTTCAGCTACGCTAGTCGCATAGCTGAAGTTGCGTATCTTAGGTCGACTCCCCCCTAGTGGAGACCTAGCCTTAGAGTAGGGACCTACCAGCCCTGAGAGACCTGGCTCTAGCCAAGGCTCAAGGGACTGACATATTCTCTGCCACAGAGCTGTGGATTGGCAAACGTTTTGTCAAATCTGCAATAGATTCAGCTAAACATTTTGGGCCAATGAATCTGCATTTCCCAATGAAACTATGTTTCTGACCAGCTCTATTTATAGCACTAAATTAATTGTAACTTGTTGCTCTATCCTTAACACTAGAGGGGAAATTCCTTAAGCTTTACAAACTGCTTTGTGGTGTTACTTACGTGATCTGCCAAGTATGCCAAGATCGGTTACCAAATCAGAAACCTGTCCTCAGTAGCTAACTATTGATGTCTGCCATTCTCCACCATGTGAGCTCCAGGGCATGTTTGCGATGAACTGTCAATCACACAAGGTGTAAGCCATTCCTGGGAAAGCCCCTGTTGGTTGTAGAAGGCTCCTCTTATTCTACTGAATTAAGCAGAAAGATGTAATTGCTTCTAACACTTCATAGCAATGATGCTTTGCACTTTCATCCAAGGACCTCTAAACATCTGGTAAGTGTTAAACAGTTGAGCCTCATAATCCCATCTAAAGTAGCATAGGATTGTTATCCTCGTACAGATGGGTAAACTCACAGAAAGCTTACAGCAGTTAAATGACTTGTCCAAGGTTGCACAGCAAGCCAAGAGCAGAGGTGAGACTAGAATATACAAGTTCTGCCTCCCAGTCCCCTCATTTTTCTGCTAGACTACACTCCCTATCTAGCAGTAAGGGTCACCTCAATCCTGAACTCAAGAGAGAACAGCCATGGTGTTACAAGGTAGTGACACTACCTTGGGGCTTGATGTCAGAGGAAGACAATGAAAATAGCCCACACTGTCTTAGCGCTTTATTTGAAGGATTAGCCACCTTTTATTCCTGACAACCTTTCCTAAGAAGGGACCAGTTTCCAAGAACAGACTAATGTCTACACGTACAAAGCCCTCTCTTGTCAGCAACACCCTCCATTTAATGCAAGTTCCCCCCATCGTACCTTGGAGGTCTGCAGCTGTTCTAATACAGCCAGACACAGGCAGTCTTTGGATGCTTATCCCCAATCTACCATGCACAATACGGAATTTGTGTTATTGAAGGGCCACCATATACTTTGCTCCAGCTGAAGCAGCATATGGAGCTGCTGCTGCTTGTGTAATCCAGCCACGCACAACTGTCATAAAAACACATCAGCAGGGGAAAAGTCTGCAAGTGCTTCTTGACCTGCCCCACTCCCCTATTGCTTCTGCTGGCACATGCTCCTTCCCATTCCTTGGTGACTCCCTTTCTCTCCCAGCTGTGTCCCCGATGGCTCTTTCTGCCTTGTTTTTGTTTCCTCTTGGCTAACAGGTGCTTTGGAAGGGAAACAGGATCCTTTCTGCCATATAAGGCTAACAAGATCTACACTGCATGAGAAATAGGGAAGAGATTATAATTTGTTATCGAAATCAATGGCATGTCCTCCTCTTGAATACTGTTTGATATGGTCACCCCATTTCCAAAAGGGTGTAGCAGAAACACAAAAGGTCCAGAGAAGGACAGTGATGTTCATCAGAGGCATGGAAAGGCTTTTATGTGAGGCATGATTAAAAAGATTAGGATGGTTTAGTTTAGAGAAGAGATAAATAATATGGAAGGTTAGATTGATATAAATTAATGAACACTCTAGAGAAGGTCAGTCCAATTTATTCTTTCTCATAATTATAAGAACAAGAGGGCAACCAATAAGATGAACACGCAATGCATTTAACGTTATTACACAATACTTAATGTGTATGAATAACAAGAACATTCACCATTGAACTAATTGATAAGCAATATGAACTCAGGTTTCAGTGCATAAGTGAACCAATAATTACCTATGTTAGAAATAAATTTCCACCATGGGCTGATTATCAGGGCCGGTGCAAGGATGTTTCGCACCCTAGGAGAAACTTCCACCTTGCCCCCCCCCCCGCCCAGTGGCAGCTTCCCACCCTCTGCCCTGAGGCACCCCCCCGCCCCAGCTCAACCCTGCTGCATGCACGAGCACCCCGAGAATGCTGTCGCTGCGTCACTTCTCCTGCCTCCCAGGCTTACAGCACCTAAGCTGATTGCCGCTGCAAGCCTGGGAGGCAGGAGAAGTGAAGCAGCTCACCCCTGCCCTGCCTCCTCCCCGAGCACGCGGTGGCTGCTTCACTTCTCCCACCACCCAGGCTTGCGGTGGGGTGAGCTGAGGCGGGGAGTTCCCCTGCGTGCCGCCCGCCCCCCACACTTGCTGCAGGTGGCCATCCCTGCGCTCCCCTGCCCCAGCTCCCTCTGCCTAAATGCCAGCGGCGACCGGGGCGGCCAAAGATCCGGCCGCTGTGGTCACTGCCGAAGAAAATGGCACCCCCCAAATCCTAGCGCCCTAGGCGACCGCCTAGGTCACCTAAATGGTTGTACCGGCCCTGCTGGTTATTGTACAACTGTTCATTACGGGGTTTCCTATACCTTCCTCTAATGCATCTAGCACTGGATAGGACTCTGGACTAGATGGGCTATGGGTTTGATCCAGTGTAGTGACTCTTATAGCCCTGATGTAAAATATGAAGTTATTGTGGAAGGGAGGAGAGGATCTGAGCTGAAAAACCTATTACTTTAAAAAAAAATACTTTCATCATTCTTCCCTTTAAAGCAAGTCAGGTGAAAGCAAGTTCTTTCCCATGTCTATTTGCTGTGATCAGAGTCTTTATCAGAATGACCTTGACCACTGCCTGAAGGCTTTGTAACATTGATGAAATGCTCCTACATGTTCAGGAAGACATTGCCCAGATTTGACTGTTTCTAGTCTTTTTATACTGCATTTTTCTAGTGGGCATCCTTTCACAACATGACAGGGTTCGCGTGGCTTAGATGAGCACTGTTGCTAAGAAACAAGTCCCAATTGTGCCTTTAAAACTCTGTGTTTAAACAGACAACTCAGGAAAATATTTGTCTTTTCACTTAATTGCATTGTGTGTGTTTTTATTATAGATTTCTTTTTACTAGGCTTGATCTAGCTAGATCAAAGATAGCTCAGCTATGTCTACACTTGCTGCAATCACTCCTCCTGACTCCGGTGTAGACACACCCTAAAGATATGCTGTCCAGCTCGGATACACATACATGTGCTAACTCTGCTCAAACTAGCATGCTAAATGTAATAGGGTGGCCACAGTGGCCTGGCTGGCAGCTCACAATAGCCCCCTGAGTACAATCCCGTTGAGATCCTAGGTACGTATTTGGGTGACTAGCTCAAACCACCACCCATGCTACTGCGGCCATGCTGCTGTATTGAGCACATGAACTCAAGCAGAGCTGGCACATGTACATCTTCCCAAGCAGGAAATCACCTCCCAGCTGCAGTGTAGACATACCTTGAGCTGGGAATCTCATCCCCAGCTCAAAGGGGTGACATACCCATGGCTAGCTCTCATCCAGCTAGTGCATTAAATATAGAGTGTAGCCATGGGATGGCCTAGCCACACCAAGTAGGTGCCTAGCATCTGATGGGCACACACTAAGGCTTTGTGTAAAGTATCTAGATTCCAGAATCTGGGGAAATGCAGGACAAAATTAGAGCTAGAAGAATAAATGCCTTTCTCAAATGGAGAGAGAGAAAGAAGTGATGTAGTGTGTAACAGGAAAATACCAGTAAGATTAAAAAGGAAAGTCTATAAAGCAGTGGTCCATCCAGTTTTAATGTATGGTGCTGAGTGTTGACCAACAAAGAGGAAACATGAGCAAATGACTGTTCCACAGAAATACGACAGTTAAGATGTATGAGTGGCGCGTAAGCAAGACGTGAGGAATGTGTATGTTAGGAACATGCTCAAAATACTGCCCATAAATGAAAGAATGAAGGAGTGCAGGCTCAGATGTAAACCCTGTAAAAAGGTCATGTAAAGTGCAGTCTTGACAACTAAGAGGGTAAGAGTCAAAAAGATCAAGACTGAAAGAAAAAAGAGAGGCCAACCCAAGAAGAAGTGATGGGATCTCATGAGAGAAGGTATGTTAGGTTGTGGTGTGATAGAGGAAATGGCATTGAACAGCTCACTTTGGGGAGAGAGTACTCATAACGCAGAACATAACGGTCATACTGGGTCAGACCAAAGGTCTATCTAGCCCAGTATCCTGTCTTCTGACAGTGGCCAATGCCAGATGCCCCAGAGGGAATGAACAGAACCGGTAATCATCAAGTGATCCATTTGATGGGATTAATGCAAGGAAGCCAACTTTTGTCGGTCTTGTCTATTTAGATAGTCAGCAGTTTGGATGCAGGGATTGTCTTTCAGTATGTGTTTGTACAGCACCTGACACAATGGAGCCCTGATCTTGGTTGGGGCCTTTAATTTCCACTGTAACAAAAATAATAATACAGCCAAACCTTGCTAATATGCCTACTCTATGCTTCAAACACAGTAATTGCCAGTTTCTGCTCACTTCTTAGCAAAAATTTCATAGCAGTCACTGGAGTGAGGTCTCCTTTTATTAAGACTTCATTATTTTTACAAACTATACTACCAAACATTGACTAGTACACAGTGAAGCACCATAAATAATTAAAACTAAATTGCATTTCTCAAAGAACAGTACACTTTGTGAAGCATTATGCTGGGATTTTTAATCGTGATTGTTTGCTCATTTGGAAAACACAATAATTCTCAATGGATTTCGTAGTCATTAGTGCAAATAACCAGGGTCTACTTTATTGTTTGGTGTGCTACCTGGGGGCCCCATCCTGCAACCTTTTCTCACTGTGAGTAGTATTTAATCACATGAGCAAACCCATTTATTTCCATGGAACTGCTCATGTAAGTACAACTCTGTGGGCCTGAATTTCTCTCTCTGTTTTTCCACTGGTGTAACTCCATTGATATCAGTGAAGCTATCCCTGATTTCCACGAGTGTGAGAAGAGAGTCAGACCCAAGGTGAGCAGAAGTTGCAGAGTCCGGTCCTAAGGGCTTGATTCAATATCGCCCTGCACTTTGTAAAGCCACAGCTGTGCTCTCTGGGTGTAGAACGCTGTCAGTTCTGAAAGATGCCATCTTACACCCACTTTATTCTGGTGTAAATTACTGCACAGGTGCAAGGGATGCTGGATTAAGCCCTTAGTGCAATTAGAAGTAAGGAATTCTATGGGCCTGATCACCTGCCTCATTACGTGGATGCCAATGTATTAAAAGAGCAGTGACAATGTCGTCAGTGGATTTAAAGTATTGTGAGTGAGTGGACCTTATGGGCAGATAATCCGCTGGTGTAAATCAGCCGACCTCCATTACATGTATATGCCACAAGGGTCAAATTCTCTTCTCAGTCACCCCTCACAGGGTCCTAGAGCCCAGGCTCTAGCCCAGCCCAAACGACTACACTGCAGTTTCATAGCTCCACAGCCTGAGCTCAAGCCAGCTGGCACAGGCCAGCCACGGGTGTTTTGTTTGCATGTAGACACACCCACGGAATCCCTTCCTTCTCATCACACAAAGGGCTTGCTTCAGCATTGCCCTGCACAGCCCTGAACGGCTACTTACAGCAGTGCAAAGAGGACGTAAAATGCCACTGTTCAACGGGGCTCTGCTCATTTGCACCAACTGAGGAGCTACCCCTTGAGGTGTACGAATAAGGCCATCTCAGAGTACCTGAAGTTTGTCTAAAACATCAGTTCCACCGCAGCTGAATGTCCACTTCACTAAGGCCTGGTCTACACCCAAAACTTAGGTTGACCTAGCTACATTGCTTGGGGCGGTGAAAAATGTCACACCCTGTGGGATGTAGTTAGGCCGACCTAACTCCCACTGTAGATGCAGCTAGGTTGACAACAATTCTTCTGTTGACCTAGCTACCGCCTCCCAGAGAGTGGTGTGACAAACAGGGTCCAGACTCACTGAGGAGAGAACAGCAGGTTTAACACCACTCCCCACCCTCCAATGAGCAAATAAACCAACTGATTGCAGGAAGTATTATTGTACTATAAAAGTATTATGAGTAATGTCTTTTATGAAGGTTTGTAATGTTCTGAACATGATGGTCATTATGAGATGTAGACAGATTGTGGTCATGAATTTATCTATTTGTGTATATATAAAACTGTGCTCATAATTTGTGCTTCAAAATCCAGCTACATCTCATAGCTGGGCAGTGAGCAGTTATGCCCCGCAACCAGGCTCCAAGCAATTATCCACTGTCCAGCCCAGGAAAGAATAATGGTGGACCACTGAAGTTAATGGAAAAACACGGAGACTACTGGGAATTTCCCCAATCTGAATAGCCATGAGTCACTGTAGTCTGAAAAGGGGAGAGTGGGAGAAGGAGAAGCGGAAATAATCCCTTTAAAAAGGAAGCTTGAAACTGAGGTCTTCATCTAGAAACTGAGGCCTGGTCTATACTATAGAGTTAGGTCAATGTAAAGCAGCTTATACTTATGTCGACCTTACTCTGTAAGTGTCTACACTAAAATGTAGCTCTCACTGATGTAACTCGCTCACTACACTGACTTAATAACTCCACCTCCGTGAGAGGCGTAGCGCTTTGGTTGATGTAGTTAGATCAACGCAGAGTCACTATAGACACTGTGTTGCTTACATTGACTGTTGCTGCCTTTCAGAAACCATTCCACAATGCCCCACACTGACAGTTTAATTGGTGCGAGCACTTGTGGGGAGGACGCACACTGCTCGCACAAGGAGTGTAGTCTGGACATGCAAAAGTGACTCAGTTACTGTAGGAGTTGTAAGATGTAACTTACGTCAACTTAATTGTGTAGTGTAGTCTTACCATTAGGGACAGATACTGGGCGGGTGCTGTCTGTGAAACTTTAGGTCCCCTCTATGGCAGGGGACATGCTGGGAAACTGGTCCGAGGCAATAGGTAACTTGTATTAGAAAAGGGAAGGTATCTAATTTGAAAATGCAAAGCCTCAGGCTGCATCTTTTTACAGATTTTCTGTGTAGCTTGTATATGTTTGCTTTGCCTCATTATTTCATCTTTAAATTTGTGTTTTTTTGGCCTGCACCCGTCCACACAACGAAGCCCTTTATGTCGATATAAAGGGCTCTTAAAACCAATTTCTGTACTCCTCCCCGATGAGGGGAGTAACGCTGAAATCGGTATTGCCATGTCGGATTAGGGTTAGTGTGGCCGCAATTCAACGGTATTGGCCTCCGGGCGGTATCCCACAGTGCACCATTGTGACCGCTCTGGAAAGCAATCTCAACTCGGATGCACTGACCAGGTAGACAAGAAAAGCCCTGCGAACTTTTGAATTTCATTTCCTGCTTGCCCAGCATGGAGCGCTGATCAGCATGGGTGGCCATGCAGTCCCAAATCCAAAAAGAGCTCCAGCATGGACCGTACAGGAGATACTGGATCTGATCGCTGTATGGGGAGACAAATCTGTTCTATCAGAGCTCCATTCCAGAAGACGAAATGCCAAAGCATTTGAAAAAATCTCCAGGCTATGATAGACAGAGGCCACAGCAATGACTCAACACAGTGCTGTGTGACAACTGTAACGGAAAGCCAAAGAATCAAATGGCACTCATGGAGGGAGGGAGGAGGGACTGAGGACTCGAGCTATCCCACAGTTCCTGCAGTCTCCGAAAAGTATTTGCATTCTTGGCTGAGCTCCCAATGCCTGAAGGGTCAAAAACATTGTTGCCAGTGGTTCAGGGAATATGTCGTCAATTTACTCCCCCTCCCTCCCTCAAAGAAAAGGGGAAAAAATTGATTCTCGCCTCTTTTCAATGTCACTGTATGTCTACTGGATGCTGCTGGTAGACAGGTTGCTGCAGCGCTAAACAGCAGCATCCTCACCCCTCCCCTCCCCGGTGGCAGACGGTATGGCATAAAATGACTGATAGCTGTCCTCGTCATCATCCTGTGAGTGCTCCTGGCTGGCCTTGGTGAGGTCGGCCGAAGGCGCCTGGGCAAAAATGGGAGTGACTCCCAGTCACTCCCTTCTTTAAGCTTTGTGTCCTGGAGATTCAGTCCTGGCAGATGGTGCAATAGGGCTGGTACCGTCCTCATCATAGCAGCTGGAGGCTGAGCTCCTCTCCCCTCCCTCTTTCATGTCTAATGGAGATTCTGGACTGTCATAGCAGCGGGAGGCTGTGCTCCTCTCCCCCCACCCTTTAATGAGTAATGGAGATGTCCTGGCTGGAATATCATAGCAGCTGGAGACTGCCTCCCCCTCATTTTATCTCACTAAAAAGTCAGTGTTTCTTATTCCTGCATTCTTTATTACTTCATCACACAAATGGGTGGATAACTACCACTGTAGCCCAGGAGGGGTGTGAGAGGAGGGAAGCAATGGGTGGGGTTGTTGCAGGGGCACCCCCTAGAATGTCATGCAGCTCATCATTTCTGCGGGATATCTGGGGCTCTGACCCGGAGCGACTGTGCTCTCTGGTTCTCTAGTAGACTTGCCCCATATTCTAGGCAGGACTGACTCTATTTTTAGACAAAACATAAACAAGGGAATGACCTGTGAAGTCATTCCCATTTTTGTCCATGAGCCCCCGGCCGACCTCAGTGAGGCCAGCCAGGAGCACCCATGACAGCAGCAGATGGTACAATATGACTGGTAACCGTCATTGCCAATTTCCAAAGCAGCAGACGGTGCAATAGGGCTGGAAACTGTGTCTCCTACTTTGCAAAGGCAAATGAATGCTGCTGTGTAGCACTGCAGTACCCCGTCTGTCAGCAGCATCCAGTACACATACGGTGACGGTGACAGTGACAAAAGTCAAAACGGGCTCCATGGTTGCCATACTATAGCGTCTGCCAGGGCAATCCAGAGAAAAAGGGCGTGAAATGATTGTCTGCCGTTGCTTTCACAGAGGAAGGATTGAGTGAGGATATTTACCCAGAATCACCCGCGACACTGTTTCTGCTTCATCATGCATTGTGATCTCAACCCAGAATTCCAATGGGCAAGGGAGACTGTGGGAACTATGGGATAGCTATGGGATAGCTACTCACAATGCAACGCACTGGAAATCGACGCTAGCCTCAGTACATGAACGCACACCGCCGAATTAATGTGCTTAGTGTGGCCGCGTGCACACGACATTATACAATCTGTTTTAAAAAACCGGTTTATGTAAAATCAGAATAATCCCATAGTGTAGACATACCCTTCTATTTAAATACATTTTTGTTTATTTTTTACCCCAAGCAGGTCTCTCCTGTGCAAACTGTGGAGTGCGTGTGTCAAAGGAAGTGGTTTCTGGGTGACTGGTTTTACATCTTTGGGGGTGATGAACCAGAGGAGGAAAGTCTGAGTATCTGGTAGTTAAGAGCTCAGGGTAGATGGATTTGGAGAGATTTGGGACTGGAAGTGCTGGTGGGGTCACCCTGCAAGGAGTAACTGGGTTGGTGGAAGCCAGGGTGAGACCTTGTGCTTGTGGGCAGGCTACTGGTGTCAGGGCTCTGAACCACAGCATGAAGGAACCCAAGGTCACAGGGCAGGTGGTGACAGAACCTCTTACTGGTATGGGTGATCCCAAAACATCACAGGTGGACTTACTTCAGCGATAGAAAAACCTCTTCTGTCTGTGTAGTGAGTGTCTAACTACAGCTGTGTTGCTGTGGCGCTTGTAGGATAGACATATCCTAAAAGTCAATGGGACACATTCTGCTCAGTTACATCCATGCCATCCCATTGGCTTCAGTGGGACATCTGGATGTAATTGACAGCGAAATTAGGTAAGCAAATGATCACTATCACTTAATGTTTTAAAATAAAAACAAGGAAAAGGGGTTGTGCTCACACCAGTCACTATCCATCGACCCCGCTATTAGGTTGCTCTTTTCTACGACACAAGTGTCTCCTAGAAGCTCCTTGTCCCTTTCAGTCACACAAGCAATAGCCTGTGTAACCATAAAGAACTGCCAGCAAGAGAAAAAAAACGGATGTCTTTCCAATACCGAGACCAAAATATTAGTTACTCTGAATATCTCTCTCTCAATGCCCTTTTATCTCCTCAGACATTAATCATAGTTTGTTTGTCAAACTCAGAGCTCGGAAATGCCTTCACTCCTTTTATTCCAAATACACATGATAAAAACATATACAATCATTGCCATTTATATGGGCGGAGCTGGCGGTGTTTTCAGACTTGTTTGGAATGTGAGAGCTAATGTAAAGCCCCATCCTGAAAATCCTTACTTCACTGAGTAGTCTTCCTACAGCAAAGCCAATGAGCCATCATTCACATTAAATAACTGGAGAAGAAATCTGGCATAAATGAGACCAGAATCAGGGCTTGCACTACACAGGGCTTCAGAGAGAGTTGTAACCTACCCAGGCATGGCATGGGGAAACTTGGAATACTATAGGCTTCCCTCACAGACACATGAATAGCTGGCCAATGGAGTCTCATAATCATTACACCACTGGCTCCACCATGCAGGGGACTGTACTAAATGACCTCTCGAGGTCTCTTCCAGTCCTATGATTCTATGTCCTATCCCAAAGCCATGACAGAAGCCACAGAGAGGATTATGGGAGTTGAGGGTACTCAGTAGTTCACAGGTGCCGTTCTTGTGACTGCTTTGTAGGTATACAACCATTTGGGGTCCATTTCTGCTTTCAGACAGAATTTGTACTTAGGATTCTTAGAATCAATTTTTCAGCCTTTGCTTGAGATTCAGAAAAGGGCTAGTCAGTTAAATGGATAATGCAAATTTCCACCTTTACAGTAGACATGGAGATCTAAACCCTCATGATTCCAGCACCCAAACTAACCAGTCATAGGAAAAAACTTCCCTTATTCGGCAAGCTATGTAATTGTCCATTACAGGGTTATTTGCATCTTACTCTGAAGCATCTGGTACTGGAAACTGTCAGTGACCAGACACTGGACTAGAGGGGCCACTGGTGTGATTTGGAACGGTAAATTCCTATGTTCTCGTGCCAAGTTGCCACCTACTTTTTCCAATACTGCATACCAACTAAAATGTTGAATATGCACTCACACACACAATCATGTTTATGGAAATGAAATTGTCATGGCAACAGCAAAGGTCTCACCAGTATTTTAAAAATAGCAAATTAACAAAACCCATTTATGAAATCCAAAATCCATTCTTTTATGAATACATTTAAAAACAGATTTAAAAAAATGTTTTCCTAGCTACACAATAAAGAAATCATCTAAACTGGAGATTTTGCCTCCTGATATTGGTGGATCATTTTTTATTTTTTAATTAGAAAAGCAGAGCTCAGTTTCAGGGTGATCATTATTCAGAACACTTTAGGGGTTATTAGTTTCTCACCAGGTAAAATATTGTCACACAAATAATATTATGATTCATACTCAGTGAGATTATTCTGTTTTTTAAACTGGTACATTTATAACAGTGTTTAATCCTGGTGTCTCTATGACTTTGTGAATCTCCATTTAAAAACCCAGTTTCTCAGGGGGTTATAACACTGTTCTGAAAATGTTCTTGGTTCCCGGGTTACAGCAAAGCAATACTTTGTTGGTTTAGATTTGTTTTCTTTTATAAATTTTCAATAAAATCAATTTGGCCATTTAGGCTCTGCCTTTGCTAGACATTTGGTCATGGTGTAACTCAAGCTTATTGCTTGCCAATGAACTTGTGTTAATTACCCTACTATGAACTCCAGCATAGACATACATAATGTTTGTGGTTTGCTAAAAGCTCAGCCTAGAGTAAATAACAAATATTTGTGGCTTTGGACAAACCTTTTTTAAAAGTATATTAGGAACAGAAAGAATCCTAGCAATGGTATTGGTCCATTACGTGATGGAAATGGTAGAAATATCAATAATAATGCAGAAAAAGAAGACACGTTCAATAAATATCTCTGTTCTGTATTTGGGGGAAAAGATGATGTTATCATTCAGTGATGCATTCTTTCCATTCCATTAGTATCACAGGAGTATGCAAACAGAAGCTACTAAAATCAGACATTTTAAATCAGCAGGTCCACATAACCTGTACCCAACAGTTTAAAAGAGCTGTCTGAGGAGCTTGCTGCACTGTTAATGCTGATTTTCAATTAATCTTAGAACACTAGGGAAGTTCCATAAGAGTGGAAGAAACTGAATGTTGTGCCAATATTTAAAAAGGGTAAATGGGATGACCCAAGTATTTATAGACCTGTCAATCTGACATTAATCCTAGGCAAGATAATGGAGTGGCTGATTTGAGATTTGATTTATGAAGAATTAAAGTAGGGGAATAAATTTAATGCCAATCAACATGGGTTCATAGAAAATAAATCCTGTCAAATTAACTTGATGTCTTTTTTGATGAGATTACAAGTTTAGTTGATAAAGGTAATAGTGTTGATGTAATACACTTAGACTTCTGTAAGGCATTTGACTCGGTACTGCACATTTTGATTAAAAAACTAGAACACATACAATTAACATGGCACACATTAAATAGGTTAAAAGCTGGCTGACTGATAGCTCTCAAAATCATCATCAAGCAGGTGTATTTCCAGTGGGGTCCCATAGGAATCGGTTCTTGGCCCTATGCTATTTAACATTTTTATCAATGGCCTAGAAGAAAACATTAAATCATCACTGATAAAATTTGCAAATGACACAAAGATTGGGGGGAGTGGTAAATAATGAACAGGTCACTGATACAGCACAATTTGGATTGCTTGGTAAGCTGAGCACAAGCAAACAATATGCATTTTAATACAGATAAATATAAATGTAGACATCTAGAAACCAAGAACATGGGCCATACTTTAATGGATGGGGGACTCTATCCTGGGAAGCAGTGACTCTGAAAAAGATTTGAGGGTTGTGGTGGATAATCAGCTGAGTATGAACTCCCAGGGTGACACTTTGGCCAAAAGAGTTAATGTAATCCTTGGATGCATAAACAGGAGCATCCTGTATAGCAGTAGAGAGGTTATTTTACCTCTGTAATTGACACTGGTACAACTGCTACTGGAATATTGTGTTCAGGTCTGGTGTCCATAATTCAAGAGGGATGTTGATAAACTGGAGAGGGTTCAGAGAAAAGTCATGAGAATAATTAGAGGATTAGAAAACATGCCTTATAGTGATAGACTCAAGGAGCTCAATCTATTTAGCTTGCCAAAGAGAAAGAGGTGACTTGATTACAGTCTGTAAGTAAGAACAAATATTTGATAACAGACTCTTCAATCTAGCAGAGAAAGGTATAACATGATTCAACAGCTGGAAAATGAAGCTAGACAAATTGTGACTGGAAATAAGGTGCATATTTTTAACAGTAAGAGTAATTAATCATTGGAACAACTTCTGAAGGGTCATGATGGACTCTCTATCACTGGCAATTTTTAAATCAAGATGGGATATTTTTCTAAAAGCTCTGCTCCAGGAATTCTTTTGGGGAAGTTCTATGGCCCATGATGTATAGAAGGTCAGAGAAGCTGATCACAAGGGTCCCTTCTGGCCTTGGACTCTATAAATCTTTATGATATGTCTAATTTAGCATTTCCATAGGTGTTTGGCCTGGTCTACACACAGATTTTGTACCAGTATAACTATTTTAGTTAGGTGTGTGATTTCTTTTTACTGAAATAGTTGTACTGCTATAACCCCTAATGTGGATGCAGTTATAGCAGTATAAAGGTTCCTTATACTGGTATAGCTTATTCCCTTCCTATATAAGAATAGCTGAAGCAGTAAAAAAGCACCCTTAAATCTAGTCCACACTAGGAGGTTTGTACCACTTTAACCATACAGATCTCAGGCTTTGCCTATACTACAGGGCCTTTGCCGGTATAGATATGCCAGTACAGCTATACCACAGAAGCCCCTAATGTAGACACAACTTATGCCAAAAGAAAAACTCCTTTTTGGCATAGTAACACCACCTTCCCAAATGACATTGGCTATTCAAAAGCACTCTTCTGTTGGCACAGCTGTGTCTGCATGGGGTATTTTGCCAGCCTAGCTGTGTCAGCGAGGGGGGTTGGTTTATTTACAGACTGACTGACCAGTAGCGTAGCTAGCGGGGTGCAGAGGAAGCAGCCGCTTCCTCTCAACACATTTTTCAAAAGCAATGCCTTAGTTAGGGTTTACCATGGCGCCAGCAGGCACCTCTATAATAAAGAATCCCTAGGTGAGTCCGGCGGTGGGCGTGAGCAATTCCAGTGAGGTCAGCGGTGGGCGAGCTAATGAGTGGGGTGTCTGGCAGGCAGCTGCCGGAGCTCTGGGTCCCTGTGTGGCGTGGCTCGGCTCGGCAGTGGGAGGGGGAAGCTACTGTGGCGGCAACCCAAGACATTCCCGCACTAGGCAGACTGCCGGCGGCTTCGCAGCATGGAGGGGCTGCAGCGGGGCGCCCGGCTCGGAGCACGGGAGAAGAAAGTGAGGGATGGGAGGAGGCGCTGCCGCTGCCCGGGCACAGGTGCTGCTGCTCCAGCTCTCTGGGCAGTGGAGTGCAAAGTACCCCCTGAGCAGCATTGCCCGCAGGGGGCCTGGTCCCAGTACCGGAGCAGGGCTCCCAGCACTAGAGGGCGGGGATCTGCTCCTTTCCCTAGGGGGCTGCTCTAAGGTCCCCTCCCTCCAACCTTTCTACTGGCTCCGGCACCTTCTCTCCTCCATCACCGTGGCCGCCCCATGCTGGCTTGATCCTGATCGGGCCACTACCGTCCCGTCCCGTCCCGTCCAGTGGAAGCACTTCAGCTTCCCTGCGGAGGAACAGGGGAGAGGCTCAGAGGACTCACAGTGGCACACGAGATGGGAGGGAAGGCGGCAGCGGGGACACTGAGGTGCATGTGCAGCAGGGGAAGGGGAACATGGTGACACCATCCAGAGCTCAGGCACAGTTGAGGCCAGCCCGTACCTCTTACTCCATGGCAGCCGGGTGGAGGAAGATGAGGTGGCAGCGGCAGCATGTGTCGGGTGTGGGATTGGCCGTTAGAGGCTGTGGCACAACATTTAAAGTGAGCGGAGGGGGACTCAATCAGGCCTGCACAGTTTGGAGTGCCTCAGGTTGAGGGGCGCTTCCCAGCATGGACCAGGCTGAGCCCCGCCTTTGAGGGTGAGGAGGGGTCGGTGGCACCGTGGGAGAGCCCATCGGAGAGGGGGGAATAATGGCAGGGACTGGGAGATGTGTCTGTTGTCAACTCATGACACGCTCTGCCGGGGGACCCGTCCCGCGTTCCTGCCACCGGGGTATATCTACCGTGACCCATTCACGCTTCACCTGCCTGCGCTATGTGATGGATACTGGACAGGAGGTTTATGCAGGGCCCTCACCAAGGCGTCCTGCACCAGAGAGCCGCCAGTCTGAACGAGGGAAACACAGGGGCTAACCCGGCCAACAGGGAGGAGAATTACAGTGAATAATATACGCTAGCCATCCGTGGTAGCGCTGCTGGAGCTGCGAGTTGAGCGCAGCACAGCATGCGGCAAGGAGTAGATAGCCGGCTGAGTGGTAATGCTCAAGAGCAAGACCTGGGGTAGGCTTGAAACAGGTTGGCCTAGCTACCTCCTGGACCGAGCCCCTCCGAGGCTGGGCGCAGCATGGCCGCAGCGTGGCCAGAGGTGCCAAGGGTGCGGGGGACGTGGTGCAGCTGGAGGAGCCAGCAGGATGGGGGGCAGTAGAGGAGCAAAGGGGGGCATGGCCAGAGGAGGAGCCCAGGGGGGAGGCCTTTTTTATGTTTGCTCCCCCTGCATTTAGAACCTGGCTACGCCACTGATGAAGCCCCCTCAGGTCCAGTCCTCTCCCCTGCATGCTCCTTTCTCCTCCCACACTTGACTTTGTGCTTTCCTTCATATCATACCTTGTGACTGGAATAGCGTCCTTTAAATTCACTTTATTCATGTAGTCATATATCACCAATCTCTTCCTGCTGTCTGCTCCCACCTTCACCTTTAATCTTCCTAAAGTATCTGTCTAAATTACATTAGGGAATGAATTGGATTGCAAGAGATGCTCAGTGAACTCTGTCTTCTTGGTTGTTTGTCAAGTTCAATGTTCACCTATGACATTGTATAGACAACAGCAGAGAACAGACGTGCTTTTATTCACTTGTTTTTTTCTTTTCCCATTTTGATGAAAATAGGAGGAGGGGTTGTTTGGATTTAACCTGGAACTTCAGTGGCTGCAAGGCCAGAGTGACCATTAGACACAGTAGGCACATGCCAAGGGGCGCTGGCATTCAAGGGGTGCCTAAACATTCAAATTTTGCTACTCTTGGTTCCATCGGGGGCAGGGCCAGGGCTGGCTGATGGGGAGACAGCCCCATGCAGCCCCGCTGGAGTGCTCCTCACTCAGTCCGGTGGACAGAGTCACCACCTCCCAGTGGGGCTGGTAAGTGTGGCCAAGGGACAGGGTTTGGAAGAGTGGGTCTCTGGAGGGCTTTGTGGCGGGGCTCTGGGCAGTAAGGGGGGGTGCTGAGCAGTGTGGTGGGGGTTATGGGTGGCTCTGGGCAGTGGGAGATCTGTGGGAGAAACTGGGAAGTTGTAGTGGGGCTGTGCGGGGGGTGCTCCGAGCCATCGTGGGCAGCAGGGGCACCTCGCAGCTCCTGGCCGCCATGGGCAGTGGGAGAGGGCAGGGCTGCGAGCCACTGCAGGTGGCAGGAGGTGCTCCAAGCCACCGTGGATGGTGTGGGGGGTGGTCCGAGCCCCTGCACTTGGGGTTCCCCAGGTGTAAATCCGGCCCGGAGTGGCTGCACCCCACATACTGTGGCACTGGGCTAGTACATGACAGCCTGAAAATGAAACTGACTAGAGAGTCACTAAAATCAAGAATAAAACTGACCAGACTACTTTCGTTGGTTAAGCTGAATGAAGTGAAAAAAATAAACAAACAACATAAATACAGATATTATTCTCTGTATTGTGGTAGTGCCCTGTGCTGGGGCAGCCACCCCCCACAGGCAGATGGAAGGTTAAAGCAGCCTTCAAGAAGGCTGCGCAAAACCCAACCAATGGGAGGAGGGCTTGTAGAGAGACAATCAGAAGAAGGCTTGTTGGAGCAGCCAATCAGGGCCAGGGACGGACATATAAGAAGGGCTGCTCAGCAGAGCAAAGGGAGTCTCTCTCTGAGGTGCAAAGGAGAAGGGCTGCCTGCCTTAGAGGAGTACCTTAGATAGAGCTGTGTTGGTCAGGGGAGCAGTAGGGAGCTCCAGTCTGAGGACTGCCAGACTGAGGCCCCTGGTACAAAGGGCTGGGAAAATGCTAGCGCTATGGCGAAGAGGCCCAGGGAAATAGATGGTGGGAGTTGGTGGAGCGGCAGCATGTGGGCAGCCCTGGGTCAGTGGCCCAGCCCTCCCCTTTTCCCCCCACTTGCCACAGAGGGGGTGGCCAGTATTCAGACTATAGTTTACCCCTTGAGGTGAGGGGCTAGACTGAAGGCTGCAGTAGGCCACAGTGGCAAGTGGATGAACTAAAGACATTGGTTTCTCCTGGAACGGGGAGAGAGCAGGGCACAGCTGGAGGGCTTTGCCCAGAAGAGTATGCCAGGGAACGATGTGTGTCTTAGAGGTGTAGCAGAAGTGATGGCAGTGAGACACCACTAGGGGAAGGCACACCGGCAACCAAGAGCTAATTTCCAGCACGGCCAGCAGGAGACACTGCGGTGGTGAGTCTCACCCTGTTACATGCCCCCAATCAGGATCAGGACTTCCTTCAGCTAGGCAGCATACATAGACAGCCATGTCCCTGTCCCAGGGAGCTGAGAACTGTATTTATAAAGCACAGCCATGCCTGTCCTTGTTCAAGTGCTTGGAGTATTGTAACAATAAAATCATACTCTCTTAAAGCCAAACAGATAAACCCAACTAAAGGGGTCCAGTGCATAAAAAGTGGAGAAGAGGAAGGTAATAAGTATTGGGACAGCAGTGGCCACAATGAAATACAACAATGGGGTGGAAAACAGTTTTGAGATGTTCCTTAGACATGGGGAGAGATGGATGGAGGTGGCCAGCAAGGAGAAGTTAATTCCATCTAGTGCACAGCACATCTAAAACCTTAGTCCTTTCTGACCTGAGACATGGCTGGAGCCAGGAGGACTCTGTAACAAATCATTTATTGGATGAATGTTGCTCTTTCTTCTGTACACAAATTATCTGAACAGACATTGATTTTATGAGTTTGCTTGTTATTCCACATCATCCAAACTCTTCACGCTACGAACATATTCCAGACCCATTTGACCAAATCTTTGACCAGTTGTTATTTGCAGTCAGAAGCCTAAGGCTTTGTCTACACAACAGGGAACAATCAATCTCAGCTATGCAATTTGAGTTACATGAATAGCGTAACTCAAGTCAATGTAGCTTAGATCTACTTACCACAGGGTCCACACTACACGATGTTGACAGGAGATGCTCAGGGGCAGCTCTAGCTTTTATGCCACTCCAAGTACGGCAAACAGGCTGCCTTTGGCGGCTTGCCTGTGGGAGGTCCGCCGGTCCCGCGGCTTCGGTGTACCCGCCGCTGAATTGCCACCGAATCCACAGGACCGGCGGACTTCCCGCAGGAAAGCCGCTGAAGGCAGCCTGACTGCCACCCTCGCAGGGACTGGCAGAGTGCTCCCCACGGCTTGCCACCCCAGGCATGCGCTTGGAGCGCTGGTGTCTGGAGCCGCCACTGGAGATGCTCTCCCGTCGACTTCCCTTACGCGTCTGGATCCAGTGGAGTACAGGAGTTGCCGGGAGAGTGATCTGTGGTCGATTTAGCAGGTCCTCACTAGACCCGCTAAATCAACCACCAATGCATCAATTGCCGCTCATCGATCCCCTAGTAAGTGTAGATGAGCCCTTAGACACATGGTATTCTTTCTGATTTGGCTGAAACTTTTGTAAACAGGAGAGAAATCAAAGGCCTTCTCTACACTGGCAAAACTGGGACCTGCAATGGTGGAAGCTATAGTGTATACGAAATTCAGGTGTTCTTACTACTGTCACTGTGTTACCTAACCCTGAGCTCCAGCTATACTACAACTTCCACCATTGGGGCACCAATGACGAATTACAGGTCTTCTTCTGTTTTGACAGTGCAAATTCAGCCAGAGTTCTGTACTGAGAGCTCCACTGTGAACCTTCACATGAACCCAAATGTGCACAGGTGTTTGCTTTCCACAAACTTGCTTGCAAACAAACCAAACAAAATCACTCATTTCCACATTTGTGGACAAAAAATACAAAATACCACAATGAATTCCTGGGTTTAGTGCACAGAGGTTGGAAAAGTCCTTTTTTCTTTTTGTATTATTTGCCAGATACTAGATGTGACAATGAGACTGTTTTAAAATTCTTCGATTTAATAAACTGAGGTGCTGTTGGTAATGGGGTGACCAGACATCTCAATATTAGGGGCTTTGTCTTATATAGGAACCTAGTAACCCCACCCCACCCCCGGTCCTAATTTTTCATACCTGCTTTCTGGTCACCCTAGTATTGGTAACAAAGGGAGGAGACTTTGTCTTGAGACATCCATTTAATTAATATGACAGCAGAAATAAATAGGATATTGATATCATCATGCAGATTTCATTCTTCTGACTGTTGCAGGTGATGTTTTGCATAGAGAACTCAACGAGGCCCTCTGTCACAGAGTTGTAATTAGAGCCCTTAGGCAGATTGTCCATTTGAATAAATAGATGTAGCTCCATTCAAGTCAATGGTACTACACGAATTTATACCATCTAAGGATCCAGCCCTTACACTTCAACAAGGAGACTGTAAACTGAATAAACAGATGGAGAAGAAGAGAAGAGTTGTGATCAAGAATGGAAACATTCAGGATAAACAAGAATTGCACAGCACTAAAGAAAAAAATTCAGTGGGATGAGAATCATTCCCTGCCTCTCTGCATATCTGTGGGAGGCCATGGACCACACATCCTTCAACTTGGATCTTCAGGGGTTACCTGGTGGTGGCTCCCCCATCTTGTCCTCGCATTATTTTAAGCTATTTCTTTCAGTTAATGCACAAAGATGCTCTCTTTAAAACTGCCAAGTCTGAACAATACAGGACATGGTCCAAACGTCAATCCCCTTCTGAAAGGGGGTTTTCATAGCAGAGAATCTCTCTCACTTTCAGATCATTTCACTCACTTTTCATATTTCCTCCAACATCCCCCACAGCACCATGTGCGTTAGTGGAGGAGAAATGTGTAGGGAGGGGGGCATGACTTCAGTGTATTGGCTCAGGGGGAATGCTAGAGAGCCATATCCACTCCCACGCTGGCTGGCACATGGCAGCTCCAAGGGAACATAATCTGCCAGCAAAGGGGCATGGCCAGCCCCTCATCTCAGCTCCATCTGCAGCACATGCTAGCTGGTGGCTCGCACTGTGAAATCCAGCAGGATCTGTCAAGGGTGCTGGAACAACTTGTACAGTGGAGGTGCTGAGAGCCATTGAACCAAACTGTAAACCATGTATATGATGGAAACCACTTCAAGCCAGAGAGTGCAGCAGCACTCCCTGCATCCCTAGTTCTAGCACCTACAGGATCTGTGGAGCAGAAGATGCACCTGAGGATCATCTCTGGCTCCTCTGACTGCCCCTTTCAGGGCTGGCCAGAGAAGGATTTAGTACTGAGGCTTAAAAACAGCCTCTCTTCCTGAAGTTCTTACTGCAGGATACAGCTAACTACCATAGACTTCAAAGTGCCTGTAAAAGAGCTAGAAATAATGCCAAGTTCTTAGATAATATTTTTCATCAGTAGATCTCAAAGCACTATACATAGCAGAGCAGTATCATTACCCCCACTTACAGATGGGGAAACTGAGGCATGGGGATGAGAAGTGACTTGCCCAAGGTCACTCAGAAGCTGAGCCAGGAACAGAAGCCAGATCTTCTGATGCTCAGTCTTGTGCCTGGACTCTGGCTCTCCCTTTTCTTTCTCTCAGCCTGTATCTTCCCCTTTTCTGACCTGAACTTGTGACACCACCATTATTTCTCTGACTGTGCTTTGTATTGTCTGAAAAGCAGAGCAAGGAGAGATGCAGTTAAGGCAGATTGATAATTCTGACCCAGCACCTCCACAAGCTTTTATGTCTAAATATCGCAGATGCATCCAAGCAGTGTAGGAAGATAAGTACCCCATGTTCTGCCATGCCAGCATACAATGTGATGATCTAAAGGGACTCGTGCAGGTCATATTTGGCCAGAAGTTATGGCAAAACAAGTGGAAGTGACTAACCTATTTTCATTGCCCAAAACGGAGCAATTAGCATTTACAGTGAAAAGTAAATTAGATGTTTAAAAATTCTCAGATTTCACAATCTAAGGTAATCAAGTTTGGTTTAGTACGTGTTGTGGTGGGGCACATCCCTAGCCCAGTCAGGAAAGGGTTAAAGAGCTCCTCTGCCCATAATAGCCTCAACCCAGCGCACCTGGCAGGCTTGTCAAGCCTAGAAATGGGCAGGTCCTTAAAAGAGAGGATCTCAGCATAGTGTGACACTCTGTGGGGATTGGGACTGTAATTCAGAGCTCCACGGCCCCTGGAAGCAGGGGATTTTAACTGGCAAAATACCTCATGAGCCTGGGCGGCCCTGGCCCTCTCAGAAAGGAGAAGAGCTGATACTTTTCTTTTCATTGGCTTCCCATGGGCCTAGGACTCTGCTTTTTGTGGCCTGAGGAATCACACTGACTTTTGGTGTGGACAACTTTAACTCCCCCCTTCTTCCCCCTCGTCCCCCGATCTCCGGCAAAAGGGTCAATACTTTAAGTAGCACAGCCAGAGGGCCGTGCCCCTGAATCTGACAGGAGCAGCGCCCACCCTCTCCCCAAGGGGGCAGTAGAGAGGTATAGCCGGCTACAAATGGCAGTGAATACAGGCGAACGCTTCCCAACCCTGACACAAGTGTCAATTAGCCGGAGCTGGGAAACCCATGCACAGGAGACACAGAAAATCCAAGCAGCACTGATCCAGAGCAGGGATGCAAATGGCTGACGGAGAACCAGCGACAACAGGCAGCCACGGCAGTTTCTGCATCAACTGTTACAACAGTGGACCACTCAGTAACAGCTTCAAACAACCCAACAGCAGCAACCGCTAGGTGAGATGGCAACCAGCAGAAGGACCTGCAACCAAACTTGCTACAGCTACTGACAGGGCTGCAGCCTGTCAGGGCAGCTGGAGTCTTGCAGCCAGGGTGGCAGCCTGGGACCTGTGCTTCCACCAGTACCAATGAAGCTGACTAAGATGGGGCCTGGCAACTCCCTGAGGCATTCTGGACCATTTCTGAGTGAGTGGCAGTGGCCTCCCAATGGCCTTCAGAACATTGAGCCCTTGTGCTGGGCCCCTACCCGACTGGGCCAGCCTAGGCAGCCTACTGAGGGTTTGACCCTGTGGGATTACACAGGTTATGGCTGCTGTCCTGAACTTTCTCAATATCTGAAAAGAGATGCACTGCTGCCACTTCTGAATGCAAATAGGAGCCCAGCTTGGGGGGGGTGGGGGTGGGCAGGGGTGGGGGTTGGCCCAAAAGCAGAAGGAAATTTCCTGCTGATGGTTACGGCCAGATGCGCAGGCTGCAGCCCAAGTGGCTGAGTCAGAACTGGTTGAACAGTTCATACAAATATTGCCCCACTGGTTGATACTGAGACACCACCCAGGGTCTCTGTCAGAGACCGTGCAGTTGATGAGAAAACTTTATGGCCTCAGGGGAACCCCCTGAATTAGGGGGAAGGGACAATCTGGGACTAAGAAGCTAACCCAGCCTGAAGTGAAGCCAGCCAGATGAGACAATAGGCTCAAGCACTACAGGGTTTCTCATGTGGGTTACTGGGACACATGTGAAGAGAATGCCCCCTGATGGACAAAAGGACCCACCAAAACAACAGTCTCCATGTGGATCAATGGGACCAAAGTGCAAGGTCTGTTGGATAACAAGGGGAAGATATTAAGACTGCATACTCAATAAGCCAGCATCCCAAATGGAAGCCCACCATGAGAGCTGAAGCAAGCACACATGACTGGAAATGTACCATGCACACAAGAAATATGGCTTGAGAGATAAAGGAGGTGGCTGGCCCTAAGTCTGATGAGTACCTAGGCAAGAGACAAAATGGCAACACTAGTAGTGAGGAAACACTTAAAGAGGAAGCAGTAACAAACATGCAACAGTAGGTAGAGATGGCTTAGGATGTTATATTGGGATGAGATGGTGAGATCTCTTGTACTGGATGCCCCTTGCAGCACATTTAGGCACCTACGGCTTCACATCATGTGTAGCCTGAGATATATTACCAGGATTTGGCCAGGACAGTCAAAAGTCACATTCACATTGGCTGTTTTAGTGACCTTATGCCCCCGGGGAAAATTTCCATTGAAATGTGTAGGATATTACCAGCTTCATCACAGGACAGACTATGTGTCAATAAGTCAAATTCAGAGCCAAAATCTGCCTCAGATGTAAATGTATTATTCTGACCAAAGTCAACAGGAACCTGCGATGGGCTATACAAATCCCACACAGCACAATGTGGGCTTAATGAGCTAAAGAGGGCTCAGGTGGTTCCAATCTGCTGCAGCTCTGAGAAATGACAGGACTGGAGGGAGACACTTCAGAGGAAAAGCGCCAGCTCAGCTAATGGCAGACCAAGAAGGAGAGCAAATCTTCAATGCTCAGCTGCTGAAGAGAGGGCTGACTGATGGCAGGTGCTCTCCAGCTGACAGTTGACTGGTGTTGCCTCCTCAGAAAAGGGAGGGCCAGATGCTAACGGATATTGAGAGGGAATCAATCCCTTTTACCTGTGAACTCAACTCCTTGTTTTTGTTCACTGATTACCCTCGAATGGGAGAGACTTTGAAGCGACCTGGGTGAAGGACCAATTTACAGGAAGAGACAGATCACCACAGGCCAGGAGCAACTGTCCACAGAAGGTACCTGATGGGGAGACAGCTGCTATGCCAAGCCTGGCCAGAAGAAGTCACTAGCGGTGAGTCAACCCCTTCTCAGAACCCAATGCACAGACGTAGAAGGCTGGTATTTTTTCTTTGCTGTTGCTATTACAGCTGAAAATCAGAGTGGAAAGTGGTCCAGCCACAAAGTCCCATTGAAATCAATGTGAAGAGGAGTCTGAATAATCTAGAGATCTTAAGAAAAAAGGACTTTGGGTTGGCCTAGTGATCTGATGGTAATACAATATGCACAGATGCAGAGGTCCAAGTCCAAGCCTAAAGCTCCCAGCCTGGCAAAGACTGGAAGTATTGTGAAGGTAGGAGCCTCAGGCCTTAGAAGGGAGGGAATATCTTCTGCAGAGAATGGCACTGATGAACTACAGAGGGCTTTCTGCAGGGTTTGGTCAGGGAGAAAACCCTATACAAAGAATGAAAGAGATCCATAAAGACAGCTCCCCTATGCCCTCCCATGGTGGCCCAGGGAAAATGATGAGACAATTTTTAGGGTTCTGAGTAGCTTGTAGTAGTCCCCAAATAATGTCAAATAAAGAGGGGAAAGGGTACTGACCACCTCTCCTTTGCCAGATATTCTTATAATTCTACAAAGGGGTGTGTGTAGAGGGGTATTTTCTCCTGTGATAGAAACAGGGCTGGTGCAAGGAAGTTTCGCACCCTACGTGAAACTTCCACCTTGCACCCCCCCCAGCTAACCCCCCCTCCGGCAGCTAACTCAGCCCCCCACCTGGGGAGCCCTGTCGCAGCAGCTATCCCCCCACCGCGACAGCTAACCCCTCTCCCCCCCACCCCCCCACGGCAACTAACCCCGCCCAGGGAGACTCCCCCTGTCCCCCCATGGCAGCTAACCCTGCCTGGGGAGACTTCTCCCCACCACCACGGCAACTAACCCTGCCTGGGGAGACCTCCCCCCGTGGAAGCTAACCCTGCCTGGGGAGCCCGCCCCAGCGCACCTCGGCTCCCCCTCCTCCACTGACCACGCTGGTGCTTCTCTAATTCTCTTCCCTGCCCAGGCTTGCAGTGCTGATTGGAGGAGACTTAGAGCTGGGCTGTGTGTTCAGCGAAGGAGCCAGAGCGGAGGTAAGCTGGGCCGGGGAGCTGTTCCCCTGTGTGCCCCCTCCCCCGTTACTGTGGAGAGCCGTCTCCACGCGCCCCCCCGCACGTCCCCCCACCCAGCTCACCTCCACTCCACCTCCTTGCCTGAGGGGACTTTTAGGCGCCCCCAACCACTAGGCGCCCTAGGTGGCCACCTAGTTTGCCTAAATGGTTGCACCGACCCTGGATGGAAAGATAGAAAAAGACTTTGGTTTTCAAAATATTGGGGGGGGGGCATGGAGAAAACTCTACATGATAAAGGATCACATGATAAAGATACTGAGGCACTCAACTGGAGTATTTGTACATGGTCCATTCATCTGTGTTTTAGGGTGGCTGAGTACAAGGAACACTAACATAACATACCTGAAGGGTGTAATATGGAAGCATGTACCCCAGTGTCATAATTATATAACAAAACTTTTTAAAAAATTAATATTTTCCTTTGAAATAGATCCCTGGGTTTTTTAAAACATTGCGTATGTTGTGTAAAGACATTAGTTTGTATATGGTGTTGCACTTACGTAACTACTTTCATCACAGGAACTCAGTCATTAGGCATGCATTAAACCATACAAACACACCTGCAAAATAGGTGTGGCAAGGTGCTATCCCTTTAAGAGCAGGGCAAGGTGGGAAATCTTTCTAGGATATAAAATAATCTCCAGAGAAAAGGCTCTGATGAAGGAAAGATCAGCAGGAACAGTAGTAAGGATTCTACAGCCCAGAATGGGAGTTCTGAGGTATGGGTTGTTCCTAATTTTTGTTTGTTTTTTTTGTTAAACTGTGATTTGGCTTTGCATTCCTTGAATCCTTGTACTGCTAAGGCTCAGGCATCTATATGGCTCTGTATTGCAGTAGGCACGTATCCCCATTGTACAAATGAGGAAACTAGTGTTAAAGCTAACATTTTCAAGAGCAGTCTCAGGTGGGGACTGTCCTACTACCAGAGTAATCAGACGTCTGATATTCAAAGATATTGGCATCCTCAGCTTCCACTGGACATCATTGATTGGTGCCTATTGCACTTCAATGTGCCTCAAAGAGAGCACCTAAAAATGGAGGCCAACAAAATTAATGGAAGTTTCCAGAAATGTTGACCTCAGTGGCTTGACCATGGTCACTCAGTGTAGTCACTATCGGAGCTAGGATATTAGAACCCAGGAGTCCTAGGTGCCAGTCCTCTGCTCTAACCACTAGACTGCACAGCTTCCAAACAGTCTGTGGAAAATCCCTGCCTTATGGGCACTCTAACTGGTCCAAAGGGGTAGACATTCCTGAGACCTTTATGATAGGAATAATTACTGGATTGCTGGGTCTCTATGCAGCCACAACTTCAGCTGTGAACCCCACAGAGTGAGTACAGGGTAGGGGGAACCAGAAGGATGCCATCTCAGTCTTGGCATCATTTCCTGGCTTCTGTAAAAATTCATATTTTGGCATTTCCATCATTACTTTTTTAAAAATAAATGAAATATAAGATGTAGTACAGTGGATGCTATTAATTCCTGTTTTAACAGATGAAGAAAAAATATGCTTTCATTCTAGCAGGTGGAAAATTCTGCTGTGACTAAAATGACATTCGCCTGTTTCCTGTGTCTAGGCTGTCTCTGTGATCAGAGCTGCAGGAAGTGAGACACAACTGAATGTCACTTGTTCAAACAAACTGATTTTTCAGAAGATAGTTCTTTTGAGTATTAAAAAAAGCAACAGTTCATTTTTGTGCCACTTCTTAAAAGGGATGGGGGAAGCCACCGGCTTGTGTGTGTCATTATTTAGAACAATGCAAAGCAGACAAGAGTACAGAGAAAGGAGAAGACGATAAATACATTCCCTAACTAGGAACAGAAGGTGAAATCCTGATCCCATTGAAACCAAGGGGAGTCTTGCAACTGACTTCAGTGGAGACAAGATTTCATCCAGAGCTGAAGGCTGGAGGGGGTTCCCTGATGCTGTCCCCACCCCCCAATCTAGAACAAAATATTGATATTTAGTTCTAGGCCCTTAAGAAGAACTTTCTGCCTGCAAAAGTAGTGACCTCACGAGACTGATCTATAAGCACTTCCTGTACAAAGCACAGCAGGTTGGTGAAAACTCCAGGGTGCCTGATCCAAAGCCCTTTGAAGCCAGGGGAAGAGATTTAGGCCCTCCGAGCTCAGCAGCCCAGGGCACAGCTCAGGCTCCCCCACCCCCTTGATTCTCCGTGCTTTTAGGTCTTTACCTACTGCACTCCACCCCCTGCAAAATGCCTTTTTAGCGCCGAACACCCACCACCTTGTGCCATCGCCGGGGCACAGACGCTGGTGCATGGGTGGAATCGAGGGCGGGCGCCTGGCATCTCTGGAGCCAGCTGGTCCTTCCCTGCGCTCAGCAGGGCTCTGTCTGCCACATCCCGGAAAGATGCCGGGTATTGCGTGACCAAACGGCCGGGCGGGGGTTCAGCCCCAGACGTGCCTCTCTCTCGCCCCAGAGGTTTACAGCGCTGCACAATCCGAAGGGCAGAACACACCAGGGCCAGCGAAGATGCAGATCTTCGCGGGGTCCCAGAAAGAGGGAGAGGCAGGCGCCTCTCTAAGAGCCAGGAAGTCTAGACAACTCCTACCCCCTACCAAATTGACACACACTTCTAGGTGCCCGGAGTAGCCCCATCCCCAGCCCAGCCTGGGGCGATCTCCCGCACTGCTTCGGGCGAAGAGGTGGCCAGTTGGAGAGGGAAAGCCGTGTGAAGTGACTAAAGAGAGGCGGCCTCGCCCCTCACCTCCTGGCATCAGCCGCCCTGATCTGAACTTAGCGAAATCAGACTGGGGTTACCGAGCGAGGGCAGCGCCTGCCCCAGGAGGAGGGAGGGCAGGGCACTATTCCTCATTCCCCCGTTAGTTCGGGCTAGGAAAAGTTGTTAGCAGCCTCCCCCCTCTCATACTGTCCTAGGAAAGTAGCTGTAGCAGCATCTAGGCTGAGGGTGGAGGTACGGTCCAGTCCGCCCCCCCCCCCGCCCCGCTGGGATCGCCCCATCGCCACGCCACTCTCAGCACCCACCGTGCGGTTAACTAACTGCTTGCAAAATCTGCAAGCAGCAGGGAGCAAACTGGAGCCGAAGCTTGGGGGCAACCAAGGACAGAGCCTGGCTATTGCCTGCTTAGAAGGGAAGGTGGTTCGCTACAGTAGCAGTAACACTGACAGCAAATCCCCTGGCCTCACCCCGGAGCCCTTGGAGCCGGGAAGGGAACCCCTCCATGCCACACACCGTAAGCCCCGTTACATACCGTGACCCTTCCGTGCCCGGGACAGACCCGCTCCCCACCGGACAGATCTATACGGTGCCACCTGTGCACAAAGTAGCCCTGAGGTCTGTCCCCGCCACCCATGGTTTGCAAGCACAGAAGCGCCCTTGCAGTGACCCCCCGGCCGGGCAGCTCGGGGGCTCCTTACCCAGCCCTGGCACGAAGGTGTTGAGGAACAAGCAGATGACCGCCACGGGGAACGGCATGTAGGGGATGGCAGCGCGAAGGGGTCCCTTCTTCTCCCGGACTTGCACCACCACCCCGCTGGAGGAGGCAGTGCCCCTGCTGGGCTCCCCGGCCCCCGGCGCCGCCGGGGCAGGCTCCCCTTCCTTGGGAAGCGGATCCATGGCTGGCGCGGAGCTCGCCCGCTGCTAGAGGCGGCCGCGCCGGAGCGGGTCTCGGCTGAGCTGGGGGCACAGGGAGCCTGTCTGTGCTGGTGTGTCTGGCTCAGGAGTGGGAGCTGCAGCTGCTGCTGTGCTGAACGAGCGCTCCGGTTCCTGAGTGCTCGGCTTAAAGTGACAGTGCGCTGCCACAATCACTCAGGCACACACAGTCTCCCCACACACACCCTCTCTCTCTCTCACGCACCTTCTCTCTCACACACACATACACGATCACTGAGGCACACACTCCACCAACACACTCCCTCTCTCACACACACATACACAGTCACTCACATACACACTCCACCAACACACTCCCTCTCTCACACACACACATGCACCTTCTCTCTCTCACACACATACACAGTCACTCACACACACACTCCCTCTCTCACACACACATGCACCTTCTCTCTCACACACACATACAGTCACTCACACACACACTCCACCAGCACACTCTCTCTCACACACACACTCCCTCTCTCACACACACATGCACCTTCTCTCTCACACACACATACAGTCACTCACACACACACTCTCACATACAGTCCTCCAACACACGTGCTCACACACACTGTCCCAACACACACACACTCTCTCACTCTCACAGTCTCCCTCACACACTCTCCTACACATACATACTCACACACAGAGTCTCCCTCACACACTCCCCCAACACACACACTTCCTCATACACACAGTCTTCCTCACTCTCCTCAACATGCACTCTCTCTCTCATGCACACTCCCCCTCACACACACACTTCTCCACACACCTACATCTAATCTCACTCCTCAGTTTCTCTCTCTCTAGACTAGGATAGATGGTCATGTTTAAAATGTATTAACTAAACTGGAAAGGGCACTTTGATTCTGAAATACAGGCCTGCATAGGGATTTAGGGTATGTCTACAATGGCGGAGTTATCTCGCCAGCAGTTACATCGCTGCTCAGAGAGCGCTGAAGGGAAACCATTGTTGTGTATTCACACTGTGAGCTGCCTACACAATAGCGTGTTCACAGTTGCGGCACTTGCAGCGGTATTCAGAGAGGTGCACTCTGGGCAGCTATCCCATAGAGCATCTCTTCCTCTTCTGCTGCTAAGAGTTGTGGGAAGGTGGAGTGGGTCACGAGGCATCCTGGGTCCAGTTCTAATGCTCCGTGATGCATTGCTTCACATCCAAGCAATTTCTGTGCTTCTGTCTGCATTTGGTGCCATCTTTCAATGGTTTGTGTACTGCGCACTCTGCCTCTTCTATCTGCAGGAATGGATCCCAAACTGTTGACCAGTATGCTGCTCGCTCTAACACATCAGGAGTGGCAGTGGAGTTATTCCTTAAGCTACAAAGGCAAGAGGAGTTTGACATTGATCTCACCATGCGTAGTAGCTACAACATGAGATTGCTTTTGGCATTCACAAAGGTGCTGACCACAGTGGAACTCTGCTTTTGGGCTCAGGAAACAAACAGTGAGTGGGGGGATCGCATCGTCATGCATGTCTGAGATGACGAGCAATGTCTGCAGAACTTTCGGATGAGGAAAGCCATATTCATGGGACTGTGTGCATGGGTGCCAACTTTTCCCGGTGCCAGTGGGTGCTCGCCCCGGCCCTGCTCCGACTCCATCCCTGCCCCACCCCTTCACTCCTGCCCTGCCCCCTCACCCCTGCCCCACCCCCATTCCAACCACTTCCGTAAAGTCCCCACCCTAACTCCGCCCCCTCTCTGCCCCTATTGGACTCCTTCCCCAAATCCCTACCCCGGCCCCCCCTCTTCCCAGGGCGTGCTGCATTCCCCCTCCTTCCCAGCGCTTGCCACCACGAAACAGCTGTTTCACGGCAGCAAGCACTGGGAGCTCGGGGGAGAAGCGGGGACTTGGTGTGCTATGGGGAGGAGGCAGAGCAGAGGTGAGCTGGGGTGATGGGGTGAAGTGGGGAGGAACCCACCAATTTTTCCCCTTGGGTGCTCCAGCCCTGGAGAACCTACAGAGTAGGTGCCTATGACTGTGTGTTGAGCTCGCCCCAGCCATGCAGTGCAAGGACACGAGAATGAGAGCTGCCCTGTCGTTGGAGAAGCACATGGTGATTGCACTGTGGAAGCTGATTTCTCCAGACTGCTACCAATCGGTCCAGTTCAGAGTGGGAAAGCTGATGGTAGGACTCATGTTGACAAAAGTGTGCAGGGCCATTAATCGCATCCTACTCCAAAAGACTGTGACTCTGGGCAACATGCGTCACATGGTGGATGGCTTCGCACAAATGGGTTTCCCTAACTGCCGAGGGGTGATAGATGGCATGCATGTTCTAATTCTGGCACCAGACCAGCTAGCCACTGAATACATTAATCAGAAGGGGTATTTCTCTATGGTTCTCCAGGTGCTTGTGGATCACCATGGGCGTTTCACAGACATTAATGCAGGCTGGTCCGGAAAGGTACATGATGCACCCATCTTTTGTAACACTGGCCTGTTCAGGAAGCTGCAAGCTGGGACTTTCTTCTGGACCAGAAGATCACCGTAGGGGAAGTCAAAATACACATCATGATGCTGCTACTCCTTAATGCTGTGGCTTATGAAACCATACATGGGGAACCTTGACAGCTGCAAGGAGCAGTTCAACAACAGGCTGAGCAAGTGCAGAATGACTGTTGAGTGTGCTTTTGGCCATTTAAAGGCCCACTGGCACTGCCTCTATGGGAAGCTGGATCTGGCTGATGACAATATGTCTATGCTTATAGCCCACATGCCTCGCGCTCCATAATATTTGTGAAGGGAAGAGTGAAAGCTTCACTCAGGGCTGCACCACTGAGGCTCAGTGGCTGGAGGCTGAATTTGAACAGCCAGAGACCAGGGCTATTAGAGGGGAGCAGTGCAGGGCCATAAGGATGAGGGATACCTCGAGGCAGCAATTTGAAGCTGAAAGCCACCAATATTTGTTGCTATGCTTGGGAGTGCAGCGCTTGTAAAGCTAGGAGGTGATTGTGATTGGTGCAAACAATGCACTGTGAAGGTTTGAGAAAATTGCCTGTTGCTTTGCAGGGCTCTGTTTGCTTTCAAATCAAAACAATTATTTTATTAAAAAACAACAACCGGAGGAGAGAGACCAAAACACAACAACAACAAAACAAATCAGCACTGTGGGGGATCAGAGAAGGGAGGGTCCCAGGAGGAGGTTGGGTCCCAGTACACTTAAAGATTTGTGTTTGTCCAGGTATCATATGCAACTTTGTCCTATGGAGTACAGTGCAGTGGGTGTTCAGCAAGGCCAAACTGCACAGGGACAGGTGTTGAGTGCAGTGGGTACTGGGAGTCCACAGGGCTGGACTGTGACGGGGCAGGAGTGGAATGCAGTGGGTACAGACTGGAGACAGTAAGTTGATAGCAGTATGTTGGCAGTGTCTGGGGGGGTGCATGGGAAAGAGTTTTGTGACAGTGGCTGCAGGGGAGGGCGGGTGCGGAGCTGCTCAGTTTGCAGTGCTAGAAGCGCCTGGAATGTGTCCGCTTGGCACTCCATAACATTTAAGAGCGGCTCCGTGGCTTCGTTATGGTGCATCGCATTTTCCTTTCGGTGCCTCTTCTCGCTGTTCCGCCACTCCTTCAATTCCTGTTTCTCAGCAGCAGAGTGCATCATGACATCATGCAGAAAGTCCTCTTTAGTTTTTCGTGGCCCCTTCCTAATTCTGCGCAGCCGTTCAGCCGCCGATAACAAAGAGGGAGACTGGGTTCTCAAGGTCGTATCTGTGAAGCCAAAATGCAACATTTTATAGAAGCAGTATTGTTTGCAACACACTGACCACTGATTCAGTGATTTAAAACACAGCCACTATTCACACACCTGTCACTAACTGGCTGACCCCAGGCAAGCACACATGAACCACAAGACCTCCAAAATGGTGAGTAACCGGAGGGGCAGGGGAAATCAGTGTTCCAGGATCATACTGTACACTGGGCACATGGCTCTTGGGGAGACCCAGCACTGTAGGGGGGGCCTTATAATCATTATTATCCCCATGTTTTCCATGGGCTGTGTTCATTATGGAAGATATCTCACTGCTGAGGGTGAGCAAGGAATCAAAGGAGGATCTTCTCCAAGACTGCAGCTTCTGCCCTGGTCCTTATGCAGCACACCTGTGTGCAGGAATGGTCCCCCCTCCCCCGACTCCAGTTACAGCAGAGTGGGGTGGGAAAGTTACCCTTAATGAGGTAAGAAACAAAGCAGTTCTGTCAAAGAACCTGTTGCAATGGAT
Organism: Gopherus evgoodei; assembly: GCF_007399415.2. Lineage (NCBI taxonomy): Eukaryota > Metazoa > Chordata > Testudines > Testudinidae > Gopherus > Gopherus evgoodei. The sequence goes on from NC_044324.1 coordinate 170,267,235, forward strand.
TGCCCAGTATCTCCAGGAGAGTTTCCTGGAGATCTCTGAGGCAGATTCCGAGGAAGTGAGGAAGTCAATCAACACACTGTTCCGCCACTCAGACTAGGCATGTGGTATTATGTGCATCATACAGACACAAGCCTGCTTTCTGCAACCCTCCTGCCCCGAAGAACTTCCTTCAGCGATCCCTAAAATCAAAGCCAGGGGCCTCCTCTCTTGTTTGTGCTTTGCCAATCTCCGACAGCTGTAACTAGCTAGCCTCCTCAGGGGTAGAAAAGAGCTCCTGGCTGCATGCATCTCTGACCTCCGATTTGTCCTCTGCCTCTGGGTCCCCCTCCCCTTCCACATCCTTGTCCAAGATTTCCTCCTCCTGGCTCAGTCCACTCTCGACTGGCACGCGAGCCGCCAAAGTATCCACAGTGGCCTTCGCAGTGGAGGTGGAGTTGCCACCGAGTATTGCGTCCAACTCCTTACAGAACCAGCAGCTCATGGCGCAGCACCAGAGCAGCAGTTTGCCTTCTGCGCCTTGTGGTAGGTGTTCTGCGGCTCCTTCACTCTGATCCTGCACTTTAATGTTTCCCGGTCATGGCCCCTTTCTATCATGTATTGTGCAATCTGTCTGTGGGTATAATAATTCCTACGGCTGGAACGCATCTGGGACTGGACAACCTCCTCTTCCCTAATGCTGTTGAGGTCCAGCATCTTGGCATTGCTCCAAGCAGGGGATCACCTGGTGCATGGAGCAGGCATGGTCATTTGGAAAGATGTGCTGAGACCACTGCACGCGTCAGCCAGCAAACAGAAAGGGGACTTTCAAAATTCCCAAGGAATTTATGGGAGCTGGGGACTCATGGTTGGTCAGCTGAGGGCAGGACAGTAGAGTTCAAACTGATGACCAAAGAGGCAAGAACAGGCATTGTGGGACACCTCCCAGAGGCCAATTGTAGTGCTGTAATTGACCAGGGTGTCTACACTGACACCACAGCGCTGTAGCCCCAGCACAGAACTCTGTACACTTCTCATCGGGGTGGTACTTTTACAGCGCTGCAACTGCACAGTTTCTGCACACTAAGTGGCGTGGCAGTGTGTAAACCTCGGGAGTTACAGTGCTCAAAGCTGCTTTACAGGGTGGAAACTTGCCAGCGTAGACAAGGCCTTAGAGTGGTAAACCCAAAGTGATGTAGTTGTATGGCATTGCCTGTGTAGATAAGCCTAGGCTCACACCACAAGGTTGAGCAGGACCAGCTCACATTTTCAGACACAACTTGCCCTTTGTAGGCTTGGTGCAAATTACTGTTTAAAATCATATTAGTTAAAACAGGTTAGTTGATCCTGGTCAACACTGATGGGAGTCAAATGGGCATGTTAACTAGGAAAAAGGGGCACATTTAAAAACATTAGTCTCCACATGTTCACAGTCTCACACACACATTCTCTAAAACCCACCTGCATAGCCTTCTGCATGTCCAGCTACACTCACAGACATCCACACACTGACATCCACACATTGACATTACCTACATGTGGCTCTCTTTGGCCTGGTCTACACTTAAAAATTAGATCCACCTAGCTATGTTGCTCAGGGCTGTGAAAACCTAATCTACACCACCATCATCCCCAGATGTGGCTAGGTCCATAGAAGAAATTTTCCATCAACCTAACTACCACCTCTCAGAGAGGTGGATTAGGTGTATTGGTGGAAACCCCTCTTCAGTGCAGGAAGCATCTATGCTATGGTGCTACAGCAGCACAGCTGCACCACCCTAGCTGTGCGGTTGTAGTGTAGACATACCCTTACACTTATACAGCTCACTATCTCATATGCAGAGACAGAGAGAGAGAGAGCTTCTACTAGCATAAACCAAGAGTAATTCCAGTGAAATCAATAGAGCCACATTGGTGTGAAATGGCTATTGGTGAGAAAAGCAGGCTTATTGTCACACCTGCTCTCCCCCAATCTCAAATATATGCTGCACGTACATAGATGGTCTCTCAGGCACTGCACATCTGGCAAATGAGGATAAGAGAAAGGCAGGGCAGAAAGGTATTTGATGTAATCATTTTCAGGGGGAAACCCATTGCAAAACAGCACAAAACCACAAAAATAACAAAACCTGATAGCTTTTTATATTAGAAAAAAGCTGTTCTTGAGGGACCAGCTGGTGTTGAAAGTTAAAGCCCGCAAAATGTTGCTTTAGGGAAAAAAAGTGGTTCTGAAAATGTAAAGAAAAAAAACAAATATATGCCCCTTAGAAGTTAATCTGGGTTTGGAACAGAGTTGAAAATATATCTCAGTTTGTATCATTAGCATAAGGTGTAATATCCTTTTGTATGACTGGTGATTACCATTCAGTATGCACTCTGAGGGATGAAATGATAATAGAACTTGAAGGTATCTGTTGTTGGAAGTGATGACAATGCTTATCATTGCAGATAGTCTTGAGTGAAGAAGTCATGGGAAATATCAGCGGCATTAATCACAGTACAAAGAGTAAGCATGACACGCATTTTATATTTCTATGGCAATGATCAACAGAGAATAACCTGTGTGCCACTATACAGTTCAAAGCTGCATTTGCCTTAAGGGCTCTTAAGAATTTTAACCATGACAGCAAAGCTTAAGTGGTTTGTATGTGTAATCGGAACCCCATCTAATGTAAACACAGTTTAACAATATGATCAGGATCACAGAAATGGGTATGGAGAAGACTGTCAGGTAATCTAAGTAATCCCATTGGCAGGGCAGGTTTGTTCCCTACAGTGTATTTTCTGATAACTGTGTATATTTCAAGTTTGGGTGTTATTTTTCAAATACATGGGCAACAATCCCTCAAAATATGGACATCCAATGTAAACTCTGAAATTGTAACCACGTTTGTTAGTTCTTGCTTTGGGATGTGTATTTGAGCTACAGATTTCTCCAATTTCTTTTGATTAAGTAGCTAATCTGGACATTTTTCTGGACTACAGTAATTGACGTTCTTTAGGCATCTAGAATACTTATGGTAACATTATTTATTCATATCACAGTAGAGCTTGACACCCCCCAGGACTTTAAATGCTCTAGATTAGAAGGCTATCTCAGGTATACACCTGTTTTTAGAAGGATCTAAAGGAAATGATTTTGAATCTATCCATCTCTCCAATGTCTGGGCAGTAAGATTACATTTACACTTTAAGATCCTGAGGCCAAGAAGATTATCTAGCTAGGTTGTATACTAGGCTAAGTGCATTCTTGGAACTCAATCAATAATAATAGTAATTAATAATAATACTGTAGTATCATTCTCTACATTCTGAACCAGGTGATAAACTGCTAACAATTCTGGTATTTGTGGGAGGGTGAGTTTACATTATGTAGACTAAAAATAGGCAAATAGTAAGCCATTGTGTTTCATGAAAGTGACTGGACAAAATACAACAACAGGAGCAGAGATCAATTTAAAAATATTTTATTAATAATATGTTTGTGCCTCTATGGAACATTTCCTTGAAGAGTCTTGAAGTGCTTTACAAACAGAAATAAATTAAATTTCATAATATTCCTTTGAGGTGGGTAAGGAATCCATAGGAATGACTTTATCCACCGTTGAAATGCAGCCACTTCTGAAGTGGAACGAATCATTTCTTCAGTAGCACCCAGCAACACTATACAACAGATTATTTATTCATGTAGCACCAGTGTGTAGGTGCTTTATGGATGTTTAGGAAAAAAGGTCCCTGCCTTGAAGGGTTTAAAATGAGGAAGGACACAGTATTCAATTGAAAAACTACAGCAGGAATCTAAGAAGAGTGTAATGATTGGAGCTGGAATTTGGCCAGGGTAATGGGGTGAACATTCTTACTCAGACAAATGGTGGGATTTTTAATCACCAAACATTTTACTATAAGATTTGTTCAAATTAATAATAAATAAAAGTCTCACTTTATCTTCTCAGCATGGAAACAGCACTCAGATTTGGTTTAGTTACACACAAAACCGTTACACTGTAATCACAAACAGACTGGAGGTGGAAAAAGGCCCATGTTTCAAAGGGGCCTCCAGATTATACTATTACTCCCATTGTGCAGCACAAACATCCGTGTATCAGTGTAGATCTCTTAATCTGTACTTGACTGTGATTACATCTTCCCTGAGCCCTCCCCAGCTTTAGGACAGCAGTGCTGTAGAAGGCACACAATCAAAAATGAAGATCAGAATTGTAGCTATACTAGAGGGCATGGCTTAGCAGTCCAAGCATCATTCTTCAGATACCTGTTCTCCGTGATCTTCGTGACTTCTGTTTTTGAAGGGCAGACGGTTGTTAAAGGCACTAGGCCAGGTTGGTAGTAGTTCTGTGCCCGAGATGAGACCAACAGGAGCCAGAGACAAGGCTTCTGTAGTGGTAGGGCCTACTGCAAAGTGAGCGGGTGGAGACACACACTACAGTGGGTCACAGGCTTGTACCTCTACTCTCAGACGAGCCAGCAAGCGCATGTTCTGAGGACATACAGGCATATGTCCAAGGGCTTTGTGTGTGGATGGGTTATGTGTTGGCAGCGGGGCAGGGGAGGGAGATGTTGGGTGTAAGCATGTGGAGACCTGCAGCTATAGCCATACCTTTGCTTCTGTGTCCTTGATGAGCACAGCAGTCTCAAAGGGGTGTGAATGGAGAAACAATCCCTAAGGTAGCTTAGTCTGAGTCCATTAAGTGTTTTAAGGATTGAGATTTGAACTGGACCTGCTGGTAGACAGGGAGGCAGCGCAGGGCACAGGGCATTGCAGTGAGCTTTTTTTGGCTAGTCCCATTCGTTCCAGTGGCAAGCTGGAGCTTGTGGTTGACCTTGATCAACAACCCAAGGAATCTGCATTAATCATGTCTTGAGGCATCCGACATGTAGATCATTATTGCAGTCTGTAGTGTCCTAGGTAAGTGAAGGCAGGAGAAGGCATTCATTATTACAGTCATTACCTGGCTCTCAAGGAGCAATGATGAGTCTAGAATTTCTACAGGGCTTTGCACTACTCAGACAACTGGGCTTTTTCCTTTCCCCCCATCCTTTTGAGACTCAGAAAGGAAGATAGATATGGGGTTCTCAAACTGGGGGTCTCGAGGTTATTACATGGGGGGTTGCGAGCTGTCAGCCTCTACCCCAAACCCCGCTTTGCCTCCAGCATTTGTAATGGTGTTATTAAATAAAAACACTTTTTAATATATGTAAGGGGGTCACGAGGTTATTACATGGGGGGTTGCGAGCTGTCAGCCTCTACCCCAAGCCCCGCTTTGCCTCCAGCATTTGTAATGGTGTTATTAAATAAAAACACTTTTTAATATATGTAAGGGGGGGTTTCATTCAGAGGCTTGCTATGTGAAAGGGGTCACCAGTACAAAAGTTTGAGAAACCCTGTGCTAGATAAACCAAACCCCATACATTGTACAGCATGGGCCTTTTCAGTGAGACCTCAGTTGAAAAAATGGTCCTTTCAGCCCAGGATGGACTTTAAAGATCTAATAGCTGAAGTGCAGGTGTTTGCCCTATTGTTTTTGGCCAAATGTTTTCCTTTCCTCCCTTATGCAGTGTGTTTCTGTGCTGCCTTCCACCTCTGCGATTGCTCTAGTTCAGATGTACCTATGCAGTCAGTGACGCATTTTGGGATCCTTGAGAATGAAAGGCTCTGGATGTTACACTATTATTAATAGTGAAAGTAGCGCAGTTTGTCTTCGCCTTTTAAGTCAAGGCAAGTTTCAAGTCCTAATACCAGGAACTGCTTAGCAAATCTGGAGTGAACAGGGCACTGTCCCTTTAAAATACACACGCCCACATCACAGAGCTTGAATTCTTTCCACAGCGGTCTCACATATTATACAAACATTTTAAGGGAGAGATACAAAAATAGGCCCAAAGACAAATCAAAAGAAGAATGTTACTAACAGGGACACTAAGGGACCCAGCAGACTTACTGCTCACTAACAAACCCCTAGGGCCAGGAAAACAGCCACAGCCCCATTCTGCTCTCAGTTACACTGCCAAAAATCCAGAGTTACTCCATGGATTTGAATGGTTTCTCTGGATTTACATTAGTGTGGCTGAGGGCAGAATTTGGCACCAGGAGTCCAGCTTGCTCCTAATATAAAAAGTTAATTAATTACTACAACAGAGGGGATTATATTCATAGTACGCAAACATTACAGTATTGTCAGATAATTAGGCTGTTCAACAGAGAAACTAGGATTAGGGCCCCCAATTTGCCCTGAGTTACACAGGTATAACTCTCCTTATGCCAAAACCTGCCTCCTAGGGGTGAAATTCACTCCTGTTCAGAGAACCAGCCTCAGACCTAAGCACCACTTCAACTCTATGTTAACTTGACTTAAATGGCGCCTAGGCCTTATGTGAGCTGTCTGCACAGGGGTGAATCTCACCCAGTCACCCCAGCGTAAGACTAGAGCCTGTCCATAGATGTCCGTGAGCTCACATTGGTGCAACCGAAAACAGAGGTTGGCCCACTGACTTCAATACAGGGGCAAATCCTGGAGTCCATGTTATAAACATCAAAGGGAGTTGTACCAAAAAAAATTCTGGCAGAACTGGGCCTTTTGGACCAAATCTTGGTCTCCCCAAAGTTATAAGCAAAACCTCCATTGGTTTCAAGTGGAGCCAGGATTTGGCCCTGTATTTGTAACCTACTCTTCTGTCACATTGTTTGTCTCTATCATTATGACAGAAAACATTGGTTTCCACCAGTTCCAGCTGGCCTATGTGATTTAATAGTGGCATTTGTGGATGTGTTCAGCTCTGTTCTAAGAGTGAATAGTGCCAGTGTCACCAAACTTCAGATTTCCCCTGTCTGTCCTCAGCCAGCTAAATTCTCAGGTGTACTATTTTGAATCATCACTTCACCTTCACTTTCTGTACATATCTAAGCAGTTAAAGGACGTTCTAGGCTGTTGTCACAAGGCAGGCCCTAAGTTGAATTGGGTCCTCCGGAATTTATGCATCTAGCTGTCCTCTGTACCTGTGACAGGTCCTACCATCCCTGGGTATCCACTGCTCCCTCTTACCCACAACAGCTTCTGGTTTTGGCAAATCCCCTCTTCATCTGTTTGTCAGGCTCTGTGGGCTCTTATGTCCCCCTATGTGGACCAGAAAGCCCAGCGAGCAAGGGAGACAAAGCAAAACTCCCCAAATGGGAGAGGACAGCTAGGGAATTCACTTTCTACTGACCTTGGCACCACAGATGGAGAATCAGAGATGCTATTCTAGCTGGCAGGTCAGGTGTCACAGTGGAGCACTATGCAGATAATAGTTCATGTGTAGGGACACTGCTCAGCAATCTCTCCCAGCACAAACCTCTGTGGCTGCCCCCTGTAGTTATTGGGGGTGATCCACACTTGCCTTGAAAGATGAACCCACAGTGACAAGCACCCCAATAATCGCCACCCTAATTCCCCACCTAATTGCCCAAACAACATTGCATCCTATAAACATGTGAGGTGAGCTAGTGATGGTTTCCCAGGCCCATCCTGCCTTTCACACATTGCAGAGATTCTAGTACCAGCCCTAGGCAGTTCATCTCATTTAAGAATTTTACACATGTCAAGGATTCTTTAGATGAAGGACACCTTCATATTAAGTGATAGCTGAAGGTCAAGAGGTTCAGAGTTTGAGGTGAGAGATGAGAGATGAGCACAAGCCAGAGCATTTGGATCAGGTTCTAGATTTTAAACTCCCCAGACTGGAGCTGTTCAGATTTAGGGTTTTGGTTTAGTAAAAGGTTGAGTCCCTTTGTGAAATATAGATGCAGATCAGGGTTCAGATTCTGGTTCCCTCACGCACAGTCCAGAAGTGCTTAAATCCCAGGCTGTCTCTAGTTCAAAAGCTTTTCTAACTTACTCATGAATCAGAAGTTCAGGCTACTGCGATGCTCAGACTTGTTTTCAACCTGTGCTACTCTAAATGACTGATTTAGTGCATTTAGCCTGATCTCCAAATGCTCAAACAGATCCCTTCTAGAATTTACCTGTCACTGTTTCAAACTAACAAAGAGGTTAGCTAATGAAACCTACATAAGTGTCAGGGAGAAGAATCACTCAGAATAGAGAAAATAACCTGCACTGGATACCTGTCTTTACCTATGTTGTCTACTCATCGCTCCTGCTTGCCAAACAGCCACCTTTAAGGGTATGTCCACACTGCAGTTGGGAGATGTGATTGCAGCACGTATAGATAGATCCAGAAAAGCTTTGATCTAGCTAAATCAAAGCTAGCTGAGAGGAACAATAGCAGTAATGCTGTGGTAGCTAGGCAGCAGCATGGGTTAGCTACTCAAGTAGTACCCAGAATCCTGGGTAGCTTCCTGGGACAAGCCTGTACCACCATCTGTGCAGCTGCGGCTTCACTGCTATTGTTACTAGAACTGTTTGTGACAATGCTGTCAGTATGAGCCATCTGACACCAGCACGGTCTCTGCCCACAGGATTAAGATCCTGGTTCTCTACTCCTTTTGTTCTCCCTTTTCAGGCAGCTTTTTATTAGAGATGAGCCTGAGTCAAAAAAAAAATTCAGTGCTGCTCTTGATCCAGTTCTAAACTACTCTAAGCTCAGGTTCAGCAACCCAGCAGGTTGGGTCCATTTCTACTCCAGCTACAAAAGGCTGCAATTTCACCCTACCCAGTTCTCTTCCCAGCTCCTGTGTAACTATCACTACATCAGACAGAATGTCTGGCTTCTTTCAAGAGCTCTTGGGAAATATCACTGAGATTAAAGATTTTTGTATGTGACACATGCAGCTGCCACTGCCTTGCACAAAGATTCTTGTCTGCACAGCTGATCACTGGGTTCTGTTGAAGTACGGGTCATTCTCATTGCCACTTGCTTATTTTCCAGTAGCCTTGGACATCTTCATTCCTCATTAGGACTTTTGCCATCTGATGCTTGGATGACAGTGGAGTGTAGAGGGAGTGATTTAGAGATTCTCCTTGACAGTGTTGGAAAGGCCCTTTCACCCTCTTCCCTGCCCCTAACCACCTCCTCTCCCCTCTAATTGCCTGCACTATTCAGGGAAGTGTTCCTATTACAGCACTTCACAAACCATTTTGCCCCTCAGCTAACATTCCTGTATTCTCTTTTCATGCCACTTGCTTTAAGCAACCTTCTCCTTTCTGCCAAGGCTGGTATGAATCCTTCTGAGATCACAGACCCTATTATCAGGTCCTCTCAAGTATTCATTTGCCTGGAAATATGGAAAATAACAGGGTACTAGGGGCTATCTGATTTAATTCTTTGTTTCCTGGATCATTTAGTTCTCTTTATACCATAGTTTGGTTGGGGTTTTTCTTTGGGAAAAGCAGCTGCTATATTTGGAAGTGTCCTGAGACTCTCTTTCTCTAAACCATTTGTTTTCTTAGCATTTGATGGGAGCTGCCCATCAAATCTGTCTTGCTGCTTTCCCAACTTCTTTCCCACCACCCCTTGGTTCCTACTCTCCCTTTCCAGCCAGTCCCAGGCTCCCCTAACCTCAACCTGTCATAAACAGATAGTTAAGGGTTAATGTCTCTTTTACCTGTAAAGGGTTAACAAACAGGGAACCAAACACCTGACCAGGGGACCAATCAGGAGACAAGATACTTTCAAATCTCCGTGGAGGGAAGCCTTTGTTTGTGTTTTTTGGGTTTTGCTTTGTTCTCTCTGGGCTCTGAGAGTGACCACACGTACCTACAGGCTCTCTAATCTTCTATTCCAATTTTGTAAGTACAAAGGTAGAAAGGCAGTATAGTCTTTTTATTTGTTTTTCTTTATTTGCAAATGTGTATTTGGCTGGAAGTATTTTAAATTGTATTTCTGCTGGTGGAGGTTTTTTCTCCAGTTTCTGTAAGCTGACACACCCTGTATTATTCCATCTTGAATTTACAGTGATTTTCTTTATTCTTTTTTTCTTTTATTAAAAGTTTTGCTTTTAAGACCTGTCTGATTTTTCCCCTTGTTGAGGCTCAAGGGAATTGAGTCTGTACTTAACAGGGAAGGAGAAGGGTAGAATCCCTTTGTTTAGATTCACGGAGCTTGAATCTGTATATCTCTCCAGGAGCCTGGGGAGGAGAAGGGGAGGGAAATGGTTTTTTCCCCTTTGTTGTGAGACTCAAGGAATTTGGGTCTTGGGGGTCCCCAGGGAAGGTTTTGGGGGAGACCAGAGTTTATCAGGCACTCTACTCTAAGTCCTGATTGGTGGCAGCACTACAGGATCTAAGCTGGTAATTAAGCTTAGGGGAATTCATGCTAGTACCCATATTTTGGACGCTAAGGTTCAGAACTGGGAATTATACTATGACACAACCCCCAGTCAATTTTCCTCTCTCCTTCCTATCAGCCTCCAGTTCAGACTCTGGCCCACCTCCCTGGCTTCTTGTCCGAATCTATTTTTCCTCCCATGCCTGGCTCTTGTCCTCTCTGCATTTGATTCAGGCAGCTTCCTCCTACACACAGCCTGTCCCAAGAAGGATGAGCTTTAAGGGCACACGAGAGACTGTCTCCCTTCTTGCATTTCAGGTGCTTGGACCCGGCACAGCTCATAGCAGCCCAGAGCTGCAAGTACAAAGAAAGTCCTGCTCAGACCCAGGCTGGAGCATGCCCATTGATGATGGAGTCTCCAGGGGATTAGCTGTGAAGCTCTAGCTAATCTCTACTGAGCATGTGTGTACCGCAATTTTTCAAAGGTTTATACCTTGGCCAAATTTGGGCAGATTTTCACAAGGCTAGCAAAAGGCATGACACTGACACAAAGGCCACCCTCACCCCCACAAAATTGCAAGTTCCACCCCAAAACATGGGGGGACACTAGAGCTTCTTGAAGAATAGGTCACCAGAAATTTTTAACATGGCAACACATCATCATTTTCCCTAGCCTTGTCCTTGGAAACGGCTGATCTGTTCTGGCTGAAATTTTCCAAAAACCTCAGTGTGAAGAAGACACCTGATGTAAAATTTCAGCCAGAACAGATAGAGTTTGGCAAAGGTATGAGCACCTGAAAATAGGGTCTTATAATGGGATGTGTCAGACAACCTTAATAATAGGTGGTACTTTCAACTCTGTCTATAAATAATAGTCTATAGGCAGATTGGTCTTGTGGGTAGGAAGCTGGCCTGCTGGGACTCCATCTCAGCCACTCTTTGACTCTGACACCACGGGCAAGTCACTTCATGTCTCTGTCCTTCTGCTTTCCCCTCACCTTTTGTCTGCCTGCATAGATTGCAAATTCTTTAAGTAGGCCAAGGATTGTGTCTTACTGTGCATTTGTATTGTGCTTAGCACAGTGCAGCTCAGTCTCCGTTGGTACCATCTACCATTATTGCACTACTACAAATAATAATAATTGCATAATTCTTATTTTAGTAGTATTTTTAGGCTGTCAACACTACAAAACAAAGTGAGATGTTTGGTAGAATATATCTATGCAAGTATCAAAAGTAAATCTTCACCTGCTTATCTCTGTATACAAACCTTTTAGAACTTGCTTTGACAAGGATTAAAGGTGTGTTGTAAATCCTAGTCAAGACAAGGCCTTAGAAACGATCATGTTCTCACTTTACAGCTGCTTTATTACTCTGTCTTGAGCCTCTTCTATACTCTCTGTGGGTGAAACTCATCCTTGGGCTGAGGGCCAGTACAAGGCCTGTTCCTCTCTTAAACCCTTTTGACAGGTTGAAGTGGGACCTAAGTGGTGCACAGGCCTTGTTCTGGTCCTCTGCACATGGGTGAATTTCATCCAATGAACATGTATAACCCCCATTAGCTGTACTGGGAACTGCGTGCACCCAGGGAGGGCAGAATAGATGCTACAGTGCAGTAGCAAGACTCAAGAATCATGTTTTGTTTTTAAAGCTGGAATTTAATGCTGGTCAAAGGGGTGAGGTTGAAGAAATCCTGGACGCTCTTATTTATCCACAGAATAGGTACAACAGAGGCAACTGCCGTTTAGGCTTCCCCACCTTGCCCTTTCAATGTATTGTAACCATGCTGTGGAGAGGAAAAAAGGGAATTTAGTCCTTTTGTCCATTACATTCTTAGCTTCTTTGCCAGTGAGAGAACCAACTATTGACAGTTGTGACATGAGCACCTGTCCACTACAAACTAAACTGAGATCCCAAACTCATTTCATGTCGGACACCAAAACGGCATCACAGGTTCACAACTATTAATTGCTCCCTCCTTAGGCTGAAATCAAGCAGGTGTCTTATAAATAAATGGCTGTATGTCCCATTACCAATTCCCTTAGCCATCCACTTCTTCATAAGAGCTAGTTCTTAACTGTTTTGTTAATACTGTTCTGTAGATTTAGGGTGATCCACTGAAGAAAGTCTTTGTACTAGGAGCTGCTGGCTACCTGGTTGCAGATGTGACTAAGAGGTGAGATGGAAACCTTTCAGAATTACACTATGCGCCATTTCTCTCAGGATCACATCTGAAGGAGCCAAGCTACAGGTTGTGGCTTGCAGGGCCGGCCCTAGACCAAATGGCACCCCAGGCGAGGAGCGTCTTCGGTGCCCCCCTGCCCATTTGTTAAACTTTTGAATACCTTATTTTTATTGCATTTGTAGTCCATTTAATGCCTTTGATGCATGATTTGCATGCATGATTTCTTCCTGTCATATCAGACAATAAATTTGCATGCTAGGATCTGTAAATCGGTATTGATTCATGTCATATATAATCAAGTAAAAAATTGTTTCCTCTAAGCTTATAGAAACTTCCTAAATTTAAAAATAACTGAAATGTACTAACATCAAGAAATTGAACCAAGTACCAACATTGGGTGGTCCAGTTTTAAATAATGTTAATGAGGTGACAGCCTTAGAATGTTAACACTAGTTCTTTAATTCAAAAGGTTGCTTTTCTCACCTTTGCCCTCACTATCTGAAGCACAGCGTCAGAGAAAGGTCTACAGAGGTGCAGAACATTCTTGGAGGTTAGTGAAAAATGAATCCATACACAGAATACCTCAAACATTTTACTTCAAACATTCTATTTTTCCTTTTGCCGCTAACAACAAAAACAGCACCCCAAGCTTGGCGCCCTCCAAACCTGGCACCCAAGGTGGCCATCTGTGTCACCTGCCCCTAAATCCAGCCCTGGTGGTTGGATAGTAACAGAACCGAGGTCTAGCTGTGATATACGTTCTTAGAGAGTCTTGATACCCTGCATTAAATGAAACTGTTTCAGTCCAAATTTCTTACTGCTTACAAATTACTTTTTTATTGCTCAATATACCATGTTCCAGACAATATATTATATTTTATATAGCAGACTTCTCAGAAAGCTGGGAAATTGAAAAAAGAATGTGCTGCCCTCCTTTTGAACTTTGAACCACAATTCAGTCAGAGGCTGATTTGTCTGTAGATGTGAATGTGTAATGCTGGTGGAAGCTGCCAGTCTGAATGCCTGGTAGGGGGACTGAAGTCCTCTAGTTATCACTGCAGGAACTGCCGCAGCACCCGCTTCCCTTATGCCGCTCCACCCCTAATCTGGAGGGACTGGTCTAAGGAATGAGGGGGCTGTTTAGTAACCAGGAACCAATCCTGTCTCTCTGCTGAGACTGCCTCCAGGTTTGTAAGGCCTGTTGGACTGAGACCACCAGCTAGTTTTATATAAAGTGCTGATCAGACCTCAAATGGTGACAACATTTAGACACAAACAACCTGGGCTGGATTTCACCTGGCTACCTAGAAATAAAAGTACCTGTAGTGCATTAGCAATCTTCTGAGCCATCCCATCCCTGTCAGTAAGGAGCAATGGATGTGTTTGGGTAACCTGCTGGTATGTCTTTCTAATCTTAAAAAAAAAACGGGCAAACACTCACAAACATATTTCACCCACAGGCAGAAGAGCTAAAACGTCTCAGTTCAGTCCCTGCTGTTGTAATCCATAATGATAGAATATGCTGTACGGTGTTCAAAGCAGCAGGGTAGATCCTGCAGAATTATGTACTACCAGCAAGGATACTCTTAAATCTAAATATTAAACACTGCAAGGGGGGCTGGATGTCTCAGGTGATTCATACTGGGATATGGAGCCTTTTCACTGTACTGTCTGTTACCGGCTGGGATCTAGCCCAATGGCCGTTTAATGATGTCAGTGACATAGGTTGCTGGATCTCTGTTCCTAGGGTCAGGGACTCCACATGATAAATAGAGCCATCTTGAATGGTACCTCTATGGGCACATTTAGTAGAGATACCAAGAAGGATGAAGGCTCTTGCCTGAAAAGTGGCTTCTACAGGTCACTGATAGCGCAGTGTGTGGAATGATTTCACAGCCTTATATGCTGAGGCCCAATGGACTTGATGGTTTTCAGTCTGGATAAAACTCAGGAACCTTTTCCCCCTTGAGCTAAAGGAGCATGTCAGTTGGATGTAGTAGTAAGATTTGTTTGCTCAGCCTCCAGTTAGTAGAGGGCAACATGGTCACATCTGCTAGAGCAAGTCTAACACTCCATTAGAATCTTTTTTTGCTATTTCAGCCACTGTTGCCCTCGTATCAATTTTTAATTTAAGGTTCCTACCATTTAGATCCATGCTTCTGGTCTATGGAGGATATAGTCCCTAGAAATATGCACTCATTGTCATCAGGTGATAACACTCCCTCTTGGAGTGTTTCCACTGCCCTCAGTGACCGGCATGCTATTGCAAAATGTCCGATTTTGTGCCATCTCCTACATTCTGCCTCTTTTGCTGCTCTTGGTGTCTTAGTGTCTTGCCACATCTTCCACAGCTTTTCCAAGCTTCTCTCCAACTCAGGTTCTCTGGTCTCCCACTCTCTAGTTGTGCAGTGTTAGTATGTTGTAAATTTGGTCTGACTGTTTTTTTGGTCTGACTGTGTTTTTTCTCTTTGCTACTGTGTCAGTATTGTTTCAGGTGGTCTCCCCTATGCTGCAAGCATGCAAGTTGCACAATTGTTTCTTTATGGCTGTTATAACCTTATTCCCAGATTCTGGACCTTAGCGTCCAAAATTTGGGGGTTAGCATGAAAACCTCCAAGCTTAGTTACCAGCTTGGACCTGGTACTGCTGCCACCACCCAAAAAATTAGAGTGTTTTGGGGCACTCTGGTCCCCCTGAAAAACCTTCCCTGGGGACCACAAGACCCAAATCCCTTGAGTCTCACAACAAAGGGAAATAATCCTGATTCCCTTCCCCCCTCCAGGTGCTCCTGGAGAGATACACAGACACAAGCTCTGTGAAACTACGCAGAGTGAGTCCCCCTCTCCGTTCCCAATCCTGGAACAAAAGCACTTTCCTCTTCACCCAGAGGAAATGCAAAATCAGGCTAGCAATCCAACACACAGCTTTCCCCTGATTTCTTCCTCCCACCAATTCCCTGGTGAGTACAGACTTAATTTCCCTGAAGTAAAGAAAACTCAACAGGTCTTAAAAGAAAGCTTTATATAAAAAAGAAAGAAAAAATACAAATGCTCTCTCTGTATTAAGATGATACAACACAGGGTCAATTGCTTAAAAGAATATTGAATAAACAGCCTTATTCAAAAAGAATACAAATCAAAGCACCCAGCACTCATATTCATGCAAATACCAAAGAAAAGAAACCATAGAACTTACTATCTGATCTCTTTGTCCTTACACTTAGAAACAGAAGACTAGAAAGTAGAAAGTACTTCTCCAAAGCTCAGAGACAGCAGGCAGACAGACAAAAGACTCAGACACCCACTTCCCTCCACCCAAAGTTGAAAAAATCCGGTTTCCTGATTGGTTCTCTGGTCAGGTGTTTCAGGTGAAAGAGACATTAACCCTTAGCTATCTGTTTATGACACGCCCCCCAAATTGCAGACAGTGGGGAAGCTCACTGGCGGCAATTTCCTTCTAGAACTTGAAAATAAACAGATTAATACAACACATGCACCTTTACATATACTACTAAGTATATAACTAACAGACTTTTACATTTTAAGAACACTTTTTAACTACTGGACTCTGGGAAACTCTCACGGGAGAGTGCATCAGCAACTTTGTTAGAAGCTCCTGTGATGTGTTGAATTTCAAAATCAAAATCTTGGAGAGCTAAACTCCACCGAAGAAGTTTCTTGTTGTTACCCTTGGCAGTATGAAGCCACTTTAGTGCAGCATGGTCAGTTTGTAGTTGGAACCGCCGTCCCCAAACATATGGGCGTAGCTTTTCCAGGGCGTACACAATGGCATAGCATTCCTTTTCACTGACTGACCAGTGACTTTCCCTCTCAGACAGTTTCTTGCTGAGAAACACGACAGGATGGAAGTTGTGATCTGTTGCTTCCTGCATGAGCACTGCTCCTATACCACGCTCAGATGCATCTGTGGTTACTAGGAATGGCTTGTCAAAATCCGGGGCCCTGAGCACAGGGTCCGACATGAGCGTTGCCTTAAGCTGGGTAA
The DNA here is from genome assembly GCF_007399415.2 of Gopherus evgoodei. Classification (NCBI taxonomy): domain Eukaryota; kingdom Metazoa; phylum Chordata; order Testudines; family Testudinidae; genus Gopherus; species Gopherus evgoodei. Next base: position 170,283,622 of record NC_044324.1, read on the forward strand.
AGGCTTTTTGACACTCATCAGTCCACTTAACGGCATTTGGCTGGGTCTTTTTGGTTAGGTCGGTCAATGGGGCAGCGATTTGGCTGTAGTGTGGTACAAATCGCCTGTAGTATCCGGCCAAGCCTAAGAAGGATTGGACCTGTTTCTTTGACCTTGGGACAGGCCACTTTTGGATAGCAACCACCTTGGCCTGTAGGGGGTTTATGGTTCCTCGACCCACCTGGTGCCCCAGGTAAGTCACTCTGTTTTGGCCTATTTGACACTTTTTGGCCTTAACAGTTAGTCCTGCCTGCCTGATGCGCTCAAAGACCTTTTCCAGGTGTAGTAGGTGTTCGGGCCAGGAGTCTGAAAAAATGGCCACATCATCGAGGTAGGCAACTGCAAATTCTCCCAGTCCAGCTAGTAGACCGTCTACCAGCCTCTGGAAGGTGGCGGGTGCATTTCGAAGGCCGAAAGGAAGGACATTGAATTCATACACCCCCGCATGGGTGACGAATGCTGACCTCTCCTTGGCAGGTTCATCTAGCGGTACTTGCCAGTACCCCTTGGTTAAGTCTATTGTAGAGATGAACTGGGCACGTCCCAACTTTTCCAATAGCTCATCAGTACGTGGCATTGGATAGTTGTCCGGACGAGTTACAGCATTTAGCTTACGGTAGTCCACGCAAAAGCGTATTTCCCCATCTGGTTTGGGTACCAGAACCACTGGAGATGCCCATGCACTGGTAGATGGGCGGATTATACCCATCTGTAGCATGTTCTGGATCTCCCGTTCTATAGCAGCTTGGGCATGAGGAGACACCCGGTAGGGTGGGGTTCTGATTGGGTGAGCATTACCTGTATCAATGGAGTGGTATGCCCGTTCAGTCCGTCCTGGGGTGGCTGAGAACAATGGGGGCGAAGCTAGTGCACAGCTCCTTGATTTGTTGCCGCTGTAGACGTTTCAGGGTGGTTGAGAGGTTCACCTCTTCCACGCCACCGTCTTTTTTTCCGTCGTAGTAGACACCGTCAGGCCACTCAGCATCATCTCCCTGGACTGTAAACTGACAAACCTGTAAGTCTCTGGAATAGAAAGGCTTGAGAGAATTAACATGGTACACTTTAGGCTTTAGGGAGGAATTGGGAAATGCTATGAGGTAGTTTACAGCTCCCAGGCGCTCTTGGACCGTGAATGGCCCTTCCCATGATGCTTCCATCTTATGGGCCTGTTGCGCCTTCAAGACCATAACCTGGTCTCCTACCTTGAAGGAACGTTCTCTGGCATGTCTGTCATACCAGGCCTTTTGCTCTTCTTGAGCATCCTTTAGGTTCTCTTTAGCAAGGGCTAAAGAGTGTCGGAGGGTGCTTTGTAGGTTGCTTACAAAGTCCAGAATGTTAGTTCCTGGAGAAGGCGTAAACCCCTCCCATTGCTGCTTCACCAACTGTAATGGCCCCTTAACCTCGTGACCATACACAAGTTCAAATGGTGAAAACCCTAAACTGGGATGTGGTACAGCCCTGTAGGCAAACAGCAACTGCTGCAACACTAGGTCCCAATTATTGGCGAATTCGTTGATGAATTTTCTTATCATGGCCCCCAAAGTTCCATTGAACCTTTCCACCAGGCCATTGGTTTGATGGTGGTACGGGGTGGCAACCAAGTGATTCACCCCATGAGTTTCCCACAGTTTTTCCATGGTCCCTGCCAGGAAATTAGACCCTGAATCTGTAAGGATGTCAGAGGGCCACCTACCCTGGCAAAGATGTCTGTTAGGGCCAGGCACACAGTGTTAGCCCTGGTGTTGCCTAGAGCTACTGCTTCTGGCCATCGGGTAGCAAAGTCCACTAAAGTCAGTACGTACTGCTTTCCTCTGGGCGTCTTTTTTGGGAAAGGGCCCAGAATATCCACAGCTACTCGCTGAAATGGGACCTCAATTATGGGGAGTGGCTGGAGAGGGGCCTTGACCTGGTCTTGAGGCTTACCCACTCTTTGGCATACCTCACAAGACCGGACATACTTGGCAACATCCTTGCCCATCCCCTCCCAGTGGAAGGACTTCCCCAACCGGTCCTTGGTTCGGTTCACCCCAGCATGGCCACTGGGATGATCATGGGCTAAGCTTAAGAGCTTCTCCCGGTACTTAGTTGGGACCACCAACTGTTTTTGCGGCTGCCATTCTTCCCGGTGTCCACCAGAAAGAATTTCCTTGTATAAAAGTCCTTGGTCTATAACAAACCGGGATCGATTTGAAGAGCTGAGAGGCGGTGGGGTGCTCCGTGCCGCCGCCCACGCTTTCTGAAGGCTGTCATCTGCTTCCTGCTCAGCCTGGAACTGTTCCCTTGAGTCTGGGGACACCAGTTCTTCCTCAGACTGTGGACTTGGGCTTGGTCCCTCTGGAAGCGATGTAGGTGATGGGGTTGTTTCCGTTGCTGGTGAACCGCTCTCCGCTGGTGCACCTGAGGGTATTTCAGGCTCTGGCTGAGCCTTTTGGGTATGGCTGTCTTTTGCTTCTGCCAGTTCTGGCTTGCTGGCGCCCTCTGGCGTTGAGTTTGAAGATGTGGTTGCACTTGCTGGTGCTGGTTGTTGTTCCAGTTCCGGGCCTGGGACTGGAGATGCTGTGGCTGTTTCAGTGGTAGGCATGGAATCCGGGTCCACTGCCTCTGTCTGGGTCTCAGGTAACACAGACGGGGCTTCTGTGGACGGCTCAGGAACAGGAATGGGTTTGGAAGCTTGCCTGGTTTGGCTACGGGTAACCATTCCCACTCTCTTGGCCCGCCTCACCTGGTTGGCCAAGTCTTCCCCCAGTAGCATGGGGATAGGATAATTGTCATAGACTGCAAAAGTCCACATTCCTGACCAGCCTTTGTACTGGACAGGCAGTTGAGCTGTAGGCAAGTCTACAGCTTGTGACATGAAGGGGTAAATTGTAACTTTGGCCTTTGGGTTGATGAATTTGGGGTCAACGAAGGATTGGTGGATAGCTGACACTTGTGCCCCCGTGTCTCTCCACGCAGTAACCTTCTTTCCGCCCACTCTCAAATTTTCCCTTCGCTCCAAGGGTATTTGAGAGGCATCTGGGCCTGGGGATCTTTGGGGTGATGGTGGTGTAATGAATTGCACTCGCATGGTGTTCTTGGGACAGTTGGCCTTGATATGTCCCGGTTCATTACACTTAAAGCATCTTCCATCTGATGGGTCACTGGGCCGAGGTGAGTTACTGGAGACTGGTGAGATTGAAGAGTAGGGTATCTGTGGCTTTACTTGGGTGGTATGGAGGGTCTTTGGCTGTCCTCGGTTGTAGGGTTTATGGTCTGTGTGCCCCCTGGGGTAATCGTTCCCCTTGACAGTAGCTTTTTTGCTTTCTGCCAGTTCCATCCATTTGGCTCCAATCTCCCCCGCCTCAGCGATAGTTTTGGGATTTCTATCTTGTATGTACCGTGTGATGTCTTCAGGAACACCATCCAAGAACTGCTCCATTTGTATGAGGAGGTTCACTTCTTCCAATGTTTGAATGTTGTTTCCTGTTAACCAGGCCTCATAGTTTTTTGCAATGTAGTAGGCGTGTTTGGGAAATGACACCTCTGGTTTCCATTTTTGGGTTCTGAAGCGCCGACGGGCATGATCTGGGGTTATCCCCATCCTGTATCTGGCCTTGGTTTGAAAAAGTTTATAGTCATTCATTTGCGGCTTGGGCATTTCAGCTGCCACCTCTGCTAAAGGTCCACTGAGGTGTGGCCTTAATTCTACCATGTACTGGTCTTCGGGGATGCTGTACCCAAGACAGGCTCTTTCAAAATTTTCCAAGAAGGCCTCGGTGTCATCACCTGCCTTGTAGGTGGGAAATTTCCTGTGCTGTGGAGCAATAATTGGCGCCGGGTTGTTAGGGTTGGCTGGCACATGCAGCCCAGCTTTTGCCATCTCCAGTTCATGTTTTCTCTGTTTTTCCTTCTCTTCATTCTCTTTTTGTTGTTTTTCCATTTCTTTTTGTTGTTTTTCCATTTCTTTTTGGTGCTTTTCCATTTCTCGGCGGTGGGCCAACTCTTCTTCTTCTTGCTTCCTTCTGTGGGCCAACTCATCTTCTTCTAGTTTTCTTTTGTGTGCTGCCTCTTGGGCTGCCTGTTCTCTTTGGAAGGCTGCCAGTTTGATGCTTTCTTCCTTTTCTTTTATCTCCATCTCTTTTTGTTTTATTTCCAGTTGTCGCCTGTGTTCAGCTTCTTTTAATTGGTCTTCGGCCTCCATTTTTGTCCTGGTAGACATGGTTCCTGTTTTCTTGTGTTGGGGTGCCCTCCGGTGTTTCTCTTTTGAACTGCAGGCTCTGTTGCCTCCTGAAGTCTGCCTAGCAACAGTGCTTTTTTCCCTTTCTCTCTCTAGCTAATGTTCAATGAAGGGAAACCAGAAAAACCACTTTATTTGCATGCATATAGAGTGCTGGTATGACTCTCAATGGGAGTGCTATTGCATGACAAAAGACCCTTAACAGTCTTCTCGCTTAACATGCAAACCACAAACGGCTAGAGAGAGCAGAAAAAAAAATTCTCTCTGGTTCCCTTTTAAAACCAAACTGTTTCTCTCTGCTAAAAAGCCCTTAGCAGAGAAAAGAAAAATATAATATTCCTACTGGCTTCTGGATTCTGTCTATCTCCCGCCACTGCCACCATGTTATAACCTTATTCCCAGATTCTGGACCTTAGCGTCCAAAATTTGGGGGTTAGCATGAAAACCTCCAAGCTTAGTTACCAGCTTGGACCTGGTACTGCTGCCACCACCCAAAAAATTAGAGTGTTTTGGGGCACTCTGGTCCCCCTGAAAAACCTTCCCTGGGGACCACAAGACCCAAATCCCTTGAGTCTCACAACAAAGGGAAATAATCCTGATTCCCTTCCCCCCTCCAGGTGCTCCTGGAGAGATACACAGACACAAGCTCTGTGAAACTACGCAGAGTGAGTCCCCCTCTCCGTTCCCAATCCTGGAACAAAAGCACTTTCCTCTTCACCCAGAGGAAATGCAAAATCAGGCTAGCAATCCAACACACAGCTTTCCCCTGATTTCTTCCTCCCACCAATTCCCTGGTGAGTACAGACTTAATTTCCCTGAAGTAAAGAAAAACTCCAACAGGTCTTAAAAGAAAGCTTTATATAAAAAAGAAAGAAAAAATACAAATGCTCTCTCTGTATTAAGATGATACAACACAGGGTCAATTGCTTAAAAGAATATTGAATAAACAGCCTTATTCAAAAGAATACAAATCAAAGCACCCAGCACTCATATTCATGCAAATACCAAAGAAAAGAAACCATAGAACTTACTATCTGATCTCTTTGTCCTTACACTTAGAAACAGAAGACTAGAAAGTAGAAAGTACTTCTCCAAAGCTCAGAGACAGCAGGCAGACAGACAAAAGACTCAGACACCCACTTCCCTCCACCCAAAGTTGAAAAAATCCGGTTTCCTGATTGGTTCTCTGGTCAGGTGTTTCAGGTGAAAGAGACATTAACCCTTAGCTATCTGTTTATGACAATGGCGTCTTGCATTCTTACTTTTGCTAGGGTGAGATCTGGTCTAACTGAAGCTATACAGATAAATTCTCTTATACCAACAACTAACCTGTCTCTTTTTAGTTCTTCTTTTAACATTCCATATTTGCAATGTTCAGCAAGACTATGAACTGCAGTAATAAAAGTCTCAGCTGTTTCCTCTTGTTCCTGGAATCTCCTATTAAATTTGGCCCTTTTATGTATAGTGTTCTGTCTGACTATGAAATGGGCATTAGCAGTCTCTTTCACTTTGGAGAATTCTTTCTTTTCCTCATCAGTGAGGGGTAGGACACATAGGATAGCAGCAGCAGCAGTGGCCAATATCAGGGCATTTATCCGCTATTCTTGTGCATTCACTGCTAAATCAAAAGCCATCCAGAATCACTCAAATCTATGTATCCAGCAAGGTCAGCTGCCTGAGCTGCCAAAACCAGATTTCTCTAACAGAGCTGTTTGCACTGTGGGCTCCATTGCTGCGCTAAAACAGGGCTGTGCGCCTCCTTCCTGCAGCGGCTTTCACAGGTCTCCTCCCAGATTTTCCGCTTTGTCCACTCACTCACCAGTCTTGTAGTCTGGGGGGTCTCTTTTCTTTCCCTTACTCCTTCTTTACTCCCTGTGTAGCGTGAGGACACAAACACAAAGGGCCATGCTTTCAGCAGCAACTAGAGAACTCCCTAATCAGGAAGTTCCCCCATTTACTAAGCTCCCAGCTTGCAACAGATTCTGGCCCTCCCTGGTAACTGTGGGGGCACAGGAACTCTATAACCACTGCACACTGGCCCTTTTAAAACAAATAACCAAGCCCAAAGGGGCTTTTCCTGTGCTAAAAAGCATCTCCTGTGGGCTGTGAGAGGGGATGTGGAACTGGACTCTTCATAGGTAATCTGTGCTGGACTTCAGACCACGGAAGCACTCACTCCAGCTTACACTTTCGTGCTGCCTCACTGGCATCCAGCCTAAGCTAGCTGGAATTCTTCCTGCGACTCCCACCAATGAGCTGCTCGTAAGGGCTGTGCTGCCCTGCTCAAGCTGACTGCCAGAGACAGACAGCCTCAATCTCACCCTAAGCCTTGGTGGTCTATCTGAAGGAGTTGCTTATGATTCTGACAGTTCCTCTTCTCCCATATCCAAACCCATTTGTCAGCCCATTGAGTAACACTCAGACTCCTGCCAGGCTTATCTTATGGCATAACCTTTTATATTAGACTATGTGAGTTTGAAAAAGCTTCCCTAAAGTCCAATTAAATTGGAAAATCCATTGTCATCAGATTTGTTAGGTATAATTCTCCATCTATTCATTATCCTTAATGCAGTCATAAATTCCTGAGGGGTGCTTATTTGCCTCTTCTATGAATCTACCCCCTCATTGTGGAAGTCAAGCTGTGGCTTTCTGGTTCTTTCTTAGATCCCTTCATAAATCTAGGCATAACGCTAACTTCTCTCCAGCCCATTAACTTCTCTTCTCCCTTGTTTCCTTTGGGAGTTTTTAAACTGCTCTTGCCACTGAGATAACATCAGAAACCATCTTACGAGGCTTCAAGAGGTAATAGGCAATATTGTGGACAGCGGACACCAGTGTTCCCACTGAGTATACATGAGATTAGATGCTTTCTTCCTCTTTTTTCTTTTTTTTTTTTTATGGTGACTAGCTCACATGCACAAGTTTCAGCTAACTGCCAGATTTAGTCAAGAGTTTTTCCTGAGATGTATTGCCAGGAACGTTGAGAGTTTTACCTTCCTCTGAAACATTGATCAGAGTCATTACTCCGACCAAATGGGATATGCAATTGTCAGGGTTAGGACTGGGTGAACTTTGGTCTTTCTGGTCTACTGTGTTCCTTTGCTTAACCATCTGCTGTAATTTTTTAGTTAATTGCTTGATTTTCTGAAATGGATCCCACCTGGCCCTGTTGTTGTGTCAGCTTTGTGGCATTCTAAATTTCTTGATCACTACTTCTGGCATGAGCTCAACTACAGACAGTATTTCTGCTGTTCCCTTAGAAAAAGTATGGCTGTTTTTGGCATGGCCTCCATCCATCCTTGTAAACAAACACAAGGCAAATGATTTTTTACTAGAAATCATGGATTATTAGGGTTGGAAGGGACCTCAGGAGATCATCCAGTCCAACCCCCTGCTCAAAGCAGGACCAATCCCCAAATGGCCCCCTCAAGGATTGAACCCACAACCCTGGGTTCAGCAAGCCAAGTAGTCTGCTTCTTCTTTGTATATTATAATTGACCCATTTACCTTCCTGGGGGGCCCGTCTCCTTAAATGAACGCTTGTTCTCTTTGTAACTGGAACCTTTCTCCTTCATTTAGATTGTTTGCACATTCTTTTGGTTAGTTTCCACCCTTGCTTCTCTCATAATCCTTCCAATCACTTTCAGTTTTTTTGTCTTTCTTGCAGTCCTCTTCTGCCCTTCATGTTTTCTGCATCAGAGGGGTAGCCGTGTTAGTCTGGATCTGTAAAAGCAGCAAAGAATCCTGTGGCACCTTATAGACTAACAGGCGTTTTGGAGCATGAACTTTCGTGGGTGAATACCCACTTCCTTAGATGCATGTAATGGAAATTTCCAGGGGCAGGTATATATATGCTAGCAAGCAAGCTAGAGATAACGAGGTCAGTTCAATCAGGGAGGATGAGGCCCTGTTCTAGTAGTTGAGGTGTGAAAACCAAGAGAGGAGAAACTGGTTCTGTAATTGGCAAGCCATTCACAGTCTTTGTTCAGTCCTGAGCTGATGGTGTCAAATTTGCAGATGAACTGAAGCTCAGCAGTTTCTCTTTGAAGTCTGGTCCTGAAGTTTTTTTGCTGCAGGATGGCCACCTTAAGATCTGCTATAGTGTGGCCAGGGAGGTTGAAGTGCTCTCCTACAGGTTTTAGTATATTGCCATTCCTAATGTCTGATTTGTGTCCATTTAACCTTTTCCGTAGAGACTGTCCAGTTTGGCCGATGTACATAGCAGAGGGGCATTGCTGGCATATGATGGCGTATATTACATTGGTGGATGTGCAGGTGAATGAACCAGTGGTGGTGTGGCTGATCTGGTTAGGTCCTGTGATGGTGTCGCTGGCGTAGATATGTGGGCAGAGTTGGCATCGAGGTTTGTTTCATGGATTGGTTCCTGAGCTAGAGTTATTATGATGTGGTGTGCAGTTACTGGTGAGAATATGTTTCAGGCTGGCAGGTTGTCTGTGGGCAAGGACTGGCCTGCCACCCAAGGCCTGTGAAAGTGTGGGATCATTGTCCAGGATGGGTTGTAGATCCTTGATGATGCGTTGGAGGGGTTTTAGCTGGGGGCTGTATGTGATGGCCAGTGGAGTCCTGTTGGTTTCTTTCTTGGGTTTGTCTTGCAGTAGGAGGCTTCTGGGTACACGTCTGGCTCTGTTGATCTGTTTCCTTATTTCCTCGTGCGGGTATTGTAGTTTTGAGAATGCTTGGTGGAGATTTTGTAGGTGTTGGTCTCTGTTTGAGGGGTTAGAGCAGATGCGGTTGTACCTCAGTGTTTGGCTGTAGACAATGGATCGTGTGATGTGCCCGGGATGGAAGCTGGTGGCATGAAGGTAGGCATAACGGTCGGTAGGTTTTCGATATAGGGTGGTGTTAATGTGACCATCACTTATTTGCACCGTGGTGTCAAGAAAGTGGACCTCCCATGTAGATTGGTCCAGGCTGAGGTTGATGGTGGGGTGGAAGCTGTTGAAATCGTAAAGATATGCCAATATCTTTATGGCCGACCTGGAACAACGCTTCCTCAGCTCTCGTCCACTCACGCCCCTTCTCTACCTATGCTACATTGATGACATCTTCATCATCTGGACCCATGGGAAGGAGACTCTGGAAAAATTCCACCACGATTTCAACAGCTTCCACCCCACCATCAGCCTCAGCCTGGACCAATCTACACGGGAGGTCCACTTTCTTGACACCACGGTGCAAATAAGTGATGGCCACATTAACACCACCCTATATCGAAAACCTACCGACCGCTATGCCTACCTTCATGCCTCCAGCTTCCATCCCGGGCACATCACACGATCCATTGTCTACAGCCAAGCACTGAGGTACAACCGCATCTGCTCTAACCCCTCAGACAGAGACCAACACCTACAAAATCTCCACCAAGCATTCTCAAAACTACAATACCCGCACGAAGAAATAAGGAAACAGATCAACAGAGCCAGATATGTACCCAGAAGCCTCCTACTGCAAGACAAACCCAAGAAAGAAACCAACAGGACTCCACTGGCCATCACATACAGCCCCCAGCTAAAACCCCTCCAATGCATCATCAAGGATCTACAACCCATCCTGGACAATGATCCCACACTTTCACAGGCCTTGGGTGGCAGGCCAGTCCTTGCCCACAGACAACCTGCCAACCTGAAACATATTCTCACCAGTAACTGCACACCGCATCATAATAACTCTAGCTCAGGAACCAATCCATGAAACAAACCTCGATGCCAACTCTGCCCACATATCTATGCCAGCGACACCATCACAGGACCTAACCAGATCAGCCACACCATCACTGGTTCATTCACCTGCACATCCACCAATGTAATATACGCCATCATATGCCAGCAATGCCCCTCTGCTATGTACATCGGCCAAACTGGACAGTCTCTACGGAAAAGGATAAATGGACACAAATCAGACATTAGGAATGGCAATATACTAAAACCTGTAGGAGAGCACTTCAACCTCCCTGGCCACACTATAGCAGACCTTAAGGTGGCCATCCTGCAGCAAAAAAACTTCAGGACCAGACTTCAAAGAGAAACTGCTGAGCTTCAGTTCATCTGCAAATTTGACACCATCAGCTCAGGATTGAACAAAGACTGTGAATGGCTTGCCAATTACAGAACCAGTTTCTCCTCTTTTGGTTTTCACACCTCATCTACTAGAACAGGGCCTCATCCTCCCTGATTGAACTGACCTCGTTATCTCTAGCTTGCTTGCTAGCATATATATATACCTGCCCCTGGAAATTTCCATTACATGCATTTGAGGAAGTGGGTATTCACCCCCGAAAGCTCATGCTCCAAAACGTCTGTTAGTCTATAAGGTGCCACAGGATTCTTCTATGTTTTCTGCAGTACCTCATATGACAGATATGGCAATTTCCTGCAATATCTTTGGGAGTTCTTACTGTGGTAAGTTTACGTATCATTGTGGGCCAGGGGTAGTATGTAATTACGTGGAGGTATGGTGACCACAGCCCTCCAGGAACCAAGAACAGTGGGAGGTGATTAGGCAAATACACTCAGGTTGTAACACCTCCAGAGAACTACTCCCATGTGGAAAGGCTCACATACACTGGTTCAGGCTGGATTCACTAGAGACCAACTGACAGAAAAAAGGACTTTTGAATAAGTAGCTGGAATTTAAATGGACTCAAGGCCTTCTTTCTGATGCAGCCAACAGACAGAACCTTCTGTCAACAGGAGGCCCCCCATATTTAGGGAAAGGTTGGAAAGACCAACACCTACCAGAGCCTGAGGCTGGAATTGAGATGACCTCTGGTAAGCTTTTTATCATGTGTATAGATTTTATATTTTTAAGATTTTTTTTCTGTAATGCTTTCACCTTAAGAATACATGTGCTTGTGTAGAAAGAGCTGTGTGGTAACTTAACTGTGGAATTACGTTGTTTATAGACTCTGAGGAGAAAGCAAAATGTAGGTGCTGGTTTCCTAGGCAGTCTGGCGTACTGGGGAATTCACAAGGTATGGGGCAGCCTGGAGAAACCTGGTCAGGAGGGAGAGAGATGTGGGTCAGCCAAGAGAGGTTACGGCTTGGAGCCAGAAGCCTAAAAGTGGATGCCCCACAGAGGGAGAATACAGATGCAGTTATCTTGAACTGTATCAGAGGGGTAGCCGTGTTAGTCTGGATCTGTAAAAAGCGACAGAGTCCTGTGGCACTTTATAGACTAACAGATGTATTGGAGCATAAGCTTTCGTGGGTGAATACCCACTTTGTCAGACGCATATTCATCCACAAAAGCTTATGCTTCAATATGTCTGTTGGTCTATAAGGTGCCAAAGGACTTTTTGTCTTGAACTGTGACACTTCCCATAGGCCCAGATTACCTGTTGCCACATGAAAAGTGGAGAGGTGGGCTAGTGGTTTCTAGTTTTGCAATAACTAGTCTTCCTGTGATACAAATTCCAGCATGGTGGATTTAGTCCTTAATGCATCTAGGGGCTAATCTACACTGGCAGCATTTTAATGTGGCTTGTGTGGTCGCAGCAGAGTGCTGGGAGAGAACTCTCTCAGTACTCTTAAAAAAAACCACCTCCACGAAGGGCGTAGCTACCAGCACTGGGAGTACTGTCTACACTGGTGCTTTACAATGCTGAAACTTGCTGTGATCAGGGGCGTTCACACCCCTGAGTGAGAAAGTTGCAGCACCATAAATTGCCAGTGTAGACAAGCCCTAGGTTGGAAAGATTCTCAGGCAATTTCATATCTGTCCACTAAGACTTCAAGACCTGAGGTTCTATGGGGACATTCAACTACCTCCTGTAAGAGTACTGCTGTGTCTGTGACCAAAAATGCTCCTTCCTCCATTCCCCACACCCTACCAACACCCCCTTTGTTGTGCCATATGACATGCTGTTCGGATCCTGCCCTTCACCACAGATGTGGCTTCACTTCAGCGATGCCACATGTATCCACGAAGAGCTCTGGGATAAAAGGCTTTATGTGGGCCGAATCCTATGAGGTACTGAGCATCCTCAGCTCCTAGGATGAGGCCCTGTGAAGGTAAGATGGGGCTGTTCACTCAGACTAGTACTTATTTTATAACATTTGATGCCTGCGCATTCATTATATTATCTCCCACTTCTTCTGGCTGCTTGTCCTCTCAGCTAGTTCATGGCAGGACTAGTTGTATTGCTGACATGACCTGCATTTTTAAAGCACAGCCATGATTCAGTTCTAGTGTATTATTGTCATCTGTGGAGTAATTCATTTTGGTCTGTTCGCCTTATCCACTCCCTGGAAAGGCAAAATCAGCATAGGTGCTCTATTTTACTCACAGAGTTTTAGGCCACAGTGCATAGGGTTACCAATTTGGTTGAACATATTCCTGGAGGTTTCATCACATAAATCCTAATTTATCTTTAGTTCCTGGAGACTCCAAGACAATCTTGGAGGGCTGGCAACCTTAATTGCAGCAGCTGTGCTGCTGTACCTTTTTAAGTGTGTAGACATTCACCATAGCAACAGGAGGGGTTCCTCCTGTCACTGTGGTTAATCCATCAACCTAGCACTGTCTACACTAGGTGCTAGGTTAGCACAACAACGTTTATCAGGGGTGCGGATTTTTCACATTCCTGAGAGATTTAGGCATGCTGATATAAGTTTTCAGTGTAGACCAGCCCTAACTTTTAGGCATATCTCTGACCCTTAAAACCTGCCAGTGCATGATGCCAGCAGTGTGTGACAAATGTCCAAAATGTGGTATTCTGTGCATAATGAACCACAGCCTGACAGATGCAAGTGTTTTTTTAATTATTAAACCTGTTTTGAAAGATGTTTTCTTGTTGTGTGAGTGAAATAAATCATCTTTTTCTTTAAAAAGAAAACTGTGAAAACAAATAAGATGACATGCAACCATGGTTTGAATTGCAAATACATCCAGGGTCTTTTTTATGCAGAAACAGTAATATTCTTCCTTTGCAATTTGTATCTCATAACATCCACTGACACATTCTTCCACTTTCTTTCTTGAGAATTAAGATGAGCTACTATTAGAATCAGCATTCCAATCTATTTCACTCCTGCTTACTTGCAGTACATCAGTATCTGCTTTCATGCAACTTCTGTTACTTCACAGAATGCTCTGGGCACATTTAGGCTCATTCGATCTTGCTCTACAAGCTATTTGCCTCACTCATTCTTTAGGACTTATAGTCAGGTCTGGCAATTTCCTTTTCTCTGTGTTTCTCTTTTTAATCCTTGGCCCTTCCTGAGATCATGCCCAAGTCCTCTCTGTCCCTACAGATTTATTGTCCACCTGGTTTCAACCAGCTGGTTATATCTTACCAGCCTAGGTGAAGATTTCAGCAAGGTCTTGGTGGAACTAAACTCCTCTTTGTGTAATGAGATTGGTGAGGGAAGTGGAAAGGAATGGATATGAGGCCTGAAGGGTTGATCCACTCAAAGGGATGGGGCTGAAATAAAATCTACAGTACAATAATAGATCACTTATTCAATCCCTCTACAAGTCACAGGGACTTCTAACAAACAGATTCTAGGGGTCTGCTTTCCAGGTATACTTTTATGAATGTTATACTTGGCCCATGCCAGGCCTGCTAGTTTTGTGCCTAGATCCTTTGTCTGTTCTGGCTCTACTGATTTCTCACAAAAGGGAGAATTATTCAGGCGTGGTCACCAATATTCCCTATGTGACATACCCACTAGTGTAGTGCTCGTCACGAGCCAAGGCTTATCATTGGAGCTGGTCAGGTAGGGATTCTCACACACACACAATTTGGGTTTTCATAAGGGAGGGGGAAAAGTTGGAGGTTTTTAACAAAAACCTGATTTTCATTAAAGATTGATTCTTCACAAAAAAATCATTTTGCTGATATCCTATTTTTCAACAACAGCAAATCTTTTATCAGAAATATTCTGAACAGCTCTGTTTCTTGCAAGGAAAGCCTTCTTCAGTGTCTGAAATGATCTAGGACAGTATAGCCCTTACCCAATCCCTGTGGGGTAATTTGCTAGTATTTGTTCATAGGCATTTTTATGGGGAAAGAGAGGTAGGTTTTTTAAAAAATGGCTTTTACGGCTGAATGTCCAGCATCTTGTCCCATTTCCAACCAATTGTGTCTCTGCATCACAGATTCACTGAAGTCAAAGATGGAAAAGACCTCATAAGTCGCTATCATGTTGTACACGGTAGGTTACAGGGCTGCTACTAGCAAGTCAAGCTTCTGTGTCAGATATGGACTAACTACAGAGCATACTTCTCAGACAGATACACACCAAATGCAGGGGCAGCTCCAGGCCCCAGCACGCCAACGCCCGTGCTTGGGGCGGCATGCCACGGGGGGCGCTCTGCCGGCACTGTGGGGGCGGCAGGCAGGGTGCTTTCGGAGGCGTGCCTGCGGGAGGTCCACTGGTCCTGCGGCTTATGGACCTCCCGCAGGCACGGCTGCGGGAGATCCGCCGAAGCCGCGGGACCAGCGGACCTACTGCAGGCAAGCTGCCAAACGCAGCCTGCCTGCCTGCCATGCTTGGGGCAGCAAAATGCCTAGAGCCACCCCTGACCAGATGTGTTTTCTATAAGGCCTGGTCTACACTACACGTTTAAACCGATTTTAGCAGCGTTAAACCGATTTAATACTGTATCCGTCCACACTATGAGGCCCTTTATATTGATGTAAAGGGCTCTTAAATCGGTTTCTGTACTCCTCCCCGACAAGAGGAGTAGCGCTAAAATCGGTATTACCATATCAGATTAGGGTTAGTGTGGCCACAAATCGACGGTATTGGCCTCCGGGCGGTATCCCACAGTGCACCACTGTGACCGCTCTGGACAGCAATGTCAACTCGGATGCAGTGGCAAGGTAAACAGGAAAAGCCCCACGAAATTTTGAATAACTTTTCCTGTTTGCCCAGCGTGGAGCTCTGATCAGCACGGGTGGCAATGCAGTCCCAAATCCAAAAAGAGCTCCAGCATGGACCGTACGGCAGATACTGGATCTGATCGCTGTATGGGGAAACAAATCTGTTCTATCAGAGCTCCGTTACAGAACACGAAATGTCAAAGTGTTTGAAAAAAAAATCTCCAGGCTACAGAGTGCTGCGTGACAAGCGTAACGGGAAGCCAGAGACTCAAATGGATGCTCAGGGAGGGAGGGAGGGAGGGGGTACTGAGGACTCCAGCTATCCCACAGGCCCCAGCAGTCTCCGAAAGGTATTTACATTCTTGGCTGAGCTCCCAATGCCTGTAGGTTCAAACACATTGTCTGGCGTGGTTCAGGGAATAGCTTGTCAATGTACCCCCTCCCACCCCCATGTGAAAGAAAAGGGAAAAAAATCATTTCTTGACTTTTTTTAATGTCACCCTATGTCTACTGAATGCTGCTGGTAGACGCAATGCTGCGGCAGTAAAGAGCAGTATCTGCTCCTCTTCCCTCCCCGGTGGCCGATGGTACATGCTTGATAACTGCTGAATACCCCTGGCTGGCCTCAGGGGCGCCTGGGTAAAAATAGGAATGATTCCTGGTCATTCCCAGTAGATGGGACAGAACGGCTGGTAACCATCCTCATCATAGCAACTGGGGCCTGAGCTCCATCAGCCCCCTTCCTTTCCTGTGTAAAGAAAAGATTCTGTCCTGCCTGGACTATCATAGCAGCGGCATGCTGGGCTCCTCTCCCCCAGTCCTGCCTGGACTGTCATAGCACCGGGAAGCTGCCTCCCCCTCATTTTATCTCACTAGCAAGTCACTGTTTCTTATTCCTGCATTCTTTATAACTTCATGACACAAATGGGGGGGACACTGCCACGGTAGCCCAGGAAGGTTGGGGAGGAGGGAAGCAATGGGTGGGGTTGTTGCAGGGGCACCCCCCGTGAATGGCATGTAGCTCATCATATCTGTGGGATCTGACATGGAGCAGCTGTGCTCTCTGATACACTGCTTCTCTAGTACATTTGCCCCATATTCTAGGCAGGACTGACTCTATTTTTAGAAACCATAAAGGAGGGATTGACTCAGGGAGTCATTCTCAGTTTTGCTTTTGTGCCCCCGGCCGATCTCAGCCAGAGGCACCCATGATAGGCGCAGACAGCACAGAAGGACAGATAACCGTCATCTCATTGCCCATTTACAATGGCAGCAGATGGTACAGAATGACTGATAACCGTCTCTGCCATCATGCAAAAGCAAATGAATGCTGCTGTGTAGCGCTGGAGTATCGCCTCTCTCCGCGGCATCCAGTACACATACGGTAACTGTAAAAAAAAAAAAAAAAAAAATCTGAACGGGCTCCATGGTTGCCGTGCTATGGCGTCTGCCAGGGCAACCCAGGGAAAAAGGGCGTGAAATGATTATCTGCTGTTGCTTTCCCGGAGGAAGGAATGACTGGCGACATTTACCCAGAATCACACGCGACAATGATTTTTGCCCCATCAGCCGCTGGGCTCTCAACTCAGAATTCTAAGGGGCGAGGGAGACTGCGGGAACTATGGGATAGCTATGGAATAGCTACTCCCAGTGCAACGCTCCAGAAATCAACACTAGCCTCGGATCATGGACAAACACTGCCGAATTAATGTGCTTAGTGTGGCCGTGTGCACTCAACTTTACACAATCTGTTTTATAAAACCGGTTTATGTAAAATCGGAATGATCCCATAATGTAGACGTACCCTAAGATCCTTTAATGCTCTGCCTCTTATGGCGGTTAGCTTAAATAAGGTATTTTATACCTAGTGCCACCTAGTGGCTGAATGGTATAATACAGCTTAACATTGCATTACAGTCACATCGATCCATCCTTTTGCCAAGACAATATTATTTCCTACAGTATATTATTCAGAAATTTGTTCAATTCACTTTTAAATGATCCTAACCATGAGGCTTCAGCCCCTGGTGTGATAGGGAACATATTTAAGATTTGTCTACATTGCAATCAGAGGTGTAATTGCATCTCAGGTAGACATACCAGCACTAGTTTTAATCAAGCTAGAACTGCAAAAAATAGCAACCAAGACGTGGAGGCACAGACGTGAGGGTAGGTTAGGAACATGAGCACATACTTGGACTTCTAGGTGGGCTCCTACAGTGCCACTGCATCTTCACTGCAATCTGTAGCCATGCTAGCTAGATTAAATCTACTGCAGATATGTCTAAACAAGCTGAAATCACACCTCTGCTTGCAGTGTAGACAAACCCTTAGACTGAAAAATAAACTCCATGTTTACTGGTTCTTCCTGTCTCTCTTTATTTATTTACTTGTGTAGTGCCACAGTGCCAGGCACTCTAGCTACAAGAATAAAAACAAGATATCTGCCCTACAGAATTTACAATCTAAACAGTGTACAGCGATAAGGCAGTGAACAAACAGTGTGAATGAATAATGGAGATATACCTATCTCCTAGAACTAGAAGGGACCCTGAAGGGTCATTGAGTCCAGCCCCCTGCCTTCACTAGCAGGGCCAAGTACTGATTTTGCCCCAGATTCATAAGTGGCCCCATAAAGGATAGAACTCACAATCCTGGGTTTAGCAAGCTAATGCTCAAACCACTAAGCTATCCCTCCCACCATGACAAAGGCAGCACTTGTATCCATATCTGAATTACATTTGAATAAAGTTTAAGGTTGATTCAGAGCTAAAATTTGGATTTGATGGTGCCAGAACTGCATGATCTGCTCAACCAAGTGAGATCTGGAAGTACAAGTGCCAGGAATTTGGCTAGGGAGGTGGCAGGGGGAGAAGGAACCATGATGGACAGGGCTTCTCTCTTTTAGCAGCAACTGTGACTACTGACTGTGTACAACTCCTCATTATGAGATAAGGAAGCGTGAAAGAGAGTAAAGGAAAGGGAAAAGTTAACATACGCATGAACCTTTAACTCAGGAACAGAGTCCCAGGGGAAAAGACTGAAGGCAGTTACAAAAGATGTTTTTCTTAATCCCACAATGACAAATTATTTTAGTAGCTCTGGGATGCATTTTAGAAAAGGAATCTTAGGCTTTCTTGAGGAAATACATGTGTGCAATATATTGGTTGCCTCTCTATGGGAAAGATTCCCATCCTTTCCTATTGCTTCCAACTGAGACTTTCACCATAGGTAGAGAGATCATTAATGAATATAAAAGCCACTGCAGTCACCTGCTGTCTTTAAGTGGCCCCAGAAACACGGAGCTTGGCCCAGCTGAAATCATGCACCTTGTACTCTGATTAGTGTGCTCTGAGTTTGTTTAAATAACTTTTTTTAGTGAATTTAGTGTTGGTGAAAGTTGGCAGATTAACAGCCCTAGTGATACAAGCCCCCTGTTTAACCACAGAACAGATACAGGATGGGCAATGGCCGTGCAAGCTTCCCACATATACTGTTCTGCCTATGTGCCATAATCCCGATCTAGAACACGTTCTAATGAACTTAGCCCTGATCCAGCTTTTTTACTGGTTACTTGTGAGACCCAGAGCAGGTAATTTCCTCTCTGTGTGCCTCAGTTTCTGTAGCAGCCATCACCCTAGGTGTGAAGTGTTCCTACTACAGTTGTGACTTTTGTGATGCCAACACGGCTGCTAGAAAATGAATTGAGGCTCGTGTTTGCAGAGCACCTTCAGCCACCTCCAACTTCTATTATCTGTTTTCTAAGAAATAGTAACATAGTTAAATGTTCTGTCTAACAAGTAGATTGTTTTTCCCCTTCACCTGTTTACAAAGCACAAAAATCTCAAAGGTAAATTGAGGACAAAAAAAATTGATGAGAGATGTGAGTTAAAAGGTTCTGCTTAATCTCTTTCCTCTAACTGGAATAAATCAGCATGTTCTTGCCTCTGGATATGTGCCATGTGAATCTTTATAGCTAGTAAGGCATTGTGGTAAGCCATTATGAAACATTATGAATGATGATGGCACAAAAGCAGCACTGTGCGGCTGAGGAGCGTCTATTTCACAACAGCCGGGCTGACAATGAATTAAAGCATCTTCATAATGGAAGGTCTTATTCCTTCCCATGTTTTCAAAGCTCTTTCTTCTCCTGCCACATTAACATGTAGAATAGAAAAAAAGTTCTCTCGTTGTCTTCTCATACCTCACTAGACTCAGCGACTGGCTCTCCCATTAGAAGTAATAGTATGCAAAGTGTTAGGTGAGCCAAAATCAGAACCTTGAAGCCAATTCCTTTTTGAATTTCAGAGGGTTGGGTTCAATTCTTGCTCACATCATTTGGCACAGTCAAACCCAAACCTTAGTTTTGATTCGGACTTGAGCCTTTAATTCTCTGCTAAATCTGAGCTCTCCCTCTCTTGCTATCAGATTTCTTATTCAACATGCTGATGCTTATCTTAGGACCAAAGTTAGTATATGACCATCCCCTGTCTCTTTCTCCACCCCCACCCCCAAAACAGTTCCTAAAACATATTTTCAATGACTGGGTAATGCAATTAGTATGATACCATAGGGAATAATTCTGCTCTCGTTGGTCGGTGGAGACAATGGGTAACGATACGATTTTGTCACAGATTCCATGACTTTAATGAACCTCTGTGACTTCTTCAGCTGGAGTTGTCAGCCCCAGGGCAGCAGGGCTGGAGCTGTCAGTCCTTTCCTCTGGCCCCCGCGGCAGGGCTCAGGTTTCAGACTCCCCCCTGTGGTCAGCTCCCCTCCCCCCACAGACAGGTTGGAGGCTTTTGTGAATTTTTGTTTATTGCCTGCAACCTGTCTGTGATTTTTTATTAAAAATAACAATGACAAAATCTTACCCTTAACAATGAGCTGGATGACTTTGTACGTTGTCTATGTACACACCATAGATTAAGTCAATATAAGTTATGTCACCTATGGGAGGTGAATAAGCCATCCCCCGAGCGACATAAGTTACACTGACCTACACGCCAGTGTGGACGGTGCTATGTCCCACTGACATAGCTACCATCGTTTGCACGGGCTGGAGTCATTAGGTCGACAGGCGAGCTCTGTCCTGTCGGTTTAGAGTGTCTGCATTAGCAGTGCTACAGCAGGGCGGCTATATTGGGGAAGCTGTGCCCTGCTGTGTCGGCTCTGTAGTGTAGCCATAGCCTAAGCCGTTCCCAAATCAGTGTCCATGGGCTACATTCTCCATTGCTCACCACCACTGACTTTAATGGGAATTGTTTCATG
Organism: Gopherus evgoodei; assembly: GCF_007399415.2. Classification (NCBI taxonomy): domain Eukaryota; kingdom Metazoa; phylum Chordata; order Testudines; family Testudinidae; genus Gopherus; species Gopherus evgoodei. Next base: position 170,303,994 of record NC_044324.1, read on the forward strand.
TAACTGAGGGTAGAATTTGGCCCACTTAAATTAGATGGGAAAAGACCTGTTGTATTAGGTCCTCTAATCCAGGCTCTCTCTGAGCAATGGTGGATCAGTCCCTGCAGTAAAATCGCAAATGCATTGGCCAGTTCATAATTCAGTGCTCCAGGTGATGAAGTTTTCGCCGCTGCCCTGGATAGATTGTGCCAATTGAATAGGGCTCACTACCAGCTTTCAGGTTTAAATTTTCCTTGGGTCAGTTGATCCTGTGACTTACAGCACTGTCAGAGAATAGTGGGGCCAGTGGAACTCTGGGTAACAGTAGTAGTGATGATAAATCAGGCTAAGATTTTTGTCACCGATATCTGCAGTAAAAGTCACAGATAGGTCATGGGCAATAAAGAAAAATTCAGATGCTTGTGACCTGTCCCTGATTTTTTACTAATTACATCCATGACAAAATGGGGAGCTGCAGAGTCCCCACACAAACCATGGGGACTGGGCAGCTGCAGGGGCCTGGCTGAGAGCTCCAGGGGCCCCCACTATCAATGGTGGCTCGGACTTCCAGGGTTCCCCCACAGCTCAGAGCTCTGGGAGCCTGCATTGCCCACAGCAGCTGGGAGCTGGGAGCTGCAGGGGGTGGAGGGTGCCTACAGTGGGCAAGAGCTCCGGAGTACCCCCCCACAGCCTGCAGTGGCTGGGAGCTGTGGGGTACCCCTGCCACCTGCAGCAGCTCAGAGCTCCCTGCGGTGGCTGGGAGCTGCGGGTTCCCCCTTGCCACACAGGCAGCTCAGGGGACCCCTGCTGCATTGGGCAGCAGGGGTACCCTGCAGCTTCCAGTGGGTGGCAGGGGACCCTGCAATTCCCAGCCGCTGTGGGTTGAAGTCACAGAGTTCTCCTGGAAGTCACAGATTCCATGACTTCCATGACCTCCGTGACAAAATTATAGCCTTAATGATAAGCACACTACAAGAAGCAAAAGGGTTTCTTTGCATCAGTCTTCACAAGAAAGGATGTTTGGGAGATGAGTATTCTTTTCAGGCAACAAAGATGAGCAACTGTCAGAGGTTGGTGTGTCAAAAGAAGGCACAGAAACAAAATGATAAATTAAAGAGCGACAAGTCACCAGGACAAAAGAGTATTCATGCAAGAAGCTGAACTGCTAACAAGATATGAAGCCTGCCATTAAAATGAGCCACTGTGCTGAAAAACAGCAAATGTAGTACCTGTCCTTTTAAAGGCTCACGGGGTGATCCTGGGAATTACACACCCGTAAGACTTACTTCAATCACAGACAAATGAGTTGAGATACTAATTAAATACTGACGACAAAATACTGAGCTGAACAAGATACGAGAGTGGGGAAATCAGCAAGGACTGGAGGAAAGAATCCTGCTTCTAACTCATTGTAAATTGGTGCAGCTCCAAATTACATCAGCAGAGAATTTGGCTCTGACAGTAGCCTGAAGCTCTGACAGTTTAAAAAAATGTTATAAATTGAGAACCTGATCTGAAAACTGCTGTGAGCGAAGGAATATTGGGACTCACAATGGCTGTTTTGCAGACACTATTCAGAGCATCACTGCACCTTAATGCTTCCTCTGCAACCTGAAGTCAATGGGGCTGTGTCAGTTTCCACAACGGAGAATTTGGCCCACAGCTTCAACTCACTTTCCGAGAATCCAGCTGCGTTCTGCCTCTTACACCATCACTTGTAAGCGAGAATCTGCAAACAGAGCTTAAGCGACAATTCTACTGATGATGCATGAGAGAGAATAGAATCCACCTCACTCTCCTATAGCTTATCTGTCCTTGGTAGCAGGGATAGTAGAGATGATTAAAAGAAACACATGGAGCATGTATTTTGAGTTAAATTGTTTTTATATTCTCAGATTTCTGACTTGCCCTTTATGGGAACTCTAGTGAGCACTCAGTAGTTACAGGAGCTTTAGTCGTATTGTGCAGGCAATAGTCAAAGAAAAGAGTCTCTATATTGGTTCCATGAGCAAAGGGGAAATTCTGTGATGTAATCCGATCCATTTACAAGAGAATGTGAGACCTAACTAACACCTAATGAATATAAAGGCAATTAATACCAAGAGGGAAAATGATCTTTTATTTAAATTCAACACCCACTGGGTCTAACCCTGGAGTCCACACTCAGGCGGAAATCTTATTGAAGTCTGAGTAAGGGCTGCTGCAAGGAACACAAAAGGACCTCTATTCACAGTGATGTAACTTTCCAGCTTCAGATCCTTAGCAGAGTTTCCTCGTCATAGCTAGAGTTGCAATTTTCACATTGTGATGCACTGAAATGATCTGAGACTCTTACCTTTAAATTAGGCCTGGACCTGAGCCAGAACTCTAAATCTTCCTGCACACCCCAGACATTTGAAGATGTTTAAAATCCAAACCTGGATTCAGCTCTGAACGTTGCATCTGGTATTAATCCATACTACACCTTCACTAGTTTCTAAGGTCACAAAGTGGGTGCGACTACATAATGTACAGCTGTGTCTCTCATCTTCTTTCCAGCCTTGGCCATAGATTCAGCCTGGCAACATCTCCAAAACTGTCTGTTGCCATGTAACACATTGCTAAGAAATGCAAGCAGTCCTTTGTATTGTCTCCTCCTACACATAGTGCTCTGTCTGCATTATTATTGTCAAGCTGGAAGCCTTGAGTTGCTCCTAACTTTGTTCTACTTTAAAAAAGGTAATTTTAACATAGCACTTCCTCCCTTCAGTGAGGAACACAAGCATTTGACTTGGTCTCTTTTAAATACAACAAAAACACTTTTCACCCTTTAAACACTGCTGCAGTGTCGGTATTTTAAGTTAGATAGCAGCTGTATGCTAACACCTACAGCGCTGGTAGGCATTTGCTCAAACACAGTAGAACGAGATACATTAAAAGGACCAAGCTGAGACCAATCTGCTTTTTAAACATTCTTTGGCTCACTCCCCAAAGCCCAGAAGGTTAAAGGACAGCAGTGGCTTATGATTCTCTACTAGGAGGTTTCACAAGACTAGTTTATTTTGTCTTTTTAACTCCACAGCAGTATCTTGCATGGTCTCAGGCCCGTCCTGAAATGAACATTTCATCAAGTGAACCCATTTATCTGGGAAGTATTTTAAAATAAAATTGATACTGGTGGGGAAAATATGACTGCAGGCACCGAAGACTCCATGGATTTCACATGGAAGGGAGCCTGTAGCTGAGGAAGGGGAGAGCTTTGTCACTTTGGCATGAGCCTTTTTTTGCCTCAATCCGCTCCTATACATAGGGACTCCATACCTGTTCTATGGACCTGGAGGAGGTTGCTGCTGGAACAGGTTGCTCCAGAACCATGGTGGGGAAGCAGTACAAGTTAACACAAGTGGCATTCAGTGGCACAAATGCCCCTTTGTGCAGATCTTCAGGGATCTGGGTTAGTGGAGAGGACTTTGTGCTGCTTCTGAAGGGGAGACCAATTATCCTAATGGCACAAGGAGTAGGAAGTTCCAAAAGATGATACAGCATTTCCTCTCCCCAGTACAGATTGTTTCTGCTCTGTATCCTTCCGGAGTGTGGTGGCAGGTTTTGGGGTTTTTTTGTTTGTTTTTGCAACAAATTTGGAAAGATCTCATTTCATCAGGACATATCTCTGCATGCATGAGGAGATGACAAGCAATACTGGGTATGTTTAGAGGCTGTGCGAAAGACAAATGTTAGTGTCCAAGTGCTGTTGTAACACATTGTCATTGTTTTGCCTGCAGAGAGTACACACCCTGTGAGTAGGGTCTGATCCTACAGGGAACAAGTTATATGGGTTGTGCTGACTTACTGAGGCAGGTAACTCATTACCTCACCGGGATAGAAAGGGGAGCGAGAACTGGGCTATGAGCTGAGCAATAGAGCTAGCTGAAATTTTTCCATCAGAACATTTTTTTGATTGAAAAAATGGCTTTTTTGACCAAAATGAACACTTTTTTTGTGACATTTTCATTTTGATTTTTTTCAAGTCTATTTTATTTTGAAAGTGGAAGCTGAAATTTTTCAGTAATTTTTTTTTTATATTTTTGTAAAAGTGTTGTTTATTGGCTATTGAACACTAAAAACTTTTACCAAAAATAGTTTTTAAAAACCCAAAAATGTTCAATTTACAGTTGGGGATTTGGCTTTTCATAAGAAATTTAAGGAGGAATTTAAAAAAAAAATCATCATTGGTATTTTCAATGGAATCTAGTGAACAGTCCCAAGGACCATACCATAGGCCTGGTCTATACTGGGGGGATGAATAACATAGCTGAAGTCGATGTACTTAGATCTACTTACCACGGGGTCTTCACTGTGGTAAATCAAAGACTGATACTCTCCCCTCGACTCCACCTGCACCTCTCACCCTGGTGGAGTACCGGAGTCAACAGGAGAGCGCTCGGCGGTCAATTTATTGCATCTAGACTAGATGTGTTATATCAACCTTCGCTGGATCTATCACTGCTCATAGATCCAGCGGGTAATGTAGACAAGCCTAAATGTGTGTGTCTAGCTGAGACATCTTGAGCTAAACTTAACACAGTTTAACAAGAAAATTAACAATAATGAAATCAAGTCTCATTGTGACAAACCTGTTTAACACAGCATTATATACTGTACTTATGCATATAGGTTGAAATCCTGACCCTGTTGAAGTCAGTGGGAGTTTTGCCTTGACTTCAATGGGCCAAGGGTCTTACCCATAATCTTTATTATAGGTGACTGTTGCGTGCCTGGATGCTCTGCAAGGATGAGGCCCACACACACAGGTGAATTAATTGGCCTTAATGAAGGTTAAGTGACACACCCGCAACGGGGAGTCCAAGCGTTGCTGCCACTGGGGTGGGGAACCCAGCGCCCGAAAAGCTCGGCCTGGTGCGAAGTCCAACACGCAACCGATGGCCCACAGCAATTATAGCATCATGCTAATACCATGCAAAGCAGCACATACATATGCAATTGGGGGCTTTCCAACAGCCATGGCCACTCCCCTTGGCCTATGGCCAGGGGCTTTCTGCAGTTCGTCATAAACACCGGGGCTTCCCGCACAGGGCAGTTCTAACCAGTTACAGGCAGCATCTGCTAGCATACTGTATCCGCTAATAACCTCTCCTTGAGAAAGCGTACGCCCTAACTAGGCTGTGACAAAGTCTTCCGAGGTCCCCTACAGTGACACAGGGAGCATGCAGGCAGTAGAGCTTCTCACTGAAAGGGTGGTAAAAAAAATTTTTTACATGGACAAAACAATATATTTTTCTCTAATCTCGTTCTTGGAAATGTCTGAACCGTATTAGCTGAAACTTTCCAAAAAAAAAAAAAAATTCAGCTGCAGGCAGACACCTGGCATAGAAAACTCCAGCCCAAACAGTTGAAGTTTGACAAAGTTATAAGCAACTGAAAACAGGGTCTTACAATGGAAAGTGTCAGGCAACCCCAGCTATATTATCCCTCTCCCACCATGAACATTCCTTAGGGCTGGCATTCCCTGAATCACACACTTTCACAGAGATGGGGTGAATTTATTGAAATTTCAGCAACTCTTTCATCAGTGAAACAGACTGTGGTTTTCCCAGTTAGTTGATTCTGATCTGAGGAACTGGCAGCTACTGGATCATTGACTGAAACCTGATTTTAAATACACATGGTTGGAAGGACAGAAGAAGTAGCATGCAGTGTTATTGTAGCTACGTTGGTCCCAGGATATTGATGAGACAATGTGGGACCAACCCCCAGGATCCTGACATCTAGTCACCACGCTTCCTGTCTTCAAAATAACTAAGTTAAACAAAGAATAATGAGTCCTTTCACACTGAGCCAATAACTAGGCTACTGGTGAAAGTGAAGTAGCCTGTACAACAATAGTCTTTGTGTTGGTTCATATTCTTGAGCACATGGAATGCCAATACTTACCTACAATCAGACTTACCGCACTTTCTCATATAAAAGTGTATGAGCCATAGAGGGAAGACAGTGGAAAACTTATTTTGTAACTCTCCATTATTCTGTACTGTTAAACGTCAGCCTTTTAGACAAATGATGTTTTCTTTGTCTGACTTGGCTGTTTGCCCATGTAAAATTATTTTATTAGGCATTGTTTTCTTTTGAAGGCGGAATGCCAAAAGAAAAGTAATGTTTTCTAAACATAAAAACATGGCTCCATCAGCATTTGGACCCCCAATCTTCAATCAGCAGCTTTTGACTATACAGGATTCTGTTAGAAGAGTCAAGAAATTTCACATACAGTAAGAATTCCAGCCAAACATTGACTAGAAAAATCAAACTCTATTTCCCTACGAATAACAAAACCCTATTGACACTAATTGGTGTGCTAAATCCAGTACTTCGCTGGAGTCACACCTCTGGCTTATTGTGTCCAGTCACCTTATTGCACCTTATAGGCCCCTCCTTCACACAATTTACTTCTACCCGCACAGACTAGTAGTTATAATCATGAATACCACTCCATTTGTACTGCTATACGGCCTTTCATCTAAGACTCAGACAGCTCTCTAGGAACTTTAATTAATTAAACTTGAAAGTACCTATGTGAGGTGAGTAAGTGAATAAAGGGAACATTTATCTTGGCTCTTGGGTGGAATTCAACAGCTGTTTAATAGCTTTCAGCAATGCTCTGCAGGGACGTAGAGCAGGAAGTGGGGAAAAAATCCTATGTTCACTTGGAACTTCTGGGTGGATTCTTAATGCAGAATGTCCCATTTATTATAGGTACACTATTAAGGACTGGATCCTACCAACCCATATTCTCATAAATAGTCTCCATTCACAGGAATAGTCCCACTGACTGCTATCTCAACTATTCATCTATCCAGGTGTTTATATGGCCACAGTAGAATCTGAACCCTTCACAAGTATTTTAAATAAGAACTATTCAATAGTTCAATTATTCAGTACTCCTTCAGGGACTCTTAATGTCCCTAAGGGGTTTGCAAAGTCAAGAATCAGACTTGGGGCTTTAACTGAGGAAGGAATTTAGCTTTAGATTTAAGAGTCATCAGTAGATGATCAAACATAAATAATGCACAGCTGAATATTTTGCTTTTTATTGGGTTTGCATAAAAATATATGCACATATTTGATAGGAATTCCAAGAAGGTCAATGAAATGGAAATGGATTCATATTTTTTTTAACAGAAGTAGGCTGAGATGCTCTGCAATTCTTTGCCACTGCCAATTTGCCTGACTTCGTTCCTTGTCCTTTTGCAAAATGGTTGAGGTGCAGTTGACATCCTTTTTCTGAGCTGTTTAGAATCTTAATTTTTTGTCCCATGGAAAGAAGGGCATACTTAGCACAGGGGGCCTTGCAGAACGTGAGGACATGTCTACTGGCTATTGTATATGGAGTGCCCAAAGGAGGACAAGCTGTTCTGATTTGTAAAGTACAGACACAAAAACATTCTTTCCTTAACAAGTTAGTGTAATAAACCAAAGGCAGCACTAGCTTCAGACTGCATAAATGCTGCTACTTAAGTGTACATCTTCCTAGTCAAATATTCTCTGACCCTTTGTATAGAAAGCATCATATAGCTAGGTGAGATCTGTGGTGCTGGTCTCCTCTCATTCTCTCCTCCTTCCTATTCCCTTCCCCTCCCCAATCCCTATCTCCTCCCATTCCTCTGCAAAGATTGTCCTCTGAACATGCACAGATGAACCAATTTTTTTCCCTTTACTGAAAATTCTTCTGCACTTGCACAATGGGAAGTGGAAGAACCCAAATCCCAAGAGAGAGGCTGTGATAAATGAGGGTGGGGGTAGTTCCCTTTTATGGACACCCAGCCAGCGAGTTAGCTATAAAATCCCTGTTAGTCTCTGTTCTCTACTTGCTTTACCAGTAAAGGGTTAACAAATCCACAGGTAAAGGAAGGGAGTGGGCATCTGACCAAAAGAGCCAATGGGAAGGCTAGGACTTTTTAAAATTGGGAAAAAACTTTCCCTTTGTCTGTCTGTCTTGTTGCTTTCCGGAGAGAGGAGAGAGATAGCAGCAATGCTATAAGAAACTTTAAGATAGGTATGGAAAATCATCAGATCATACCTAGAACTACTTATTTGAAACCCGTGATATGGAAATAAATCAGGGAATGTCTAGGAAGACATGGTTAGGGTTATTTTTATTAGCTTGTGGACTCCTCTGTGCTAACCCCCAAATGCTTCTGTTTTGCTTGTAACCATTAAGTTGGACCTCAAGAAAACCATTCTTGATGCTTGTTGTTATATTTTCTCTTTTTAAATCGAGCAATAGCTTAAGTTCCAAATGTATTTTCTTTCTTTTTATTTTTAATAAAACTTTTTTTAAGAACAGGATTGGGTTTTTTGTGTCTTAAGAGGTTTGTGCACACGTTTAATTAGCTGGTGGCAAAAACTGATTTCCTTTGGTTTTTTTCTCAGCTCTTCCGTGTGTGTGTGTGTGTGTGTGTGTGTGAGAGAGAGAGAGAGGGCTTGAGGGTACCCCCACAGGGAGGAATTCCCAAGTGCACCTTCCTGAGTCCAAAGGGTTTTTTGTTGTTGTTTTTTGTACTTGGATGGTGGCAGCAACTACCCATCCAAGGTCAGAGAGAAGCTGTGATCTTGAGAGTTTAATACCAACCTGGAGTGGCCAATATTAATTTTTAGAATCTTTGCAGGCCCCCACCTTCTGCACTCATACTGCCAGAGTGGGGATTCAGCCTTTACAGAGGCAATATTTGCTCTATTTCCAGCATGATCAGAAGCAGGAAGCATCAGAATTCACAGGAAAGCTTGTTCCCAGGAGCAATTTTGAAGGCTCAGTTCAGATCTGAGGTTCTGAAACTCAAGAACCTGTGAAACTGAGCTGGAGAGTTTGGTTGCTTAGTCAGGGGCAGATCTCAGAAGTTCTAATTGTTTAATATCTGTTTGGGGGTTCTGAGCTTTTCTGACCTAATTCACTATGAACACCAATCCAGCAAGGTACAAGGGTGGAGGCAGTTAATATCTTTCCATCTCTAAAGACAAAACCACATTAGAAAAGTATGGGGGGAGTGGGTAGGGAAAACACCCAATCAATATATAAAATAATATGCTTGGAAGGCATAACCTTTGGTGTGTTTTAAATTTAACAGCCACTTTACTGTTTCCATAGAAACACTGAGGATTTAATAACAATTTGCTATACAGTCGATAAATCCATGAAGCCCTGAATACAGGCCCCCTGATAGAGTTAGATTTGAAGGTAGAAAGTTGTTTGACTTATTTTAATTTGGGTTTAATTTGTGTCCAAGAGTGGAAGTTTGTACAGTTCTCACATGGAGCAGAAGAGCATTTAGCGGGAGCAGAAAAATGCATTTAGCAGAGTGACTCTCGGTTTTTGTGTTAATAGGCCCTTCAGGATGGAATCATTTGCTACAGAGCTTGTCTCCCAATGTCTCCGCATGGCTCAATTAAGAGAAGCATAAAGTGTGTCCATTTGGAGCCCTGGATAATTTCCTTACCATTGCAGGCAGGTCATATTTAATCTAGAATATTTAGACCCTCCAAATTATTATTATTATTTTATTTTATTTTATTATTTGTATAGTGTCAAGGGGGAAAAGGGCTTTGACAGGTTTAATAATAAGATTGTTGCCCCCAGAAGCTTGCAATCTAGACAGATAACTCACAAATGCAGAAGAGGGGTGAGAAGCAACAAACATAATGAAGTTCTGCATGCATTTATCTCTGTGTCAAATCAGTCCTCGCCCTCTCTGCTGAGACTGCTGACAAGAGTGCCTATGTGTGATGGTGTTTTTTTGTGGTGTGGACATATGTCCACTAGGAACTGGACTGAGATCCCCAAACTGTTTCATATTGACCATTGAATAGATGGTTATGACTGTCAGCCATTCTTATGATTTATAATGGTAGTGCGTAGTGACCGACTAAGATCAGGGCCTCATTGCGCCAGGCCCTGAGAGTGGTAGATAGTCCCTGCTGCTAGGAGCTTGCAATCTAAATAATTACTGATCTGGGATTGATTTAAACCAGTGATGTAGAAACAAAAAGGTTCTCCATCCCTTTCTGGCATTGACAACTCCTTGAGCCCTCCAGTCCCCCACTTTTCACCCTACCTTCCCTCCCGCACTCTATTTAAGGGACAGCAGTCATGTCCCATGAGTAGAGAAGACAGTAAATATCCTTGGTGAGCAATTTAAAATGCTCAAGTGAAGCTGAGGAGCCCACTACCACAAATATTATTCCTATCAGACAGCAAGATGGAGTCAACAAACAGTTAATATATAAAAAAGAAATAATATTTGCCCAACCTCACCAGGTTTTGACAGTGCAGTGCTACTGCTTTCTCTGGCTTTCTATTCTCTGGCTTCGAGGGTTTGTAGGAAAAAAATGATAAATAAATAGTCACTTTTTCAGCTGTGTGTTTGATCACCACTATTTTCCAGGAAAGGCTTGTGTCATATCTCAGCACTGATAAACTATTCTACTAGCAATCAGCCAAACAGCTGTATAAATCCATGTCACAAGCCTATGTCCCCAATGGGTAAGAAACAAACAAAACCCATTATGTCTGTGGATGAGAAGAGAAGCCAGGGTTGACTTTCATGGCTACAGTAATAGCCACGTAATTAAGCTGTTGTCTGTATTCTCTGAGCCATTGTTTTAGCCTAATCCCACTGAAATATTACATTACAGGAGCCACAAGAGCAGGCTCCCCAGACAAAACTGTGTCATACATACAAATTAAAGAATAAATTATAAATGCACCATACAGGAACAATATAATACTTCTCATTAAAGCATTGAATGAACAGAGGACTACATAGCTCCTACGGCTTACATGGATACTTAAGATCTGAAGGTTAACATTTGTCTGGCTGAAGCAGTAACAAGGAAATATTTCTAGCTGAATTAAGCTTTACTGGGTGACAAGAAGGAACAGCAACCTTGCCTCTTTACACTAGTAATGTGGAAAAATAGAAACGACTCTTATTTAAAATCCTGAATCCAGAAGCACCTGAACTTCAGATGGAAGCTTTTAGATCCAGCTGCGGACCCACCTATTTCAGCTCAATGGGAATCCTACAGGGCCAGATTTACAAAGGGGCTCAACCCGGTCTCCAGAGGTGGGCATTTAGAAGTGTGCAGCTGTATTTTTGTACACCTACTTTTGACATCTCTTATGTTCACATTGGAGCTTGACTGTGGGTATGGGACTTGTTTGGCTGTGTGTTAGACACCAAAGCCTACATTTAGGTGCCATAAAGTGAACACACAAACATAAGCATGCCTCTATACGTGTGCAAATTGGAAGGCCATTTCTGAGAATTAGTCCCACACCACGGGCCTGCTTCCAATCCTGCTGATCTCACTGCACTTACTGGGAGCAGAAGTTTCTGTGAATGTTGTAAGGGGCACTCGGCACCTTCCAATACTAGCTCACCTGTGGGCCAAATCAAAAGGTGTGTTGGGCCTCTGTATCTCCCACTGTGTAGTATGGAAGTGGCAGGAGCTCGTCGGGTGTTCAGGATTTGGCCCTATGTTAATCATCATAATTCATGAATAACCAGGAGAAATGAAACCTTTAACAGTACACAACAGTTCCAGGCAGGCTGTGGACAAGGATACTGTAGGCCAGTGAAACCACCTTCAGAATGTAATTAGTTAAATGGTGCTAATTACATGGGCAAGAGACCAGAGTTAATACTCTTACTCTTGTGGAGGGAAAAAACAAACCCACAGGCACTTTAATGACCACCAACCATAAGAGCTGCAGCTTAACATCTTTTAAATGTTGGCCATTAGCAAAATGATCCTGAACGTACAGCTAGGTCACCACTTCAGAAAGGATTTGGAAGAAAAGTGAGGATTCAATAGGAAAAAGATTACGTCATACAGCATGTAGGCATCCTTCTAAGGCCTCCATCCAGGGATTGCCCTTGCCTAAATTATAAAATCTGGCAGCTGTAGGCTGTAAAAATAAATAAAAAGTATGGCATTCATTCACATTTGCCAGACCTCCCATTTCAAATAAAATATACTGGCGATATTCAGATTTCTTACTAACCCTTTGGCTTTTTCAACAATATAATGTAAGTAGGAGAGGTGGAGAATAAATCCAGATTGTATGTTAAAAGTATGCTTGAAAACATCCCCAAAAAATATAATCGCAGGGCAATTTTAGCAATACCTGAGTTTATTATCATAGAAATTAATAATTCATACTTCCATATATAGCATCCCCCATCTGAGAATGTCAATGCACTTCACAAATTTTAGGTAAGCCACCCAACCAACACTCCTTTGAGACAGGTACAATGTATTACCCCCATTTATGGATGGATAAACTAAACCACCAAGAGATAGAAGTGATTTGCCCAAGGTTACGCAGTTAGGAAGCAGCAGGGGCAGGAACAGAACCCAGGAGTCCTGACAGTCTTTGTGCAGCTGGTCATTTATGGAGAGATTTTTCTATGATGTCTATTACCATGAATTAATTTAGCCTCACAATACCTTTGTGAGGTAAGATTATATTATTATGCCCATTTTACAGTTGGGGAAATTGAGGTACACCAATTAAGCAACCTGCCCAGGATCACACTGCAAGTCAGTGGCAGAGGCAGGAATAGAAACCAGTCCACCTGAATGCTGGTCCAGCAGCTTAACGTAATCAGAAGACTGTCCTTCCTCTCTGCAGATAAAGGTAGACATCACTGTCTAAATACTGTAGACAGACAAACTGATTCAGCCCTACTTTTTTTCCCTACCAGTGAAGATTTCCCTCCATAATTACAGTAGGAAATCTCCAGGTGGGGTGACCCTCTTAACATTATGAAACAGTGGTTGTAGATGGATACAGCTGCCACCAGGTTATAATTTCATGATAACTCTGCTGTATCTAAACCCTTTCTGCCTAGCAACTATCCGGTTAAAGCAAGCTGTTTTGGATAAACACTGTGGAAACCCACTTCCAGGAGATGAAAGTCTCTGACGGAAACACACAGCTTATAAATGAATGTACTTTTGTGGCACCGAGGGTGCCTATAGAAATTCTAACAGCAAGTTTTTAACAATCATTATGATACCAGTGTGTGAACAATTTAATTGCAATAATAACAAGGTGATTTCTCAAAAGAACAAATTGTCTCTGCAGCAAGCTATGCCTTATACAAATAACATATTTGCAGAAACCTCAGAAACAATTACTTGGCACAGAAGTAACCCCGTTAGCAAGTACATATGGAGCCCAATGACCCAAAAGCTGGGACATGCACAAATAGATTTCCTGTTCTTTCTAATTTCTACCTCAGTGACTTTTTCCTTTGGGGAAAAATATTGGCTCTGAGGAAATTGAGATGATTTGTGATTCAAACTCTTTCAAACTAATCATCTAATGGGGATTAGTAATGGGATTTGAATTCCTTCACCGCCAGCCTGCCAGCTAGGATGGTGGTCACTGAATGTTACCTTCTGAAAGTGGTTGGGTGGCTTGGGTGGTTGGAGTCTCTCAGCACAGCTGAGTGATGAGTCTATAACAAAATAATCCCCCTGATGTGTAGGCATAGAAAGGTAAAGCCTGCAGAGTCCTGTACTACACAGGTGTCAGGTACTGTACTGTACTGTAGCCCATGAAAGCTTATGCTCAAATAAATTTGTTAGTCTCTAAGGTCCCACAAGTACTCCTGTTCTTTTTGTGGTTACAGACTAACATGGCTGCTACTCTAATGACAGGCACTCATGTACTTGGCTGATCTGTTTTAGCCCAGTGCTTGTCTTTTTAAAATGTATCAGCCGTTAGCTGTGACTTTTGCCCAGATATACAAAATGTGAGGAAGGGAAATAAGGGGACAAAATGATAAAATCGTGCAGTCTGCAAATACGCACATTTCTGCTCTCCTTTTCTCTCCCAGTGATTATTGTGCAGCTCAATGAATTTTGATTGCAGTTGTAATTTTAAATAATAGAAAGATATGGGTTGTAGTTGTGGGGTGACAGATTGCTGGAAAACAAGGTTTAACTGAAGGATATACTAGTTCAGAGCCGATTATAGTATATAGCTATACCTTGTAATAAGGCAGGTCTCACATTTTGGACCAAAATTTCTCTTTCCCTACACATAAGGCTGGTATTTTCTTCTTGTTTACTTCTGTAAACTATTGACATCCAGAATATTGTATTAGCAAGAACCAAGTAAATCACTGAAAGTGGATAATCTGTCTGATGATGTTTTGCCTCTGTTTTTTTTGTTCATGAATTGAACATGTTACAGAAATGTCGGGTCCGCCTAGCTGAGAGCCAATGACAGCCAGAGAGGGATAAGGAAAGGTTGCTTTATTCTGCAGAAGAAAGGAGAGTTTTGTACCTTGGTAAAAAGACTCTACTCCATACAAAAACCAAGAATCTTTTATACACACACACACACACACATCAAATGTTAGCATTTGATTGGTGGTTAGCAAACCTTGCACTTCTGCAATCTGCTCAGCAAAAACTGGCTTAGGACCAGCTTCAACTGCCTCAAGACCAATAAGGGAAGACAGTTCAAAAGTTCAGGCTACTGTGTCCGTGAGATGTCCAATTTCCCCTAATGGTTGCCAACTATTACAAGGCTACTAGCTGTTCGGGAGTCACTGCTGACTGTCACAAACTACAAATACAATTGAGAAAAGTGAGGTGGCGAGGTAAAAGTGAGGTGGGGGGGTTGTTGCGACTTATTCACTGATTATTTCTTAGACTGATCCTTGGTGCAGAGATTGCTTGTAAGCAATTCTTAGCAAGTATTCAGTATTTGAAATTCAGATGAGCTAGTTAGCTCTGACAGGGCTCAGAGGTCACATAGCATTTTTGTTCCCTGTCTAGATAAGCATAACTCTCGGAATCAGGATTCAGGTGCAAGTTATTTCATTTACTGGTTCAAAATTCATTTACTGTGAATATTCTGTAATATTAATTTAAAATGTCTGTTTCCATGAAAACACCCTACAGAAAGCTTGTTTCCTAGAATATTTGTGGTAAAAGAATGAGTCATGAATGCAACCAAATCTAATTTACATTTGTATTCAAGCATATATTTAGGTAACGTTTCAGCAATTCGCCAAGCGCTCAAATTAAGGATTTACACAGGGACTAATATTCATTGGCTATATTCCTAGGCTGCACCATGCCCGGCACAGTGTTGGTGCTCAATAAACAATGTCTGGGATTGGTACTGGATAGTAATGAAAAGAGTATGACTGCAACTCTATCAGCCACTGCAGACGGCATCAGCAACAACTTTATGTGTTTACATAAGTGGGGAAAAGGCTTTCAGGCTCTAAAGCAAGATGGAGCAATTCATTTTGCTACCCCCACCACTGTAACAGTCCAACCAATTCTTCAGACCCAGATATCCCTAAAACTTTGGTGAAGTTTGGATTTTGATTCACATCTATCTCTGTCTCCAAACTTGAGCTTCTGTCTAGTTTAAATACGCCAGTGTAAATCCATTGAGTTGCTCTGGTATAAATGAAAGCAGAATCTGGCCCCATGGCATTACTGTACAATGTATAGAAATGAACTGTGATCTTTCACTTACTCTAAAAACAACCAAATGATTTCACAGCTTCATATTTGCCATTGTTTTACACTGCGAGTGTTAAATAGAAAGGGTAGGTAAGGGTTTATTTAGGGCACTAGTGTAGCGTTTGGAAGACGTAGGTTCAAATTCTTGCTCAAGTGTGAACTTCCTGTGTGATCTTGAGCGAGTCACTTAGCCTCTCTGTGCCTCAGTTCCTCAGCTGTAGCACAGGGATAATAGCTCTGCTCTACCTCATAGGGTGATTTGAGGATAAATACATTTAAAAACTGTGAGGTGCTCCAATATTGTTATAATGGGTGCAATATAAGTACTTTAGGGCTTGTCTTCACTGCAGTGTTAACTCCAAGCAGAACTCACATTTTGCCTCAACATGACTCCCATCCACACACAAAAATCTCTAGTTTGAGTTATATGGTGCTGCAAGCTCGAGCTGGCTGGCCTATCGGGTCGGGAGGGAGTGAGTTGAAGTGCAAGTGTTGCAAATAATGCAGTGGAGATTGTGACATTTTCTCAGGCCTATGAGTCACCTTGTTACTCACCTGGCCTCCAGCAAGAATAAGACTTGCTGATGCTTAACTGGGTGTCAGCTCCCTGACACCATCAGTCTGTTTACTACCCAAACAACCTCCTCAGGGCTCTGCCAGCCCTTACTTTGCCTTGCAGGTTAACAGTCGGTGCACCCCAATCCTGCAGTCCTGTTGAAATGTTCCCCTGCAGTGTCCAGTCACTGGACACTCACAAAAATTACCAGGTTCACTAATCCTAAGGGGATGATGTACACACAAGTTTGTTTGATTCAACTGAGGGCAGCACCTATGTAAAAACATAACACCGGGATATATTTATAGTGAAAACAATCAGAAGTTTATTATCCAAGATTAAGATTTAAAAGCTAATGAGTATAGTTACAAACAAAATGGTTACATATAAATCAAAATATTATAACGCAAACCTGGGTCTCCACAAACCAGCAGTTACCTTTCTTATACAATAAAGTACATTTCCCACGATCTCTTTGAAGTCTGGTCCTGAAGTTTTTTTGCTGCAGGATGGCCACCTTAAGATCTGCTATTGTGTGGCCAGGGAGGTTGAAGTGTTCTCCTTCAAAGAGAAACTGCTGAGCTTCAGTTCATCTGCAAATTTGACACCATCAGCTCAGGATTAAACAAAGACTGTGAATGGCTTGCCAACTATAAAACCAGTTTCTCCTCCCTTGGTTTTCACACGTCAACCGTGAGAACAGGGCCTCATCCTCCCTAATTGAACTAACCTCGTTATCTCTAGCTTGCTTCTTGCTTGCATATGTATACCCGCCCCTGGAAATTTCCACTACATGCATCCAACGAAGTGGGTATTCACCCCCGAAAGCTCATGCTCCAAAACGTCTGTTAGTCTAACAACTTGTCAGCTGCTAATGCAATCACTGTGTGTAGCTGTAGTGCTGTTTTGCACAGTGATCATGCTGAGTATGTCTACGGTGCAGTTGGAGGTGTAGAGAACAATCCTCTCCTGCCACAACTACATTTGCTATTTTTAGCCCCCTAACTCAATCAGAAATAGCATTTGTATATCTACCTAAACTGGAAATTATATGTCCAGCTGCAGTGTAGATGTACCCTTAAACTCAGCTAGGCTGAGATCAAGTGGAACAACTCAAGTGTAGTAACATGAGCTTCAGAGCTAACAGTTTCACTGAAGACAAGCCCTAGATAGCAAAACTTAGCTTCCCCCTATTGTCGTCCTTCTTACTCATGGAGTTAGTAAGTGAAGTATTATTCTTTATGTCCAAAGGGAATGGAACATACAGTGCCTATCAATAGAAAGTGACAGAAAAGCCATTGAGGCAACTCAATGCTGAGGGCGAGATTGATTTTCTGCCAGGGTTTTCATTGTTCTGTAAGAAATACAAAGGCCTTCTCACATTTAGTTCTGCTAGTTTCCCTCTGGATTGAATTAAGCACCCCATGATACTGAAATTAGGTTTCAGGTACACCTCAGTTGGAATGATGGCTAGCAAGTCTTTGGGCTACAAACAGGAAGTTCATTTACCATCATAAATATACTGATCCTCTAAATTATGGCACTGATTCACTTACAAAAACTTTGTTAAGGTGGTGTTAAGGTTGCTGCTGTGTGGGGCTTTCTGCCCCTACATCCTTATGGTACATGGGACTTCTAAATCCTACCGTCAAACATTAGAAAATCAGGACATGCCAGATTAAAATCTCACCACTTTAGCCCCGAAAGGGTGAGTGTTACAAGAAAAAACAATCTGCAAATTTATGAGAATAAAGAAACGGACAGTTAGGGTGCTGCGTGGTACACAGAACCTTCACTCTGCATTGCTCTGCTTAGAAGTTAGCCAAGAAAAATTCATTGATGTTAAACATTTGTATTGCGTGCCACCTAGAGGCCAGCTACGTCAGGCCTCATTGTGCTAGGTGCTGCACAATCACATATAGGACACGGCAGAGCATGCCGCAAAGAGCTTGCAGTTTAAAAGAAAAGACGTGACAGGTGGATGAGACAAACAAGCAGGCTGAGGTTGGGAGTAGGGGAGACAGTTTACCAAAAATAATACTGTAGGATGTGCACAGTTCTTAGCAATTCCACTTCAGTAAAGCTCAATATGGTGTTCCCAAAATGGCAGGGCGGCCAAGCTTAAGAATTAAAAAATCAGAACCATAAACTCACGAGCAGAGGCAGATCAGGGATTTGTGGGGCCATGGGCCAGAGCAAGTGGGCGCCCCTCCCCATTCCACCCCTGTAGGGGAAATGGAGTTGGGGCATAGGGGTTTCCTCTGCCCGCCTGGCACTCCAGGCGGGGAGCAGGGTCAGGGTGCAGGGGCTTCCCCTGCATCAAAAGTGCCAGGCAGGTGGGTGGAGTGAGGCAAGCCCCTGCACCCCAAACCCACTCCCCAGCAGGAGCGCTGGGCAGGCAGAATGGATTGTGGTGTGGGGGCACCCATTTTTCCAGGGCCCCTCAATTGGCCGGGGCCCCTGGGCACAGGCCCCATTGGCCCAGTGGCTAATCCGCCACTTCTCACGAGAGATCATTTCCACTCAGAATACCCATCCCTGGTGCTTTCAGTCTTGCTCCATACCTCCGTTTTATATGTGACACATTCAGTTCTTAGCCAGCACTGGAGAGAGCAGAGCCATGTTATCCAGCCAGCTCCTTGGAACATCACTTCTCTTTTTTTGGTTTAACTTTCCAATGTTTTGCCCATCACTTCAAGCTTAAATAATTCCCTGCGGGCAATGTGAAAACCACAGCCCTGGCTTTTCTAGACCACCTAACAACCCCTTGGTAATATGCTGAATTCTACAAAAGCCTTGATTCTCCCTATGTCAGTGCTGTGAATCACAGGGAGAAGCCAGAAGTATTTTAACTCCTGGCAGGCAATCCAGGCTTTTATTTACATATCCCATACTGTCCGTACACAGTGAGAGCACATACTTGTTGGCGTCTGTAGATAGCATCGTTTTGTTTCAGCTAGCTTGTATTTATACTGCTTGTTTCACATGTTCATGCTTTTGTGTTTCAGCCTCTTCTTAAATTAAATGTGTGGTGATCACAAGGGAGCACCAGGCTGTTAACAAGAGAGGCTAATGGAGCTAGTAGACCAAGGCCGAGTAAGCTTCCTCACACTGACTGTGAGGGATCCACTCACAGATGGCTGATTAGAGTGATATTTATGAGGTGGGCACCAGTCTGACTGAAACCTATTGAAGCCACCAGCACCAGCTTTCCTGTGGGCCACCAAGTAGTCATCAGATCTGACTGACCTCCACTCACTACTGACTTGGGATGGGCAGGGGATTAAACAATTGTTATGCCATGGACTATTCCCCTGAGTCATCTACTTCCATAATCAGATGCATTCTATGAGTCTCACTTGTGGCTTCACTCACAGAATGAGCCAGTCCTCTTTGTTCAGACACTTTAAGGGTAAAAGCTTAGACAATACTCTGAACTCAGCCTGTGCCCAGCAATGTGGTTTATATGAATGGGAAGGAATGACACTCCAACCCTTATACCAACCCTTGCCTTTGAAAACTTTGCATTCCACAGAGGGTGGACCACATAGGTGACACATTTTTATTCTCCTCCTAAATTATGCCAGGTCGGGAGAGGACATCCCTTCAAACCTGACAATGAATTGTCTCTTGAGGCAGCTTCCACTCTCACTGATTTATGTCACAGATTCACAGTAGCTAGAGCGTGTCTTCTAACAATACTCAGTTCTTTTCATCTTTAAAGTGCTTTACGTGCATTAACTAAGTCCTACCGCTGCTACCCTGTAAGCGAAGTACTGATGCTAAACATCATTCATTATCCCCATGTTAAAAAACTGAGAGAGATTAAGTAATTAGACTAAGCAGGAGATGGTTGTGAGAACTGGGATTAAAGCTCTGGGAGCCTAAGACAGTGCTCAGACTGTACATGGTGCCGTTTTGTACCACCATGTTATAATGTCTTTGTGAAAGGCAGAAGGCTACTAATCTTTGCACTGCTTCCCTTCTGTCTGCTTGACACACCAATTCTCTAGTAGATGACTGCTCACTACCTTATCGGGAAGTACCTAAACTGTGTGGAGAAGTGAGGAAAATCTGGAATGAAGAATTTTGTTCACACGTGCACCTTGAACAGGGGTTACATTTGGGCCTGACATAGTAACACATCAGAAGACAGGAAGTTTTCATAACATTTGATATGCAGGACAGCAAAGCCCTGTAAAGAGAACACACACACAGAGGAATGTCTGAGCTTCCATTCTGCAGAAGCTTAATTCCTCTAGCACTAGCACTCAGGCCAAAGGGAACTAAAGAATGTTATTCAGTTAGGGGTATACTTTCTCAAGTGGTGCGCCATTCCCATTAAAGTCAATAGTAGTCATACTGCTACAAAGTCCCAGCACTGCCTGGAAAATACATCCCTATTACTGTCTCAGAAAGTACCAGTTGTTGATCTTTCCTAACACGAAACTGAATCTTTGTGAGCAAAAGATCAAGCCCTTTGGCTCTTCAAAGATAAGCCCACTCAGAACAATATTCTTTTTGGTGTTTCTCTCAATGTGATGCCCCCAAAGATCACATATTAAAAATCGGTAGGTAATGCTGGAAGCTGCTGCTGTGATGATGTTGGTGGGTTGTTTTTTAATCTTTGCCAAATTATTAACTGTCAATGACTGTTTTGTTTTCTTGTTGTGTACTGATTTGTGCTTGCCAGTAAAAGAGCCAGAATAAAGCTACAGGAGCATAAATTCAGGCCAGGGCAGCCTCTTTCTAAAGTCTTTGTTTGACTCTCTTTTTCTCATGCACGCGCGCACACACACAAATACTCTGTTAAAAGTATGTTAAGGTTCAAAGTCCATCACATAAAATTTTAAAAATGCCAGAATTAAGGTTGCCTGTGCAACCTTAATTCAGCCCCTTGTCAGTGTGAAAGTAACTTAAAGGATTTAGCAGTATGCCGGAGTCCTGAGCAAGGGGGCGGGGCCTCAACCAAAAGAGGCGGGGCTTTTAAATCCCAGGGCCCTTTAAATCAAGAAAGGGCCCAGGGTTCTGGCTGTGGTAGCAGCAGCTGGGAGCCCCAGACCCTTTAAATTACTGATGGAGCTACCAGCTGTGGAGGCAGCTGGAAGCCCTGGGGCTTGGGGGTGGTTTAAAGGGCCTGGGGTTCTGGCCACTGCCAGGATCCCCGAGCCCTTTACATCAATGCTGGAGTCCCGGGGCTCTCAGCCACCGCCACTACCGCGGGGCTCCAGCAGTGGGGCTCTGGAGTCAATTTTAAGGCCCTGGGGCTCCAGTGCGGCAGCAGCAGTCGGGAGCCCCGGGCCCTTTAAATCACTGCCAGAGCCCTGGGCTACCACTGCTACCCCAGGGCTCCAGCAGCAGAGCTCAGGAGGCAATTTAAAGAGTCCGGGGCTCCGGCCACCACTACCGCAGTGCACTCTCAGGCCCTTTAAATTGCCGACGGAGCCCCAGGAGCTCCTGGCTGCCACCGCTACCCTGGGGCTCCAGCAGCGGGGCTCTGGTGGCAATTTAAAGGGCCTGAGGCTCCAGCCACTGCTGGGAGCCCCAGGCCCTTTAAATCACAGGCCTGGGGAAGCCAATCCAGTCCGGCATACCAGCTCTTGCCAGCACACCATACCATACTGGCTTACTTTCACCTCTGCCCTATCATAACCTAGTCCCAGATTTGGACCTTAGCATCCAAAATATGGGGGTTAGCATGAAAACCTCCAAGCTTAGTTACCAGCTTGGACCTGGTAAAGCTGCCACCACCCAAAAAATTAGAGTGTTTTGGGGCACTCTGGTCCCCCCAAAAACCTTCCCTGGGGACCCCAAGACCCAAATCCCTTGAGTCTCACAACAAAGGGAAATAAACCTTTTCCCTTCCCCCCTCCAGGTGTTCCTGGAGAGACACACAGAAGCAAGCTCCGTGAATCTAAACAGAGGGATTCCACCCTCCCCGTTTCCAGCCTTGGAAAACAGAAGTACCGAGAGCTAATCTCTCTTTCCCCCTCACCCAGAGGGAATGCCAAATCAGGCTAGTAAATCTAACACACACAGATTTCCCCCTGACTTCTTCCTTGCCTGCCTCTGCTGCTGTCTGAAGCCAGAATGTTAGGGGGTTCCAGGCTGCAGCTGGGCACGAGCCACTGACACCACAGCATTGTTGCATCAGCTCCTAGGATGAAGTATGCCAGGGGTGCAGGATGGGCCCATGTGATCTTCAGCACATCCTGGTTTTCCCACATGATCCCTGCCTCAGTCCGAGCCTGGTTGGATGGGGCTCAGTAAATGAGGAAGACGTCAATACTTCTTTTTATCTGTCATACCACAGATAGAAACTGAATAGATTAGAACAGTGGTGCCCAAACTTTTCCTCCCGCGCCCCCTCCCCCTTACCAGTATTGGAATGTGTCCACTCCCCCCAGGCCAGGCCAGGAGCTGCGGCCAGGAGCGAGGGCTGAGAGTAGGGTCCAGGGGCTGGGGCCAGAGTGGAGCTGGGGGCAGAGTGGGGTGTTCTCTCCCCACCCCCTGATGGGAGCTGGCCCAGAGCCCACCACACTCCCCCCAGGTGTTCTTCCTTCTATGCCCCCTGAAGGCTGGGGGGCGTGTGCCACAATTTGAGGCCCACTGGATTAGAATGTGTGGACCCAGGCCTTGTTTACTTCACACCATCCAAACCCTGCCCTGAATGCAGAATTTTGGGAGCACTGTGCGGCTCAGAGAGACTCTTTTTCAGCTCTCCCTTCTCCCAGCTCAGGGGCAAATATTTCCCTCCCACCACAGCCTCTGAGACATTGGTAACCCAAAGCATCAGGTCTTCTGTTTAACTCTCAGCCAGTTGTGTTCCTGATGGAGCTGGTTCTGTCCTATAGAAATTGGTACCTTCCCCAGAGGGACTAGAGTCCTGATACAGACTTCACATGCCATCCCAAAGAAACATACCTGGTTAACTTTCACAGGCTTTGAAAGATTATTTTTCTGGCCATTTTCAACCAACACTTTTTCAGCAAAAGCATCGCCTTCCCTAGTAATCAGGGATCAGAGTGGAAAACAAATCTGGTGATAGCTCTTGCAAATTCCACCCTTAAAATAAGCTCCTTCAGTGTGTGTTGCCAAAAGAAGACACCACTCACAGTCGATTGTGAAGATCCTCTCACTGGCTCTGTGCCCCTCTCCCCTAGGCAGGGCCGGTGCAAGGAAGTTTCGCGCCCTAGGCAAAACTTCCACATTGCACCCCCCCAGCCCTGCAGCAGCTCCCTGCCCCCCGCAGCAGCTCCCCTCCCCCTGGCCCAGGGAGCCCTGTGGTACCTCCCCACCCCAGCTCACCTCTGCTCCAGGTCCTCCCCGAGCATGCTGTCCTGCTCTAATTCTCCTCCCAGGCTTGTGGTGCCAAACAGCTGATTGGCGCTGCAAGCCTGGGAGGCGGGAGAAGTGAAGCAGCCACTGCACGATGGAAACCCCGGGCTGCCAGCTCCCGGCAGTGGCGCGCTGACCCAGGGGAACCCCTGGGCTGGGCTGCTGGCAGCAGCGGGCTGACCCAGGGAATCCCTGGGCTGCCGGTGGCAGCTCAGACTCCCTCTCCCTCCCAGGGCAACAGCTGCTCAAACACTTAAAAAAAAATTGGGGGGCGCTGCTTTTTGGCGCCCCGAAATCTTTGCGCCCTAGGCAACCGCCTAGTCCACCTAAATGGTAGCACCGGCCCTGCCCCAAGTGTTTGCCTTGGCCAGCTAACACAGATAACAACTGCACTGCCTTGGACTTTAACATGGGCTAGCCTAAAACCTGTTAAGAATGCATCTTTCCTCCTAGTGAAGAAAAGGCCATAGGGATTGCCCATGCTAGAATGTTTTGCCTCAAGTTAATTGATTGCCAGTTAACTGGAAGGAGTTAACACATTTTAAAGACCCATCTGGACATCCCTCAAATGTCTGATCCGGAATACACACCTGTCTGGTTTACCCTAGCTTGAGCCTGTGACCTCACAAGGGGGGTGAAAGAGGGAACAGGGAGGCCTGCTGAGGGGCAAAAGATGGAGTAGAGCTGCTTGCTCAGTTTCAGGAGGAGGAAGGGAGCTATGGTGGGAGTTAGCAGAGGAGCATATCGGGGGAGCAAAAGTTACTTAGTTGAGTAAGGGAGAAGAGCCCCAAATTGTTTCATTGGCTAAGTGGTTTTATTTGGGGGATTGGAAATTATTAGTGGGAGAAGGAGGGAATCAGAGCCAATGTGTTGGTTGCTGTTCTCTAATTGTGAACCCCACACACCCTACTTTTTTTAGGCACCAGCTGCCACTGTTGTAAAGTGTCCTGATTCCCTGTGTGCAGGATTCTAGAGTCCCCTGATGTGTACTGTGTAAAGAATGGCATTAGTCCCTTTCATCTCCTCATAGTCTATTACATTTTAAAACCCCTATGTTAAAAGAACATTATTATGCTTGAAATGTCAAACACTCCAAGGTGATGAAATACCAGAATTAAGGTTGTTGCTTGTGCAACTTTAATTTGGCCCCTTTGGCATCTGCATTATGGTACAGTCTTTAATTACATGATCACATACTCATTTCCTCCCCTCAGGAAAAATCTCTTGCACACCTATCTGGGTGTAGTATATAATCTGGCCTTGGATTTTTCATTATCTTCTTACTCTCAATGGTGCTAACAAAAAATGTACATGCAAACTCCCCTTCTGCATCTAATCCCCGCTCTTGGCTCCTGCCACCTTCCCCCTGCCCCTTAGCTTACCCATCCCCTGGGCCTGGCTCTTGTCACTCTCCTACTATGCTCCTATCCCCCCCATATCCCTGCCTATACACCTGCAGCCAGACCCTTCTCTACTCCTCCCTCTGATCCTGTCCCTGCCCCACAACCCCTCGCTGCCCCTGCAGGTTCGCTGTAGGAGAGGACCATCAGGGCAGGCACTCTGGGTGCTAGCATTTGAGGGCACCAAATCCTCATTTTTGGTTTTGTTTTTTTGAGTGCGGAGGGGCATGGGGGGGCAAAAATTGTTTTCTGCCCTGGGTGACAAAACCCATAGGGTCTGGACCTATGTCAGCCCCTCTGCCGCACCCCCTACTCGATCTGGTCTGCCAATGCTTCTTACTCCTCTTCCAGCTACTGTCCCCCTCACCCTGGTTCTCCCACTGCTGACTGCTACAACCTCTTGTCTCTTCCTCCAGATCCAGACTAACACGGCTACCCCTCTGATACCTGATTAAGTGAGAGATACCCAAATAATCCTGGCAAGTGACCTGAACCCATATGCTGCAGAGACAGGCCAAAAAAACCCCAAGGTCACTGCCAGTCAGACCTGGGGAAAATTTCCTTCCCAGCTCAGCGTATGGAGATCAGTTAGACCCTGAACATGTGAGCAATAACCAGCCAGCCAAGCACCTGAGAGAGAGAATACTTGGTGCCCTGCCCTGCCCCCCCCATCCCGCCCAATGTCCTATCTCCAGCTGTGGCCGTCCTTGATGCTTCAGAGGAAGGAGGTACAAAAAATCCTCCCAGAATAAAATGGGGGTGGCAGGAAAGAATCCCTTCCTGATCCCTGCTAGTGGCTGGTTGAAACCTTGAAGCATGAACTTTAGGAACATAAGACATAAATTGGAAATGAGTCTCAGGGCTATTGATCCCTGCCATCACAAGCAACCCCATCATACAATTACACTCATAAATGTGTCCAGCTGTCTCTTAAAACTAATTAAGTTGTTTGACCCCACAATTCCTATTGCGAAGATCTTCCAGAACCTGACTCCTCTGATAGTTAGAAATCTTCTTCTAATTTCCATGAATTTGTTCATGGCCAATTCATTATACCCATTTGTTCTTGTGCCAACATTTAGCTTAACTAGCTCTTCATGGTATTTACCCCTTTAATGTATTTATAGTGAGCAATCATCTCTCCTCTCAGCCTTCTTTTTGTTAGACTAAACAAGCCAAGCTCTTCCAATCTCCTCTCATAAGATAGGTCCTCCATTCCCCCTGATCACCCGAGTAGCTCTTCTCTGCACCTGTTCCAGTTTAAATTAATCTGTCTTGAACCTGGCTGACCAGAACTATACACAATATTCTAAATGAGGTCTCACCAGTGCCTTGTATAATGGGCATTAACATTTCTCTGTCTCTACTGGAAATGCCTCACCTAATACATCCAGGATAGCATTTGCCTTTTTCATAGCTGCAACACACTGGTGGCTCAACACATTGGTGGCCCTGTGATCAACCCATACACTCTGCTTTTCTGTCACTTCCAACTGATGAGCTTCAGTTTGTAGCAGAAATTCTTATTATTAGACCCTAAGGGTATGACCTTGCACTTTGTACTACTGAATTTCATCCCATTTCTGTCACTCCAGTCTTCCAGGTAATCCAGATCTTCCTGTGTAATATTCCCACCCTCCACTGTACTGATGATGCCTCCCAATTTTGTATAATCAGCAAATGTCATTAGCGCACTCCTACTTTTTCTGCCAAGGTCATTAATAAAAATTTTGAATAAGATTGGTCCCAAGACGACTGATCTTTGAGGAGCTGCACTAGTAACCTCCCTCCAGTCTGATAATTGACCTTTCACCACAATCTGTTGCCTTCTCCCCTTTAGCCAATTCTTCATCTACCTTATAATGCTTTACTGATCCCCATCTTCTCTGATTTAACTAATCATTTCCCAGGTGGTAATGTATGAAATACTTTACTGAAGTCCAAGTATATTAGATCTATTGCACTTTCCTTATCTAAAAAATCAGTTATTTTCTCAAAGCAGGAAATCAGGTTGGTCTGCTATGATCTACCTTTGGTAAACCCATGTTGCATTACATCCCATTCACCTCTATTAAATTATGGCATGTTGAGGTCATGTAGGATGTTATTTAAAGGAAATTCTTGCATGTTCAGGTATATTATTTCATGGACTAAATATCTATCTGTTCTGGAGAGACTGTTGTCTCAACCAATGTAGTCCAAAATCACACTGTCCCCACTGGAATCCCTGTTGGTGGTCTCTGCCAAGAGCAGAACACCCTCAGAAGAGGTCAAAACACTGAACTAAAAACTCTGATGGCAACTGGAGCTTTGTCTACACTAAGGCCCCCATCATTTCTGCTACCTGGAGACCCACAACCGTGGGGATTGTTTTTGCAAAACATCCCTTGTGTGGGCAAGGCTAAGGAGACTGGCCTACTCTCTCCCCACTAGAAGGGAGTGCAGAATGTGTGCAGTGCAGCTCAGGATTCCCCACAGTGCCTTGCCAATGTGCCTTGATCCTCATCTAGTGGATAGTTTCTAATTTAACAGCAGCCTCTGCACGGCCCATTCAATCCTTGGCTTTTCTTCAACAAAAAGCGTGCTGACGGCAGTAATGTGAGCGATGGCTACCCGGCCACTGGAATCCAGACTGAGATCATGCTCCCTTTTCACATCAGCCTGGAGGTGTCAACCTTCCATCTGAGACAGATTCAGACATAGAGGTGAAAGATTTCATAGGGTATGTCTACACTACCACTTCTGTCGGTATAACTTCCATTGCCACTCGTTGGGGGTGGATTCATTGGGTCGACGGGATAGCCCCCTCCAACTGGCATACAGCGGCTACAGTAGAGAGCTTACAGTGGCGCAGTTGCATTGGTACAGCTGCACTGCTCTAAACTCTAGTGTAGCCATAGCCATGGTCCATTCCCAGTTCCCTGTGAGCTGGCTAGTGCCCCAAGTATTATCATTTAGGAGTTGTCTATCAAGAAAAATCTATTTTTTGCACATTATTCTGTCAGTCCAACCATAGGATACAACAGCTTTTGTGGTCTGGACATAAATGTCAAGTTAAATCTTAGATATGCCTTGGTTGCAGCTTTATCCAGCTCATATTAAAATAAAGACCACTTTTCCTTTCATGCTTCCTCAAATTAATGAATAAATAAACCTTCCATTTGCCTAGTTGCTAGAAACTTTCACTTAAGCAGCATGTTTAGGAATGTTCAGTTTTATTCTTACTTAGGACTGGCCAAGAATAAATCAAACTGCATTATCATGCAGAATCAACTGGTAATGCAGCACGAGATTGTGCCTTTCATCCAGGCGTTTCCCAGCATACCCTTCCATTTACTAAAGCACATAACCGCTTTAATAAATCAGAGTTTCACCTTGCTGGATAGACTCACACTCTCCCAGCAGCAGGCTCTTGCATAGGCCTTTCAGCACATAAAAATCATACCTGGGGATTTTCTTGGCAGCCTCTCCAGGCTCAGTCCTGCAGGAGCCCTTATCACTCATGATCCAGTGAGGGAATACTAGTTGAAGAGAGCTGGCGCTCCAGACTGAAGGTGCTGGCAAGAATGTGGTGCTCAGCATGTGTCATGCTGCATTGAGTAGCTGGCAGCAAGGAATGCTGTTTCACGGGGAGCATTTCTGTGTCTGGGGCAGCCTGTGCTGTCCTTTTCCCTGAAGGGCAGCATTTCTGCACACACAATATAGCAGCCTGGAAGGTAGCAGGGAGTTACTTGTATCCTGCAGCGAGGGAACAGAGTACTTGGGTGGCAGCAGGAATATCTTGCAGTGATGGACAGGGTGGCCATTTTAATGTCCAGGATTACAACCCACTGTACCCTGATAACACCCTACTTCTTCCCACCCAGCACCTTCCTACCTCATTCCCTCTGCTGCCCAGTCTGAGCTCAGTGTGGGCTGAGAGGCTGGCTCATACCCCTCAGTGCTGCACACAGCTCTTCACCGTGCAGCAGCATCTCTATAGAGAAATGGCACGTGCGTGGCATTGTCTCTCCACGCCTCCTTCCTCACCTCAGATGTGCTCAGCAGCAGCAAGGGTCAGCACTGAGGAGCTGCATGTAGAAGAAGCTGAAAACAGGGCCAGTCATCAACCCAGACACGTGTCTGAAGATGCTAAGAATACCAGGGTTGGAAGGGACCTCAGGAGATCATCTAGTCCACCCCCCTGCTCAAAGCAGGACCCATCCCCAGATTTTTGCCCCAAATGGCCCCCTCAAGAGTTGAACTCACAACCCCGAGTTTAGTAAGCCAATGCGCAAACAACTGAGCTATCCCACCCCCCACTAAGTTATCCAAGGGGATCCCTCTTGCCACATGCTGGGCACAGTGTTCCAGCCAGTCCGTCAACCTGCAGTGCCCACTCCCTTCAGCTTGCTGTGACTTGACAGAGTGTAACAAATCTCCAGGCTCAGCAGCCTTCCTGCTGGCCATGCTCCTGCAGGATCGAGGCCTCATATAGAAGTTTTACCCTCACTCCTGTGTTATCCTAGCAAAGACTGTGGAGGTGTTTTCCTACTCGTGGTGCACTGAAGCAGGGATCATCTGTTAGCCTAGGCTATCCTAAGTAGCTTATCACACAGTCGGTTTCCTCCAGCTGCAGTGGGTTAAGGGTGGGGCATAAGGTGGGGATGACTCAGAAATACTGGAAGGATTGATCAGAGAGAAGCCTGACCAACCCCTCTCGATGAATACGAGCACTCCCAGACTTTGGGGAGGTTTGGATCTAAATTCAGATCTGGAGCCGGACCTGCCCCTGAGTAAATCATGACAGAACATCCAATTGCATAGGTGCTGGAACTAGGGGTGCTGCCACACACCCTGGCTTGAAGGGGTTTCCATTATATACAGAATTTACAGTTTGGTTAAATGTCTCTCAGCACCCACGCTACACAAATTATTCCAGCGCCCCGTCCAATTCTGCCTTCTTTGTACTGATTATGTTCCTGGCAGCCCTGTGGCTGGGGTTTCTAACAATTATCTGGTGCCTGATCCCAGTGCTTTAGTGCTCATTCCATGTTGTTTCTCTTTTCCCTCCTCCATGTACATGGTGCAATATACACTCTCATAAAGTGATACTCAGACTGGGGCTGGGGAGCTGCAAGTGGCTTTTTAATATGTCTCCTGCGGCTCTTTGCAGCACATGATATTAAAACAGTGTGTGATTGCTTTTCGTATTTTATTAACCAATTGTAGTTGATAAAATAATAATACTTGGTCAGTCATTTTGCTGTGAGAAAAATATAAACTAAATATTTCCTCATCATACTGTTTAAATATAAAGATAGAGTACTATAGTAAATGAAACAATGTATTCACACTACTGTGGTTCTTATAGGTAATGGCAATCACTAATTTGGTTCCTGAACCACTGAGGTGTGAGTATCACTGCTCTAATATCTGTTTAGTATGGCCTGTAATTCTCACTGGTAACAATGCCTGGTACCATCACATGCTTTCTCTCTCTTTGACCCCAGCACTCTGCAAAAAGTGACACAACAGCTCTGACTGCAGGTTCAAGATCTATAATCGTCAAGCACTAAAACTGAATCCTCTTCTTCCTACTGTATTTACTTATGTACATCTACAAGGAACTGTCTCATGTGTCACAGCCCAAAACAGCTACAGAAGACAATGATTTTCACATAAACAAGCGCATCTTTCCTGAGGAGCTTTGCCAAAAAAAAAAATCAAGCAAGCGTTTCTAGACATTATAAAGCAGCAGAAAACTCACAGATATTAGAGATTAGCTCATAGGAAAGAAACTTTTGCCCAGATTTCTTAAGGTATTTCGATGTTGCTTCACGTAGTGTCACAAGTCCTAACTGACTGAAAGTGAGATTTAGGCTCTTAAAAAGGGATTTAGGCACTTAAGAACCTAAATCCCATTGATGGTTCTCTTGTTTTAAAATCTCAGGCCTGGCTTGCCCCAGAGTTTATCAGGAGCAACTCAGGAGGATTTAATAGTTACACTAATGAAGATTCAAGCACTCACCTCCTCTGTGGCCCTGTCTCCTCTGCCCAAGACAGTTTGGAGGAAAGGAGACTGGAAGAGGAGTCCGTTTGTTAGGCTGTTCCTTTCTGACTCACCAAGGCGGGTGGAAGTTTCATGTGTAGTATAACAGCAGAACACACAATAGCAAGGCAGGTAAGAGAAGAGAATTTTGTCCTCAGCCCTAGGACACTGAGTACCTTGCGCCAAGTACCCTCTACTGCAGCTTCTCTCCTCAATGTAAAAACCACATTCCTCTCCACTGCTGCCCCCTTCTGAGCACATAGAGGCTACTCATACCCCCACAGCCCCTTAGCCTAGCTCATCTTGTGAGCACCAGGGGACTTCTCTGGTTTTTGGAGCATCTTTAAATAATCAGGTTTGAAGAGCCAGTGTGAAGAGCACATCCCATGGGCTCCTACAAGCCCTCCCTGCTCCCTTGACAACTTACAGATATTCCTGGAATGTTCATTCAGCACCAAGGGACAATTTAACCCACTTTTGTGGGTCAACATTAAATTAGTGGTACCCTTCAATAACTTCATTAACACGAGAGCTGGATCTGAACCATACTAGAAAGGGGAAACCATGCTAGCCTGGAAAGGGGCATGACCAATACAGTTAGAACATGCTGACTCATGCACTCTGGTGGCCTGTGAGCCCCAGTGGAACTTACAGCTGGCCCTCCTCACTTTGAAACATAAGGGAGAGCAGCAGTGGAAATATCATCTGTCTTCCCCCAAGGACTCATAGACTCATAGACTTTAGGGTTAGAAGGGACCAATATGATCATCTAGTCTGACCTCTTGCACAAAGCAGGCCACAGAACCCTACCCATCCACTTCCATAACAAAGCCCTAACCTATGTTCGAGTTATTGAAGTCTTTTAATTGTGGTTTGAAGACCTCAAGCTGCAGAGAATCCACCAGCAAGTGACCCATACCCCACGCTGCAGAGGAAGGCGAAAAACTCCAGGGCCTCTGCCAATCTGCCCCGGATGAAAATTCCTTCCCGACCGCAAATATGGCAATCAGCTAAACCCTGAGCATGTGGGCAAGACTCACCAGCCAGCACTCAGGAAAGAATTCTCTGCAGTAACTCAGATCCCATCCCATCCAACATCCCATCACCGACCACTGGGCATACTTATCTGCTGATAATCAAAGATCAATTGCCAAAATTAAGCTATCCCATCATACCATCCCTTCCATAAACTTATCAAGCTTAGTCTTAAAGCCAGATATGTCTTTTGCCCCCACTACTCCCCTTGGAAGGCTGTTCCAGAACTTCACTCCTCTTATGGTTAGAAACCTTCGTCTAATTTCAAGTCTAAACTTCCTAGTGTCCAGTTTATACCCATTTGTTCTTGTGTCTACATTGGAACTAAACTTAAATAATTCCTCTCCCTCCCTAATATTAATCCCTCTGATATATTTATAAAGAGCAAGCATATCCCCCCTCAGCCTTCTTTTGGCTAGAATAAACAAGCCAAGCTCTTTGAGTCTCCTTTCATATGACAGATTTTCCATTCCTCGGATCATCCTAGTAGCCCGTCTTTGAACCTGTTCCAGTTTGAATTCATCCTTCTTAAACATGGGAGACCAGAACTGCACACAGTATTCCAGGTGAGGTCTCACCAGTGCCTTATATAACGGTACTAACACCTCCTTATCTTTGCTCGAAATACCTCGCCTGATGCATCCTAAAACCGCATTAGCTTTTTTAATGGCCATATCACATTGGCGGCTCATAGTCATCCTGTGATCAACCAATAGTTTCCTCCCTGGGATATAGCAGCCCTCACTGGTGCAGGGAGGTGTAAACTGTACTCTGTGCCAGTGAGGTGAGTCTGGCCTGTGGTTTTAACCTGGGAGATGCAAAGTATAGAAGGGCTGTGACTAAGAACCCTCTGTAGTTGTGAATGCCCACAGTAATTCCCAAACACCTGGCCAACCTATGTGAGCACACTGAACTGGCAGGCCGGCTGGCATGTGGCAGTGGGCAGTCCTCAACCCGCCTGTCTCCAACAAGACCTCACACCAGGATGCTTCTCCTCCTCATCTAGCACAGAATTGATTCATTTGGCCTCTCAAATGCAGCTGAGTGCTGTAACCCCTAATTTCATTCTAATTAAAAAAAAAAAAGTGGCCTCCTCCTGACTTTGAACAAATCACCAAAACCAGAAGCATTAACGTGAGTCAGTTCCCTGCTTGGTATAACTATGCCACTTGCCTAGCAAGCCAGCAACTGCTCTCACCTTTAGTTTTGACCTTGTTCTTGAAATGCTGATTAGTGCCAACTTGTCTCTTTCTTCCCTAGATCTCATTCCCCTCTGAAAGATTCTTCCACACCCTCTTTGCATTGTTTTTCTTAGCTCCGTAGGTACAGTCTGGGGGGTGTATTACTTGAAACCCGCTCCCTTCCCAAACAGCCATAGATTTAAGGCCAGAAGGGTCTATTATGATCTTGTAGTCTGATATCCTGCATAACACAGGCCATAGAGTCTCACCCAATAATTTCTGCACCGTGGCATTTTGAGTTGCCTTCTGTGACTGGGGTCTGGCAATTTTCCAATATCCAGGACAAACCTTATTTTATTAACCTTAAGTATCTTACGAGCTAATTGTATAAAAATGAAAATATTCATGTGGGATTGTTTGTGATGTCTCGGGGGAGGGAGGGACATGACAGATGTAAACCCTGGGAAGCGGTATGAGCATCAAAGGACTGTTTGAAACAATGGGCCAGATAAGAATGAACTTTTAAAGTTATGTGGGTTTCCCAGGAAATCTCTAGAAGAGGAATACGCAAATGTACCCCTTCCAGTTATGCCTTGGAAGCTTTGCCCTGAGGAGGGGACCTTTGTCTGATGATCCCGTGTCACGAGGACAAGATCAGAGGCCCAAAGGAACAAATCACAGATTCATGAGGAAGCTTGCTCTGAGTCAAGGATGTTATGAACTTGCGACAACAGAAAAACTCCTTGGTGGGGTTTGAAGGACTGATCACCTACCAGAGCCCTTGTTACAGTTGGGGGTGATCTCTATTAAGCTTATTAGCAAGTGTGTAGGGGTTCTTTCATTGTTTTAATATGTCTTCGCTGTTATGCTTAAGAATAAACGTTCTTGCTTAGGAAAAGAGGTATGGTACTTTACAGCTGTAGGCACTTAGGCTGTTTACAGCCTCTGGAGAGAAAGCAAAGCAGGCCTACAGAGACGGTCTGACTGGCTATGGAATTCACAGTGTGTGCAGAGAACAGTGCAGCCCATTAGGAGGGAGTGAGATGCATATCTCGGCCCAACAGAGGTGACTGGCTGGGAGTTGGATGCCTGAGAGTAGATACCCTTAGTGGACCATGAAGGGGCAGCAGAGGTACAATTGCTCTGAACCATGACATCCTCTATGGCATTTACTCTATGGCCGAGGCCTTTAGTCACAATATATCACAATAGAAATATAAATGTTTAATAATAACTCACAAAGTGGAATTTCATATCAGGCACCCCCCTACCTACAGCTAGAATAACAGCCTCAATTTATAATCCCTTTCTCCTGGACCCACCCTTATAGACCAGTACCGCTCAGCCAATCGAGCTCCTGTTGGAACACACCCCCTGCTCTCTGAGGGCATCAAAATCCCTGGCCCTATAGGAACAGGCTGGACAAGGGACAAGCAGCAGCTTCCTTCCTTTTGCTGCTGCCTCTGCCCCTGTTCCACCCCCTTCAACCCCCCATCTAGGCCCAGAGTAGCTCCTCAGCACCCTCTCCCCTCACCACAGTGGTCCTGGGCAGAAGTGATGCTTAAAGGGTCTGTGAAGCTGGTTTCACAGCCCCTTCTGGTGACCCCTCCCAACCCTGGGAGCTGAGCACTGCACCAGCAGGAAGAAGCTCCTAACCCAGCCAACATCAGACTCTAACTCACAATATCCCACCATCCTGTCAAAGGATCATTTGTGGGTTGGGGATCAAAAACGGTTGAAAAATGCAACTATAAACAACCATCCTGTACATGCTGGGGACAGTCCCGAACCAAACTCTTGGCTCCAGTTTGCCACTTCAGTCCCTGAGGGTGGGGAATTTAGATGCCAAATCCACATTTCACAGTGTTTGCGCTCTGTATCGCTCTGAATCAGAACCCTTACTCCTGACACCATGGATTTTTTTTCAAGGGGCCAAATTCGGGTCTGAAATTCATTTTTCTAGACCATTTCTAACAGATTTGCGTCCTTCTCATACAAGACTTTGGTTTGCCTTTCCTCCCACTGCAGATATGTGGATTTTAGTATCTCTTCTTCTCCCATCATCTCAGGCCTTTCTCCTGGCTTCTCTGCTCTACGTGGTGCTCAAACGGCTGTCTTTCCCTCACGTTACTTTTCACCCTGAGTCATAGTACCTTACCCTTGGCATGTGGCATGTCCAATGAGGTGAAATGTGGGTGCAGAGGGGAGTCCCAGTCCCACGGCAGAGGCCTACCGCCCCATCTGAGATGCCATGCCATCATTTATCAATAGTGGCTTTACAGGATAGAACACATAATTGCACTGTGTTTAGTTATTAGCAATATTTGGAACATAATTTCATGGGGGAAGAAACTGATTAAAATGTACCAAACTGCATCATCTTTAGTCCTTCGCAAAATCCCTGATGTCAGTGGGTGGATGGGTGTGGGGGAGGGAATGATTGATGTAAAATGTCCCCTCTCTCCAGGAAATCTTTCTCCCTCACACCCATAATAGTGTTATTTGGTATTTGATTAACATTTTCATCTCTCAGTGTTCAAGGAGGAACCACACCTAGAGATTAGACCAAGGGACTGGGAGCTAAGAGATCTGGGTTCTGCTCTCAGTTCTTCCACTGACACATTGCATGTCCACAGGCAAGTTACTTAACTTCTCTGGGCTACAGTTTTCTCCTCTGTAAAACGGTGATGTGAATGATTTTACCTAGTTCACTGGGCTGGTGTGAAACTGAATTAATGTTTGTAGTAAGTGCTTTGAGATCCCCTGATGAAAAGAGATCAATTATTAATGAAGTATTCTCTTCAAAGGCTTTTACAAACATTCCCTAATTAACCCAGGCAAAACATCTACAAGGGCATATGATGACCTGTTTAACAGATGGAGCAATTGAAGTAGATTCACCCTGCATCACAGGAGGAGTCAGGGCTAAGGTGTAACAGGTCAGCAGGACTCTTCTCTTGACCCATGTGGTTAGTACATGGGTGGAGGGATAGCTCAGTGGTTTGAGCATTGGCTTGCTAAACCCACGGTTATGAGTTCAATCCTTGAAAGAGCCATTTAGGGATCTGGGGCAAAAATCTGTCTGGGGATTAGTCCTGTTTTGAGCAGGGGGTTGGACTAGATGATCTCCTGAGGTCCTTTCTAACCCTGACATTCTATGTTCTAATTCAAATCCTGTATGAAACTTGCTGACTGGTCATGGCAGGTGCAACCTCTTAACTGTGGGGTGTGGCCTGTGTTCCTGGGACATAAGGGAGGTTGGCCTACTGTGTAGGAACTAGGACAAAAGAGGCCTGCAGGAACCTGGAAACAACCAAGCTTAAGAGAAAACCTAGAGTGAGGCTTACATTCTGTTGTATGATTATTATTTTACTTACCCATAAAGCCATTCCCTTGCTGAGCAGAGTATGTGAGAATATTGGTATACAACTGATGGGCCCACTCTTACAGTCCATATTCAGACAACATTTATTTTGATTTTGGAAGTTTTGTAATGTAATGTAATGGCTGAGCAATGACTTCAGGCTTTGACCACATGATTCTGGATTTAGTGGCTCTAGACTTCTACCAGACCATGATCCAATTGTTCTGTTATAAGCATGATCACTTAACTCCTGCATCTTTTCCAGACCCTCTGCCGTTTCCTCTTTCTCTGTCCCCTGGAAGATATGCCCATGTCTCCGTGGCACTTAACCTGCAGCTCCTTGCAGGAATAACGAGACTATTCTATCTATATCTTCGCATTCATCGGCCCCATCTACACTCGACATTTTGGCATACAAGACCCATTGCAACCCCCGGTATATATAACACCCCTCAGGTGAATCCTGGTCCTACTGAAGTCAATGGGAGTTTTGTTGGTAACTTCAACAGGCCCATGATTCCAGCCCTGGTGTTCACATACAACAGAAGTGCTTGCAATGAGAAGCACACAGGTGTTTACACAAGCAGTGGGATCCACAGAACTCTCTTGCCTCCTGTAGATGCTGATTTCCAGGTTTGCAAGTACAGAATTCCTGATGCTTTATCTTTATTTACTACTTTAACCATCTTTTTACTACTCCTTTTAAATTATTCCCATGAACTTTAATCTCACTGGCAATGCAGTGTTACCTCTGCATTTAGAAACCCATACAGTTCACCACCAGACACATTTTTAGTCACCACACTTCTCAAAAACAATCTCACTCTTTGCATGTGAAAATACCTGGAGCATGACTTAATCATGGCACACAACTGTCTGTGTAATTTGCACCATACTGAATTTTTGAGATTCAGAACTGATCCGGGAAGAATTTTATTTTGCAAGAAAGGCATGGGATTTCCCACACTTGAATTCCCCTCCCAGGCTATGAGGTTTGGAGCTTTTGAAGCTTTTATGGTGTACGGGACAGCATTGAAAAGGTTAAGCTGTTGGAAATGGTGCCATGCCCCTTGGGATATGATGAGCCAGAGAGAAGTTGGTCTGATGAAGTAACTCAGTATCCTGCTGGAGAGCTGTGGACCAAGTCAGAACTAGGAAGAATTAATTCTGACCCTGAAATTGCACAGCAGGCAACAGAGTTGAATCAAGATCTGAGTCTTAATAACACTTAACACTAGAGATGAAAGTAAGCAGGTACGGGCCGGTACGGAGGACAGGTAAGAAAAGAAGACTGGCTGAGGGAGGGAGAAGTTTGCCCCCTGCATAAAAATAGTTTAAACTCAGCTGTTCTGTGAGTGGTTCAGCTCTTGGGGTTAGAAGTGGTTTCTGGCATCCTTGTTAATTTCACTCACAGTAGCTTGGGGGAGTGGGGAGGGTGTGTTTGACCATGGCAGGGGCAGTCTTTGTCTGCCCCCAGGATGAGGGGATCTTGTCTCCAATACTAATATACACAACAAATACAAGCATTTGGCTCCACCACTTAAGTCCACAGCTAACAAAAGCAGGTGGAAGGGGAAAACTCACTGTCACATTGGTTTCTCATCTCCTCCCTCCCCGTCCTCCAGCCAGGCTGCAGACAAGGCCTCTGCATTCCTCCCCCACCCCCACTCCCAGCAGGGGTTCTCCTCTAGGCTCTAGCTTGCAGTAGGAACACTGGCTGAGATGCCTGCTGCTTCTGGCCTGCATAAGAGCAGTGTATGACCATGGCAGGGGCAGTTCTTTTCTGCCCCCGGGATGAGGGGATCTTTTATATACAAAAAACACAATCAAAATCAGGAATCATTTCCAAGTTCAAATCTATCCCATTCCCTCCCCAGCAGAGGATCATGGTTGTGATGTCCAAACTGCTTGCAGATCCTTTTTGAAATGTTACTGAACCGGGCAGGGAACAGCTGAGTTTTAACAGACTTATGCAGGAGGCAGAGTTCTCCCTCCCTCAGCCAGTCTCCCTGCTCCCTGCTGCAAGCTAGAGGGAAGCCCTTGCAGCTGCTGCTCAGTGCCAGGCAGGGAGAAAGCATGAAGCCTAGTGTCCACAGCCTGGCTGGAGGAGGAGGGAGGACACAGAGAAAAATGTGACAGTGAGTTTTCACTTTTTCAGGCTTATTCCAATAGTAAAGTTTTATTACAGACAGTAGTGGAAGTAGTAATAGTAGCTTTATTTTCTCTATCCATGTCATGCAATGGGAGGGATCCATGAAGTACATAGGAGAGGTGGGTTGCTTGTGATTGGACCATATGGGTAAGAAATGTAAATTACTTTCACCCCTATGCAAACCCCAGGGCTCCAAGCCTCCTCTGCAGCTGGTAGCTCCGGGGGTGATTTAAAGGGCCCAGCTCCTAGCTTCAGCTGAATCCCCGAACTCTTTAAATCCTGATTTAAAAGTCCCGGGATTTAAAGGCCCCACCTTTTCTGATAGAGGCCACGCCTCTTCCGGTTGAGGCCCCTCCCCCTCCCCAGGATTCTGGAGTGCCGGCAAGTCCTTTAAGTTACTTTCACCCCTGCTTAACGCTTTATATTTCCATGGGTTAACTATGGAAGAAGTGATGCTTTGAGGTGGGGAGGGAGACTTACTTATTGTGTTGGCATGATTGTATCATTAGCTTTTGGCAGGCTGAAATAACTTTCTAGAGATTTAAATTGTGTGTGTGATATTTTAATTGATAGAGGCTATTGGATTGGTTTTGGGGTTTTTTTAGAAATTGAAATGTCTAATTTTCCAAATCTACCTGTGAGGTAGGTAGATTTACATTATCCCCATTTCATATAAGGGAAAACTGAGATACAACAAAGGTTAAGTGACTTGTCCAGTCACACACTGAATCTGTGGCAGAGGCAGAACTAGAACTGTCTATTCTTGGCTCCCAACACCATTCTAACTATGATGCCTTTCAACAAACAAACTTGTTTATTTTTCTAACTCCCCTCCGGACTTATTAGGGACTTTTACTTGTAATTCTTGTGGTGTTGATCTGCCCTAAATCCTTTAACGTTCACCCATTATTGCTGAAAATGCCATGTCCCCAAAGGTTCTATTAGTTTTCCAGCTGAAATCCTGCTCCAGATCAGTTCTTCCTTTCATTACAGCTGTAATTCCTCCAGTATCTTCATGCTAAGCATGCGCTGCAACTATGAAAACTAAGTCTACATCTTGTCAGACAGCCTGAGACAACAGCAATAGCAGCAACTGCACACAAACGGTCCTCAACTTTCAAATACAATTTCTGGTCACCCTTTCATTGTAATCCTGTGCAATAAATTGCATTGACCACATAAGTAACATTTTAATGAATTCATTTTACTTCTGTTTTTAGGTTTTGTAAACATAACTTTAAAAAAATAAAAAAACAAAACACTCATTTTTGGCCCTAACCTATTTGACAGCATCTCTTCAAATCATGTATATGTAAACACTCAGTCTTTCCAATGTAATATGTAAGACAACTTGATTGGAATTTTGCTATGGAAATGCACACAAATTTGCTTCCTTTTCCTGGTCAGCATATTGTAACCTTCTTGTGATTCATATTGTTTTCCCTTAAAGCTTTTACTTGTTTGTGAGACAGTGAATGTCAACAAGATCCACTTTGAAAGAACACATATGACAGGAGAAGGCAGCAAGCGACAATTGTAGAAAGCAATAACCTTCCCACAAGAAAGAGAAAAGTGGAATGAGAAGAAGATTTGTGTACTTCGTTTGCAAAAGCCAAACGGGGAACTTAATGAAGGGCCATTGGGCCATACTTGTCATGGGGAAACTGAGTTCTCTGGCCTGTAAAGTGCTTTCTGCAATAGTTTTGGGAACTAGCATTAACTACAGCAAAGGAAGTACTTTCAATCTCACTTTAACAGGAGAATCTCGAGTTGCTTAAATTTTTACCTCTGCTCTCCCTTCATCTGTCTCACTGGCCTTTAGTCTGTATTTTAGAAATGCAGCAAAAGAGGTTGAGATATAATTAAACCAGGGTTGTATATTGCCTTTGGGTTTTGTATCCTTTGCTCCTCAAGAAATCAGACAGGTCTCCAGCTGCCATCTCCAAACAGCCAAGATAATACTGACAGCCCATACATTTAACACATGATACCTGAGGGCAGGGGAGCATTCTCGGAGGATAGTATCTAGCTGTGGAATTTACCTCCCATCCCGCTCTTCCAGAGTCAGAGTTTGCTAAGAGCCTAGTGCAAGGCTTGTGTTTCTGCCTAAGTGTTTGCTTGATTTGAAGTGAACACTAAAGATGGTAAAGGATGGATGCAAGTTGGCAAGAGAATGGTGGCTGTTAAGACCAAAATGGCTACAGTTTTCTTTTTCATTATGTAAATATGCTCAGCTTCTTGGGCAAGGCATGTACTATGTGCATTTCTCTATAATTCAATATTATATAATATAGACATTTATTCTGCCTCCATTTTAAAATCTCATCTACATACGAAGTTGGGATT
This sequence comes from Gopherus evgoodei, assembly GCF_007399415.2. Taxonomy (NCBI): domain Eukaryota; kingdom Metazoa; phylum Chordata; order Testudines; family Testudinidae; genus Gopherus; species Gopherus evgoodei. Next base: position 170,344,922 of record NC_044324.1, read on the forward strand.
GGCTAAGAACATAAGATCGAATTTGACTCTTGTGTCAGGTCTGCAGCCTGAACTGAATACTAAGGTTTGCAGCAATGAACAGTTCTAGAACTAAACAAAAGAAATACTATTTTCCCTACTCCCTTCATGTTTTTGTGTCTAGAAAAGAGGATGTGATAACGGTTGTCAATTCCCCCTCTGTCTCCTACATTTCCTTTTTATTAGATACTGAGGATCAAGCTCATTTGAACAACTCCAGTGCACCTGCTTACACAAATAGGGACTTTGGGCCAGAGGCTGGTTTTTGAAAAGGAGAGGCCCATCTGTTGGGCCATCTTGCGTTCTCTCCTAAAGAACGCTAAGCTTTCAAAAACAGATGTTTATGTCGCACTGATCTGATCACACAGACACAGCTGGGTGATAACTAAGTGCAAATGAATGCACTTGTGTGTGCAGAATAGGTAATTGCACTGACAAGTGAGTGTTTTGTGCCTGAAGTTTCCTGTTTGCAGCTGTACATTTTATGGACACAACTTAGGTATCTGTTTTTGAAAATTAGGCCCCCAAAGTACTTCCTAGTGAACAGGCACCTCCTGGTCTTCTAGGCATGGTAGAGTACAAAGGATAAAGCACTAGCCAGAATCCTGCTCTACTTACACTGATGTGAGTCCCTTGAAGGCCATGAAGTTACTCTAGATTTATTCCAGTTGCTGTACTCTAATCTGGCCCACTACAATCACATGGGTTTGGAAGGAGGATCTTGGGGTTCAGGGCGAGATGGAGATAGGGATTGTGTTGGGGTGAAAAGTCCCAAGGCGAGCTGACTCCTCTCCAGCACTCACAGTATCACTGTCACAACAATGTTTGGTCCCTCACAACAAATACACTCAGGTGGCAGCCCTATGCTAGATTCACGTTACAACAATGAGTTAACATGATTTAAAATAGAAGAACTGGCAGCTCCTCTGCTGCTGGAAACTGAGCTATTTTGGGCAGGTGGCTGCATTAAAATGTTCTTTCTTGAAGTTACATGGAAAGCAACAACTTAATAAGTTCCCTAATGCTGAAAAAAATCTTCATGCTTCAGTGTAAACTGATCCCCAGCTCGGGTGAGGAAGAAATCTCTCCTCATTGTGTAGTATTAACCATACTTAGCACTTTGTATAGCCAACAATGCTTAACAACTGATCTTGCACAATTCATAATATTTTTGCATTATTATATCATCTTCCACCTAAGATTCTCAAAGGCTTTCTCAAATAAGCCTCACAGGACTCCAAAGAGATACTGCAGTGTAAACATCCCCATTTTACAGATGGGAAAACTGAACCCAAGACAAAGTCACTGTAAAATCTGGGACTACTAGAACCCAGCTTCTCTTAACTAACAGTGATATGCTTGAGCAGGCCACCCCAAATATATTAGACTGGCATCCATGCCTTCCTCTGAATCATCAGACATTAGCTGCTGTCAGACAGGTTACTCATCTAGATGGACACTTGATCTGTTCCCGTGTTGCAAGTTCTATGTAGCTTTCAGCTGAGTGTAGCTCTTTACAAAATCTATTTGCGTTTTCTGACAAACTAATGTTCTGTGCAGTACTGTAAAACATTCAGTGTCCATTAATAATCAACAATTATAGCCTTCAGGACACACATATGTACAGTTTAGAAGAATTCCCAGGGAGGCGCAAGGCTGACATATCTGCTCCCTTCATCAGATTTATTGTGTTTGGTTTCACACAGCAAACATTTTTGTGCAGTCTCAGATTGTCACCTTAATTTGTTCCTGCATTGCAGTCGCCATTACTCTGTGCAGTTCAGCTCCTAGGGAAGCCCCACGCATTTGCGATACCTTTCTACTTTTCTGAATAGAAGATGTAAAAGGGTTTCACTGAACACAAGAAAACATCTGTTGAGGAAAATTAAATAACTGGGAAATAAAAGCCAATCCCCGAGGGCCCCTTTGTGGTGGATGTTTCACTCTGCTGCAGCTTCTGGTTACACAGAGAGGTGCATTGATAGTTTATGGCAAACCAATTCAGAAAGGAATCCCAGAGCAGGCCTCGACTAACCAATGTGCAGCAGGTGCACTTGCACTAGGTCTCCATCTCAAGGGGGTCCCGAAGCACCAGATTTTGGTTGGTGGCGTTAGACCGGCTGCATGGGGCCATTCAGGTTTGGTCCTGCCACCCCTCCATTATGATGGAGGCAGCAGGGCCAAATTCGAATGAAAGTGGGGGAAGGGCAAATTCCATAGTTCAGAGGGCCTCAGAATTCTTTATTCTGGTACTGGGCAATAATTGGTTAGTTGTTAAAATGAGAAACAAGCTGGTGCTGAGAATGCCTTCTTCATTACAGTTCTGAAGGCAGCACTGGATCTTCATGACTGGTTTATCTTATGCTGATGTGTTACTTAATCAAGGTTTTCAGTGGGCATGAGTGAAGACAGAGATCCTTTCCATAAGACACTTCCTAGCCTACATATCTGAGAGATGAATACAACATGGATTTGTTCATCAAAAGCTATTAGAAACCTGAAACTGATCAATTCCAATTGAAAGCAGAGGGAATTGACCTACAAGAATCACTTCTTGTAAATACACCAGCTTTATTTGTGCAAAAGGGAATAGTGTGATCATCAGCTGATTAACGTTACCAGAAAATCTTGAGTGCAGAAATATCTGCTGATGCCCTGACTGAGCAAGGAGACTTTGGATGTTGGTCTATGCTTCCTGATTAGAAACAAAAAGATGCTTTGAACAAGTGAAAACAAAGAAGTTTATGCCTCCAGCTGAAGCATAGTGAGGGGTTTCCTTTGGATGGTCTGCTCTTCTCAGTGCTGTTCATCAAGAGTGTCAGTGTGCTGAGCAGTTTCTGTGATGGCAAATATCTGTATATGTATCGATAGGACTTTGTGCTGCTATCATGCCTTTCATCTAGAGATGTCAAAGTGTAAAACCTACCTAATTAAGCCTTCCAATACCCACCAGCTCCTTATGAGGAGGGTAACTGTTATTCTTATTTAACAGATGGGGGAAATTGAGCCACAAAGAGATCAGGGACCAGATAATGCCTATTGGTCATGGGCCCACACCAGAGGCAGCGTGGAGTGGTTCTGTGCTAGTGTGAGATCTAAGAGGCATTATTCCTCAAGGAGGCAATATGGAGAAGCAGCACACCCACAGTACAGTTCCTTAGGAAGTTATAGCATGCCCTCCTCTCCGCTATGTATCAGCTCTGAAACAGGTTAATGGGCTGGCCCTACCTTCAGCCTGCCTCTCTTCGTCTTTCTGAAGTGGGCTGCACCCTCAGGCACTACCAGGAGCAGAACCGGAGCTGATGAGAATGCAGAGACTGGAACTGTGCTGGCTCCCACACGGAGAACATGTGAGGAGAGGCTCTTTGTGCAGTGGCTAAAGGGTTGGGCACAATCTGGCCCTGCAGCAAGTGGATTATCTGAATTGCACAGTGAGTCAATGGCAAACCTTGGAACAGAACTCAGGAATTCCAAATTCCAGCTCCCTGCTCTCATTGGTAGACAATAATCCCCTCAGATCAAATGACAGGGAGGACATTTGGCCATATAGAAACACTGAGCCCAAATAATCTCTGTAGTAACTCCATTAACTTCAAGCACTTACTTACACCAGTGATGAGAGCAATAGAAATTCCTAAAATAGGGAAAGAGTTACCATAGGGATTAATTTGCCCTGTTATGTTTGATTGATATCTTTGCTACAACAAGACCACAAAGCCCAAAGAGTTGACACCTTTTTCTATGCTCCATACAAGTGGGATATTTTGTTTTGTAAATTCCCCTAAAAATAGAGATTTCTGAACATAAGAGTGGCCATGCTGTGTCAGACCAATGGTCCATCTAGCCCAGTATCCTGTCTTCCAACCATAGCCACTGCCAGATGCTTCAGAGGGAATGAACAGAACAGAGCAATTTATTAAGTGATCCATCCCCCATCATTTAGTCCTAGTTTCTGGCAGTCAGAGACTTAGGCTACGTCTACACTACAGCATAAAATCGAAATTATTAAAACTGGTTTTATAAAACTGGTTTTATAAAATCGATTTTATGTGTCTACACTAGGGCACATTAATTCGGTGGTGTGCGTCCATGGTCCTAGGCTACCATCGATTTCCGGAGTGGTGCACTCTGGATAGCTCAGTAAAAGAATGAGACCAATAACTTCGATTTCCGTCCACACTAACCCTAAATCGATATAGTAATATCGATTTTAGGGTTACTCCTCTCATTGGATGTACAGATTTAAAGTGCCTTGTAGTGTGGACGGGTACAGCGTTAAATCGATTTAACGCTGTTTAAATCAATTTAACGCTGTAGTGTGGACCAGGCCTTAGGGACACCCACAGCGTGGTGTTGCATTCCTGACCATCTTGGCTAATAGCCATTAATGGACCTGTCCTCCATGAACTTATTTAATTTTTTTTTGAACTCATTTATACTTTTGGCCTTCACAATATTCCCTGACAACAAGATCCAAAGCCACAGGTTGACTGTGCGTTGTGTGAAAAAGTACTTCCTTATGTTTGTTTTAAACTGACGGCCTATTAATTTCATTGGGTGACCCCTGGTTCTTGTTATATAGAGGGGTAAATAACACTCTTATTCACTTTCTATTTACCACCCTTGATTTTATAGATCTCTATTATATATCCCCGCATCCCTGTCATCTTTTCCAAGCTAAACAGTCTGTCTTTTTAATGTCTCCTGACATGAAAACTGCCCCATACCCTTAATCATTTTCGTTGCCCATCTCTGTACCTTTTCCAATTCTAATATCTCTTTTTTGAGATGGGGCAACCAAACTACATGCAGTATTCAAGGCGTGGGCATACCGTGGATTTAGACAATGGCATTATGATATTTACTGTATTATCTATTCGTTTCCTAATGGTTCCTAACATTGTTAGCTTTTTAGATTGTCACTGCACATTGAGCAGATATTTTCAGAGAACAGTCTAGGATGACTCCAAGATATCTTTCTTGAGCGGTAACTGCTAATTTAGAACCCATCATTTTGTATGTAGAGTTGGGATTATGTTTTCCAATGTGAATTTATCAATCAACTTCTGCTTGAGATCAATGGGAGGTAGGCACTCAAGTACCTTTGAGGATTTGGGCTGCCTTGCTTAATGACTTTCCTTCCTTGATCCACCACTAAGGTACCCAAACACTTGAAGGTGAAGGAGTTACCTCATGCAACTGGCAGTCTTCACCCTGTGCTGTTTTATCACTTCAGGCCATCATTATATCTAGTTGGTCAACATGCTGTCCATCTTGTTTAGAATTTATTGAGAGGAAGCAGTGATTAGCCTGAATAGGGAGTGAAGAGTCCAATGTTTTTTCTTCTGGCACTGTGCATTCTGTGATTGAGAAGACAAGCTGGTGTTTGTGTCTTTCCTGTGGGAAGAATAATAAGACCAACTGCAATTTGAAACCCCACACGAGAACAATTTCGTGGAGAAAAGCCACAACGAATCAGAGAAACATCCTGACCAGCTGATACCACTATAATTGCACTTGGAATGGAAGGAATAGGAGGGAAATGACAGTGATTTCAGCCTGTGTTCATAAAGCAACCTTCATCATTGTCTCTTGCATGCATTCTGTTTCTCCCAGCAAAAAGATGTTGAGAAGTGCTTTGTCCAGTTCTTTGTTATATTCCTTTGTCTATGACACTCATGCTAAGAGTGGAATATTAACAGGGCCACTCCAACTCCCATTGAACTCAAGTGGGAGTTTTGCCATTTAATTTAGTGCAAGCAGGATCATGAACAATTTCCGTTTCTTAGGACACAATTGTACATAATGATGAATTAGTTGCCAATCTGAAGGTTGAAGGCAATTTGGGTGAAAGTGATCATGAAATGATTCAATTATTCCAAGGAAAGGAAAGAGTTGAGAGCAGGAGAATAAGGACAATGGACTTTAACAAACTCAGAGAATTGGTAGGAAAAGTCCCCTGGGAAGAAAATCTAAAGGAAACAGAAGGTCAGGAGAGCTGGTAGTTTCTTCAAGAGACAATATTAAAGGCACAACTGTAAACTATCCAGATACAAAGGAAAATGAGGGAGAATAGTATGAGGCCAATATCAGGAGCGCTTGACCTGGAAAATAAAAAGGAGTCCTGCAGCAAGTAGAAGCATGGACAGTTTGCTAGAGATGAGTACAAAAGAATAGCACAAGCACGCAGGGACAAAGTCAGAAAGACCAAGGCACCAAAATGAGTTAAACCTAGCAAGTGATTTATGTAAAAGGCAATAAGAAAAGGTTCTTCAAATACATTTAAGAGCAAGAGAAAGATGAAGGAAAGTGTAGGTCCTCTACTTAGTGGAGAAGAAATGCTAATAACTTATGACATCAAGAAGGTGGAGGTGTTTAATACCTATTTTACTTCAGTCTTCACTGAAAAAGTAAATTGTGACCGGACACTTAACACGATCGACATTAGCAATTGGGGGAAGGAAGGGAAGCCAAAAGAGGGGGAGGACAGTTCAAGAATATTTAGATAAGTCAGATGTATCCAAGTTGGCAAGGCATGATGAAATTCATCCTAAGGTACTTAAGGAACTAGATGAAGCAATTGTCTTTGAGAACTTATGAAGGACGAGTGAGTTCTCAGAGGACTGGAGAAGGGCAAACATTGCGCCTGTTTTTAATAAGGGGAATAAAGAAGACCCAGTGAATTATGGACCCATCAGCCTAATTTCAATACCTGGAAAGATATTGGAACAAATGATTAAAAAATGAGTTTGTAAGCATCTAGAGGATAATAGGGTGATAAGTAAGCTCTGTTCTTCAGGGACTATAAAGCATGCTCCTGTGGAGAAGACCAGTATAAAAAGAGCTCCAGCAGCAGCTCAGACTGTGGGGGGCAGGGAAGTCAGTGATAATTTTTAGCTGATATCTCATTCCTGAGGATAACAAAGGCACAGAGAGCGCAGCCACTGCTGACCTCCCAAAGCTGCCCAGGCCTATATGTTGCTAGTCTATGTACTGCAGATAAAAACTGAACCTCTCTTTGTTGTAATGATACCTCTTCTAGTATGAGGAAACTAATGAAAAGTCAAGAGCTGTGTCCTGCTCAGCGGGGGGTACCAACACTGTAATGGGAAATAAATTCATACATTTACCCAAGATTTCTTGCCCTGCTTTGGGTTCACCTGTGCTCAACTGTCAGGGCTGACTGGACTGTGGCGGAATCTCAAACAGGTCCTGGCTTGTAGCATACCTGGACCCCAACGGTTGCATGTTCCCCATCCTCCTCCTTTTCCTCCTCCAACTCCCCCTCATCCTTGCTGTTCATGTCAAGGTGTTACAGTGTGCCTCCGTCACTGCCTGGTGAACCTCACTCCCTAGCTAGGTCAGGTAGCTCCACACTCACACACACCCTGGATGGTTTATCTTTCACCAAGATGTGTATGTATTCCTGTAGTGAGGTTGAGTGACCTCCCTCCAAGCGGGAGAGTGAGGGACAATTACACTCCTCTTGGAGGGCAGAGCCTAGATCACCTCGCCTCTCTCGCTGGAAGTACCAGGGCATGGCTGGAAGTATAAAAGGCAGGCCCTGCAGCACAGTTGGGGGAGAGCCTGAGGAGGAGGAGATGCTGCCTATTCTGCAGCATTGCAGAGGGGAACCTACGCTTTGGCTGCTCTTAATCCCTAGATACTCATGAGGACTGGCCTGGAGTGCATGCTGCCATAAACCCCGAGGAGCTGGAAGAGGCTTGGAGGCCACAGGTACCAAACCCCAGGGAGGCAGGAAGTGGCCCAGGGGCAGCCACAGAGCAGCCGGCTGCAGAGCCAGGTGTGGCTCAGTCAGCGTGTTGTGGTTGGATCCCCACTGACATAGGGGCAGCCAATCCTGCCCCTGCTAAGGCCCTGGGCTGGGACGTGGTGGAGTAGGCAGGGTCAGTGTCCCCCTGCTACTCCACCCCAGGGTGGCTGACTCCCTACACTGTGCAGGGAAGCTCTCGCCCTGAAGAAGGAGCCTCCCTTATCAGCTCACCCATAGACTGTTTGCTTTGCTGGCTGCCTGAGCCCTGCCCAGGCTAAAGCCAGTCCTGAGACTGTTTGCTTGTTGGCCGCTTGAGCTTCCTCAAGCCAGGTCCCAGCCCAGGTATGGACTCTGTTTAAGGGCTGGCAGACTGAACCTCCCCAATCCCAGGCTAAAGCCTGACTGTAACTGTTGGTCACCCCACCCTATTGTGGGCTCTAGACTATCCTGCAGACTCCTGTCCTGGCCAGGTGGGACCAGACTGAGTGGCCTCCCTCCCCAAGGGAGAGCAAGGGATCATTACAATTCCCCTCTTACATAGGCCTGGTCTACACTACGCGTTTAAACTGATATTAGCAGCGTTAAACCGATTTAACGCTGTACCCATCCACACTACGAGGCCCTTATATCGATATAAAGGGCTCTTTAAATCGATTTCTGTACTCCTCCCCGACGAGAGGAGTAGCACTAAAATCAGTATTACCATATCGGATTAGGGTTAGTGTGGCTGCAAATCGACGGTATTGGCCTCCGGGCGGTATCCCACAGTGCACCACTGTGACCGCTCTGGACAGCAATCTCAATGCGGATGCAGTGGCCAGGTAAACAGGAAAAGCCCCGCGAAATTTTGATTTTCATTTCCTGTTTGCCCAGCGTGGAGCTCTGATCAGCACGGGTGGCAATGCAGTCCCAAATCCAAAAAGAGCTCCAGCATGGACCGTACGGGAGATACTGGATCTGATCGCTGTATGGGGAAACAAATCTGTTCTATCAGAGCTCTGTTACAGAAGACGAAATGCCAAAGCGTTTTGAAAAAAAAATCTCCAGGCTATACAGTGCTGCGTAACAAGCGTAACGGGAAGCCAGAGACTCAAATGGACGCTCATGGAGGGAGGGAGGGGGTACTGAGGACTCCAGCTATCCCACAGTCCCCAGCAGTCTCTGAAAAGTATTTACATTCTTGGCTGAGCTCCCAATGCCTGTAGGTTCAAACACATTGTCCAGCGTGGTTCAGGGAATAGCTCATCAATTTACTCCCTGCCCCCACCACGTGAAAGAAAAGGGAAAGAAATCGTTTCTTGACTTTTTTCATTGTCACCCTATGTCCACTGAATGCTGGAGGTAGACGCGATGCTGCAGCAGTGAAGAGCCGTATCCGCTCTTCTCCCCTCCCTGGTGGCAGACGGTACAATATGACCGCTATCCGTCGTCACCATCAGCCTATGCTTGATAACTGCTGAATTCCCCTGGCTGGCCTCAGGGGCACCTGGGTAAAAATAGGAATGATTCCTGGTCATTCCCAGTAGATGAGACAGAACGGCTGGTAACCGTCTTCATCATAGCAACTGGGGGCTGAGCTCCATCAGCCCCCTCCCTTTCCTGTGTAAAGAAAAAATTCTGTCCTGCCTGGACTATCATAGCAGCGGCATGCTGGGCTCCTCTCCCCCGCACCGCTTAATGTCCTACCTGGACTATCATAGCAGCGGCATGCTGGACTCCTCTCCCCCAGTCCTGCCTGGACTGTCATAGCACCGGGAGGCTGCCTCCCCCTCATTTTATCTCACTAACAAGTCACTGTTTCTTATTCCTGCATTCTTTATAACTTCATGACACAAATGGGGGGGACACTGCCATGGTAGCCCAGGAAGGTTGGGGGGAGAAGGGAAGCAACGGGTTGGGTTGTTGCAGGGGCACCCCCCATGAATGGCATGTAGCTCATCATTTCTGCAGGATCTGACACGGTGCAGCTGTGCTCTCTGATACACTGGTTCTCTAGTACACTTGCCCCAAATTCTAGGCAGGACTGACTCTATTTTTAGAAACCATAAAGGAGGGATTGACTCAGGGAGTCATTCCCAGTTTTGCTTTTGTGCCCCCGGCCGATCTCAGCCAGGGGCACCCATGATAGCAGCAGACAGCACAGAAGGATAGATAACCATCATCTCATTGCCAAATTACACTGGCAGCAGATGGTACAGAACAACTGGTAACCATCTCTGCTATCATGCAAAAGCAAATGAATGCTGCTGTGTAGCACTGGAGTATCGCCTCTGTCCGCGGCATCCAGTACACATATGGTGACTGTAAAAAAAAAAAAAAAAAAGCTGAACGGGCTCCATGGTTGCCGTGCTATGGCATCTGCCAGGGCAATCCAGGGAAAAAGGGCGTGAAATGATTGTCTGCCGTTGTTTTCCCGGAGCAAGGAATGACTGACGACATTTACCCAAAACCACCCACGACAATTATTTTTGCCCCATCAGGCACTGGGCTCTCAACCCAGAATTCTAAGGGGCGGGGGAGACTGCGGGAACTATGGGACAGCTATGGAATAGCTACCCACAGTGCAACGCTCTGGAAATCGATGCTAGCCTTAGACCATGGACGCACACCGCCGAATTAATGTGCTTAGTGTGGCCGCGTGCACTCGACTTTACACAGTCTGTTTTATAAAACCGGTTTATGTAAAATCGGAATTATCCCATAGTGTAGACAAACCCTAAGTGATACCAGGTTGACTTCCCTGCAGCCCTAACTTCCCAGCCGACACTCACCCTCTGAGCTTCCTCCTGAGCTGCTTCTGAGATGCCCCTCCTTCCTGTTTCTTCCCCTTATATTCTCCCCAATTACTGCTAGCCCAGTATTGTTACCCTGGTGCTCACAGTCTCCCACCAGAAAATGTATACTTGCCCTTAACTGGGCATGCAGCCTTCCTTGCAGCAATATCAGTGCACAGGGTGCTGCTGATAGCACCCTGTCACTCAGGGGCCTGTCACTGAAGTTCCTCAGAGGTATCTATGGTGGTATGCGGAGCAGTAGCGGTATCTCCGCCCAGTATGGCATGCAGCTTTTAGTAAAAAGTGCCAGGTCTGTGACTTGACTGTTGGCCTCCCTGGCCTTCTGATATGCCTCCTGCAGTCCTTTCACTTCCATGAGGCACTGCTGATGATTCCTGCCATACCCCTTCTTATGCTTCCCTGTGTAATCTGCTCATAGATGTCCACATTTCTATGGCTGGTCTATAGCTGTGCATGTACAATCTCTTCTCCACACAAACCCAGGAGATCCAGTATCTCCAGTAGACTTCAGGCCAGAGCGCATCTAGAGCACATAGCCGGCATGGTCAGCTGGAAAGGTGCACACAACAGTGGAGAGCTGTGAGGTGTGCATGCCAATATGGACAATCAGGAAAAGGCATTTCAAAAATTCACTGGGTTTTAAGTGGCTGGGTGCAGGGGTGAGGGGGCGAGGATGGCAGGGCTTCTGGTATGCATGACCCTTGGGCAGTGGAGTTAACAATTGTGACCAGAGCAGTCAGCGTCAAACATTGTCAGACAGGAGCTGGAGGACTGTAAGGGTCAACCCAGGTAATGCAATACCTACACTCACGCTGTGTCAACCTCAATGCATCACCCATGGCTATCTGCTGCTTGGGGAGGTGCTGTTACTCTATCGGTGTAATGGAGAGCTTACATTGGTAGGAGACTAACTTAAATGGCAACACAAGTACAAACAGGTCAACACAAGGCAGCTTACATCAACCTAACTTTGTTGTATAGGTGAGGCCTTTTAGACTCAGGCTTAATGCTGTTAGAATGTTATTGAAATTAAATTGTTAAAACTGAAGTAAAATATGTAGTCTTTGGAGTTTCCTAAATGCTGGTGAGTGGATGACTGTGATACTCAAGTGCTAATCTTTGTATTTCTCATATGAAGTGTAATAGCTGTACATTTGTGTTACATAACTGTAACATAGCTGGGACAGACCCCATGATAACAAGCCATTAATCATTGCCGAGTCCCTTTTGGGGAGAGAATGGTCAATTAATACCCACTACAAAGCTACATGTCCAGAGAAAACTCTTTGACTCTCAGTACAGCAGGTAGAAACCTGTTTACACGACACTGGAGAAAGGGGAAACTCTCACCCAGGGATGAGTCATATAGGATGACTTCACTAAAGAACTACAGTAGAACATCAGAGTTACGAACTGACCAGTCAACCACACACCTCATATCAGGCAGGAGAGACCCCCCCCAAAAGGAAATACTGTACAGTATAGTACTGTGTTAAATGTAAATTACCAAAAAATGGGGAAAATTTTTAAACATTTTTTGTAAAGATAAGGAAACTGGTTTTGTACCTGTTTCATTTAAATTGAGATGGTTAAAAACCATGTTTTTCTTCTACATAGTGAAGCTTCGAAGCTATATTAAGGCAATGTTCAGTTGTAAACTTTTGAAAGAACAACCTTAATGCCTTGTTTAGAGTTACAAACATTTCAGAGTTACGAACAACCTCCATTCCCGAGGTGTTCTACTGTACCTCACGGACTCCCCGCCAGCACCTTTGCATTTGTAGGCACTGGGGGTCAGAGTGCTCACATGGCTTGGGGTTTGGGATAAAAGCTGCCCTGTGAAAGGTAACAAGGTTCTTTTTGCTAGACTGGACTTAAGAGGCAAAAACTTTGTCTGCCAAGTAAAGGACCCCTAGCTTCCACAGTTGGGATAAACCTCAGAAGCTGAACCTATAAGACTCTTGTAACATTGAACAGAAGTTTTATAAGGTAATAACTGAAGTTTATGACTGTCCATCTTCAGTATTCTTAGCATTGTGCAAATATCTCTTACTACATTTTCATTTAACTAACAAAGCCTACATAAGTTCATTGCAGGAACAGACTGAGCATTGCCTTATGGGATAAAGGAGGGAGATGTAAGGAGGAACTCACCTTTGGTATGTGTCTGGTCTTTTCAGAACAGAAAAACTTGGATTTTCTCAAAAAAAGAACAGGAGTACTTGCGGCACCTTGGACACTAAAAAATGTATTTGAGCATAAGTTTTCGTGGGCTACAGCCCACTTCATCAGATGCATAGAATGGAACATATAGTAAGAAGATATATATACATACAGAGAACATGAAAAGGTGGAAATACCCATACCAACTGTAAGAGGCTAATTAATTAAGATAAGCTATTATCAGCAGGGGAAAAAAAACTTTGGTAGTGGTAATCAAGATAGCCCATTTTAGACAGTTGACGAGAAGGTGTGACGATACTTAACATGAGGAAATAGATTCAATATGTGTAATGACCCAGCCACTCCCGGTCTCTATTCAAACCCAAGTTAATGGTATCTAGTTTGCATATTAATTCAAGCTCAGCTGTTTCTCTTTGGAGTCTGTTTTTGAAGCATTTCTGTGGCAAAATTGACACCTTTAAGTCTGTTACTGAGTGACCAGAGAGGTTGAAGTGCTTTCCTACTGGTTTTTGAATGTTATGATTCCTAACGTCAGATTTGTGTCCATTTATTCTTTTGTGTAGAGATTGTCTGGTTTGGCCAATGTACATGGCAGAGGGACATTGCCATATCCAGGGATCTGCTTACTTAGTGTCAAGAGGGACTGGGCTTTCCAGAGGACTGTTTAAACTCTATACTGAGGCTGGCAAAAGCCTAGTATAGAGTTTAAACAGCCTATTCCTGACTTCACTAGGAATAATCCTCAAAAGCAAAGCTGGAGAAAGATGCAGTTCCACTGACCACAATAAATGTGCAACAATTTACATCAACTGTGAATTTGGCTTAATATGCTGGACTTTGAATCAAATGGCCACCTAATGGCAATGACCTTTGGTCACTGTGGACTTAGACAGGCCTGGAGCTGTTAACCTATTTTTAAACAATCCTTTAGAATCACAAGGATGAACAACTTAAAGGCAGGACACATTTAAGAGATTCAGCTAATGGAAGAGTTGTCTTGTCAATTGTTCTTTTGAATATTTTCACCCTAATGGCAATAGTATCTTCCATTGTTTGAAGCTTCAGAATGTTGGAGTGTTTGTGCCAGTCTAATGACGTACTACAGGCTAATACTGAACTTAGAAAAAAGGAATGTGTTAGGGCCAATGCATAAGGTCCAAATTCAACAGAACATGTGAAGTGCATGCTTAAGTCTAGTCACGGGCTTAAGTCCCACTGATAGGGCTTGAGTTTAAGTGTTTTGCTGAATCTGGGCTTAGAAAAGCAGAAATGTTAAGGGACGCTTTGCCACGTTGATTTTTAAAACTATGGCAAAAGTTGACAATTAAAGATACCTTGATCAGGAAGCTCTTTATTTTCCTGTGAGTAGCTAGCAAAGTGCATTTCATCTTCCACATATGAGCTGGAGAAGATTTCAGTGCCACTTTCAGCAGCACACCAATGATCATTCACCATCCAGTTTTGGTAAGGAATACAGCAGTGATTGACAATAGATAGCATTTAGCAGTGCCAGTAGCTGGATTTCTGAGCCCAGCCACATTGTGGTGACTCCTGGCCGTGGCATCCCCACATTGTCTAGTAACTGAATAGCCCTTCTGCCTCCAAGTACACAATATATTAATGAATTTTTATTGTTGGGCCCAAGCTACAAAGTCTGAATCTGAGCTCACTCAAAGTTTATTCAAATCTGGATTCTTGGTTCTCGTCATACAGAAAAGAGCCAGACATGAAGTGAAGCTCTGGACACAAACTTGCTCAAAATGTGGGCTGTTCAAATCCAGGATTTGACTCTAGCCTCAAGCTATCCAAACTGAATTGTGACATTCAATAATTAAGATAAGTTGCAGAACCATTTAACTGGGCAACAAATTCCTTTGCGAGAGCCATGAATACTTACTTTATGACCTAGATCAGGGGTTTGCAACCTCTGGCACACGGCTCACCAGGGTAAGCACCCTGGTGGGCCGGGCCAGTTAGTTCTACCTGCCGTGTTGGCAGGTTTGGCCGATCGCGGCTCCCACTGGCCGCAGTTCGCTGTCCTAGGCCAAATGGGAGCAATGCAGGCCGAGGGATGTGCTGGCCGCGGCTTCCCACCGCTCCCATTGGCCTGGGATGGCGAACTGCGACTAATGGGAGCCGCGATCAGCCAAACCCTCTGGATATGGCAGGTAAACAAACCGGCCCGGCCTGCCAGGGTGCTTACCCTGGCGAGCCCCATGCCAGAGGTTGCCAACCCCTGACCTAGATAAAGCTCAATATGCTTTCTTTGGCTGGGAAATCCATGTTCCCTGCTGGTATGGGTCACTGTTATATGTTAGAGAAGGAAATAAAGTAAGTCACCATATACAATTTATTCCTGTGGAATCTCAGTTCAGCAGAGGATCTGAGCATAGCTTCCTGTCAGCAATAACGATAATGGGTCCCACCTAATGAGCAGCCACTGAAATGAGCATAAGCATGACAGCAAATTAGCAATTACATAAATGACACTATAAAGGAGGTGAAAACATGAAATCAAAACCTCTCTGGGGTCATTGATTTCCAGTCACACAGTCCTTAATGAAACAGTGGGCTGGTGCTTATGCTTTTCCAGCCTCATCACAGATCCTGAGGCTACTCCGTAGAATGAAACTTCAAAAAAGGAAAATTGTCACTTTTCAAATTTAGTTTCCCCGGTGTAATTGTGAATAAGGAGTTGAGGGTGATACAGCAGACTGGATGGCTCTAGGGGTTAATAATGAGGTATGGAGCCTTCCCACTGCAGGCTGATTGTTCAATCACTCAAGAGTCAGTAGTGACTGAAATCCATTACCATCTGTGGTAACCTAAATTAAAAGAGTTGCTGGTCTCAGTCCAGTGCCTCAAGATCATGTATCTGTCGCCAGCACCACTGGTTCCAGTCTCAGCAAAGAGACTAAGCTCTGGATGAACACTAGAAGTGGACCTTCCAGATCAGGGATAAGGCACATTAGTGTGAGAAGCTGGCATTTCACTGTTCTTATTGCACCAATTACACTGGGTGAAAGGAGGACTTCAGCCTCCAGGACTTCCAATCCACCATGAAAATCACTCTGGAAACAAAGACAGGGATGCAGCTCTATGTAAATCCAGGGTGGTATTTGGCATATTGGTTGCCTTTGTCCAGAGCAGCAGTTCTCAACCTGCAGCCCAATTAGCAAGACCTCTGGGCTGCATGGCAGGGTCTGGTTTCCAGCTGCCTGGTGTTGCAGAGTCCAGGCTGCCCAGTCGGCAGGGGCCCGAGGTCAGGACTGCCAGCCAACCCCATGGGACCCAGGGGCAGGATGCCCAGCCCCACAGGGTCCAGGGCTGCCAGCCCTGAGGGGCCCGGGATCCGGGACTGCTGACTGGCAGGGTCCAGGGCCACCGGCTGGCCCCACGTGGTGGAGGACCAGGGCTGCTGGCCAGCCCCATAAAGTATGGGGTCCAGGGTCCGGGGCTTCTGGCCAGTCCTGTGAGGTCTGAGATTGGGGATGCCAGTCCTCTGGGGCCTGGGTCAGTGTTGGGGACCTGCATGGGGTCAGGCAGGTGGTGGATCCTGCATAGTGGGGTCCGGTGTCCCTGCCACCTGGCTCCCCGCCCAGGGCTCTGCTCTTGACCCCACTCAGTGGAGGGGTCTCTGTGCAAAAGACACTGGGAATGGGGGTCTGTGGGATGGGGTTTGGGGGAGGGGAGAGCTATGCTTCTCAGCCTGTGGCCCAGGTAACACATTGTGGGCCCTGGGCCGCATATTTAGGTTGAGAACCACTGGTCCAGAAAAATTCATCCACCAAACAATGTATTTCCATAACCCACTTCTCTAACTTATGCCATATATTTTCCCTGTGTTGTATAATTTAGCTCTCTAAAATGCTTTATGTATCATTTGTATGGAAAATAATTTTATATTGCATTTGTGTTGCACTGCATGTGCATTAATTACAGAGTATGATAAACTCAGGACAGATAGCTACAAGGGAGGGGTAGAAACCAGTCTCAGAGGGTTAAAAGGCCCTCCTCCCTGTCAACTGGGGGGTAACTATGGGTCAATCAGGTTTAACTGAGGAGTTGCCAAGGTATTAGTTAGAATCAGCTGAGAGGGAGCTACCTGAAGTTAATTAGGATCAGCTGATTCCAACTAAGGGCTGCCTGAGACCTTTTTAAATCCTCCCCTGGAGGGAGAAGAGAAGGACTCCTGCTGCCAGGAGGTTAGGAGTAGCAAGACAGTGAGTCTCACCAGGTGGAGAGGTAGTATTCTCTCCCACAAGGGAGAAATATACTCTAAAAAGGACCAGTGGAGGAAAAGAACAGACTTCCCCTGTGTCCCAAGGGGGACCAGATTACCCAAGCCTGTCTCACCAGGGCTAAAAGCAGTGGAGGCTGGAGAGACCGAGAAGGTACCTTGCCACAAGAGTTATTGGAGTATATATCTGGATAGGTATGTCTAATGGTCAGAGCAGAAGAGGAGGGATCAGGATTCCTGGGTTCTATTTCCAATTTCCCCACTGTCTTATTGTGTATCCTTGTGCAAATCACTTGAGTAAATTTTTAAATGTGGGTGTCTCAAGTTAAGCTCTTTAATGAACATTTAGTTAGCTAAATAAGTGTCCTGTTTATTAACAGATTTCTGGACAGATGCAGCCAAGGCTAACCTCAGATGCCCTTGGCCAATTATTTCTTATTTTTATTTGAATTTAGGACAAAATCAAATTAGTCTTTAAGCAAAGCCTTAGTAGTTACTAGGCACAGTGGAATGCTAAGATTTCTTATCAAGAATCCATAAATACAGGAACCCTGCAGAGATAGAAATATAGAGATTTGTTTAAAATGAATGGGGGTAGTATAATAACTAAGGCTGGGCAAATAATTCATAATATCACTGCCTTTGGCAATTTGCCTGCAAACAGATCATGGTTTTCTGGAATGAAGGACATGATTTCAATGGAGCTACATCAGTTTACACCAGCAGTATGTATTTAGCTCTTCTACATGCATGTTCATAATGGAAATCCTTGCTAAGCTTTTGATATTTACATAGACTCCTCGGCTTAAGAAGAAGCACCTTTTTGTTTTGATAAGTGGGGTAGCGGGAGATAAACATCTAGGTTTCTGGATCCAAATCGTGATCACTTTTAAAGGCAATTTAGAATGAAATAGCTTGGAAGTGAAGTAAAGTGAGGAGAATTATGCTGACTGCTGTATCACAAAGCTCATCAGGAAAACAACTGGTATAAATGATGATGTAGTGGAGTGTAGTCTAATGAGAGATTAAGCCACATACGAGGTGATTAGCCCAAGTCCTGAGGGAGCATCCCACTGCTTGCCTGGATAGAACGACAGAGATTCATTAAACAAAATCATGTACAGCCTTCACCAGATAAAGAGCCAATGTACACAGAAACAAAGAGCTCAGCTTTGGCTGAGCTACTGAAGCAAGGTTCTGACCACTGGAGCTTATTAAGCTCAGATGGCATCTATATTTGCAAAAGTAAGTGTTAGAATTTTGCCAGGACCCCAGGACGAACTTGCACAATGACTTTCTCCCTCCCTAAATTCCATCTGAAACTTCACTGGTAACATGTTGCTGAGCCCTGTTTAAGAAGTTGCCATGTCGCATCCTAAAGGTGGTTGCATTTCTATGGCAGAAGTCTGTAGATACAAGCCTCATGGTCCTTCATCCAAAGTATATTGTGATCAATGGACATTTTACCCTTCCATGCACTCATTGCCCATTATCAATAGTACCAGATACTGTCTACTCTCTTTAGTGCACTAGCTCATTCTTCTTGTCTCTTCTCATTCCACATTCAAAATGAGAAATAGAAGGTCTAACTGACTCTCCTTGCTTCATACTTTGTGCTCATGGAGGTCCGGCCGCCCCAGTACCTTTTGGTGGCCATGATGGGTAAATAAGAATGCCAAGACAGCGGGGGCGTACAAGTCAATTGTCTGGCACACTAGCAGCATCTGCTAGTTAAAGCAAATCAGTCATAGTGGACTGGAGTAGGGATGTGCCCCTGACCATGATTCAGTGATTGCTTTTGACTCATCTTGGCAAGAAGTCTGTTCTGAGACTGGATCTGAGGATTAGGTTCAGGACAATCTCTAATGTTAACTCCTCTTCTCACCTTCTGATCCTGGCTACAGTTGGCTTGTATTTTTGAGAAACTGAATATTTCTTATTCTCTCTTCTCCCTTCTCCTGATTCAAGCCTGCAAATGTGTTTCCCTGCTGCTGCTTCCTCATTCACATTGATTTTTTTTTTTTTTTTTTACTAGTGGCATCCACGCAAGGGGTCATTAGAGGCCACATTGCAGGTGGTGAAGAGGGATGCAGTCACCAATGCTTAAAGAGTGTCATGAGCAGAAAGAATTGGGTGAGCTTTGGTTTCCCGATGTTAAGGCTCACAGGACATTGCATAGAGACCACACACAACTTAAGGCATGCCTACGATGAAGTTCCTTTCCTTTTCTGTGGGTCCTAATGCTGTAGTTCTAACTGAAGGGTGGTATGGTGGCTAGCTTGGGAGCTGGGAGAACCAGGTTCAATTCTCTGCTCTGCTACAGATTTCCTGTATGACCTTGGGCAAGTTATAGGAAACCAGACTGCATCAGACCTAAAATCTAGTATTCTATCTCTGACAGTGGCCAGCTTCAGAGGAAGACTTAAGAAAGCAGAGGTAGGACAATCTATTCCTCTATTAGGTCTCATCTTGGTCTCTAACGGTAAGAGCTTCTTAAGCCTGAAGCACAAGGTGTAAATATCCCATCCAAAATTCATAATTTATGATAACTCCAGATAATTTTGATATACATGTGCAATTCCTTTCTGAATCTTAAATTCTTGGTCTCAATTGCTGCCTGTGGCAGTAAGTTTCAAGGATTTATTATATATAGAAGGAAATATTTTTTCACCCAATCAGTTTTGAATGCCCCACCTTTTAATTTCATTGAACGTCCCTCTGCCTTTGTGTGCCTCAGCTCCCAAACACCCAAACATGTACAATGGGGATAATAGCACCTCCCTACTTCACTGGTGATTAAAGATCATGAGGGGATTAGATACTATGGAAGGGGAGAGCTCAGAAGTGTGATAGTGTGACATTCTATTCCTTGGGGGGGGGGGAGTACTATAACCCCCATATTCCTCATTTTCATATAATCATGATCTTACATATAAAGCATGCCTTGTAAGGTATCGGGAAAGGTTATGGTCTTCTGAAAGTCATTTCTCTATCCATATATGTGTATCATTAATGCATATGAAGTTATGAGAATTGTGTTGTATGGTGGTCACTAAAACATGCTATAAGTTGGGAAATCAGCCAGAAATTAGCTCCCCAGAGGCAACAGCAAGAAAAGTAACCAATATCTGGGTGGTGTGTCAAACAACTCATTAACAGCCGTTGTCCAGCAAGGGAGTTACAATGCAATGATTCACCTGCATGAGGCCACACCAGGGGAATTGCTCAGCCTTGCCTGGAGAGACTCAACAATGCCTCCCAGACATACCTAGACTTGTGCTCCCCAAGCACATGGACTGAGGGTATAAAACAGACTGAGTAGACACATACTGGGCTCTTCTCCTGCCCTCACCTTCGCTGCAAGCAACTAAGACACTGAGAAGAAAACAAGACTCCAAAAGAGGAGATTGGCCCAGGTTTAAGGAACAAATCTGTATATTAAAGACTGCAATATCCAGTGGGGTGAGAAAAAAATGCTCAATCCAGCTGCTGCCAAGTTTAATAGGATTGAGAGTTTAGATTGTGTGCTTTTATTGTATTTCTTTTGGTAACTAACTGACTTTCTGCCCGTCACTTAATATCACTTAAAATCTATTTGTGTAGTTAATAAATTTGTTTGTTCTACCTGAAGCAGTGTGTTTGGTTTGAAGAATGTCAGAGACTCCTCTTGGGATAACAAGCCTGGTACATATTAATTTATTTGTCAAACTGATGATCTCATATAAGCTTTCAGCATCCAGGGGGAAAATTGGACACTGCAAGACAGAGGTTCCTAGGGTTGTGTCTGGGGCTGGTGATATTGGCTAGTGTCACTTGGTTGCATGATCCAAGGAGCACCTTACATGTTAGAGGCTGTGCATGAACTGCCCAGCAGTGGGGGTTCTCACAGCAGAACAGGGTAAAGCTGGCTCCCAGAGTCAAGGATTGGAGTTACCTAGCAGATCACTGGTCCAGATAACACCAGAGGGGAACGTCAGAGATAACTTTGCTTGAGCCGGTATTATTAACTGCAATGGAAGTTGCTTGTACTCAGAGTCTGCACATTCATCCCCCGACCCTGGATGTGTAACTGATGCCACTGTTTACATCAGTGGTTCTCAAACTGGGGCCACCACTTGTGTAGGGAAAGCCCCTGGCGGACTGGACTGGTTTGTTTGCCTGCCCTTTCTGCAGGTCTGGCCCACTGCAGCTCCCACTGGCTGCAGTTCACTGCTCCAGGCCAATGGCGGCTGCGGGAAGCGGTGTTACATTAATAAAATAATACCAACAGGATCTTATAAGGTGGACAAGGCAAAACACCACATTTATTGTAAATACAGAGAGAGCAAGAAATCAGGATATGCAATTTAATATTATTTCACTACCATTCCTTATTCATTCACACACTCATTCATACAAGTTCTGCAGAGTTGTTATAGTTAACCAGCCTAGAGGTTGCTCATGGCAGAGTACTGGCCAGGTAGTCTGCAGATGAGGACGGAGCCGAGTCCTTGTCAGATGCGTATCCGATGCTCCTGGAGTGTGGTTGCAGAACTAGACTCCAAATTTTCAGTCTTTGGAGTCTGTTCTTATAGGATTTTGTCCTTATGCAAATCTATGGGAATTGCTTCATCCTGCTGATGTTTGTTTGAGGTGACTAACAATCAGCAAGTAGCACATCCCTGATGTCTGAGTGTTTATCTTGTCCTTTGGAGTCTTCAGCCCTCCAGGGGGGTGGGCACTTGGGTGGATGGATTCCAGTCTGCCCTCCGGGGGTCAGCCAGTTATCTCTAGTCTGCTCATTCTTTGGCCAATTGAGACTGAAGTTGTAATTCTTAGGCTGGCACTTCCCTGACCATTTATTCTTTATCTAAATCAATTTATCCTTTATCTAAATCCAGCATCCATTCACATACATCGTCTATTTTAACATACATTTATCACTTATTACTTTACTGTTTCTTAACTTCTAGCAACTCTCAGGATGTTGCAAATCTACTTAACTTTAACATACATAGCAAACAAGTTAAAAGCTGTGTTCTGTTTTGAAGAACAATTACAGTTGTTTTTGCAAAGCCTGATTCCTTTTTGAGAACAGACTTTCTGTCTTAGGATGTGTTAACACAATTAGCAGTTTGGCCTTGCGTGTTTCTCACAGAGAGGGAGAGACGCAGAAATGGAAAAAGCAAGAGGCCTAAGCTGTGGGGAATTCAATTGAATTTAATCTTACCCTTTGTCTCTCTTGGCCTTAGACTTGTTATTCACATACACTTTATGATTCTAATATAGAAATTCCCTGATATGGTCCAACAGCGGCGGCCAGCAAATCCATTGTCCCGTGCCACTTCCAGCAGCTCCCATTGGCCTGGAGCAGTGAACCATGGCCAGTGGGAGCCGCAATCAGCCGGACCCGCGGGTGGGGCAGGTAAACAAACCAGCCCGGCCTGCCAGGGGCTTTCCCTACACAAGCAGTGGCCCCAGTCTGAGAACCACTGGTTTACGTTATTAATGAACTACCTGCTCAACCCAGACTGCAGGGTTAAGCTTTCAGTCGAGAAACTTGAGGTGCTTTTGCTTCCACACCACCCACCTCCAACTCCATCTCCTCCAACATCTTCCTCCCCTCACATCAGGAAGGCTGAAAGAAACAGCCTGCAGGCGGGAGGAGCTGTTACTTGGAGCTTTCTGAGCTGCTCTGTAATGCAGAATTTCCAGTGATTGAGGAGGATGGAATCTATTCTTAAGGGTCAACAAAAAGCCTGAGCATCGTGTAAGTCGGACTTACATTCTTTCAGGTCTGTATATATTAATTATTGCAGGAAGGAGGGGCTATCAGAAGAGTGTATTTTTTATCAGAGTTTTAGAGTTAAGGTCCTCCCAGAGCGAGGACAGGCACACCAGTTTATTATGTGTACAATCAAACTAAATATAGACATTTAAGTGTGGTAGTGCACACCCAGCCCCAGTTCACCACCAGTAGATTAAAGGTCCCAATTATACAACTCTTACTCACAGGAGTAGTCCCACTGAGATCATTCAGACTATTCCCATGAGTAAAGAAGTCAGGATCAGGCCTTAGGTGGCTGCTATCTACTGTTAAATGCCTAATTAGTGGCACTGCCTGCAAAATCCATGGCACTGCGAGGGCTGAGAGAGAGAATGAGGTAGCAGTGAAGAGAGGATAACTTGTCAGTGAATTGTTTGATCCTCCTGTTGGGTCTAAACTTTTGGTGAACTTTGGAGCCAAAAAACACCCAGACTGGCCGTCTCTGCATAATCCTTTCTGAACCTTTTTTTGAACAAAGCACTGACCTGCAAACTACTCATGACACCCCCTTCCTCAAGTAGCCATTAGCCTTTTATCTCTATGCATTTACTTCTTAAACTTGCTCTTCCTGTAAAATCTTGATTGATTATGCATGACCATTATCTTTTGTTAATCACTTTGTTTACTTCTGTGTATAAATATTGATGCCCACCCCTAATAAAGGGGCCACACTTATTCTAAAGCTTTTGGGGTAGTGTGTGCCCGTTGATCAACGCATTTGTGTCTGGTCTCTGACAGAATTGTGGGCCCATATTCCAACTCCGCACAACCTCGGGTGTTGGAGAGGTGAGTGAGGACTTGCTTTATTACCTAACAATTTGGGGGCTCGTCCGGGATTCCTTCTGGTGCGGTACCTCTGTCCAGTGGTCAGACCACTCATATATGAATTGGCAAGGCGCCACAGGAGATTTCTCCTAGCCAATTCAATATTGAGGGGTCGTGTATTGGACAGCAGGGTAAACGCCAGTTGGAGGGCTCCTGTCAGACACCATGGGTCAAGGGACTAGCGTGCCTCTTGAGAGTCCGTTGGGGATTGTAAATAAGTTATGGAATGAAGGGAAACTCCCAGTACAGACAGGAATGTCTAGAAAGAAGTTGTACACACTATGTGTAAGGAATTGGACTGGGTATACCGCGGTATTGGCCGACTCGGAGATGAGGTGGCCTTCGTATGGCTCTTTCGAGCAGGCTGCCTTAAGAGGAGTAAAGAGCCAGATCGAAAAAGACCATCCGGGACAGTTATGTTACTGGTTTTGTTGGGACACAGCAGCAGAGCTGTGGAAATCTTTAAAAATTATGGCAGTCAGGTACTCTCCCGAGAGTGAACCCCCTCCAGGTTATTTCGATGAAGGGTGTAGACCACGGCGTGTTTTGACTCGTCAGCTGGTCCCCTCTGCACCTGCCCCTATTCCTCCGCAGGGGAACTCTCTCCTTGTAGCAGAGGGGAATCTGCAGGATCCCAGATTGGAATTTGTGCAGAAGGATGAGGAGGAATTGGAGGGGCCAACCTTGGGAGGAGTAGTTACTAGGCTTAGGTCCAAGCAGGTACAGCAGGGTGCATGCCCCCCCCCCTGAGGATAGCCTAGAGAATGTCTCTGTCAAATCTCTTGCGAATAATAAAAGTATGGTTATAGAGATGCCTTTACAGGTGCACGATCAACCTTATATGAGCAATGATGGACGATTGCAACATGCTAGTATTGTGGAATATAAAGGATGGCTAGAATGGGATTTGAAAGAGTGGGGACAGTTGTCAGGGTCTTTTGGGGAAAATCCCCGAAAGATCATAAAACTTCTAGAAAGATTGTTTTTAAGTTATAATCCTACTTATACGGATGTGGATCAGTTGTTAAGTAGAGTTTTGACTGGAGAAGAACGTAGTAGATTGTGGATGGCAAAAAGGACATGGGGAGATAGCAATGCAGCTAATGTTACTTGGATGGATAGGCGGGATCTGGCCGCTGGCTGGAATCCCCTAGACTGGACTCAGCTAAGGCTGACTCAGCTGCGAACAGATAGAGAGCGATTGTTAGAGAGACTCAAGGAAATGGCTCGCCGCTCGCCTAATCAGGCTAAGTTCATGCAGATTCGGCAGGAATCTGATGAGCCGCCCAGAAAGTTCTGGTCGAGGCTATTGGAGGGGGCCCGAATGTTCACTCAGATGGATCCTGAGAGAGAAGCAGACCACCCTACTCTTATTTCATTTTTTGTGAATCAGTCGGTGCCCCCTGTAAGGGATTACTTCTTAAAGTTTCGCCCTGGTTGGGGAGGTGAGTCAGTCACTTCAGTGTTGGACGTAGCTGATTTTGCCTGGAAAAAAAAAAGGGAAAGTAGTAAAAACAAAGAGAAAAAGGAAAAATATAAGCTGATGGCTTTAGCTTTTCACGGTGGTGTTCGAGGCAAAGGCCGTGGCCGTGGCAGGGGATTCCAGGGTGCCCGGGGAAGAGGGTCCTGGCGACCCCAGCCATCAGGAAATTGTTTTCAGTGCGGACAGCCTGGTCACTTTAAACGTGAATGCCCCTGGGGACGCCCAGAAGGTCTGGCTGCATCCGCAGATGCTTACACAAGTGAGGAATACACCCCTGCACCACCAGCTCAGCCCATCCCCCAGGCCTGGATCAACTATGGAAAACAGCAGCAGCCGCAGCAAACTCAGCCTCCTCAATGACGGTACCCCGGGGGCGAAGGCAAACAATGTAATGG
Organism: Gopherus evgoodei; assembly: GCF_007399415.2. Taxonomy (NCBI): domain Eukaryota; kingdom Metazoa; phylum Chordata; order Testudines; family Testudinidae; genus Gopherus; species Gopherus evgoodei. The sequence continues at coordinate 170,370,442 of NC_044324.1, forward strand.
TCTTATTTCCTTAATGTCTTTAGCCGGCTCCTTTCTCACTTTCTCTCCTCCCAGCGAAGAGCCTCGTTTAACTCTTTCAGTCCAGGGACTGCCTGTCTCTTTCCTCATTGATACTGGGGCTACTTTCTCTCTTTTAAATCATGCCCCCTCTCCCTGGCTATCCTCTGAGGTTAAAACTGCGACTGGGGTGGAGGGCAACCCACAGTCTCTGGGACTCACTTTGCCTTTGAATGTTATTTATGCTGATAAATGTTTTTCTCACCGTTTTCTTTTTTCCCCAGCTTGTCCGATCCCTTTGATGGGCCGGGATTTACTCTGTAAGCTTGAGGCTACTTTAACCTGCACTCCTGAAGGGGTAGGATTATTGATGACAGTGTTAGGAGATTCGGCCCCTACTCAGGGTAATTGGGAAACACCCCCCTCTCTCTCCCCTGACCTCACTGACTTGCCTTCAACCCTCTGGGGAATTTCTGACACTGATGTTGGCCTGCTCCTTTCGGCAGAGCCCGTAAGGATTCAGGTAAAGCCTTCCTTAACCCCCCCGTCAGTCCCTCAATACCCCCTGTCGCTGGAAGCCCGGGAGGGCATCCGCCCCATTATTGAGGGATTCATTGCACAAAAGCTAGTCCGCCCTCAGCGCACTCCCTGTAACACCCCTATACTGCCTGTCAAAAAGCCTCCTAAAAAGGACGGAGACCCTGTTCGTTGGCGCTTTGTACAGGATCTACGAGTTGTTAATCAGTATGTGGTCCCTCTTCATGCAGTAGTTCCTGACCCAGCTACTATCATCAGCCAAATCCCCTGGGATGCTGAGTGGTTCACTGTTATTGACTTAAAATCAGCTTTTTTCAGCATTCCTGTGCACCCAGACTCTCAGTATCTCTTTGGTTTCACCTGGGAGGGACAAAGTTATGTCTGGCAACGACTTCCTCAAGGCTACAGAGACAGCCCCACGATTTTCAGCCAGTGCCTCCGCCACGACTTGGAAGGTTTCACCAGTCCGCAGGGATCCACATTGGTCCTATACGTAGATGACATCCTATTAGGTAATCGCGAAGAAGCTGCCCTCCGCATCGATGGTAAGGCACTTTTATTATACCTACACACCAGAGGCCACAAGGTAGACCCTAAAAAGATTCAGTGGGTCTCACAGAAGGTCCGATATCTGGGCTTCCTGTTAACCCCAGAAGGAAGACAGATGGACCCAGCCCGCATAAAGACTATTCAAAACTGCCCTCTACCGAACACCAAGAAACAACTTCGAGGTTTCTTAGGATTAATTGGCTTCTGTCGCCCCTGGTTGCCGTCCTGCGGGGAGTTAAGCAAACCGCTCCACCGACTCACTGCTAACCTTGCTCCTGACCCTTTGCAGTGGTCCCCGGACACTATTCAAGCCTTTCAGTTACTCAAGGACAGTGTGGCCTCCTCCATGTCTCTCCGCCCCCCCAATTACAGCAAACCCTTTCACCTTTTTGTCCACGAGAGGGGCGGAATTGCTAGTGGTGTCCTTACCCAGCTGAGCGGGCCCCACCATTTCCCGCTTGCTTTTTACTCTCAGCAAATCGACCCTGTCGCTCAGGGAACCCCATCCTGCACCCGGACTCTGGCAGCAGCTGCCCTGCTGATCACAAAGGCAAAGAGCCTAACCCTGGGTCATTTTACCACGGTTTGGACCTCTCATGCCTTGTCAGCCCTTCTGCGTAGGGGCACAACCCAAGTCTTTTCGGCCCATCGTCAGCAACAGCTAGAGGCCGAACTCTTAGAAGACACTAACCTAATTTTTGAAAGGTGTGGACCCCTTAATCCAGCTACCTTGCTTCCTGACCTGCCAGTCCCCCAGGACCAGCACGACTGTGTGGAAGTAGTTTCCAGCATCTTACAGATAAGAGACAACCTGTTTGACGTGCCACTGGACAACCCCGATTGCATCCTCTTCTCGGACGGAAGCTCCTTCTATGTTGATGGCAAGCGTTTCACTGGTTATGCTGTCACCTCTGAATGGGACATTCAAGAGGCCGCCTCACTGCCAGGCAACTGGGGAGCCCAAGCCGCTGAACTCTATGCCCTGGCCCGAGCTTGCCAGTTGGCCGCTGGTAAGACCGTTACCATTTTTACTGATAGCAAATATGCTTTTGGAGTTGTGCATTGTCATATCCACCTCTGGAAGTTTCGAGGTTTCCAGACAGCTGCCGGTAAACCCATTCAGCACCTCCCCCTCATCCACAAGCTTTTGGACGCCCTCCAAAAACCCTCTGTCCTGGCTGTAGTTCACTGCCGGGCCCATACTAAAGATAGCAGCCCCGTTACCCGTGGGAATGCCCTGGCTGACGCCTCCGCCAAGAAGGCTGCCACCTTACCTTTAGCCATGCCCACATTGGCTATTGCAACCTCCTCCTTTACTCCACCGCACCCCGTACCAGTACCCGCTGCTGAACTAAAATCATGGGAAAGCCTCGGGGCCACTCTGGTCAAAGGGATCTGGCTTATGCCAGATGGCCGAGCCTGCCTCCCTCGCTCCACATACCCTGTGGCAGTTCGCTGGCACCATGATAAAGGGGGTCACTACGGCACGCACGCCCTCGTGGACACTATCGCTCGCTTTTGGTATGCTCCAGGCATTCAACCCTATTGCCTATCAATAGTGAAAGCATGCAGCACATGTCAGCGTAATGGACCTGCTCCACCTCTTAACAAAATTAAGGGTGGAAGACCTCCGCCTGCTGCTCCATTTCAACATCTTCAAATTGATTTTGCAGATATGCCAAAGGCTTTTGGAAAAAAGCACCTCCTTGTTTTGGTTTGCCCTCTGACTTCCTGGGTCGAAGCTTTTCCTACTGCTAATTGTACTGCTGCCACAGTGGCGAAAATTCTCCTTAGAGATATTGTACCCCGTTTTGGCATCCCTCTTGTGCTCGACTCAGATCGCGGACCTCACTTTACTGGTCATGTCCTTGGCCATTTAGAACAAGGACTGGGCATTTCACACTCCTTTCATACACCCTACCACCCCCAGTCTAGCGGGAAAGTTGAGCGTATGAATAGGGAACTTAAGTTTACATTGGCTAAATACTGTCAGGAAACAGGATTAAAGTGGCCTCAGGTACTTCCCTTGGTCCTGTTTCACCTTCGTACTCGCCCAACCCGCGCATTGGGATTATCCCCCTTTGAACTGCTCTATGGACACCCCCCTTTCAAAGGCGGGGCGCTACCACGTGCTGATGTTTCACTATTGGGAGGGGATCATATGACTGCGTGTCAGTTTCTCTCCCTACAGGCTCGCCTCCGTACCCTTTGGAAAGCCTCGCAGTTTTCCCAGACCGTGCCGCTGGAGGAACAAATCCACCCGTTCCAACCAGGGGACTTCGTCTGGGCCAAAAAGTTCGTTCGTGACGACACCCTCCAGCCAAGGTTTACTGGACCCCACCAGGTTCTTTTGACGTTCGTGACGACACCCTCCAGCCAAGGTTTACTGGACCCCACCAGGTTCTTTTGACAACCCAGACTGCAGTGTTCCTGGAAGGACGCAAATCTTGGATCCACCACTCCCACGTCAAGCCAGCCGTAGTGGACCACAGTGACGGACCAGCAGCTCTTGTCACCACTGAGGACACTGCCTTCGACCAGTGAACCAGCTTACCTCTCTCAGACATTAGACTTAAATTAACTCGAAAAAAATGAGAGGACCCTTTATTCTGACAACTGTATGTTTTTTATGCTTTTTCAGTTTATTTTCTGCTTATGAAGATAATGCTTTTATTAGATATTCCCATGAGGTTAAAACTCGTATTTTAGAAAATAGAAGTGATTGCTGGGTATGTACTCAATTTCCAGTAAATGCAGCACAGGGACTCCCCTTCACACCCATTCCCCTAACCACTGCTAATATGACTTGGATGCCACCGACTAGAATAAAAGATCCAGTCCAACCCAATCTTACATGGGACAAAACAGAAGTGCCAATTAACAAATATCTCAGGGTAACCAATCAAACAGGATCACTGTGTTTTGTTAAAGAAAAAGGGTCAACTTTTGTGGGAACAAGTAAATGCAACATATATTTTAATGGCACCGCCTTTAGTAAAAATCTTGGCTTCAAGCCTTGCGCATCCCACTTATCCCATATGTGGATCCCTCACCCCGATCCAACCTTTTCAACTTTTTCATGGAGGGGCAGGTTTTCAGAGTCAGTTTTTAAAAAGCCCTGCTCAGAGCTCGAGGGTGTCCAACTAATTGTTAAAGGATACACAATTGCCTTCTACAACTGCTCAAGCAGTACTACACTGCCCTTTGAGGACAACACTACCAAATTGTGCCTCTGCAGTTCACACAACGACCCCTCTGCGTTACCAGGGGAACAGTGGTACAACGGGCGGTGGGTTACCTCCTACTTTGAGAAATGGAATACCCAAAACGCATTATATGGAACATACTGGGTGTGCGGGCCCAAGGCTTATTATTTCCTCTCCCCTGATTGGGCAGGGTCATGTTATTTGGCATGGCTAGCACCGCCTTCTCGGATCTCCCTCACCCCCCCTCATTTTCCCCACGTTCGTAACATCCGTGAAACTGACAGAGATATTAATCTCCGTGATGGTTTGTCCTGGCAGCGGTGGGCTGGTCACACTAGCTTGAAGGGTGCTATCATCCGTCTACAGGGACTATTAGAATCTTTGACCAATGAAACTGCAACCCTATTTGAGAACCAGGCCGGGGAAATGTCCCAGCTGCGCCAGTTGGCTTTGCAAAACAGAATGGCTTTAGATATGATGTTAGCAGCCCAGGGAGGAACTTGCGCCCTCATAAATGAAGAATGCTGTGTTTTTGTAAATGACACCTACTCTGACACTTTTCAACGTACCAAACACCTAAGGGAAATGGCTAAAAACTACTCCTCTGGCCAGCCACCTTATGATTGGTGGGGAGCCTTATGGAATTGGCTGCCCGGATTTGGGTGGGTTAAAAACCTCTTGGTGGGTGTTGTTGGGGCCATGGTAGTCCTTATAATACTGTGTTGCTGTATTCAGTGTGTCCCCTCCCTCATAAACTCATGTAAGTCAGTTTATTCTTTTCCCACTTCAGCTAAAAGCCTTACTCTCTTCGAATTGGCCCAGGCTGAAATTGCCAAGCGGCCCTTGAGATCTTGAAATAGGGTGTAGCTTTTTGATTAATAGTTATCTCAAAGCTACAAATGGAGGAATGTTGGGTCTAAACTTTTGGTGAACTTTGGAGCCAAAAAACACCCAGACTGGCCGTCTCTGCATAATCCTTTCTGAACCTTTTTTTGAACAAAGCACTGACCTGCAAACTACTCATGACACCCCCTTCCTCAAGTAGCCATTAGCCTTTTATCTCTATGCATTTACTTCTTAAACTTGCTCTTCCTGTAAAATCTTGATTGATTATGCATGACCATTATCTTTTGTTAATCACTTTGTTTACTTCTGTGTATAAATATTGATGCCCACCCCTAATAAAGGGGCCACACTTATTCTAAAGCTTTTGGGGTAGTGTGTGCCCGTTGATCAACGCATTTGTGTCTGGTCTCTGACAGAATTGTGGGCCCATATTCCAACTCCGCACAACCTCGGGTGTTGGAGAGGTGAGTGAGGACTTGCTTTATTACCTAACACTCCCACTAAAGTGAGTTTATATTTAAAAAAAATCTCAACCAGGGACCTGTCAAGCTACCTAAGATGAAAGGGTAGGTAAGGGAAACTCTTCTCCAGTGAATCATCCAGGCATGAGAGAGAACAGTTCTGACTCTCCTTCAGGCTACAAGTAGTAATGCCTCACTTCTATCAGCTGCTCAGCTGGGTGGAAATGCTGGAGGAAGGCCTCTTTCCCCACATCATAACTTGAGCCCCAAAGCAACCTGGCAGAGCCTGGTTGCTATGACTCTGAAGACGCTATCAGTATAGCACAAGTGGAAAGGCTGAGCTTTGTGTCATTAAGAAAAGCCACTATTCTTTACTATTGGCCTATTAGGGCCTGATTCTCCTCTCATTCAAACCAACAGGATACAACAGGAGGAATTATGGGAGGTATCCCGCAATCCAATGAAAAAAATGCCTAGAATGCTGTTATACCAGTATAAGATCTGGTCTACAATTAAAACTTAAGTCGAAGTAGCTACGATTCTCAGGGGTATGAAAAATCTACACTCCTAAGCACTGTACATATGTTGGTTTAAATCCTGGTGTAGACACAGCGAGGCTGATGGAAGAATGCTTCCAGTGACCTAGCTACTGTCACTTGGGGAGTTGGAGTTCCTACAGAGATGGAAAAATCCCCTCTGTCTCTGTAGACTGCATCTATACAACAGGTGCCCTAGCCATGCCACTGTAGCACCCCTTGTATAGACATAGGTGTGAATTTAAAGTGCTATAGTTATACTGCTGTAACTCCCTATGTGGACACTCTTGTTCCAGGATAAAAGGGCCCTTTCCCAGTTTAGTTTGTCACTTTGAAAGTGACTTATTCCAGAATAAGTGTGTCCAAACAGGGAGTTATACTGGTATAACTATAGCAGGTTAACTGTACCGGTGCTGGTGTAACTAAGGCCATGTCTTCACTAGCAACGTTAAAGCAAGGGGCACGGCTCCCAGTGCTGGTGCACTGTCTACAGTGGCACTTTACAGCGCTGAAACTTGCAGCGCTCAGGAGTGTGTTTTTTCACACCGAGTGAGAAACTTGCAGTGCTGTTAAGTGCCAGTGTAGACAAGCCCTTAAACTGTGTAGACAAGCCATGAGCATCAGCCGGTATAGCTACACTGCAATTACAGGTGTGAATGCAGCATGTGTACACATACCCAAGCTAGATTTGAGCTAATTAGCTTGAATAACAATAGAATGAGAGCCTGGCTGCTTGTTCTGTACTCAGTCCTTTAAATAATACTGCATGTCTTCAGAGAGACAACGGCCACGGGGTTGGGGGAAGCACTAATTATAGCAATGAGCTTCTCACTGAGGGTTTGGCTACACTTAGGCCATGGCTACACTGGCACTTTACAGCGCTGCAACTTTCGCGCTCAGGGGTGTGAAAAAACACTCCCCTGAGCGCTGCAAGATACAGTGCTGTAAAGCCTCAGTGTAATCAGTGCCGCAGCGCTGGGAGCCCGGCTCCCAGCGCTGCAAGCTACATCCGTAAGGGATGTGGTTTACGTGCAGCGCTGGGAGAGCTCTCTCCCAGCGCTAGCGCTCTGATTACACTCACACTTCAAAGCGCTGCCACGGCAGCGCTTTGAAATTTCAAGTGTAGCCATACCCTTGCAGTTGTGCAGCGCTAGGAGTTAACGCTGTCTTCGTACAGCTGTGTAGGGAAAGCGCTGGAGTGTGGCCACACTGACAGCTACCAGCGCTGCAGTGTGGCCACATTTACAGCAGTGTTGGGAGTGGTGCATTATGGGCAGCTATCCCACAGAGCACCTCGTCCCATTTTGGCGCTGTGGGTTGTGGGAAGGGGGCGGAGGGGGCGGGTCATTCTGCTTCCTGTCCCAACGCCCCGTTTTGCATCGCTTCACATCCCAGCAATCCCTGTTTTTCCGTCCACATTTGGCTCCATCTTGACTCTCTCAACGGCTTCTGTGCAGCACGATTTCTGTAGGAAATGGAGCCCGAACTGCTGAGGAGTATGCTGACGAGTCTTGCCAGCACATCACGTTTGGCAGTTGAGCTATTTCTTAAGATCCAAAGTGATGAGGAGTCCGACGATGATAGCAAGTCGCCTGCCGTGTATGACACTAAATTGCTTCGGCATTCACGGAAATGCTCAGCACCATGGAACGCCGCTTTTGGGCTTGGGAAACAAGCACTGAGTGGTGGAATCACATTGTCATGGAAGTCTGGGATGATGAGCAGTGGCTGCAGAACTTTCAGATGAGAAAAGCCAATTTCATGGGACTGTGTGAGGAGCTCGCCCCCACCCTGTGGCACAAGAACACGAGATTGAGAGCTGCCCTGCCGATGGAGAAGCGGGTGGCTATTGCAGTCTGGAAGCTGGCAACTCCAGACAGCTACCGATCAGTTGGGAACCAGTTTGGAGTGGGAAAGTCGACCGTTGGAATCATGTTGATGCACATTTGCAGGGCCATTAATCGCATCCTGCTAAGAAGAACCATGACTCTGGGGAACGTGCAGGACATTGTGGATGGCTTTGCACAAATGGGTTTCCCTAACCGTGGAGGGGCAATAGATGGGATGCATATTCCTATTCTGGCACCACCCCACCTAGCATCCAAGTACGTTAATTGGAAGGGGTATTTCTCTGGTTCTCTACGTGCTTGTGGATCACCATGGGCATTTCATTGACATTAACACAGGCTGGCCTGGAAAGGTGCTTGATGCACGCATCTTTCAGAACAGTGGCCTGTTCAGGAAGCTGCAGGCAGGGACTTTTTTCCCAGACCGGAAGATCGCAGTAGGGGACGTCGAAATGCCCATTGTGATGGAGACCCCGCTTACCCATTAATGCCTTGGCTCCTGAAACCATATACAGGGAAGCTTGACAGGAGCAAGGACCGGTTCAACTACAGGCTGAGCTGGTGCCGAATGACTGTGGAGTGTGCTTTTGGCCATTTAAAGGGCACTGGCAATCTTGGTACGGGAAACTAGACTTGGGGGAAAGCAGCATCCCCGTGGTTATATCCGCGTGCTGTACCCTCCATAATATTTGTGAAGGGAAGGGTGAAAGATTCAGTCAGGCATGAATCTCTGAGGTTCAATGCCTGGAGGCTGAATTTGCACAGCCAGAGAGCAAGGCTACTAGAGAGGCCCAGCACAGGGCTGCAAGGACTAGGGATGCCTTGAGGGAGGAATTTGAGGCTGAAAACCAACAGTAATGTCTTGCACGGGAGTGAAGTGCAGTGGTTACAATGTTAGTAGGAATCTGTGTTTCCTAAGCTGATTTGCAGTGCCTGTTTTTTTCCTGGGCTAAGACATCTTTGACTTTCTGCAATAATAAAGACTGTTTTCAAAGCCAAGAATTCATTTATTGAAAAGAAAATAACTTTCTTGACAGACACACAACATTTTGGGAACCTAAAAGGGCAGGGGAATGGGGTGGGGAACCATACAGTCACAGGTTTGAATATGTCTTGTCTGGAGTGCTGTGCAATGACTGCTGCACTTCAGGATTCCTATACTGCATGGTGATGGGGGTTGAGTGCAGAGGGTAAGGGTCGTAGTTCTCAGGGCAGGTTGGTGAACGTACAGGTGTTGGAGGCAGCTGGTGGTGGTAAGAACTTGGATGCTGGGGAAGGGGGTTTTGAGCTGACATTAGGGCACAAGGGAAAAAGCTTTGGGACGGGGTGGGGGCCGGCGTGGTAGTGCTCTGCCTGCATGGCTACGAGCACCTGGATAGAGTCCGTTTGGCACGCCAGGATGCTTATCAGCTGCTTTGTGCTTTTCTTCCTGGCCGCTGCATTTTTCTGGCGGATCCTGCTTTCCCTTTCCCTCCAGTCCTGCACTTTTTGATTCTCTGTGACAGAGTGATCCATAACTGCTAGCAGCAGGTCTTCTTTGCTTTTTCGCAGCTTCTTCCAGAGGTTTTAGAATCTTTGAGCTGTTGATAACACGGGCAGCCGAGATCTCAAGGTTGCTTGTGGAAAGGCAAAAAAGGCAACACTTAACAGAGGCAGCATTGTTTATATCAGACAATTATTCCCACACAGTGAAGGAATTTACAGTCTTCACAATAGCATAATTTTCCCATACCAAAGAGAGTGCACATAACCCACAGGAGCCCTGAAATGCTGAGTAAAGGGGACTGATTGCTTCAGGGCTGTACTGTCCTTGGGGTTTTTGTGCGTTGGGGAAAGCAAACAGCTGCAGGGGGCATCTACACTGAACACTCTCCCAACATTTTCCACAAATGTTTATCCTGGAAGATATCTCGCTGCTGCTGGTCACCTGGGAAGAGCGTGAGGGGCTTCAATAGCAATGCGGATTCCGCCCTGGCCCCTATGCAGCTTGCCTGTGTCTTGCAATGGTCCCCCCACCCCTCGCAGCACAGTGGCGCGGACGCGTTAGCCTGACTGGGACAAGGACCACACTGGCTCTCCCAATAAACTTGCGCAAGAGCATTGCCCATGCTCTGGCTGAAACTTTTGAAGAGATTACCGAGGCCAATTACCGCGACGTGATAGACCACATCAATGCGCTATTCCACATCTAGGCATGCATGCATGCAGCCCTAACCCTCCCTCCTCTCCCCCAAAATTTCCATCCTGAAAATAAAAGCAGCTTACTGGGAACCTGCTCCTCTGTTTGTCCTCCGCCAAGTACCGGCTGCTGCGACTGACTACCTTCCTCTTGGCTTGAGAAGAGCTCCTGGCTCCATGCCTCCAGGGACGCCAGAGTGTCTCCCCCCATGCTAGTACCCTCACGGTTTCCTCCACCCCCTCCCTCTTCCTCTCGGCCCTGCTCTGAAGTGTCCATTGTGGTCCTCAGATTGGCGGTGGGGTCACCCCCAAGTATCACATCCAGCTCTTTGTAAAAACGGTAGGTCGTGGAGGCAGGGCCGGAGCAGCAGTTTCTCTCGCAGGCTTTGCAACAGGCACTCCACAGCTCTTTCACTTTAACCCTGCACTGCGGTGCATCCCAGTCATGTCCCCTTTCCAGCATGGCCCTTGATATCTGCCCATAGGTATCGTAATTCCTATGGCTGGAGTGCAGCTGGGACTGCACAGCTTCCTCTCCCCAAACACTGATGAGGTCCAGCAACTGGCCATTGCTCCATGCTGGGGCTCGTTTGGTGCGGGAAGGCATGGTCACCTGGAAGGATTCACTGATTGCACTCCACACCTGGCTGAGCAAACAGGAAGGGGATTTTTAAAATTCCTGGGGCATTTAAAGGGCGGGTCACCTGAGGCCAGGGCAGTAGAGCTTGAACTGATGAGCAGAGTGGCTGAACAAGCATTCTGGACAGGGCCGGCTCTAGCCATTTCGCCGCCCCAAGCACAGCGTCATGCTATGGGGGATGCTCTGCTGCTCGCCGGTCCCACGGCTCCAGTGGATCTCCCGCAGACGTGGCTGCGGAGGGTCCGCTGGTCCCGTGGCTCTGATGGACCTCCCGCAGGTGTGCCTGTGGATGCTGCACCGGAGCCACGGGACCAGCGGACCCTCTGCACGAACACCTGCGGGAGGTCCACCGGAGCCGCCTGCCGCCCTCCTGGCAACCGGCAGAGCGCCCCCCACATTCCAGGCATGCTGGAGCCTGGAGCACAGGACTGGTGCTAGGGGTTTGAGTGCCCTAGGCGGACGGCAATTTCGCTGCCCCGCGTGCTGGTCCCGTGGCTCCACTGGAGCTGCCGCAGTGGAGCCTGCAGGCGGTCCACCGGAGCTGCGCGAGCAGCCGACTGTCCGCAGGCACGACTGTGGCAGCTCCACCAGAGCCGCCTGCCGCCCCCGCTAGCAAAAAGGCACCCACCAATTATTCTGGCACCCTAGGTGATTGCCTAGGCTGCCCTCGCCTGCCTGCTGCCCTCGCGGTGACTGGCAGAGCGCCCCCAGCGGCTTGCCGCCCCAAGCATGCGCTTGGCGTGCTGGGGCCTGGAGCTGCCCCTGATTCTGGGATACCTCTGAATACCTCTGGAGTCCAATAACAGCGCTTTTGGTGGCCACACTGGCGGAGCAGCGCTGCATCACCAGCGCTGCAGATGTTATTCCCCAGACTGAGGTGGAGTATAGCCAGCGCTGTAGCCAGGGAGATACAGCGCTGTATGTGCTTTGCAAGTGTGGACAGTGAGTGAGTTGCAGCACTGTAAAGCCACCACCAGCGCTGCAACTCTTCAGTGTAGCCAAGCCCTGACTGGCAGCCCTAAGAGGTCTAGAGAAGAAACAACAGGGTATTTTCAGAGGATTTAAACCTTATTCTTTTCTGGTTTACTTCTCTGTTCGAAGTGCCTCAGGAGTGAGATGGTGACACATTTCTTGAAATTTCAAGAAGGCACCATTAGACTATGGAATAATCTCCCAAAGGATGTGATGAAAGCCTCAATGCTTGACACATTTAAAGCTAGATAGGACAAAAGCCATGGGGAATAAACTGTAGGGGACAATCCTGCTCTGGCTCCTGGTGGGTCTTTTCCATCTCTCTCGTCTATGAGTCTACTGTATCATACACATGAATGAGACTTAGTTTGTGTGTAGATAGGGCCATCTAGTGCATAACAATGAATTTTTTTTTCTACCTAAATAAGGCATATTCAGAATATGCTAGCATCAAATATTATCTTTTCTTTCTGGTTCTGTGCTAATGAATACAGGTGAACACTGATTTTTATGAACTAACTGGGGAATGAGGAGTCCGTAAAAGTTAACATCTCCAAATTGCAACAGGTACAGTGCATAAGCTAATTTGTTAATCTTTCAATGGTAATGTACATAAAGAATGATAACAAATGTTCAGTGTGCCTCTTATAGTCTTGTCTGTTTGTGTGTACATAGTGTTCCTGTAGCCACCCATGTTTTGAGTGTGTATGCCCTCTGTTCAAGTATACCCGCATGCACCTTGTTGATTGAGGAATAAGATTTTTTTTTCCCCCATCAGGAAAAATGATTCATATAACCATTCACTCATAAGAGCAGGGATCTGCGTAAATCTAATAAAATTAAATGATATTTTGTGTTAGATCCTGTTCTTAAGATGCTGTCTGTATTCCTGTTGAACATCTGAATTCCTCAGAGAAAGAGGATACAAAGTTTGGAGGTGCATTTTAAAACCTTGGACTATATGTTCTTCCTCTGATCCCACTGTGTTACTTGCATTGATAGCTGTGACCTGCATGAAACACACAATGGACTAAACATAATGCTTTATCTCTGGACCAACAACATCTGGTTCAAGAATCACTGAAGAAGTAATTTTAAAATGCTTGTCAGTGTTTTAGAATAAATTTAACTGTCACTTCTTCTCCCTTTTCCCAAGCAGATATTGACCCACTTCCCTAAGCTGATATTAGGTGGTGCTGCCTGCTGGTAGAGATGTGAACCTAACATCCTGACTGTTTGTGATTATCAAAGACTTCAGGCACTTTTTTCAAGAGCTGTATTGTTAGCCTTGGTGTCCTGCTAAGATGGAGGGTCAGATCATCTGGCAAGCATGTAAATGCCTTAAGATATAGGGCTTGCCTACACTAGAGGTTATGTCTGCATAACTTCTGTTGCTCAGGTGTGTGTCTAAGCCATCCCTGAGTGATGTAAGTTACACCAACATAAGCGCCAGTGTGGACAGTGCTATGTTGGCAGGAGAGCTCCCACTGATATAGCTACCGCCTCTCATGGAGGTGGTTTTATTATGCCGACGGGAGAGCTCTCTCAGTGCAGATGCACCGCTATAGCGCTTCTAACATAGACTAGCCCATAGATTTCCCCTTACTCAGAGGAGACAGCAAATCACACCCTGAAATTTTCTATTTTTCCGCCCACCCATCCCACCATCTAAATCTCCATCTCATGGGTGTTTACACAGCAGGAGTTAGTGTGCGTGTGGGTGACTACATGCTCACCATACGTACCATTTCAATTGCAAATCATAGTCTTCACTTCCTGCCCTGTTGTTGGATAGTTAATACTTTCTGCATTTATACATCTTCAGAGCATCGTACAGACACCAACTAACTAACCCGTACCGTACTCCAAAGTGGCAGGCAAGTATCATCATCCCCATTTGATGATGTGGAAATTTAGATAGATAAATTAAGTGACTTGCAGAAGGCAAGGAGTCAATTAAGGTGACTAGATAGCAAGTATGAAAAATTGGGATGGGGGTGGGGAGTAATAGGCACCTATATAAGACAAATCCCAGAATATTGGGACTGTCCCTATAAAATCAGGACATCTGGTCAACCTAGAGTCAATGTCAGTCACTAGTTCCTTGCTCAAGCTAAGTGACTACACTGCCTGTGTCTGTACAGAGCTTCTGAAGTTCTTGAGGAGCCTTTTGAATAAAAGGTGTTACAAAGATGGGAAAAAATGTCACAGAACTTGGCATTAAACTATAAGCGTTAAACTGAGCCCTACTTCCTTAGCAAGTCAATGATTAATTTTATCAGAGTTTACAAGCAAGAATTTACCAGAATTTACATACCTACATTTTTAGGTTTCCTACAGAAATTGTAACATGTCCCTTGTTTAGAGCATCCCAGACTTTTAGAGAGGAAAAAGATCACATTGCTCAGACATGGCAGTGCCAATGGCCTTTGCAGGACTGCACCAACATTGCATATGAAAATGTACATAAAATTCTATCAAAACAAGGTCCTGGTACTGCACCATTAAAGTCAGTGGGTGCTTTGCCATTGACTTCAATGAGCCACAGTTACAGTTGGATGAAATTCCTCAAAGTTTTAAATTCAAAATTTGAAACAACATCTGGAAAAAATTCAGTAACATTTCCACAAATTATTTCCTTATTGCTTGACCAGTTCTATACTTCAGCAACCTATTTTGAATTTTCAAAATTTTGAAAAGGAGAGAAACATCTACAAAATTGTCTTGAAATTTTCCCTCCCACGAACACACACACTCTCCCTCCGCCTCCCAACTAGCTCTCCCCCTGACCCTAATATTTGCTTGTATCCGTAATGGAGGACTAGACTTGCTTCCTAGCTGAGTTCATCAACACTAAACTTGTTGGTCATACGACCCTGCAGTTATAAGAAGAGGATTTTCAGACTGGGGGGAAAGTGTTGGGGCCACAGTTTGGGCACTCCTAGTGGAAGTTTGTGTAATTAATCTCCAAATGTTATCAGATGAAAGGTAGCAGCTTGAGGTTAGCTATTCTCAAATACCATTGTTACTAATCATCCATACATACCATATATAGAACACCAGCAGAACTCAAACAGCTTGGCCAGCAACAAATGTGTCAACAGAGGCTCTGGTTTTATGGCTCATTACAACAATTCATAACACATCCCACTGCCTGCTAACCCTGAAATGACCACTTAATTTTAAGTGGTCTCCCATACCACGTGTTAACCCCTTTAACAGTCTGTCTCAATTTGTATTTTGCTCAAACACTCTGGTTTCCCCAGACCTGAACAAGAGCTCTGTGAAGTTTGAAAGCGTGTTCCTTCCACCACTCGTCTATCTTGTCTCACTCATATCCTGAGACCAACATGGCCACAACAACACAGCAAACAAATGTATTATTGTCATGTAATGATATTTCCCAGAGTAAAGACCTGCTTATGGACTCATCAAGGTCTGAAATATCTGGCTTTACAAGCTAATATGTCCAGAATCTCCTTCTATTGTTTCTAGTCTGTATTTGTTTCTGATCAGAAGCTGGGATAAAGACAGTTGTTCTTTTGGATTTGTGTATGTATTGATTAGTCTTTTTATTTTTCTTCCAGCACTTGAACACAAATAATGCATTAAGATTATGAGCAAAATTCACTATTGCTGTAAGCAGACAAACCTGTGAAATAATGGATTTCACCAGTTTACTGTAAAAGTATTTTTGGCTTGGTTACTGAAACTTGGTCTAGAAAATTAAGTCAGATTAACTAAATCCCTTGGGGTATGAAAAATCCACGCCCTTGAGCAGCATAGTTAAGCCAACCTAACCCCCAGTGTAGACACTACTCAACTGACAGAAGAATTCTTCTGTTGACCTAGCTATTGCCTCTCAGAGAGAGAGAATATCTACAGCGATGGAAGGACCCCGTCCATTGGCGTAGGCAGCATCTACAATGAAGCGGTGCAGCAGTGCTGCAGTAGCATTTCAAGTGTAGACAAGCTCTAAGAAATCCACAGCTACCACATAAAATTTTCACTCATGCTGCAGCTGCCATTGTCAGACTATATTTCGAGAGAGGTCTTAATGATTCATAACACACAAATGGCTGTCTGAATGAGTTGGCAGCATATGTCTTCTTGGTGGAGGTAGAGGGAACTGCTCCCCTCCAAATTTGACTTTGCCTCTCCTTCCCCCGCGCCATGAATAACCAGGAAAAAATAAGTATCTTGTTCTTCCTGGGTGGCTGTTTCTCCTTTCTGCTGCCTGCCTACAGCACCACTGCTGTTTCCAGAGCTCCCACTCCCCAGAACTTCCATCTGTTGTCTGCCTACTGCATCAGTGATGTCCCTAGAACGCTTGCACCTCAGATCTTCCATCCACAGAACCACTAATGTCCCCAGAACTGCCGTTCTCTATAGAGCTTTCATCTGTTGCCTGCCATGCTCCCACGAATGCTTCTAAAGCACCTGCTCACTAGCATTCCCATCCACTAGGCGACTGTATCTTTCCTGTCCTCAGAGATTTATTCTGCCTGCTCTTGGCCCATTGTACCACAAATATCTCTTGAGCTCCAAGTCCCCACTGCATCTATTCATCTATCCTGACCCTTCTGTTCAAGCTGTGACAGATATTGCAACCACATGCAATATCTTTGGAGACTATATTGTATTAAATATATGTATCATTCTAGCCCAGGGATTGTATGTAACTCCAGGAAGGAGACTTATCACAGCTCCTCCAGTAACCAAAAACAGTGTAGGGACAATTACGGTGAATTGCTTAGGTTGTAAACACCTCTAGAGAGGTTCCACACCCTGGGGAGGTTTGCATGGACTGGTTCAAGATGGGTTTTCCTGAGGCCAACAGACAAAGTAAGGGCTTTTGATATCAAAAGGCTAGGTTTAACTGGCTCAGGGCCTTCTTTCTCATCCACCAAGTGGGCAGGACCTTCTGTCCCAGGGGGCCCCACCTCTTACAGAATGTTTGGAAAGACTTTGGCCTACTGAGGGCCTTGTAAGATGGATGGGTGACCTCTGGGAAGCTTTTAGCATTAATATAGAATATTTTATTATATTTTTATATGTAACTGGTTTATATGTTTTATCTGTAATGTTTTTACCTTAGGAATACAGGTGCTTGTTAAGAAGGAGCTGTGTTAACTTGTAACTGCTGGCAATATGCAGTTCACAGCCCTTGGAGAGAAAGCAAAGCACAGGTACTAGCTTTTAAGCAGACTGGCTTGTTGGGGATATCATAATGTAGGCAGGGAACTGTGCAGCCTTAAAACCCCTGGTGAGAAGGGAAAAAAGACATAGGTCTCCACCCAAGACAGGTGACAACTGGAAGCTGGAAATATTAAGTAGGTGCCCTCGAGGAATCATGGACTGGGGAATACAGGTACAGTTACTCTGACACTGTGACACAAACCACTTATAGAGGGGGTCCTTCTCAGTTGTTCCCTGAACATTTGTATGTTATTTGCCATTGTGCTTCAAGAGAAGAGCTAGGATCTATTCTTCTTTAAAGGAAGAGTGCCATGATTTATGAGACACACTTAGCATCTCATGAACACCCAGCTGCAAGTAACTAGGCAAATCTGTGTTTGTTGTTAGAGACTGGAGAAGGAGAGCTGACAACTGCTGATGACCCAAAGGATGGAAACTGCTGACTTGTACAGTACAGTTTCGCACACAACTTGAAGTAATGGCCCTTTTGGCAGCTACTAGATTTTATGGCTATGCCTGCAGCTTTACAAGCTATGTTGTCATCTTCTCAGATCACAAAGCAATCAGTGCTTGGATAGGTGCCTTTGAAACCTTGTATCTTTTTATTTTGTTACTGAAGCATCTTAGAGCACTCAAAGCACTTTTACTCTGCAGAAGTCCTGTATAGCTCCTGGATGCTGGATGAATACCAAATGACAATGTTTCCTCTCTTCCATAACATATGTATTCTGGAATTTGCTTCTAGTGTAAAGTTCTTGGTAAATAGGTCAATATCTACTGACTATAGGTCACCTTATCAGCTAAATCATGTTTCTGCACGTTTGGCAACTGAATCCCTTCCCAGAAGTATACGGAACATACAGTGCCATATGAGGTTTCTGTAATGTAAAGCTTAGGAACATTCAATAAAATAATGCTGTAGTGTACTGTGAAGGGCAGAAATTGTGTTTAACTTTAGCAGCAAAGTACTGCAGTAGAACCCCAATTTTACGAACACTGATGTTATGAACAACCGGTTACATAAATGTTACATAAAACATATGTACTTGGCAGTGAGCAGAAGGCATGTACACTCAGAGCAGAGGTGTATTATTTCACCAGTGGCTACAGGTACATTATGTTCATATAAGATACACTGCACACATTTGTTACCATTCAGTATGTACATTGTCATTGACTGATTAGCACATTAAGTTATGCACTGTACCTACTGCAATTTTGAAATGTTCAATTTTATGAACTTTTTGATTTTTGAACACTGCTCCGCAATCCCCAATTAGTCTGTGACATTGGGATTCTTCTGTAATGATCTCAGTCACGATGGAATTTACAGTGTTATATACTGACCTAATTAACATTGACTGTACGTGCAGGTGTCAACAACAAATATCAAACCTGAAAGCTTCAGCAACCTTGCTAATTAGGGAGAATGCTAAAATTCTAATCTGTACCCAGAAGGCTAAAGATGACCTGTGAATCCACTACAGAGCCACTATATTTCAAGTTGACATTACCTGAGCTAAACTGAAAGACCTATCATACAAAGCAGCTGAAACTACAGGATTTTGTCCATTCACATCTGCATTCTGTGACTTTCTGTGATCTAGTCTGGCATTTACACACACAGACCGATCACATGATCAGATTATGCTCCTGAGATATATGGACAGAAGTGGCTCACATCCTGCAGATCTCCCCTGAATTCTGTGGAGGTTAAAGTTAATATCAACACACCACCACCTGGGGCAGATCAGAGAGGGAACTCTGCAGGTTTAGGTTCCATATGGGAAACAGGGGCAGCTCTAGGTATTTTGCCTCCCCAAGCACGACAGGCAGGCTGCCTTCAGCAGCTTGCCTGCGGGAGGTCCCTGGTCCCTTGGATTCGACAGCATGCCTGTGGGAGGTCCGCTGAAGCCGCGGGACCACTGGAACCTCTGCAGGCATGCCGCTGAAGGCAACCTGCCTGCTGCCCTCACAGCGACCAGCAGAGCGTCCCCATGGCTTGCCGCCCCAAGCACGCTCTTGGCATGCTGGTGCCTGGAGCCTCCCCTGATGGGAAAAGGAAGCTAAGAATGTGTGGGTGCCGCATGGGTCATGCCTGATTCCAGGACACACATACTCCATCCAACTTGCTGTCTGGCTCTGGTGAGTTTCACAGACTTTTCTGTGGTCCCCTCAGCAGTGCAGAACTCCCCTTTTAAGAAGAATGAGGGAACATGCTGGCAGGGAGCTGGGAGAGGGGCTTTGGTTCCCTAAAGCCACCCATGCCCATGTAGAGGCACAAAGCTGTGATGTGGATGCTATTGGTCTCCTGTGGACAACAGGGACTGGTAAGATGGGGGAAACCTTGGAACCCAGTGGAATTTTCTTCCTCCTGTATGTTTTACCCGGGGGAGGGGCTTTCATGGCCAGTTATAATGGCACAACTATGCAGTGGTCTAGAAGATAAGGCTATAAACAGCCTCAGCGGCCTCTAACTTCAAGGTTAAACCTCTCTGGAGCCTGGAAGTGAGCAGGCCGGCAATGGGCTGACCTGACAGCTGCCCCACTAGATGCGGGCAGACGTTCCCCACCCTTGGGTGCCCCTGGGCTGCAGCGACTCGCTCAGCAGCGCCGTCCGTGGGGACTGTCAGCAGCAGCCCTGCCAACGGGCGGTATATGCGAGGAACCGTCTTCCTCCCCCCCCCCGCACTATATTGCGCGTCTAGAGCAGGGAACGCCACGTGACACCCTCTCTTCCCCGCGCGCCTCTGGGTACGTCCTTCCTCCCATTGATACCCTGTAGCGAGCGGGAACGTCCCGAGCCCTGCCAGGCAGCCTCAGTCGATCGCCGAACGGCGGCTCGGGCGGCTGGCCTGAGGCCGGGTGGATCGCGCGGCACTCGGCTAGCGCGCCGGGCGGGAGGCGCGGCGGGGCTGTGGGGCGGTCGGTCGGTGTCTCGGCGCTGCTGTTGCTGCTGCGCTGCCGGCTTCCCGCGAGTCCCCTGCCCGCGCCCCCGGCCGCCATGGCGGAGCCGGCGGACAAGCTGTACCGGGCCGAGTACGCCAAGAGCGGCCGGGCCTCGTGCAAGAAATGCGGGGAGAGCATCGCCAAGGACTCGCTGCGCCTGGCCATCATGGTGCAGGTACCGCGTGGGCTCGGTACCCGGCCCCGCCCACGGGCCCCGCGGCTGCCGCGCCGCCTTCCTTGCAACCCCCGGGGGCCGTGGGAGCGGCCCCGGCAGCTAGGCCGGCGGCCACGTGTTGCTTTCCGCTGGTGGCCTGGGCCAAGTGTCCGCCCCAGTCCTTCCCCTCTGGGCAGCGCAGGTTGCAAAGCGGCCCGGGTGCGGCACGCGCCGGGCTAGCGCAGCTCTTGGCGGCACGCGCTGCGCTGCGCTGCTGCTGCAGCCCGCGGGGCTGGCCCTCCCCGGCACGGCGCTGTGCAGCTCCGGCACCGGGGATCGGGGTGGGGGGATTTGGGCGAGTTCCGAGTCTGTTCGTTCGCCCCGACTTGTTCTCAGGCGTCATCGTGGCAGGGATTTGTGCCCACGGGCCAGATGGCGGCTCCCTGGGATTTTAGGGGCGGGGTGCTGGAGATAATTTGGACTCGAATCTGAAGGAGTTGCGGCAGGGTGGTGTTTACTCAAGTGCGGGGAGTCGGTAGCGTGTGTGCGGGCCTGCTTTTGCACGCTAGCTGCAGTGGAGCGCATTTGCTCCTAAGAAGGGAACGCTGATGTGGTATGTGATCTTTCACATCAGACAGAAAAAATGACTTGATCGCCCACTGCCCTTACTTGGGTGCATTCGAAGTGCATCGGCTGAAATGAGCAAGAATGCAATATGAAAGTAGACAACTTATTAAAATCTCGCAAATGATTGCGTTGTCACAGCTTTATCTTGCTGTGGTTGTTTGATGGAAGAAAACAAGGAAAACCTTAAGTTATGTTCTAGATGGCTTCCATTTTAATTTCATCCTCCTGTTTGTTTGAATTTAATTACTTGAATTGAATTTGTTAGCAGATTTCGCAGGAAGATGCGATTTCTTGAGTTGGGGGAAAGCAATAGAAATTCTGTCTCTTGTTCTCACAGTCCATGTGATCCTGAACTCTAATTGTTCGTTAACTTCCTGTCTGGGGAATATTTGTCGATTTCTCCTCACTGTATTGTTTTGTGAGTTGCTTATCATTTGCTGAACACATTACAATGCTGTTTACCTCAGTCTGCAGCTTGGACACCTTTATGTGGAGACAAATAATTGCAGATGGGGAGGGCTGGAGAACAAAACGATGCATTCGGTTAAGTGTAAGCTCAGTCTCCATTATTGCTGAAGAGCTGTGAAGGCTTTTTCACTTACACATTCTTTAGTTTTCCTGGGCAGCTTAATGTGTGTGTTTGACAATACTATTTGTTACTGACCTAAATCTTCCCTCCTGTGAGTTTAACCTATTTATAGTGGCAACTTGCATGCACCCCTTCACCCTCCATCTCTGCATTTTTAATGAAGTCTGCATCACCACCCTAGCAGTGCATTCTCACACCTTGCTCTGCTTTTCCTCATGGCCTGATGAAAAGGGAAACTTGTGTTTGATTAGTGTGGTTTAAAAAAACAACAACAAATCTGTAACTAGCCTTTCATCTCAGACCCTGTCTGTACTTTTAAACATAACCATGTTTAAATACGGCTTGCTCTCAGCTGCCTTATATGATATTGCTTCTCATCTGTCTGGAAAGAAAAGAAACCTGTTGGGTAAATAAGTTTTAGCTTAAGGCTTCTATCCTAAGACTTTTTTTCTTGAAATTTCCCACCATTACCATCTCGAGTGCAGTTCCGCTTCTACTAGCAACAGTGTAGTGCAAGTGTAGGCCCAGTACTAGTATTATAAACACTGCATCGTCTAGACCTGCTTGGAGAAGTTTAATGGTGATGAAAACACTAGTGGCAGCTGATGCCTTATCTACCAAAGTGTCCCCACTGGTGGTAACAACAGTGGGAAATAGTAAGGAGAAAAGGCTAGTACAGACACACTTAGGAATTTACCAAGGTTAAAATTATGCTTATGATTCCTCGTGACTTTTTTTAGTCCACACAGGCAGGAGGAATACATATTAATAGGACTGTCAAGCGATTAAAAAAATTAATTGTGATTAATCATGCTGTTAAACAACAATAGAATGCCATTTATTTTAAATATTTTTGGATGTTTACTACATTTTCAAATATATTAATTTAAATTACAACAGAATACAAAGTGTACAGTGCTCACTTTTCATTTATTTTTTATTACAAATACTTGCACTGTAAAAAAACAACAATAAAAAAGATTTTTCATAGACTCATATACTTTAAGGTCAGAAGGGACCATTATGATCATCTAGTCTGACCTCCTGCACAGTGCAGGACACAGAATCTTACCCATCCACTTCTGTAACAAACCTCTAACCTATGTCTGAGTTATTGAAGTCTTCAAATTGTGGTTCGAAGACCTCAAGCTGCAGAGAACCCTCCAGCAAGTGACCCATGCCCCACGCTGCAGAGGAAGGCGAAAACCCTCCATTTCAGTTCACCTCATACAAGTACTGTAGTGCAATCTCTTTATCATGAAAGTTGAAATTAAAAATGTAGAATTATGTACAAAAAAACCTGCATTCAAAAATAAAACAATGTAAAACTTCAGAGCCTACAAGTCTACTCAGTCCTACTTCTTGGGGCTTGTCTGCATCACAAAGTTGCAGCGCTGGTGAGGGGGTTACAGCGCTGCAACTTAGGAGGTGTACACATCTGCAGGGCATCACCAGCGCTGCAACTCCCTGTTTGCAGCGCTGGCCGTACTCCCATTTTGTCTCGGGTGTAGAGGATCCAGCGCTGGTAATCAAGTGTAGACACTTACCAGCGTTTTTCTTGACCTCCGTGGAATAAGCAGGTATCCCAGCATACCTGAGGAAGCCTCTCTGGTAATCAAGCAGGTCTCCTTCCCCGCGGTTTGCTCCGGTGTTCTCCGAATACCCCCCCAAGCGGGTCTCCTTCCCCGCGGTTTGCAGGGGGGTTCAGGGAACGTGAGAGCAAACCGCGGGGAAGCAGGTCTCCTTCCCCGGTTTGCTCCAGTGTTCCCCGAACCCCCGTGCAAGCAGGTCTCCTTCCCCGCGGTTTGCTCTCGCGTTCTCCGAACCCCCTCCCCGCAAGCAGGTCTCCTTCCCCGCAGTTTGCTCTCGCGTTCCCCGAACCCCCGAGCAAGCAGGTCTCCTTCCCCGCGGTGTGCTCTCGCGTTCCCCGAACCCCGGTGCAAGCAGGTCTCCTTCCCCGCGGTTTGCAGGGGGGTTCGGGGAACGCGAGAGCACACCACGGGGAAGGAGACCTGCTTGCACGGAGGGGGTTCAGGGAACGCGAGAGCACACCGCGGGGAAGGAGACCTGCTTGCGGGGAGGGGGTTCGGGGAACACTGGAGCAAACCGGGGAAGGAGACCTGCTTCCCCGCGGTTTGCTCTCGCATTCCCTGAACCCCCCTTGAAGCCGCCCAACAGCGCTGCAGTGTGACCACATCTAACACCACTTGCAGCGCTGGTTGCTGTAAGTGTGGCCACTCTGCCGCGCTGGCCCTATACAGCTGTACTAATACAGCTGTAACAACCAGTGCTGCAAAATTGTAGATGTAGACATACCCTTGGTCAGCCAATCACTCAGACAAACAAGGTTGGTTACAATTTGCAGGAGATAATGCTGCCTGCTTATTTACGGTGTCACCTAAAAGTGGGAGCAGGCATTCCCATGGCACTATTTTAGCTGGCGTTGCAAGATATTTATGTGCCAGATGCGCTAAAGATTCATATGTCCCTTCATGCTTCAACTACCATTCCAGAGGACATGCTTCCATGCTGATGATGGGTTCTACTTGATAACGATCCAAAGCAGTACAAACTGACACATGTTCATTTTCATTATCTGAGTCAGATACCACCAGCAGAAGGTAGATTTTCTTTTTCGGTGGTTTGAGTTCTGTAGTTTCTGCATCAGTGTTGGTTGCTCTTATAGGACTTCTAAAAGCATATTCCACATCTTGTCCCTCTCAGATTTTGGACAGCACTTCAGATTCTTAAATCTTGGGGTCAAGTGCTGTAGCTATTTTTAGAAATCTCAGATCGGTACCTTCTTTGCATTTTGTCAAATCTGCTGTGAAAGTGTTCTTAAAATGAATATATGCTGGGTCATCACTGAGACTGCTATAACATGAAATATATGCAGAATGCATGTAAAACAGAGAAGGAGACATACAATTTTCCCCCCAAGGAGTATAATCATACATTTAATTGATGCATTATTTTTTTAATGAGCATCATCAGCATGGAAGTATGTCTTCTGGATGGTGGCCAAAGCATGAAGGGGTATACAAATGTTTAGCATATCTGGCATGTAAATACCTTGCAATGCTAGCTACAAAAGTGCACCTGTTCTCACTTTCAGCTGACATAAATAAGAAGTGGGCAGCAGTATCTCCTGTCAGTGTAAACAAACTTGTATGGGTTAGCAATTGGCAGAATAAGAAGTAGGACTGAGTTGCATTGTAGGCTCTAAAGTTTTACACTGTTTTTGAGTGTAGTTATGTAACCAAAAAAAAAAATCTGCATTTGTAAGTTACACTTTCACGATAAAGAGATTGCACTTCAGTACTTGTATGAGGTGAACTGAAAAATACTATTTCTTTTGTTTATCATTTTTACAGTGCATAGATTTGTAATAAAAAATAATATGAAGTGAGCACTGTATACTTTGTATTCTGCGTTGTAATTGAAATCAATATTGAAAATGTAGAAAAACATACAAAATATTTAATAAATTTTAATTGGTATTCTAAGTTCAGTTAATTGCGATTAATTTTTTTGAGTTAATCATGTGACTTAACTGCAATTAATTGACAGCCCTACATATTATGTCATAATCATAGTTTGGCCACATCCATGATTAAACCTGGTTATTTTTGTAGCATAGAGGTATTTTATTCTTCTGTTCTTGGAATGAACATATTCCTAAGTGGCTCTTCATTCCTTTTTTTTTCCTTGGTACTATTTGTAGGCTTGGCTAAGGCTGCCTTCTGGAATTAGTGCTGTGTAATGTGCACAGTTAAGTTTCATATTAGAATATTATTGAAATTGGGAGGTCTTTTCCAGGGTACTAATAGAAGGACTCTTTCAGTCTTTTTGAGAGCAAGCAGGAGGAATTGGGGATAGGATTAAAATACACTTAATTAATTTGACATTTTTGCACTATGGAACAGATACATCAGACTTTTGTCTAGAGCATCCAGGTAACTTATAGTAGTTGGAATTTACAGTAAAACCTTACTCTCGGGACACTGGATAATTCACAGACAAATTAGTATTCTCCCTTCACGCCTCAGCAGAGATTTAATAATGCCATAGCAAAGTCTCAGTCTTAGTAATTAAGACTTGTGTTTTACAGAACACTCACTGGTGTATTATAGAGTATTGCAAATAATTAGAACTAAACTGCAATTATCAGATTACAAAATAAAGTTGATGTAAAGGACTATCCTCTTACATTTATTTGCTTAGTTGATAAGGGCTTTGTCAAACTCCCACAAAAGTCAAGGGAAAGAGTCCTGTTGACTTCAGTGGAACTTGGATCAGGCAAAATTCATTAATTCATATATAGCTTCTAATCATTAGTGGGAGTTAATGAGGTTCTACCATATTTGAGGATCTTAGATTATAAACACTATTGTTCACAATAACAATGAGGTACAGTGTTATTCCCATTTTCTAGATGAGGAAACTGAGGCACAAGGGATGAGGGTAAGTGAGAGGGGGGCGAGAGGGACATGGCTCTCCTACTTCTTGAAAGTGGATGGACCAGGCTCATGTGCTTTTTGCCACAGGACCCCAACCCCTTCCCCTCCTCTACCCTCTGAGGCCCAACCCGCCAGCCAGGCCAGAGCACCTGGGCAGTTGTGGGGAGCCGTGCAGAACCTCCACCTGCCTGCGTTGTGGGGGGCTTGAGAGCAGCCCCTGGCCCACGTTCCCACCCCCCAGGCTCCCTACCCAGGGCAGGTGGAAGGTCTGTGCTGTCTCCCTACACCTGGGCTCTGACTGTGACTGGGCTGCAGCTCCAAGGCCCTGCCCCTCGGCCTGAGTCAAGGCAGGATAAGACCCACACTGTGAGGAGCCTGTGTCCCTCCACCTGCCCTGGGTGGCTGGCTGAGGGGTGGGGCCTCTGGGGGAAGAGAATTGGCCTTGAGGGGGGCTGGGGCCTTTGACCCCACCCACTTTTGGGAAGGCTCCACCACCCCAGTAAGTGATTTATCCATGGTCTTGCAGCAGGCCAGTGGTAGAGCTGGGAATAGAACCCAAGAGTCAGCTGCTAGACTCAGACCCCCATGATTCTGCTGGAAAAACAGTGGTATAAAAGGCTAAAAAGGTTCCAAGAGGCTTTTGGCCACCCAAGGTGGCAGAAGTCAGTCAGATTTGGCATGTTTTGACAAAATACAGAGAGGTAGGAAAGATCTGGTATGAAAAGCACTATGATGAAAAGGCAGCTGCTTGCTTTGTAACTTGCAGGACATTTTAAAAATCATTCTGATGATATATTTTTTGGAAAATGTACCGTTACACTATGCAGCTTTCTTGGCTCTCACAGACCCATTATTGAGAGAGGCCTAATTTCTGCTGCTGAGGCCACACCTTTCCTTCAACTAAGTAAGGTTACATTCCAGAGTTGAGCACTTCACAAATTCCTCAATAGGAGACATTTCAGATAAGTGCCAACTATCCTGGCTATTGCTAGTGTGATTGCATTCGGATCCAATGGAAGTAGCACAATAAGGAGGTCTTTTCTCATTAGGGCATTGCTGGAAAAATCTGTCCTACACCCACTAGCTCAGGGGTTCTCAAACCTGGGGTTGGGACCCCTCGGGGGTTGCATGGTTATTACGCGGGTGGGGTGGGTCATGAGCTGTCAACCTCCACCCCAAACTCTGCTTTGCTCCAGCATTTACAATGGTGTTAAATTAAAAAAACACTTTTAAATATATTTATAAGAGGGGTCCCACTCAGAGGCTTGCTATGTGAAAGGGGTCACCAGTAAAAAAGTTTGAGAGCCATTGCACTAGCCTGAGGACTGAGCCTGTTAGCCACTGTGAGAAATATTGCAGCCTTCTCCCACTTCCCAAGAGGCACCGATACACTTCTAGTCATTGCCATTAGATCTGCATATCTTTTTTTTTTGTTCCCATAGTAGGGATATTTGTATTTATTTAGCTTTGTAAAATACAAACCCTCAATTTATTAAACTTCCTTTGCATTTTTTCTTCCTTCCTTTCCCCTTCACTCCTCTTCTTTCACTCCTACCACAATATAGTTTGGTATCTTTTCCACCATCTCTTTTGATGTCTGCTCTGTTTCCTCTCTTGCCCCCCAATTTATACCATTCCTTTCTCATTTTCCGCCATTGTTTGATGTACTCCCTCCTTCCTCCATGTTGTTTTTCAATCTTTCCGTCTTCCCCATGCTCTTATTCTCCCACTGTACTCTCAGCGTCCCACCATATGCGTGTAACTTATTCGCCAGCGCCTCATTCCACTCCCCCCTCCTCTACAGCAAAAGGTTGATTAGAGCCCTGCTCCTCAGCAGCTCTTCCAGGGTCCCATCTCCTTCCCAGCTCCCCAGCCTGGGTTTCTTCTGGTTCTTGCACTTGTAGGGTCCCTGCTCCTGAGCAGCCCCATATTTTCCTTCCTAGCTCTTCCATCAGCTTGGGAGAGAGGGAGGCAGGCATTTATGCTCCTCTGTGCCCATACAGCCTGGTCAGGTGCCTTCTAGAACTTGCACCATGGACCAAGTGAGCTTTTTATCTTGTGCATTAGACCAGTGCTACAAAAGGAACTTTTGTGGTTCATTCAAGAAGGGCTGCATTGAGGTGGGGTGTGCAACGAGCCCTAAGATTTCATTTACCTTCATCTTCAGAATGGAAACTGCATATAACCCTGTGCTTCAGTCAGAGCCCACCTGTGGTTAGATCACACTTGTGACATCTCCAGATGTTATGCAAATCCTTAGTGTCTCATATGAGGCATGCCCCTTACTTAGCTTTCTCTTCCTGCTGAAGGGAACAGTTTGAGAAATGAAATGAGAAATGAAGTGAGAAATGAAAGGAATTTAGGGAGGAGAACCAAATCAATGTCAGCATCAGCACTTCTGTCATTGCAAGAAGTTCCCTACAATCTTAAACAACCATAACAGACAGAATCTTAATTGAACATCCCATCCACAAATAGCAGCTCCAGAGCACGACACCTCATATCAACATGATACAGGTTGATTCACAGGCCTAGAAAACATGAATTATGAGGGAAGATTGAAAAAAATGGGTTTATTTAGTCTGGAGAAGAGAAGACTGAGAAGGACATAGCAGTTTTCAAGTACATAAAAGGTTGTTACAAGGAGGAGGGAGGTAAACTTTTCTAGTTAACCTCTGAGGATAGGACAAGAAGCAATGGACTTAAATAGCAGCAAGGGTAGTTTCGGCTGGACATTAGGAAAAACTTCCTAATTGTCAGGGCAGTTAAGCACTGGAATAAATTGCCTAGGGAGGTTGTGGAATCTCAGTCACTGGAGATTTTTAAGAGCAGGTTAGACAAACTCCTGTCAGGGTGCTCTAGATAATACTCAGTCCTGCCTTGAGTGCAGGGAACTGAACTAGATTACCTGTCAAGGTCCCTTCCAGTCCTATGATTCTATGATTCCTAACTCATGTACAGAAGCACTCAATGACTCATGGACACCTACAGTGGTTCCTTAGAGGACTTTCTGTTTAAGCACTGACCTGGCCTGACACTGCTTGGCAATCAGACAGTTTGTCTGGCTGAAAGTAAGAGACACACACAACAGCTGATTAAGAACGAAATCCACAGTGATTATAATATGACTGCTGTGGATGATATAAAAATAGTGTCCCCTGTAGAAATGGGAGGGGAATTCATTACTTTTAATACCAGAAGGGAGCTGTGTAGAACAAGTGGAAAGAGGGAATAGAATCTGTTTGATGATGAAGGCCAGGACAACGCGAGTCAGGAGTCTAGGTTCTATTCCTGAATCTACCACTAATTCACCCTGTAATTTTAACTTCAGTGCCTCCATGCCCCATGAGGAAAACAATGACTCTGTTTTACTGTATGGGCGACATCTGTAAAAGGGTAATGAAACACATTCCCTCCCTACCTCCCCACACACATACAGCATGAAAAGCCCTACGAACAGTAAAAGCAAAGCATTACTGAGCAGATATTGATGTAGTCTGATGGTTTTAAATGGAAATTAAAGCTAATGTTTGCAGAGGAATGAGAGACAGTGCTTCTCAGATGTAAACTTCTCAGGTTAGGGATTACCTCCCAAAGATCACATGTCTATTTTGCATATTAAAAACCAATGGGCGCCGTTACCTAAAAGTAAGGCCTGGTCTGCCCTAGGGGGGGTGTCGATGTAAGATACGGAACTTCAGCTACGGGAATACCGTAGCTGAAGTCGAAGTATCTTATTCCGACTTACCTCCCGTCCTTACCGTGCGGAATCGACGTCCACAGCTTCCCGTGTCGACTCTGCTACCGTCGCTCGCTCTGGTGGATTTCCGGAGTTGACTGGAGCATGTTCGGGGATCGATATATCATGTCTAGATGAGATGCGATAAATCGATCGCTACTCGCTGATACAGCGGGTAGTTTGGACGTACCCTGAGAGATCACAGTCTTCTCTTCCTGAGGCTGCAAATGTTGCCAAAGCATCCTCTTCAGTACTTAGCAGGGGACCCTGTGAAGCTTAACAGTGCTGCTCTGGCAGAGTGTGGGGTAAAACCAAAGGGCTCTGAGATAGAGCCCTCTTCCTCAAATGCAAAATAATTCTGGGAGTGAAGATGTGACATAAGGGAGCTGGGTTGAAACCTCAAGGCACCACTGGAAAAAGGAAAAGCTTCACATCAGTCAGTGACAATCTGAAGTATACTTCTTATATGAATACCCTGTATGCATACGAAGTACTCCCCATTCACCTACCCCTGCACCCAATTAACCCACTAACAAGCTTGGAAAAACAGGACCCTCAGTTACTTTATGGACATGTATGCAGCTAAGGCAGGTTGTAACCTCCCAGCTAAAATTAAGATCTCTCTGTTCATGGAGAGCTTGTTTTCAGATGACTGCTGAACACTTCCCCAGGTGCCGTTTTTCACTCGGAGTATGTCTACTCTACGGGATTTTCCGATTTTACAGAAACCGTTTTTTAAAGACGGATTATATAAAGTCGAATGCACACTAAGCACATTAATTCGGCAGTGTGCGTCCATGTACGGAGGCTAGCATCGATTTCCGGAGCGTGCACTGTGGGTAGCGATCGCATAGCTATCCCATAGTTCCCCCAGTGTCCCCCGCCCATTGGAATTCTGGGTTGAGATCCAGTACCTAATGGGGCAAAAAACATTGTCGCGGGTGGTTCTGGGTACAGTCTCACGCCACCCTCCATGCAAGTAGCAGACAACCGTTTCGCGCCTTTTTTTCTGGGTGAACTGTGCAGACGCCATAGCACGGCAAGCATGGACTCTGCTCAGCTCAAGACAGCAGTCATGGACGTTGTAAACTCGCGCATTCTCGTGCAGTCTATGCTGAACCAGGAGTTGCAAAACCAACCGAGGCGGCTATGGCAGCATGGCGACGAAAGTGATGAGGACATGGACACAGAATTCTCCCAAACCACGGGCCCCTGCACTTTGGAGATCCTGCTGGTAATAGGGCAGGTTCTAGCCATGGAACGCCGATTTTGGTCCCGTGAAACAAACACAAACTGGTGGGACAGCATAGTGTTGCAGGTGTGGGACGATTCCCAGTGGCTGCGAAACTTTTGCATGCATAAGGGCTCTTTCATGGAACTTTGTGACTTGCTTTCCCCTGCCCTGAAACGCCAGAATACCAAGATGAAAGAAGCCCTCACAGTTGAGAAGCAAGTGGCGATAGCCCTCTGGAACCTTGCAATGCCAGACAGCTACCGGTCAGTCAGGAATCAATTTGGAGTGGGCAAATCTACTGTGGGGGCTGCTGTGATGCAAGTAGCCAAAGCAATCATTAAGCTGCTGCTACGAAAGGTAGTGACTCTGAGAAATGTGCAGGTCATAGTGGATGGCTTTGCTGCAATGGGATTCCCTAACTGTGTGGGGGTGATAGATGGAACCCATATCCCTATCTTGGCATCAGAGCACCAGGGCACCCAGTACATAAACTGCAAGGGGTATTTTTCCATGGTGCATGCAAGCACTGGTGGATCACAAGGGACGTTTCACCAACCTCCACGTGGGCTGACCGGGAAGGGTTCATGACGCTCGCGTCTTCAGGAACACGACTTTGTTTAAACGGCTGTGGCAAGGGAATTACTTCCTAGACCAGAAAATAACAGTTGGGGATGTTGAAATGCCTGTAGTTATCCTGGGGGACTCAGCCTGCCCCTTGATGCCATGGCTCATGAAGCCATACACAGGCAGCCTGGACAGTAGTCAGGAGCTGTTCAACTACAGGCTGAGCAAGTGCAGAATAGTGGTAGAATGTGCATTTGACCATTTAAAGGCACGCTGGTGCACATTACTGACTCGCTCAGACCTCAGCCAAACCAATGCCCCTTTGTTATTGCTGCTTGCCGTGTGCTCCACAATCTCTGTGAGAGTAAGGGGAAGAGACCTTTATGGCGGGGTGGGAGGCTGAGGCAAATCACCCGGCCGCTGATTATGCACAGCCAGACACCAGGGCGATTAGAAGAGCACCCCAGGAAGTGGTGCGCATCAGAGAAGCTTTGAAAAACAGTTTCATCACGGGCCAGGGTATGGTGTGACTATTGTGTTTGTTTCTTCTTGGTGAACCCCCGCCCCTCCGATTGACTCATTCCCTGTAAGCCACCCACCCTCCCCCCTTGATTACTGCTTGCTTCCTAAAGAAATAAAGTCACTCTCATTTAAAAATCATGTATTCTTTATTAATTAATTATAAAAAGAGGGAGACACCTGACAAGGGAGCCTGGGTGGGGTTTGGGAGGAGGATAGGAAGGAAGGAAAAGGCCACTTAAAAAATTTCAAAATTACAGCCTTTTGGTTGGGCTGTCCAGTGGAGTGGAATGGGCGGGTGCACGGAGCCTCCCCCCATGCGTTCTTAGTTGTTTGGTGGGTGAGGAAGCTAACAAACGTGGTGAGGGAGGAGGACTGTGATCCTGCTGCCGTTCCTGAAGCTCCACCAGATGCTGGAGCACGTCAGTTTGATCACGCAGCAGCCCCAGAGTTGCATCCCAACACCTCAGATCTTCCTGCCGGCACCTCACGTTCGTCCCTCCTGTCCTCACGTTCGTCCCTCCTGTCCTCACGTTCGTCCCTCCTGTCCTCACGTTCACGGGCATCTTTCCTGTAATTTGATAGCATGTCCTTCCACTCATTGAGATGAGCTCTTTCATTGCGGGTCACTTCATGATTTCCAAGAACATTTCGTCTCATGTCTTTTTTTTCCGCCACCTTATCTGAGATAGACTTCGGAAGGAGGAGGGAGACTTGAAAAATTTGCAGCTGCAGGAGGGAGGGAAAAAGAAGTATTTTAAAAGATACATTTGACAGAACAATGGTTGTACTCTTTCACGGTGAACAAGACTATTCATCTTACATAGCACATGTGATTTCACTACAAGGTCGCATTTTGCATCTTAATATTGAGTGCCTGTGGCTTTGGTGTTAGAGATCACGCAGACACAGATCCGGGCAGCAGAATTCGGCTTGCATGCGGCCATAGTAAGCCATTGTGTTTTCTGCTTCTGCAGCCTTCATATATCCAGCTTCCTCCTTTCCCAAATGGCAAGCAAAGCCCATTGAGTGCTGCTTATTTCCTGTTAAACTGCAGCAGCAGAAACCACGCCCCCATCCAATTCTCTGGGATGATCGCTTTACCCCTCCTCCCACCGCGTGGCTGGTGTCATGGAAGATCACTGCTAGCCAAACGCGAAAAAGCTCAG
The DNA here is from genome assembly GCF_007399415.2 of Gopherus evgoodei. Classification (NCBI taxonomy): domain Eukaryota; kingdom Metazoa; phylum Chordata; order Testudines; family Testudinidae; genus Gopherus; species Gopherus evgoodei. The sequence continues at coordinate 170,403,414 of NC_044324.1, forward strand.
TGCCAATCACCTCCCCCTCCTCTTCCCCCCACTTGGCTATGTACAGGGAAGGATTTCTTTTAAGCCACAGGCAAACAGCCCAGTAGGAATGGCCATCTCTGTCCCTTTAATTAAATTCCTGAATTTCAACCAGGTTACCATGAACGATATCACTCTCCTAAGGATAACACAGCGAGATAAAAAACGGATGTTGCTTGAATGCCAGCAAACAGCGGGACCATACGCAGCTAGACTTTGTCATACAATGATATCAGATTACTTGCTACATGCATGGCATGGTCAAGTGTCCTACCATGGAGGACGGAATAAAGCTGCACTGATCAGAAATCTTCTCCAAAGGCTTTTGGAGTACCTCCAGGAGAGCTTCATGGAAATGTCCCTGGAGGATTTCCGCTCCATCCCCAGACATGTTAGCAGACTTTTCCAGTAACTGTACTGGCTGTGAATGCATCCAAAGTCCTCAGGGCAAATTAATCATTTAAAAATGCTTGCTTTTAAGCCATGTTTTGTATTTACAAAGGTACACTCACCAGAGGTCACTTCCATGGCTTCATTGTCTGGGATAGTGGCTTGGGAGGGCTGGGAGGGTAATTCCGAAGGTGAGAAAAAGCTCCTGGCTGTTGGGGAGAATGGAGTACTGTTTGCTCTCTGCAAGCTCGTCCTCCTCTTCCTCCTCCTCATCTTCCCCGTCCGCAGAATCCTCAGGCATGGCTGAGATTACTCCCGCCTCGGAATCCACGGACAGGGGTGGGGTAGTGGTGGCGGACCCCCCTAGAATTGCATGCAGCTCAGCGTAGCAGCGGCATGTTTTAGGCCCTGCCCTGGACCTTCCGTTTGCTTCTTTGGTTTTCTGGTAGGCTTGTCTGAGCGCCTTAGCTTTCACACGGCACTGTACTGAGTCCCTGGTGTGGCCTCTCACCATCATGGCCTTGGAAATTTTTTCAAATGTTTTTTCATTTCGTCTTTTGGAACGGAGTTCTGTTAGCACGGAATCCTCTCCCCATACAGTGATCAGATTCAGTACCTCCCATGCAGTCCATGCTAGAGCTCTTTTCCGATTCTCAGGAGACTGCATTGCTACCTGTGCTGATGAGCTCTGCGTGGTCACCTGTGCTGATCAGCTCTCCGCGCTGGGCAAACAGGAAATGAAATTCAAAAGTTCGCGGGGCTTTTCCTGTGTACCTGGCCAGTGCATCCGAGTTCAGATGGCTGTCCAGAGCGGTCACAATGGTGCACTGTGGGATAGCTTCCGGAGGCTAACACCGTCGAATTGCAGCCACACTAACCCTAATCCGAAATGGCAATATCGATGTCAGCGCTACTCCCCTCATCAGGGAGGAGTGCAGAAACCGGTATTAAGATCCCTTCATATCGAAATAAAGGTCTTTGTTGTGTGGACGGGTGCAGGGTTAATTCGGTTTAACGCTGCTAATTTCGGTATAAACTCGTAGTGTAGACCAGGCCTCAGAATGGTGCAATCGTGATTCTGTCAATGTTTTGTTTTGAGTAATGTGGGAAAGGGAAGAAAGTAGGTTAAGAACTAGTTGTAACATGGGTGAGGTTCTCCCTCTGTGAAGCCCCCTTGTGACCCTGCTGTTAGGTTAGATCAGTGGTATTAGTGGTACTGCCATAGGATTCTGAATTCTTGTGCCTTGTCCTAAATCCATGCATGTGGTTAGAAAGAAAGTGTCTAGGGAAATGTACAGAAGTGACTTTTTTCCTTTTGGTTCTATCTAAATTTTCTCACTTCATCCTAATGTTGCTTTCTTCCTAGTCACCTATGTTCGATGGTAAAGTTCCCCACTGGCATCATTATACTTGTTTCTGGAAGCGGGCCCGACTCGTGTCCCATGCAGATGTTGATGGTTTCCCTGAGCTCCGATGGGAAGATCAGGAGAAAATCAAAAAAGCAATTGAAACTGGAGGAGCTGCAGCAGGTAAGTGAAGCAAAAGTGATGTTTACAGAGATTCAGGATACCAAGAGACCATGTCCATTTAGAACCATCCTGTCTATACTTGAGGGGATGTGATTATGGGTACTGGGTTTTTTGCTCGCTGGCTGTGATGTCCCTTCAGGTGGCGAAATCAGAACAATCACTGGAACTTTCCTGATTCTCGATAATGACTAGGCGACTGACTGTGTATGCTGAACCCTGTGAAATAGTTAAAAAGTGACCAGTCTCTAAAAAGCAAGGACCACTGCATCACTAAATATACTTTATTCACTTACTTGACTAGTGTAGTTTAGCTTCAATTAGCTGATACTAGTAAATGATCTGTAATACACTATGGAAAAGTAGTGATGTCTCAGTAACCTGAGACTTACTGTGAAATCATCACACCTACCAATATATCAGACCCAGAAAACATTTATAAGGATTGTATAAACACTGTATTAAGAATTCAGTGCAATTAACTAAATGGTCAGGGAAATTATCAGATCCAGATTAGAAGTGGTTGGGTATGTAGAGGGTTCCTAGGTGCTACAGTAATACAAATAATGAATAATAGAGCAGACTGAAGCCATCAGTGTCCATACAACACAGGAATTGTGGGAGGTTTGTAGGTTGAAGTCAGCCTCTCTGGCATATAACATCATATAAAAGAAAATGCGTCTTGTATGTGGAAAGGAGAGTTCTGTTTGAGGTGTGGCTATTTGGTTGACTCCAGTTCTGGTCAGGTCTTCAATAGCAGTATTTTATTTTATTTTTATTTTTATTTTATTTTATATTACTTCTAGAACAGACAGACAATGAAGCAATAAATTCGCACTACTGGGGTTCTTTTGGGTAATATTGATCACTAATTTGTCTCCTGGACCACTGAGGTCTGAGTATCACTGTTCTAAAATATACAGTTACATCAACAGACTTCCACAGTTCCTCCTTGTACATGTACAGAATGCTTGACTTTTTCCAAGTGCTTTTTAAACATTAACTGGTAATCCTCACAGTATACATATGAGCTATAGTTAAGTCATATCCCCTCTTGACATATGGGGATACTGAAGCACAAAGGAGGTGATTTACCTCAGAGCAGCATATTAGCTCAGTGACAGAGCTGGAATTAGAGCTTGAGTCCTCACTTTACTCCTTTGACAGGTCAGGCTTGTGTTCATCTCTAATAGAGGTTGTTTTGTAAATGTGAAGTTGCAGGAACTAGCGTTGTTGCAGCATTGTATGCTTCTTGACAAGTGCAGGTGAGAGACTGAGATTGTCTTCCCCAGTAGTGAAGCCTGAGGTATAAGTGAGTAACCTTAGAAGTTTATTATGAGTCTGCAGAGTTTCTAACACTTCCTGTAGGATTCTGAATTGCAGGGAGGGCATTGTGGGTTTTGTCACTATACTTATTTCTCTAAATGTTCTGAGCTGTGGCTGATTTGGCTTTGTTTCACGGCTAGTCTCTCACTATATTTGTGCTGATTAGGGAGGATGATAAACAGTTGGGGAGATTTTTTTTAAGAAATAAAATGAAGAACTTTAGAAGTTGAATAGTGTTTTTGCCTCTGTTCTCTAGGTAAAGGCACTGACCAGGAGGGAGGTCGCAAGGCTGAGAAGAGTTTAAATGACTTCACTGCAGAATATGCCAAGTCTAACAGAAGTACCTGCAAAGGTTGTGAACAGAAAATAGAAAAGGTAGAGACATGCAGCTATTAGGTTGTGTTCCCCTTCCAGTCCAGGGTGACACGATTAATTCCATGAGTTCTGAACTATTGTTCTTTCTGTTGTTCTCCTTTTTTTATCATGGGGCTAAAAGTTGCAGTACTTTCTCAGAAGAAATGCTCTATTCTGAACAATTTGTCCATTCCAAGCTCTTCCACTGCAGAAACGTCTCAAATGTGACCTCTTCAGAGCCTGGGGTTTAGACTTGCTGACTCTTCCTTCTATAAAGGAAAGAAAGCATTTAATTGGTCCAGGCATTGGAGCTGATTGGCAGATTACTGCTGGTATTCCTGCAGAGGAATAGCCTGGAGAGAAGCTTTGATGTACTCTAAATGTGTTTTTGTTTAGGAAGACCAGTGGGTACTGCAGCTCTCCATTGACCCATCCCATCACTGTTTTGTAGCATTTTGGCGAAATGAAGTTCTGAACCTGCAAGTACTTGTTAATGTGAATAATCCCATTGATTACTCAGATGCATAAATTTTCACGTGTGTTTGCTGGATTGGAATCCAAAATTGCTTTTGAAATGAGGATTTCTGAGTGATTGTTTTGAATAGTATAGGCTGAACTGAATATGATCTGGTCAAACTTCATTAGTCCTCAGACATTAATTTCTGGAGAACCAGAGTTTTATAATTTAAAATTCCTTGCATGGAGCCTGATCCTGCAGGATTTGCTTGCTTGACCTCTGTAGGGCTACTTGCATGAGTAAAGGTTCTTGGATTGGATCCAAAATGTGGTTAGCTATTTGAGTTATTACTGAACAAAAATTACTTGACTGAATTTTATTCTTTGCTCAGACTGGTTATGGGATTTCCCACCATTTTTTTTTTTAAAGAAGTAAGTATGGCTTGAGACTAAAAGTGAAAAGTTTAACTTAAAAAGGGAATTTTCAGAGTATGGGAAACCAGGGGTATTAGAATGAAAACAATATAAATTTCAGCATGTGACTGCTAGCAGGCGATTGGTGGAACAGTTTTTGCTACTCTGCTATTTAAGAAGCATTACTTTCATTATAAAATCACCAACTTATTTCTCTGAATTAACATTCAAGTCCTTCCCAGAGCAGCATCACACCACGCTTGTACTGTTTGTTTTTCTCCGCTTCAGGGCCAGATCAGAATTTCCAAGAAGATGGTGCATCCTGAAAAGCCCCAGCTGGGGATGATAGATAATTGGTACCATCCTGACTGCTTTGTGAGCCACCGAGCAGAGCTGGGCTTTCTCCCTGCATTTGGAGCCAGTCAGCTCCAGGGCTTTGGGATGTTGAAAGCAGAAGATAAAGAAGCTCTGAAAAAGCAGCTGCCTGCCATGAAGACTGAAGGGTATGTGGGGGATGTAAGAGAGCCTGCTGTCCAGAAGATCCATGAAGACACACTGCATGTCTTCACGGATTCCATGTTTTATATAGATTGGACTTTTTAACCTCTGTCATACCATTTATTGTTTGTATAGCAGTAGTGCCTAGAGGCCATAATCAGGGGGATTTAGAGCCCTGTTGCACCAGGCACTGTGCACAGATAAAACAAGACCCACCCTTGCCCTTAGGAGCTTGCAATCTAAGTATCTCCCTTGGACATACAGAGAGTGCAACAAAGCAACCATGACTTTGAAAACTGATGTAATGTTTTGTGCCATAAACTAGCAATCATGAGAATGAGTGACAGGAACTGGGTCACTTGATGATTACCTGTTCTGTTCAATCCCTCTGGGGTACCTGGTATTGCTCACTGTCAAAAGACAGGATACTGGGCTAGATGGACCTTTGGTCTGACCCAGTGTGACCGTTCTTATGTTCTCATGAGTTCAATTGTAAAGACTCTGTGCTGCACTGTCTTGTGATGGTGGTATTAATGTTGTTCTCTTTATTTCTGGTCTGTTGATTGAGAAGCGATTCCTTAAACTTTTGTTCCTCCTGTGCCACTGACTCATTGGGCTGTCCAGTTCCTCCGTTGATTAGTCACTCAGTAGCTGTGGTACTTTTCAGGTGATGCCAGTGCATTCAGTATCTTCTGTCACTGTCATATACCTGTTCTTCCTTGGCCTTCCTCCCTTGGCATCCACTTCAGTACTTGCTTAGCATGTCTCCCATCTTCCATAGGGTGTATGTGTCCCAACCACCTGAGCTTTCTTTGATATTTTCTAAGGGCCCTGCTCTGTCAGCTCCCTTGCTCTCGCATTTGTTGTTTTGTCTTTCCATGAAATGTGTAGTATCTTCCTCAGCTCTCTCTGACGGGCAATCTCCAATCTCTTCTTAATAGCCACTGTCATTGGCCAAGCATCTGCACCATATACAGTAGCATGCTCAGTACAGTCACATGGTATAATCGGACCTTTAGTTTGGTATGGAGACCTCTGTTTGACCAGATGTTGTTTCACCTTTCAGAAGTGGTGTTTGCTTTTCCTAATCTTGTATGAATATCTTTATCGCACTGACCTTCAAATATATTCAGACTTCCAGGTGGCGGAACTCTTCTACCCATTGGACTTGTTTTCCATCCACATAGGCCTTTGCATCTGCTGTCCACTTTCCTACATTCATAATCTGGTTTTCTCTGCATTTACTTTCAATTCAGTTGTTGCTGCTTCCTATTCTACCTCTGGTATAAGGCAATCATTCTGTTCCACATCCTGTTTGTTAAAGCAGTGTGACTGGAAAAGTGACGGTTGTGTAACTCATCTCTGCTAACCCATTTTACACCTCCTGCAATGTCTTTTGTTACCTGCTTCATCACCCAACCTATGGCTAATGCAAACAGGATTAGTGATAATGCGTACCCTTGCCTAACTCTAGTCACAATATCGAACCACTCTGCTGGTCTGTATCTAATCTTACTGTGTGTCTACTTCTGTCATATAAACTCCTTATTATGTTGATCAGTTTGTCTGGCATCCCATAGCTTCTAGCAATATTCCACGGGGTCTCTCTGTGGGTATTATCAAAAGCTTTCTTGAAGTCGATGAAGTTAAGATGGATTTTTGCCAAGCAGTAATTTTTTCAGTGATCTGTTGATGAGTGAATATCTGTTCACAGCATGATCTACCAGTCTGTTCTCCTGGTAATATTTTATCCACTACTTTCTTCATTCTTTTCAGCATAACAGTAGCCAATACTTTGCACTGCTATCGATCCCAGGCAATAACTTTGCCAGTTCGTGCACTGAGTAAGATCACCTCTTTTGGCAATGCCATGCTGATACCATCTTTCCAGTCTTGCGGCACTTGTTCTTTCACTCATATTTCGTTAGAGTTTTGTTAGCTGCTGAGTCAGAATTTCACCTCCCACCTGTAATTCCTCTGCTTGAATTCTGTCAACCCCAGGATCTTGCCACTATTTGAGGCGTTGCATGGTTGCTTTAATTTCATCAGGTGTGTTTGGTCCCTTTTCCATTTTTAACTTAGCATTGGCATTTCTCTTGACCCTGTGTATGATGGTTGGCCTTGAAGAATTTAATATGGAATGAAAATGTTCCTTCTGTCATCTGGCTTGTTCTTCATGTGTTTTCAACATCTGTCCATCAGAATCTCTGCGATGGTTGGGTTCTTCGAAAGGTCTTCCATTATTCTACAGAGCTGCTTGAAATCTCCTTTCTGTTCTGCATCTTCTGCTTCTGCAGCCTTCTCCTGAACCCAGGCATCTCTGTCTTGCCTGCATCTCATCTTTTTTGTCCTTTTTCTTTGTTTTTTGCATCTGCCTCTAAGAGTTCTGCCTGTGCCTTGAACTGTTTCTTTTTTGCCTTAGAGCTTTCTGCTTCTCAGGGTATGGCTACATTTGAAACTTCAAAGCGCTGCCGCTGCAGTGCTTTGACGTGCGAGTGTGGTCGCAGCGCCAGTGCTGGGAGAGAGCTCTCGCAGCACTGCACGTACTCCACCTCCTCATGGGGATTAGCTTGCAGCACTGGGAGCCGCGCTCCCAGCGCTGCGGCACTGTTTGCACTGGCACTTTACAGCGCTGTATCTTGCAGCACTCGGGGGGGTGTTTTTTTCACACCCTTGAGCGAGAAAGTTGCAGTGCTGTAAAGCGCCAGTGTAGCCAAGGCCTCAGTTGCTGCCCATGTTTTGGGTGTAAACCATGCATCTTTCTTCCATCCTCTCCAGTAGTCCACTACTTTCTCTGCTGTCTCACCTACCATCTTCTTCCACTTGGGCCATCTGTCTTCCAGACTTTCATCAGTCTGTTCCTGTAAAACATTGGAATGGTTGCTAAATTCAGTCGGGAGTCTGATCTGTGTTGTTGTCTTTGAATGTCTATATTGCTGTAACACTCTCTTTGTCCATTTTCCTGATCTTTTTGAGTTTAAGCTGAAACGTGGCCGCTAAAAGATAATGGTCTGAGCCAACATCTGCTCTTCTGACATCCCTCAATGAAGGTATCCGTTTCTTAGATATACACATGGTCTATCTGGTTAAGAGTTGCATTGTCTAGTGATCTTCATGTAAGCTTATGAATCCTCTTGTGCTGGATATGACTGCCTCCTGTTTTAGGGTGTTTGTGCCAGAGAGAGTCAAGAGCTTGTTTGCCATTATTAGTTCAGATGCCTTCTGCTGCTGTGGCCTTGACTTCTTCCTAGACAGTAGCGTAGTTGGTAATTTATGCATCAGAGTTGCCTGTCGTCAACTTGGAAGTGCCTAGCTATGACATCAAGACTTACATTCTACAAGCAGGTGCAGCATCCTGTTGGCTGTCACCTGCTGCATTTTGTTGGTGCATGTTCTTGGATTATTGTACACTTGACGTGTCTTGTTTGCAGCCTGGCTGCTGCTGTTCTGTCATTCACTGGCTTCCACACCAACAGAGTCTTTGCTCTGATTTTATCCAGAACAATTCCTACACCTCTTTCATGTGTTGCTCCTCCTGAGTATAAGGGCTGGTCTACACTACGGGGGAAAATCGATCTTAGATACGCAACTTCAGCTACGTGAATAACGTAGCTGAAGTCGAAGTATCTAAGATTGAATTACTCACCGTCCTTACGGCGTGGGATCGATGTCCGCGGCTCCCCCTGTCAATTCCGCAACTCCGTTCAGGTTGGTGGAGTTCCAGAATCGATATAAGCGCGTTCGGGGATCAATATATCGCGTCTAGATGAGACACGATATATCGATCCCCGGGCAATCGATTGCTACCACCCGATACGGCGGGTAGTGAAGACGTACCCTAAGATTGTAGCACCATCAGACATAATCTTGCTACTCCCTGCCCATTTCATCTCACTGACACCAAGTATGTTCAGGTGGTATTTTTTCGTTCTTATTTTTTGGGTAACCTGTGCCAGCTTTTCCGTGCAAGGGGACATTCATTCCACATGCCTACTCTTCTTCCAGATTTGGTCGTCAGAATTTGAGATGTCAAGATCTCCTCTTCCTTCCAGGTTTCATTGATATCCGTCATACTTGTGTCTTGGGCTCTGTCTACACTGACTGCCCTCAAGTTTTGGTTTCACTGAATTGTTTCTGTTGTGGATAGGTTTTACCTGAGGGGGTCACAAATTCAACTGCAGAACCCCCTCCTCTTTTACTGGGCTTGGAGTCATCACTGTTGCCAACAGAGGCAGAGTAGGAATTGATTGTCAGTCTTTTTTTTTTTTTTTTTTTCTCTCCTTGGTCACTGATCTGTGTGACACAAATTGAATCTAATTAAATTTTAACTTACCTTGGGTAACCTGGCATGATTAGACACACTTTTTTTTACTTACTCTTCAGTGGTAAGATTGAAGCATTATTAGTCAGTATTCAGCATTCCAGTACAATACATATACAAGAGACCTTTTGAAAACTGATATCTAAAGACAGAGCACCTGCCATTCTTAACCGCAGCATTGGGGAAGGGAATAACCAGGAGGGGAAATAACCTTATCTTACAAGTCAGTGATGGGCAACCTGCGGCCTGTGGGCTTCATATAAACTGCAGGTTGCCCACCACTGCTACAGGTAGTTCATAGGGATGGCTTGGCAGCACTAGGAATATGGTGTATGACAGGGGTTCTCAAACTGGGCATCGCAAAGTTATTACATGGTGGGTCGTGAGCTGTCAGCCTCCACCCCAAACCTCCTTAAGGGGGTTTGCACTCAGAGGCTTGCTATGTGAAAGGGGGCACCAGTACAAGTTTGAGAAACACTGGTCTGTGCTATACATTATTTAAGTCCCTCTCACACCAGTCTGCTCACCTTCCGAACCAACGCTTTCTCAGATGCAGTGAATTCTCAGAATATCTGAGTTAAAGCAAAAGAACAGGCGTAGTTATGGCACTGTAGAGACTAACAAATGTATTTGAGTATAAGCTTTCGTGGGCGAGGCCCACTTCATCGGATGCATGCAGTGGAAAATACAGTAGGAACACACACACACACACACACACACACACACACACTCTCTCTCTCTCTCTCTCTCTCTCTCTCTAATGCAGGGGTCGGCAGCCTTTCAGAAGTGGTGTGCCGAGTCTTCATTCACTCACTCTAATATAAGGTTTCGCGTGCCAGTAATACATTCTAACTTTTTTGAAGGTGTCTTTCTATAAGTCTGTAATATATAATTAAACTATTGTTGTATGTAAAATAAATAAGGTTTTTAAAATGTTTAAGAAGCTTCATTTAAAATTAAATTAAAAAGCAGAGCCCCCTGGACCGGTGGACAGGACCCAGGCAGTGTGAGTGCCACTGAAAATCAGCTTCTATGCCACCTTCGGCACCCGTGCCATAGGTTGCCTACCCCTGCTCTAACGAGAGTGATCAGTTAAGGTGAGCTATTACCAGCAGGAGAGAGAAACTTTTGTAGTGGTAATCAAAATCGCCAGTTTCCAGCAGTTGACAAGAAGTTGTTAGGAACAATGGGGGAGAGGGGGCGGAATAAAACTATTTATTTCCAGAGTCCCAGCCCAGTACAATCTAAGCACAACACCTGATTTTCTGTATGTGCTCTGGGTATTCATTTCTAGTCTTAGGCGTGTAAAGTAGGTGGATGGATTTTCTGGACACTTTGCCTGAGAATACCACACAGCAAAAGAAAAGAAAAGAAAAGAAAAAGATTGTGGCTGTGTGCTAAAAGGTTCACCTTGTAGGGAGTACTGATGCTTATTGCTGAGGGCTACATTAGCAACCTGCCAAAAGTCTGTGGGCCACATCTCATTTAAATATCAGCTAGCGTATGTTCTAAATATAGAAAGAGTAAATGCCCATAGCCCTAGAATTCTCTTGTTCATTTGTCTTTGTAGAGTAGAAATTGCTGTTTATTTGAGGCAGTTTTTACTGGGGAAAGAGAGGCTGCCCTCCAGATGCCGCTGGGCAGAGTTGGTTTAACTGCAGTGTTATATTAACCACTCACACAGGGAACAAGAACAATCAGTTGATGCTTTGAAGAGGGCAGATTGAGGTGATGGTCTTTGCATTTCTCCCTTTTCAGACTGGCTGCTGATTTTGCCCCAGAATCTCCACTGCTGTTAGTATTGTTCATATGTTCTTCTCTCCGCAAGGAAGGTCTGAGTTTGGATGGCTGATGTGGTGATCAGCAGAGCCAGGATACAGTATGCCAGTCATTTTCAGCCCACTTCCTCCATGAGCTTTCCAAAAGTTTAAATAAACCCCTTATATCCAGTAGGAAGGTGAGGAGAAAGTGGAACATTTCTCGTGGTGTCTTATGTCAGTTGGTCATAGGCGCCAGTCTTTTTAAGCAAGCCTCTTGCTATCTACTGTCCAGATGTTAACTTATGACACACGTTAATTCCTCTACCAGGAGAGAGTAATCCAGTGCTGCATATGACTCTGAGGAGAACCATCCAAAGACTTCATTAGCTGATGGAATATGTGGGCACAGTGCCTTGAATGCAGCATCCTTCAGTGGTGTATTAGGCTTCTGGCTATTCATGTGCTGACTGATTGTGGGAGAAAGTCTGATTACTACCTAAGAATGTTTCTTTACTTTCCCCTTGCTAAAAAGGAGACATTTTAGATATTAGCATGTTGATTCAACAAAGCACTTGAGCATGTCCCTGAAAGTTCAACACATACTTCTTCCCTAGTCAAGAATGTAATGAGCTGAAGCACAAAGTGCTTTGCTGAACTGGGCCTGAGCTGCTAACTTTTTGCACAGCTAGGTTTGGTGCAGGTGACAATTTTTCAGAGCTTCCAAAAGACTTTAATGTTGCAGCTAGTACATAAAACCTGCTGCCATGTAGGAGATCACCAGACAGGTTCCTTGCTTGACGCACTTGGTGAAGGGACTGGATGGACTCCTTCACTCTGGTGGCAGTTGAAGGCCAGGCTGTCTCTCAGCTTGTGCTTTTCTTGATATTCAGCTACCCAGGTGAGTGAGTTACAGGGATGTTGGAAGGAGCATGTGGCTTCTTTTGTAAAACAAGTGATCTCCAGAATGTGGTGCACCTCTTCTGCCTCCTTCTGGGCCTCCCAGCTGGAGGTGATGGTTGGTGTGCAGGCATTTTACTGTGTAGCCATCTTCTGAGGCCAACAAACCCTAGTCAAACTAATGTCCTCACTTATCTGAACATGGGACTCAGTTGGGGAGAGATTGAGAGGAAGTGAATGCTTTCACATGCTAATTTGGTAGACTTGGTGTTGAGGGCTCTGGGGATTAGCTATTTCCCCCACAAGTGTGATTCCTAATTAGTCACAGATGCTTTTTAAAGGGCTGCTGCTGAGTCACAGTAAGTGAAAGCAGAGTTTAGCTAAACTGTAGACCCTTGACAGGTTTTATAAAGTCTAAATGCAATGGAAATATTTCTGTGAATCTTGGAAATTTCATGAAAATGGATCCTTTGATATAAACATTTCCCTGCATTATTTACACCCCAAACACTTCAAGATTGGGCTAGTTTATTTCCATTGTCAAAGCTGACAGAAGTGCAAAAAGAGTAAACCATGCAAAAGGGTAATAAGTAGTTTCATAGGAAATGTTATTTTCACAATCTAAGGTGGTGGTAGAAACACAGGTACAGGCACTTTGTTCTTAAAAATACAACAAACATGGCCTTGAATGATCGGGGACCTGGAAGAATTAAACCAAAGGTCAAAAGTACTGGTATATGCATCCTATCTTGAGCTCTGGGTTATTGTGGATCCCTCTCCCTTTGTCTGTGTGAAATTCCCCCTTTCTCCCCAAAAGAGCTAAAACTCTGAATTTTGGAACATATGTCAAGTGCACCGTGGCCAAGAAAATGATGTGTCCGGATCTGGACATTTGTAAATTGTCTTCTGTGGGGCCCTGTGTCCTTTTTGAAGTCCCCCAAGTCCTTTATTGGCTTTTTGAGCCAACATTTTATACTCGAATTCCCAACAGCCAGTGCAGCTCCAGCCAACTTCAGTTAAACTGTTTGTGCAGAATTTTGTCATAACACTGTGAGAATAGTATCAACTTAAAACCAGGGGGACACTATAAACTTTTTTCCTGTCAGATACTACATGGGTTTTAATCGAGGCCGTTGAAAGAAAACTAACCTATCAAGGTCATTGTGTTTGCCACCCTTGACACTTTAAATTCATACAGAGTCTAAAATGAAAAGTCAGATATTGGTGATAAATTATCCATTAATGTTCCTACTGTAAGGAGTTGTGTCTGTGCCAGCTATTACATTGATCTGAGAAAATGTATTGATTCTTACTGACTTTTTATCTTTTAAGTGAAGATGTTTCAAGTAGTTAATGCAGCCACAGATTAATTAAGAGGCTCTTGGGTGATGCAATTTAATTTTTTTATATATACTTTTGCCAGTCTGTACAGGTCTCCTGTGGAGAACTGTTTTAAGTAGGCATTGTGTGGTCATGATTTTCCATTGTGGAGTCTAGAATTTTTGAGCAGATAATACATTTATATTGCATTTGAGATCTAGCAGGAAGGAAATTTTTAAAATGAACTAGTGTTGCACAAATCAAAAAGTTAGTCTGTACGAAGTGTTCAGTTTCAATCCACTGTAATCAGACTGACCTCTGGTAATCGCTGCCAAACACTTATGAATGACTTCCCTTTGTGTGTGTTTCTCCATTAGAAAGAGAAAAGGAGATGAGGTGGATGGAAATGTGACCTCAAAAAAGAAACAGAAAAAAGAAAAAGACAGAGAATCCAAGCAGGAGAAGCTGTTGAAGGTTTGTTGTTTGAGCTATCCTAAACTTCTAAAACTTTCTTTCTGAATGGGAATGTAGTGCTGTTGAAGGGTGCTGGGTTGACAGCCATGACATGTAGAGTCCTATTTATTCACAGCTACAGGATCTAGAGTCTTATTTATTCACACAAGTAGAGTGTGAATCACAGCAATGCAAGCATCCCTCATGCTGCCCTGTTAGTATGCTTCATCTGTAAAGTGGTGAGATGCTAGTTCACTATGCAAGCCCATTCAGACCTTGGCCCCTCAGAGATGTAAAGAAAAAAATGCCAGTAGCTTTTCCTGAAATTGAAATCTTAATAGTGTGGCCAAAACATAGCTTACACAGAGCAAAAAGGCCTTATAGTTTTCTGCTGCTTTATTTTGAAGTTATAACTTATTACATCCTTAGCAGAGCACCCTGTTTCGTAGTCTACAGACCAGGAAGGTTTTAACTGCTACAATTCAGCATTCTGAGAATCAGGGTTGATTTGGGGTTAAACTCTTAAATTCATCATGGTTTTTGTTCTTAGTATGATGAACTCATTTGTCTTTTCTACTGAAACTAGAAATTATTTAACATACATATCTGCTACCCATTATCACCATGGCACAGAGAAAACCACACCTAAACACACAGATGACAAATGCCTGTGCATTATTAGAAATGTCTCAAGTGATATTTTAGTGTCCAACATTCTGTCGTTATCCATCCCTTTTCTCCCTCTCAATGGAAATCCCCAAAAGAAGAGTTTCTAGATTTTTCCCTTATTGCCTGGATGACTGACCTTTATAGTCCCTTTTTTAGGGGAGCATGTGTATGTGGTCTTGTAGCTTAAAACGGGCAATACGAGTCAGGATTTGTGGGCTCACTTCTATCATGTGACCTGTTGTATTCATTTAGATGGAATATGTGGGCCTAAAGAGTCAGTGGTGTTTAAAATGACCCTGTCACTGTCCAACATTAAACAGAGTTAAATAAGGTTCAGGATTTGGTTTGCAGAAACCTCCGCCTGCTCAGTACTGCTGCAAACATCATAAACCTCTTTTTGACTTTTTATTAAAGATACAGAAAAGAAGGAAAAACAGTTAAAGCATTTGAAATGTGAAGTATTAAGTAAGATTTTCATTTGAACATTTATTGTTCCCTTTTCCTCCAGTTGGATATTTAAAAGGACTCCCCTAAACCCCAATTTGACAATCTCTTAGATGGTATTAAAGATGGTGGTAACTGTCCTTCTGAGGAAAAGAGCAGTTAGTTGAAATGGGCTGGAGCAGTTGTTGTTAAAGTCTGATCCCATTTCCTAGAAACAAAACAAGACAAACACACACCAGGGGAAAGAAAAGCGCAGCAGAGGGAGAAAATGCATCTTGTCTCTCTGGTGCTGACTTTCACTTGCAGCCTCACAGCTGGAAAAACACAGGCACAGCACACGATCTCGTCAGTCACACTGAAACCTGACAACTTGTAACCCCATCGGGCGGTTTGCGGGTGTTCCTTTTAGTTCCCTATTTCTGGTTTGTTGAAAGCCTGACAGTAGCCTGCTACTTCAGGATTGCTCTTCTTGGACAGTGATTGCAAATATCCAAGCTGCCAGGTTTTCCTCAACAGGAGCAGACAGAGCTGATTTGGAGCATCAAAGACGAGCTGAGGAAAGTCTGTTCCACTAACGACCTGAAAGAGCTGCTGATAGCCAACAAACAGGAAGTGCCTTCTGGGGAATCTGCTGTGAGTGGGGATTTTATTTCCGTTATGAATGTGACTCTCTGTCTGTCTGAATCTGTGAGGTTCATTCAGAGCTATGTTGCTAATGACAGCCAAAGGTCTGAAGCAAAAGCCTATTGTGAAATCTCAAGAACAGAAAAATCAGTTGGATTGAACACATGGCAATGGTTTGCAAACTGCTCCATGCCCTGCTGGTGGTCTGTGGGGAGCAGGCTGGGCATGTGGCATCAGATCTACTCTTTCTTCTCAGCGGTTTAATTACACTAAAAGAAGCTAAAACTACATTTAAGACTTTACTAATGTTACTTATTCACATAAATAATTACTGTAGTTGCCACATAATGTTTTGAATGGGATAGGAAGTGGCCTTTGCAATCTGTGTTTTAAGGTGTAATCCATCTCTGACTTGGAATATTTACATTTCCTAAAACAGTGCTAAAGCCTCAAGGGTGCTGGAAGGGGAGGGGAGAGAAACAGAGGGATCGGAGAGGGATGGCTACAGTAGGTCTCTAGGATTAAAATGGTCAAGGATCAGTTTCCAAGGAGGAAGATTGGATTATTATGGACTATGCGTTGACAGCTAAATACTGTGTAACCAAGTCTAACACCCATCTTCCAGCAACATTTTAACTTATTCCAGTGGAAGCATGCTTAGCCCTTTACATTAAACATGCTATCTCAGACACAAAGCAGAAGCCTTGTCCTGAGGAGATGACTGTCCAAAGGCATAAGTGGGTGCCTGTGCGAGGGCAGACAAACTTAGTGACATGAGGTCAAGGCTTTGTGCCACAAGTAGTTTTGAGGACTGTGCTTTTATTTATAAGCTAATTTTAGGGTACGTCTACACTACAGGATAATTCCAATTTTACATAAACCGGTTTTATAAAACAGATTGTATAAAGTTGAGTGCACATGGCCACACTAAGCACATTAATTCGGCGGTGTGCGTCCATGGTCCGAGGCTAGCATCAATTTCCAGAGCGTTGCACTGTGGGTAGCTATTCCGTAGCTATCCCATAGTTCCCGCAGTCTCCCCCGCCCCTTAGAATTCTGGGTTGAGAGCCCAGTGGCTGATGGGGCAAAAATCATCGTTGCGGGTGGTTCTGGGTAAATGTTGTCAGTCATTCCTTCCTCCGGGAAAGCAAAGGCAGACAATCATTTCGCGCCCTTTTTCCCTGGATTGCCCTGGCAGACCCCAGAGCACGCAACCATGGAGCCCGTTTAGCTTTTTTTTTTTACAGTCACCGTATGTGTACTGGATGCCGCGGACAGAGGCGATACTCTAGTGCTACACAGCAGCATTCATTTGCTTTTGCATGATAGCAGAGATGGTTACCAGTCATTCAGTACCGTCTGCTGCCAGTGTAATTTGGCAATGAGATGACGGTTATCTGTCCTTCTGTGCTGTCTGCTGCTATCATGGGTGCCCCTGGCTGAGATCGGCCGGGGGCGCAAAAGCAAAACTGGGAATGACTCCCCGAGTCAATCCCTCCTTTATGGTTTCTGAAAATAGTCAGTCCTGCCTAGAATACGGGGCAAGTGTACTGGAGAACCAGTGTATCAGAGAGCACAGCCGCTCCGTGTCAGATCCCACAGAAATGATGAGCTACATGCCATTCACGGGGGGGTGCCCCTGCAACAACCCCACCCGTTGCTTCCCTCCTCCCCCAACCTTCCTGGGCTACTGTGGCAGTGTCCCCCTCATTTGTGTCATGAAGTTATAAAGAATGCAGGAATAAGAAACAGTGACTTGGTAGTGAGATAAAATGAGGGGGAGGCAGCCTCCTGCTGCTATGACAGTCCAGGCAGGACATTAAGCGGTGCGGGGGAGAGGAGCCCAGCATGCCGCTGCTATGATAGTCCAGGCAGTACAGAATCTTTTCTTTACACAGGAAAGGGAGGGGGCTGATGGAGCTCAGCCCCCAGTTGCTATGATGAAGACGGTTACCAGCCGTTCTGTCCCATCTATTGGGAATGACCAGGAATCATTCCTATTTTTACCCAGGTGCCCGTGAGGCCAGCCAGGGGTATTCAGCAGTTATCAAGCATGTGCTGTCTGCTACCAGGGAGGGGAGAGGAGCAGATACTGCTCTTCACTGCTGCAGCATCGCGTCTACCAGCAGCATTCAGTAGACATAGGGTGACATTGAAAGAAGTCAAGAAATGATTTCTTTCCCTTTTCTTTCACGTGGGGGAGGGAGTAAATTGACGATCTATTCCCTGAACCACGCCGGACAATGTGTTTGAACCTACAGGCACTGGGTGCTCAGCCAAGAATGCAAATACTTTTCGGAGACTGCTGTGGACTGTGGGATAGCTGGAGTCCTCAGTACCCCCTCCCTCCCTCCCTCCATGAGCGTCCATTTGAGTCTCTGGCTTCCCGTTACGCTTGTCACGCAGCACTGTGTAGCCTGGAGGTTTTTTTTTCAAAACGCTTTGGCATTTCGTCTTCTGTAACGGAGCTCTGATAGAACAGATTTGTTTCCCCATACAGCAATCAGATCCAGTATCTCCCGTAGGGGCCATGCTGGAGCTCTTTTTGGATTTGGGACTGCATTGCCACCCGTGCTGCTCAGAGCTCCACGCTGGGCAAACAGGAAATGAAAATCAAAATTTCGCGGGGCTTTTCCTGTTTACCTGGCCACTGCATCCGAGTTGAGATTGCTGTCCAGAGCGATCACAGTGGTGCACTGTGGGATACCGCCCGTAGGCCAATACCGTCAATTTGCGGCCACACTAACCCTAATCTGATATGGTAATACCGATTTTAGCGCTACTCCTCTTGTCGGGGAGGAGTACAGAAACCGATTTAAAGAGCCCTTTATATCGATATAAAGGGCCTTGTAGTGTGGACGGGTACAGCGTTAAATCGGTTTAACGCTGATAAAATCAGTTTAAACCCGTAGTGTAGACCAGGCCATAGATTCAACAAATAACACTGTTTGTCTTCAGGCCAAGGTATTCAGATGTGTGCGAGTTTGCTGGATTCTCTGACACAGTATGCTGTGTGTGCTTCCACTGTTATCCTGGCATGATTTGTTTGCTTCTCTGTTGCTTTAGATCTTGGACCGAGTAGCAGATGGGATGGCATTCGGAGCTCTGCTTCCCTGTGAGGAGTGCAAGGGGCAGTTTGTGTTCAAGAGTGATGCCTACTACTGCTCAGGGGACATCACTGCCTGGACTAAATGTGTTGCCAAAACACAGACCCCCAGCAGGAAGGAATGGATAATCCCAAAGGTAGGTGCAGCAGACTTGACTATCTAAAACTTGGCCTTTTAATTCTTAAATTACTCTATTGGTCGTGGAAGGGAAGAAATAAATATTAATGCCCACAGCTTGGTATTAGAGGGCATGACATACTGCAGCTTCTGTGCACCTCTGCCTCTGAGAATGGGAAGAGCTGCTCATCGCTAATGCACAGGGGAGATTGTTGTACAGTAGCAGTGGGATGGAGAGATGTTTTTTCTTCCATTCCAGAACTTTGGGCCTCTCCAATTTGTTCTGCTGCTGCAAGAGTGACTTGTGGTTTATGTGTGTGATTTTTAGTGTAATTCCTAATGACTGGTGGATTTTGCTGTTTTAATTTTTTCTTTTTAACTGAGGCAAGCGATTCTAATTCTGCGCTCTCCGAATTTCAGATGCTAATGTCTGAATTCCAGAACACTGTAAGCAATTACCGTCTTAAAACAAAGAGCTTTGCAGTTTCCTCTGCTTTCCCTCTGAATTGGGAAATGCATTTTCAGAGACTGTGTTCATGACTTTTAATGATAAGTGCTTTAACCAGGGCTTTAAAAAAAACAACAAATCCTGCAGTAGAAATGTTGGTGAAATATCAACTGAAAAAATCAAGGTTTTTCCTCCACATTTGTTTTAAACACTACACTGAGGAGAGAGAGCAAATGTGTCTGGGGAATTAGGTTTTTGTGTAATGGGAAGCAGTGTTCTCTAATAGTTAGGGAAGGGGATTGGAAAGTGCTGGGACTCCTGATTCTATTCCTGACTGTCACTAAATCACTGTTTTGACCTTGAGCAAGTCACTTAACCTTTCTGTGCCTGAGTTTCCCAATCAGTAAAATAGGATAATTACCTAGCTCGTGTGGGAGGTTGTGTGGCTTATGTAATGAATTGATTGTGAACCACGCTGAGATCCATGTAAGAATCTTTCAGGAGTAAATGCCAAGATCTGACCAATGCTGAATTTAGTCTTTTAACTTTGTAACCGTATTAGTAGGTTTTAAAGTCGTCTTATGATGCTGCTCCTAGGAGTTCCGGGAAATCACCTACCTGAAGAAATTTAAGTGTAAAAAGCAAGACAGAGCATTTCCTCCAGAGGCTGTGGCTGTGAACGCAGTGCTTCCAGCAGCAGCTTCGGCTCCTTTGACAGAAAAGGCATGTGTGCCAGCAGGTAAATGATTCGCTAGGCAGTGTTCAGAGCCAGGAGAGACTGGTTTGAATGGGGAATATGTGTCTATCCAGTTATTGGAGCCAAATAACATTCACTTTATGCTTTCCCTAGTGTGGCAGTGGGGAGGGGAATAGCAGGTGTCAGTGCAGCCTATGGGATTTCTCCTGGCACTCCACTGGCAAGGAGGCATTGATTGGTTTTTTGAGAAGCCATGGCTTCAGTGTGTGACCTGCTCACTCTGCAGAGCTCCTTCCTGTTGCTCTGCTCAGTCACTTGTCTGCTGTACTGCACTTCAGGATGGGGAACGTTGATGGCCAATCACATGCTGTCCCTGAAGTGCTGTGCAATATGCTGTACCCCTCCTTCTGCTCCAACATCAGGCTGAATCGCCATGGTGAGAAGCAGAGGCAGCCTCTTCTGTTCCTCACCCCGATGTGGATAGATCCCAGCTTCTTTCTGTGGACGAACGCATTTGAGATCCAGGTTGTGCTTTGACAAGTCACCTACCAGTTTTAAACGTTGAACTGCCCCTGGGGAGCCCCTTTCCCTATCACATTTATTAACTGTGTTTGTGCAGAGCTTATCCAACTCCTTGGGCAGTGTGACTAGGGTTCAAATGAAACATTGAATGAGGTGGCTTCTTGCTTGATTTTGTGAGGAACATCCATAGACCTTAGAATCACATGTTCCACTCCAACATTAAACTGTTAGGGCGGTAGCGTGTTTGAATTCATTTATTTGCATGTGGCTTACCAGTCATTGGCTTCTCTCACTTAATGGTTGTTTCCTCTAGCCTCTTGATCCCAGACTCCTCCAGCATTCCCCATCTACCTATCAGTAGGAGCTACTTTGATTTATTCAGCCCTCAGCACTTGTAACAGTCTTCAGTATTACTGTAATGTGTTTCAGCCTTTGTGGCTGTCTAGACCGCAAAACCTATTACAGGTGTGTTTGATCTGTAACATGATAGTGCTAGAGCTGTGTTACCACTTTGATCCTGAGTGGTTACCGGGCTAAGACCGCTCAGTGCCATATCTGCTTCACAGTCTGGTCCCATTTCGACATCCTGCCTCTCCAGTTTCCCCAAAGCAGCTTTTCAATGAAGGAGGTGCCCTTTGTGGATTAAATGTTACCTTTGGGTTTCTCTTGGGTCCTCCCTTCACTGTACATGGAAAAGGGAAGCTGTGTTAGCACTTCATAGCCAACAGCGTGCAAGCAGTGTCTGCTGGGAAGGTGCCAGTATAGTCATGTCCTCAGTCTAAAACCCTTTGCATTTTTCCACCTGTCTTCCCAGGAAATTTCCTGTACATTGGGTTATGCTGGCTTGTATGTTCTCTGTACTAGGGGAGGATGAACGGTTTTGACAATTGTTTGGAGCAGTATCAGATTCAGGATCTGTGGGTTTAGTGCTCACTGCTCTTTATTTACGTGATGTTTTTATTCCTGAACAACTAGATAAGCCATTATCCAGCATGAAGATTTTGACCCTTGGAAAATTATCCAGGAACAAGGAAGAAGTGAAGGCTATGATTGAGGACCTGGGCGGAAAGGTGACAGGGACAGCGAACAAGGCTACCCTGTGCATCAGCACACAAAGTGAGGAACCATGCTGTATCAACAGCAACCTTAGGGCTTGAGAGTTAGGAGATTATAAAGGCCATAGTTAAATTCCTATGTAAAGGCTGGAAGTGACATTCTGTTGAGCCATGTTTGGATAGTGGGTTTTTTTCATATTCTTGGAAAAGTGAATAAAAATATATTTTGTAAGCAAGACTTTCTGTAGCGCTCTTAGTTCTGAGTGATCTAGTGTTTTCCTGACTGCAGTAGAGCTGATGTCAGGAATAGGTATATTTCCTGTTGTGGATTTTAAAGGACGAGACTGTGTTTTAATTGTGAGGTGACTTCTTTTATGTAATGGGTAGCTGAGGTTGATGTAGGTATCTGTGTGTCAAATGGGGGTGGGATGTAACTATTTCATAGCATTCATTCATAGCGTGATTGTGGCTATTTCAATGTTAGGTCCTGCTCCCACTGAAGTAACACCAAAACAACTGTTGACTTCAAAGGTGCACTATCAGACCCTTATGGTGTAGGGGAAAAATGTCCCTGATAGACAGTTGGCCTGGAGGGTGCTACCACAGGCCTCATCAGAGCAGCTCCCACCAAGCCCTTGGCTCAGTTGGGAGGTGAGGCAGGGTTTGAAATCCAGAAAGTCACTGTGCAACAGGTAATTTTGTTTTAGCCTAGACTAGGCTGTTGGGGAGTTTGTTTTGGGCAGAGTGTAGCACATGCAGAACACCTCCTTAACACATTAGAAAGCTTGCACCAGCACAGCTGGGCTAGAATTAGAGCCTTTCGGAAGAGCTCTGTGCTACCTTTGTCACTGAAACGTTTGCTCCAGGAAACTTGGATTACAGCTTCCCTGGATTACAGCTTCTTATCCCCCTCCTTGCAGAGGAAATTGAGAAGATGACCAAGAAGATGGAAGAAGTGAAGGAGGCCAAAGTCCGGGTGGTCTCAGAGGAGTTTCTGCAGGATGTGAAATCCTCCAGCAAGGGCTTCCAGGAGCTCCTGTCGCTGCATGCGCTCTCGCCTTGGGGTGCAGAGGTGAAGCAGGAGCATACGGAGACGTCCCTGGGAGGAAAGTCCAGCGGGCTGCCAAATATGAAGAGTGCTGGGAAGGTCAAGGAAGAACAAGGTAAAAAACGCAATGGCTCTTGTCTCCACAGGAGTGTTCGTTACCGTGTGTTTAAGCTTTACCCTTCCATAACATGCCTCCTGTGTGAGGGTTGGAGGGCGAATGGGTGGGCTCCTCACACAGCACAGTTTGGCTACAGTCCAAACTCACCCCTTTCCCTAAATTGGGCCCTTATTCTTTCTTCAAGTAACAAAGCCCCAAGGCCAGCCAGCCTCAGTGTCCAAACTCCCTCCCGGACGGGCTGTTCGTAGTGTTTCTCCCTGCCATACTGCCTGCCCCCTTCTAGCGCACTCTTGCCTGGGGGGGGGAGAGAGAGAGAGAGAGACGGCCTGTTGTGTTCCTTATTTGAAATAGTGCTGAGGGAGCCAATGAAAAAACTCTGCTTCTCCTCTAGCCTTATACACTGAGACACTCTGCTGGTATAAATCCACACAGCCCTATTGGCTTCATAGAGCAGCCTCATCTTACACCAGCAGAGAATTTGGCTCTCTGTCAGGGTATGTCTACATCTACAATTTTGCAGCGCTGGTTGTTACAGCTGTATTAGTACAGCTGTATAGGGCCAGCGCTGCAGAGTGGCCACACTTACAGCAACCAGCGCTGCAAGTGGTGTTAGATGTGGCCACACTGCAGCGCTGTTGGGCGGCTTCAAGGGGGGTTCGGAGAACGCGAGAGCAAACCGGGGAAGGAGACCTGCGTGATTACCAGAGAGGCTTCCTCAGGTATGTTTTGATACCTACTTATTCCACGGAGGTCAAGAAAAGCGCTGGTAAGTGTCTACACTTGATTACCAGCGCTGGATCACCAGCGCTGGATCCTCTACACCCGAGACAAAATGGGAGTACGGCCAGCGCTGCAAACAGGGAGTTGCAGCGCTGGTCGTACTCCCGTTTTGTCTCGGGTGTAGAGGATCCAGCGCTGGTGATCCAGCGCTGGTAATCAAATGTAGACACTTACCAGCGCTTTTCTTGACCTCCGTGGAATAAGCAGGTATCCCAGCATACCTGAGGAAGCCTCTGGTAATCAAGCTGGTCTCCTTCCCCGGTTTGCTCTCGCGTTCCCTGAACCCCGAGCAAGCTGGTCTCCTTCCCTGCGGTTTGCAGGGTGGTTTGGGGAACGCGAGAGCAAACCGCGGCGAAGCTGGTCTCCTTCCCCGGTTTGCTCTCACGTTCCCCGAACCACCCTGCAAACCGCAGGGAAGGAGACCTGCTTGTTCGGGGAACGTGAGAGCAAACCGCGGCGAAGCTGGTCTCCTTCCCCGGTTTGCTCTCGCGTTCCCCGAACCCCCCTTGAAGCCGCCCAACAGCGCTGCAGTATGGCCACATCTAACACCACTTGCAGCGCTGGTTGCTGTAAGTGTGGCCACTCTGCAGCGCTGGCCCTATACAGCTGTACTAATACAGCTGTAACAACCAGCGCTGCAAAATTTTAGATGTAGACATACCCTCTGTTTAGAGACAGCCAGTGCTACACAATACCTTCCTCTTCCATCCATTTCTCTGTGTGTGAATGTGCTGTCTCCATGGAGCCTTCCAACCTTTGATTGCTCAGAGGTGAGGAACAGAGTTTGTGACCCCCAAACTTAAAATTTCTACCACATGTTGTATGTTGCCGTAACAGCCTGACCCACAGCAATTGTCCAGGCTTTAATTTATGAAAGCAACTCTCACTAAAATTCTAGCAGGATAACTAAAACATTCCACCTGTTTGGTGCAGGGAGGGGAGAAGACAGGTGTCACCTCAGTAGACGGTCAGTCCCCAGGTTAGATCACATAAGGTGCAGTGTAGCTGGAAGTCAAAGTGCAGTGACTTCTAATGTTGCTTTAAAAGAGCAGTGTGTTTTATACAGGAGGAACCTGTTAGAGTGAATCCAGACAGGATGAAAACTACTCTCATGCTTTTAAAGAGCCTGAGCATTTATTCAAGGAGAGTTCTTCAGACAATCCTGTTTTATCAGATTAAAAATTTAAGGTCTTCCCATCTCTTTCTTCAGGAACCAGCAAGTCTGAAAAGAAGATGAAATTAACAGTTAAAGGAGGAGCAGCAGTGGATCCTGATTCAGGTGAGTGCAGAAAACCAGCTGTGCCTCCAACCATCCTAGCCAGAGTCTGATTAGTTTGAATCCATGCGTTCACACAGCACTCCCTGTCAGTACCCAGCTCTAACCGGGGAAGCTAATGATCCAACCAGTGGACCAAATTCTATGTTTTAAATTCTTCTCTGCAAATGAACCATGATAGCCCAAACCTGAGACACGAGTGCTCTTTGGTTCCCATTGAGGTACCTAGGAGTTGTGGATTCTCAGCACTTTTCACCCTGCCTCATAGAAGAAACATTTGCTTGGTGAAATGTTAAATGCGGGTGGTCATCTTGCGTATGCATAGAGATAACAATGGCTTTTCCATTGTCTCTGTGCATAAGAATGGCCATAATGGGTCAGACCAAAGGTCCATCTAGCCCAATGTCCTGTCTTTTTACAGTGACCAGTGCCAGGTGCTCTAGGGGGAATGAACAGAACAGGGTTCTTTTCTGAACCCTGTTATAGTCTTGACCTTCACAAAATCCTCTGGCAAGGAATTCCACAGGTTGACTGTGTTTTAAACCTGCTGCCCATTAATTTCATTTGGTGACCCCTAGTTTTGTGTTATGAGAAGGAGTAAATAACACTTCCTTATTTACTTTCTCCACGACAGCATGATTTTATAGACCTCTATCATATTCCCCCTTATTCGTCTCTTTTCCAAGCTGAAAAGTCCCAGTCTTATTAATCTCTCCTCATATGGAAGCCGTTCCATACCCCTCATAATTTTTGTTGCCCTTTTCTGAACCTTCTCCAATTCCAATATATATTTTTTGAGATGAGGTGACCACATGTGCACACAGTATTCAAGATGTGGGTGTGTGACGGGGTGTCAACTCCCCACTGCTGGCGCCTCCCGCTGGTTGCTCTGGGAATAAGCTCTTGTCAGCTGCGAAACGCCCTCTGCATGTGGTGTCTCGCCCATCATCTGCTCTTCTGGTTTGGGACCCATGTTGCTTCCCACTCGGCGGCTACTCCACTCTCACCCCCTGGAGGCGGAGTGCGGGGGATGGAGGTCGGAGGTCGGAGGCTCGCACCTGCCTCAGTGGCCAACCACAACCCCAAAGTCTATCTCCTCATTTCAGGAGCAGGTTGCAGTCTATCTCGGCCCCTCTCCTCTGTGGCCAGGTGCAGTGCAGGGGGGGAATGGGGATACCCAGGCCCACTCGCTACTTTGGGTCCCGACCCAGGGACCCTCTAGCGACAGCCTCTTTCTGCCCTTCTTCCCTCCCCTCTTGTCCACCTACCCTCCCTGGGCTGCTTCCCCTTTGGTCCCGTGCACATTCTTGACCCTTTTTAGCAGGGGCCACAGCCTGGCAGGTAACTGGGCCGAGGCTCTCCTCTGCTCCCCCAAGCCTGCCCAGCACTGCTTTGTCCAAGGTGCTACCTCCTTACCTCAGGAGCCAATCTTCCTCCCTTGCTAGTCGAGGAGAGATTGCCTTCTCTCTTGCTAGGTAGCCTCTATATAGGGCCCAGCCCGGCCCTGATTGGCTCTCTACGGGCCTTTGCTGATTGGCTGCTGGCCTGCATAGCCTCTCTGGTCTTTTCCAGCCCTTTTTTTTCAGGGGGTGGGGCAGGTGCCCCAGCACAGGGTGTACCACGGATTTATATAGAGGCAATATATTTTCTGTCTTCTTAGCTATCATTTTCTTAATGATTCCCAACATTCTGTTTGCTCTTTTGACTGCCGCTGCACACTGAGTGGATGTTTTCAGAGAACTATCCACAGTGACTCCAAGATCTCTGTCTTGAGTGGTAACAGTTAATTTAGATCCCATCATTTTATATGTATAATTGGGATTATGTTTTCCAATGTGCATTACTTTGCACTTATCACCACTGAATTTCATGTGCCATTTTATTGTCCAGTTACCCAGTTTTGTGCCTGTGTCTCTTAACATCTCTTAAGTCTGCATACACAAAATTAGTATGAATAAGGAAAGGAGATACAAAATGACTACCTCACCCTGGCTCTAATTCACTACCTTTCTTCATAGGTTTGGAGGACTCTGCTCATGTCTTTGAAAAGAGTGGTAAAATCTTCAGTGCCACGCTTGGCCTGGTAGATATTGTCAGAGGAACCAATTCCTATTACAAACTGCAGCTACTGGAGGATGACAGAGAGATCAGGTGGGTTTAATTTCTCATGGGAATGCGGGGCGGTTTACAGTATGTTGTTGTTGTTGTTGTTGTTTTTACAAATGCCAAATATAAATAGAAATGTCTTCGTGACTTCTTAAAAAAAATTCTGTGATGTTGTTTTGTTCTTTATGGAAAAGTTCCTTTGTAGTTCTGGAAACCCAAACACAGCAACATCGGGTAAGCACATGAGAACATGGAAGTGAAACTGACCAATCTATTTTCATTTTTGCCAAACGGAATGAGATGAAAAAAGTAAACCTACAGGATGAAATGGAAATTAGGAATTGATAAGCACTTGAGCAAGTCTGGTTTGTGCTCAGTTCCACTGATAGTGAAAACATCTCAGATTGAGCAGTTGAGGTTTTTTAGATATAGAATTAGGGTTAATTAAATGATGTACCACCCAAACTATAATGTCCTGGGACCGGTGTCTCGGCATTCAAGAGCAGCAAGGCAGGATTTGGCACGAGTGTGCCCATTTTAATTTTGGGACATTGTTTATGAAGAGATGTGCAGGTTGCATTTTTTCCCTCTAACTCCTGTTTGGTATGAGCTGACTGCAAAGTCTGTGGAGGCTGGCTCAGTTTCAGACTGCTCCACATCTATGGAAGCATGTAGAAACCAGTACCCTGAGGCTTGGCAAGGTGCATTGAAAAGGGCCAGGAAGCATCATGCCCAGTCTTGGCCAAGCATACATCAGAATTGTACTTCACCTATTAAATTGCCTTGTTTCTCTCCTTTTATGGTCAGACACTTTGGATCCTTTGTCTGTGCAGTCACAAAAGTTGAGGCTGTCTCTTCCTTCTCCCCCTCAACTCCCAAGAGCCTCCAGAATTTCTCTGAATAACGTCTCCTCTGGCTCCAGTATAGGCCAGTTCAGCCTTGATGTAAGCAGACTCCACTATAGGCCAGTTCAGCCTTGATGTAAGCAGGCACAACTCTAACTCTCTCAAATGGAAGTTGAACCCACTTACAGTGTTGCTGCTTATGACAAACACTTAATGAGTAGCGGTGAAATCTGACATTTGTAGCCATGCCCCTATGTGATATAAATTTGAGTGTGATATAAAGTTGGGCATTGATAACAAAAAGGCACTGAAATCCTCATTAATTTTACTCTGCAGTATTGGCGTCTTTAGCCCGCAGTAGAGCCTAGACATGTTAGTTGCTTGCAAGATAGAAGCTGGTCCCTTTCCCAAAGACATGTAATGTAAAACGACAGATGAATAAAGGGTGGGGAGAAAGGGATACAGCACACAAGCAAAGCAATCTGACTAATGTATCAATATTAAAGGTTTTATGGTGTGTAGGTGGGAGGACTGGATGGCACAGGTGACTAGTGATGGACTATAGAGCTGAACTGGCAGACTAGAGAGGAGGTTCACGTTGGTAGTGAGCAAAGATGTTCTACCATTTGCTATTGTTGAGTGTCAGTGAAGCAAGGTTAGTTTCAATCCAGGTCCCATAGGTAGGGCCCTACCATATTCACCGCAATGAAAAACATGTCACAGACCGTGAAATCAGATCTGCCCCATTAAATCTAGTTATTGTAGGGGAGGGGCACGGCTGGGGGAACCCCAGCTGGGATCTCCTACTGTGCACCAGGCTGTAGCTGCAAGTCCCAGCAGGGCGGGATTTCTTCCCCTGTACGGCCACACTCCCAAAAGAGACCAGACCTACCTCCAGGTACCTCCCTCAGCTTTAAGAAGCTCCGCAGATGTGCTGTCTTTAGTGCCCAGAACTGAAGGTAGCGCAGAGATCTGAAGGCAGCGCAGGAGTGAGGGTGGCAATCCCACGAACCCCCTACAACAGCTCTATGACCCCCTCCACAGTTACAACACTGTGAAATTTCAGATATAAACGCCTGAAACCATGAAATAGACTATTTTAAAAATCCCATAACCCTGACATTAACCAAAATGGACCGTGAATTTGGTAGGGCCCTACCCATAGATCAAGTGCCAGCATCCCAGCCGCAATGGACACCAGGTGGCAACTTTGTTGGCGTCTCCTGAGATTGCAAAGGGTTGCCTGGCTCTCTGCCATAGGCTTGTCTATACACAGAAGCAGCCCTATTTTAACTATACCAATATTGCTAAAGCAGTACAATCCTCCTAGTGTGGACACCGTAATACCAGTATAAAGGCTCCTTTGTAATATAACCGTGTACCCCTTTGATTATTTCAGTAAAAAATCACCCCCCAACTGAAATAGTGAAATTAATACAAAAAAACTGCATTAGACCAGGCCTTGGAGAAGATTCTGCCAGGTCAGAGTTGAAGCATGATGATAGGACAGTAAAGAAAAGCTTTCACTGCTACCCTCACTTTTGCCTCCAGAGCTGTTAATCTAGTGGCCTTCAGTATTACATTCACACATCAAATTCAAGTGTGCACACCTTTCTGTGGCAGCCACTTTTTGGTAGCTCTAGGCATTGATGTATAAAAACTTGCCCCATTATGTGTGTGTAGTCATTCCAAAACTAGAGAGCCTTCCATTGAATGATAACGCAGCTGGATGATTCGAATACTATGCTTATGTCCGCGCAGTCTTTATTGCGGGATCAGATTCATTTAGAACTGAGATCCAGAGATCTTACTGTTCACTTTTCCTGTTTTGTTTGCTTCTAGGTATTGGGTTTTCAGATCTTGGGGTCGTGTTGGCACTGTGATTGGGAGTAACAAACTGGAGCAGATGCCATCTAAAGATGATGCCATTGAGCACTTCTTGAATGTATATGAAGAGAAAACGGGCAACTCCTGGCATTCCAAGAACTTCACTAAATATCCCAAAAAATTCTACCCCCTGGAAATAGACTACGGACAGGTAACTCCCTAATATTCCTGTGCTGGGAAGATAATTCTTTCTTACACAAAGGAAAATGCTTATCCTGCACTATCTTATTTGCTTTATGAATGCATTTGTTCAACAAAAGGATAAGGTGCAGGATTCTGGATATTTTGCATTAGGCAGAGTGCTAAAGTGCTCTGTGCAGTGCAAGTGTAAGATGATACTGTGCCTACCCCAAGTGGCTTACCATGTAGATCAGGTGCAAACAACAGTGCATTTAAATAGATAACTAGTCATGTTAGAAAAGTGTTAAAAACTAAAGTTAGCTCAGATGCCTTTGAGTTGACAGTATGTGCCCACTTTTGGGACCTCTCAATTGGGGAAGTTAAAAGGACATCAGTTTGAAAAGTTGTCATTTAAAATAAGTCAAAAGTAGTTTCATGTACTGCCCGGGTCCCCGAGTCCCAGGCCAGTTGTACATCACAATCTCATTTTCCTATTGGTAAGAAAGTACTTCTCTCCCCTACCGCTATGTGAGTGACCCATCCAAACAGAGGAAACACTAAAACTGGCTCTTCCCCAGAGTTCTGTCAAATGCATATACTGAACAGACCAAAAAAGAGACATCAGCCATTGCAGAAGAGAGCTGTTTAAATAGTAAAACAAAAATTCTCTCTCTCTTCTGACCCCTGAGAATGTCTGTGAGTTTACTTAAAGGGATATCCTCAACTTGAATCATACTTCTGAGCGTTTTTTAAACCTACAGTTGTTGAACATAGCCCCTAAGATAACAAAGCTAGAAAATATTTTGTAATTTTTATCACACATTCATATAGCCAAATTGTTGAATGTCAACTGAAATGTCAGAATATAAAAATACGTAGCTTTAGCAAAGTAGTCTGCGTTAGTTCAGAACGTTACACTGATGAGCTGTTAATAAAATTACAACCTCAATGCACACTGAACTCTGTTTTGAAGTACAAGGCGGATGCTTTATTGATCAGGCTACATCATCTTTGATCTATATCCAGGAGAACACACAAATAGTATTGTGGTCAACGGAAGACTACTGGATTGTTCCATGAGTAGAAAAATTTACAATAGAAGTGTATTGAAAATGTGATTAGTACAGGCTATGAAGTTCAAACAAAACAGTCTCCTAGTTCAGACCAAGATCTACATACATGCTAAGTATTGTTGAAAAAGAAAATCTATTTAATATTGCTTTGGGTGAAGCAGCAAAATACAAGTGTGAAGATGAAAAATATGTTCTTCTAAATTTAACTTGCATTTACATGGAGCACCTCTTGAAATCACATATGTCAAGTTAACAATTATTCAGTTTTTTTTAATACAGACTTAATGACCCATTGCTTTGTATTCCAGAGCAATACCCCACATTTCCTACCAAATTCAGGCATGTGTACAATAGTGTGCCCTCTCTAACTTGGCTTTGAGTTGTTACCATGACAATCAATACATTTCCCTTATCCCTTGGCATGTTTGTGTTTACTCTTTCTAGGATGAAGAAGCTGTGAGGAAACTGACAGTGAGTGCTGGGACCAAGTCAAAGCTTCCTAAGCCAGTCCAGGACCTTATTAAGATGATCTTTGATGTGGAGAGCATGAAGAAAGCCATGGTGGAATTTGAGGTATTTGCACTTTTATTTAGTGTTGCTTGTTTGTAGTCACTCCTTCCCACTAGACACGATAGTTATGCTGGCAGTAGCAGGCCGTTCGCACTGTGGATCTGATCCAGCTCTGTCAATGGGAATCATTTGAAGGACATTGAATCAGGCCCTATGATAAGGGGGTGCGGCGGGGGGGATGTTTAACTAGCCTTTATCACTAGTTTAAAAAAAAAAACATACATGACACTTCAATCATAACTATACATATGTCATCTTGGCACATCTCTTTCATTAGTGATGTCTATATTGAATGTTCTCAGCTTGTAAATCTAAAGGAGACTTTTCTGTCTGTTCGTCCTGTAAGCTCAGCCTGGGATGAGGAAAATCATTCTGTATTCCTCTGTGTTATGCACATCATCACCATTAGTAGAGGTTTTAGAATCTTAACTCAGATGGCCACTGATACATGAGGCAAGAAACACCCTTCTGGGTCTGCCGCCCTGACACATGTAAAACTATTATTAGTAAATTTAAATAACAGAGACCCTGGAGGTGCACAGAAAGCTGATTACCTGCATTAAGGTTGTCATAAACAGATAGCTAAGGGTTAATGTCTCTTTCACCTGAAGCACCTGACTAGAGAACCAATCAGGAAACAGGATTTTTTTTTCAACTCTGAGTGGAGGGAAGTTTGTGTCTGAGTCTTTGTCTGCCTGCCTGCTTTTCTCTCAGCTTTGAGAAGTGATTTCTGTTTTCTAATCTTCTGTTTCCAAGTGTAAGGACAAAGAGATCAAATAGTGAGTTATGTGGTTTCTTTTCTTTGGTATTTACATGTCTATAGTTGCTGGAGTGCTTTGAATTGTATTCTTTTTGAATAAGGCTGTTTATTCAATATTCTTTTAAGCAATTGACCCTGTATTTGTCACCTTAATACAGAGAGACCATTTGTATGTATTTTTCTTTCTTTTTTATATAAAGCTTTCTTTTTGAGACCTGTTGGAGTTTTTCTTTACTGGGAAACTTCAGGGAAATTGAGTCTGTACTCACCAGGGAATTGGTGGGAGGAAGAAGTCAGAGGGAGATCTGTGTGTGTTAGATTTATTCGCCTGATTTTGCATACCCTCTGGGTGAGGGGGGAAAGAGAGATTAACTCTCGGTAATTCTGTTCTCCAGGACTGGAAAACGGGGAAGGGGGAGTCCCTCTGTTTAGATTCACAGAGCTTGTGTCTGTGTATCTCTCCAGGAGCACCTGGAGGGGGGAAGGGAAAAAGGATTATTTCCCTTTGTTGTGAGACTCAAGGGATTTGGGTCTTGGGGTCCCCAGGGAAGGTTTTTCAGGGGGACCAGAGTGCCCCAAAACACTCTAATTTTTTGGGTGGTGGCAGCAGTACCAGGTCCAAGCTGGTAACTAAGCTTGAAGGTTTTCATGCTAGCCCCCATATTTTGGACGCTAAGGTCCAAATCTGGGACTAGGTTATGACAAAGGTGATGTTTTGATAAAGCCTATTTTCTATTCTCAGCCATGTTAAGTGCCGGATTCTTGTGTAATGTTTTTAAGGCTTGCTCTACACTACGGAGTTAGGTTGACATAAGGCAGCTTATATCAACCTCGCTATATCAGTGTCTACATTACAGCCTTGCTCGCGCCGATGTAAGTTACCCTAATACACCGACATCATAACCCCACCTCCACAAGAGGGGTAGGCCTTATGTCAGTGTAGTTAGGGCCACGCAGTGTCTGTGTACACTGCGTTCCTTACATTGGCTGTGAAATTGACGAGAAAGCTGGCTCCTGGCTCCCCAGCCGAGCTGCTGCAATCCTGGCTCCCCACTTCCTGCTGGGAGCCCTGCTGCCCCTGGGGTCCCGACTCTCCCCTGTCCCCGGAACATGGCAGCTGACTGGACTCTGGGTGTGGATTTCCCCACCAAAGGCGAGAGCCCCCAGGTGGCTGCTCTCTGGCTGATGGGAGGCAAGAAGCCCCAAGCGGCTAGCCCCCTGCTCCTGACAGGGAGCTGCGCAGACCTGAAAGCCTTGGCTCTCAGCCGCTGCCCGCCCTCCTCCCACCCTCCCAAGATGCACGTCACTAACAGAAGGAGGATAGTAATTACTGTAGTGGCCGTAAGTCGACCTAACAGGTCAATTTAAGATTTTAGAGTAGGCATGTGGTCAGTGGCTCACCATCCTTTCAGTTGAGGAAAAAACGCTGTGATTCACCCTTCTTCCTGTGTCTTTAGAATAACATAGCTATGAATCCAAACAGGTGGGGCTGAGAATGGTCTGGTAGTGCCTGCCTAAGGCCCTACTTATCTTTCAATATTGCGGAAATTGCGGATTCCTCAATATTAGGCTTCCCCTGCAGTTTGAGAGCGGGAGCCCCGTTCTGCGCAAGATTGACAGTGGAGGCCCCGGGCAGCCCACAGCGGAAAATCACGGAAAAATAATAATGGGCTTTATTACCGCAAATAATAAGGTCCATTATTACTTTTCCGCAATTTTCCATGCTTTGTCCACAACTCAGCCACTATGTTTTGATAATCATTGCACAGTTGAAGTAGGGCCATATGCCTGCCTCGCTCCATGCATATAAATATGTGTACTAACTTTCATTTGCAGTCTCCAAATCTATTTTTAATGCTGTGGATGAACTGCTGCATGTCAGGGCATCTGTAATGTTAAACAACTTTTCTCTCTTGCTTTCTTTGGTCAGCCTAGAAAGGTACTTTAATTTACCTAGTGTAAAATTACATATTGAAAGAGGTGTTGCATGCTCTCTGCGACATACAGTTTAATTTGCACACCACCTTTTCTACAGCTATACTTCAGTTTGTCATGTGCAGTGAAACGCTGTATACCTGAAGTCCTTTTAGTGTGCAAGCACATTCTGAAGCATCTATGATAGATTTTCCTGTATATTCTGTGGCTTTTGAAAGCAGATTTTGGATTAAAGCTTCTAAAATAAGTGCTAATGATTCTCCATTTCCAGTAGCGTCTAGATCATCTGGAGAAAATTAGCTCTATTGGAGCCATGCTAATTTGTGCCATCTGAGAATCTGTATGGCCCCTAGAGCTTGAATGGAGACTTGTTCTTCCTATTAGATTCTGGCTTCATTATTATCCTATGCTTGGGAGCAGCAGCTCTTTCTAATGAGGGAAGAATATTTGCCTCTGCTAGGGAGCCAAAAAACTGTGTGCAGTCTCCCCAAGGGGTTATTAGGTCCTTGCATCCGCCTGATTTCATGTGCTTTTATCTACTGCACCGTATCCAGGCGCTCCCAATGTGTGTAGATAGCTTTGGCAGCTTCAGGCTTTTTGCCGTTAGACTTGCTGTGATATAAAGTATCATTTTCATGAGGGGAGTGACCTGAAGACTCTCTTCAGCTTTCTGATTCTTTAAAGACTTCCCCTCACTTAACCCTGTACCAGTCCTGTTACAATGGCCTTGTAGTAAACACCTGCTAAGTGGACTAGCACCTGAACTACCCTAGTACTGTCCATTCTCATTCCTGGCTGGAGACCCTGACATTGAGCACTGAGGCGAAGTACTACATTACCCCTTCGCAAAGCATTGGTGTATGCTGCTGATGCTCCATGTGTCTGCAGCTTCTGTGTTCTTTTGTTGTCGTGTTCCACCTGGTGCATGTGACTATACTGGAGGTGATTCTGACAATATACCTGATACATTTGGCAGCAGCATGTGATCCTTCATGATCTCTGTGCTGTTTTGTCCAAAGTTAAACAGATCAGATCCATGTTGCTTTGCAGCTTAAAATCATAGTTTTACATCTCGTTTGCTACTCTACTTCCTATATAGCAGTTGGAGATTACCACTCCACCCTGGTAATGCTAATTTTAAGTGACTTGAAGAATGGGCTTCCAGCACTTCAGCCCAGACCTGGTCTCTTGGGAGGCTACATAACAATCTAATAGATCTTGCTGTTAGGGAATGTGTGTTGGTCTAGGCAGTGGCTAGCCTAAATTGTCATCACTGAGAATGTTTTGTCTGATTATGACTATCTTTGTCTTATTTCTCCTGAAAGTGCATGTGTCTCTCTACATGAGTGTCCCCAAGATATCGTAAGTTGCACTCTGTCATATCTGAGGCTCTGACCTCTATCTCTCAGTTCAGCTTGGTTTTTCTTTATTGCTGGATTTCATCAGTTATAGATGCAGCAGGAGGGGGAAGCAAATCTCTGTACCATGATACAAGGTGCAAATTATCATGCAAATTACTTCAGCACTT
This sequence comes from Gopherus evgoodei, assembly GCF_007399415.2. Taxonomy (NCBI): domain Eukaryota; kingdom Metazoa; phylum Chordata; order Testudines; family Testudinidae; genus Gopherus; species Gopherus evgoodei. The sequence goes on from NC_044324.1 coordinate 170,438,876, forward strand.
GGGTGGCAAGGCTCACTGGTTGAGAAGAGAATCTCAAGTTACGTTGCAGAAGTGGTGTGCATGTGTAGCTGAGAATTTTAACTTCAATTTAATGAATAAAATAGAATTTATCCAACAGTAAATGGTTTGTGGAGTTTCCTAGAGGGTTCTGTCATTGAATCCTGTTTGGAACCAGCCGCTCTACAGTTTTCCTCTCTGGGATGAGAGTTTTGGACCTGGTGCTTGTCAGTGCTCTAACTACACAAATAGTACTGACCTGACAAGCTGAGGGGTGTTCTATGAGGACTGCTAATGTCCATAGAGCATATCCATAACCTCTTGTAAAACATTCAGTTAAAATGGAGCTTTGTTAAATACTGCTGCATACTTCTTCATTACAAAGCTGGTGCATGAAAAGGTCTAGTTTTAAACTATAACTCCCAAGCTCCAGCTGTTCAAAACTGTGCTACCAGACCAGAGAGAGATCTGGGAAGGTCTTGAGAGGTGAACTACTAGAAGAATTAAGATCTGGGGGGTTTAATTAGTTTGCCCAAAATGTGAGGAGGATGAGATAGGTGGGGGTGCCAGGCAACATCTGTTTCTAAAACAAATTAGTAAATAAAATGTGGAAAACAAAAGCATAACTTGTACTGTGAGATTACACTTTTAGTTAACATGTGCCTTGATGGGGCACTCTGTATGCAGAATACAGAATACAATTTCCTCATGCTTGTCTCTGCAGTTTACAGGTGCCAAGTGCTAGTGCTGAAAATGGAGTACGCTTGGACTGTTACTGCAGTCAAAATATTGGGCACATTATGTGATCTCCTGAAGGATATTTTATTCTGTTCAAACTGCCCTTTATATTGGTTTTTCCAGCAGCAGACCTAATTGTAAAAGGTCATGAATGCTTATGGCATTAGGTAAATATTAAACCTTATACTGAAAGACTTATTTTGTTCAGCCCAAGTACTGCACATGATCTTAAGTTACAGACATAATTTTATCTCATTGGGAGATAACTTGTCCATATTTTGGCTGCACTGCTCTATTCATTCTTCAGCCCGTGCAGATAAATGCCAGCTCTGAACTGTTTTAATTTTTATATAATATATTCTGTCTGGAGACTCAGATCTTTCTGGTGCCAGATGAGAGGAACTATGGAGGTTTCATTGTAATGGAGTCCTGTTTTAATTGCTTCAACAAATCTCCTTGTTAGATTGACCTCCAGAAGATGCCACTAGGAAAGCTGAGCAAGAGGCAGATCCAGAGTGCATACTCCATCCTTAATGAGGTTCAGCAGGTAAGAACATAAGAATGGTGGGTACTGGGTCAGACCAAAGGTCCATCCAGCCCAGGATCCTGACTACCGACAGTGGCTAATGCCAGGTGCCCCAGAGGGAGTGAACCTAACAGGTAATGATCAAGTGACCTCTCTCCTGCCATCCATCACCACCCTCTGACAAACAGAGGCTACGGACACCATTCCTTACCCATCCTGGCTAATAGCCATTAATGGACATAACCTCCATGAATTTATCCAGTTTTTTAAAACCCTGTTATAGTCCTAGCCTCCACAACCTCCTCAGTCAAGGAGTTCCACAGGTTGACTGCGCTGTGTGAAGAAGAACTTCCTTTTATTTGTTTTAAGCCTGCTGTCCGTTAATTTCATTTGGCAGCCCCTAGTTCTTATATTATGGGAACAAGTAAATAACTTTTCCTTATTCACTTTCTCCACATCACTCATGATTTTATATACCTCTGTCATATCCCTCTATAGTCTCTTTTCCAAGCTGAAAAGTCCTAACCTCTTTAATCTCTCCTTATATGGGACCCATTCCAAACCCCTAATCATTTTAGTTGCCCTTCTCTGAACCTTTTCTAATGCCAGTATATCTTTTTTGAGATGAGGAGACCACATCTGTATGCAGTATTCAGATTGTGGGTGTACCCTGGATTTACATAAGGGCAATAAGATGATATTCTTCGTCTTATTCTCTATCCCCTTTTTAATGATTCTTAACATCCTGTTTGCTTTTTTGACCACCGCTTCACACTGCGTGGACGTCTTCAGAGAACTATCCACAACGACTCCCAAGATCTTTTTCCTGATTAGTTGTAGCTAAATTAGCTCCCATCATATTGTATATATAGTTGGGGTTATTTTTTCCAATGTGCATTACTTTACATGTATCCACATAAAATTTCATTTGCCATTTTGTTGCCCAGTCATTTAGTTTTGTGAGATCTTTTCAAGTTCTTCACTGTCTGCTTTGGTCTTAACTATCTTGAGCAGCTTAATATTGTCTGTAAACTTTGGCACCTCACTTTTTACCCCTTTCTCCAGATCAGGTGAGCAAGAAACAGACTTTACAACCAGCAAGGGAATTCAGAAATCATTCTGGGCTCAGAACACAGCTGGATTCCTTGCTGCATTTGTACTTTATGGAGGTTACACTTGTTTTAATCAACTAAAAGTTAATGGAGGAAGGGTACATACTTTAGGTTGCAGTAAAGGGGCTGCTTCATTCTTTTTGAATTAACACGTTGCTGAGGACGCTATTACTATTAATCACACCATCTGTAACTGAAGCTGTCTACACTTAAAATGCTATGGTGACAGCTGCAGTGCTTCAGTGTAGACACTCACTACTGCAAAGGGAGGGGTTCTTCCATCACTGTAGGTAATCTAGTTCACCAAGAGGCAGTAGCTAGGTCAGCAGAAGAATTTTTTTGTCTGCCTTTTGCTGCCGATTAGGATTAGGTCGGCATAGCTACATCTCAGGTGTGCATTTTTCACACATGCGAGACACAGCTCTGCTAATGTAAGGTTCCAGTGCAGACCAGACCTAAGAGGACATATAATCACTTCAGAGTTGTAGTGTAAAAAAGACCTAAGTTCTTCTTTAGGAAGATCAGCATTTTAAGCATGTAAAGTTAAGTGTGGTCTACACTTAAAACTTAGGTCACCATAGTTACAGCGCTTGGGGTATAAAAAATCCACTCTCCTGAGCACCATATCTATGCTGACCTAACCCCTGGTATAGATGCAGCTAGGTTGACAGAAGAACGCCTCTGTCGACCTAATTGCAGTGTCTCAGCAAAGTGGAGTTCCTACAGCAATAGAAAAACCCCTTCCATCACCGTAGTCTGTGTCTACACTACAGGGTTACAAGAGGCATAGCTGTAATGCTGTAGCTATGCTGCTGTAGCACCCTTGGTGTAGATATTGCCTAAGACAGGACCAAATCCACTGCTGCTGGTGTAAATGGGGGATTAATCCACTGAAGTGTGTGGAGTTGCGCTGGCAGTGAGCTTGACCTCACACTCCTGTGGAGTGGCAGTTATTTCTGTTCACTGCATTCCAAGATGAGGTTCTAAGCTGGTAGGGGAGTGTGTTTGCTTAATGATATATTTAAACATGCTGTACTGCTCATCTGTTCTGGGTGCTATAAAGCACTGTTGCTCATGATTTGGAGCATTCCAAGGATCGCCAGTCAATATTGTCCAGAGAGCTCATAAAAGTCCTCTGTATGGTACCCAAAAGAGGCATGCAGAATGGCACTTCCAGACTTAATGTAAATGCACGTCAGCTGCATGCTGCAACAAAATGATTCACTCCACTGTTCTCTAGTTCACTCTGTGAGCATGTCTGCACTTACGGTTTTATTGTCGTTGGTTTTGGTGTACCAGAACCTCAGGTTTTTTTTGAACAAGCTTATTCCTTTATCAGTTGTTCCTTTACTGAAAAATAATTGTATTTCTGTAAGTATTTTGATTTGGAACATGGAAAGTTATTTAACAGGACTGTCCCTTTATTCATTTAATTGGGTTTCAGCATTAAAATCACTTTGGTTGTGTTTTCTGTGTCCTTGTATTAGTAACGTTTCTTTTTACTAGTCTTTCAAAACAAGTACCTTGAGTGCATCTGTTGTTGCATAGAACTTTCCCAGAATTCATTTCTCCTCTTCTCATTTAGGCAGTTTCTGATGGTGGCAGTGATTCTCAGATACTGGATCTCTCCAATCGCTTCTATACCCTGATACCTCATGACTTTGGGATGAAGAAACCACCTCTCTTAAATAACTTGGAACATATCCAGGTATTAATGAAACTTATTATATTTATTGTGGAAAGCAGCTCTGGCACCTGATATTCAAGTCTAGAAGGTTTGCATTTTGTTAAGTGTTAATGAGGAAACACCTTCTAGGAATTTAACTAGGTCAACTTAAGTGACCATTGCTTCATTGTTTGGGACAGAACTGTTCGCAATCCTATTTGACACTGCAAGACTGTGACTATTATAGTGTACCTTTGTGTTTTAAGTGTGTAGGCTTCTTTCTGTGCTGTTTAAGTTGGCTTAGCTGTTATCCAGAAATGTCTGAAGAATTGTCCCCTGTGTTTTGCATAGCAAAGGCTGAACTAGCTCTTAACCATCACTTCACAGGCTTTGTGGCTTATATACAGCTACAGAGATTCTGGGCCAAATTCCTCCTGTGTATAAGTTGATATAACTTAAGGTTTTCAGGCTTGAAAATGCTGGGCTGACTCCCGCACATAGTCAGGTGCATATCTTTGCCGAAGGATCTACTGATGTAAAGTTTTAAAGTAGCAAAACTGAATGGAAAGGGGAAAAATGAGGGGATTTGTTTTTAGCTTTGTGAAAGCAGAGAAGAATGTCAAGCAGGTCTTAATGTAGGTTCTATACCATCCTCATGGATACTGAGCTGCTTTTAACATCACACCCTGGGATCCACTTCTCTGAGAAATTGCTTATCTCCCCATGACCCTCTGAAGAAGATGAAGTCTGACGGTTTGCTTGAGGTCTCTGTTCTGGAGCTTAAACTCTCCATAGCTGGTAGCAGAACAGGGGAGGGCTTCTGAAATCTGCACCCTTCTCTGGAGCCTGGGATGGTTTGCTTAAAGAGAAATGTCAGATCTGTTTGCCCAGGTGCAATACTGATTTTATAGTAGGGATAGGTCGGTTTTTGTTAACAGGAATGTTCTATAGATATTTTTATTGATGCGAGCCACCGAAGTGTTGTGGCCGTGGTGCACAGACATTTATAAATATCTCGGCATTAACATGCTCATAGAAACTGCAGGACAAGGTCTTAAGGCTTGAAAGACTTTCCTATGGGAAGAAAAATAACCTCTTCAAATTATGCAGGCCAAAGTGCAGATGTTAGACAACCTGCTTGATATTGAAGTCGCTTACAGTCTTCTCAGAGGTGGAAATGAAGATTGCGATAAAGACCCAATTGACATCAACTATGAAAAGCTCAAAACTAACATTAAGGTAAATGAAATAGAATAGTAGACTGTGGTCAGTGACTGAATATGAACTTGGCATCCATTCGTATGGAGTATAACAGACGAATAAGGCACTGCTGGTAAACTAAAAATACAGTTTTCCACTATAGCAGCGAACAAATCATGCCCATGTTGAGCTCCTAGTATACTATTATATATGCCTGTATTCACTCCATCATCTGTACAAAAATAGTCTCTTAATTCTAATGCCCTGTTTGTGCTCCTGAAGGGTGGAATGGGGAAAGCCCATATATCCCGGTCTCTTCAAGCCTCCAGTAACAGTTTATGTCACCCTTTAACTCACACAGAGATGATTCTTTGATTTTGGCCAAAAAACGACTCTTGATGCCCGAGGCATGTCTGTCCTAGTGATAAATAAGAGATTTAGTAGGAGGCACTACCAAGTGCAGGATAAATTTTTCAGTCCCCAAAATGACCTAACAGGATCACATTAATCTGCATTTTTTAAAATAAACCATTTGTGTTCTGCTCTTTCCTCCCAGGTTATTGATAAAGATTCAGAAGAAGCCAAGATCATAAAGCAGTATGTAAAGAATACACATGCCTCTACCCACAATGCATATGATCTAAAAGTTGTGGATGTAAGTTTTGAAGTGGGGAGTTAAGTGTGTAAAATTGCTGTATACATCTTTGCTTTCTTCAGTGTCTCTTTTGTATGTTGAATAACTACTGAGCTTCTGTTATAGAAAGTACTTGTTACGTGACTGAATACAATAACATATCAAGGCAAGGAGCTGGGGAGGAATTGGCAAATCTAAGTTTTTAGACGTCTTGCTGTCAAGATGTTTTTATTTTCATTTGTCTCTTAATAAATCCAGGGGGAGAAATCACCTTTGGCCTAAGAGAAACCTGGAAAATTTCAACCCCAAAGGAGAATTATTCAGAAAGCTGTGAGCAAGTAAAAATTAGAGGCGGGGTGGGGAACAGAGGTTGTGCTAGTCCACCCAGAGCCCTACGAAGGAATATTTTTGTGCCCCTTTCCCCCCAACACATATTAAAAAAGCAAATGGGGGCTCCCTTGAGTCTGCTTATGCCTAGTGCCAGCACTTAGGGGAAATAACTTGTAACGAAATGTCCTTGTGTAACCTTTGCTATAGATAACTGGCAGCTGGAGTTAGATTATGACAGTATGAAGTTTGCTTCTCTTAGTATGTTAACTTTCCTAGCACAGATTAACCCATTTTCAAGATCAGACCATCTTGCCATGCACTAGTTAACGATGAGATTTTTGTTTTCCTTTCTCCCTCTTTAAAATGATAAAGATCTTCAAGATTGAACGTGAAGGAGAAAATCAGCGTTACAAACCGTTCAGACAGCTTCATAATCGCCAGCTGCTCTGGCATGGCTCCCGCGCTACCAACTTTGCTGGCATCTTCTCACAGGGTCTCCGAATAGCTCCACCTGAAGCTCCTGTGGTATGTAAAATGCTACTTGTTAAACAAGTGCATAAAAATAATTGTTGTGCCACTCATCATGTTCCTCTTGAGACCTTTTTTTCCCTCCATCCATGTGGTCTCCTGTGGCCTCTATCGCTAAGAACCTAAAGAAGAGAATGTCTAGATAAGGAGGGGCCAGATGACCTTTGTGAACATGTAATGCTATTCAAGCTGTCCAGAAAGAATGATTGCTGAGCAACGTCTGTAAGTTTGCCAATGAGTTACATCTCAGACAGTGCTTGGGAGTTGTTTTGTAGCATTACTCTTCTAGTTAATACAGAGAGAATTCCAGGCAAATGGTTTCAACATCAACTTGGTCTTTTGAAGCTGGGATTTTATTTTGATAACCTTTTTCCTTTCCCACCCCCAGACTGGTTACATGTTCGGTAAAGGTATCTATTTTGCGGACATGGTGTCCAAGAGTGCCAACTACTGTCACACATCTCAGACTGACCCAATAGGCTTAATCTTACTGGGAGAGGTTGCCCTTGGAAACATGTAAGTAACTTGTATGTTATTAACTGGCTCAGAGTTGTAGAAGGTAGCACCTAAGCCGCAAACCTCTTCATCCAAGTGACATGAGAAGCTGTTGCAGTTTGCTTGGAAATCATTAAAAGCTTTCTTAAATCAGGACAGTTTTGGAAACTCCTGAAATAAGTGAATAATTTGAGTAAAATCTGTGCTGCAGTTAGAGAATATTGCCTTAAAAAGAAACAGCATGAATAGTAATAACTATAATAAGGAAGGAGAAACCACAGCCATCTTCTAAAGGCGTAGTATGTAAAATAACTTCATAGTAATGTAACTAAATGTCTTTATTTTTTCACTAAGAGAGTTTTTTCTTAAACTCCTCCAGAAATGTTCTTCTTTCTACTTTCTAGGCATGAGCTAAAGAATGCTTCCCACATAACTAAGTTGCCCAAGGGAAAACACAGTGTCAAAGGTAAAGCTTAGTTGAGAAATTATCGGGGTGACGATAACTGTAACAATCTTTGCTGCTTCATCCCATGACAGCTTTTGCTTCGTGAAAAGAATAGTCTAGTCTTGTGCTATGGCTGTATCTTTCAAAAGGATTGGATAACGTTACCTTCAATAATGTATTTATGTATTTTCATGTGGGGAGAGGGAGGGACTCTTTGTTTCATGCTTCATAGTGTATTGGCTGGCAGTTTTAAGGTTCAGGGAGGAATTTTCACCCAAGTGTAGCAATGGACAATAAAGTAGGTGTTTTGGGGGGCTTTGTACTTGCCTCTGAAGTATCTGGTATTGGGCATTGCTGGAGATAGGATATTACTTGATAAACCAATAGTGTGAAAGATTTTGAATAACACTTTCAAAATGCCTTTAATATTCAGGGAATAAATAGCTGTTTTTGTCTGTTGCTGATAAAAGCTGGAATTGGAACGATTGCTGTTCTTACAATGCTACTTAAAAAAAAAAATTTTTTTTTAAAGTTCCTGTTTTCTGGGGGATTTGTAGAGGGAATTAATAAATTTTGAGAATTATCCTCCCAGAGTTGGGGGAATAGTAACATTTGACAAATGCCCCTGATTAAACAAAGGACATCACGTTGATCTGAAAGGCATCTTTGATCTTTAAGATATAAACTCTAGTAAAGATCTGACTTAAGTATCCATTTAGGTATACAGTACATTAGGCCCCAAATTAACTGTGTGTCAAGGAGGGGCTTATACAGGAGAACAGGAATTAGTTCATTATTTTAATTTAATTTAAATTTTACAGTTTAAATGTACTCTGTATTGGGAATGGTGTGTGAGAATTGGAAAGTGAATATAGTCTGTACACTGTCAGTGTCATTTTTAAGATCTCTTGGGATATAAATCTGTAGCTTACAGCAGTGGTTCTCAGCCAGGGCTCTGGGGCCCCCTGGAGGGCTGTGAGCAGGTTTCAGGGGGACCACCAAGTATGGCCAGTGTTAGACTCACTAGGGCCCTGGGCAGAAAGCCAAAGTCCTGCCACACAGGACTGCAGCCCGAGGCACTGAAGCCCATCGCCCAGTGCTGAAGCCAAAGCCTGAGCAGTTTAGCTTCATAGTGCCCCGGGGTGTGGGGCCTCAGGCAGTTGCCCTGCTTGCTACCCCCTAATACTGGCCCTAGCTATTATGTGCGGAAAAACAATTATTGTGGCACAACTGGGCCATGGAGTTTTTATAGCTGGGGAGGCGGTTTGCTCAGAAAGAAAAAGATTGAGAATCCCTGGCTTATAGTACAAGTGAGGCTGTGCTGAAGCTGAAGTGCTTGAATTCCAATGGGAACTGGATAAGATCCCTCTGACTTCAGTGCAAGCAGAAATGGGCTCTCAATGTGCATGGGTAATCTGGCATTATACACAGTTTCATTTGAAGAAATAAGAAAATTTAAACTTCATGCCAGAGAGACTGGACATACCATAGGATTCCCCAAATGTCTTTTATGACCAGCCACTGTGAGTAGGGGGATGGTGTTTGTAATGGTCTGTAAAGTATCATACAGATCTATTGCACTGTATAAATGACTGTAACACTGTCATTAGTGAGAATTTTTCTGATACTATGCAAACAAGATTTTGCCTACATTCCAGACTTATAATTAACACTATCTTTCTCTTTCATAGGTTTGGGCAAAACTGCACCTGATCCTTCAGCCACTATCACTCTGGATGGTGTAGATATTCCTTTAGGGAATGGAATTCCATCTGGAGTTAGCGATACCTGTCTTCTATATAATGAGTATCCTTTACTATCATTCCACTTTAACTGGAAAGCATTTCTCTGTATTATAACATGCAGAATTATTAGTAAGCACCATTACAGTAGAGGAAGTTTGCATACAGAAGCCTTTTCTTTTAGATATTTTATGGAGTGGTTAGTAAGGTACAATTTCCAGAGTCCCTCTAACAATTTTAGAATAATGTTTAAAGAAACTGTCATTATCAACCCTGCATAAAAAGAAATAGAACACATGGTGAGTAGTTATGTTACCTACAGTACTTTGCACTTCTGTAGCACTTTCAAAGCTCTTTGTAAACAATTTAAACTTCACAGCACTTGGGGGGGAGGGGCGGGAATTAGGCTTTTACTATTTCTAGATGGATGGATAAATAGAGACCTAGAATTCATTTGTCCACACTCATGGTACGTCAGTGATGGAACTAGGGATAGCACCTGTGTGTCTTGTTTCTCAAATTGATAATCTAACCACTAGATACACTTCCTCCCATCCTACTAAGCAAATAACTTTTTAAATTAACAATCGCTAGATGTGTCAGGAACTCAGCTGACTGCTCTTGGGTGAATTGTTGCACTATAAAGCTGTCTATCTTAAGAGCTGGCAGCAGGGAGCATATGGCAGCTTTGGCTTTTAATATCGTTTCTATCTTAGTTCAGTTGACAACATGAAATGGAGTCAGCTAATGTGCTGCTCATTCGGCTTGTCACTACTAGTTTTAATCTACATCAGACTTAGTGAGAATCTGTTTAATCTAGTTTAGGGCAGGTCTACAGTACAGCCTAAGTCAATATAACTTACGTTGCTCAGGGGTGTGAAAAAGTGCACGCCCTTCCCCCAGCAACACCAGTTTTGTACTGTCCATACCAGCGGGAGATGCTCTCCTGCCAACGTAGCTTCCACTTCTCGACAAGGGTGAAGTAATTCTGCCAACAGGAGAGCACTCTCCCATCGGCATAGCACATCTTCACCAGACGTGTTGCACTGTGGTGTAGACTTGCCCTTAGGAGTCATCCTCTTAGAAGTAGGTTTGTAGCATTAAAAGTTGAAAAAATGAACAGACAAGGTGAACTGCCTTATTTTTCTAATGAAACTTAGTAGCATAATAACTATGATGCAGGCAGTTTCGGTCCATTTCAGTAATGCCAACAATTGCACTGTTTTTCATTTTCAGTCCCCCTGTGAGGCTAGCAAGTATTCTCTATTTTTATAAATGGGGAACTGAGACAGGTTAAATGGCTTCACACTGGAAAATAGTAAGAGAGATATGATTAGTATTCAGGAATTCCTGATCCTTAGTCTCATGTTCAGAGAACACCTTTTTCTTTGTCCCTGATATTTGGACTGAGCGTGTGACTTGGCGCCATGAGGTCCTGGCAGACAAGAATGGCATTGCATAAACATAATCTTCAGCAAACGTGGTCCCTGGTCCAAGTCAGTCCGTTTGTCTCTTGAGATTCCCATCACACTTTCTTTAGTGCTGCTCCTATCTGGTAACTCTGCCTATTCCTGATTTTGGATCAGAGCTCTGAAGTAAGCAGTTTACACGATAGTCTCTGATTCAAAGAGGGGAATAAGGTTGTGTGGGGGTCAGGAAATCAGGTGTGTCTAATTTTGGTATTCAGTTGTGCTTTTCTGAGTTCATGATTCAGTTTAGGCTGAAGCAGATTTTCCTATAGTATGTGCAGAGTCTAGCACTTTTCCTTTTGTTTATATTGTCAGAATTTTATAGAACATAGACTTCTATTTAACACACTGCAAACTAAAAAGGAAACAGTGTGTGTGTGTGTGTGTGTGAGGGAGAAATGTTCTAATACTAAAGCAGAAATACAGGCGTGTACCTTGAATTTGACATCATGAGCTTGCTTTTACATTCAGATCTGCATAGGACAAGATTCAAACACCGTTGAAGTCCAAGTTATGTTTATATTGTTGTTTTATAGTAGCTGTTCCTTAACTCCCTGTTTCCTTCTCAGATATATTGTCTATGACGTTGCTCAGGTAAATTTGAAGTACCTGCTGAAACTGAAGTTCAACTATAAGACATCACTCTGGTGAACCCTATTTAGAAGCCCTGTTAACGAGTTATAATGTAGTTACATTCTAGTGCTGACTTCTGACATGCTTACACATTGACTTCCCTTATCAAGGTATCAAAGAGCTAAGATGCAGATGAGGTTACTAAATCCAGGTTTAGTAAATCACTTTAGTAAGAGGTTTTTATATAAATATGTGGCAGCACATGGAACTGAATTCTGATGAGAATGAATACCTGGTTTTGTTTTAAGCCACTTCTAATTTTTGGGCTATCAAGCGTGTCTTTGAATTGATGATAGACCCCCTCCCCCCCCCCAAAAAAGGAAGGGGATTTTAGCCAAATGGAGTTGGAGAGGAAAAGGAATTTATGAATGTTTACAAATAGATGCGCTATTTAAAAATAAGTTGCTCACTTGTTTAAAATATCCTCTTCCAGTTTTGATTTTGAATAAATGTTGAACATGCATTTATTTTGAGGTAAAAATAAAAGCTAATTTCATACTAACAACTTTTATTTTTATGTTACAAAATGATTGAATTGCTTTGTTAAATTGTTTCAATGTATTCTTTTGTAATGCTTTTAAACACGCCATGTCTCTCTAAATATAAACACTGAACATTAAAACCTGTGGACAAATCTCACAATCATGTTGGAATGAAAACTTGGACTGCCCATTGAGATTTTTTCCCCCATGAACAGTCGGTGGTGGTAGTAGTAGTAAGCAGTTTCTGGTTATACCAAGGCTTAATGTGGCAGCTGTCCATGGAAAGCACCAACACATGTTGCTATGTTTTTTTTCAGTGTTAGCCTCAACAAACCTCCTTAAATACCATTTTTCTATGTGATGTAGGGGGTGTGAAGCTCGTTCCTGTAGACTGGTGTTCTTCTGATCCACAGAACCAATGTGTTGCATGGATACAGCAGGCTTCGCTTGCCCTGACCTAGGCTGAAATGCAAGTTCAGTTTCCATGCCTAATTTTGTCCTTGACCACTCTTGAAGCGGAAGGTGCCATTAGTTCTAAATATAGTAGTTTTTTGTGATGTGGGTATTTCTCTTGAATCCAGAGAGAGACTAACTCACTTCCCACAGACCACAAAACAACCTGGGTGATTTTTGACCATGGTGACTTCGTATTTAAATGTTCCTTACCTAATGTCCTGAGCTATCCATTTCTACATTGTTTTGATAGATGTAGTGTAAAACATGGAGTAAATAACTAATAACCCTGCTTCTGTGACTCATTCACAAACTACATATGTTGAGGACTAAAATACATACATTTTAAATGGGCTGAATCTCAACAGAGGAAAGTCCAAATTCAGGGCATCGTTCTAATATGTATATCATAATGCCTGCAACCACAGTAATGAGAAAATGCTTGATTTTTAGAGTATGAACCATATTTTTACATAATTAAGTTGTGAGATTGCAATCACTGTTCTAAGAACAGTGGCAGTTGCTAATGCAACAAGCAAGGCAAACTATCGATTGCTGCCTCTGCATTACTGGGTTTCAGTGCACAATGGTTCTGAGTAGAATTTAAAATTGGATTGTCCACTGGGATTTTCAACTGCTTGCTGCTGGGAGATATTTTTTTCTGAAGTGTCCCATTGGGTTTGTTGCATTCCAGTCATTAGATACTTGTACTTTCTAAAACGTGGGGTGTCCCACTGCCTTTGAAAGAGGAGTTTCAAGGCTGAAAGCTGCCTACGTGACTACTTCTGCTGCAGCTGGGAGTGAATGAATAAGGGGCATGAAGAGCCAATAGAGGGAACATTGAGAGCTGCTGTTGCTCTGTGGGAAACGCCGAAGGAGCAGGTAAGTGATGTGACATAAAAACCACTGGTACTGGAGAAGCAGAGTAGCTGGTACTATAAGATTTTTTTTGAGAGAGAGAGAGAGAGAGAGAGAGAGAAGGTAAGGAGAGTGGCCCCTGATTGGTTGTTCCTTTCAGAAAAGGTGGAGGGGGGGGAAACAGCGCAGGTACATCAGGAACTGGGAAGCTAAGACCTTCCTCTGGGTGTAGCAGCAGCCTCTTCCCCCTCCCAGGGTAAGAGGAGAATTGCAAAGAGTTAAGGGAATAGGGGGGAAACTGATCCATTGGGGGTGGTGAGAAGGGAGATTGACACAACACAGGAGTGTCCTTTAGTGTAAGTCTTTGTTGGTGATTTCATTGGACTGCAACCTGCTATTACAGACTGGAATTTGAGTTTAAAATTAATTTTCCAGAGCATTTTCTGTTTAATTGAAGATTTACAGTGTATTCCAACTATCATAAGCTTGAACACAGTGTATTTTACCTTGCAACTTCCTATAGGTCAAATCAAATGAACCGAACCCCTGAACATTCTGCTCTGAATAATTGGCTTTGTGGGGTTTCATGTTGCCTGTCTTGACTCCATGCTAAAGTTGCTCAGTTCACAAGTTTAAAAAAAAAAAATTCCTAAACCTTAGTCTTGCATACCCAACATGGAATCAGAAAATTGTCATGATTTGGGGGCTGATATCACCATCAGTGATAAAAGCTCTGTGCCTGATTCTCTAAGTTCCTTTTACTCCCAGTTCAGTGTGAAGGGCCTTAATGTGGGTATACATGTAGTTATATTTCCTGCGTGGCATGAGTGCCTTAGTGTAAGTGATAAGCAGCCCCTCTTTGATGGTGTGAACCAGAGTGAGTCACTTTCCTGAACTGTATGGACTCTGCAGGACTAACATGAGAGGAAAAACATAGACCTATTTTGTCACTAAAATACCAGATAAGATTTGGAATACACCTCTACCCCGATATAATGCAACCTGATATAACACGAATTCGGATATAACACGGTAAAGCAGCACTACGGGGGGGGGGGGGGGGGCGGGTCTGCGCACTCCGGCAGATCAAAGCAAGTTCGATATAACGTGGTTTCACCTATAACGTAAGAATTTTTGGCTCCCGAGGACAGCGTTTTATCGGGGTAGAGGTGTATGTGGAGGGAACAGACTTGTTGAGTAAGTATAGGGCAGCATTTGACTATAATACTCTCAAAGAAGGAATTATAACGTTAAATAAGGTGGTTTTTTGGAGGGTTAAGGAGTTTAGATCAAAATAGGAATGATTCCAATTTAAACGTGCTGGGAAGAAATTATGTTAGTGTTACCAAATGAAGAATTTTCTGAATTAGGAGAACTACAGCAGAAGCCATTTAAGAATAAATCTGGTATTTATTTGTATTATGGTATTGCTAGGGGGCCCAGCTGAGATTGGTCATTGTACAGTGCCTCACTTAAACACATGGTAAGAGATGAGTGTCTCTGCCTTTAAGAGTTTATAATCTAAAGGGACAAGGCAGAAAGGGAAATATGATGTCCCTTTTAAAATGGAAACTAAACTACAGAGGGTAAGTGACTTGCCCACATTCCCATGGGAAGTCTCCGGCTGAGATTGGAACAGAACCCAGCTCTCTTAAGTGCCAGGCTAATACCTTAACCACACATCCATCCTTCCCCTTTAAACCACTTTAGTACTAAAGCCTGTGGACAGAATTTCTTTTAAAAAAAAAAAACAAAAGAAATCACTGTTCACATAAATGAAAGGAAAAATACTGGTGAGACTAGGCGACCTCCAACTCTGGCTTGTTATATTTCTTTTCTACATGTTGCATCCCTTTTGCTATGTCTTTGACTCTAAAGAATGATGTTTCCACTGGGTTCTCAAACTTCATTGCACCGTGACCTCCCTCCTGACAAAAAAAATTACTATATGATCCCAGAAGGGGGGTGACTGAAGCCTGAGCCTACCCAAGCCCCACTGCCCCTGGCAACCCAATTAAAAGGGGGTCATGACTCACTTTGGGGTCCCGACCCACACTTTGAGAACCCCTGGACTACATACATCTGGCCAGCAGCTAGCTTGGGTTTCTATCTTTGAACAAGTATTGGGCTGCCTCCCAAAAAATATTTCCATTTCATTCATACACTGGCATCTAGAAGACTGGTCACATAGTGTGGCTAAAATAACATTGCTATGGCAGTTTTCCTGCAGGCTGCTCTAATCTAAAAGTATGGAAAACCCATTTCACCCAAAGCCTGACCCTGCAATGTGCCAATATCACTGAAATCTATGTAACACAGAGAGTACTCTGTTTTTTGCAGGATAGGCCCCTGAAACAAATGTTTTTTGCATTAGAAGTTTTGGGCACAAAGTTCAATATTTCCACTGTTTGGGAGTAAGAAAAGAGGAAGTTAGGTCTGCTCAACTGTCTTCCCCACTTGTAAAATAACAAGATTAAAATATAAATAAAATTAAGCTCTTAACTATAAAGACATGATTTGCTGTTTTTTTCCTGAAGTTTTTTGTTTTGTCTTTTTGTCTACCTTCATGCACTGTAGTAAAAAATTTACTGTCAGGCTATTTTTTTCTTGGCTTTATAAAGCATCTGTTACCATAGTTTCTAGGTGGCATAAGCATAACACCAACTAAGAGCTAGATTTCATACCCTGTGCTTGTTTTAGTTGCTATTCTGAATTTCAGAACTATGGTTAGATAGAACAATGCCAAGCCACTTTGTATCTCAATTGTGGAGGAAAAAGAGACCCTATGAAAACAAGCAGCTAAAGTACAGAGACAGTGGTTCATCCTGATAATTTAGGAGGGGGGAATTCTACAGCTTGGGGCCCTCTACCAAGAATTCAGTGCTTACAAACAACTAGCTGCGATGTTCATGTTAACTGCAGGTACTTGAGGGAGTGGCAATCAGAGGCTATGTCTTCACTACCCTCGGCGGGTAGCAATCAATTTCTCGGGGATCGATATATTGTGTCTCATTTAGACTCGATATATTGATCCCCGAACGCGCTTCTGTTGACTCTGGAACTCCACCAGAGCGAGCGGTGGTAGCGGAGTCTATGGGGAGCTGCGAACGTCGATCCCGCACCATGAGGACGGTAGGTAATTCGATCTAAGATACTTCGACTTCAGCTACGATATTCAGATAGCTGAAGTTGCGTATCTTAGATCGATTTCCCCCCCCTAGTGTAGACCAGCCCAGAGATACTTGTCCCTAGTTCATTCAGAGCTTTAAAGATCAGGGTCCAAAACCTTGAAGTATATCTGGAATTGGATCAGGTGCCACTAAAAAGTGTGGAGCACTGGTCTTATCTGTCCCAATTTTGAGGCAGGATGCTGAATGATGAACTGGCTTCAGTTACTGTGTGGCCATTACATTAATTTCCACTGAGAATGTGGTGCAGTAGTCCTAGAGGTGGCAAGCCTCTCCAGGAAAAGAGCATGGTCTGCTGGCTAGTCACAAGTGAACCAAGGTATTTCTAGCCTCTGTTGAATGGCCCAGAACAGTGGTGAATACAGCAGGATAAAGAGCTTGCACTAGAATATCCATCAAGAGTGCTGTTACTGACCAGAGAGCATTCAGTTCCTGACACGAAGCGTGTTCTTCCTCCTATCATCACCTTCTTCCCAAGGGCAAGTGTTGAGCTAATTTTCTTCATCCCCTGGGAAAAAGCATCATTTGCGCTATATACAAAAGAGATACAGAACACTTTGGTAATAGTGAAATACAGTGATTTACATTATCTCAGTGTCTTGCATAGTTGAAACATAGGGGTGATGAGTGGGCTCTGGGGGACTTCAGGATGATGCTCAGGGCATTAAGTTCAATAACTTGTTATGACCCTTTAGAGCCTCTTAAAGGAATGAGCAAAGCCAATTTAGAGAATCTCCATCTGTATAAGGTAGGTGGTCAGCAACATTTAATGATAGACTGGTAGGCTGCTAGTACTGTGGACATCTGTTTTTCACTATAATGTGTGTGTCAGTACAAATGGAGCCATTGCCATGCATGCAGCTTGAGTCTGAGATCTTCACTGAGGTTCTCTCCTTTCTTCTCCGTGATCACACATGGTACCATTTGAATGTAAGCTATTGGCATGTTTGTAATGCTATAAAAGGACATGAACAATCAAATAAAATGAATAGCTCAGGTGTGGGGCCTAAGAACTGCGATCATCAATGCCAACAGAAACTGCACCTGACCTGATTGATAGTATTTTTCTGTATATGTAGCATTTTGTAGAAAATACTATGTATACAAGAAATGAAAATTTGTAAAATGCTTGAATGCACTGGTATAGTAGCTTTCTTGAAAGGCCAAAAGGTAAAAACTTGTTAATGCTGGAATCCAAATTATAAAGTAGTTATTCTTTACTCTTGTGACATGCTGTGTAACAGGGATGTGTTTTACAAAATCTGTAACAGCAGCAACTGCAGCTGAAGGAAGGGAACATTAAAGAAATGTCCAGCTGATTTGTAGCCTGTGATCTAATAATGTAAAGATGACCTGCAAAGGGGGATGTGGAAGCTCTGGAAGTGTCTTTTAAAAAGGGGTTTTAATCGTACTTCCTTTTTTTAATATTATAAATTAAGGTCCTAACAACAGTTGCAGACCATTTGGCTGTGTCTATGGTAGACTTTTTCCCCTAAAATTTCCCTCCAGTCTAGCTCCAGTGGGGGTTGGCAACTGCTGGTGTCTTTGCCATGTTTTCTAATGCTGTGGGTCTAATACCTCTCCTTCACTAGAGCTCTCACCATTACAGCTGCGATGGAGGGAAATTTTAGACAAAATCTGTTGTAGAGGTCTGTGAAGATTAGAAAACTAGTCAAATATCTTAGGAGCCAAGAGATTGTTTTACAATTAAGAGGAAAGAATTTTTAATAGTTTTAAAATTTTTGGATTTTGCCTACTTAGCATTTGAAGAAAGTCTTCGTTAAAGATTCAATGTGACAGACTTAATAGAGGCCATCCCAGCAAGTCCTCCATCAAAACCAGAGTTGGCATGCTGATATTTCTAAGATGGCAAAACAAGTGGGGGGAGGGGGACCCTTCTTTATAAAAGGAGCAAAAACAAATTACAGGTTACCTTTCAAAATGTCAGTTGGAATGTGCAAGTCCGTGCCTTCATTTTAAAAGAAGAGATAACACTTTTTTAGTTGCCTTGTAATTGTCTCCTAAGGGAGCTAGATGTTCATAAACAAACCTCATTTCCCCTACCTGCAATAGCAGGGAATATCATGCACAGGTGACCAATCTGTGTTTGCCTTTACACTTGGATTAAGTGAAGTAGAAGAGAATACAGAGCCCTTTTAACATGTACAGGAGATGAAGTGCTAGCACCAATGTCCCTGTGAAACAAAGTACTAGTGGCTTTTTTTCCACTCCTGGGAATACAAATTCCTACTTCCATGAAAAATTTTGCCACAAGTCAAGCTAAATTTTTATATTGAAAACTGCCAAGTGAATGACTTCTTTGCTTAAGGCATGGCTACCAGTTGCAACTTAGAATTATGTTTCAACTGAAGTTTTTTCAAGATATTTCATTGTCATTAATCAAACATCTTATCTGTGTGAAGCAGTCAGACACGCTGCCACAATTTTAGCACAAAATCCAAGCCCCCAGAGCATCTTTCAAAGAAAATTAACAGTACCAAAAGAAGAAATTGAAGAAACATAGCTAAGAGCATAACTTAGCCCACACAACCTAGGAAATCTTGCATTTAAAGTATACCCTTTATAGAATCCATTGTGCTTAAATATTACATGTTTTACCAAACAGGGAACAATCTCATATTCCACACTTACTATAATGAGGAGGGAAAATGGTGAGGTATGGACAGTTTCAGCCTTAATTCTGAATTTCTTTGGTTCTATGATAACATAGGGTATGTCTACACAGCTAGAAGCAGACCGCTTGGCTTCAGAGTCTGTGCCTGAACGTTTACACAGCTATTATTAACACTGCTGTGTGAGCCTGAGTCTGTAGACCCAGAGTCTGTGATTCACCACCACGGGCTGTCTCTCACTGCACAGACTAACCCATAGTCTAAAATCAAAGACTATTGGTATCCTAAACAAGCAAACATCCATGCAGTGCTTGTCCTATAACGTCTAGGCCTGCAGAGCTTTGTGAACCTAAGTTCAACATCTAATAGTGAAATATTCTTACAATTCAAAAGAAACTGAACAGTATTTCGAATCAAAATATTGCTTCTATTTGACCACTGCTTTCTATATTCTGCTCAAGGTGAATTGTTTGATGGAAAGTATTGTCTCTACAGTAATAACCAGTGTAACTATAATAATCAGATGTTTTCTATTGATGATATATTTGATGAAAACACTTTATAAAACAATGCAGTTAAGCTAACCATCCCCATTTGTATCTCCCAGCTGCAATCACTTCATTTCATACTGTGCAATGTGGAACGCTTGTGTTGATACATCTCCATCTGGAAGATAAAGGGAAGAATGGCTGTTAAATAGCTCCCTTTTTAGATAAGCAATATTGTTTCTGAAATAGATGGAGACTGGATGCTAAGTTTCAGACTATCATGTCTGTCCTGCTGTTTATTCTGCTCAACTAAACTGTGTTTAAGCACACAGGTGGGTTTTTTCCCCAACAAACTATCTCCTTCCCAAAACACAGATCGCAGTAGTAGATCACATACTGCAGAATTCTTCATAATTTTAGCTATTTAAGGCTCACATATAAAAGAAATTAGGCAAGCAGTATGAATCCACCTTTTTTTTTTTGAGTGAGATTCCCTACTGTATTCCACTGAGGGATATGCACATGCACCCAGAGCCAGAGCTTTTCAAAACAGTATTGCTCATCAGTCTGCACATGCACCCTTGCCCTGCCATGTGGTTTTGCCCAAGGTGATAAAGAGCAGGGCAGACAAGACCATGTCTCCAGTTCCTTCTCACCACCACATGGCCCCCGTCAGAGCTTCTGCTGGCCTCTTGCCCTTGGTGACGCATTTTCCAAACTTTATAGAAAAACTGCTTTTAGTCTTGTTCATAGTTAAGATTTTGCTTTTACAGTAATTTTCTAGTTCCTAGAAGTTTTATAGGATTAAGGATTTGGGATGCCGCTTTGGCAGTTTTGGGGCCAAACAATTCCCTTCCACCCACTCCCCTTTCAGCACCAGGATCTGGGTACTGGATTATGCCAAAAACATCAGGATTCAAAGTCTGTGCTTCCTGCCCTTGCATGTTTCCCATCAGCAACAAACTCCAGCACTGTACTGTTTAGGGGAAGCCCACACTGCATCCAGGTGCAGTATCTGCCTCTTCTTCCCTTCTCCTACATGGGAAGGCCAAGCACTTCGCCTCAAAAAGCACCTCATGGAGGTTACCATGGGGCCGCAATCAGATCCTGGCAGGGGAACATCCACCCTGTACATCGGCCTGAACAATCTAAGAGCACTCCCCCTACCATGGAGCCTCTGTCCAGCTCCGTTGGTACCAGTGCTATGGACCCCACAGTAAGTCTTCCTCCAAATCCAAGAAGAATGCGGCAGCATCCATGAGTTCTGGCCACGGAGGTGCAATGTATTCCAAGGCTTACAAGAGCAGTAAGAGGCTGCTTATCTGTTCACTGGGTCCACCAGTCGTGGTTCTGGAACCATGTACCCATCCTGCTTCAGCTCCACTAGCATCCTGTGAATTGTTGATCAAGAGACACATCCTTTTACCAGTCCTGGTCCCAGCCAAAGACTGGGTATCACTAAGTCTGGGAAGACGCGGCAGTGCTCTCGGACCGCACAAAACTGTTTGCCCTGGAAAGAGAGGTCTCGGTGTGTTCTGGTGTGCCCAGCTGCTGGGAGGGCCCCCTCTCCTACATTAGATTTACTGCCTGTTGGCCACAGCCCTTTAATACATCCCCTTCTGACAGCACCACAGTTCATGTAGATTCCAGTTTTTCTGAGTCTGAGGATTCGGCTGTTTGACATGGTCTGCCACGTTCGTTCTGGAGACATGACTACCAGTGGGTTCCGGCGGCACTGTGGCAGTTCCCTCCGTTATCTCAGCCAAGGAGCCACTGGATTCCAGTTCCTTGGACACTGACACAACGGGATCAACAAGATGGCCATACTGGAGCTTATGGCCTCACTATTTTGGCACAGGAGGACTCTATTTCACCACCCAATCCTTCGTCGAGTAGACACTTGGAATCGGGGATAGATGGTGCCAAAGGACCTAGGGAGATTCCTTTTGTTGGCCCTACACGTGGCTGTGCCATCAACATCCTCCCGCCTCACCTGATGACTATCGTTGGTTTCAAGAGCTACTAGACAGGATAGCCAATGCTCTTGATACCACGAGTAAGTGGTGCTGAGTGTCCTGTACTTCTAGACATTCTGCACACAGGGATGAGGGCAAGCAGAGTCATCTAGATGATGTTGAGAGTAGGCCCTAGAGCAGGAGTTCTCAAACTATAGGTTGAGACCTAAAAATGAGTCGCAACTCCCTTTCAATCAGGCCCCTATTAGACTTGCTGGGAGGCAGGGCTGGGGCTGAAGCTGAAGCCTGAACTCTGCCCTCACTCAGGGTGGTGGGGCTCGGGACCTGGCTCTGCTCCCCCTGGGTCATGTAGCAATTTTGTTGTCAGATAGGGTCATGGTGCAATTAAGTTTGAGAACCACTGTACTAGATGGACCATTAGGCTGGCACAGTAGGGCCACTCATCTTCTAAAAGCTAAATTGATTCGACTGCTCCTGCAGTGCCTGGTATTAGAGGGGGACAGCGTCACCTGACAGCCTCATGTCAACGGCTCGCGGGAGGAGGGCGTAAATAAGCTGGGGGGGACAGTTTGGAGAGGAGGGAGGGAGCCTTATTTGCAAAACTAAGGAATAAGTAGGAGGGATGCTCAGAACAGGACCGTGGTTCTGTACCGCTAACAGTATGAACAGCGGCTCCCGTCCCCGTAAATCCAGGCTGCCCAACTCCAAGGCAGCCTCCCTCTACAATAAAAGAGCGTGGCCGTGGGGCCAGCCCCCCAGCGAAGTGTTGAGCGGGAAGGTGCAGAGCAGTCCTGTGGCAGAGCCCTGCAGCTGCAGTGACGGGCTCCGGCTGAGAGCGGTGCACCACACGCTGCCTGCAAGCAGGAGACGCCGGGGCTGCTGCAGCCGGCTCCGCTGCTCCCCGAGCCCCACCCTCTTGTCTCGCCGCTGCTGCAGCAGCCCGGCGGCGCGAGCGCTTCTCGCAGCTTTCGAGCAGCCCGGGCCGGCAGCGCCGCCTCGCGCACGGCCCAGACCCCTCCCCACAATGCACCGCGAGAGGCAGCCTTTGAAAAAGCGGCGCGGCTCGTTCAAGATGGCGGAGCTGGATCAGCTGCCCGACGAGAGTGAGTAGCGACCCCCGGCCCCGGCCCCGCTCTGCGGGGCACAGCTGCTCTGGGGCTCAGCCCGCCCCCGCCTGGCCGCCTCCCCCGGGCCGGGCCCGGATGCTGCGGGCGCTGCGCGGGGCCGGAGCCCGAGTCTCCTCCTCTTCCTCTGGAACCGGCCCGGCCCCCCCCGGTCCCGCCACCCCCTGCCCCGGCCGGGCGGGAGGGGCCGCCCAGGGAGCCAAGCCAGGCGACCCCCGGGTTCCCGCCCCTCCCCTCTGGCGGGCGGGGACCTGCACTCCGAGTTCGGGCGCAGCCTGACAGGCCGGGGCCACGGCCACACCCGGCCCACGGACGGGCCGCACCCGGGCCAGCGAGCCGCCTGTCAACAGATAGGGACGCGCCGTACAGCTGCGAGCGCCGATACTGCCCCTGGGCACAGGAAGCTGCTCCTGGACGGGGGTGCTCAGTGCCTGGGCCAGGAGCGCTGCACTGGGGGGATGGGACTCGGCCCAGGCAGAAGGGGGAGCACTTTGCATGGGGGGCACAATGAGTGCACTACATTGAACTGCGCACTGCTGTGCCCTGTATCTGGGGAGGTACTAATAGTGCACGTGGGGAGAGGGTGACACAAGAAAGTGTACTGCCACTAGGGGGGCTTGTGAGTGGGACATAATGACATGCATATTGTACGGGGGTGGGGGGGCACTACAATGACCCATGGAGATGACGGGGGGCGGGGTGGACAGCAAAGACACACATACACTAAAGGCTGTCTGACAGAGGCACCAGAGAAATGGGGGTCATGGAGACATGTAAACTGCATCAGGGCCATGCCAAGAATGGGGATACATACATGCTGGACAGTGACACACACTGCGTGTGGGGACAGATGCAAACTAAACATAGTAGATGGGAATATGAAGGCACACATGCTTACACTATATACAAAGACACAGACATGCACTGTATATGTGGATACAAATGAACATACAGAGAGGTTGATACATATGCTGTATGCTGTTTAGACTTGCTGCATGTGAGGTAATACCACATAAGGTGTGTGAGGTAATATCTCCTGTATTGGTAAGAAGAGCTCTGTTACTCTGAAGAAGAGTGTTTTGTTAGCCTGAAAGCCAGGGGCAGCTCTAGGTATTTTGCCTCCCCAAGCAGAGCAGGCAGGCTGCCTTCGGCGGCTTGCCTGTGGGAGGTCCCTGGTCCCACGGATTTGGTGGCATGCCTGCGGGAGGTCCGCCGAAGCCGCGGGACCAGCAGACCCTCCGCAGGCATGCTGCTGAAGGCAACCTGCCTGCCGCCCTCGCGGCGACCGGCAGAGCGCCCCCGCAGCTTTCCGCCCCAGGCATGTGCTTGGCATGCTGGTGCCTGGAGCCGCCCCTGCTGAAAGCTTGTCTCACCAACAAAGGTAAGCGATATTACCTCCCTCCATACTGCGTCTCTATATCCTGGGACCAATGTGGTTACAAAACCACTGCATATACAGATTGTGAAGAAACAAAACTACAGGGACAGACAAATAGAGATGTATGCTCGTTTGTAAGAGTTATGCATGTCTGTATATATATAGTTTGCACATCATACATATTAGAGAGGTAGCTGTGTTAAACTGGATTTGTAAAAGCAGCAAAGAGAGTTCTGTGGCACCTTATAGACTGACAAATGTATTGGGGCATGGGCTTCATGGGTGAATACCCACTTCGTTGGATGCATCCAACGAAGTGGGTATTCACCCACGAAAGCTCATGTTCCAATACGTTTGTTAGTCTATAAGGTGCCACAGAACTCTCTTTGCTGATTATACTATACATAGATATACAAATAGACACTGAAGAAAGGAAGCAGGAAGGCACAGAAAAATGGTAGGGCTAATTGAAAAGGCACAAGAGTTTATTCTATAAAACATGTAAGTCTCTGCAAGGTATATCCATTAAAAAGGAGCATATGATACAGCCTGTAAAGCATGCAATTGAAACTAGGAGGGCTATTTGAGAATTTGAAGCACAAATCAAAGATACTTAGAGAATTTCTTGTTTATATCTCAGAAGCAGAAAGGCAGGAGAATAGAGATTGCAAAGAAGCACTGGACAACAGGCTGGCAGATTGTCAGTGTAGAGAAGTACAGGGAATGTACATCAGAAATAACCATTTGAACTACTTATACACACTAGTGAGTTCTAAATGAACTGTAACAATGCAAGGAACGATCCTAAATGGTTTCATTTAGAACAGCCTGATGAAAACTGATGCACAGTGATGCTCAACCAAATAAGCAAAAATTTAGATTAGATTAAAACAAGGACAGAGCAATGGATTTCAACCTTTTCCCTTTGTGAACGCTTTCTTAAACAGAAAAAGTTTGGGACCCTCATCCCAGTTAGCCAGAAGAAAAGGAAGGTGTTCATGACCTCCAGACTGAGAACCCATGGGATAGAAAACAATATAAAAATATTATTATATGACTGTAGAAATCTGTGGCCTCACCTTCAATACATTGTTTCCCTATCTGACAAGATACAGCTTATGCAAGGTTACTATAGCCAGTCAGGAATGGAACTCCTGTCTCCAACATGGCAAACCTCAGTCATATCTACTATACCACATTGCCTTTCTGACTGACTGTTCCAACTTTGCTTATCCTATTTCTAACCAATATAAACCACACTCCTCTGCCAGCTGTAATTACTCCAGTAACTGAAATATTAAAGCTGTGAGCTGAGGATCTGACGGTCACAGTATTGAAATCCTGCTGCTCAACTGTGAGAGGATGGTGTGGTTGTGTATAATTCACGCATTAAGAATACCTCTTTAAAACTGATTTTGCACAGTAAATTAGTGTGTAAATTGCCAAAATGCATTTTTTCACATTTCAGTCGTGTGTCACACATTTTGTTTATTTAAACCAGGGGTAGTCAATAGGTGGACTGTGGGCCAAATCCAAACTGCCAGACACTTCTGAATGACCCAGAAATCTTTTTATATACTTATCATTGTTGGGTTTTTTTATTATTTTTCTCTGGAGTTTGTGTGTGAGAGAGAGAGAGACACCTCCCGTTTTTATCTGGTTCACATAGGGTAGAGCCTGTTACAGTTCCCAACTTGAAAGTATGGCTATTTAGCACAAGCTGTAAAACTCATGCCTTTAGCTCTGGAAATCTTTGGTTAATCTCTGGTGTCAGCCAAGGTAGTGGCTGTCACATATTGGCAGGTTTGAAGATGGAGAATTATGCTTTATTGTGTTAAGGTTGGGGGACTGAGGGGAGGGGGAAGCACAATAGGCAGACCTGCTGCTGCTGCTGCAGCTCCCATATTTATCTAATTTCCACAAGTCCATGAGAGGCTGAAGTATGTTTCAAGAGGTAAACAGTGGCACAAACTCCTTCATAGAGGTTCACTCCAGCTGTTTGGTTTTATAGCCACTGCTAAATATGGTGGGTTGCTCTTAGCATACTTAACTTTTTTAACAAGCATAAAATGATTATAAGAGATACTGAACTTTCTAAGGCTCGTTACAGTTTCTCACACCCTTCAGAAGGGTCAACACAGTTACGATGGGTTGTGCAGTGGAGTTTCTCCTTTTGGTTCCCAGGCAGGTATAGTTCCCCTTCTCCCTGACCCTTGGGAGCTATCCACTGATGTGTTTTAATTATTAAAAAAAAACACCTAGGAAACTAACACAAATAAAAACTGCTTTTAGTTTACAGTTAAGGTTGCATCAGTACACACACCATTCATCCAAAACCTTAGAAGTTCGAAAAGAAATTAAGGGATTCCTGTATTCCTTGCCACCCTTTATATTGCCTACAACACTGTCAATAACACGTTTTAACACTTCATAATACTTTCACTTCCATCTCCAGCATAAACTGAAAAACAATATGTACCTCAACTTCATCAAACTTGCACAAACCTTATTGGCAATGTGGTATATTGGTGTATATTTTATGTGACTAGTTTGGCACATCTGACTGTTGCACAATCCACATATTTGGCAAGTTAATATACTTTATGTAAGAGCTTGGTATTATTAGCAGTGCTGAGGTCACTGTTAAGGTTTTGGGTTCGAGTGGAAGTTTGAAGCTGGGATATGTATTACTTTTCAGTATCTGTTGAAAATGGAAGTGAAAACTTTATGGAGTGTTAGAATGTGTTATTGACATAGTTGTAGGAAATATGAAGTTAGCAAGAAATGCAGGAGGCTTTTTTCTTAACTACCTCTTTCTGTTTTCTTTGGACTTTGTTGGCTGGAATGTCACTTTAAGTAAGTGTTACTAAACATAGTTTTTGTTTGTGAATTAAGTATGAGACTGGAGGTGGAGAGACAGATGTTAAGAGTCCTGGTTCTGACACTGATTTTCTGTATAACTGGATATGTCACTTAACCTTTCTGAGCTTCAGATTCTCAATCTGTAAAATGAAAGTACCAACATCTACAAAATATTGTTGTAAATTGCTATAACAGTGCAAAGGATTACAGCAGTCAATGTCAGATAGGAGTAGAATGTAAGACCCCCATGCTTTCCGTCTTCTGCATGGCCCACTAACCCAAGTGTATTTCAGGAACGTTCGTTACATTTTGTTAGCTTTTTTTTCAGAATTTACTGTTGTGAATTTTCATATAAAATAGTTTGTAGTTAAACCCCTTGTTCTCTATGGCAAGATGGACCTAAATTCTACTTCATGATTACTGGTTTTTGCACTAGATGAGAAATTGTGCAGCAGCGTCATTTTTTTTTTTTAATGGAAGTTTTTTAAATCAATTTAAATGTGGCATTGAATACAGCTGGTAACCCTGTTATTTATTTGATAAGTTCAATTTATTATACACTATCCTGACATTTTTCAGTTTTGAATATGCCAAAGATTTTTATCTTGACAATGCCTAATTGCGTTCTAAAATTTGTCAGGGGGCTGGGGTAACTGGGCAGGAAACATTTGGGACTCCAAACAGCTGGAGAGATGTGGATGGGGGGCAGTTTGAAATTGTAAGATGAACACACTAGCTGTATGCTTTTGCTAGAATTATCATAGGTGAAGTAGTTAAACTATTATCTTCAGGTTTCAGATTTAATATTCCATTGAAATTAACATAGAGAAACTCACACTTCTGATTCATGGGTTCAGGCTGTCTGCAGACTCTGAAAGACAACAATGCAGCAATTTATACTCTTAATATTTTCAAGGCTTCACAGCTGGGAGAGCTAGAAAACTGAGAATGTGGCGCACATTTCTGTGACAAGAGGTAGAGTCAATGGCAGATCCTATAGCTGAAGAATCACAGAATACAAAGGGCCCTGATTATATTTCCTTAAAGATTCTGATCTGTAGCAGTAAATGTATTTCAGGCATAGTAGTCATTGGATTTGTATATTTAAGACTGCATCGTGTGCATAGTATGACTGCTACCCAAGGAATTATTGTGCTAATTTTTCTAAATGAATGCATTTGTTTTCATTTTATATCCTGGTAATTTTGGAACTCTGAGATAAATGTTTGATTTTGAAGTTCTGAACGTGGCATCGATTTCTATCCTTTTGAGAAGTAAGATTAAAAATAGCTGTATTCTTTAGTAAGATTGCTGCACCTCTTGTCTTATGCTGCTAGTGCTAGTCAGTCTAATTTGTAAAATACTGTATACGTATACTTGAGGCTGAGTGAATCGGGTGTTCTTTTATTACTGGGGTCCTTGAGCCAGTGTTGCAGTCTCTTGACTGAAAACTGTGGGAGTTCATGAGGAAAAAACAATTTTATGCTACCAGAAAGTATGAGGCATTGCTGTCAAGAGGACAAGTGCTACAAAAATAAATAAAATTTTACAATATTCAGCTTCTAAAATTGTGTAGTTTATTTAGGAAAATTTAAGACCATGTTGGGGTGTGGTTCCATGTAGTTTTCTTTCAGTCCTTGTAAATATACTTAGTAAACAGTTTTTAGGAAGACACTTACAATCCCTTACATGCTAGTATTAATATATTGATTAATTTGATTAAAATTTGATCTATGTAAACATTGATTATAATATGATTGGGAATGTCCAGACTCTACATAAATATTTTTGTTTGATCCACCACACCTCTGTCAAATAATTTTAAAAGCTACTATATTTGAAAAGCCTACGTAAAAGTTGTTTTAATTCACTTGCTTGCTCTTCAGACTTTGAGTAGCAGCTGCAAAGTAACAGGCCGTTCCTAGAGCTGTGAATAGTTCTGATGGCATTTCTATAGTGTGATGCATAAGCAAGGAAGTTGTGTACTGTCAGCTTCTGTTTTTTTCACAATGAATGTATTACTTTTTAAGTATGGTGGTGTGACAGTCTTATTCATCCTCAATATAGGTACATTACCGATAGCAGAATTATATCATCCATGTTCCTCAGCCACTTCTGGGTGAGATCATAGTTCAGTTTCCAGGTCTGTTCAGGCTTGGTATCTCTACTGAGGCTAGCCATAAGGGGTTATAATTAGTATTTACAGTGATGGTGGTTTGAAGAAATGGCCATCAGTAGTATATACCAGTAATAACCGAACTGATACCACATTGCTACATATTACTTTCCAGCCATCAAATTATAATAAGTTTTGCCTCTGTCTACGGTACAAGCACAACTATGTTTTCTAACTCTTTCTTTGACCTGCTTATAACACACATGGTTGAGTTTTGTTCAACTGTATCAACCCTGTTTGCGTGTGCATAGCTGTCGCACTGCCTGTGTTTGTATCCAGGCATTCTGGGAAAATCTGGGAGCTATCCCATCTTGAATCACTAGGGCATAGGTCTTGGAGGACATCTAGCAGAGTGACACCAACAGTACATAGAATAATGCACATTGGTTTATCCTCCACCGCAGAGAACAGGGAGAAAGGACAAGCCAAACTAGTTGCACTGATCTGACTAGGGGATCCCATCTCTGATGTGACGAAAAAAGCATGCCCACTTAATTACAGGAAGAGATCCATCTGAGGCCACTAGCAGGAATGAAACTCTGAGTTATCCTGGTTACTCCTAGAGTATTACTATGTTGTATGTGGACAAAAAACATCTAAAGCCAACCATGACATTGATTACAAACTTATTTGAAAGTTGTAATGTCACTGCTGGTCAGGGCTGGATTCAAACAGGATAGCAACCTAGAGGAGAAAGGCTTTCCATCCTTCTGTCCCTCATCTGAATTCTATAGTCCCCTTTTTTGATTGTGCATGCATGTTATCTAGGTTTGCTAACAAGGAAGAACAAAAGCTGTAGATATTAAAAAGTTTATTTTCAAAGTCTCAGTTGGATATTACAAGTGATAGTTTAAAACACTAGGAGGGCTCTCCCAAAACTATTTTTAAACAAGCACTCATCAGTATTTTTATTTTAAATAAACGTGTAGGACCAGCTGTGAAAATGGCTTAATTTAAACTTCAAATACACTAGTTTGTTTCACATGGGTATAGGTAGAAAATTGTGTCAAAGCCTCTACACTTTATGAACCTGCTTAGTTCAGTTTTAGGTCAAAAAGAGGAGAAGGATAATCACTATCAAAACTGTACTTTTTTCATTGGGGGAGAAGTAGTGTTAAGCAAGTCCTTTGTGTGCATCTTGGAATCTCAAAGACCCTACCCCACGTTAGATCCGTCTTTCTTTCATAGAAGATGGTCTAGTTTCCGTCTGAGCCCATTAACGTTGCTCACAGATCATCTTCATTGTAAGCCTTCTTAAGTGATCTCCTGGGCTGAGAGCAAAAGATTAGACCTAGAAACTGAACCTTAGTGCTGCATGTGGTATCTGAGATCGCTAACTTCAATACTAATGGACCGGCCCATGAGCCCCATCCTGAATATAGGAAGAGCCATGCTGGATCAGACTAATAGTCCATCTGATCTAATATTTGGTCTCTGATAATATACCAGATGTTTCAGAGGAAGTTCAGAAAACTTCATAGTGGCTATTAGGGAATAGTCCTCAGAGGAAATTTTTTTCTAATTTCCCTGTTAGTAGTTGGTAGGATGAATAAAAACTGATTGATTTAAAAACTAAAAAAAATTAAAAAGAAAAGTGTATTTAATGTAAAGATATTTAAAATTAAATTTGAAATTGTAATTATCTACGTTAAGGCCAAAAAAGTCAAACTGCTGTACTGATGGAAATCGCTGGCTAAGTATCTGTAACCAGAGTTTGTTGAAATGCAACCAGCTTTTGACAGCAGTAGCCTCTTCTGCAGATGAAGAGAGAATATTTTCTTTCTTTCATTTTATTCATCTAGTTCTGTTCTGTGATTTGTTGTTCAACATTAAGATGCCATTTGGGAGTTGAAAAAGAAGGAAAACTTGTTTTCCTCTTCCAATCTATAAATACAAGCTAAGGGCATGGCTACACTTGCAGATGTGGAGCACTTTGAGTTAAACCAGCCTTCATAGAGCGCAGTAGGGAAAGCGCTGCAGTCTGTCCACACTGACAGCTGCAAGCGCACTGGAAGGACCACAATTGCGGCACTTGCAGTGGCATTGGGAGTGGTGCATTATGGGCAGCTACCCCAGCATGCAAGTGACTGCAATGTGCTTTTCAAATGGAGGAGTGGGGTGGAGTGTGACAGGGAGAGTATTGTGTGTATGTGGGAGGGGAGAGAGTGGGTTTTTGGGAGGCTGAGAGCATGTCAGCATGCTGTTTTGTAAGTTCAGAGGGCAGCAAACACTCCTTCCCTCCCCCCTGCCTCTCTCGCTCACAGCATTCCACGCTAATGGTTGCTTTGTCTTGGAGCAGATAAGCAGCTGGCTGTCAGAAATGGAGCTTTCAAAGGGCATTTCATAAACAGATAGTTAAGGGTTAATGCCTCTTTTACCTGTAAAGGGTTAAGAAGTTCACCTAGCCTAGCTGACACCTGACCAGAGGAACCAATGGGGGAACAAGATGTTTCAAAAGGAAGGAGGGTTTTTTCCTTTGTTTAGTTTTCAGTTTCAGCTGGAGTGAAAAAGATCAAGGAACCAGCCTCTTATCAGAATAGTAAGTTTTAGAAAGGAATAAATAGGTTTGTTTTTTTCTTTGTAACCTGTCTTGTGCAATTAGAGGTAGAATCAAATTGGGTATTTAGGTATTTTCATTGGTGTACTAAGTTTTTGTCCAGGGGAACATCCTCAGTGTTTTGAATCTGTTGTCTGTGAGAGTAGCTGGTATGCTAATCTCTCCCAGAGGGTTTTCTTTTACCTTTCTTTTCTTTAATTAAAAGCCTTTTTCTTAATACCTGATTGATTTTTTCCTTGTTTTTAGATCCAAGGGGGTTGGATCTAAATCCACCAGGAGTTGGTGGGAGAAAGGAGGAGGGATGGTTAATTTCTCCTTGTTTTAAGATCCAAGGGGTTTGGATCTGTGTTCACCAGGAAATTGGTGAAGTCTCTCAAGACTACCCAGGGAAGAAAAGTAGTTCTTGTGAGCGGTGGCAGCGATACCAGATCTAAGCTGGTAATTGAGCTTAGAGCTTCTCATGCAGGTCCCCCACATCTGTACCCTAAAGCTGAGAGTGGGGAAGGAACCTTGACAGGGCATATCCGCATTCCTGCTGCGACTCAAAACAAAGACAATAGTGGCCACTTGACATAAGGGGATAATGGGACATTTCCGGAGGCCAATCAGAGCTCAGTAATGCAACACCTCATTCACACTGGCGCCGCGGCGCTCCAGTGGGGACACAGCAAATGTTATTCCACTTGCCGAGGTGGAGTATCAGCAGCACTGTAGCTGTGGAGTCAAAGCGCTCTATGTGCCTTGCAAGTGTAACCAAGCCCTAAATGTTGAAAAGATTGAGATCTACTAGTTTTAAAATTGTGAAGAACGCGGTGACCAGAAACAATCTCTTCGATTCTCTATTGTTTAATACATCAGTTAGTTTTAAATGCAAAACATGTTTTGATAAACTTCTTTTTTAATGTATTCAGCATATTTAAGATAGTTTTATTTAGCTAATAAAAACAAATTTAAAATGCTTTTTTTGTGCGTTGCTTGACTTGCAATTTTCATCCAAGAGTTTGACATTAATTTTTTATTTGTGATTTATCGCCTAGTAAATAAGTACATAATAAAAAAAGTAAATTAAACCTGTGAATACATGTTAAGATATATAATTACTTAAATAAATGTGTAGCTATAGTGTAACCTCTTGGATAGCCACTTTTTTTTTTTTGTGGTTATCTTTAGGTGAAAAATCTAAATCTTTAGGAAAATAACTAAAAAGAACAAATGCAAAACAATATTAAAATTGATGATTTTGAATTAGATCAAGGTTTATTGCTTGCTGATTTAACTCATGATTCATAGTAATTTAAATCAATCCACCTGATTGTCTTAGGGCCTGAAGTATGAGAATTCATATCCACTACTGAAAAAATATTATATATGATGTATCTTCTCATCATCCACATTAATGCCTAATCCCTTTTGAAATCTTGCAAGCTCTTGGCCTCAGTGATTTCTTGTATTAGTGAGTTCCAGAGGTGAATTATGCATCTTGATGTTTTTTTAATTCACAGGCAAACTGTCAAAAAACAGGACAGGTGCCCCAAACTGGTGTATGTTCTATAATCAGATTTCTCCAAACTAGTGACAAATGTGAACTCTGGACCAATATACCAATCTTACTGTGGAGTCACAGACAATCTCCTAGATTCTCCAGTCTCTTGCCACCCAGGCAAACTGAGCTTTGTGATAAACGAAAAACTGTACCACATCAGATTGCTCCCAGTCCAAAGGGACCAGTCACTTACCCCAGATCAATTGGTACTCCAGATCTTACACCAAAGACAATTGCTGGCAGCCAGTTCTATAGTAAACTAACTATAGGTTTATTAGCTAAGAAAAGTAAATGAGCTATTGAGAGGTTAAAGAAGGTAAAATATGTTAACAGGTGAATCACAGTTTGTAATTCCAAATGGTAGCAATGATGTAATAATCTGCCTGTTTCCTAAAAGTGTTTTGGGGGTACTCAGATTATAATATATGGAGATATACCTATCTCCTAGAACTGGAAGGGATTTCATAGATTCATAGACTCTAGGACTGGAAGGGACCTCGAGAGGTCATCGAGTCCAGTCCCCTGCCCTCATGGCAGGACCAAATACTGTCTAGACCATCCCTGATATACATTTATCTAACCTACTCTTTAAATATCTCCGGAGATGGAGATTCCACAACCTCCCTAGGCAATTTATTCCAGTGTTTAACCACCCTGACAGTTAGGAACTTTTTCCTAATGTCCAACCTAAATCTCCCTTGCTGCAGTTTAAGCCCATTGCTTCTTGTTCTATCATTGGAGGCTAAGGTGAACAAGTTTTCTCCCTCCTCCTGATGACACCCTTTTAGATACCTGAAAACTGCTATCATGTCCCCTCTCAGTCTTCTCTTTTCCAAACTAAACAAACCCAATTCTTTCAGCCTTCCTTTGTAGGTCATGTTCTCAAGACCTTTTAATCATTCTTGTTGCTCTTCTCTGGACCCTCTCCAGTTTCTCCACATCTTTCTTGAAATGCGGTGCTCAGAACTGGACACAATACTCCAGCTGAGGCCTAACCAGCGCAGAGCAGAGCAGAAGAATGACTTCTCGTGTCTTGCTCACAACACACCTGTTAATGCATCCCAGAATCACGTTTGCTTTTTTTGCAACAGCATCACACTGTTGACTCATATTTAGCTTGTGGTCCACTATAACCCCTAGATCCCATTACTGCCGTACTCTTTCTTAGACAGTCTCTTCCCATTCTGTATGTGTGAAACTGATTGTTCCTTCCTAAGTGGAGTACTTTGCATTTGTCTTTATTAAACTTCATCCGGTTTACCTCAGATCATTTCTCCAATTTGTCCAGATCATTTTAAATTATGACCCTGTCCTCCAAAGCAGTTGCAATCCCTCCCAGTTTGGTATCATCTGCAAACTTAATAAGTGTACTTTCTATGCCAACATCTAAGTCGTTGATGAAGATATTGAACAGAGCCGGTCCCAAAACAGACCCCCTGCAGAACCCCACTTGTTATACCTTTCCAGCAGGATTGGGAACCATTAATAACTACTCTCTGAGTACGGTTATCCAGCCAGTTATGCACCCACCTTATAGTAGCCCCATCTAAATTGTATTTGCCTAATTTGTCGATAAGAATATCATGCGAGACTGTATCAAATGCCTTACTAAAGTCTAGATATACCACATCCACTGCTTCTTCCTTATCCACAAGACTCGTCATCCTATCAAAGAACGCTATCAGATTGGTTTGACAAGATTTGTTCTTTACAAATCCTACCACCTTCCAAGTGTTTGCAGATGATTTCCTTAAAAAATCAAGTCCAGTCTCCTTCCTTCACTAGCCAGACCAAGTACTGAGTTTGCCCCAGATCCCTAAATGGCCCTCTTAAGGATTGAACTCACAACCCTGGGTTTAGCAGGCCAATGCTCAAACCACTGAGCTATCCCACTCCCTATTATGTTTGGGGATCTCGGCTTTGCATCTGGTACACTGCCCTGTAAGAATTCAAATAGAGATAAAGGATCTTTCCATGAATCCAATTTATAGTGGCTTCTCACAGAAATTGAGCAGTATCATTACCCACATGGGCTTTTCCTTTGATGACAATGAGTGAGGAATGCATTTAGAGTCCTTGACTTCAGTCATCACCCACAATGACCACTTGCTTTGAAATTAGCATTTGATGTTAAAGTTCTTATTTGCATTCCAAAATATTTTTTTCCTTTGCGTTATTTAGCCCTGGTCTACACTATGAGTTTAGGTCGAATTTACCAGCTTTAGATCGATTTAACCCTGCACCCATCCACCCAACGAAGCCATTTTTGTCGACTTAAAGGGCTCTTAAAATTGATTTCTGTACTCTTCCGCAACGAGGGGATTAGCACTGAAATCGACTTTACTGGGTCGAATTTGGGGTAGTGTGGATGCAATTCGATGATATTGGCTTCTGGGAGCTATCCCGGAGTGCTCCATTGTGACCATTCTGGACAGCACTCTCAACTCAGATGCACTGGCCACATAGACAGGAAAAGCCCCGCAAACTTTTGAATTTCATTTCCTGTTTGGCCAGCATGGCAAGCTCAGAGGTGACCATGCAGATCTCATCAGCAGAGGTGACCATGGAGTCCCAGAATCGCAAAAGAGCTCCAGCATAGACCAAACTGGAGGTAGTGGATCTGATCACAATATAGGTAAAGGAATCCGTGCTATCAGAGCTCCATTCCAAAAGATGAAATGCACAAATATTTGAGAAAATCTTCAAGGACATGAAGGACAGAGGTCCGCAGCAGTGCCGCCTGAAACTTAAGGAGCTCAGGCAAGCCTACCAAAGAACCAGAGAGGCAAACAGCGTTTAAATGTCCAAATGCACATTCTACCACCATTCTGCACTTACTCAGCCCTATAGTTGAACAGCTCCTGACTACTGTCCAGGGTGCCTGTGTATGGCTTCATGAGCCATGGCATTAAGGGGTAGGCTGGGTCCCCAAGGATAATTATAGGCATTTCAACGTCCCGAGTGGTTGTCTGCCATTGCTGTCACAGAGAGAGGGGTGACAGATGACATGGCTTACAGGTTTGGCTTACCAGGAATTAAAATCAACAAAGGGGGCAGGTTTGCATCAAAGGAGAAACACACACAACTGTCACACCAAAGCCTGGCCAGTCATGAAACTGGTTTTCAAAGCTTCTGTGATGCGCAGCATACCTTGCTATGCTCTTCTAATCACAAACAGCCTAATCAGCAAACAGCACCAGCGAGCTTGTAGACGTCCAAATGCACATTCTGCCACCATTCTGCACTTGCTCAGCTTATAGTTGAACTGCTTCTTACTACTGTAAGCATGAGCCATGGGAGCAAGGGGTAGGTTGGGGTAGGTGCGACCGTGCGGTACTGCCGGCTGGGAGAGCAGCCTGAGGCAGAAGCCTCCAACTTGCATAATTTTCCAGTCAGGACTGAATCTCCATTAGATAAAACTTAAAGAAGAGAATGACCTGGAGTCACTCCTATTTATGTCCAGGTGCCCCTGACCGACCTCACCAAGGTCTGCCAGGAGCATCCAGGAGACAACGGCTAGCAGTTATACTGCACCATCGACTACTGTGAGGGCAAGGAGCTGCTACTGTGTAGCAATGCAGTACCGCGTCTGCCAGCAGCACGCAGGAGATGTACAGTGACAGTGAGCTGAGTGGGCTCCGTGATTGCTGTGGCATGTTGTCTGCACAGGTAACGCAGGAAAAAAGGCGAGAAATAATTGTTTGCCATTGCTTTCACGGAGGGAGGGGGGGGCTGATGACATGTACCCAAAAACACTCAGAACAATGTTTTTGCCCCATCAGGCATTGGGAGCTCAACTCAGAATTCCAATGAGCGGTAGAGACTGCAGGAACTGTGGGATAGCTACCCACAGTGCAACGCTCTGAAAGTCAACACTAGCCTCAGTACTGTGGACCCACTCCACCGACTTAATGTGCTTAGTGGGGAGACACACAATCAACTGTATAAAATTGATTTCTAAAAAATCGACTTCCGTAAAATCCACCTAATTTCATAGTATAGACATACCCTTAGTTACAGAGGTATACACAATGTAAAAGTTTGCCATTCCATTATAACAAGATATAGATAAGTGAACCACAATACAAGTAATATTCCCCTAGTTTTCATGAAGTTTAAACATCTGAATACGCACTTATACATTTAACGTCTGATTTATACTAATACTCCTGTGAATTGGCCAGGCTTCAGACCTGAGCTGACCCCTGTTTTGCTAATGTTGCAGATACCATCTTTAATTACAAGAACACATCATGCTATTATTTTTCTATCTTCTTTCAGTTTACAGGATGAACAGTGTTTCAGGGTTTTGTGTAGTGAATGAGATTGTGTTTTCTTTAGAACCCCTGCCTCATTTGTTGAAGAAGTTGGAAGGTGTGTAGCTAATGAGGCATGGGATCAGAAAGGATAGTTTGTGATTAAGGCAGTTGAAGCCACACTGGAGAATTTAATGCTATCCCTGCCTCTGCCACAGAATTCCTATGTGATTTTGGGCAAGTCCCTTAAAACAAATTTTTACAGTTGACCACAAACTGAGTGTCTTTTTTAGTTCTTAACTTGAGACCTGTGACCTGATTTGTAGAAGTGATCATCAAGTCCCCTCTGGGCCTTGAAATCTGTGAATCTACTGGATCTCTGGGAGGGGAGCATTGTACCACAGAGACAACTTTCCATCCTATCATCCCCCTGCTTGTTCCCCAAGATTGAAAAAGCAAAAGAAATCCCTCCCCTTTTTTAATTTAATTGTGGAACCTTGTTAGACTAAATTCTGCCACAAAATGGTGACACTCTAATAATGTTTACATGTTCTAAATAAAACAGTATCAAATATGTGCATCCACATGGAAATGTGTGTTTCAGAAGTAAGGTTTGCCTGCAGTTGGATACATTTATTTATATAGCTCTCAGTTCAAGGAGCATTGTGGATGTAAAACTAAAGGGAATAATTAAAATTTAAATATATGTCTTCAATGCTTACTGAGCCGTACCTCACACAATACTGCACGTTGTGTTGTGAAGAGCATACTGGATTCACCCACTCAGTAGTTAAGGAGTTAATTTCAGAATAGTTCCCTGCTTCTGAAGAAAAATATATAATTGATATGTAGCTATTGCACCAGTTGTGAAACAACTTTGAAAAATATGATGTATATGGACTTTTTTTTTTTTTAATTAATTGCAGGTTCTTCAGCAAAAGCACTTGTGAGCTTGAAAGGTAAGAAATAAATACAATGTATTCTTTAGGTGTGGTATAAATGAGAGACGTAAATTGACTTCAGATCATAACTAGAGTTTCTGGTTTCAGAAAGCCTCTCCAAAGGAAAATTATGAAGATAGCTTTTATAAAATATATGCTGATTGTTTTATTTTAGATATCTGTAGACTGAGTAGTTTGATACTCACTAGTCAAACTCTACTTATATTGCAGCCTCTTTGGGTGCTGCTTTTGAGAATGAGACCCTTTGGAGTGCCATTTCTGAAATAGGTGCTTCCACTTTAAGTACTGCCTAGACATCAGGTCTGACATGAAATTTGAGGTAATTTTTCCTTTCTTGGGGATGAGAGAGAAGGATTATCAGTGGGACCTTTACTTATGATGGAATTTATATTGTAAAGGAAATTTGTAATCTCACTGTCTTCTACCAATAACTAGTGGGCCAACGCAACAGAGCTATTGCTTATATTATCTTAACATTGGAGAAAAATTCTATATATGCATATTGCATCAACATTTAGAATCCTTCCGCTCTTCCTAGTGCCAGAAATGTTGCTATATCTTATAAAGTCCCCATTTACACTAGGGAGAAAACCTGTTTACTGAACCAGTTTTAAACAGTCTAAATTTTGGTGCAGGCAATTTAGATCACTCAGTTTTATTGTGCAGCACATGTCCATTCAAAAATCATTTTCTAGAGCACGTTTTGTGAGCAGTCATGCTGGGCAAATTGTGTTTATAGCCTAAAAAGTTCTAAACTGTTTAAAAACAATTTTGCTAATACCGTTTTGTTCCCAGCATAGATTAAAAGCTATTTTATGGCAAAAGGAATGCCTGAGCATACTAATTTCACACTGACATGATCAAAATGGATTCCAGGAATACTGTCTATGGAAGAAATAAATTCTATAGTCAAATATCTTCTGGAAGAGCTTAACTTTAAAGGGAAAATGTCAATTAGTTACAGGCCAAATATTTATCTATTTTAAAATTATTATAATTAGATGTGAAATGTTCTCTGAATTCTAAACCATAGACTCATAGAATATCAGAGTTGGAAGGGACCTCAGTAGATCATCTAGTCCAATCCCATGCTCAAAGCAGGACCAATCCCCAACTAAATCATCCCAGCCAGGGCTTTGTCAAGCCTGACCTTAAAAATCTCTAAGGAAGGAGATTTCACCCAGGTACCCTATTCCAGTGCTTCACCACCCTCTCAGTGAAAAAGTTTTTCCTAATATCCTAAACCTCCCACACTGCAACATGAGACCATTACTCCTTGTTCTGTCATCTGCCACCAATGAGAACAGTCTAGATCCATCCATCCGGAGTCAGGAGATCCTGGAGAACCCTGGCTTCCATTTCAAACTTTAATATGTTTTAGCCCTGGGAGCTGGGACGTGAAGCTGGAGCCAGGTGAGCTCACAGCCCCAGAGAGACGAGCTGTGCATTAGCATTTCCAAGCTGGTAGTTTTCAGCCACTCTCATGGTTTTCAGAGCCTGATATGATTTTCACCTCCTGGCGCTGCACACACCTGCTCCAGACCCCGGCAGGACAGGCACCAGCCCAGGGCAGGGCAATGATGAGCAGTGTTTCTCTGTCACCACAGCCCCCAGAGGGGAGCAGAGAGCACAGCCCAGGCAAAGGCAGCCCCTGCAGAGCCCTTGTTCAAAGTCAGGCCCAGCACGCTGCATGTGGCAGGACTGAGAGGCCTGGCCTCGGGCACACCTGTGCCCCACACTGAGCCACCACAGGTCCCCATGGCACAGCACCAGTGGGGCCATCAGCACCTGGCTGGCAGCTCATTAACCCCTCCACTGCCGAGGGAAGCTGCCAGCTCCCATGGAAGGAGCCCTGCCATGGCAGCTAATTCCCCAGATCCGCTGGCTTTCTCTCCTATTGGTCTCAGTTCCTGCCCAGCCCTGTCACTGGGCCAGCTGAATCCCACGCAGCCAGCCCTACGGAGGGGCATATAGGGCCAGATCCCACTGGGTATAAGGCAACACAGCAAACACCACGGGAGGCTGATTCACACTAGCTGAGGATCTGACCCTTTGTCAATACTCTGCCCTCACACAACAGAGCAGGAAACCCCAAACCTGCCCCAAGGGTGCTGTGCCTGGCTCCTGGCTCTTTCTGCCCCAGTCTGGCTGATCTGTGTGCTAGCGGGACTGACCCACAGCTGGCATGTGCTGTGGGATAGTGCTTCCACCCCCACCCCCGAGGATCAGTGATTTACCAGTCTTTGTTATTTCTTCAAAAATAAATGCACCTATCTGTCCTATAGAAATGTAAGTAATAAAACAATACCATTCATTATATAAGGCCCACAGTATATTAAATGGTGCTTCAAAAGTTAACAAACTATATTTCAAGAGCTATTATGCTGTCCTAATTGATGAGCATAAGCAAGGTAATAATGGAAATATAGTAAAGATACCATCTGTGCAGGAGTATCACTCCTGGATCTCATTTTGTAGTGTCAGATAGGTAGAATTTCCAACATTTGGAAGATTATTTTTGGCCCCCTAAGGAGCATGGTAGAAGATAGAAGCATGAATCAGAATCCTACTCCTCCTTGACTAGTGATGCATCAACAACAATGTGTGTGGGGAAACAGAGGGTCTGGCTCATTCTCCTTCCTGTTACTGGTGCCCTTGTTGAGCCAAAATTTTCAGAGCTTAGTAAGACCTATTTTTAAAAGGTCTTTTTTAAAAAAGACTTATCTGTATAAACTGGCTTTATATTCCAGTGTGATTCTGTGGTAGCTGCAATATAGCTATCCAGATGGGTGTCACAATGGAGGTGAAGCTAGATGGACTTCATGAGAGACAAACATTGTGATGGGAAGAAATGTTCTGAATGTCTCATAGCCTGGTTAGTGGAGGCATTCAGCATAATTGGCTGAAGATGATGGAGTTTTAAACCCTTAGCATTGCCATTTAAGAAGACATTACAAACAGTGAAGGGAAAAAAAATCGTTAAAGTAGTGTTTGAGAGTATACTGCTGCCATTTTGACCATAGTTAAATTTTAAAAATGCATTAATAATATGTCACTGTTCATGACAGAGGGAAGTTTATCCAGCACATGGAATGAAAAGTACAGTTCTCTACAGAAAACACCTATTTGGAAAAGCAAGAACGCTGGTTCTGCTGTAGAAATGGTAAGAAGTAAATATTTATATGCTTGTGATTAAAAAAAAGTCAATTAAGTTTAGGGTTCATATAGTAACGGCATACAGTCATTCATAGTCACAGATCAAGTGATCTGCTTAAAAATGTATTTATTTCACAATTTGTGAATATCATCTAAGTGAATATCCTTTATGAATAAAGTAGCTTATACAACTCTAATGTGAAATGAAAGCATGTTTTATAAATAAATATGAAAATTAAATTGGTAACCAGTTTCAAGTTTTAATGAACCATTTTTAATTATTTGCTACCTTTTTGTTTGTGTCTGTACTATAAAGAACATAAGAATTGCCACTCCTGATCAGACCATCTGATCTGCCTATTCTAATATTCTGCCTCTGGCAGTGAAGGGTTATTGGTGCTTTAGGAAAATCCGATAATGCACTTACATTATTGTGCCATTCTGTGGGGGATGTTCTAATAAAAATGAATGCATAGAAGCAGAGTTTCCTGCAACATTTGGAGGGGGCGGGTATTGGGAGAAGTTTAACAAGTTAAAAAAGAGCTGCTATTTAAAACAAAAAAGCAAAACTGCTTTTATGAAATGTTTTGCAGCCTATCAAGTGATTTCCCTTTCTTTTGATCTGACCACATCTTGCCCTCTTTAAATCTTCTCCATTGCATCAAGTTCAAGCTTCTTGTGATCACCATCAACTTCCTACATAACCTACTTATTTTGTTGTGTACAGCATTGTCTCCTAACCCCTCTGAGTTGGCCAATTTCATTCTGCCAGTGTTATCAGTCTTGATTCCCTGTTTGTCCGTGGCACCCTCTCCCATATACACAACATCTTTTATGAACTAGTATGCAGAGCCTCTTCTCTCTGAACTCCCTCCTGAAGACCACTTCCTCCACAACTACCACAAGAAACTAACTGACTAAATTATCTATTTATTTGTTCGTTTTATTTTATGAGCGAACTGCTCATTTATCTTGAGGGAAGTGATGTATTGTTAGGAGGAATTCTGTTCAGTTCTATGCATAAACTTATACCACTCTCCCCATCATAGTAGGTCAAAAAAGGCACCTTATTCTTGGAATGGAAAGTGATGAGGTTTGTGATAGTCCTTAGTTCCAGGGGAAGTTCATTCCACAGTCTCAGGCTGGCCCCTAAAAAAGCTGTGTCTCCTGCACAGATGAACTTTGCACTTGTACCAGATGAGCAAAGTTGTTGACCCTGATTGTCATCCTGGGGCTTCGTGTGAACTTTTAGATATCCTGGATCCAGGCCCTTGAACACCTAAGAAAAGGACTGAGACTTGAACTTGACTCAGTATTCTATGGAAGGTCAATGTAGAAAACAGAACAGGTTTGATGTGCTCACAGTAGCCTGTGTTGCAGAGGAGATGTGCTCTACTAGTTGCAGTTTCCTAAGCACTGAAGAGTTCCTGCCAACAACATAGTTCAGGTGAGAGCTGATGGAAGCATCAATAATAATTGAGGTCAGGTTGTATTCCTCCAGGATGAGATGGAGTCTCTTTGCTGACCAAAGATGGTAGAAAGCATTACTCACAAATGCTGTTACACAAGAGCTTAGCAGCAGTGAGGAATCGGAGGTGACTCCTAAACTATTAACTGAATTAACCAGTGGTGGGTGTGTGCCATCAACCAAAGGAAACTGCACTATGGCTGCAAACTCTTAATGCTTTCCTCTGTCCATCGGCATAACTTCTGTCTCAGTCAGGTTCGCCTTTAACCAGCTGTTCTTCATCCATTAGCTAATCTCATCCAAGCACTGGGACATCTTGATGGTAGTTACCAAATTCATGGCCATGAAAAATGCATCATGGACCGTCAAATCCAGTCTCCCCCTGTGAAATCTGGTCTTTTGTGTGCTTTTACCCTATCCTATACAGATTTCATGGGGGAGACCAGCATTTCTCAAATTGGGGGTCCTGACCGAAAAGGGAATTCCAGGGGGTCACAGGATTATTTTTGTGGGGGGTGTCATGGTATTGCCACTCTTACTTCTGAACTGCCTTCAGAGCTGGGCAGCTGGAGAGTGGTGGCTATTGGCCAGGTGCCCAGCTCTGAAAACAGCGCTCTGCCAGCAGCAGTACAAAAGTAAGGGAGTCAGTACCATACCAGGCCACCCTTACTTCTGTGCTGCTGCCTTCAGAGCTGAGTGGCCAGAGAATGGCGGCTGCTGACTGAGGGCCCAGCAGAAGCACAGAATAAGGGTGGCAATACCATACCAAGCCATCCTTACTTCTGTGCTGCTGCTGGCAGTGGCTCCGCCTTCAGAGCAGACTCCCGGCCAGCAGCCACCACTCTCA
The DNA here is from genome assembly GCF_007399415.2 of Gopherus evgoodei. Taxonomy (NCBI): domain Eukaryota; kingdom Metazoa; phylum Chordata; order Testudines; family Testudinidae; genus Gopherus; species Gopherus evgoodei. The sequence goes on from NC_044324.1 coordinate 170,482,798, forward strand.
AGCTGCCCAGCTCTGAAGGCAGTGCTGCCGTCCGCCTCAGCACAGAAGTAAGGGTAGCAGTGCCGCAAACACCACCCCCCGGAATAACCCCTTCGACCACTCCACAACTCCTTTTTGGTTCAGGATCCTTACATTACAACACCATGAAATTTCAGATTTATATAGCTGAAATCATGAAATTTACAATTTTTAAAATCCTATGACCAGGAAATTGACCAAAATGGACCATAAATTTGGTAGGGCCCTAGTGATAGTGATATGGTCATACTTGGTGATAAATAGAACTGTGTGTCATCTGCATATTGCTGGCACTTGAGTTAATATTAGTACCCCTTTTGACCTGAGGGCTAGCCAATAATTTAGGGTATACTAGGTTGTTCCAGTTAAGAAGAAAAATTGGTGATTGGTGTTTCTTAGGCCTTGTCTACGCTGTCACTTAGTGCTGAAACTTTCCTCACTCAGAGGTGTGAAAACTGTAAAGTGGCTGTGTAGATAGTGCTACAGCGCTGGAAGCCACTTCCCTCGTGGATTTTTTTTGTTTTTTTTTACAGTGCTGGGAGAGCTCTCTCCCAGTGCTGGAGCTACGACTACACTGCAGCTGTGTAGACAAAGCCTCCGATGTAGTTCTGTTTATTTACAAAGAATGTGCCTTTTTTCCTGAACACAGAAGGAATCAAATAGCAGGAAACAGCTTCTTTGGCTCTCAGCACCAGGGACACTCTTGTCAGTCAACACCTCTGAGCCAAAGAACCACTCTCCAGGTTTCATTCAGGGTCACACACTATTTTCAGCTGCTCCTATAGGCTAGCTCTCTGGTCCTTAGTGTTCTACCCACTCACTCACTCACAGACAGACTTACCCAGCTAAGGCCCTCTACTCACACAAAACTCCAGGCTATGTTCACAAAACTTACCTTAGGTAAGGACTTGTGATTCATTTATCCTTACAGTTATATTAATGGAAGGGTGAGTTCACACTCCTCAATCTCAGATTGATTTTAACATTGAAGTTTTAAATTGTCCCATAAAAGGTTTCACCCAACTCCTAACAGCATCGTCTGACCAGTTCCCCTGATGGCTGCATGTACTTGTTGAATAGGATTGGAGAAATAATTGATCCTTGTGGACTCCACAAGTGAAAGGTCTAGTGGTGGAAGTTCGCTGGGTGTGTCCCTTTAGAAAAGACACAAACCACTTTATTATGTTGGACTCCTGCCAGCTCTCTTCAGCAAGACAGCAGTATCTGATGGTCAGCAGTGTCATATGCTGCAGAGAGGTCATAAAAGATGATATTGGATGTCTGCCCTGTTATCTGTTGATAGCAGGAGATCATCCATCACTGCCACTAAAGTAGTTTAGGTTCCATATCCTGGCCAGAATCCAGATTCTGCCAAGTCTAGAATATTAGCTTCCATTAGGCAAGCTTGAAGTTGGCCAGTGGCTAGCTTCTCTCTGAATTTGCTCAGGAACAGGAAGTTTGACAGTGGATAGTGGCTGGCTAAAGCCAGTATATCCAGAGTGGGTTTCTTCAGTGTTGGTCAGACTATTGCATATTTGAAGGAGGAAAGAAAAGTTCCTTCCCTGAATGAGTCATTCAGTCATTTCAGTCATGAGAGGCCTCAGTTGCTCGTGCCTCTCTTTCACAAGCCAGGAAAGATGAGTGTCAGGTTCACTGGTCTTGAGTCGAGACTCCTTTAGAGTGTCCAGAATTTCTCGATGAGTGAGTGTACTGAACTTCACGTGGGAGGATTATTAGTTCATGAGTGTAGGCAAAGCAGATCCAAGCTGTTTGAGAATCCTTCTCAAATATGCACAATTTTATCAGCAAAGCGTGATGATAGTTCACAGCATTCAGCACCCTGTTCTGATGCAGGCTTCTAGACACTCAGGACTGAGGAAACAGTTTACCGCCCTGGACAGCTCCTTGGGGCAAGATTTGGCAGATTAGAGGAAGGTGGTGATAGAAAGGTTCTCTTGGCCTGGAATACAGCCTCAGCATAGTAGTATTGCCAGTTTGGATTGGATGTATTCCTGGAGGTTTCATCACATGACATAGTCTTTAATTAAAGATTCATCTTTAATTCCTGGAGACTCCAGGACAATCCTTGTGGGCTGACAACCCTATAAAACTTGAAGGAATTTGTTGTTTCATCTGGTCTATATTAACCTTTTGTTTTCCGCCACTGGCCCTCGAGTTTCTGCCTCTCTCTCTTTATCTGGCACAGGGTGTCAGAAAACCAAGGAAATCAGTGACATCTGAATCCAGATCAATCTCTTCCTCTGTAAGTAGTTTGAATTCTAGGAGAAGCTAGCCGAGTTAAGTGCCTGTGCTAGGCAGAGTTTAGGGACTAGCTCCTGTTTTGGGTCATCAGAGAAGGAAGCTCTTTGCACTCATCACTCCCGTGCAAGAGTGAGCTGCAATTTGTCATTCAGTCTTCAATTAGGACAATTTTCTTTGACACATGAAGAAATTTTGTTAAGAAATAACTAAAATTTAAGTGTTTGAAAACTTCATGCCACAAATTTGCAACATATGATTTTCTACTTTTTTTTTCAGCAACCTCCACTAATTTTATTGCAACTGTAGTATCTTAGCACAGTAAAGGGTTACAGTTAGCATTGAACAGCCTTAAATTTGAAATTCCTTCCTCTCTTATGTTAGATCTTTACATAATTTGAATATTGTGTATGATGGTTCAATTTCCTCAGTTTCTTAGCATTTTAGGGTGTGAGGGAAGTTTTTATGGTAGGAGTTTTAAAAATTATCAAAATATTTTGATACACAAGTGATCCTTGAAACAACATCATGAAGTGTTTTGTAATAATCTACTGTGTGATACCATTATGGATGACATTACATACAGTAATGTCCATTACACACACACACATCCATTACAGTGCTGGGCAGCAGCACATGTTAAAAATACTAGTGGATGCATTTATTTCTGTAAATAACTGTTCTATCCAGCTTGGCTTTTTAATGAGAATTTATCAAAATCAATAAATAGATTGTTTGAAAGCCCTTCCTTTTTATTTTTAAGACAAGGGCAAGCTGTTTAAAAGACATTTTATAAACAAAGAAATAATTAAATGAATGGATCTTTGACCATAACTGTGTTATGAGGCACTTAAAGTGTCCAAGGTATCTAGATAGCAAAGAAAAATAGATTATATTTGTGTTATTATGGGTTCTGTATATCAAAGGAAGAAATGAGCTTTTTCATATAATTGCTTGCTAATTTTGATATATATAGCCCTTCAGAAATTCAAAACGGAGTCGTCTCTTTTGTGAAGAAGAAGACAGACAGTTAAATACAAGGTCCCCCAAAAGAAATCAGAAGATTGCAATGGTTCCACAGGTATGTATGTGTTATGCTGAGACAATTACCAGAAAGAAAAGCAAGCCTTTAAAATAAATTGTGTTTTCTTCTCAATTTACATCATAAGTTTATGAATTTTGGGTGGGGGGACCTATTCCTAGGTAAAGGCTGTGGCTCAAAATAGATTAATACATCCCTTTTCCTCCCCACAAGTAGGTCCCTCACTGACACAGCTCTGTTTATGCTGATCCTGTACCATTGAGTCTGTCGGGGAAAATGCTGACTTATGCCCCACCTAAGCATAGGCAGAACTATTGGAACACTCATCCTATTAGCACTCTTTACTGTATCAGGCAGAGTGGAGAACACTGACTAAATGGACCCAGCAATGTAGAAGCTTCAATGAGGTTAAAAAAAAAAATACCACCAGGAGCTGCAGGCACCTTATGTTGCCACTGTAACTGCCTGTTGAAACATAGTTCTTGTAGTGTAGATAGGACCTAACGTCTTGTCCTTACTATAGCTTGTAAAACAGTTTTCAGACACAACCTAACATGATTTGTGTCCACACCAAGCATGGTTATCAGTTATTAAAAACTTATTCAGAAACTGTGCTCAAGGAGGCCTTCTCTATAGTATGCTTATTTCATTAACATTTCTGGTTCAGTTTGAGTGAACCATCTTGTTCATATAGCCATGCATGGAGAAAAGTTAGATTAACCTTAAAACATCAGAGGTTACCTGGAGTCCTGTCTATATGAGTGCCACCACCACTGGAGCTGAACTGCTGGTGGGAAATTTTCACAAAAACGCCTAATGTAGAGACTCTGACCAGCTAATAGTTTGGGGCATGATCTCTGCTAGCTCTTGGCATCAGTTATGTGTTTTATTATATAGTTATAATCTTTGCCATTTTATATTAGTATTATCTTTGTAATAAAAATTAAAGAAACCATGAAACAATACATTTGAATTAAAACATTTCAGTTGCTAATGTATTCATTTTTATCAAGAAAATGAACTTTGCTTATCTAGTTAAAGAATTCTGAATATTTAATAAACAATTGAAGAATTTGAGAAGGCTCCTGTTTGTTTGATTCATTGTACTGTTTAGCACATTTAATGCTGCAAATGCTTTCATTTTCACTTTGGAAGTTCAGCTGCTAGTAAACTCTCCTTTATTTTATTGCTTAGAAGTTTACTGCAACAATGCCAACGCCAGACAAGAAAGCATCACAGAAGATTGGATTACGGTTACGTAATCTACTCAAACTTCCCAAAGCACACAAATGGTGCATATATGAATGGTTCTACTCAAATATAGATAAGTACGTACTCTTTCTTTCTTATTTTTATTTATTACTGTAGAAACTGAAGTTACTCCCTGGAATTGATACTTTCTCACAGTGGGGCAGCCTGTGTGTCCCTGATTGCCCAAGAATGTGAAGAGGATGCTGAGTGGCTGGAGTTCTCTTCACTGGGATCCTCTTTTTCACCAAGCTCTACCAGTTTTATCGGTTCCAAGTCAGCTTTACCCTGGGTCTCCAAAGTTCCTTCCCACAAGTGATCAGCCCAACACTTCTATGAAGGATTCCCCATCCTGGCATAGGATGAGTGGATAAGCAAGTCTTGGGGTCAGTCCTACCAGTAGATATCTACTGTCAGCTCAACCTGCTGGATGGAGTAAACATCACATACCCATGGACACAATGTGGAAAAAAAAAAAAATTTTCTGGGGACTTTCTCTAAGCCAATCAGCTGGTTGCAGAGCAAAGTCTGGCTGTCAGTGACCAGGATGTGGGCAGTCATGCCTAGTGGTCAGAGCAGGCGTCAAGTATAATAGTTGGAGAAGGAGCTGATAACCAGAAATCAGAGTACAGGGTCAGAGCTGGAGTCAGAAGCCAGATATCAGAGGCTCAGGTCAGGGCCAGAGGCAGGACTTGAAGCCCACAGTTAGAATCAGGTTACCTGGAGTGAGGCAACACAGGAGTAGGGCTGGGTCCAGGCAGGGACTATTGCAGCTGTGGTTAAATCCTTTGAATAGATGCTGAACTGCTCTACCTCTGCTCAAGAGCAGATCTGCTCACCCTTTCAGCCAGTCAGGCAGTGTAGCCAATCAATAAGCCTACTACAGTAAATGCACTCATTAGATTACCCAGAGTCTGTCTCTGCTGCAGGACCTAATTCCTGATCCTGGTTACACCTCAAGTCCAACATCTCCACCACTTCCATTCCATTCACCTGCAATTTAGCCTGGCTTTGCTTGCAGGCCCACAGTCCCCACCTCTCCATATGCACAGTCGATAGAGCCCCTGTCATGTTGGGGGGTTGTTGTATCTGCACCTTCTGCATCAATCTCTGCCAGATAAGGACCACTTGCATCTGCCAGTGCGGCTGTGCTATCCGCTGCAACAACTGCAGTTGTCCCTCTGGAAATGGGTTCAGATCTGACTGGCTTCTAGACCTCAACCTTGTTAAAGGGGTTAAGGGAATTTTTTTTTTTAATGTCACACCCTTTAGCAGGGCTGCAGAGATGCCTACGTTCTCCATCACTTGTGGCAAGGTGACTTACCAGCTGGGGGGCATTTTGTGGCTAGGAGCAGCATTAATTTTAGTCCTGCTGCCAAAGTCTGATACTGGTACCCTCTTGCCTTGTGATGCCCTTGTGCCTAGGGTCTTCTGGCTAGTCCTAATGGTGAGGCTGTAGGGGAATCCAGTCCTTCCTTCTACCCTAGGTTCCAGCTGAATGAGCCTTGTGGCAAGTGGTTGCAAGCAGTTACGGTCTGTTTCATCAGATCTCTTGTTTCTTCACTAAGCTGCTTCCTACAATGTGGCCACCTTCTTCTCAGAAGGCTCATATTCACAACCCCCTAGTCTCAGTCGTCAAGGTAACAATGGAAGAGAAAATAAATTAACAGAAATAAAGAGCTCCTCCAGCTTCTGTGCCCCAGCAGGATCTTCCAGCTATCTATCTTGCTTTTCTGAGTTCACAGTCAGTATAGCTTGGTTCTCTGTCATGGGAACTGAGGATTACAGGTCTGTCCACTGCACCAGGCTGGGCCTTCTGAATTGAAAAGGGAGAAATTCAGGTCTTCTCCAAGATTGGCATACCTCGCAAGGACAGTAGGGCAGAGCTGTGTGAGCCCAAAGCTGCTCTTTAACCCCTTCTTGCCTACTGTGTGGTTTGTATATCCCATCACAGGTTTGTAACCATTCAAATCTAAATGCAAGACCATTGGAAAATTGGTCAGTAGCAGCTTAGAGTGTTGTTCAAAAACTGGTGTGACCCGGCAGTGAAACCAGCAACCCACCATAGGAAAACAAGCCAGAACAATACTTTGCCACTTTTTATTTTGAAAGACCACATCGTCATTAACCAATATTTTTCCTTAGCATTTGTTCAGGATACATAAATGTATTCCAGTGTTCAATCAGAATAGCTTCTGTCAGGATTGTTGAGACAATATTCTCTGAACTCAGCAGCCAGGCACAGCAGAGAAAAAGAATTATGTATATGCCAGTCATAGGTATAAAAATTACACTTATTTAATTTGCTTTAAATTCACAGCATACAGGGTTGTTGTTGTGTTGTTTTGTTTTTCCAACAAATGGTCTTGTTAAATGTATTACTGGGATACTGGGAACAAAGTACTGTTATATTTTTGCATAAGTAACATTTGTATTTCACCATCTTTGATAATGTCCCTTGAAGAACTTTTTAGCTTATACTAGTAATAATGATGTATATCATTGTTCAGTCCGTTCATTAACTGAAATGTGAGGTATGTAGTAGATAATTCCCAAAGTCTCCTAGCTCTGAAAATGGTGATTATCAAAGTAAATTTGTCACCATTTGAAATAAATACTAATAATATATATGACCATCCTATAAATTTATTAGTGCTTCAATTGTAGTTTATTTAGAAACAACTTATCTTCTAACAAACTGTCTAGAATGAGCTATTCTCTTATGAATGGTATCTAGACCTTTCTTTTATATAATAAATACTAATATAAATATTTTATATGAAGCAAGAATTAGAAATTGCACAAGTGTCTTCATCAAGTACCAATACATTTCTCAGTATACAACCATTGTTAGTTATTTTAATCTAACCATTGTAAAATATTTTAATCCAATTACATCAATTTAAAAATCGTATTTCTGTTTGAAACACATGAAACTACAATAACTCAGTGGTTCTCAGTTTTTTCATACCATCCATGACCTTCCATTACAATAGATAACCCTTTCCTTCTAACCATAGAAAAAAGCAGGGTAGTCTCAGCCCTTTTGGACTTGTTTGTGACCCCAAACTGAGAATCCATGCTATATTTGAAAGGGATTGAAATAGAAAATATATTTTCTTTCTCAGTTAATTTACTTATTGCATATAACAGCACCTTGTGCATAGACATTTTCATACTTCTTTTGTGTAAGTCACTCATTTTCCTCTAAAATCTCACTCCTTTACTGTGATTTGTGCAGGTGGACTGCTGCACTTGTATGGAGTCTCACTGACTTCAGTGAGGGTCCACCCAGATTTAGCAATCCATGTGCATGGCTCACAATGGACATTCAGGGCCTCTATTTCTGTGGGTTTTTCCACACAGCAACAAGGGAGAAAAACATTTTAAAAAGAGAGAAAATGTGATTCATTGTAACCCATATATATTGGTAGGAGGATTCAAGTGCAAATGTAACTCCTAAAACTTTTTTGTACACTTTTTTTTAATTGACTTAATTTCAAGTTGATAAAGTATAAATTGCTCTGCAAGGAACACTAACATTTTCAGTAACTTTGTTCCACACATTTCTTCTTGTGAGGATGGAGATTTCTTTGCTCCTCATGACAGACATTTTCCGGATGTAGTTAACAGGTTTGTAATTAACAGAGTGTCACTTGTGTTTTAACAGACCATTATTTGAGGGAGATAATGATTTCTGTGTATGCCTGAAAGAATCTTTTCCAAACCTGAAAACCCGAAAATTAACAAGAGTGGAATGGGGAAAAATCAGACGATTAATGGGAAAACCACGAAGGTAAAAATATATATATTATTTTACCTTTAATTCACTTTTCTGAGGATTAATATTTTTTCTTAATTGTTTCTGGATCATCTTACTAAAATGTGGTTGCATCTCTTTTGAATATAGGTATTATTGAGAATAAAGCAACATACCTTTACCTTTGTATGTATGAAATGGATATAGGAATCGTATTTTTTTTAATTCCAAGTAAGTTATTTGAGTATGGCCAGCCCGTACAATGCTACCAAACCTACAGATCATTGGGCCCTTCCAAAACAGGATGAAAAAATAGTGGAATAATTATCTCTCATGTTCCAGTGTTATCTGGTAATGGAGCCCAAGCTGTTTTCTACAGCACAACTTTTTTAATCTCTTCATATATGTGTATTTTCAGTTTTGAGTTTAACTAAGATGTTAAACAGCAGCCACTGAAGTTAGACATTTTTAAATCAGAAGATCCAAATAACTTGCATCCAAGAGTTCTAAAAGAACTGGCTGTGGAACTCATTGGGCCATTAATGATTTTCAGTAAGTTTTATAATACTGGGGAAGTTCCAGAAGACTGGAAGAAATCTTACATTGTACCAATATTTAAAAAGGCTAAATAGGATGACCTGAGTAATTATCACCCTATCAGTCTGACTTAGCTCCTGGGTAAAATAATAGAGTAGCTCATATGGGATTTGATTAATAAAAAATTAAAGGAGGGTAATATAAATGCCAATCAACATGGGTTTATGGAAAATAGGTCTTGTCAAACTAACTTGATATCTTTTTTTTTTTGGTAAGATTGCAAGTGTGGTCGCTAAAGATAATAGTATTGACATAATCTTCTTAGATTTCCGTAAGGTTTTTGATTTGGTACTGCATAACATTTGATTAAAAAACTATAATAACAGTTAAATGCTGGCTACCTGTTAGATCTCAAACATGGAGAATCATCATTGAGCAGCTGTGTTTCTAGTGGGGTCCCAGAAGTATCTGTGCTTGGCCCTATGCTATTTACTATTTTTATCAATGACCTGAAAGAAAACATAAAGTCATCACTGATGAAGTTTGCAGATGACAAAAAAATTGGGAGAGTGATAAATAACTGATACGGTGCAATCTGGATCACTTGGTAAGCTAAATGCAAGCAGATAACATGTTATGGCTAACTGTATACATCTAGGAACAAAGAATGCAGGTCATACTTACACATTGGGGACTCTATCCTGGAAAGCAGTAACTCTAAAAGATTTGGGCGCTGCAGAGGGTAATCGAGTAAACATGACTCCTCAGTGCAATCCTGTGTCCACAAGGGCTAATGTGATCCTTGGATGCATAAACATGGGAATCTTGAATAGGAAAACAGAGGTGGTTCTTCGAGTGCTTGTTCTTGTCAATTCCAATCAGGTGTGTACGCCTGTGTGTGCACAGCAGCCACTAGAATTTTCCCCTAGCAGCATCCGTCAGGTCAGTCCACACACCCCCTGGAATGGCGCCTTCTGGCACTCAATATTGGGCCCTACCGACCCATCACCCACAGTTCCTACTTACCACCAGTGACGGTTAGCTAGAACTTCCCCTTGCTCTTGTCCTGACAAGCGTATTTAGCAGTCTGTATATAGTTAATCAGTTTTTGTAGTTAGCATTAAGTAGTTAGTAGGTACTTTACTTAGTTCTTACGTTTCCTTTGGGGGGTGTGTGGGGGAGGGGGAGTGTTCCCCTCCAGCACTATCCTGGTGCTAGGGCATGCTGCGGTCTCCTGGCTTCAAAGCCTGTGAAGTCTGCGGCAAATGTATGCCCAGAAGCAAGCCTCACACTTCATGGATCCTTCATAAGGATCGCTGTAGGATCTACAGGGAGTTTCGCCCTAGGACACTGAAAGATAGAGATCAGCGCTTGAAGATCCTATTAATGGAAGTACTCTGACCCCAGTCTGACCCCGGATCGGCAGACCTGGCACCACTTAGCTCCTCAGTACACAGTGCCCCGGCACCATTGGCACAGGGATCGGTACCAAGTAAAGACAAGGACTCTCAGCACCATCATGGCTCCACTCACGCCTCTCATGCCACAGGCAGGCACCAGTCTCAATTGCCAGTGCCGCAAAACAGGAGGCTGGAGAGGGGTCATCTTCTCTCTTCCCCCTACACCAGCTAGACCCAAGGAGCTGGCCATGTGAGACCCAAGTCAGGCCTCACTACTTCGGCCCCACTGCCAGAGACAGTCGACTCCTGCCCGCATGGAAAGGCGGTTGAGTCCAGACCTTTCTTGCACCGAGGCCAAGCTGACAACTACACCTCTCATCTACCCAAGAGATGTTCAAGGCAGCCTGGGACCTGCTCAAGCTCATAGCACCGTTCTCCCTGCCTAGATGGAGTAGGTCACCGGCACCGATCGCTCCCCCGGTACTATCAAGTGGAACACCTGCAATGATGTCCTGGCATCTAATCCCTGGGGCACTGCTCCCCGGTGCCAGAACAGCGTCAGCAGCCTTGTCAGTCCCCAAGCCCTTGTCGCAGACTCTCGGCACCTTGAAGTACTACTCCTCCATGATCCTCCTGTTTGGAGACGTCGGAGTCGGACTCCTAGTGATCTCATAGGAGCAGAAGCAGGCGGTCCAGGTCATCATGAGACCTGCAACCTTACTTGGCACTGTGGCACATAGTGGCAGCCCCCAGTACAGTTGCCCTTTTGGACTCCCTGGACTTTTCACCAAGCCCAAGGGCGGAGCCAAGGGTCACATTCCAGGGTGGCATCAATGGCCTGAGCCACTTCCATATCGCTTCCGGCACCATTGGCATTGGCAGGATTGGGGGTAGATCCATTTCTCCCTGATGCCACCATCTCATCCCCTGTGGTATCAGCGCGAAAGACTTGGCACCAAGAGCAGCCTTGACATCATGGGTTTTGCCTTCGACAACCTTGGCACCGAGAGTATGGCACCGTTCACGTCAGCTCCAGCCCAGGATCTCCCAATACCACGGGACCCCTTGAGCATGGAGGGAAGAGAGTAGCCACTCCTTGCGGAGGTCTCTTACTCTTCCTGTCCAGATGAGGCATTGGCGGGCAGTTTGTTAGCCCCAGCCCTGGAGGACAACAGAGTCCTACAGCAATTGCTGAGGAGGGTTGCCCAAAGCCTTGGCATTTAGGCGGAGGAAGTAGTGGAGGACACAGATCCAAAGGTGGATATTCTCGCCCCCTCCAGACCTGTGCGTATTGTCCTACCCCTCATAAAGACCATTGCCGACACCACAAAAACCTTGAGGCAGATCCCAGCTTTGTTGCTCCCTGTGGCTAAGCACAATAAAAGATGCTATTTTGTGCTGTCCAGGGGCTGTGAGCACTTGTATACCTATCCTCCACCAGATTCCCTGGTTGGGGACTCTCCTAACCAACATGAATGCTAGGGCTACCAAAATTCCTCCCCAAAGAATCGGTGAAACAACTTGACCTTTTGGGAAAAATGTCTGCTCCACTAGCGGCTTGCAACTCCGCATTTCTAACCAACAGGCCATTGTCAGCAGGTACTGCTACAATACATGTGGGGCAATGGCTAAGTTCGCAGAGCTGCTGCCGCAGGACTCCCACGCTGAATTCTCGGCTCTGGTTGAGGAGGGCAGGTTCATCTCCCAAGCTTTACTGCAGGCCACCCTGGACGGAGCTGATGCAGCTATTCATGTGATGGCTACCGGGGTTGCCATGAGACAGGGTTCCTGGCTCCAAGTCTGCCACATGAGGTCCAGCAGACCATTCAAGTTCTCTTCTTTTGAGGGTTTGACTCTGTTCTCCAGAAAGATGGATGAAAGGCTACATAGCCTAAAAGACTCGAGAGCCACCCTCATACTGCTGGGCCTCCACACCCCTGCCACATAGCGGAGGCATTTTAGGCCGCAACCTCCTCGACGGTTCTACCAACTGCAGAAGAGGCAGGATTGCTCATGGAGAAGAAACAGGAGTGGCAGAAAAAGACCGCACCTGTCCTCAGGCCAGGGCTCTGGCCCGTCCAAACCTTCATCTGGCCAGAAGCAGGCATTTTGAAGGTGCAAATGAGGACGACGCACCAGCACTTGGACTGGATCCAACCCGCCTTACCTTCTTATCCTGACTATCCCCTTTTTACCCTGCATAGGCCCGTATCACATCGGACCGCTGGGTGCTCCAAATGATAGAGGGGATACTCCCTCCAATTCTCTGCCCTCCCGCCCTTCCCCATTCCTTGTCAGGGAACCTTCTCACAAGCAACTCCTTATATAGGAGGTGCACTCCTTCCTGTGGCTGCAGGCAGTGGAAGAGGTTCCTCAGAAGCTGAAGGGCAAGGGCTTCTATTCCTGGTATTTCCTAATACCGAAAGCCAAAGGCCCATCGTAGACCTGTGAGAGCTCAACAGGTTCATGAAGAAACTCAATTTCCACATGGTCTCCTTGGCCTCCATCATCCCTTCTTTGGATCCAGAGGATTGGTATGCCGCCCTTGACTTGAAGAATGCATACTTTCCTATAGCAATTACACCATCCCACAGAAAGTACCTCAGGTTTGTGGTGAGCAACAACCACTAGCAGTTCACAGTCCTTCCTTTTGGCCTGTCAGCGGCACCTCGTGTGTTTACCAAGTGCATGGCAGTCATAGCCACGTTTCTACGCAGGCACCAGGTACAGGTGTTCCTGTACCTCGATGACTGTCTGATCAAGAATCGTGCCAGGGCTCAAATGGAGGCACTAGTCAACTTCATGAGAATGTTGTTTGATGAACAGGGCCTTGTCCTCAACTTGAGGAAATCGACTCTGTCCCTGGTTCAGTGGACAGAGTTCATAGGGGCAGTGTTGGACTCAACACAGGCCAGGGTATACCTTCCGAAAGTGAGGTTTCGGGCCCTGGGTGACATCTTTCTAAGTCTCAGGGCAGCTTCCCACCACCACAGCAAGGAATTTCATGAAACTTCTAGGGCACGTGGTCACTTGTACCTATGTGGTGATGTGGTGCAACACACCAAACTCACACTCTAGCCTCTCCAATCATGGCTAGCCTCGGTATATTGGCCAGCTCAGGACAGTTTGGACAGGGTCATGACTCTTCCTTGCCCAGTCCTTGACTCCCTCCAGTGGTGGCTTGACCCATAGGTAGTGTGTGCAGAGGTCCTCTTCACCAGTCCTCAGCCATCCCTCTTGCTAGTGACGGATGCTGGGGCTGAGGGGTACATCTGGGAGACCTCAGGACTCAAGGCCTCTGGTCTCAGGCAGAACTCGCTCTCCACATCAATGTCAGAAAGCTGAGAGTGGTGCGCCTGGCATGCCAGACTTTCTGAGCCCGCTTGACAGGGAGAGTGTATCAGTCATAACAGACAACACCACAGCAATGTTCTGTATCAATAAACAGGGGTGCACTCTCCTCTCCCCTGTGTTAGGAAGCCCTCATGTTGTGGGACTCAATACACTTGAGCATTCCATGTTGTGAGCATTCAATACACTTGCAAGCATCACACCTCCTCAGGGTACAGAACGAGTTGGCGGACTGTCTCAACAGGTCATTCTGTGGCCTAAAGTGCTCCTTATGTCCAGACATCGCAAACTTAATCTTCAAATGGTGGGGCTTTCCCCAGATAGACCTGTTCACCACACGACGCAACAGGAAGTGCCAGCAGTTTTGCTGCTTCCTGAATCGCAGCCCAGGCTCCATCATGGACGCGTTCCTCCTCCAATGGGAGGAGGCTTTCTCCTGTATGCATCTCTGCCCATCCCTCTCGTTCACAAGGTGCTCCTCAAGATACGCAGGGAAGAGGTTTCAGTGATATTGATAGCTCTAGCCTGGCCCCACCAACACTGGTAAACATCTCTCCTGGAAATATCCGCGGAAGCCCCAATCACCTTGCCACTCCTCCCGGATTTAATAACTCAGTATCACAGCTGTCTCCAGCACCCAAACCTCAAATCTTTGCACCTCACAGTGTGGAAGCTCTGTGGTTGAACCCCATGGAGCTCTCCTGCTTGGACCTGGTTAGACAAGTCCTCCTTGGCAGCAGAAAACCCTCCACCAGGGCTACCTACCTTGCCAAGTGGAAGAGATTCTCAATCTGGTTGACACAGCATCTTTCGTCCCCGACGCTCGCCTCTGTGCCACTCATACTGGACTACCTTCTTCACTTCAAGCAGCAAGGACTGTCCATGTCATCAGTAAGGGTTCACTTGGCTGCCGTCTCTGCCTTCCATCCAGATGCAGAGGGCCAGTCGGTCTTTGCCAACCGTATGGTCAGCCGTTTCCTGAAAGATCTCAACAGGCTATACCCACATGTCTGACAACTGGGGCTGGCGGTTTGGTAGACCCTATTTTGAGCACCAGGAAAGCGCCTGGACTGACCCAACAGATACTTCTAGGGGAAAAATCTTCCAGCTGCCATGCACATGTGCGCGCACACACCTGGTTGAATTGGACATGAACAACACATCTTGAAGAACAACAGTTATGAGAAGGTGAGTAACCGTTTTATATTTTACTGTTATATTTGGTACCGATGCAACCGCTGCTGGAATCCAGTGTCCAGCTGTGGTTTCCACTATTCAAGAAGGATGTTATTAAATTGGAGAGGGTTCAGAGAAGAGCCACCAGAATGATTAGAGGATTAGAAAACATGCCTTATAGTGATAGACTCAAGGAGCTCAATCTATTTAGCTTAACAAAGATAAAGTTATGAGGTGATTGATTATAGTGTAGGAGCAGGATTTTATAATGTCCTATAAGAATTAATGTATGATTTGATTTCATCCTGTCAGCCACTCTTTTTGAATAGCAGAAAGAAATAAGGCCAGAACAATCCTTCTGACTAATTATGGTCACCCTTCTTTTTAGGATGAGTTATAATGTCTGCTATGGTTTCCTATACCTATTACAAATTAGGCACTCTAGTTAAATATACATTTATTTGTTTTAAGGTTTTAGTAAGTAAGAGACAGGATCTTATACTGTATCTTTATTAATGAGATTAGAGAAATGTTGAGGGCCTGAAGCCCCAATGTGAATTGTTTTAGTTATAAAATTTAGCAAGGCTTGATTTACAATGTATTCTGCTGAATAGACAATACTGCTGTCTGTACACCTTTGACGGTTTCTGTAAGAGATTTTGTGTAAATGAGGAGTGCATGCATCAGGAAAAGATATGGTGTGAAAGCCATCACAAATGTCCAGATGATCAAGAAAAAGTTGGAAAGACCAAGAGACAATCAGAAAACATCCATGGTATCTGATGCTAAACACCTTAGCAGCATTGACATTGACAACCTCAGAGGTGAGGCAGGCACCCCCGAAGGCAAAATGACAAATAGAAGATAACGATGGGAAGCCTGGCAATAACCATCAAATGATAACCATCAAATGGCAGGAGTGTGTGTGTGTGTGAGAGAGAGAGAGAGAGAGAGAGAGAGACTGAAAAGCATATGCTAACTCTTGTATTTTCAATAAATGCTGCGTATTTGCCTTCCTCTATAAAGATCCCGTGTGCTTTGTACGAACATAACATTTTTGGCGGAGAATTGTGAAAGAGGGAAGAGTAAATGTGTGGTAATTATTGACAATACTGCTAAGTGATTGATCATTCAGGTGTGCACATAGAGATACTGGGCAGTAAAAAGTAATATTGTATTCACTCTTGGTATCTGATGAATTGAGAATTTGTTATAATTAAAGGTATACACACCCTCGTTCGTAGCAGGGCTGAGAGACAGGAGAGAGGTTTAACATCCCTCTCTCCACCCCGGACTGCTGGGGGGAAGTAATTAAAGGTGGGTATAACCCTGGTCATAGAAGTGCCAGGCAATAGGTGGAGGATTAGAGTCCTTGCTCCAACCCGTTTGTCAGGGAAAACTATAAAAACTATAAGTGCATACACCCTTGGCCGTAGCATGACTGAACATAAGAGGAGAACTTAGGGTTTCTCGCTCTGCCCCAGGAGGGGTTTTTATATTTGGTGTGTGAACCCTCGGTGGAAGAAGGCTGAACAATACAGAGGGAAGCTTAGCGTCTCTCCCTCTGGCTCAGAGTGGGTTAAAATCATAAGCCCCGACACTTGCACAGGCAAACATAAGATACAGATCTTGTTCTGTTGAACCAAACTTTGAAGGATATAGGAGTTGGGGCAGTGTAGTATTTTTTGTGAGTGATATTGTGGCAATTTCACAATTTTAAAGGAAATGATTAAGGAAAGGGACCAGGAAGGGTGGGGGCTAGTTAAGGAGCCCACCTTCCTTGCAAAATTGGTAGTGGAACAAAGCTTGTGCCCATGGAAAGGAATGGTTAATTGGAAAAAGCAGGATTGGGCCCAGCAAGCAACAGATCGAGAACTTGAAAAACAGGTTGGAAGCCCTACAGGCATAGTGGCAGGAGTAAGAAAAGCAGTAAGTGCAGGCATGAATCCCTGGGACAATACTTAAGATGGTGAAATCTGAGGCCATGTCTACATCTAAAATTTTGCAGCGCTGGTTGTTACAGCTGTATTAGTACAGCTGTATAGGGCCAGCGCTGCAGAGTGGCCACACTTACAGCAACCAGCGCTGCAAGTGGTGTTAGATGTGGCCACACTGCAGCGCTGTTGGGCGGCTTCAAGGGGGGTTCCGGGACGAGAGAGCAAACCGGGAAAGGAAACCAGCTTCGCCGCGGTTTGCTCTCTCGGTCCCGGAGCGACCCAGCAAACCGCAGGGAAGGAGACCTGCTTGCTCGGGGTTCCGGGACCGAGAGAGCAAACCGGGAACGCCGCGGTTTGCTCTCGCGTTCCCGGAGCCAGCCAGCAAACCGCAGGGAAGGAGACCTGCTTGCTCGGGGTTCCGGGACCGAGAGAGCAAACCGGGAACGCCGCGGTTTGCTCTCGCGTTCCCGGAGCCAGCCAGCAAACCGCAGGGAAGGAGACCTGCTTGGTCGGGGTTCCGGGACCGAGAGAGCAAACCGGGAACGCCGCGGTTTGCTCTCGCGTTCCCGGAGCCAGCCAGCAAACCGCAGGGAAGGAGACCTGCTTGCTCGGGGTTCCGGGACCGAGAGAGCAAACCGGGAACGCCGCGGTTTGCTCTCGCGTTCCCGGAGCCAGCCAGCAAACCGCAGGGAAGGAGACCTGCTTGGTCGGGGTTCCGGGACCGAGAGAGCAAACCGGGAACGCCGCGGTTTGCTCTCGCGTTCCCGGAGCCAGCCAGCAAACCGCAGGGAAGGAGACCTGCTTGCTCGGGGTTCCGGGACCGAGAGAGCAAACCGCGGCGTTCCCGGTTTGCTCTCTCGGTCCCGGAACCCCGAGCAAGCAGGTCTCCTTCCCTGCGGTTTGCTGGCTGGCTCCGGGACCGAGAGAGCAAACCGCGGCGTTCCCGGTTTGCTCTCTCGGTCCCGGAACCCCGACCAAGCAGGTCTCCTTCCCTGCGGTTTGCTGGCTGGCTCCGGGACCGAGAGAGCAAACCGCGGCGAAGCTGGTCTCCTTTCCCGGTTTGCTCTCTCGGTCCCGGAACCCCGAGCAAGCAGGTCTCCTTCCCTGCGGTTTGCTGGGTGGCTCCGGGACCGAGAGAGCAAACCGGGAAACGAAACCAGCTTGATTACCAGAGGCTTCCTCCTTCCACGGAGGTCAAGAAAAGCGCTGGTAACTGTCTACATTGGATTACCAGCGCTGGATCACCAGCGCTGGATCCTCTACACCCGAGACAAAACGGGAGTACGGCCAGCGCTGCAAACAGGGAGTTGCAGCGCTGGTGGTGCCCTGCAGATGTGTACACCTTCAAAGTTGCAGCGCTGTAACTCCCTCACCAGCGCTGCAACTTTCTGATGTAGACAAGCCCTGAGTTGACAAAGGTGTCATTTTGGGAGATAAACAAGTAATTTAAGGAAAGAAAGTGAAAAGTTAACTCTACAGAGGCTGGAGAGAATTAAGCATTTAAACTTTGCGAAAATGTTAAGAAGGACCATGTTAAAGAGAGAGAGAATTCTTGGTTTCTTTGCAACCATTGTGAAGGAAAAATGGGCCCTTTTCCAAAAGAATGTCTGTAAATAATCCAGGTAAAGAGACTATCTGATTGACATCATTTGACTATGGACAATTTAGTCATATTTGCTAAGAACATAGGGGGGTTCTACTGGAACTTAACTGACCCAAATGTATAAAGGAAATAAAATATATGTAAAAACAGATCAGTGTAGAAGGAATGTTAAGGAAAAGAAAATGTGTACGTATCTATCTGTCTGTGGAAATATGTGAGTTCTTAAAACCTAAACCAACACATCTGGTTTGTAAAACTCCCATTTTGTAGTTTAAGATACATTGATTTTGTTTTGTAATAATGCCACTAAAAATCCATTTGACTCTCTTTAATTCAAAGTTGCAAAACTGACAGATCTTTTTGCCAGACACTGGTAATTAGTGTTGTTTGGCTTTGGGATTTGGCATTTAACCCTTAAGGGGTAACTCGATTCTCTACAATATTTAAAAAACATTTTAAATTAAGACCAAGTCATGGCTGCAGCAGGGCAGTCAAAATCAGGAGAATACGGAAAGATTCTGGATTCTTTTTGTTTGTTTGTTTTTTTGTAACAGAATAGCAGATGAGAGCTGTAGTACAAAAATAAGAAATGTAAAGCCCAATAATAACCATCAAATAATGACACCACTTAAGGACTAATAATTACAAAATAACATTTCAAAAAGCATGGACTCAAATGGAAATTTACAGTTATAAAGCTGGGGTGTTTTGCCATGGAATTCTGGGTTCAGTCCTGCAAAGCCTTGGAGCATCAAATAGCGACCGACAAGAGCCTAGCTCCACACTCGTGCTCAATCTAACTGGGCATTAGATTGACTCAAGCCACAACAGAGTGGTAACTATAAACATCACTGGCAGGAGAGAGAGAGAGAGAGAGAGAGTGTGTGTGTAAAGCATATGCTAACTGTTGTATTTTCAATAAATGCTCCGTATTTGCCTTCCTCTATAAAGATCGTGCGCTTCGTATGAGCATAACAATAGTCTATAAGTACCTACATGGGGAACAAAAATTTGTTAATGGTCTCTTCATCTAGCAGAGAAAAGTATAACACACTCCAAAGGCTGGAAGTTAAAGCTAGACAAGTTCAGACTGGAAATAAGGTGTAAATATTTAACTGTGAGGGAACAGTTTTTAGCAAAGATTGTGATGTATTTTCCATTAATGGCAATTTTAAAATCAATATTGGATGTTTCTCTAAACATGTTCTAATAATTAATTAGAGAATTCTATGGGCCTATTTTATACAGGAGGTCAGACTAGATGATCACGATGGTCCCATCTGGCCTTGGAATCTATAAATATATAGTTTTACCTATTTGTATTATAGATGTTCTTCTGCATTCTTTGAGGAGGAGAGGTCAGCATTAAAACAGAAACGGCAGAAAATCCGACTTTTGCAACAGCGAAAAGTTGCAGATATTTCACAATTTAAAGATCTTCCAGATGAAATTCCATTACCACTTGTTATAGGAACAAAAGTTACAGGTAATTTTTAAAAACAAATATTTTTGCAAATATATCAGTAAATACTGCCCACTAACACATAGCTCAGATAAGTTAATTATTTCATTTTTTGAGTGAAGATTTTATGTTTTTACCTTTCTTAATTCACTGCAGGAAGTTTTGAGGATTAGTTAATGTTTAAATCTTCAAACCATGCTACTTCTTTAGAAACATCATATAATTAATAATTTTATTACTACTACTATGTCAGTTGTAAGTGATCTCATTTATTAAAAATCCAGACAGTTCATCAAATCCTAAAAACACAACAGTTTAAATACCTAGATCTCTGCAGTCCCTAATCTGGACCTTAAACATTAAATCTTAAACAATCCATTACTAGGTGTCGTTATCCAAACATTGACTCTTGTTGAAGAGCAGGCACACAAGAACCAATATAACACCGCTGGGAGGCGTTTGCATAAACATCTACAAAGCTACTTCATTATCTACCTTCAGAACTCTTTTTGTCATGATACCTACAAAAATTTGACAGTGGTTAGGCTGCTGGTGTGCAGAGACTGTCTATCATGCTGACCAATATTGTCTCATTGTTTCCTTGTACTCCATGGTCATTCTGTTTGTATCCATCTGTTGTCTTTGGTCTTACACTTAAATTGTAAGCTCCTTGGGGCAGGGAACATCTTTTTGTTCTTTGTTTGTACAGCACCGAGCAAAATGGAGTCCTGGTCCAGGAGTAGGACTCCTAGGCTCTATAGCAATACAAATAATAAATAATAACAAAAATAACATCATAGTAGCCATTTCCATAGTCTCCTGTAACTCCATCCTGGAGCTGTTTGCTCCCTAGTGCTTACATAATATCTTAACACAATTCTTAATTTTCTCTTAATACATTCTTATCAGTGGTAGTGAGCAAAGGGGCAGAATTAGTGTTCTAAAACTTTTAGAAATCCATTTTTTCCATAAAATCAGAGTAGTAGATGGTACTGGTTATGAAGCAAAATTTCTTTTCAAATTGATTCCTGTGGTGATTATTGTGTTTTTTATATATTACATTTGACCTGTAAAGATAAATTATGATTAAAACTTGACAGTATTTCTATTATATGAGTTCTTTTTCTGAGTTTACAGTGTTTTTCATTAATGTGTATGTGTTGTATTGAATATGCCATCCAAGGTATTTTGTATATTGCCAGTGCTTACTTCCAAAAGACTTCGTAACATCTATCTTCCTCAAATAAATATTTTTGATATTTGTGTTTCCTTTCATAGCACGGTTGCGTGGTGTCCATGATGGACTGTTCACTGGACAGATAGATGCTGTAGACACACTTAATGCTACTTACAGAGTAACTTTTGACAGGGCAGGGCTTGGAACACATACAGTCCCAGATTATGAAGTTCTTGTAAGTATTATTTACCCATTTGTGAAACTAGCTGGAATATAAAATGATTTTTTCCAAAATATACCAATGTGTATATTTAAATTAAGCAAAAGATGGTGCAGGAGTAAAATCCAGATGCTATTGGCCATAAAGCAGAAAAAAGACAAATCAAAAGCATAGAAAATGACCATTAAAGTATCTTTTTGTAAATAAATTCCTGCTATTTTAATATCTTTATTAAGAGTTGCACAGATATAATTTCAGGTTCCCCATTCCCCTGCTGTCTGTCTTATGGCTGTCCTTGCCCAGGGAGATGTGCACAAACCTTCAGATTGAGACAGTTGTGTGTAAAGGCTTAAACCTTGACCTTCATTGAAGGTCAACAGTTTTTCCTTTAAACTTCCTCATACTCCATTGTAATAGGGCACTGGGCCTTGGGGCAGATGCTTGCACCCCAGTGTACCTGTTACAGTCCTTAGGTCTTTTAAGACCAGGCATTCCGGTCTGAACATACTGTAGTCATATGACCATGAATCAGGTGATCACATTTGGGAACTATGTGTTATCCCAAGCTCAGTATGAAGTAAAATAAGGGTTACAGTCATAAGCGGCGGGTATAATAGGCACGGGGAGGCTAAGCCTCCCCTGATGCAGCCGCCGTGGACCCCATTGCTGGACACCTGGGCCACGGTGGCCCCACCTGTGCTCCCTCTCTTCCCCTCCCTGCTCTGCCTTTTCCTTGAAGCCCCCACTAATCACCGCTGCCTTGTGAGTCACTCCTTTCCTCCACTGTCCTCCCCCGTGAAACCCCCCAGACTCAACACATCCCTCCTCCACCTCACACTCCTGCAAGACCCCCCTGCCACCCACCATATCCCTTCACTTCCTTCCCCCACAAGGGTGCCCACTGCATCCCTCCTCACCCCATCTTCCTGGAGCTTGGGGCTCGGACCAGTGCTTGGGTAGGCCCGAGGGTTGGGCTCAGCAGTTCAGCTGCGGCACCTCCAGCCACACAGAGGGGGTGGACCTCTGGGCTCCAGCGGGTGAGGGGTGGGGCCTGGGGTGGAGCCAGGGCTAGCCTCCCTGAAGCGGGGTTTCACCCATTGCCCATGGTTACAATAAAACCTCAAAGGGAGTTCTTCCATGGGATTCTGGCAGACATCCTAGGGGGTATTCAGGAAAAGCTACACAGTGGGAAGGCTCTGTCCTGTCCTTTCCTGTCCTCTCCCAACTTGCTGAAAACTGGAAATGCCTCTGATGACTGGGACCAAGTGTTATAAGTTGTTTCGCTCTTGTTTCAGATCCTTTTGTCACAATAAAAGTGCCTTGGCCTGAAATGTAATTCGGAGGTATTCTTATCATACCTGACTGGTGTACCTGCAATTAAAGGAATTCTCCTGCCTTATGAGTTGGTCTAGACTAGATTGTAAGATCTTTAGAACAGGGACCATGTTTTCTTTTGTATCTTCTAAAGTGTCAAATGCAACTGTAGGTGTTTAACAGATCAGGTTCTGTTCTGGCAGTCTTGAGCATCTTCCTACTTGTTGTCGGTGTTGATCTACGACTGCTTCAATGAGGAAAGTGGAGCATCCTTTCAAAATATTATTGCATTCCCTGATGCAGTGCCACATATCACCTTTTATTGGGAAGGAAAGGTTATCTATGTGATGTTCTCCATCCACTGTAGCCTGGAAGGAAAGGATTGAGGGAAGAGAGTATCTTAAGCTTGATCTTTCTAAAGCAGTATATTACATTAATGCTAGCCTACCAACCCTTTTAACATGTTTTAGCCTAAAATATAAATCCATGGGTTTGTGGTGTTCAAGAGGTATATAAAACTTTTAGTCTCTTTAAAGTCACCCTGGAATAGTTGTTTCTTCCTTTTTCTATCTTAACAG
Organism: Gopherus evgoodei; assembly: GCF_007399415.2. NCBI lineage: Eukaryota > Metazoa > Chordata > Testudines > Testudinidae > Gopherus > Gopherus evgoodei. The sequence goes on from NC_044324.1 coordinate 170,505,880, forward strand.
AGCAATGAGCCTCATGAAACTATGCCAATTACTGCTTTTGGACAAAAACAACGGCCTTCTAGATTCTTCATGACCCCTCCTCGATTACACTACACACCTTCTCTCCAGTCTCCAATTACAGTAAGTAATATGTACCAGAAAATGTCATTGCTTAATAATTCAATATATGAAACATTAATATAGTAATTCAGTGTATTATTGAAATAAATTACCTGAGGATATTTAACAAGATAAATTGTTTGTTTTTTAAAATCTTTCTAGAAATAAGTTGTTAAATGCAACTTTCTTTCTTGTATAGGACAGTGATCCTTTATTAGGACAATCCTCTTGGAAAAACAAAATTTCAGGCTCAGATAGCGAAACACTAGGTGGTTTTCCAGTAGAATTTCTTATCCAAGTGGTGAGTGTTAACTGCTCTTCTTTTAATTGTATGTGCAATGGCCTTTTTATATCTATTGTGTTGAACTCTTGTGTAGTTAACTCACACTAGATATTTTCATAAGAGCCTTGCTAATATCAAAAAGGAACTTGTCTTGAATTATTAATCATAATCTTTGTTTTGACATGTTGATGTTTTTTTCCTCTATGTAGAACTTCTTTGTATGTACTGTTTTGTCAGTTACTGCTTTTTAAGATTTTAATTTTCACATTGCATGGTATTAATATATCCTTTTTTTTTAAAAAGTGTAAGCCAGGACAACTAGTAGGATGTCCTGCTCAGTTTGAGAACAAGAGAGGCAACTCTGCAGTCCCAAAATCAAAGGGAGTTGAAAAAGATATGTCTAAACAAAACACTTCCTATCCCTCAAGATGTAAATTCTGGTGTTCCAAATCTATCTTTATCCTCCTCTTATGTGTTTGAAGATAATAGTTTAGCTTATTCTGAGAATGTGTTCAGCAAAGTGTGAAAATGTAATATTGGGAAGTGGAGATCTAGGAAGCACAGAAACTAATCTAAGCAAGTTGTTTTTCTAGATAACAAAACAATATTATTAATAAGGTCAACTTTATAATGAAAGAAGTTAAATTCCATTATAATTTTTGCAAAAACTGGCATAAAGTAGAATCAAAACAGGCTATTCTCGAATAAGAACTGCAGGATATTCTGACAATGTTCTTAAAGATTACATAACTGATTAAAGAACTGAATTTTATCTTCAGTTCATATAAAATATATTTCTGTTTTGGCCATTCAACTTATGGTGCATATTACTTGCAGTAAATATTGCTTGTCAGAGAGCTTAATAAAACTGATTGATTAAGGCAGGGGTTCTCAACCTTTTTCTTTCTGAGACACCCCTATGCCCCAAACCTGCTATTAAAAACTCCAGGGCCCAGCAGGGATGGGGCCTTGGGCATAGGCGTAGTTTGACATCTATTTTGGGGGAGCAGGGGCCAGCAGGGCTCAAGCCAGCTCAGCATGGCGGGGTCCAGGGAGGGAGCAGCACCTCCACCCCCTGGCTCACTTCAGCAGGTCACTCAGCCTGTCGGGGGGGGGGGGAGGAAGGAGGGGAACCAAAACCAAAGTGGGCGGCTTAGTTCAAAAAGTTTGAAAACAACTCAGGGAGGGGAGTAGCTAGAGTCTGTGTGCCAGGAGGGCTCCCCTGCAGTCCCTGTTCCCCGAGGGCTCTGCCAGCCACGGAGCCGGATACCCCAGACCAGGCGGCACTTAACAGCTGTGTGAGAAAGTGGGGTTGGGAGCTGAGGAGCAGCTTCAACCCGGGGCACCAACAGGAGACAAGGGAATGCTGCAGGTGCCTGCCCTGCTCCATGGCACCAGCCAGAGTAGCAGCTCCCCGCACTCGCTGCCCGGCTCCAGCTTCCTGACTCTGACCTGGCCAAGAGGCAGGGAAAGAAGGTGTTGGGGGGGAAGTGTGGCACTGCCCCTGGGACTATCCTACTCTTGCACTGCAGTTTGGTGTGGGGAGGGGCAACACCCTTCATGTCCCCAACTCTGCCCATGGGCTCAGGGCTTCTGCCCCACAGGGAGCACCAGGGCTCAGGGCTCCAGAACTCAGCCCCCCGCCTCCCAGCTTCAGCCCTGCAGGGGGCTCCGGGGATCAGGGCTTCAGCCTCAGCTTTAGACTTCAGACTTGGTGGGGGTGCTGGTCTCGGGTTCTAGGTTTCAGCCACGGAGCCCCGTAGCCCCCTTAAGAGATCATGGACCCCTATGGGGCTACAGATCCCCATTTGAGAACCACTGGATTAAGGGAAACGTAATGGCCAAAAATAGTAATAAGTAGGGTAAGGTAGTGTTTTGTAAGGTCAAGAACATTACATTAAATACAGTAAAAATAAGGCACTGATATATGAAGATTCATTAATTGCAAGGCATGCGATTTGTTTCTACTGCTACACCTGATCTGAGAGTTATCCTCTCAGTCTGATTCATCAACATGTTCTAGGGAGAATGATCTGCAAAACTGTGATAAGGCCAAACTGACCAAGAAACTGAAGAGCCAGTAAAGCTCAGTTCTTCTTCGAGTGATTGTTCATATCCATTCCAGTTAGGTGTGCGCGCCGCACGTGCACGTTCATCAGAAAACTTTTTACCCTAGCAACTCCAGTGGGCCGGCAGGTCGCCCCCTAGAGTGGTGCCGCCATGGCGCTCCATATATACCCCTGCCGGCCCACCCGCTCCTCAGTTCCTTCTTACCGCCGTGTCGGTCGTTGGAACTGTGGAGCGCGGCATAGCTGTCCTCCACGTCCCTAGCTCTCCTTCGTTTTACTGCTCTCATAGTTGTAAATAGTTGTAAGTGTAGTTAGTTATTGTTAATTGTACTATAGTTGTATATTCTTATTAGCGGGTTTGGGCTGTAGCCCTTCCCGGCGCCCGGCACCGGGCCCATGCCTGGTTCGCCGGGGTTCAAGCAATGCTCAGCCTGTAAAAAGCCGATGCCAACCAGCGATCCCCACGACGCCTGTCTGAAGTGCCTGGGGGAATCGCACATTTCAGACAAGTGCCACATCTGCAAGGCTTTTAAGCCTAGGACAAAAAAGGAGAGGGACCAGAGGTTAAGGACTCTCCTAATGGAAGCGGCACTTAATTCTGTGACCTCGACACAGAGCGCCGGCTCCACGCCGGCACCGGAAAGACACCCCAGCACCGACCTTCCCCGGCACCGGGACCCGAAGCAAGACCCTCGAAGTCTGCGACTCCATCCTTGCAGGCTCGAGCGGAGCGCCCGGCGCCTACCTTGGCCACGACACCACCAGCAGGGATTCCGTCGACTCCGGGCCCTGGAGGTCCGTTGAGTCTGGTCCCTCCTAGCTCCCCTATAAGATCTGGGGTTGAGCTATTGGTCCCTTCGACGCCAGAGACTTTCGCTTCGGCGCGGACCTAATTGCTCTCACGGAGCCTACCCAGCCTCAACCCCCGGTATCCCCGGTGTGGGTCATATCCAGAGGCAAGCCTGCGACGATGCAAGCGCCGTCTCCAGACTCACCCAGCCAGCACCGATCACCTTCGAGGTCCCGACGCCATGGGCATTCTCGCTCCAGGCGCCGCTCGCAGTCCCGGCACCGCTCCCCTCGGCGGTACCGGTCGCACTCGCGGCGCCGGTCATCCTCCAGACAGTCTCGCTACTCCCGGCACCGGTCTGGATCGAGTCTCCGCTACCGGCACCGAGACTCTAGGAGCCGTTCCCGTCGGCGATCAGCACCCCAGTCGACCTCCCAGCACCGAGCTGGGGGCAGGTCCCGGTCCCGGTCGACCTCCCGGCACCGCGCCGGAGGCAGGTCCCGGTTGACCTCCTGGCACTGCGCTGGAGGCAGGTCCGGGTCCCGATCCCAGCACCGGTACGATCCCTGGTACCAGTCCCCGGCATGGAGAAGATCATCGGCGTCAAGACCAAGGGAGCCCTACCAGCCACGTTCGGCCTCACCATGGCCCTCCCGGCAGCCGTCTGTCTCATCGCAGACAGACAGTATGTACGCTCTAGACGCAGACAAACCCGCGGCCCTCTTCCATGACCTTCCCCCGCAGGATCAGGGACCACAGCAGTGGGGTTTCTGGACACCCTGGGCGTACCATCAAGCCCAGGGCCCTCAACAAATTCCACCTCAGCCTGTGACGTCTGAGCACAGGGTGCAGGAGACCTCGTTATCTCGTCCTCCCCCCTCTCCGGCGGGGGAAGACCGGTCCAACCAGCAGGACCCTGAGCTCCCTCCGGAATCAGAGGCACTGGTACAGACGGAGCCCCCCGTGGACCCACTCCTACCGGGGGTCTCCTCGTTGTCCTCCCCCGATGAGGCAGTGGCAGGAACGTCATCTTCCAGTCCTCCCCCACTCGACCTCAGGGCGCACCAGGACCTCCTCAGGTGTGTAGCACAAAACTTAAACTTGCAGGCTGAGGAGGTTTCCGAAATTGAAGATCCTGTGGTGAGCATTCTCTCAGCAGATGCTCCCACCAGAGTCGCCCTTCCCTTTATCAGGACTATCCAAGTCAATGCTAATACCATCTGGCAATCACCGGCCTCCATCCCTCCTGCTGCACGCAGGGTGGAGTGCAAGTATGTGGCACCCTCCAGAGGATATGAGTACCTGCATGTACACCCGACCCCGTGCTCCCTCGTCGTGCAGTCTGTGAATGAGAGGAAGCGTCACGGGCAGCAGGCCCCAGCACCGAAGTCCAGGGAGGCGAGGCATATGGACCTGCTAGACCGGAAGGTCTACTCAGCGAGCGCCCTCCAACTTAGGGTCTCTAACCAGCAGGCCCTCTTTAGCCGCTATGCCTATAACTCCTGGGTGGCAGTGGACAAGTTCAAGGAGTTGTTGCCCCAGGATGCGCATCAAGAATTCGCGGCAATTCTTGATGAAGGCAAGAAGGTCGCAAGAACTTCATTGCAGGCATCCTTGGACGCGGCAGACTCGGCCGCTAGAACCCTGGCTTCAGGGGTTACGATGCGCCGCATCTCCTGGCTACTGGTTTCTGGCCTTCCTCCGGAGCTCCAACACACCATCCAGGACCTCCCGTTTGAAGGTCAGGGCCTGTTTTCAGAGAAGACAGACCCCAGGCTGAAAAGCCTGAAAGACAATCGGGTCATCATGCGCTCTCTAGGGATGCACACGCCCGGGACGCAGCGCAGACCCTTCCGGCCGCAACAGCAACAGCAGCGCCGGCCGTATCCCCTGTACCGCCAGCGGCAGGACTTTAGTAGGCGCCGAAGCAGGAATGGCAGGCACAGACAATCGGGCAACCGGGGGGGCAGAATCAGGGCTCCTCCAAAGCCCCACCTGGCCCAAAACCTTCGTTTTGAAGGTGCGCCCGAGGACGCTGTACCAGTTTCCCCCACGGATCCGTCCCCCCTGTTTTCCAACCGCCTTTTGTTCTTCCTCCCGGCGTGGACCCAAATAACTTCCGACCGTTGGGTCTTACGCACCATGCAAACGGGATACCGTCTGCAATTTATTTCACACCCTCTCTCCTGCCCCCCACCCTAGTCCCAATTCAGGGACCCCTCTCACGAGCAATTCCTCCTTCAAGAGGTGCGGACGCTCCTCGACAAAGGAGCCATAGAGGCGGTTCCGGAGAACGAGAAGTGCAAGGAGATTTATTCCCGTTACTTTCTGATCCCCAAGGCCAAGGGAGGCCTCAGACCTATCCTCGACCTGCGAGAACTCAACAAACATATGGTAAAGTTGAAATTCCACATGGGTTTCCTGGGGACCATTATCCCATCTCTGGATCCTGGAGACTGGTACGCCGCCCTTGACATGCAGGACACTTATTTTCATTTAGCCATTTTTCCGCATCACAGACGCTTCCTTCGGTTCGTGGTCGACCGCCATCATTATCAATTTGCGGTCCTCCCGTTTGGCCTCTCCACAGCCCCGAGGGTATTCACAAAATGCATGGCGGTCGTCGTTGCATATCTTCAGCGCAGTCGCATACACGTATTTCCCTACCTCGACGACTGGCTGATTCGAGGCATGTCAGAGTTGCAGGTCCGCAGCCACGTCCACAGGATCAGCAGGCTCTTTGGAGATTTGGGCCTCATTATCAACGTAGACAAGTCCACTCTGCTCCCCACGCAGAGGATAGAGTTCATCGGGGCCATTCTGGACTCCACCTTGGCCAGGGCCGTTCTGCCGCTTCCCAGGTTCTAGTCGCTGTCGGCCATCATTCGGCACCTACAGACGGCCCTCTTGACCTCTATAAGGACGTGCCTAACCTTCTTAGGCCACATGGCGGCCTGCACCTTTGTTACGGGTTATGCGTGGCTTCGCATGAGGCCTCTCCAGTCTTGGCTCATCACACAGTACCGTCAGGCCAGACATCTGCTGGACGCGATTATCACCATCCCCCAGGAGGTATTGGATTCCCACCGATGGTGGCTAGACCAGTCCATAGTGTGTGCGGGGCTCCCGTTTCATCTGGCCCAACCCTCGGTATCCCTAACAACGGATGCCTCAGACCTGGGCTGGGGGCCCACCTCGGAACCCTGAGGACGCAGGGCCAGTGGTCCCCGCAGGAAGTGGCCCTCCAGATCAACATACGGGAGTTGAGAGCGGTCCGTCTTGCTTGCCAAGCATTCTCCCATCAGCTTCAAGGTCACTGTGTCTCGGTATTCACCAACAACACGACGACCATGTACTATATTAACAAGCAGGGCGGCACAAGATCCTCTCCCCTATATCAGGAGGCGATGTGGCTCTGGGACTTTTGTATAGCCCACTCCATTCACCTCATGGCTTCCTTTCTCCCCAGATTACGGAACACACTGGCAGACCGTCTGAGCAGATCCTTCCTTTCGCACGAATGGTCCCTTCGCCCGGACGTTGCCCTCTCACTCTTCCAGAGGTGGGGTTGTCCCCGGATGGACCTCTGCGTGTCCAGAGGGAACAGGAAATGCCAGATGTTCTGCTCCTTTCAAGGCCGGGAACCAGGGTCGGTAGCGGATGCCTTCCTTATCCCGTGGACGACTCACCTGCTCTATGCGTTCCCTCCGTTTCCGCTGGTCCACAAGGTCCTTCTGAAGACGCGCAGGGACAGGGCCCGCTTGATTATGATAGCTCCAGCGTGGCCCAGGCAGCATTGGTATCAAATGTTGCTGGACCTGTCTCTGGCCGAACCAGTCCCCCTGCCCCTTTACCTGGACCTGATCATCCAGGACCACGGCAGGCTCCGTCACCCGGACCTCCAGTCTCTACACCTCACGGCGTGGCTCCTGAGTTGACCAGGTCAGAACTACGGTGCTCTACCCCGGTACGTCAGGTACTACTGGGCAGCAGGAAACCTTCCACTAGAGCGACATACTCGGCCAAGTGGAAGCGTTTCTCCTGTTGGTGCTCGGGGAGGGGTTCCCTCCCTACGGTGGTTTCTATCACCAGTATTCTCGATTACATCTGGTCCCTCAAGCAGCAGGGCCTGGCGATATCGTCCCTTCGGGTTCACCTGGCGGCTATCTCTACCTTTCATCCGGGAGGAGATGGCCGTTCGGTTTTCTCTCACCCTATGGTAACTAGATTCCTGAAAGGGCTGGAACGCCTCTACCCCCAGGTTCGACCCCCTGCCCCTACCTGGGATCTTAACCTGGTTCTGACTCGGCTCATGGGCCCTCCATTTGAGCTGTTAGCGACTTGCTACCTGCTCTATCTCTCCTGGAAGACTGCTTTCCTGGTGGCCATCACCTCAGCCAGATGGGTGTCAGAACTCCGGGCCCTCATCGTAGATCCCCCGTATACGGTCTTCCATAAAGACAAGGTGCAGCTGAGACCGCACCCGGCCTTTCTCCGCAAGGTGGTCTCAGCCTTTCACGTCAACCAGGAGATCTTTCTCCCCATCTTTTTCCCAAAGCCCCATTTGTCCCGCAGGGAGCAACAGCTCCACTCGCTTGATGTCCGTCGGGCACTCGCGTTTTATGTGGAGAGGACCATACCGTTCCGCAAATCCTCCCCAGCTCTTCATGGCAGTAGCGGACCGAATTAAAGGGCTTCCCATTTCCTCACAGAGGATATCCTCGTTGGTAACGTCCTGTATCAGGGCCTGTTATGACTTGGCTCCCACCCCTACGGGCCATGTGACTGCGCACTCCACCAGGGCACAAGCATCATCGATGGCTTTCCTCGCCCGCATGCCCATCCAGGAGATCTGTAAGGCGGCGACCTGGTCCTCCGTCCACACCTTCACCTCCCATTACGCCCTAGTCCAGCAGTCCAGAGATGACGCGGCCTTCGGCTCGGCAGTGCTCCACGCCGCGACTTCTCACTCCGACTCCACCGCCTAGGTAAGGCTTGGGATTCACCTAGCTGGAATGGATATGAGCAATCACTCAAAGAAAAAAAGACGGTTACTCTCCTTTGTAACTGTTGTTCTTTGAGATGTGTTGCTCATATCCATTCCACACCCGCCCTCCTTCCCCACTGTCGGAGTAGCCGGCAAGAAGGAGCTGAGGAGCGGGTGGGCCGGCAGGGGTATATATCGAGTGCCGTGGCGGCGCCACTCTAGGGGGTGACCTGCCGGCCCACTGGAGTTGCTAGAGTAAAAAGTTTTCTGACGAACGTGCATGCACGGCGCGCACACCTAACTGGAATGAATATGAGCAACACATCTCGAAGAACAACAGTTACAAAGGTGAGTAACCGTCTTTTATCCAATCACAGTTGATTTTTGTGGTGGTGATGCTGTATTTTAAATCAGAAAACTTTCAAATTTCAACTAATATTTGGTTATATTCACCTGCTCATGTTAAGTAAACTGAGCTTACGAAGCATGGGTTCCTTGCCTGTGATGCTTCTGAGTGCATTTTTTTCAAGGACACTGAACAAGCAAAAATAGTGCTATTAATGCTGAGATTGCCAAAATGTGCCTGAACAAAATCAGAGCAAAAATTTCCAGTGTGGACTCTTGTCTGGTCATTTCAGGACTGCTCAATTCATATTTCTAATAAAGGAATGAGAAAGGGATTTTAAAAAAAGCTCTACTTAAAGGCCACACATTATATTTAAGCCTAGAGTATGAATGAATTTTATTTGAAGATATTTGAAGCAGTGTTGCTGAACTTAGGTGTTGCTATGAAAAAGCTAACACTGGTTGTATTATAAGTGAATCATTTCTTTCACATGATGCCAGATGCCAGCACTGTTGTGAGAGTAACAGAAACATATAGTCTAGGTACTGTAATATTGTTATGTTAAAGGTTGATTACCATTATATGGCTGGATCTTGGACCGAGAAGTTACTACAGCCTTGCTGCAAAAATGGAACTTGCCCTTTGCTCTTCTCTCTCCCTGCATTTATTGCTTTTTTTCAAGCTATAATTACAATGCTTTAGTCATGTGCAAAGGAAAAATATGTCCTCTTAAGTTCATAGAAAATCCCAAAGAAGTTTTAGAATATGCTTAGGGCTGATAAACTGCTGAAATTTCCTCAGACGGGACAACAATCAAAAGTTTCATTTGCACTTTATATGGAAAGTCAGACATGAGAGTCATGATTGGTACATGATTCGATAACACAAAAGAAAGTACCAGATCATTAGAGGTCCCCCTTATAGAATCCCATGCTGTGACCCAAAACTTTTACGTTCATGCAAACCACAACTAGTAGAGAAAATCAGGTATACAATCTGTGGCACTGGTCTGGAAGAATGCAGACATACTAGATCCTGACACACCAGATTTTGTCAAGTTCCATCCAAAGGGCAATGGGTGGGTACATAAAGAAGGTCAGCATATTTTAAAGTGGTTTGTAGACCAGATTCCTCAAGAAATCTATATGGAGCTTGATAGAACTATGCTTCACGATGATGGCGCTTATATCAGTCATATTGATTACCTACTGATTCAAAATCTAACGCCTCAGAAATTGGAATGTGTTTACAAAAATGAAGTATCACTGTTAATGTTATGCATTTATTACATAGTGGTTATATAAGTATTCGACAAGTTATTTAGTAAAATTTATTAAATTCATTGGAAGATTTCAGTTTGAAAAAAATAAATATAATAGGTTATATATCTTAAACGGGATTTCCACATAGCCATTAATTTTGTTTCTGCAATTAATTGTGGGAACTAATTATAATGTTTGGATGTGTAACAGTTGATTTGTGGTCACAACTAGATGATTAGATGTGAGGACATCATGACCTGCACCAGTAATTTTGCACCCTCGATTGATTGCAAGTGAAAATTTAGTCAGGGTTCAGTAAAAGAAATGTGGCCCAAAATAAGGCCTTGTAAGACTGATTTTTACCGTAATTTATCAATGAAGACTGACAGGTCCCACTTTATAAAATCAATATGTTCACTGACCGTTCTTCTTTTGGTATTAAAATGATCTTTTTAGTTCTTTTTTACGGACTGCCGTGTGGGTGCTCCACTGTAGGTGTCTTGGCACCCTGCACTTGTAATCAGAGATTTGTAGTAGCAGTGCCCCAGTTGAATGTGCATGTCAGCCGTCGCCCGCCGCTCTGAGCAGCTACCTCATATGGACAGCCAACCAATCCCCAGTTCCTTCTCTACCACCTTTGGCTTGAGTCGGAGCAACAGCAGCACTCATGTCTATTTTAGTAAATCGTTTATATTCCCATCTTTATCCTTTTTTTGTCAGTTTTCTTCCATTTTCCCGTCATTTACCCACTTAAAAATATATTTTGCTCTCCCTCCCCCCCATCTCTGCCACTGATGGGTCTCCACCATCAGTGACTGCACTATGACCGTTTTCTACAGACCTCGACCTCCTCAGGCATGCAAGGTTCCCCCAGCTTTAAACGGTGCCTGACCTGCAGACTATCAGTTCCTGTATCAGATGGTCATGCTCAGTTCATCCACTGTCTCGGGGAAACCCGTGTACCACAGAAGTGTCCATGCTGCAAGAAATTATCTGCCAGGACACTGAAAGCCAGAGAACCTCCAACTAAAATTACTAATAATGGAGAAATCCCTGAGGCTAGCCTCCAACCCAGAGTCTAGGACTCCTCCTGGCCAATGGTCTCCAGCAGCAGCCTCAGGCAGGGGCTCCACACAAACCATGTCTAAGTACCCTACACCTAAGAAGGCGACCATACATCGATCGCAGTTATCACCACAGAGAGATCCCCCTAAAAAGAAGCTATCTCCTAGCCAGAAATCTGCCCTGGTACCGATGGCACCAAGAACCTCGGACCGAGAGGCACTGGGAATGTCCAGTACCGAGACATCCTGAGGACCCAAGGCACCGACATGGCCAGGCTGTCACTCAGGCTTGGTCTACACTACGGGTTTAAACAGATTTTAGCAGCGTTAAACCGATTTAACGCCGCATCTGTCCACACTATGAGGGCCTTTATATCAATATAAAGGGCTCTTTAAATTGGTTTCTGTACTCCTCCCCAACAAGAGGAGTAGCACTAAAATTGGTATTACCATATCGGATTAGGGTTAGTGTGGCCGCAAATTGACAGTATTGGCCTCCGGGCGGTATCCCACAGTGCACCACTGTGACCACTCTGGACAGCAATCCGAACTCGGATGCACTGGCCAGGTAAACAGGAAAAGCCCTGCGAACTTTTGAATTGCATTTCCTGTTTGCCCAGCATGGAGCGCTGATCAGCATGGGTGGCGATGCAGTCCCAAATCCAAAAAGAGCTCCAGCATGGACCGTACGGGAGATACTGGATCTGATCGCGGTATGCAGAGACAAATCTGTTCTATCAGAGCTCCGTTACAGAAGATGAAATGCCAAAGCATTTGAAAAAAATCTCCAGGCTACACAGTGCTGCGTGACAAGCGTAACGGAAAGCCAAAGAATCAAATGGACGCTCATGGAGGGAGGGAGTGGGTATTGAGGACTCCAGCTATCCCACAGTCCACAGCAGTCTCCGAAAACTATTTGCATTCTTGGCTGAGCTTCCCAGGCCTATAGGTTCAAACACATTATCCGGCGTGGTTAAGGGTATAGCTCGTCAATTTACTCCCTCCCACGTGAGAGAAAAGGGAAAAAAATCGTTTCTTGACTTTTATTAATGTTACCCTATGTGTACTGAATGCTGCTGGTAGACGCCATGCTGCGGCAATAAAGAGCAGTATCTGCTCCTCTTCCCTCCCCAGTGGCAGACGATACAATATGCTTGATTGCTGCAGTACCAGCATGTGCCCGTGAGTGCTCCTGGCTGGCCTCAGGTGATGCCGGCCGGGGGGGGCGCTTGGGTAAAAATAAGAGTGACTCCCGGTCATTCCCAGTAGATGGTACAGAACGGCTGGTAACCGTCCGCATCATAGCAACTGGGGGCTGAGCTCCAATTAGCCCCGTCCCTTTCATGCGTAAAGAAAAGATTCTCTACTGCCTGGACTATCATAGCAGCAGGAGGCTGGGCTCCTCTCCCCTGCCACCGTTTAATGTCCTGCCTGGACTATCATAGCAACTGGAGGCTGCCTCCCCCTCATTTTATCTCACTAACAAGTCATTGTTTCTTATTCCTGCATACTTTATAACGTCATAACACAAATGGGGGGGACACTGCCACGGTAGCCCAGGAAGTTTGGGGGAGGAGGGAAGCAATGGGTGGGGTTGTTGCAGGTGCACCCCCCATGAATGCCATGCAGCTCATCATTTCTGCAGGATCTGACATGGAGCGGCTGTGCTCTCTGGTACACTAGTGCTCTAGCACACTTGCCCCATATTCTAGGCAGGACTGACTCTATTTTTAGATACCATAAAGGAGGAATTGACTCGGGGAGTCATTCCCATTTTTGTCTTTGCACCCCCGGACGACCTCAGCCAGGGGCACCCATCATAGCAATAGATGGTACAGAACGACAGATAACCATCATCTTATTGCCAATTTACAATGGCAGCAGATAGTACAGAACGACTGATAACCATCTCTGCTATCATGCAAAAGCAAATGAATGCTGCTGTGTAGCGCTGGAGTATCGCCTCTGTCCACGGCATCCAGTACACATACGGTGACAGTAAAAATAAAAAGCTGAACGGGCTCCATGGTTGCCGTGCTATGACATCTGCCAGACCAATCCAGGGAAATAGGGCGCGAAATGATTGTCTGCCGTTGCTTTCCCGGAAGAAGGAATGACTGATGACACTTACCCAGAACCACCCGCGACAATGATTTTTGCCCTATCAGGCACTGGGATCTCAACCCAGGATTCCAAGGAGCAGGGGAGACTGCGGGAACTATGGAATAGCTACGGATTAGCTACCCACAGTGCAACACTCCAGAAATCGATGCTAGCCTCGGACCATGGACGCACACCACTGAATTATTGTGCTTAGTATGGCCGGATGCACTCGACTTTATACAATCTGTTTTACAAAACCGGTTTATGTAAAATCGGAATAATCCCGTAGTGTAGACATACCCTCAGGTGCATGAGCGAAAGCTGAGCTCCCTATCTCAGCACCGACAGTACAGAAGAATGCCTCTTCATCGGCTAGTGTAATGGCACCACCTGCTGCATATACACGGCCTAACAAGACCACTGCACTGTCAGAACATACTACACTGCCATCCACGATACCAAGCTTCCCAGTACTGGAACCCTTTACCAGACAGGCGGACCTGGCAATCTCCTCCACCCTAGGAACCCCCTCTCTTTGGCAGTGACAGTACCCCAGTCAGACCAGGACCGATCCAAATAGGCACTCCTAGTGGATCTGCTCTTCCACTATCTAGTGATGAGGATGAAGAGAATCTTTATACCTCTTGTCATTTCTCCCCAAAACCATGACCCTCTCACCAACAGCCACCTATGCAAGGGCAAAGCTGGCAGGCACAGCTATGGGTGCCACCGCCTGTTGTTATGCCACCCAGTTAGCCATACTGGGACACACTGGACAATCTCCAGAGCCTAAAATCTTAAACCCTCCAACCCACCAGCATCCAGGGCCACCCAATCCCCTTCACCCACGAACCCACCACCATTGGAGGCCCAGGAGGAAGAGGAAGAAGAGCGAGCCAGAAGAGGCTCCTGAAGGCGACACACTGCCACTCACCCATATTTCATCCTCGTCCCTGGACAAAACAATTATGCCACAGCCTCCCACCACAGGAGATGACTTCAAGTCCTTCCAAAAGAGTTGCAGAATCCCTGGACGTCTCTTTAGCAGAGCTGCCAGAGACCCAGCACAAACTTACTGATGTCTTGCAGGCATCACCATTAGCAAAGATAGCTCTGCCCACCAACGCTACTATAATGGATCCTGCAAAGACAATATGGAAGACACCTGCCATTGTCCCACCCTCCTGTAAACAGTCAGACAGAAAATATTATGTACCAGCGAAAGGGGCTGAGTTCTTATTTACTCACTGGGCTTCAAATTCACTGGTCATAGAGGCAGCAAACCAAAGGGAAAACAGCACTAGTCAAAAACCACCCCTTATGACAAAGACTGAAAAAGGCTTGACCACTTTGGATGCAAAGCCTATTCCTCGGCCTCACTGCAATTTTGCATAGCAAACTACTCTGCTCTGTTGGCAAAATGCACTTACAACTCATTTAATGATTTCATTATTTCATAATTTAATTTCATTGAACAAATGTGGGAAGAATCAAAGGAGCAATACAAAGCTAACATTGTGGAGGGCTCCTTAATTGCCCTGCAGGCCTCCCATGATTCCGCTGACACGGCACTTTGTTCTGTTGCCACATCCGTGGTCATGCATCAAGCATCATGGCTCAACTCTCTGGATTTCCTAGGGAAGTACAAGCCAAAGTTGAGGACCTGCCCTTGAGGGGGACGAAAACTATTTGCGGAACACACAGATGCATCTCTACATACCTTTTTAAAGGACTCGAGAACCACCACAAGAAAAAACAGGGCAGATTTTATACCCAAAGCACTACAGACAAATGAGTGCTGGAAATTGTCAGAAGGTTTACTTTATCCCATTTATTTCTATTCCCCCTACCCACCCACCTTCCCCATCCCTCTTCAGGGACCCCTCTCACAAAACCCTGTTGAACTAGGAATAAACTATGTCCTGCAACTAGGTGCTGTGGAAATAGTACCATTCCAACACAGGGGAAGAGGGTTTTATTCCTGTTATTTTCTCACACAGAAAAAGAACGGTGACTGGAGACCCATTCTGGATTTATGCAAACTCAACAAGTTCATAAGGATCAGCACTTCAAAATGGTTACCCTGGTTAGAGAAAGGAGATTGGCTCTTGTCCCTCAATGTAGAAGACACCTACTTTCATGTCACCATTCATCCAGCACACCCAACGGTTTCAGCGCTTCACACTAGGCAATCAGTATTACCAATACAAGGTACTACCCTTCAGCTTGTTGACAGCCCCAACGGTATTCTCCAAAGTCCTAGCTGTTGCGGCAGCTCACCTCTGCAGGTTAGGGGTAATGATCTTCCCATTCTTGGACAACTGCCTCATAAGAGCACCTACTCAGCAGATGGCAGTACAAGCTACACAAACCACTATAACCCTCTTCACCAACCTTGGGTTTCAAATAAACATCCAAAAGTCCACCTTGGTCTCTGTCCAGCAACTAGAGTTTATAGGGGCTTATCTCGACTGCCTCTCAGCACAAGCAAGATTACCCCAACAGCGATTCCTCAACCTAACCAGGCTGATGATAACAATGTCAGACAGCCCCCAAACATCCACCAGGGCCTGCCTACAACTCCTTAGGCATATGGCTGCGACAATTTATGTAGTCAAACATTCCAGACTGCATATGAGATGCCTACAGGTCTGGCTCCGCACCTGCTATATACCACACAAGCATTCCCTTTACAAACGGCTCACTATGCCCCGCAGAGTGAAGGACTCCCTCAAGTGTTTGGATGCAACCGCAAAACATCTGCTCGGGGTCCCATTTCAACAAAAAGCTCCCACTATAACAATCACCACAAATGCCTCCCACGTGGGATGGAGAGCCCATCTGGACAACACCACCATCCAGGATGCTGGACCCCAGCTGAAACCAACCTACCGATAAACATTCTAGAGTGCCAAGCAGTTAGAAAAGCATGCAAACACTTCCTTCACCTTATCCACAACAATACCATCAAAGTCCTCATGGACCAAGCAACTTTCATGTTTTATATAAACGGACAGGGCGGAGCTCGATCATACCCTCTCTGCATTGAGGCACTACTCCTTTGGCAATGGTGCATATCCAACAAGATAGACATTTCTGCAGCTTACCTGCCAGGACTTCAGAACACCATGGCAGACCATCTGAGCAGACACTTTTCACAAACCCACGAGTGGGAGATAGACTACCCAACCCTTGAGTATTCAGCCAGTGGAGATTCCCTACTGTTGATTTATTCGCAACAACTCACAATACAAAATGCCCTCAATATTGCTCCCGAGCAGGGCTCCGGCACCACTCACTGGGCGATGCCCTCTTCACAAAATGGGAAGCACCACTAATGTACGTGTCCCTCCCCTCCAACCCCCTGATTCCTCTACTGAGCTGGGTTTTACACAAAATCAGACAAGACAAGGCCAGGCTCATGGCCCAGACAGATGTGGTTCCCATACTTAATACAGATGGCAATTAAACTTTCTCGAACCCTTCCCAACTTCCTCACCTCCTGACACAGAAAGGCAGCCATGTAATTCACCCCAACCTAGTAGTTCTCTGCTTCAAGGCCTGGTTACTCCATGGCTATCGGGGCTGGATCAGGATTACTCTGAAGAGGTTAAAGACATTCTCTTGAAAAGTCGCAAACCAAGCACAGGTAAAACATATGCTCTTGGGTACATTTATGCAGCTGGTGCAAGGCTCACCATATGTTTCCTCATTCTGCCCCTCTACCCAGAGTCCTGGACTATATATTATGCCTTAAAAAGGCAGGCCTCTCCAATAGCTCCATAAAGGTACACTTAGCAGTGATCACCTCACTACATGATAAGGTAGATGGAACCACGATCTTTGCTCATCCAACAACTAAACAATTCTTAAAGGGCATGACCAACATCTCCTCCCCTAAAACACCCTACTCTTATATGGGACCATAACCTCATGCTGTATACCCTCATGGGCAACCCCTTGCGATTTGCTCATTGCTACATCTATCAATGAAGGTCTCCTTCCTTATTGCGATCGCTTCTGCAAGAAGAGTAGGGGAGCTAGGGCCCTAATGGCACACCTGCTGTATACCATGTTCATGCTGATCCTCTGGACTAGAGAAGGAACTGGGGGTTGGTTGGCTGTGCATGCAAGGTAGTCACTCAGAGTGGTGGAAGATGGCTGCCTCGCATGCGCAGCCAACTGGGGCATGCACTGCTGCTACAAATCTCTGATTATAAGCACAGGGAGCCAAGACACCTAAAGTGGAGCACCCACGGGGACAACCATCTCGAAGAACCTCAGTTACTGCACAGGGTGAGTAATCTCTTTTATTATGGACAAAGTTTATACACATTAGAGAAATGGTAGCTCCAAAAGGAATTTGCTATAATATCAGTTGACCATCTCTTGTACATTAATATTTACATCCAATCTAAATGGAATACTGACGGAAATCATGACAATATTTTATCTTCACATACAACATTAAATGTTTCTGGAGATATTGGATTCAATTTTAAATCTATTACGTTTCAGTTCAAAACTGATGGATGGGATTCCCTTTGCATGGGGTCCCAGTTTGTCAGCAGTGTTAAAACCTAGTTTTCCAAATGATTAGCAGTATCCTTCTTATTTTGAGGAAGAGTTAAAAATTAAGATATAATCAAACCAGAACGTAGACAGAAATTTTTTTTTTAACTGTGCTCCTGCATGTCCAGTAGAGGGAGCATGTTAAATAACATAGTATTTTCCCAGAACTGTGCATGTTTTCCTCACTGGCATAAATTGAATACAAGGAAACAAATCTAAATTCTATTTTAAATGGGGCGGGGAGGGGAGAGTGTGTAAAACAAATAGGAAAATACAAAATTGGTAGGGAAAAAAATTGATGTTTTTCTAACTTCTCAGAAGATATTGCAGACAATATAGAGTAAAATATTTAAACACTAAAAGTACTTTGATGTGGCTATAAATGTTCTGTATTAACTCAAATTCAAGTATAAATTGCTAACTCAAAGAAACATACATTAATTCAGCCTATTCCTGTGTTCCTTTCCTTAATTTCAGTGGTAGTTCTGCCTTCATGAAGAGTACTACAAGATTAGGAATTGAAAGTAGCTAGTAAACTGTTTAGTACTACCTTTCATTTAGTCCTCAATTATAATATATCACTGAGAAAATGCTGGTATACCTTGTTCCCAAGTGCACTGAATTCCATTATAGGTACCTTCATCATACAGAAGGAAATTCTATCGTTATTGAAATCAATGGCGTAATTCCTGTTGACTGCAGTGGCACTGGGATTACACCCATGGGTCCCAGCTGCAATCCACACTTCTAATAGTTAGATGCATGTTGGAAAAAATCTAGCAGCCCCTTCTGTGGGCACATTACACCCCAAATGCAGCAGATAGAGAGCACTTCTGTTTTAAAGGAAGAGTCCAAGAAGTGAAAAACCTCCAGAGCCCTCTTGTTTTCTGCAAACCCAGTTGTGTTTCAGCTCTTGTTGCAGGAGTGCGCACAATGGGTTTGTGACCAGTCTGGGACATGACAAGTGAGTCCATCAACAGAGTGAAAACCTTATGGGGAAGGCAATGGCAAAACAGCTAATCTCTACTGTAGCCCATGATAATTATATCCACAGCCTTGCTGTGCAAAAGTCCTATGTTATATCTTCATGCTGTAGGGAGGGAAGGATTCTGTTCCCTTCATCCTCAAAATATGTCCACAAATCCTATTGACTCAGTCTTTGCGTAGGGAATTTCAACCATTGTGCTTTGGCTTCATTCAGGTAAGGTTCCCTGAAAATACTGTTTATAATTTTCATGGGGAAAAAATTAATTTATATATCTTAATTTGTAGTCAGTCTGAGAAATATCTTTACACTTTTAGCAAAAGCTGTCTGATATTTTTCAATAATTTTATCATTAATTTTAAAACTGTTTAAAGATGTTTGTCCTAAAAAAAATTTCCTCTCTTTGTCTATAGACCAGGTTATCAAAAATCCTTATGATTAAGAAGGAGCACATCAAGCAGTTAAGGGAGATGAACACAGAAGCAGAAAAACTGGTAAAAACATGTTGTTTTTTCAGTTCTTGAATGGGTTTTGATATCCTGTTTTATAGGTATTTGCTACAATGAAAAATAATCTTCATACAAACAGAGACAATAGTACTAAAAATCAATGAGGAATAGATTATCATGTGGTTAAAGCACAAGTCTGGGTTCTGTTCCCGCCTGGGATACGACTTTATGCAAATCACTATGGTCAAAATTTTCAAAATGTGTTTATCTTTAAATATAACTTCCTGAGCTTACAGAGGCTGCCTAACTCCACACACAGTGATGATCTGGAAGAGGCGCAGCAGCTCCCATATAAGCTTTAACCTAGTGGTCAGGGTACTCACATGTGATGTAAGAGACCGCTGGCTTAGGTCACCCCACTGCCTGATGGAGAAGAGATTTGAACAACTATCTACAACCTCTCAGGGGAGTGTTGTAACCACTGGACTGTGGGATATCCTGATGTGAGGCTGTCTCATTCTTGCCTTTTGAAATTGTTTCATCTTAGCTAAATAATTAGATATTGACTGGGACAGAGAGCAAGTGAGAGTGATTCTGTAGTCCAGTGGTTAGAGCACTTGGCCGAATGGTGGCAGATCCCTGTTCAGATCCCTTTTCTTCATGAAACAGAATGTGGACTTGAACTAGTGCTCCCTTATGTTCTAGGTGAATACCCTATATGTTGCCCTATAGGTTATATGGGAGGGCCTCCTTCAGCTGTTTTGTGTAAATGTGAGCAGCCTATGAGCACGCCTTCCAGATCAGGCTCAGCATCTGAGGTACGCAGAGGGCTGAGGTTACACCATTCTCATAAGCATCTCTCATTTGCTAGCTTAGGCAGCTCCCCACCTGGCTTTTGTAGACCACATTCTAGGCCACCTATCACTCCAGTTGCATTGTGTAGGGAGCCTAGACACCTAATTCAGGCTTTGGTGATCACAGCGTTATCCCTATGATTAGCTAGGTGCCTAAAAGTTACAATGCTGAGCACTGCAATGCTTAACGCCAAAGTCCCTTTGAGGACCCAGACCTAAGTGCTTAAAATTTTGCACAAAGCATTTAAGGTTTTTAATATGGATAAAAGATTTCTTCTCTCTGCCTCCTTCCTGCCCCATGGCCACCTGTGGGCACAAGTACGCTCACTCTCTCTCCATTCTCTGCTTCCCCATTCCTGTGTCCACCGTCCCCTTCTCCTACCCCACACCCACATCCCATCTTCAATGCTGGCATTATTATTTCACTCTCCTGTGCATTAACTGTGCTTTCTCTTAATTTTTTTAAAGAAAATTGTTTCTGCTATACAGTTTAATCATTAAAATCTATGCAGCTGTAGCAAAAAGGATTAAAATAAATTACATATAAAGTTTGTCACTATTTTTAAATCTAATGCTGAAAAATATATCGCTTTTTAAAGTTTGTTTTAAAAATTTAACTAAAAGTCTGACACTTACACAAAAATAAACTATAAAGGCCTTCTCTCATTACAAGAGGTGACTGCCTTAAAATATGAACATAACTTAAATACTAAATCACAAATTAAACCTAATGAAGACAGAAGAAATGAGAGGCATCAGAAGGAAAATAAAGAGTATTGGGACAAACAAAGAAGCAGCAGGAGGGAAGGGGAACAAGGATATATATTCAATTTGATATATTTAGGTGTGTTTAGCCTCGATAGTGATATGAGATATTTTGAATCTTCTCTGTTATTCATTACTTTGTAAATAAGCCTCTTATACATAACTTTTGTGAAAGTTCATGGCTATTCTGATAAAACTAAAGGAGGGTGATACCTTTCCGGTGGGCTACATTCTTAGCCCGTCTTCAGTCAGTTTCTGCCTTTAAAATGTGTTTCATTTAATCAAAAATCTTTTCTCAAACACTTGCCACTCTTGAACATGACCAAAATAATATACAGATTTAAATACTTTTGTGAATTCTTTAAAGACTTCATCAGTTAGCTAATTTTGATATAATTTTGGTTAAACTGAAACAGAATGACATGGTGGGTTTTGGTTAAAGGGGAATCCTTTTGTATCATGTTACAAGTTAGTGACCAGTTTAATATATAGTACGTGGAACTGCTTAACCAAACTCAAAGCAAGTCCTAAATGAGTACATTAGTGTCTGGCAATAGTACTAGTTTCTAAATGACACAATGCAAAGGATTCCTTAACAGGGGTTACTAATACACACAATTGTACATTTTTAGTTTCATTGTTTTGAAGGGAACAGTTAGTTGTATCTGCCACAGTTACCTAAACAATACATAAGCCACTTAAATTCATTTAGCTAAGTACATTAATGGTTTTTAACCTGTGGTCTGCAGACCATTAGGTGTCCACAGACTATGGCCTTGGTTACACTGGTGCTTTACAGCGCTGCAACTTTCTCGCTCGGGGGATATGAAAAAAACACACCCCGAGCACTGCAAGATATAGCACTGTAAAGCGCCAGTGTAAACAGTGCCGCAGCGCTGGGAGCACAGCTCCCAGCGCTGCAAGCTAATCCCCATGAGGAAGTGGATTACGTGCAGCGCTGGGAAAGCTCTCTCCCAGCGCTGGCGCTGCGACCACACTCACACTTCAAACCGCTGCCGCAGCAGTGCTCCCGTGGCAGCGCTTTGAAGTTTCGAGTGTAGCCAAGCCCTTAGTCTAAGCGTACGTCTACACTACGGGATTATTCCAATGTTACATAAACCGGTTTTATAAAACAGATTGTATAAAGTCCAGTGCACGCGGCCACACTAAGCACATTAATTCGGCGGTGTGCATCCATGGTCCGAGGCTAGCGTCAATTTCCGGAGCGTTGCACTGTGGGTAGCTGTTCCGTAGCTATCCCATAGTTCCCGCAGTCTCCCCCGCCCCTTAGAATTCTGGGTTGATAGCCCAGTGGCTGATGGGGCAAAAATCATTGTCGCAGGTGGTTCTGGGTAAATGTTGTCAGTCATTCCTTCCTCCAGGAAAACAACGGCAGACAATCATTTCACGCCCTTGTTCCCTGGATTACCCTGGCAGATGCCATAGCACGGCAACCATGGAGCCCATTCAGCTTCTTTTTTTTTTACAGTCACCGTATGTGTACTGGATGCCGCGGACAGAGGCGATACTCCAGCGCTACACAGCAGCATTCATTTGCTTTTGCATGATAGCAGAGACGGTTATCAGTCATTCTGTACCGTCTGCTGCCAGTGTAAATTGGCAATGAGATGACTGTTATCTGTGCTTCTGTGCTGTCTGCTGCTATCATGGGTGCCCCTGGCTGAGATCGGCAGGGGGCGCAAAGGCAAAACTGGGAATGACTCCCTGAGTCAATCCCTCCTTTATGGTTTCTAAAAATAGAGTCAGTCCTGCCTAGAATATGGGGCAAGTGTACTGGAGAACCAGTGTATCAGAGAGCACAGCTGCTCCGTGTCAGATCCCGCAGAAATGATGAGCTACATGCCATTCACGGGGAGTGCCTCTGCAACAACCCCACCCGTTGCTTCCCTCCTCCCCCAAACTTCCTGGGCTACCATGGCAGTGTCCCCCTCATTTGTGTCATGAAATTATAAAGAATGCAGGAATAAGAAACAGTGACTTGTTAGTGAGATAAAATGAGGGGGAGGCAGCCTCCAGTTGCTATGATAGTCCAGGCAGGAATTAAATGGTGGCAGGGGAGAGGAGCCCAGCCTCCTGCTGCTATGATAGTCCAGGCAGTAGAGAATCTTTTCTTTACACATGAAAGGGAGGGAGCTGATTGAAGCTCAGCCCCCAGTTGCTATGATGAGGACGGTTACCAGGCGTTCTGTACCATCTACTGGGAATGACGGAGTCATTCCTATTTTTACCCAGGCGCCCCCCCCCGGCCAGCCTCACCTGAGGCCAGCCAGGAGCACTCACGGGCACATGATGGTACTGCAGCAATCAAGCATATTGTACCATCTGCCACCGGGGAGGGAAGAGGAGCAGATACTGCTCTTTACTGCCGCAGCATCGCGTCTACCAGCAGCATTCAGTACACATAGGGTGACATTAAAAAAAAGTCAAACGATTTTTTTCCCTTTTCTTTCACATGGGGGAGGGGGAGTAAATTGACGAGCTATACCCTGAACCACGCCGAACAATGTGTTTGAACCTACAGGCATTGGGAGCTCAGCCAAGAATGCAAATACTTTTCAGAGACTGCTGTGGACTGTGGGATAGCTGGAGTCCTCAGTACCCCCTCCCTCCCTCCATGAGCATCCATTTGATTCTTTGGCTTTCCGTTACGCTTATCACGCAGTACTGTGTAGCCTGGAGATTTTTTTCAAATGCTTTGGCCTTTCATCTTCTGTAACGGAGCTCTGATAGAACAGATTTGTCTCCGCATACCACGATCAGATCCAGTATTTCCCGTACGGTCCATGCTGGAGCTCTTTTTGGATTTGGGACTGCATTTCCACCCGTGCTGATCAGAGCTCCACGCTGGGCAAACAGGAAATGAAAATCAAAATTTCGTGAGGCTTTTCCTGTTTACCTGGCCACTGCATCCAAGTTCAGATTGCTGTCCAGAGCGGTCACAGTGGTGCACTGTGGGATACCACCCGGAGGCCAATACTGTTGATTTGCGGCCATACTAACCCTAATCCGATATGGTAAAACCAATTTTAGCACTACTCCTCTCGGGGAGGAGTACAGAAATCGGTTTAAGGAGCCCTTTATATCGATATAGAGGGCCTCGTAGTGTGGACGGGTGCGGCGTTAAATCGGTTTAACGCTGCTAAAATCGGTTTAAACGCATAGTGTAGACCAAGCCTAAGAAGTCCACGAAAGGTTACTGTTACCATAGAACAGTCATTTTCAACGTGTGGTCCGCAGACCCTTGGGGGTCTTCAGACTATTCCTAACATCTCCAAAGGAGTCCATACCTCCATTTGAAGCTTTTTTAGGGGTCCGCAAATGAAAGAAGGTTGAAAACCACTGAGCTAAGTTGTTTGTATTTTAGAGAAATAGTAGAACAAATGTAGGTGAAAAGGATTGGTGTATAAATTCTTCTACTTAAAATTTCACAGGAAGGACAATATAAAGGTGATAGTAGTCATTTAAGGGAAGCATCTAGACAGTAAAGTGCACCTTTAGTAAATACAGATGTATAGTGTTTGTGATTTATAAACTTCATATGCTTTGTC
This sequence comes from Gopherus evgoodei, assembly GCF_007399415.2. Classification (NCBI taxonomy): domain Eukaryota; kingdom Metazoa; phylum Chordata; order Testudines; family Testudinidae; genus Gopherus; species Gopherus evgoodei. The sequence goes on from NC_044324.1 coordinate 170,530,077, forward strand.
TTCTCCACAGAAATCCTATTCTATGCCAATCAATATTGAGTTTCAGAGAAGATATGCAACTATTGTTCTAGACCTAGAACAACTGAATAAGGACCTAAACAAAGTTTTGCATAAGGTTCAGCAGTACTGTTATGAGGTAATACGTTACTAACCTCTTAGTTTATTTGAGTTGTGTTTAACATATAAGTAAGTCAACTGAAATGTCATACATAGAAAAAGACCATTTAGAGACAAATGTCAAACTTTTAAGTAACTGGAGTCGTATATGCTTTCACCTCTTTCTTTCCGAATATCAGTAACTCTCACTGATTTCAGTGGACAGTTTTGGTTAAAAGTATGAGGGCCTGGTTATTTCTGCAGGCTCTTCACTTACGAAACTCCCTTTAAAGTTGATTACCAGTTCACACACACAACAGCTGTAGAATCAGACCCTTAATCTTTACTTCTAATTATATCTGTGTAGCTTGCTCCGGACCAAGGCCTCCAGCCTGCAGACCAGCCAACAGATCTGAGACGCCGATGTGAAGAAGAAGCTCAAGAGATAGTTAGACAAGCAAATGCATCAACAACAGGACATCTTTGTGTGGAAAATGAAAACCTGACAGATCTGATCTCTAGGCTTACAGCAATATTACTGCAGATTAAGGTAAATTGTTTACTAAAAATTTCTAATGTTTCCTCTCAAATAATAAACAAACATTTAAAACCTTGGCAACCCATAGGCATCACTCAAATTTCTCTCTTGAACTAAGTCATAACATGAATTGTATTTGAGAGAAATTACAATTATGTAGTAGAATTGTAAATTAAATTCTAAGTTTGTTTCTTAATTTTCTCTAGTGTCTAGCAGAAGGAGGTGACCTGAATTCCTTTGAATTTAAATCACTAACAGATTCATTAAATGACATCAAGAATTCAATAGATTCTTCTAATATCAGGTATTAACTTTTAGTAATTATACATACATTTTTTTCCTACATGCATCTTTCATGATTAGCTATTCTTAACACACTTCAGAGTTTAAATGTTTCTGTATTTATATAATTGAGTCTAATTCTGCAGTTCTTATAAGAATAGTCCTATTGAAAAACGCTACCTAACTTCTCTAGATATGAAAAGAATATTAAAAATTTATTTAAATCAATCCAGTATAAACTAGAATCTCCTTTGCCATTCAGTCTTTCAAAATGTACGTTTAATTTGGACAAGTAGTTACTGATGTATGTAATTGTTTTTAAAGAAGATTTAAATTAGGGCTGTCAAGCGATTAAAAAAATTAATCATGTGATAAATATTTTTGGATGTTTTCTACATTTTCAGATATATTGATTTCAATTACAACACAGAATACAAAGTATGCAGTGCTTACTTTACATTTATTTTTATTACAAATATTTGCACGGTAAAAAACAAAAGAAATAGTATATTTCAATTAACCTAATACAAATACTGTAGTGCAATCTCTTTATCATGAAAGTTGAACTTACAAATGTTGAATTATGTACAAAAAATAACTGCATTCAAAAATAAAACAATGTAAAACTTCAGAATCTACAAGTCCATTCAGTCCTACTTCAGCCAATCACTCAGAAAAACAAGTTCGATTACTATTTGCAGGAGATAATGCTGCCCACGTCGTGTCTACAATGTCACCTGAAAGTGAGAACAGGCGTTCTCATGGCGCTATTGTAGTCAGCATCGCAAGATATTTACGTGCCAGATGCACTAATGATTCATATGTCCCTTCATGCTTCAACCACCATTCTAGAATATATATGTCCATACTGACGACGGGTTTTGCTTGATAACGATCCAAAGCAGATCTGACTGATGCATGTTCATTTTCATCATCTGAGTCAGATGCCACCAGCAGAAGGTTGATTTTCTTTTTGATTGTTTTGGGTTCTGTAGTTTCCGCATTGTAGTGTTGCTCTTTTAAGACATCTGAAAGGATTCTCCACACCTCATCCCTCTTAGATTTTGGAAGGCACTTCAGATTCTTAAACCTTGGGTCAAGTGCTGTATCTGTTCTTAGAAATCTCACATTGGTACCTTCTTTGTGTTTTGACAAAACTGGTGGGTCATCATCTGAGACTGCTATAACATGAAATATATGGCAGAATGCAGATAGAACAGAAGACATACAATTTTCCCCCAAGAAGTTCAGTCACAAATTTAATTAAGGCATTATTTTTTTAACGAACATCATCAGCATGGAAGCATGTCATCTGGAATGGTGGCTGAAGCATGAAGGGGCATATGAATGTTGAGCATATATGGTACGTAAATACTTTGCAACACCGGCTACAAAAGTGCCATGCAAATGCCTGTTCTCACTTTCAGGTGATATTGTAAATAAAAAGCAGTCAGCAGTATCTCCCATAAATGTAAGCAAACTTGTTTGTCTAACCAATTGACTGAACAAAAAATAGGATAGAATGGACTTGTAGGCTCTAAAGTTTTTTACATTGTTTTGGTTTTGAGTGCAGTTATGTAACAAAAAAAACCCTACATTTGTAAGTAACACTTTCACGACAAAGAGATTGCACTAAAATATTATCTGAGGTGAACTGAAAAATACTTCTTTTTATCATTTTTACAGTGCAAATATTTGTAATCAAAATAATAATATAAAGTGAGTACTGTGCACTTCATATTCTGTGTTGTAATAGAAATCAATATATCTGAAAATTGTAGAAAAACATCCAAAAATACTTAATAAATTTCAATTGGTATTCTATTGTTTAACAGTGTGATTAATGTTTTTAATCGCAGTTAATTTTTTTGAGTTAATCGCATGCGTTAACTGCGATTAATCGACAGCCCTAATGTAAATATTAAAAGAAAAATTATCACTTTTTTCCACTAGTAAATGTATTCTAAATTCTCTAAAGCATAGAACACAGTACAGTGGTGGCATCCTTTATTATAGTAGTTTTTTCTCCTTTGGAAAACCTGCACTCTTAACTAAACTTCACTATAAGCAGAATTACAAATCACACATTGCAATGGATTTAAATAATTTGAGGCATTTCTTCTTCATACTTCATCATCAGAAACCACTATATTCCTATATTTCCATGAACTCAGTCATGCAAAACCTATACACTGGCCTTTCTAAACTTTTACTACTTCCTATTTCATACCTTGGCTTGAAGACGGTGTTCATTATAGTCATGTTCAAGTATGATAAGTTAATAAATTGAGTCTTAAAATGTGAGATTTAACCATTCTTTCTTTTCTTTAGTTGTTTTCAGAATAATGTTGAGATCCATGTTGCACACATTCAGAGTGGCCTGAGCCAGATGGGAAATTTACATGCCTTTGCAGCCAATAACACCAACAGAGACTGAAAAAGCTGTCTATTTCAAGTGTATAGCATGTAATTCTATGAAATCCTCTTCCTTTACATAGGCTTCACCAAATATCCTAACTTTGGGAAGATAAGGGAAAAGAAAACCTCTAAAAAGGCCATTTTAGGTAAACTGTACTGCTTCTTAAGAAACCAGCATTACTGGCCTGCGTACATTAGATTTTGCCATTTGTTATATACATACAATAGTTTTACTAAGAGCTAACTTCTATTAGTAACTACATTTTTTTATTTTAAACTGAAAGTATATGCATATGCTTTCATACAATTTCAACTAAGAATATATCAACTTTATTTTTTAAAGTTTGGGTAAATTCTGCCCAACTCATGCAGATGACTTTACTGATGTGTTGAAGACAATGAAGAGGAAATGGTACAAATCAGTGGCTGTCTGGCAGTCCTTTGTTCTTGAAAGCTACAGTTCTAGTATCTGTGAGTCACCATCTCAGACTTCAGTCTACAGTGTGGTGAAGCAGTATGTGTATTCCTCACCTTACGAAACAGCAGCAGAATATGGACAGAAAATAAATGAGAGTGAATAGATATTGTACACTTGGATACTGGCTGCTCTATAAATCAGTTAATATCTTTTTGGAATGTTTAATTTATCATAACTTATATAAGGAGTCTAATGAAGGAATAGAAAAACATAACTGCTAAATTCCCAGGAATATATGTGCTATATGGCTTTTTCCCTCCATACAGGGCAAAAGGTCCTGTAATTGATATTTTATACAAATGACTGATAACATATTGGTTTTCCATTTTTTATTGTTTGCACAACTTTCAACTTAGATAACTGGTTATTCAACAATACCCAACATATATAAATAAAAAGATTTTGATAACAAATGAGATAACCAGTGTTGTGAACTGTTTTTAAAAAATGCCTCCAAGTGTATTCTGGAATGTTAATCTTGTAAAAAGTGGTTATTGGATTGTTTGTTTAATAGTTTTGTAAAGCTTCAGTGTAATAAATTGTTTCCAGATTTGAATGTTCAGAGATAGCGGTAGAGATGTTTTGATTCTTTTGGATACCTCATGAAATGAGGTCTTTTATATGTTAATGCATAAAGAGAATGTAAACATTATTTTCAATTTTGGAATTTTGTATAGTTTAAAAAAATGCTTCTGTACTGTGATGGTATTGTGCCACTGCAAAACTTTAGTGCAGAGTTTATATTTAGCTAAATTTGTTCTGTTAATTAAGAAATCCATAAATCTTTTATTCTCAATTACATTTCTAATTCTGAATAAATTGACCTATGAGAGTTGATATATTTTACAAAAATGCAAACTTCTTGCACATAAAGGTAGGTCTAATTTCATTTGAACAGAAAAAATGTTGATAATTTAATTTACAAAAATGCAGCATTTTGTTTGCTTGGCAAGGTGAGTGTTTTTAGGAGAGATTTTTAAAACTACAAGGGAAATTACAGAGGAGTACTAAGTGGTAATCCTGATGAATTGCACATGAAAATCTACATATCTAAACATAAACTTCTCATTTTGTGAGGATTTACCCTAGAATATTTTTATATGCTTCCCCTTTCCCCCCTACTTCCCTGTTACTTTGTGGTGTTATCTTCCATCTGGTAAAGTGTCCTCTGCCAGAACCAATCAGCCACATTCTTCGAATTGACAGTAGGGTTAACCACAAGGTGCTCAGTCTTTCCCACTGCATCAAGGTACTTACTAACTACTGTCAGTGGGACTACTTGCATGTTTGGATCAGGACTTCAGTATACTAAATATCAGGCTGCCAAATAGGCAATGTCTACATAATATAGCTGCTCTTATCAAATATAAAGAGAGACATATTTTCATCACAATACCACAATCTTATCTCTGAGTGATGATAGCATTGTTTTTATATATTATCTTGATTTTGGTGTCTAAATATGTTATTTCAAAGAATACAGAAAATATCAATTGAAAGTTGTTGGGGGTTTTTTGTTGAATTACCTATAATTGCTGTGGGATAGAGTAATATATTTATTGTAATAGGAAAAACTGTATAATATTGATTTTTATGATAAAACTATGCATGTGCACTTGTATTTGAAGGTTGAACAATGTGCGTATTTAATGTGAATTTAAATGAATTTTGTACATTACTCTTCCAAAAGGATGTCATGTTTAAATCTTGAGATCACTAACATAAGAATAATATTTATGTAGGATCCGATTGTTGTGTTGTGATGAAATATGCATCCTAGAATTCCCCCACAATCATTAAGAAATGATAGTGCCTCTTCCATGTAGGGTTTTGAGGTGGTCATGTGGTGTTGGGGGCTCTGGCCCTAAGACCCACCACACTTTCCACCACTTTAAGTTCTCCCTGCAGCAGTGGAACAAGTTAGTAGTTTGGAAGAACTCAACCAGTTTGCTTTATACCTTTTATTTGTATTCAATTCTCAGGCAGTAATGATCCCATTTCAATTTCTAGTCTTCCTCTTTCCCTCTTCTCCATTGTGGGATTCCCTGTGCATTGAAGCTTCAACCCTCTGGGTCCTCCAGTTCAGTGCCTCTGCTGGGCTCTCTGTGCCCTCCACTAAAGAGAGTACACAGCAGCAGAGAAGCACCCATGCTCAGTCAAGGCCAACAGAGCCATATACTTTCCTTCCTTTGTGTGTTTTTATACTATAGCTGCAAGGCTGATAAGGCAAAACAGAGGAAGAAGGTCCCAAAACTAAGGGGAAATATCTGTCCTCCAAACAGAATTTGAAGCTGGGCTTCTCCTACTCTCCTCTTTAGTGGACCTCATGCAATGTGTATTGGAACAGCAAGTAACACTAAAATGTTAAGTTAAACCACAGGGAAATCTCATAAGTTACAGGAACCATCACTGGTACCGAAGGGTGGTACAGCATTTGCTCTTTGTAGTCACCCTTTTAGAAGGGGACTTATGCCCAAAAGATCCCATAGTCCACAAGACTAAGGGTAGTCTGTACTGTTTCCCAAGCTTTGTAAGCAGCTAAGCAGGCATCATTAGCAACGTGGATCAGCTTGACCAATGGGGAGTGGTATTCTTCTGAGTCCTACCCACTTAAGACTCCGAAGTGAAATGCCACTTACATCATGCAGATGTTCAAAATATTATTAGGTGGCCACTGCTGGGCTGATCTTCCTCTCGGAGTGACTCTGATTACCTGCTGGTCTCTTTGGGCTTAGCTCACCTTTACAATTATCTTGCAGGTCTTTACTGGATCCCCTTGCTTGACTTCTCCTTGGTGGAACTTGGATGCCCTGCTGGGCTCTGTGGGATTGGCTATCCATTGGTAATGCTCAGATTATTTCCTGGGCCCCTGCTTTTTCCCTCTGACTTGTTGGAACCACAGGTCAGACCGTGGGGTAAATGTAAGGCTTATCTACAGAATTTAAATAAATTGGTTAAAAAGTGAAATAGTTGCAACCTTTAATGTGGAAACAGCAATAGCAATAGAAAAGTGCTTATTGATAAAGCTTATTTCAGTAAATGTACTGAAATTTAAATATTTTATATTGATATAACTGCATCTACAATAGGGGGTTTAACTGATTTAAGTATATCAAAGAGTCTATGCACTGTTTTTGTACTGATTTAATTGTAGTCCAATATAGTTACATCAGTACAAAAAGTGCATTCAGGCCAGCCCTAAGGGGTGGTACTCTACCAAGTGCAGTCCACTCCTTATGCCAAAAAAGTTGTCTTTCCAAGTACTGCAGATCTTCATATGACCACTTCTCTCTTTTTCTTACATGCTTTGACCAGCAAGGAAATAGAAATGTTCCCATTTAAATTGTAATCTTTGGACATCTGAATTAACACCTAAATGAAATTAAAACTAAATGAAGTGAAAGAGCTCTTAGAGCTATTGTTTCAGGCTTTTTGACATACTCAGGTAGGCGTTACTGCTTCAGTTTACATTTAGTTCACATTTGGAAAAATATCTCTTCAAGCATGAGGGCTAGACTCTTTTTTCAAGAAGGCCTAGATTCTGGGGCACAAAATAGCCAAAATTTACTGGGTCATCAAGCCTCTGCAAGCCCCTAATTCAAGCCCTGATTAAAAGCCTCATATCTTTCAAGAAGAGCTATATCATGGAGTGACAATCTAAAGACCAAGAATTAGACTTGTCATTGATAAAGATCTGCTTGGTGGAAACCAAATAGCTTAGGGTACGTCTACACTACGGGATTAGTCCGATTTTTACATAAACCAGTTTTGTAAAACAGATTGTATAAAGTCGAGTGCACGCGGCCACACTAAGCACATTAATTCGGCGGTGTGCGTCCATGGTCCAAGGCTAGCATCGATTTCCGGAGCGTTGCACTGTGGATAGCTATTCCGTAGCTATCCCATAGTTCCCGCAGTCTCCCCTGCCCCTTAGAATTCTGGGTTGAGATCCCAGTGCCTGATGGGGCAAAAATCATTGTCAAGGGTGGTTCTGGGTAAATGTCGTCAGTCATTCCTTCCTCTGGGAAAACAATGGCAGACAATCATTTCGCGCTCTTTTTCCCTGGATTGCCCTGGCAGACGCCATAGCACGGCAACCATGGAGCCCGTTCAGCATTTTTTTTACAGTCACCATATGTGTACTGGATGCTGCTGACAGGCATTACTGCAGCACTACACAGCAGTATTCGTTTGCTTTTGCATGATAGCAGAGACGGTTATCAGTCGTTCTGTACCGTCTGCTGCCATTGTAAATTGGCAATAAGATGATGGTTATCTGTCATTCTGTACTGTCTGCTGTTATCATGGGTGCCCCTGGCTGAGGTCGGCCGGGGACGCAAAGGCAAAAATGGGAATGACTCCTCAAGTCAATCCCTGCTTTATGGTATCTAAAAATAGAGTCAGTCCTGCCTAGAATATGGGGCAAGTGTACTAGAGAACCAGTGTATCAGAGAGCATAGCTGCTCCATATCAGATCCCACAGAAATGATGAGCTGCATGCCATTCATAGGGGTTGCCCCTGCAACAACCCCACCCGTGCTTCCCTCCTCCCCAACCTCCCTGGGCTACCGTGGCAGTGTCCCCCCCATTTATGTCATGAAATTATAAAGAATGCAGGAATAAGAAACTGTGACTTGTTAATGAGATAAAATGAGGGGGAGGCAGCCTCCCACTGCTATGACAGTCCAGGCAGAACATTAAGCGGTGCGGGGGAGAGGAGCCCAGCATCCTGCTGCTATGATAGTCCAGGCAGTACACATGAAAGGGAGGGGGCTGATGGAGCTCAGCCCCTAGTTGCTATGATGAGGACGGTTACCAGCCATTCTGTTCCATCTACTGGGAATGACCGGGAATCTTTCCTATTTTTACCCAGGCACCCCCGGCCAGCCTCACCTGAGGCCAGCCAGGAGCACTCACGGGCTGATGGTGACGACAGATAGCAGTCATATTGTACCGTCTGCCACCGGGGAGGGGAGAAGAGCGGATACGGCTCTTCACGGCTGTAGCATCGCGTCTACCACCAGCATTCAGTAAACATAGGGTGACACTGAAAAAAGTCAAGAAACGATTTCTTTCCCTTTTCTTTCACGTGGTGGGGGGAGGGAGTAAATTGACGAGCTATACCCTGAACTACGCCGGATAATGTGTTTGAACCTACAGGCACTGGGAGCTCTGCCAAGAATGCAAATAGTTTTCGGAGACTGCTGTGGACTGTGGGATAGCTGGAGTCCTCAGTACCCCTCCCTCCCTCCATGAGCATCCATTTGATTCTTTGGCTTTCCGTTACGCTTGTCACGCAGCACTGGGTAGCCTGGAGATTTTTTTCAAATGTTTTGGCATTTCGTCTTCTGTAACGGAGCTCTGATAGAACAGATTTGTCTCCCCATACAGCGATCAGATCCAGTATCTCCCATATGGTCCATGCTGGAGCTCTTTTTGGATTTGGGACTGCATCGCCACCCGTGCTGATCAGAGCTCCACGCTGGGCAAACAGGAAATATAATTCAAAAGTTTGCGGGGCTTTTCCTGTTTACCTGGCCACTGCATCCAAGTTCAGATTGCTGTCCAGAGTGGTCACAGTGGTGCACTGTGGGATACCGCCCGGAGGCCAATACCGTCGATTTGCAGCCACACTAACCCTAATCCGATATGGTAATACCAATTTTAGCACTACTCTTCTTGTTGGGGAGGAGTACAGAAACCGATTTAAAGAGCCCTTTATATCAATATAAAGGACCTCGTAGTGTGGATGGGTGTGGCGTTAAATCGGTTTAATGCTGCTAAAATCGGTTTAAACATGTAGTGTAGACCAGGCCTTAGTTGCTTCCAAGTAGCTTGCTTGGTCTACAAGTCTGATTCTCACTTTTATGTACAAGAGGTTCCAGGTTGAAATGCTTGACAACTCCTCTTCATATACATATCGGTCATGTTTATCTCATTCCATCCAAAACACTAGGGCCTCATAGCCTCAAAATGGCCCTTCCCAAGACAATTAAATCCTGCTTCACTTGGAACACTCTGGATGATCTGGTGGTCCCTTCTGGCCTTAAACTATATGACTGTGCTTCTGGGATGTCCATTCCCTGAGGAGAATCAGGACTCATTCTACAAGGCTCCTAGGGGACAATGAACAGGAAATGTGGAGGGCATGGATCATGGTATTCATTCATACATTTATTGAACTCTACAAAAGAGGTTTCTCTTCTTTTGTGGAGGCATCCATTTGATTACCAAATAATTGCTTAATTTTAAAAAGTGTCTTAGGAAGGAATTTATATATTTTATTCTACCTTAATGAAAACAAAATTAATAATTCTGCTTTACTTCTTCCCTCCTCACTTACGTGATACACTGTTACCTTCCACTTGCTATTGGATGGACTATATAGTAGAAAGGAAAATTTCTTACCTGGCAATTTCCTTTGTAGTAATTCCATCTCAATCTGATGTACCCTAGCAGTTGTCTTGATTGCCAGAATGTGTTTTAGGTTTCCAGACTGACAAAATTGTATAAAGGTAAGTGCATTAGTGATGATGTTCATATTGTGCTTAGTTATCTTGAGTATCTCTGCAGCTTTGGAAGAACTCTTCTGGTGGCAGCAAGTGAGGGACAGATTTTATTCCTGGAGCCTGTTGACAAAAAAAAACTTCAGAATTCTGCAGAAAAAAGGCTTAGTCCATTCATTATGGATTCTGGGGGATACTACTACTAGAAAGAAATGATTGGGTAAGAAATCTTCCATTTCTTTATACTTAATAAAACATACACTAGTCTTATCATGTGAGAAGTATAAATTTAATGATATCCTTACCTACTCATTTAATTACTTTTAAGTGCCTGGGCTTTCTAAATGATGTGAGAGGTTACTATAACATTGTCACTTAGCAATTGTTACTGGTATTTTAAACAAAGTTCACTGATTTTGGAATTTCCGCAGGTTTTTTTTTTTTTTTTTTTTTGCCATCCTTCATTTTTTCCTGCTAGGTAAGTAAATGAAGACCATTTCAAATAGATGAAATGCGTGTGTTATAAGATTATTAAATTGAATTAGCTATGTCAAAACTACTAATGGCTCCTAAAGAGACCTGCCTCATTCAGTGTACACTGTATAAAACATATTACTATGGAACTCAGCCCTTGGTCCATACTGGTTTCCAGCCATGAACAGCCAGCAAAAATCTCTGTTAGTGTAGATGCTATAAGCCACAATTTTTACCCAGGTGGCTTACCCCTGCTTGAAACGGAGGTACATTGTACCATTGTAAGTTGCTGTTTATAGTAGCTTTACCTGTGTAGCCTCAACTGGCAAAAAAAAATTAAATCAAGATAGAATGTTTTTCTAAAAGATATACTCTGGTTCAAACGGGAATTATTCCAGGGAAGATCTATGGGCTGTTATATAGAAAGAGCAGATCATCACAGATGTCCCTTTGGCCACGGAATCTGTAATCATTTACATAGCACAGCTATGCTGGCAGCTGGCCATCAATGGCTACAGCCAGGACAAATTGCCTATGTAAACAATTCCTTAGTAACCCCCTCAACAAATATTTCTAATAATGCTCTGTATTTACACACAGCTTTTCCATCTGTAGATTTCAGAGTACATTAAAAAGGTAAGCATTATTATTTTAAGTTGGCCCAATTAGGTACAGAGATTTGAAGTTGTTGCACAAGCAGCACCATGGTCTAGTGGATAATTATGGGTCTTCGAACTGATTTCTCAGGAGCTGTTACTAACTCTGCCACCACCTGCATGTGTAGCATTTGGCAAGTCACTTAGAAATGTAGGCCCAGGTTCTCTGTTTAGCAGGACTACCACATGTCACAGCAGAGAAGCAAGGGAGTCATCGGAGACAGTTGTGACTTCTTGATTCGCTGTCTAGTTTTATGCTAGCCCCAACCTCAGTGTAGTTAAGAGCAACCCAGGGATCTCTACACTATGCCGCATAGCAATAGTCCCCAAAGAGTCATCAGCCCTCCAGGGATTTTTTTGAATGTAGCATGCTACAGACATACTGCCTCCCCTTGGTCCAAGAATAGGATTGCCATAGGAGCTATCTACACTGGCAACAGAGTCATTAGGGGTTCCCCCACAAGAGGGTCATCAAGGCCTCTTTGTGCCAAAAAAGTGGTGGCAAAGCAAAGGGGACAAAGTGCAAGAGAGACTCTAGCCCTTCATTTATTTCCTCACTCCAGCTGAAAATGAACCTTGTGCACAGTCACCCTAGGCCAGGGGTGGCCAAACTGTGGCTTATGAGCCACATGCAGCTTTTACCATTAGAATGCGGCTAGTGGAACTTCCCCCCTCCCCCCAGTTCTCCACCTATTAGACTGGGGGGAGCTTGGGACCTCTGCCTTGCAGCAGGGTGGTGGGTTAGGGGCTTCTGCCCAGTGGGGTGGAGGGGGGGTTGTTTCAAGGCTTCAGCCCAACAGGGCACACCTGCCAGGGTGTGGGGCTTCAATAGCAGCAGGGCTGAAACCCCAAGCCCCATCACGCATCTCCTGCAGAGCTGAAACCCTGACTTTAAACGTCTGAAAATTGGTGTATGCGGCTCAGAGGGCCAGTGAGTTTGGCCACCCCTGCCGTAGGCCAAGATATGATTTGGGTGGGGAATGTAGCAGAAGTAATGTAATCCTGGAGGTTTTTTCCCACTGTTGAAAAGCTCCTCCAGGCCAGTTTGGAGGAAAGACAGGTGACAAAATTCCCAGTCACCTCATCTGAGGTAACAGGAACAGCTGGTTGACCTAGCTAGCTATTACAGATCTGTTGTGGGAAATCTTCATTAATTATTTAAGATATTCTGATGTTTTTAAAATTTTAAACTATAATTTGCTTTAAGCATAGGTTCAGTTTACACTGGCTTTTCACCTGTGGGAATTTTCCCCATACTTGTTGAACCCCAGTTTAGATTCCAAGACACTAAATCTGAAAATTATATAGTCACATGAAAGCAGGCGAACAGCACTATCAGAGTAAATGGGACTATTCAGATGCTTAAAACTTAGCTAAATCTGTGTTTAAGTAATTCCAAGAGGTTAGAGTCTTCTGAAGAGGAATTTTGTAGAGCCTTGCAAAGAAAGTTTACTATCCATCCCTGTTAAGGGGACACTAACTGAAGAAAGATTGGTTTGGTTAACATCTAACCTAATTCATGGGGTGGTAGGGCACTTTAGATTTACATAATTTGCTGGTTCAACATTTCAAACTTTTTGTACACTGCTAGAAGGGCAGTTAAGACTTACATTCTCCCACCCAACCCCTGCCCCCTCCCCAGCAACATCTGTGCTAAATCAAATTATGACTCAGAGGTAAATTAACACATTTTGTTGACTATTGTTCAAAGCTGCTATCTAATTCAATCTTGAGCTGCACTTTATCAAAGCAGGTTTCTTGACCTAATTTAGCAACAGAAGCTGCAGATTGGATACTCCAGTACCTCTCCCCTCTTAGTCTGTTCCATACTAGAAATGCAACATAGTGGAGGAGTTGGTCCCTGCCTTCAGGAATTTAGAAAATGGCACATAAGGAAAAGCAAGGTAGTATAACAAATGATTTATTTTTCTTCTCAAAAAGAAATGTCACAGGTTTTCCAAAACATAGAACCAGGAATTTCCTAAACCTTCTACAGAAGGTTAAATAAAGATGCAAAAAATAAATAAACTAGTGGAATTAAATTGGCTAGTGTGTTTTGTTTTGTTTTTTAATCTTCCTTGCTTGGTCAACTGAGGATCATAGTCTAGTCTTACTTTAAAAACCGAGCTATATTTTCATCTGATAGGTGCGTGAGTCTTGTAAAACTACTTATTTAAAATAAATAGGTAAAAAAGTTTTATTATTGCACTTAATTTCATCCTCAAGCGAGAGAACAGTTTTGTATGCATCATGGTAATTTGTTACACACACTTTCACTGTATTCAAATAACACTTGTATGTATCTCAAGGGGGGAGGAGAGTGGAACTGCCCAGAAATACTGGGTCTTCTGTACACTCCCAAATTTGTTGATAGAGTGTCATCTTAACTATGAAATAATCTGAAGTCTTACACATTTCAGAAGACTAAGCTTCATTTAATTACACTGAAGAGATAACATTGCACGTGGTACTCTCTCTCTTTCCAATACTGTTTATTCATTTACTGACCCTATATTACACAAACCAGTGACCTGGGTGTGACTCCCTCTCTCCCGTCTGCCAGCAAGGAGTTTTAGGAACCTCTTAGGGTTCAGTGAAAGACAGGCATTCTGCAACATGTTATTCAACGGCTGCTGCTAGGAAACTTAGGAAGAGAGGTGAGAGAGAATTGGGTTTTAAAAGTTCTAGGATTACGGTAACCTCCAGCTTCCCTCTTGGTTGGTTTCACCAGTGGCGCTCTCAGTTGCTTTGTGCAAACAAGATACGGCGTTGCGCGAGTCACGCCCCTTTGGGATTTTTTACTCGTAGCCTAAAAGGCAGACAAGTGTTGTTTATCTGTAAGTTATTTAAAAAGAAGGAAACTAAGAAATTGCTTTCTATTTCTTTCACAGTCATTAGCACGGACTTAATTCTTGCCATATCTCCCTTTCCTGGGTAAAATAGGTTGGATTAGGTGAAGGTTGTCTGGCTGATAAAATTGCACCGCGTAGGTGGTTGGTTAGCAGTTTTGTTTGCCAGACAACTGAGCTCACAAATAAATGCCCTTTTCCTAAGGGGCCTGTGCCTTACAAGACTTATTGCTATCACTCTAAAAGATACACCCGAAATTCGCCGTTTTCAAAACTCCATGATTACAAAAAGTTACTTAAAAGTAACTTTTACACGTGTTTCCTTTTGCTTTCCCCCACACCCGCGCGGATCTTGAATGGTTTCAGATTCCTCTGAAGGCACTTAGGGTGCTCTCCTCCCACTCTGAACTGGACTCGGAATAGCCGCTGGTGTCGTCTGCATCAGAGACGGGCGAATATTGTCCACACATAGTCTGCGGCGTTTGGACATGAGGACCACACAGCTTCCCCCTGCCGCCATGTCTACTCGCCCCGGCGGAAAGGGGCAGAGAGGGCACTAGAAAGTTCATTTCAGATCCGATAGCCCTATTCGGAGGGACGCCCTCAAAATCCACCCGCAGCCCAGGCTGTAAGGGCATTGTGGAGGGCCACTTGTACGGACCCGCGTTTTCCTCTTTTATTTGAATGATCTGGGCTACTCCCGACAGCGCGTAATGAGGTTGCTGATCCTCCAGAGCCTTTACGCTAGTGCTTGGACCGTTGCTGGGAAAATGAGGCTGGGTAGCGTAGGCAACCCCTGAAGGGCCCCCAGGGGCCTGGTAGTAATGGTGCGGCTCTGTGGTTGAGGTGTGCTGCTGAATGCCCACCGCTGGATGTGCATTTTTGGCAGGAGCCTTGTGGCTAGGGAAAGGCTCTGCAGCTGCTGGACTGCTGCAAGGTTTCCCTCGCTGCCGCCGGGATTTGGCACGTCTGTTCTGGAACCAGACCTGGGAAGAGATCAGTTATTAGCCGTAGGGACGTGGACATGTGTCACCATCACCATGCAGTGTTATGAAGCCTAGTGACCTGCGATTGAGAGCTGGCAGGATCAGCCCCATCGAAAAAGCATGTTCGCCGCTGCAAAGAGCTGGTTATCTGGGGGGTTAGGGTCTGGCCTGATGTCTAATGATCGAGCGATTTTGTTCTGAGAAGGGAGCAGCGTGGCAAGGCGAGGCAAGGAAGCGCGCACACGAAGTGGCTGGGGAGTTTGGAGACGGACAGTTTGCGGGATCCTGGCCTCACCCTTACAAATGACACGAGAACCCTAGTCTCCTGCTCACCTGGATCCTGGACTCCGGGATCTGGGTCATGTCGGCCAGCTTCTCCCTCAAGTAGATATCGGGGTACATGGTGTTGTTGAAGACCAGCTCCAGCGTCTCCAGCTGAGCCGTGGTGAAGTTGGTCCTTTTCCTGCGCTGAGAGATGGAAGGCACCAGCTCAGCCGCGTCCCGGGGGAACGGGGCAGGCAAGGCAGCGGCCACAGTGGCCGAGGCGGGCGGGCTGAGAGCCTGGGACAGAGAAGGGCAGCCACCTCCGGCCGCTTCACTCCTGTCTGCGGAGACACAATGCAAGTCAGCCACGGGTGCCTGAGCCGAGCTAGGGCTGGGGCGCAGCGGGGATCCGATGCGCACAGAGCTGGGACCTACCTGTGGAGAAGGCGCTGGAGAAGCGGCCCTCCGGTGGGGCAAGGCCCCCCCCGTGAGCTGCATTTTGGGTGGGATAGAGATCCATGGGGCTCCGCCCAACGTGCGGGATGCACAGCGCTGCTGTGGCTGAGCGGACTGGAGAGACCAGCCTGTTTGGGTTTCCCTGTCCGCTAGGCTGCCTCCCCAAGCTCCTCTTTATAGTGGGAGCAGAGAGGCCAGACGCCCCGGGGGTGGATGGAGGTTGGTCTCGGATGATCAAAGGCTTCCCAAGCCAGCCGATCTCTTTAGGATGCAGGCGGGGGGCGGCGGGAGAGAGACAGATGATAGTCGCTTCCTTAGGACGGAGATTGACTCAAAAGGAGAAAAGTGCGAACCTATGGTGCGCCCATCCCCTGCGAGCTTTATTCCTAGGGGTCTTCTGAGCAATCCAAGCTGCTAACACTAACGCTAGCGTGTGAGCAGGAGGAATGGGCGCCTGGACATGGACAGGTCAAGAGAGAGAGGTTGAGACACGTAGAGTAACCAGACTGCCCTGTATTCTGCACTCCCGCCAAACGGGACGCTCGGGAAGGGCTGTAGAAGAAAATGTTTCGATTGGTTTAACACGCAACTGTTGGGGGGGGGGGGGGCTTTAGAGGAAATAGACCCCTTCAGCTGGTTTGCTGAACGATCCGAACGTTGATACGTGCCGAAAACAGTCACTCTTAATAAAAGTAATGATTGGAAACCAAGTTCTCTGGGGCGGAAATTCAGAGGGGAAGCTCTGATTTCCGGGTAAGGAATTGTACATGTGAGCTGGCCCTATACAAAACATTAGAAATCTGGACAATCCTCAGGTGGAAGATGCAAATCAGTATTTTATGGAGTCCCATCCTTTACATCATGATGTGCTGGAACTTTTCTCTTCGACAATGATATGCATTTGCAAGAAACTGGCTTTAATCCATCATAAATAAAAGTGGTAACCCGAAAGTGTAGTCACCTGATGGTTGTTTGGTGAAGTGTGGGGGAAGGCAGTCATCACAAAACCCACCAGAACACTTGACTTGTGTTGTTTGTTGTAATTAACAATAGTTAACGATTCTCCTTAGACCCTTTGGTTCACATGACATGCCTTTGCCTTCCTTTGGAAGGGTACTTCCTGAATAAAATAGTTCTCGGGGCTTGGAGGCTTATAAATTGATTGTTACTGCACTGTTGTTGAGCAATGTATTTTACCCATTAAAGTACACAGTGATGCTTCTTGATTGTGAAGCTGGTGGGTTGCTCTGGAGGTGCATCCCTCCTTGAATCTTGCAGTTCTGGCCATGCCCCTACTGAGCTTTTAACTGTTTAAACCACAGCTCCAGCTAAATAGGTATCAATAACCATTTATAGCATTGTTTGTCTATCTGTACATTTACCAGCAAAACTGTGTGCCTTGTTTTCAAATGATTGTAAGTAAACACTATTCCCTAACAGGCATGATGCATTTATACTCTGTCTTTTGGCCTAACTTTCCTTTTCTTTCCTTGCTTATTGATTACCGGCATTTCTTTGCAATCAGTTAATCTATTCAGTCAATTGATTTAATGCACAGATGTCCCCAACCCCAAGTCCTCATTGATAAATTGCCAGAGAGCCATGCATCATTGTAATAGGTGTGTGTTCAACTGCAGTTTCATTGCTGGTGATCAGCTTTGTTCTTGCTTTGCAGTTATTAGAGAGAGAGAAGGGCAGGGCAGAGCAGAGGCTTCATTTTAAAGCTCTATGGACCACAATGCATGCCCACATTGTGAGATCAGTCCTGCAAATGCAAACAAGCATCTTAAGCAGTGTTCTCACAGGCCTGAGCCTTTAATAAGTCCCTGTCCAGGTTGTTAGGCCAGACACCTTGGCACTTAGCCCTTCTCAAAACATTCTCCTGGAATTCTTAGAGGATGTAGTTTTTCTTTTCCTACCAGTCTTTAGTGCTTGAGTATATACACTGAAGGTATGCTTTAGTGGTGTGGAAGGACTTTATGTACCTTACAGACTGAGAAATGGTAAATAAAGTTATCTCCTATTGATCTTTTCTCCTGTTTTGTTTAGGGAGTATCTCACAGTAAATTGTGCTTGTTGGTTTATAACATACCTGCTGCAGCAAAGATTTGTTCTCTGTTTTTAAGATATAGGCTACATACATCTGGAAATTCCTATAGGTAAATATTAAGCAGAGGCCTGTGTCACTAAAACATCTCTTCTCCTACTCCCACCCACTCACAACTAAAGGGTGTAATTCCTCACAGTTGAGTACAAGGGACAGGGACGTCTGATAAATGCTTCCCAGATGGAGGGGATCAATGCAGATTTAATGCCAAAAATGTTGAAAGTTGCTTCAGGTGTATACTGCTTACTCAGTTGTCTGGGAACAAAGAATGTAGGCCATATTTACAGGATGAGGGACTTTATCCTCGGAAGCTGTGACTCTGAAAATGATTTGAGGGTTGTGGTGGATAATTAGCTGAACGTGATCTCCCACTGAGATGCTATGTCCAGAAAAGCTAATGCAATCCTGAGATGCATAAATAGGGGAATCTCACTGAGCTAATTTCACCTCAGTATTCTGCATTAGGGGGACTGCTGCTGGAATACTGTGTCTAGTTCTGGTGCCCACAATTTAAGACAGATGTTGATTAAACTGGAGAGGGTTCGGAGAAGAACCACAAGAATGATTAAAGGATTAGAAAAATGCCTTATAGTGATAGACTCTAGCTCAATCAATTTAGCTTAACAAAGAGAAGGTTAAGGGGTGACTTGATTACAGCCTGTAAGCACCTACGTGGGGAACAAATATTTAATAATAGGCTCCTCAGTCTAGCAGAGAAAGGTACAACAATGGCTGGAAGTTGAAGCTAGACAAATTCAGACTGGAGATAAGGCATGAATTTTGGAGGGAAATTAACTACTGAAAGAATTTACCAAGCATTGTGGTGGATTCTCATGGACTCACAGACTTTAAGGCCACAAGGCATAGTTTGACTTCTATAATTGGGGCAGGAGCTTAATACTATTAATAATAGGTATAAATCTAACTTTTGGATTTACTGATTGTTAGTGGCACTTAAATTATGGTGTACTTAATGAGTGAGGCGGGGGTGAAGGTGGTGCTCCTTCCCCAAGTCCACCTGTGTGGGGCAGACCCAAGCCTCTCCTCCCTCTTCCCCTATAAGGCTGGCCCAACCCGCCTCGCTTTGCCACTTGCCTCCCTGAATGTATATCAGAGGTTTTCACACTGTGGGGGCCTGGAGGAACACTTAGTGGGGCAAACAACAATGCCTAGCAATGGGCCAGCCATGCACAACAGGGCTCACCCCTCTGAACATTCCTCTGCACCCCCTTTGGGGGGGCATGTCCCACAGTGTGAAAATCTATGGTATACAGTTAGGAGGGTGACACCCCTACATGCTCCCCCCAATCTCCACCCATGCCAGAAGGTACCATCATGATCATCTCATCTGACCTGCACATCACAGGCCACAGAATCTCTCTCACCCATTTCTGTAGTAAGCTCTGGCTGAGATACTGAAGTCCTTAAATACTGATTTAAAGACTTAATGTTACAGAGAATCCACCATTCACTATAGTTCAAACCAGTACCTCACCCATGTCTCATGCTGTAGCGGAAGGCAAAAAAACCAGTAACCTGGGTCTCTGCCAATCGGACCTGGGGGGAAATTCCTTCCTGACTACAAATATGGTGATCAGTTAGACCCACCAAACATGTTGGCAAGATCCACCAACCAGACACCTGGGAAAGAGTCATCTGTAGTAACTCAGAGCCCTCCCCATCTAGTGCTCCATCTCAGGCTGTTAGGGACAGCAGTCACAGGTGGGCCATATGCCATTGTAGGAAATCTCATCATACCACCCCCTCCATAAACTTGTCAAGCTCAGTCCTGAAACAAGTTAGGTTTTTTCCCCCAATGCTCCCCTTGGAGAGCTGTTCCAGCACCTCATTCCTCTGACGGTTAGTAACCTTTGTCTAATTTCAAACCTAAATTTATGATGGTCAGTTTATATCCATTTGTTCTTGTGCTAACATTGGGTCTTAATTTAAATAACTCCTGTCCCTTGCTGATGTTTATCCCTCTGATGTATTTATAGAGACCAACCATATCTCCCTCAACACTTGTTTTTTTAGGCTGAACAAGCCAAGATCTTTAAGTCTCCTTTCGTAAGGTAAGTTTTCCATTTCTCTGATCATCCTAAAAGCAGCAAAGAGTCCTGTGGCATCTTATAGACTAACAGACGTATTGGAGCATGAGCTTTCGTGGGTGAATACGCACTTTGTTGGATGCATCCTAGTAGCCCTTCTTGGCATATGTTCCCGTTTGAAATCTCCATCACTGACAATTTTTAAGTCAAGATTGGATTTTTTTTCTAAAAGATATACTCTAGGAATTACTTTGGAGATGTTCTATGTTCTCTTCTATACAGGAGGTCAGACTAGATGATCACAATGGTCCCTTTTGGCCTTAGCATCTCTGAATTTATGACGACACCAACACATAATTTAAAAACAGTACTTCAGTTTCCTCAATGCAGTTTTGTAAAGACTCCTTTTCCCAATGATACAAAATAAAGGAGGGACTAAATTCTGTTTACATCTTTAATATACAATTTGTACCTCCCCCATATATTCATGCAGGCCCGTTTATTCCAGAATAAGAGTGCCCCCACAACATGTTATTCTGGAATAACCAGAGTACTTTAAATTCACATCCTACCTTATTCTGGAATAATTTTCCTGTTTAAAAGACATTCTGCCTGAACCTGCAAAGAACATGAAACAATTGTTCAGAGAGGTGTTAACTGCCCCATTCATCTAAATGGGTTGTTAACTTCAAACCCTGCTACTCAAGGGGAGATGACTGGGAGAAATGGAAAGCATCTTGCTGCCACCATCTCATCATGCTCTTGTCAAGAGATGGGGCTGAGTCTTCCTCTGGGATGGACACTAATTTGCCTGGTAACTGGGAGTGATAGTTTTGAGATGAGGGAGGCCCAGCTTCTCTACCAGCCAGCAGATTTGAGTTTTACCCTTGTCACTGTTAATCCTAGTCATGGACCAGAGTGCCAATGTGCAAGCAGGGGCAGGGCCACAAGGGTGTGGCGGGGAGAGTGGTGGGGGACCCACATGGGGGTGTGCCTAAATCCCCATTTGCCTCAATCCAGCCCCACTGTAACTGAAGGCAGACCTTGGACCTACATGCTTCCTTTTCCAGGTCAGACTTCCCATGAAGACAGACATTATATCAATGTATATTGAAAACAAACCCAGGAAAGAGCTAGTATTGGGAGATAATGGACCTATTCCCAACCTGTAGATTTGGAAATGGGCTCAGTTCTTTGATCTTTCGGCACTTCCCTTGTAAATTGTCACTTATGTGACATCCTTAGGGCAACAGAGATTCCATGGGTTCTCTTGCACTTTCCTGTATCTTGATATTGAAAGGGAGAAGCAGGAGCTCCAATAACTAGCGTGTAATGATTAATATACTTTTCCTAAAAAATGAAATTATGAGGGACTCTTCACAGACTTCAAACCTTTAATTAAGAGACATAGATGATATTTATATAGACTATAAAAAGAGGGGAAGGCAAATAGAAGAAAGATGGAACAGAATACATTATATTCTAGGTGTTAAGTATCAGAGGGGTAGCTGTGTTAGTCTGTATCTGTAATAGCAGCAAAGAGTCCTGTGGCACCTTATAGACTAACAGACATTTTGGAGCATGAGCTTTCGTAGGTGAATACGTGCATCCGACGAAGTGGGTATTCACCCATGAAAGCTCATGCTCCAAAACGTCTGTTAGTCTATAAGGTGCCACAGGACACTCTGCTGCTTTTATATTCTAGGTGTGGCACATTTTGTAGTCTGGATTCTACTTGGCTGCTATCACTGCTATGGTTAAGAATAACTCAGCATTTCCTTTATAAAGTGCTATTTTCACATCTTAATAATATCCTATAACATACAACTCAGTAACTTGGGCCCTGATCCTGTAATGAGCTTTGTCTACAGGGTCTCTGCCAATAAGAGCTGGGGGGAAATTCCTTCCTGACTACAAATATGGCCATTAAAACTCATCTCTCCTGCCACCCACCACTGCTCATCTTTCATGATTTTGAATCCAGTTCCCACAAGGGACACTTCTTTGCTGTGGTGCCCATGATTGATCTAGTTGGAAGGGGAGAAAGGCACATTTAAATCTAGTTCCTGATGCTTCCCTCTAGTGCTGTCTAATTGCTAGATCCCAGTTCTATAAACCTAGCTTCAGCCATTGCTCCAGCCATTGCTGCTTTCCACTAAAATCATTCTTCACTGTGGTCTCAATGCCAGAAGCTTTTGCTAGGGAGAAAACAACTGGAATATTGAAGGGCAGGAAAATGCTATGGGATTTAGCTTTTATGGTAGCATTATTTCACTGGAAGAGTGTAGTGTATTTTTTTCCTTCTGTTTTGGGGGCAGTATCCAATTTATTACAAAGATGTCCCATAAGCAAGCATCAGAGGGGTAGCCATGTTAGTCTGGATCTGTAAAAGCAGAATACCAACAAAAACTGATGAAGCTTTCTTTGCAATCCTGAATGGGTCTGAGGAGAGGGAGCGCTCTTAATACAACTCTAGATGCACATGTAAAATCTGCAATGTAATCTTGCAATATTTGTTCATTCTCTTATACTTACATTCATTTTATTGTCCTAATAGGAATAGTCCAATGTGAATTTATTGACAGCCTTCTTTATGTAAGTGCTTTTCTCCTAAAGGTATGTATTTTAAATTCTTTATTTTTTGCCACCACCTGTGCACTATATAATTAGGTGTGATTCAAGGAGTGAGGCAAATATCAATGAAGTTAACTAACTAGTGAACTTTAGCTTATGCAAAAGATTTTCACTCTTCTCCTATATTATTCTAACATGTAAAGTTTACCGTGTAATTTTCATAGATATTACTTTCATGGACCATCTGGCATCCAGAGTACAGTACATTGCTACAAAATGCTACGCACATTATTGGATGTAGAAACAACTGGGATAAGGCAATAGCATGTGAACCTGTAACTAAAGACTGTACCACAAACAAGTGCCAGCACCGGGTGAGTTCTGTGAATGGTGAGTGTATGACTCCTCACAGGGCCCACAGAGATAGCCCACGATGTCTGTCAATATCTCTCAAAAAGCACTGTGCTGGGAACAGTGGTATAGGTTGCCCGAAATCATTGCCGCTGAATTGGTCTAGCTGACTACTAGTGCAAGCACAGGGCAAAACTGCAAGTGTCATTATCATGATAACAGCATGAGGAGTGTGGATGGACGTAATCATTTTGTGCTTCAGTTAGTGTAAAGCCATTGATGAATTCATTTACAAATGATTGAGCTTTCCAGCCTAGTTGAGGCAGTTTAACCGTGATCAGCTGATACAATTCTAAGCAGTCCTTACATGCACTGAGTGGTATCACATAATTGATGTGGACCTTGGGTGAGTCACTCCCCTTCTCCGTGCCTCAGTTTCTCCTTCTATAAAATGAGGATTATGATACCTCCTTTATAAAGCATGTTGTGATCTAATGACAAAAAGTGCTACATGAGAACTACATATATTACTATGTTTAATATATATAACAATGCCATTTCCCAACACTGGCAAACCCTCCTAGTGTAGATGCAGCTTATACTGCCAAAAGACCATTTGCCTGTATAGTTTATACCAATTCCCCAAATGAAATTAGCAATACCAGCAAAATCTCTTTTGCCAGTATAACTGCACCTATAGCAGGACTTTCGCCAGCATAAAAATGTCATAAAAAAATCACACCGCTAACCAACATTGTTATATCAGGAAAAGTTTCTAGTGTAGAACTGGCCTTAGTTTTTCTCTTCTACCTAAGGATTCAGTTGGACGCTAAGGACTTCCTCATCTTAATTCTATCCCATGACTCCTACTAATACAACACCCTAAACAATGCTTCTTACTATGTTCAAATACTTGCAGTTGGTTATCAGATTCCCCTAACAGAGAGACACATATGTAGGGCTATATATTGAGTCATAGGTACAATAGGCTTATAGATAGGGTCCTGGCTCCTGGAATCTCATGTCGTCATGCTTTTAACTATAAGCTTTCATTTAAAAATATTTATTATGAACCTCATCCTTGTGAAGAAGAAAAGCTTGAAAATGTGACTTAAATATAACAGAGAGGGTGACACCTGCCTGAGTTTGCAAACATCCTGAAACAATAGTTCTGAGAGGTGTGAACAGTTCTGTTCATCTTGATGGACTGTTAACTCTGTAATCCTTGGAGGTGGGTCACCAGCCTTCATTCTTAGAAACTTACTTACTTTTTACTTACTTTTTCTTTAACTCTTGTAAGTTAGAATGTGACCCTAGTGCACCCTAAAGGCTCAAAAAGCCACAGGCAAATAAAAAGAACACCAAGTCTATTATTTTTACATAATTGCATGATTTTAAAGCCAACCTCGTGATTTTTGGTGAGCCTGTCCCACGATTTTTTAGCATTTGAGGTTGGCAATACTGTTACTTGGTCATCTGTGATAAATAAGGTGCTTTATCTGGATGAAAAGCACAGCTCTGACTCTGATCTGTTTCATGTTCTTGGACAAGTCACTTCTCCATATACCCCAGCTGCAAAATGGAAATAATTATGTTTATACCCCTTCCCCCCGGCCCTTTATAAAGTGCTTTGAGAGCTACAGAAAAAGAGCACTCCAGAAAAGCCAAGAATTGTTGTTTCTTGGAGCTAAAACTATGCCATCAGCACCTGTTGCAATGTCAAGCACCGTTACAGTTCACAAAGCACAGGCACAATTCTGCCAGCCAGTGATGTCCAGGGCTGCCAGGACTGGGCTGTACATATGCAGATTAAAATAAATACGGTGCATCAAGTATTCATGCCCTTTCCAAAAGGTGGAGACTTGATCTCCATTGGTTAGAGCTTGATTATATCTTGCTTCCATCCATAATTCAAAACTCTTTAAAAAAATAAATGCCTAAATCTTATTAATTTTGTTCTTTGGCCTTAGCAGTAAGGAACAAGTAGAATCTTGTGACTTGAGCCTTCTGCTTAG
This sequence comes from Gopherus evgoodei, assembly GCF_007399415.2. NCBI lineage: Eukaryota > Metazoa > Chordata > Testudines > Testudinidae > Gopherus > Gopherus evgoodei. The sequence continues at coordinate 170,555,175 of NC_044324.1, forward strand.
AAAATAGATGTGACCTGGGACCCAGGAGGTGTGAGACATGACATCAGTCTCCCACAGTACCAATAGTGTATTCTGTTCGAAAGAGTTGATAAGAGCTTCAGACATAAGGAAGACCTTAAAAAAAAACAGCAGTGGGGGAGGCATAAGAATCCAAGAGATGCATATGAAAAGATCAAGGAGCAGCATTTTCTAAACCTCAACAGGGACAGATTTGAGATCCCAGGTTTGGAGGGGACCCAAACGGAGCAAGAAGGCAGGAGCAAAGTATGTCTGATTGCTGGCAGCTGGCTCCCTGCTTCACTTGGGAGGAAGATCAGAGCGTATGGTGGGGGGAGAACTAGTAGGAAGCTGTCTTGAGGTAGAAGGGGATTAGGTCCATTAAGGGGAAGAGTCTATCTAGAGTGAAGGGGATTTTTGGTGAACCTGGGCTCTATTAAACCTTATTGTGGCTTTGAAGTTTGAGATGCTTTGGGAAAGACCGAACGTACATAACTGACAGTCACTTGGGGCCCATCTTATTCCTAGTGAAGTCTATGGCCAGAATCCCTCTGACTTCAGTGTTAGCAGGCTGGGGCCTTTGGGCACTTAAAGTGGGTTTACCCACAGCCCATCCTGAGACAGTGATTTTTAAGTATTAGTCCTAGATTCAGCTCTCTAATTTTATAGGACACAAAACTGAGAGAACCAGCTCCCACCACTTAGAATGGATAAACTACATTGCTTAGCTCATTACCATGGTTTGCAGATGGAATACAGGATCTTGCCAGTTACATATTTTATGGGTGTTTTCTTTAAAAGGGGCTATTGTAATAATAATCAATCTAAGATATGTATAAGGTCCCTGTAACAATAGTACCCAAGCACCTCACAGTCCTTAATGAGTTTAGCCTCCAAATACCCTGTGAGGTAGGGAAGTAACTGGGTCCCAGTAAATGAATTACAAGGGAAGTAAAAACAGAAGAACTAAGGAAAGGGACAAGAATCTCATCTTCCTATGCTTTTGTGCAGAGGCTGCCACAATATGAATACTAAATAATAAATATTCAGACCACATCTGGAAGTTTGAGGGGGTTAAGGCCGCTCTCAGACCCTGTATTCCTGCTGAAACTTGCAATAGATATCAAATACAGTTTTAATTAAATATCTGAATGAAAAGTCACAATCTTACTGATTCATTCACCGTCTATGCTAGAATCAAGAACTGTGAGGAGAAAGCAAATGGGGAAGTATTATTTACCCCCCTCACATAACACAAGAACCAGGGGTCACCCTAAGAAATTAATAGTCAGCAGGTTTAAAACAAATATAAGAAAGTATTTCTTCACACAACAGAGAGTCAACCAGTGGAACTCGTTGCCAGGTCATGTAGTGAGGGCCAAGAGTAAAACCGGGTTAAAAAAAAATTAGATAAATTCATGGAGGATAGGCCCATCAGTGGCTATTAGTTAAGATGGGATGGGATGCAGGCCTATGCTCTGGGTGTCCATAAACCTTTGATTGCCAGATGCTGGGACTGGACAACAGGGGATGGATCACTCAATTATTGTCCTGTTCTGTTCATTCTCTCTGAAGTAGCTGGCACCATCCATAGTTGGAACACAGGATACTGGACTAGGTAGACCACTGGTCTGACCTAGTATGGGCCATTCTTACGGTCTTAGTCAAAGCCTTTAAGTGAGCTGCACCAAGTCTTGGTTTATATTGTTTTTTAGGGGTAGGAATTTGCACTGTTATGGTTATACCAGTACAAATTTTCCTACTCTAGATAAACTCTGAGTTACTACAGAAAATAATTATATTCTTCTGTATGTAACCCTCACACACATGCAGTCGATCTAATAATCCTTCCTCAACCTTTTTTCATTTGCAACCCCCTAAAAAATTTCAAATGGGGGTGTGGACCCCTTTGGAAATCTTAGACATAGTCCGAGGACCCCCAGGGGTCTGCAGATCACAGGTTGAAAACCACTGTTCTAACCTTTCACAGACCCCTTAGACATACTCTATGAACCCCCAGGTGTCTGGGGACCACAGGTTGAGAACTGCTAACCTAACCCACTGTCCCCCCATCCCAACCAGCTGTATCTGAAACTGATCTTCCATTCAGCTTCCACATTTTCCTGCTATTCCCATCATCTGACAAACAATGTGGTTTTAGCACAAGTCTCACAATATTTGGTGTCCATCTTAAAGCCACAGCTGCTGGAATTAAAGGATTGCATGGAGCAGCTCAACTATCACTTAAAACAAAAACAAAAACAACCAGCAGCCATCCTGGTTGTGGAGGAAACTTGATCATGTGGAGTCAGTGCACCCTGAAGGTTCAGAAACCAGACAAAACCCACCATGGGTTTTGTATTATTTTCAATATCTCACACTTTTAAGCCACTGTCATAATTTTTGCAGTCTGACTCATGATTTTGTACAAGTCTGGCAATATCTCCATCTGTTCCATGCATATTTGCACAGGAAAGCAACCCCCTCCTCCCACCCTACCTCCATCTCTCCAGACAAGCAATATGATCCTTCCCCTCCACAAACACCCAGTCTGTAGCATCTACGCTACCTCCCCACCATACACAACCTACTGAATCAGGTGCCCCATCCAGATGTCATGTTTTCTCCACTTGGAAGCATTAGGAGCTAATTACAACAAAAATGCTTCAACTCTGATCATTCCTTTGAAGTGCTTCTTTTTATTCCCCCCTCTCATTTCAAATGATTCCCCATTATTCATTCTCTTCTCTTCTTATTTCTGTTGTGCTAATTGTTATCTGTTTTAGCCCTGACTTGTCAAAGGAACACCATTATCACCTCTTTAGTTTAATCCACTCCTTTGTTGTCTAAAGTTTTCCATCTCCCTCTCCCTCTGTTTACTATTTATAATCTCATTCCCCTCTAGTACTCCGCCCCCCGATTCTTCCCCTGGCTTTTGTGTGTGACCAAGGCTAGCCCATCTTCCATCCACCTTTTGTGTGCCTCACGGGGAAACCAAGAATCCTGAGTTTTCTCCCCCTTTCGCCAAGTTTTCATCTGCCACTTGACACATGCCCAAATTATCATCAAATGCATTTATTATTCTAAATCAGAAAAATAACAATCCCAAATCTTGAGCCAATACAGACCCAAGAACTGTTTTCTACAGCTAGCTTTGAAATGCTCCTTCTCCCTGTTGAACATAGTTTTGTGGTAGTACTGCCAAATGCAGTTTTGGGAGGGCTGTGGGATAAAACAGAATAGAGGGGGGTAGTCAGTTAGATATAAAAACCTCAGTGCTCTGTCCATATTAACACGTCCAGTATTGCTAGCACCTGGGCGGTCCCATGATTACACCATTAGTGGCTAAAATGGCCATGTGAGAGGCCTTGTCACTAGTTATGTAGCAGGAATCTACAGAACTGAATAGCAGATGAGTTGGCTGCAATATTACCTGGCTGTTTTGTAACATGTGACTTGTTCAGGGCCAAAATAGTTCATTCAAGGTGTTCATTTTACAGCATTTCCGAAGGCTGTCTTCCCTGCTGCATTACAAGGATGGAAAAACACACGCTCTTCAAAGGGAGAAGGTAAGAAAACGAGGAATTTCCCACTGGTGTTTGTTCCTTGGCTGAGATATCTTCACATTTAGGCCTTCCCCATCAGATGAAACACCAGAAATTCATGTAGAGGCAGGAGGAAAATTAAAATAATTCCAGGGTTTACTTGCAGAACTCAACCTCAGTGTTTAAGGACTTGATCATGCTCCCATTCAAGTTAATGGTGAAACTCCCCAGGTTGTAAGAAGGTCCTATACTATATAATTCAATGCACTGTGGTCTTGTTCACTTCTCATATTAACAATAGACCCAAGGTAGGTGTGAACTCTAATCATATTCATTTTAATGGCACACTTAAACTTTCCACAACTGGGCTTCCTTCTTAATAATGATAACCATTTCATTGCTGGCCAGCTGGGAAAGCTATTTTCAGATCTGGTTTTGATTTAGGACTATGCAAAAACTGCAGACATGCAAAGCTAATGGAAACTCAGTGGCGGTATTTCTGAGGTGCTTTTTCTAACCTCTACTACATTTAACAGGTTTAATGCTTAAACTGCTGTCAATGTTATTCAGCAGATGCAGAACCCTCTGAGCAAACTATATAAGAGTGAATGACTTTTTTTCGCCCTAAAAAGAAGATTCTTGCATAGATTTTCTTTCACTTCTGTAGATCTGCATTGCCTTTATTTTAACTTTCCACATTATGCAAACTTTTTTTCTTAAATATATGCACACACACGATTAAAAGTCCTGCAAAATTAGGTGTTATAGCTGCACACTCTAATGCAACCAAATCACGAAGAAGAAGTCCAAGGGAAAATATTTTTTCAGTACTGCTGCCAGTGTGTTCAGAGAAAGCACATACTCACCTATCGTCATAATTTTGTCTGAGACTCAAGCATTTCAGAAATTTCCCAGGCCCTCGGAATTGCCTGAAAACACCTGCAAAATAACTGTCATTGGTCTTAAAAGTGTGAAGGGAGGAGCTAAGATGCAGGGAACGTAGCTGCCTGTAGATGTTTCTTGGGGCTCACTACAGCAAAGCCTAATAGAACAGTGGACTGGGAGTTCTATTACTAGCTCTGCCTGTCCCTCACTGTAAACTCGTTAGGGCAGGGGCTGTCCCTCACTATGTGTTTGCACAGTGCCATCACTTTGGGGTCCTGATCTTGCTTGGGTCTTTCGGTGTTGCTATAACATAAATGTATCACAGAGCATTGAGGTGCAACACCTAAGGGGTGGGAGGAGTCAGGGAGTGTTGAAAGGGAGACTTATTTTTGGTATATCTTTTGTGCAACTGATGCAATGTAACTCACGTGTGACTTTAATAGCATAAAAGCGGCCCAATGTCCTAGAACAGGGGTCAGCAACTTTTCAGAAGTGGTGTGCAGAGTCTTCATTTATTCACTCTAATTTAAGGTTTCGTGTGCCAGTAATACATTTTAACATTTTTAGAAGGTCTTTTTCTAAAAGTCCATAATATATAACTAAACTATTGTGTATATAAAGTAAATAAGGTTTTTAAAATGTTAAGAAGCTTCATTTAAAATTAAATTAAAATGAAGAGCCCCCTGGACTGGTGGCCAGGACCTGGGCAGTGTGAGTGCCACTGAAAATCAGCTTGCGTGCCGCCTTCGGCATGCGTGCCACAGGTTGCCTACCCCTGTCCTAGAATTTTAGGCATGAGCTTTTAAAATTAAATCTATTTAATAATCAAAGGGGTCAATGTGAAAGGTAAATAGATTTAAATGCAAACATATATTTGAAAATTTCTCCAACTCCCCCTCAAACTCTTTTCTACTTTCCTGGAAAATGTTTGTCTGCTGAAAATTTAATTTTTCTACAAGGGGGCAATCTGTTTCTGAGACTGTTGTCTTAGGAACATTGTCCATAGGTTTTGTTCATGCAGAGTTAAGATTGACTGACAGTGCCTAGTAAAGTTCCAAAATGTTGAATATACCTATACTTAACTCTTTTTTTCCTGCTTTTTCAGTGGTTTAAGGTACATGCTAACTCTGACCTTAGCTCTGCACCCTGGAGCTGGCTAGAGTCACTTGGGATAAGCTGTAAGTGTCAACCAGGACTGCCTTCCAATAAGCAGACATAAGGAATGGTGTCATTTTCTGTCATGTGTTGGCTTTATGGGCAGTGAATTTCCCTTATTTTCTGAGGAAGTAGCAGTAGTGAGAGGAGCACCTGAGGTGGCACCAGGAGGATTCCTGGGAACACCTCCCTGCCACTCAATTCCCAGGTCTGCCCACCTCCTGGCCCCTTCTTGCCCCCAGTAGGGCTGAAGGGGCCAAAAGGAGAAAGGAATGGGGTAGTCGCTGAGTTATGAGGTGTGCATCTACCAGCTACGGTGCATATGGCTATGCGGTGCATATCTACCAGCAGCAAGGGGGAGTGGAGGGGAACTTAAGGGCAGGTCTACACTCAAAATACTGCATTGGAACAGCTGCACTGATGGAGCTGTGCCACCTAAATGCTTTAATGAAGACGATCAGTCTTGATTACATTACATTACCCAAATGCAATACTTACTTGAGTCTTTCATCTTCCCTCCATTTAATTAATGCTGTTTTCTTTGACAATACTGCTAAAGTTGAAATCTGCACTTGAGCTGGGGCCTAGGCTCTAGGATGGAGAGCTCGGGCTCCAGCCTAGTTGGCTGGCATGGGCCAGCCGTGGGTGTCTAGCTGCTGTGTAGGCATACCTGAAGTGTGTATGTGGACTTGAAATAAACCTGAAAATTTGGTCTCATGGCAAAAATTACAGAAGGGGCCCTTGCAGAATGCAATTAATGTGCACAACACACACACTCAGAAAGCTTCCAAGGGTAGGGCTCAGAACCATGGTACATGGACCTGCTTGTGCTCAGTGATGACAGCATTTCACCTTGAGTCACCCGCTTACTCTGACATCAGGTTACCTGCAAACACTCTGGCTTGTAATAGGGCCCCAATCCTGCTACACTAAGCACAGATGACTTTCTCCAGCACAGCCTCTTCGCTCAAGCCTCACTGCACATCCAAATTTTATTCTGAATAACCTTTTAAATATTGTCTTTCAAAAGAGGCAGTGGATGCTGGACACTCGCTGAGATCAGTCCTGAGCAGGTGATCTCAAGTTTGGGAGGATCAGAGTCCTAGTCTAAGCCAGGTATGTACAAAAAATATATATAATAACTATAAAATGTTGACATCATATGATTTTTAAGGAAGAGTATGGATGTATTGCAAGAACTCCTGCTCAAACAATCTCAGATATGGATCACTATACCTCCCCCTGATTCCCGTGAGGCCCAGCAATTTTCAAGACAAGAAATGATATGGATTTTAGAGTATGTAGGAAAAACAGCTGTTAAGTAGTGAACTAATCTCACCCTTAACTATGGTGGTCTATTAGCCCACTCTCATCTAGTAATAAAAAGGTCCAGATTTCTTCATTTAGAGCCTGGAAAAAGTGCAGGAAGATGTTCAAATATGAGTCACTTAAACACACAAGCTGAAAAATTGTTCTTATAGAAAAAGTAACATACATTTTCCAATGGAAAAATAAACTAGAAAGAATAGCTTACGGGTTTAGAAATGAGATGCAGAGTTTTTCATTGGGCGAAACCCACACAAGATAGTCAGTGACCAAAATTTGTCAGTGTTTTCTGGGGGTTCAGTGGTCTGTATAGAAAGTGGATTGGTCTTAGTCCAGTTCCCAGTGGAGAAGTGTCTGTATATCATATCCCAGCACCACCAATGACACTCATTGGCAGGGTTGGCTGATGCCGGCACTGCTGTGGCTCTTGCAGAGAGGACTTCTCTCTCCAGGCCTATCAGTCCCACCAGCAAGAAATTCACTTTTAAAAAACTGACTAATTAAGTGAGAGGAAACCAAGAAACCACAACAAGCTGATGGTTAGTCAGGAATAAAGGCCTTGTCTACAGTGGGAATTTTCCCCAATTCCAGCAGTCAATGACTAACCAGTTGAGCCTACCCTGTTTCATGCAGCATTAACCAGAACCATCTAACATGTCTTTAAACAGTGCTCTCTTTGCCAAAACAAAGGGCGAAATCATGTTTATCATAATGCTACTTGTGTGTTGGTTTAGCTTTTTGAACGCGAAGCATTTGTCAACATAGACACGCCTGTGTTCAAAGCAGTTTACTGGTTAGGTCGGTGAAATGGTATCTTAAAACTCAAGGGTCTTTGGACAATGGCAGCACGTTTTGTAGAAGTGGTCGGGGCCAAAACAAAACTCCTCCTCCCCACACTGCAGCACAAGTTCACATAGAAAGCTACTTTTCAGTGGTGCTGCTGCACCTGTGCGTGGATACACTTCATAGTCCTTCAGTATGTACTGTAACTGTTATAGAGCTCTCCCTCATTGCCTTAAAACCGGAGCGTGAAATAGAGCACATCGGGAGCCTGGTGTCACCTGGGCATTTTCACTGCTCTGGTGTGTGTCAGAACTTCAAAGCAGACTGTAGCCGAGAACAGATCGGTCTTTGATTAGAAACTCAAAAAGGGAAGAGTGATACGTGTTTCCACCTTGGGAAGTACCTCAACAAGCCCAAGGCATTTATACAAGAATTGTGCAACAAAGTATTGTTAGGTATTTGCAATATTCTCACCTTCCCAGCTCATCACCGTCTGGCATGTATACACCTTGGACACCATTTTTTTTGATGACGGGGCCAGCTAATCAGATGTTTATAGCCCCCCTAAGGTTTGACACATTCACCCCCACCTCCCACTAGCTCGCCTCTGTTGGGAACGTGTGGGTGTCCCCACTCTGCCGGGATATTGTCAAGGCTAGATCACATAATGCCAGCATGCCTAAATCATTGCTCTATGTCTTATTCAGCAACACTTGATATCTTGATGCAATTGTATTGTTGCTCCAATTGTTGTATTATTGCATGTGCTGTTCAGAAAATAACACAAACAAGGGATAAAAGGAACTAAATAGAGGGTGTCTTGAATTTTCTCCTAGAAGAGAATCACTTAAAAAAGAGGGAAAGTTGTTCTTAAGTCTCTGTTCTCAGCGAGCAAATGAAATGATAGAAACTGAAATGGGCAACAGGGTATGGATCAAGTGGTGATTGCCTGTTCTGTTCATTCCCAGTGGGGCACTTGGCATTGGGCACTGTTGGAAGACAGGATACTGGGCTAGATGGACCTTTGGTCTGACCCAATACAGCCGTTCTTATGTTCTTATAATGGGATTTTGAAGAAATGTTAGCAACAATTTGTATAATTGCCAAAAAAACCACACCCCACTCTATTTGATTACTGTGCACCATTTCAACCCTGTGGACCACATCCTCCCCAGTGCTTAATTGTTAATGAAAGAGGTGCTGAGGCTCAAGCAAATTTTTTTTTTACTTTCATAACTGACACGGCAAGCCCAGAGGTGCCAGGGCTGAACTGCCAAGCCTAGAGCTGTCAGGGCTGATCCCCACTCTGGTGCAGGAACAAGGAGGAAGCAGCTTGTGCCTCCTCTATCCAGGAGGCTGCCCTAACTTACACTCCTGCTTCAATTAGCTCTATTGGGTTTTGTAGGAGGACAGGTCTGCTGCCCTGGCCCCAACTCCTCCTTCCCGGATGTGACTAGAAGGGGTAGTGAAGAGCTGGCAGAGGCCATTCTGCATCTGAGTGGCATTAGGGGTGTCGCGCTTGTCTGTGGCCCCTTTGTGCCACCCAAGCTAGTGTAAAGGGGCCCCAAGGCAATACTAAATCAAGCCCTCTGGACTTAAGTGGGGCACAGGCCTTGTGGAGATGCTCTGCAAAGTGGTGAATTCACTGTCTGTGAAAATTATTCCGTTACCCCAAGTGCCTCTGGGCCCCACATGCATTTCCCCAAACCCAGCATCATCATTTTTTAAACTGTGACTATCCTGTTTGTAAACAATACCAGCCTGATCATCCTGGAAACTGATGGACTGAGCATATCCACAAGGCAGGTACAGACTGGGCAACAGCCATCCTCATCCTCCCTGACTGATCTAACCTCATTATCTCTAGACTGCTTCTTTCTTGCATATATATACCTGCCCCTGGAAAATTCCACTACATGCATCCAACGAAATGGGTATTCACCCATGAACACTCATGCTCCAAAATGTCCCTTAGTCTATAAGGTGCCACAGGACTCTTTGCTGCTTTTACAGATCCAGACTAATGCAGTTACCCCTCTGATACTTTACTCCTGAAGCAACCAGTCTCCCTGGATAAGTCTTTCACAGTGCCAATCATAATAGATGCAGATCCTGAGTGCGGGGAAGAGAAAGGAACAAATGCATAAGTTTTACTAGCCTATGTCACCATACAGAGGCTTCCTATGAACCTCCTTCCTGCTAGCAATGCATGAAGGTTGCATGTTGGGGATAGAATTTATTTGAGGACTTGCATCTATTTATCAGTTATGTCAATCTGCAGCCAGACTTGAAAAAGATCAATAATGCTCTTTGAAAGCATAACAGCTGCTGCTCCACATACACTCTGGTGCATTATCAGTCAGGCCTACTTCATGTGAACACAACCAACAGAAAATGTTATAGCAGTCATCTTATTATATAACTCAAGGAATTCAGAGCACAGACACCTCTTTGACAAGCAGGAATCCAAGGCTGTATCATGTCAATCCAAAAGTAATTTCTTCTAGATTTGTATAAATCCTCTGATTTTACCTGTGAATTGGGCACATGGTATAAGCCAGGGGTCGGCAACCTTTCAGAAGTGGTGTGCCGAGTCTTCATTTATTCACTCTAATTTAAGGTTTCGCGTGCCAGTAATACATTTTAACATTTTTAGAAGGTCTCTTTCTGTAAGTCTATAATATATAACTAAACTATTGTTGTATGTAAAGTAAATAAGATTTTTTAAATGTTTAAGAAGCTTAATCTAAAATTAAATTAAAATGCAGAGCATCCCCAGACCAGTGGCCAGGACCCAGGCACTGTGAGTGCCACTGGCACGCGTGCCATAGGTTGCCTACCCCTGGTATAAGCAATCCCTGTGTAGTAACATAGAGACCGGAAAATGTATCATTTCTGTAGCTTTGCTAACAGTTAATACTGGACAAGCATAAACTCATTTAGGTCTTGTTTACACTGGAGAAAATTCATGATATTAGAAAACATGTTAACAAACATGTTCAACAGGATTTTGCCCATAGAGTAGACAAGAACAGTTGTGTTTTAAAATGTTAGCTGGTCATGGTTAACCCTAGGCTTTCCCTAGTAGCAGGATCTTAGAAGAACATGTTCATTTCTGAAATAGAACTTACTAATTTACAGTCAGCATACTAGTTCCATGCACTTGGAATTCTGCTAGCTGTGAATACCACACACACAAACAAATTCTTGTCTGGAGTAGGTGGCTGATCTCTAACTGATGAAGCTGGAGAAGGCCCAGTTCTCTATATGCTGTAGTAAAGCTCATTCTTTTATAGATCTGAACAAACATTTGGCCAGGTGTTAGTCCCCAGGATTTAAGATGGTCCCTTAACAATTTTTTCACTTATATGGCAGCTTTCAGTTGAGGATCTCAAAGCATTTTCCAAAGCTGTCTATGTATTATTGTCCTCATTTTGCATATAGGGAAACTGAGGCACAAAGGGTTTAAGTGACTTGCCCAAAATTGCACAAAAAAGTCAATGGCAGAGCTAGGACTAGAAGCCGTGTGTCCTGACTCCTAGCTGCTTGTTCTAGCCACTAGACATCACTGCCTGGTGTCCTGACATTACAGGGTCTGTAACTCCTTGATGATGGAATTTGATTAGTTCAGAATCAAATGGAGGGGCCCAGACAATGTGCAAATATTTTTGTAAAGCTGTTGCTTCTTTGGAGGAGGCAGGAAAGTGTTTTTCAAAAGAAATAGCATGAGAACTACGATGAAATGCTTCCAATTAGCCCATTGGGAAATGCCATTTATCAGTCACTTACTGGCCAGATTAAAGGCTCCAAACTGCGACTCATTAGCAAGGAATAAGATGATGGAGAAACCCATGAGTTCATATTGATAAACCCGTAAGTTTCGTTTGTAACCTGATATGCAAACCCATCCAATGCCCAGTGCACACACTCCTATGCTCTGTGATGTGAGGAGGGAGGGTATGGAATCTTGAAAAGATCAGGAAATTTACAGGAGAATATCCTGGGGGCGGGGACTGACTGATGCTGTGCTCCACATTTAACTAGGAAGCACAGCAAACTTGGCCAGATCACTGCCAGATGATTGACCTACCTCAGAGCCAGTTTGCCTTTGGGGGATGGAGCTGTAGTCTTACACCAGCTCCCCCAGCCATAAGCAAGATTCAAAGAAACATGCTGTAGCAGTTGAAAGAGGGAGTCCATCTCCAATCAGTCACCTGTTTGTCTATATTAGGCATTCCTAAGGCCCCAATCAACTTGCTTTCTAAGCACCCATGTGAATTAGATAAAGCGCTCGCTCTCTCACCGTGCAGTGCAGAATGAGAACAGACCGAATCATGCTAAAGCCACGGACGAACCTGCAAGACAGAGCCATGTTGAAGGACAATGCTGGTGTGTCCAGGTTGTTTTTGTTTTTTTGCGGTGTAGCTAGGGCCTTTGGAGCATGGCTGGAATATGGTGCTGCCAATGTCTAAGCAGCATGTAAAGTGGTGGAATGCTCACAGCATTTGAGAGGAAATGGTCAGGTGACAAATACTAAAGCAGCCAGAGGTGACGGGGCAGTTAGGCAAAGAGAGAAATTATCATTATGCTAAACAGAGAGACCCAGAATGTGACCAGACATGATGTGATCCTGTCTATGCTACACAGAATATCAGGGTTGGAAGGGACCTCAGGAGGTCATCTAGTCCTAGTCAATACATCTTGGGTTGTGCTAAACAGGAGTGTGTGCTTATTAAGCTGTCTCTTACAACACAGTGGTGCCATTGGTGTGGATGAGGTATAACTGCCCTGTGGTAGTGGTCTATAGTCAGATTCTGCTCTCTGCTCCATCAATGGAATGGTGACAGAATAATTATCTTGAGATAGCTGAATTTGGCCCCCTAAGTCTTTAGAATAGTAGTTATTTTACTTGTAGGCATTTCTATTGTGCTTACCTTCCTGTAGCCAGAGTGTGTGAGTGCCTAACACAAGAATGGATGGGGAAGTTGAGGCGCAGAGTGATCAGGTAATTTACACAAGGTCACATAGGAAGACTATGGTAAAGCCAGAATCGAACCTAGGTCTCCTGCATCTCAGGTCAGTGCTTTAACACAAGACCATTTTTCCTCTCATATTTGAAAAATGTCGATTCCTCCTCTCCATCTCTCCAGTACAATCATTTACCTTTTTCTGAACTGTTTGTTATCCCTGCTGGAAATGTCATGAGAGCAGGGCTGGGCTATTGCAAAGCTTATTCCTGGGCGAATGGATAAAATATAAGCACAGTTATCCTCTTCCTGCAGTTACATTTCAGCGTGGTCACCATGGGCATTAAAGGGGGCAAAGGGAGCTGTTTTTCAAATGAGCGACTCTTTGCCCAGCGCTCTGCCTTTCTTTCTACCATGTTGGTCCAAAGGGTAGCTAGGCTCTGTGGCAACATAGTTCTACATAAGATGCTGGTCATACCATTAAAATGGCATTGTGGCATTCTGTTCATCTTCAGATCCAATGTTCTTAGTGTAAGAGTAAAGAAATTTTCTCCCTCGCCCCCCACTGTAATCTCTGTAAACTCCTGCTGGATCTGAGAGCCAAGCTGGGTTTTTTCTGCCTCCTGCACCATCACCAGTAAATGAGTCCTTCTCGGGCTCAGAGATGTTATAAGCTGGGTTTACTGGACAGTTCTCTTGATGCATGCGCCAACTCCCTAATCAGCTGTGAGTCTGAGTATACACAAGGAAGGTGCTATTTTCACACAGCCATTTTTCGGACCACTGCCACACTCACCAAAGTCAAGGCAGGGCTGCTGGAACTCTGTATCGCACTACAGGGCTCAGCTCTTTGATGGGATAGGAGTAACAGAAGCATCCTGGATGTTGTGGATGCACCTGCAGAGCTTAAAACCCAAGCTCTGTTCTGCTCTAGGTGGATGTTAAAACCCCGATAACACTGTCAATGAGAGCAGACAAAGGGCTTGTCTACACACAAAAGATATTCTGCTTTAAGTATGCTGGTATAGTTAAAGAGGTACAACCCCTCTAGTGTGGATACAATTATACTGGGAAAGGGTGCTTTTGTACTGGCCAGTGGTTCTCACAGTGGTACTGCTGACCCTTTTCACACAGCAAGCATTGGCGTGTGACCCCCCACTTTATAAATTAAAAACACTTTTTTTTGTATTTAACACTATTGTAAATGCTGGAGGGGGAGGCGGGGTTTGGGGATGGAGGCTTACAGCTCATTACCCTCCATGTAGTAACTCGCAACCCCCAGTTTGAGAACCCATAGCTATTCCCATATGGGAAGGGCAATAAGCAGTATGAGTAGGTACAGTCATACCAATATAACTGCATCTACACTACATGTCACTATTTGGGCAAAAAAAGTACACCGCTGACCAAAATAGTTATATTGGCACAAAAAACTGCATAGACTAGGCTGAATATTGCAATAGCATGGATTTGCACCAATATCTTTGGTCAGCATTCTCCCTTCCTGCACTATGGTGCAGCAGACAGTTGTGTTCCTCCCCAGAGGTGGCTGCATTTCAATGGTGTTCTATGTATATAATTTAGGAGTTGCTTTAGGATCCTTGGGCTAAAGGTACTGCTATCAAAGAACAATTACACCCCTTGCACAGCAGATAAGGTTTTGTTCCCAAGAAAACAACAGACTGCTGCTAGTGAAAAGTGTGTCTTATGTAGTGGGGTCTTGTTATCACAGCCCTGTAAATGAGATTTAGAGTAAATTTTTCAAAATCCCCTAAACGATTTAGTAGCCTAAGTTCCAGTGCCTTTCCATGAGATTTAGGTTCTGAAGTGCCTAAGTCACTTTTGAAAATAGGATTTAGGCTCCTTAGTTACCCGTTGGCCTTATCTACATTGGAGTTTTAGCCACCGGTGCGGCTGTAACAATGTATGATTTACACCAGTGGCTAAAACCCCTGCATAGATAAGGTCTAAACTGAAGGCAATGAAAGTGCAACTGACCCTCATAGAACTCACCCTGACACTCTTGTTCACACTGAGATGTATTTATTCTACCAGTAGTTCCAATAGTAAGCTCTTTCATGAGAGTTTGGCAGAATCTGGACACACACGCACACTGAAGAATAAGGGTGTGCTGTGTCAACAGTGCTGGGTTAAAACTCTGAGTTTGTAGCCACATGCTCTCAGGGGAACTGGTGCATTGCTGGGGTCCAGTGGTCCATACATAATAGGGTGGGAGGGGAAGCTGGGCTGCTATAGAACTGTAGGACATGGGGGGTGTTTTTGTTTGTTTGTTTTTAGGACACTGGGGATAAGTTTTTGTGCATTCAATAACATCTCAGCCAGAGACTGTTCTCATCCTCCCATCTTCTGTAGATCGTCTGAGGCTGGCATTATCCTCTGATAAACATGGGCTCCATCCTGCAAAGCGATGAGCTTTCTCCAGTCTAGTCCCACATCTGGCAGGAATAGGGCCCAGTACTATGATGTTCTTCCATTTACCTCAGTCTCAAGCATTGAGGCACCAGAATGGCTTCCACACTCCTCAAAATGTGACGAGTAAATCATTGCCTGTGGGGGCTGGTTGTCCTGAGAAGAGAAGACAACTCTATTGACATTCTGCAGCAGTGATAAGGGGAAGATATCTGTCTGGTACAATGGCCACAGTATGCCAGAAGCCTTGGCTTCTGATCCCATGTCTGTGACCCTCCACACTGATCAGGGAACCTATTTGACCTTTTCCATGCTCTTATGCAGGCTTTGTATGTAAACTGGGGATTCAGAAGGATGGTCAGATTAATTGTCCCTCCACTATTCAGGTATGTCTACACCAGGGGTCGGCAACTTTTCAGAGATGGTGTGCCGAGTCTTCATTTATTCACTGTAATTTAAGGTTTCGTGTGCCAGTAAAACATTTTAACATTTTTAGAAGGTCTCTTTCTATAAGTCTATATTATATAACTAAACTATTGTTGTATGTAAAGTAAATAAGGTTTTTTAAAATGTTTAAGAAGCTTCATTTAAAAATAAATTAAAATGCAGAGCCCCTTGGACCAGTGGCCAGGACCTGGGCAGTGTGAGTGCCACTGAAAATCAGCTTGCGTGCCGCCTTCGGCACACATGCCATGGGTTGCCTACCCCTGGTCTACACTGTAGTTGGGAACGTACCTCCCAGCCCGAGCAGACAGACTTCTGCTAACAGGGTTCAACTATCATGCTAAAAATAGCATTGTGGACATTATGGCATGGGCAGTGGCTTGGTCTAGTGGCATGAGGCCAAGTGCACCCAATCCCCTGGATCCTAGCTCAGGTGGCTAGCCCGAGCCACCACCGGTGCAGCAACAGCCACACTGCTATTTTTAGCATCCTACCAGTGCTGCTTTGTGGCTTCACCTGTTCCTGTTTTGTTCTATTCTGTACAGGCTCTCAAACTGTCCTAATCACTGTAGTACTTGAGCACCTTCCAATAGCACGTGAAATAACATGGCAAAGGCCACGTCTATCCTAGGAGTACGGTACCAGTATACGACAAGGATGCAGCTATAGCAGCAAAGCTGCATTTTGTACCTATAGTGAAACCACCCCTGTGAGCAAAACCAGACAGTTTTGCCAGTATAGCTGTATCTATACTAGGGTCCTCTGCTGGCACAGCTATGTCAGCCAGGGATCACAGCTCATCACATCCATGACCAACATAGTTATGGCAGCAGAAGTCTGTAGTGTAGACCTGGCCTAACATTTGTCAGATGTGGTTCATTCACAACAAAATGAAATTCAATAAAGACAAATGTGAGGAGCTACACTTAGGGAAGAAAAATTGGCGGCAGCAGCACTGCTGAGAAGGATCTGGGAGTTGTGGTGGATCACAACCTCAACATGAGTCAGAAATGTGATGCTGTTGCAAAAAAAGCAAATGCAATTTTAGGTTGCATTAACCGAAGCATAGCATGCAAATCACGGGAGGGGATAGTACCGCTCTACTCGGCGCTGGATAGGCCTCAGCTGGAGAACTGTGTCCAATTTTGGTCACCAGTGTATAGAAGAGATGTGAAGAAACTGGTAAGGATCCAGAGATGAGTGTCAAAGATGATCAAAGGGATGGAACACAAGCCATGCGAGTAAAGGCAGAAGGAACTGGGTATGTTTAGTTTGGAAAAGAGGAGATTGCGGGAGGAGGGGGGGGGAATATGATAGCAGTCTTCAAATACTTGAAAGGCTGCCATAAAAAAGATGGAGAAAAGTTGTTTTCTCTTGCCACAAAGGGCAAAGCAAGCTGCAGTGGGTTCAAACTACAGCCTAGAAGATTTAGATTAAATCTCTGGGAAAACTTCCTAACTGTAGGAGCAGTAGGACAATGGAACAGGCTGCCTAGGGAGGTTGTGGAAGCTCCTTTTTTGGAGGTTTTCAAAAGCAGGCTGGATAGCCATTGGTCTTGGATGGTTTAGCAACAGCAAATCCTGCATCTCGGCAAGGGGTTAGACTAGACGACTCTTGCCGTCCTGTCAGACCCTTTGATTCTATGATGCTTTCTAGCTTACAGTCCCCAGGGAGACAATTGTGTGCACAGTGTAGGGTTTTGTTTTAATAGCGTTTTTTAAAAATCTGTGCAGGAGCTGCTAGTTCAGACTGCAGATGTGCTCTGCTGCTCAACTGTAGATGTGTTGCTGCTCTAATGCCATGCTGGGAGGGGTAGCCGTTTTCTCTTAAAGAGGGACATCTGCTGGCCAGTGAAGGGTGGTGTTAATGGAGCAGCGTGCACACATATACAGAAGTGACCACACATCTTTCAAGGGAGGCTCTCAAATCGCTTTGCAAACATTATTTCACTAAATCTCGGAACACCTGTGTGAGATAGGGTGTCATTATCTCCATTTCACAGATGGAGAAACTAGAGAGCACTGAGTGGTTAACTAACTTGCCAAGGCCACTCAATGAGTCAGGAACAGAACTCAGGTGATCTGACTCTTGATTCCCTGCTCTCATCACGCAGCATGTTGTCTCTTTCCACCTTATTGTCGGTTCTCTTTGATGGGCTGGGAATTATGATCCTTTAAGAAGGAAGAAGTGAGTCTTGTCAAATGCTTAGTGCCCTTCATTTTTTATTTTTATTTTATTTAATGTTTCCCAGGAATTTATTGGTGTTTATTACTGCAACAACAAAAATAGATGAAAGTTGGTGGGGAAAAACATTCATAATTTTTCTGGGTAAATATCGGGGTTTATTTTGGTGGATGGAAGGACGGGGGGAAGTATTAAATAGATTGAATTCCATTCATCAAAGCATTAATGTAGTTTGCTACAGAACTAAAACAGGACTCAAAACACAATGACACCTCTGCGTTTAAAGAAAACAATATATCTCTAATCCCCACATACAACTTTCCATTTGAATAAACAGTTTACTATTGCTGACTTAGAACTATTAGCCTATAAATATTTACATTTAATTATTAGGCCATACCATTTGCACTGCATACACTCAACTCCATCCTTTTCTCCTGTTGTTGTTTTTTTAAAAACTTTTTTGAATATTTCCATGTGTTCTGAAATGTATTCTGATACAGATTTTCATTTTCTTCCCATTTTAGTGTGTCAGATCTTTAAACAGTTATCCACTACACATTTCAAGTTGTGAGGTGATGGGTGTGAGATTCATCAGTACGTTCAGATATGCACACACTTCAGAGCTTGCGTGCGTGTCTGTTCGTTTTTTGTGTGTATCTTCTAGACTAATCCATAGCCTTACTTCAACAGGCAGCTTTTCATATACACACAGACTAATGTATTATCAGAATACATATATCTCATACAATGTATTGTATTTTCCTAATAAAACAAGTTATTTTTAATATATATTTGAATGATACAAAAGAAGGGTGAAAACGGAAAAAAAAAACAAATAATACTTTTTGTAAAACCTGGGATTTTTTCTGTAAAAATTGGTTTAAATTGAAAATGAAAGGACTTACTAATGCTGTAATTGGGGAGGAGGAAGAGGAGGTAAAAAAAGAAATGTTGGTGTCAATTGCCTGATCAGTGTGATGGAACTATCTGGTACTTGACTCATTCAAGTTCTCCTACTGCATTTCCAAAATTTTACTGCTAGCTCCAAGATCTTCTTGTCATGTCCTCATGCTGCTTTCCAGCATGTTTGTGCATATTTAATTGCCCGGTCATTGCATTCCACCAAGTCACTCAAGCAGCTGGCACTGCAGGAGATTCTCCATCTTTTGAGGCACTTTGCCACAGTTCCAGATATTGGGGCCAATGAAGTAGCCCACTTGATCATTGCGTCTCTAGACTGTCCAACTCCAGTGTGGAGTCAATTAAAGCAATGCCTTATAGTCCAGGGCTAGTCTGCACCGGTTGGTGGATGCTTGACTGGGAACTGGATCACACAGGCTACAGGGCCTTGTTTGTCATAACTGATCCCTTGTCTGTTTGTGAGACAAATCGAAGGGTTTAACGGTGACAGGAAAACTTTGTCATGACTTCTGTCAACTCAGCATCAATGTTATATCATATAGCGGATGTCTTGGATCTGTGCATTGCCTTATGCGCTCAACTCTATTAGCAACTTCCCAGCATATATCAGGAGGAGCAAGGATAGAGGCTGTTGATGTGGATAGACTTAAGGTGTCCTGTAATATAGCAGCAGGCAGTGGTAAGTACAGAGTCCAGCTTCTTTGTGTGAGGGGATCCTGCCCACACTACACAGGTGTATTCAGCAGAGAAGCAGCAAAGTGCTAATGCTGTTGATTGCAGAGAGAGTGGGTAACCAGTTTACTGAGAGTGTTGTTTTGCATTCTAACCTTAGCTTTCTCAATGTGGGCTTTAAAGGAGAACATGTGGTTGAGAGTAACACCAAGATATTCGGGATTTATGGAGCGAGTAAGTTCTGTCCCAGCCCAGCTGATACTGAGTTTGTATTTGGCCTTTGTTTTGGGGCTGGAATGCACTGACTTGTGTATTTGCTGGGTTTGCACGTTGTTGCTTGGCTGCGTAATACCTTTCTAGGATGTTATGTGCATTCACCAGAGTATACTCTCTCTCACACCAAACTCCTTGTGTTGTGTGGTGATGCAGAGATAATGCACCTTGTGCCAGTGTAGCTTGGCTGGTTGTTGGTGTCTATGTTAAATAATGTAGATGCTAAGACACTATTTTGGGAGAGGCCATCCTTCTGTCATTGTCATCGGCTGTTTTCCACAGAAGTTCATGAAGAATTTTCTATTCTCTAGTGTGGTCTGCATTAGGTTTATGAACTGGTGGTTCTTTGTCACCGTTAGTACCTTGGCAAGAAACTTACAATGATTGACTGAATCATAGGTGGCTGAGAGATCAACAAACACTGCTCCCAATCAACCCAGCGTCAATATGTTGTGTCAAGTTCAGAAGCTGTCCAGTCCATCACTGACCTGGGTGAAGGCCAGCCTGTTCACTGATAAGCAGTGGTTCAATAACTTGTGTAAGGTAACATGACCATAACCACTCAGACAATTTTAAAATATGACACAGCAGTGAGATGGGTCAAAAGTTTTTTTGGGCTGGATGGTTCCATACCAGGCTACAAAAGAGCTGCTAGCTTGGTTTGCCACCAGATTTTCGGTATCTTGAGCTGGATGAAAGAGAGATTGAACATATTTAGGAGCCACTTCCATGTGTGAGGGGTCCACATTTTTGATTTGTTTGGTTTGGATGTCATTTAAACCTACTTCTTTTCCCATTTTCAGGGAACTCATGCCAGCGTCCAGTTTCTCCATGGTGAAGGGAGCTGTAAGATCTACATTGCTGGATGTATCCGGGGACATTTGCCTAAGTGATGACTAGTTGGTGGTAGTCTGCTTAACCTGCCTATTGAGTAGCATTTGGTAGGCAATCCAGTCAGTCGAGATGTTGAAATATCCACCTATCTTTGTATTGTCAGAGAGTCTGTGTGGCTTTTTTGCTGTGTGTGTGGAGTAATGCCGAGAAGCACTTTTATTTCCTGCTGGTGAGAACATGGTCATCTGTGGCTGACAAACTACTGTGAGGAGAGCAAAATGTTTAGTAGCTTGACTATGTAAATACAGTAATTGAAGGATAACTAGTTGGGTGAAGCCACTTCTCAGGTTTTGTCTGCACCAATGTTTCTCAACCCGTGATTTGTTTTATAATTATATGGTCAAAAGTAAGCCGTTTGTCAGTAAGGGGGTGCTATGACACCTCTATGTTTTTAAGTTTGATTTTGTAAGCAAGTTGTTTTTAAATGAGGTGCAACCTGGGGATACACAAAGCAAATCAGCCTCCTGAAAAGGATACAGTAGTCTGGAAAGGTTGAGAACCACTGGTCTGTACTACAGAGCCTTGGCTGGAATAGCTATGTTGGCAGAGCCCCCTAATGGAGATGCAATGTATGTCAACAGAACCACTTTTCTGTCAGCAGAGTTGTCTACTCTGGGGGTTTTGCCGGCATAGCTATGTCAGCTGTGTCTGTGTGTGTGCGTGTGTCTGTGTGTGTGCGTGTGTCTGTGTGTGTCTGTGTGTGTGTGCTTTTTTCACATCCTTCACTGACGTAGCTATGTCAGCAAAACGTTATAGTGTAGAACAGGCCTCAGTTTATAGAGAAGAAACAAAACTAGTGTTGAATGGATGGGAGCCAGGATTGGTTGTACTATCCATCTCCATTGAAAACAATGAGCAGTCCACATGCCCTTGCAGTCATTTTACTGGAAAGGTAAGAGCTGTTAGGTCCCCAGCCAAAGGAGAAGGGGGAGGTTCACTGGAGTAGCTAAGAAATGTTTGCTAATTTTTACTTGCCTGAAAGAGAGGGGCGGGGTGTATAGTATCAAGCACTATAGCCCAACCTCTACCAAGAGAGGGGGTGGGCAGAGGTGAAAGTAAGCCAGTACAGTATTGTACAGCATATCGGCAAGAGCTGGTACACAGCTGACCATACTGGCAGGGGGCAGCCTCCCCAGGCCAGCAATTTAAAAGGGCCCTGGGCACCAGGCAGGAGCAGCTGGAGCCCTGGGCCCTTTAAATTGCTGCCAGAGCCCCACTGCTGGAGCCAGGACTGGCGCTAGGGGTTTGAGCGCCCTAGATGGACAGCAATTTCACCGCCCCGTGCGCTGGTCCCGCGGCTCTGGTGGAGCTACCGCAGTGGTGCATGTGGAGGGTCCGGTGCTCCACGGCTCCGGTGGAGCTGCCGCAGTTGTGCCTGCAGGAGGTCCACCGGAGCCGCGCGAGGAGCTGACCGTCTGCCTGCAGGCACGACTGCGGCAGCTCCACCGGAGCCGCAGACCAGCGGACCCTCCGCAGGCACCACTGCGGCAGCTCCACCGGAACCGCCTGCCGCCCCCTCCAGCAAAATGGCGCCCACCAATTATTCTGGCACCCTAGGCGATTGCCTAGGCTGCCTAAATGGTAGCGCCGGCCCTGGCCGGAGCTCCAGGGTAGTGGTGGTAGCTGGAAGCCCCTGGCCCTTTAAATCGCCACCAGAGCCCTGGCGCTCCTGGCCACCTCCGCAGCTACTGCTACCATGGGGCTCTAGCAGTGATTTAAAGGCCAGGGCTCTGGTGGTGATTTAATGGGCCTGGGGCTGCTGCTTCTGTAGGCGGAACCCTGGGCCCTTTAAATTTTGATTTGAAAGGCTCAGGGATTTAAAGTCTTCTGGCTGAGGCCCCACCTCTTGCTCGGGACCCTAGCCCTGCGTACCTGTAAGTTCTTTAAGGTACTTTCACCCCTGGGGGTGGGGAAGCCACTAAATTATCACTCAGCCATATTACGTACACTTGTATGGTGCTTTGCAGTCAACTATGAAGAAAAAGTCTCTACCCTGCACAGTTTATAATCTGAATTTAATTAAAAAGAAACAGAGTACAGGAGAAAAGAAGAAGCAAGTGCAAAGAAAAGAGTAGGAAAGACATGTTTGAAAGCTGCTGTGTCTGGTACCAGGCATTGTGTGGAGACCCCAGACGCCAGAGTGAGTAACTAATATCCTGTTGCCATGCAATCTAGGAATGGACCTCAAAGGCTATGAAACTTTTCAGCCCTGGCCAGCACCAGAGAAGTGAGCATCTCCCAGGAGACTGTGGAAGCCAGGGACCTAATGAAAGAGGAGCTGTCAGCATTTACCATGAAGAAGATTATAGTAGTGTTGTCCCAGCAAAGCCACTTTAGATGTTCTCTTGACAGCCCTTTTCAAATCCTGTTGATGGATGCTGTAAAAGCCCTGCCTTGATGGTCCCTCCTCCTCCTCTATGAGCAGAGCCATTTATTCAGATCTTTCAGGGCATAAACATGAAATTCAGGTTAGTCAATGAAAACAAGTGGAGGTGTCACGCCCCTTCTCAAGCTAACCCTGAGCCAGCACAAATGTGTGTCTCAAATCAGCAACTATAGGTGCTAAACACTTCAAGGGTGGAGACCATTTCCCTGGCTATTGATTCACAGAGTTGTTTCTGAGACAGATAGCCAAACTATGCACTTGCGAACAATATTCATGTCAGTACCCGCTACTCCATAAAGTCAACTCTATCAGAGGAGCTCCTTGCCCTACAGGAGTGTCCCAATGTGGTTAAAACATTGTTTGATCTTGTACTTGTTTAGCAAACTTCCTACCAGCACTAGCAACATTAGGCTTGTCTACTTTAAACGCTACAGTGGCACAGCTTCCCCCAGGGGCAGCTCTGTTTTTTGCCGCCCCAAGCATGGCAGTCAGGTGGCCTTTGGCAGCATCCCTGCAGGTGGTCCGCTGGGGACACAGAGTCAGCGGCATTTCTGCGGGTGATCTGCCGGTGCTGCGCCTTCAGCGTACCCGCCACCCTGAGGCCGCAGGACTGGCGGACCTCCCGCAAGCATACCCCCGAATGCTGCCTGACTGCTGCTCTCCCAGTGACTGGCATGCCACCCCAGGCACGCTCTTGCTTCCCCACTGCAGCTGTGCCACTGTAGTAATTCATTGTAAACACTACTACATAACCTGGCAGGAGGGGTTCTTCTGTCAGCATTGTTATAACCTTATTCCCAGATTCTGGACCTTAGCGTCCAAAATATGGGGGTTAGCATGAAAACCTCCAAGCTTAGTTACCAGCTTGGACCTGGTACTGCTGCCACCACCCAAAAAATTAGAGTGTTTTGGGGCACTCTGGTCCCACTGAAAAAACCTTCCCTGGGGACCCAAGACCCAAATCCCTTGAGTCTCACAACAAAGGGAAATAATCCTTTTTCCCTTCCCCCCTCCAGATGCTCCTGGAGAGATACCCAGACACAAGCTCTGTGAAACTACGCAGAGTGATTCCCCCTCTCCGTTCCCAATCCTGGAACACAAGCACTTTCCTCTTCACCCAGAGGAAATGCCAAATCAGGCTAGCACTCCAACACACAGCTCTCCCCTTGATTTCTTCCTCCCACCAATTCCCTGGTGAGTACTGACTTAATTTCCCTGAAGTAAAGAAAAACTCCAACAGGTCTTAAAAGAAAACTTTATATAGAAAAGAAAGAAAAAATACAAATGTTCTCTCTGTATTAAGATGATACAACACAGGGTCAATTGCTTAAAAGAATATTGAATAAACAGCCTTATTCAAAAAGAATACAAATCAAAGCATTCCAGCACTTACATTCATGCAAATACCAAAGAAAAGAAACCATAGAACTTACTATCTGATCTCTTTGTCCTTACACTTAGAAACAGAAGACTAGAAAATAGAACTACTTCTCCAAAGCTCAGAGGAAACAGGCAGACAGACAAAAGACTCAGAGACACACTTCCCTCCACCCAAGGTTGAAAAAATCCGGTTTCCTGATTGGTTCTCTGGTCAGGTGTTTCAGGTGAAAGAGACATTAACCCTTAGCTATCTGTTTATGACACGCCCCCCAAATTGCAGACAGTGGGGAAGCTCACTGGCGGCAATTTCCTTCTAGAACTTGAAAATAAACAGATTAATACAACACATGCACCTTTACATATACTACTATGTATATAACTAACAGACTTTTACATTTTAAGAACACTTTTTAACTACTGGATTCTGGGAAACTCTCACGGGAGAGTGCATCAGCAACTTTGTTAGAAGCTCCTGTGATGTGTTGAATTTCAAAATCAAAATCTTGGAGAGCTAAACTCCAACGAAGAAGTTTCTTGTTGTTCCCCTTGGCAGTATGAAGCCACTTTAGTGCAGCATGGTCAGTTTGTAGTTGGAACCGCCGTCCCCAAACATATGGGCGTAGCTTTTCCAGGGCGTACACAATGGCATAGCATTCCTTTTCACTGACTGACCAGTGACTTTCCCTCTCAGACAGTTTCTTGCTGAGAAACACGACAGGATGGAAGTTGTGATCTGTTGCTTCCTGCATGAGCACTGCTCCTATACCACGCTCAGATGCATCTGTGGTTACTAGGAATGGCTTGTTAAAGTCCGGGGCCCTGAGCACAGGGTCAGACATGAGCATCGCCTTAAGCTGGGTAAAGGCCTCTTGACACTCATTAGTCCACTTAACGGCATTTGGCTGGGTCTTTTTGGTTAGGTCGGTTAATGGGGCAGCGATTTGGCTGTAGTGTGGTACAAATCGCCTGTAGTATCCGGCCAAGCCTAAGAAGGATTGGACCTGTTTCTTTGACCTTGGGACAGGCCACTTTTGGATAGCATCCACCTTGGCCTGTAGGGGGTTTATGGTTCCTCGACCCACCTGGTGCCCCAGGTAAGTTACTCTGTTTTGGCCTATTTGACACTTTTTGGCCTTAACAGTTAGTCCTGCCTGCCTGATGCGCTCAAAGACCTTTTCCAGGTGGAGTAGGTGTTCGGGCCAGGAGTCTGAAAAAATGGCCACATCATCGAGGTAGGCAACTGCGAATTCTCCCAGTCCAGCTAGTAGACCATCTACCAGCCTCTGGAAGGTGGCGGGTGCATTTCGAAGGCTGAAAGGAAGGACATTGAATTCATACACCCCCGCATGGGTGACGAATGCTGACCTCTCCTTGGCAGGTTCATCTAGCGGTACTTGCCAGTACCCCTTGGTTAAGTCTATTGTAGAGATGAACTGGGCACGTCCCAACTTTTCCAATAGCTCATCGGTACGTGGCATTGGATAGTTGTCCGGACGAGTTACAGCATTTAGCTTACGGTAGTCCACGCAAAAGCGTATTTCCCCATCTGGTTTGGGTACCAGAACCACTGGAGATGCCCATGCACTGGTAGATGGGCGGATTATACCCATCTGTAGCATGTTTTGGATCTCCCGTTCTATAGCAGCTTGGGCATGAGGAGACACCCGGTAGGGTGGGGTTCTGATTGGGTGAGCATTACCTGTATCAATGGAGTGGTATGCCCGTTCAGTCCGTCCTGGGGTGGCTGAGAACAATGGGGCGAAGCTAGTGCACAGCTCCTTGATTTGTTGCCGCTGCAGACGTTCCAGGGTGGTTGAGAGGTTCACCTCTTCCACGCCACCGTCTTTTTTCCCGTCGTAGTAGACACCGTCAGGCCACTCAGCATCATCTCCCTGGACTGTAAACTGACAAACCTGTAAGTCTCTGGAATAGAAAGGCTTGAGAGAATTAACATGGTACACTTTAGGCTTTAGTGAGGAATTGGGAAATGCTATGAGGTAGTTTACAGCTCCCAGGCGCTCTTGGACCGTGAATGGCCCTTCCCATGATGCTTCCATCTTATGGGCCTGTTGCGCCTTCAAGACCATAACCTGGTCTCCTACCTTGAAGGAACGT
This sequence comes from Gopherus evgoodei, assembly GCF_007399415.2. Lineage (NCBI taxonomy): Eukaryota > Metazoa > Chordata > Testudines > Testudinidae > Gopherus > Gopherus evgoodei. The sequence continues at coordinate 170,581,535 of NC_044324.1, forward strand.
TCTCTGGCATGTCTGTCATACCAGGCCTTTTGCTCTTCTTGAGCATCCTTTAGGTTCTCTCTAGCAAGGGCTAAAGAGTGTCGGAGGGTGCTTTGTAGGTTGCTTACAAAGTCCAGAATGTTAGTTCCTGGAGAAGGCGTAAACCCCTCCCATTGCTGCTTCACCAACTGTAATGGCCCCTTAACCTCGTGACCATACACCAGTTCAAATGGTGAAAACCCTAAACTGGGATGTGGTACAGCCCTGTAGGCAAACAGCAACTGCTGCAACACTAGGTCCCAATTATTGGAGAATTCGTTGATGAATTTTCTTATCATGGCCCCCAAAGTTCCATTGAACCTTTCCACCAGGCCATTGGTTTGATGGTGGTACGGGGTGGCAACCAAGTGATTCACCCCATGAGTTTCCCACAGTTTTTCCATGGTCCCTGCCAGGAAATTAGACCCTGAATCTGTAAGGATGTCGGAGGGCCAACCTACCCTGGCAAAGATGTCTGTTAGGGCCAGGCACACAGTGTTAGCCCTGGTGTTGCCTAGAGCTACTGCTTCTGGCCATCGGGTAGCAAAGTCCACTAAAGTCAGTACGTACTGTTTTCCTCTGGGCGTCTTTTTTGGGAAAGGGCCCAGAATATCCACAGCTACTCGCTGAAATGGGACCTCAATTATGGGGAGTGGCTGGAGAGGGGCCTTGACCTGGTCTTGAGGCTTACCCACTCTTTGGCATACCTCACAAGACCGGACATACTTGGCAACATCCTTGCCCATCCCCTCCCAGTGGAAGGACTTTCCCAACCGGTCCTTGGTTCTGTTCACCCCAGCATGGCCACTGGGATGATCATGGGCTAAGCTTAAGAGCTTCTCCCGGTACTTAGTTGGAACCACCAACTGTTTTTGCGGCTGCCATTCTTCCCGGTGTCCACCAGAAAGAATTTCCTTGTATAAAAGTCCTTGGTCTATAACAAACCGGGATCGATTAGAAGAGCTGAGAGGCGGTGGGGTGCTCCGTGCCGCCGCCCACGCTTTCTGAAGGCTGTCATCTGCTTCCTGCTCAGCCTGGAACTGTTCCCTTGAGGCTGGGGTCACCAGTTCTTCCTCAGACTGTGGACTTGGGCTTGGTCCCTCTGGAAGCGATGTAGGTGATGGGGTTGTTTCCGTTGCTGGTGAACCGCTCTCCGCTGGTGCACCTGAGGGTATTTCAGGCTCTGGCTGAGCCTTTTGGGTATGGCTGTCGTGTGCTTCTGCCAGTTCTGGCTCGCTGGCGCCCTCTGGCGTTGAGTTTGAAGATGTGGTTGCACTTGCTGGTGCTGGTTGCTGTTCCAGTTCCGGGCCTGGGACTGGAGATGCTGTGGCTGTTTCAGTGGTAGGCATGGAATCCGGGTCCACTACCTCTGTCTGGGTCTCTGGTAACACAGACGGGGCCTCTGTGGATGGCTCAGGAACAGGAAGGGGTCTGGAAGCTTGCCTGGTTTGGCTACGGGTAACCATTCCCACTCTCTTGGCCCGCTTCACTTGGTTGGCCAAGTCTTCCCCCAGTAGCATGGGGATAGGATAATTGTCATAGACTGCAAAGGTCCACATTCCTGACCAGCCTTTGTACTGGACAGGCAGTTCAGCTGTAGGCAAGTCTACAGCTTGTGACATGAAGGGGTAAATGGTAACTTTGGCCTTTGGGTTGATGAATTTGGGGTCAACGAAGGATTGGTGGATAGCTGACACTTGTGCCCCCGTGTCTCTCCACGCAGTAACCTTCTTTCCGCCCACTCTCAAATTTTCCCTTCGCTCCAAGGGTATTTGAGAGGCATCTGGGCCTGGGGATCTTTGGGGTGATGGTGGTGTAATGAATTGCACTCGCATGGTGTTCTTGGGACAGTTGGCCTTGATATGTCCCAGTTCATTACACTTAAAGCATCTTCCATCTGATGGGTCACTGGGCCGAGGTGAGTTACTGGAGACTGGTGAGGTTGAAGAGTAGGGTATCTGTGGCTTTACTTGGGTGGTATGGAGGGTCTTTGGCTGTCCTCGGTTGTAGGGTTTATGGTCTGTGTGCCCCCTGGGGTAATCGTTCCCCTTGACAGTAGCTTTTTTGCTTTCTGCCAGTTCCATCCATTTGGCTCCAATCTCCCCCGCCTCAGCGATAGTTTTGGGATTTCTATCTTGTATGTACCGTGTGATGTCTTCAGGAACACCATCCAAGAACTGCTCCATTTGTATGAGGAGGTTCACTTCTTCCAAGGTTTGAATGTTGTTTCCTGTTAACCAGGCCTCATAGTTTTTTGCAATGTAGTAGGCGTGTTTGGGAAATGACACCTCTGGTTTCCATTTTTGGGTTCTGAAGCGCCGACGGGCATGATCTGGGGTTATCCCCATCCTGTATCTGGCCTTGGTTTGAAAAAGTTTATAGTCATTCATTTGCGGCTTGGGCATTTCAGCTGCCACCTCTGCTAAAGGTCCACTGAGGTGTGGCCTTAATTCTACCATGTACTGGTCTTCGGGGATGCTGTACCCAAGACAGGCTCTTTCAAAATTTTCCAAGAAGGCCTCGGTGTCATCACCTGCCTTGTAGGTGGGAAATTTCCTGTGCTGTGGAGCAATAATTGGCGCCGGGTTGTTAGGGTTGGCTGGCACATGCAGCCCAGCTTTTGCCAAGTCCAGTTCATGTTTTCTCTGTTTTTCCTTCTCTTCATTCTCTTTTTGTTGTTTTTCCATTTCTCGGCGGTGGGCCACCTCTTCTTCTTCTAGTTTTCTTTTGTGTGCTGCCTCTTGGGCTGCCTGTTCTCTTTGGAAGGCTGCCAGTTTGAGGCTTTCTTCCTTTTCTTTTATCTCCATCTCTTTTTGTTTTATTTCTAGTTCCTGTTTGTTTTTTTCCATCTCTCGCCTGTGTTCAGCTTCTTTTAATTGGTCTTCGGCCTCCATTTTTGTCCTGGTAGACATGGTTCCTGTTTTCTTGTGTTGGGGTGCCCTCCGGTGTTTCTCTTTTGAACTGCAGGCTCTGTTGCCTCCAGAAGTCTGCCTAGCAACAGTGCTTTTTTCCTTTTCTCTCTCTAGCTAATGTTCAATGAAGGGAAACCAGAAAAACCACTTAATTTGCATGCATATAAGTGCTGGTACTTGCCACCTAATGGGAGGGCTATTGCATGACAAAAGACCCTTAACAGTCTTCTCGCTTAATATGCAAACCACAAACTGCTAGAGAGAGCAGAAAAAAAAATTCTCTCTGGTTCCCTTTTAAAACCAAACTGTTTCTCTCTGCTAAAAAGCCCTTAGCAAAGAAAAATATAATATTCCTACTGGCTTCTGGATTCTGTCTATATCCCGCCGCTGCACACCATGTTATAACCTTATTCCCAGATTCTGGACCTTAGCGTCCAAAATATGGGGGTTAGCATGAAAACCTCCAAGCTTAGTTACCAGCTTGGACCTGGTACTGCTGCCACCACCCAAAAAATTAGAGTGTTTTGGGGCACTCTGGTCCCACTGAAAAAACCTTCCCTGGGGACCCAAGACCCAAATCCCTTGAGTCTCACAACAAAGGGAAATAATCCTTTTTCCCTTCCCCCCTCCAGATGCTCCTGGAGAGATACCCAGACACAAGCTCTGTGAAACTACGCAGAGTGATTCCCCCTCTCCGTTCCCAATCCTGGAACACAAGCACTTTCCTCTTCACCCAGAGGAAATGCCAAATCAGGCTAGCACTCCAACACACAGCTCTCCCCTTGATTTCTTCCTCCCACCAATTCCCTGGTGAGTACAGACTTAATTTCCCTGAAGTAAAGAAAAACTCCAACAGGTCTTAAAAGAAAACTTTATATAGAAAAGAAAGAAAAAATACAAATGTTCTCTCTGTATTAAGATGATACAACACAGGGTCAATTGCTTAAAAGAATATTGAATAAACAGCCTTATTCAAAAAGAATACAAATCAAAGCATTCCAGCACTTACATTCATGCAAATACCAAAGAAAAGAAACCATAGAACTTACTATCTGATCTCTTTGTCCTTACACTTAGAAACAGAAGACTAGAAAATAGAACTACTTCTCCAAAGCTCAGAGGAAACAGGCAGACAGACAAAAGACTCAGAGACACACTTCCCTCCACCCAAGGTTGAAAAAATCCGGTTTCCTGATTGGTTCTCTGGTCAGGTGTTTCAGGTGAAAGAGACATTAACCCTTAGCTATCTGTTTATGACAAGCATAAGGTAATCTACCTTCCCAACAGATAGTAGCTAGGGTAGACAGAAGAACTTCAGTCAAGCAAGCGCTGCCTCCACAGAGCACAGATCAGGCCATAGGAAAGTTTTACCAAAATGACTATGTCAGTAACAGGTGTGGTTGTTTACTGACTTAGTTATGCCAGCAAAAGCCAGAGTAGAGCTTATTTCACGTGGCCAAAGCAGACTAAACTATACTGGTATAAACGACAAGAAGTACTTGTGGCACCTTAGAGACTAACAAACGTATTTGGGCATAAGCTTTCACGGGCTAGAATCCACTTCATCGGATGCATGGAGTGGAAAATACAGTAGGCAGGTATATATACACAGTACATGAAAAAATAGACATTTTTCTACTGGTAGAACTGTGTCTACACTAGGGTCCTTTTAAGAAAGGCCTTGGTGTAGACAGTTCTCCAGCTCCAGCAGCCACATGCTGCACTGTGTAAATTTACCCATCTGTCTGTGTTAATGGACGTGATATTGAAAATTGTTGCCAGAGCCTGAATGTCATCTACATAACAATAGTGATTCTTCTGCACCTTGTGAGACCATTTTCACTAGAGCAAAGTGATAGGGTTACCATATGTCTGTGTTTTCCCAGACATTGCCTCTTCTTTGAGCCTCCATCCAGGCAATTTTTCAAATAACAGAAAATGTCTTGGATTTTTGCAGAGCAGTCGCTGCAGATCAGAAAGAGCCCCGCTTAGTCTGCTTCCCGATTAGTCCCTCACCTGAATTGGCGGCTGATTGGTCCATTCCCCTGCAGCCACAGCTACTGGATCCCACCCACCTAGGCCCCAGCTCCCAAGGGGATCCCACAGGTAGGTGCTGATTGGTGGCTGTCTGTCTGTCACTGCATCCTGAGCTTGCACTAGCTGCCATGCCCCCATGACAGGGAATAACACTGCCCCCCACCTCCAGTGAGTCCCCTGCTGCAGGTATCCCCTCCAGCTCCTTCACCTATACTCCTCCAGCTCCTCCTCTCCCCTTCAGCCTCCCTCCTGTCATAGTGTCCTCTTTTGGGGAGCCTGAAATATGGTAACCCTAGAAAGTGGATGTAAAATGCTTATCTGGTAGTGCTTTACACTCATTTTGCATTGACCTAAGTGAGTACATGAGCAGGGCAACAGTAGGACTGAACAGTGCTTCCACCAAAATAGCTGCACTAGTGGAAATTTTTTGCTTGAATTTCCTCCCTAGAACCCAGAAGGGACTGAACTATGTTTTAATTAGGTTTCTGACCTGTAGTACAGCCTTGCAGACTCCAAAGATGCAGTGTGATACAGAGACGCTATTAAAATACTCTTTGATCTTGTGTACAGTGCAAGACTAAACCATGCAAATGAAAAGAAATTAGGGCTGTGCACTTTTTACACTTCTACATAGAAGCTCCTCCCTCTTTTTTTTTTTTTCCTCCTCCTGCTGCAGCTTATTTTATACCTTAGTAAAATCAGGATTATTGAATCTGGTCTTTCCATGTTTTGCATTAGAACTTGTTGGCGGTTTCAGAGATGTGGATTAGGAATTCTCTCAGCTTTAATTGAGAAGTAAGAGATGCTGCATCTTAACAGACTTATTTTTCTTCCCAAGATTTGTAGGGCTATTGAATTAAATGGGTGTTTATGAAAAACAGAGATTTAAATTCCTCTCAATCAAGTTTCACTTCTTTGGTGCTGTGATGTCATAATCCTAGCAGTTTTCCAGTAGCAGAACTCTTTCTTATGATAGTCTTTCAAAGTGGGGAAATCTAAATTTCTTCTTTAAAAAAGCAGAAAAAAAATACTTAAAACAACCGTTTATACACAATAAAGTAGCTTAGGCACAAACTCAATTTGTCTTTGTTTTGCATCTTTAATAGCCTTGGGAGCCTGCCATATTATAATAGTCAACATTGTTGATTTTACAGTATAGTTGGGATCTATTCCCTGCAGGGAAGGGGCACATAAAATTCAGGTCGATAAAAGATCTAAAAGCTTAGGCTCCTCTTCCTAGTTTAGATTGCGCTCACAAAACATAACCCTCAGGGACAAACAAACTAAACAAAAAAGAAACAAAGAAAAACAGAAATATTCTATAGGAAGAGACAGAACTGTAATGCTCTGGAAGAAGGTAAATTCCACTCAAGTGTGAAATGTAGCTGCCAGGCTTAACAGAACTCCCCCCTTTCATTTAGTTTGAGTTTCTATCATAATGGGGGAGAGAGGGAAGGGCACTCTGATTGGCCAGGGACGCTCTCATTCAGTTTAATCTCTTGTAATAAAAGGTACTAGTCTAGAGCTTCCTTCTTGCATTACTAGAGCTCAGGCCTGGCATAATTCCAGTGCTGCTAGGAACATTGTGTTCATGGCTGTCCCACTTGCTAAGGCTGGGACAAATGACTGCCATAGCAGCTGAGCATCAGATTTCCTCTGTGAATGACTGACTGACTGACTGCCTCAACCTCTTACTGTTCTGAGCCTGCAGCAGAGGCTTGCTGTTCAGAGATGCGCTGTTGAGATAATAAAAATACTTAGGGTTGTCAACTCTGACTGAAGCTATTCCGGAGATTTTTTCCCCCAACATGACATAATGTCATTTTCTTAAAATATCCTATTAAAATCTCTTGGATTGCTTTCAATAGTCCCTGGGAGATTAATGCCAATTCCAGGAGACTCCAAGCCAATCCTGGAGAGTTGGCAACCCTAAAGATACGTAGTTTGCTCTAGCAGAGCTGACATATTAAATTACAGGAGTACTTCATGTCACTTCTTGTGGGGTAAGAGGAGGTCTAGACTCCTCCTCTGTTAGACATTGCTGGATGGGTGGAACATAACCCCCTTCCTTGTAGGAAGGTACAGACTGGTGGAGGAGCCAGGGTGTTCACTCTGACTGCTTTGGGAGGAGGGGCCTTTTACCTTTAAATACAGGGCTTTCTTCTGCCTTCCCCCAATCCCACTGTTAGGAGAGTCATTTGGTGGAGTGAGGCAGTCTTGTACGAAAGTATTTGATGGGATCTTGGGATGGGGGGGGAGGGGCTGGTCCCTTGATATAAAGCACCTAGTGAGCCTTTATCTATTATCTCTGTTTGTATAATTAAATCACTTCTTTTGTGTTACATCTTGTTTCCAGGACTGTGCTTTTCTATGGATGCCCCTGCTGTTGCCCCCAGACCTCTCAGAGATTCTGACCTCTTCTGCATTTCTTTTCCTCTCCAGGATCAATGATTACTAGAGCTGAGGGCATAATATATTTGGTGGATATAGCCTTTCTATGCTATTTGTGAATTAGTCACCAATTGCTAATCATTTCTTCAAATGTATAAACTATTTGGAATTATTTTGTCAAATATTTATGGCAAACGTATTAATTGTAAGTGCTTGGTATATGAAATTTGAGTTGTATTATTTATGGCTGACTGGATACATAGCTCTCCTGGCAGGTTTATATTCCCTGACTGTCTAATGTCACTTAACTATTAGAATTTTGGGGGTTTTTTTTAGCAAAAAATGTGCATGTCCACAAATTGAAAAATTCACCTCTGGAGAATATTCTCACCAATTTTCTAGTGCCAGTAGCTTCCTAAACTCTTTCATAATGTGAATCTGCAGCTTAATACCATATTGCATGGACACTTTTCCTTCTCTTTATAATTGGGCAGATCCCCTGGTCACACAGTTGCAATTGCATAACATCAGTGGGACACCCACAGCAATTGTTCACATGGAAGTGTAACATTAATAATTCCTCAATGTACCTTTACTTTCTTTAATGTAATTTAGCAGCTTGAAACAAAGGGGCATTAACCCAATGTGACCAGTAAACACTCAGTGGCTAGTTGGAGGTTCACAAACTACTAAAAATTGCAGAAAGGAGACAAGGGTGCATCTTCTCTAGAAAAAAAGGGTGTCGTCTTCCCTCATGTCAGCTAACCCAAGATAAAATCCTACTCAAAGACAAGGCAGTTTGTACTTTTAATGACATAACAGGTCCAAGTAAATTTTAGGCTTTCTTTAGTCTTTACCTTGACCTAATGTGGGAAAACTACAAATCGCTTTGTCTTCACTAGGACTTCATCTTTAACTAACAGTGAGGTAAGAACACAACTTTTTTTTCCTGACAAGGCCAAAATGAGCAAGGAAACAAACTTATCTAAGAATGCAAATAAGTATTTCCTCTCCTTTGAGTAAAACATGGCAAACCTGACAAGTCCAGTCACAAATTCAGTTCCTTTTACACTGAGGATGTGTTGAAGAATAAGGACTTCAAAGTTTCTTACACCAGACGCTTAGCTTAATTTTTAGAAGGATTAAGTCATGCAGCTGTTGTATAATAAAATATGTATGAAACACAAACACCGTGAATTAAGCACAAAACGTGGCAGATCAAAAACTTGGAAACTACATTTTATTACACTTAGTTAATAGGGTAGTTCAGCTATAAAATTATCACCAGGAGACGCTGGCTCTGATGATGGCATTCCAAATTTGTAAAGCGCAGAGTATACACGTGTCATCTGTACTTGCAAATAAACGGGGTCCCCCCCTCAGCTCAATGCGAGCGCGCGCGGGCAGCTTCTCAGTTCCAGGGTAGAACAGGCAGTAGGGGGTGACAGAGCGCGGACAGAACGTTTGAAAGCTGAGATGAAACGTCATCCGCCTCCACTTCCCCCCAACGTTCTAAACATTTACAGCAGCCCACGCCCCACGGAGGGGGGGGCGGAGCCGTTGGCTGAGGCCGGAAGTTCCGGGTCGGAGGGGACCGGAAGTCGGGACGTGGCCGCCCCGCCCCAGCCGAGCCGAGCCGAGCCGGAGGCTGAGGGAGGATGGCGGCCGCGGTGGTGGCGGCGCTAAGCTCGGAGCGACTCGAGGTCTCCATTGACGGGCTGACCCTGAGCCCCGACTCCGAGGAGCGGCCCGGGGACGCCCCGCCGGGGCAGCCGGATCCCCGGGCGGGGAACGCGGCGGGGTGGAGCCGGCCGGGCCCCGGGCCCCCGGAGGAGGCAGCGGCGCTGAGTCCGGAGCAGCGCTGGGGGTTCGGCCTGGAAGAGCTGTACGGCCTGGCCCTGCGCTTCTTCAAAGGTGACTGACCCCACCCCCGGGCTGCTGTCGAGCCCCGCCGCCTCCGGCCGGGTTTGCCCCCCTCCCCCGCCCCGGGGAGCGGCGAACGAGCTCGCTCCGCGCCCCCACGTGCACTGGAGCCCCCGAGCAGGGCGCACGAGGCGCCGGCCGGGTCCTGGTTGGTGGGAGCGGAGCCGCGGCCGCAGCTTGTCTCGGACTCGGAGCCTTTGCTCACAATTTAGCCCACGGATGATCCGTACTCAGCAGCCTTTGGTGCGGGCCGGTGGGGCACTGAGACAGCGAGGAGCCCAGTGCGCGCTCGGGAGGGGGCGGGCAGCAGCAGCAGCTCACAGGGCCGGGCAGCCGTCTGACTTAGCTTGGGCTTAAAAGAGACTACTGGTAATAGCATCTGTTGAGTGTTTCATTGTAAACCCTCTTTCTAGCATCTCAGGTTACCACTGTAAATATTATAACACTAGAGAAGGAAAGAGGTTACGGTATAGCAGTAAATTTATATTAACAAGGATTGTAACAAGCTTCTAAAATTGAGGCTTTTTTTACTTTGTTTTGTTTCATGTTTAATATGAAATTGTGGCAGCAAATTTATCTCTATATTAGGGACAGAAGCAGTACTGGCTCAAGACAACAGGCACTACTGGCTCATATTTAGCACTCCAGCGCCTGGGGTCATGTATTGTGTTGGAACTTAAGTTTTAATTTTGTTTCTCATCTGCATGATGCAAAGAGAACCTTGAAAATGTGGACTGAGCATCACGATCTCAGTGATGGCTGCTGGAGTTTGCAGACAGCCGAACTATTGGTCTGAGGGCTATGAACTGCCCCATGCATCTCAAAGGCTCACTGCTCTGGGTTCCCTGTAAACATTGTCCCAGGAAATAAAGTATAGCTATGCTACACACTTATCTTCTTGGGTAAGTACTGGGGGACCCTTAATGGCACCTCTGCCTGTCTGGAAGATAGAGATGAGATCCCTGTTGCCATCTTTATTGCTCCCAAGGGCAGAGGTTCTATCTTGGGGAAGGATGTAACTCTGCACAAGTTCTTTATACCATGTTCATCACCATAGTATCTGAGTGCCTTCCAGTAGTGCATTAAGTAATGTGACAAACATCTGTCACATGTTTGTTCTTTCATCCTCTCCCTAGGGGGAGGTGTCTGGAGTGGAGCATTTTGTTTTGTTGTTTTTAATAAAATGTTACTATATGTTAGAGAAGGCAAGGTCAAAGAAGTACTCCTTGCATATCCGGTGGTGAAGTTTGTGGCGGTCCTTAGTTCCTGTGTGAGTTCACAGTCTCATGTTAGCCCCCAAGAAAGCTCTGTCTTCTGGACAGATAAGCTTTAACCTTATTGTACAAGTTCCATTGTGCCAAAGGAATGAAGTTGTTGAATACAGTCTTCATCCTGGAGCTTTATCGCTGATGCCCATGCATCTCTTCTAGGGGCCTGTGTTCTGGGCACCGCATTGCCTTAGGAGCTGGTCTTCACTAGGGACTTACATCAACTTACTAGGTCTCTTAGGGTATGAAAAATCCAAACCCCAAATATGTAGCTATGTTGACCTAACCCCATGTGTAGATAGTGCTAGGTACCTGCAGCCACAGGTGAACCTCTCCCGTCAGTGTAGGTAGTGTCTGCTGAATTGAAGCACTGCTGCAGCTGTAGTGTTTTAAGTGTAGACATACTCTCAGTCTGACCTGGGGAAGGAGATGTAGTTCTGCAGTGTTTTTCTTTTTCTTATTAAAACAATAACAAGTAGAGGCATTTCCTTAATTCTTTAAAATATGAGAGGCAGACAGTTTTTATCTAATTGTAAGTTTGCATGAATTGGGAATCAGGACTCCTGGGTTTTCTATACCTGAGTCTGTCACTGTCACTCTTTGTTGTCTGGGACAAGTCATGTAATCTCTGCCTTATTCCTATCTGATAAAAAGGATATAATACTTAACAGGGTTCTTGTGTGGCTTGTTGAGCACTTTTTAAAGTACTTTGAAACTTGTGTGGAAGATACCTTATCTTTGCCTTTCATTCTTGGCTATGGTTTTATTACTCTGCGTTTCCCCAGGCTATTTAAAAGACATACTGTAAAAACGTACATTGTGAACAAGCTTACGTTTAAATCACCAAATGTAATGCATCAATTTAAAACTATTTGTCAACTTTTCCACTTGTGCTTAAGTTATTTTTTTGAAGAAAGGTAAATCAACATGCTTTAATGGTTATAACTAAATAGAACTTTTGCGCTAGGTTTGATGCATCTTTTGCTACCTAGGATGGTACACTATAAACATATACATTTAAGCAATTATATAGTTCAGTATTGTACATTTTAGTATGTTAGAAAATGGTGAAAGATGATTTACTAGATAATTAACATTTGGCTCATGATTTGTGTCAAGCTGCATTAGGATGGTAACTGCAATTTAATTAAACACACAGAACAGCATATAAAATGTATTTTATTAAACATAACAAGCCCTTGATACAGTACATAGCCTATTGTGCTATATTTATAAAGCTTGACCTCAAAAATTAGATTTTTTTCCCCTCCACCTGATTCTTTGTATAGAAAAGCTGCATTTAAGTCAGTTTTTGATAGAGGCTCCTGGATTCAGCATATTTATTTATTTTATTTAATTTTTTAAAAAGATTATAATAGATTTATGCCTTAACAGCATCTGCATTACATTTGGATTTAATTTTAAACAGGTTTATTTAGAGAAAAAACACTAGAATTTAAATAACAAAAAACTTTGGTTTTTATCCACCCTGTGTTTTACTACTAATGACCTACTGTCTTAAAAGTGATCTCTCTCAGAAAAAGACACTTATTTATGCTCTTAGGTGCTGAATACATTTCTCAGTTTGGACAATGGAAAATTAATTAAGCCAGTATCATTTTTGTGTTTAGTTAGTATCTGGTTTCTTGTGCTGCAGTGTTTTAACTTTCAATATTTTTTAAAAGTGCTTGTTGGCCTTAGGTTTGTAAAAGCTTAGTTTTATAAAGGATAAACTTGGTTCAATCTAAAGTCATGTATTCTTTTCAACCAGCATTCATTGTTTAGTCTGCACTGTGGGATTTTGTTTTTCTTTAAAAAACCAAAACTAAGTCTAGAGAACCACCTCTGTCTAGGCATAGGGATGAACTTCATGACCTGAGGTTCCCCTTCTCCTCCCCCAACCGCTGATGATTTTCATTCGAAGTCCAAATAGTCCCTTCGTCATTACTACTCCTTTTTCTTTGCAAAACATTCACCATAATGTAGCAGTCTGAACATTATCATTTTGTGTATTAGTAATTGGCTACAGAGACTAACGTTCAGGTCAATGATTCAGATATGAAATAGGATAGTGACTATGGAATGACTGAAATGAATTGGTCTCGGTTCCATTCCCAATGGCTTAAGTATCTACATCGTAAAACACATTTTCACATTGGCACCATTTATTGGTAGTCCCAGAAAAGAGGCTAACAAGTAGATGCACAAGCTGTTGCTCCAGGTCAGAATTGAGGCATGCTGGAAGGCTAATGTTAGGAAGGCTATGTTGCTTGCAATCCCTCTACAAAAGCTATACTATGTTGATTTAGAGAAGACTTAGGTGGTTGGTCTAGCAGTTTTCATGAACATTGAACTCTTAGGGAAAACCTCTTCTATCCCTCTCTGAAGACTTGATAAGACGTCGTGGCCCATGTTGCTCACTGTTCAGACACCCAACACAAAGCAGGTAATGGCAACCTTGTGTCATGAATTGCTACTCTTGATGGCACTGATACGGATGTTGGTATGGAGAGGGCATAAGTTGGAATACCAGGGAAGTTGCCACAGGAGACCAAAGAATAAGCAACCCTAGAGAATAGGAAATTACTTATCCAAGTGTTGCTCCTGATTATACATTTCTGGTACATGATTAGCTAACCCTGCAGTCTTTGATTCTTCTTTCCATAAAACTTAATTGTGATCAAAAAGCTCTATGGTACATCTGCACTGCAACTGGAAAGTGTAATTCCCAGCTCAGGCTGACATACTTGTGCTAGCACTGATCATGGTAGTTTGCCAAAAATAGCAATGCGGTCGCAGCAGAAGGGTGGTGGCTGTTTGGCTAGCCACCTAAGCACATACCTAATGTCTCAGACAAGATTGTACTCAGGTGGCTGCCCATATTACTATGATCAGACTGCTGTTTTTAGAGCATTCACTTGATCAGAGCTAGTGTGTTAGGCCAGTTAAAAAGCTGCAACTGATGCAGCTGCGCTGCTGTAACACTTTAATGAAGATGCTCTAAGCTGATGGGGGAGAGCTCTCCTGTCGGCATAGTTAATCCAACTCCCCGAAAGGCGGTAGCCATGTTGATGGTGGGTTAGGTCGGTATAACTAAGTCATTTGGGGGTGTGGATTTTTTAGATCCCTAAGCAATATAGTTATACTAATATAGGTCTGTAATGTAGACTAGAGCTTAGTCTATCTGAGCTGGGAACTGTAGCTCCCTGCTACAATGCAGATGTACCAATTAGGTAACTACACCTCTACCCCAATATAATGCGACCTGATGTAACACGAATTTGGATATAACATGGTAAGGCAGCTCTCTCGGGGGGCAGGGCTGTGCGCTCTGGCAGATCAAAGCAAGTTCAATATAATGTGGTTTCACCTATAATGCGGTAAGATTTTTTTGCTCCTGAGGACAGAGTTATATTGGGGTAGAGGTATACTTATCACCATGATTGCCAAGGTTTTTCATTGTTGTGTGTTTATATAGATCAAAAAACTCTACCTTTATTTGTGATGTGATAGTATGTAACTAAGAGTGGTAAGGATTAAAAAATTAAAGGCAATTTTGTTTACTCTTTACCAAAGAGGGACATTAGGGATGGACTAGATATAATCCCTTTTCCATCTCCCCTGTTACTGGCAAAATTGTTCCCTGCTATTCTACTGTATATTCTGTTTGTCTAATCTACTTTAAAATTTCTCCAGTGTTAGGGCTTCCATCACTTTCATTAGGAGAATATTCCATATTCCTAGGCCAGGTCTCCACTCAAAACCTTTGTCAGTATAGCAGTGTCAGTTATGAGTGTGAGAATTTTGAGACACCTCTATTCTGGCAAAAGCCCTAGCATGGTCACCATTATACTAGCATGAAAATGCTTCTGCCGATGTAGCTTATTTCACTCGCTGAACTCCTGTAAGCCATTGGTTCCCAAAGTGGGATCCTTGGATCTCTGCTGATCCATTGTTGTTATGTGGAGATCTATACTTTGAGCCAGGGCCAAAACGTTCTGGCACTTTTGCTATATGGATGATGCCATTTTATTCTCAAAATGGCATCCTGCACATAGCATGACCTCTCATGCACCACATGAGTGGTGGAAGCATTCCAGTAGTACCGCCATTGCCCATTAAGTAAATTACACCCCCTCACGCCTCTTTGAGGGCTTAGAATTACTTTTCCTGCCACAGATGTCAAGACTCAACACTTCTACAAGATAAGAAAGTAATAACCCATTTAGGGGAAACAAAAATACAGATCAAGTGAAGTAGGGTTTCAGGACTCTATGGTGGATATGGGAACTGAGCCCAGGGAATCCTGAGACCAGTAAACTCAACTGTGTGTGCGCTTTTGCATTTGTCATAATAAACCTAGCTAATATACATAAGTTTCATGTTGTTGTTTTAGGAAATGAAAGGGATCCAGGATATTTAGGTGCCAAAGGGGACCTGGGTGAAAAAAAGTTTGGGAACCACTGATATAAACTGTATCAGCAAAAGACAAAAGCTCTTTTTTGCCAGCGTAAGCTGTACATATGTTAGGAGGGTTTGCCAGTGTAACTGCACCAGCAAACCTTTCTAATGTAGACTTGGCTTTATGGGATGGAAATCTCTCTGCCTGAAATGTCTATCTTTTCCCCCCAATCTTCAGTATACACCAGTCTGTGAGGAAGAGAGTTGTTATCTTTCAGGAAATGATCAGCTGTGCAGCACCATCTATGCATAAAGAAACAATACTCATTTTACTATCAGGAAGCTACAGTGATATCCTAAGGCCTGGTCTGCACTTAAACATTTGATCAACTAGCTGCATTTCTTGGGTGTGAGAAACCCCTTCTGTCACTGTAGAAAGCACAGCTGCAGCCACCGTGATGTAGATGTGGCCCAAATCTGTTTCTTAATGTCTTCTGACCACAGCTGTCTGTTCCCCCTCAAATCATGCTAAAGAAGTTCTGTCTCTTTCTTTAGACACACCCAGAGGCTTCAGGATAAGAAGTATGACCTAGTCTGTTCTGTTACTTGGTATATAGCAGTTGGTTACTAGAAATGGCTGAATTGTCCTGCCAATGAGTTTTGTGGGTACATTCTTGTTCTCTGGAATTTGAAAAGTGTTACCTGCTCTAGCGATCTACAGATGTACCATATATACTTGATCATAGGCTGGTTCGTTTATAAGCCGACTGGCCGAAGATGGATAAGTAAAAATGGAAATTTTTTATGACCCGTTCAAAAACTGACCATATAATTCAGGGATCGGCAAACTTTGGCTCCCGGGCCATCAGGATAAGCTGCTAGCGGGCTGAGACGGTTTGTTTACCTTGAGCGTCCGCATGCATGGAAGTAAACCTAAGTGAACAAAGTATCCCGGCGCACCAGCTGCTTATCCTGATGGACCGGGACAGCAACTGGTGGGGAAATTTGAGACGAGAGGAAGAGAAACTGAGGGTCAGGGGAGTAAAAGACGGTTACTCACCTTTGTAACTGTTCTTCGAGATGTGTTGCTCGTATCCATTCCAGTTAGGTGTGCGCACGCCGCGTGCACGTTTGTCGGAAGATTTTTACCCTAGCAACACTCGGTGGGTTGGCTGGGCGCCCCCTGCAGTGGCGCCGCTATGGCGCCGCATATATACCCCTCCTGACCCGACCGTCCCTCAGTTCCTTCTTGCCGGCTACTCCGACAGTGGGGAAGGAGGGCAGATTTGGCATGGATATGAGCAACACATCTCGAAGAACAACAGTTACGAAGGTGAGTAACCGTCTTTTCTTCTTCAAGTGCTTGCTCATATCCATTCCAGTTAGATGATTCCCAAGCCTTACCTAGGTGGTGGGGTCAGAGTGAGATGTTGTGGAATGTAAGACCATTGAGCCAAAGGCTGCATCGTCTCTGGACTACTGAACCAATGTGTAGTGTGATGCAAAGGTGTGGATGGAAGACCAGGTAGCAGCGCGACATATTTCCTGGATGGGAACATGGGCCAGGAAAGCGGCAGATGAGGCTTGAGCCCGAGTAGAATGGGCGGTGAGATGATCAGCTGAAACGTGAGCTAAGTCATAGCATGTCTGGATAGAGGATGTCACTCAAGATGAAATTCATTGGGAAGAGACCGGCATGCCTTTCATCCGCTCTGCGACAGCTACGAAGAGCTGAGGCGAACGTCGGAAGGGTTTGGTCCTCTCGATATAAAAGGCGAGAGCCCTGCGGACATCCAAAGTATGCAGCTGTTGTTCCCGACGCGACGAGTGCGGCTTCGGGAAAAAGACCAGGAGAAAGATGTCTTGATTAACGTGGAAGGCAGACACCACCTGAGGGAGGAATGCCGGGTGAGGTCGCAGTTGTACCTTGTCCTTGTGGAATACTGTATATGGGGAATCCGCTGTCAAAGTTCAAAGTTCCAAGACTCTTCTAGCCGAGCTGATAGTGACGAGAAAGGCTGTCTTCCAGGAAAGATACAGCAGTGAGCACATGGCTAGAGGCTTGAAGGGGGGACCCATAAGCCTAGCTAACATCAGGTTTAGATCCCAGGTAAGGGTTGAGCGTTTGACTTGAGGGTACAGTCGCTCCAATCCTTTAAGGAACCTGGAAACTATGGGGTGAGAAAAGATTGAGCTGCCACTTTCCCCCAGGTGGAAGGCGGAAATAGTTGCAAGATGCACCATTAAAGAAGAGACTGCCAGGCCCTGCTCTTTGAGGGTCCATAAATAATCTAAGATAATGGGGACAGATACGCGTCCGGGGGTAAAGTTACGCTGAGTGCACCAGTGGGAGAAGCGCTTCCACTTGGTGAGATATGTCGTCCGCTTGGAAGACTTTCTACTTCCCAACAGCACCTGTTGTACCGGTGCGGAACAACGCAATTCAGACTGGCTCAACCAGACAGCAGCCATGCTGTCAGATGAAGGGATTGCAGATCCGGGTGGTGAAGCCTGCCCAAGTCCTGTGTTATGAGGTCCGGCCAGAGTGGCAGGGGAATCAGGTCTGCCACCGAGAGGTCGAGCAACAGGGTGTACCAATGCTGTCTCAGCCGTGCTGGAGCGATCAGGATTAGGTGGGCTCTGTCCCTGCGGAGCTTGAGCAGGACTCTGTGGACAAGTGGAAACGGAGGGAAGGCATAAAAGAGGTGTCCTTTCCACAGAATTAGGAATGCGTCCGAAAGGGAGCCCCGGGGATCGACCTTGCAGGGAGCAGAACACCTGGCATTTCCTGTTCTCTCGGGAGGCAAAGAGGTCTATGTGGGGAAACCCCCACTTCTAGAAGACAGAATGGAGAATGTCCGGACAGATCGACCACTCATGAGAGAAGGAGGATCTGCTCAGTTGATCTCCCAGAGTGTTCCGGGCTCCTGGGAGAAAGGACGCTACCAGGTCTATTGAGTGGGCTATGCAGAAGTCCCATAATTGTATCGCCTCGTGACAAAGGGGGGAGGATCGTGTCCCTCCCTGCTTGTTTATGTAATACATGGCTGTTGTGTTGTCTGTAAACACTGAGACACAACGACCCCATAGATGGCGCTGGAACGTCTGGCATGCCAGGCAGACTGCTCTCAGTTCTTGGACATTTATATGTAACACCAACTCCAGAGGCGACCAAAGGCCTTGAGTGTGAAGGTGTCCTAGGTGAGCAGCCCAGCCGAGAGATGATGCGTCTGTTGTCAGGGACATGGAGGGGTGTTGTGGATGGAACGGTAGACCTGCACACACCAGGGATGGCGTCAGCCACCAGTCGAGGGAGCCTAGGATGTTCGGAGGAATGGTGACCACCATGTCTATGGCGTCCCTGCCTGGGCGGTAGGCTGAGGCGAGCCAAGTTTGAAGGGGGCACTTGCGCAGTCTGGTGTGCTTTGTCACGAATGTGCACGCAGCCATGTGACTGAGGAGGCTGAGGCAAGTGTGAGCTGAGGTTATCGGGAAGTTTTGAAGTCTTTGTATAAGTGATACTATTGCCTGAAAATGGTGTAGTGGTAAACTGGCCGTTGCAAGATTGGAGTCCAGAATGGCCCCGATGAACTCTATTCTTTGTGTAGGCACTAGCGTAGATTTCTCCAGATTGATCATCAGGCCTAGTTGCATGAATAGGTCCCTGACGATGTCCACATGACTGGTGACCTGTTCCTCTGAGGTCCTTCGAATGAGCCAGTCGTTGAGGTATGGGAAGACATGTATTCGACGACGCTGGAGGGAGGCGGCAACTACTGCCATACACTTGGTGAATACCCAAGGGGCTGTAGAGAGGCCAAATGGAAGGACTGTAAACTGAAAGTGTTGATGGTTCACCACAAACCGTAGATACCGTCTGTGCGGAGGATAAACTGCAATGTGGAAATACACATCCTTCATATCAAGAGTGGCGTACCAATCTCCGGGATCCAAGGAAGGGATGATAGTCCCCAGGGATACCATGCGGAACTTGAACTTTTTCATGAACTTGTTCAGTTCTCGCAGGTCTAGGATGGGCCTGAGGCCTTCTTTTGCTTTGGGGATTAGGAAATATCGGGAGTAAAACCCCTTGCCCCTTAATTCCTTCGGTACCTCCTCTATAGCTCCCATTGTAAGGAGCTTCTGTACCTCTTGCAGAAGGAATTGCTCATGAGAGGGGTCCCTGAAGGCAGACAAGGAGGAGGGTCGGGAGGGAGGGGGTGAAATAAACTGGAGGTGGTATCCCAACTCCACCTTGCGCAGGACCCAACGATCCGAGGTTAATTGGGACCACGCAGGGAGGAACGAGGAAAGGCGGTTGTAAAACAGAAAAGGATCCTGGGAGACAATTGGTACACTGCTCTTGGGCGCACTCTCAAAAGTTTGATTTGGGTCCCGTCGGTGGCTTGGTGGGACCAATATTGTTACCCCTTTGAGGTCCAGAATGATGCCTGCGGTTGGCACGACCTCACCTTCTGGCAAATTCTGATCTCGGCCTAGACGGGGGGTAAGGGCGCTGAGGTTGGGTGTGGAAGGACCTTCTTTGAGTCTGTGGCGTATGCATTCCAAGCGAACACATAATCACCCGATTGTCTTTCAGACTCTGTAGCCTAGGGTCCGTCTTCTGTGAGAACAGGCCCTGGCCATCGAATGGTAAGTCTTGTATTGTGTGCTGAAGTTCAGGTGTCAGGCCTGACACCTGAAGCCACGATATACGTCGCATGGCGATTCCAGAGGCGACCGTTCTAGCTGCCGAATCGGTGGCCTCTAGCGAGGCCTGTAGAGAGGTCCGCGCCACTTTCTTTCCTTCCTCCAATAGTGCCGTAAATTCCTGGCGGGAGTCTTGCGGTACCAGCTCTGTGAATTTCCCTACCGCCTCCCAGGTGTTGTAATTGTACCTACTAAGCAGGGCTTGTTGATTCGCTACCCTGAGTTGGAGGACTCCCGCTGAATAGATTTTACGACCCAACAAATCCATTCGCCTAGCCTCCTTTGATTTTGGGGCAGAGGCTTGCTGGCCATGACGCTCCCATTCATTGACAGACTGTGCAACCAATGAGCAGGGAGGAGGGTGTACATATAAGTACTCGTATCCCTTGGAGGGTACCATGTATTTCCGTCCAACAACTCTGGCTGTGGGCAGGATAGATGCTGGGGATTGCCAGATGGTATCTGCCTTAGCTTGGATCGAACGAATGAACGGTAAGGCCACTCAGGTTGGTGCCTCCGCTGATAGTATATCTATCATCGGGTCCTCAACCTCTGGAACCTCCTCTATCAGCAAGTTGATATTCTGGGTGACACTGATGGCTGGTGCCGAGGGGCCTTCGCACCCCCCATGTGCTCTGGTGCAGAAGAGGCACTTCTCCCTGGTGCAGTGGTCGGTGCCGAAGGTGGAGGAGTGAGAGCTGCCTCCATCAGGAGCTGCTTGAGACGAAAGTCCCGCTCCTTTTTCATCCGGGGCTTGAAGGCCTTGCAGATGCGGCACTTGTCTGCGAGATGGGATTCGCCCAAACACTTGAGGCAGGAGTCGTGAGGGTCTCCTGTGGGCATCGGCCTATGACAGGCCGAGCACAGTTTGAAGCCCGGTGAACCGGGCATGGACCCCGGTACCAGGTGAGGGGAAGGGGCTAATCCCCGATCCCTCCTAAGTATATACAAGAACTACTTAAAAGGACTAATAAAACTAACTAGAACTATAGAAAATTGAACTATATACACAATAACGATTAGAAACGAGCAAATAGCTAGGGAGGTGGAGATCAGCTAAGTCGCACTCCACTGTTCCAACGACCGACACGAGCGGTAAGAAGGAACTGAGGGACGGTCAGGTCGGCAGAGGTATATATCCGGCGCCATAGCAGCTCCACTCCAGGGGGTGCCCAGCCAACCCATTGAGTGTTGGCTGGGGTAAATATCTTCCGACGAAGTGCACGCAGCGCACGCGCATCTAACTGGAATGGATATGAGCAAGCACTCGAAGAAACCCCTGTGACCACCTCCCACATGACTCCACCCCTAGCCTGGGACCCCACACTCTCTCCCCATCCCATCCCTTCCCACCTTAGCTGGGGAACACCAGGGGCGGTGCCCGGTGGCGTTGCAGCAGCCTGCTCAAGTGGGCGGGGCCAGGCGGTGCAGTGGCAGACTGCCAGCCACAGACCTGCAGCTGCTTCGGAGTCTGGGGGGAGAGCAGCGTGTCCAGAAGCGGAGAGACTCTGACTCTGCCTGTTCCCTTCTGTCTCTGTGGGCTGTGCTGCTTCCCTTGCCCCCTCTGTTGCGGGGAGGGGCTGTGTCCCACCTCTCCCTCTCTATACCCATTCATAAACCAACCTCCTTCTCTGGTGCTTCCCTTTTTTACTAAAAAAAAATTCGGCTTATGAACAAATATATACGGTAAGTGGAATGGTGCTCAGCCTTGCTGATAACCTTGATTAACTTTCTCTAACTGGGATTTTTATTTCTGCTTTTCTTGCCTCCTCAACATATTCTGGAAGGGTGAGTGCTAATAACTGTACATAGATTAGACAGTAATTAGGTTTTAAGTCATTCTTGTAATATTGTGGCTTGTCACTTCCAAAAAACACCAACTGAAAAACATATTTTTGAGGCAGTTCTAACAACTCAAAATTAACTGTGTCCCATGGGACTCCTTCCCATAGAATGGATGGAGTAATTGAATAGAAGCCTGAGAGGGAATGTTATGAGTATCTTGTGCAGTGTTTCTCGGTGAAGAATTTTCAATATTTAAAGTTATAAAATGAAAAGCAATGGTCAGTCGTGATATTTAGCTATATATTAACAATACGCCAATACTCCTTTCTTTAAGCATATTTCATTGCATTCTTTCTTGAGTCTTAATTTGCCAGCATATATTCCATTTTAGATATACTACTTGACAATAATGAAACAGTAAATTAAATTTTCTGTGATTATAAGGGAGACAGTTGTTTCTGTGTGTGTTGCATCTTCAACTGCTTTCCATTTTTAGCTCATTTGAATGGTTTAATCTTTCTCTTAGTTATGCCATACTTGCAGACTAATATTAAACAGTCTTGCATGCATTGTTAATAGGCCTGGCTTTAACTTTAGCCTAGAGCAGGGGTAGGCAACCTATGGCACGCGAGCTGATTTTCAGCGGCCTCACACTGCCAAGGTCCTGGCCACCAGTCCGGGAGCCTCTGCATTTTAGTTTAACTTAAAATGAAGTTTCTTAAACATTTTAAAAACCTTATTTACTTTATATACAACAATAGTTTAGTTATAGACTTTTAGAAAGAGACCTTCTAAAAATGTTAACGTATTACCGGCACATGAAACCTTAAATTAGAGTGAATAAATGAAGACTCGGCACACCGCTTCTGAAAGGTTGCCAACTCCTGGCCTAGAGACTAACCTGTTTGAAGAGTTGTCTCAATGGACAACTCATTGAGTGTTCAGTGGATCTCTAGGGTGTTATCACTTAATCAAGATGCTAACACAATAAAGAAAAGCTGTATGGAGGATTGAATGGCTAGGGGATTGATAATGGCCAGTTACACAGAGCTTTTACATCTTAAACATCAGTTAAGTCAAGCCTACATTGTTAGTGACTGAAAGTCACTCGGTCTGGCGTTTGAGTGGTCTGAGTAATTGTTGGGTCTCTGTTCAGTCTGTAGTGGACAGGGGTAGATAAAGATGACCATATCCTTCTGCCATCGGAGTAGTTTTCCTAGGTCATAGTTGAGGTATATCAATGGAAATGGATGGGGAAGCTTGTAGTGTTGCTGACTTCGGTATGTATCTTCTCTGGATAAATAGGGGAACAAATTGTCCAGTGTTGGTCTGGAACCACTCACAAGCACTAAATATATATTGAAACAAAAGTTTAATTTTACCATGTAGAGCTGTCCAGTAATTATATTCAGGGCTGTCAAAGGTTTGTGACTCATGGATGCTTGACAAACCTGGCACTGAAGAGCCTATTTGGCAAGACTCAGAGGACTGTAGCTCTTTCCATGCACACTGGTGCAGACAGTTTCAGCTGCTCAATTTCATCATCTGATACAGTTTAACTGCTAAGGTTCTAAGGTCTTGTCTACACTGTAGAGTTTTGTCGACAAAAGTTATGTCGCTTTAATTAAAGTGCTCCTTGTATCTGCAGAGTGCATCCACACTATGCTCCTTGCGTCGGTAGAGTGTGTCGACGCAGAGAGAAGTGCACTGTGGGTAGCTATCGCACTGTGCAAATGGCTGCAGGGTGCTTTTGGAAGGGTTTGCAATGCCTCATGGGGCAGGTACAGCATCATGTGTTGCAGTTTCTCAATCCCATTGTTCCTTGGGCATCCTACTAGATTGCCAGCTGCTTTTCAACTGAAGTGTATGTGGGGGGAGGGAGTGTGTGACAGGGAGCATGTGTGTTGTGGGAGTGTATATGTGAGAGAGACAGTTTGTGTGTCCATTGGGGGAGAGTGTCAGCATGCTGTCTCTAAGTTCAGACAGCAGCCTGAACTACCAAACTTGGGGGAGGGGAATACCCTCCCATATCAGCCCTCCTTGCACAGCAGAACAGTCTCTCCTCCCCACACCCTGCAGCAGCAGCCTGCTCTGCCTGCCTGCCAATTCCACATTAAAGGTTCTGTGATTCCCTCTGAATTCTCCCACAGCCTTCTCAGCAGCTCTGTGAGTTCTCCAGGCTGAGGAATGTCAACACTTTCTGAAGCTTTGAAAGGGTAGGAGTACATGCCTGAAGGATAGCAGAGTTCAAAACCATGAGCAGAGCAGTCACAGTGGGCATTGTGGGATACTGGGGGAGGCCAGTTATGTCTACTAATGTAATGAACGGCAGCGTCTACACTGGCACTTTGACAATACTTTTGTGCAAGAAGTGCTATGTCTCTTGTTAAAGTGGTTTTATTTTGTCACCAAAAGTGGGATTGCAGTGTGTACGCCTCCACTGTTTTACCTTTTGCCAACAAAACTCTGCAGTATATACAAGGCCTAAGTGTGATGGGTGGTTAGAGCTTGGAGCACACACGATTAAAACAAGAAACAGCTAGCATGTAATCTAGAAGCTCAGATTCTCTTGACTGACTCAGAAGAATATCATTTGCTAGGTACTTCCATTTATATTATGAACGAGCCACTGAATATTCTCCTCCCCCCCATCCTCTTAATCTCTCAGTGGAAAGTTGTCTGATCTTTTTTTTCATTTAGCTTTTTATTTCTTTCTCCTTTGGGGAACTTTCTTTGTCAATACAGATTTCAGCTTCACTTCATATTTGGAGTTTGGTCATCAGAGGGCTTATCTACATTGGGAAAATGTAGTTCTGTAATTCTCGACTCCTTTTAGAAATAGGCTTTATTAACCGTGCTCTGAGCTGGGCTCAGATACTAATTCTAAGGGCAGTGTTAAACAATATATGGTAAAAACGCCCACAATCTGTCTATGCTACAGCATCCAACAATGAAGAGTTACAGGTACACAGTTGCCCATTATTAGATTTGCCCATGTGGTTTAGTGGTCTGAAAGTGTACTTTGCATATAAACCTAGACATAATGTTAACTTAGTGCCCTTGTCCTTATCATGACTAAGGACAGTCATCTCCATTTAGATTAGCTTGGATTTTCTGATAATCGTTGTATGTAAATAGCATTTTCAACCTGAGTATTCACACTAGAAACCTGTTTTTAAGAATCAAATTTACTTTATCTATTTTAACATTCAAATACTTGCAATAAAGTGCTCACAAATGATCCATGGACCAAGAGCTATTTTCAGAAATTATCTGGTGGATAATTACAATTAAATTCATATAGCTGGACATAACATTTAACTTCTCTTTTTCCTACAGTGTTGCCTATCACAGTGGTATATCAGCCATGGTTCTCATTTGTTTATTTAAGAAAAAAATTCACGGTAACTGAACTGATTTGAAACTGTGGGCGTGTTTACACTAAATCAACTTAGGTTAGGTCGCCTTACAGCAGGGGAAGGCAAACTATGGCCCGCGGGCCAGATCCAGACAGTCAGCATTTCAGTCTGGCCTGTGGGATTGCCAGGCTCCCAGAAGCAGCCAGCATCACGTCCCTGTAGCCCTGGGGGGTGGGGGCAGAGGACTCTGTTCGCTGCCCTTGCCTGCAGGCACTGCCCTCTGCAACTCCCATTGGCCGAGAACGTGGAACTGCGGTCAATGGAAGCTTTGGGGGTGGTACCCGCAGGTGAGGGCTCTGTGCGGCAGAGCCACCTGCCCCACCCCACCCCCAGAAGCCACTGCCAGACATGCTGGCCACTTCTAGGAGCAGCGCGAGACCAGGGCAGGCAGGGAGCCTGCCTTAGCCCACCTGTGCGCCGCTGCCACCCCGGATTGCTAGAGGAAAGCGGTGCCAGTCTGGAGCCTGCACCCTGAACCCCTCCAACCCAAACCCCAGCTTCCTTCCCTCAGCCCCTAACCCCCCTGCCACATCTGTCCTGCACCCCAAGCCGCTGACCTGAGCCCCCTCCTGCACTCCAGCCCCCTGCCACACTCCTTCTGCACCCTAACCCCCTGCCCTGAGCCCCCTGCCTTGAGCCCCTTCCTTCACCTCTTGCTCTGAGTCCCTTCCTGCACACCACACCCCATGCTCCCCCCTGCCTCCCAACCCCCTGCCCCAGCCCTACATTCATGACCCTGCATACAATTTCCCCATCCAGCTGTTGCCCTTGGACCAAAAAGCTTGCCTACCCCTGACTTACAACCACTGCAGTAATTACTGTGGTGACTGATGTCTGCAGTACCCTCCTTCTGTCAGTGGTATGTGTCCTCACCAAGAGTGCTTCCACTGACTAAAGAGGGCCAGTGTGGGAGGCTTAGAGCCAGGGCCCCATGCAGCTCCCCACCAGGAGCTCAGCTTCCTCCCAGCCGGGAGATGGGAGAAGTCACCTGGAGTCCAGTCAGCTGCCATGCTCCTGGTGCAGAAGAGGCACTAAGACACACAGAACAGTGTTTAAAACTCTGTGGAATGTAAAATAAAAATCATAGTTCTTTTATACAGAAACCCATCCCCATGCCATTATAGGGGACTTGGGAAGCATGCTTGTGAAAAATTCACAATAAGAAGCCTCCTAAATATTTGAATAGTATAGATCCAATTGATTCAGTGTTGGTCTATGTAACTTAAATATTTAGATGTTAATTACCATATTTTTTGCTAAAGATGCAATCTAGGATACATTATTTAAAACGCTTTATAATTTTGTTGCAATAACTACAGCTGAATATTTTTATTCTGGACAAATTTGCTTAATTTTGACCAAATAATAGGACTTATGACTTGTATTTAACAAGTCAAGGGGCAGATAATTTCCTGTGGGGCAAAAAATTGAGAACACTTAAGGGATAGGTTACCCTATCAGTTCTGTGAGACTTTCATACTGGTTGGTGTAAGTTTATCTCTTAATAAATAAATTTTAATTCCAAATTGTTCTATTTGCTTTGGCAGAGAAAGATGGCAAAGCCTTTCATCCAACATACGAAGAAAAACTTAAACTTGTGGCACTACACAAGCAGGTTCTGTTGGGACCCTACAATCCGGACACTTGCCCTGAAGTTGGATTCTTTGATGTGCTGGGAAATGATAGGAGGTAGTTTGTCTCTTTCATTGGCCTATACTTCAAACAGATAGGAAGAGAAATGCAGTTAACATAATCTTGGTTCAACAGTAGCAAAACAAATAAATTGTATTGTCTGGAAATGTAAATAAATTGGTGGAAGGGGGAGTTCTTCAGATACATGCACCTGACATCTGAGTTACTAGACAAATGTAAGAATAGAATTGTTTAGACTTGAAACCCAGGAATGCTCAGCATCCTCTAATTCTTCATGAATCTAATGAGATTTTGGGGCATTAACTAATCAAAATAGTGACATGGCATAACAGAAATGGCTTAGATAAATTGTATAGATCTAGCCAATTGAAGATAATCAGTCATAACATAGAACAGAAGCAAGAGGGGGATAATACATCAAATGCCTGTTTCCAGTTTATCTGAATTTTGGAATTTTCAAAGTATGATGTGAAGTTATAGTTAGGTTTAATGTTGTGCGTTAGAGACTTGCTTGCAATATTTTAACAAAATCCCTTCATAAATGTTACATCATTTTAAAAAAAAGGGATGAGCAGAAAAAAACCTTGCAGGATAGGGAGGAAAAACAGCTATGAAGTCTTCCGGTTGAAATGTCGTCAATTGTAAGAAGAAAAACTCTGTTTTCTCCAGTTAGTATGAGATAGACACACTTGGTCCCAAGTCTCTTGTGCACCATAGCTTAAAACGTGACTAATTTCAGCCTTGGTTCCTTTTGTGTTTATTGGATTGGGAATTGACTACTAGCTTGAGAAGATGGTTATATGTTCTCCTAACATTTTATGCTCTTAGGCGTATTATTTTTTGTTTCTCCCAGGAAAGAATGGGCAGCCCTTGGAAACATGTCAAAACAGGAAGCCATGGCAGAATTTGTACAGCTCCTTAATAGGTGTTGTCATCTCTTTTCAACATATGTCACCTCCCATAAAATAGAGAAAGAAGAACAAGAAAAGAAAAGGTGAAGTTGTGTTTTTGGGGGGGTTTTTTGTGTGGAAGGGAGCTGTCTTCCTCTGTGTGCAGGCAAAGCTACAGCTAGCTTCAGTTGCAGGCCCTTAGCTTTGTCAGTGATCGACTCCCAAATTGCCTTATACCATTCACACTCCTTAACCCTTTTTACCATTTCAGTGATAAGTGAGTATTTGAAGGAAGGAGGTAAGAAAACTAAACCTCTTTAGAGTGCCTTAAGAGTGCCTGGCTATTTCTACTGACATTTGTAATATCTTTGTGAGGAACTGAGTCTGTCTAAAAATAACTTTTCAACTCTGACACACTGAACAACTAGAATATAAAATAATGAGCAAATGCCTAAAATCTCCTATCCTACCATTCTCCAGTGGGCATGGGTGGCAGCTGAAATCCCTCTTTGGGGAGGCTAGTCCCCCGGGCCCATCCCTACCTTGCTCTTTACACACGCACGCACGCACGCACGCCAGGGGATCCCAGGCTGGCCTGAGCCCCACCCTGGACTGTTGGCCTAGGTGTCTGCCTCCTACGGTGGCCAGATGTCCCGATTTTTATAGGGAAAGTCCCGATTTTTTGTATCCTTTTTTTATATAGGCTTCTATTATCCCCCACCCCCTGTCCCAGTTTTTCACACTTGCTGACTGGTCACCCTACTGCCTCCACCCCTCCCCAGCTGCCAGCTTCCAGGGAGAGGTTGGTGGCGAGGAGGTTATGCAGCATCGTGTGGTTTTGCGAGGGATGAGGGTGGAGGTGAGGAGGGATGCAGCAGGTGGGGGAGGTAGTGTAGGGGAGGAGAGGAGGGACAGACTCACCTAGTCAGTGGGGTCTCCGGGGGGGGGGAGGGCGGAGCAGGGAGTGGAAGAGGCAGAGCGCAGCAGGGCCTCCCGACCTATTGGACAGCAGGTTTATACAGCAGCTCGTGTGTTGTTAAATAGACTCTGCAGTAGTTTCTAAGTCGTTGGCAAACATAGGGGAGGGAGGAGTGGTTGTGGCTGAGCTCAAGTTTCCTGCCATTTAGCTTCAAGTTCTACCATACTTTTGTCAGCAAACTAACTTAGTGGGTTAGAGTGATCATCAAATTATGATTCTGAATTTTATCTGTGGCAAATCCGGTGACAGCTGAGTAAAGCTCAGACAATAGTCTTTCTTCTCCATATCTTCAGAAGGATGTTACGCCTGTCAGGTTAGAGGGGATGGGGCAATGTGTGAAACACTGAATGCCTTATCATGTATATGAAAAGGAACACTAAGCCACGTATCCCAGTGAGGGTCATGTAGACATAATATTTGACTTTCCCGCAGATGACAAAATGGTAAAAGTAACTAAATTTAGGATTGTGGAGATGCTGAAGTGTCATTGAATGGATGTCACAGGAGGGAAGAGGAGGAACAGAGGCATCGTGAAGAGGAAGAGCGAGAGCGTTTACAAAAGGAAGAAGAGAGACGTAGACGAGAGGAGGAAGAAAGACTGAGACGGGAAGAAGAAGAGAGGCGGCGAATAGAGGAGGAAAGGCTCCGGATGGAACAGCAGAAGTAAGTTGTTGGAATAGACAAAATTTAAGAAAATTGCTATCCATGCTATTGGAATAGTTGCCTTTCATTCTGTGCTTGCTTTGGAATAGTTATACCATAAACAAATACCAAAAGTTTTGGTCAGGAGCAGTCTGTGTGTGGATCAGATATGGCATATGGAGTTCTACAATGAGAACTGCAGCTACACATCTTACAGAGGTGCAGATCCCAGCGGGCAGTGCTGCATTTTGAGCAAAATCACTGTTTAGTTTGCCTTAAAAAGAAGATTTGGATTATTAAGCATTTAACCCAATGGTAGATGCCTTGCCCTCTTCATTTGACATGATTGCATCAGTGGCTCTACAGAGCGAGTGAAGGGAGGAAGCAGCTGTGAAGAAGGGTGATTCATTCTGGGCTCTGTAGTTTCAGGGGCTGCATTTTTATGCAAATTTGCAGCGCTCTGGTTCTTGGCAAGTTGCTAATGCTACCAACAGTTGAGGAAAGTTTGAGTGTCCCTATGAGAAGGTTCTTGAATTGTGATTTGAAGCCCTGTCTATACTGAGTATTGAACCCAAGTTGTTAACTTTGAAGAGAGTTGTACAGGTCTCTCGCAACTTATGCGCATTTAACGTGCGATTTCAACTTATGCTGAAAGACCTGGAGTCCCGGAGGGGGTGTGGCTGGGAGTCCCGGGGCCTTTAAATCACTTTAAATCACTCGAGGGCTCCCAGCTGCAGAGGTGGCTGGTGTAGCCCCTGGTGTGAATTAAAGGGCCCGAGGCTCCAGCCACCGTGGAGCTTCAGGACCTTTTAAACCCCCCCCCGTCCCCGTCCCCGTCCCGCCGCTGGAGCTGTGGGCAGGATTTAAAGGGCTACTCCAGGCTCCCTACCAGAGTGGGAAGCCTGATGGAGCCCTTTAAATCCTGCCTGCAGCTCCGGCGGCGGGACAGGCAGGGGTGGGGGCATTTAAAAGGCTTGGGGGTTCTGACTATATGTGGTTTTTGCTTTACGTGATAACCGTGGAACAGAACCCCCGCCTGAGATGCGACAGACCTGTATAATCATGTTTCTCAATTTCAGTTCTGTGCGTACGTGCACCAAAATTTTCAAACCTTGTTGCCTAAAATGGCTGGATTTTCAGAGGTGCTGTGTCTGCAACTCCCATTTACTTGCATGGAATTTGTCTGCTCAGTACCTCTAAAAATCAGACCACTAAAGAGCTGAAACTTTGTGCCCAAGATTAAAATTTGGTCAAATTCTATGATGTAAAGATTTAACTTTTTTTAAAAACCCAATATATTTCATTGTATTTAGCAGCACAAACACATCAAAATCCTGAGAACATGGGATCCATCTATCATATACTCAGGGCATAAGAGAATACTAGTTAATTAAAACTCCTTTCCCTCTCTTTGATTAAAAATGTCTAATTTCGTCATGCCTCCGTGTTCTGTACAAGGTTCAATGTTTAATATATTTATGACTTGGAAAGGGGAGTGAGTAGTGAGGTAGTAAAATTTGCAGATGTCAGTTATATAGGTTAGTCAGGTCCAGAGCAGACTGAGAGGAACTTCAGAAAGATCAAAAAAGCTAGGTGAATGGGCAACATGACAAACAATATTCAGTTTCCATAAATGCAAAGTAGTACACATTTCAGAGAGAATTTTTCAAGGCCAGGTCTACGCTACAGGCCTATGTCGATATAAGTACATCGCTCAGCAGTGTGAAAAATCCACACCCTGAGTGACAGTTATACTGACTGTAATTCCTATGTGTAGACAACACTATGTTGATAGGAGAGCTTCTCCCATAGACATAGCTATCTTCTCTTAGGAAGGTGGATTAACTATGGTGATGGGAGAGCATCTTCAGTTAAGCACTACAGCTTCGCAGCTACACCAATCCAGTGTTTTCAGTGTGGACCTGCCATGACACTTTACAGGGTTCTAAAGTAACTGTTAACCGCTGTATATGAAGACCTCTGCTCCCTGTGCAGCTGTGGTCAAAAAGCAAACGAGATGTTGGGATGCACGAGGAATGGGGTGGTGAATAATAAAGAATATTATTATGCCTTTGTATAAGTCAGTGATACAGCCTCATCGCGTATGCTATGGGCAGTACTGGGCACCTCTTTCAAAAAGGATAGTCTAGAAGTAGGAGGATTTAGAGAATGGTGATGAGAATGATCAAAGGCCTGGAAAAATCTTTTGTATGAAGAGACTGAGAAAACTGGGATTGCTCATCTTACAAAGGAGGCAAATAAGAGGGAACATCATAAAAGTGTGTAAAATGATACAGAGAATGTAGATCAGGAGTTTGTTCTCCCTGTCTCATAACCCAAGAATAAGATGACTTTCAGTAAAATGTAAAGTGGGAAAATCAAAACCAGTAAAAGGAGATATTTGGTTACATACCATGTAATTAAACTGTGGAACTCATGGCTTCAGGAAGTTGATGCAAATAATTTTAAGGGGGCGGGGAAAAGGGATTGAATACATATATTGATATCAAGAATATCCAGAGGTGTCAAACATTTTGTGGAAGAGATATTAACCTCATCCTTCAGGGTTTAAGCCAGTCTGTAACTATTAGAGATCAGGATGAGACCTAATGGGTTGGGGCAAATTATCCCATGTCTGCCTACTGCGAGGTTCTTTCACCTTTCTCTTGATGCATCTGGTGCTGGCCACAGTTGGAGACAGGATATTGGACTAAATGGACCATGTGTCTGATCAAATTCCTATTTAATTCCTGTAGAAAAGGAAGAAAGTACAAATCCACTCAGAACTAACCCATGTAATAATCCTAAAGTGTTACAAATTAAACCTGCTATTGT
The DNA here is from genome assembly GCF_007399415.2 of Gopherus evgoodei. NCBI lineage: Eukaryota > Metazoa > Chordata > Testudines > Testudinidae > Gopherus > Gopherus evgoodei. Next base: position 170,613,398 of record NC_044324.1, read on the forward strand.
CTCAGTGTTCCATCTTACAATGTTCTCTGTCCTCCCCTGAATCTGGCCAGTCAGTTATACTTTCCCTATCAGGTTGAGTACAGGTTGTCCAGGGAATTTGAGGCAGATCTAGTATCACAATGTATATTCTCCTTTTGTACAGAACTCTTGTCTTCACCACAAAGCATTGACATAGGACTACTTTGGCACTCTGTCCTTGATGCCTTCTGTGTTGGAGGACTATTAGGATTGTGTATGTTTACTTGAAGACCAAACCCTTTTTTCTGGCCTCAAAATCTGAAAAATGCAATATTCTGGCTTTTTAGCGCTTCCTTCTGGTTTATCAGACTTCAAATGGTGACTCATGGTGTGCCTTGCAAGGCAGCTCTTGATTTAACACTTTAAATGGGGTTTTCAAGCAGTCAGTAGAAACTAACAAGCTGGCCTCTTGCTAATACTTTTCTCAACTGGCATATTTTAGATGGGAGAAATCTCAGTTGCATTATTTCCTAGCTTTGTCCCATCTGTATTAATTAGTTGGCACAAGGAATTGAGTTCACTGTGTTTGAGGCCAGTTAAAAATAGTGAACTTGCTGATACCTCCAGCCATTTGTAATCTTTATACTCTGCTCCCGACAATTTAGGCAACAAATAATGGCAGCACTGAACTCCCAGACTGCTGTTCAGTTCCAGCAATATGCAGCCCAGCAGTATCCAGGCAACTATGAACAGCAGCAGATCCTAATTCGCCAGCTTCAAGAACAGCACTATCAACAGTACATGCAACAGCTGTATCAAGTCCAGCTTGCACAGCAACAGGTATAGTAGAATATTTGAGAGATACAGGGTCATTGGTATCCCTGATCCAACCTTTCTATCAGAGGTGCTAATGCACTTTTGTTATCCTGGGTCAAAGAGGTAGTGACTCTGAAAGTTTAAAAAGTGGCGTTTGGTTGGCTGACACTGTATCCGATTCAAATACCGGAGCTTCTTTGTTAATCTCTTCCTGTAGTTTTCTACAACAGCCATTGACTAAGAATATTCTAAGTAGACAGTTTAGCCTTTGACTTGTCTGAAGTGACTTTGCCAATCACTTAACCCTTGTTAGAGTTCTTGGAAGTCAAATGTTAAGCACTCTGCAATAATGTGTGTACTTCAATAGTTTAATGTGCCCGTATCAATGTTATCTGGGCTCAGAGGGCAACAAATATACATTAAAATGCAGAAATTCTGGAAATGTAAGACATTAATTCAGACCCATTCATAGGAAAGTCTTTTAAGGAATTAGAAGTCAGATCACATCTGTTGCTAGCCATCTCTTGTTTTTCTTTGCTTTTCATAAAGGCTGGTACCATATAAATCTGATCCCTTGATGAGCATAAATATAAATACATCTGCTCTTCCCACCAATTCTATAATTGGTTGGGTTTCCAATTTTTCTTCAGGAATTAAACCTTCCTTGCTACATCCAAAAGACTTCCCCACTGGCTAATTCCAAATGTAACTATAAATTATTATATGGTACAATTCTCCCTCTCTTTCGGTGAATTAAATCATTTGCAAAGGGTCCACACACAATCTATGTAGCACTTACGTCCCATTGAGACCTTTTTTGAAGCTGGTAAAGTGCTTAGGCTTTGTTCTGTGTGCAAAGCATCCTCAGTCTGTGCCTTGGAATGCCATTTTTCTGGCTTGCATTCCATAGCTGCTGTCTGCTTTAGTTCTGTGGGCTTCTTTTGCTCTTAGTCTCAAATTCACACAGATTTGATATTGTAAACCCATAAACTGGCAGGGGATTTAATATGGCCCTCAAGTACTACTTTTGCTTTTAAAAAGTTGACTAGATTTCAAAAGAGACCCTTTCAACCGGCTAAATATTAAAGGCCAGTAAATGTGATAAATTCTGTGTGCGCCTTTTCTAAAAATAATTTTTTTGGTGAGCAGAATTACTATAGTGATTACTAAAAAGAACAGGAGTACTTGTGGCACCTTACAGACTAACACTTTATTTTGAGCACAAGCTTTTGTGGACTAAAGCCCACTTCATCATTTCTCCAATTAGGTGTGAAAACAAATTACCACTAGCTGCCTCCAGTCAATTTGAAAATGGTCAGTGTTTTCAATTGAAACCTTTTTTCAGCATCTGGATCCAAATAGCCTGACTCCATGTAACTCTCTGATTGCAATGGGAGCTGTGTATGCTCGGCACATCTAAAAATCAGGCCACTTGATGTAAATGCTTAATTTTAGGTCTCCAGATTGGAAAAATGTTGGTCTACATTCTGAAATGTTAATTGGTTAAGATGTTTTGATAGTGAAGGAAAAACTCCCAAGATGACTACTTTGTTTTTACTGAGCTTAGTGTCTCTAACTGTAGGCAGCCTTACAAAACCAGCAGGAGGCAGCAGCAGCAGCAGCAGGGGCTTCTATGACTACCATGCCAAAGGTGAATGCAGCTGCCTCAGGAGAAAGCCCATCTATTAACGGACAAGCCAATGCTAATACAGACAGCCCGGAAAAAGAGTTGGAGCCAGATGCGTTGGAAGAAGCACTAGAGAATGGACCAAAAGGTATGACTAAAACTAGATTCCTTAATTTAAACAAGAAACCAGAGACTTTTGTTAGAGCCTAGTTCTTTAAGTGTTGGTCCCTATGTGTATTCCCCTGTGGGTACACATGTGCTTTGTGCACCTGAAGTTGGAGAATTTCCTGTAAGCAGCATCCATTGGTCTGCACGTGCACCCTTGCTCTCCTTGTGTCTCAAACTGAGGGTATAAAAGGCAGAGCAGACCAACCGCCTCTCCAGTTCCTTCTTGCCACTGTATAGCCTGGGTCAGAACCTCCCGGGTCCAGAGCTGCTGCTTTGTCATTATTCTTCGATCTGTAAATATTTCAAGTTTGCCTTCAGTGAATTTTGTACATAGTTTTTAATACTTTTAGAAAGTTTATACTTTAAGAGTGTTTCTAGTTTGATATGTTCCCTGCCTTGGGGAAACTTCCCATATATCCCATTACAGATATTGGACTATTCCCAAAACTCTGGGCTTCAAACACTGTTTCCTGACCATCATGCTGCCTTTACTGCCTTGGCGAGGCACCCATCTTGGCTAGGTGCAATATCTGCCTGCGTCTCTATCTGTACATGTGAGGCGTAGGAGCTCTGCTTAGAAGGCACCTCACAGAGAAGGCCACAATACATCCCACAATGAGGTCTGATGCTGGTGTTAGGGGATCCATTGTCAGCAGGCAGGAAATGCTCTCACAAGCCTGAGAGCCGGTCTTCCTCTAACTGTGCTTCAGATGACCAATGCATCTCTGCTTAAATTGAGATTGGAGACCGTTTCTTGATCTTTACAGTCTCCACCACTTTTTTCATAAACTGATATTTCACATGGTCACATTGGCATCAATAATCTCATTCCTGGAAAAGGACATTTGGTTTACAGCTCTTGATGTGAATGTTCACCCAACCACAGGCAGTTTCTCAGATTTGTGGTGGGTCCCAACCATTTCCAATATAGGGTGCTCCTATTCAGCCTGCCTGCACCTCAAGGTATTTACCAAAGTCAGCTGGAATGTCCTCACCGTCTTCTCTTATCTCAGTTATTTGCTTCTTTTTGTGAGGACACAGGAGGCCTCATTAATGCTTCAGCACCTATCCTCTTTAGGAGTCAGTGTAAACTTGGAAAAAATCTATCCTCCCTCTGACATACACCATAGACTTTACAGGGGCGACCCTGGATTCAGTCATGGCAAGAGTTTATCTACCAATGGATAGGTTTTTCTCCATGAGTGACCTGATAGACCAGGTTATGCGCAACTCTTGAGCACCACTCAAAACTTGTATCTCCCTCCTGGGGCACGTGGCTTCATGCACTTGTTATCCCATTCACCAGACTCTTCTTACATTGCCTACAGGCATGACTCCAAACAGCATGTTCACCAACCAAACACAACGCAAACATCTTAATGACAGTTCCTTCCAGAATAATGTCATCTCTAAATTGATGGAAGGGATCCCAGTCAAGTATGTGTGGGTGTTCTCTTCCTATACCCCACACTGGAAAAGACCGTCATTAGATGCCTCCCTCTTTAGATAGGAGTGGGGGCCCGTGTGGACAGCCAGATAGCACAGGGCAGTTGAATGCCCCAAGAAACCAGGATGTGCATCAATCTCTGGATCATTCAGTGCAAGAAGCGTGCAAGACCTTTCTGCAACTTATCCAGTCCCAGCATGTCCTCATAATGTCAGATAATATGGCAATTGTCTGTCTTTACATCAGTAAACTAGGAAGGGTAAGATCCATTTCTCACTGTGTGTAAGCTATCCCCCTATGGAACTGAGGTGTCAGGAATCAAATTACCTTGTTGGCAGCTTACCTTCTGGGAACTCAGAATGTGTTGGCAGACACCCTCACAGGCATTTTGCCACTGATCACAAGTCGGAGCTGAATGATTCAGTAGTGAACAGTATCTTCACTCAGTAGGAAAGTCCCACCTGGGAACTATTTGCCTCCCAAACCAAATGGAAATGCAACATTTGCTGTTCCAAAGGTGTTCTAGAGCTACACGCTCAGGGCAATCGTCGTCTTCTCCTCTGGTCAGGGCATCTGGCTGTGAATTTTCTCCCTTACCACTTCTATGTTGAGTCATATGAAAAATTCGACAGGACAGGGCACGAATCAGCCTCATTGTCCCCATTAGGCCAGACAGATTGGGTTCCCAAATTTCCTTACATCATCTCACCCTCTGATCAGCATCCTGTCCTTTCCTGCACTCTTGACCCAGGAGAAGAGCAAGATCAAGCATCTCAACCTATTTGATGGCTTGGATTTTGGATGGGCATCAACCTAGAATGTTCTTGCTCTGAAGCCATGCAAGCCATCCTTAGCAGCAGAAAAAAGTACACTAGGAAATGCTGTTCAGCCAAGGGGAAGTGTTTTCCCATATGGATACAGATGAAACACATATCTGAGTAGGCAGATATTCCCCTTATTTTGAGCTATCATCTCGCTCAAAACTGGGCTCTTGCTCAGTCCTATAAGAGTCTGCCTGGCAGCATTCAGTGCATGCCATCCACCCTCAATGGTTACTCAGTTTTCACTCACCCATTGACTAACAGATTCTTGAAAGGCCCAGTCAGAACCTTTCCACCAGTAAGGAAGCCTGTCCTTTGCTGGGACTTGATCTTTGTTTTCAGCACTCTGAAACTACTAGAAACACCCTTCAGACCACTAGGAACATGTTCCATCTATCACCTATCAATAAAAATTATGTTCCTTTTGGCCATCACCTCAGCCAGAAGGGTGGGGGAACTCAGAGCCGTAATGGTGGATCCGCCATACTCTATATGTAATAAGGACAAAGTCCTATCAGGACTACATCCAAAGTTCACTGCCAAGGTACTTTCAGAGTTCACCTTAAGCCAGTCAATCAGCTGTGGTTTTCCATAATCACATACATCTGAGGAGAAGACAGCATTCTGCTGACATTCAACAGGCCTTGGCTTTTTACCTACAAAGGACAAAACCAACTGGAAAATCTAAGATTTTCTTTGCTATAGCAGAATGACTTTGAGGCCACGCTGTCTCTTCCCAGCAGATTTCTAAATGAATTTCAGGCTGTATCCTACTCTGCTACCAGCTGTCACTTCTTTCTCTTCCTCCTGAGGTAAGGGCTCATTCTACAAGAGCACAAAGCTACATCAGTGGCAGTGGTTCAGGAAGTGCCTATTCTGGATGTTTGCAAGGCAGCCACATGTAGTTCCAGCCACACATTCATGAGACATTATGCTCTGGTACAGGACTCCTCCATTGATGCATCCTTTGGGAAAGTCTGCTGCCTGCATTCTCTCACCCTCCTCCTACTTGAATACTGCCTGACAGTCAACAACAGCGGAATGCACATAGGGGCCAGCACTGGAAGAAAAATTACTTACCTTATAGTAACTGGAGGTTCTTTGAGATAGGTGATCCCTATCTGTATTTCACATTCCTCTCTGCTGTGGATCATTCCTGGATTCATAGTAGAGAAGGGACTGGAGAGGCAGTTGGTCTGTTCTGCCCATTATCTCTTGGTCTGAGACACAAGGAGAGGAAGGGCACATGCACGGACCAACGGACACTGCTTACAAGAATCCTCCAACTCGGGATGCATAGAGTGCATTCGCCCCTACAATAGAATACAGATAGGGACCACACAGCTCAAAGAACTCCCAGTTCTATAAGGTAAGTGACCTGTTGCTTCTCTCTCTCTCTCTCTCTGGTATTGCGGTTGTAGCTCTGTAGTTAGCACTCCCTACTACCATGTCAGAGCTAGATATGGTTCTTGGGCGCACTCTCTCCCTTTCCTAGGGCAGAAGGGATTGGGTATAAAGGCAGTGTGCTCAGTTCCTATGAAAAAAGATGAATATGCAGCAACCCCAAAGAGCCCCATCCAGTCCTTTTCAGCTGAAGATAACTGACACACAAGACCGTAGAGGGAAGGAATGTAAGGTCGAAGTTCTGTTGCAGAGCTTCTCTTTGTATAGGATAGATTGCACAAGTGGGACTTATGGGGTAGGGACCTGTTGGTTGAATGTGCCAGGGGGCATATTCTCATGGACACTAGGACCAAGTACCTAAAGGGAGTGACTCTAAAGGAGTAACTTTTGTGTTCTCCTTTCCGCCTGCCGCTGCTGCTCTCTCCATGATCCAGATCCATCCCCCTTCCAGCCAAACAGACTGCAGCTTCTCACTGTTCCCTGGGCTCACATGGACAGCCCTGTTGTAAAAGTCTGTGGAGCTGGAGGAGGAAAATCAACTCACTACCAGCTTCCCTCCCCCACACCCCAGTTCTGTCAATCACTATTCCTGGCCTTATCAGTGGCACTTGCCCACCTTCATCCAAAATCCTTGTAAGATTTGGGCAGGCCCTAGCAAGAAACTAGAGGGTGGGTTTTTGGTCCTATGTGAAAAATGTGGAGCAGTTATACTGAGCACATATCAAATAAAACAGCTTGCATGTTTAGGAGTTACATTTCAAGGATTTGTTTAAAGGGTTTATATAACCGTGTGTAGCTGTCATAGAAGCAGTGCCTTTTACTGAAATAGTAACCCATATTGCTCTGCCCTGAAGTGATGTCTTTGAATGAAATTTTGCCTAAATAAAGCTAGATAGTATTGTTAGTCAGCTTAGATGTGCAGGCAGCTGCAAATTGAATGAAACAGTCAGCCAGACTTAGTTCTAAGGGGCAGATTTGTAATATGTACAGTGTTACAATGCAGGCTTCATGATGTATTGCATGTGAGTTTGCTAGACCTCTGTTAAAAGGGCATTGTCCTGTAGTAGCATGAAAGCTCAATTTAGGAAGCAACCTGGAGACTTGTCCTGCAGAGGCTGCGTGGTGCCATGTCTTACAGAAGTGACATGTTATTGCATAACGTTAAAGCAGCTGTATTTTTAGAGGCAAGTCATTCACCTTCCATGCTTTTTCCCTCCTTTTTAGAATCTGTTCCAGTGATAGCAGCTCCATCCATGTGGACACGACCTCAGATAAAAGACTTCAAAGAGAAGATCCGACAAGATGCAGATTCTGTGATCACAGTAGGCCGAGGAGAAGTGGTTACAGTCAGAGTACCAACTCATGAAGAGGGGTCATATCTCTTCTGGGAGTTTGCTACAGACAATTATGACATTGGTTTTGGGGTATATTTTGAATGGACAGACTCCCCTAACACTGCAGTCAGTGTGCATGTCAGCGAATCCAGTGATGATGAGGATGAAGATGAAGGTATATTTGCTTATTTTATATACGCTTTTAATGGTGTCTGTTGGCCATACTCTAATGTAAGGGTCTTTTTTTGTTTGTGTGTGCGCGCACGCGCGCACTCTGCACAGCTGGTATCCCTCTAAAAATGAAATCTATCCCTTCCAAATCTTAGTTAATAGTTGTTTCAAGTACCACATCTGCCTGGGGCCAGGCTAAGGCAGTCATGGCCCTAGTTGCACATGTGTTGGTCCCCACAACCCCTTGGCAGGGGCCACTCATATGGCTTAGGGAAGAGTCACTATTACTACTTCTTCTGGCAAGATAGAGCCTCCCTCCTGTCCTGACCGCTGCTCCTTAAGCAGGCTGGGGAAATGCCCAGAGGAGAGAGGAATGTTCTTAGCCACCCAAGCAAAGAGGTCCTGCCACCAACACCCCAACAGAGCTGCAATGGGGGCTGACAGCAAGGGTACTACACAATGCTCAGTGTGTAGGGGGTCCTCCCAGAGCAGTAGGGCTTTGAAAGTTAACACCGCATTGGAATAAATGAGGAGGTTAACACCTCTTTAGAATCATTTCTTCAGGCTGTCTGCAGACACCACTGCCGTGGTTACACTTGGCTTACATTTCAAGCTTTTATTTTGCAACCACAAGGTCTGAAATACAACTTTTTAAAGTGAAAACTTCAATTCTGGTGATTGTTTGGCTTCAGGAGCCATGGCTCTGTGCGTGTCTCTCTGTTGTGCTTATGCCTTGGTCCCTGTTGCCAGTTTTTATGGTTCTATTTTACTCTCTTGTCCTCTTCTCTTTTGGTGTGAAAGACACACCAAGGGAAACAAATGTTGCTGCTGTTAAATGCTCAGCTGATAAGCTGATTTTTTTTCCCTCTAATCTGGGGGCTGTAAGAGAAGTGATTTAAAAAAAAAAGTTCCTTAAACACTGTAGTGATGCTCATGTAGACTGTGGGAGTTGGTATGCTCCATCTTGAACAAGGTGCTCAAACATTGCATGCTGGGGTGGAAGGATGATCTTGGTCTTGTGATCAAGGCAAAGGGGGGAGGCCTGGATTTTGTTTCTCATCCTGATACTTTGTCACCTTGAGCAAGTCACTTAACCACTCTCTTGACTTCCTAATCGGTAAAACATACCATCTTGGATATGGCTATTGAGAGGCAAAATTTATTTCTGCACTGAGAGTTCTTTGATAGAAGGAGCTGTAAAGTGCAAAGCTTGTAATGCTGGGACCTGTGGGGCTGCATCTGCACATTGAAAGTTAAGGGAAACCGTTGTTTTAGGACATGACCTTTAGGCTGTTGAATTTCCGAATATATGACTATGTGGTAGGCAAATCTGGACATCCCTGCTTCTGCTAGATACTAACCCAGATAACACTTGGTGCCAACTAGGGTAATAAGATAAGCCACTGCTAAGTGAAATGCTCCTTCATAAAACTTTAAAAAAAAAAATAAAAAAAAAATTAAACACAAAAGATCACAATGCCAAGTGTCAGTTTGAGAAGTAACCACACAGTATGGTGAAAGCATTCTTTGTAATCGATCTTTGGACATTGCTAAAGCTGATGGTTTCCTGCCTTTCCCTATTGGCATTGCGGGCCTTATGTGCAGTGATTTGAAACCTAGAAAAGGAGCCTTTTGTACATGTTCAGATAGCAATGGAGGTTGGGTAGAGAGGCCCCTTTGAAAACTTCATCTGTAGATGATATGGCATGATCAAAACAAGTGATTGTGCAAGTGAGTTAAAGTAGCCTGATGTGAGGGAGCATGAGAGATACCACTCTTAAAAGTCAGAGATAGAAAAGATTTAGTAGGTTGTCTTTCATTCTCCTGTCTCTGATGTATGAGTATTCTTTACTGTCTAGTCTCCAGTATCAAACGACTCAAGCAATGAAATACCCACTTCCACTATTCTATATGTTAGACCAAAACTCAAGACATGGTGGTGAAAGTCTCCATATATCTTTAATACTCCCCTAAAGGATGCAATTCCTGCCCTGCTGACATATTTTCCAGGAAGGAAATTAACCTCAGTATCCTCTCTTCCAAGACCTGATGTTGCAATGACCCGGATGGCCAAAGGCTTGGACCCAGGTCCTGTCCTTCAGCCACTGGGGAGTCTGGCATGCCATTGCAGGAGCTTGTGACCCAACCATCTGTCCTCTGCCACTGAACTGCTAGGCCACCTTCGGGTGTGCTGTATCCTGCCTGCAAAAATTGTGCACAGGGATTTTCTTGCGGGTACACCACTGCTCTGCATAGACAAGTGAACAAAATGACCCGTGAATACTTTACAACTGAGTGAACCACATCTGGAAATGCCTCAGGCTATGACCTTAATTCAGCCAGCTGTGGTCTAGTCATTAGGTTAGGCCACCTCACTTAATGGGCTGTCCTTCAGCTCACATGAGTAACAGGAGGTCAGCCACCCTAACTGTTGTCAGGAGTTCAACAGTTAGCTCAGCTAACCTTTATTTTACTGTGCCAACAGTCCCTGAGTCTTTTCATTATGTTGTATTAGCTCTGATCTTGAGCAAAAGCAGCTCTCAAGAGAGGAGTTTAAGTAACTGGGCTTTGAGATCCTCTGACAAGAAGCTGTAAAATTGCTTATGGTTCAACTCTGAGATGCTGAGCACCAGTTGTTCTCATTGACTTTAATGGAAGCTGTGTTGGCTCAGGACCTTTTGAAAATCAGGCCCTGGCTCTGTTTGTCATTTAACATTAGTGGATTCATAAAGTGCATGATTGATGAAGAAACCCATGATCAAACTGAACTAAAAGCTGGTTTTCCCCTTCTTAGCAATGTAATGTCACCACAAAGTACCACTCATTCATTTTTGTAAAATGGATAGAGACTAATTTCCATGCTTCATTTTAGAAATCTTACCTCAGATCTTCCTCATGAATGCTTAGTTCCTCAGTCTCCCTCCTCCCTCCTAAAAAATAAATTAAAAAAAAAAGTTCCCAAATAGTTAAACATACTTCTTATTTTGTTACTGAAATAACTTTGATTTGTGTCTTCCTGGTCCCTGTTGGGCTAGTAAAACAAAAAACAAGCAAGAATTTTTTTATTCTTTATTTGCATAAAATCTCCCAGTATATTTAATGACTGATCTTTATTTTTCCACTACAGAAAACAGTGAAGAGAAAGCCAAAAAGAATGCCAGCAAGCCTCAGCTAGATGAAATAGTGCCTGTATACAGACGAGACTGTCATGAAGAAGTGTATGCTGGCAGCCACCAGTACCCAGGGAGAGGAGTTTACCTCCTTAAATTTGACAACTCCTACTCATTATGGAGATCAAAAATAGTTTACTACAGAGTTTATTATACTAGATAAAGATGTTGCAGTGTCGGAGGCTGGGGCTGTGCAGAAGACATCATTTTATTCGGAATTTTCTTCAGACATAATGGATCTTTTGAGTCTGTATTTTACCCTGTCTGGTGTATCTATACGGTTTGTGTGTGAACTTTAACATTAGAAGCTCGGATTTTTCTGCTGCACAATTGTAATGAAGATCACATTGGGCTTAGCACAGGATCTCCCAGCCCTTAATGGCATCAAGAGGTTAGCCAATGAAATCACTGGCTGCCAGTGCCTAGACTAAAGTCACACTAATTGCATATACAAAACCTCCAAACTGTTACTTACACACACAAGCATGTAGTGTCTGAACAGTTGTTGGTATGGTGTTGCCTGGTCTGTGTGCTTTGGGAATTTATGATGATTTGTTATTAGAGGGAGTCTCATCCTTAATGGGCAGAATCAGATACGATTTGCAATGTAGCAAGTCTCTCCCTTAAACTGTATTCAGATGTCAGATTTTTACACCATTAAAACTTGAAACAAGTTGTCTCTCTTCTGTCGTCATGCAAGAGGTAACTTATTCCCTTTCCTAAAACAGCGTAGTGAATAAAAGTGAATGGCATTTGTTTTCAGTGGGGCTGCATAGTCTAGATCAAAACAACAGTGCTGTAAAAATGGAGCCTCTTGTCTGACTTCAAAATTCGAAGATACACCCTGGATAGCAATTGAAAATAAATGTAACTAGTGACACAAAGCAGAATCTGAGTGCCCCCTCCACCTATTGCTAGCCCTGGTGGGATTCTGGCACTGAACCAGAGGATGAATAAATTCTTATCTTGTTTGCTGATTTGCTGTACGGGTAGACTTCAAAGTGAAATCAGTTTTCTGCACAACTCTCAGCTTTGCTTTGTGTTTTTTGTAAACCTAAATCTGCACATAGTGCATTTAAACAATTATCTGAATCATTTTGGTGAAGTGTAGGGATTAATGTTGCACTAATATTATGGAAATCACTGCTAGGAACAACCCATTTTAGTTGAATCTGGGGGTACTTGTGTGAAAACCCTCCATGCTTTAATTCTAGTTTGTAATTATGTTTTTCAGGGAAAAGCAGAATGTCCCTGCAGATCCTTAACTAATTTAGCTTTAATCTCTCGTGCCATATTTCATAGATGCTGTTGAAGCATTTTCATAGTTTGTGCTCTGAAAACAAATACCGATGGTTAACTGGTGCGTATCTGCAGTAACAGTGCATGTTTCTATGGAGCTTTGCTTTGAAAGAGTGAGAGGGAGTTCAGGTATGCTAAAGGTGAACTGCGCATTCTGCATGGGTAATGCACTTGATTACTGTTGCATCTTTCTCAAATCACTTATTGCAGTAGGATTTCCATTGATTAGTTGCAGCTTGTACAGTTCCATAACCAATAGGGATGGTGGCGTTTGGGGGGGGTGTTGTTTTGAATCTGTGGTTTTTATGTACATGATTCACTTTTTTTCTCATACCAACTGTGGAGAGAGAAGCTATAGAATGCTTAACTTGTCTTGGCATTTGGTTCAGCAACACACTACTAGCTTATAGCTAGCTAGTGCTGCTCCAGCCAAAACACTTGTAAAATGTTCTGCTCGTGTTCATACAGTATATAGGCCATGGAGTTAAGAAGTACCTTGCTTTTTAAAAAAACCAACCTGTATTTAAAAATGTACAAAATAAAGGCAGGCACTAATATTTCTTCCAGTTTTTGATTTAGATTTTGTCCTTACAAAAAAGTTTGACTTTTCTCTAAAAAATATATATATAAAAATTGTTCTTGGGAGCGGTGTATGTCGCTTTAAATGGCAGCATTTACTGTTGCGTGTTGGGTGTCAGAACTTTTCAGTTTCCGAACTTTTTTAATTGCCTCTGGCTGTTTAGTACAGTACAAGTGCGATTTAAAATACCTTGGAATAATATATTTAATCTTAATTAAAATACATTTATCTGTAACCCTGTTGGCTTTTTATTAACTTTACTACTGTAGATGGCTGTTCAAGTAGACATGGTGGTGGTTTTTTTAAATGCCCTTCCTGTCTATAAAGATTCACAGTATACAGCAACCTTTTCTCCCCTCCTCTTCAGTTCTGCTATACTTATACCCTGCCCTGTGCCTGCTAATAGTTATCAATTAAAAACCACAAGGCTGTGTGGACAGTTTGCTTGAGGATGTGCATTGGAGAAGGTTAATGTCCCTCTGGGGTGGAGCTTGTCTGCACATAATGAGTATTTTTATTACCATGTCCTACTGTGCTAGACACTGCACCAACCATTCCTGCCTTGAGGTGTGTAAAGTCGCTAGAGACATGGATCTAACAGAGTAAGCAATGTGACGGTGTCAAGTAGCGTGTTTGTGCCATAATGTTTTTTTAAATGTTGAGTGGATTAGGCAAAGGAAGGGAGCACAAAGGGCTCACAGAGTGCAGTTCAGGTGAAGAGAAACCGCTTTGGGAGGAGGGTATAAAACCAAGCCAGAGTGTGTCTCCACTTAAAACTTTTCCCTCCGAGTCCGTGCTCCAGCACCTGCTGGGGGTACTGTACCTGCTCTTTGCCGGTTTGTCTGAGCTCTGGCACTGAAGCCTTGCTGGAACTTTTCTTCCCCATAGCCCACATTATCTTAAGGAGTAGCACTGCACACATCCTAGTTTGGTTTTGAAACCTTCTGTCCCTTTTAAAAAAAAAAATACCCCAAGTCTGACTCAGCCCCTCATGATTCAGCAATCGAAGTTAATATTTCTACCCCAACATTAACTTAAAACCTCTCTGAATATGAATTTAGACGGACTGTTCTAGTATTGAGAAACTTGTCCTAAAATATATATTCCTCCAGCAACTGCTAATACTTCTTTGTAAGTAATTGAACCAAAATTAAAATGGTTTTCTGTAGATTCTGCTACCTGAAGAGATACTTGTGCAAGACACTGCTGTGAATGAGAGGTTAGTTGTTTTTTGTTTACTTCCTATGAAACAATGTCAAACATACTGAGGGCTAAAAATATATGTAGCTTTGGGGGGATTAAAATTACATAATGTAAAGCAGAAAACTTCCTCTGTATCTTAGCTGATTGGGTTGATTCCTGCTGTGTACAAACTTGATCACTGCTCTAGCAGGTACCCAAAGAAAAAATCTGCTTGGAACTACTCCTTTTCAATTCTCTTGCATTATGCACCATGATGCAGTGTGATCCTCTAGCTTACCTTGCTTCTGTATACATGCTGAAGCCTGGTCTACACTAGGAATTTACATGGGATAGCTATGTCTCTCAGGGGTGTGAAAAATCCACACCCAAGAGATGAAGCTATACCCACCTAACCCCCAGTAAAGAGAGTGCTACATCAATGATGGAAGAGTTCTTCCATCAGTCTATCTACCACCTCTGCTGGCATAGGTAGTGTCTACACTGAACCAGTGCAGCTGCACTGCTGTAGTGTTTATGTGAACATACCCCTAGTTTATGTGGCTCCAGCCCCATACTTCACACTGAAGCCTAACTTTGTCTTACAGATTTAACATTTCCATGAATAAACAGACTATAGCCACTTTGTGTTTCACCTTTATTGATGACAAGTCTGAACCAGTGTCTCCATCTTCCTATTAAAACTCAGTTCAGTAGGAAGCAGCACTGTCTGGTAGTTATAATGCAGGAGTCCTAGCTATGCCCAGCCTTAGTGCAGCTTTTATGTATTAGTCATCAGCTTCATAAATGGATTTGGGCATCCACCTCCAAAATTTAGATCCTCAAAACTCTACCATCTAACCCTGTAGGCATCAAAATTCCCTAGACTCCCAAGGTTCTGCTGGTGAACATACTGTGGCACCTGATCCTGGTAGGTGTTCTCAGGGCCCACTTAAGAGCATGCCTTGTGAATTAGGTCCTACACAAAACCGAGCCAGGGGAGATGGAGGAGCCCCACCACTCTCCCCTTTCTGGGCAAGACCCTAGTGCTCACCCAGGACCTAGGAGACCAAGATTCAGATCTCACCTCTATGCTCTGGAGCAGCGTCTTGAACCCAGGCCTCCCACCTGCCTGGGTGTCCTTGGGTAATCTCACTGTCTCCTGTTGAAGCTGTTCCAGATGTATGACACAGATATTGCTGCTGGGACTGGAGACAGGTTTCCTGGGAGTGTGTGCTAATCGCTAGACTAAAATCCATCCCTCTGTATAAATTAGTCATTGGGCTGAAGTGGAGCAGCTTCAATAGGAGAGCTTGGGAAATACCCTCTGGCACCATCATTCTTCATGAGAAAGCGCTGAGCTGGCTTACGTACCTAAATCTGGGACAGGGGTCACAGCTATGATCTCCTCAACATTTCCTACTGCCTAGCTTAGGCAGCTCCCCAGTCAGCAGGCTGGCTTGTGAATCGCTTTCTTTGGCACGTAATTGTGTCCATGCAATGTACAGGGAACCTAGGCCAGGGCTGAGGGGTCCACTGGCTGGCAGGGTACGGATGCAGCTCTTGGTAACACTAGCTCCAACTAAAATGAGGTCAACAATAGCCACCTCCTAGGTGGCTTGATTGGCTATTTGCTTTGAGCTCGTTGGATGGGAAGCACTATAAAAAACACACATTAGTTCTATCTACCTACCTAGTAGATGGACCACCTCCTGTGGCAGATAATTTTACTGAGGTTATGGTTGTATGTGGAAGGATGCTTCATGTTTGCTTAACATTGTAATTATACAGAGGTCCAGCTAATTGAAGAGGCAGGCAATAAACATCAGTGGTTACAATGCACTGTGCAGCATTGTGGCTAAAAATTGAAAGGAAGTGACTGACTCAGAGGTCCCCCCGAAAGTGACCTTTCAGTCCCTCCCCCAAGGGAGCTGAAGAACAGTTCAAGTTGATTCTACCCAGAAGTTGTTAACAACAATGGGCTGGCCCATGGATAATGAGTTGGTCTCAAATTCTTAGTACACAGACTTGGATCAATTAAATGGCCAATATTATTTTGAATCTATGTAGGCTCATCCTTAACTGTGGAGCTGCCACTAGTGCCTCCACAGTTACAACAGCTGCATTAAAGAGGATAGAACATTTTGCAGAAGCAGTAAATGCTGACGGCTTCAGGGCATAAGCCAGGCTGTAACGGAAAGTTGTTAGCGATTCTTCATCTGAAGCATTTGTTAGTGGCTACCAGCACAGCCAGGATAGTGGACTGGAAATGACCACTGCTCTGATACAGTGGGTCAGTTCTTATGTTCCTCTCTTTAACAGCCCTAGAGAGGACTGAATAGGCCAAGATGTTGAACTGTCCTCTCATCCCTAACCTGCCCTGGCTCAGGGTCAGGCATGCTGACAGTTTCTGCCCAGTAAAGCCAATTTTTAAACCCTGTAGGAGGGCCAAGTTACACCCATGATGTGCTTGGTCCGGCACAGATGGCTACCTGTGTTGATACCATGTCCTTTAACCAAGAATGTGTTTACAAGGGGTGATGATTCATTTAGCATTCATAACTCAGGCAGAAACTGCAGGCAGATGCAATCACTAGATAATTTTCACTATAACCCTGATCCTGTGACAACTGAGGTCAAGGGTACAGGCTCAGACCCTGAGAGCACAAGGGTTCTTCCCATAGGAGCTTGGTGCTAAACTCTCTGAATAGAGAGTAACTGGCACCCCTAATCTGAGTGGGGATGAAATGGGCTCCCTATCATCTCTGCTCCTAATGTGATGCCAGGACTCTACCTCTGGGTTCATCTGCCTTCTTTCAAATTCAGGGGTGATGTCTATCAGTATTGTTTTTAAACCAATCAACTCTAGGGACAAAGATGCCTCTAAAGAAACAAGTGCTGAAATCCTGAACAATCCTGTGACTTGGCACATACTGCCTGCTGGCTTTTGTATCCACTGTGGCCCTCTTCCCACTCCTAGCTGCAGTTTGAACCATGTAACACCTGCTCTGGCTTCTTCCATGTGACAATAGGTCAAGAATTTTTCAGTCTCCTTTATTGGGTGTTGTGGCTTTGAAAACATCTCACTCTGAAATTTTGTTAATGGTTTTGGTTTTTTTATTTTTTGTAAGTGCCATTTGTATAACAAATAGCTTCAAGTGGAGAAAGACAAATAAAAACCTGCATTTGGAAACGAAAAAAGTCTCAACCCTTCAAGAGGCAGGAGGAGGTTCTCGCTGCTCTGTAAGCTGGCCACATACTAGCCAAAGTCCAAATAGTCCATAAGGTATTTCTAGGGTGCCTATCACTCTAGGTGCCTCATATAGATGAAGTTTGTGCAACACTCCTTTCAAAACCAATTAGAGTTGGAGGGTGAGGTTAAAAATGTAACACTTTAGTTTTAGAGTGTGTGAGAGAAAACTAAAGATTGCATCTCAAAGCAGAACAGCCTTTCCTGTGACAGAGACAAATCAAGCAGCTTTCTCATTGTGCCCCATATTATTAACTCATTGAAAGAGACCTCCTCCCCATCTCAAGCTGTCCCTATCAAAATCCTCTCTGAAATCTGTTGGGGGAGGGACAGATAACTCCAGAAATACGAAGTGTAGTTTATGGTAAACATACAGACTAGAAAATTACAAATAGACCAGCTTAAAGCCATAAATAAAATGTATAAAAGTCTCTTTTGGCAGAAAGCCTAAAACTGGATTCCAAAATTCAAAACCACAGAGTCTTCTCCCTTGGGGGCAAGAAGCTCAAAGATTAATATCCCAGAGATAAAGATTTAAATAATGTCCCCAAACAGCAGGGGAAGGAATGACCATTCTATGTAACCATAATAGGGGGAAACTGAAGGAACAACCAAAAAAAAAAATCTGCACTTATACACAGCTCCATTCAAAGCACTGTATAAACCAACCAACTTTTTTTTTTAAATACTAGTTGCCTGTACTTATTTGAAGTTATTCAAGGCGAAGGCACTGAAGTACAGATATTCTACTCTTAACATGCTGAACTGTCTTCTGAAAACTGCATGAATGTGCTGCCACCCAGGGATTCCCTTTTGGAAAGGGCCATTCCCTGCTAGCCACTGATGCTGGCTTTCAGGTTCTTACAAGAACCTGTGTATAGTGAGCAAGAATTAGAAATTTTATCTTGCACCTTCCATCTTTTGTCTGGAACACGTTCTTGTTGGGCACACCACTGAGTACACTACTTTGCCACTTTCGCCTGCTGAGTAACCTACAGCGCTGACCTGGCCCACAGACCTACAGCGCTGACCTGGCCCACTTAATTCATGCTACTACCCAGGGCTCTGTGGGTGTTTTGTCAGGGTAAAAGCCTGCTGCAGGCCTGGGCCCTGAAGTTAAACCAGCTTTCTGGGCATGGTATAATCCCCACTGTTTGTGGAGTTACACCAGGAATGATTTGGCCACACTAGTGTTTCATTCCTTTTACCCCAACACATTATGTTTGATGCAAGTTAAAGGGGAAGATGGGCCTGTCACACAATCCTATCATGGAAGGAGGTAGATTTCAGTACTTCTGTTCCTTACAGTTCCTCCAAGAGAGACGGGGGGGGGGGGAGGAAATATCTTTTAGTGGACCCACTTCTGCTGATGACAGAGACATGCTTTTGAGCTTCGGGTCTGATGAAGAGCCCTGTGTGGCTCAGAAGCTTGTCTCTCTCACCAACAGAAGTGGGTCCACCAAAAGATATTACTTCACCTACCTGTCCCTTCATATTCTGGGCCCAATACAGCTACAACTACACCCCAGACTCCTTCAATAGCAAATCCTTAAAAGCCAGCCTGTCACCATTTGTTTGTTTACCTTTTGCCTTTCCCTTTCTGCATGAAAGTCAGCAAGGTCAGTCTATCAGGAGTTTGGCTTGCAGGTTCTCAGGGCTATAAAAAATTCTTCATATACCATCACCAGACTGACCAATCTTGATAACACACATTGCTTTACACCAGAGGTTCTTAAACTGGGGGTCGGGCCCCCTAGGGGTTGTGAGGTTATTACATGGCGGGGGGAGTCACGAGCTGTGAGGCTCCACCCCAAACCCCGCTTTGCCTCCAACATTTATAATGATGTTAAATATATAAAAAAGTGTTTTTAATGTACAAGGGGGTTGCACTCAGAGGCTTGCTATGTGAAAGGGGTCCCCAGTATAGAAGGCTGAGAACCCTTGCTTTACAACTTCAAGGCATTTTACCCATAACTACCTAATCATATCTGTAAGAAGGTAAAGGAGTAGCATTATTCCCCTTTTACAGATGGGAAACAGAAAGGGATTAAGTAATTCATCAGACGCAAGGGACTGAGCATTTAGATTTGTGAATTCCTGTCTCTGATCAAACGATTTCTCTAAGCCCACGTCCAGACTAACCCGCCGTATCGGCGGGTTAAAATCGATTGCTCGGGGATCGATATATCGTGTCTAGTCTAGACGCGATATATCAATCCCCGAGCGCGCTTACATCGATTCCGGAACTCCATCAACCCGAACGGAGTTCCGGAATCGACACGGAGAGCCGCGGACATCGATCCCGGGCCGTCTGGACGGGTGAGTAATTCGATCTTAGATATTTGACTTCAGCTAGGTTATTCACGTAGCTGAAGTTGCGTATCTAAGATCGATTTTCCTCCCCTAGTCTGGACGAGGCCTAAGGTGCACATGACTCAGACATGCCATTACAATCCTGCTGCCATTAACTTCAGCCCCAATGTCACTGCCTGAAGCCCCCACAACCCTGGAGCCCATGTGAGCCTGAATGATGCTCTCTAAAGGCCACATGACCAGCATGGAAATACACTGCTATTCTTGGTAAAGAATTACAGGTAAGCAGTGAGACTTCCCATCGTTCCCAATCCCAGCTGTAACTGATTGGTACTTATCTCTGCTCCTGTCATACTGCAGAGACAGCTTCAGCCGATAACTGAACAAGCGTCAGATATTTATTACACAGGCAGCATTTTGTCTTGTCTAAAGCCAAACATGGAAGGTGTGTGCCTGTGATAGCTGCTTCTAGAAGTCTGCACGCTGCCCTCTCTCCATCCATCATTTCTCCCCCTCCCCCACCCCCTGCTATGAACAAGGAGAGGCCTTTCTGGCTTCTCCATCTAGTGAATACCTCCACTGGCTCTGCAGTGTCTGCCTCTTCCTTTGGCTGCAGCTCCCGGCACTCGCACTGTTCCTCTGCTGGAAAGAGCAGGCCAGCAATGCCACTCACAGCTGACAACGCTCTTGGCCATCAGCAGTACAATACCCTCCTCCCCATGGGACCCAGGGAGATCAGAGTCCTTGACAATAAAAAAGGCTTGCTTTGTGCCATTGCTGGCGCCAGATCCCCATATCTAGACCCAAGCAGCAGCGCAAACTTGTGTTCACTGTACCCCTCAGCTGTTCTCTGCTGAAATTTATTCATTTGCACTTTGAATCCTACTTCTGTTGAAGTCAATAGGGGCAGGATTCAATCCTTCACTTTACCCCTCGTCCATTAGCTTCCAGCCTCCAAAGGTGAGCTAGAAAACAGGTTGGTGCCTTTCCTTTCTTCTTTAATTCATGGTTCCTCTTTGCTGGGAACTATTAGATCAACTAGTTCAGTGGTTCTCAACCAGGGGTATGGGTACTCCTCAGGGTAAGCAGAGGTCTTCCAGGGGTTAGATCAACTCAGCTAGATATTTGCCTAGTTTTACAACAGGCTACATAAAAAGCACTAGCGAAGTCAGTACAAAACAAATATCATATCGACAAATGACCTCTTTATACTGTTCTATGCCCTGAAATGTATGAATAATAGTTATATTCCAATTGATTTATTTTATAATTATATAGTCAAAATGAGAATGTGAGCAATGTTTCAGTAATAGTGCGCTGTCACACTTTCGAATGTTTATGTCTGATTTTGTAAGCAAGTAGTTTTTAAGTGAGATGAAACTTGGGGGTATGCAAGACAAATCAGACTCCTGAAATGGGTACAGTTGAAAGGTGAGAGCCACTGATCTAGTCTGACCTCCTCCCTAACACTCAGTTAGCCCTGTATTACGCACAATTACTTGTGTTTGACGAAAACCACCTGTGTTTGGCTAAAGCATATCTCCGAGAAAGGCATGCAGTCAATTTGGGGACAGCAAGAGACCATCAAGTCAACACTTCACTGGGTAGTTTGTACCACTGGTTAATCACCCTCACTGTTAAGAATGTGTGCCTGGTTTCTCCTCTTTTTTGTCTGACTTTAGCTTCCTGCCATTGGTTCTTGTTATGCCTTTTTCTGAATTAGGGTGTCTACACTGCAATTAAATACCTGCAGTAGGGCTGTTAGCTGACTTGGGCTAAGAGGCTATTTAATTGCAGTGTAGACATTCGGGCTCAGGCTGGAGCCTGAGCTCTGAGACCCCCCAACAAGCAGGGAGGGTTCCAGAGCTCGGGTTCCAGCCCAAACCCAAATGTCCAATTAAACAGCCTCTTAGCCTGAGCCTTGTGAGCTCAAGTCAGCTGACACAGGCCAGGCACAGGTGTAATTGCAGTGAAGACAGGCCCTTCAGAGTCAGTATTTTCTCCTTGGGAAGGTACTTACACACTGTAATCAAGTCACCTCAATCTTTTGCCAAACTCACAGACTGAACTCCAAGCCCCTCGCTATAAGGGGTCATCTCCGGCCCTTCAAGCGTTTTGGTGGTTCTTTTTGGTACACACTCCAATATTTTAACATCCTTTCAAAAATGTGGACACCAGAACTGTACACGGTATTCCAGTATTGGTCCCACCTATGTCACACACAGAGGTAAAATCACCTCGCTGCTCCCACTTACCATCCCCATTCACGGACCCAAGGATTGCATTAGCCTTTTTGTCACAGCAGCACACTGGGAGCTCATGTTGAGTTGCCTGTCCGCTAAGGGCTGGGATTCCCAACGGGCACTGTAACACTGAGCACGGCATTGCCTGACTTTTAGGTGCTCTGGGGCCTACTGGACTTCACAACCCGGTTTAGGCATCCTGACTGCCTGTACAGTTCAGGGGGAGAATTAGGCCTTTAAGAATAGGATTAAAAAACAACAGCACGCTGAGCAGGGAGCTGCCTAACCTAGCCAATAAGAAATCCTGAGCAGAGGGGTGTGGCCTACACCCCACCCCTCAAAGGGAGTTAAGTGCCTACCTCTGGGGGCCAGAGGGAGATGCCTCCTCCACTCAGGAGTTACAGTCTTGAACTGTCTCCTGGAGTGAGTTCCTGTGGGGATCTGTCAGTGCAGCTTATGAATTCTAAGTGACATTACAAAGTTATTATGGAATTGCTGTATCATGGAACACCCCAGTCTCAATAAGTATTCACCATTGCTGACAGGGCCTGTAGCAGGTACACACAAACTGGACGCCAGTGAGGGGAACTTAACTTTAGCAGCTGGGTTTTGACTGGATGATAGGTATGCTAAGGGAATTTGCTTGAGCTGGAAGGAGACCCATGCTTCTCTGTCTGATGGGAGGGGGGAAGTGGAGCAGTGGAAAGTTTCCAAAGCAGGAGAAAAGCAGCAGGTGATGACCAAAGCAAAGGGTTATGAAAGCATTCACAGGAAGAAGACTTGGAGAGCTGTGCTCAGGAAGTCTGGGCAGGAGGAGGGAAGCAGACAGACTGACCAAGTCAAAGGACACAAGCTGACCTGGAGGAAGAGAAGGCTCCAAGTTTCAGAACATAAGCCATGCACTGGAACAGAAGGATGCTGGACAGGGTGGGCCCAAAGGACTCCAATCCCAGCCTCAGGACTTCCCTGGAGCAGTGAGGAAACTGAGGCAAGGAAATGCATGTAGGGTTTATTATTCTTGTGTAGATCTGTGTATTTCTCATATGATTAAGTAAAGAGGAATAATGCGTTAGACTTCTGTGCAAAGTGTGTGTGTGTGTGTCCGTGTGTGAGAAACCGATGGTCTGAAATCTTTGGGTGAAGTTCTGGGAGAAGGCATGTTTAAGCTACAGGGGGAGGCGGAGGAATCAGCACTACTTCCAGAGAGTGAACAGCAGGACTGTGTAGGCACACTCTCAGGAGAGGGTGCTAGATAAAAGGATCTTCTCCCCAAACTTATGCCTTGGGACAGCGCCCAAGCTCTGTTCTGACTCGGGTTTAAAACACCCAGGGATTCAATGACTTCGTCCCCTCACAGCAATCTGGTGAGCCACGAACAGTGGGAGCCCAGCCAGGTCTGTGACAGGTGACTAAGCCAGGTCATATATCACACACACAAATTATGGAGGAGGAAGTGGGAGAAGTTACAAAGGGATCTCACAAAACAGGGTGACTAGGCAACAAAATGGCAGATGAAATTCAATGCAGGTAAGTGCAAAGTAATGCACACTGGAAAAATAATCCCACCTCTACATATACAATGCTGGGTTTTACATTAATTTTCGTTATGCAAGAAAGATCTTGCATCACTGTGAATAGTTCTCTGAAAACTTCCACTCAATGTGCAGCAGTGGGCAAAAAGGCTAACAGAATGTTAAGAAAGGGATAGAAAATATCACAATGCCATTATGTAAATACCTGGTGAGCACCTCCCCTTGAATACCGTGTGCAGTTCTAGGCACCCCCTCTCAAAAAGGATATAGTGGAAATGGAAACATTTCAGAGAAGGGCAGCAGAGGTGATAGAGTCTGGAACAGCTACTACAGAGGACAGAGGATAAAGATGAAGTCTGTTCAGCTGAGAAAAGAGACTACCAAGGATGGATACCACTGAGATGTATAAAATCATGACTGGTGTGGAAAAAGTGAATAAAGACATGTTATTGACCCTGTTGCACAATACAAAAACTACGAGTCACCTGGTGACATTATTAGGTCACAGGTTTGATACAAACAAGAGGAAGTACTTTTCACGCAGTACATAACTAATCAGTGAAGCTCATTGCCACAGGATGTTGTGATGGCCAGAAATGTAAGTGGGTTCAAAAACAAGACTGGATACGTTCATGGTGGTTAGGTCTATCAATGGCATTTATCCAAGATAGTTAAGGACGCAACCCCATGCTCAGGGCAACCCCCATAATTGTCCTATTCTGTACAGTGGCCAAGAATCTCTGGTACAAGCCACTGTCAGAGACAGGATCCTGGGCAAGATGAAGCACGGTCTGACCCAGTATGGGAGTTCTTATGTTCTTAAGTGCCACTGCTCTTTTACCTAATAGCCTAGTGGTTAAAGTACGTACCTGGCACGTGGGAGACCCAGGTTCAAACATCTGAGAAATTCAGAAGGCTAGAAGCGTGATAATGTTGTGCCCGTATTCCAACAGGGGAAGCAGGATGACCCCCCAGGGCAACCACAGGCCAGTCAATCCCAGGCAAAATAATGAAAAAGGTGATAATGGATTCTATGAATAAAGGATTAACGGATAGCAATAGAACCAATGCCAGTAGACACGGTTTTATGGAAAATGGGTGTCATCAAATAAACCTGATTTAATTCTTTGAGGAGATTATAAGTTTGGTGGATAAAAGTAACTGCATAGATATCATATGTTTACACTTTTTAAGGCCCTTGACTTAAGGAATCATGTTTTAACCCAAATAGACTGAATGTCAGGGGTTTATAATAGAGATGTTAAGCACATTTTGCTCCTCCAGCGCCTAGAAGGTTGATATAGTCCAGTGCACTATTTTTCTCAGCACTCAGAACTTTTGTGGAGTAAATCACATTGCACATAGTGTTTTTCCTATTAATCCATGCCCACTTTTCCCCTTCATGCATTCTATATGTAAGCGGGGAATGGCCCCGCTATTGTGGGGAACTTTCCTGGCTTCTGCACTACCCCGGTGAAGTGGGCTGGCGAAAGGATGTGAGTCCTCGCTCCCACTTCCTTTACCCAGAGGACTCCCTGCCCTTGAGGACTCCCCTTCCACTCTCCTGTCTGGCAGAGTCCTCATAACCCCAACAAGGCTGGGCCCAGGATTCCTGGGGGGCTCAACCCCCAACCCTGCTGTGGTCACCCAGGACAGGGGCTAGGGTGTCCCCACTCCGGGGTACTCTCTTTGCACTGCACACCTCCCTGACCCACTGATCACATCATGCAATTTAAAGCAAATACAAGTTATTTAATTAACAATTAATTTAAAAAAAGAATAAGGAAAAATGGAAAAGATTAAAGGAAAACACATCACCCTGCTCTGTGGCAGGAACCATCACAAACAGTGTCTCTGGACATCAGGGCACTTCACAGTCTGTTCCTTGTAGGTCCCAGGCCTCCTCTTCAGGCCCTGGCTGTGCTACAGGGACGCTGTGGGTTGGACACTTGCTCTGGCAGTGGCCACACACACTCAGGCTCTGCGTGGCAGGGACCCTTCTCCCTAGTATCAGCCCCGCTCTGTCAGGGTTATGATCCCCCTCCAAGTCTGGCCTGCAGAGCCTCTTGGCTGAGGCGTCTCCCTGTGCTGGGCCCACTGCCCAGGGTCCCCCTCGCTCTCCTCAGCTGCTCACCGCACCCAGCTCTGGACTGCTCCAGCCCCAGCTCCACACTGCCTCAGCATGGCTGCTGCTGCTGCTCTGCCTTCAGCTCCCTGGGCTGCTTCTCTTGCCTCTCTGGCTCCAGTTGCTACAGCTCTGCTCCCAGGGCAGGTCTGCTCTGCAGGCTGCTTCTGTGACTCTCTCTCAGCTCTCACCTGCTTCCTGGGCTGCTTGTCTGGCCCCTCTGGCTGTGGTTGCTGCAGCTCTGCTCCCAGGGCAGGTCTGCTCTCTCTGGGCTGTGCTCTGGCTTTTTGGGCTGCAGCTCTGCTCCCAGCAGCTTAGGTTGGGTCCCTACTCTCTCCTTAGCTCAGCCCCACTCCATCTGACTCAGACAATTTCAGCTCACAGGGAGGATGGGACCCACCCTGGCCTCCTGACTCCTTGATTAGCCTGCCCGCCCTGTCAATCAGGCTGACCTGGAGCATTGGCCTTTCCACATTGTTCCTGGAAACTGTCAGTCTCAGGCTCCAGATTTCTCATCGACCCCTCCCTTTTTAGTGCTGGGAGCTAGCAACCAAACACTCCCACTGAATGTTAGTAAGGGGGCAACAGTCCCTTTACATATAGCCACAAAGACTTGTTGCACCAAGAGAGGGGAAAAAACAACTACTCCTTCCTTCTCATTGGTTCAGATTTAATAGGCTCTGCCTTCCCATTTTATTAAACAATTAGTGGCACAAGGCCAAGAGTTTGTTTTGTCCAAGAAATACTGGGCAGCAGGTTATTCACTTTAAGGTCATTTACCACAAAGCCCTGAATCATATCCAGAGTATGATTTGAGGGCCAAACAAGAAACAAATGACATCTATAGTATTAATACCTTACAGCTGGGTACATTGTTCTCTCTAATATTTTATGTCCATGTGTGGAATGAATTTTGTTATGTGCACCAATATGGAGGTGATGTGTCACACAGGCCAATTGATTTAGTTAAACCATTGCAACTTCTGTTAGACAAACTTTGCTTCTTCCACCTCTGCTGGAGGAAGTTGCATCTCACTTTTGCTCAATATTCCCTTGCTTCCCCCACAATGTCCAGGAAAAAAAATGTTTTCCTCCTCTGCAATGCTCTATAAACAAAAGCAACTTTCAGTACTGTATTGCCAAAATATTCTGTTATGTTAGCTATGAGCAGCAGAGGGCGCCAGTGTTATTCTTACCTAAGGGACCAGGCAGCGTTCTGTGATAAAAAGTGGGAAAATGAGGGTGAAGTAATACCAGAAGAGTTTGTGTTGGTGGACGTCCTGCAGAGTTATTCCAAGGCTCAAGATGTATAATAAACGTGTAACATTCGTGGCCACTTAGGAACTTCACAGCTGTCATTATACCACAGACTGTGGCCACCAAAATACAATGGCAGGGCTAGGATTCAAATCACCCTGGTCCTAAAGCACAGACCTCTGCCATTGAAGCTAAGGCAGCTGCTCCATTAGCAGCATCAGCGCTATGGCCCAAAGCCGAGCACATCCAGTTCTAACAGTCCGGCACATACCACAACCCCCCTGTCCAGCTTGTCACATACTCTAGGATCTGTACAGCACTTTCATGTTTGTAAAGCACCTATAAAAACTCTAACCAGCTAATCCTCACCACAAGTCTACAGCAACTGATGAAACTCATTTTTAAAGAAAGATGACTTTCCCAAAGCTGAGCCCCTTAGCCTGGCTTTCTGATCAACTCATATTTCATTGAGCCGTAATGACTTCCCCCTCTTAACTTGTTCACGCTGTCTCTGCACACAGCTCAAACCCTTTACTGTTAGCTACAGAAACAAAACAGTCTCCACCTCCAGGACAAACTTACCATCACCCCATTGTTATTTGACAATGAAACATTATTGTAGTTCCCTAGGACCCTTTTGGGTCCTGCAAGCTTGACCACTATTCCAAAATGGAGAGGATCTCAGAGGCAGAAGAAATGGCACAGCTGGCAATCCAGGTACATTGATAACTGAATATCTTAAAGCAGACTGCAAGATCTTCTAGGGAACTGATCACCATCAATACATTACCTGAGATAGCCCTTGAATGTTAAGATAAGAGGCAATGGCTAAGGGTTGAATAAGGGACTGATACACAAAGCTGCAGTCAGGATTTCTTTACACAAAGGTTGCTGAACAGAGAACCAACTGTCCAAAGCAGTCTGTGACAGAAATAAGCAGAAACAAAAGTGAAGCTAAACAGAGGTTTGGAAATAAGGATAAATTAGCCCACTGGGTCTCTGGATGGAGGAACCAAAGGTGGGCGGAGTGGGAGAATTAGATTTGTACCTTTCACCAAAAACTGTGTGATGTTTGAGAGACTTCGGTTACTCCCCCCTTCCACTCACCCTAGTATTTTAACATTTCTGATCCCTTTGAGTGTCTGGATTTAGTAGAGCTAGAAGCAGAAGTATTGAAATACCACAAATAGGGGAAAATCTCTTTAACAGCCCCACAGTCCCCCTCAGTTTTGCAGAGCTGAGTGGGTTAAAGTTTTCAAACAGTGTATCCCTGGATAGGTCCCTCTGGCTTTTATAAATCTGGTATGGCACCTAGCTATACAGAGATAAGCAATACTTAAATGACCCAGCTGAATTCTATCTATATCTCCAAGCTTTTGTGATGTAGGTAAGTATTTCTTGAACCCATACACCAGCCTTGATGGAGCTTAAATCATGACCTGGTTCTGGCCCTGCTAGGGACTGTAATTTAACTCGCTCTTTATTGGCACACCTATACCCAATCTTTGGCTTAGACAGCAGCATGGAATATATTAATCTGGCTGATAGTTCAATCGTCAGAAATACACACGAGCATGCTAATGTAGAGAGAGGATTGGGGAAGACCAAGCATTTCCTGGGTACACCTGGGGAATTTCCATTCTTTTGCTCATATAGCAGAACATAGTAGCCATGAGTACGGCACAGGGAGACGACTCTGCTGCTGCTGGCCACGCATGTCTTTTTGCCCACTGAGAAAAGGACACATACTGGATCTTTACATGGCAAGAGGAGTATTATAACTGAAAAAATCCCAGCACACATTATGGGTCCTGAGTGTCTACTATGATTTCAGAGAAGGATGGAGGTAAGCTAGGAAGTGCTCTTGCTGTGGGAGAAGTCTTTTTGAAATGTAATTAAAAAGTAAGGATATTTTCGGACCATATGATATGTAAAAATGGCACTATTGAACTCAGCATATCTGCTGCCTGTGGATCTGTGACATGTAGCTAGACACCAAGTGGATAATCAGTTCAAATTCTTTTAGGCTGGAAGATCTTCTGTGAAAGAAATTTATATAGCTCATGTTTGAACAGGGCCAAATAGTCACCATATAATTAGTATCTAACTCACTTTGCTAACACAAACTAGAATTAACCGCTGTTAGCCCACTAGGTACCATGCAGCTATGGGGGAACAAGGAGCTCTGTTCAAGCATTCACAGTCCACAACATTCCAGTTAAGTTCTGATAGCTGAACTTTGGAACTAGGGAAGAAATCTGTGGTGCTAGAAGCTAGAAAGTCAGGCTTTCACTTGAAACAGCGATACAATGAGTGTCTTGCTCTAGTCATTTTTCTAGTTACTTTTCTGACATAGGCCTCTGTTCAGCAAGATGCTCTCAGCACATGCTTGACTTCGGCTTCATTGAAAGGGCTCATGGGCTTGAAGATGGGCATGTACTTGAGCACCTTGCTGAAATCAGGGTCCATATTTCTGCTTTAAAACATTATTATAGACCCATATTTATCAGAGATGGAGAACTGCACGAGCACCAAGCCTTGCCTACGCACACAAGTTGTACCAATGTGACTAAATCGGTTTAAAAACTAGTTAAATCAGCATAGTCCACTTGTGTGGATACTATGAAATGGGATCACTTTCTAAAGCTATTTTGTTAAATTGGTACATGGATGTGTCAGTGAACACGTTTGCGGGGCTTGTGTAGACCAGGATAAAAGTGCATTTCTGAAACATGTTAGTTAAAAGGCATTAGCTAACTTGTCTTCATACATACTCTTACAGAACAGCAAGTTATAGTTTAAAACATCTCTGCTGGTGGAGGTGAACCCTCCGAGGTGGAGCCAGTGCCACAACATGACCAGCTAAAGTGTGTAAAACACAAGTTGCCTGTCTATGCTAAGGTATTAACACTTATTAGCAAGCACCTTTTTAAAAACTCTCTCCTCTCGTAGTCAAGACAAGCCCATATATATAAAATAGTAAACTAAGGGGTAGTTCTGAGATGGAGGCTCTTCTAGTTTTCGATAGGAGAAAAGTTTATAGCCAGCTTTATAAGAAGCTGACAGCATGTATACAGTTGGCACTCTGACAAATATAAAAGGAATAGCTGTGCATAATCATTCCAGTGTACATTGGTAGAGGAAAGCACTCTGAACTAGAAGAACTTCATTGTAACTCTTTGCACTCTCAGGCACATGATAAGGTGCATACGGCAAAGTGATCAGAAAACAGTTCTCCTGCCATCCCAATTCTGAAGTAACGCTGGGCTGACTCTGATGCATGGCTGCTGCCATAGTTGGGGTCGCTAGCTGATAAGAAGTTAACAAGTAGCTTACCAGTGTTTCCTGTATCAAATACACCGTACTGTCACTGTGAGGAAATTCTTAAATCTGTTCAATGTAATAGACAACTCACTAGTATATGTATATAAACATCAGCAGTCAATACCAGACCATGGCAATTACATTTTGTAGCGGCTTTTTTTTGTAATTGTCTTATAATTGCATAATATCGCTGTAGATATTTGGTGCTGAACACAGGCTTCAAGTGAATTTTAAATCTCGAGTTACTCAGCTACACAGACAAGTGCCTGTATGAAGTTTTTGTTTCACAAACCTAACTTTGCAATGGGCTCATATTTATTTTTTCACAGTAGGTAGGTAAACAGTTGATTTCTACAAACATCTGTTGCTCTTTTCTTGGGGGGTTGTGCTTGACTGACTAAGTGGCGTTCTTAATATAGTGTTGAATGCACTTATATCATAATAGGTCTCCAGAAAGAGTTACATGGGACTAGGAATTCCCATGCCAGTGCTGAAAAGAGTGCCCATGTTAAAATGTTACAGTTTAAGAATGCACTTTTTTTTTTTAAGTAATTGCATGCCTTGCTACTTCCATTTTATAACTTTTCAGTTTTGGTAGTAGCATAATTTCTTGCGGTGAAGTAATTGAAGAATTTGATGAAACAGTATTTCTTTGAGAAGTACTCAGAAAATCTGTATTTTACGGCTTGATGACTGACATCTTTCTATAATTCTAACAGTAGGTGGAGTGCTACAGTTAGGTATTATGGGGAAGATGACATTATCCAGCATCAAATAGTAGATCTCCAAATGTAATTGTAAATGGGGATTCTTGAAACAGGTGTTTTTCTAACAGAGTCCCACAGATATCAATGCTTGGCTCTACACGCTGTTTAATATTTTTATCAATGACATGGAAGAAAACAAAATCATCACTGATAAAGTTTGCAGATGACACAAAAATTCGGGGGAGTAGCCAATAATGAAAATAAAGGATCACTGACACAGAGGGATTTGGATTGCTTGGTAAACTGGTCACAGGCAAACAATATGGATTTAATAAAGCTAAACGTAAATGTTTACATCTAGGAACAATGAACATAGGCCAAACTTACAGGGTGGGGGACTCTACCCTGGGAAGCAGTGACTCTGAAAAAGATGTGGGGCATGCTGGATTATGAGCTGAACATGAACTTTTAGGACGCTGTGGCCACAAAGGTTTTTATGTATCCAAGGCTCACAATGGGGAATCTGAAGTAGGAGTAGAGGGGTTATTTTACATCTTTATTTGGCACTGGTGTGACCGTTGCTGGAATAGTGTGTCCAGTTCTGGTGTCCACAATTCAAGAAGGATGTTGATAAATTGGAGTGAGTTCAGAGAAGAGCCGTGAGAATGACTGAAGGATTAGAAAATATGCCTTGTAGCAATAGAGTCAAAGAGATCCATCTAATTATCTTCATAAAAAGAAGGTTAAGGCAGGACTCAATTACAATCTATAAGTAGTTACATGCGAACAAATATTTAATAATGGGCTTGATTTTTAAATCAAGACTGGCTGTTTTTCTAAAAGCTGTGCTCTAGGAACTATTCTGGGGAAGTTCTATGGCCTGATTCAGAAGATCAAACTAAATGACCACAATGGTCCCTTCTGGCCTTGGAACCAATAAATAACTGAACTCCAAGACCCCAGCTACCCTCTGTACCAGTAAAGGTCTGATTGAGATTGAAACTTTCACAACATGACCTCCCCCCTCCCCACCCCACCCCTGGTTTCTAAATTCTAAAGGTATGCAAGGCCAGCTGTATTCTGGATCCTCAACATTTCAATACATCTGAAGCTCTAGACAATCATCTAGGCAGCTGTCTCACTGCAGACCAAGTAGGAAGAACAAGTATTTTCAAGAAAGTATTTAACTGAGCATGCGTATCACAGGGCTGTATTTCAGTGGCAGATGACGTGGTCTGTAGCTATGGTTTATGTATAAGAGTTCGGGGATCTTTTCGAATGGAAGGCATTACCTACATGTAAGATATTAGGATATGACTTCTATAGCCTTTTACCACTGCTAGTTTGTTTTACTGCAGCACTTAAGCACCATGCAAAAGGATGAAGGAAAAACATGAGTATCTTTAAGACAGCCCAAATCTAGAATGCATCAAGCTTGTAACCCAAGATATAGAGATAAGTAACTCCAGAAGTCAGTCCTACAGTCAAGGCAAAGCTGTACCCCATTATTAAAGGGTGCTCAATGGGAATATCTGATCACTTTATCATTCCACTGCAGTCATTTTAAAGACAAGCCCCAAATGAAATCAAAAGTAAGGGATAGGAAAGAAAATACATCCAAGCCCTTTCTCCCATTAATGAGGCAGATGATAGGTTTGCTCCATTGGGAATCTCCTCAAAGGACCTATTCAAAAATTGCTGGACTCAGTTTCTCAAAATCTGAGCTAATTATTTCTTAGTGTTGTGTTGCCAGCAAGATGCATATGAAAAGGATTCACAATCCCATCTTGAAATACTTTAACCAGAGCCCAAAAGAAACACAAACAAGAAGAGACAACTACATTATTTGCATGATGAAGCAGTGCTCTAGAAGTTATCTATGTGTTAGCAGAGACAACTTGCATGCCCTTTTAGCTGTAGCATATGTACAAATGTAATTCAGGTTGGATTTGATCTGTTTTTTCCTCGTTAGGAATGCTGTACACTCTCAAGAGTTCTTAACTAAAAAGAACCACCATTTGGATTTACTAGGGAAGAGCAATTGTGGAACCAAATACCACTCTCTTTCTTTAAACATGGCATCTGTCAAGCTGTTTCAACGGACCAATGATATTTCAGTGTGGGGGTAAGTGAATCAAAAAATCCTTAAAAAGGACAACAAAAAAGCATTTGGAGCCATTTCTAGATTTGAGATCTGAGGGCCGGAATTAAAGAGATTTTCTTTTTAAACTTTCTAAAGCAAGACAAAAATCAGGGATAAGTGTCTCATCTCAAACGTGCTTCTTGGATTTCCCTGTGTAGCCTGCAGTCTTTCCACTGATATCCATAGGAGCACTGTATGCACACAATAAAATGGGACAGAGGAGTCCCTTGTGTGGATTAGTGAGCTGAAGGATGGGAAGAGATTATGACCCTGACACAGATGGGCATAAGATATTTAAATACAAAAACCACTACTATAGGGAGAAGATACATTTTATTTTGTTACTAGGCTTCATATGGAAGAAACAGGAAGAAAATGTTTGTGGGGAGAGCAGGAATTAGAAATATTGCTGTGCTCTTCAGTGATGTAAATGTGAGCAGTCTAATTTGTAATGCACCCATCACATGGTATCTGAGTACAAGATTTAAAATCACATGTTCTAATGAGTCAAAGTAGAATCTACTGACATATATTTTCTCAACTGTAATAAAGTTCCCCCCGCCGCCTAAAAAAAGAGAAGATCCTTGATTGGCCTATTTTCCTTGGTCTTGCAAGCTGAAATGTGAATGCCCTGTAGTACATACAATGATCCACGAGATGTCTCTATAAAAACCCAGTATTGAAAGGCAGAGGAAGATTGGGTACAGAGGTGTTACTGGAAGGAAACAGAGTGGGAATATGGCTAGTGAGTCACAAAGAAAAAGCCAAATCAGAACCTGGACAGAGTTCTGGCTCTCACCAAGGTCTGGCATCCCATGTTCATCAGCAGATACAGCAAGACTTTGTCACTGAAATCTGTAACGCAGCACAAGGCATTGGCATGAGGGAAAAGCCCTGTTACAAATCATTTAAAATAGCTTATTGTGGTAGTGCTCAGAAACTCCAGCCAAGATCAGCCCCCCCTTTGTATTAGGCAGTGCACAGACACATAGTAACAGATACTGCAGGCCCCAAAGAGCTTACTACCCAAGAAGAGGATGGGCAGGGAAACAGACACACAAATCGTATCAGAGATGGCTGACTCCATGAAGTGCAGGGCAGTTTAGACTCATAGACTTAAGGTCAGAAGGGACCATTATGATCATCTAGTCTGAACTCCTGCACAACACAGGCCACAGAATCTCACCCACCCACTCCTGTAATAAACCCTTAACCTGTGTCTGAATTATTGAAGTCCTCCAATCATGGTGCAGGGGAGTTTAGATGCAAGATTTTGGTTCAGCCCATTCCAGATTTAGCCCTTCCCAAGGTCAGATTTGACCATACCCACAGCGTGGGAGTGTTTAGAATTCAGCGTTTCGGTATTGCTTACTGCAACTTTAATTTCTAACTCCCTGTGGGGTGGGAGGAGAAGGGACAGTAGGAAGGGCACAAGTGCTGCAGAGAACAAACGATTGCATGGCTTCTGCTGCAGAAAGAGCCCAGAGAATGACCTAGTGCTCCATCCAGGCACCCAGAGATCGGTGCCAATGTTAATGTGATTGAAGGGCTTCACACCCATCCCCAAGGTGGAAAGGAACCCTCACCCCTCTCTCATACTCCATACACTCCTCCAGTTTCCCCCAACCATTTATCCTGTTCCAGCAGACCCAGGACAACTAGAAACATGCCAGAGAGAGTTCTCTCACTGTACATCTGCAGCAGCCTGGACCTTTAAAAGTCCTTCATGGATAGAAAAAGTGAGGTTTGCTTTCCACTAGGACTCATTTTCTTCTGTGAAGAATGGCAAAGGGAAAC
This sequence comes from Gopherus evgoodei, assembly GCF_007399415.2. Taxonomy (NCBI): domain Eukaryota; kingdom Metazoa; phylum Chordata; order Testudines; family Testudinidae; genus Gopherus; species Gopherus evgoodei. Next base: position 170,648,063 of record NC_044324.1, read on the forward strand.
AGGCGCGCTCTGGGGAGTTTGTCCCAAGAATTGACAATTTCAGCCAATACCATCGTCCATTTCAGTTGCTTACAAATTACATCCCAAGCCAGAGCCTGCTCTCTTCAAAGCCAATGATAGTGGTAGGGATCAGAGAGTCATTTAGAACAGTGGAGTCAGCCAGCCTGCCATCTTTGAACACACAGACGTAGTACTTATGGAGTTTACACCAGTGGGTTTTAGAGGAAGATGCATTTAAAAATGAACCCACAGAACCCTGGCCCATGTCTGTAGCAACGTAAGTTATTCTGCTCTGTTATGTCAGAGATCCAGGATTTGGAACAGACAACGCTAGTAGAGGGTGACAGAATCAACAGCTCAGGTTGTTCCCTGCTGTGTTAAACACCACGTCACCTTTTCTGGACAGGAGGTGGGGGGGTTACTTACCCCAACCCCAGAGAAATGTCATCCCCAACACTGGATCCTCAGGAGGTCTGGGGCATGCAGAAGCTTTGTAACCCCCCAGCTGTGGCTCTTGTGATCCCCAGTTTCTGTATAGTGAGACTTCATGGGAACCACATTACAAGAGACACCCTCCCCAGCTACCCCCACTTCTATCTCCTGCCCCACAGCAACTGGAGATGGGAAAATCAGCCAAGCAGGAAAACCAAGCTCTCTTTCCATCCAGAAGGATCCATCCACATATGGATCTAGGGGGCATGAACTGGACTAATAAAGTGAAACACTCAAACTGGAGTGAATGTTAAAAAACAAACAAACACAAACGCTCTTACGTACAGATCACACAAAGATGTCCTTGAAATAGTTTTCCTCTTGTGTCAACTACATCCATGAGCCAAGGTAGCTCTTCATAAACTCTCACAGAAATCAGAATTGGAAAAACCGTGCTAGGTCCATCAATCAGTGTTTTCGCCCACCTATCTTGTGGTCAATGCAGGATTGCTCTCTCCTAGTACTTTGTGCAACCACACATGAGAACTTTGGGCTTAGGGGGAGGGACCATGGACAAGAATGCGTTCCAGCCATACATGCCCTACAACCATATTGAGGGGAATAAATGAGAGTAAGAAGTTGGAGTTAATGTTGCCAGCACATGAGTCCTACCATATTTGGTGTTTCTCCAAAAGCCCCAGCTCCTGGAGTGCTGAGAGAAGACGGTTACTCACCTTTGTAACTGTTGTTCTTCGAGATGTGTTGCTTATATCCATTCCAGGTAGGTGTACGCGCCGCGCGTGCACGTCTGCCGGAAACTTTTTACCCTAGCAACTCCAGTGGGCCGGCAGGTCGCCCCCTATAGTGGCGCCACTATGGCACTAGATATATACCCCTGCCGGCCCGCCCGCTCCTCAGTTCCTTCTTGCCGGCTACTCTGACAGTGGGGCAGGAGGGCGGGTATGGAATGGATATGAGCAACACATCTCGAAGAACAACAGTTACAAAGGTGAGTAACTGTCTTTTCTTCTTCGAGTGATTGCTCATATCCATTCCAGGTAGGTGATTCCCAAGCCTTACATAGGCGGTGGGGTCGGAGTGAGAAGTCGCGGCCTGGAGCACTGCCGAACCAAAGGCCGCATCATCTCTGGACTGCTGGACCAGGGCGTAATGGGAAGCGAATGTATGGACCGATGATCAGGTCGCCGCCCGACAGATCTCTTGGATCAGGACGCGGGTGAGGAAAGCCAGCGATGATGCCTGTGCTCTGGTGGAGTGAGCAGTCACACGGCCTGTCGGAACTTGGGCCAGGTCGTAGCAGGTCCTGATGCAGGAGGTAACCCATGAAGATAACCTTTGGGAGGAAATCGGCAGCCCCTTGACCCGGTCCGCTACTGCCACAAATAACTGGGGGGACTTGCAGAAGGGTTTGGTCCTGTCCACATAAAATGCTAGTGCTCGACGGACATCTAGTGAGTGAAGCTGTTGCTCCCTATGTGACGAATGGAGCTTGGGAAAGAAGACTGGGAGGAAAATCTCTTGGTTCACATGGAAAGCTGAAACCACCTTGGGAAGAAAGGCAGGGTGAGGTCTCAGCTGTACCTTGTCTTTGTGGAAGACGGTATACGGTGGGTCCACTGTGAGGGCCCTCAGCTCTGACACTCGTCTAGCTGAGGTAATGGCCACAAGGAAGGCGGTCTTCCACGAGAGGTAGAGCAGGGAGCAAGTAGCTAATGGCTCGAATGGAGGGGCCATGAGCCGAGTCAGGACCAGATTGAGGTCCCATGAAGGGGCCGGAGGGCGAATTTGCGGATAGAGCCACTCCAGCCCCTTCAGGAATCTCGCCACCATAGGGTGAGAGAAGACTGAACAGCCGTCCACTCCAGGATGAAACGCAGAGATGGCGGCTAGGTGTACTCGGAGGGATGACAGTGCCAGACCCTGGGTCTTAAGGTACCAGATATAGTCTAAGAGAGTGGTGACAGGAGTCTCCGTAGGACGAAGAGCTTTCTCTGAACACCAGCAGGAGAAACGCTTCCACTTAGCTGCGTAAGTAGCTCTGGTGGAAGGCTTCCTGCTGCCCATGAGAACCTCGCGAACCGGGGTGGAACATCGCAACTCAGAGTCTGTCAACCACGCAGGAGCCATGCCGTCAGGTGAAGAGACAGAAGGTGTGGGTGACAGAGCCTGCCATGGTCCTGAGTCATCAGGTCCCGATGAAGGGGCAGGGTAACTGGGTTGGCTACTGAGAGGTCCAGTAACATGGGTTACCAGTGCTGTCTGGCCCATGCTGGAGCTATGAGGATCACCCGGGCTCTGTCTCTGAGCACCTTGATGAGAACTCTGTGAATCAGCGGGATGGGCAGGAAAGCATAACACATGTGGGCTGTCCATGGGATCAGGAATGCATCCGCCAGAGATCCTGGCTCCCGACCCTGGAAGGAGCAGAATGTTCGACACTTCCTGTTCACCCTGGACGCGAAGAGGGCCACCCGGGGATGACCCCACCTCTGGAAGAGTGAGAGGGCGACGTCCGGACGGAGGGACCACTCGTGTGAATGGAAGGATCTGCTCAGCTGATCCGCCAGGGTGTTCCGCACTCCCGGGAGATAGGAGGCGGAAAGGTGAATCGAATGGGCTATGCAAAACTCCCAGAGACGTATTGCCTCGAGACAGAGAGGAGAGGACCTGGTGCCGCCCTGCTCGCTGATGTAAAACATGGTCGTTGTGTTGTCGGTGAAGACCGCGACACAACGACCTTGAAGGAGATGGACAAACGCTTGACAAGCAAGGCGGACCGCCCTCAACTCCCGTACGTTGATATGGAGGTTGATCTCTTGTGGTGTCCACAAGCCCTGGGTTCTCTGGGTGCCGCAGTGAGCCCCCCATCCCAGATCGGAGGCGTCCGTGGTCAAGGATGCCGAAGGCTGGGGCGGATGGAACGGAAGCCCCGCACAGACTACCGATTGGTCCAGCCACCATCGAAGAGAGTCCAGCACACTCTGAGGGACGGTGACGACTGTGTCCAACGACTGTCTGGCAGGCCGATACTGCGCAATGAGCTATGATTGAAGAGGTCTCATGCGGAGTCGAGCAAATGCTGTTACAAACGTGCAGGCTGCCATGTGGCCTAGGAGGGCCAGGCACGTTCGTAGAGAGGTCATCGGGGCCGCTCACAAACGTAGAATGATGTCCGACAAGGACTGGAACCTGGGCAAGGGTAACAAGGCCTTGGCCAGGGTAGAATCTAGAACGGCCCCGATAAACTCTATCCGCTGCGTGGGAAGTAGAGTAGACTTGTCCACATTGCTTACGAGGCCCAGGGTCGCAAAGAGGGTGCAGATCCTGTCGACATGGTCACGGACCTGTAACGCCGACGTGCCTCGGATCAGCCAGTCGTCCAAGTAGGGGAAGACGTGGATGCAGCAACGTCGAAGATGTGCGACAACAACTGCCATGCATTTTGTAAAGACTCTCAGGGCCGTAGAGAGGCCAAACGGAAGGACTGCAAATTGGTAATGGTGGCGGTCGGCCACAAAGCGGAGGAAACGCCTGTGTTGGGGGGCAATCGAGATATGAAAGTAGGCGTCCTGCATATCGAGGGTGGCGTACCAGTCTCCGGGATCCAGGGAAGGGATAATGGTTCCAAGGGATACCATGCGGAACTTAAACTTCACGATATACTTGTTGAGTTCCCGCAGGTCGAGAATGGGCCTGAGGCCGCCCTTGGATTTGGGGATTAGAAAGTAACGGGAATAAAACCCCTTGCCCTTCTCGTTGTCCGGAACCGCCTCTATGGCTCCCTTGGCAAGGAGCGCGTGCACCTCCTGACGGAGGAATTGCTCGTGAGAGGGGTCCCTGAAGAGGGACGGGGAAGGTGGGTGGGAGGGTGAGGGCGAAGAAAACTGCAGGCGATAACCGGCCTGCACCGTACGCAGGACCCAACGGTCCGACGTTATTTGGGTCCACGCCGGGAGGAAAAAGGAAAGGCGGTTGGAAAACTGCAGGGAAGGATCCGGAGGGGAAACTGGTACTGCGCCCCTGGGCGCACCTTCAAAATGAAGGCTTAGGTCCTGGAGGGGCCTTGGTGGAGCCTTGGTTCTGCCCCGTTTGCCCACCAGACTGCCTACGGCGGTTGTTCCTGCCTCGGCGCCTCGAAAGGTCCTGCCGTGGGTGGAATTGAGAGTATGGCCGCTGCTGCTGCTGCTGGTTTTGTTGCCTGAACGGCCTACGTTGTGTCGCCGGGGTGTGCATGCCCAGTGACCTTATGATGACCCTGTTGTCTTTTAGATCCTTCAATCTAGGGTCTGTTTTATCTGAAAACAGGCCCTGGCCTTCGAAGGGGAGGTCCTGGATTGTGTGCTGGAGCTCCGGCAGAAGGCCAGAGACCTGCAGCCAAGAAATCCGGCGCATCGTAAGCCCCGAAGCTAGGGTCCGAGCGGCCGAGTCAGCAGCATCAAGGGAGGCCTGTAGCGATGTTCTTGCTACTTTCTTGCCCTCGTCCAGGATGGTGGAAAATTCCTGGCGTGCATCCTGGGGCAAGAGCTCCACAAACTTCCCCGCCGCTACCCAGGAATTGAAGGAGTAGCAGCTGAGGAGGGCCTGTTGGTTTGAGACCCGGAGCTGCAGCGCCCCCGCCGAATAGACCTTGCGGCCCAGGAGGTCCATCCGCCTCGCCTCCTTCGACTTCGGCGCTGGGGCCTCTTGCCCATGGCGCTCCCTATCGTTCACTGACTGGACCACCAACGAGCAGGGGGTCGGGTGAACATATAAGTATTCATAGCCCTTTGAGTGGGCCATGTATTTTCGCTCCACCCCTCTAGCCGTCGGAGGGATGGAGGCCGGTGACTGCCAGATGTTAGTGGCATTAGTCTGGATCGTTTTTACGAAGGGCAGGGCCACCCTGGTGGGAGCATCGGATGAAAGGATGCTCACCACTGGGTCCTCAACTTCTGACACCTCCTCCACCTGCAAGTTCAGGTTCTGTGCCACTCGGCGGAGGAGGTCCTGGTGCGCCCTCAAATCCAGTGGGGGGGGGACTGGAGGACGAGGTGCCCGCCACTGCTTCATCCGGTGACGAGGACGAGGAGACCCCCGGCAACAAGGTGTCCACGGGGGGTTCCATGAGGGGCTGCACCTCCATTTCCGGAGGGAGCTCTGGGTCCCGGTGAGTACCATCCGTCTCCGGGGAGTGAGGGGGTCTAGACGACGCCGCTTCTGGTGGTCTGCGCTCCGCCATAGGGCGGGGGGTAATGTGTTGTGAACCCTGGGCCTGAGAGTATGCCCATGGGGTCCAAAACCCCCACTGTGGAGGCCCTCGTTCTTGTGGAGGAGGATCTTGGAAAAGGGCCGCGTGCCTGTCCTGTGCCATGGCATAGACACTGTCAGTGTGGGAGGAAACCGACGGCTCCCTAGAAGGCCAGGGGGGCGCCGAGCTTGGTTGATATGCAGCCCTATGCGCCGTGATTGACGCTCCCCTCGGTGCCGAGGCTCGGTGCCGCAACCCACATCGGTACCGGGATCGGGACCGGGAACGGCGTGATGATCTGTGCCGAGATCCCGACCGGGAGCGGGAGCGATGATGGTGCCGGGAGCGGGACCGCGACCTTCTGTGAATGCGGTGCTGGGCCGGCAGCGGAGACCGGGACCTACCACCAGCGCGGTGCCGGGAGGTCGACTGGGTTCGGGACCTGCCACAGGTTCAGTGCCGGGAGGTCGACCGCGGGGCCGAACGCCGAGGCGAACGGCTCCTGGAGTCTCGGTGCCGGTGGTGAGATGAGCCCGACCGGGACCGTGCGGATGGTGATCGGTGCCGCGAGTACGACCGGTACCGTCTGGGCGACCGGTGCCGGGACTCCGAGCGGCGCCCCGAGCGTGAGCGTTCGCACCTCCGGGGTGATCGGTGCCGGGACTCGGGAGACAGCGCTCGAAGCATCGGCTTACCCCTGGAAGTTATGCATCTCGGGGGTGCCGGCTGAGGCTGAGATGGCTCCGTAAGTGCAATTAAGTCCCGAGCTGAGTCGAAAGTCTCCGGCGTTGATGGGACCCTTAGCTCGACCCCTGATCTTACGGGGGAGCTAGGTGGAGCTGGACTCGACGGACCTTCGGAGCCTGGAGTCGACAGCAGTCCTGCAGGCGGTGCCGCGGCTAAGGTAGGTGCCGGGCGGTCCGCTCGGGCCTGCCTTGATGGTGTCGCAGACGCCGAGGAACGTAGATCTGCTCCTGGTGCCGGAGATGGTCGGTGCCGGGGAGTCTTGCCGGTGCCGGCGCAGTCTGGTGCCGTAGTAGAACTGGCTGACTGCGTCGCCGGTGCCGGAGACAGGGCCGCTTCCATGAGGAGAGCGCGAAGTCTTTGGTCTCTCTCCTTTTTGGTGCGAGGCTTAAAGGCCTTGCAAATGCGGCACTTGTCGCTGATGTGCGATTCCCCCAGGCACTTAAGGCACGCGTCGTGGGGATCGCTCGTAGGCATCGGCTTTTTGCACGCCGAGCACTGCTTGAAACCCGGCGAGCCAGGCATGGGCCCGGTGCCGGGTGCCGGGGAGGGCAACGGCCCACCCGCAGGCAACGTCCGATAACTATTTACAAGATTCTAACTAACTACTAGACTAAAGAACTATGTACAACTCAACTAAGAACTATCTACAATCAAACGACGAAGACGAACAGGAGAGCTAGGGACGTGGAGGTCAGCAAGCCACACTCCACAGTTCCAGCAACCGACACGGCGGTAAGAAGGAACTGAGGAGCGGGCGGGCCGGCAGGGGTATATATCTAGTGCCATAGTGGCGCCACTCTAGGGGGCGACCTGCCGGCCTACTGGAGTTGCTAGGGTAAAAAGTTTCCGGCAGACGTGCATGCGCGGCACGTACACCTACCTGGAATGGATATGAGCAATCACTCGAAGAAGAATCTCAGATTTCTTCTTCTTTTTTTAAATTTCTAGCCCTCATGATGGAGGAGAAAAGCTGAACCACACTTTGACCCATGTGTAACTTATGGGCTCAAAATGCAGGAGGTAAAGAAAGGGAACCCAACAGGGATTTAAAAAATAAATCAGGATTTTTAAGCTTGCCTCACACTATTGGAAGGCTTGGGGTCGGCAGTACCAGGACATGGCTCTATCTAAGGGACTTGTATAGCCCCATTGCTGTAGTAACTGAATGCCTCACAATCTAATTTATTTATCAGCAACCTGTAAGGGTACAGTACAGTACCATTATCTCCTTTTCACAGCTGTAACAGAACAAGGAATTGACCCCAGGCCTCCCAAGTCCCAGGCTAACATCTTAACCATTGGGCCATTCTTCCTCCTATACAGGCTTTGTCCAGTCTAGTTTAAATGGCTTCCACCTCCCCTTTGTAGACTCACAGACTGCGATCTCTGTTCCTCTCCACTAGTGTGTAAAGAGGGGAAAGAAACCGGGGTGGGTGGGTTACCTGCAGAGTCCCTCCTTGGGCTGTTCTAGATGCCCATGTCCCAAAGACACACGTATTCATGGGCAGGGAGGGAAAAGGACTGGCGATCTGTCCTATTTTACCCATAGTACCCTGAGTAGGTGGCTAGTCTAGTCCTGTGCTCAGTCTGTGTGGCTGAAGATAGGGGTGAAGACAAATCTGCTGCTGTGCAAATGCAAAGACCACTTACTCTTGGGAAGCATTTTTGTGGGCCTCCTCGACAAGTCTTCTATGGCAGGGAAATCTCAGCAGTACCCAGAGAGAGGCGACTCTGCCAGGTGCCAGGAACCTTTCCTTCAGTTTGGGGACAGAGTTTTAACAAGGGGCTCCCTCCTGCACATTTACTGGGGTGAACAAAAGCTCCACAGAGTGTGCTCCCCCCACCACCTCCCACCCATGTGGAGAGGCTCAGTAGATGCAGAAGGGATGTGCAGCAGAGAGCAAAGAAACAGCCCATCTCCACAGCATGCTTCCCCCCCACCACACACCCACAGCACTGGCATTCAAATTACTCCCAGCAGCATTTAATACCATTCCATGTCTGCACCTCAGCCGACAATAGTTTTTGGCACCCAAGGAGAATGAGCCGCCCATAAGGCAGGGAGACCCTTCTGGCGGGTTGCTATCTCCTTCCCCCAGAGATATCCAGGGTTTGGATGCCACACCCAACCTTCTTGGCAGCCTGTCCCTCATGGGAAGGAAACTCAGAATGGTTCATCCTGCAGATCCAATAGCACCACTGGTAGGAAGAAATTCCTGATATATTCAGCCTAAGTTCCCCTTCCTTTAACGTAGCTCCCCTCCTATCTATGTGTGGTACTTACATGACCACAGTAATGTAGCATCTCACAGTCTGTAATGTATTTATCTCACAACATCCCTGCAAGGTAGGGTAGTGCCACCCCGTCAGACAAAGTTACACAGGAAGACTGAGAGCAGGCACTTGAGCCTAGATCTCCCAAATCCTAGGCTAGTGCCCTAAACACTGAATCAACCTTCCTCTCCCCTCCTGGGGCCAGATTTTTTTATTGTTGTCCAAGATTTGGTCTACATGTAAAACTTACCCTGGCCGAGCTATGCCAACAAAACCCCCAATGTAGACACAGACAGAAGTGTCGGCGTCATTCTGGGAGGGAATGTTCCTATTCAGGCAGAAGAACTTCTGTTGGTGTATGTATGCTGTGTCTACGTCTATATATGCAGGTATCTACAGCAGCTGCAAATGCTCCCCTGGCTGCCATGTAGACACACCTCTTGTGTGAGCCCCTATAAATACACCTAACTGCAATCACAAGGTGTGACTGCAGCTCATGTAGAAACACCTGAGCTAGCTTTAATCTAACTAGTTATGCATCGTGGGCTAGCCCTGCAAGTATGTGGGGTTTTCGGAGGGCTGGTGCAACCCCTGCTGACGTGACGCAGCTTCACTGCTCAGGTATCTGAGCTGGGCTGGCTAGGTAAAACTAGCTCAGGTTTGTCTACATGAGCTGCAATCACACCCCATGATTGCCATGTAAACATACCCATTACACGAGGCCCTGTAAATAGCACAAAGAAGCAGTCCAGGCCCCAGACAGTTTACAAAATGCTAGATCTTGCTCCTATTGAAGTCAATGGGAACTTTGCAATTGAGTTCAGGGGAAGAAGGATCAATCCCCCAGGAGGGAAGAAGAGCGCAGGGTGGTGCAGTGGGGCATGATTACAAGCAATGGGAAAACATGAAGCACCCAATCCTACCACAGGTCCTTCCATGTGAGAACCAGGATCCTCCCACACAGAACTCCTTGCAGGGATCCAGGCTTTACATTGGGCTTCCTAAAAGGCTTCTTAGGCTACACAATGACCTAGCTGAGGGAAGAATTGCAGGCCTCACTGCACGGGATATTTAAAAGGAGACCGAGGCGAACACTAGAAAGCAGGGAACAATCCTGGTTTTGACAGGAAGATGGATGGAAGCAAATCTTTAAGTTAGTCAATATCTAAAGAGACATTGGTCAGGCAGATTGGGCCCAAGATTTAGGTACTTCTAAAAACCAATATAAATAGACATGTTTCTAGGATATTTACAAACCCAGTTTGCTCATTACTTAGAATGTTCCCCTGGGGTGCTGTATGGTAGAATCTGCTAGTGAAGGAGAACTGGAATGTTAGTCTGTCCCTGCTCAGATTCCTGCCCCTGTGCTAGGTCCTGGAGCTATGAGGGGATACAATGCCACAACGGTTGGTGAATGCTCTTCTATGCAGGCAGGGGGGAGATCTGCACACAGGGCATCTCCCACTCATGAACAGGACATGATCGGGCCCAGGGGTCAGCAACCTTTCAGAAGTGGTGTGCCAAGTCTTCATTTATTCACTCTAATTTAAGGTTTCGCATGCCGGGAATACATTTTAATGTTTTTAGAAGGCCTCTCTCTATACGTCTATAAACTATTGTTGTATGTAAAGTAAACAAGTTTTTTAAAATGTTTAAGAAACTTCATTTAAAATTAAATTAAAATGCAGATCTTATCAGTTTAGTGCAGTGGTTCTTAACCTGGGGTCAGGAGCGGCTCTAGGCACCAGCAAAGCAAGGAACTGCTTGGGGCAGCCCATTTGCAGGGGTGGATGGGAGCTAAGAACCACCAGGGGGCTCTGGGAGCTGTAGTTCCTTGGTTAGCTCCCTGCATATAGAGACAGTCTTGGAGAAGGGAAAGAACTACATTTCCCAGCATTCCCTTGGTCACTACCAACTGGAAAGGAAGGAGGGGGACCTCATGCGCAGCATGCTGTGAGTGCTGTGAATGGTAGGGAGACCATATTTTATCATTCAAAAAACAGGACACTCCAGGGGGAAGGAAGCCCCACCCTGCCACCATCCACTCCCTCTGACTGCCCCCCCAGAAACCCCAACCCATCCAACTCCCCCTTCCTGCTCCCTGTCACCTGATCACCCCCTCCCGGGACCTCTGCCCCTAACTGCCCCCCAGGACCCACCCCCTATCTGAGCTTCCTTTCTTGTCCCCAACTGCACCCTCCTGAGACCCCCCCAACTTCTCCCCAGGATCCCACCCCCTACCTGTCCTCTGACAAACCCCTGGGACTCCGATGCCTATCCAACCGCTGCCTGTCCCGACTGCCCTCCTGAACCTCTGACCCAACTAACCCCTCCTTCTCCCTGCTCCTGACTGCCCCCCCGAACCCCCTACCCCTTCTTCAACCCCCCAGCCCCCTTACCGTGCCACTCAGACCAGCATGTCTGGCTCTGCGCAGCGCCAGACACGCTGCTGCATACATGCTGCCTGGCTCCTCTGTGGAGCCCACAGCGCCCTCCCCCCACCCCAACACATACACAGCACCTGCCTTCCAGATTTGAACACCTCAAAATTCAGGAGTGCTCAAGCTCAGTTTGGGCAGCTGTTACTTCATTTCTCCCAAATCAAATATACTGATCCACTGTAACTTGCTGTAGAAAAGGTAGGATAAAATTGAGCAAGAAATGCTTCCCAGTGGTTATTAGGACTGGAATTGCTATTTTCAACAGCCATGGCCTTTTTTTTGGTTTTTGTTTGTTTAAAAGGAAGACACTGATATTGCATTGGCAAATTCCCCATAGAAAGAAAGAACGGAACAAAAGAATAATAAAGGCACTTCAGCTTTTCCTCATTTATGGAGGACAGTCTTATAATATGCATCCAGATATCCTCCAATCACACAAGCTGAAAATTGTTCCACTTTACTGCAGTTCTGTAACCATATAGGAACCAATCCTGTCTGTGTTTTGTGCACATCCAAAATTCCTGCTGAATGACCTGCCCTGGGAGCGAGTTACCAGTGATCCACGGATGCATAAGAACATAAGAACGGCCATACTGGGTCAGACCAAAGGTCCATCTAGCCCAGTATCTGTCTACCGACAGTGGCCAATGCCAGATGCCCAGAGGGAGTGAAGTTAACAGGCAATGATCAAGTGATCTCTCTCCTGCCATCCATCTCCATCCTCTGATGAACAGAGGCTAGGGACACCATTCTTTACCCTTCCTGGCTAATAGCCATTTATGGACTTAGCCACCATGAATTTATCCAGTTCCCTTTTAAACACTGTTATAGTCCCAGCCTTTCAACCTCCTCAGGTAAGGAGTTCCACAAGATGGCTGTGCGCTGGGTGAAGAAGAACTTCCTTTTATTTGTTTTAAACCTGCTACCTATTAATTTCATTTGGTGACCTCTAGTTCTTGTATTATGGGAATAAGTAAATAACTTTTCCTTATCCACTTTCTCCACATCACTCATGATTTTATATACCTCTATCATATCCCCTCTTAGTCGCCTCTTTTCCAAGATGAAGAGGCCTAGCCTCTTTAATCTTTCCTCATATGGGACCCTCTCCAAACCCCTAATCATTTTAGTTGCCCTTTTCTGAACCTTTTCTAGTGCTAGAATATCTTTTTTGAGGTGAGGAGACCACATCTGCACACAGTATTCGAGATGTGGGCGTACCATGGTTTTATATAAGGGCAATAATATATTCTCAGTCTTATTTTCTATCCCCTTTTTGATGATTCCTGACATCCTGTTTGCTTTTTTGACCGCCTCTGCACACTGCGTGGACATCTTCAGAAAACTATCCACGATGACGCCAAGATCTTTTTCCTGACTCGTTGCAGCTAAATTAGCCCCCATCATATTGTATGTATAGCTGGGGTTATTTTTCCCAATGTGCATTACTTTACATTTATCCACATTAAATTTCATTTGCCATTTTGTTGCCCAATCACTTAGTTTTGTGAGATCTTTTTGGTCTTAACTATCTTGAGTAGTTTAGTATCATCTGCAAACTTTGCCACCTCACTGTTTACCCCTTTCTCCAGATCATTTATGAATAAATTGAATAGAATTGGTCCTAGGACTGACCCTTGGGGAACACCACTAGTTACCCCTCTCCATTCTGAGAATTTACCATTAATTCCTACCCTTTGTTCCCTGTCTTTTAACCAGTTCTCAATCCATGAAAGGACCTTCCCTTTTATCCCATGACAGCTTAATTTACGTAAGAGCCTTTGGTGAGGGACCTTGTCAAAGGCTTTCTGGAAATCTAAGTACACTATGTCCACTGGATCCCCCTTGTCCACATGTTTGTTGACCCCTTCAAAGAACTCTAATAGATTAGTAAGACACGATTTCCCTTTGCAGAAACCATGTTGACTATTGCTCAACAGTTTATGTTTTTCTATGTGTCTGACAATTTTATTCTTAACTATTGTTTCGACTAATTTGCCTGGTACCCATGTTAGACTTACCGGTCTATAATTGCCAGGATCACCTCTAGAGCCCTTTTTAAATATTGGTGTTACATTAGCTAACTTCCAGTCATTGGGTACCAAAGCCAATTTAAAGGACAGGTTACAAACCTTAGTTAATAGTTCCGCAACTTCACATTTGAGTTCTTGGGTGAATGCCATCTGGTCCCAGTGACTTGTTAATGTTGAGTTTATTAATTAATTCCAAAACCTCCTCTAGTGACACTTCAATCTGTGAGAGTTCCTCAGATATGTCACCTACAAAAGCCAGCTCCAGGTTTGGAATCTCCCTAACATCCTCAGCCATGAAGACTGAAGCAAAGAATCCATTTAGTTTCTCCGCAATGACTTTATCGTGTCTAAGCTCTCCTTTTGTATCTCGATCATCAAGGGGCCCCACTGGTTGTTTAGCAGGCTTCCTGCTTCTGATGTACTTAAAAAACATTTTGTTATTACCTTTGGAGTTTTTGGCTAGCCGTTCTTCAAACTCCTCTTTGGCTTTTCTTATTACACTCTTGCACTTAAACTGGGAGTGTTTGTGCTCCTTTCTATTTGCCTCACTAGGATTTGACTTCCACTTTTTAAAGGAAGTCTTTTTCTCTTACTGCTTCTTTTACATGGTTGTTCAGCCACGGTGGCTCTTTTTTAGTTCTTTTACTGTGTTTCTTAATTTGGGGTATACATTGAAGTTGGGCCTCTATTATGGTGTCTTTAAAAAGGGTCCATGCAACTTGCAGGGATTTCACTTTAGTCACTGTACCTTTTAACTTTTGTTTAACTAACCCCCTCAATTTTGTATAGTTCCCTCTTTTGAAATTAAATGCCACAGTGTTGGGCTGTTGAGGTGTTCTTCCCCCGACAGGGATGTTGAATGCTATTGTATTATGGTCACTATTTCCAAGCAGTCCTTCTATAGTTACCTCTTGGACCAGCTCCTGCGCTCCACTCAGGATTAAATCTAGAGTTGCCTCTCCCCTTGTGGGTTCCTGTACCAGCTGCTCCATGAAGCAGTCATTTAAAGTATCGAGAAATTTTATCTCTGCATTTCGTCCTGAAGTGAAATGTTCCCAGTCAATATGGGGATAATTGAAATCCTCCACTATTATTGGGTTCTTAATTTTGATAGCCTCTCTAATTTCCCTTAGCATTTCATCATCACTATTATTGTCCTGGTCAGGTGGTCGATAATAGATCCCTAATGTTATATTTTTATTAAGTATGAAATTTCTATCCATAGCGATTCTATAGACGTGGATTCGCTTAAGATTTTTATTTGAATCTACATTTTCTTTCACATATAGTGCCACTCCTCCCCCTGCATGACCTGTTCTGTCCTTCCGATATATTTTGTACCCTGGAATGATTGTGTCCCATTGATTGCTCTCAGCCCACCAGGTTTCTGTGATGCCTATTATATCAATATCCTCCTTTATCACAAGGCACTCTAGTTCACCCATCTTATTATTTAGACTTCTAGCATTTGTGTACAAGCACTTTAAAAACTTGTCCCTGTTTATTTGTCCAGCCTTTTCTGATGTGCCAGATTCTTTTTTATGTGACTGTTTATCATCTGATCCGGCCCTTACATTATCCTCTTCTGTCCTCTGTTCCTGACTATAACCTGAAGATTCCCTATCATCAGACTCTCCCCTAAGAGAAGTCTGTGTCCGATCCACATGCTCCTCTGCAGCAGTCGGCTTTCCCCCATCTCCTAGTTTAAAAACTGCTCTACAACCTTTTTAACGTTTAGTGCCAGCAGTCTGGTTCCACGCTGGTTTAGGTGGAGCCCATCTCTCCTGTATAGGCTTCCCCCATCCCAAAAGTTTCCCCAAAAGTTTCCTAATGAACATAAACCCCTCCTCCCTACACCATTGTCTCATCCACGCATTGAGACTCTGAAGCTCTGTCTGCCTACCTGGCCCTGCGCGTGGAACTGGGAGCATTTCTGAGAATGCCACCATAGAGGTCCTGGATTTCAGTCTCTCCCTAGCAGCCTAAATTTGGCTTCCAGGACATCTCTCCTACCCTTCCCTATGTCTTTGGTACCTAGATGTACCATGACCACCAGCTCCTCCCCAGCACTACACATAAGTCTGTCTAGATGCCTTGAGAGATCCGCAACCTTCGCACCAGGCAGGCAAGTCACCATACGGTTCTCCCGGTCATCACAAACCCAGCTATCTATGTTTCTAATGATCGAATCTCCCATTACTAACACCTGCCTTTTCCTAGCAACTGGAGTTCCCTCCCCCGGAGAGATAACCTCAGTGCGAGAGGCAACCCTAGCACCATCTGGAAGGAGGGTCCCAACTATGGGAAGGTTTCCCTCTGCTCCCATTGACTGCTCTGCTTCCCTGGGCCTTTCTTCCTCCTCAACAGCACAGAGGCTGTCTGAGCGGAGGTGGGACAATTCTACAGTGTCCCGGAAAGCCTCATCAACATACCTCTCTGCCTCTCTTAGCTCCTCCAGTTCTGCCACCCTGGCCTCCAAAGTCCGTACGTGGTCTCTGAGGGCCAGGAGCTCCTTGCACTGACAGCACACATACGCCACCCACCCAGGGCTGGGATGGGGGGCAGCCAAAAATTTTTTTTGCTTGGAGCAGCAAAAAACCTAGAACCGGCCCTGCCTGGGGTGCACGCATCCCCTGGGGCAGGGCTGGTGCAAGGATATTTTGCGCCCTAGGCAAAACTTCCACCTTGCGCTGTCCTCCCCCCCGCCCCGGCACATCAGTTCATTGAGGGGCAAATCCCAACGAGCCTTTATAGACCCCAGGGGCCAGCCATGCCCAGGGGCTGCTCCCCAGATCAGGTTCCCTCCTCCCCGCCCCCTGAACTCCCCTGGAGGGTGCACAGCCCCCGCATGAGCTCTCTCCACCCCCCCCAGGGGGCCCCCATCCTGAGTCCACTCACTGGCTTTGCCGGGCTTGGGCCACTGCAGCAGCTTAGCAGGAAGGAGCCGCCTTCCAGAGGCACCAGAGAGCCAGAGCGTCCCACTTGCGGCAGCAGCGAGCCCCAGCTGTGGAGGAGCCGGCGCGGTGCATGGGGCAGCAGCCCTGCAAAGGCGGCAGCACTGCTAGCGGGGAGCAGCTGTGCCCCCCCTGCCCCTCCTGCCCAGGCTGCGGCCCAGCGCCCCCCCCGGGGGCTCCTGCAGGCTGCAGTGGATGTATGCAGTCGCCAGCCCCCATGCGCCCCCCGGCTCTTCTCTCGCCCAGGGTTACCATATTTCAACAATCAAAAAAGACGGGAGATCCTTGCCCTAGCCCTGCCCCCATCCACTCCCTCCCACTTCCCACCCCGATTGCCCTGTCAGAACCCCCAATCCCTGCTGCTCCTTGTCCCCTAACTACCCCCAGAACCCCACGCCCTACCTAAGCCTCCCTGCTCCTTGTCCCCTGACTGCCCCCTCCTAAGACCCCCCCTCCTAAATGCCCCCCTAGCACCCTTCCCATACTTGTCCCCTGACTTCCCCAACACTTATCCACACCCCTACCACCAGATAGACCCCTAAGACTCCCATGCCCCATCAACCACTTCCTGCCCCTGACAGGACCCCCAGAACTCCCGACCCATCCAATCCTCCCCTGCTCCCTGTCTGCCCTCCGGGACTCCCCTTACCATGCCCATGCCAGTCAGACGCTAGCTCCATGTGGAGGCAAAACATGCTGCTGGGCTGCTGCGCGCACAGACCCTCCCCCACAGAGTGTTGAGGCAGCAGGAGGGGGGGAGCTGTGGAGGGGCAGCAGCGGTGGTGGCTCACACTTCCAGGAGCCATAGAACCCAAACGTGGTATGGGGGGCACGATTGCCCGGGATGCAGCCTGGTGCCCCCCCCGGGGCGCTCCTGCAGCAGATACATGCGGGTGGCTGTCCCCGTGTGCCCCCTGGATCCCCTCTTGCTGCACTTGGGCTCTGTGACTCCCAGGAGTGTGAGCCACCACCACCGCCCCTCCTGAAGCAGGCTCAGGTTCCCGCACCCCGGCGGCTCAGGCTCCTGGGAACCGCAGAACCTGAGCGCGGTGAAGAGGGAGCCGGGGGGCGCGCCTGCCACTGGTCTGGGGTCCCGGCCGCCAGCCCTGTTCACCCTCCTGCTGGCCTGGGGTCCCGTTCACTCAGCTGGAAGTGGGCTGAGCGGGGCCGGCAGCTGGGACCCCGTCTGGCAGCCGTGTACCAGGCAAAATCGGCTTGTGTGCCACCTTTGGCACATGTGCTGTAGGTTGCCGACCCCTGATCTGGCCTGTAGTTTGACATGTGGGAAGTTCTGCTCTGCACATGAAAGCATGAGAGGTAGGCAACTTTCAGCAGTGCTGCAAGGGGAGTTGCAGAGAGAGAGACCCTTTCTGAAATTAGCCACTAACCCAAAAATAGATTTTACAACAACACTGTTTCTCGTGCTCAGCATCACTTCCTGTGTCTTGAACTATGCAGAACCAGCCATACTGGCATCAGAAAAGCCCCCTGTGAGGGGAAAATGAATAGGAAACAGAGCATGAGAGGTTCTAACCATCATGCCTCAGGGAGACAGAGGATTTCCTGTCCCACCTACACAGAATCTAGGGATCTGCAGGGAATTCTGTGGTCTCATAGGACCTTCTGTTAGGAGAGCCAGAGTACATGCCCAACCTGTATCATTTTTGAGTTTCTAATTTCCTTGGTACAACGTACATTGGGTCAAACCCTGTGCCCACTGCACAGCCTTGGCAATCCAGCTGTGCAAGGGGGTAGGTGTGTGAATGAGTGAGAGAGAGAGAGAGATACACACACCTTTAGCAATATTTCTGGTCTCTATGCTTCGCACTGGGAGATGGGGTGAAATGGCCAGTGGTTCCATGTCACCTGGGTCCATTGGCCCTGCCCTGCACCTAGAGTTCCTCCTTGCATTTTCGGGCACAGGAGGGTCCTGTAAGCTCAGCATCATGGGGTGGAGTACAGGGTGCAGCAGACCCTTTGCATGGGATTCCAAAATCCTGTTCCCTACTCCATCAGGTGCAGGAGGGAAGGGCAGACTGGATTTGTCCTATTGTAAGTAACAAGTGTACCAAAACCAAAGCTGCCTGGAGATGGACTAAAGCCAAGCTCCAGATGCTACTCTAGCTAACTGCTTGAAAGGCTACAATTTACAATAAAGAGTGCCTGCCTCTCTTGTACCAACAGGACTCTCTAAACTGCTGCCATTGCTACTTAAGAAAGGTCTGTAAATAAACACTGCAAGGGATGCACTGGAAATGCCGATAGCTATGTAGTATTATCCAGCTAGGATAGGCAAGTGGAGGAAGAGCAGATGTCCATAAAGAAGTACACAGATGGCTCATGAAATCTGCTATCTTATTAGCCAGAGTGGCTATTACATTTAGGAAGGAGAGCACGGCTGTAGATCTGTACTGAAGAGGCCCTGTTGCCTCTCGGAAGCTGTGGGGCAGTGTAGGCCCTGCCATACAGTAAGTGCTGCCCATAGCTATCACAAAAGCCAACTTCTGCTTTGCCCGTAAAGCACTAAAATGCCCCCCCATGCACTGCCAGAGCCTGTTGTCCTTGTATAAGCTCCCAGAGAACCTCCTATAATACTGCCATTAGCCTCCATGTTGAAACGCATTGGATCACAGCCCATATAATTCAGATAGGGGAAAATTCTCAGGCCGCTCTCACATTTCCTTTGTTAGATGATCTGCAGCCAAAACTATCTTTCCCAGCAGAAATATGATTATGTGAAATATTAGCGCTGAATTGTTATTCCAGGGTTTAAAGCAGAGGTCCTCAAAGTGTGGGGTGTACCTCTGCAGAGGGAAGTGGAGGACCAGGCCAGCCCCCATGGGAGCAGGGAGGAAGCGTCACCCAGCCCCTCTCTATACCCAGCTCTGCTGTGGTCCAGCCCTCAGCAGCATCCCCGGTTCCTGGCCCCGTCCCCAGGCCACGCCTCCATTCCCAGCCCAAGGCCAAGGCTGGGAGCAAGGCTGGGAGTGGAGCCACACCTGGCCACAGGCCTGGCTGCTGGCCCCCACCACAGCCCAGCTGCAGCTCCACTCCAACCCCCAGCAGCAGCCTAGCTGCAGACTTGGCCCCCTTACTCCTGTAAGCATTCCCCCCGATCCCCCAGAGCCACGGCCCTGCTCCTGACCCTGGCTCAGGTGGGGAGGTGGGGTGTAGGGGCACAGTCCTCAAAAGTTTGTGGGCCGCTGGTTTAAAGGAATGGAGCTTATTCTAAAAAAAGAGGTGCTTTTCTGTTTTTTAATAAATGAAACAAATAACCTGCTTTTAGTTCTTTATACTGGGATGATCATGTTTGTTATTACCGTTTATTTAGGCTCTAATGTGAAAATAAGAGGTTAGCTTGGTAATGCAAGAGCAACACTTTGCAGTTTGTGAGATGAGACCCCACTTCCAGACAGTATTTAGGGCCTGGATCCCGTGGGCCCAAATCCAGCCTCACTTATACTGATGGAAGTCCACTGACTTCAGCAGAATTGGTCCCAATCACTGGGGAAAGCAAGAGGAGAATCCAGCCAGGAGTAAGCACGTAACATCTCTTCCCTCCCTCCCCCCCGCCCCCCCAAGATATGCTTTACAGAATGCCAGACTTGAATATGTCATAAAAATGAGAAATTGCTCAGCTGCTGGAAAAGCCAGGGAAATGTTATGGGGTGGTCTAAACAGCAGCGTCAATAGGGGACACAACCCCGCACATTTGTGTGGGAGATCTGGCTTCAGCTGGACAGTGGCCTGAACCAAAATCCATCTATAGGAATAGGGTAGTCTCCCTTTAAACATGTTGTAAGCATTCTAGTGGCCTTCACTGTCTTGTGTTTCAGAAGCCCCCGGAGCCCTGGCAGAACAGCAGGGTATATCTGTAGCTAGGCCTTGCATATTGCGTTTAGTTAGTAAATTCAGTTATTTAGACCCCACTGTGCTTGGATGGTTTCTTCATTTTATGTTGTGTAAAGAGCAAAAAAAGACAACACCAAGGATTTTCCATACTGTGCAGAAATGGAGACAGAGGCAGATTATGGCCGGTTGTGGATTGGACCAAATCATGGGGTCCCAGATATGCTCAGGTTGTTACCTATCAGCTCTGTGTTCTTGGGGAACCAGGGCACAGTACCCAGCCTATCTGACTCATGAAAGACCTTCCCCCCCAGGCTCTGCTTGAACCAAAGCCAATCAGAAGAAAGACTTACAAAAAGCAATGAAAAGGCAGTGGAAGATGCACCTAAATCCCTCTGGATAAGCAAACTCCCCTAGCCTCATTTGCATCGGAGATGGGACTGGGAGGCATCCCCATTAGCATACAGAATGGAGAATAGTGATTCCAAGGCAAGAACTGCATGGAACTCTGAGACCAGAAAAAGCAGGAAAGTACTGCATGATGGGGGATCTCTGCTCCAGATGTTAATGAACCCACATCTGCACACACCCAGCTCAGTAGTTATCAGACCAATTCTAGTAATAAATCCTTTATTGGTATCGAAAATACTGAAGCTGCCTAATTGCATTGTGGGCTCCCTTGAAGGAACAACACCCAGAGCCAGGACAAATCAGTTCCTATTGTCTAGCCTCAACAAAACAACTTTGGTATACTCCCTTGAGCCAGTGCTGTAACAAGGGTGAGGCAAGTGAGGCGTTTGCCTCAGGCGCGCAAAGCGCAGGGGCGCACCTCTCCTGCGATCAGTGGCGCTTCGGCGGCAGCTCTACCGCCGCCGCTTCTTCAGCGGCAATTTGGCGGCGGGTCCCTGAGTCCCCCTTGAAGGGAAGGACCCGCCGCTGAATTGCCGCCGAAGAATGAATGAAGCAGCAGCAGCAGGTCCTTCCCTCCAAGAGGGACTCAGGGACCCGCCGCCGAAGAGCCTGGAGCCAGCCCTTGCCTCGGGCGCAAAAATTCCTTGTTATGGCTCTGCCTTGACCCATCAGTTTACACATAAACAAATCTAGTGTTTTCCCTTGAATCATTGTTCTTTCCCTCCAAACTCCCCTACCCATGCTCAAGTAAGTGCTCTGATGCCTGGATCCAAAATCTGCATCAGTTTCATTGGGACTTCATCTTCTCCTGACTGATCATGCTGGGGGCTCTGCCTGTCTCCAGCACTCCAGACCCTCATCCACCACCACCACCTGAGAACCCCAATCAATTCAAGCTTCACAGAGTGGTGAAAACCCAGTTCTCTCTCTCTTGGTACAGCCTTCTGACCCTGACTTGAGTGATCAGTTATAGTTTTTAAACCTGACTTTTATAATCAAATGTAAATTAGATTTAATATTGTAACTGTTCTGTTTGTTTGGCTCTCCTTGTATGGTTATTACCTGGCAATAAATAACTTACATGGTTAAGCTGGTTGCTTCTCTCTCTCTCCTCAACTCCTCATGGGTGTTTTCTTTGGCTTCCCCATTTACTCTGCAGCAATGCTCCTCATACCTAAGCTAAAGATCCTTGCAGCGCCCAAAAATCCTGTGGAGGTTTGCTCATCAAGTGGGTTACTACCAGAATAACTGTGAAGTGAAAGTGGGGATAGGAACATGCTGAACCTGGGGAATATGAGGGTGGCAGCTTGAAGTGCTGCTCGACCCAGCCTGCTCAGGCGTGCTCTATTCTGATGTGGCACCCAGGACTTATGAGGGTGACAGCTCGGAGGTGCTGTTCAACCCAGCCTGCTAAGTCCAAGGGCCTATGAGGGTGACAGCTTGGAAATGCTGCCCCACCCAGCCTATTATGTCCAAGGACATATAAGGAGGCAGCTTGGGAGTGCTGATTAACCTGGTCCTCTCAGACACGCTCTGTTAGAGTGTGTGTGTGTGTGTGTGTGTGTGTGTGTGTGTGTGTGTGTGTGTGTGTGTGTGTGTGTGTGTGTGTGTGTGTGTGTGTGTGTGTGTGTGATTCTGGGGCTGGAGGAACCCAGTCCTGGGGAATCTAGGTCCTGCTGGATAGCTCCATTGGGAGGGAACTGGCAGAAGGGAGAAATAGAGCTGTGTATGAGAACACAAGTGACACAAGCAGTACATTGATAGAATTACAGACATCCTATCCCCCACAAAGAATAACCCTAATAAATGAACATATCCCAAAGTAACAGGCAAATCTGGTAACAACATAATTCCAGGAAGGGAGATAGCATTGAAAGGAATAATTGATGTAATTATGGGGAAGTAGCAAACTAGGGATATAAATGCCCATCAGTGATTTAAGAGTGAGTTTGAAGAAATTACAGGCTCCCCTTTGGAAAAATCTGGGGACGCCCTTTGGAAATGGATTGGCAGATCTACTCCAGCCCTGTCTTGAGCACTGTGCACTCTGGACGAAGGGCAGGAACTCAATGAAATGACTAATTGATCAATTGCTCACTAATGGAGGAAGAAGCCCACTCTAGAATGAAAGGTAGTACGATTTTAGGCACTCTGTGCAGGAGATGTTTGAGTCTGGAGGGCTGGACCAGTCTCTGTCAGAAACCCTTGTGGGTTTACATTAAGCCACTGAAACCACATCATAACAATGCTATTTCCCCTCATTTGACCTGAATAGGTTAATGCCCCTTGGGCCATTCAGAGAAGAGACATGCCAGGCCTGAAGCCTTCATTAGTGCAGTCATCCAGATCCTCAACAAATGTCCAATCTCCACAGCAGATTTAACTGGCACTACCACAGACTGCAATCTGTTCAGGGAGTTTGATTGTTTTTATTTGCAGAACCTCGTATCAGAGTTTGGATTTAATGAATCCTCCCCATTAACGTAAAGGTCACAGCAAGTGGCAATGGTGCGTTTTTCCTCGAGTGCATTTTAACCCCTTTTACATATATGAATCTGCCACTCTAGGGGCTGGCCTGGCTGGGTCTTAGCAAGACCATATTCCATCAGCATATAGGCCTCAGAATTCCTCCTTGAGTCACTCATCGGTTCGGAATTTCCCATTAAAAATAAAGTAGGTTTGATGAGCAGCTAACGAAGTATAATACTGAGGCCCAATTCTTTATGATGTTGAGTGCCCTTAACTCCCACTAACTGCAATGGAATCTAAGGGTGTTCAACACCTCCCAGGAAACACTGGATGAGATTGGAGAAAAAATCCCAATCAGGGGCCCTTTGCACTAAGTGCATAGTAACAGATAAGGCCTGTCAGTAATTACCTACGCTCTGATACAAGAAGTGTGTATAATCAACAAATGGAAGTGGGCATGGAGCTAAGTTCCCTCTAAGCTGTGTGGCCACACAGCAGGCTATCAAGGTTGATGCAGGTGAGGAGAAGTGCTTCTTCCCTGGCCCCAGCCCCGGAGCTGTCCCGGCAGGGAGATGTGCTCTCTCTCTGCCCCAGGCTGCTGCAGCAAGAGAGGGTTGGGGGAAGTCCTCTCTCCCCACCGCAGCCCCAGGACAGCCTGCACCCCAAAGCCCTCCTCCCTGGCCCC
Organism: Gopherus evgoodei; assembly: GCF_007399415.2. Lineage (NCBI taxonomy): Eukaryota > Metazoa > Chordata > Testudines > Testudinidae > Gopherus > Gopherus evgoodei. The sequence continues at coordinate 170,671,606 of NC_044324.1, forward strand.
ACCCCAGAGCTGCACCCCCAGCCGGAACCCTCATCCCCCCCACCCCAACCCTTTACCCCAGCTCTGAGCTGCCTCCTGAACCCCAAACCCCTCATCCCTGGCTTCACCCCAAAGCCCACACCCCAAGCCAGAGCCCTCAACCCAACCCTCTGCCCCAGCCCTGAGTCCCCTCCTGCACCCCAAACCTCTCAGCCCCATTCCAGAGCCCACACCCCCAGCCAAAGCCCTCACCTCCCCACACCTCAACCCTCTGCCTCAGCCCTGAGCCCCCTTCCACACTCCAAACTCCTCAGCCCCACCCCCACCACATATCACCTCTATATTGGTGCACATAAAATTCATTCCACACATGGATGTAAAAAAATTAGAGGGAACATTGGTATGGATGGATTTTTGCATAGAGGAGCTACACTACACTATCTGAAGGTACTAATATTTTCCTCTTAGTAATAGTAATCTCCTGACTGGGAAAGAAAGTCCCTGCTTGTAGCTTGTAGCTTTCTGAACAGTCTTGTGTTCTTAAAGATGTAAGCATCAAGGCATGTTCCCTGACCAGCCAACACTGATATCGGTGACTCATCCCCAGTGATCCACTAGTGTTTGCAAAACCATCAAAAAGTAGCCCTTTCTGTTGATGTACTCTGTGGAAAGGTGGCCTGGGGCCAAAATAGGGATACGCTGTCATCTATCACTCCCCCACAGTTCAGGAACCCCATTGCTGCAAATTCATCCACTATGTCTTGCATGTTGCTGAGAGTCATAGTCCTGTGTAGCAGGAGACAATTAATGGCCCTGCACACTTGCATGACAATGACCCGTGCAGTGGATTTTCCAATTCCAAAATAATTTCCCACTGCCCAGTAGCAATCCAGTGTTGCAAGTTTTCACAGTGCGATAGCCACTCATGTCTCCCTCATCAGTGCAGCTCTCATTCTGGTGCCCCTGCGCTGAATGACGGGAGGTGAGGTCAGCACACAGATCCCGAACTTGGCCTTGTGCATCCAAAGTTCTGCAGCTACTGCTCATCATCCCAAGTCTGCATTACGATGCGATCGCACCAATCAGTACTTGTTTCTCAGACCCAGAAGTGTCACTCCACCATTTGCAACTGCTTTGTGAATGCCACCAACAGCCTTGAATTGGCTCTCACTGTGTCCCACAGCAATCAGTCCTCCAAAGAATCATCATGCTCCCTGCTGATTCAGTGCTTCTTACGGCTCTGCAAATATCAGAGGATCTTGTGTCCTGTGCTTGCAACGCTTATGACAATAGTGCAGAGCTGAGCAGGCTCCATGCTTTCTCTCAGAGATGGCGGACAGTGAGAAGGGCCACATGGGTTTGTGGGATTTTGAAAAAAGGCATAGAAGTTATGGGCTAGAGATGACATTATGGGATGGAGTCAGTTGGACTCTGGGAAGTTGACTCCTTTCTCCCAGTCACCCCTGTGCAACTCTTTTCTGTCCCATCATGCATTGCCAAAGCTTCCCAAAAGACAGTGGGCTGGACAATGGTGGGATGTACAGTGGGATACTTGCCCATGGTGCACTGCACTGTTCATCAACACAAGCACTCCTGGTGAGTTCATGGAGTGCTGACGCAAGGAGTCATGTATGCACATGCACAAGCAATATACTAACTACAATGGCTTAATGCTGATGTAACTTGCATCGTTCAAAGTTTGTAGTGTAGACATGATCTAATTCCAGCAGAAGAGGGACTTTAGTTTCGCTTACATCCTTTCCAAAGTAACATAAGCTATACCAGAAGGCCTTCTTATATTGGAATTAGAGTGTCCACATGGGGAGTTAAACCAATATAATTATATCGGTATAATAGATTAGTCTAATTGGTAAAAACTTTCTGTGTAGACAAGTGTAGTGAGGAGGCGTGGCTTCCCTCAGAGAGTGACATGGAGGGATCACAATAGGCTCCCGAGTGGGCCGAACCAGGAAAGACACGTCCACTCCGCCGGAAGCAGAAGGGTGGAACAGGAAGGGGCAGTACAAAAGGCAGGCCCTGCAGCTCAGTTGTGCAGGAGCCACCACAGGAGATGGACACATCCAGCCTGCTGCTGGAGCCTGCAGAAGAGCTGCTGGGGCTGCCCCCTGAGGACTGGCCAGAGCTCCCAGGACCGCTGGCCAACCAAGATGCTAAGGAGTTGCCAGGAGGATAGGAAGCAGCCCAGGGAAACCAGGCAACAGTCTGGTTGGGAGCTGGCCTGATACAAGGTCAGTGTGTTGCGGGCAAATCCCCGCTGACCCAGTGGCAGACCACTGTGCTGCTGTTGGGCCCTGGACTGGGACGTGGTGGAGTTGGGTGGTCCCACGTCCCCCCTGCCACCACACCCCGGGAAGGCAGCACTCCCTCTCCATAGGCCAGGAGGCCTGCGCCACCTGAGCTCCATGGACTCTTTTGGTGCTCAACCCTACCAGAGCCCCATAGTCTTTTATTGGTGCTCACCCTTCTCTGAGCTTCTAGACCAGGGGTTCTCAGGGGGTCACCAGGTTATTATCTGGGGGGTTCGCAAGCTGTCAGCCTCCACTCCAAACCCAGCTTTGCCTCCAGCATTTATAATGGTGTTAAATATATAAAGAAGTATTTTAAATTTATTAGAGGGGTCGCACTCAGATGCTTGGTATGTGAAAGGGGTCACCTGTACAGAAGTTTGAGAACCACTTATCTAGACATTATTGGTGCTCACCCCTCCTGGGGCTTGTGGGCTGCTTAGCTGCTCTGCCCTGACTGCAGGCCACAGCCCACTCATTGCTTTGCTTTGCTTTGCTTTGCTTTGCTACCCTGCCTGGGCCTGGGGCTCATAGACTGCCCATACTGTTCTGCCCAGCTGGCAGACTGGAGCATTAGGTGAAGCTAATTCCCCTCTTTGAACTCACCTTTACAGGTACGCGACAGCGAGGAGGCATGGCCTCCCTTAGAAACTGACAGAGAGGGATGGCCACGCAGCCTACACAAATCCTAAATCAAGTTTCACTTACTTGAGATCTCGGCTGTTTTATGACAATTGGTTGCCCAGTCCTTCATAAAAGTCTTGTGGAAAAATAAGGTAGACAAGACCTGAATTTATAATGTTAACACCCCTCCACCACCACCTTTCAGGCCTGCCTTATAATCAAATTTCCCATCATTCACAGAGCATCTTCAAGATGAGAACAGGTGATGGCAAACAAGGGCAGGGTAAGGCCTTACGATATTAATATACATCTTGAGGTGTTGGGTGTCAATGGTATAAGCATATCACAAACTGCAAGCACTGTTGTAAAAACAGTAACTGTGTCCTGGCACTTCCAAGAATGACACAAAACAAGTTGTTTGCAGTGTTGTAGCCATGTTGGTCCCAGGATATTAGAGAGACAAGGTGGTGGAGGTAATATCTTTTATCTCTAAAAAACACAAGGTCAGAGAAAAAGCCATCCAAAGAAGTAACAGTCTCCTACTGGAGAAAGTTCAAATTACCTCAATTAACAGAACAAAATGCTGCATGAAATAAGTCTGAGGCTGACCAGTTTTATGATGAAGCTCTTTTAAAGAGGAATGGTGCCATAACCAGGATCTATAGGTTACCTTGCTGCGCATTAATCCTCATTATTTTTTATCTTGGTGCTATTAATATCACAGAATTTCTTAATGAACCTCTCCCCAGCCTTCTGCTGCTGTCATATGCGAACTTGGCTTGTGCTGATGCTTAGAAAGTTCTGTGGCTAACACACAAGGCAGGATGTAATAAATGAACAAATCTGCAATTAGGGTACAGTGAGATTTCTCTCCCCTCCACCTCCCAAAGTTCACAAAGCAATAAATTCACTGCTAGGTTTAAACCAGCAGAGAATGCAAAATCCAGATTTACCATTGTTCAAATAGGGGTTCACAGCTTCCAGGGAAGGACTGGAGGGAAGGGGGGAAACAATCTAATTCCTCACCCTTGATGGCTCTTTAATTTCATTCAGTGAAAATTAGGTTTATTTAATCTCAACACAAATCAAATCCCTATTATCCCCAATTCCCACTCTCCTAGCCCTGCCTGTTGATTTGTGGTTATCCTAACAAACTGGGTATCATCCAAGCTGTTTAGATAATCAGGATTCTGCTGTCGATACGCACAGCATGCCAAGCGTTTGTGACAGCAGAATAATATAGAGATGTGGGGGAAAGCTTACAAAGGGCACAGGGATAAATCCCATCCATTTCTCTTTAGGAAGGAGTATAAATGCAGGGGAGTTGATGTGTTTCTACAACATTTTTTAGGACAGCTGAGCTCCAAAATTTGGTTTTTGGCTATCCCAGTGTTCAGAGGTGTTTGGCTCTGGGCTGTTGCATCAGAGCTTACTGACATTTGAGGAAAGCTGAGCTTTTTTACAATTCTATTTCCAGATCCTACGGCAAGGAAGGTGGTTCTCACCTTCCTCACAAGCACACAAAGCACAACAGTAATGCTCATATGTGCTTTGTGAAGTAACTGGAAGCATCACTTAGAAAATAATTGTTTTGAGGGTTTTTAACAAGTGAGGAGATCTGGGCTCTACTTCCAACTCTGCCACATATTTGCTGTGTGACCTTAGGCCAGTCACTTTACCCATGTGAAATGGGGGAAATACTACCTTGATTCCTCACGGGGTGCTTTTAGGCTTATTTCATTAATGTTTGCACAGCACTCTGACTCCAACTTACCTTGTGTGTGGACTTAGGAAGTTCATATGTTGCCTTTCTATAACACCTTCTACCAGAAGGATCTCAGCATGAGTAGCAGTGTCCTTGCAAGTCAGAAGAGGCTGGGAACAGTCAAGAGTGACACATTGTTGCAACTAATGTTTTAGCCTGCACCTGTGTTCAATAGATTACTGTTCTGCTCTCTCAGCCTTTGACAGCTCTTCTGTTTGCTGAACTCTTTGATGAAACAGGTACCTGAGAGTCTGCAATACACAAAACAGAGACAGGAGAAGATGTTCCAAGAGGATACAGGACAAAGCCGCCCATGCAGCATTCCCTACCCTCAATCATTTCTCATGTTCTTTAATCTCTGCCATTGCCTCATTTGCAGCACTGGACAGAATTTGAATTGTAGGGAGATTATTATTATTATTTCTCCATCTTGTGATGTCTTCAGCTCAAGCCTGGATGCCTTACAGCAGTGGTTTTCGAACTTTTTTTCTGGGGACCCAGTTGTAGAAAACTGTTGATGCCCATGACCCAGTGGAGCTGGGGATGAGGGGTTTAGGATATGGGAGGGTCAGGGCTGAGGCAGAGGGTTGGGGTGCAGGGGAGAGGGTTGCAGGGTAGGGCAGGGCATGAGGGGTTCAGGGTGTGGGAGAGACTAAGGACTGTGGGTGCAAGCTCTGGGGTGGGGCCAGGGATGAAGTGTTTGGGGTGCAGGAAGTGTTCTGTAAAGCCTCCACTCAAATGCGATTGTAAGATCTGTAACTTGTAGCATTAAGTTCTGCAACCTTTTCGCAGACTTTATAACTTCAGTGATTGTTAGCATAGTCTTTTAAGTTTTGTAACCTTTGCAAGCTCTGTACCATTTTCAAGTTACCACTTGTATGAACTTCCAAGCTTTGTAATATCCAATCACTCAATCAAAGAGAGTGTGAATGAGGGAATGTGTGGGGAAGATAAGGGAGTGTGAACAAGGGAGTGTGGAGAGGAACTGCAAGGAGAAGAGAGCCCAGAGACAGGAGACAGGTGTGCCCGATATAATCTGCCTTGAGAAGGCAATCACAGAGTGCTGTAAAGAAAAGATGCATGAAAGGAACAGGGACCAGGAATGCTTCTCGGTGACGGACACAGAAGAAAAACTCAGTGTATATGACAGGCAAGCCCAGTTCCAAAATAAAAGGAAGCAGCCACGCACACAAGCAGCTGCTCCTTGACCTGCTCCGCAGCCTGGATTCATAACCACAGGCGGACACACCAGTTCTACCACGCTTCAGCTTCTCAGCCTCCATGCAGTCTCCGGTAACTCTCCACCTGTGTAAGTATGTGGGTGCATGAGGGTATGAATGCAGTGAATGTGTGCGTGTATGAATAAGCTCCATCTCTTTTCTATCTGATCTAACAGTGGCATTGTAATAAAACTAATCCAAGTGTGACCCTGGGTTGGTTCTTAGGGGAACAGAGGTGACAGGAAGGGGCTCAGGGCTGGGGTGGAGGGGTTGGGGCACAGGGTTAGCTCCAGTGGCTCCCAGTCAACAGTGCAGCTGAGGTGCAGATGCAGGCTTCCCGTGTGTCCTGGCACCACAGACCGTGCTGCACCCCAGAAGTGGCCAGCAGCAGGTCTGGCTTGTAGGTGGAAGCACGCAACAGCTCCATGTGGCTCTCACCTGCAGGCACCACCACCCCCAGGAGTTCAGAGCTGGTGCTCGGGACAGGGGCAGCATGCGGAGCCCTGTGGCCCCCCTGCCTAGAAGCCAGACCCACTGCCAGCCATTTCCGGGGCACAGCATGGTATCAGAACAAGTAGGTACTAGCCTGCCTTAGCTGGGCAGCACCGCCAACAGGACTTTTAATGTCCCGGTCGGCAGTGCTGACCAGAACCGCTAGGGTCCCAGGTTGCTGAACAAAGCAACCCAGTACCTTACCTGCCACGACCCAGTATTGGGTCGCCACCCAAACTTTGAAAAACACTGCCTTACAGGAAGATATGCCTTTGCTTATAGTCAGACAGAAGTTATTAGGCTCAGTACAGGAGTAACTGGGTGAAATCTAATGGCCTATGATACACAGGAGGATCAGAATAAATGATCCAATTGTCCCTCTGGCCTTAAACTTTGAGTTACACATCAGTGGAGCTATAGTTATAGTATAGGGCTTTATGGTAAAATAAGGAGACAGGCTTTGCCTCAAGGGGTTTAAAAAACCTGAAGGAGATGGTGACCTAAAGCAGGGGCCGGTGCTAAAGGTTGCCAATCCCTGACCTAAAGGGAGATAAGATGCAGGGAGAGGGGGAATGGGACAGGCTGCTCATGAGAAGAGCATTATGTAGCATGCTCAGCGTGTGTCTGTTTTATGTTTGCCATGGTCTCTGTGTGTTTAATGGCCATAATCAGGCCTGAGAGGGGACTGGGTAGCACCACAGCAGAGATCAGCAAGAGAAAAGAAACTGAAAGCGAGCGGCTTTGTGGAGGGATTGGGAGGAGCAGGAGGAGGATGGTGTGCACAGAAGAGAACAGGGGCAGGTTTATGTGTCTCTCTGGGGCAAATCAGAGCCATGCAAAGGCTTGAAGGCCGCTGAACAGCTGTGACTCTGCTGCCCGGAATGGGAATGCAGGGTGGGGCAGCTCCACTCCTGGTTGTCATAGAGCAAATCTCTGTGTGAGATCCCCAGCTGTAGCATGGCTAGAAGGTGGTTACAAGCAGGACAGGGAGGAACCAGAGTGAAAAGAGCATAACCGCTAATACATGAACTCACTAGCCAACATGATGCTTCCTTTCCCCAGCATGGCTGTTCCTAGGATTTCTCTTCATGACCTCTCCGTCCCACACTCTAGCACCCTCTCTCCAGAGGCTCTCACCCACCTCCCTTACACATCTGATGCAATGAGTCAGACTGACTCAGCTAGCATCCCCCTGCAAGGTTCCTACACCTGCAAACAGAGTGAGGCAGCAGCAGAACTTGTTACCCTGTCAGGCCTCTCCTGCTCTGACATTGTTCTTCAGATTCCCCACTTGTACAGCTACCCCAGCAGTGGCCCCGAGGAGAGCTCTAAGGGGGAGGATGAAGCCTTAGGACCTGTCCGTGCGACAGTTGGAACTGTGCTTGCAATAACCATTGTCATGGACAGTTTTCTCACAGGTTCCCCCACCACCACGACCACTATGGATAAAGCAGGCAAATTCTCCGCTGGCAGAACCCCACTGATTTCAATGCCAGCAAAGAATTTTGTCCAAGAGTCATAGTCTAGATCTAGACTCCTCGGGGGAGGATTAGCTTGCAGCAGGGATTTCTCAAGCCACTTTTGCACCACCAGGATTCTGGGTTGCTACAGAGCCAAATTGTCCCCTCGTGTAAGTTAGATCAGCCCTGGGACTGCTTTAAACTCACAGCCGCCCACAATCCCCGTAGTGCCTAACACTATATTCAAGCCCTTTATGCTGGGTCTTCAAGGGGGGAGGTGTAGCATAAAGCTGCCCACTTAAGTTTTACAATGCACCTGTACCAGCAAAATTCTCCCCTGGTCCCTTGGGCTCATTTTCAGATCCTGTTAAAAATAAAATTAAATGCTCAGTTTGAAGCCTCAAGAGCCTTTGGAGAAGTTCAGATCCAAGTCCAAACTTCCCTGCTGGCTAAATCCCTCGGTGACAAGCATCAGAATATCCCTGCTCTTTGGATCCAGTTCCAAACTTGGCAGCTTGAGCCCCCTCTCTCTGCATATACTATTTTCAGAGGTGCAAAGACAGATCCCCCACATTCCAAGGCTTTAATTATTAAAGCAAAAGCTGTGCCCGCAGTCCACTTCACAGCTTCTATCAATCTGGAAAGCAGTTAGGTAAAGCCTTCAGGCTGCATTATTGCCAGCCAAGTTGCTGTTTCCTGACAATTGCTGGAGGAAGTGTGGCCTCTGGGGAAAAAAAAAACAAAAAAAACAAAAACAACCCCACCAGCATAGCAGGGAATAGCTGGATGCATGGCCCAAGTCCAAGGCGTGGCCAAGCTTTGTGGCGGCAGCAGGAGCAGCATCTGCTGCCTCTGCCTCAAGCCTTTGGAACATTCAAAGCACCAGACTTGGTCCTCTGACACTTACTCAGAACAGCAAGAAGCCCCAATTTAAGCCACACAGTGGGAGCTAGTTAAGATAATCTCACTGCAGATATGTGCATCAGCTGGAATACTTATGAAGTCTTACAAGACTTTAAGGAGCAGCAGGTTGGATAACACCAGGAGGCAGGGCCAGGTGGGAGGCAGCATTGTTTAAAGTTTTGAAGAGTCAAGACTCCTGGGTTCTAATCCTGGCTCTGAGACCTCAGACAAACTATCTAAGATCATATTTGAAAATGAGGGTAATCTCCCGTAGCTGCTGGGGGCGGGAGAGAGTGTAAAAGCCCTTTGAAGAACTCAGATGAAAGAGGTAAGCAAAGTACAAGTTACTGCTATTGCTGAAAGTCAAAAGACCAGTCAGCAGTTGGGGTGTTTTGTTTGTTTTAAACATTCTGTACCATATTTAACAATAGAACAAACCATGACTTTAAGGAAGCCGATCTGTCTCTACACTCACATATGAAGCTGCTCTTCCAAAGTCCTCTAATTCTCCCAGCATGCATTTCCCTGGTATCACCGGTAACCCCTCCAATCAGCACTGGAGTCTGCTAACTGCCAATGGGGGAAGAACATTTGCTTTTGTCTAGAGTTTGAAATTCAGTCTAATTTCATAGACTCAAACATGCGAATGCTCTCTCTCTCGCTCTCCATTCTAAGGATGAGGCCCATTGGCAGGGAAGGCTAGGAACAGACTGAACTGTCACTGACTATTCCGGAGACAGAAATAGTCTGTTGGTCCACACAGGAAGCTGGATCTCAGAAAATCCAGGTGCAATCCAGTAAGTCCTCACTTAAAGTTGTCCCGGCTAACATTGCTACATTGCTGATCAATTAGGGAACATGCTTGTTTAAAATTGTGCAATGCTCCCTTCTAACACCATTTGGCAGCTGCCTGCTTTGTCCACTGCTTGCAGGAAAAGCAGCCCATTGCAGCTAGCTGGTGGGGGCTTGGAACCAGTGGGGACCAGCAGCCCCCCATCAGCTCCCCCAGCCCTAAGTTCCCTGTGCAGCAGCTGCCCAGTAGGCTATCAGTTGAAGCTGTCCCTCCCCCCACTGCCATGTGCTGCTCCTGCCCTCTGCCTTGGAGCTGCTCCCCAAGACTCCTGCTTGCTGTGCGAGGAGGGGGCGAGAGGAGAAGAGGAAGAGGGGGAGCTAATGTCAGGGTGTCCCCCTTCCCCTGCCCCCCGTTTACCCCATCTTCCATAGAACATGGGGGACACACAACAGGGCTCAGGACAGAGGGAGCTTGCTGGCAGCAGCTGTGGTCTCAGTAAGCTGATCTAATTAACAAGGCAGTGTACTTAAATGGTAAATGCACATCTCTCTCTTGCTCACACACACAGGGTGTGTGTCTCTGTCTGCGATGCTGTCTCCCCTTCCTCCATTCCTGTTGCCTTGTAGAGTGTGAGATTGAACCCTTGAAGGCTCACTTTAGTGCTAGTTCATCATTTAGCAGTAAGGCATTTCCTGGGAAATATCCCACCCTCTGACTCCTCCGCCTCAACCAAGCTTCGCAATCATCATCACTGTGTACCAGTATTAAAATGTTTGTTTTAAACTTAGTGTGTGTGTGTATATAGTCTTTAGTCTGGTGGAAAAAAATTCCTTGGAACCTAACCCCCTCATTTACATTAATTCTTATGGGGAAATTTTAAGCAAAATGATGTTAAGCAAAACATTGTAGTTAAGTGAGGAGTTACTGTACAGACCAGATTTCTGCTATAAGGGACAAACTCTCCCCTAGCCCAATGGAAGCATTAAGTCGTCCCACATGGATTCTCACAGGGTTTTCTTCTCCCTTGCGCCCCATCCTGTGGGTTTTTCAAAACAATCCAGGCTCCAGAAAGGATCTTTCTAGGATATTAGTGATGAGGAAGTGAGATTATTAAAAATGGTGTTAGGAGGGAGGTTGGGTGAAACCTTGTGGAAGCTGGTGGCATGATACCTGCCCATTTTTCAAAACAAAATATAAGAAACAGTTATGCTCAGTTTTTTTGTTTTTTTTGAGTAAGATAGGTGAAACAATAGGAGCCACTGCCCAAAACAGCAGCCACATGGAAGGCCGGTCAGAAGCTGAGCCATGCAGGCAGCGAGGTTTTACTGAAATGGAATGCAAACACAAGGGACTGGGTGTGGTTTGATGGAAAGGTGTCTGTAAGCAGAAACATTGAGTTGCAGCTGGAGGAAGCTAGATAACAGGCAGATGACAGAAGTCAAGTAGTTAGCAGGAGAAACACTGGAAACAGAACCCTGAGAGAAGGTGAAGTGAGCACACTTTGGGGCAGAGTGCTGGCTGGAAAGAAGGTTGGCACTCTGAGACAAGGAAATGCCTCATTTCTACTGTGTTCAGGGAAACAGGACTTTATGTACTATTTTGGTAAGTAAACAGGATTGCATTAAAGAAATCTGACTCCATCATCAATTTCTCTTCCTAATAGAAACAGCCTGCAAGATCCTGAATACTGGCTAACTGCTCGGGTCAAAAGGGATAACAATACCTTGCACCTCCCATGGGAGGAGTTCTAAACACTCTATAGTCATGAATTAAGCCTTAGCATTTAGTCCTGAGCATCTTAACATTGTGCCAATATTTTAAAAGGGTAAAAGAGGACCCAGGTAATTATAGGCCTTTGAATCTGACATTGATCCAGGGCAAGATAATGGAGCCGCTGATAAGAGACTCAATTAATAGAAAATTAAAGGAAGATAATGCCAATTAACATTGTTTTATGAAAAGTAGATACTGTCAGATTAACCTGCTATCTTTTTTTAAATGAGATTAGCAGTTTGGTTAATAAAGGTAATAGTGTTGATATTTAGACTTCTATAAGGTGTTTGATTTGCTACCACATGACATTCTGAAAAAAGTTGAATGATACAAAGTTAACATGGCACATACTAAATGGACTTAAAACTGGCTAACTTAAAGATCTCTAAATGTAACTGTAAAGAGGGAATCATCATCATCAAGCAGGTGTGTTTCTAGGGTGGCCCCCAGGGATCAGTTCTTGGCCCTACACTATTTAACATTTTCATCAATAACTTCTGCATTGCACTCAGTATAAAGAGGCTTGCCTTCACCACCAGGTAGGTACATAAGTTCTTCTAGTATTTCCCTCACCCCCCCATTGTACAAGTGTTTTATTTTCCTCCAAAGCAGGTTTGCAGTGAATTGCTAAACGTATCCTCAAAGGGAGTAGGCAGGTTATACAGAGACAACTGTTCACTATGATATTCCATTCCAAGGTATTCTAGGGCAATATTATATGTCTATTTCTTCTGCTCCATATAGTCCAGGATACACCACCACTTAATCTTCCATGTCATTGGTTATAGTCAACACAAACACAATCCCTTCCCCCACCCCCTCAGTTTCTGTTCGTATTCCACAAGTCCACTTGAGAGTATTCCAGACTACAGTTGCAATAAGCAATTTGGCTCCCGGCTCATTCCCTCCTTGAAGACTTTAGTGATGTAGCTGTTGCCTTATTGACTTTCTGTTCTAATAGCTGCTTCTTTGGGGCATCAAAATAGTCACCTCCTTCTGCTCAGTGACTATTCTAGGGTCAATAGCTTCATCCATTGTTACCAAAGACACTGAATCAGCAATAGCTGCTTTTAAGGCAGTAGTTATGGCAGCATCACAATATGGAAAGAGTGTGCTAGAGTTGCTTCTTCTACTTTATACTATACTCCAAGGAGTCTCATCTGTATGGCTAAAGGGATTGGTAACAGGTAATTTGCAGTTAGCCTTTAATTCAACAGGGAGATTTACCAGGGGGAGCGTGGCTGGGCAGGGGACCACTGAGTATGGTCAGTCATCAACCCACAGCTGGATTGTCAGCCAAAGACCTTCGTAGCAAGGGGGGCAGGGTGAAGACATTTCTGAAAATGGAAGGCTGGAAGGGGCATAGCTGGGGCCAGGTACAGAAGGAACTTCCAGCTGAAGGGGCAGGCAGCTGACAGCTGTCAAGGAGGGCAGAGCTGAATGAATCAATGGTACCTGTATGTTGTGCACATCCTTCCCCCTGCCACTCCTGTCATCAAGCCTCAGTTAATTGAGGTATCAAGAGTAACATCAGTCAACTTCTGCCTCCCTCAAGCAATCAGCTGAAGTACTTTTACCTGTGGATGCAACATGCATTGTAATCAACTGGGGGACATTGCAATCATTTGATCTCTCTCTAAAGCAGCCAAGACCAAAGTTCTCTCTCTTCCATACTAGCTCTACTAAGATATTCCTTTCAGCTGGATGAAGGTCAAACATCTACCAATGTTACCACAGGCAACTGGAAGCTTTCAGTGATGTAGAGGTCTGCATTCAGCACAGAGATTGGTGAATTCTCTGTCTCTATGCCAAGTGTGTACATTTTAGCCAGCAACCTTTTCCAAAGGGACCAGTGACTCTGAGCATTCAGCTTCAGACACCGTGTAAGAGCCTGATTTTCAAAGGGTGGGTGCTCTCAACTTTGAAAACCCTTTAATGTGTCAATTTGAGTAACTCAATTTTGTTTAGATACTCAAAAATCGTAGTCACTTTAGAAAATCTTGGCAATGGTGGCTTGTTTGTGATTATGAATTTGCTACACTACGTTCAGGCATTAGTGCCTGGACACAGAGGAACTTCGGTGTCATAACACTGAGTGTTATGACACCGAACTTGTAGGCACACTGGAAAAATCACTGGAACTTATGAACCCTGGGTTAGGCAACTAGATTCCCTGTATAATTCATGGGAAGATAAGCACTTGAGAATTGGAGCCACAAAAGCCAGCATGCTAGCCAATGGGAGGTTCTGACAGGAGGGGTGTGTCCTAAGCCCTGGCCCTCTCACAGAGTTCAGTGCCTAAGTCGAGGCTACAGGAAGACACCTATCTCTGCTTGCAACCCACAGTTGGGAATCCACCTTGCCTGGAGTCAGGCACCTAAGGGTATGTCAGCTCAGGATAGTAAATCCAGGCTCGGATTCAGGTTTAAACTCAAAGCCCCCTGATGTCCACACACAGTTCTTTCTGACTCAGGCCTGTGGACCCACCCTGGGGTTTGGTTCCAAGCCAGAGTCCTGCTAGGACTCAGGTCCAAGCCCAGTCATTTTGCCCAGCTCAAGCTTAGGTCACCAGAGTCCTGCCCAGAGAATCCACCAACGCTATCCCACAATCCCCTAGGCTGGTGTTTCCCAGCCCTTCTTTCCCAAAACATCTCACTTGATTCCCGGGAACTGGAAGCGACCTCCTGGTTCAAATAGAGCTGTTTGGCATGTAACCCTTGCTCTCCATGCTGACCACACAACTGGAAACACTTAGCACTGTCCCACGTTATCTATGGCCAGCACTGCTAAGAAGCCGTACAGTAACCACCAGGCTAAAGACTAGAAGGGAGGCTGCCATCTCAACCCCTCCCACCAGCCATTAGGCATGCTCTGGGCAGACCCACCAGATCATGCCCTGCAAGTGAGATAAATAGTGGAATGCCTATCTGCACCCGATTTGAAGATCATGCTGGGCTTAGGTATAAGATAGGCATCCGGGCACCTGCCTGATGCAGCAGTGCACATGCTCAGAGGCAGAAGCTTTAAGCATTTAAGAAACTTTTACAGTAAAGGTTTAAGCACCAAGTGAGCTTAGGGGCAGCTGAGCGAGGGATCACAATAGTGCCTAAATCTAGGGCTTAGATGCCTAAATTCCTTTGTGAAGCTGGGCCTATGGCAGTAGCTCTGAACCTTTCCAGACACTATTTGTGCCTCTTTCAGGAGTCTGATTTGTCTTGTGTATCCCCAAGTTTGACCTCACTTGAAAACTACTTGCTTACAAAATCAGATAGAAAAATACAAAACGTGTCACAGCACACTATTACTGAAACATTGCTTACTTTCTCACTTTTGCCATGGAATATAAATAATTGTACTCCATTTCAGTGTATAGTATAGAGAGTAGTATAAACAAGACATTGTCTATATGAAATTTTAGTTTGCACTGACTGCACCAGTGCTTTTTATGTAGCCTGTTGTAAAACTAGGCAAATACCTAGATGAGTTGATGTACCACCAACATCCCCCCGAAAGACCTCTGTGTACCCCCAGGAGTACATCTGCCTGTGGTTGTGAGCCACTAGCCTATGGGACCAAAGCATGGATGTGGCTAGGTTTCTGAAGTACTCAGTCTTCCAGTATTGTTTAAGTTTTCTTTTTAATTGAATTTTCAATCCACAACAAAGGCAACTCCAGGAAGAACCTTAACGTTGACAGAAAGCGACAGTATCTTGGCAGTGCACTTGATTTGCAGCCTCACAGCTGCCAGTTCTCTATTTGAAATTAATTAATATAGACAATAAAGAGGAAGTAGAGCCAGGCCTTTAGTCTGCATTGAAATGCACTGCACTTCAGGAATTGTTTGGAGGGACAGAAGGGGAGGTAGGGAGATACTTTTCCTCTAGAGAATAAAAATGTCCTTCAGGAGGGACAGTTGGCATAAACCATACTTCATCATGCTGAGAGCTTAACATCTCACGGGGTAAAGCAGGATCATAACTTAAATCTGAGACCGCTAATGAGCCCCTTGTGCTGTGGAAAGGACCATTGGCCATTTAGTGAGTGGTACTCATCTCTCTTAGTATTGAAACATTCACCAGTCTGGGTTTAGGCTATAATGAGGCTATTATCTTTCATATGGTATCAAAAACTGAGGCTCAGTTTTGTCTGAGAAAGGGTATTGACCCTGGTGTCCTGGTTTAATTCTACTTCAGGCAATTACATTCTGCTTCCTTAAGTTTCCTTCCAGTTTGTTAGATACAAGAATCTTCTTTGTGTCCTACCTTAAGTTTTTGTATAGCATTACTGGGGGCTGTCTTCCACTCTAGCAGCAGCTTCAATTCACACATTCTTCAAGTGTCAGAGGGATAGCCATGTTAGTCTGGATCTGTAAAAGCAGCAAAGAGTCCTGTGGCACCTTATAGACTAACAGACGTATTGGAGCATGAGCTTTCGTGGGTGAATACCCACTTAGTCGGATGCATTCTTCAAGTACTTCACAATGAATGGCCCTAAATCTTAGTTCTTATTTCTACCTGATACAGATCTTTAATCTCTTATTAAAATCAGGCATACAAGACACATTACCATGATTACAATATTGATGTCAAATAAGGCACACTCCTTTAACTGTATGTCCACAGCATGAGAATTAGGTTACTGTACTAGTCACCTTAAAATAGTAAAACTTTCCATCCATTTTACTTTCAAACAGTAAAACGGAAGTCGTATGTTCCTTGGGGACCCGTCTCTTCTGTGAAAAGCCACACAGTGGTTCTTAAATATGTCCTATAAACACTGGTAACTTACAGTGTGATCATTTTGCATTAGGCAAGATGCAGGTGAGACACAAGGACTCAAATATTATCTGGTCACTAAAATGAATGGATTTTCCACTATGTACAACCTGGGTCGAGCCACAGAAATCTCTTGCCGTCTTGCAGCACCAATGAGAAGGTCAATGGACATTCATGATCTGGGCTATGATGGGGGCTGTCATTTATTGTATGTTTGTATAGAGCCCAACACAGCTGGGCTCTGATGCAGTTGAGGCCTCCAGGTGCTACCACAGTATGAACAATGAAGCTACACTATAGCCTGACAAATTCACTGCAGGCCAAGAGTTAAGCAGGAGAGAAGAAAGGAAGTGGAGGCAAACTGGCAAAGAGGGGAGAGGAAACAGAGTTTCCGCAGCATCCTCAAACAGTTTTCCGCTCATTGGAAGCCAGGAAATATTTACTGAATAACAGCTCAGCTCTGGCTAAGTATAGTATGTAAATCTGAAAACAGCACTTCTTAAAGAGTGCATTATTCAGGGGACAGTTCGGGTCACACCAGAGAGTCTATATGATTCAGGAGTCTAGTACATGCCAAGAACTGTGCATGCTCTGTTCCCAGGACATTCAGGGTATGCCACACTGCAATAAAATACCTGCGGCCTGGCATCTCAGATCCTAGGCCAGCTGACTCAGACTCATGGGGCTATAAGATTGCTACGTAGACACTGGATTCTGCCTAGAGGCTGGGGCCCTAAGACCCCATGATGGGGGAGGGTCTCAAAAACTGGGCTCCAGCCAAAGCCTGAACCTCTACACTGCAATTTTATAGCCCCACAGCCTGAGTCAGCTGACTCAAGCCAGCTGCCGCCATGTCGTGGGTCTTTTATTGCTGGGTAGAGGTACCATTATTAACTCACAACAAGGGCTCAGCACCTCACACGCTTCGCATCTCAGCACTTAACCAGCGACATATGCCCTTAGCTGAAATTTGGCATATTTGAATGGGACAAATGAAAAGCTTTTGTCACAAGCTAGGGGGTGGAAGGGGAGGAAGTTAACTTAAAAAACAAAACAAAACAAAAAAAAAACCAACTTTTCCTGCACTTTGTGCAGGTGCCATTAAACAGCTGGGTTATTCCTGAAGGATCTGTGAGGATTCCCCCACTCTCGTTCTCCCACCCCTCAGCTAGAATAATCTCAGGCTGAGGAAGACAGCTAATCAGGTTCCCTCTTTATAGTCAACCACTATTACTTCCACAGTATACCTCTTTTGCCAATATTTATTGCCTCTAGGCTGCAGCCACTGCCACCAGATGAGGGAAAAGACGGTTACTCACCTTTGTAACTGTTGTTCTTCGAGATGTGTTGCTCATATCCATTCCAGTTAGGTGTGTGCGCCGCGCGTGCACATTCGTCGGAAAACTTTTACCCTAGCAACTCAGTGGGCCGGCAGGTCGCCCCCTAGAGTGGCGCCATCATGGCGCTTGATATATACCCCTGCCGGCCCACCCGCTCCTCAGTTCCTTCTTGCCGGCTACTCCGACAGTGGGGAAGGAGGGCGGGTGTGGAATGGATATGAGCAACACATCTCGAAGAACAACAGTTACAAAGGTGAGTAACCGTCTTTTCTTCTTCGAGTGATTGCTCATATCCATTCCAGTTAGGTGAATCCCAAGCCTTACGTAGGCGGTGGGGTCGGAGTGAAATGTGGCAGAATGAAAACTGCTGAGCCAGAGGCTACAGCATCTCTTGACTGTTGAACCAGGGCATACTGCGAAGCAAAGGTATGGACCGAGGACCAATGGAGCTGCGCGACAGATCTCGTGGGTAGGAACACGAGCCAGCAAGGCGGCAGATGAAGCCTGAGCCCTGGTAGAATGTACGATGATGTGGCTTGGGGAAATATGAGCCAAATCATAACAAGTGCGGATGTACGCCATCACCCAAGATGAGATCCTCCGAGAGGAAAACAAGCAAGCCCTCCCTTTGGCCCGCTACCGTGACAGAGCTGGGGCACCTTACGAAATGGTTCTGTCAGCGCAATATAAATGCGAGCACTCCACAGATGTCCAAGGAGTGCAATGGTTGTGCCCATTGCGTTGAGCTGTGGGTAACATGAAAGGCCGAATCCACCTTAGGGAGGAAAGCCGGGTGCGGTCATAACTGCACCTTGTCTTTGTGAAACCTAGTGTACGGCGGAACCACCGTAAGAGCTCTGAGCTCGGAGACCCGTCTGGCCGATGTAACAGCTGCGAGGAAAGTTGTCGTCCAAGACAGGTATAGCAGAGGGCCGGTCGTGAACGGCTCGAATGGGGGAGACATAAGTCTGGTTAAAACTAGGTTGAGGTCCCAGGTTGAGGCTGGGCGGCGCACCCGAGGGTGCAAGCACTCCAAGCCCTTGAGGGACCTCGAACCCATAGAGTGTGAGAACACGGAACGTCCACCTTAGCCTGGCTGGAAGGTAGAGATGGCTGCTGAGTGTATCCTCAGCGATGATACCACCAGGTCCTGCCGCTGAAGGCCAGAGGCAGGCCAAATAGAGGGGATCGAGACCCCAGCAGGAGCAAGATCGAGCGTATTGCAGCTGTAGAAGAAACGCTTCCACCCGGCCCGGTACGTTGACCAGGTGGAAGACTTCCTGTCACCCCGGCTCAGTTATGCAGCAGCCACACCGTGAGGCGAAGAGGCTGCAGGTCTGGGTGACGAAGCCTGTCGTTGCCCTGAGTGATGAGGTCTGGGTAAGGTGGCAGGGTAATTGGGTCGGTTATTGACAGGCCGAGCAACGTGGTATATCAGTGCTGCCTGGACCACTCTGGAGTGATCATGATGATGCGCGCTCTGCCCCTGCGGAGTTTGAGCAGGACCTAATGAACCAGTGGGAAGAGTGGGAAGGTATAACGGAGTTGGTCTTTCCACGGCATCAGGAATGCGTCCAAGATCGATCCCGAGGAGAGACCTTGGAAGGAGCAGAACATCTGGCATTTTCTGCTCTCGCGGTGAGCGAACAGGTCTATGTGAGGAAACATCTCCACTTCTGGAAAGCAGAACGCCTCACATGGGGCAGAGTGATCACTGGTAAGACAGGAAAGACCTGCTGAGTCAAAGCGCCAAGACGTTCCGAACACCTGGGAGAAAGGACGTCACCAGCTCCATCGAGTGGGCCATGCAAAAGTCCCGGAAATGGATGGCCTCCTGACAAAAGGGGGGAGGACCATGTCCCTCCCTGGTTATTTATGAAGCACATGGCCGTTGTGTTGGATGTAAACACCGAGATACCACGGCCTCGCAGCCGCCGCTGGAACCCCTGGCACGCCAGGCGGACTACTCTCATTTTTGGGGCATTGATGTGGAATGCCAGCTCCCGAGAAGACCAAAGGCCTTAAGCTCGGAGGTGACCATGAGCACTCGAGCAGAGAGATGACGCGTCCGTCGTCAGGGGCAGTGAGGGCTGGGGCGGATGGAACCGCATCCCTGCCCACACCAGGGAGGGAGTTAGCCACCACTCTAGGGAGCCGAAGGTGCTCGAGGGAACGGTGACTACCATGACCATTGGCTCCCTGTCCGGGTGGTACGCCGAGGTGAGCCGGACTTGGAGAGGACGGAGGCGGAGCTTGGCGTGTTTGGTTACAAACTTGCGGGCAGCCATGGACCCAAGAGACTGAGACAAGTACGAGCCGAGGTCGTTGGGAAAGCCTGCAGACTTCAGATGATTGTTGCCATCGCCTAAAACCACAGTTGTAATAAGCAGGCTCCGGCTAGGTAGGAGACCAGGATAGCCCCTAGGAAGTCCAACCTCTGCGTGGGAACCAGAGTGGATTGCTCTATAGTAATCATCAGGCCTTGACCTGTGAATAAGACCGTGACGATGCCCACGCGCTGAGTGGTTTGTGTCTCAGAGTCTCCTCGGATAAGCGAATCGTCCAGATACGGAAAAACGCATATCCGACATCAGCGAAGGTAGGCGGCGACTATGGCCGTAAACCAGAAGTACTGACAGTTGGCTAGAAAGCGAAGGTATCTCCTGTGCGTAGGGAAGATGGCGTTGCGAAAGGACGCGTCCTTCATATCAAGGGCGGCATAGTAGCCCCCAGGAAGCAAGGATGGAATAATGGTTCCCAGGGATACCGTGCGGAACTTCAACCTTATCCTAAACCGGTTGAGTCCGTGCAGGACTAGGAAGGTCTGAGACCCCCATTCGAGTGGGGGACTAGGGCATAACGGGAGTAAACCCCCTTGCCCCTTTCGTCAGTCGGCGTCTGCACCTCTTGTACGAGGAATTGCTCGTGAGAGGGGTCCCTGAAGGGGGACAGGGCTGGAACAAATTAGAGGTGGTACCTATGCTCCACCGTGCGCAGGACCCAGCGATCTGAAATTAACTGGGGCCACGCCAGGAGAAAGCGGGATTGGGATCCCTGCCTGTGACTGGTACACCGCCCTCAGGCGCACCTTGGAAGGTTCGTCTTTGGTCCCAGTGGTAATTGCGAGGGACCTTGACCTTGGCTCTCTAAGGGTCCTGACGTTCGTCTGCGACCACCTTGGCCTCGCCGTCTGCCAAAGTCCTGTCTCTGGCTAGGCACAGAGTATGGCGGCTGGGGACAGAAAGGCCTGCGTTTGGTCGCTGGCATATGCATGCTGAGAGAGCGCATTAGGACCCTATTGTCCATCAGGCTTCGCAGCCTGGGGCTGTCTTTGCCGCGAAGAGGCCTTTACCAACAAAGGGTAAATCCTGAATGGCATACTGCAGCTCCATCCGGAGGTTTGAAACCTGAAGCCATGAGATGCACCTCATGGCGACACCAAAGGCCAGAGTCCTGGCTGCAGAGTCTGCTGCGTCCAACGAGGCTTGGAGGGACGCTCTGGGTACCTTTTTCCCCCGTCCTCCAAGACGGCAGCGAACTCTTGGAGGGAGTTTTGAGGGAGAAACTCCATAAACTAAACTACATTCACCCAGGTGCTATAATTATAGCAGCTAAGCAAGGCTTGTTGCTTTGCTACCCAGAGCAGCAGGGCCTCTGCAGAGTACACCTGGCGGCCAAGCAGGTTCATTCGCCAAGCCTCTTTCGGTTTCGGGGCTGGCGCCCGCTGGCCATCATATCAGAATCGTGGCCCTGAGCATAAGATCTGCGCATGTGGGATGACACGGATGCGTGTCTGGATGGCCATGGAGGTGCTAAAAGAAGGCACAGGCAGAGTCTCTGACTCTATCGGACCTTGCCCAACTCGGCACCGGGGACCGACACCGGGAGGCGTACCGGTACCTGGAACGAGATCCAGACCCGCAACCAGAACGGTGCCGGGAGGTCGACCGAGATCTCGAGGCTCGGGGAGAGGCTACAGGAGTCAAGGTACCTGTCGCGGTGCCGGGAGTCGGAACGGTGCCGATAGTGGGTCGGCGAACGGGATACCGACCGGTGCAGCGAGTGCGACCAGTACCGATGAGGAAAACAGCACCGGGACTGCCAGTGGTGTCGGGCGTGCCGACAGGACCTGGAGTGTCTGTGGGACCGTGATCATGAACGGTGCCGCTCTGCTGTGCTGACAGAGGACGGTCACATGAAGAGACTGTATTACCCGCACCGGCGGTGCCGGGGTCAGGCAGCATCGACTCTGTCATGGCAATGAGATCCCTCGCCGTTGGTGATGTCTCCGGCGTGGAGGGAACAGCAGGCTCAACCACAGTGCATACTGGGGAGCTGTTAGGCACCGGATTCGACGGCCCTCGTGGGACCAAAAACGATGGTACCGAGGTCGTCAGAGCTTCGGTAGGTGTCGGTGCCGGGCGATCCGAGTTAGATGAGCTGTCTGGCTGCGGTGCCGTCGGCACGGAAGCAGCAGGAGCAATAAGCTCAACCACGGCGCATGCCGGGGAGCCGTCAGGCACCGGATTCGACGGCCCTTGTGGGACTGGAATCGACGGTGCCGACGTTGTCGGTGCCTCAGAGGTGTCGGTGCCGGGCAATCCGACTTAGACGAGCTCTTTGGCTGCGGTGCCGTTGGCACGGAAGCAGCAGGAGCAGTAGCTCAACCACGGCGCGTGCCGGGGAGCCATCAGGCACCGGATTCTACGGCCCTTGTGGGACCGGGATCGACGGTGCCGACTTCGTCGGTGCCTCAGCAGGTGTCGGTGCCGGGCGATCCGACTTAGACAAGCTCTCTGGCTGCGGTGCCGTTGGCACGGAAGCAGCAGGAGCAGTAGCTCAACCACGGCGCATGCCGCGGAGCCATCAGGCACCGGATTCTACGGCCCTTGTGGGACCGGGATCGACGGTGCCGACGTCGTCGGTGCCTCAGCAGGTGTCGGTGCCGGGCGATCCGACTTAGACGAGCTCTCTGGCTGCGGTGCAGTTGGCACGGAAGCAGCAGGAGCAATAAGCTCAACCACGGCGCGTGCCGGGGAGCGGTCAGGCACCGGATTCGACGGCCCTTGTGGGACTGGAATCGACGGTGCCGATGTCATCGGTGCCTCTGCAGGTGTCGGTGCCGGGCAATCCAACTAGATGATCTCTCTGGCTGCGATGCAGGTGGCACGGAAGCAGCAGGAGCAGGGGGCTCAACCACGGCGCGTGCCGGGGAGCCGTCAGGCACCAGCAGGAATCGTAGGCTTTCTCGACCTCGGAGGAAGGGAGCGGTGCCGAGTCGACTTTGGTGCCGGCGACGGCCGGTGCCGAAAGGCCTTGGCAGTACCAGCGGGGTCCGGTGCCGAGGAGGCATTTCTGCCAGCCGCTTGATCATCGCTCGGCGCCAAAGGTGGAGGGGTAAGTGAAAGTCCCGCTCCTTTTTGTTCTCGGCTTAAAAGCCTTGCAAATGGGGCACTTAGCTGTCAAGTGTGATTCCCTGAGGCACTTCAAACAGGAGTCGTGTGGATCTCCCTTCGGCATCGGCTTCTGGCAGGCCGAGCCCATTTTAAAGCCCGGTGAGCCGTGCATGGGCTCCGGCACCGGGTTCATGGAAGGGGCTACTTCCTGAACCCCGCTAACAATTACTAAACTAACTATGTTAGCAAAGAAAAAACGTATAACTATACAAATATATATATAAAAGGATTATAACTGCATAACTATATACGAGAACTACGAGTAGCTAGGGAAGTGGAGGTTAGCTAAGCCGCGCTCCACTGTTCCAAAGACCGACACGGGCGGTAAGAAGGAACTGAGGAGCGGGTGGGCCGGCAGGGGTATATATCAAGCGCCATGATGGCGCCACTCCAGGGGGCGACCTGCCGGCCCACTGAGTTGCTAGGGTAAAAGTTTTCCGATGAATGTGCACGCGCGGCGCACACACCTAACTGGGATGGATATGAGCAATCACTCGAAGAAGAAGAAGTGGTGTTAGTTGGACTGCAGTAATGTCTAGAGGTCTCTATTGAGATCAAGACCCCGCATTGTGCTAGGCACTATGCAGATACATAGTAAGATCCCTGAGTTAATAATCTAGTACAGGAAAAAAATATTACCCCTATTCTACGGATGGGGAAATACTGAACCAGAAGTTTCCCCTGGCCACGGAGCAAGTAAAAGAACAAAAGCTAGGGGCCCACGTGAGAAAAAGCATGGCCAGTCACTTCCCTACAGGCACAATCTTTTTACCTTCTCCATATTAACCTCCATAAAAGCAATCATTGTGGGTTAGTTATTATGAGCCTGATTTTTCAGAGGAGCCAGCACTCAAGGCACTCATTGATTTCAACTGGAACTTCTGGGGCCTAACTCATCCCTGGTTTAGGTCTACTGACTGCAGTGCAGAGATTTCTGGGATAAGTTTGGCCCCTAGAATTCAGAAGCTCTGGAAGGCAGGCACTATTTTCCAGGCCTGCTGAAAACTCATTTACAGGGCCACAAAGCCTTGGGCTACTGCTACATGAAAAACCTTTGCTGCAGTCAGTCAGTCAGTCTAATTACCATGAACACAAAGTCATACCCAGAAAAAAAAAGTCCCTTAAGATGAAAAAGGACAATCTTTGCCTATGCTCTGATGTCTAAATTGGCCCAGTCAGCAAATAAATAATAAAATAAAGCAAAGCCTGAGTCAGAAAGTGAGGACCCAGCAGAGAACTTTATCCAAGTTTGTAGGCACTTGGGTCCAGTCTATTGGCTTGGGCCCCACCTCTCAAAATTCAAAACCATCTTGAATAAGCTTACTTGCCAGTTAAAGATTTCGGCAACCCAAACGGAGCCTGTACCTTGAAGCAGTCGCCTAGCAGAGATGCCCCAAAACACTTCAAACACCAGCCACATTTCAACTGCTTTGTTGGTTCATTACAAGCTCAAAGCTCATCCCAGGTTTGTCAAAAGATTCACTGGGATTATGATGGGACCTGAGGCTAGTGTGCAAGTCTGCATCGAAGCATGAGAGAACCTGCCTAGGTTTCCAACCAGGTCAAACACTACATTTGTAGCAAAGTTCCACTTGAATTTTGGAGTATGCCCAAATCTGAAATGCCAGCTGGCAAACCCACACGGACTGAACCCAGAGGAAATGTTTGCACAAACCAGGATGTGTTGAAACTATCCAAGTCTACTTATGTCTATCCTACACCTCTCAAAAAGGTAAGAAGTTTTTCCCTTTAATCAACTAGAAACGGTTTACTGAAAAGTGCATCATTTACTCACCAGAGGCCAGATTTTCTCTGCTTATGCTGAAAATGTGGACAGAAAAGCCTAAACAAGCTAGTATCAACCAGCCTCTTGGAAGAGGTGGAATAGCAGCACTTGATAGAATTCCTAGCTCCACCCAGGAGTCCCTACACTAGATCTCCATGGCAGATAGACTTCATGAGAATTCCAGGGCAGCAGGGAGCACCTGCTGTCCATTATGTTCTCCATTCAATCAGGTTTGAAGGCTGTTTGAACTTAAGCAGGATTAACATGCACAGAGAACCCTCTACAGCTGCCCCTCTGCAACCCCAGGCAGAATCAGCCACTGACAGCAGCACATCTCCTTTCAGATCTCCGTGCTCCTCTCCTTTAGAAGCCATGTTACCAAGAGGAGAGGAGGCCAACAGAATGGCTGTGTGGAAGTACAGGCTCTCTGTGTATCTTAGGAAATCCATCAATTTAGGTACTGAACACACTTGCCTGTTCTAATGGTAATGATACCGAGCACTCATACAGTACTTTTCCTCCATTGAATGAAATGTGCTTTACAAAGATAAGTAGGAGTTTTCAGTTTGCTAGATGGGGAAACTGAGGCAGGAGAAGTTAAAGGAAGTGTCCAAGGGCAGATAGCAATTGAGTGGCAGAGTTCAGAAAGGAAAGTCGGCCTCCTGACTCCAAGCCCAGTGCCCTATCCACCGCACTAGGTAGAAGTTCCTTCACTTTCATATGGCACTGCTTCTGGTCCATCCTATCTCATCTCCTGCATCCCCTGTGCAATCAGCTCATAAAGGTCCACATTTCTACAGTTGGTCAGTAGCTGTGCCTGCACAGCCTCTTCTCCCCACAGGCCCAGGAGATCCAATATCTCCCATCCACTCCAAGACAGAGCACGTGTGGAGCTTGTAGCCAGCATGGTCAGCTGAGCAGTTGCACCCAACAATGGAGAGCTGCTAGGTGTGCTCGTCAAGCTGGGAAATCAGGAAAAGTCACTTCAAAAGTTTGCAGGGCTTTAAAGGGGAGGGGAACTTCGAATCGCTGTGACCACTGAGTAGTGAAGTTCAAAACTGTGACCAGAGCAGTCAGTGTCAGGAATTGTGGGATAGCTGCTGGAGGACTGTCAGGGTCAACGTAAGTAATGGAGTGCCTACACACCCACTGCATTGACCTCAGTACATGAACCATGGTTCAATGACACTCATAGAGCTAGTGTTACTATGTTGGCATAAACAGACAAATTTAAGTGCACAGACATACATCTAGATCAATGCATAGCAGCTTACAATGACCTAACTTTGTAGGGTAGCCCCAGCCACCTTTACTAATCCTATTCTGTCTGCTTCTTTGTACTCCCCATGCACCCTATCCCCCACTGGTCCTCTCCCACATTGTGTGCTGTTAATTACTTCCATTGCTATTGCCAGCCCAGGTAGAATCTATTTAATTGCAGACAGCTGGTGGCTAACTGAAGCAGTCTGAAGCAAAGAATGAGAAAAAAAAATCAGGCCTTAATAGAAGAACCTTGTTTCCCCAGCTTAACCTCCCTTCTCCCCTTACTTCTAAGTACACTGGGCAAAATTAGCCATGTATAGGAAGTGCCACTAGCTGAGATGCAGAGGGCACACAGAAAATTCTAGGTAGCACTTTTTCCTGAGTTATCACCAACTGGTCCTAATGCCAAGCAATTCTTTAAAAAAAATTACTTACATGCCATGTGCAGTTAGAGGACTTAGGTGCCAACCCTGCAAAGAGCTTTGCATAGTTCTGCAATGAGCTCATACAGAGTCCCATTGTCTTCACTGGTTCTCTGTGCAGGGGGGTCTACCTGTCTAGATCATAATGCAAGGACAGGGCCTTATATTACAAGTATTATGAGATTCAATTCATATATTTTAAGGGGATGTTGCCAAGTTAAGCAGAAGGGCTTTCTAAAAGTGTTTAATACTTTTAGAGTATGAACAAATCAATTTTTAAAAAATTGTTTCAGACCTTTCACAACGTTAGCAACTCATAATTTTTTTTGTGAGCGAGAGATTTCAGATGGGGCTGGAGCTCATTTTGTGATTACTACACAAAAAGCTTCAGCCCCCTCACAAAGTTCAGCCTGGCCAGAAGCCATCAGTCTCTCTCTCTCCTCCTCTTGCTGTTCCCATTGAAGAGCTCAGCAATTCCTCCACCTCCCATCTGGGGAGCGACAGGGTCAGGCTGGTGCCTCTGCTTCTCTGCAGCACCTGGCAAAGGAGAAGAGAGAGTTGAAGAGACCGTAGAGTTGCCCCCCAGCTAGGGAGGGAGGTGAGGAGACCCTGCTGCAGCCTTCCAAGCCTGGGAGAAAGGAGTGAAGAACCCAGAAGGAGCAGAAGTGAGGCTGGAGAGCTGAATTGATGGGGGCTGGAGGACAGGATTAATTACTGCCCATTCCCTGTCCAGAGGTGGGGGTGAGAACTCCTGCAGTAGAGGCCAACCTCACCCTACCCAATGAATTTGGGAGAGAGGCCAACGCTAAATTGTCTCTCACACATGCTGAGGGTGGGCAGCTAAAAAAAAAATGGAGACACCAAAACTGTTTAAAAATCTCATGATTTTGGGGTGTCCTCTTCCTGATTTTTTAATTGCTTTAAGTTGGCAATATTGTTTTCATTGTGTATTGTTTACTTTTCTTCTATTTTATTAAGTTTGAACAATGAAACTAAACTGATCAATTTCACTTCCTGGTTCTCCTGCTCTAGCAGTGTGGTGGTAGCATTTCTGGAGAATTAAAGTTTTGGTTGAGTGCCTTTAAATACAGAATCTGACATGAAGAGATTTATTTAATATCTCTCTGGGATTTATACCTAAATGAGAGCTGGCAGCACGCCCTTTAAACATGCTAATTTCATCTTGGGTTTTCTGGTTTTACGTGTAATATATTCTCACCTGAGTTGATGGAGGGGTCATCTTTTGGATAAGAGACAAAAATCAAGATCCTGATCACTTTAATGACTTCAAGACATCATGGGTAGATCTACTGCAGTAAGACACCCAGGGCTGGCCTGGGCCAGCTGACTTGGGCTCAGGCTGAGAGGCTGTAATTGCAGTGTAGACATCTTGGCTCAGGGTGGAGCCCAATTTCTGGGACCATTTCCCCCCATCACTGGATCCCTAAGTCTGAATGTTTATACTGAAGTTTTATAATCTTGTAGCCGGAGCTCAAGTCAGCTGCCCTGTAGATACACTCCATGATATTTTATACAAGATCCAGGGGGTTCTGGCCAAAGTTCTGTGGTTTTAACTGGATGCGGCGCACTTCATTTCTTGACCTAAACTGCTGTGCCTTGTTTGCTGTCAGCTTTTACAAAACCACTGCATCCTTTCATCCCAGGGAAGGCTGCTTTTCAGTGACTGGCATTGGGCAAAACTTACAAAGCACTAGATGCTTTGTGAATATAACAATCAAGATATAGGCATACTACATTGGCCTGTATCATTTAGAGACTTAATCAATGCAGAATTTTTCCAACATACTTCATAGTACAAAACTTTCTGCCAACCAGTGACCTGAGATTCCCCTCGAGATGCTTTACAGTAGACTGTTAATACACGTCACAGAAAGCATTTAGTTTTACAGATCTGTATTGGTTGCTAAGCATTCCTATACCTGTGATTTCTTCAGTGCCATATATATATGACACTAAGCTGATGGGCCATGGCCTTTTTTTTTTTTTTATTTAAATAAACCCATTTCCCACATGCAGTGCTTAAACCATGCTGCCAGGAACTGAAATATTAATAGGTAGAACTTCCTGGAATGATTTTAGTGTCACTGCTAGAAACCAAAACAATTAACAAGCTATGCGGTAATAATCGTGAACGGTTCAGTTACTTTAAAAAAGTTTCTTCACAGTTGTTAGCGAATGAAGAACATAAGATTATGCTGTGGACCCACTATATTACCTTAAGGCCCTGATTCTGCAAACATTTGCACAAGTGCTTAACTTGTAAAGTCCTGGGACTGGTCACAGTAGCAAGTGATTTCAGGATTTGGGTTCAAATTCACCAGATTACAGATTTTGAATTAAGGGTTAGAAAGTGAAATCTGGTACATTTTAAATCTGTTTTTGGGTGCGCAGCACCTTGCAGGACTAGGTCCACTTACTTGCTAAATACATGAGCTACCAAAGCTTGTCCCACTTTAAGTTTACCATTCTCTCTTGCTCAGAGTAGGGTCAGCTGTATTATAAAACCCATTGCTAGTGGTACGACTTAAAAAAAAAAAAACCTCTTAGCAGAAGCTAAGCTTTTTTTATTATTATAATAATGCCATGTTTGGTTTGTGCAACTGTCAAATAGCTGCATCTGCTTCAGCACAATGCACCCAAGAACAGGAGTGCTGGAACAACTTGTCTAGGGGGTGCTGACAGCCATTGAACCAAACTGCAAACCCTGTGTATGGTGAAACCCACTACTCATAGATTCTAGGGTCAGAAGGGACCAATGTGATCATCTAATCCAACCCCCTGCACAAAGCAGGCCACAGAACCCTACCCATCCACTTCTATAACAAACCCCTAACCTATGTCCGAGTTATTGAAATCTTCAGATTGTGGTTTGAAGACCTCAAGCTGCAGAGAATCCACCAGCAAGTGACCCACGCCGCATGCTGCAGAGGAAGGCGAAAAACCTCCAGGGCCTCTGCCAATCTGCCCCGGAGGAAAATTCCTTCCCGACCCCAAATATGGCGATCAGCTAAACCCTGAGCATGTGGGCAAGACTCACCAGCCAGCACTCAGAAAAGAATTCTCTGCAGTAACTCAGATCCCATCCCATCCAGCATCCCATCATCGACCACTGGGCATACTTATCTGCTGATAATCAAAGATCAGTTGCCAAAATTAGGCTATCCCATCATACCATCCCTTCTATAAACTTATCAAGCTTAGTCTTAAAGCCAGATATGTCTTTTGCCCCCACTACTCCCCTTGGAAGGCTGTTCCAGAACTTCACTCCTCTAATGGTTAGAAACCTTCGTCTAATTTCAAGTCTAAACTTCCTAGTGTCCAGTTTATACCCATTTGTTCTTGTATCTACATTGGTACTAAACTTAAATAATTCAAGCCAGGGGGTGCAGTAGCACCCCTAGTTCCAGCCCCATAGAGGGAGGGATAGCTCAGTGGTTTGAGCATTGGCCTGTTAAACCCAGGGTTGTGAGATCAATCCTTGAGGGGGTCATTGAGGGATCTGGGGCAAAAATCTGTCTGGAGATTGGTCCTGTTTTGAGCAGGGGGTTGGACTAGATGACCTCCTGAGGTCCCTTTCCCACCCTAATATTCCATGATTCTATTCTATACCTAAGGAATGTCTTTATTTTCACCATAAGCAAACACCTTGTCATCTTTATTGCTTGCACAAATGGTTCAGCAACCTTCAAGAAAAGGGACCATACAATTGAGAATAAAATTTAAACTTTCAAATGTAGTCTGCTCCACTAAACTGTTTGCGCGCGCAGAGGAGGAGTGCCCCAAGGTAAGTTGTATTGCAGAACCAAAGCCTATACCCAGATAGCTGTCTGGATTTGGATCCCCTTTATTCACATTGAATAGTGCCTTACTCCCCAAGTGGGCCCACTGAAGCCAATGCGAGTAAGGTGCTCCTCAACATGAGTAGGGGTGGTAGAATCAGGACCTGAACGTGCACTAGTTTGCCTTACATGCAGATTATTCAACAGAGAAGAATCAGGCTCTTAACGATTGTGGGGTTTGGTTCTAATCATTTTTTTTCCTCCTCCCCTTACCCTTTTCTTCACAATCTTGTCAAGTTCTTCTGCCAGCCTTAGCTGGTCCTGTTTATAGTTGTTCTCTTTTTTAATGAATTCAGTGCTCATTAAACAGGCTGGATGGACAAGCCTAAAGAGTCAAGTTTATCCATAGAACAGGCATAGACAACACACACTGTCCCATCAATGTGTCAGCTATGCCCTGGAAGGAACTCCGTGCAATGGGAGTTCAGTCCCCATGTCTCACTTCCTCCTGGTACTTTCCTAAGATTGCCTATTAGTGCCAAATAGGGTGATGGATTTGTGAGATGGACACATGCCTACATGGAACTGGAGTAAGATCCACCCACTCATTTCATATAGGCCACCTTACCTTCTGCTGGCTGTTAAACTTTTAGTTCATAGTTATCGGAGATGGATTTGAACTAGCCACCTAGGGGTAAAAATCTCCTCATGCAAATGCCATTAGCCTGTGAGCCATCCACTCCTCAGTAGCACCGAGGATGGTTATTCTGGAACTGTCACCACTTTTTTTAATGCAGTAACTGACAAACTTCTTCTACACAAGTAAGAAATGATGAAACATAAGTTTGGAAGGGCAGACTTAGAGAACCTATGGAACACATCACCAAACCTCACCTCCTCCTTTCGCCCACATCTCAGTGCTGGGCTCTTCGCCTTATGGGAAGACATGACAACATTTGCACCGTGAGATGGTGATTCTGTCCTGGAGGGACAAAGTCTGAAAAGTGGTGAGTAAAGCTGGATAACCACCATATTTCTTTTGTTTCCGTGAACCAAACTTAAAAAAAGTCATGGTCTGTGTGTGCTGGAATTCATTCAGAAATCTACCAAAAATTGTCTGAATTTCTGGATGAAACAAAGTTGAAAACTTTCATTTCAGGTTGAATAAGATGTTTCATTTATTTGTTGGGAGGTTTCAGACATTTAAGATTGTGGTTTTTGGAATTTCCCTACATTTGACAAAGAAAAAACCCATTTTTTTCCCAGAAAAATGAATCTAGGTGTTTTGGTTTGGAAATGTTGAAACAAGCTGTTCTGTCTTATTTTTATGGGTAAAAGTCTTTGACCAAAACTATTGACCAAAACTGACTCAAGTTTACAAAATAGTTTCAGCTGACCCAAATCTACATTTTTCAGCCAATAGCTTTTGGTTGAAATTTTTCATGCAAACTGTAGCAGTGAGTATCCTTGCACGTGACAGAACCTGACTAGCAATGTCCACGCTGGGGTGGTCAGACTCAAATTGCACTCACTTGAACCATTTGTGTGTGTTTAGGTTCTTACATGGCCCCAGTCATTGTAAAGTTCCCTCCGCCTCACTACACACATCCCCAAAGCAGCTTGGAAGTCAGTTCATTTCACCACACACCGAGTGATTGACAGGTGATTTTACATAGTCCCTTAGCATTTCTGTTGTGCCCAACAGCTGCTAATAACACCAGAAAAAGATGGTGATGATTTACTGCCTGCTTCTGTTGAGACTGGCAGAGCTGCTGAATAACAAAATGCGAAACAAACTAGAGTCTCAGCGAAAATGAAGTTGTGGGCACTCAGATGACTCAAGACTACTTTTAAAGGAATGTACTCCGATATGGCAATAGTCAGCAATACAAAATCTGTAAGATACATACGCTAATGATCTACTCAGATCCAGTACCTGGAAGGTTTTCTGCTGCTAGTCTAAAAAGAATGATTTCCCTCCACTTGGAGTTTTAACCCTGCAGATACCATAAAACAGTGGTTCAATCTGTGGTCTACAAAGCCTTCCCAGGTGGCCTGCTCTCACAATGGCATTGCATCGGCCAGTCTTTAAGCAGTTATGCTTCCTGCTACTTAAACTGCAACCCAGTCCAAGACTCTGCTATGGTTTCCAGAGCTTTTTTTTTGACCAAGCCTCTCCCCACTCACACTGCACCTCCTTTGTCAGTTGTTTTTGGTATAAGTTAAGCAATGATTAAAAATGCAGGAAATAAAATTAGATGAATAGCAAAACTCATAGGAGAACAGACCCCAACTACAAAGAATGGAGACCAGAGTGCCAAGATGCAAGCAATGATGGGAAAGTCAGTAATAATCAGACACCCTAACCCAGGAAATAGAGAGTAAAACCAGGCAGCCACACCCATCTGAATAAAGGGAGATCATTTTTATCTTATCTCCTTAATACTGCCCTGATAATATCATCTTACATTCCCAAACCATGTGGTTATAGCAGAGGTGTGGAACTGGGAAGTTGGATGGGGAAATATCTATGAGAGGATGGAGTGATCCACAATATAGTATATAAATACAAGCATAAGATAAGCAACATCTTGCAGTCACTAAGAAGCCTGCTCTGTGCCAGTGCTACTCAACCTTCACTGAAAGAAGATGCAGAGAGTCATGGCCTGTCCTTCTGCAGTTATTTTGCCTGGGGTGGCATTGCTGTGAAACTGCATCGTTCTGCACTGACAATGCTGTAACAAAACTCTGCAATGAAGCGGAAAGCCATCACACCGGTGTTATCTGGTGACTTTGCAACTTGACAAGGAATTCCCCTCTCTCTTCTCCTGCTGGAAATGAAGTTCCTCTTTTTCTCCACCTGGTCTTGGGCAGGGTGGATGGAATGTTGAACAGGCCCTTTGAGAGGCACAAGTACTGTCTGAAATAACCACAGGCTGGCTATCACTGCTCTATGTTGCTCATACAGGTCTGCCTTAGAAAGAGAGGCCAAGGTGGCACGTGAACCCTCTGGAGAGTTGCAAGAAAAATGAGGCCCTGATACTCATCTCAGTTATACCAATGTAAAAATCAGGAGTAATCCCACTGAAATTGCTCTGGATTTACGCCAGTATAACAGAGATCAGAATCTGGCCTGTGGTCTGGGCATATTCCTATGTTGTCAACAACTCAGGCCTGCCAGTTCCAGGAGTTTGTAAATAGGATTCTGGCCTGGACCAGTCCACACAAGAGATCCACTTCCTGGACACTACAGAGCAAATAAGCGATGGTCACATAAACATCACCCTATACCAGAAACCTACTGACCGCTATACTTACCTACATGCCTCCAGCTTTCATCCAGACCACATGACATAATCCATAGTCTACAGCCAAGCTCTAAAATACAGTTGCATTTGCTCCAATCCCTCAGAGACAAACACCTACAGAATTCTATCAAGCTTTCTTAAAACTACAATATCCACCTGGTGAAGTGAAGAAACAGATTGACAGAGCCAGAAGAGTGCCCAGAAGTCACTGTGACGTTGCACCCCATAATGCTTTATGGAAATATGCTTATGAATGTATATATATATGACACATGGCATATGTAGCAAAAAACATATTCTAGTTATAACATCTCTCTGTAAAGGTTATGATCTACTGAATATATTCATCCTATTTATATGCATGTGTCATTTTTGTATTCAAAGTTATGAATATTGGCTATGTACTTGTAAGCAGAGTCAGGATAAGCTCTACCCTGACATCTGGTGGAAAGAATTTCAGAGAGTGTATTTGCATAGGCACACCTACCCTATCCCAGACTGTCAAGCTGTGGGACTGCTTGGTGACAAATGACTCACCCTCAGTTGGGTGGTACTTGCTAGACAAGGGACATGGGTTCCAAAACCCAGTGAATTGAGAGAGGCTGGGGATAGGTATCTGGGCCTTGTGGAGCCAGAAGCACCAGTTCCACCCTCTCCTCTCTCCACTGTGGAATGTCAGAGTTGATTTTTTTATTCCCTCAAGAATCTAAATACAGGTTACTGAGCTGAACTCACTTTGGGCTAATGGTGCACTAGCACTGGGGCTCCCCTACTAAGAGCTGAGATCACTAAGAGTTGAAATCACTAAAGAGCTGAAATTACTGAGCTGAGAGCACTGAGTACTGTGCTAACTAGTAGGGGAGCCTGAAGCTATACTGTGGAACAGAGCAGCTGGCGGAGTGGAGCAGTTGTGAGGACGGCTGGAGTGGATCACGGGACAGCTGGTGGCAGCGGAGCGGCTGACAGAGCGGAGTAGCTGTGGGACGGGTGGAGCGGCCCACAGAGCGAGCGGAGCCGAGCAGTTTGCAGGGAGAACTGGAGCAGCTCATGGAGCAGAGCAGCTGGTGGAGCGGAGCAGTTTCTGAGGACGGCTGGAGGAGCAGCGTGGAGCGGCTGGTAAAGCGGAGCAGTTCGTGGAGAAGGCGGAAGCAGAACCCATGGAGAGGCAGGGCAGTTGGCCCCGGACCACGTAAGGTGCCCCTTTCTACCCAGGCTGGGGGGAGGGACCTCTACAGATAAACTCTCGAACTCTGGGGTGGCATTGACCAGAGACTTTTGGGTTGTTGGACATTGGGGTGATTGGACTTAAAACCCTAAGGGGAAAAAGGACAGTGCCAAACATACTTGGAGGTGGGTTTTTGTTTATGGTTTGTGTTATAACCCGGTTTGTGGTGTTTCTCCAATGGGATGCCGCATTGATTCCTTCCTTTATTAAAAAGATTTTGCTACACTCAGACTCTGTGCTTGCGAGAGGGGAAGTATTGCCTCCTAGAGGCGCCCAGGGGGGTGTGGTATGTGAATGTCCCAGGTCACTGGGTGGGGGCTCGAGCAGGTTATGCATTGTGTTACTGAAACGGAACCCCTGGATACTGAACCTGGCCCTTGTTGCTGCCAGCTCAGAGGGGCAGAAGGGTTACATACTTCTTTAATTTTGAGTAGCCTCAGTGAAGCAGTTGGTCAGTTTCCTGAGAAAAGACTATTTTCAGTAAGTGCCCAGTCAAACACTTAAGCCAACAATGAACTTGGAGATGCTAGTCCACACCTGAGCTTTCCCAGGAATGTGGCCTGGCTGGTAAGGAACACAGGCATGCATGGATATGTGAGTCCAAAACTCCATCTTGGAGTTGGATTTTGTATAGGAGAGAGGAGGGGGGTCGCCACCCACAAGAGAAAGTCTATTTAAGCCCCTGGGAGACCCTCTCCATTTTGTCTTCAGCTGGCTCAAGAGACAGCCTCTCTACCCCCAAAGGATACCTGAAAAAAACTGGAACAGAGGGCAGTCACCAGACTAGAAGGAGGCTAGTCTGTGAAAGAAGCTTACTGGAACATCTGAGGGTGAGGTTTCATCTGTAATCACTTTCTTACTGTATTAGGAATAGACTTGCGTGTTTTATTTTATTTTGTTTGGTAATTTACTTTGTTCTGTCTGTTACTACTTGGAACCACTTAAATCCTACTTTTTATATTTAATAAAATCACTTTTTACTTATTAATTAACCCAGAGTATATATTAATACGTGGGGGGAGGGGACAGCTGTGCATCTCTATCAGTGTTATAGAGGACGAACAATTTATGAGTTTATCCTGATTAAGCTTTATACAGGGTAAAATGGATTTATTTGGGGTTTGGACCCCATTGGGAACTGGGCATCTGGGTGTTGCAGACAGGAGCACTTCCTAAGCTGTTTTCAGTTAAGCCTGCAGCTTTTGGGGGATGTGGTTCAGACTAGGACCTGCATTTGCACCAGGCTAGCGTGTCTGGCTCAAACAAGGCAAGTTTCTGGAGTTCCAAGCTGCCAGGGAAAATGGGCTCAAAGGCAGTCTCAGCACATCAGGTGGCAGCCCCAAAGGGATTTCTGTGATCCAACCCGTCAGTCACCTACCCCAGGACAGGTCCAACAAAGAAAGTAACAGAATGCCACTTAGCTGTCACCTTCAGCCCCCAACTAAAGCCTCTCCAGCATATCATCAAGGATTTACAACCTATCCTGAAGGACGATCTCTCACTCTCAGACACCTTGGGAGACAAACCAGTCCTCGCTTACAGATAGCCCCTCCAACCAGAAGCAAATCCTCACCAGCACCCACACAACAAAAACACTAACCCAGGAACCTATCCTTGCAACAAACTCCATTGCCAACTCTGTCCACCAATCTATTCAAGGGACACCATCATAGGACCTAATCACATCAGCCACACCATCAGGGGCTCGTTCATCTGCACATCTACCAATGTGATATATGCCATCACATGCCAGCAATGCCCCTCCGCCATGTACATTGGCCAAACCAGTCTCTGCGCAAAAGAATAAATGGACACAAGTCAGACATCAAGAATTATAACATTCAAAAACCAGTCGGAGAACACTTCAGCCTCCCTGGACACTCAATTACAGACCTAAAAGTGGCAATTCAACAAAAAACTTTGAAAAAAACCAGACTCCGAGAAACTGCAGAAGTGGAATTAATTTGCAAACTGGACACCATCAAATTAGGCCTCAATAAAGACTGGGAATGGATGAATCATTAAACAAACTAAAAACTATTTTCCCATGCTAATTTCCCCCCCTACTGTTACTCTTACCTTCTTGTCAACTGTTTGAAATGGGTCATCCTGATTACCACTACAAGTGATTTTTCCCTCCTGGTGTTAATAGCACACTTTAATTGATTTGACTCCGAATTGTTAAGGCAACCCCCATCTTTTCATGTTGTGCGCGTGTATTTCTGTATTCTGTTCCTACTGTATTTTCCATCCATGCATCTGATGAAGTGGGTATTCACCCATAAAAGTGTATGCTGCAGTACGTCTGTTAGTCTATAAGGTGTCACAGGACTCTGTTACTTTTTACAGATCCAGACTAACACAGCTACCCCTCTGATACAAGTCCTCTTCGTTCTTTCAGCAAAATTAGGTAATTAACCTCATATTTCAAGTCCGATCAATCTATCTCAGGGTTTTCTATGCCATCCATTACTGTAGCACCTGGTCAGTGCCATTAGGATCAGTCATTCTTAGCCCATTGCAGGGCAAAGGCCTTCTCAGGGTTCCCATGTGAGAGACTGGGCCTGCTCCTTGCCACACTTGGGCAAATAAAATATTTTCTTTAATGTATTCTAAATGTATCAATCATTAATTTCAGCCTCCAACCTCTTGTTGTGGTCTGATGGGACAGGGTAAGAAGGAGGGACTGATCAGTTTTCACTCTTCCTTCTACAATGCTGAAATAATATTCCCTCTACAAGTTCATTTCTGCTCTCCAAGCTAAATGACCCCAATTTTCCTAAGCTCTCATCATAAGAAAATCCTGCCATAGCTGGAATCAGCATCCTTTTGTCTCTGAGTAGGTCTAAATGGCAATCAGAGGGTGTGATTGCAGCTGGAGCAGACATACCTGAGCTAGCTTTAATTTAGGTACCTCACAACCCAGAGCATGAAGCTGAAGCAGCATGCACTTCAGAGCAGACCTGCCTTGTGAGTAATTACCCAGGGTATGCTTGTACAGCCCATGCTAAAGTGTATGCTGCCACAGTTTTATGCCTCCAGTGCCTGAATTAGCTAGATTAAAATTAGGCCTTTTGAAAAAAAAATTGACTTTTTTTTTAATCATGTCTTTAAATACACTATTTCCTCTCGTAACTGATTCTGCATGTTGGAAAAATCCTTCCCAGAGCTACTCTTCATGAGTTTCACCTCCAATTCTTTCTGTTTGATTTGCAATGAGAACAGGAACCCTTCCCAAAACAAGCACCCTGACATACACAATATATTTTAGTTAAGCTTCTGACTAAGCTATTTGGTGCTATTGCATGGCAAGTTGTAAGGGGCAGGAAAAACCAGGTCTTCAACAGAATAACTGATCAATGAGGCAGGGAAAGGTTCTTTATTCCCCACCCTCCTCTTTTATGGGGAAATGTTTATTCTTCTCCAAAAACTCAAAGGCCCAGATCCACACAGGATTTAGGTGCAACTGTGACCCACAAAACCGCTGCTCAGCTGCCTCCTAACCCCACAGACACTTAACTCACTCAGCATCTAAGTTTTTGCTTTAAAAAAGTTCCATAGGCACAAGCATTGCTGCCCCATTCAAGGCATCTGAATGAGTGAGTATCTCACACCTAAGCCCTAGTACGATCCACGAGCCAGGGGAATACAGGCGGTGAAATACCTATCTTGCTTCTGGGACCCGTTCCAGTAGATGCACTCAAAGCACACCTCATGGATCAGGCCCCATTCAAAATCTGGCCAGAGGAGGAGCTGGTCCTTTCTTATAACTTTCAGCCTAGTGATTACAGCACTCACCTGAGAGGTTGGAGAACCAAGCTTAAGTCCCACATCTGCCTCATGGGGAGAAAAGAGGGAGCAGATCCCTGTTCAAATCTCAAGCGAGTGCTCTAACTACTGAGATTTTGGATTGTTGGATATCAAGTTCTCAGTCTCTCCTGTTGAAGCCATTCCACTCTGGAGATGTAGTTAGATAGTGGGCAAGACAGAGATAAGGAGAAAGATTCTGTAGCCTACTCCCGCTGCTCAAATGACTATCCTACAGCAAGCAGATGATTAAAAGCTCTTTGCAATTGAAGTCAATGGCAAAACAACCAATAACTGGAGAGCAGGATTCAGTCTGATATTACAGCCCACTAAAGACCCCATGGCACTTTTTGAAAAGGCAGTAATTGGCTGCATTAGTGGATCAAATTTCCCCTCTCCAGTGCTGTACTGCAAGCTGGAGACAGGTGCATTGTAGTTAGGCTTCAAAGCATTTGATTTTTTAAAAAAAATCAGTAAACGTCAATGTCATCCTGCATACCCAAACCAGTATTGCCAGCCATAACAACTGAAATTTACAGATGGGCAAAGTAAAAGAAAATGCTGCTTGAGAACTTACAGCTTGATTTAAAGATATTTACATTGTGTGTTTTGACATATGATGTTGACAATTTGTGTTCCAACAGTTATATAAAGCTTTAACTTTTTTAATCTCAATATCTGCTGCCATAAACAGTCTGACAGCCACATAATTTCCCATAACTGAACATTTATAAAAATAAAGTGCTTAAAAACCAATATCCAAATTTATAAAAATTAAAAATCAAAATTCTGCTAAGCCTTAATTGTACTGTATGTAGCCTGTGAAGTGCTTTAAGATGAAAGGAATAATGTTTTATTATGGTGGGTAGTAGCATCATGGTAGCCTTTGATCCACCACAATTTCAGCAGCTGTCAGCAGTCTCGATACACACACTGAAATTTTTCTGCTGCTGAGAGGAGGAAATCACCCTGCTGAATGTCACTTCCGTGGCACACTGTGAACCACAGACTTTTCGCGCAATGTGGCTGCAAGATCATTTCTGCTATGGGCATCCTATTGTGTTGACCATTAGGCTGCAGTTCAAGGGAAAACTTTTCTTGTCAGACATCTGGATTAAAGCCTCTCTCATGAATGATGGATTTATTCTGTAACAGCAGGGGAAAAAATGCATCTTTCTTCTCTTCTCCCCCCCTTTAAATGTGTTAATTCAGAGGTTCTCAAACTGTGGGTCAGGACCCTAAAGTGGGTAGCGACCCCATTTTAATGGTGTCACCAGGACTGGCATTAGACTTGCAGGACCCCAGGGCTAAAGCCCTAGCCCAACTGCCTGGGGCCGAAGCCCAAGGCTCACCACCCAGAGCGGAAGCCTGCCCCACTGGGTCACATAGTAATTTTTATTGTAAGGAGGGGGTCACGGTGCAATGAAGTTTGAGAACCCCTGTGCTAATTTAACAATTCTGCTGCACATCGGATGTTGCAGCATTCTGCACTGGCTGTTTACATAGTAAGGTATCATTGGCTACAGTTTTAACTGATGTCTTAATTTTCTTAGATCTGCACAGGTGTCATTTGTGCAATTAAAATAATTTGCATAGGATCATGTGGGCGGTTAACAATTATTTACATAGATAAAACTCTGTGATTAAGAGGAAGGATGGTGGTGTAGTTAAGGTACTGGACCAGGAGTTAGGGAGGATATTGGTCCAATTCCCAGTTCTGCCACAGACGTCTCATAAGATCTTAAGAAACTGAGGAGATTTGCTTATCTATAAGATGGTGGTGGTGGGAAATTCATCTAATCATCCCCACCTTTTGTCTGTCTTATCTATTTAAATTGTACAGGGACTGTCTCTTATTGTATGTATGTACATTGTGTAGCACCACACACACACATCCAAGTTGGAGTCTCTAGGAGCTACTGCAATACAAATTAGTACAACCTGTCTAGTAATGTGGTGTTTTCCCCTATCAAATTTTTGTATATGAGGAAGAGTGATCGAATGATCCCAAATGGGACTAGGATAAAAATTTCTCAGTTCATTTTTAGCTCTGGCACAGACATGCTGTATGAGGTCAGGCAAATCATTTGACATTCTGTGCCTAGGTTTCCCCCACTTGTAAACTGGGAATAAACTGGTAAGTAAAGTGCTTCACAAATACTAAGAACTTCAAATGAAAGGCAAGAGCCAAGTGTGATAACCCTTGTGTCATGAGGTTGAAGCAGCTTGCCTGAACCTGACACAATAAGGCTCCTATATCTATCCCAGAACCCTCTGCACATTCTTTGAAGGGAGCATCTTTGAAGGTTCTGAAGCATTCTTTTAGCTTTGGCCTTTTCCTCGGACCACAGAGGTTCTGGGTTCCAACTAGGACCAGCCCCAGAAGTGCTGGAATAACCTTGGAGATACTCTTGTATTTTTAGGCCAGACAGAAGTAGGATATACTGGAAATCTAGAGAGCATCTGTTAACAGTAACACCAAGTTTCCAGGTCAATTTTGCAGATGCAGGAGGTCTGGCTGGGCTTCAGACAAGTGCGTTGACTGTGGATACATATCCAAGCAACAGGCTCACCCCAGCATAGACTCTACCACATGGACCTCAGACTATGGATCTAATGCCAAATGCATTCCTCAGGGGTGGGGGATGTGTGTTAATATGTGAAAAGGCCCTTTCCTGGCTGTGCCTGTCATCAGGCAGAATGACTACATGGCCAATCAAAGACACACTTCCCATGCTACCCAAACTCACTGGAGGCTCTGCAGGAAAAGTTGAGTAAATGGGGTGGAGCTTCTTAGACCCCTGTTCCTCTAAAACAGTCAAAATAAGGGAGAAAGGGAGAGAAGAGAATCCATCCTCTCTCCCTCCTTCAGCATACATCAAGGAGTGAAAAAGAACTGAAGGGAACATCAAGCAGTTGTGTTGCAGATAGCCATAAAGTGATTGCTTTGTGATTTTTTCCTGATGTTACAACAAACCCAATGAATCAGCTTCATCCCTAGTGTAATTACACTGAGTTACCATGAAATGACAAGTGTAGCAATGATAGAACTCAGATCCTTATGCTACAAAACTATAGCGTCCTGCCATTTAAGCTAAAGGAGAATCACCACCAGCAGCATAGGGCTGATGACACACAGTAGATCAAATCTGATTCCATCCAGCAGGGGGTACACACACAAGCCAGTTGAATACATACTGATTTCTCATTAAAATGGATTAGCCACAGTATTGTACAACCCCCCAGTCCCCAGTTATTCAGTATGTAAATATCACCGGTTGATTGCAGAGTCCTAAACAGAAGCCAAAATTCACAGCCAAGGATGCCACGGTTTCTCATTCAAAAGTTCATTTTGTCTGTTGACATCAGCAACATACAGCCAATTGCTCAACACAGAAATAAGCACCCATCCTGCCAAAACCAAGGACAGGTTTAATAGCTTAAGGAGTACTATGGTATTTTGGTAAATAAAATCTGCTTATTTAACAGCCGTTAAATAATGCATGTGCATTTCCTGCTGTTAGTATCTGTTCAAGAATTTCATAAACAATTATTAATATCTATGCTAAAATGCAAAGCAGCAGGGAACTCAGTAATGTTATTAAAAGTGGATTTTCATCAACAGACTGTATTTAGCATCAGTCATTCTCTCTTATGAAGCATATGCTGTTCTATCTCCTTTGTCCCATGATCTTTGTAGCAAAGATGGATAACTGGGAGAAGCATAATTAGCTAGGAGCAGCCCGGCATGGAGCAGCGCTGACATCAAATGCTAGCTTCCAGAAGAATCTACAAACCAACACACACGTTCCTCTCCAATTTCTTCTCCATTTCTGCCCAGGATTTTGTGTCCATCCAGTTTTCAGAAGATGCACAACAGGTTGAGACAGCATATTTGGGACTAGACTGCCAACAAAGCAGGAGAAA
The DNA here is from genome assembly GCF_007399415.2 of Gopherus evgoodei. Lineage (NCBI taxonomy): Eukaryota > Metazoa > Chordata > Testudines > Testudinidae > Gopherus > Gopherus evgoodei. The sequence goes on from NC_044324.1 coordinate 170,714,030, forward strand.
TCCTGCAAACCAGTTAGTTCTTCAGAATGCTCTATGCACATTCATCGTAATCTTTACAACACCCCTGGGAGGGCACGACGCATCATCAGCCTCATTTTAAAGATGAGGAAACTGAGGAGCAAAGATGAAGCAACTTGCCCAAGGTCACAGAGAAAGTCAGCATCAGAGCCAAGAGTCGAAGCAGGGGAGTTTCTGGTACCCAGGCCTGGGCTCAGACACTTGATCATGCCCCTCTCTGATCATTACATAACTAGGACAAGCCTTCCAAGAGTTTTCCCTCCCATGCTCTTCATTTGTCTCTTCATTCCTCCCCACCCCATGGTTTAAACACACACATGTTCTGTTATCCGTCTATAACAGACTATAAAAATCCCCCTGGACAGCTCTTTGTCGTCTTGTATATCTGTGAAGTACCATGCATACCCGTGACATTTATTTAATATCAGTAATTGTCAGGCCACTCTTCAAATGGTGAAGCTGCATTTTATTGCTGTTACCACAGTATTATAGGTGGTGCTACCAGCCCCAGCTATTAATATTGCCCAGCACATCCCACTTATGAGATTCCGTTTTCACTTGTTTATAACATTGCCAAACTAACTGCTTTGACTAAAATTTTCCATACCTACCGCATGCTCAATTTTTTTGGGGAAAAATAGCTGAACTATTCTGGCTGATGTTTCTGAGAATGAGGTTAGGGGATAATGTTTTGTTTTGCCCACATGAAAGATTTTGGCAATCTTTTCTTTGAAAAGTTCTAATGCCCTCAGAGTCTGAAGAAGACTCTAGGAATTTGGCAAGGAGTGGCCTGTGTGTCAAGGTAGCACCTTTAGCCATCCTCATGAAAAGCTGCCCAGATTTGGCCAAATTTTAAGCGTTTGAAAAAAAATTATGTATTTTGCACATGCTCATTAGGGACTTACTGGAGCTTCACAGCTCAATGCCCCGAAGTTTTGTCTGCATTTAGTATGCTCCAACCCAAGACTGAGCAGGAATTTCCTTGCAGTTACAGCTCAGGCCTGCTGTTAGCCAGGCTGGAGCTAGGCACCAGAACTAAGAGGAGGCTGTCTGTCCCCCTCCCCCACTGGGCCCATACAAGAGGAAGTCTGAGTCCAATGCAGAAGGAACAAAAGCCTGGGGAGAGTAGACTGGAACAAGGAACCTGGGAGGAGAAGAGAAGGAAACCGAGATGAAGATTTGGGGTGGGGAAAGATTGAGGCTATTTGGACATGGAGACTAGGATAGAGCATCTCAAAAGGTGAGACCAGGACTTTCTGGGTAAGGAGATGGGAACAAGGGATGGGGAAGAGACAGGATTGGGACAGAAGGGGTCAGGATTGGGGGAAGAGTACAAAAGAGTCTGTGCCCACTGGAGAAGACTCCCCTTCAGAACCTGGAATGGAAACCAAGATTCCTGAGCCTCACCTTCTTCAGCTATCAGCTTATATCTGTGAAACCCACTGGCAAAGTGTCCCATCCCCTTCTAATGCTGTCAACGAGTATGTCTACACTACGGGATTATTCCAATTTTACATAAACAGGTTTTGTAAAACAGATTGTATGAAGTCCCACACTAGGCACATTAATTCGGCAGTGTGCGTCCATGTACCAAGACTAGCGTCGATTTCCAGAGCGTTGCACTGTGGGTAGCTATCCTGTAGTTCCCGCAGTCTCCCCCGCCCCTTGGAATTCTGAGTTGAGATCCCAGTGCCTGATGGGGCAAAGAACATTGTCGCAGGTGGTTCTGGGTACAGCCTCACCCCTCCCTCCGTGAAAGCAGCAGACAACCGTTTCGCACCTTTTTTCCTGGGTGAACTGTGCAAATGCCATAGCACAGCAAGCATGGACCCTGCTCAGATCAAGACCGCAATCGTAGACGTTGTAAACACCTCACGCATTCTCGTGCAGTCTATGCTGAACCAGGACCTGCAAAGCCAGGCGAGAAGGAGGCGGCTACGGCAGCGCGGCGACGAGAGTGATGAGGACATGGACATAGAATTCTCTCAAACCATGGGCCCCTGCGCTTTGGAGATCCTGCTGCTAATAGGACAGGTTCTAGCCATTGAACGCTGATTTTGGGCCCAGGAAACAAGCACAGACTGGTGGGACAGCATAGTTTTGCAGGTTTGGGACGATTTGCAGTGGCTGCGAAACTTTCGCATGCATAAGGGCACTTTCATGGAACTTTGTGACTTGCTTTCCCCTGCCCTGAAACCCCAGAATACCAAGATGAGAGCAGCCCTCGCAGTGGAGAAGCGAGTGGCAATAGCCCTCTGGAAGCTTGCAATGCCAGACAGCTACTGGTCAGTCGGGAATCAATTTGGAGTGGGCAAATCTACTGTGGGGGCTGCTGTGATGCAAGTAGCCAAAGCAATCATTAAGCTGCTGCTACGAAAGGTAGTGACTCTGGGAAACGTGCAGGTCATAGTGGATAGCTTTGCTGCAATGGGATTCCCTAACTGTGTGGGGGTGATAGATGGAACCCATATCCCTATCTTGGCACCAGAGCACCAGGGCACCCAGTACATAAACCGCAAGGGGTAATTTTCCATGGTGCTGCAAGCACTGGTGGATCACAAGGGACGTTTCACCAACATCCACGTGGGATGGCCAGGAAGGGTTCATGACGCTTGCGTCTTCAGGAACACTACTCTGTTTAAACGGCTGCAGCAAGGGGATTACTTCCCAGACCAGAAAATAACAGTTGGGGATGTTGAAATGCCTGTAGTTATCCTGGGGGACCCAGCCTACCCCTTGATGCCATGGCTCATGAAGCCATACACTGGCAGCCTGGACAACAGTCAGGAGCTGTTCAACTACAGGCTGAGCAAGTGCAGAATGGTGGTAGAATGTGCATTTGGATGTTTAAAAGGCGCGCTTGCACACATTACTGACTCGCTCAAAGCTCAGCCAAACCAATGTCCCCATTGTTATTGCTGCTTGCTGTGTGCTCCACAATCTCTGTGAGACGAAGGGGGAGACCTTTCTGGTGGTGTGGGAGGCTGAGGCAAATCACCTGGCTGCTGATTACACGCAGTCAGACACCAGGGCGATTAGAAGCGCACACCACGAAGCGGTGTGCATCAGAGAAGCTTTGAAAATGAGTTTCATCACGGGCCAGGGTACGGTGTGACTGTTGTGTTTGTTTCTCCTTGATGAACCCCCCCCTTGATTGACTCATTCCCTGTAAGCAACTCACCCTCCCCCTTCGATTACAGCTTGCTTAAGGAAATAAAGTCACTATTGTTTAAAAATCATGTATTCTTTATTAAAAAGTCATTATAAAAAGAGGGAGATAACTGACAAGGTATCCCAGGTGGGGTTTGGGAGGAGGATAGGAGGGAAGGAAAAGGCCACTAAAAATATTTCAAAGTAATGAGAGCCTTTTGGTTGGGCTGTCCACAGGGGTGGAGTGGGTGGGTGCACGAACCCTTCCCCCACCCATTCTTACACATCTGGGTGAAGAAGATATGGAACAGGGTGAGTGGTGAGGGTGGTTACACAGGGGCTGCAGCAGCACACTGTGACCCTGCTGCTGTTCCTGAAGCTCCACCAGACGTCGGAGGATGTCAGTTTGATCATGCAGCAGCCCCAGCATTGCATCCCGCCACCGCTGATCTTCCTGCCTACACCTCTGATCTTCCTGCTACCACCTCTCATCTCGAGCGTCCCTCCTATCCTCACATTCACTGGCACCTTTCCTGTAATTTGATACCACGTCCTTCCACTCATTCAGATGAGCTCTTTCATTGGGGGTTACTCCATGATTTCCGAGAACATTTCATCTCATGTCTTTTTCTTCCTCCACCTTATCTGAGATTGCCTTCGGGATGAAGTAGGGAGGCTTGAAAAATTTGCAGCTGCAGGAGTTACGTAAAAAAAGGGAGAGAAGCATTTAAAAAGATCATTTTACAGAACAATGGTTATATTATTTCACAGTGAACAACACTATTCACCTTACATAGCACATGCTATTTCACTACAAGGTCGCACTTTGCATCTTAATATTGAGTGCCTGCGGCTCTGGTGTTAGAGATCTCACAGACGCAGGTCCAGGCAGCAGAATTCAGCTTGCATGCAGCCATGGTAAGCCATTGTCTTTGGCTTCTGCAGCCTTCATATACACAGTGCCCTCCTTTCCCAAATACCAAGCAAAGCCTGTTCAGTGCTGCTTCTTTCCTGTTAACATGCAGCAGCAGAAATCACCCACCCCATCCAATTCTCTGGGATGATCGCTTTACCCCTCCCTCCACCGCGTGGCTGGTATCATGGAAGATCACTGCTAGCCAAAAGCAAAAAAACTCAGCGCCATTACCCCCTCTCCCCTCTCCTCCCCCACTTGGCTACCTGCAAGGAAGAATTTCTTTTAAGCAACAGGCAAACAGCCCAGTAGAAATGGCCATCTCTCTCCCCTTAATTAAATTCCTGAATTTCAACCAGGTTACCATGAACGATATCACTCTCCTGAGGATAAACACAGCGAGATAAAGAACGGATGTTGCTTGAATGCCAGCAATCACTGGGACCATACGCAGCTAGGCTTTGTCATGCAATGATATCAAATTACTTGCTACATGCATGGCGTGGTCAAGTGTCCTACCATGGTGGACAGAATAAGGCTGCCTTGCCCAGAAACCTTCTGCAAAGGCTTTTGGAGTACCTCCAGGAGAGCTTCATGGAGCTGTCCCTGGAGAATTTCCACTCCATCCCCAGACATGTTAACAAACTTTTCCAATAACTGTACTGGCCGCGAATGCATCCCAAGTCCTCAGGGCAAATCAATCATTAAAAAACACTTGCTTTTAAACCATGTTTTATATTTACAAAGGTACACTCACCAGAGTTCGCTTCCATGGCTTCATTGTCTGGGCTACTGGCTTGGGAGGGCTGGGAGGGTAATTCCATCTGGGTGAGAAAAAGCTCCTGGCTGTTGGGGAGAATGGAGTGCTGTGCGCTCTCTGCAAGCTCCTCCTCATCTTCCCCGTCCGCAGAATCCTCAGGCATGGCTGAGATTACCACCCCCACCTCGGAATCCACGGACGGGGTGGGGTAGTGGTGGCGGACCCCCCCTTAGAATTGCATGCAGCTCAGCGTAGCAGTGGCATGTTTTCGGCCCTGCCCTGGACCTTCCGTTTGCTTCTTTGGTTTTCTGGTAGGCTTGTCTGAGCTCCTTAACTTTCACTCTGCACTGCACTGAGTCCCTGGTGTGACCTTTCTCCATCATAGCCTTGGAAATTTTTTCAAATGTTTTTTCATTTTGTCTTTTGGAATGGAGTTCTTTTAGCAAGGAATCCTCTCCCCATATAGTGATCAGATCCAGTACCTCCTGTGCAGTCCATACTGGAGCTCTTTTTTGATTCTCAGGAGACTGCATTGTTACTGTGCTGATGAGCTCTGCATGGTCACCTGTGCTGGTGAGCTCTCCAAGCTGACCAAACAGGAAATGAAATTCAAAAGTTCACGGGGCTTTTCCTGTCTACCTGGCCAGTGCCTTCGAGTTCAGACTGCTGTCCAGAGCAGTCACAATGGTGCACTGTGGGATACCATCTGGAGGCAAATATCGTTGACTTGCGGCCACACTAACCCTAATCCAATATGGTAATACCAATTTCAGCGCTACTCCTCTCATCGGGGAGGAGTACAGAAACCGGTTTTAAGAGCCCTTTATATCGACATAAAGGGCCTCATTGTGTGGACGGGTGCAGCGTTAAATCAGTTTAATGCTGCTAAAATCGGTTTAAACGCGTAGTGTAGACCAGGCCTACAGAGGATAATGGTCTACTACTGTTATCAGTTACACAGGGTATGTCTACATAGAAATGCTACTTTGGCACAGCCACAGCTGCACCACAGCAACAGAAGGGGTTCTTCATCGCTGTAGGAAATCCACCTCTCCAAGAGGCAGGAGCTAAGTCGATGGAAAAAATTCTTCTGTGGATTTAGGGGTGTCCACGCTGGGGCTTAGGTCTGCTTAATTACCTCACACAGGACATGAACTTTTTCACAGTCCTAAGCGATGTAGTTAAGCCACCATAAGTATATAGCACTGGCCAGCATTTAATTAGTGCAAGTGGCAGAGGTTCATGTAGTGGATCTAAAGGCTCAAACCCTGCTAATGACCAGACAGGTGTCAATATGCCACCACAGGTTCAAAATTGTGGTTTTGCTGGCTTTAAAAAAAAAAAAAGCAATTACACACAAAAATGCAATGTTAAGAGACCACTAATGTCACACAGTCAAGCATTGAAAAGTTAAGAAACACCAGAATTAAGGCTGAGCAAGATTAATTCAGCCCTCTTGTGCATATCCATTATGATTCCATATTGTTTTTTCCCCCAGACCCTTACCTCATTCGGTGCACAGGATGGACTGGCTCTTGGGATGAGTCAGAGTTGTGTAGAGAAAAAAAAACATTGTTCTTTAAGGCTTCTGCTCTATTTGTTGCAGACATTGGAACATGCCTAGAAAACAAGGCAGAGAACTGCAGGAAGAGAAAGGACAATCTCATGGTTAAGGCAGTTCAATACCACCCTAGGGAATTGGATTCTACCCCCTACCTCCACCCCAGAGCTCCTATGTGATGCCAGTGGTCATGGGGAACACACCATCAAAGCACCCTTCATGGGCCAAACACCAGCCCTGCAGGGGTTCTTCTACTCTAGCACTGTCTGTCATCCACTGTTCTGGTTTTATAGTGGTCTGCAGCTTCCGTTGCCTGAGCCTTTAGATTTCAATCCTCTTCCAAGGAGTAGGGGTTAGCAGAAAAGCCCAAACAGAACCAAGTCTACTGGCCTTTATGCCTTTGGCCCTCATCTGTGGCCCCATCAATCTCTGCTTCTTTTAGTCTAGAGCAGGGGTGGGCAAACTTTTTGGCCTGAGGGCCACAGTGGGGTTGTGCAACTGTATGGAGGGCCAGGTAGGGAAGGCTGTGCCTCCCCAAACAGCCTAGCCCACCCCCTCCCACTTCCTACACCCTGACTGCCCCCCTCAGGGCCCCCAACTCATCCAACTCCCTCTGCTCCTTGTGCACTAACACCCCCCTCCCAGGACCCCCAACCCCTATCCACCCCCCTGCTTCCTGTCCACTGACTGCCCTGATCCCTATCCACATCCCCACCCCCTGACAGGCCCTCCGGGACTCTCACTCCCAACCCTCCTTGTTCCCTCATCCCATGACCACCCCCCACAGAACCTCCACCCCATCCAACCAACCCCTCCTCCCTGACTGCCCCCCCTCACTCTCCACCCCATTGCCAGAAGCAGGAGCTCACAGCCACAGCACCCAACCAGAGCCAGCTGCACTCCCCACACTGCCCAGCAGGAGCAGCAGGCCAGAGCGTGACCCACGCAGCGGCATGGCAGTTGGGGAGAGGGGAAGGCAGGGGAGGGGCCAGGGACTAGGCTCCCCAGCCCGGAGCTCAGGGGCTGGGCAGGACAGGACAGGACAGTCCCGTCCCGCAGGCCATAGTTTTTCCACATCTAATCTAGAGGCTTGTAGCCCCCCCCCCCCCCCTTGCTGGCAGAGAGGTAAGGGAACCCAGGCCCACCCTCTAGTCTGAGTTTCAGCCCAGGGACCCTGCATTAGGCAGCAAATTGCTCCTTCCATTTCCCTGGGCTGGAGATTACACTATTCCTGTTCTGTAGTTTGGTCTCCTCATCTGGCTTCATCCCAGCTGGCTACTGAGGAGATTCCTCAAGTCCACTCATGGCCTTTCTGGCAGCCAGCTCAGGCTTCAGGTAGTTACATTGTTCCTCCTTAAGACAGCCTCCTCTCCTGGAACTTGGCTGTATTTTAAACTCTTATTAGCACTTGCCTCAGATCAGGCATCCCCACAGCTCCCCTCCTAAAGCTGGGCTCCAGTTCAGACTAGCTGCAGGCCCTCAGCCAGCTTTCTCTCCAGCTGAGCCCAATCAGCCCTTTGGGCTGTGAAAGTTCCACAAACACACCTTCCCCTCCATAAGGGAAGAGGCAGCATATACATGGTCCCCTTCCAAAAGCTCATCCCCCTGAGCTGGGAGAGAGGAGGCTTCTAGTCCCAAGCCCTTAAAGAAACAGTAAAAGGCCAGGCTCTATTACTCTTAAAGGGAAAGACTAACTTCCAGCACATTAATCATGTCACTTAAGCCAGACTTTTCACAGGTGGGTCACTAACTCTGTGTTTCTCATTTTCTGTGTGCACAGTCCGAGATCTGATTTGAAGGGTGCTGAGTGCTCATAGCTGCAGGTGAAATCAATGAGAGCTGTGCTTTGAACCTATAAAGTGCTTTATAGTGCTAAGAATTCTGAAAAATCAGGTTCTAGGTGTTTAGGCACTCAAAATTAGTAGCTACTTCTGACCTTAATGCCTCAGTTCCCCATCTGTAAAATGGGGATAACACTCATTTATTTCTCGCAGATGTTGTGAAAATAAATTCATTACTGTTTGCGAAGCACTCAGATCGTGTAGTGATGAGCACCATGAGGAGATTAATAATTGTGCCTTCAGACCATGGTTTGAATAGTGTGCAGTAAATAAGACCTGGGGCCTCACACTGAACAAAGAAGAAGAGAAAGAGCTGCACTAAGTGAGCACAATCCATCCTGTGCACGGAATGAGGCATGGGTCCTGTGGAAAAAAGTAGTATATGGTCATGTAATTAAAGACTCTCTCATAATGCCCAGGCACGTGGGGGCCAAACCAGAGGCAGCAGATGTATATTCCCCTGGGGGAGGCTAGCTCCCTGTCCTGCCTCTCCTGCCCGTGGCCCGACCCACACTTTACCATTGCTATGCCCCAGCCTTCTCAGGTCCCCACCCCCACACTGCTCCCTGCATCCTCCTCTCCTCCACTCCCCTGCTCACACTTTCTGTGTCCTTCCTCTTCTCCACCCCCTCTCTCCCACAGGGATGGGGGATGAGGAAAGACATGACAAGTGGGGTATAGCAGGAGAGGGAAGTGGAGGAGAGGGGGGCCACAGCAAGTGGCAGGCAGGGGAGTCTCATGGGGGAGGGGGTGTGAGGATGGATGCAGTGAGTGACAGATGGGGAGTTTCATCGGTGGGTGAGGAGGGACACAGCAAGTGGTGAGCTGTAGGGTTTCGTGGGGGAGGAGGATGAAGGTGAGGACGGACATGGCAAGCAGCATTGGAGGGTCTCACAGAGAGGGGGAGGGAGGAGGGATGTGGTGGGAGTCTTGCAGGACATGGGGCTGGAGGAGAGGAGGGATGCAGTGAGTGGGAGGGATCTCTGGAGTAGGGGTAGAGTGGAGGAGAGGAAGAACTCACCAGGCAGTGGTAGGTGGTGGGGGTGTCAGGGAAGGGGCGGAGTGCAGGTGGGGCCACCACGGTCCAGGCATCTGGCTCCCCTGTCCTATTATACCCACCATCATGGGCCAAATAATAGTCGCACAGGCAACCTTCATTCTGGCATTCCCTAATTTTTGAATGCTTGACTTTGCAACCTTACTGTTTTTATAAAATCTTTCTTTGTGCATAATCAATTATTCAGGGTGAATGAATTCAGGAGTAATGGCCAACACTCCCCAATCTGACCTAACATCTCCATAAGCCATCTAGCGGTTAGGAACAGAGAGTTCTTTAATAATCACTAGGGGGTGTTTCACACAATAAAACAATGGTATAGAACTCAGTATATGGGAAGTGATGGAGTCTAAGCCACTTCCCCGACCTTGATCCTTTAGCTCCACACTGGCAGTATCTCCTCTCCTCACCCCCTTCATTCTCATGGAGGATGCTTTGATGCAGAGTATGCTCATGGGGGCTGCCCCAGGTCACAATAGTTGCTGCTTATCTCCATCTTTAGTATGTGCAAATGCAGGTTCTCTACATTCTCCCAGCCAGGCCTGCAGGAAGGACATTATACAGCTGCTTTGGGGGATTGGTTTTAGGCACAGAAATGTTTTGCATGTCCAGTCCTACCTGCAAGGCTAATTACCGTGCATTACTCGTCTAGTCCCGCTGGCTAACTCTGTGGTTGCCTTTGGTAGGTCCCTTTATTGGTAGCTCAAATTAGAGCATTTCCTCAAACTATTCTCCCCTTCCCAAGCCCCTATACCTTGCTAGTCTGACCTAGCTCGCTACTACTCTACTTCCCTGCCCCCTGGGTTTACCTAGAAGAAACCACGTAGTCAGGCCAGGGGCAGGCTGGACCTGGTTTAGAGTGCCTTTCTCATTCACTATCCATCCTGAGCTATGTGGTGAGGCTGTGGCCTAGATCATCTGCTACCCATGGGCCATCTTAACTTGTCTAGTGGCATCCTCTCACACCTTTTCTTGATGGGCTCACTGGGGATTACAGGCGTGCAGTGCTTCTAGCAGTTCACTATAGCGGTGCTGGACAAGTATTTGTGGGTAGGCAGGCCTGTCCCTATCACTCACCATGACCCCTTGGTTATGGCATGTTGTGGAGCACAGCTGAATATTTGCAAGCATCTGCCCTTTATAAGGAACACTAATCCTGTTCCCAGCAACTAAACAGATCTAGTTTTAGGGGTGATTGATTGGGCTGAGTGCTGCCAATGCTTGAAGAACCTTCCCTTCTAGATGGCAGTTACTTGGGAGCTAGTGTCCACTAATTTTTCCACCTGGAAGGATGATGTGATTTGTTGAACATTTGCCCATGAATTTGGACCACTCCCTGTCAGGTGATGGACCTTGTTGTCTGAGGCTCTTAAAAAAGAAAAAGACTGCAAGTGCCTCATTTGTTTTATTTGCTCTGCAAAGTGCCTAGCACACCTACACACTGTAAACATAACAATGAAGAGGAGGAGGAGAAGGCTGGCCCTGTAAGAATCTTCATTGCTTACGTTGCTGGTAAATGTCACATGCTTTTTTATAGGGATTCTCTTATGGGATGAGGTTCTGTAGGGAACTTCAATTAACTGCCTTCCTATAGCTTATCATTAAGAATGTCTTCTGAAGCTTGATAGGCTAATATTCTTCCACAGAGTATTTCAACTAGAAGTCTTTTGATGATCCAGTACTGAGAAAAACACCAGTGTTATGTGGTGTAATAGATTTTTGATTCTCCATGGCTTGTGACACCCTCTTGGAAGCTTGAAAAGCAAAATGGCTTTCACTACCAATTTAATTCTTTTTCTATTTGACAAATTCTGATTTGTTTGTTTGTAACAGAATTGAAATTAACATGGTTCATTTTCTCTGCTTCTCTTTTTTCTGTTGGGATAGCCATTCAGGGTTGGTTCAGTGGGATAAATGACATCTCCTGGACCAAACTGCTAATTTGGGTCTGGTTACAGATGTCTCGATGGGTTGAGGAGAAGGGAGATGGTTCTGATCCTGGTCTCCAGAGGACAGGCGGTGAGTTATATGGGCCCGTGATGCTCATGCTCCAGGAATATTCAGGACCTGGGGGCCCAGCTCCACCAATGTTTGGGGCTGGGTCTCTCCCCACAGCCCCACCTGCTGCCCCTGTGCACCTCCCCCGGAATGTCCCCCAGACCATCCTGCCACCCCCACGCACCTCCCCCAGAGTGTCTCCCGATCCCGCCTGCCATCCTAGGGAAATTTAAAAGGGCACAGGGACCCCCAACCACCACCACCAGCAGCAGCAGCGCTGCGGAGCTAAGGCAGCTTCCTGCCCACTCTCCCTTCATGCCACTCCTGGAAGCAGCCGGCATGTCCCTGTTGCCCCAAAGGGGGAGAGTGTCTCTGCGTGCTGCCCCCACCTTGAGCGCCCACTCTGCAGCTCCCATTGGCCGGAAACTGCGGCCAATGGGAGCTGCAGGGGTTGTGCCTGCAGGCAGCAGCATGCGGAGACCCCCCCTCCCTCCCACCTCGGTGCCGCTGCCAGAGGGATGTGCAGGTCGCTTTTGGGAGCTGCACAAGGTAAGCACCATATCCCTCAACCTCTCATGCACCCCAACACCCTGCCTCAGCCCAGAGCCCATACCCTGCACCCAAACTCCCTCCCAGAGCCCAAACCCCTCACCTCCTCCCACACTCCAACCCCCTGCCCCAACCCAGAGCCTGCACCCCGCACTCAAACTCCCTCCCAGAGCCTGCACCTCTCACCCACACCCAAACTCTCTCCCAGAACCTTAGGCAGGTGTGTGGGGAGGAGCAGGACTTGGACCTGTTCTGGACACCACCAAAAATTATACAAACCTGCCGCCCCTGCCAGTGGACCCATCTTTACTTATCTGTAGCATGAATTGTGACCATTCAAAAAAAAAGCTTTGACCCCAGTAGAAGGAACTGCATATCTGAACAACTTAAGAGCCAACCTGTAGGACTCCTGCTAAAGCTAAGCACTCGCAGAGTCACTGGCTTCACTGCAGCCTCACTTCTGCACATTGTCTTTCTTGATTATAGTTTAGTTATATATTATAGACTTACAGAAAGAGACCTTCTAAAAATGTTAAAACGCGTTACTGGCACGCGAAACCTTAAATTAGAGTGAATAAATGAAGACTCGGCACACCACTTTCTGAAAGGTTGCCGACCCCTGGTATCAAGTATCAGAAGGGTAGCCGTGTTAGTCTGGATCTGTAAAAGCAGCAAAGAGTCCTGTGGCACCTAATAGACTAACAAACGTATTGGAGCATGAGCTTTCGTGGGTGAATACCCACTTCGTCGGATGCATCCGACGAAGTGGGTATTCACCCACGAAAGCTCATGCTCCAATACGTCTGTTAGTCTATTAGGTGCCACAGGACTCTTTGCTGTTTATATAATGGTAGGATATTGGGGGACCTCAATGAGCTCTTCCAGTGTATGTATCAGGAGATCAGCTGTCCGAGAAAGAGGCAGCCACTAAAGGGGTGGGTACATCTGCTGGGGGTGGGTGGTGATGATTGCATTGCCCCTAGTGACGGCAGCCTACATAGTTACAAGCCTTAACGTTTTGTTTATAGCATTTTTTCTGCTGTTTTTCTATTAAAAAACCACATTCCATACACTAACCCACTTATAGTGAAGAATCTACTGACCATTTGTTAATTGCAAAAATAGAAAGATATATATATATAAAACACACAATGGGTGATCAAAATACTATCATGGAGTCCAGCTGCCTGCTTCAGAGGAAGTGCTAAGAGCAGGCAAGAGGCCCCCGGGCTACTGCAGCAAATATATCTGCTGGGAGAAAGAGTTTATCAGTACCTCTGCTTGTTTGAAGTTTGGGAGACTGGAGACTGGCAGTGCATGATGGGTAGGATGGCGGAGAGGAAGTTTGTGCATGGAGAAAGATACAACACCAGTTCATTTCTGCTCCTTGAGGTAGGGAGTGCAGCATGTCCCTTCTTCTGTGGATATAAGACAGGGAGATTGAAGGATGGTTCCTGCATTGAGCAGGAAGAGGGTGATAGTACACATGTGGGGACTGGGAGCAAGGGAGCAGGGCCGGCTCCAGGTTTTCTGCCACCGCAAGCAGCAGAAAAAAAAATGTGGACCGGCGGCAGCTCAGTTGCACTGCTCCATTCTTCAGCGGCAGTTCAGTGGCGGGTCCTTCACTCCCACTTCAGCGGCAGCTCAAAGAGGAAGAGAGGGACTGAAGGACCTGCTGCTGAAAACCCGGACAGGCCACCCCAATAGCAGAGTGCCGCCCCTTTGTATCGGCCTCCCCAGCACCTGCTTCCTTAGCTGGTGCCTGGAGCCGGTCCTGCTGGGGAGGGAAGCAGACTTTCAGCAAAAGTTCATTTCTGTTGCTGCTTAAAGTAGGGAGTGCAGCAGTGCCTTTTCCACTTATTTAGAGATGGGCGGGGATTAACACATGAGGAGATAAGAGAAGGCAGATAGATGATGAAGGTGATGAAGGCATCTACATTTAGAGCTTCCAAGCTTGCCACTTCCTGATCTGGAGTTGTCACTTCCACATCATCAGCCGGAAGCATCCATATGTGTTGGAACTAGGAGTGCAGGGGTTGCTGCTGCACCACCTGGCTTGAAGTGGTTTCCATTATATTTAGGGTTTACAGTTTAGTTCAATGGCTCTCAGCACCCTCGCTATAAAAATTGTTCCAGCACCCCTGGAAGCATGGGTCCTTTCAGGGAGAAGGTGGTGAGACCAACAGTTTTTGAATACTAATGTCATGTGTTACAGAGCCTCTTATAGGTCAGGTAGTTAAGGCTTGTGGACAAACTCAGTCTTAGGTATCCCAGAAGTCAGTGGAATTATTCTGGATTCACACCAGTGTGACTGAGAACAGCTCTGTGTTCTATGGGCAGGACCCTACCAAATTCACGGCCCATTTTGGTTAATTTCACGGTCGTGGGATTTTAAAAATTCTAAATTTCATGATTTCAGATATTTGAATCTGAAATTTCACAGTGCTGTAACTATAGGGATCCTGACCCAAAATGGGTTTGTGGGAGGGGTCGCAAAGTTATTGTAGGGAGGTTGCTGTAATGCCACACTTACTTCTGCACTGCAACTGGCAGCAGCGTTGCCTTCAGAGCCGGGCTCCTGGCCAGCAGCCACCACTCTCCAGCTGCCCAGCACTGAAGGCAGTACTGCCGCCAGCAGCAGCACAGAAGGATGGCATGGTATAGTATTGTCACCCTTAAGTTCTATGCTGCTGCCTGCAGAACTGGGCCCTCAGCCAGCAGCTGCCACTCTTTGGCCACCCAGCTCTGAAGGCAGCACCGCATCAGTAAGGGTGGCATGGTACGGTATTGTCACCCTTAGTTCTGTGCTGCTGCCTGCAGAGCTGGGTCCTCAGCCAGCATCTGCCACTCCTTGCCCAACCAGCTCATGGTACAGTATTGCCACCCTTCCTTTGGTGCTGCTGCTGGTGGGGTGCTGTATGGCCAGTAGCCACCGTTCTGTGGCCACCCAGCTCTGAAGGCAGCACAGAAGTAAGAGTGGCAATACCACAACCTCCCTACAATAACCTTGCAACATCCCCTCGCAACCCGCCGTTTGGGTTGGGACCCCCAGTTTGAGAAACGCTTGTCTCCCCATGGAATCTGGTCTTTTGTGTAATGTTACCCTATACTATACAGATTTCACGGGGCAGACCAGATTTCACGTTCAGTGATGTGTTTTTCATGGCCATGATCCTGGTAGGTCCCTATCTATAGGGCCAAAATGCCCATGTGTGCAGTATAACTAATGTCTGTGATGTCTCTATGACTAGCCACAGATGCCTTACAGCACAGAGATTGTGTTTGCTTTGTGATGCCCTGTGCCAGATATAGCCAAGGCAGGCTTAGAAATAGTAAACTTATTTTTTTTAAAATTGAATGCTACTTTAATTATTAATTATTATTATTATTTATTTTATTACATAAATTTATTTGATAAATACCAAAGAAATTGGATGTTATCTGTGGCTCTGGCTCCTTTTTTTCACAGCATTCAAAGCAACTACTCTTGTGAAAGCAAATGGTCCATTTAGTCCGAGGATCTTTAAAGCAGAAATGAGATCAGATTCCTAAACAGATGTGCCCATCTCTTGGGAAATTCCTTGCTTTCTATGCCTCAAGCTGACACCAGAAAAGTGCGGGGGGGGGGGCGGGGGGAAACACTGTAAGTGGAGAACTTTACTCAGATTCAATCCATGGATTGCTGTCTATCCAATTATTGTTCTAGGAACACAAAAATATCTCTTGGAAATCACCTGTCAATTTAAACCACTTTGTTCACCTAGGAATATAAGCCATGAACTGATTTGTTTCTCTTTTAATTAAAAAAAAAACTTGTTTTATTTTTTGTTCTTTTAAATCTTATTTAATGGAAACGAATGTTGCTGGGATTGCTGTAAAAGAGAGAAATACTTCCATTTTCTCTTGGTCTTCTCACAGCAGTTTCGAAAGTGAACTTGCTTGTGTGGGTGAGTAGGTGGCTGAAATCATGGCATCTTGTATATAGATCAATGACTGCCACTACTGGGAATAATATTTTATATAATAAAATGAAAAACTTCACCTTCTCTGTTTACCACATGTCATGCAAAAACTGAAACTACAAGTCCGTGGTTCAAATCCAGTTGAGGTCAGTAGTAATCTAAAGTTGATGACTTATTGTCAGCCTCTATGAAGTAAGTTTGCTGGTGTCAGTTCAGTTCTTAGGGGACGAATGTCCACATCAAAAGATTATCAGCACTAACTGGCAAACTCCGGGCCAGGCCCATGTCGAGAATGGTACAAAGCTGTACTATGCCAGAGGAAGCTTGGGAAGACATTATGCACCAACACAGCACTCCCGGGAACCAGGGGAATATGCCCACTGCACCATCCCTTAGGACAGCATAGCGTGTGCTTCCCTGTGCATTTGTCTGTCTCCCTTCCGTGGTTGGTCATGCCCCAGGCTCTGTCCTGCCTGTTTCGCAGGGCCCAGAGCCCCAAGGAACATTAGGAAAGAGCAGTTGCTGAACACAAGGACTGCCATTGTGCCTGTCCTCTTTGCAAAGGTCAGAAGCCTTGTAGCATCCTCTTCTCTCCTTCGGCTCTCAATCTGGCCCCTGGCTTGCAATCTCAGCAGAGGGGCTGGTCAGCATGGGGCATGAAGAATAAGCCATCCCCATTCCACTAGAGGTGGCCTCTCCAGGTCAGGCACATTGGCAGGCTAGTGTGAGGAAGCTTTCAATGCTGTTGCTGCCAGTTCTGTATCTGCTTTGTGGCTAAGCAGAGGCCTGCAGTCTTCAGGACTGTGTGAGCCTCAGCCTGGCACTTTTCCCAAGCTCTAAATTAATAGACACACAGAAATTGTTTGAAGTCACTCCAGCCATTAGATGGATTGACACAGTTCCTTAGCCATAATCTGTTCCGAGGATGGTCCCAGCTGGGACTTTATCCTAGCCATCCAGAATTTGTGATCACATAGGCCATGTGATAGCCTCTTAGTTGCCTGCATTCATGCCCATGTGTTCATCTGGCAATGTCCCCATTCACAAGCTGTTTGACAAGGTCTCAGCTGCCAGGCAATGATGCATTTAGACAGGAACCCTGCATTTCAACAGGACTGTAAATGCCGTCTCTTTTGCAGGGCTTCCCTTCCCTGCTACATTGGAACCATGTCTCTTTACCTGATGACAGCAGCTGTATCTTCCCATTCTATTCCCTCCCCCATTGAGTCACCTGCACAGTACAGCTATAGATGATGCCATGTTTGTAGACCCTTATGCCCACCATCAGGGTCCCAAGGAACCTCAAGTTTTCAAAATCTATATCAAGCCCCATAACTGACAACCAAACTTGTGGACAAATTTAACAAATCACAAGGTTTACATTTGCCAAAGCAGTAGGTATATAATGCCACCTTGTCCATAACAGGGGACTAGTGGTGGGCTGGATGTAAAAAATAAACTTTGCCCACATTGGTTCTGCATGGGAGACACTTTTATTACATGGCACACTAGCAAAGACACAAACACAAAGGAGAGATCATCTGATAGGAGAAGTGAAGAGACATAAGAGGAGAGAACCTGGAGCCATGAGTATACAGCAGCAGACATCACACACAATTTAAATTTCTTTGAGGACACATTTTTCATATTGTGCTGGCATTTTTTTTATTTTTGATCTTCATTATGCCTTTTAGCCAGTCACGGCTCTCTAAGGACACTTATTGTGTTAGTGGCCATGTTGTACTTGCCTACATTGGAAAATCAGGGAGATTCTGCCAGCAGTGAGGCAACAGATAAGATTGTGTGTATATAAATTTCAGATCACTAGCATCATCCGGGCCTTGAAATGCCTGTTATCAAAACCATGGTGGAAATAAGCATGAAACTTGTATTTTCCACTCAGAAATTATTTGGCTCGAGTGTTGTCTCACCCAGCCTTGGAGAGAGCACATGCCAACCCACCTAACCTGAGGCATTTGTTCCAAGATTCTAGTTTTTGGAGGTCACGCACCAGGCTCCAGAATCTCAGGACTTTCAGCTGTGAAAGTGACATTGAGCAAAGTACAGGAGGAATAGAGATGGATTCTGTCCAGATCAGCTGCAGTGAAGACAGTTCTTGAGACCCACTGTTGTGCATTAACTTAAAACTGGGAATATATTTTGCTCCTGATTTTAAATAAATACATTTCTTTTACGTCAATCGGTTTTTGGTCCTGTAGCAAAGAGAATCCTTGGAGATGGTGTCTGGGAAGCAGTCAATATGAAGAACTCAGGCTTTTTCAGGTATGGTTCATGCTCCCTATCACCCTATGTTAACATTACCATCTCCCCATACGTGGTTCATTCATTAAGAGCGCACAACAATCACTGAAGTACACCTAGCATCCAAACCATTAGCAAGATTTTGCACCCTCTTTCCTGGAATTTTGCAAGTATTGTGGACAGTGGTTATAGAGGTTTTGCTCCTTCTAGTAGGGAAATATTGCTTGTAATAAGGGCCGGCTCCAGCTTTTTTGCCGCCCAAGTGGCAAAGAAAACAAAAACAAACCAAAAAAAAAAAAAGATTGAGCTGCTGCCCAAGTGCCGCCGAAGAGGAAGAGAGGGAGTGAAGGACCTGTCGCCGAATTGCCGCCAAAGACCCAGATGTGCCACCCCAACAACGGACAGAGTGCTGCCCCTTTCTGGTGGCCGCCCCAGGCACCTGCTTCCTTCGCTGGTGCCTGGAGCCAGCCCTGCTTGTAATTAATGATGTAAAGTGCACCCAGATACCACACTGAAGCACTTCACATCTGTGATAAATAATGTATCATTATGGCCGTTTCTTTTCATGGACTTTTGAGGGAAGGAGAAAGTGTGATTTCTGGCTTTCGTCTAAACAAGCGAGTGACAGGAGATAAGTGCTACAGACTAAAAATAAGGCACAAATCTGTGCACTGAGGGTGACTAACCATTGGAACTTGCCTAGAGATGTGGTGGAGTCTCTGTTTCTTGATGTTATTAAATCAAGAGCTTTCTAAAATATATGCTCTAACTCAGACAGATGTTATTCTACAACCTGTATTATGCACATCAGACTAATAGTCCCTTCAGGCCTTGAACTATGAATCTATAGGTGGGATGCAGCAATTTTCAGCTTCTGAAATTGACATGGACAACTCTGCAGCCAAACTGTAGAAGGCCACCAAGTCTCCTTAACCACACAGCAATGACTTTTTGTTGAACGCAACCCCTTGTTGTTCATCTCTGGCAGCAAACCTGCACAAATCAAGACTGTGCAGTGCTGATTGTCATGAAGTGCAGGTAAATGCTGAGCAGAAACTTCTAACCATCGATGGGGTGAGATTCACAAAGGGGATTTATTGTTTCCCACTACTGAGTATTTTGAACTGAAAGGGAGAGCTCTAATTTCTAGGCTTCAATCTGCAATGTATGTGATGTTAAGGATTTTAATCCTTTACTCATAATGACTTGAAAAGAGTTACACACATTTGCTCATTATAGGAAGTGACAGAAGTACACAGAGACAAGGTGAAATCAAAATTCTGAATCTGAAGCTACCAAACCTCTGGGGAATTCAGATCCAGATCCAAAATCTAAACTGGGGTAACATACACAGTGGGATTTAGAGAAATGGGTGTGGCAGGAAAATCAACTATTAAGAGGGTGGCAGAAAGCATAAGCTGAAGTAGTGCCCTCCCAAACCATAGCTTGCATCTTCTTCCGCCCCCTTACCACTGTAGTTTCCCTTTCACCTACTTCTTGACATAATTCACATCACTTTATGTATTATCTGAAACAGAGTGTGTGTTTCAGTTGCATGAATTGCTCTTCACTTTCCTTCCTGAAAAATGTGTGGTGATGTTGGTGCAGAATGGATACCATATTCCACCCTAGAGGTGATGACATTTCAGTGATGTGAGATTCGATTATATAAAGGGACAGATTCATTCTTTGCTGATTCAAGGGCTGCAAGCCCCACTGGCACCCCTGAAGCAGCGATGTTGGAGGGGAAGTTCAGGCTAAGGGAGGCCACTTTATATTCCAGCACAGATTGTTAAGGGAAAGCATGGAAACAGCATATCACCATTCTGGCTGGCCTCACCTCATGCTTACTATGCTGACCCTGCCTACTTTTGGGACTGCATTGACTGACTGCAGGCCAGGTGCTGCTAGCGTAAATGGATGATTGTAAAAGGTTTTGGCATGTAAAGCACTATATAAATGTAGGACACTATCAAAGCAGATATAGTGGGAATTTGCCTTTGACTTCAGCATGGTGTCCTATGAGAGTCTTTAATCATCCTGATGAAGAACCTTACAAATTCCTTTTCATTCTTGTCCTTTTGCCCTAGTTTCCCTCTCAATTCTCCTCCTGTTATATACTAATCGCTATCCCCTGCAGATGCTCAGATACCATCTGCCGATGACCAGATACCAGCAGATATTCCATTTCTGCAGAGGAGAATTTAACCCACACTGATAGCTTGCTCTCCACTCTGACATTCTCTATTTAATGCCCATCTCAGCAGATAGTAGCTATCTGGAGAAATTATCAGGAAGTCACTAATATCAGAGTCAGGCATAGATTGATTTTTTTTTTCCTCCTTGTTATTTCCAGGTCAGTCTTGCTTCCTGAATTCAGCATGTAGGCAGCCTCAGCAGCCTTTTTGGTCCTACATGACAAGGCTTCTATGCCCTCCCGGAATCCTGCCTCACTGCAGCCTCTTGTGTTCAGTTTTCAATGCAGCACAGTTTGCATCTATGCAAATACATTTATAAAACAATGAATAATTAAATCATAAATCAAACAATATAGGAGAGTACCACATGGCTAATCATTTGCAGTCAATTTATGTTGTGCCTGTAGTCCTTAATTTATATTGAATAAATTGGTGGGAGGATTACATATAATTTTTACTAATATTTTAATACTGTAATTATTAGCTCCATTGTTCCATTTTTGCATTCACTATACAGAACACAAGTTTGCTCTTCAAAAATATAAAGATGTTCTGGGAAAATAGCAAACCATAGACCCAGCTATATAAAACTCTGAAGAGCGCTGAATTGGGACAGTAATTTCATTATACTTTTTAAAAAATCCTTATTACTGATACTTGCTACTAACCATGTTATATTGTTAATACTACATAATTATATAGTAAAATACAATACCACTAAAAATTGAATTAATTTTTCACTGTTTCTATGGCTGGCTAACGTTTCATAAGTCACTTTGCTTTGACATGAAAACAGACTAATGAGTTCTAAGTTAGAACTTAGGTTATTTTCAGGTTCTAATGTACTAGCCTGTTGCGGCTGTAAATCCTGTACAAGGTGATCAAATCCAACAATTATTTTTACTAAAATAAATGTTTTAAATATGTTGCGTTTCTTATATATTTAAGACATGATAAAATTTTGGGCCTAAAGTTTCTTGGTAACTAATTAATCCCGCTCTCAAGGTCTATCCCCTCTGAAGGATTTGATACAGCAGAATCATAAAGACACTAATAATTTTATATTTCCGTTTCTTTCACATTACATGCAATTTGTTTCCACTAGACGTATAAAATCTTGGACATTTTATGTTTGAATTTGGCATATTAATTTAGTAAACATGGACACCTGGCTTTTAATTCAGCTCTTCTGGCAGCATATTTTCTGGAATATCTGAGTCTTTCATAAAATGTATAGGGGAAGTGTGACCAAGTAAAATTGTTCAGGAATGTATATATGCTCTTAAATGCCTTGCTCACAGGTATTTAAAACAATGAAAGGAATCTAACATATTTGTGACAATTAACAGGCAGTGGCCCAGTTCATTTTCATCCCCACGGTACTGAAGTCAATACAGTTACTAGGTTAAACTCATCCCCTAGTGTATGTTCACATGATAATAAATTTAACCCCTGCATGCAGCAAAGTTGCAGCTATGATTAAACAGCCTGCTTATTTAAATTTCTGTTGTCTACAACGGGGAACTTTATTTCAGAAATCTACGTTCTAACCAGATTGTTTTAAATATGAAATTTCAAATGGACACTAAGATTTACCCAAAACCGTTTTCTGGCAAGTGACACCACTGCCTTCTAATTTCCATTACTCTTCTTGTGCCTGCCTGTTGCAGATATGCCCCATTTGCATGTTTTGCAGACAATGCAATATTTCTGTTTTTATTTCAGTGTCAAACAAGTCAATATTTGTGTATAAGAAATATCATACCTTTTCCCAACCCTAAATGCTAACCATTCTTGAGAATTCAAAGGATAATCCATAATTTATACTCTAAAGTCTCTTTATAAATAATACATTTGCATGCATCCATGTACAGTTCAGTGAATTATCACATAGAAAATACCAAAGATAAGTCATGTTTAACTCTGCTACTTCAAAAGAATCTTTTTTTCTTTTTAATTGTTGGTTGTTCTTGACTCCAAAGAACACGGATATGCTCTTCATTAGCACTAGACATTGGTGGGGATTTTAAAATAGACTTTAAAAAAAAAAAAAAAGCAGTGCTTGAGAAACATGATAGAAGGGCAACTCTACATTTATCCACACAAACAGATGCTTCATAAGTGGCAGCTGCAGGATAATTTTCCTTAATACTGTCCTGTGCACCTGAACCCTAACATGGAGAGACCATTCCTTCTGAGGGTGCAAGGATAGGTCAGTTTTTATGCACACTCAATCATGGCCTCTCTATTACCGAGGGTGCCAGATGTGGTATCATACAAGACCAATAAGCAAATACAGAAACTTACTTAATACCTTGTTAGTTTAATTAAAACTAGTTCTACAAAGTGGTAGTTAGATCGAAAATACAAATCACTGGTGCAGGGGTGTGAATGTTCAGTAGGAACTGGTCTGTGACCAGCATATGATCAGAATACAGTAACAGCTTTTGTTTACTAGTAGCATAGTCTTATTTGTCTAACATTTAACTTATCTATCTCCTTCCCACAAGCAACCTTTCATTATAGAAAAATATTGTTTTTAAAATTGGTACAGGAAGCAATCATGTTAAAATTAGTTTTTATGTCCAGTAAAAGTATAAAGCCACAGGACTCACATCACACACCTGCCATTGCTCAAGTGAGCTATTTTAGAGGGGCACTTTTGCACAACCAAGTGGGTGAATTTAGATTATTTTGCAAATAGCTTCCTCATGACTGATCTCACCCAAGGAGCACAGAATTCTTTATTCTGAGAGGGATGGCTCATTGATTTTATCAGAAGAAAATTAAAAACATTGACAGCAATAAAGCATTTTAATAGTTATCAGCTGATAGTTATTTCCCCCCATATAACTTCCATTTCTTCACCTGTCAGCAACAGAACTCCAGCTAACTTCCTTGTTTTGCTTTTTAATAGCAGTATTTTCTTAACGTAGAGAGACCAGTTAACGTATAGTCAGTAAATACACCTCTACCTCGATATAACGCTGTCCTTGGGAGCCAAAAAATCTTAACGTGTTATAGGTAAAACCATGTTATATTGAACATGCTTTGATCCACCAGAGTGTGCAGCCCGCCGGCCCCCCCCAGAGCACTGCTTTACCGCATTATATCCGAATTCATGTTATATCGGGTGGCGTTATATCAAGGTAGCAGCGTACAACTGAGCTTTTAGAGTCTTTTCACCTATAGGCTGAATTTCTTTGCAGTTGATGCCCATATTGCATACACAGACGGCAGCCACTGCTCACACCAGTCTAGCATACAGTCACTGCATTGTTTTTGTGCAAATGGGAGGGGGGCACTGCACTAGTTAAAATATAATTTCATGAGTTAAAATTAACACATTACAAGTATACTGAGCAGCAGTACTAGTCTGTCTCCCATCTGAAGGAGGGACTGGAGGGGCACTACACTAAGCCACTTTAGGAATGGATTACCATGAACCACTAGCCACCATAGAAAAGGACACACAATCAAGGTCAGCATCTTAAAACTTAGCAGGGCTCTATCATACACACCCCTTCCATGAGTAAAGTGTACACCCATCTAGCAGCTCTCAGCATAGACCAGTAGTGCTCAGACTTTTCCTGTCATGCCCCAACCCTCCACTACTGCACCACTGGCTCAGCAGAGGAGTTTGTGCTGAAGGCAGAGCAGGGGGCAGAACTGGGGATGGGGAAGGAGCTAGGGATAGAGGTGGAGCTGGCGTGGGGGCAGATCTGGGGATGGGGCTGCAGCTGAAGACAGGGCAGGGCAGGGCAGGGCATTCCCTCCCCACAGGACTGCCCCAGGTCCTGTGGCATGCCGCCCCGAATGTTCTTCCATGTCCTCCCCCAGGGGGGCACACCCCACAGTTTTGGTCTAAGCTGAAGCAGTGCCTTAATACTGTTTTCCTTCCCTGACACCAAAAGCAGGGGTGCTAGAGCAGTAGGAAGGAGCGGGTTAAAGCTAGCAGCAGCTTTGTCCTCTCTCCCTGGGCAACTTCTGTACTTAACACCAGCACGTTTGTCCTCCCAGCCCTTCTGCACTGTGGAAGCTGCCTTTAAGGCAAATTCCCAATCCAGCAAGGAAGTCATTGTCATCATGGCTCTTAGAGACATTAAACTGAGAAGGATCTAGAACAGTGGCTCTTAAGCTTTATTGGTTCGCATGCCACCTTATTAAAAAAAAATTGCTGTGAAGTGAAAGGACAGAACATGAAGCTCATATGCTAGTTTAAAAACTCTCTGGTCTACAGCCTGATTCTCTCCCCACTTAAAAAAAACAAACTGTTAAATCCATGTAGATCTCATTCCAAGACCTGACCAAAAAAACCTGGAGACTTCACATTTCCTGTCCATTCCCATAAAAATAGCCACCTAGATTTATTTGTTTAGCATCTGCATATTCACTGAGCTAGGAGATAAAACTTACACTCAACAGGCTACTTTAAGAAAGTAAGTGACACTTGTCTTACGGTAAAATCTGATTTTTTTTTAAATAAAATGATCAATTCAGGAGCTCGTCTGCTGCTTCTCATGGTAAATATTGAAAGGGCAAGGTGGGAGGGGGACACTATAGAAACAACTGATGTAAAGCAATACTCTGATGTAGATTATTTTCACAAATCTACTGCTTTCTTTATAATGGGGGCAGAAAGCTAAAGGCCAAAAATTCCACAGGAATAATTTACAGGGGAAGGGTACTTAATATTCAAATTACAAGCTCTTTCAATAAAAGATTGGGGAAAAATATTCTCCTGACAAATCATACCACGATTCACTGCACATCACTTCTTTAGGGGTGTAACAGTTGTAACTAGCACTTTGGAAAAATGCAAGAATCTAAGAACAGTCTAACATTACATGCTTCAATACTGACTGCAAGAAAAACATGGCAAGTTTAGGTTTGGGTATCAGCCTTCCTTCCATTCTGAATGCTCTTGCTTTGGTCGATTTAAAGCTTTGCTTTATTAGCTTTAAATAAAAATGTTAAATTCTTTGAGAAAACGTTTTGCAGTTTATAGTCAGTTGGTGCCTTATTATTCTGTTCTCCCCAACCCTATTAAAAACATATGTACTAATATCCCATACCAACACATTTAGACTTATTTTTCTGATGTGTGTGGGGGGAAAATTAAGTCCGTCCACTCCTTTACCTACCAATACTTGAGTTCAAGTTATAGGAAAAATAGCCAACACCATTGCCAGCTACAGAAAAATTGGATTAATTTAACCAGTTTAGGTGTTATCAGCTGATGTATATAAACTGGAAATCCAAATATAGGTAGGGCTCTACTACCAAATTCACAGTCCATTTTGGTCAATTTCATGGTCATGGGATTTTTAAAATCATTAATGCATTATTTCAGCTATATAAATCTGAAATTTCACCGTGTTGTAATTGTAGGGATCCCTCCTGATCTAAAAAGAAGTTGGGGGGGGGAGGGATCACAAGGTTTTTCTAAGTGTGGTTGTGGTATCCTTACTTCTGTGCTGCTGCTGGCCAGAGCTGCCGCTCTCCAGCTGCCCGCCGGGATCCTAGCTCTGAAGGCAGAGTCACCACCGACAGCAGCACAGAAGTAAGGATAGCATGGTATGGTATTGCCATCCTTACTTCTGCACTGCTACTGGCGGGGCACAGCCTTCAGAGCTGGGCACCCAGCCAACAGCCGCTGCTCTCTGGCCAGCCAGCTCTGAAGTCAGCACAGAAGTCAGGGTAGCAATACTACGATCCTTTTAAAATAACCTTGTGACCCCCCTCCCGTAACTCCCTTTCAGATCAGGACCAGCATTTCTCAAATTGGGGGTCTCCCTCGTGAAATCTGTATAGTATAGGGTTAAAGAACACAAAAGACCAGATTTCATGGTCTGTGATGGGTTTTTCATGGACGAGAATTTGGTAGGGGCCTAACTATATGACATTGCAGGCAGTTAATGTTTGCATATAGGCTCTTTGTGTTAAAGTGAGCTTACCAGACATATGTGCAGAGAGGACAGGCTTGAAATCTCAATTCACTTAATCGTTGCTCCTCACCTTTAACAATTCTATTGGTTTGGTTCGGTTCTTGTAAGACAGTCAATCAAATATCGATGAATATTTGGTTCACAGATTTGGACAGGTTTAGCATCAAACGATCTGCTCTAACTACACTGTATGGCATTACTTTTCCTCGACAAGCTACTCCATTAAGAGAGGCTTTACTCTGAACAATGCTGGCAGATAGTATTCATTACTACTAGAGCTGGACAAGTTATGAACATGATTTATTGAATAAGTTTTGGCTCTCTCTTTAGGAACTGCTAAAACAGATCATGAATCTCTATTGTTTCAAGGTATCTGCAGAGGATGAAACTCACCCTTGCATAAAGCCTCTGTGCCAGGAAGTCCTTTTTTGAGGGACTCAGAGGCACACAGGTTTTGTAGGGACTCTGCACAGGGAGAATTTGACTTAGATTATTACCTGTAAATGAGTTACAGAGCAGAAATTAATTAGATATTAGGGCTGTTGACTAAAAACGAGTAATGTGGTATGTTCTTCCTCAGCTGGATGATAAGAATCCTTAAAGACAAGTTTCCAATGAAGTTAACCACTATTATGAATTAAAAATTACAAATTAATCAAGTCTTACAGAAGGAAGTTTGGAACATTCATTTAAAATAAACAGAGAGGCACAATCAAGGAGAGTTTAAAAAGTATTCCAATATGAGCATTTGCAGTACCTACCCAGCTTGATTCACTACTTGCATGAGAGATCAAAACTAAATGATGACTTATCATGCAGGTACTATATTATGATTTTGAACAGGGAGTAGGAATTACAAGCAATGGTGCATATGCTGAGTTCTCAGCTAGGGCAAAGAACTTTGTTAAAAAAAGGCAAAACAAAACAAATATTACCTACTTCAGAATGAGATGGGCAGTGTGGGGAGGGTGTGCAGGGGAAGAGATAAATAAAAAAAATACATTTTGCCTTGGTTTGCCTTAGGTTCTTTTGATTATGTTCTGCATGGACTGAAGGTTTACTTCCAGACTCTGCATAAATGAACAGCTTTTACTTGAAGAAAAAAAAAAAAAAAGATTACCAACAATATTTTTTTAATATATAGTGAAATGTAGAACTCTTACCCAGTGACTTACTTATCAAAAAGTGTTGCTTAACCCTGAAGTGATTAGAGGCTCAAAACTCTAACTTTATTTTCTTTTAATAAAGCAGCTACTTCACAGTTAATGTGAGTACACACTTTTATGGAACCAAGCTAATGTTAAAACAATGCTGGAAATGTTACCTTTCAGTATTAAGACTGGAGCAGGAAGAGGAATCTGTAGAAAAGTTGTCCAAAAAAAGCTATACACTGAATACTTGTATCTAGGACGATCCAAGTAGAAGGTTTAAAAACAATACCAAAAGCAGGTGTCGTTTAATGTATTTTAATAGCAAACTTACAGGAACAGCACAGAAGACAGACAACATTAAAAACATGTACTTGCATGTAGGACAACTCAGTTAGAAAAGTATAGCGAATGGATGGAATCTACTGTATGATAAAAATGCTAAAAACACCATTTAATTGCCATCGATAAGAAATTTACTTGTTTTAAAAAAATCCAAATGCTGGCATTGTCCAGAAAAATTTGACAGGTTTATTTATAATTGATATAAAGTTGAATTGTTGAAACTTGTTCGCTGGAACATTTTTGACTGCATTAATGCTTTATGTCTCCGCATTTATATTAAAAATCCACACACAAATGAAAATGGAAAAAAACTTGCCAATATCCGATTCTGTCCCCTATGTTTCCATTTGCAACCATATACTTAGGTACCTTTTAACCCCATGGAAAAAAAATATCTAACGTTCATTACTACCAATAACAGGAAGAAGAGATTTGTATTGAGAAGGACAAACCCACCACAGTGGAGTTTAAGCACGCTCTCCACGTATGCGGCGTGCTAGCTGGATATCTTTTGGCATGATTGTGACACGTTTGGCATGGATAGCACAGAGGTTGGTATCTTCAAACAGGCCAACCAGGTAGGCTTCACTTGCCTCCTATTACAGAAGAAATAAAGAGTTAAAGACTTTTTACAAACGTAGCACCTAAAAGAACACAGGAGTCCATGACAGAATCTCAAGTATTCGTAATAATCAGAAGTCTAGGGACGTATCTATTAAAGATACCAACAGTTCAGTATTTTCAATAGTGTGGCAGTCTCTCTCATTGCATCCCTACAAACAGCCAACTTGTATTACTTTTACTTCCACAGATAATGATTTGCTATACCTTTGGTCAAATAAAAGTTTGGTATACCACTGCTATTTAGCTGATATTCTCTGGAAGATGATTACAGAGATACTTAGACCAAAACGTAAGATATGGGGAAATATTATAGCTACAACAGTACTCATACAATTGAATAAAGAAATATTTAATCATTTTAAAATACTTTGATGAGGAACTTGAAGCTCATTATTATGATTGAGTGTGATACTAAACTCAGTAGAACAGTTTACACTGTGAAGTGAGCAAGAGTCTGAATTCTAACATCAAGTAACCTTCAAGTTAGCTTCTAAAATACACAATACAGAAACAGGTACGAAGCCCATACAGATGTTCTGCAGCTTCTATACCTGTAAAGCAAATTTGGAAGACTGCTTAAAGTTTTTACAAATTATATAGATTGATGCTGAACTTTCTTTTGACCTGTACTTGTGATGGAATAATAGGATAACTGTAGCATTAAAAGGTATGTCTCAATGAGCAAAAGGTGTGTCTAGGCTCCCACATCTTAAACTTGACCTGCTAATTCATGTGAAAACTACCAACTACCTTTCTCCGCTAGGATTTTCCCTGGAATTAGTTATTTTGAGTTCAGCACACAGCTTTTCCTACTGACAACAAGGCCAAATACACGTTAGAAGCCTAGTGTAGACCAGATACTCTGCCACTAACATATAGTGAAGTGGTCAAGGTAAAGCCTGTGGGGGAAGGGAGTGCAGTTTACAACATAGACTCAATATAAATTAGCTTACATCTTAATAGGGCTTTTCAATCATGTTCAGGTAACTAGGATGAGCCAACAGGATTGCAAAAATAAATACACATGCCCTTTTTGCCTGGCAAGATTTACCACTAGACTGAGCACTAGAGTAAACCGAAGGTTTCTATCCTGAAACAAAAGGGATAAGTGGGATGTGTCCAGATTAGCCTTTGAAATGTTTTAGCAACCTTGAGTTAATTTGCAATCAGTTAATTTCAGGTTAAAAAAAAACCCACTAGTGTAGACAAACCCAAAAATCTTGAGAAGCTCCCACTAGGTTTTAAAACACCATTTAAGGATTTAAAAGCCTCATGGCACAATCCCTCACTTACGCACATGCTTAACTTTAAGCATGTCAGCCCCACTGAAATTAGCGGTTGAAGTTAAGCATGTATGGGTCACTAACCACAGGCGTTTACATTAAAAATAATAAAGTAAAATCATTTAGAGACAAGCCACCCATTTGAAATATTTGGTCCTTCTAATTACCTGAACACAGAACTTTATCAAGACAAGTAGGCATTACTATTTTTCACAATGAGAAGAGCAGAAAGAATGCTATAATACAGGGGGTGACCAAACTTACTGATGCCCTGAGTCGCATACAACAATCTTCAGAAGCTCAAAGATTTCGGGTGCGCCTGTCAGGGCTTGGGATTTCAGTCCTGTGAGGAGGGGAGGGCTTGACCCTGCCCAGGCTCAGGACTTCATCCCCACTCTTGCTGAAGTCCCAAGCCTCGGCAGGGATGCTCCGCAGGGCTGAAACCTCAAGACTCACCTCTCCACTGGGCAGAAGCCAGAGGCAACACATGTGGGGTCATGTGCCCCCCCCCCACCCGATTTTTGTCAGCCCTGCTCTGTCACATGGTGCCACCAGGCCCCTGCCCTGCACAGCAGCTGCTGGAGCCAGCAAGCTGGGAGCTGCGGCCATGGGGAGAGGCAGTGGGCAAACAGCTGGGAGCTGCAGGGAGAGCCACCCCTTATGCTGCTGCATCTCCACGCAGCAGAGCTAACACCTGGGAGCTGCAGGGAAGGGCTGATGAGGGTGGAGGGGCCAAGGGGGAGGGGTAGGAGGGTAGCATGCTTCAAGCTGTTGGAGGGCACAATTGAAATGTTTGTCCCCCCAACTCTCAGCAGGCACCAGTTGTCTCTGGCAGAAGCCCCTAGCCCCACTATGCTGCCACAGGGCAGAAGCCCTGTGCTCTTCTCCCACCCCCAGTCCGGTAGATAAGAGTATGGAGGGAGACGTGGAGGGGTACACACTAACTGTAAAAGAACCGTATGAAGCTTGCAAGCCACGGATGGCCACTTCTGCTATAATATAATTCCATTAGCAGCTTTATCCAGTTATATTATTAAGTTACAGTTGTATTAAAATTTAACACTGAAAATTGCCAAATCATTTTTATGTGCAGCAGTAACAAAAAATTAACTATTCAGGATTTAAGTTGAAAGAGCAGGATCAATAAAAAGCCACCAATTTCCCAATATACTTTGTAGTACATAACTGAAATGCTGGCAAATCCACAATTATTAATCACGGTCATACTAACTGTATTTTAGGCAAGCCCTGGTTACCTAAATGTGTGCTCAGTGAAGTTTGTTTGAGTGTCCTGAAACCTTAAATTAAAAACACACACAGATTATCTACTCTCAAAGTGCTTGGCTTTCAAATATGTTAATTATTACACAATTTAAGTGAGAGGAAGCAATAGAAGATTTCTCTCAGTTTATTATGAGAAAAGTACTGTTTCTGCATTTAATAAGTTACGAGATTTTTTATGACAGCTATTTCCAATTTTAATAATATACTTATGGCATTTTTATAAAGTTGTTTCAGTAACTAGATTTTATCAAATTATAAATGTTTCAACAACAAAAAGTTAATTACTTTGGGCAAATTGAACGCTGTAGCTTCAATTCACCTAGAATTGAATCGGTAGATGCCTACTTCTGAAGTTCACCAATCGAGTGAAATTCTGACTAACCACAGAAACAGCCTAGCCAATTACATGATTTTACAGAACTGACCTATCACATCCTCTCTCCCATAGTAACAAAGGCAACAGCATGGCCCTATCAGCTACTGCTCTAAAGAAAATATTCTTTTAAGTCATATTTCCATGTTTTACCAGCATATGGCTACTTATATAAAAGTTACTGCAGATTAATTTGTGTGCATATTTACAGCAATGTCCCAACAGTTCCACTCTCAGCATGATGAATTATTTCCTTGATAAACCTTTTTTCAGGTATTCAGGGTACTCTAAGAGATAATCTGTTTAAATTATTTTTTTTTAAAAATATTAGAAGTTTCATTTAGGGATGTTTCTTTAGTTCTTTGTGATGTTTTTAGATATTTGCATGAGGAAACACCAGGTAACTCATTTTGTTAACCAGTACTCAAACTATTAGGAATCCACACTAGCAGACAGGGATGTCATTTAATCACCTTCCGAATATGAATAGACACATACAAATCTAAGCAGAATAACTGCGCTAAATTTCACAAGCTCATCTACAGACATCCATGCACAAGAAAATTCATTTAAATTAGGCCTGAAAATAAATCACAGTCTTCCTTTAAGTTTTACCTGCAAAGCACCAATAGCAGCGCTCTGGAAGCGCAGATCTGTTTTGAAGTCCTGAGCAATTTCACGCACCAGACGCTGGAAGGGAAGTTTGCGGATCAGAAGTTCAGTAGACTTCTGATAACGTCTGATTTCACGGAGAGCCACAGTACCCGGCCTTTTAATTAATAAAAAAATAATTAACATTTACAAATAATTTATATCATTTTAGAGTATCATATAGCCCATGTTCTTCTAATCTGAACTAGGAACGTTTTGTATATGCTCTGTATTTACATTTCGGTAATACGAAGCATCTCGGTATTTACAACACAAAAACATCTTGACTTACAAAGAGAGCCTGATCTCATCATTCATTTATATATTAGTTTCACCAGGCATTCCATCTATGGATAAGCAACAAGAGTAGGCCCTCCGAAGTCTTGTCTTCAGCATGAAAAAAGGTGTACATCACATTAGCTACACTACTAATCAACATGTGTTAAACTAAGCATAGACAAGGCAAGTTGTAGTGTTAACATGAGTTTTCTCATGGGCAAGACTCTACCCAAGGATTTACCTCAACCAGCTAATTCAGGGGTGGGCAAACTTTTTGGGCTGAGGGCCACATCTGGGTGGGGAAATTGTATGCAGGGCTGGGGCAGGGGGTTGGGGTGTGGGAGGGAGTGTGGGGTGTGCACAAAGGGGCTCAGGGCAAGGGATTGGGGCATATGAGGGGGCTCAGAGAAGGGGGTTGGGGTGTAGAGTGCAGAAGGGGGCTTAGGGCAGGGGTGCAGGACGGGTGTGGACTGCAGGAAGGGGCTCAGGACAGGGAGCTGGGGTGCAGGAGGCGCACGAGGTGCAGGCAGGATTCGGGCTCCGTCCCGGCTTACCTAAAGCGGCACCAGGGTGGCGGCAGCACACACCGGGGCCAGGGCAGGCTCCCTGCATGCCTGTCCTGGCCCTGGCCCGCTCCAGGAAGCGCTGAGGCCCCTGGGGGTGGGAGGGCAGAGGGCTCCGTGTGCTCTGCCCTTGCTGCATCGCTAGGCACCTCCCCCGAAGTTCCCACTGGCCGCGGGGGGCAGTGCCTGGAGACAAGGGCAACACATAGAGCCCTCTGCCTCCCCACCTAGGGGCCGCAGGGAAGTGGTGCTGGCCACTTCTGAGAGCGGCGCGGGGCCCGCGGCGCCACAGGGGGCAATCCTACAGGCCAGATCCAAAGCCCTGAGGGGCCGGACCCAGTCTGTGGGTCATAGTTTGCCTACCCCTGAGCTAATTCATGTCAAAAACAGGTCATTCCCTCCCTACTCTGTAGCTACTACCATAAAAATGGCATTGAAAAACACCATATCCTTGTTATATTTTATCCTAAGAACTTAAAATCTATTCTCATGAAATTTCCTTACATGAGTGTTTTAACTAAAAATTCATGTTAATGCCATCTTTTTGCAAACACGCAGTTCATTTCTGGCATGATTATTGTGTATATTTCATTTATTATGAAACTGTTGCATTTTTTGCCTTAAAGTTACTTACTAATTTGTAGTATTAATTTCCACCCTTTTCTCATCTGTACTCTCTAATATTACTTATGGACCATGAATGCAGACTAAAACATTCTTAAAATATGCATTTGCAATGTTTCAAGATTACATTCACTTTCCCAAATGCCTTTCTGTTCTCTTCTCAAAAGGAAACACACACACGCTTTAATAACAATGACCATTCCTCAAGATGAACCATGGTATGTTAAAACTCTTCATTGTGCAAAGATCCTTCCGGATGAAAGAGTTTATTACAACATAATTGTCAGCAAGAGATTTACCTGTAATTCTAGCCTATTTCCTCCTCTATTTAAGTCTTCATTTTTGGTTAACTGAACATAAAATTATTTGCAGAGGTTCTGCTTATATGTAGACATGTTCTGCCCTCTAATGGTAGAATATCTTAACTACACTGTCAGTTCATTAAATAGCAAAATAGCTGTGAAGACAGAATTGTACCAATGTAAGTAAGTGAAGATCAGTTCTGTGCATTAAAGTTTATTCCAGTCTAATTCTGTTACAATACTTAAATTAATTCGAAGCCAAATCACCAAAGTGCAGATGTTTGGATGACATTTGTTTGTTTAAGGTTAAACGTGGTCTTAATTGCATAAATATAATTTAATATGCATAATCTATTAAATAAAATAAGCCCATTATTACTACACGTAAATTTAAGTCACTGTATAAATGTTCTACATAAAACATATTATGGATTATTTAAAATTTGTTCATAATCAAGTGGTGAAATAATGAAAGCATTGTAAAAATCACCCTGATCAAGAATTAAAATGAAAACCACCAAAGTTCCCCAATGCAAAAAGTTCTGCTCCGATAAACGTTTCCGTTGGTTAAGGGGATGGTGCATCACAAGCTTTGTCCCTGGTAATTTATGTACCTGTAGCGATGAGGTTTCTTGACCCCTCAGTAGAGGGCGCACTCTTGCGAGCTGCTTTCGTAGCGAGCTGCTTCCTAGGTGCTTACCACCAGTGGATTTACGGGCAGTTTGCTTGGTACGAGCCATGTTCCTGAAAACTTCTCTTCCTTACACCTATCTGTAAAAATTACCATGCGATTACACACTGCAACAAACTAACCACTAGCTCAGATGTTCCGGAAATGCAGATTTACTTTTTACACCTTAAAAATATTGTCTAACAAGAATCAAACGACGAACAACATTGAACAATTAAAATGATCCCGATTATACCTCTGTACAATGCAAACACCACACTTCTCACAAGAGAAACTGAGACCCTAGGTAACTGCTTGCCACATAAAGGAATCCTTCCCTTTCAACTGCTGAATTAGGAGAAAACACACTAGCCAAAAGGACCATCGGCCTAATTTATCTAATTGCAAATAAATTAAGTGTCTGAAGACCTCCGATTATTATTAAAATACAGTTTCACCCCAAGAGTTAAACAGGAACGATGCAGCAGCAAAACCTAAATAGGTCGATTCAAACAACAGATAAGAGATTATTACTGCCCCCTGTAGCTCTCCCCTCGTCAGCTGAAAAGTGCCTAAAATATTACCTGAAAAACATTGGGGGGCTTGCATCCAATTTATAGTCTGCATTGAGCAAAAATACCTCTTTCAAAATAGTAGAGACGGGGAAAGCAGACAAGCAGCCCCTCAATGCTTTCTGCAAAGCAACCTGCCCATTGCAATCGCTCGGCTATGCCCGCAAATTAAAAAGCAAATACACACAAATTGGTATTTCTGCTGCAAACAAAAGAGTCTGACTTAAGTTCAAGAAAGCAACAAACTTTTTTGGGGGGTTGTTTTTGGGTGCTGCCTCTCTGTCTCTTTCTGTGCAATTGCTTTTCCAAGGTTGCCTCGCTCCAAGCGCCTCTCACTGGCAAACTCATCTCCCAGACCCGAACAAAATGGAAACAATCACGAAATGCCAGCCCTAGTCCTTTTGCAAAGAGGGAAAAAAAATAAAATTGCCAAAAATAATGCAAAAAATACAAGGAACTCCAACCATGTGGGTGCAGATCAGTGGGAATGGGGGAAAAGTTTGCAATCAAAATGCAAAAAAAGGCACTGGGTTGCGGTGTTTCTTTGCAAATTTCTTTCCTTTTTTATTGTTTTTTATGCAATAGGAAAAAAATATGGTCGGTGACCAGAGAAAAGAGACAAGATGGTGAAGCTGAGCAACAACTGTGGGGAGCAGGGGAAGGAAGGCAGGAGAGTTACCCTGGGCTGGCAAGTGGCTCCTCTTTGCAGCTGCTTCCCAGCCGTGATCCGGGGAGATGTTGGGCTCAGGAGGTAGCTAAGGGGCTGGGGAGGGTGTTGGTGGGGGTTTGGAGTGGGGGTTGGGGGGTACAGGGGGGCAATGATCGAGCGAAGAGGGGCTGGGGGTGCTGGGGAAGGGAGCAGCTCAGGCTCCTTGGCTGAGCCGGGGAAGGTGGCGAGAAGGGGGACTCCGGATGCTGCCGCTTCCCAGCAGCGGTTTCTGGCCCCCAAAAGTTTGTGCGGCGGGATGGGGGGCAGCCATGGGGGCCCCCGCCGGGTTGCGGGGCGCGGGGAGTCTGGGGGGGGGAGCTAGGGACTTACCCCCGTCCGCTTGGGCTGAGAGCGGCTGCCGTGCAGGGAGGGAGGAAGCGAGGAGGAGCTACAGCTACTGCTGCTGGCGGCGGCGGCTGAGAGCACAATTGAAAGATGGCTGACTCGCGAGGGCCGTCCCCGCCGCCTGGCCACGCCCCTGCCCGCCCCGGACACGCCCCATCCTCCGCCAAGAGGCCAATGGTGCACAATGGAGGGGAGGCTTGGCCACGCCCACTCCCCTTCCTCCCTCCCTCATCTCTGCCCCCGCGCAAGCTCTGAGCCGGGGTCTGTGTGTACAAACACAAAAGACACGCCGCGCGCGCGAGAGGGATTCCCTCTCCTCCTGCCTTTTCCCGCGAGCAGAGGGGGAGGCCAGCGGCCAGGAGGGAGCGCGAGGCTACTCTGGGGACTCTGCCGCGGCTAACGGCCGCGGGCGCGAGCCCAACAGCCTGCGCGAGATCAGACCAACGGCAACCGGCCCCCAGTACCAGTCCGCCCCTCCCCTACCCCAACTGTATCCAGCCCCGCAACTCGCAACCAGACCCCACCGCTGCCCTATCTCCACCCCCCCCATGTCCCTTCCCCCTCCGAGCTGGCTAGGGCCAGGCAGCCCCACGCTCTTGTGCGGGGTGAGCTCCTGCTCCCATCCATGGCAAGGGGCCCCTCATTGCTGAACAAATAAAAGTATTAGTCGTGCTCCTGGCTCACCTGTGGGGCACTGCCCGGATGGGTCCCACAGCTCCTCTTGCTGGGACACTGCAATGTACAACAGTGCAAACACTGCACGCTTGGCACTAACGTAATTCATAAATGTCAAAGGTGCTTTAGGGAGCCAGATGCAGTCCCTGCCCCAAAGAACATAAGCAAAATGTCTTGAGGGACTGACAGGCTGGAACAGTGAAT
Source organism: Gopherus evgoodei (assembly GCF_007399415.2). Classification (NCBI taxonomy): domain Eukaryota; kingdom Metazoa; phylum Chordata; order Testudines; family Testudinidae; genus Gopherus; species Gopherus evgoodei. Next base: position 170,750,898 of record NC_044324.1, read on the forward strand.
GCTGGGAGGTTAAAAAGTGAAATTAGACATGTCTGGAAAAACTCAGCGCTAGAGCTGGTTCTCGACACCTCCAGAGTTTGAGGATGCTCAGATCTGAAGAGCTGTATCAGTCCTAGGCCTGGAAAAGTATTTTAGGGAAACTGCAGGTATCTAGTTCAAACACATAAAAACCAAACCCTGTAGTGCAACCAGGTAAGACTTTTAGAACCGCCTTAAAATTAATCTACAATAAAAGAATTCTCTTCCCCCTCCCTGCAAAATCAGACTTTTGGGTGCATGAGACTGGGAAGGGATCACTGCTGAGAAGTTCAGCTTGGAAAATATTTGTGGGAGAAATGGGTTATAAGGAGGGATTTGAAAAGAGTGGGAACGAGAGAAGGTGCTTGGAGGATCAGTAGTGGGAGATTATTCCAAGGTGAAAGTGCAGTTATGGTCAGAAAAGTGACTATGTAAAAATGCCCACTGCTCATCCAAGTAATCTGATCCCTGTGTTCATTCAGAGTTATATTTGTTGCCTTATTATTTAATGAGAACATGTATTTTACTTTATATTTTTGTTAAATATGAGAAGCTTAAATATCTATGGGAGAGTGAACTGAATTATATTCTGATTTACCCATCATGAACAGATTTGATAAGTTACAGCTGCAAGGACAAATTCTGTAGTCAGTTAGATCTGTGAAACCCAATTGTCTTCAGTTGCACAGGTTATAACTAAGCTGAACCTTTACCACAGGTGATGATGCAAGAGCCAGAAAAAATAGTTTGACTCTCTGATCTTAAGATGAGTTTGTGAAGCTAGCAGTTAGAAAAAATATCATTTTACTTGTAAACTCTGGAAAAATCAATAGAGAAAACAAACCTGTTATCCTCTGATACTACTTTTACAATCACTTTTTAAAGTAGGACTGCACTTTAAGAGTTAGTAAGAAAGAAGGCCCAGAGTAAATAATTATAATAGTATAGAATAGGATATTAAAATAGGATATTATAAAATACAATATAAAATAATAAAGGCCAGGCACTCAAAATTAACATTATTACTGATACAGTGCTAACAGACTTCAATGACTAGTTGGAAGAGTTAACAGCCATTAGCACAGACAATTATTAAATGAGAGGAAGTGCCCAGCCATTATTGTTGGTATTAACTGTAAACATATTAAAATGTAAAAATAAAGTAACTATGCTTTCATGTATTGAAATGTTGCATTGGCTATGATATAGGATTCCGTTTACAATATAGGTCTTTTCTTAGCAGTTAGGGTCTGACTCTGTAGTCTTGTTTAGCATAAGTAGTCCTATTAATTTCAGTGGGAATCTTCATGTAAATAAGGACTGGAGGATTGAGCCATTAGATTACAGTCCAGTGAGCAGGGGGAAGCTGCATTCCATTCTCAACATACCATTAGGTTTAATATAATTTGTATTAATAACATTAAACTATGTTTAACTCAAGTCCAACATTGCTTTGAATGACGCCCTATTCCAGCATTTTTCAAACTTCAGGTCATGATCCAGTACTTGGTTGTGGCATGTCAGGCACTGGGTTGCTCTGGTCGGCACTGCCAACCGTGATGTTAAAAGTCCCATCAGCGCTGCTGCCCAGCGAAGGCAGGCTAGAGCCTATCTGTTTCGATACTGTGCTGCACCCCGGAAGTGGCCAGCAGCAGGTCCGGCTTCTAGGCAGGGGGACCATAGGGCTCCAGGCACTGCCCCCACCCCAAGCACTGGCTCTGCACTCCCATTGGGAACGGGGGGGAGGAGGGGCGGTGCCTGCAGGCAAGTGTCGTGCCTCTACCTAGGAGCCGGACCCGCTGCTGGCCGTTTCTGGGGTGCAGCGCAGTCTGCAGTACCAGGACAGGCAGGAACCTTGCCTCTGCACCCCAGCTGCAACACTGACCGGGAGCCACTGGAGGTAAGTCTGCACCCCAACTCCGTGCCCCAATCCCCTGACCAAGCCCTGAGCCCCTCCCAAACCCAGAACCCCTTCCTGCACCCCAAACCCCTCATCCCCAGCCCCAACTCAGAGCCTGCACCCCCAGCCCAGAGCCCTGACTCCCTCCCTCACCCTAACCCTCTGACCCAACCCTGAGCCCCCCCCCCAGATCTGGATCCCCTCCTGCACCCCAAACCCCTCATCTCCGACCCCACCCCAGAACCTGCACCCTCACCCCAGAGCCCTGACCCCTCCCACACCCCAATCCCCTGCCCCAGCTCTGAGACATCTCGCACATCCTGAACACCTTACCCCCGCACCCCAACCCTCTGCCCCAGCCCTGAGCCCCTCCCATACCCCAAACCCCTCACCCCCAGATCATGGGCATCAACAATTTTCTTCAACTGGGTCCCTAGAAAAAAAGTTTGACAACAACTGCCCTATTCTGCTCTCCCAGCCAGGAGCACTGCCTTTGGTGGAAATTCCCTCAAATTCCATGATGTCATAGGGGGTGGGACAAAGCATAAATATTCTGGCTCAGCTGGCTCACTCTGTCTCCTGCTCTTGACCTAGTCACTTCTTCTGGTTCCCAAGATGCAAAACACAGTTCCTTTCTCTTCTCACAGGTCGAAACCAAACCGTTCAGGAGATAGTGAATGAAAGAAACCCCTATAAGCAACCCATGAGCAAAGAATAAGAGGAAATCAAATGTGCATCTACCCATCAGTTCTTACAGCTGTGCTGCTGTCCCGTTGTTGAACTGAAACCTTACAACAATAATATCTTTAGAATCAAGCTGTACCTTCAGTTAACCATGCACATTGAAGCCAAAATTAATCACATATGAGTATTTGAGGGGAGAATCTGTCCCAAAATCTTTCAACTTTCTTTAAATTTAAATTCTTTACATTGTCATCTTCTCAATTCCTCTCTTCTTACTGATGTTTCTAATATCCTTAAAGGCAACTTGCAAAAGAAAGAAAAATGGATTTATTTATGAATATATAAAGAATATTTGAAACAATTCAAGACTTTTTTTTTTCGTGTTTGTGCCTTAAAAGTACCAGGAATATCCAGTTTTACCTTCCCAATGTTTTGCTGGAGGACGGGGTGATGGAACAATTTTTATAGTAGGGTCCTGACAACCATTGAACCAAACTATAAACCCTGTATATAATGGAAAACACTTCAAGCCAGGGGGTGCTGCAGCACCTTCCGCTCCCTTAGTTCCAGCACCTATGGGAGAAGACTTTTGAGAACCAGAGAACAGTTAATAGAGCTGAGGATGCTACTGAGAGATCTTGTCTCTTAAGTGTTTTTCAGACACTGAGTTAAAGGTTAACACAGAAGCAAACTAACAAATGTTGGATGCCTCACAATCAGGGTTCAGACCAAGCACGGCACAGCAGGTGTTCTAGTAGCACAAAAAGACTCGGCCTCAAGTAAAGCCGAGGGATGGATGGACGGTCTTCCCTCTACCAAAACCCAAGAAACTAGGCAGACCTTACAGCTGAACACATTTTGCATTTAGGTCACAGAAAGACCTTTTTTGAGCTACTTTGTGTGAGCTAGACATCAACTGGACAACTGAAACTTGGTGAGCCCACTCTGCGAGACACCTGAGCATGAGAAATTTTATCACAAAAGGAATTTCAAAGACAACATTATACGAGAAAATAGGGGTGAATTAGCACAGAGAACTGAGAATCAGAGCTCCTGAGTTCTATTTCTGATTTTGGATTATCACTGATTTTCTGTGGGTTTGAACAAGATAAGTTCTGACCCCATGATTATTGCTTCAGTCCTGCAAAGACTTATGAATGTGCTTAGTCCAATTGACTCAAAGCTTAACTTTACACTGATCCTATCTGCATCTTCCAGGCTCCCCCTAACATCACCACCACATACACACAAGCAAACTTATACTGCCATTGATTTCTGGACAGTGGTCTGTAGTCTCTGACCCTTACAATGGGGGCCATAGAGCATGGAAAGGTAATAAATGCTGCTTGAAGCAACATTAACTAATCCCTACTTTTTACATGGCCCAATGGCCATGTGAATTTCCTCTGGAGGAGAAAGTGATGGCTACACAGAGCAGAGAACATCCCGTATAACGACGTTCCCTCCACCCCAGCACCAGGTTTTTATAACATCTTTGCTGCTCACCACACAGCACGTTGCAGAGGGACCAAAGAGTTCATGATGTGTGGGATCATCCACTATTTGACATATATATTGCAATAGCTGTTTTTAAATCTTATTATATATATCAGCCATGAAAGTCTTGTTTACCGATATCCAATGTATTGGCAGGGGTGGGAGGGAGAACACTTAAAATGTAACAGTACAAAAGAATCAATATTCCTAATAAACATTACAAAAGTCCCAAACAGAATACTGAGGAACTTTTAAATAGTTGTACTTGGTTTTACACTATGTTTCCATTTCCTTTGATTGTCCTTATAATCCACGTTTATGCTGCTTTTTATTATATGTTAAATTGTTTCAATATATGGATAACTGACATGAATAAATACCACTACTATATTTTTAATACAGCTGTGGGCCTGCCCTCATCATGGAAGCTGCAGCCGCTTGCTGAAGAGTTCAACTGACTCTTTAAACTTGCGCATTTTGTTTTTCTTTCCTCTGCATAGTATTCTACTACTAAAAACACATTTTTGACATATTATAAGAACATAACATCAGAACACAAGAACGGCCATACTGGATCAGACCAGAGGTCCATCCAGCCCAATATCCTGTCTGCCGACAGCGGCCAATGCCAGGTGCCCCAGAGGGAGTGAACCTAACAGGTAATGATCAAGTGATCTCTCTCCTGCCGACGATCTCCACCCTCTGACAAACAGAGGCTCGGGACACCATTCCTTACCCATCCTGGCTAATAGCCATTAATGGACTTAACCTCCATGAATTTAGTTAGTTCTCTTTTAAACCCTGTTATAGTCCTAGGTTTCACAACCTCCTCTAGCAAGGAGTTCCACAGGTTGACTATGCGCTGTGTGAAGAACTTCCTTTTATTTGTTTTAAACCTGCTGCCCATTAATTTCATTTGGTGGCCCCTAGTTCTTATATTATGGGAACAAGAAAATAACTTTTCCTTATTCACTTTCTCCACACCACTACTGATTTTATATACCTCTATCACAGGGGTCGGCAACCTTTCAGAAGTGGTGTGCCGAGTCTTCATTTATTCACTCTAATTTAAGGTTTCACGTTTCAGTAACACATTTTAACATTTTTAGAAGGTCTCTTTCTATAAGTCTATAATATATAACTAAACTATTGTTGTATGGAAAGTAAATAAGGTTTTTAAAATGTTTAAGAAGCTTCATCTAAAATTAAATTAAAATGCAGAGCCACCCAGACGGGTGGCCAGGACTCAGGCACTGTGAGTGCCACTGAAAATCAGCTCGCATGCCGCCTTTGGCACGCGTGCCATAGGTTGCCTACCCCTGCTCTATCATATCCCCCCCTTAGTCTCCTTTTTTCCAAGCTAGATGTTGTAATGATGCTCTGTAATATGGTAACATCCTGTTAAATAGAAAGATCTGATGATTATATTCTTGGATAATGTTTCTCTAAACAAAAGCTAATTTTGTTTTGTTTCTGATATTTACATGGCAAGGATTTATAAACTTGTTAAAACTTTCTAAATACATAGTTTAAAAAAACCCACACAATTTTATTAAACAGGGCAATGTGACCTCCTAAGGTACAAAAGGGTTAAATGAATCAGACACAAAATAAAGGAATGCATACCAGAGCTCTAAGCAACCTCAAAAAAGATTTAGTATGGCTTATGGGTAAGACAGATGCTTGCAGGGTTAATTTACAACAGGACCAAAGATTGGAAATTCTATGATATCTCAGAAAGTAATTTTTAGAGGAAATGTGGTCTAACGTTTAGAGAAGGGAGCTGGGAGTCGAGACTTTATCTCAACTTTTCCACTGATTCTGTTTGATGTGGGGCATACCATTTAACCTCTGCCTTAGTTTACCCATCTTGATGTATCCACGATAATACATATGTGAGAGGTATTATGTGGCTTGATTGATATTTATAAAATGCTTTTGGGTTCTTGGACAAAAGTTGCTGTACTAATGCAAATTTGAACTCATTATAAGGAAAACTGGTGGATAAAGAGAAACTGATTTGAAAAGAAGCCCACCAAGCAAAAGTTATTTTGCACAGATATAGATATTTTGAGGGAGTTTAAAATGTCTTCTGCATACAGAGCAGTGGTTCCCAAAGCAGGGCCAGCATTAGATGCACTGGGGCTCAAGGCAGAAAGCAGAAGCCCTGCCACATGGGATTGAATCTGGGCTGAAGCAGAAGTCTGAGCAGTGTAGTTTTGCTGAGGCTCCTGTGGCATGAGGCCCCAGGCAATTGCAGTGCTTGTTAGCCCTTAATGCCGGCCCTGGCTTTTATATGCAGAAAACCCGTTATTGTGACACAGGTGGGCCGTGGAGTTTTTATAGCATGTTGGGGGAACCTCAGAAAGAAAAAAGGTTGAGAACCCCTAATATAGAGGATGGTAGCATAAGCATGTGAGGAAACATACCTTCCTAAAGTTACACTATCAAAATAATTAACCTCATTCTAGCTGCCCAGGTCCTTTATACATGACCAAGTTATAACTTTTTTGGTCTTTTTTTTAATCCTCATGCTTTCCTGTACAATAAACTGATTCTCCCATGAGCCTCATCCCAAAGGAGGCTCCTGTAAAATGTTTTATTTCCTAGTACTTTACTTCTGTGTTGATAGACCGAGTTTAAGCTACTGAGGAGAAACAACCAGGATAAAGTCTAATTAGTTCTCAAATGAGATTCCTACAACTCCAATGATTTATTTTGATCTCCTATTTAGCAGAACCACAGTGAGTTGGGTGGCCTCAGGACTCTGGCAAACAAGCCCCTGTAGGTTTGCATTGCAAAAAACACAGGCTTACTATTTTCCATCCATTTAGTCTCACATTGGCCTGATTTCATAGTGCTATTTTCTTATAAAATACGCTCACTTCTGCACTGATTCAGTATCTAACCAAGGCTGAAGTTGCCTTGAAAGGCTCTGACTTTCTCGGAGGCACCATATTTTGGAGAACTAAAAGAGATGTATTATTTAATTCATATTTTTTCTCAGTGGAATAGACTCAGGAGATATGCATCTCAGTTTCAGAAGTGCCCAGGAGGGCAGCAGTCATACAGCGGTACTCAAGCATACTGCAGTGCAAGGCAAACACCACAATACAGGATACCCCAGCAAACAGCAGTCCTCAGTATCAGGTGTGGTCCTCAATATCATTAGTTTATTTGAAACACTGAGGCTCTTTTGACCCAGTACTTTCAAAATATGTATGTTCACCTCATTGTGAAAGTAGGAGTAAGGTCCTCTTGAAACAGCATTAAAGCATTACAGGTCTAATTTTGAACATCCGCTGAGATACGTTCAGTAATGGTATCATTATTTTGTGATCTGACCCTAATACAATCCTGAGATACTCTGTGTGACACTTTGTATCTTGGGGGAACACCCAGCACACCCATATTCATCCTTGTAAAATGATTGTGTGGTATCCAGTGCAAAGTTTGTCATGTCGGGTGTCTTTGGAAGGCTCATGTGCACTGAGCATTGTTGTTATAGTGATGTTATAGTAATTGTTGTTACAGTAATGTTATAGGTTATAATTTTATGTATATAGTTATGAGACTGAAAATGTATCCTCATGGCTTAAAATAAGCCCAGACAACATCTCTCAAAGAGCAGAGAGGCAGTTCACACCTCATCAGGGCATGCATGGGACAAACCCAATCCAGCCTCACAGGAACAAAGGACACTGGCCCAGGCAGCAACAAAAGGATCTGTTGGACTCTCGAGTGAGTCACCCCCCTTCCTTTGGTCAGTTTGGATTGCAATGAGGTAATGCTCATCTGACTCTGAAAGTGGGGCAGGCAAAGCCAAGAGGGAAGAATGAACATGATAAAAGGGAGAGATGTTTGCCATACTCTTCCTCTCTCTTGCACTTACATCTGCAGACACCACACAAAACGACTGAAGCACTGATTAAAGGGGAGAGCCTGGCTGAAGGGCAACCAGCCAGCCTGTGGTGAGAGGCTTCAGACTGAAGTCCTAGGGTTGTGTCTGGGACTGGAGATATTGGCTAGTGTCATTCGGTTGCACAATCCAACGAGCAGCTTACATACTAGAGGCTGTGCGTGAACAACCCAGGAGTGGAGGTTCTCACAGCAGAGCAGGGTAAGCCTGGCTCCCAGAGTCAAGAATTGGAGTGACCTAGCAGATCACTGGTCCAGATAACACCAAAGGGGAATGTCACACTCTGTAGCATCCCATCTTTTTTAATGAGTACTCCCAAGTCTCAAAACCCACTTTCAGGAAAACTGAACTCTTGAGGGACAATTGAAGAGGGAATGAGGAGCCGGAATGGCAGGCAGCATATTTTATAATGACAGCAGGTAACTTTACGTTCTTCTCAGTCTTATGAGCCTAGAAGGTTTTGTTTTTTAAATAAAAGAAAGCTTTCTAGTAAAGCAGGTTTTTCCAAATTCTTTGTTGATCACACAGATCACAGTGCCACAGTTCCAACCTGCCGTTTTCTCCTTAGCAATAATTTCCCTCCCTCCCCTTCACCTCACACTCATGTCTCATGAGGCATCTCAAGGCAAAAGCAGCAATCACTATGAAGAATAGGTGCCTAGATTATTGTCATATAAATACCACAGATTAGATAGGTTGGCTCCCCTAAAAACTCTGCTTACACAGTGCTCACCCCAGTGTATGCATATGGACAGTGAGCCAGAATCACACAATATCCAGTTCTCCATTCTTCTTCTGCCTACTCATTCCAAGTCAACTGCTCACATCACCAGAGTGATTCCCCACAGCCAGCATAACTGAGATCTGGAAATTCACTACAATGACAATTTAACAATGCTTATCACTTATGCAGTACTCTTCACTTTCAGAGAGATTTACAAAAATTAACTAACTAGCTGCCATTACACCCTGCAAGTTAGATATTAATATTATGCTTAATTTTTATGGACAAAGAAATTAAGGCAGAGGTTGGGGCCAAAGTTTTCCAAAACTGGCCTCTGATTTTGGCTACCCAACTTGAGATACCTTGAGTATAACTTTCAGAAGTGTGGGGTACCTCAGTTACAGCTGAGGACAAAGGGATCTGTAGGCATCAGACACATCTAAAAATCAGGCTGTGTCTGAAGCTGGGCACATAAAAAATGAGTAGCCTCAAAACTGGAGGGGTACCTGTGGAAGAGTTGCCCCAGGTAACTTGCTGAAGGCCTAGGAGAAGTCAGTGTTGTAATTAGAATTAGAATTCAGGAGTGTCTGGCTCCCAGACCTGTGCTTGGACCGCACCTCTCTTCTGAGAGGAATATGAGTTGACAGTACTGGGTCCAAAAGATTGATGTGGTAATACATAGCTTCTCAGGAGCAAATTGGTTGTTACAAGAAGGAGGGTGAAAAATTCTTGTTCACCTCTGAGGATAAGACAAGAATAAGATTAAATTGCAGCAAGGGAGGTTTAGATTGGAGGACATTAGGAAAAACATCCTGATTATGAGGTGGTCCACGCATAGTTCCCTCTAAGGTGTGTGCCTAGGTGGCCGCACACAAAAGAATGAAGGGCCACCCACCTACTTAGTGGAGCTGCACAGGCCTGGCTCCACTAATTAGGTGCCTGGATCCTGGAGAAGATGCACATGCAAGGTGAGGTGGTGGCCTTGGGGGGCAGAGGGAGTAGGTGGGAGGGGGAAAAGGGGTGAGAAGATGCGGTGGTGGGTATATGGGACATGCAGGGCTGTGGCAGCCAGAGAAAGAAGCCGTGTTCCTCAGCCCCAGGGCTGCGGCTGCTGGGGAGAGATGGCCCATCTTCCCAGCCTCAGCTCTGTGGCTGCTGTGGTCGAGGAGAGACTCCTCCCTCCTTTCAAGCCCCAGCTCGAGGGCTACTGTGGCGGAGTGAGAGGGCACATCCATCCAGGGCCAGCTCCAGTGTTTTTTCTGCCCCCAGCGGCAAAAAAAAAAGCCCCAATGGGGCGACACTTGGGTGGCAATTCGGCAGCAGGTCCTTCCCTCCGAGAGGGACTGAGGGACCCGCCGCTGAATTGCTGCCGAAGAGCCAGATGTGCCGCCCATCTCCGTTGGCTGCCCCAAGCATCTGCTTGCTGCTCTGGTGCCTGGAGCCGGCCCTCCATCCATTGCATTAGAAAGGTAAGACTACTGATATTAAAATATGAGTTGTGTGCTTTTATTTGTAGAACAAAAAAGTTTATTATTATTAAGGTTATTTTTATATAATGCTTTTATCCAAAGCGCTTTACAATAGTTAGCTAACAGTACAAACAACATTTGGAAATATCATTACGTAGTCTGCCAAGACCCTCAGCAATTTTCAAGTGGTCCATGAAAAAAAAAGTTTGAGAACCATTGGCCTAAAGAGGTTGTGGAATCTCCATCATTGGAGGCTTTTAAGAACAGATTAGACAAATACCTTCCAGGAATGGTCTAGTTATTATTTAGTCTTTCCTTGAGTGCAGGGGACTGGACTAGATGACCTATTGAGGTCCCTTCCAGTCCTAAACTTCTATGATTCTTTGATGGGGCTTAAGGAGGACGTGTCAAATATTGCAGGGACCTTCCCCCTGAGTGGCTTTAACATCAAAAAATGATGTCTTAAAATTAAACCACCGCAATCTGGGCCACTAAGGTAGAGAACACAGGTTGAGTTTAACATGATTATGGCTACTGAATAGCAAGAGCAGGCCTCAAGCTACAAGCAGTGAGGAACCACTGATGGAAACCTTACTAACAAACTATAGTACTATAGGTTCTTCATAGGGCTGTCAATTAATCACAGTTAACTCACATGATTAACTAAAAACGATTAGTTGCAATTAAACACAGTTTTAATCGCACTGTCAAAAAATAGAATACCAATTGAATTTATTAACTTTCTGAATTTATTTATTATTTTTGGATGTTTTTCTACATTTTCAAATATATCAATTTCAATTACAACACAGAATATAAAGTGTACAGTGCTCATTTTATATTTTTTATTACAAATATTTGCATTGTAAAATTATAAATAAAGAAATAGTATTTTTCAATTCACCTCATACAAGTACTGTAGTGCAATCTCTCTATTGTGAAGTGCAATTTACAAATGTAGATTTTTTTTTGGTTATATAACTGCATTCAGAAACAGAACAATGTAAAACTTTAGAGTCTACAAATCCACTTAGTCCTATTTCTTATTCAGACAATCGCTAAGACAAACAAGTTTGTTTACATTTACAGAAAATAATGCTGCAGTCTTCTTATTTACAATGTCACCTGAAAGTGAGAACAGGCATTCGCATGGCACTTTTGTAGCTGGCATTGCAAGGTATTTACATGCCAGATATGCTAAACATTCATATGCCCCTTCATGCTTTAGCTACCATTCCAGAGGATATGCTTCCATGCTGATGATGCTTGTTAAAAATATAATGTGTTAATTAAATTTTGACTGAACTCTTTGTGGGGAGAATAGTATGTCTCCTGTTTTGTTTTACCCGCCATGTATTTCATATTATAGCAGTCTCAGATGATGACTCAGCACGTTGTTCATTTTAAGAACACTTTTTATGCAGATTTGACAAAACGCAAAGAAGGTACCAATGTGAGATTTCTAAAGATAGCTACAGCACTTAATCCAAGGTTTAAGAATCTGAAGTGCCTTCCAAAATCTGAAAGGGATGAGGTGTGGAGCATGCTTTCAGAAGTCTTAAAAGAGCAACACTCCAATGCAGAAACTACAGAACCCAAACCATCAAAAAAGAAAATCAACCTTTCTGCTGGTGGCATCTGACTCATGATGAAAATGAACATGCGTCAGTCTGCACTGCTTTGGATTGTTATCAAGCAGAACCCATTATCAGCATGGACACATGTCCTCTGGAATGGTGATTGAAGATGAATGGACATATGAATCTTTAGTGCATCTGGCATGTAAATATCTTGCAGCTTCAGCTACAACAGTGCCATGCGAATGTCTGTTCTCACTTTCAGGTGATACTGTAAATAAAAGCAGGCAGCATTATTTCCTGGAAATGTAAATAAACTTGTTTGTCTGAGCAATTGACTGAACAAGAAATAGGAGTGAGTGTATTTACAGGTTCTAAAGTTTTACATTGTTTTATTTTTGAATGCAGTTTTTTTTTGTACATAATTCTACATTTGTAAGTTCAACTTTTATGATAGATTGCATTACAGTACTTGTATGAGGTGAACTGAAAAATACTATTTCTTTTGTTTTTTTACAGAGCAAATATTTGTATTAAAAATAAATACAAAGTGAGCACTATAGACGTTATGTGCAATGTTGAAATTAAAATCAGTATATTTGAAAATGTAGAAAACATTCCAAAATATTTAAATAAATGGTATTCTATTATTGTTTAACAGTGCAATTAATTGGGATTAATTTTTGTAATCGTGTGATTAATTGCGATTAATTTTTTTAATCACTTGACAGCCCTAGTTCTTGGTCATGAGGGGATGCGGTTCAGTTGTAGAATCTTCACAGTTTAAATAAAGGGACCATCCACACAAATTATGAGTCTGATTTTTCCTGCGAACCCCCAAGTTTCACCTCACGTAAAAACTATTTGCTTACAAAATAAGACATAAAAATACAAAAGTATCAAAGCACACTATTACTGAAAAATTGCTAACTTTCTCACTTTTACCATAAAATTATTAAATAAATCAGTTGAAATATACATATTGTACTTACATTTCAGAGTTCAGTATATAGAGCAGTATAAAGAAGTCATTGTCCATATGAAATTTTAGTTTGTACTGACTTCACTAGTGCTTTTTATGTAGCCTGTTGTAACACTAGGCAAATATCTAGATGAGTTGATGTTTCCCTGGCAGGGCCGGCTCCAGGCCACAGCGCGCTAAGCGCGTGCTTGGGGCAGCATGCCGCAGGGGGCGCTCTGCTGGTTGCCGGGAAGGCGGCAGGCAGCTTCGGTGGACCACCCCCAGGCGTGCCAGCAGAGGGTCCGCTGGTCCTGCGGCTCCAGTGGAGCATCCGCAGCACGCCTGCGACAGGTCCACCAGAGCCACAGGACCAGCGGACCCTCCGTAGGGACGCCTGCGTGAGGTCCACTGGAGCCGCGGGACTGGTGACGGGCAGAGCGCTCCCCATGGCATGCTGCCATGCTTTGGGCGGCGAAATGGCTAGAGCCGGCCCTGACCCTGGAAGACCTCTGCGTACCCCCAGAAGTATACATACCCCTGGTTGAGAACCACAGCTGTATAGGACCAACACCCTTTAAATGCCAAAGCAAAAAACTATGGTTAATTACATAGGTGGTGATCACAGATCTAGTATAACCAAAAAGGCAAACAGACTGAGTCCAAAGCCAACAGGAGGCTATTCATGACTGTGACTAATATAGTTTCCGGCCCCCCAAAAGGCTTAAAACTGGACTGGAACTTACCCATGCTGTCATTGTTATGGAGGTAAAACCGAAGGTGACCTGCAAAGGCAAAAAATCCAGTATTTGTAGATGTGAATGCACAACCACAGTTGACAAAAAAGAAAAGCTGCTATGTAGACACAACCCAATTATGTTGGTTGTATCCAGGTTAGGTGACAGTGTCGCAAGTTAAAAATACTGTTTTACTTTTAGTGTAAAAGGTCTAAGGTATAGAGATACTCTCTCCTTGTTCTCTGAACAGCCCCAAATGCTCACTACTACACTCCCCACCTTTACAGATGCTGTCCAGAAGCACTGAGTAGCTGAAGTGCAATGGTGTTATCGCCATGTCCCTGTGTGTTCTGGCCACACCTCTTCTGCCCCCAAAGCATGCTCCTACACCAGTCGCTACAATGTGGGGCCATGTAGCCATTCCACTGTCTCTGTGTTGGTCAAGAAATCTCCTGCCAGGGGATTATCTAGTAGCTGGTTCTGCTGTTTATGACCATTGTATGGTGGGGGAGCTGGTGTGAAGGGACTACACTTAACTCTGAATGAGGGGCCCTGAATACAGGTATCATGCTGTAAACCACCCTCTTGTGTAGACCTTTCTTCTGTGCTCCCTCCCTTTTACTGATGTCCTTCCCTTCTGTGTTAGTTTCAGTCAGTGTCCCAAGTGAGCCAATACCAAGCACATGTGGGTGGGGCACTATAATTTTGGAGTTACTCCCAGCAACTGGAAATGCAAGGAGACTCTTAGCCAGGAGTTTCCAAATCAACACTCATCTCTGTCGAAAAACAAGGACACGTCTGGTTTTTTACCTCAGCAGATCATCTTATTATCTACATAGTTTGCTTTGGTTTGTGAACTTCAAATTATTTCAGTGTTGTGTTAAGATGAAGAAGCCATATTACAAAGCCATGTGACATTTGCCTTCTCCTATTGCCTAAACATTTTGATGCTCAAGGGCCTGGCTGACAGATAATAGAAATGTACTGTATATAGTATACATCTCATACTGCATGTTCATTCTTAGGTTTGGATTTTGGCACCATTGCCAAACACTCACATGCCATTAAGGAAACTAGAATCCAGTGCTTAGACAGAGATTAAGTAACTCAGCACTCTGTCTCTGCAAGCTATAATTAAAGGTAGGGAACTTCATTACAGGCAGAGCAAAAATAAAGAGAGGCAGAGACCTATTTTTTGAATTGTTTTTCTTCTATAAAATCCACTGTACATTGCAGTTTACCCACTCATTTCTCACCAGTCCTAGTCAGCTAAAGTCAATCAAAACAGACCAAATCTAAACAAAAAATAGACTAGCAAATTAGAGGAGATACAGAGTGAGAGGTCAAGGCTCTAAAAAGTCTGATTAGTGGAGCAGTATAAACTTCTTCAAAATTACTTGGCTTTTCAATAAACCTGCTCAACTTGAGCTATTGTTGCCAGAGTTTAAAAATATATATCCATATTACTATTTGTTGTAAATCACTGACAGGTGTTTATAACAATAATAAAACTCTTGTAGTTATTTATCACATTTACACATGATTTGTTAAGAGTATTAATCAGCCTCAGCTTCACTTCTGGCCATTAATATCAAGAAACTGACTATAAGGCATTTGGTAAATTTGACAGTAGCTATAATATTGATGCTAACATAATATAAGATTGTATTCTCCAAGTGTAGTATAGTGCGACCAGTCCAGTATCAGGTATCATAACACATTGCTTTTACCCATTATGCTGATGACATAGCAAGTGGAACAGATGACTATTTGACATTTGGCAGGAAGCTGCACTTGCAGATATCAACTTAGATTAATTCCACTTAATTACATTTTTGTCAAATGGCATGATGTCATAGCATCTGAAATGAAAAATATTCCCTAATATAATACAGCATTTAAATTTATTATCCTGAGAACACACACTAAGGCTTTACTATATGTTTTCATGAAGCCTCCATACCAAAAATGAAATGCTTACAAACATTTATAAATTGAAAATAGACCACCTGCAATTTGTAGCTTAGCACATTAAAACTTCATAGAAAATGTCTACTCATTCACATTAGCCAATCTCTGCGTACACTGTATTACTCAAAATACTGTTCTGCAGATTAGAAAACATTCTTAAAAGATATTTCTTCCAACACCTGTAATGATTACTTAAATATGATATATTTTACCTTAATGATTCATACTACAACAATAATACTTTAAAGGGACACTGTCCTTTTAAAATAGAGAAGTATTTTTCATATTTTTAAATAACATCTCTTTCTCTCTGTTGTGTTTAATAATGCCCAACCCTGTTTCTTTATCAGAATGTATTTTCTCAACACCATTCTCACACACTTCTTTTGTTAATATGAGGTACCTTGTGCGTTCAGGGGAATGTTTTATACTGATATTTTGAAAGAAGTTTACTGTGTTCTCCCTGCTTGTATCTTATATCTTTTCACTCCATATCTGTTTAGATTGCAAGTTCTTTGGGGCAGGAACTCCCTCACACTCTCTGTTTGCACAACGCCTACCATAATAGGCTCATGATCTTGGTTTTGGCCTCTATGCCCCCTCTATACTGTGGGATGATGATCACGATGATGAGAAATGAACAGATATTTTGAATCAAATGACTGTACGTGAGGTGTCATAGCATTTCTTCCCAGTTCTGGACCTTAGCGTCCAAAATATGGGTACTAGCATGAGTTTCCCTAAGCTTAATTACCAGCTTAGGTCTGATATGCTGCCACCAATCAGGAATTTTCCAGGGCCTGATACCCTCTGGTCCCCCCAAACACTTCCCTGGGGACCCCAAGAACCCAGATCCCTTGGGTTCTTAAGACAAGGAGAGATAAGCCATTCCCCCATCTCTCCCCCTCCCAGAATTTCACTCCCTGGGCTATTCTGAGAGATACTGATCCAGCCTCTTAAATCACCATACAGAGAAGCATCTCCCTTCCCTCTCACAAAGAGGCAAACAGATTCAAGGAAAACAGAGAGCGATTCTATCTCTCCTTCCTCCCGTCTCCCCCACCAGTCCTGGTGAGTTATCCCAATCCCCTGGGATAAAACAAGGGAAACAAGAAAAAAATCAATCAGGTTCTCTAAAAAGAAATCTTTTAATAAAAGAAAGAAAAAGTAAAGTATTATCTTTGTAACTTCAAGATGTAAATATCCAGGGTCCTATAGCTTACAGATACCAGAGAGAGACTTTCCCCCCAGTACCAATACAAATCAAAATATTCCCAGCAACTACACATATAAAAGTTAACCAGCCAGATCCACAATTGCAAATAGAGTAAAACAATTAAAAAGCCTAAACCGCCTGGTTTTTACCTTCTATTTGAAAAGAAACTTAGTGAGCCTGTAGTAATGTCTGGTCTCTCTCAGACCCTCCGAGAGAAGAACAAAGAACTCACACCCAAACTTCCCTCCACTCGAATTTAAAAGTATCTTGTCTTCTGATTGGTCTTCTGGTCAGGTGTCCAGTTTCCTGCTTGTAACCTTTTACAGGTATAAGAGACATTAACCCTTAACACTCTGTTTATGACATGAGGATTACACTGACTTTGTATATAGAGATGAGATTTTTTTTAAATTTACACATTAGTAGATTCATAGATTTTAAGACCAGAAGGGACTACTATGATCATCTTTTCTAATCTACTGCATAACACAGGCCTTACCTGACCCAATAATTTGGACATTTCATTTAGGAAGTTCAAAGTAAACTAGGAGAAAGATGTGTAGCCTAGTTGTTCAAGCATAAATCAGGGCAGTAAGACATTCTAAATTCTAATCCTGGCCCTGACACTGACTTGCCATGTGATCTAAGGCAAGTAATCTAGCCTGCCTCGGTTTCCCACCTGATAAGTTGAACTAATATTTTCTCATCCCAAAAGGAGGCGTGAGGAGTAATAAACCAATGTCTGTAAAACATTTTTAGTGTGAAAAGTGGCATGTATTATTTAATAATTATATTTCAAAACACCACTGTGGACCCATGAACTACTCATTAATTATCAAGAGAATAAAACTCATGCTGCCCAAACTCAATGTAAAGTAAATGCAAAACAGAAGATTATGGAAATGCCTGTATGCTGTGATGACAGATTTTTTTTTCAGCTCATTGATTTATAGATTTTTGAAAGGAGGCAGAGGGCTGTGGAATAGGTTCTGGTAATCAAGGCCAACAGACACAGGAACTTTGGAGCTCTAAATTCAATCTTTGCCACTGGTGTTAGCCTTTGGGCAATTCATGAAAACATGGGCTATGGAAGTTGCTGCACTGATGTACCTTATTCTGTGACCAGGTTGAGGGAGGATTGCGTTTCTCTCCTCTGTGACACATGCATACGGAGGGTATGACTACACTGAGGATATGTCTACACTACGAAATTAGGTCGATTTTATAGAAGTCAATATTTTAGAATTTGATTTTATACAGTCTATTGCGTATGTCCACACTAAGCGCATTAAGTCAGTGGAGTGCATCCTCACTACCACGGCTAGCATCAACTTACACAGCGGTGCACTGTGGGTAGCTATCCCACAGTTCCCGCAGTCTCCGCTGCCCATTGGAATTCTGGGTTAAGCTCCCAATGCCTGATGGGGCAAAAACTTTATCACAGGTGGTTTTGGGTAAATATCATCAACTCCACCCCCCCGGTGAAAGCAATGGCAGACAACAGTTTCACGCCTTTTTTCCAGGGTCTCATCCGCCGGACCCGCTCAGCCCTCTGCCTGCCTGGATAATGGGAGCCCCAGGCAGGCAGCGGGCTGAGCAGGGCCGGTGGACAGAGCTCCAGACCCACTGCTGGTCTGGGGCTCTTTCTGCCGGCTCCTGCCAGCCAGGGTCCCACTCATCTGACAGACCTCGGTGAGGTCGATCGGGATGCCTGGACAGACATGGCTATTCTCCTCTTAGAGCACTGAATGGGAGTGACTCCAGGTCATTCTCTTCTCTAAGTTTTGTCTCATGGAGTTTCAGTCTCACCTGGAATATCATGTGAGCTGGAGGCTTCTGCCTCAAGCTGCTCTCGCAGCCGGCAGCACCACACGGTCGCACCTATCCCAGCCTGCCCCTTGTTCCCATGGCTCATGAAGCCTGGACAATAGTAAGGAGCAGTTTAACTTGTGGAATGACAAATCCAGAATGAAGGATTGCACTCTATGGGCCACGTTAAGGTTATTTCAGAGTCCTAGACAGCATTTAGTCCCTATAAAAGGCTTCATGAAAAATTTCCCCTGCCCCTAACAAAAATGTTAATTTATCAGAGCAGCTGAAAGGGTAAGGAACCCAGGACTATAACTTAGAGAGAGCTTCCATATTATTTAACTCATAATTGATATAATTCAAAGTAAAATTTCACTGCGTGGTCTGTTCTAAGACTAGAAATGCAGGATGGGAGTCAAGAAAAGGCACAGTGATCAGTTTCCACTGGGTTTTGAACCAGGGATATTTTGCATATTAGATGAACACGATAACCACTACACTACAGGGCTTCTCTTTTTTTGCCACAGACTTTGCCAAATGCACAGGAATATTTTCCTCTAGCTAAAGAAGCTACCTAATGCAATGTCTATATCTATGGCTTTCCAACTCACAAAGTGGTCATGCCCCTGCCCAAGGCTGTCACAGCGCAGAGTGCATGTGACACAGCAACATGGCTCGGGCAGGATCACTAGCGAGACATGATACTTTTGCCATTAAGCAAACATGGCAATTCTTTCCCGGCCTCTGACACTGAATGCCTCCATGCATTACCCTGTGCCCTATCAGTGCAGGAGAACTGCATGAGCTCAGAAAACATGTAATCAAGAGTGTGTTTTTTTCGCCTTCTAATCTGCGATAACCTCAGGGACAGAGATGATAAGGGGAGCGTAGAACCATTCTGTGGGGACTGCATGGTCATCTGTGCTGCTGAGTTCACCACGCTGGCCAAACAGGAAATGAAATTCAAAAGTTCCCATGACTTTTCCTGTGTACCTGGCTAGTGCATCTGAGTTCAAAGTGCTGTCCAGAGCAGTCACAATGGAGCACTCTGGGATAGCTCCTGGAGGCCAATACCATCGAATTGCGTCCACACTACCCCAAATTTGACCTGGCAATGTCGATTTCAGCGCTAATCCCCTCCTTGGGGAGTACAAAAATCAATTTTAAGAGCCCTTTAAGTTGACAAAAATGGCTTCATCGTGTGGATGGGTGCAGGGTGAAATTAATCTAACGCTGTTAAATTCAACCTAAACTCGTAGTGTAGACCAGGGCCAGGGGTGGCTCTATGTTTTTTGCTGCCCCAAGCTCAGCAGTCAGTCGGCCTTCGGCTGCACGCCTGCGGGCAGTCCACTGGTCACACGGATTCAGCAGCGTTTCTGCGGGTGATCTGCCAGTCCCATGCCTTCAGCAAACCTGCCACCGAATTCTCACCTAAGCTGCGGGACTGGTGGACCTCCCGCAGGCGTGCCACCAAAGGTTGCCTGACTGCCACCCTCACAGTGACTGGCAGACCACTCCCCATGCCTTGCCGCCCCAGGCACATGCTTGCTGCGCTAGTGCCTGGAGCCAACCCTGACCAGGGCTGAGGTGAAAAACCCTCAGCAGCACTGAGTCTCAGAGCCCAGCCAACTGACTCAGGCTTGCAGGGCTTGGGCTATGGGGCTAAACATAGCAGTGTAGAGGTTTAGGCTAGGGCTGGAGCCTGGGCTCTGAGACCCTCCCTCCTCACCGGGTCTCAGAGCCCAGGCTCCAACCAAAATCTCTACACTGCAATTTAATAGCCCACAGCCTGAGCCCTGGGAGCCCAAGTCAGTTGACCCAGGCCAGCTGTGGCTGTGTGGCAGGTATTTTATTGTAGTGCAGACGAACCCTGAGATTGCTGCAGCACAGGAAAACTTCAGGCTTAATTTAAGTAAATTAAACCATTTCTGTTGAAAATTACTGATACTTGGGTGGTAATTGCTGGTCTGATGAGGCAATCGGCTCAATAATAGGGAAGATATATATTTGGGAGGAACAGGAAGTAAAGGAGGCGCCTGGGAAAGGAAAGAAAGCTGCATGGAAGTCTCCTCCTACTGTATATCAGTGGTTCCTTCTGTTATGCTTTGCAACTGAAGATTAAAAGCACATGTGATGAAAGGAGAAATACCACAAAAATTTCAGAGCAGCCACATGCAATGACAGGGCTTTGTCCCAGGGCTTTTGCACAGAAATTTTTGGACTGGGCAAACTGGTGGTTGAGGCCAGATAGTCAGGACTTAAAGGCCCAAAGAGACTCAATTATTCTGGACCCTGAGGCAACAAGAGCATGGGTCTGGAGACATCAGCCGGAATTGTTAGAGGCTGCTGTGAAATTAAGAGGAGTATCATGTGGAATCACACTTTCCATGAAAAGAGCTCTGTCCTCCTACAGAAAGGGAAGGAAGCTTGAGGAACCTCATTCATCGAAGCCTGAGAATTGGTCACAAGACATGAACAAAGGTGCTCCAATCACTCATTCAATAGTTTGTTACCAGTGCAGGGGTAAAGGTAATGAGAAGGAAGACTGGACCTACATGGATTTTGGGTATGCAGAGTTCTGTGAGTGGACAGGCATAAAAGGGGGACCTGGAATGAAGATAATTCCCATCAGAGAGTGCTGGAGGCTACAAGGAGCATGGTGGATTCAGCAGCAGCTTGTTCCCTCGTACTGAGCACTTTGGTTAGGTGGTAGAGGTAACAAGAGGGGATGATAACAATTTATTGTGTACATGGGGAAAAGAACACTTATCCCATGATAGTTGTTCCATTGTAAGTGGAAAGAAAGTTTAAAGTTGTTGCCTTGCTCAGCAATGCTAGGAACTGACTGGACTCTGTTTGCAGTATGTAAATAAGGCAGATGATGGAGGAAGAGAATCCAACAAGTGGGTCCATGTAAAGAGTTCTTGACTGTAGGCCCTCCAGGTGCAGCACATAATAACCCTAGACATAATAGCCCTGAAAGAAGTGACATGCTAGAGGACTTGTGAAGGGAAAGAAAAACTCAAGAAGGGGCCATAGAGCAGGGAGTGCTAGTCCATCCTATGACATCCCCCAAACGTTACAGAGGTCTCTTGCTTAAAGCCTGTTCACTTGAGCTTTTTGCAGGGGGCCCCCATTTAGATATACAGGATTCTCCATTCTTTATTCTCCTGCACCCTCAGGTGTATAGGGCATCCATCAGTTTCAGCCATTTCTTTTGGTATTGTGTTGGTCTGTTCAGGTTTCCTAGTGTCATGTTGATGGGTTTGGCTTCTTTCTCTGTTGCTCTGTGTAATGTTTCTTGAAGTACCTGTCTCAGGGTGGCTGGCCACTGTGATTGAAGTAATTCTAGCTCCCCTGTGCCAGACCAGGTGCTCCAAGCCAAGCCAATTAAGGAAACGGGGCTGCACCTGGGCTATAAGGGTTAGAGGGAGTTCACTGAGGACAGAGACACAAGGTGATCCACAGAGTAAAGCTGCAGGGAGAGAGGGTTTCCTGAAGTGGTCCCCAAAGAAGGGAGTTGGGACTGGGTAAGAAGACCCAGCTGAAAGTTTTGTTTTTCCTTTGGGACAAAACAATGAAGACAAGATCAAGCCTTAGATCGGTTTGCTCTATATAGAATTTCCAGTGTTGCAAGAAACTTTTTCCAATCAACTTTGGAGAGCTTCCATGGGGATTTACTCTGGAATAAGCTGATCTTCTTATCAATTTCTGTTGTAGATTTCCATTACTCTGCTTCATAAAAGAGCACAGACATAATGCTGGTGTTAATCATTTGTATTTTTGTGTCCGTGCCAATCATGCTACTTTTCCAAATCTTTTCAGGTTTATGAAAGTTGTTTGCTGCTTTTGATATTCATAGCTTGGCATCTATCATGGTGTCACCATCATTGAACATCTCACTCCCAAGATAGGTAAAATCATTTACTTTTGGGACATTGATAGCCATATATTTTGTCTTGCCCATGTTGATGAACAAACAAATTTGTTTTGCTGCATCTGGAAAAAGCTGGGTCTTTTCTTCCATTAAATGATGTGTTGAACTGGACAGGACAATGTCATCAGAAAAAACAAAGTCATTCAATTGGGCTTTATCATTTGTCCATAAAATTCCTTGGTTGCCTTCTGCAGTTATTTTCCTTATAGCATAGCTATGACCAGTGCAAACAATTGTGGGGACATAATATATCCTTGCCTTACTCCAGTTGTCACTACAAATCATTGCCTGATGTTGTCACTAGAGATCCTTTCTCATTCTAATTATTTTTGCTGGTATTCTGTAATGTGCCATTGTCATAAACAGATAGTTAAGGGTTAATGTCTCTTTTACCTGTAAAGGATTAAGAAACTCAGTAAACCTGGCTGACACCTGACCAGAGGACCAATGGGGGGGACAAGATACTTTCAAATCTTGGTGGAGGCAAGTCTTTTGTTTGTGCTCTTTGTTTTGGGGGTTGTTCGCTCTTGGGACTAAGAGGGACCAGACGTCAATCCAGGCTCTCCAAATCTTTCTGAATCAGTCTCTCATCTTTCAAACTTGTAAGTAATAGCCAGGCAAGGCGGGTTAGTCTTATTTTTGTTTTCTCAGTTTGTAAATGTTCCCTTTTTTGCTGAGAGGATTTTACCTCTGTTTGCTGTAACTTTGAACCCAAGGCTAGAGGGAGTTCCTCTGGGCTATATGAATCTGATTACCCTGTAAAGTATTTTCCATCCTGATTTTACACAGATGATTTTTTACTTTTCTTTCTTTAATTAAAAGCTTTCTTTTTTAAGAACCTGATTGATTTTTCCTTGTTTTTAAGATCCAAGGGGATTGGATCTGGACTCACCAGGGATTGGTGGGGGGAATAAGGGGGGATGGTTAATTTCTCCTTGTTTTAAGATCCAAGGGATTTGCATCTGTGTCACCAGGGAACTGGTGAAGTCCCTCAAGGCAACCCAGGGAGGGGAAAGTTTTGAGGGGACAGAAAGTGCTCCAGACACTGAAATTCTGGATGGTGGCAGTGTACCAGATCTAAGCTAGTAATTAAGCTTAGAAGTGTCCATGCAGGTCTCCACATTTGTACCCTAAAGTTCAGAGTGGGGAAGGAACCTTGACAGCCATAATTTTTCAAAGAACACCTTTGTGTACACTGTCAAAAGCCTCTGGAAATCTATAAATTTTATCACTAAAGGTGCTTGCCACTCAACATTTTGTTGTATAATATGTCTATGGACAGCCATATGGCTTGCAAATGCACTTAGTGATCAAAAACTTGCTTGTTCCTCTCTAAGTTGAAGGTCTATTTATTTCTTGGTATGTTCCAGGATAATGTGTAGCACATGATATTCCCAGGAACTGACAACAGTGTGATTCCTCTCCAGTTACTGCAGTTGGTAAATTGTTGGCAATTTTACTATAAATTTTACTATAAAGGTACTATAAGGCCTCTCTTTGACTAGGCTGGGTTCTTTTCTTCATTCTATATTCTGTCAAAAAAACACAAGGAAAGTCCAGAGAGTTGTTTCATCACTTGCTTTTTGCATAACTCCAGAAATGTTATCCTTCCAGCCACTTCTCCATTTTTGAGTTTACTGATGGTTTTTCTAACTTCTTCCATTGTAACATCTCCAAAATCAATATCATACTCTAGTTGTAGATCTTCATCACATATTTCCGGTAGTTTGCTTGGGCTTGTCTATTTAAAACAGCCTGAAAATGTTTCTGCCCATCTTTTCCTTTGTTCTTTTTCTGCACTAAGAGCAGGGGTGAAAGTAACTTACAGGACTTACCGGTACTGCTGGAGTCCTGAGGGGGCAAGGCCGCACCTGGAAGAGGCATGGCCTCTCAAGATTTAAAGGCCCTGGGGCACCAGCTGTGGCTGGGAGACTCGGGGCATTTATATTAACCAGGGGCTTCCAGCTGAAGAGGTGGCTGGGAGCCCACCCGGGCTCAGGGGCAAATTAAAGGGCCCGGGGCTCTGGCCGCCAGGGGAAACCCTGAGGTTTGCAGGGCTGGGGCAGGGATTTAAAAGGCCCAGAGCTCCTGCCACTGAGGGGAGTCCCAAGCCCTTTAAATCCTGGCCCCAGCCCAGCTGCCAGAGCCGTGGCCAGGATTCAAAGGGCTCTGGGCTGCCTGCAGCCCCGGGGAGCTCTGAGCCCTTTAAATCTCAGCCGTGGCCGGGATTCAAAGGGCTCTGGGATGCCGGCAGCCATGGGGAGCTTTGAGCCCTTTAAATCCCAGCCCCTGGACTGCCCGACAGCAGCAGGGAGCTCTGAGCCCTTTAAATTTCAGCCACGGCCGGGTTTTAAAGGGCTCTGGGCTGCCCACAGCCGCAGGCGGCCCAGAGCCCTTTCAATCCCCGCCGTGGAAGCCGGTGTAGTCCAGCACGGCGTACTGGCTCTTGCCGTTACACCGTACTGGACCAAGCCGGCTTACTTTCACCTCTGACTAAGAGTCTATCCATTGCATCTTTAATAGGGCCTCCACTACTGCTTAAGTTTCCTCTTTAGCTGTTAGATTGTTTTATACAAGGCTGTTTGGCTAACATCTTCGGCCTCTTGACATTTTCTATCAATATATGCCTTTTTATCTCTTCTAGCACTCTTTTTATCTCTATCTCTATATTTTTCTTGTCACTTGCTTGCCTCTTCACGTCTCAGCATTCATGAGTTTTTGCTTTCTTCTTTTTTCCACTGCTGTATAAGTAGCATCACTAATCCATTCTTTCCTTTCAGATTTCGTTGTTATTAGAACTGTCTTTGCATTTTTTAGATAGCACTCTCTGATGTTTCCCCACAGAGTATCAGTGTCCTGGTTTTCTTCAGGTATGTCCATTAGAACACTGAACCTGTTCTTCAGTTCAAGCTGAAAAGCATTTTTTGTGTTTGGGTCTTTTAATTGTGTGCTGTTGATGCACAGTCTTCTTTTAACCTCCTTTACTTTCTTTAACTTCTTCATCAGTTTAGCAGTACAAAAGTTATGGTCACCGCTTACATCTGCTTCCCTGTACACATGTACATCTACCAATAAGCTGTGAAACCTTCTTGAAATGCAGAAATATTCTATTTGGTTCTTTGTAGTACCATCTGGGGAGTTCCATGTTACTTTATGGATTTCTTTATGAGGAAATATTGTTCTGCCTATCACTAGGTAGTTCACACTGCAAATTTCTACTAATTGTTCACCATTCTGGTTCATGTTCAAACACCTGCCACACTTTGCCCATAATTTTATCCAATCCACCATTGTTACTTTCAACTTTTGCATTAAAATCGCCCATCGTCACTTTGATATCATGTTTTGGGATCTTGGTTAACATGTCCTGTAACAAATGCTAAAAAGCATGTTTTTCTTCATCTGACTTTTTTTTTTTTGGTTGGTGTATAGAATTGTATAACTCTTAATGTGAAGAATCTAGTCTGAAAGCGAGCTCTAATAATTCTTTCATTCACTCATTCACACTCGGTCAGTGCCTAAATATTGCAAATTACATTTAAACAATATTCTGGTTATGATTAAAAATACTCAGAAAAAAACAGAATTCCAAATTAAAAATGACATTCCAAAGGTGAGTCACATGGTTCTGAATGAAAAGGCCACTACCAGTTAAATTCAGGAGAAAATGTTAGCCTGAACCTGATCCAACACAAGCAAACCACATCTTACCAGGTTACGAAGACCTCAGAAGGTTTTGGATGTTAGCTCTGTAGCAGGATGGCCTATGCTTGAGCTGTATCAGCTTGCTTTTGGAAGCTAAGATGCTAAGGGGTTGTCTAGGCTCGGATAAAAAGTGTATGCTTTTTTTAACTGTGTTAGCTAACATGTTTTAAACCTCTAATGTACAATAGACAGGGAAGGTTGTATTTTAATATGTGTTAGCTGGTGGAGGTGAACCCTGGAAGGAACCTGTTGCCTTCTGTTATCATTAATTTGTATTACATTTAGAGCCTTTAAGCACTACTGTAAGTCATTTCACTTCTCTATGCCTCTGTTTCCCGTCTCATTCTTTGTCTATCTTGTCCATTTAGATGATAAACTCTTTGGGGCAGGGTCTGTCTCTACTATGTATTCATACAGTGCTTAGCACAATGGGGCCTTGGTTTTGGTTGGGATCTCCAGATGCTACTGTAATACAAATACTAATATTTGCAAGCACTATACGTACAAAGTAAAACTAAGTCCCATTTTCAAAAGCAGTTTAAGCTTGTAGTAGTCTAAGTCCTGCTGACTTGCAATGAGACATAGGTTACTACATGCCTGCGGGTATGTGTACAAAGCAAAAGTTGTGCATGGGCTATCCTGCCTGAGCTAGCGCAGACAATGATAACAGTGAAGACAGAGCAGCACAGATGGTACAAACCCAACACAGAACCTGGATATATATGTGACTCGTTAGCCCACGCTGAAGCCTGTGCTGGCCCATCTTCTCTGCTATTAGCATGGGCTAACGTCTTCTCTGCTATTACTACCCATGCTAGCTGGATTCAAGCTTGCTCTGGTAGGCTAGCCCAGGCACAGCTTTTGCTATATAGACAAACCCTAAGTCACTTTTAAAAATGAGACAGGCTCCTAAGTGATTTAGGTGCACCTGACAGTTTTACCCACACCTGGTAAGAAACTGTCCCTTCCCTGAAGAGCTTATAATCTAAAATGACAAAAAGCGAAAGAAAAGTATTAGTAGTATTCCTGCTTTACAAATATGGAAATGAGGTACAGAGAGACTAAGTGACTTGTCCAAGCTACATAGGACATCTGTGGAGAACTAGGAAATGAATCCAGATGTCCTGAGTTTCAGCCCAGTGTGTTAATAACAAGACCGTTAGTCCTCTCCCAGTGGGACATGCATGAATGAGGGTTTTGCAGGGCTGTGTCCTAGAGCAGAGGTTCTCAAAGTGTGGTCCCCATTCAGGTGTTCTGCGGATAGTTCCCTCTAAGGTGCATGCCTGGGCGGCCGCACACAAGAGAATGAAGGGCCACCCACCTAATTAGTGGAACCGTGCAGGGGTGACTCCACTAATCAGGTGCCTGGACCCTGGAAAAGATGCACATGTAAGGTGAGCTGGTGGCCTTGTGGGGAATAGGAGGTAGATGGGAGGCAGCAGTGGGGTAAGAAGAGGGGGTGGGGGAAATTTGGGACACGCAGGGCTACGGTGGCCAGAGAAAGAAGCAACTTTCCCCAGCTCCAGGGCTGGGGCTGCTGGGGAGAGGCCCCCCTCCTTCCCAGCCCCAGCTTGGGGCTGCCACGGCGGGGGAGATATCCCTCTCCTTCCCAGCCCCAGCTCAGGGGTTTCTGTGGCAGGGGAGAGCAGGCACATTCATTACATTAGAAAGGTAAGACTACTGATATTAAAATATGAATTGTGTGCTTTTATTTGTAGAACAAAAAAAACCTTTATTATTAAGGAGTTTTTTATATAGCGCTTTCATCCAAAGTGCTTTAGAACAGTTAGCTACGGTACAAACAACATTTGGAAAGATTATTAAGTGCTCTGCCGAGACCCTCAGCAATTTTCAAGTGGTCAGCGGAAAAAAAGAGTTTGAGAATCACTGCCCTAGAGGCTCTCTGCTCCTGCATTCCCCAGTATTTGGGGCCATCTGTCTCATACACTCACAAGAGCTACTGGTGCTGTAGAAAAGGGTGGGTTAGGAACAAAAATAAAATAATTACTGAATGAGGGCAGTGGCATTGGAACAATTTGTATAGTGGGGTGCTGAAAGCCAGTGAACAAAACTGTAAACCCTATATATGATGGAAACCACTTCAAGCCGGGGGGGGGGGGGGGCTGCTGTGCCATACCCCCAGCACCTCTTGTTCAGGCACCCCTGATTGAAGGCTTCCCCTACTCCCTGGTAACTAGAAATCTATGATTAGGGGTCTCCCACCTCCAGTCACCAACAACTGCCTGTGCAGAGGAGCCTCCTTCCTCCCACTTGTCAAGGATTGTGAGACTGGGTGCCTGCATCTGAGCTCTCTGTGACCACGTCTCTTCAGGCTGCAGGGGCCCTTGTTGCCTCCCCTTGAATGCCCTCTGGAAAGAAGCTGCCAGAGGCTCCTGTAACCATCTCTCTGGCTGTCAATCAGCCAGGAGAAAATCTGCCCCCCCTCCATTAAAGCATAGTGAGACTGTGACGTCACTCCTAAGGCCAGTTGCCATGCCACATATGGCTCTCTGACTGGGTGGAGTCTTGTACAAATGGCTGGCTAAGCTGGTGTTTGGCAGCTGCTGCAGTACTACCGAGTGCTGCAACTGTAGATCTCAGGACTATCGGATGGGCTGGGCCAACAGCCGCTGAGCAAAATTTTGCATGGATTTGATCCTTTGGGTTTCCTGGTTTATAGGTTTGTCTCATAATTTCAACATTATTGATTTCCTTTAAAAAAGAAGGGAACTGGATGTCTGAAGGGACTGACACTGGGCTGCAGATATTTTCATTTCTACAGTGGCAGTTCATTCAGATCCGTTCAAATCAGCTATTGTGACTGCATCTGAAATCTATGCAGTAGCCTTCATAAAATGAGTTGGAGGGTCTTAGTGCCATTCCTGGTGAAGACATCACAAAAGCCACCAACTAATTTGGCACTAACTAGTCCCCTTCTTGGGTGCTGCTGCAGCAACAAAGCCAAGAATTGAATAGGTTATGGAGACTGAACTGCACTCTGAACATTACCTCAGGTGGAAAAGAAGCCCATGGGCAGAGCAATGGGTACTGCTGTTTCCTATCCTACATCTACTTCGACTTAGAGGCCAGCCCCCAGAAATATTAATTGGGAACCTTTTACTACCATTGAATTCACTTTACAAGTACTGTAAATACAGCTGTCATTACCATAATTTAGATGGAGGGGGGCTAAATGAAGAATACAAAGCAAGGCACATATCTCAGGTAAATGTTATAGAATCATAGACTTTAAGGTCAGAAGGGACCATTATGATCATCTAGTATATAATGATCCGAATGGTGTTATTGCCACGCAGTCAGTTGAGGCCTCTTCTAATGTATACATATTTAATGTGAATATTACTTACCTAGTTGGCTAAAAGAATCTTTCCAGTCCACCTCAGGTAAAGACGTCATTTACAATTGTTTTTAAATGTATATCAGTTATTGGAAAGAATAAAGTATCTCCTTGAAGCCCGCCAGCCATTAATCTGGAGTGTTGTGTCAAATTAATAAAGCAAATATGTAAACTTTAAATCACAAAAACCGTGATAGAAGCCTGACTTCTGACTCACTCGTGAATTCCTGGAACACCCACTGAAGTTACAGTCAGAATAAAGTGTGAGACTGGTCCTTTAAACATCACAGTTGGGACATTCAGAGAATGCTGGAAATGTGATACTTTGATACTTTGCCAAGTTATGATTACAAGGGAACTTCCATTAATCTTTGACTACAGTGAGCTTCCTTGCTAAATTTCCCCCTATTCTGTTCAATATAGGTTCTTATTGCTCCCATCACTACAGTATCTGAGTGCCTTTCAATACTGCGGTTCGAACCACTGCACTACCGCCAGTGCAGACCCCCCATCAGTGACACAACAACAATGGGACTATTACTGTGGACTGGCCACCACTGCATCGTGGACTAGCCAGTGGCATTTTAACTACCTTATGATCTACACCTGCTTTGAGCAGGATTAGATGACAGAGGTAAAAATGTCAGCAGCTAGCCCTTAGTAGCTCTACTACCATTGCTACCTCCAAAGGAACTGAACTGGTGCTTAAGGAAACTATGTTAAAACCATTTTTAATATTGTTTTTGCAAGAAAGGTGTTAAAAAAAGGTAACACCTTAAGTGGTTTCTGTAGCCAGCATACTCCAAACCATTCTACAAATTATGCTCTGGCACCTTGTCCGATGGGGTTAGGCTTACTACCCCAGGAAGCTACATTTAACATGTTTTCATGGCTAACATGGTTTCACACCTAGTATAAATTCCTGTACTACACAAAGAATATTGGGATCTGCAATTCTTCACCAATACAGGAGATGGACATTTTTGCCACTACTAACATGATTAAAAATGCCTTGGTATTGCCAATTTCAAGTGTTCAAAAATTGTGAATCAAGTGCAAAAAAAAACCCATGAGATTTTAAAAAGTAATGATTTAGGAGGTTCTTTTTATTTACTTTTTGATTGTTGACCCTTTAGGGTTCATGTTTTTAAACTGTCTCTTCAACCATAAGGTGTAGCAGAAACTTACTTTTTTAGTGAAAGCTGAGAATCTTACACAATCACAATTCTAGAATCTGAGACTTCAAGTAAAATACTCAATATTGCAAGACTCATGAGGAAGATGAGGTGGCAGCAGAATCCTCTTTTCACTCCAGCCTTCACCATGACTACAACTAATGGAGTTACACTGGTGGAGAATTATGTGGCCTAATTTTCCTAATGTAGAAGCAGTTAAGAGAGGGCCTCTGTGCTAGGTGTTTATTTTTTGATTGTGAGCTCTTTAGCGCTCTTTGTTTTGGCCTAAATACTCAGCCCAAAATTTTCAACTGTGTGCCTAAACTCAACTAATTAAGTGGGGCATTTTCAAAAACACCTGAGGGACCTAGGAGCACAAATCCCATTGGCATTTTTGCTCCTTAACCCCTACAGGGTCTTTTGAAAGTCTCCTCCTAAATCCATATTTAGGTGCTTACATTAGTCACTTGGGAGTTTTAAGCATGTATTTATGTTGCAAATTTCTGGTTTCAATGCCTAATTTTAGGATTCAAAGCCTGAAAAAATTGGCCTAAGTACCTAGATAGTAAGGCAAGGACACACTGGAGATTACAGATAGTTGCACTGAAATCCTGCTGGTGTATCGATCACTTTGTAGGTAAATATACCGGGGGGCTTCAAAACTACATCAGCCACAAGAAGAAAAAGCTCCCAGTTCACATGATGGCCTGGGGGTGAGATTTCAGTCCGACACAGGAGGCTCCCTTGTAGTTACGGGACCAAAGGCTGCAGAGGAAGCACAGCAAAAGCTACTGCACCCTCCTCTGCAGGCCGGGCCCAAGAGGAGGCGGGCCACGAGCGGCCTCTTATGGCTGCCCCCCAGCTCCGCCCCGGCAACTCCCGCCCTTCTTTATCGGTCTTCTCCGGACTTGCCTCTCCCGCAGCGACCCACGAGCAGCACCTTTCCAGCCACGTGACGAGTGCCCAGCTTCCGGGTTGACTTCCCTGCGTCATCAGTGTGCGCCGTGCCCGTTGCCTGCCCGGGTCTGCTTCCTGTCTCGGCTAGGCCGGGGCTGCTGAGCTGGGGAAGATGGCGCTGCTGGTGCGGGACTTGGACGCTTCTCGAGCGCAGCTAGTGCCGCTGCCTCTCGGGGGCGGGTCTGTGCGGGACTGGCTCCGTATTCGCTGCCGGGCACAGGTAGGAGCGGGTGGGCAGCTGGGGGCGGCCCTGCTCTGGGGGGCCAAGTGTCACCCGGGGCATTGGGGGTGGGGAGGCAGCTGGGGGAACCGCCCCGGCGCTCTGGAGGGCCGGCAGGGGAGCCCCCGCGGGAGGGGGCGAGGAGGAAGGTGACGTTGATTTGGTCCCTAAGATTCCACTGTTGTCCTCAGGACCTGGGCGCTGCCCCTGCCCGGTGTCTTGGGCCTGCTCATGGATCATTCTCTTCGCTACAAAACCTGCCCGTGTGTGTCTGTGTGGACTGGGTTCTAGTGTCCTGCTACTGGAGCGTTTGCTTTTGTTTGACAAACTAGAAAATCTCTTTACGAACAAAGACGTGAGCTTGAAGATCTGTCCCCCTCCCCCCCCGAATCTTCAGTAGTTGAGGTGATCACTGAAATATCAACAGTCCCCATCCTTGCAGCTTCTTGGACTGTTTAAGCATCAGTGATATCCTGAAACTATAATAGAGGAGACTCTGATTTTGGGCCTTGGCAAATAAATGAGGAACTGATTCTTTAAAAGCTCTAGTAGGGTCCTGTTGATTATTTTGTTTTTCTTAATATGTACAAAACAGTGTCTTAGTGCAGTAGCATTTAGAGGCCCCAGCTGAGATTGATGACCCTTTGTGCCAAATAATGTACAAATGCATAATAAGAACAATCTTCTTTCTCTTAAGAGTGTACAGTCTAAATAGCAAGGGAGATGAGGGAAAGATGAGGAACTGAGGCACAAGAGATATTATGTGATGTGCCTAAAGTCACACATGAAATCTGTGGCAGAGTAAGGAACTGAGCCCAGATCTCTTGAGTCCACATCTGGTGCCATAAATATAAGAACATTATTTCTCTCAGTTACAAATGATGGCTTGCCATAGCCAAAGGCTACGTTCTTAAAAAAAAATTCAGTTTTGTATCCTCTTCCACCTTCACAGCCTGAGGGAGAACAGCAAGGCTTGCACTCCCAACATCTGCAGGTGACAGCAGTGAAATCTTTCACTCTTTCTGGCCACCTGCATCAGACATGCTCTGCCCACTTGCCATGCAGGGAGCCAGGAATCTCTGATCTCTTCTTCCTACAATTACTGGAGGAGCTGATAATGCACTAGAAAAAAATTGACATCCTGGGGTTGTGGGTATCTTCTTTCTTTCCTCTGATTGCCCTAGATGAGTGGAAGAAGAGGAAGTGCTTATTTTATTTTTTGGCTAATACAAAGTTTAAGCACCTCTAGTAAGTGCTATAAAGTGCATTTTAGCATGGAATCCATTTGTAGGTGAATGTAAACTACTCTGTAAGCACCTTTAACCTTCTTTAATAACTTGAATTGAAAATATACCCTGCACTTTGTACTTTAATTCCAGTTCATCAAGTGAGTTACCCATAACTTGATTTAAAAATGTATTTGTAATTTTTAAGGTTATACATATTCAGTGAATGATTTGGGGTCTTAGAAAGCTGCTTCTTTGTTTTTAATTTCTTATTTAAAAGGAGGTAAAAAGCCTATTCTCCTTTTATTGTTTTAAAATAGATTACTCAGACTGATCAAAATCCATTTTTATAGACTGAATGTTTTTGTTTCTAGGGCATTCCTGAGGACAGTTTCTATGTGAAATGTAATGGCCGACTGGTTAATACTGAAGACTTGCTACAGGATGGAGTTGTTTATAGTTTGGAGCCAAGACTTTGTGGTGGAAAAGGAGGTTAGTTGCTGATGCGGCATGGGGGACTGTCAAATTTTTAATGTATTAGAGTCTAGGGGTAAAACTTCAGAAGCACCCAAGGGATTTGGAGACTAAATTTCAGTGAAAATCAACAGGCGTTAGGCTCCTCAGTCACTTGGATGTTTTTGAAAAGTTCACCCTAAACCATGACCTTTGGCGGTTCTTAGCTTATTTTATTCCACAATCAATTTGTGAGTCAGAAAAATCCTTGATAGCCAGAACCCCCTCATTCTAAGATTTCATGGCCATAAAGATCATCACAAAATCTACCATTTGCCATCCAATCCTGCTCCAGAATTCAAGCTTTCATTTAAATAAAAAAAAAAATTCTAACCTTTATGATCATAAACACGTGAAGTGAGTGTAACTGATGCAGTGTTGGTTTCCTGAGTCTTCAGTGCAGACAATCTGAAATTGTACCTGTGAAACCTAAACTTGACCGTTTAAATGTCAAAATAAACTATGTCTGCTAAAGTAATTATCAGTGAAAGATTCAACTATAATGTGTTCATTGCACACACTCAAATTGCCTCCCAGCCGGTTAAGTTTCAAAAGACCCAGCTGCCTACTGCTCAGTTGCCAGAACAACCCATTTCCCTCTCAATAACTGCATTAAATATATTGTGTATCATCAATACAAAGGCATGCACCACTCTGAAACACTGAAATGTAGGCACATTATAAAGCTGAATTTAATAACAAAGTTAAGCAGGTTAGTGGACTAATTATATTTTCATATTTGATAAATGCATTCATTGTAAAATGTTCAGTAATCTAAGTTCCCCAGCATTTCCTATCTACAGGGCACAGAAATCAAAGGCTTCCTTTAGATTCCGGTCCAGCTTGCTACACCTTGTTTATAGAATTAGAATGAAAGTAAATACTGCTTCTGTGACTTTTAATCTCCCCAAAGACAACTGGTTGCTGATATCTGTTTATAACTTCCAAATACCCACCATCATGCCTACCAGCTTCTACTCTACTGTGACTGTCCAACATGCATTATTCTGTGATGTCACAGTTGCCATTGGAGCCCTGTGAGGCCTAGTCAACTAAATAGTATTTGTCAAAATCATACCGTTGGCCTTGTCAAGTACTTCTGTTTGAGTTTTAAAATGAAAATGTGGGGTAAAACACTCAGCCTCTAAAGACTTGCTTAATGGTCCCTTTGGGCTAAAAATCACAGTCACAGAGAAACTGAAAAGTTTATGATAGGGCTTGGGAACATTGCCATTGACTTCAATAGGAGCAGAATTGGGCCTCGGTTTAGAAAACAGCTCTCTCTCCTTTTTTTAGAATATAAAATCCAATGAAACCTGTAATAAGCAACTTCCTCACAAGTGTCTGCTTGGAATCAGCTTTGCAAAATTCTGTTCACCTGTGGCAATAGTTTGTTTTAATAGAGTCACCTATTCACTCCCCTCTTATTGTATGAGCCTGGTAAATTTCAGTGGCATGTTTTTCAAGGCTGCTTTAAAGGATCTTCAAGGATTCTAGTAGTTTTGTTCAACTTGTAGTTAAAGAATAGTGTAATAAATGGCACTTACATAGTACTTTAAAGCACTGCACTGCCATTAATCCTCACTGTGTTTCTTCACGGTAATTAGATAAGTATTATCTGTAACTGGTGGGGGGGTGGGATTGAGACAGAAGTTAAGTGACATGACGAGAGCAAGCAGTGGCAGAGGTGTAAGCAGAACTCTAATATTAGTGGGTCTCCACCAGACCACATTTCCCAAGAGAGGTAGTCACATAAAGCAATTATTTTTTGTTGGCACTCTGCAAAATCCAGGCTATAGCCTACAAAAATAATTTCCCCAGCCCCTGTGCAGGTGTCCTCAATATATGGGGTTCATGATAATGGTTCCATTGGGTAGATTGGGTCTCCCCTTATTAGATGAGGGAGGAGGTTCAAGTGTTCATGATATGGACAAGATTGAGAACCACTGTGCTAGAGGACTCCAGTAGCCTGTAGTATCAGGAATACTTATTCTAGGGATATCAGTAGCTCAGGAATCCAGCTGGCATGACTTCAGGAGAGCTAAAATTAAAAGATAGTTTAAACTTAGTTATACCTTGAATGCCTCTCTTTGACTTGATGATTGAGACATTCAGCTCAATAATATAATTTATCGCATTGTATCTGGTAAATATTTACAGCTCATCTTTGGCCTCCGTTATTCTGTGAGAAAGCAAGTCACTAGACTTTCAGTATCTCTTTCTTCGCTAATGGTGGGACTAACATGATTTTTTTCTCTAGTATATGATGTCTCATTAACTTGATCTCTATTACTGGGATGTGGGGAGGAAGGGGAATAGCTATTTTCAGAAACTGTAATGGTCCTGATCCTGTAGATCTCCCTATCACAACTTTGTAGCTGACTTCTGGTAACTTTCAGGTTTTGGATCTATGCTTCGAGCACTTGGTGCTCAAATTGAAAAGACAACAAATCGAGAGGCTTGCCGAGATCTTAGTGGAAGGAGACTACGAGACGTTAACCACGAAAAAGCGTGAGGCATTTACTTTCTCAGAAATATCATTATAAAATACAATAACCTATCTTTCGTTGTTAGAAGAGATCAAACGAGAGGCTGTTATAGTCAGAATAGTGAAACATTATGGATATTAGAAGGAGCTTTTAGCTTTTTGAAACTCTCAGCACAATATAGATAGAAGCCAGGAGGAGTCAACTGTCTGCTTGAAGAGGATGTAGCTAGTGCAAATTAAAGGTGACCATACTGCAACCTGTTTGTGACATGCTTGTCTGCACCTCTTGTAAGTGTTTCTGAGGGGGTAGAAGAATGTTCTCACACAGTAGAAAAATTATAGAATCCTCAAGGCACCACTACCCTGTAGCTGCAGGCCAGAGAGCTATGGAGCCCATCATTAGTCTATCTTGCATAAATAAATACTTCTCCCTCCTGTAGTGAAATTTCCATGAGTTGCTGCAGGGTGCAGCTTGTTTTATGACTAACTCACTTATTTCCTGTCCTCTTCCTTTTTCTGTCCCCATCAGTGGATGAAAATGTTAATCATTGTTAGATTAAAATGACTGGTTCCTATTTCCTGGACCATTTTTTCTCTGCAGAATGGCTGAGTGGGTAAAGCAGCAAGCAGAGCGAGAAGCAGAAAAAGAACAAAGACGCCTGGAAAGGCTGCAGCGTAAACTTGCAGAACCAAAGCACTTTTTCACTAATCCAGACTACCAGCAACAGTGTCACGAGATGGCTGAGCGCCTAGAGGATTCAGTCCTTAAAGGTACTACTGAGCACTTGGAATGACTCCTTAAAATAACCGTTATCAGTCAACATAGGACTGTTTTGAGTCATATCTTATTAAAATATGGACGTTTGAATTAACACTATTTGAGAAATTGTTACTGTTCTTAAATATTGCAGGCTTTGTATTCTGTATTGTAATTGAAATTGATATATTTGAAAATGTAGAAAAACATCCAAAAATATTTAATAAATGTCAGTTGGTATTCTATAGTTTAATAGTGCGATTTTAATCACAATTTTTTTAATCACGATGAATTTTGAGTTAATCACGTGAGTTAACTGTGATTAATCAACAGCCCTACTTCTGATGAAAACCAGTAGAAATAGGTTTTCCTCCTTTGAATAAAATTAATTGGAATATACAAAAGTTGCAACACAGATACAAATGATACAGCGTTGTACGCCAAGGTAAGGTAGGCTGCATGAGTCCCAGGTTAGCAGCAGTGCCATCAAGAACTCTCTGAAGATGCTGATAGGAGCTTAGTAAGAATCATATGTAAACTTTTTTTGTAGTAAAAAGATCATATATTAACACATTTTATGGAGCTTTTAGAAATTGAATGTAATCTAATAAAATATCTGTAAACATATATAAACTTTTTTTGTAGTAAAAAGATCATATATTAACACATTTTATGGAGCGTTTAGAAATTGAATGTAATCTAATAAAATATCTGGATTACACAAGTGTCCTTTGTTTATCCAGATTGTTACCCTGTTGGGAGGTTCAGCAGGGCACAAGAAGGGCTGTCTCCAGTATAGGGTTTACGCTGTACTCGTGGGGAAGCTTTTGATGCCCACGCTATGCCTGTTCTGAGTTTATGTGGAAGACTTCATTCTCCAGGGCTCTCAGTCCAGCACCTTCCATAAATACTAAAGAAAGACATCTCACATATTTATGGAAAATAACTGGAACCATAGAGTTCTCCTCGAGCAGCTATTTGGAGCTTTAAAATCTTCTTATATGGACTTGGTAATCACATAACAACCTAACAGTAGAATAAATCTGCAAAGGTACTAAACTTTTAACTTTGCTTTGAAGGAATGCAGGCCTCTTCCAGTAAGATGGTGTCTCCAGAAACCAGTGACTGTCGGAAGCGCCCAAATGAGTCTGAAAAGAGTGGAGGAAAATTTAGGAAAAGACAATGTTTTTGGTAAGTGTTATGGCTTAAACAAGCTTTGTAAAGAATAAGAAAAGCAATAGATAATTACCAAGGGGAAATGATCACTTTTTGTACCACTGGTACAGATTTAAAAATGAAATTAAAATACTGTTTTAACTAATCACTAGTAAAAGTCAGAAAGCTGAGCACTCCCAGGAACAGTGCTACCACCATTCTACAGGCACCAAGGACATTTAATCTGAAGGAGCTTTGACTCCTCTCGTCTTTCCTTCATACAGTTGCACCTCACTTAACATTGTCCCAGTTAATGTTGTTTCGTTGATAATCTATTAGAGAACATACTCATTTAAAGTTGCGGTATGTTTGCTTATAATATTGTTTGGCCATGTTGGCTTGGAACCAGATTGGGCTGGCAGCCCCCCATCAGCTCCCCTCCAACACCACCCAGCACCTCCCACCTGCTGTTGACCCTGCGGATCAGCAACTCCCCCTATCTCCCCATGCCTCCTGCCTGCAGGGTTGGGAGGGGGTGGAGCAGGGGCAGGAAGAGACGGGGCAGGGACCTTGGGGCAAGAGATGGAGTGGGGGCAGGCCTGGGGTTGAGCATCCCCAGCACTTTGGAAAGAACAGCAAAAGGAGCAGCTGAATGATTCACCCTCTGACTCCTCCACCTCATCCGAGCTTCACGATCATCATTGCTGAGTATGGTATTACATTGTTTAAAATTGTTTAAAACTTATACCGTATATGTATATAATGTCTTTTGTCTGGTGGGGGAAAAAAATTCCCTGGAACCTAGGCCACCACACCCCCCCCCACCCCACCCCCGTTTACATTAATTCTTATGGGGAAATTGGATTTGCTTAATATAGTTTTTCTTAAAGCTTCATTTTTCAAAAACATAACTACAATGTTAAGTGAGGAGTTACTGTACTAGTGCATGCCCTGCTGCCTCCTGCTGCCCTTCCCTCATCAGTATTCATCTGGATAATTAAACTGGGATCAACCTTTCCTACCGTATGTAACTTGAAGACTTTTTTGACCCCTTTAATCTTTTCTCATACTCCAGTTTGTTCATCTTTCATAGAGAAAACAGTGGGAGAATCCTAAATTGTTCTGTTCTTTTAACAAAACAAGTTTTTTAATTCCATTATTTAAAATGATGATGAACTAGAATGGTTAGACATAGTAAAGATGCTCATGTGGCTAAAGGTTTGCTGCGTGGCAGTAGTAGATCGGGCTCATTCTTTACTGGGAGTGCTTCAGAAAGTGTATCTGG
Source organism: Gopherus evgoodei (assembly GCF_007399415.2). Lineage (NCBI taxonomy): Eukaryota > Metazoa > Chordata > Testudines > Testudinidae > Gopherus > Gopherus evgoodei. Next base: position 170,790,153 of record NC_044324.1, read on the forward strand.
CTCCTGAGGGAGTGCTTGGAGTTATATACAGTAACAGTGACTTCTACCCTTTTGAGTGCAGGAATTAAATTGGTCTGGAGACAATCCAGTCTAGTCCTCCTTTGCTAGGCTAGTACAGTGACCCCTTTAGGGCATGTGAAGGGGAAAGTGACTCTGGTTAAAAAATTGTAATGAAAAAGTGTTTTGTGACAGGATGGGTGTGGAGGGACTGTCAGATCCCGAGAGCTCTGGTGCTAGTGAAGATGATTCTTCCAGCATGGCAGAAGTTGGCAATCAACTGGCAGCCACGTTGAAAAGACTGAACTCACAAGTGAATGGCCCAGTAGCTCGGAGGATTCCATCGGGTGCAGTTCAACCTCCAATGCTACTGAGGAACAACCAGAAGATCTTGGAAAAGATCTACCAGAGAAGGTGCCTGCAGGTGGTCAGACTGAAACTCCAGCAGCTGACGAAAAAAATGAAGCAGCGAAGACCCTGAAGGATGGGGAGCAAGAGACTGTTTCAGCTACTCAGCAGGAAACAAACCAGTTGCAGAGCACAGTAAGCAGTACTAAAGTTGAATGTCTAGAGATGGACCTATTGCTTCTTTTTCCTCTCTGCCCATCATCTATGTTTGGACCACTTTTTCTATCACCCAGTTCGTGAATCACCTATCTAACTGACATAAAGGGACCCGGCCAAAGTAATTGGGTCTAAAAATTAACTTGCCTTGATGGTTCTCATGATAATTTGTATTTTTAAATAATGCTCACTCTGGGCTCTAAATAGCTCCATATAGCAGCTCAAGACAATTCCCAAGTCACTTTATGTACTACTAAGCCAATTTGTTTTTAAGATATGCTAGATCAGGGGTCTCCAACACGCAGCTGGCCCACAGAGCTATTTGCTGCGGCCCGCCACGCTCCCCTTACCTGCTGCCGCCCCTTCCCCTCCAGCGCGCCGCGTCTCTTCTTCTCTGCCAACTTCCAGGTGCTTCTTGCCACCAAGCAGCTGTTTGGGGGCACTTAGCGCTTTCCAGGAGGGTGGGGGGAGGAGCGGGGAGCTGCGCACTCAGGGGAGGAGGGAGGGCAGGGGTGGGGAAGAGATTGGAATAGGGGCAGGGAGGGGGCGGGAGTTGGTGTGGGGACTTAGGGGAAGGGGTGGAATGGGTGTGGGGAAGGAGTAGGAAGGGGCAGGGGTGGGGCCTCATGGAAGGGGTGGGGAGGGGAGCACGGGTGGCTTTTGTACCTTTATATGATGTGGCCCTTGGGCCAATGTGCTCGTCCTCATGTGGCCCTTGTGGTGGTTTGAGTTTGAGATCCCTGTGCTAGATCCTCTTATGATCTGTATGCAAGAGTCTTGTTCTGCAGTCAGAGGCAAGGATCAAAGAGAGAGACCAGAATTCTTGAGGCAAGAATTCCAGTATGGTAAATTATCAGATCAGTTTTTTGGCTTACTGCAATGTGTTCCTTGGCTCTTGGGAAATATAGGATATTTAGAAAAGAAACTTTCCTTCTTCTCTAAACTACTCCACATCTAAGTAGCCTGGGCTCTTTTAATTGAGGAGTAAGTACACTGGACTGTCATCAGGGAAGCACAATAAACACACACTGAACAATGCATCTCTGTTGCTATTGTAAATGGAACTAGAAGAGATCCAAAATATATCAAACATAAACAGCCTGTTAACTAATATTATGTTTGTTTAGAGTACACTTACCTGTCAGAAGGGGTTTGCCTCTAAACATCTGAGGAGTATGGAAGTGTATATTGGGCTTTGGTTTGCCTTTTGTATGGCTATTGATTCAGTAGAAGTATTCATAAAAAAACCTGCTAGTACGCCTTAGCTCCTGCAGGAGGTGGTAGCTAGAATGCTCCGCAAGTGGCTATAGTGCCTCAGTCTCGTGTGGTCCATATATCTGTTGGTGAGGTGACATTAAGTGATCATTATACTAGTGTCTTGAGACCACTTAATTATTTTGAATACAATATTACCCTGAAGCTATCACCTTCACTCAACTGAAAAATCCCACTGGTTAGGACAGGAGGAAGGTCAATGAAAGGTCATCCTGCACTATGGACTAAATGTAGCTATGTACTAGTTCTAATGGAAACTAATACCAGAGAGGGTCCTCCACTGACACTTATCACAAAACCCCAGTGAGTTCAGCACTGGAACCAAAGCAGTAATGCCTCGGATTGTAACTGGAGTGATAGGTCATGGGGGAATGTTAATCTCCAAGATAGCCAGGTTCTAGCATATTTAGGGCTCTCCATGTCTAACTGCTCTCAACTATCTGTCCTCTCTCCTTCCAAAAGGGGTTAGGCACTTCTTGTGAGTGTCTTCCCTTCTCTCCCACAAGTATAGCCAGAGATCATCCCCTTTGCGTGAAAAGTTCTTCCTCTGGGAAAATATAGTCTACTTTGTAGGATGAAAGATTTTCTGGCTGACTGTATCAGGTTTGGTCACATCACCTGTAAGTGTAGGTTGACCTTAATATTCATCCTTGAAGGTCACCTAAGTTAGAAATTAGTCACTTGGGGCTTTTTATTTGGAGCAGACAAAAGCCAATTGACTAGTTCATCTATCTTGGTTTTCTCTTATATAAACACTTCAGTGTCGTGCTTGGACAAACCACCTTGGATGTGGCTGAGTTTACAAATCTTGGTGGAAGAGCAGGTTTAAAGGAAACCAATGAATCTGTTATCTCAACAGTGGAGTAACTTGCTTACTCATATTTCCTTAATAGATGGGCAGTTCAGAGTCTTATGAAAGCTCATTCAGTCACATCACTGACCTGCTATATTACTTTGTTGAATTTTTGTCGGCTATGTGAGAGGCCTGGATTAGCTTTCTAGCCAATGAAAACTTGATTTTCAGCCAAAGACTCTGCAGAGTCTTAGTCACAGTAATATGTTTGGATGCATTCATTCCAAAGAGTTGAATCTTGACAATTGGCAAGTAAGTGAACAAACACAATTGAATGAGGGAAAACCCATCACAAAATGTACTTCAGTTTTTAACAGGTGTAGTTCAGTTAACTGAAACTGTAGTATACATTTGAGTGCACAGTAGGAACCATCTTAAACTGGATAGTTGCAACATTGCAGTATTTTGTCTTTCCCTCATTATTTGCAGCGTTCCCTCCTCTTAGAACGGGAAACTTCACCAATGGCATAGTAAATTCTTCTTGCAGTTGGCAAATATGATGCCCACTGCATTTTGTAAAAGTAGTGACTATAGTAATAAGACCTCATAACAGCTCCACTCGGTGCTAAAACACAGCCAGGTGATTTTTGTATGCGTAGCTTGGCAGTGTGCAATACTGTACAGAATCAGTAAACACTTACTGCTGGGTATTGTGCCGACAAATGAGTGGTCTCATTTCAGTCACTGGGACTGTTTATTAAGTCTCTTTTGTTAACTCCAGCATGATACTTCATAGACAGCGCTATGCTTGTTAATAAGGGGTGTAAGAGTTGTCCCAAATTCCATATTCAGTTCAGTGGATACTAATAAATTGCATTTATTTGAATCTTCCTAGAAGTTGAAGATGCTGATTTTCTTCATCTAAAGCATGATTTGTGTCAGCTATGCTATGTGTCAAGATCAGATGCACTCCTAGAACTTTACTCTTCCCTAAACACCTTATAAAAAGAGAATATTTTGTCTGCAGTTCTTGTAACATCAGGGTGGTTGCAACAGAAATGTAGGCTGTCCCACCCTCTTTCCTGCTACTCATGGTGACTGTTTCATCTGGGCTATATTCTGAATGAAGAAGGCTTGTAGCTTTATGTCCTGGGTAGAGGATGGCCTGTGCAACTGAAGGATAAGGCTGTTGAACTGCGAAGTGTTTAAGAATTCTCTGTTCATGCGATTATTTATCTTTCTTCTGAAGAACAAGATAAGAACAGGTCACTTGTTTTTATTTCAAGTTTGTTCAGCTCTCTCTCTTACAAACCGACTGTTAAACTCTGACCACTAATTTGGTCTATGGTATCTTGGCAGGATACCTTAGAAATATAGTTGTCTGTAGATCACAAAAAGGAGCCTTAGATTACTGGAATTCAAGTTTAATTGTGAAAATATCCCACTTACTTACATAGATGTTTAATTATATTGTCACACTTTGAAGATGTTTGGGTGACTTCCAAATAAGCCTGGAGTAGTAGTCTTCTGTAAAATGAATTCTTGTTGGAGACCAAATGAGCATAAGACAAGAAGAGCATATTGTTAATCTGTTAAAACAGTGAGTTAATTGCATGTTCTCTCTGCAGGAGCCTACACGAATAGATTTGCTGGCATTCAACTCTGCTGCTGAGATGGAAGAGCTAGGATTAGAGACACTGAAGTTCGAACTGATGGCTCTGGGTCTGAAATGTGGAGGCACTTTACAGGAAAGAGCTGTGAGGCTTTTCTCAGTGAGAGGTCTCTCTAAAGACCAAATAGATCCGGCCCTGTTTGCAAAGCCCTCTAAAGGGAAAAAAAAATAAAAAATATGCTGTTGTTAATCTCTGTTTATATCTGCACACTTCAGAAAAACAGCTTCTGTTCTGTTGTCACTCTATAACTTGCCACTTGCACTTGGTGTGTAGATACTCTGATTTCCATTTTTAATGATCTTAATAAAAGTTTCAGTTGTTACCGTAACACAGAGTAAATTGCATAGTAGTAAGTGCTAAGTATTAAAGAGAGCTAAAAATATAAACTGCTACATTAAATCATGTAATTAACAGCACACAGTGTCCTGGGAGGGTAGGAGAAACTGATGCTCAGAAAAGAGTGTGCTTTCCAGAAATGGATGTTCAATACTGTCAGTACCCAATTAAATAAAAATCAAATTAACTGAGATAATATAGGATTACCAATCTGCTTTAATCTCCAGTTAGCCCAGCTATACCCTTCAGATAGTGAAATTTAGTTAAAACATGATTCTGCCTTGACAACTGAAATCTGTCTTGAGGGAAGGGGAAAACGGTTGTATGGGTGACTTCAGATATAGATAAATACTCTGTGTGAATTGGCTTGGTGGTGCCGTCAAGCATTATTATAACAGACTAATACAAGTGAAAACAGTGCCGTTTTGTATGTGATGACTTATTGGTGTAAATGTTTGGTTTTTTCTTCATATGAAAAGCAGTTTAATAAAGGAATCTTTATATATGAAGGTGTGGAAGAGACTTTGAATGGGGGAAAAGGAGAATACACCACTTTTGAAGTAAGTAATACTCATGAAGGAGGCAAATTAATTGGAAGACAATGTGGCGCAATGGCTTGAAGCTTAATGAGATGTCTTCCTAATAAAAGCAGCGGAGTATGATCTCCAGGGAGCTGGATGAGGCACTATTAGTGTAGGTATTCTAAAGCATGTTTTATACCACAATAGTGGAGATTGCAGGACCACTCGTGACAGCCAAGTTACAAGGGCCACGTGTGGAAAGCCAAGGGCCATATACTGCCATGGATTCATGGGTGCAACTTCCATTGTATTCAGTAGAGGTTTATATAAAAAGATAGCAGGATAGATCCCACAAGTGCCTGCTGCTGCCTATGAAATATGTTCTTTACTGTTTTTATTTCACTTTGGCTTAAAGAGCCAGTAGAAGCAAAGAAAAGAACCTTTATGTGATAGATTGTCAATCTGTGGAATTGCTGCATGAAATCACTAAAACAGCATGCAGGTGTCTAATACAAAACTGGGTAATCTTGACATCTAGCACTGATTTGATCACAGCTGCTGGTGATCCTGCAAGAAATCCGCTTACAGCCTGAATGACAGTTTCTATCCTCTGCAGGAATACACTTGCATAACTACTTGCCAAGGCTGCTGTAACCTCTCTCCCAGAGTAATATGTAGGTTACAATCCAGCTTGGGAGCTCTGTTGCATTCACTGCCACTTCCTTAATCCAAAATATAGTTGCTATAGGCTAGAGCAATACTATAGAAAATAAAATATAGAGCTGATTGTAAAGTATCAGCAGGAAACCCTGTACGTGATGGACATTTGAGTGATGGGCAGACCATACAGATAGAAACGGCTCTTTGAAGATCAGGCTGATCTTCAAAAGCTCAGCATGGGAGAGGTCTCCAAGCTGAGTATGGTCCTGCTATGAAGGGCATTTCCCAGTTGATGATAGATATGCTATGAATGCCTTTCCCAGAAAGGTGAATCTTTCTAGACCAGTAGGCAATCTCATTAAGTGCTTCCTGCTCACCCTGTTCTTTGCAGAACGTGGCTTTTAATTACAGAAACATGAGGAAATAGGGTGAGTAGTCTAAGATAAATGTCACTTATAAAACAAGGGAATACTGAATGTAGAGTGAGAGCAGTTGTCCTACTATGTTTTGAAGCTAGGTACTGCAATTTGGAGGGTGAAAACATGACCATTTAGGTATATACACTCTGTGTGGGTGTGATTTTTTTGTTTTTGTTTGTTTTGTTTTTCAAACACCACTTGAGTTCATCACTTAGGCTGGCTCCTGGGTGGCTGTGGCTCTGAGGTGGTATGTGCTAAGCTGGTGTTGGAGGTTTTCACTAGCATCTATCCCATCTTTATCCAGTGCAAATGGTTTAGATTAGGGGGCGGCAACCTCTAGCATGTGACTTGCCAGGGTAAGCCCCCTGGCAAGCTGGGCCAGTTTGTTTACCTGCCACATTGGCAGATTCGTCCAATCACCGCTCCCACTGGGCGCAGTTTGCTGCACCAGGCCAATGGAGACTGCAGGAAGCCGTGACCAGTACGTCCCTCAACCCGTGCCACTTCCTGCAGCTCCCATTGGCCTGGGACAGCAAACCGCAGCCAGTGGGAGCCACGATCGGCTGAAGCGGCAGGTAAACAAACCTGGCCCGGCCCACCAGGGTGCTTACCTGGCGAGCCACGTGCCAGAGGTTGCTGACCCTGGGTTTGGGTTTATCTTCAAATTAAGCAAAGAAGTTGGCTTGCTTAATTGCCATATCCTGTCCTGAGACCATGGGCAGTTTATTTGTACTAGGGTTTGCTTCAGAAAAAGGTGTAGTCGGGCATTGCAGTAACTAATACGAAATAGGTATCCGGCAACCAGTTCACCTTCATTGCTTTTAACATGAACAGTTTTGTGTATCAATATCCATTTCCAGCTCCTGCCCCCTTCACAATATTCAGTCATCAGCAACTGAATCTTCTAATCTAGGAATAACCTTACCTCTTTCCCAGTTAGCCACAGAGCTATACAATGTTCATGCAACTGCTTTGGAACTAGTTGTCAGCGTGTGGCCTTACGCTCCCCTCAGTAGCATGCTCTATATTGTATTTCTTGCATTTCCCAAAGGAATATGAAAGTCAGAGTGCTCTTTCCCATTGATTATTGGACGGGCACTGTTGTTTCTTTTAAGGAGTAATAGTGCTCTAGTAAGTTTAATTATTTCTGTAGCAATTAGAGCATAAGCTTAAGAATTATCTTGGGGGCTTTTCCACTGCTTGTGTGTGTGGTTTTAGCCAAGCTGTGTAAGCTTGCTGTGTCTTAGTTATTCACCTATCGAATGCAGGGGTGGCCCTAGGCATTTTGCTGCCCCAAGCACAGCAGGCAGGCTGCCTTCAGGGGCCTGCCTGCAGAGGGTCCACTGGTCCTGCAGCTTTGGTGGACCTCCCACAGGTGTGCATGCCTGCCTGCCACCCTCACGACCAGTGGCTTGCCACCCCAAGCATGTGCTTGGCGTGCTGGTGCCTGGAGCTGCCCCTGATTGAATGTGGGTAGGAGATATCTTAAGGCTGTTGTGATGCTTAGTTAATATTTGAAAAGCACTCTGAGATCAAATTCTTTTTTGACATTTACAGAATAAATCATTTTAATTTATTTGAAATAACTCTTGGAGTTACCTTCAGTTTGTTTTTGTTTTTTTAAACTAGTGATCAATCTAAACAGAATGTTTAATTTGACTGGAAACAAAGTTTTTCCACTTTCGGTTGGCTTGAACAATTGCAGTTTAAAGTTAACCTAAACAATTTTTTTTATTTATTTATTTTCAGAACTGAAAAAACCAGTTATTCACACAATTCTAGTGCTAGTAGTCTTCCAGTGCTTTCCCACACTTTTCCTTGTGTGCCCAGACAGACAAGTTCTCCCATGACTCATTGGGAAAGAATTAAAGCAGCACAGCTTACGGCATATCCCACAGTTCTGCACTGAGAAGTCCTAGAACCTACACAAGGTAGTACGGCAGCAGTGTGGATGCACGTGAGATAGGCCAATGCAGGTGCTCACAGCTGGATGCTGACCACCTGAGTTAATTCTACAGAAAATCTATATGCTGTGTGCTTCCTGTTTCAGGGAAAAAATCTGCCCTAGAATAATTTATGGTGGAAACTGACCTTTTACTAGTTCCTCTCCACCTCACCTACCATGACTATAAACTTCTCCATCATTCACCAGTGCCTTGTCTGAAGATGTTTAGTACGAGTTGTATCATTCAGTAGTCTTGTTTTGCTAATACCACTCACTGTATTAATGGACACATGGTCCTGCTCCCATAGTAGGAGAGCAGAGAAGCATCATTCTTCCACTAGATGTCACTGTGCACTGATAACACAGGGAAGGCTGTTGCATTGCACAGCAGCTTGAAGAGGGGCAATAGGTCTGAGTTACATTTTTACATACAGAAGAGATTTTGTTTTTCTGGCTGGCTAATTTTTTTATGAAAACTTGGTTAGACCCCATATTGAGATAATAAATATTAACCTGACCCATAAACTTAGAGTTTCTGATCTCTTGCTGTAAATCCAGAGTAACTCCACTCTGAGGAGTAATTCAGTGGAACTAGCTGGATTTACTTTAGTGTACCTAGAATCAAAATCTGGCCATTAGGATTCCCAAGTGGCTTGTTGGCAAATATGCTCTACAGCAGTGGTGCCCAGCCTTATTACACAGGAGGGCCACATAAACCTAAGCACAACCTTGTGTGGGCCAAACAGATTCTACCTATTTTAATAAGATTTAAACTCGCCTGTACTGATTTATATTTTAAGTTCATCTTGTTTTGTAGGCATTGAGATAGACAATACTATACCTAGAAACAACCTATTTACATGATGATTAAAATGCTAATAAATCAGCTGTTAGTATATAGTGTTAAAGCATCAGAGGGTAGCCGTGTTAGTCTGGATCTGTAAAAGCAGCAAAGAATCCTGTGGCACCTTATAGACTAACAGACGTTTTGGAGCATGAGCTTTCGTGGGTGAATACCCACTTCCTCAGATGCATGTAATGGAAATATCCAGGGGCAGGTATATATATGTGTGCTAGCAAGCAAGCTAGAGATAACTAGGTCAGTTCAATCAGGGAGGATGAGGCCCTGTTCTAGCAGTTGAGGTGTGAAAACCAAGAGAGGAGAAACTGGTTCTGTAATTGGCAAGCCATTCACAGTCTTTGTTCAATCCTGAGCTGATGGTGTCAAATTTTGCAGATGAACTGAAGCTCAGCAGTTTTTTCTTTGAAGTCTGGTCCTGAAGTTTTTTGCTGCAGGATGGCCACCTTAAGGTCTGCTATAGTGTGGCCAGGGGAGGTTGAAGTGCTCTCCTACAGGTTTTTGTATATTGCCATTCCTAATGTCTGATTTGTGTCCATTTATCCTTTTCCGTAGAGACTGTCCAGTTTGGCCGATGTACATAGCAGAGGGGCATTGCTGGCATATGATGGCGTATATTACATTGGTGGATGTGCAGGTGAATGAACCAGTGATGGTGTGGCTGATCTGGTTAGGTCCTGTGATGGTGTCGCTGGTGTAGATATGTGGGCAGAGTTGGCATCGAGGTTTGTTGCATGGATTGGTTCCTGAGCTAGAGTTATTATGGTGTGGTGTGCAGTTACTGGTGAGAATATGTTTCAGGTTGGCAGGTTGTCTGTGGGCAAGGATTGGCCTGCCACCCAAGGCCTGTGAAAGTGTGGGATCATTGTCCAGGATGGGTTGTAGATCCTGATGATGCGTTGGAGGGGTTTTAGCTGGGGGCTGTATGTGATGGCCAGTGGAGTCCTGTTGGTTTCTCTTTTGGGTCTCTACGGAAAAGACCAGACTTCAAAGAGAAACTGCTGAGCTTCAGTTCATCTGCAAATTTGACACCATCAGCTCAGGATTGAACAAAGACTGTGAATGGCTTGCCAATTACAGAACCAGTTTCTCCTCTCTTGGTTTTCACACCTCAACTGCTAGAACAGGGCCTCATCCTCCCTGATTGAACTGACCTCGTTATCTCTAGCTTGCTTGCTAGCACACATATATATACCTGCCCCTGGATATTTCCATTACATGCATCTGAGGAAGTGGGTATTCACCCACGAAAGCTCATGTTCCAAAACGTCTGTTAGTCTATAAGGTGCCACAGGATTCTTTGCTGCTTTTAGTGTTAAAGCAGGCTGCAGGCCTTATGATGTGCTCTGGCGGGCTGTAGGTGTGGGCACCTGTGTTCTATAGAAAGGAAGCTATTCCTAACAGTCTAGAGCTGGACTGTTAGAGGTGTGACATGTACTTTTCATTAGAACTCCTGAGCTAATATTCCTAGAGTCAGTTTGGGTGTATTACAGTTTCCATGGAGTTAAAACAGGGCCCTGGGAGTCAGAAGATCAACTCCGCAACTAACTTGAGTGGTATGAGGCAAGTAATTACATTTCTCTATGCCTTGGTTTCACCATCTTTATAATACATCTGAAAACACATAAGGCTATTGAAAAAATGTTCTATAGAAGTGTGAAGTATTCTGTAACAACACCTGGCACTCACAGGGGGCCTTTCATCTGAGGATCTTGGAGTGCTTTACAAGCATTTACTAATTAAGCTTCATGACACCCTGAAGTACAAAAGGATATACATACATTTTCACTAATGTTAATTATGCCTGCCAGTTCAATGGCCTTAAAGTCTATGAGTCTATCATCACAGCTACTGCTGGGTTATAGGAAGCTGACTTGCGCATACGGTTTTCTGAAAATGTAGAGTGTAATGTTAAAGTGCCCATCTATTAACACATGGAAATCTGGGGTTTTTTAGATATGTATGTAATCTAAAGATAATGGGTGTACCCTTAAACAAATTAGCACTAGTATAATCCCATTTGCTTTAAAGTGTAATGACTGTTTTTACCGTGGAGGAGCAGTTACTTAGATTGAGCAGATGACTACAAAGGAGAATGGATATTTAGTGGCAAAAAAGGACAGACTTGAAATTGCACTCAAAGAACCTTTTAGTCATTCTCAAGTCTGGGGGCAGGGGAGCCCATTTGAAAACCGCATCTTGGAGGGACCATGACAGCCACTGGAGACAAGGAAGCTTGTCTTGTTTTCCAAGCATGTGTTTTACTAGGGGCCTGAAACCAATGGTGAAATCCTGGCACCATTGAGCTCAGAGACAAGGGTCAGGGGCAGCTCCAGGCCCTAGCACACCAAATGCATGCTTGGGGCGGCATGCCACGGGGGGGCGCTCTGCCAGTCACCAGGAGGGCAGCAGGAGGCTCCAGTGGACCTCCCACAGGCATGCCTGTGGGGGATCCACTGGTCCTGTGGGACCAGCAGACTGTGGAACCAGTAGACCCTCCACTTGGGGCAACGGAATGTCTAGAGCCACTCCTGACAAGGGTGTATCAAAATTCCCCTTTACTCCAGAAGGAAACACTTGTTTGTATTGCTGGAAGGACTGGTCTACACATGGAATTGTTTATGATTAGCTCCATGGGTGGACGCTTACTCTGGAATAAAAGTGCCTTGTCCCAATTTACTTTAACTCATTGAGTATTCTCTGCCCTGAGACCAGAATGTTATATGCCCAGCTGGCAGCCTTCAGAAGATTGTGTGATATAAAGACTAAACATAAAATATTACATAAACATAAAAGTGACCCTACAGTGACAAGGGGAAGTGCTCTGGCCTCTTCTGAAAGTCATTCAAGGCACACAATCCAGATTCAAGCAGTCACAGAAGACTAACTGCCATCAGCAAAAAGAACATATTGTAAGGGAAAGTTACACTAACATCCTCTGAATGGTTTTCTAATCTCCCAGTGTCTAGTAATGTCTGAAGTCCACTTCAGTGCCTACTGGATATGGGGCACCCTCATGGATACTTTCAGCAAAAATGAGTGTGGTCACTAAGGCCTGGTCTACATTTAATGTAGATATTGACATTGCTCAGAGGTGTGAAAATTTCACATGTGTTGTAGCTATGCAGACCTATCCCTTAATGCAGATACATTTAGATCAATGGAAGAATGCTTCCTTTGGCCTAGCTACCCTTGCTCAGGGAAGCAGATTACCTGCAGTGACAGAAAAACCTTTTCCATGACTGTAGGAAGCATCTACTCTATGGTGCTACAACAGCATAGCTATAGTGCCATAGCCTTGCTGCTATAGCATGTGGATTGTAGATAAGCCCTGAACCACCCTCTCAGCAGCAGAGGTGTTCCCTTTGGTAGGGTTGAGGCACAATTTGTGAAGTAAAGCTTACACTAACATTGTTCATACTGGATCTATTCTAGGATTTTCTACAACCTTCATGAGATCTCCTCTTCCCTCCATATAGCTGAACAAGAGGTACAATTACAGGCACTGATCCTGAAAATTAATATTGCAAGGTTGGGACATTAGGCCTCATCTACACCCAAAACTTGCATTGATTTTAACTAAAACCTGCTTTCAAATTGATTTGGTTAAACAGCTGCAAAGCCCTGTGTGAACAATTAATTAGTTAACAATTGGCTTGTAAGATTTACCTTAAGTAATAAGCCAGTTGTAAACCCATTTAAGGGCCTGGCTACATAAGCAAATAGTATCAATCTGACTAAGTTTGTTTAGAAACTGATTTAGTTACATCGTCCATGCAATAGCTATACCACTACAACCCCTAGTGTTGATAGTTAAACCGATATAACGATGCCTTCTATATGGGATAAACCACCTTTATACTGATATAACTGCAGACATGCTGGAGGATTTGTACCATTTAAAACTATATTGGTATAGTTTAATTAACTAAAACTGATTTAGTTAAGGGATACAATTTGTTCATGTAGACAAGGCCTAAGTAGGTTTACGCAAGGTTAACAGAACTAGTTTACAAAGCTATTGTAGTCAAACCAGTGCAAGTAGACCATCTCTTCTTACATCTGTTTTCATGTATATTCATAAGGCAGCTTGCACTTTGTTGGTGCTTTACACATAGGCAATCATAGCAATCATTCAGGAATAATGTTAAATGTAAAATCTAGTAAATAGAAGCTAGAAAAGAAAGTTTTAGATATGAAATTAGTTAACTTATTCCAAGCAGGGCTACAGCCCATGACACTAACAAATCTTCTATCATAGAGCAGAACTCTGAAATTGCCTGCAATTTCTCCTTTTAAACTGAGTTGATTGGAAAAAAGTTGATAGAACCATTTACTGTTGGAAAATGCAATTCCATTGAAATCAAACCACTTTGCAAAATCATGTTGATGTTGCCAAAATTTCACCGTGGAGGGGGGAAAGGAGGAAAAAAGTTCCAATAATTTTAACATTTCAGGAATTAAATATTTCCATTTTCCCTTTCAAACAACTACTTCAATTTTGTATTTTCTATTAGGTATAATAATGTTAAAAAGTCAAAATCAAAACCAACCATTCAAAGCAAACTTTTTTCAGAAGTCTTTCAGGTGGCATTTTGAAGTATTTAGATTTTGTTCCTAATCAGAATGAAAACAAAATTTTGAAATCTGAAAATCCTTTGCAAAATAGAATTTCCATTCTTCACACAGTTCTACTTTTAAATAGAAAAGTTTCCTCTGAAGCTGTTTGCAGCTCCAGTTGTTAGAAAGAGTGCTGTGGTTAATACAGCTATGCTACAGCTTTGGTTTCAATTCTAGCTGATTAGTTATCATGACTTTACAGATTAACATAGTAAATGCAGCCTGAAGATAAGGAGGCGTCAATTATTTTAAATCACTGACTATTGGAGGGGTTAGACCTGCAGCTTTACTTTTGCAGATCATTGCAGCTTTAAGCAGGATACATGCACACTGTCCAAAATGGTTGGTCTGAAATTAGACAGAGCAGCTGTGATTTCTTTTGGAGGTGCCCAAGTGGCATGAATGTCTGTGTATGCTTTGTGCCCTCCCTCTGCTCTGCCTGGCACAAGGGCTTGAAACTTACAAGAAGCCTGATCTTACTACAGAAGGCAATGTGCTACTTAAGCATCTTCTTGTAAAGTGTGGAAAGAAAATTGTGTAATCATGAGGAACTGTCACTCTGAAACCTGCTGAAAGGCTCCTGCAGCTAGCATTAAAGCATCATTGGAGTTTCTAAATATATATATATATATATATATATATATATATATATATATATATATATATATATATATATATATATATATATAATTTCTAACACAAAAGTATTCTACCCAATGTGGGGTAACTACGTGAGACCTCATTTAGATGGAAAAACATTAATTGATCAGTGGACTGGAAGTTGGCAGTTGCCTAGGATGCAGTGAGCGTGGCCAGATTACATTCATTACTGGCAAACAGAGGACAACCAGTATGGCTCCAAAAAAAGAGTTAATTTCCCAAAGCTCAGGAAAATTATGAGCAAAATTGACTGTAAAATGAAAATTAGGCATTCTTATACAGCTTATTAGGCAGCCAAAAAGTCTCAATCCCAAAAGATGACAACCTTGGTTAAAAGCTCATCCTGGTTACAAGGGAAAGTGAAGGCAGCAATTAGAAATAAGTATATAATAAAAGGGAAAAGTTAAATAGCTAACAATCGATGTAAATTAGAAATAACAGTGTAGAAACTTGAGAAGATAAACTAGAGACATCATGGAAAAAATCACCAGCACAAGCAGTTTTTTTTAAAGTAGCTCATGAATAAAATAAATCCTCACAATGGTAGATAACTAGATCATTCTCCCTCTCCAATGTGACTGGATGTGCAGGGACTAGAAATGGGTTATGGAATCTTTGTTCAAATACAGCCCAGATTGGTGTTGAAAAAAAAAAACCACACACCATTAAAATCAGTTGGCTGCTTGGTGTTCGATATTAATGAGCTGATGGGTCTCAGTCCAGTATCTAAAATGTTTCCATAGGAGCCATTATTATATAAATCTATTCATTGACTGCCTAGTGGGCTGACATCTGTGCTACAAAAGCTTGAACAACTGATGCCCATCATTGAGGCATCAGCAATAAGTGAAGATGCTGACAGGAAACCGATTTGCCATTGGAGTTGCATAAAAATACCCACCTTCACAAGCAGAAGCTCTGTTGATGGGGGAAACTCCCCCACCAACATAGCGCTGTTCATATGAGTGCTTGTGTTGGTCTAATGTGTCGCTCAGAGGGGTGGTTTATTCATACCCCTGAGTGACATAAGTTATGCCAACATAGGCTGTAGTCCACACACAGCCTTGGGGCCCCGTCTGCACTGGCAAGTTTCTGCGCACTAAAGCAGTGTTGAGCACGGTAATTCCTGAGGTTTACGCACTGCCAAGCCACTTAGTGCACAGAAACTGTGCAGTTGCAGTGCTATTAAAAAAAACAAAAAAACAACACCTCTACAAGAGGTGCACAGCTTTCTGCGCCGGGGCTAAAGCACTGCAATGCCAGTGTAGACACCGTGGCGATTACAGTGCTACGATTGGCCTCCAGGAGGTGTCCCACAATGCCTGTTCTCACCTCTCTGGTCATTGGTTTGAACTCTAGTGCCCTGCTCTCAGGTCACCAACTGTCAGCCCCACCCCATACATTCCTTTGCAGATTTGAAAGTCCCCTTCCTGTTTGCTTGGTGATGTGTGCAGTGGTCTCAGTGCATCTTTCCAGGTGGCCATGCCTGCTCAACGCACAAGGCAATCCCCCGCTTGGAGCAATGCTGAGCTGCTGGACCTTGTCGGCATTTGGGGAAGAGGAAGCTGTGCAGTCCCAGCTGCGCTCCAGCTGTAGGAATTATACCTACACACATTTCACAATTCATGATAGAAAGGGACCATTGCTTTGTAGGGTAAAAGTGAAGAAGCTGCAGAACACCTACCACAAGGCGCAGGAGGCAAACCGCCGCTCTGATGCTGCGCCCACAAGCTGCCAGTTCTACAAAGAGCTGCACGCAATACTCAGTGGCAACCCCACCTCCACTGCGAAGGCCCCTGTGGACACTTTGTTGGCTCATGTGCCAGCTGAGAGTGGACAGAGCCAGGAGGAGGAAATCTTGGACGAAGAGGTGGAAGGAGACCCAGAGGCAGAGGACGACTCGAAGGCCAGAGATACATGGTCAGGAGCTCTTTTCTATCCCAAAGGAGCCTAGCCAGTCACAGCAGTTGGAGCTTGTCAAATAGCAAACAGGAGAGGAGGCCCCTGGTAAGTGGGTGTGATTTGGGGAATTGCTGAAGTGAGTAGTTGTAGGCAGGAGGGTTGCAGGAAACAGGCTTGTCTCCCACTATATGCCTAGTCTGAGCAGTGGAACAGGCTGTTGATGGACTCCCTCACTTATGGGAATCTCCCTCAGATCTCCAGAAAACTCTTGTGGAGATACTGGGCACTATGCTGCTGGTGGTTCCTCAGCAGAGCTGCTTACCATTTTGGGGGTCTTGTGGCTCATGAGTGCCTGCCTGGGGTCAGCCAGTTAGTGACAGGTGCAGGAGTACTGGCTGTGTTTTCAAGCACCTTGGGAGGCCAGCCTCCCTTATCGGGGTAAGAATGGCTGCACAGAATTAGAAAGTATCCAAGAACTAAAGAGGACTTTCTGCATGAGGTTATGATGCACTCGGTTGCTGAGAAACAGGAATTGAAGGAGTGGCAGGACAGCGAGAAGGAGGACTGAAAGGAGAACACAGCACACCTGAAAGAAGCCATGGAGCAGCTCCTAACAGTTATAGAGCTCCAAGTGGACACGTTCTGAGCAGTACTAGTTCTTCAAACTGAGCAACTCCGCTCCCGCCCTCTCCTGCGGTTGCTGTGGCAAAACTCTTTCCCATGCACCCCCCCAGACACTGCCACCACACTTATCAACCTCCTGGCTCCACTCTCTACCCACAGCATTCCAGTCCTCCCTCCTCACAGTCCAGCCCTATGGACTCCCACTACACGCAACACCCGTCTCTCAACAGTTTGGTCCTGCTGAAGTACAGCACCCGGTGCATTGTACTCCAAAGGACAAGGCTCAGCAGGGCTGTCCTTAGCCATAGGCAGAACAGGCAGCCGCCTAGGGCACCACTAGGTCTGGGGGCATTGCTGTGCCAGGAGCCTGGACAGACGGGAAGCAGTGGAGCATGTAAGAGCAGGGCTGCTGGGTCCTACAGAGAGCCGAATGCAGCACAGTCTGAGGGAGGAGATTGGCTGCTGGGGGTCTCTGGGAAGGGGTGGGGGAAGGAAACTCACCTGTAGGGTGACTAGATGTCCCATTTTTATAGAGACAGTCCCAATTTTGGGGTCTTTTTCATATATAGGCTCCTATTCCTCCCCTACCCCCTGTCCTGATTTTTCACACTTGCTGGCTGGTAACTCTAGGTGGGGGTAATTGGTACCTATATAAGACAAAGCCTCAAATATCTGGACTGGCCCTATAAAATCAGGACATCTGGATCTGATCACCCTAGCTGGGGAGCACGTCTCTCCCCCGGGCTGGCAGTGATCCATCTCATCCACGGGGAGCTGCACAGGGCAGGATGAGCTGCTGTGGCTCCATGGGTGCCCTGTCTCTGAGATCACATGCTGTGCTAACTTCACCATGGTCCGTTGGGCTGGCGGTGGTGCCCATTAGCGTGTGATCGGACCTGAGGGTTTGTTGCTGCTGTTGCCACTCTGCACCCCAAGAGATGGATTTTGGGGTCCTGCAGTTTTCCATCTAGCTCGTCCTCTACTGCAGCAGTTGAGCCAGCAGCCTAGGGGGTGAGCCTAGCATGAAAGCACTGTGTTACCATTTAGATTGTCATTTAACAAATTTGTTCACCAAAAATGCTTGCTAGCAATCCTGAATTCAATTTCAATATTAAAAAAAAAAATCTATAGCTTAGCCAAAAACAGAAAATTAAGTTGTTGACAATTATTTGTGACAAGTTTGGTATGAGGAAGGGAGTCGGCCAGTTTTCATCAGAGAAATAAAAAATGTTGACTGACTTTCCTATAGCCCTGTTACTGCTAAACAGAGCCCTCCAACAATTGCTGCCCCATTGCCACCCGGGGTCCCGGCTGCCGGCCCCACTAGGCACCCACTGTTGGCCTGGGGACCCCCAAGGAACCCTGGGCTGGCAGCAGGCTGGCAGCTGATACCCTGGCTGAGCCACTCAACTTGCTGTCAGCCTGGGATTCCATTCACTTAGCTGGTAGGTGGGCTGAGTGGAACTAAATTCAACGAAATAGGAAAACAAGAGCAACTAATGACAAAGTGCAAGAACCTAGAGCAGTGGTCCCCAACCTTTTTCATCCAGCGGGTGCCAAAGGACTGTGGCGATGGACAAGCATCCACTGACATGCCGCTGAAATTTGGCGGCATTTCAGCGGCGATGCCTCTGGATGACGCAGCTTGTCGGCAGCAAGCGGCTTCATCCAGAGGTGTCGCTGCCGAAATGCTGCCAAATTTCGGTGGCATTTCAGCGGATGCTCATCCGCCAGCCAGTATGCAGGTGCACTGAGAGGCCCCTGCGGGCGCCATGGCACCCACGGGCACCGCATTGGGAACCCCTGACCTAGAGAGCTTCCTGAAGCACAACGATCGTTTTGATTTAAATGGACTTGAACTGTACGAAGAATTGAGTACACTGTCAATGTTGCCACATGCAAAAATTGTGGGACGTTATACAGTTTACTCACACCAGCAAACTTGTTGACATGTATCCTAATGTGTACATTGCCACTTGTATTCTACTGACAATTCCTGTAACAGTAGCATCAGGAGAACAGAGTTTCTCAAAACTAAAGCTCATTAAAAACTATCTCCGCTCTTCAAGGAGTCAGGAACGCTTGACTGGTCTTGCTATTCTTGCAATCAAACAAGACATCACTTTGTCTTTGACATTACTACTGATTTTGCAGCCAAAAAAACGCCAGAAAGATTGCTTTTAATTAAAAACTAATCCTTGTTTCAATACTTCTGCATAGAAATTTCCGATAAAATGTTGACAAATTTAAAAAAATTAATTTGCATCATTCTGTCAAATCAGAATTTTTTCTATAGTGCTACTTCTTCAGTGCCAGTCCATCAGCATGACAGTAGCTTAACTACGTTAAACTGGTTTTAACAACATGCGTGTGGCAAGTTTTCCAATAGTGTAAGCTTATGATTGTGTTGCTCAGAGCAAGTCAGGCACAGGGGCACCAGTTTAATAATCCCGCCTAGGGCACCATAAATCTTAAGGACAGCCCTGAGGCTAGGTATGATCCCTGGACATACACATCTGTAGCCATCCCGGGACCCCTCCTCCTCTTGAGACCTGCCCTTCCCCCATGCTCCCTCCACCTCCCTGTGGATGAATTTTTTCATTTGACTCTCTCCTCTGGTTGTTGTCTTTTATTAAAATAATTGTTTGTTTGAAAGCAATCTTTATTCTATTAAGTGGAAGCAAAAATAGCACTTCAAAGCAATATACAATAATGTTAAGGCCCCTTCTTGCAGCATGTGCACTAATCACCTCCTAGTATTACAAGCACTGCAATCCTGAGCATAGCAACAAATTTTAGAGGCTTTCAGTTTCAAATTGTTGCCTCAAGGCGTCCCTGATCCCTAAGGCCCCATGCTCCTCTATTATCTCTGGTCTCTAGCTGTTCAAACCTAGCCTCCAGGCGCTGATCCTCTGCGGTCCAGGGCTGAGTGAAGCTTTCACTGTTCCCTTCACAAATATTATGGAGGGTACAGCATGCGGCTATCAGCACAGGAATATTGTCATCAGCCATGTCCAGCTTCCTATAGAGGCTGTGCCAGGGGGCTTTTAAATGGCCAAACGCATGCTCCACAGTCATTCTGAACTTGCTCAGCCTGTTGTTGAACTGCTCCTTGCTGCAGTCAAGTTGCCCCATGTATGATTTCATGAACCATGGCATTAAGGGGTAGGTGCGTAGGTGCCAACTCCATGGGTGCTCCGGGGCTGGAGCACCCATAGGAAAAATTAGTAGGTGCTTTGCACCTACTGGCAGCGAAGCTCCCTCCCCCGAGTGCACTGTGTCCCCGCGCCTCCACCTATCTTCCAGCATTTCCTGCCCAGCCGCCACCACACAGCTGTTTGGCAACGTGCTGGGAGGGAGCAGGAACTTGGCACATTCAAGGGAGGAGGTGAGAAAGAGGCAGGGCCAGGGCCAGGGCAGGGCCTCATGGAAGGGGTGGAGTGGGGTCAGGGCCATGGCAGAGGCAGGTCAAGCATCCATGGTACAAACTCTTTTTCAAAAAGAGTCTAACTATGTTACTTCTATAGCGCAGAGGAGACCCTCCTGACAAATCATGCCATCACATTTGTTTTTTTTAATCTGTGCTATGTGGAGGAATCTTTTAATCTACATAAAAGCCATTTGACATTATCCATCATCTATGAGTTTAGGTCTTCCTGTGGGAAAGCCAACCACAGGTGGATAAAAAGGGAGGAAACCACTACTATTACATTCCCACTTAAGCTCTCCCTTATCATTCTACTAACAGGCAGGAAGAAATAGTTTTCCCAACTTTCATCATAGAAATAGATGACCCGACGGCTTCTGCACAGAACACAAAATCTTTCCACACAGTGCACTTGAGTGTCTGCATCACTTCTTGGGCTTTGTCAGACCTCCCTTGTGGTCCCTATCAGTGTGGTTCCATTACAGCCACCCTACCCAGGCTTGAACAATGGGTGCTGGCAGTATGAAGCTTCAAGTAATAAGAGCCACTGTCACGGTATAATTCCCCACTCTGAACCTTAGCGTCCAAAAGATGGGGTACCAGCATGAATTCCTCTAAGCTTAACTACCAGCTTAGAACCTGTAGCGCTGCCACCAACTAGGAATTTCAGTGCCTGGTACACTCTGGTCCCCCCCAAGACCTTGCCCAGGGAACCCCAAGACCCAGTCCCTCTGGATCTTACAAGGAAAGTAAACCCTTTCCCCCACCGTTGCCTCTCCCAGGCTTCCCCTCCCTGGGTTACCCTGGAAGATCACTGTGATTCAAACTCCCTGAATTTTAAACAGAGAGGAAAATGCACCTTCCCCCCCTCCTTCTCTCTCCCCCTCGCAGACTCTCCCTGAGAGAGACAGTAATCCTAACACAGAGAGAAATTAGCCTCTCTCTCCCCCTTCCCTCCTTTCTCTCCACCAATTCCCTGGTGGATCCAGATCCAGTCCCCTGGGGTCTTACCAGAATAGAAAAACAATCAGGTTCTTAAACAAGAAAAGCTTTTAATTAAAGAGAGGAAAAAACAGTGAAAATTATCTTTATAAATTTTAAAAATGGAATAGGTACAGGGTCTTTCAGCTATAGACACTGGGAATACCCTCCCAGCCTAAGTACAAATTAAAATATTTTCAGCAAAATACCAACTTGAACTCCTTTCAGCCAAAAACACATTTGCAAATAAAGAAAACAACTATAAGCCTAACTCGCTTTATCTACGTAGTACTCACTATTCTGAACTTAAGAGCCTGTATCGGAGAGATTGGAGAGAAACCTGGTTGCACGTCTGATCCCTCTGAGCCCCCAGAGTGAACAACCACCAAAAACTAACAGCACACACAAAACTTCCCTCCCTCAAGATTTGAAAGTATCCTGTTCTCTGATGGGCCCTCTGGTCAGGTGACAGCCTGGAAAGTAATGAGAGAATGGGAAGTATGCTCATGACGATCTGGGCATAGGCACCAACTTCTAATGGTGCCGGAAGGTGCTTGACCCCCTTTGCCTCGGCTCCACCCCAACTCCATCCCTTCTCTGCCACCTCTCACCCCCATTCCAACCCCTTCCACAAAGTCCCTGCCCCAACTCCACCCCATTCAACTCCTTCCCTAAATCCCCACCTCAGCCCCACCTCCTTCCCTGAGCATGCCATGTTCCCACTCCTCCCCCCTCCGTCCCAGAGCTTGCTACAGCTGTTTGGTGGCGGCAAGCACTGGGAGGGAGGAGCTGGGATGCGGTGTGCTCAGGGGAGGAGGCAGAGGTGAGGTGCGAGGTGGGGAGCTTAGCTGCTGGTGGGCGCAAAGCACCCACTAAATTTTTCCTCATGGGTGCTCCAGCCCCAAGCATTCACAGAGTCGGTGCCTATGAATCTGGGGGCTCTGGTAACTCTGCTTTGAAGAGTGTCTTCCAAAATTTTAAGCTAAAAAAAATAAAAATCACAAATCTCTTTAAGTATCAGAGGGTAGCCGTGTTAGTCTGGATCTGTAAAAGCAGCAAAGAATCCTGTGGCACCTTATAGACTATCTCTTTAAGAAATCTCTTATAGAAATCTCTTTAAGAGTGCAGGAAACCTTGGGAGACTAAAAATTAATATGCACAAAAAAATTCATGGTTTCTTGGTGCGATTCTTTAATTTCATTGAAAAGTCATTTTCTTGCCGAATTAAAACATTTCCTTGCCATGATGGAAACTCCAGCACAGTCTGTTCTAGGGTTTGAGATCCAGAAAATGAAATATGACAGCAGGAAGTGAAGAGAATTAAGCCAGAAGAATGTCCCTGCCCAAGCCAAGGGGAAGGCCAATGTTAAAAGAGAAGGAACCAGCAAAAATGGTGAACACCGATTTTTGTTTAAAAAAAAAAAAATTGAATTCTTTTATCCCAAGGACACACTTGGTAAAAAACCATAATGTGACTTCTCTGCATAGCTGATTTCTGACCACATTGTAAAATCATAGTCATCCATGGAGGTATGTGCATGTGTTACTATACTAATTGCTTATCCTATTTTATGAATTATTCTCAATTTTTCATTACTGTCAGCTACTTGGAGTGGTCAACAGGACAGGATATTCACACCTTTCAACTGCATTTATTACTCAGCTCCAGTATGTATATTAAGACCTGGAAATAACAATGAGTTAAAGTTTCATTTTCTCAGAGCACTCTCTTATGGTTTCACAGAAGGAAGATACCGATTGTTTGTGCTGCCTAGATTTTAAATGTGCCTTCTAAATTGGAGGAAATGGTTAAAGTTGAGATTTGCCAATATTTATTGGGAGGCCTAATGCTTTCCTCCCACAATTACTTCCTCCATGCCTAGCAAACTTTTAATCAGGGCCGTCCTTAGGCATAGGCAGAATAGGCAATGGTGTAGGGCCTCACACTGCCTGGAGGCACCACTCTGCAGGCAACCCAGACAGTGTAGAAGCAGGGCTGCTGGGTCCTAGAGAGAGCCGAATGCAGCACAGTCTGAGGAATGGGATTGGCTGCTGGGGTCTCTGGGAAGGGGAGGGGGTGGGGGTTGGGAAAGGAGCTCACCTGTGAGTGTGACTCTTTCCCCCCCTGGCTGAGGTCAGGTGAGGCAGGCTCTGTGGCTCTGGAACCAGTATCCTTTGTTGTCTCCCATAACATCCATTCTTCTCCCCCCTGCCCCACAGAGCACCCCCTCCTTTCTCCCTCCTCCCCAGGAGCACCCCTCTCTCTCTCCTCCCTCCCCTCCGTCAGGGCTGGGTTGGGTGAGGTGAGGCTGGCTGCTTGCTGAGGAATGAAAGTGAAAGTAACTCACTTCCTGGGCAGGCAGCCAGAATTGGAATGTCACACAGGGCTTGGCTGGGGTTAGCCAGATGTGTGACAAATCGGGATTGGGGTAGGGTGAGCAGATATCCCTATTTTATAGGGACAGTCCCAATTTTGGGGTCTTTTTCTTATATAGGCTCCTTTTACCCCCCCCACCCCATCCCCATCCTGATTTTACACACTTTCTGTCTGGTTACTCTAGGTGGGGGTAATTGGTGCCTATATAAGACAAAGCCCCAAATATCGGGACTGGCCCTATAAAATCAGGACATCTGGATCTGGCCACCCTAGCTGGGGAGCACCTCTCCCCCGGGCTGGCAGCTGCCAGCTATCCATCTCATCCGGGGGGAGCTGCATAGGGCAGGATGAGCTGCTGTGGCTCCATGGGTGCCCTGTCCCTGAGATCAGATGCTGTGCTAACTTCACCAGGGTCCATAAGGCTGGTGGTGGTGCCCATTGGCGTGTGATTGGACCTGAGGGTTTGCTGCTGCTGTTGCCACTCTGCACCCCAAGAGGTGGATTTTGGGGTCCTGCAGTTTTCCACCTATCTCCTCCTCTACTGCAGCTGTTGGACCAGTGGGCTGGGGGGTGAGCCAAGCATGAAAGCAGTACTGTGTTGCCATTTAGATTGTCATTTAACAACTTTGTTTGCCAGAAATTCTTGCTAACAATCCTGAATCCAATTTCAATATTATTTAAAAAAAAAAATCAATATCTTAGCCAAAAACAGAAAATTAAGTTGTTGACAATTATTAGTGACAGGTTTGGTTTGAGGCAGGGAGTGGGCCAGTTTTCATCAGAGAAACAAAAAATGTTGACTGACTTTCCTATAGCCTGTTACTCCTGATAAGAGCCCTCCAACAACTGTAATATGCTCATCTCCTTACTAGTGTATAAAGCAGGGGTCGGCAACCTACGGCACACGTGTCAAAGGTGGCAGGTGAGCTGATTTTTGATGGTATGCAGCAGCAGGTTGAGCGGCTCAGCCCATCACTGCTCTGGGGTTCCGGCTGCTGCCCTATTGCCAGCTGGGATACCAGCCATCGGCCCCACTCAGCACCTGCTGCTGGCCTAGGGTCCCCCAAGGAACCCCAGGCTGGCAGTGGGTTGAGCAGGCCAGCTGAACCACTCAACCTGCTGTCAGCCTGGGGTTCCATTCACTCAGTCGGCAGCGGGCTGAGTGGGCTGAGCAGGGCCGATGGGGGGTTGAGTGGCTCAGTCTGCTGCCAGTCTGGGGTGCCAGCAGCACTCAGCCTACTGCTACTCCGGGGTTCTGGCTGCCAGCCCCTTGCCAGTCAGGAGCTCAGCCACCAGCCCCACTCTGCCTACTGCCAGCCTGGGTGAGCAGAATCCCAGGCTGGTAGCGGGCTGAGGGGGGATTGGCGGCCGGGATCCTGGCTGGCAGGAGTTGGTGGTCAGAACCCCAGACCAGCAGCGGGCTGAGCAGGGCCTGGGATCCTTGTCTAGGGTTCCAGCCACCAGCCCGCTGCTGGTTTGGGGTTTCATTTACTCAGCTGGCAGTGGCCTGAGCAGGACTGGTGGCCAAGACCTCAGATAATAACAGTAGTTTATTTATATAATATAGACAGAGAAACCTTCTACAAACATTAAAATGTATTACTGGCACGAGAAACCTTAAATTACAGTGAACTTGGCACACCACTTCTGAAAGGTTGCCAACCCGACCCCTGGTATAGAGTGACCATATGTTGTACTATATAACTTTTGCCAGCCCAGAAGTTGGGCAGCCAATGTTTTACGTTTTCACAATGTTTTCTCCAACTTTCATAAAGTAAATACATAGTTAATATGAGTTAAAAAGGCCAGGGACAGTTCTTTGTGAAGAATCTGTACAGCAGATCATGCCCATAGACAATCCAGAAAAGAAATTTGAGGTTGAATTTTTTAATGTTGTGATGGATAAAGCAGTATCTGCTGTTGATGAAAGGTTTAATACCTTGCAAGTACACCATGAACAGTTTGGATTTTTGTATGACATAACTAAATTCAACGAAATAGGAAAACAAGAGCAACTAATGACAAAGTGCAAGAACCTAGAGAGCCTCCTGAAGCACGGTGATAATTTTGATTTACATGGACTTGAACTGTACGAAGAATTGAGTACACTGTCATCAGTGTTGCCACATGCAAAATCAGTGATGGACATTGCACAGTTTATTCATACCCGCAAACTTGTTGACATATATCCTAACGTGTACATTGCCACTCATATTCTACTGACAATTCCTTTAACAGTAGCGTCAGGAGAACGGAGTTTCTCAAAACTAAAGACTATCTCCGCTCTACAATGAGTCAGGAATGCTTAACTGGTCTTGCTATTCTTGCAATCGAACAAGACACAACTTTGTCTTTGTCATACGATGACATTATTACTGATTTTGCAGCCAAAAAAGCCAGAAAGATTGCTTTTAATTAAAAACAAATCTTTGTTTCAATACCTCTTCATATAAATTTCCAATAAAATTTTGATAAATTAAAAAAAATTTGCATCATTCTGTCAGAATTTTTTCTATAGTGCTGCTTCTTTAGTGCTAGTCCATCAGCATTACAGTGTGCTTAATTAAGTTAAATTGTTAAACCAGTTAAACTGGTTTTAATAACGTGAATGTGGCAAGTTTTCCAATACCGTAAGCTTATGTTTGTGTTGCTAAGAGCAGATCAGGCACAGGGGCACCAGTTTAATAATCTCGCCTAGGGCACCATAAATCCTAAGGCCGGCCCTGCTTTTAATATTCCTAAACTATTTCTGTCTCTCAAATGAAGGAGGTTAAGAATGAAAAGTATACTGTTTGACTAATTGGAGGTCTTTTCATACCACTTTGGAATTGTGGAGGACCTTAAATTATAGAAATTAATGTATGATAAAACTCCTGTAGGTATGTGGATGCAACATGAGTTAACAGGGTTGTGTATTGTCATGGGTGGTCACTTTCACAAACAAAAACCACCACACAAACACTTGGTAAAAACTAGAAAATAGCAAGAGGTAAAAACAAACCACAAACAAACCACTATGAAGCCTCCAAGGAGGAAAAATCTTGTAAATAGAAAATGATTGAAGAAACATTCTCCAACCAAACAATTTCAGAGACATAAAGGAAAGACACAGTCTACATAAGACCCTCAAACTCCAGTCTCAAGATTCCATATAAAGAAAAGGACTATATAGACATCATCATGACCACCAGATGTTTGCTGCATGTTTGCCTCGTACTGCTTTTCTCCACTGTAATCTCATCTCAGCTCTGTACCATGCTTCACTTCCAGCAGAACACAATGAACAGAGAGCTTGGAGCTTCTGAGGGAAAAAAAAAAAGAGCAGAAATTTCCCCTCACAATGCATAAATGAAAGGGCAACTTTCAAGCCCACCCAGGATGTTGCCCAACTCCCAGTGTCCCAGAAGGAGAATGCCAAGGTGGCAACCCAAAAGATCCTTCAAGAGATCTTCAACATCTTTAGCAAAAACCTCACCCAGAATGCCTGGGACAGGACTTCCATAGTCAGGTTCCAAAGTGGACTTTAACCAGCAAATTCAGCGGCTGGAGGCACATTTAAGAACCACATGACCTGTGTGCCTGGGAGCAGGGCCGGTGCCTCCATTGAGGCAAACTAGGCATTCGCCTAGGGTGCCAGGATTTCCGGGGGGGGGGCGGCATTTTGCCGGGGGGGGGCAGGGGTGGCAGGCGGCTCCGGTGGAGGGTCCGTTGGTCCGTGGCTCTGGTGGAGCTGCCGCAGTCGTGCCCCTGCGGACAGTCCGCTGGTCCCGCACGGCTCCGATGGACCTCCTGCAGGCACGGCTGCGGCAGCTCCACCGGAGCCGCAGGAGCGGCGTGCGGGCGGCGAAATGGCCGTGTGCCTAGGGCATGAAAAACTCTAGCGCCGGTCCTGCCTGGGAGATGATTTGCATGGAAATACCCAGCTGTTTTGTACTGATTGACAAACTCACTAGAAGGCTTAGTAACTAAGGTACAGAGCCCTTAGAGTTCTGTCCTAGAGCAGTGCTGTATCAGCCAATCAAATCGTAACTTGAGGGCCTTCTGACCAATCAGCTGCTGCTTCATGTTACAACCCAATGCAAGGAGGAACGCGTTAGTAAAGTTCTTTAAAGGGTCATCCAGGTGGCAGGGGCTGGGGAAGGGGAGAGTTTGGATAGACCAATGGGGGTGGCACCTTCCCCCCCCCCCACACTGATGTGAGTTGGAACCCAGGATCCTGGGTGAATAAAATTAAAAACATGCCACTTGTGCTTGGTGTAGGGAATTGGCTGTTCCCCCGCTAGCTATGCTAGTGGCTGAAGTGACTATATGAACTCTGTCCCCCTGACCTGACAATGTGGTTCGTGGACAAGAAGCTGAAGGACCTGAGCCACACAGGGCTACTGGCTGACAAGTTTATAGACAGCAGGTTAGGATATGGAATGGAATCCCAGTGGGACAGGCCCACATCAGTGGGTGTGGCAGGGGGGGTCACCCAGGGGCTTCCTTGAGGGG
This sequence comes from Gopherus evgoodei, assembly GCF_007399415.2. Classification (NCBI taxonomy): domain Eukaryota; kingdom Metazoa; phylum Chordata; order Testudines; family Testudinidae; genus Gopherus; species Gopherus evgoodei. The sequence continues at coordinate 170,818,280 of NC_044324.1, forward strand.
AGTCTCAGATAAATCCCTCCTGAGAGGCACAGCCAATACCAGAGCTGTCCAACCAGCCCTAAGGGACCCAAAGTGTAATTACCGTGGGCAGAGCAGGGCCAACGGCGGTGAGGGGAGGGAAACTGGTACCAATTACCAGGGCTTGGTGGTCCAGAAGGGGGGCCTGGGGCCCAGCTTCATCGGCCCTGTTTAGCTGGTCCACTCTTGCTGGGAGGCCTGAAAAAAAATTTTTCACGAGGGCCCAAACCCACTCTCAGTGGCTCTGGGCAGAGGGGCCACAGATGGGCTCAGTGCCAAAAACTCAGGAACAGGATGAGCAAGCTGAGCCCTTAAAGGGTTAACTAGGTGAGAGCCGAGCCAGGGGAGGTGCTGGGTCCCCAGGCAGGAGGGGCTGGCAGTTTAGCAATGGCTCAAGTGGGAAGAGTTTCCCAGGCCAGCTCTTCAGGGAGGCTTGATGCTCTGGATTCAAAGTTCTTAGTCTACAGGGTGGGTGTGGGGCGGCCCTGAGGAGTGAGTCCCTCATTCCCCTGGGAGGTGAATGGGAAGCAGGTCATTCGGTACTGGGACACCGACGCTGAAGCAACGCTCACCTGGCCCGAGGTGGTGGCCCCAAACTGGGTGGTGCCCAACTCCTACCTAACCCTGACGGGCATGTATGGGTCCCCCATTTAAGTTACCCATTGTAAGAGTACATCTGAAATGGGGGGCCAAAGAAGGGCCCAAAGATGCAGGGGGTGCACCATCAGTTGCCAGCCAAGGTGCTCATGGGGGTGAGCTGGTGGAGTGGCTGGGCAGCCCCTGGAGCACCCGAGTCATCACCTGTAGCCAGAGCCAATGAATGGCACTCTACCCTGACACCAGGGGTGATGCCTTGCTGGGAATGCAGGTCCCTAACTTGGTGGGAAAGGAGTCACTGGAGAAAGGATTTGGTAGGGCTGCAGGCTCAGATCCAGCCACTGAGAGAGAGCTCCCTTCCCCAGCTACTGAATTCCAGGCTGAGAGAAGCTAAGGGAACTTGCTGGACAGAGCACAGTGAAACCCCTGGGGGAAAGCTGCAAGGAAAGATTCCTGTGGGAGAAGGGATTCTTGTACCAGGAATGGGCTCCCCAAGGGGAAGTGGAATCATGGGGAATCAGGAGACAGCTACTGGTCCCCCAGAAGTACTGCCTCAGACTATTGTACCTGGCCCATGATGTTTCTCTCTCAGGACACCAGGGAATCCAGTGCACCAGCCAGAGGCTGCTACAGAACTTTTACCAGCCCAGCAGTACTGCAGGTCCTCTGACCCCTGCCAAAGGGTGGGGAAGACCCAAGACAAGGGGAAAGCAGCTTGGAGGCCCCTGCCCATCATAGAGAAGCCTTTCCAGAAGGTGGCCATGGACATAGTGGGACCCCTCAGCAAGGCAACTCAGACGGGGTAGGGTAGATTTCACTACTTGCTATCCTGAGGCAGTGGCCTTATCCACCAAGGAGGCAGAGTGGGCTTTTTCCAGCAAAGTGGGGTTCCCCAAGGAGGTCCTTACAGACCAGAGCTCCAATTTCATGTCAACTCTGCTCCAGTGCTTGTGGGAGAAGTGTGGAGTCCAACACACTTGGGCCTCAGTATACCACCCTCAGTCCAACGGGCTGAGGAAGAGGTTCAATAGGACCATAAAGGTGATGCTGAAAACCTTTATGAACCAGCACCCACAGGATAGCGATAAGTGTTTGCCACCTGGGAGATACCCCAGGAATCAACTGTGTTCTCACCTTTCAAGTTGCTGTATGAGAGGAAAGTGAGGGGACCCCTGGACTTGTTGAGGAACGAATGGGAGGGGAAGGCCTCCCCAGTGGGAAAAAAAAACAAAAACAAAAAACCAGAGGTGGCGTATGTACTGACTTTCCAGGAAAAGCTCAGACTTGGCCTGGGAGAATTTAGCCAGTGCCCAAAGGAAGCAAAAGATCTGGTATAACCGCTCAGTACATGTCCACTCTTGTGTTATCAGGGACCAGGTGATGGTTCTCATTCCTGTGAGGAAAACAAACTACACGTGGCCTAGGATGGGCCCTTTAAGGTCATCAAGCAGCTGAATAAGGCAAACTATGTAATGAAACCCTTGTGGCCAGAGTTGGGCACCAGCACAATGAGAATCCATGTTACATTTCTTCTGGAACGATTAGAACCTCGATAGCCAAGCACATCTTTATGAAAACTTATTCAACATAAGAATGGCCATACTAGGTCAGACCAAAGGTCTATCTAGCCCAGACACTACCAGGATCTTCCAACAGTGGACAATGCCAGGTGCTTCAGAGGGAATGAAGAGAACAGGTAACCATCACATGATCCACCTCATTGTCCACTCCTAGCTTCAGGCAAACAGAGGCTAGGGACACCATCCCTCTTTCCAACAGATTTTGCAATTTAAAGCAGATTCACCCAGTCCCTTAACTATCATAAAAACACATGCACAGATGTTGGATATGGACATTAGAGAAGCAAACTTTTACATTTCTACCTTTCTTAAACATTTGGCCCCGAGAGTCGTACAACAGACCGCCTTAAAGGCTTCCTCAGCATTTGTAGGCAGATTTATTTGCATGGCAAATTGGTCAGTTACATGTAGCTTCTGGATTTGCATAAGACTTTGTGCAAATGCCAAAGTTTGTCAGCTAGCACTCAAATGGGAAACTATAACCTACTTCTAAAGCAGTTCAGTAACTGATTTACTGGCTTTGAAATATTGGCTCCACCTCTTCAGTATCTAGTGCCTGTCCATTAGTCTTCTCAGAAGGTCAGTAACAATAATATCCATTTTTATAAATAAAGTATTTTCATGCCATCAAAGTGAGTTGTCCTAATTCCCTACAACAAATTATGTTTATGTTAAGTTGAGGGGAAAACAATGGGTAAAGAAACAGATTTGTGTTTTATACTTCTAGGTATGCACAACAGAAGCAGGAAACAACCCCCCTGCCCATCCCAGATGAAGCCCTGGCTGCAGCAATACTTGTTTACCTTCCACTCTACTTCCTTAGTCAGCCCAATCTAGATGAAGCTTCAACTGGTCCAGCATGCTGGAACAACTGACAGCATCACCTTGGCAACAGATTATTAGGCCATGTTCAATGCACTGCAGTGTCTCCCCACTGCAGGATTTGCTTTGAGATCCTAGCCCTAATCTATAATGCCCCAATAATGTGAGCTTAGTTAGGGGCTCTGCGCAACCCATCAAGAATACACCAACCACACAAGATATGACAGAACTGGGAGGGGAGTGGAGGGGGATGGATAAATAAATTTAAAAAACCCACTCACTGCTCAAGTTACACTTCCCTCTGGAGCATCTCTCTGCTGGCAATCAGGAAGAGCCCATATATTTTACAAAATAAAATGCTGGAACATTCTTGAAGGCCTGCTCCCAATAGAGAACAATGGGGCAAACTTCAAAATGAGCCCTTTGGGATGCATTGTGTATTTATGGATTGGGACACATTTTCTATACAGCAATTAATACATATAATTTTAATAATGGTGTTAGCCACTTATATAGAGTACTATGGTGATGGTTGTTATACTCATGGCTAGGGTGGATACATACTCAGCAGCAATTGTATATGCCACTAGCTGCACAATTACCTAGTGCTTCTATTTTGTGAATTAGACTGAAGGAGGGTGCGGAGGGAAAGGTGATCCTTTATTTGTGTTTATTTTCTTGTTTGGGGAAATCACATCTTGCTATGCCAGTGAGGAAATGAGTCAGGCAATCTCAGGTTCCTGTGTGTGTGGCACATGCATGTATACAAATGAACTGATGTCTGCATGGATATGTTCTGCTTCACCCCCACCCCACTTTTGTGTGTGTGTGCGCTCCACATCTTGAGAGTGACAAACACACAGACAGACAGTTAGTGAGCTAGTGAAAAAGGAGTATTTAAGAAAGCATAATTACAGGAAAACTTAAATTACACAGTTTTTGGAGGAGTAGCTAAATTACGGCTAATGAAACTAAGTAATTTAGACATACATGTGTATTGGTTGGATGGTCTCTACATTATGCTGTTTTAGACCCTCTAGCAAGACTTTCTAGAGGTTGGCATTTATACCTGGGAAGAAGAAGAGCTCTGATTTTAGGTTGAAATAATCCTGGGAAACATAGTTCGGCAAACAGCTACAATCATTTTAAATTAGCTGAATTGCAGCATCAAGTCTGTTCTATTATCCTGAGCTAAAGTGTCTCAGAGCTACTCTGCCATAAGATATCTCACATTTCTTCTGCCTTGAAGAATATAAATGGGGCACTGACAAACATTTAGCATCAGATTTTCAAAAGGCTAGAATGGTGGGAGCTGGCAGATGTGGAGTACTTTTGAAAGTCTGGCCACTTCAGTAAGGCACCCAGATGGAAATGGAGCTCTTGAAAATATGGCAACAAGGGATCAATTCTGCTATAGCACACACTTTTAGTATCTTATTAGTAAATTTTCCCACTGAAATCAGGGGGATGACTCATGGCATAAGAGTATTGCTCAGTGAAATTAAAGGAGAGAGAGTAAGCCAGCCCTTAATGCACAGAATGCACCTTTGCTAGTTTCGAGTTTATTTATTGTTCCAAGGCAACACAATCTATGTAGAATTTAAACATAAAACAAACAAAAAAAAAACCAAACCACACAAACCCATACACCCCCAAACCAAATCTGGGGCTAGGCTAGGAGCTACGTAAACTATTTATGACTTGCCAGCAATAGTTATACCTTGCCTACTTGAAACTTTTTTTGGAATCTTATTTCATTTTGTATGAAATGTCTTCCAAAGGAAATATGGAACTAAAGATTTCAAAAGCAAGTGCAACCTGGAGTGATTTTCCCCAGCCCCCTTAACCTGGTATCCAATATGGACAAACTAAATCATTTCATATTAACTTGCTGCTGAAAGAATCCCTTCTGCAGATAGGGGTCTGCCAGCACATGTACTCACACAATACAAGAGTGGCCAATGACAGTCAGTCAGTCATTTACTGTTTGCCAAAAGGTGCTATCATCAGTGAGACAGCTTTTGAAGGAAGTAGGAGCTGGATGACTGAGATACAGTGCTTGCCAGAAGGTGTAGGAAAAGAGAGAGTGGACAAGGAAAACTACAAAAATATAGCTTCAGTTAAAGTAATGCAAGAAAAAAGCATTGTAAGAGGGTTTACTCACCACTAAGCACTTCATCATGGCCAGGTATAGCATCACAGTGTCCTTATGCAGTAGCAGTCCTTGTCAATAGTCACCCTGGGGCTGTGGTAGTTTCTTTCTGATAATTCATCCCTCCAGCCATGGCACAGTCTTTAGCCCATTCCTTTCAGGGTCAGTTATCTTAACAGAAATAAAAAGCTTCCACCGCACTTCTTCAGCAAGGTCACATTCAGCCTGCAGCCCTCTCACTGGGTCAGCTATCCTTGTATACCACTTCCTTGGGACTGGTCGGGGAATCCAGTCCCAACCCCAATTCTAGGTTACAACCCAGAGTCCTGTACTAAGTCAAGTGCTCTACCCATATTACAGTTTTCCCTGTGCTATTTCCTTCCTCACCTCTTTACTTCCCTTCTGGGTCTTCCAGTCTGTTCTCTGGTTATTCATGGTGCCTCCCTACTCACTCAAGACCCTGCAAGTACCTTTTAACTCCCTGCATTCTCTTGCCTCCAGCCCTTCCTCAGCTGGGCCCACTCAGTACTTAAACCTGGAATCACCTAATTTCTGTCAGGTGGGTCCCATTCTGTAATCAGGGCTATCTTAGGGGCTCTCTATTATTATCTCAGAGCTCTGGATGATCTCTGAGGGTTGATCTCTCTCTCTATAGATAGACAGATAGATATGAATTTTATTGTCAGGCTGTGGCTCTGACCCTCTTACACCAATCACTGTAACTGACTTCTGCTCTGGGTTATCTGGATTCTTCTAATGATATTGGGCCAGCCAATGGTGCCATGCTGCATTCCATGAGCTGAGGATCTGGCCCATTGTTCTCATGTTGGGCCAGATTCTGCCACCCTTATGTTGGCTAGTACAATACCCCACAAGCAAGCCCCATTGAAATCGGTGTTAGTAGAGTGAGGTATTATTCAGTGTGAGTAGGGGTAGCAAAATCTTGCCTATTATGTCTAACTATTCTTTCTACATGTAGGAATGTAAGTTAAAGACTGTTTTCTAAATACTACACTTTTTAAAGTAGATTTTCTCCCCGCCTAATGCAGCTGCCATCTTGTCCTTAAGATGCAGCATGTTACAGTCCCTGTGTTTTCTCTGTCATGGAAAATTTCTATTTGTTCAGTCTTTGGACCCAATTCTGAAAAGTGCTGAGCACCCACTATTTCAGTGGGAGTTCAGGGTGCTCAGTACCTTGCAAGAAGTGGTTAGTGCCTCTTAGGGTTAAGCCCTTTCTTTGATGTTTTTCCTTGACCTGAAATGAAAACAAATCTAGACTGAAGAGTATTTTTTACTCTGTGAGTATGAGCATGAGAACATCATTCCTGTGACTTGGAATCACCTTTGCCATAACCTGTGGAGGTTCTTCACCTTGTGTAAGATTTTGTGTTTAGGTAACAACTATAACACCTCTGTCTTGTCTATTGATATCCTTCTGCTTGTACGTCAGTCTGTGTTGTGATCCTGTGTGTCATATCAGTGCACTTACATTTTCTCATACATTATACAAAGAAGTATCTGACAGATGTTCAAGGAGCAGATTTATACCACACAGATTTATATGTGAGGAGAATTGATGCATTCTGACTTGTATATTTGGTATATGTTTTTGAAAGTCATAAAATTTCAACATATAAAATAGTTTAACATTTTATTATTTTGCAAATGTCAGTTGCATACATGCTGCAATTATCTGTGCATTTGACCATCAACAGCCTGAATACACAGTCAAGTGATTGAAAACAATCACCCCACTAGATATTAAATTGTTCTTTTGCAAAAGGAGTCGTGCTGAAGCGTTGCCACATCGTCAGAAGTTAGGCCAAAAAAAGGCCAAGATGAGCTTGTCTTTTAGCCAAAAAGCCCCCCAAGGTTGGAAAGCCTCTCAAGGGAAGGGAAATTAGGATTAAAGGGATTTATTTGATAGCCCTGACTGGTTATCTAGCACAGTTTTGGTCTAACAGGGAGATGAAGCTGTACACAAAAGGAAAAGTATTGAGAACTTTGACACAGATTGAGAGGAAAAGGAGGAGAAATGATGTGGGAAATATGCCATGAATTTTGTTGTGGTGCCATAATTATTAGATGAACAGTAGGAGTAAGGGAAATATAGAAGATAATTGTTTAGACCTCATTGGAAGATCTGTTATTTTCTAAAAGGTATCTATTGCCTGGACAGCCCAACAGTATTTGGCATTTTATAAAACTCTAGCTTTGGGAAACAGTTTTTATGATGGTGGCAGGAGAATAAACATAACAGTGTCTAGCAGAATGGAGAAAACATCCTCCCCAAAACAAAAATGGTGGATCAGTAAACTGGGTGCCTTGTATAAATATACAGGGATGAACATGAAGAAAAAAGACACTAAAAATTGTGAAAAGAAACCACCACAAAAAAATATGTATCTTGCTTTCTGTGCTTTTTGACAGGTGGAATATGAATTTTCTCCAGGGTTAAGAATAAAAAACAGATCCAAAAATCAGTAGGTGAGCTTCTTCCAGGTCCAGTTATAAAGTAGCCAAAATCTCATGAGCGGGTCTAAAAAGGGTTTGTTTGTTTTTTCATGAAAAGAGTCGGTACTGGCCCTGGCCTTACTGACTTTCTTGGTTCCTGTAGATGCCAACAGACTTGTCAACAACAGTCTATTTGGATGATCTACATCTGCTTTTTCTATCCTATGCTTTTCCCAGTTTAGTCATTACTGACACGGAGTTTACATAAAGCCTCTGAAGATAGTATGTAAACATGCAGAATTAAAATGTTCTGCTTGAAGAGAGGTTACAGCAAGTTGCTTCTGTGCTTTGGCTGGGCCAATATTTTTCTTGCCCATTCTGTCAAAGTAAAGTGTCTACACTTTATATGCTAAGCTCTAGTGTTTTCATTAGACCAATTTTCCCCCTCAACTGGTCATCCAAGTTTGGGAAATATAGAAAAACCATCATGCTACTTGTTCGTATTATAGTGTAATATACCACCATTTTCAATTTTGTGTGGCAGGTTATCGAATGCAATAAAGTATGGGATCCTATCTCGGTTAGCCTCACTCCATATCAGTTTTACAATTTTGACATCAAACTGATTTACCTTGGTGCTTCAGAACGGATAATGTGCACTCTGCTTGATCTTTGATTTAGAGTTAGGCAAGGAAAAGTGGTCAGACAAAAGGATAAAATAAAACGGCATGGATATGGAATTGTCAATTTTGCTATTAGTCAAACAAGCATCATTTTGTTCATTGCCATGCACATACATTGTGCTTCTGTGAAGAAGACAACAACTATGTATTAGCAACTAGGAATGCTCTAGCTGGTGCATAGCTTTGTCCTCTTGTTGTTGAGCCACATTTCTTGGGCAGTGCAGTAGTGTGGGGTACCTGGACTGCATCTTTTAACATTATCTTGAGCACTAGATATATATATACACTGTACTTGGGGAAAGGATCACTACACCTTAGTCTTGCCCTGTATCTGCCTAGTCCTGAGAACTCCGAAGTTACTGCGTTTTGTTAGGTGGAGCACTTGGTTTCCATTGCTATTTGTCATTAAATTACCCTAATTATCCAAGTATCCAGGATTGTTCATTCTAATCCAATTTGTTCAAATAAATCTGAAAAATTTGGTAGAAGGTTGTAAATGAGGATTAGGAAATAATCAATACTCAGGCTTTTTTTTCTTAAGCTTGAGGACATACTATACATTGAATATCTTAAGTTCATCTACTGCTTCTTATCTACCACATACCATCATTGCTTATGATATTAGAAACAACTTGCTATGGAAGTTATGAGGTCACAGAAAAGGGAAGATTATGGTATGAAAATATCCTTAGAAAGAAATACAGAACACATGGGGCCAAATGGTTCCCCTCTCAACAAAGCTCAAAAATCTGGCTTTGGGTGGAATATGTTGCCCCTTAGCCTTCTGGGTTGGCATGGAATAGCGCACTGGTGCTCTAATGGTAGAGACAAATGGGGTTCCTATACACCTCATACATTGGTTGTCACCTACTACAGAACAGACCTGTCTAGTGGCTACACCCACAGCTGTCCATTCTGTTGCAAAGAAAGGCACGACAGAGTCCAAAGGACATAGAGACTTCCCAGCACACACCCTGCTCTCAGCACAGTACAGCTATTCTGCTTGTATTCTGGTTTTGTATATAAACAGTGGCAGGGCAGCATGTGTGACTTAATATAGCGGCTGATTAGTTTCTAACATGTTTGGAAGGTTTTCTACTCTAGGAGGTGCCAGCTTTCATTCTTTTACCAGCAAAACTGAAGGACATGTAATCTGATCTTATAAGGTCTTGCCCAAGAAAAGCAAGTACATCTTAGAATCCTGTGGCACCTTATAGACTAACAGATGTTTTGGAGCATGAGCTTTCGTGAGTGAATACCCGCTTCGTTACATGCATCTGACAAAGTGGGTATTCACCCACGAAAGCTCATGCTCCAAAACGTCTGTTAGTCTATAAGGTGCCACAGGATTCTTTGCTGCTTTTACAGATCCAGACTGAGGGCTTGTCTACATCACAAAGTTGCAGCGCTGGTGAGGGGGTTACAGCGCTGCAACTTAGGAGGTGTACACATCTGCAGGGCATCACCAGCGCTGCAACTCCCTGTTTGCAGCGCTGGCCGTACTCCCGTTTTGTCTCGGGTGTAGAGGATCCAGCGCTGGTGATCCAGCGCTGGTAATCAAGTGTAGACACTTACCAGCGCTTTTCTTGACCTCCGTGGAATAAGCAGGTATCCCAGCATACCTGAGGAAGCCTCTGGTAATCAAGCAGGTCTCCTTCCCCGGTTTGCTCTCGCGTTCCCCGAACCCCTGAGCAAGCAGGTCTCCTTCCCTGCAGTTTGCTCTCGCGTTCCCTGAATCCCCGAGCAAGCAGGTCTCCTTCCCTGCGGTTTGCAGGGGGGTTCGGGGAACGCGAGAGCAAACCGCGGCGAAGCTGGTCTCCTTCCCCGGTTTGCTCTTGCGTTCCCCGAACCCCCCTTGAAGCCGCCCAACAGCGCTGCAATGTGGCCACATCTAACACCACTTGCAGCGCTGGTTGCTGTAAGTGTGGCCACTCTGCAGTGCTGGCCCTATACAGCTGTAGTAATACAGCTGTAACAACCAGCGCTGCAAAATTGTAGATGTAGACATACCCTGAGACGGCTACCCCTCTGATACTTGAATCTTAGATCACTTCAGCTATTTACATTGTAGAGACAGTCTCCCTTTGTACATCTTATAGCAGATCTAGAGTATCTTATATCCTGAGATGTGGGACTGAAGGAGAAGGCCTGAGAAATACTTCTGTAAGCGCAACACATTTTCAGTGTGTATATTTTCCTCACATAATGTGCCTGAACTGTTTTAAGCATTTTGCTCAATTTTACATAAGATGGTTACATCTTTACCAAAGGAAATATGTTCTTATAGTCACAACGTAGCATGTACAATACAAAGTGATGTTTCATGGCCAATGCAATGTTATAACAAATACATACATGTGGGACTCAGTTATGGCTCTAAGAGTGGGAGGGGGAGCTGTACTGCTTGAGTGGTGGAGGCTAAAGGCATTCCTAGTCTTGGGAGCATACTCTTACAGTGCCCCTCAAGTGGCAATTTCTGCTTCTACAGATCAACAATAATACATGCTGTCTTTGGTGCAGGCCTACCACACTTGCCTGGAAAGTTATAGCCACCCCACCCTGCCCACCACCACTGCATGTGCATATAAAGAGTGTCTCTATGGTCATGCTCTTCAGCCACCGGCCACACATGACCCCTTTGTGGGGCTGATGGATACCAACAATGCCTTCCTTGCACTCAGGCTATGTCTACACTATGGGTACTACAGCAGCATAGTTATGGTGTTGTAGCTGTGCTGCTGTAAGTGTATAGTGTAGACAGAGAAAAGCAACTGAAGGGTTCCCCCTGCCCCACTGCTGTAGAAATTCCATCTCTGAGCAATGGTAGCTAGGTGGACAGACGCATTCTTCTATTGACCTAGCTACAGCTACACTAGGAGTTAAGTTGGCATAGCTACATTGCTCAGGGATATAGCTCTTTCTCACCTCAGTGGCATAGCTATGTTGACCTATATTTTTAGTGTAGGCCAAGCCTCAGTTAGTGTATGCAGACTTATTATGGCTGCTGCCCCTACAGAAACTATGGAGGAGAGGTTGCTTTCACCTCATTCACCGCTTGAAATACCCATGCTGTGTGGAACTGCTATTGTTACATAAGGATGAGGGTGTAACTGCAGAAGGAGGTCAGCCTGCATCTTGAGAGCTGAAACAGCAGACCATAACTGCAGGTCCTGGTTACTGTGTTCCACTATGTTTAAATATAAATAGTTTGTTAAATACAAGCTCTCCCTGCCTTACTGTGAAGTACCCCACAAGCAAAGATTAGCATAATTTGGCCCTTATTGTTTGGACTAATTATACTTCCATATTAGTTAAACAGCATTTCACCAATGGAGTTGTGTACGCTGTTGGGTGAAAACATATCACTATCACAATGAGAGTCCATGAAAATGTTAAATTTCTTCTGGAAGGATTAGATCCTCAATAGCTGAACACATCTTTATGAAACTTGTGGCCACAGTCAGCACCAGCCGGCCCTGACCTTGCGACCATGCAAGTCAGTATGTACAGCTTTCCTCTGGGTATCTTCTTAGGGAAGGAACCCAGAATATCCACAGCTACATGCTGAAACAGAACCTCCAGTGGTGAGCTGGAGCCGGTTCCCACAGGATCCCAAGAACCGGTTGCTAAAATTAGACCTCCGTGGAGAACCAGTTGTTAAAGGGCCAGGGGGTGGGCAAAGAACTCCGGTCCATGGGCCGGACCATCCTGTTGCTCCCAGGATTCCCAGATGGGGAGGCTGAGGCTCCCCCAGCCCTTCCCCCACTTCCCCCCAGCTGCAGTGTGGCCTGCCGCCAGCATCAGCTGGGCAGCTCAGCGAGCTTGGGAGTTGTCCTGCTGCTTTGAGCTGCCGGCAAGGTAAGGGGGGAGGGGGCTGCAAGCTCTAGGACTATCGGGGGGACAAGTGGGGCATTTTGCCCCAGACCCTGCGGGGGCCCCCGACACCACAAGTAGGCTCCCCCTGCCCTGGCCCCTCCTCCGCTCCCCCCCTCTTAAATCAGAACTTTTTATAGGGAACCGGTTGTTAAGATTTTGGCAGCTCATCTCTGGGAACCTCAATTATGGGGAGTCGCTGGAGAGTGGCCTTGACCTGGTCATATTGCACCTGGGAGCCATACAAAGTGGAGAGGTCTCCTAGGATCACAATGGACATTTTAAATTCCCCTATGGTGATCTTCTGATCCAGGAAGAAAGTCCCGGCTTGCCAGTGTTCCAAAACTTGTAGCGTCATGCACCTTTCCAGACCAGCCTGCGTTAAAGTCTGAGAAATGTCCATGGTGATCCGCAAGCGCCTGGAGAACCACTGAGAAATACCCCTTGTGATTAATGTACTTGGTGGATAGGTGGTCTGGTGCCAGAATTGGAATGTGTGTGCCATCTATCGCCCTTTTGCAGTGAGGAAAGCCCATTGGTGCAAAGCCACCCACAATGTCATGCACATTGCCCAGAGTCACGGTCTTTCGGATGCGATTAATGGCCCTGCACACTTCTATCAAGACGACTTTCCCACTCCAAACTTGTTAGCAACTGATCGGTAGCAGTTTGGAGTAGCCATCTTCCACAGTTGAATTTCCATGCACTTCTCCAGTGACAGGAAAACTCTCACTCTCGTGTCCTTGTGCCACAGGGTTGGGGCGAGCTCATCATACAGCCCTATCAATGTGGCTTTCCTCATGAGAAAGTTCTGCAGCCACTGCTTGTCATCCCAGACATGCATCACGATGTAATCCCACCATTCAGAACTTGTTTCCTAAGCCCAAAAGTGGCATTACACTGTGGTCAGCACCTCCGGGAATGGCAAACACAATCTTGTGTTGTAGCTACTACATGTGGCGAGATCAGTGTCACACTCCTCTTGCCTTTGTAGTTTAAGGAATAATTCCACTGCTACTAGTGGCATGTTGGTCAGAGTGAGCAGCATACTGGTCAGCAGTTCAGGATCCCTTCCTGTAGCCTGAAAGAGGCAGAGCACACAGTACACAAACCATTGAAATATGGAGCCAAATGCGGACTGAAGCACAGGGATTGCTGGGATGCGAAGCAATGCATCACAGGGCATGGGCACTGGACCCAGGATGCCCTGCGACCCTCTCTGCCTTCCCACAAGTCTTAGTGGCAAAAGAGAAAGAGGTGCTCTGTGGGATAGCTGCCCAGAGTGCACTGCTCTGAATACCACTGCAAGTGTGAACACGCTATTGCGCAGGCAGCTATCAACTCCTCTGTACAGGTGGTCCCTGCAGGTCACAGCTGAAGTACATTGATGTAGGGTGTAGTAGAACTTGTACAGTTGCTGCTCATCTCTGTCAGGCCAGCTCTTTTCACAAGAAAGACATTCACATCAAATGTAAAATGTCATATAAAGATAATGTTAAATAGCTCTTTAAAAATATGACAGCACTGATGGAATTGCACAGTGTCCTGAAAACTGCTTACTTCCACTTCAGTTTTTTTCCTCTCTGTATTTGTCTGGAATTCTCCTTTCCCAGACCTTTGCCTGTTTTTTGTAGAAGCCCAGTGGAACTTCACTGATTGCCACCTTTGTTCAGATGTGGATTGGGCATTTGCCATTCTACTTAGATTACCACTTAGGCCGGGCCCTGAGAGGCTAAGTGTCAGACACTATTTGCAGGACTTTGTGAAATGCAATAAATAAATAAAGAGGAGAGAAAATAAGGTCCCACCAACAGATAAGGTTGTGACTTATCATAGTAATGTAGATTGAGACAGCAAATAACAGAGCAACATAACTTAAAATGATAACAGATCTAAGGATCAAAGACAGTGAGGGCAACATAATTAATCAAAAAATCATATCTAATGTGGTATGAAAACATCTGTTTTTGTTTTTTCCCCCTCCAAAATACTGAAATAATGTAATACTCAAAGATACAAGTTAAGTAATCTTATCTATTCTAATAAAGTCACATACATGCATTAGGAGGAAAAAACCTTCCTACCACTTAAATGAGGGAACAGTCATAAAACAAATTTTCCTACAGAATCCCATTAGGATCCCATGCTAGCACTGCATATTTAAATATCGTCTTAGAAGTATAGATCAAGAAGCCCAAATCTTCTTAAGACATTGAAGATTAGGTTAACTCAGGTACAACAGTAATGAGTTCTAGTGGAAAACCTGATGATAGCCAGCAAGTCCTGAGCCCACAAACATTTACACCTGTGCTTTACATTTAGCAGACTAACTGATTTCAGTGGGACTACTTATGTGCTTAATGTTAAGCAGTTGCAGGATTGGGGTTTAGAACAGCACCTATCAGTGAAATGCAGAAGATTTTTATAACATCTTCCTGTACTTAGGACTTGAGTCTCCTCTGTTACATCAGTTTTACCCAACTGTAACTCCTTAGGGCCAAATAGAGCTGCATTTGTTTTACATCAACTGAAGCTCTGGCCTCACATTTTTAAAGTAGAGAGTGTCTTTCTAATGTTTGAAAAATTAGGACATGGGTCAAGGTTTAAATGACATTTTATGCCAAATTTGAGGTAAACATTCAGTGAAGACCAACATAATGTGAGCTCGAACAAGTGATCTAATAAGTTGGTGAAAAATCTTGTATTTGTATAGCTAGATTGTAATGTATCTATTATTGGGACTCTGTTAAGATGAAAAACTATATTTTTAATATGCCATTGTCTTTTACACTGGTAACATTGGAAGATGTTCAAAAAACTGGGCCCAGATCCTGCAATCTGATCCATATTAATAGCCCCTTATGCCCTCATGGAGCACTGCTGAAGTCAATGGGTGTGCACAGATCTGCTTGTATGGATTCAACTGCAGGATCAGATTCTACTTTCCTTATTGATATTAATTAGATTCGTTCAATTTCTGCATTTTACTCAGTATAGTCAGTTTCCCTTTCCACTTCTAGGGTTCACTTTTTCTTTTTCTCATATACTAACCCAGTGTTTTTGTGCTTTCAACTTTGCAAGAGGATGTTACATTTTAAAAACCCTGTTTTGACTTTCTAAAAAAAAAATCTTACTTTTCTGGAACCATTTCTGTTCATACTTAGTTTTGGAAGCCCCTCCCTCTGCTCCTTCTTTTCTTATAAGAGAACCTGAATGTTGAGCCTAAACTAAGATGACAGTGTGTAGCTAAAATGTTTTCATGTCTTTCCTCAGAAGGCCCGTTATCATTCAAACAGAAGGAAAAATGTAACAGCTCAACAAGGTTTTTGTGTGTTACAGTTTGTACAGATGTTAAAACAGCAGGCCAGTGCACAAAAAGATACCATGCAAAAGGCATTCTGGATGCAAGAGGATGCACTGGGAGATGCTGCTGTGATAATGGCTGGGGGTGAAACAGCCCCAGGCAAGAATGAGTTTCTCACCTTGTATTTCACAAACTCCTTTCAACCTAGTAGTCTGAGCCATTATGGGAACTCCCATCCAAAACTCTGTTCTCCTCACCTCAAACAGTCCCTGGTGTCTGTCTCCTCTTTTTCACTGTGAAGCATATTGAAGTTACAAATGCAGAATGGAGTTAAAGGAGATTTGAGAAAACATCATGGATGTCAAGAGAATTGGGCATATATCATTTTGGTGCTTTCTAGTTTATCATCATGCTTGTGTCCAGTGGTTATAAAAAGGAATGGAAATCACCCTCCATGGGTTGTATTCCCAACTCTTCCACTGACTTACAATTTATAATAATGGTGTGTGTGTGTGTGTGTGTGTGTGTGCGCGTGCGCGCGTGTGTGCACGCAAAACTTTGTATCTGAGGATCTCAGACCACTTTCAAATACTAATGAATGGAGCCCCACATCTTTGTGAATTGGGAAAGCATTACTGTATCCACAGGGAAACTAAAGCTGGAAAAGGTTAGGTGACTCAGCCAAAGTCTCAAAGGCAGGTTTGTGGCAAAGCCAAGCATAGTGGGGAGGAGGGATAGCTCAGTGGTTTGAGCATCTGCCTGCTAAATCCAGAGCTATGAGTTCAATCCTTGAGGGAGCCACTTACAGATCAGGGGCAAAATCAGTACTTGTCCAGCTAGTTGAGGCAGGTCCCTTCCAGCTCTATGAGATGGGTTTCCATATATACACACCCTGCCTGCCCCCCCCCAGGCTGGGACTCCTACTTCTGTACTTTAGCCACCATCTTTCCCCTCTCTTTAGCTGAACACAATGTAAATACCCACATTAGGATTTAGGCAGGGCAATCAATCTTCATTCTCATGCAAGGAACCAATCCCTTCCTTCCTCAGGTTGTACTGGATGTGGCTAGTTTGTTGAGAAATTGGCTACTTTGCACTTTGTTAGGTTGTCTTGGTGTTTATCAGAGCCTTCAGGCTACTACCTGAAATGGAATAAGAAGCTGGGCCTGAATTTTAATGACAATAAAGGCAGACTTCTACATAATCACGGGAAGAAGGTGTCCAGAGATAATGGGGCTCATCTATTTGTATTCAAATAACTCTCAGAAAGATACCAAGTGCTACAGATCCCCTCATTGAGGACTAATGAGTCTGTTTATTTCTTTTCTTTTTCGCTCCCTAAAGTTCCTTTATTTTATTAAAGGGAATTTATGGCAGAGAAAGGTGCCAGAACACCAAACTGAGGGCCATCATTTAACCATAGAAAAGATTGAGCATGGACAGCACCAATGCAAGCTTCAGACCTGACCAGCCCAAAGGTATAAAAAGTGTTTCAGGCCTTAGGCTCTTCACTAAATGAGTTAGAGCAGGGGCAGGCAACCTATAGCACACATGCCAAAGGTAGCACAAAAGCTGATCTTCAGTGGCACTCTTACTGCCCGGACGCTGGCCACCAGTTCGGGGGGCTCTGCATTTTAGTTTAATTTTAAATGAAGCTTCTTAAACATTTTAAAAACCTTATTTACTTTACATACAACAATAGTTTAGTTATATATTATAGACTTATAGAAAGAGACCTTCTAAAAACATTAAAATTGATTACCGGCACGCAAAACCTTAAATTAGAGTGAATAAATGAAGACTCTGCACACCACTTCTGAAAGGTTGCCAACCCCTGAGTTAGAGAGACCAAAGACAAAGGCTCAGGGGTGGGACCTGGGCCAGTACCTTATTGTGGGGCCAGCCAGTCTCAGAGCCTGCACCTTACTAGGGGGCTGGCTAGCCTTGGAGGAGGGACCAGGGTAGGCACCAGGTTGGGAGGGCTACCAGGCTTGGGGGTGGGACCAGGGATGGCACCATGCTGGGGGTCAGCCACACTCATGGATGCGGGCAGCACCAACGCCATGGTCAGGGCTGCACGGGGGGGGGAAGTGGGGCAATTTGCCCCAGACCCCACAGGGGCCCACGAACCCTGGCCTGGCAGTGGTCCTTGTCTTCAGTGGCATTTCAGCAGCAGGGGGCCCTTCAGTGCTGCCAAAGACGTGGAGCGACTGAAGGGCCCCCCACTGCTGAAATGCCTCACGAGCCCTGACCCAGCAGCAGTCCAGGCCTTTGGTGGCATTTCGGCAGTGAGGGGGCTCTTCAGTGCTGCTGAAGATGTGGAACGACTGAAGGGCCCCCGCCGCCAAAATGCCGCCAAAGACCCAGACTGCTGCCAGGTGAGTACAAGCACCACAGCTCTCCCGCTTTGCCCCAGGTCCCCTGAATCCTCTGGGCAGCCCTGGCCATGGTCGGGGGTGGTCAGGCTTTGGGGCAGGTCCAGGGCTGGCACCTTGCTTGCTGGCCAACCTGGCTCATAGGCAGGGCCAGCCTTATTAGGGGTTGGCCTGGCTTGGAGGTGGCGCCAGGGCTGGCGCCTTGTTGAGGGGGCCATCCAGGCTTGAGGGCGGGGCCATGGCTAATGCCATGCTGGGGGAGTGGCCAGGTTTGGGGATAGGGACAGGGCTGGCACCTTGCTGTGGGTCCAGCCAGACTTGGGGGCAGGTCTAGGGCCAGCACAGTATTTGGGGCCAGAGCTGGTGCCTTGCTGGGGGGCCGGCCAGGCTCTGGGGCGGGGCCAGGGCTGGTGCCACACTGTGGGGCCAGCCAGGCTCGCAGGGGGAGCTCGGGCCAGGGCCGGCACCCGTGCCCTCTGTTGCCTCTAGTGTCTGTCAGGCCATATGGCTGACCCTGCCCACTCTCTGCCTTCTGCTGCCCCTAGGGGTTGGTAGGCAGCACACTTGCCTCTGCCTGCTCCTCGTCCTCTGCTGCACCTAGTGGCCATTAGCCAGCATAGCTGCCCCTCTCTCTACTGTCCCTGATGCCCTTTTGGCAACATAGTTGCCCGTGCCCCCTGCAACCCCTTGTGACCGTTAGGGAGCATAGGTTCTGCCTGCTTCCTGCCTTCTGCTGCCCTTGTGATGGGATGCAGCCTCGGGTGCAGCCTGGGAATGTGGGAGCACTGTGCCCCCTGAACTCTCTCCAGACTGGGCTGTCTCTCACAATGTCTTGCTAGTGACCAGCAGCAAACCCCTCCAGGCACTGTGGTCACTCAGCACAACCACATGTGGAGCCCCACTCCTAGCTAGATTGCATGAATGCTCCCAGAGCCACTCATGAATCACTCAGAGAAAGGCACTAGACAGAACCTCCCAGCACTGTACTCAGGAATATACTGTCTTGCACTGCTGAAGATTAGCAAGGCAGATTTATTAATTGGTTCACCACTTTATCAATGGAAAGTGGATATACACCAGCCTTTGCAAACATGAGCAGTTTTGCCACACACTTCAAACAAACTCACTGGTAAAGATAAACAGTTAAACAAATGTATTGACCACAAAAGATAGATTTTAAGAGATATTAAGCGATAGGCAAAAAGTCAGAGTTAGTTACCAAAAGAAATAAAATACAAGCACACAGTCTAAACTCTCAGTCCTGTTAGACTGGGCAACATCTAGATTAAGTAGTTTTTCTCACCCCACTGGATATTGCAGTCCATAGTATACAGATTTCACCCTTGAAATCTGGGCCAGTCCCCTCAGTTGGAGTCTTCAGAGTGTCCTTCTTGCTTACAGCATAGGTGAGTGAAAGAGAAAGGCCCAGCATGTGGCCACTGTGTCTGTTTTATACCCTCAGTCCATGTGCTTGGAAAACACAAGTTCAGGCATGTCTGAATGCGCATTGCTGAGTCTCCAGGCAAGGTTGAGCAATTCCACGTGCATTGTAGCTCCTTTGCTGGACAATGGTTGTTGATGGGTTGATTGGCACCCAGCCTGAGTGTTGGTTGCTTTCCTTGCTGTTGCTTCTGGGGGGCTAATATCTGATTGATTTCCCAACTTACAGCATATTTTAGTGACAACCATACAACATAATTTTCATAACTCCATATGCATTAATGAAATACATATATGGATAGAGAAATGACTTTCAGCACATCATAACCTTTCCAGATACCTTACAAGGCATGCTTTATATGCAAGATCATAACCATATACAAGGGAGGAATATGGGGGGTTCCAGGGTGTTCCCCCAAAGTACAGAATGTCACACCTCTCTTCTTAGTTTACTGAAAGAGGGTTAGTCACTGACTAACTCAAAGGCAGTTTATTTTATAGTTCTCTTGGCATCCAGCCATCAAGGCCATGAGTGGGTGTGCCTCAGTTTCCGCCTCACACAGCAAACCAGGTTTATTATGGTTTCTCTGCTATGCTAAGCGTCAACTCTGTTTACAAGTATTAACAAGAAGTAGTATTATCATAAGGTTTAACATCAGAATCAAAATTCTCATCCCAAAACTTAAACATTAGTACCAACATTTTTATCACAGATGGGTGTTTACAAGTATCTTTATGATCCCACGCCCTCTGTTCAGACAGTCTGATTTGAGGTTGATTTGTTCATTACCCATGGTAACATTTGACTTCCTCCCACCTAATCAGTTACTGGCTTTTCTTTCCCTCCAGTGTTCCCCTCTATGTGGCCTCTTAATTTAACCATGTTTCTGGAATTTTGGTACCTCAGGGTCTGGCAAGATAGGGGTCCAGGGGATTTGTTGGTACTTGGGGATCTGTCTCCCAACTCCAGGATGGTACATATGCAAAATATCCAGCTCCTTTTTGGGGGTTACCCAGTGTTTCCTCCTCCCAGCACTGAGTCCTTCCTTGCCCCCTTTTCCTAGAGGAGTGTGATCTGTGCTCTCTGGGCTAGGTGTGTTTACCCTTTGATCAGATGCACCTTTTCCCAGCAGCTTTCTTATAACTACTCTCTGTGTCTCACCAGTGTGAGGAAAGACACCTCCCTCTCTGTCAGTTGAGTCACTTGCATTCTCACATGCTAATACCATACTCAAGCACCACTCACACTCCTGGAACAGCTGGACAATACTCCTGAAAAGTTCAGCAGTGAAATAGTTAACAACTTGGCCCTCCACTGCACCCTGTCTTATAATATAGGAACAAGAATTTATTCAATGAAATTGAAATATAACCAATTTAAAACTGATAAACTTAATGCGTGGAGCTCATTACCATTAGCTAACACTGAGATCTAGAGCCTAGAAGGATTCAAAAAAGGATTAGACCTTTATATGGATAATAAGAAAATCCACAGTTGCATTAGATAGGACAAAACACTTTAGAAGGGATATAAACCCGGGGTCTCAAACTCAAATGACCACGAGGGCCACATAAAGATGCATTGGCACGAGGGCCGCATCACTGACATCCCCACTCACTGCCCCTGGGCCAGCCCCCACTCCACCCCTTCCATGAGGCCCCGCCCTCACCCCATCTCTTCTCCACCTCCTCCCCTGAGCATGCGACTCCCTGCTCCTCCCCCGTCCCTCCTGGAAAGTGATAAGCGCCACCAACAGCTGTTTGGCTACTTGGCGGTGGGAAGCACCTGGAGGTAGGCAGGAAAAAAAAGAGTAATATAGTAGTATAGTATTAAAATACAGCATGCTTTAAAGTAATTTATTAACTTTTTTAACAACTTCTTTAATTGTAATGTGAAAAGTTAGTGCTAATTTTGAGTCATTTCATTTTTGGCCACTTAGCTGGCAGCGTTTTGCATCAACTAGAGCATCAATGTTAGGTTTGATATCCTGAGACAAAACCAGTCTCAGTGTTGCTTTCAAATGTTCATCAGTGAGCCTTGACTTTAACACAGATTTGTTAATCTTCATGGAAGAGAAAAACTGTTCACATATATATGTACTTCCAAACATTGCCATTATCCTTGTGGAAGCAGAGAATAACATGGGAAATCTTTCCTGTGACAGAAACCTGTAGAATTCTGGAATTCCAACGTCTGTAGACTTCTGCTTCAAAATGGTGTCACACTGGAGCGCCACTAACTCCATCTGCATTTCCTCTGCAATATAGTCAATTTCAACAGCAAATAGTGTGGGGAAAAAAGCTGAAAATGTGGTTCAACTGCCTTAAAATCTTTAAACCGCACATCAAACTGTTTGTGTAAGTTAGAAATGATCTCTGCAAATTCTTTCAAGGATTTGGGCTCAACTTTTTCTAAGGAATTCAAAGTCGAGAAATGAACCAAATTGCCAGCAGTCAGCTGTTTCCCCCACAAAGTAAGCTTGACTTTGAATGACTTAACATTGTCATACATCTGTGTTATCACCTGTTTTCTATCCTGAAGTTTCAAGTTCAGAGCATTCAGGTGATCAGTTACATCTGTTAGAAAAGCAAGGTTGCAGATAAAAGTGGAATCAGCAAGCTGTGGAACCTCCTTGTTTTTCATTTTCATGAAGGAATCAATCTCCTCTCTAAGTGCAAAAAAATGCTTCAAAACATTTCCACGACTCAGTCATCTAACTTGAGTGTGACACAGAAGTTTCCCATATTTGCTTTCCATACTTGCTAGAAAAGAAGTGAACTGTCTGGGACTCAGCCCTCGTGCACATATAAAATTAACAGTTTTAACAACTACATCCATAACTTCCTTCATTTGTAGACTTTTACTGCATAGGGCTTCTTGGTGCAAAATACAATATATACTGGTGAAACTAATTCCTGGTATATTGAGGCTGTTCAGTTTGGTCTTCAATAATCCAACCACACTGACGTTTTCAGAGCACATTGATGGTGCACCGTCTGTAGTCAAAGATATGGGTTTGTTCCATGGTAGCACAGCTTTTTCAATGCACTCTTCCAGTCCTTGAAATATGCCACGTCCCGTTGTGGTACCCTTCAGTGGCATTAAGTCTAGCAATTCTTCAGTTATATTCAAATTGTAATCCACACCTCTAATGAACACTGCATATTGTGCGGTATCTGATACATCTGTACTCTCATCAAGAGCAATGGAAAATGCATGAAGTCTTTTGCCATTTGAATCAATTGTTTTTGTACATTATCAGCTAAATCCGTTATCCTGCAGGCAACTGTACTGGCAGACAAGCTTATGCCTTCAAAAACTTTTTTCCTGTCAGGACATAAAATTTCGCTGGCCTTCATAAGACATTCTTTTACAAATAAGCCTTCTGTAAAAGGTCAGGATGATTTAGCTATCATTTCGCTTATCACAAAACTTACTCGTACTGAATCTTCGCTAGACTTGTTAATTACCAAAAAGAAATTTCTTTGCTTGGCAAATGCTGCTTTAAGTTGCTGAATATTTTCCTGTTGGATTTTTCCAGTGAATGCATCATATTTGTTATGGTGCATCGTGTCATAGTGCCGACGCACGTTACACTCCTTGGGAACAGCAATCGTTTGCTGACAAATAAGGCATTGAATTTTATCTTTTACCTCTGTGAAAAAATATAAATTCTCCCATTTGTCTTGAAAAACTCTCTTTTCTTCCATGAGTGTTCTTTTTTACAACGAAGTCATTTCCAAGCTGTTTTAATAAAATATATACACTCAGTAAAGCCCACCCACTGCACTGTGCTGCACCACCACTCCACTCCTGCTCTGCCTCTTCCAGGGGTGGAAGGTTTGTAGAAATTTTGGTGGTACCCAGAAGCTGCCCTCTCCCAAACTCCACTCCCACCTACCTAAGGCTCTGGGAGGGAGTTTGGGTGGGGGTGGGGGAGGGGGTCTGGCGTGCAGACTCTGGGATGAAGTTTGGGTGCTGGGTGCAAGTTCTGGGCTGGGGCAGAGGGTTGGGGTGCAGGCTCTGGCATGGAGTTTGGGGATAGGAGGGGGTGTGCAGAGGTGAGGGCTGTGGGGCTGGGGATGAGGGGTTTGGGGCATTGGAGAGGCTCAGGACTACAGCAGGGGAAGGCAGCCTGCCCTGGCCTTAGTAAAGAGGGGCACTAGGACCCTGCGCTAGCAGGTGATGTCAGAAGCAGCAGAGTCAGCATGAGCTGCAGGCTCCCGGGTGGTGAGGGGCAGCAAGTGAGGCTGGGGGGACACTCGGGGGAGGTGCGTGGGGGCAGCAGGCAGGGCCAGGGAGAGATCCAGCCCCAAACACTGGGGAGCAGCGCGCGGGGAGCTTAGCTGCCATATCAAATAACTCGGGGGCGGGGAGAGGGGAGTTAGGCGGTGACAGGGAGTAACTCGGGGGTGGGGGAGCGCAGGGAGCTTGGCAGGCCGCAGGGAACAGCTCCGCGGGCGCCTGTTTGAGACCCCTGCAATAGACAGATCACTGATTCAGTGTGCCTATCCCTGTGTTCCTATTAATTAAAAGTGTCTCAATTAATCTTCAGAGTCAACAGCCTTAACCATGAATGGGGCAGTTCACAGCTTTCAGAGTGGTTATATCAGGCTTATTGGCTGCAGGGGCAGATATTAGCAATGCATCGGATCATGTTCAGGAGATTTTGCCTTTCACAAGGGTGTAAAGTTTCTTTTTTAAAAGAAAATAAAAGCTCAAATTCTGCAGAAACTGATGGAGTCAGGAGAGAAGCACTTGTGCTGTGAGTGTTGCCACTTAATGGTTCAACCCAACCACTGTCTGCATAGAAAGATAGACATATCAAAAGTCATCATTATATACACTTAGGTCCAGATTCTGATCTCATTCAGATTGAGGTCAATCTGGAATAATTCCATTAAATTCAATGGAGTTACTCCAGATTTGTAACTGAAAGCAGAATCTGGCTCATACAGAAATATAGGATATATGCATATTCATTTACCAGATGTACATTTTGTCTCCTCATTACAGGTATATCTTACATGAATGTGGATTCATTAGTTTAGATTTGTCAGTAATCTTTCCCACAATAAAGCACCCTCCCAGCTAGTAAGAGTTACCAACAGAAGACATCAACATTTTCATTATATACTTTTATTGTTTTCCTAGTGTTTCAAAATATACAAGATAGAAAGGAAGAAAATCTACTCTGGAATGATTGTGACATACAACTTGAAAAAATAAGGGCCTGATCCTGCAAACCCCTACTCATCATGAGAACAGTCTTTACCCTCCAGCATCCCCATTGACTTCAGGATTGAAGGATTAGACCCCAAAGTTATGGCATAAAGGTGAGAAATAGACAGTTTTGAGTTGTAAAGTATTTACATTTAAGTGCTTCTGGTCTGTGATTCACGGTAAGTATGTTTTTATGGTCAGGACTGACACACAGACAAAATTACTGGGCATGAGATTTCAACACATGGTTAAGAATGATTGGTTCAACAGTTCTTCAGCTGGAAATCATCACTGCTAGTTCTGCTTTCCTCTGTAGGCGTTCGCTATGAGTCTGATTCTGAAGTTAATGGTGTTACACCAGTGTAAGGAGAGAGCCAGGCTTCATATTTATCAAGTACATAGGGCAGCAAAATACATGTGTATATACGGACTGTCTTTATAGGTGATTGCTGCATTAGTGGTGGGCACCACACTGGGTGCAATGACCAGAGTCACACGACCAGCAGAGGACACAGGCAGGCACAATTCCTCAACAGGGGCAAATGAAGTTCCAAGCAGCTGCCAAACCCTTTTACAGGATGCAATATGCAAAGTCCTTTGCGCCAGCCCTGACAACCAGCTGGCATGAAGGGGCGGGGAGGGGAGCTGAGCCATGTCTAGGACCTCTTTTGCAGCATCGAGGGTTGATGGCAGCACTTGCCTGCACCTTGCACACAGGGAGTGCAAGCTCTGGGACAGTGCCTACCTCTGTGGAATTTAAGGGAGGAAAGGACTCCTGAAGGTCCCCTCCCCCTTGAAGAGCAGCCAGGCCCCGGCCATATGTCCTTATTTTACACCACTGCTATGTTGTCCATAATGCAGCCACATTTTTCTACGATCATGTTAGGAAATTCAGCCACTTCAATTTCTGTGTAGTTTCCCTTCTTGACGAGGTACATCATGGGAAGTGGGGAGCTATCCACCACGGCACAGGTTCTTTCTCCATAGCCAAAGCGGCGCAAAAGGCTCTTGGCCTGCACACAGCCCCCCATGCAGAGGTAGGCCTGATACCCCGCAGGCTCAATAATCCAGTACTGAGTCCAGGTCAGTTCTCGGAAGTTGATGTAGTGTTCCTGCCGGCAGCAGATGGGTTTCTTGGTTGTGCTTTCCTCCTTGCAGTCTCCAGGCCCCCTATCAAAAAGCAAAGCCAAGAAAGAATGTCTCTGTGACTGAAAATCAGGACTCATGCTGAAAAATTGGGGTGGAGTCCTTGTCATAAACATCAGAGAAGGGCTTGAGCTGCAAAGCTTGGCTCTAGATTAGCACCCTGCCTGCCCCCAGAATTCAGGGATGTTTAGATCCAAGGTGAGGGTTCAGACCCATTCTTAGTTCAAGAGTTTAAGTACAGAAATGAGCTCAGTAAATCTGGGGAGAGGAGAGGCTTTAAAGTAAAGAAACTTCCTAGCTATTCCATTTGCAGCGATTTATTGCTAGCTGGGAAAGCTGTGTCCTTTGGGCCTGAGTCTCCATTGCTATGCACCTTGTGCAGTCCTTTACACAGTGCAAAGTGTAAAATGCTATCATGTCAGAACAGGAGTGTTTTACAAACTCTTGCACTTACTTTTCCTCTGTGTAAATGACTACCCAAGATGCAAAGCCACAGAGAATCAGTCCTTCTGTTCTCTGGCTCTAAAAATTCAATGCTATCCCAGCCCGGATATGTTTGTCTCCTCTACTCTCTCTGTGTTTCCGTGATTTGAATGAGTGCACGCGGCCACACTGAGCACATTAATTCGGCGGTGTGCGTCCATGTACCGAGGCTAGTGTCGATTTCCAGAGCGTTGCATTGTGAGTAGCTATCCCATAGTTCCCGCAGTCTCCCTGCCCATTGGAATTCTGGGTTGAGATCACAACGCATGATGGAGCAAAAACAGTGTCGCGGATGATTCTGGGTAAATGTCCTCACTCAATCCTTCCTCCGTGAAAGCAACAGCAGACAATCATTTCGCGCCCTTTTTCTTTGGATTGCCCTGGCAGACGCCATAACTTGGTAACCATGGAGCCCATTTAGCCTTTTTTCACTGTCACCATATGTGTACTGGATGCTGCTGACAGACGCGGTACTGCAGTGCTACACAGCAGCATTCATTTGCCTTTGCAAGGTAGCAGAGACAGTTACCAGCCCTATTGCACTGTCTGCTGCTTTCGAAATTGGCAATGACGGTTACTAGTCATATTGTACCGTCTGCTGCTGTCATGGGTGCTCCTGGCTGGCCTCACTGAGGTCGGCCGGGGGCGCATGGACAAAAATGTGACTGACTTCCCAGGTCATTCCCTTCTTTATGTTTTGTCTAAAAATAGAGTCAGTCCTGCCTAGAATATGGGGCAAGTCTACTAGAGAATCAGAGAGCACAGCTGCTCCAGGTCAGAACCCCAGATATCCCGCAGAAATGATAGCTGCATGCCATTCTAGGGGGTGCCCCTGCAACAGCCCCACCCATTGCTTCCCTCCTCCTACACCCCTCCTGGGCTACCATGACAGTTATCCCCCCATTTGTGTGATGAAGTAATAAAGAATGCAGTAATAAGAAACACTGACTTTTTAGTGAGATAAAATGAGGGGGAGGCAGTCTCCAGCTGCTATGATATTCCAAGCAGGACATCTCCTTTACTCATTAAAGGGTGGCGGGGGGAGAGGAGCACAGCCTCCCACTGCTATGACAGTCCAGAATCTCCATTAGACATGAAAGGCGGGGGGAGGGGAGAGGAGCTCAGCCTCCAGCTGCTATGATGAGGACGGTTACCAGCCCTATTGCACCATCTGCCAGGACTGAATCTCCAGGACACGAAGTTTAAAGAAGGGAATGACCAGGAGTCATTCCCATTTTTGCCCAGGCACCCTCGGCCAACCTCACCAAGGCCAGCCAGGAGCACTCATGGGATGATGACAAGGACGGCTATCAGTCATTTTATACCATATCATCTGCCACCGGGAAGGGGAGGGGAGAGAATGCTGCTGTTTAGCGCTGCAGCACCCCATCTACCAGCAGCATCCAGTAGACATACGGTGACATTGAAAAGAGGCGAGTGAGAAACGATTTTTTTCCCTTTTCTTTGGGGGGGGGGTAAATTGATGACATATTCCCTGAACCACTGGCGACAATGTTTTTGACCCTTCAGGCATTGGGAGCTCAGCCAAGACTGCAAATGCTTTTTGGAGACTGCAGGAACTGTGGGATAGCTGGAGTCCTCAGTCCCCGCTCCCTCCCTCCATGAGCATCCATTTGATTCTTTGGCTTTCCGTTACGGTTGTCACACTGCACTGTGTTGAGTCCCTGCTGTGGCTTCTGTCTATCATAGCCTGGAGATTTTTTCAAATGCTTTGGCATTTTGTCTTGTGGAACAAAGCTCTGATAGAACAGATTTGTCTCCTCATACAGCAATCAGATCCAGTATCTCCTGTACGGTCCATGCTGGAGCTCTTTTTGGATTTGGGACTGCATGGCCACCCGTGCTGATCAGCGCTTCACGCTGGGCAAGCAGGAAATGAAATTCAAAAGTTCGTGGGGCTTTTCCTGTCTACCTGGCCAGTGCATTCGAATTCAGATTGCTTTCCAGAGCAGTCACAATGGTGCACTGTGGGATACCGCTCAGAGGCCAATACCATCGAATTGCGGCCACACTAACCCTAATCCGACATGGCAATACCGATTTCATTGCTACTCCCCTCGTCGGGGAGAAGTACAGAAATCGGTTTTAAGAGCCCTTTATAGCGATATAAAGGGCTTCGTTGTGTGGACGGGTGCAGGGTTAAATTGGTTTAACACTGCTAAATTCGGTATAAACGCGTAGTGTAGACCAGGCCGAAAAATCTGAACTTCACAGCTGGTTCCTAGCTCTAGAATGAGCCTAACTAAAACCCCATGTCCAAATAGTCCAAATTTTAGGGAAGTTTGGAACCAGATCTTTATCCAAACTTTGTGGCTCATTTCATTTCTAATTGTGAAACATTATTTACCTCACTATGCAACTTTAAGACCACTTTGCATTTTTGCCTACCTTACCCACTCTAGGAGTTTTGCAGCTAAATCAGGCTTATCCAAACCTGGCCTGAAATGTTATGTGCAGTATGAATTAGCAACCAAATACCAAAGACAGCATAGACTTGGATTTGACACATACCCATATTCTTCCAGGTTGAGGGTATAAAGCACCAACTCAGGTTTGCCCAGGGCTTTATCCAAAGGATCCTGAGAGGTAAACCTCACGACTTTGGCCATTTCCGAGGCATAGCTGCCTAGCCTTTCTCCTTCAATCCAAATCTCCAGGAGCATTGGTCCCGACTTCTTGGCTTTTAGCCAATAATGTACAGCCTGGGTCACGTCAAAATTCTTCCAACCAGATTCCATTATTGGAACCAACCTGTTTGACAAAGTGGGGACCAAAAAAAAAAAGTCAATTTCAGGGAATTGAAGGCATAGGACCTGCAACTCATAGCTGTCTTCAGCCAGATAATGCCCAGTGAAGCTCTGTTTACAACAATGGCATAAAACCGGAGATGAATTTAGTCCCTCTAGTTTGCCATGTGCCCTGACTGTACAATAATTCTAAATGGATAGCCATTATTAAACTGTAATCAAAAATAATAACACTTATTTTTAAGAGATATACTCATGTAGCAAATGTTGAGGTACTAACTAAAGAACTACTATACCCATTCACATAAAAGAATTCCTTAGGATTTGACAGAGTTTTGGCAATGCAGGACCATATTCAGCCCTGGCATAAACAAGTGCAAGCCCTTTAAAAACAATGTCATTTACATCTGTTTTTGCCAGAGCTGATTTGGGTCTATAAAGTACTATGCAGAATTAGTTTAATAGCTTTTGTGTCTGATCTTGCCCTCAATGAAGTCTATGCAAAGCTTTTATAGACTTCAGTGGTGCAGAATCACAGCCACTGTACAGAATTTGTATAGTCAATGAACAATGAAAGAAATCTTAAGAAGAAAAGCCAGCAAACCATCAGCATTTTCAAAATGGGAAACTGAGAGAAAGAGAGAGAGAAAGAGAGAGAGAGATGTGAATGAGACAGAAGGTTATGCCAGAGCAAGAAACTAGAACTAATTATTAAGATTGCAATTTTTTAACTGTATTATAATGTATAGCTTTCAGACAAATTACAGAAATACAGCCACTTCGAGATGAATATTGCAATCTTTGTAAGAAATAAAGATGCCCTTGCTCTTACGAACTCATTATGGAATTAAAAGAGGATACAAAGCCAGAGCCTGCAGTCTACTTAGGTGGAAATTGTGCCAGAGCAAGGGCTGTGGGCCTGATTCTGATCTCACACCAGTTGTTTACAGGTGTAGCTCTACTGGGTTCATTGGAGTGTCTCCTGATTTACGCAAGTGTAGGTGACATAGAATCAGGCCCAGTAAAACCAAGTCGCTAAAATGCAGCTATATCCACATTAAAGGATGATTTCTTACCTGGAATCAATCAGGGAAGTCCTGTTGGTGCCATCAGCTTGGACCTGCACCCAGTACACACTGACTCTGGCATTAGTGACTGGCCTGTGAGATTGCTTGGTTGTAGGCATGTTCGTTCTGTTCAGGGGCTTTTTGAAAAGTTTTAGTTCCGCCATGGTCACTTCACTGTTTTCAGGTATTCTCCCTTCCATGTCAAAGACCAGATTCTGGCGTGTGGTATCAGAGTAGAGAACTTCTCCTGCAATATCTTTGTACATTGGGAACAACAAGGAGAGCCTGGCTCAGCATCATTTCCATCCCACACAAGCAAAGCCCTAACACTTCCCTTTCATTCCTAATTATCACAACACACTCATCTCGTACTCCAAAGAGCGGGCCTCTTAGTCCCTACACAGATACTAAACATGTCTTTTCTAATGCACATTGGAATCAATGCCTTGTAAATGCCCTCATCATCTCCCTCTGCATGGCTCTCTGTAACCTGCTGGATAATGGGAAGGAATAAGTATTTTATTTCCCCCAGAACTCAAAAACACCAATGGCTAGGCATATTTATTTTACAAATCTCTATATGAAAACAGGCTGCTGGACTGTTTTAAACAAACAACTGGCTTTTGGTAACTGGCCCGGAAAACAATGTAAATCTTTTGAATGCTGAGCATGCTGAGATTTTGGGTATAAAGAGCACTAATATAACATGTAAGGCTAATCAGAACTTTCCTGCTGATATTTTTTCTGACTGAAAATTGAGTTTTGACTAAACAAAACTTTGTGTGGGAAGTACCTGCTTTCCTCACAACGTTTTGATTTTTTTGTCAAAAAAATGAAAACTGACATTTTTGCAGTTTTTAGCTAGAAACTGGTGGGGGAGAGGAGAGGAGGAGGTTTTGATTTAAAAATAGTTTTTAAATTTTTGTCAACATTTTCTATAGGAATAAACCCACTTTTCAACCCACTCCAATATCAGTTGTAATGACCATGCAATCCTCCTTGTTATGCTTTAGTCTTTAAACCCCCATTACTTTATGCACATTCTATTTTATCCACATAATAATAAACAGAGAAGGGTCCTAAGCTGTAATGTTCAGCTCCAGAAACAGATCCAAACTGAAATTCCCCCAAGTTTGGCAATTGGCACTATGGTTTTTGTTCAGCCATTATATATTTGGAATCCAGAAAGTCTGGATGCATATCTGGATCTGAACTTCCCTCAAATTTGAATGGGTGTTTGGATCTGGGGCTTTGCTAAACTAATTGTAATAATACTAGCATTTTTACCTGCATTGCCTGGGATTCCTCTCAGGATGCCAGCCAAACTTGGCAAGGCTCTTCTCTTCACTCTGTGGCGCCTCAACATGGAGATGTATTTGTTCCTTATGTGATCTGGGATAACTAGATTCACTAGGTCTCTCTTCTGAAGTTTTGGAACCTCAGAAAGCCCCAGTTTCTCCAGCAAAGCCTCCTTCAGCTTTTTCTGGGTTAATCCACTGGAAGTGGTGCTTAGGCAGAGTACACAGACCATCCAGCCAAGCCTCACACTCATCTTCTGTCAGTCACCAAACAGCTTATCAGAATGGATGAACTGATCACTCTCCCTGGAGGCTGCTCTTGGCAGAGATGCCTCTTCAAGCTCCCAAGCTGCCTGAATGGGAAAGGGACCTAATGTGTTGGATTTTTATAGCAAGTCCGGTCCCACTGGCACAACAAATTCCACAAGTGGAGGTGAAGCAGAGGACTTGAAAGGGATACTCTCACATTGGTAGTAACAAGACATATTAACACCTTCATGTGCTGTGAAGTTAATAAAAGAAATATTTAGGAGAGTCTCCAGTTATTTTAGGTTGGAACAGGGCTTCCATTCTTTTTAGCTCCTTTTTCACTTTTGCCCTCCAAAGCTCTTAATAGCCTGAAATGCCTCATGCTCAGTCTGGGTCAAAGGGAACATTTCTGCAGAGTCTGAAATTATCATTTATGTACACCACCACAGTATACAACTCCCTGGAAGACACAGTTCCTACCATAAGGAGCTCACAACTACAATTGGGCAGACAATATCTTTAAGATGCATAATTAATCAGTGGGACAGGTGAAAGTTCAGTCTTAAAATGATACATATATTAAGAATATTTAATTCTAAATCATAAGATCTTTGGGGCAGGGACTGCTTTTATCTTTGTGGACTGTGCCAAGCCCATGC
Organism: Gopherus evgoodei; assembly: GCF_007399415.2. NCBI lineage: Eukaryota > Metazoa > Chordata > Testudines > Testudinidae > Gopherus > Gopherus evgoodei. The sequence continues at coordinate 170,850,472 of NC_044324.1, forward strand.
TCGGTGATAAATAATCACAAATCCTACCATTTTGATGGCTTATTGCCTTGTAAACCAAGCAAGATATTTCTGAATTACAGAACTCTGAAAACATACTGTTTCTACATTTGAAAGAAGTGTCCTCAATTTTATCTCTTGTAGATTTAAACATAGCTTATGTTTTAAAAAAGGCTGCATTATACAAATAATGATTATTTTTTGGCAACTGTCAGAAACCAAACTCTGCTTTTGGGGGATACTGTCTGCCCAGCAGTTCCCCTCACCCATCCCATTGCTTCAGCAATATCAGTTATCACAGCAGATGGCTGTCAGTGGGAAATAAAGCTAACCTGGTAAATCGAGGTGTTGTTTTTTAAGTTACCTTTTCAACTTGAAGCCTCTACATCATTTGCTTCCCTGGAGTTTGCACGCATAACCACTGGAAGTCTAATTCCTCACAATCCCCATGAGGAGGGAATTGAAAAATAGCATCTTGATCAATGAAATGTTAGAGCAACTTGACATTTTTTGTAAGTTCTAAGGTTTCATCCTTTCCAGACAGGGAGGTCACATGACATTGACATTTATTCTAATTGTAGATGGGCTTGAAGTTGAGCCCACCTTCAGATGTCGCCAGCCTCCACTGTTTTTGCTTGTTTCTACAGAGATAAGGCAAACTGGAAAAAATGTAACCCAACCCCTTTGATTCTTTTTGAATAGGGCCTGGTTTGAGGACCCAACTACTAAAGTTCTGTCAAGCCAAAATAAAACCATCCTCTTTTGGCCCATCTATAGTTTACATAAACCTGAGCCTGCTTGTAAATGGGCGAAGGAAGGGAATAGAACCTTTTGAAAAAAGTTATTTTACTAACTAAAGGTTAAGGTTAGTAAAGTTACTTTACTTTAGTAACTGCCCGAATTGTCTCCAAAAGCTTTTCATAAGCAGCTTTCTTTATAGACTTACATTCTCCATTATGTTGTCATGGATAGGATAAACCCATAAAATTCAGATCTATGGCTAGATTCCCAACCAAAATGTGGGGATGATTAGATTATATTTATGAAGTATGATATTATACACTAATTAATTAGTTTATTTAAGCACCATCAGTGTGCTCAGTGGTTTACAAAATGTAGATTAAGACAATCCTGATCCTCCTGACTTCAATGGGATTACTTACATGAGTTATGTTGCAAGTGTGAGTGTAAGGTGTGTTTGTAGGAATTGGGCCCCTGCCTGCATTCCTTCTGGCATTCCACACTGCATCACAATTTAAATGTAATGCTGTTTTGAACACTGATACATCAGGATGCAACCTTTTTTGTTACATCAGTGGTTCTCAACCAGGGGTATGTATACCCTTGGGGGTATGCAGAGGTCTTCCAGGGGGTACATCAACTCATCTAGCTATTTGTCTAGTTTAACAGGCTACATAAAAAGCACTAGCAAAGTCAGTACAAACTAAAATTTCATACAGACAATTGATTTATTTCATAATTATTTGATCAAAATAAGGAAGTAAGCAATTTTTCAGTAATAGTGCACTGTGACACTCGTATTTTCATGTCTGATTCTGTAAGCAAGTTGGTTTTAAGTGAGGTGAAACTTGGCAGTATGCAAGACAAATCAAATTCTTGAAAGGGGTACAGTAGTCTGGGAAGGTTGAGAACCATTGAGTTACATAATGCTAGCATAGACAGATATAGCATTAGCAATGAGTTGCATCGGAATGAAGTACAGTGGCAAGGCTGCAGTTGACAAAATCTTCCCTAAGACACAGATTTCCTGACAAATCATTTCCAGTGATGAACTCATAACCTTGAATTTGGAGAAATTTGGGGAATGAGAAGAGTCACCGGCTGTAAAATAGTTACAGTCCATGCATTCTGATTTTCTTTGAACCAGTCAGAGGGCCTGATCCTGGAACCCTTATCTACCCACACAGTCCTTGTTCATGTCAGTAGTCACTAGTAAGAACTATTCAAAAAACTTCTATTATGGAAAGTGAAAGCTACTGGTAGATCCTTCAGCAGCAAAAATCTTCTCATCAGTAAGTGATTTCTCTCATGGCTGGTGTCCAGCCTATTAGGCTGAAGACTCTTCATTGTCAAATGTGTATTGGAAGCAGATTTATAGGCTCCACATGTAAAATAAAATTATTGAGCAAACACAGTTGAAGCTCAGCTTTAAAAAAAAAGGATGTGGATTGCAGGCTTTTCACAGGATAGTGATTATCTGCTCCAATTGCAGGATTTGCCATTCTCTCTTTGTCATGCAAACAAGAAAAGTCAGGAATTTTATAATAGCTCTTTCTGTGAAATGTGTATTGGAACCTACATGGTGCATTTAAAATGTCAGACAGGGGATTTAAGGTGGCTGCGAGGAATGAAATATGAGGGACTGACCGTTTCAATACAAGTCAATAGTTGGCGGGAGAGGGGTTAATAAGTGCAAGATTTTTGTTTCATTCCAAAGCAGCTCTCAGCCATGGCTGCTTTGTTGGCTGGGCATATCTGCACAATGTTTACAAGCCTTTTGTAAATAAATCTAATGGGTTAAAAGAGAAAGTGTGAAAGACTTAGACTTAATTGTACAGATTTAACCTAAGCAACATGGACATTTCAAACAGATTTGTTGTGCCCAGCAGGAACGTCTATTTACTGAGTGTGGGTGAAGATTTGTGTCCTTAACTTTTTGAGATTTATATTTCCATCTACACAACTATTTTGTGTCATAACCAGAGCCATGTTTGAACAGCTCTTGCTTGAGAAAATGTTAATATGATAGTTTCTTCATGTTAGGAAAAATGCCAAGTGTGGTTTGTGCATCATGTGTATTGAACAGAAGTGGGGCCAGGCTGCAGCTGTGCAGCATTATATCTGGATATGGTGTCTGGATCTGGATCTGGAGCTGTGACGTTCAGGCCCATATACAAACTTCCCCACATTTCAGAAGTGCTCAGTTTGGGGCCTCAGGTTTGATCCCCATCTCTAATATTTTCTTATTAATCTCTGTTTAATTTAAAGCAGATTGAGTGTTACACATTTATCAAGTAAACCCACAGAATGTAATGTTCATGGTAAATGCTGGGCCTACACCTTTGAAGATTGACATCTTTTTATGCACAGAACAGGTATAGTACATGTAGCAGCTGTGTAAACTGCCCCCTTACAGCTATCTCATCAATGGATCTCATCCCTGACCTGTGGGGGTGGAAGATGGGGCAATTCAGTATTTTACCCCTAATTTTTAGTAAAGATAGCCCCTCACACTCTAACTCAGAGTTGTATTTGCATTCCGTCTTTGGCCTCTCTCTTGTGACTGCCAATTAGTATTAGTTCTGGGAATGCTGTCTGTGACACTTTTCCACTAAGAAAAAGTACCATGCAAGTCAATGGGAATTTGGATATTTAATTCAATGGGCCCAGGATCGGCTCCTAAGAACTGAAGGGAAGCAATCAAGCTTATTTCACAAAGACCACCTAACAGAAACTTTAGGTCATTATGGATTTGGGCCAAATTCAAAATGGTGACCAAGAAAATAAAAGTTCCGTATCCTTTGCTAACAACTGGATCAAAATCATCCCATCTAGGCCACCAAGAGCCATTAGAGAATAACAGCCTTTACTTACTATCATCCTGGGCTGGATTGGAACCAGCAATCTACATCAGAGAAAGTCTTGTAGCCCAGGTCAGTCTCATAACCCATCAAGTCCTCCTTAGAGACAAAATACCATATTCAGTTAGCGAAGCCCCTGAAATCAATGGAAGTTGTGCTCACTTATGCTAGAGACCAGGGCTGCATCTGTCCCACAAAGTAAAAAAAAAAAAAGTATATTTAACTAATGTAACAAGAGCCACATTTCAGTGTAAAAAAGGCTGTACAGCTCATCTGACCTTGAACTCCAGGATATCATAAGCACTACCATGGAGGCAGTCTCCCTTTAACTGTGCTGTCCAGATCACTCTGACATTCAGACTCTCTAACTTTACCACTTCTATACTCAGAGTTCTGCTTTTCCTTATGGACTTGCTCCAGTCAAATAACTCAGACAAGAGGTTGACTTTTATGGTGGGAATGGATAGAAATGTTTGGCCTCTTACTGTACCTCAGATCAGGTGATGCCAGCCAGGTCAGACAGCTTGCTCACGTTATTTGTGTTATCAGCATTTGCAAAGTGGCACAGTCCTGGCACAAAAGTCTCTCTATGTTATTTTTACAGCAATAACAAACACAACTGTTTAAATATACAGCTTTTTCTCTTACTTTAGTGTTCTCCTCTCCAGCCATTCCCCGCCAGTCGGTAGCTGGAGAAGTTGTGTTTGTTATTGTGCTAGGCCAAAATACTGGTGAATGCTTTCAAATCAAATACATTTAATGTCTCAGTCAAATGACCTTAAACAGGCTGTGGCATACCACAGCCTGTTTATTACACATTGTTTTATGTCATTAACTGCTGTATGACTTAGGAACTCTTTCTCAGGATTCAGTTTTGCAGTTCTTAAGACAATGGGAGTTTTGCTGACCAGAAAGACTGTGTAAGAACTGCAATACTGGCCCTAATTGGTACCTGTGTAGAGGGACTGGTTTGCAAGTGCCACCTACTTGTCTATTAAGAACACACTTAATTGCCTATATCTTAACAATGGGGATCCACTTTGTTTTTTCAGAACAACGTAAGGCTGATCTACACTTTAAAAGTTTCAGGGCATGTTTCACTAGCAATGTTAAGCAGGGCTGCTGTGGCAGTGCTTTAACGTGACTGTGTAGTCGCGCACCAACGCTTGCTTTAAAAAAAACTACCTCCATGAGGGGAGTAGCTCCCAGCACTGGTGCACTGTCAACAATGCCACTTTACAGCGCTGAAACTTGCAGCACTCAGGAGGGTGTTTTTCACACCCCTAGTAAGAAAGCTGAAGCATTGTAAAGTGGCAGTGTAGACAAGGCTTTACAGTATAACTGTCAATTAGGGATGTGATTTTTTTTTTTTTTTGCTGGCATAGTTATGCCAGTAAAAACTCTAGCATAGATGCAGTTGAACTAAAACAAAGGTGCTTTCTACTGGTATAACTTACTTTGGTTCCCAAACTGGGCCCTGGTCGACACTAGAAAGTTTTACCAGCATAGCTATGTTGGTTAGGAGTGTGAAAAAACACACCCTTTACAGACACACTAGCAAAAGCCCTAGTCTAGATACAGTTATGCCAGTAAAAAAAGTCCTTTTGCCAGAATAGCTTATTCCATTTGGGGAACTAGTTTAAGCTATACCAGCTAAAAAAACCTTTTGCCAATATAAGCTGCATCTCCTAGAGGAGTTTGCTGATATAGTTCTTCCAGTATATCTATACTGGGAAACCCTTTTAAGCATAGAAAAGACCTGGAATATATAAACTCTTCTATATTGGTATAACACATGACTGTCTGCAAGGTGTCATTTAGTTCCATTAATAGAGAGCTTGCAGTGGCAGAACTGTTACAAAGCACGTGCTAATGAACAGCGAATAATTTACATTACCAAATTTACTAGGAGGTGTCTTCTCAGTAAGCAAAAAATACATATTAAAGGCCAAACTGAAGGAAATTTTAAGTGAGCATCTTCTGCTAAACATCCATGAAGATTCATGTGCAAATAACTTGCATTCTTTGGTAGAGTGTAAATAGAGAAAGAAGCAGTTCTTTGTGGTGACAACTGCAAAAGTCAGATCAAGATAAATTGCAGAGGATGATGTTAGACTATAATATATACATAAAAAAGAAGAACTGAGATATACACGTGGCTATACATTACTAATGGTAACATCTGTTAGACCAGGCATAGGCAACCTATGGCACACGTGCCAAAGGTGGCACAAGAGCTGATTTTCAGTGGCACTCACACTGCCCGGTCCTGGCCACCAGTCTGGGGGGCTCTATATTTTAATTTAATTTTAAATGAAGCTTCTTAAACATTTTAAAAACCTTATTTACTTTACATACAACAATAGTTTAGTTATATATTATAGACTTATAGAAAGAGACCTTCTGAAAACGTTAAAATGTATTACTGGCATGTGAAACCTTAAATTAGAGTGAATAAATGAAGACTTGTCACACCATTTCTGAAAGGTTGCTGACCCTGTGTTAGACCATGGATTAGTTGCCCAAGGGAAATAATGGAAGAAGTCCCACTACTTGAGATATTTAAGACTTTCTGGGCAAAGCACTAGAAAGTATACTGGAGAAAACAAACCTACATTGGCAGGAAGGTGAGCTAAATTATGCTTATACATCTTTTCTCTGACCTATGTGGCTATAATAATGTATGTGACTATGTGTCAATAGGTTTTACATTGTGGGACCCAGATTTATTCAATACCAAAATAATTACTTGTGCATGGCTTTTTTTCCTGTTCTTAACAGCACATTAGCTCCACATCAAAAGAATGATGACATGAAGTTCTGAATAGATCCAACAACAGTGCCAAACCTAACGTGTCTGAGCCCTGCACAGACCCGAGTAATACAGAGGACGAATGCTTGAAAGACTTCAGAATGGATAGGGTTAAAGAAATGTGAAATAGTCCTCCTATTTTTCTTATTTTGGAGACAGCTTTTCTTTGCCATGAACTTGAAAGGATACTGTCTGGTTAAAAAGTCTGTATTTTTTAAAAATACCTTAAGTCTGTTAATAACATGTCAAATCATTAAAACTAAACCAATGTGTAAAAATCTAATGTACTTTTTACTATTTATGCTGATTGTTTCCATTATACTTTTTACTCATCTTGGACAATGACAACTGTTTGACCTGTTTCCCTTTTGTCTATATCTAGTTTCTTTTCCCTTTGTTCTGTAAAGCACGTACTTTGGGGCCTGGTACAAAAATAAGTAATAAAATGAAATCCTAATATGAAGTTTTATTGTCTGGTTCCCATGTCCTAGAACAATGATGCAATGTTTAGGTTGCAGAAGTTTCAGAAGAGTGTTTATATCCAACAAATAACAACAATTGAAACTGTTTTAATTGAAATAAAAATAAAATAAATTAATCACAATAAAATTATTTATGTGTTTCATTCTAAACCAGAACACAAAAGAATATTTTATTTCAGGACATAGGTTAAATTGTGCAATTTCCTGCCATGTGCTTACATCAGTGAAAACAAAGGGACTAAAACCCTGGATTTAACACGGTCCTTGCAAGGCCAAAAAATAAAGCTGTGCAACCCACATTAGACTTAATCCATTTAACATCCATACTATAAAGCCCAGGGAGATGCATCTTGCTCAATTGATTTTTAAAGGAAGAGCTAACCAGGCTTTGTCAGGTCCTTTGATGTGTGAAACACAAACATGCAAGCACAGCTGCTAATATTTTTTTACCTGACCATCTGCTTATACAAATGTATTAAATCAGCAGTGGCCAAAGTGCAGCCTGCAAGCAGAGAGTTCTACAGTGAAGCTGGCTGTGTTCCTGATGCTTAATCTTGATGTTCAGCCCATGGAAACCATAGGTCCCTGCTAGGGTGACCAGACAGCAGGTATGAAAAATTGGGATGGGGGTCAGAGGTAATAGGGGCCCATATAAAAAAAGCCCCAAATATCAGGACTGTCCCTATAAAATCGGGACATCTGGTCACCCTAGCCCCTGCAGACAATATCATCCTTCCAATGCTGGAACCTGCGGGCTTCCCATGCAGCACCTCTCTAATAAAGATACTGTGGCTGTAATCTACTCCCTTTTATGCAACCTTGTTGTAGCCCTCAGGTTTCTGGATAACTGCCAATCCAGTCTTGAGTAAAGGTGCTCCTGTAGCAAGTCAGATGTTTGGGGGAGATTTTCAAAGGTACAAAGGGGAGTTAGGAGCCCAATTCTCACCGACTGTCAATGAGAGTTGGGTACCTAACTCCCCTTTGTGCTTTTTAAATCTCCCCCTAAAATTGCAAAATGAGTAGGAATAGCTCACTGCTCCCAAAGACCAGAACAGCTCTGTCAGAGCTGGAAATTCATTTGAGCCACTTATCCATTTTTTGCTCTGACCTATAGTTACACCCATGAGACAGGCTATCAGGAGATAGTGACTTCAATAAGATCCAGATCCGGCAAATCCAATACGTATAGAATTTCAATTGACTTCAGCAGGAATTCCACATGCATCAGCTTTGCGAGATTAGGCCCCCAAAGTCTTCTTCAATCTTTTCACAGCTTGATTCACTCTCAGCCCTTCACGACAGTGCCAGCTCAGTTGTGGATCTCATTATGGGCCTGGGTCAAAGGAAGGCACTTTAGCACATGCTGGTATATTGCACATAAGGACAATTTCTTGTATCAGGACTCACAGTCATCATATTAGATTATTAAATTCTCTACTTCTTGGGCTTCTCTTGAAATTGATCCAGAAACTGCAGTAGTTGCAGAATGCAGTTGCCTGCTTACTCCTTAATACAAGTGTCTGGGTGTGGCAGCTGCCCTCTATGAAATGCACTGGCTGCCACAAGCTTATTATTGATACATAAAACCCAAATCTAGAAGAAAGATTTTGTGAACCCATCTATCACCCTAAGATACCCCCAAAGCAATTCAGATTGACTGGTTTATCCTTTCTTGCCATTCCCAAGTATAACGGACAACTGGTTAACCAGTTAGAGACAATGTCTTCTCACTGTTAGGGCCTATCTCACTCATGAAACTCTCTCCCGCGGGATGGCTATCAGAATCACACTGTGGGTGTCTTCACAATTTGCTTGAAGTCTTCCTGATTAGGTAAATTTAATTATAACCAGTTAGCATCCCCTAGTACCATCTGCTCTTCTGAAGCAGTGTTGTGTAGCATTGGGAACGAGGAGTCTTGAAGACTTGGTCACTTTTCCCAGCTCTGTCAGGAAAAGACCTTGAGCAAATCATACAGGCCAAAATTAAGTCCATATTTAGACAATTAAATGAGCAACCTGATTTTCAAAGTTGCTGAACAAACTCAGCTTTTGTTGACAAAGCTCTCTTAAGCAATTAACTCTAACAAGGTACAGCACACAAAGCATCCTGGTATGATAAACAATATGCACCTTGCAAGCTGCTATTGCTTATTTATTAAAAAGATATTATTCTCTTCCACGAATTCACAGGTGACAAGTGAGATGCTTGAGCTCAGCTTGCAATTACTGCATTCCATTTTCTTCCCCTTTATACAGAGCAGACCATACTACTGCTCCCAAGCTAGACATGGCTCACAATCTGGTAAAATATGCTGCCTGGGGCTAGAGGAGATGCATCAAACACATATACACCCTTCCTTTATGTTCAGATGTGGGAGGAGGGAACAGAAAAGAGAGAGATAGCCAGAGAAATAAGGATCACAGTAAAAGGAAAGAGCAGGCATGAGAAAGGAAGAATGAAACAGAAGGACAGAATACTATAAAAATGAGGGAACAGAAGGGAAGTAACAAAAAAGAGGAAAAAGGAGAGAACATTGGAAACAGAGAAGGAAAAGATATATACAAAAAAGAAAAGGGGGGAGAGAGAAAGAGAAGGTACTGAAAGAAAGCAGAACACTACAGAGAAAAAAAATCTATTGAAAAACAATTCAATCTATGCTAGGTAATGACATGTATTTTTGAAAGCTGTATGTGGGTGTGAGAATCGTTGGACAGTCTTTGTTGTTTTTCTTCATTCCATGTTTGTCGTCCTCCTTTCCAAGGAAGTGAAGGTGTTAGTGAGTGCCCACCAGGGGCCTGAGCATATTGTCAGTTGGCTTCAGTGGGAGCGGTCTATGCAACTGGTGGCTTGATGCCTGGGCCCCAGACATTTTGCAAATGCTTTAATAAAACCAGATCTCCTGTTTTGGGGGTGGGGAACATTCTGCTCCCGATGAAGGCACAATGGTCTCGCTCAGAGCTGTCCGCTTTTACAACTACACTATATGTTTTCATATGTAAGGCATTCTTCATCCTGTCAACAGGAAGCCTGCTGCCAATCTGCCTGTGACACTCTTGGCGTGTGTTCCTGCCACTCAGCTCCCTGGGTATGCTCAGTAGGATCATCCTGCTGTCATTAGTGGAGACCTCATACCACCTTCCTAAAGTAATGCATATGCGCAAAGCAGCAAAGAGTTCCTGTTGCTGTGGGAACCATAACACTGAAGTTCCTGGCTTTTGTACAATCAAAATCAGAATTTTAGAGTTCAAGCCCATTTCTAATGGCCATATGGTAGGACTCTAAGTTAAATGAAATCTCACAGATACTCTTTTACAAATCCATAAGCAATGCACTGAACTTAATGAAATGTAGCAGTTTCATTTTGAGTTTTGCCTTTTCTCCTTTGGTTTATATTAAGTTGAAATTCAAATCAAAGTTCTGCAAAATCCACACAGTCTGAACCCAGCAAGTTTCTTCCCGCTCCATAACCAAGGAAGAGTAGCAAAATTACTTTCAATTTTTGTCTAGGTAAGTTTTTTTGTTTTTTTTGTTTTGTTACATGTAACTGTTTGGGTCTTTAAATGGAAGAATACATAGCTAATCTGGCATAGGAAGTGTAGTGTAGACATAGCCATAGTGGCTACATCAAATCCTTTAGCGTATTGAGAGGCTTGTAAAACAGATTGCTAGATGAAAGCAAGGATTAAGAGGTAGCAATGGGCCATCAGGCTAGAAACCTGAATTACATCCATTAAGATAGACTTGAATAGGCAGATAGATGTGTAAGTAACAGCAGTCCAGGCATATAGATCTCTTCAGTCAGAGAGCAGCAGTAATGAAAACTCCAAAACCACAGGGAGAGCTGCCAGGCATGGTAAAGCCTCGGACCACCTGCTGCCCAAGGTCCTGAGCATATCTATGTCCATGTTGGGAGTTCACCCATCAAGGAAAGTCCTGCCATGAAGGGTAAAGCCACAAGTGAGAGGATGAAGTTGAGCCAGAAGGCAGTTGCATAGAGAGTGGCCTTGATCAAGGATACAAGCCACATAGGAAGAGAGTCACACATGTAAATGTAAATACTCGCACACTTGTTGAACTGGGCGCTAAAAAGCTGTCAAAGTGGATGGAGAACATCCAAAATAAAGTTAATGTGGAAGGATTTCAAATTTTGTTGACCTGCTCCCCAGGTCCTACACTGGGTTTCCATATGTCCCCAGCAGTGAAATTTAATGTTTGTTAACTAGTGGAAGGATGTGGCTTTTGTCACCAGAAGAACAGACAGTGTCAAACAAAAAACTGTTTACAAGAACCCCCCTTCTTGTGAAATGTGGTGCTGCTGTTGAAATCAGAGATAAAATCACACTACTTAGCTAAAACGCCTGTCTAGACAGAGAAAGAAAGAAGCAATTGCAAAGGCTGTAAGTTACCAACCATTGTGAAAGAGAAAAAAAGATATGTTACACATAGGCAAAAGGCACTAACAACAGGATCCAGTTCAATGTCAAGATAACTGAACATCACCTGTATTACACAGCAAAATCAGAAGTTCTAGCCAAAGGGAGGTTATGGGGACCAAATCTTCTTAATCCTAAAAGAGACAAGAAAGAAGAGCACAAATAGCTTATGAGACCAGTAAAACAACCAATCAAATGGGTCTTGGTTTTGAGACTATGTAAAATACATACACTAAGGCCTTGCCTACTTGGATATAATTTCCTGGAATAGTATAGAGGAATATCTATCCTGCTATAGCTAGTCCAATATAATTTATCTATTTCAGAATAACTCCTTCATATGGATTCTCTATTCTGGAACAATATTATTTCAGAATAATTACTCCTTTTCCAAAGCAGAGTGATTATTCCAGAATAAATTCATTTTTATTTTGAAATAGAGTGTCCATACAGGGGAATTATTCCAGAATAGCTATTCCACTGTAGCTCTGCCAGTCAATTTCCCTGTGTAGCCAAGACCTTTGATACCATGCGTGTGGGAACCTAATTAGAAGAGAATACATACATACATTCAGGTAAATTCCACCATTAGCATTGCTGTTTTAGAATAGAATTGCACCTGTTTACTTGAGCAGTGAATTTGACCAACTTGTCTAGGGGCTGTTTTAAATTTGCATAAATGTTTATGGCCAATTTCTAAATCCCCTAGAACAACCATTTACAATGGAGACCCTGGCTGACTTAATGCTGAAGCTCTATTTCAAAATTTCCCTGCCATGTGTCTTGTTACTGCAGATGATTTGGTGCTTTTTGTGGAGGAAGGGAGGAGATTCAGGGAGTGGGGGAACCACAGAACATTAGCTGAACTCAGAGAACATATGCACTACGCTTCTGGCTTACTATCTGGCAAGAATTTATTTTCAAAAGAGGGAGGATGTTCTTTTGGGTAAGATAGATGACTGGGAATCTAGAGTTCTGGATTCTATCCCCAGTTCTGTTACAGACAGCCTAAGTAGTTTTGTGCAAGACAGTTAAACTCTTTATGCCTCGTTTTCCCCATTTGCAAAATAGGAATGATACTTCTCTACCTTAGAGCTGTGTGGTGCAACTAAATTCATTAACATGTGCAAAGTGCTTTGAGAGCCTTGGATATAACAGTGCTATAAGTCATGTCACTTATTAATATGAGTTTAATTAATTACTATCAATATCTAACTTATTTTGATTGATCTATCTTAGAGTTTTGCACTGCTGACCATCACCATAATATCTGAGCAGTTTCCACTTAATAAGATTGGAAATTGTGAAGTCTTTAGTGGCCTTCATGGACTCTCTGCCCTTTTCTGCCATCTCAGTAATGGAAAGCTCTTCTGGGGGCATTTTTTTGAGGGGGAGGGAGGAGAAAGGTAGGTTGTTATTGTGAATTATGGAAGCACAAAACAGTAAAATAGCTAGTAAATGTTGAGTTACACTACTATAATACTATAATTTATAAATGGCCAAGTGGTTAGAAAAACTTCCATTCCTTTTCATTCCTTATCTGAGATCTTGTAACCAAGATTCAGCACAGTATAAAGTTTTTACAGCTAAGCTATAAATGCTTAAAACAAAGATACTTAAGCCATTACTGGTGTAATGCTATTGACTTCACTGATGCTATACAAGGAGTAAATTTGGTTCAAATTTGGCAGACTCTCAAGACTCTCAGACTTTCCTCACAAGTAATCATGATCACCCCAATGTTACTAATGGAAAAACAAGAAGATATAAGTTATGGAGAGTGATGACCCATTAAAGAGGTAATGGACAGTTTGGAGCCATGCTGCCCCAAAATTAAGGGGTGTCTGGATCCAAGCTTTGACTTGGGACCATCTCTAATTAAGAGATTTATGCAGATTACATATGCAGAGTATGCAGTCAGTAAAGAACCAAGACAGAACCAAGACTCCTGACTCCCAGTTTTTTGCTTTAAATATATCTTAATCTATAGATATCGGTGTACAGTGTAATGATTACACAACTGCACCTTTATTTACTTAACTTTATTTTAGCTCACGTACAGTGATTAAACTTACATGGAAGATATGTGGCAAGCACATATGGATATCCAGCAATTATCATAAGAGTTAGAGGTCAGGGAACAGCCCTCCTTCCTCTGCTAAAAGTGTAGTGTAGCCCTCCCTCTTCTCCCTGACTTGAGAAGAGGTCCCCCACAGCTCCTCCTCCTTGGCTGGAGCAAAGAGAGCTCCCTGTCTTGTTTCAATCTATTTTAACCACTGAGTAGCTGGGAGCAGAATTAATCTCTATGTACATTGCAGTGGTGGTTCAGGAGATACAGCCTCTGGGTACGTCTACACTACCTGCGATCGATCTATCGGTGATTGATTTATTGTGTGTGGTGTAGACACGATAAATCGATCCCCAGTCACTCTCCTGTCGACTGCTGAACTCCAGCAGTGCGAGAGGTGGAAGCAAAGTTGACGAGAGAGCCGTGGCCATTGATCCAGCGCCACGAGGACACAAAGTAAGTAATTTTAATTCCATCTAAGATACGTCAACTTCAGCTACACTATTCTCATAGCTGAAGTTGCATATCTTAGATCAATTTCCCCTCCCGCCAGTGTAGACCAGGCCTTAGTTCCACATTCACTCCCCTGTCTCCACATCTCTCTTCCTTTCCACTTTGGTTTATCCTCCTCCTGGTTAGCCCTTAGTTTGTCTTCTCCCAAGCTAGACTGACAGTGTCCCATTGTGCTCTAACAACTGAGAGCTGCTCCTGCTGCACCTTTGATCAGCATTCTCCATTCTGAAGTATGTGGTAATGTGGGGCTCAGAGCTCTGACCAGGAGAGCTATCCCCACTATCTGGCTCCTAACTATGCCCACATGCTCTAGTCTGGGCAGAACCAGGGTGCTGGTCAGAAACACTATAGGAGAGGTGGGGATTCAGAAAGCAGTGCTTTCATACCATGGGACAACTTATTTAATTGTGGACTTCCCCCAGACAATTAGGAACATGTTCCCCTTCCACACAAAATTACACAGAAAAGAATAAAATTCATCAACCTCCTCCCAATATAGATATATTACTATGTATGTACCATTCTAAGCTGTTTTTTAACTAGTATGGCCATCTTCCAGATGAAAAATTCATGTGGGAAAAGCTGCTACTGGGTTCACTAGGGAGCTTCAAAGCAGGAGCAGGACTTCAGAGAGGCCACTCATGCTTCATCAAACGGCCCAACAAAAGGCTGAGGGGCATTTGTTAAAGTGCCCTTCTTCAATGAGAAGTACAGCTAAGCAGGGGCACAATGATACACATCAGAGGCAAACCTCAAGCTGACACCCGTAAGCAAAATGTAACGTCCTGAATTAGAAACTGGCCAGCACACATGTCATGGAATCCTAATAACAAGAACCCTGTGGGGTCTGTAAGGGCTGCCAGTTATCTGAACTTAGATTTTCTGCCTCAGTCTGGAAAATGAAGCCCCTCTAGCAGCACGGCATCCCTTGACAGCATAGCATGACATTCACAACACAGCCTCAGAGGAAAGAGTGCCCCCTACTGACTCGCAAGCACCCCTGCTTAGAGCACGGCTGGTTTTCTTTGGTCCCATGACTGTTTGGAGATGCCTAAATGGCATAATTGGAGTAGGCCCCCGACTGTGCTTTACAGTGAAAGCTCCTGCTTTCGGCCACAGCGGGTTTGCCTGTGGCATCAGAATCCTGAGCACTCGCAGTGGCAGAGAGAGGTGGCTTTGAAGTAAACTCTCAGGAAGCAAATGCCTTATGAATCTGAATCCTAAGGGCTGTGTCTACAGATATGATAATCCTGGTGGGGAAATCTTAACAAATTTGGAGGGAGATTGCAACTGTCTCATAGACTAATACATTCCAAGGAAAGGATTATTGTGATCATTTAGTCTGACCTGTGTAACATAGGCCATAGAATTTCTCCAAAATATTTCCAGTTTGAACTTCACCATATCTTTTAGAAAAACATCCACTATTGATTTAAAAACTGCCAGTGATGGATGAACCACAACACTTGGTAAATTGTTCATATGGTTAATTACTCTGTTAAAAATTTACACTTTATTTCCAGTGTGAATTTATCTTGCTTCAACTTTCGGATATTGGATTGTATTACTGTATACATTTGTCTGTTAGATGGAAGAGCCCATTATCAAATGTTTGTTCTTCATGTAGGTACTTACAAAATATGATCAAGTCATCCCTTAACCTTCTGTTTGTTAAGCTAAATAGATTGTGCTCCTTGCGTCTTTCATATAAGGCATGTTTTCTAGTCCCATAATATTTTTGTGGCTCTTCTCTGAACCTGCTTCATTGTATCAACATCCTTCCTGAATTGGGGACACCAGCACTGGACACAATATTCCAGTTGCAGTCACACTAGTGCCAAATACAGAGGTAGATTCCCCTGTTTATGTACCCACGGATAATATTAGTCCTTTTGGCCAGCACGTGGCATTGGGAGCTCATGTTCAGCTGATTATCCTCTATAAACCCCAAATCTTTTTCAGATTCACTGCTTCCAGCATAGAATCCCTCATCCAGTAAGTGTGGCCTGCATTCTTTGTTTTTACATCGTGTATGATTTAACATTTGGTACTATTAAAATGCATGTTATTTGCTTGTGTCCATTTTACCAAACAGATCAGATTATTCATTATCAGTGACCTTTCATCTTACTTACACACAACCCTAGTTTTTGTGTCATCTGCAGACTTTATCAGTGATGATTTTATATTTTTTTCAGCATACAGCCAAGAACCAATCCTTGCAGGATCCCACTAGAAACACACACCATTGATGGCTCAGTGCTGTCCGCTTGTACAACTACACTATATGTTTTCATATGTAAGGCATTCTTCATCCTGGCTTCTGGCTTTGATTAGCCACCGCCACCACGCGCCAGCCTGTACGGACATCCTGTCACCAGGTCAAATGCCTTACAGACGACTAAGAGTATTATATCAACATTATTACTTTTATGATTTTTATCAATCAAAATTCTAATCTTGTAAAAAAATGATACCTAGTTTGGGAAGATGTATTTTCCATAAATCCATGTTGACTGGCTTTACTTATATTACCATCCTTTAATTCTTTATTAATCTAGTCCCATTATTAGCCACTCCATTATTTTGTCGAGGACTGATGTCAGGCTGACAGACCTATAAATTACCCAGGTTGTCCCATTTACACTTTTAAAATACTGGCATAACGTTAGTTTTCTTTCATTCTTCTCAAACATCCCTAGTGTTCCAAGAGTTACTGAAAATTAACAGTATTGGTCCGAGGAGTGCTTCAGTCAGCTCTTTTAAAACTCAGGATCTGCTGATTTAAGTATGTCTAACTTTAATAGCCGCTACTGCTGAACATCCTCGTGAGTCACTGGTAGAGTGGAAAGTGCTTAATCATCACAGTAAACCCGGACATCCTCTTTTTCTCCCTAAAACGGAACAGAAATATTTACTGAACTCTTTTACCTCTTCCAACTATTCTCGCCAATGCCACCATTTCAGCGTTGTGAAAACAAGAAGTAACAAGAAATGCATGAGGGGGAGAGGGAGTCCTTCATCACAAGGGGAAGACACAGAAGGAGTGGCAGGGGAACAGGCGGGACAGTGAGCGGGCAGCACAGACTGGGGGGCGCAGGGGGAGCGAGCACCAGGCGGACCGTGGGGACAGGGAGGGCAGAGGGGCCTGGGGAGCGCTCAGATGGGGGGGGGGCGGTTGAGGAGCTCAGAGGGGCTCCAAGCGGGGCCGGCAGGCACAGCCGGCTCCGACACACGGGCGGGCAATGGCCGGGCTCGGCCCGGACGCGGAGCCGCTGTTGTGGGCGGGGCGCATGCGCGGCTCCTGGTACTTGTTGCTTTGACTTTGTTACTTTTGGGCTCCGGACGCTGCCCCCGCCGTGGGCAGGAGGAACTCGCCGGAGAGGCCGGAGGCAGCGGCCAGACGCCGCTGCAGGTAATGGGGCTGCGGCTGGGAAGCTCCTGGGGCTGCCACGTCCTGTGCTGGGAGCTGCCAGCTGGAGCCCAGTTCCAGGTAGGGGGCGGTCCCGTCCCGTCCCGGGGAGGGGCGGCTTCCGGCCTTGAGAGCCGCGGGAGGCGCCCCCCAAACTTACGGGCGGGAGACCCACTGAGCACCCTCCGGGCCCCTAACCACCCGCGGACCTGGCTGCGATGCGGTGTCCGTGCAGGCTGGCGCGTGGTGGCGGTGGCTGATCAAAGCCAGAAGAGTTTTTCTGCAGTTCCTGCTTGAGACCCCGGGCCAGCCGCTCCCCAGTCGCCCAGTACGTGTGCTGAGAGCCCACCATGCCTTGCTTGGACCCTCTTCCCGGCCGAGGGGGAGCCGGTGGGGGACGGTGGCCCTCTCTCCACTGTATTGTGCAGATCTGGAGCAAAGGGGCTAGTGGACAGAGTATGGGGTTAGGGCTAGGAATCCCTGAGCACTAATCTGGCTCTGCCTGGACCTGCTTTGTGATCTTGAGCAAGACCTTTCACCTATCTGTAGCCTCTTTTTTTCCTATCTGTAAAATGGGGAAAGTAATACTTCCCTACCTCCTGGGAGTGTTGTGTAGATTAACTGGTCAACATACAGCACTTCGGAGAAGCTGTTGTATGGCTCTTCAGTATTATCAGTGTACAATGTGTGTGTGCACACCATTTTAACAAGCTTTTTTTGTGAAATTCTGTGGCTCTCAAGTAGTGTATATACAATAAGCCATTTTTGTAGAAGTCAGTCTGCTGAGTATATTCCTGTTACCCATATGGGAAATAAGGCCCCTGGAAACCACAAATACTTCTAGCTGGGCTGATACCAAATTTACTGTTCTTCTTCTGCTGCTTCTGGGCATGGACTAGGGAGTTTGCTTTTTTCCATTGCTGCTGAATTCCACCAACAACCAGCTCCGGGTCATCTGCCAAGGCAGATAAAGGTAGCTGTATTAGTCACAGGATGTTAGAGACACTAGGTGAGTAAGGTAATATCTTTTATTGGGCCAACTTCTCTTGGTGAGAGAGACAAACTTTCAAGCCACACCAAGCTCTTCTTCAGGTCAGTGCTGTGTTTCTCACCAATAGAAGTTGGTCCAATATTACCTCACCCACTTTGTCTCTCTAGGGCAGGCAAAAGCATAAGGAAATATTAGCAATGTGTTTTTATTTTTTTTTGATACAGAGAAAAATGTATGCAAATATACATACTTTTGGTTGCTTATGCAGCCACTCCTCATGGCAGAAAACTTGGGCTCTCCTTGTAAAAACACAGCATATTGGACTTGACTGGCTCCCTACTGCCCTTTGCAGGAGATAGTCTCAGTGAGCTTGTCTTCATTGCAAAGTTGATTGGAGTTGCATTGGCCCCAGCTCAAGGCCCAGCTGCACAAAAACCTTTACCTTGAATATAGCGGTGCTTTTGACTCAAGTTGCCTGGCCTAGCAGAGGGCATAGGCTAGTGTTCAAGTTAGTGCAGTTTGTCAGCTGCTAACATGACCACTCTGTAGTGTGGAACCAGGCTAGCTCCCCTTGAGTGTTAGTAGTTCCCCAGTGCCTCCCCACAATACACCCTGTGCCCAGAAGGGACAGACAAGTTCTCCCACAATTCACTGGGGCTTAAGTGCTTAGGTCTGCTTGCAGCTTGGGGCAGAGCCAGTCCTGCCAGTCACCAGCTGCAAGGGAATGCCCCGCCCCCTGCAGTTCCCTCCAGTTTTCTGTCTCCACAGAGGTTGGCAGGAGGCCTCTCCAGCCCTCCCTGCTCCAGCTTTTCAGCGAAGCCTCCAGCCTTCTGTTTCTAACTGCTGGTAAGCCATTCGGATCTGGAACTGTCCATCAAATCTCCAGCCACGACCGGGGTTGTGTTTGCCTTTTGAGGAGATTGTCCACTCGGCTTCGCTTTCCCTGCTCAGATGTTGGAGTAGTTGGTGCCCCGACAGGCTTTGGGCAGAGAGCAAGGCCGAGAAAGCCAGAGGCAAAAATAAAGGCCTGTGTCTCCTGCTCCCTGCCCCTTAGAGAGTGTCTCCTTTGGAGCTCACCCAGCTCCATGGTCGGAGGGCAGTTTCCCCCTCACTGTGCAGATTGTGTGGGGTTGTCTCAGCCCCTGCTTCCTGGGGTAGGAAAGGAGAGGCTGATTTTGCTGAGCAAGGTGCAGGCACCATCTCAGTAGCCCATTCCTGACGGGATTGCCTTGCCTGGGCAAAAAGGAGGCAGGCAGGACTGGAGAACCTAGCAAAAGGTGCAAAAACCCTGCCCCTCTCCAGGGAAGTACTTCAGAGCCGCTGCTGCCGCCAGCCCTCTCTCTCTAGAACCCAGTGGACTCAGGGTCTGACAGATCAGCAGACCCAGCAGCGATTCCCAGTGAAAATATGGTGCAGCTGTACCCCAATGGAATCTCTGTGGGCGATGCCATTATATTTGCCATCTCCATTGGTCTTCCTGCTAGCTACTGTTTGTCCAAACAGGCAAGTTTTCCAGTGTGGTTGCCATCTGTGACGAGACCTAGTATCGTATTTTAATTTAGACAGGTAGTCTTCACAGTTGCCATAGCACTCATTCCCCAAATAAATTTTAAAAATGCCCTTATTTCCTTCCGTCTAGCAGCAAATCCCAATTTATAGAAGCATGGACAGTCTCATGGCAGAAAACTCACGTTTCCTGTGATGAGACCAGCTAGATGGCTACCTTACAATTTTTTAACATAATTTAAAATGTAAAATAATGTACAAATTAAAAACCTGAATAAATGCATTAAGCTATATAGCTGCTTAAATAAATGTGTATAGATATAATGTATCTTCCTGGTTAGTTAAAAAGTGGTATGTAATGTGGAGTAAAGGCTATATTTAGTTACAAAACAACATGGTTTAATGGTTACCAACCAATTAAAATCAGCCTCTCTTTAGAAAAATAACTAAACACTACAAATGCAAAACTGTTAAAACTTATGATTTAAGGTTTCTGGTTTGCTGATTTAAATCATGATTAAAATTAGTGATGTAAATCACTTTGATCACTTAAATCAATCCAGCCTGTTTCCTATGCCATGACAATGTTACACTTTGACTTGAATTTTTAAGGCTACTCAAGACAACATTTATGTATTTGATGATCTGTAACAGAGGTAATCACGTCTCTCTCTGTTGAAGATATCACTGCGCTGTGATGGACTGAGGGCCTACAAACTCCAATAGAGAATTACTAGAAATAGGGCCTAAAAGTCACTTGTTCTGAAATGCTGTATGTTTTACTGTCTGCATGACAGTATCTTGCAGACTGTCTGTAGCTCATGGGTCAGGCAGTAGTATTGATGTATAAAGTTGTAAGGGGGTACTGGGAGGCTCTGGGTATTGATAATGTGCTATAGAACCTTTCACCTTTTGGCCACCAGTATAAATTCAGACCAGTTTGTAATGACCTAAAAATCATTACAAGTTGAAGGTTATGAAAGGGACTATATGCAATGAATTTGGAAGTCCCCATCGAGGACCTCTAGTGGACACAGTTGCACATTTAAAAAGAATCATCCTGATGGGTAACATCCCAAAGAATGTTCCCTTTAGGCCAGGGGAAGCATATTAAGCCCACGTCCAGACTACCTCGCCGTATCGGCGGGTTAAAATCGATTGCTCGGGGATCGATATATCGCGTCTAATCTAGACGCGACATATCGATCCCCGAGCGCGCTTATATCGATTCCGGAACTCCATCAACCCCAACGGAGTTCCGGAATCGACACGGAGAGCCGCGGACATTGATCCCGCGCCGTCTGGACAGGTGAGTAATTCGATCTTAGATATTCGACTTCAGCTACGTTAGTCACGTAGCTGAAGTTGCGTATCTAAGATCGATTTTCCTCCCCTAGTCTGGACGAGCCCTGAGACAGGGCAGGAAGCTTGCATTGCCTCTGCTCCTGCTGTATTTGCTCTATAGAGAACACTGAAGTCTTCTCCAAGATTGTTAAGCCAGGATCTTTCACCAGCACTAAACAAAGAAAAGGAAGTGGGGGGGAAAAGAATAATTTCTGTTTGTTTCTTTCAGCATCCAGAGCAGTGTTTTTTGGTCAAATCTGGGAAATACTTTTGTGAGAAGTATATGCTTGCAATCAGGTGTACTGGATGTCACCATCCTCAACACAGTTTCAAAGACTTGCAGTCTTTGCTCCCAAGAAATTGAGCTCTCTAGGGGGTATTCTCCCTATTACTTTGTCATTTACAGACACCTTCCATATGATGATCTTTTATTCCAAGTAATTGAGAGCTACTGGGAATCAAGTTTAGAAGATTTGAAAAGAAACTTTAAAAACAGCAAACCCAGAAGTAAGTGAGCAGTTTCTTCCACTTGTAAAAACACCTTTGTATGATTGGAATAATTTTGCCATTTTCCAGATGTTGCTTAGTTAACTGAGCAGTTTAATAATTCTACAAAAGTAGAGAACTCGGAAACATGCACAGTTCTTTCTTGTTAGATATTGCATATCTAACGCTTTACCCTGTCAGCCAACAATCTCTGACTTCTTTAAAAACACTGATTAAACCTCACAACATGTCTCTTGTAGGTTTGTTTTGTGGAATTTATAGTCAGTTTTATTAAGTTCCGGCCTTTACATTTGATAAGTCTAAAATTCACAATTTCATATGTCCACGAGCGCTCAACAAGAGACAAAGTCCTTCAAACCATTATAGATCATTGGAATTGCTAACTTCTTATGTCACTCCAGGAACCAGGAATCAAAGCTCAAATACTTAGTAGTTTTAATATTCTAGATGGGAGAATAGCAGAATTTACACATTGGTCTCATGCAACCTTCCTTAGATTGTACTTGTATTTTATGCATTTGAGCTTTGATGCCTGGTCTCTAAGAGGCCTATGTTTTGTTAGATGTTTAGAGTACATGGATAGAAATCCTGCACCAGAGAATATTTTGGTAACAGATGCTGCTCAATGGAGTTATTGCAAAATCTTTTCTCAGTGGTCGTTGGGGATGGTAGTAAAATATTCATTCTGTATGAGCCGCAAAGACTTCTGTGGCAGCTTATAGACTAACAAACGTATTGGAGCATGAGCTTTCGTGGGTGAATACCCACTTTGTTGGATGCATGTAGTGGAAATTTCCAGAGGCAGGTATAAATATGCAAGCAAGAATCAGGCTAGAGATAACGAGGTTAGTTCAATCAGGGAGGATGAGGCCCTCTTCTAGCAGTTGAGGTATGAACACCAAGGGAGGAGAAACTGCTTTTGTAGTTGGCTAGCCATTCACAGTCTTTGTTTAATCCTGAGCTGATGGTGTCAAATTTGCAGACGAACTGAAGCTCAGCAGTTTTTCTTTGCCGCTTTTACAGCTCCAGACTAAGCTACCTCTCTGATATTTGACATTCTGTATGAGGACACTTTTGAATCTTTCTGCACTGGGATGTTCCTGATTTGGGCGCTTGTTCTGTTTGCACATTTCGCAAATATGGGTCTCCTGACCCATTAGGCAAGCTGTTAATGTGACTGCTCACTTCTTTTTTCAGGGGAGACACGAGATGATTCCTTTCCTGTTTCTGGATGTTGGACATTCCCGTCTGGTCTATTTCAGGAATAGAAATAGCTCTCACCAGGCAGATAAGACTTACTGCTACAGCACTGCACAGGGCAGTACTGTGCTCCAAGGAGTAACTTTTGGTGGAATCCCTACTGTCCTGCTGCTTGATGTTACTTGCTTTTTGGTAAGCTTTCTTTTTAACTCTTGCAGCTGTAATACTTCTGGCCTGTCCAGAAACTCAGTGTTGTGTAGAAAGCAACAGAGAGTCCTGTGGCACCGTTAAGACTAACAGATGTATCGGAGCATAAGCTTTCGTGGGTGAATACCCATTTAGTCAGACGCATGTAATGGAAATGTCCAGAGGCAGGTATAAATATGCAGGCAAGAATCAGTCTTGTGTTGCGTAGAATACTCTCACTGTCTGATGGGGATTTAGGAAAGAGGGATTTGTTTCCCAGAATCTTTAGAACAGAAATATTTTAGGAGGGTGCTAGAGAGACAGAACTGCAAGCTGGCTTCATAAGTTTCATTTGTCCTGCTTTTTGCTCTTCTGAACCACCTTTCATCCGGGAACTCCAAAGCACTTCACAAGTATTAATGAATTAAGCTTCACCATATCCATGTGATGGGATTCTGATGGATAGGCACAGAGGAGCTAAGGGACTTGCCACTGTTTATGTACTGAGTCAATGGTAGTATCAGGAATAACATCGTAGGCTACTGGTTCTGTGCCTTAGCCACAAGAACATCATTCCTCCCTGTTTGTCATTCTTATGGGATGTGAGGGGCAGCTGGCATTTGAAAATTTCTCAAGAAATGAAAGCTAATGCTGAATACTGTTACTGTATTGAGGAAAAACTTCCTAATGGTGAGAAATACTAGATGGTGAAATAGTCTCCTAAAGGAAGCAGAAGGTGGAAATTCTATCATTTTAGACCCTTCAAATTAGAATGTACAAAGCAGTGGAGAAAAAAATGTATAGAACGATCTGGACTGGAAGAAGGAGGAACAAGATGACAAGGCATGGTGCTAGAATTTCAAAGAGAGGCCTAAAATACAGTTGGGAAGACATTTCCTTGAACATCTTCATGTGATTTAATTTAAATCATAGTTTATTTACTGATTGCTAGTTCTTTTATTTACTTCTTATTTTATAGCTTTTAAATTGCTAAAGTGGATATTTTGTCCCTGTTTAACTAGTTTCCTAATTGTTAGCAGAATTTCAGATTTTATCTAAAGTTTTTTTTTTTTCTGTTAAGAAATATACTTAAAATGCTCATCTGTGCTGAAAAAGTGACACCCAGGGCCTCATTGGCATCCTTACTATGAGAACAGCACACAATTGAAACGCACAGTTGATTGCAATGCCCTGTAGGCCAGTGGTCACCAGCCAGTTGACCACGATCGACTAGGAGATCCTCTAGGATCAACCAGTCGACCATGATCTCTGGTGGTGCAGTGTGGCTCCCGCTAAGGCAGGCTCTCTACCTACTTTGGCCTGACGCCACTCCTGGAAGTCGCCAGCGTGGCCGTGGAGCCGGGGTCTCCCTCGGCATGCTGCTCCTGCCTGCAAGCACTGCCCCTGTCGCTCCCTTTGGCTGGGAACGGGGAGCTGTGGCCAATGGGAGCGGCAGGGGTGGCGCTTGCAGAGGGGCAGTGTGCAGAGCCACGTGTTGTCCCCTCGCCCCCCTCCATAGGGGTGTGTTGCTCCCTCTGGGAGTGGCGTGGGGCTGGAGGCAGACAGGGAGCCTGCTTTAGCCTTGCTGCGCCACCAACTGGGAGCCACCCAAGGTACGTGCTGCCTGGCAGGAGGCCGCACTTCAACCCCCAGCACCCTCCTGGAGCCAGCACCCCAACCCCTCCCCTGCACCCCAACCCCCTGCCCCAGCCCTGAGCCCCCTCCTGGATCCAGCACCCTATACCCCCTCCTACACCCCAACACTTTGCTGCAGCCCGGAGCCCTCTCTTGCACACAAACTCCCTCCCAGAGCTTGCACCCCTCGCCCCTTCTGCACCCCAACCCTCTGCTCCAGGCTCAGCCCAGAACCCACTCTCGCACTGCAAACTCCTTGGCGCCAGCCCAGAGCCTGCACCCCCTCCCGAATCCTAACCCCCTACCCCAGCCCGCTGAAAGTCAGTGAGGGTGGGGGAGTGTAAGCAATGGGGAGGGGGAATGATGGAGTGAGTGGGGAGGGACTTTGGGGAAGGGATGGGGTCTCGGGGAAGGGGTGGGTTGCCCTTAAATTCAAAAAGTGATCTTGGATGTAAAAAGGTTGGAGACCACTGATGTAGGCTATTTGCTAACCAGCACCATCTTCCAATCTATTGAGCTTCCTCTATTCAAGAAAGCTTAAATACTTGGGGCTGCGCTTCTCCATTAGAGTTTGCAATGTGAAGTCAATGGGACTTGTGCTCGTAAGTCACTGAGGTGCTTTTGAAAATGTCGCCTATAGGTGCCAAAGTACTTTTGAAAATTTTAATGTATTTTTCACAATAACATTTTGAATATATTAGAAGTCTAAATAACTTTTTATTGTTAACACTGAAGGAGTTTTGAAGTGCCTGATGTTATGCCACTAAAAAGTTTTAATAAAAATAAAAAAATGTTAGCCCCTTATGCCATAAACACTTATGTACATGCTTAACCTTAAGCACACGAGTAATTCCACTGGAAATCAGTGAGACTAATTCGTATGAGTAAAATTATGTTCCTACTTAAATATTTGCAAAATCTGGGCCTTATCTTTCAATATTTTGTTTTTTGTTTATAGCAGTTTTGTAGAACTCAAATATGATAGCCTACCAGCAGTAACATTTTAAAAACAAACCAACCAGTGTTACAATTCAATTTATTATGCATTTTAATCTAAAATTGCAATGGCGAAAATTTCCAAATTTAGTCTTAAAACTTCACCCTGATTTAAATAAGTGGATTAAAAATAATAGTGATTTATATCACTCCACACTGGCTTTAACTCCTTTCATTTGTCAATTGTAGTGGCATGTCTAATATTTATAAATATTTCCCAGATGATGACTGTTGGAAGTAGAGGAGGATGGGCTGAGGCAGAAACTTGTGGGTACAAGTTCCACACTGTAGCATCCCTGTCCCCTGACCAAAAGCTGCTACCTACTTTGTCCTCACCATATTTCTGTTGGGCTAATCTGGTCACGGATGATGGGAGTAAGTGACTACAGTTCTTAATGCTTGACCTGCATCACTTTGTGGCAGGCTGCACTTCCCCCCTCCTAAGCTAAGATTATTGCCGCTTGAAAAGACACAACAGTAGCCTGTCCCCACCCAAGAAGGAGAGCTCCAGATCCCCTTTGGAAAGTGGCAGAGTAGATTAAAACATCAATGAAGAGCTCTTTAGGACTGACATAAAACACGTTGTCCTTTCACCTCCTCCAAAGCAGGAGCATAACTTTTGCTTACTGCATGCTGAGTTTCATTTAAGAGCCTCTGATAAGAAATAAGCAGCATTATAAGGGATTGTTTGGGAACAAGTTTTTCAGTGAAAGTTAATAGGAAGTGTGTTGAACACAGAGGATCAAATCCATCCCTGATGAAAGTCCAGTGAAGGCTAAGGATATATACCAGGGATGAATTTGGCTACAATATCTTAAATAAACATAGTTTTAAGCCACCAGGAAAAGACATTTAAAACCAGTAAACAGACTTGGTAATTGAGGTCCCTAGTAGTAAAGTGAGAATCAAGGAATCATCCAATTACTGAGTTTAGGAAACTGTACTGAAGAGTAGTCCAAACTGTGCTCATCTGAAGGTCGTACTGGCAATTCTCTAGGAAACCAGAGGACACCCCAACTTGTTTAAAATAAAATAAAATAAAACACAGTGGAACAGCTAGTGGCCATCTTTATTTTCAGTATGGAGGCACAGTCCAATGTGCAATGCTGTGCCTGCAGGGCCGGTGCAACCTATTAGGCGACCTAGGCGGTTGCCTAGGGCACTAGGATTTAGGGGGCAGCATTTTCTTCGGCAGCGACCATGGCGGCTGGATCTTTGGCCGCCCCGGTCGCCGCCGACATTTAGGTGGAGGGAGCTGGGGCAGGGGGGTGCGGGGAGGGCTGCCTGCGGCAAGTAAGGGGTGGGGGCGGCACGCAGGGGAACTCCTCCCCCCCCGCCCCACGTCACCCCTGCTCCCCCTCCTCTCCAAGCACGTCGTTGCTGCTTCACTTCTCCCGCCTCCCAGGCTTGCAGTGCCAATCAGCTTAGGCACTGCAAATCTGGGAGATGGGAGAAGTGAAGCAGCGACGGCGTGCTCGGGGAGGAGATGGAGCAGGGGTGAGCTGGGGCGGGGAGCTGCTGCATGACTCCCCAGGCCGGGGGGGGAGCTGCCAAGGGGGGGCGCCTCAGGGCGGAGGGGAGCTGCCGCGGGGGAGGTGCCTCGGGGTGGGGGTGGGGAGCTGCCACAGGGCTCGGGGAGGGGGTGGAGCAGAGGTGAGCTGGGGTGTGGAGCTGCTGCAGGGAGGGCGCCTCAGGGCGGGGGGGAGGGGCAGGGAGCTGCTGCAGGGCTTGGGGATGGGAGGGTGTAAGGTGGAAGTTTCGCCTAGGGCGCAAAACGTCCTTGCACCGACCCTGTGTGCCTGGGTGCCAGTTTGGATCTGAAGTACTTAATCCTGGACTTGTAATCCTTATTAAAGAGGAAGGTGACTGTGAGCCACCCTGTAGAATTCTGTGCTGGCCATTGTTTGGGTACAGTTGACTGACACTTGACTTTTAAAACATTGAGCCTTTGCTTTTGGGGCTGCTTTCCATAGAGGACAGGGAGGTATCTTCTCTCTCCATGAACAACGTTGCACGGAGAGCCAGGCACATTGTGGAGCATTTTTGCCTTTTTCCAGCTATCACTTATTTGCCTCTTGATGCCAGACTTGAAGGTCCAGTGACCTGAACTCATCTGACAATTCCTGTGTTCCTCTGTTTGTTTGTGACAAAGAGATGTTTGCAGACCTCTTTTAATAAGGACTCCATCTCTTATCTGATTGCTTCTCAGAGTTGTTTTTTTAAAAGGTCTCTGTAAATCTATGAAATATGGCTTGTTTCTAACTTGCATGGTCCTAATTGTTTGTCTTGCTACAAAAGAGTTAATTTAAGGGCAGGATTTAAAAAAGGCCTTGGTGATGGCTTTTATAGCCATAATAATGATTGTTATTATCTACACTGAGGGAGATGTAAGCAGATTTCAAACTTTACCTGCACAAGGGCTTGCTCCCACCACAACTATCTGCATCAATGTAAAACTTGCCATTATGAAGCATTCGTCGTACATTTGGGCACTGTTAAATAATAGTAATGGTTCATTATGAAAGTTTTAGCTTCTTCTGAAATATTTAGTTGTAACATACTGATTAATGTGTGTATATGCTGCTGCTTCCCATTGGATTGTGTCAGAGCTGTTCCTGGTCTGTCATAAGCATTAATACAAGTCTAGTTGAGAAATTTTTCTTTAGCTAAAACTTCAGGCCTGTGTTATGAGAGCAGGAGGACTGGCGTTCTAGGCCTGCTGACTCTGTAGTCCCAAACAAACTGGTTTGTGGCATTGTGGCCACTGGATCTCTTACACAGTACGGGTTAGTCCCAGAGATGGGACAGGTTAGTCCCAGCTTTGATGGACCACGGTCTTAATCCGATACAATAAAGTCTATGTTTCTAAGAAAAGTATTTTCAGTTTCAAAATTGAAATCAATTATTTTTATTTTTATTTTCTAGATTTTAATATTAGCATTTTCCATTATAAGGAAGCGATTCTGGGACTATGGTCGCCTTGCCTTGATGTCAGAAACTGAAAGGTAAAATGATGCACAGCCAAGTCCCTTTGTTGAAACCAGTTGGTGGGTATAGAATTAAGTAAGATAAATGGGATTTTAGGTAACTGAACTTTGCGTAAATAAGGTGTTATTGTAATCATGTATTTTTCTTTACTTACTTTCCTGTTTAAAATTCTCTCCTGACTTCACTGTGTGAAACACACCTCTCCTTCCAGCAGTCTCTCACTGTAGGACACTGTCAGTAAATAAAGCTGTGTGTTTACAGTTGTCATTAAGACTTTCTCAGTTCTCATGGGTGAAGGAAGTGTCAGGAAGAAGAAAAAACAATAGTCTGCTCAAGTCTGTTAACATATCATCTGCACACTTACTAGTGCTTCTACAGAAATACAGTGTAAGAATGTGAGCTACTATATTTAGCTGGATTCAAACCCAAGATCTTCCCATGCTGATATAGAGGATGCAGCTCTCCACAGAGCTTGTCATGGCTCAATCTACTGTTTACAGTCAAAGGACCTGATTCTGCTTTTGTTGAAGTCAATGAGAGTTTTGGCATTGATTTTAATGGAAGCTAGGTTGAGCCTGTGATTTTAAATTTCTTGATGTCGTCTTAGGACACTTAGAAGCTAGTGATCTAACTATTCTTGGGAAGTGGGGTTAAACTTGAGCACTGTTGCATTTGTCCTTGAAAGCAGGGGTAGCATAATGTAACATACCCCTAAATGAATCTGAAGGAAGGGCATGTGCATTTTATGTGTTTGTTAGTTATGAAATAATTTTTGTTTTTCAAGAACAAACTGAAAACAGTAACTTCCCATTTTATCGAAGACACCAGACTCTCTAATGGCTCTTTGCAATGCTACAGGACAGAAGTGAACTGGGTGATAGAGCCCTGGGAAGAGGTGAATCAGAGGAATTATTGCAATGCTGTAGGCGGAGTCTGAGCTAAGAGGCAGAAACTGTTGTGGGGTAAAGGAGAGGAGATGGGGAGAAAAGATTAGCTTTTGTAACATTGCAGTACAGATCTGAGCTGAGGAGCAGAGCAACTGAGGAACTCTGGTAAAGCTGTAACCTGAGTCTGTGCAGGGATGAAGCCTGCAGAATTGGTCCTACCAGGTTCCAGACTACCTGTTTTTTAAATTGTATTAACATTAGTGTCCCATGAAGTATTCTATCCTTTTGTTGTTGTTGTTCGGTTACATGCTCTTTTATTTACGCTGAATAAAGGAACAAGCTTTTGTAATTAAGTATAATTCTGTATACTACAATATTGGAAGAAAATACAAACTTTGTATTCAAGTTGCCTCACATCGTGACTTGAGAATTGTAAAAGCTGGTTTAAGAGCTAATGAGTAACTGCAACATTTCCATAGTCACTTAAATGTCTTTTTGTGTTTTAGTGAATCAAGAAACCGCCCATTGTCTTTTTCATCGTCGATACATGATCCTGAATATGACAGTGTCAGTATTTGAATTAGACACATGAAGCATTTTGGTGTGTGTATGTATGTAAAAATATGCAGGTACAATGGAATCTGCCATAATTCAGTCTTGCACCTAGCATAGATAACCCAACTCTGCTCAGAGGCAATCTCTACAACTCCAACTTAGGATGCAGTAACACATTATGAAAGGTGTGCTTATACTAGAACCTTTGATGGCTTTATGTCATCTTATGTCCAGCCCTCAATAAACACTGTTATAAACCAACATCCTTTTGTCACTTAAATATTTTTTTTATTTTTGAGAGAGAGATATTATTAATATTTTGAAGAAATAAAATGCTAATTTACACTTACACAGTATTTTTTATGTTCAAAGCAGTTGGCAAATATTGCTTACTGATCATCTCAACATACCTGGTGGTGTTATCCTCGTTTTACAGAACGGGAAATTGGGGCACATATGGGAAAATCATGTAATAAGGCCATATATAGGAGAAGCTGGACAGAGAAGGAGAACAACTCTTAGGCCAAATTTTCAGTTGGCCTCATCCACAGCTGTTGATTTTGAGGGACTCTTTAAACGGCTATGATTCAAAGTGCCTTAGTCATCCTATGTTTGGCTACAGAATCAAACTATGGAAGTGCTGTCCAAGCAATGCTGCTGTTGTTTGAAAGATCCATCTGCTTAATTTAAAAAAAAATAAAAAATCCGTGAAACTAAATCACTGTCTGAGCATCTTGCTGTTACCTGAAGATTGCTCTTAATATGTATTATTTTAAATCTTTCTTCAGCTCTGGAGGAACTTTATCATTTAAATTGTTAAATAAAGACATATTTATCTAGCTTGGGAGTATTCTATTATGGAAAAGGCCTAGGGAACTTAATAAAATTAACTTTTTTTCTGGAGCTTTTTGAACCCTGATATAGAATTTAATAGAGAATTATATCTCTGCTATAAAATTCTAAAGGATGGTTCAAAATTATAAAAGATGTAATTTTCTATTACCTTCTTCATAGATGGTTAAAATTGAAGTCATCAAAAGACTGGCTTTATCCCTATTAAATTATATAGGACTCTTCCATGTGGATTTTATTTAAAATTGTGAAGGACCTTTTGAAAGGTCTTTAAATATCTTTTTTTTTTTTTTCTTGGTTCTGAAACTATTAGTTAAATCCAGTTCTACTTATGGGGCTTGATCCTGAATTGAAGTTAATGGGAACAGGATTGGAACTAAAACCTATATATATCATGTCTAAGAGTTTGCACTTGTTTAATTACTCAAATATTCATCCCTTGGACTTTCTAATGTTTTGCTAATTGTAAATTGATTATTAGGATGAGTTTAAAACATATGTTCTCTGTGTTTATAGACTATAAATCAAATATGATGCCCTGAAATTATCAAGACCAATTTAGCAGCTCTTTTTTTAACCTAGTAAGAGATTAGTTTATATTAAACACTCTTATTAATTGTAAAGAGTACAGACACTATTGTCTCTTGGAAGCAATCAACATTTAGAAGCTAACCTACTTCCTCTTTTTTTTCTAGGGGTTTTGTTCCTGGATGACATCTGCCTTTCGAATGCAGTAAGTACATGAAACAGAAACAGTGAGCCATGGTTTACTTTTTCTGATGTGTATATATTTTTACAATAGGGAGGCAGTTTCAAAGATGGAAAGTGATAGACTGTATCGAGGCATAATTTGTAGGGTTAGAACTGACAGTATATGAGCCCAAACTGGCTCCCTTTGAAGTCTGGGAGCATGAGGTGGGTCTAGGATTGTAAGCTCCCATTCTTCAAAGAGAGCCATGTAAGTAGACCCCCAGGAAAGCCAGTGGGGCTCTAAGCAGGCACAGAGGTCTGCCCACAGGGTTCTCCTTGCAGAATTGGTGCTTCAGTAAAGAGGGAATGAGTCTGTCCCCAGAACAGTTTCTCAGTAGTTGAATATTTCAGATTTGATATTGATTCTTAGTACCTATCTGCCTAGGAAATCATTATTTTTTTTGTCCTATTTGAGTAAACAGATCTTTTTAAAGGAAATTGTTGAGGGTAGGTAATAGGGAATTCTCTGGGACTCCCTTTTCCATGCTGTCCTTCATTTTTCCCATTTATTCTCCCCCTCCCAAGAACTGATGGACTGATTTTTGTCCTGACAATAGATGTGGTTTCTTGCAAAGCCCTTCAGTGCCTTTCCTTAATTGGTTGGAAATGGATCTAAGATTAACATGTAGTCACCTTCCTCCTCAGTCTTCCCTGGGGCGGAGCGTACTTCTGCTATAGGAGCCCCATCCTGCATTTTAAGGTCTAAGTTTAATTCAGTCTTGCAAAACTGCCATGGAAAAGCAACACAGGTGCAAAATATATTTACTCCTCTTTTTCCAGGCTGGTAATGAGAATTTTACTTGTCAAAAATATTGCCAGCCCAAAGGAATAGAATTTTGCTGACCTGGTTTAATTCTTTATGTATTTCATACCCCAGATGGGTCAGTAGAAGGCAGACAAAATAAAGCCCCTTCTTCCCCTTTGGTGGCACAAAGCATTTTTCTAGTACTCTGTGTCTTTTGCTGTGTATTCAGTTGATGAAGATGTACATGTGAATGTTGCTGTAAGTGCCTATTTGGATTTCAGAATAACCTCTCATTAGTGATGGTCCCATGATATGAGACAGACAAGGTAGGTGAGGTAATACCTTCCACCAATAAAAGCTGGTCCAATACAAGATATGTGCTGTAAGATATTACCTCACCTACCTTGTTTCTCACATTTATTTTAATAAACCATCCCACGTAGGTCTTTCATTTCTCAGAGTTAAGTAGAAGGTAGACGTTAGAGGGCTTATTTAGAAGTCAGTATTTATAAGCACAGTCCAACTGGTAAAGCATCCAGACTGACCTGCTGCCTTTTTGTCTATGGTGCAGCGATGAAGAGATTCGTGACAAATGTGGTGATGATGCCATGCACTACCTCGCCTTTCAGCGCCACATCATTTGCCTGCTGGTTGCTGTCAGCATTTTGTCTGTTTGTGTCATATTGCCAGTCAATCTTTCAGGTGACTTACTTGGTAAGAAAATCTTTTCATCTCCCTGAAGACAGGGGTGTACTCTGTGTTACTGTCAGAGCTCTCAGGATACCTCCTATTGTGATAAACCTGATAAACTTAGTCCCCCAGTCTGTAGTGTAATACTGTGCAGCTAGATACATCTGACAAAGCCACTGTCAGAAATAGGATGACAGACTACATGGTTTATTTCCCTGTTCTGGTGTAGCAATTCTATGTTTGTATGCCCCGATAAACATATTGTAATATGCTGGCTGGGGTGTGTGTGTGTCTGCACGTGCACACACGCACTGCTGCCCTCCATGGGGTGGAATTGGAACTGCTCAACTGTGTCATAGGCCCTCTACTGCTGACAGAGATTCTCTTTTAGCTCAAGTGGCAGGGGGCCTGTTCTTTCTGGAATAGGAGGATCAAGTTCTGGTCATGCTGCTGCATTAAGTTCTGAGTAGCCATAACGTGTAGCATACTAGGTAGACAAAAATTTGTCACTTTTGTATGTTCGTGGTGCTTTTTGCTCTGGTGGTTTAGAGTAGCCAACCTTGTGTTGTGATTAAGTATTTTATCCAATCTGTGGTGGAAGGTCATGAGTTAGGCTACGTTTTAGTCATGGGTATTTTTAGTAAATCATGGACAGGTCACAGGCAGTAAACAAAAATTCACGGCCTATGACTTGTCCCTGACTTTTAATATATACCCCTTACTAAAACTTGGAGGCGGGGAGCAGCTCGGGGAGGGGTGGTGGCCCTGAGGGCGCTGCAGGTGCTCGAGGGGGGCACGAAGACGTGGCCCGGAGGGGGAGGGTGCCGTGGATGCTGGCTGATGGGGCTGAGGCAGGATCCATACCCAGCTCCTGGAAAGTGGTGACCCTAGCTCCACATGCTGTTTCCGCTCTGCCCCAAGCCCCAGTTTTGCGGCTCCTGTTGATTGAAACCGCGGCCAATGGGAGCTGTGGGGGCAGTGCCTGCAGGTGGAGGCAACACGTGGAGCTTGGGGCGAGGGGAGTTCCTGTTGTCCTTCTGGGGAGCTTCCCTAAAGTAAGCATGTCATAAACAGATAGCTAAGGGTTAATGTCTCTTTCACCTGTAAAGGGTTAACAAACAGTGACCTGCAACACCTGACCAGAGGACCAATCAGGAGACAAAATACTTCCAAATCTCGGTGGAGGGAAGCCTTTGTTTGTGTTTGTTGGGTTTTGCTTTGTTCTCTCTGGGCTCTGAGAGTGACCACACGTACCTACAGGCTCTCTAATCTTCTCTTCCAATTTTGCAAGTATAAAGGTAGAAAGGCAGTTTAGTCTTTTTATTTGTTTTCCTTTATTTGCAAATGTGTATTTGGCTGGAAGTATTTTAAATTGTATTTCTATTGGAGGAGGCTGTTTCTCCAATTTCTTAAGCTGACAGACCCTGTGACTTTTTACCATCTAAATTGCAGAGATAGACCTTTTACTTTTTTCTTTTCTGCCACTTCCATCCATTTGGCTCCAATCTCCCCCACCTCCATTACCGTTTTGGGTTTCCCATCTAGGATGTACCTTTCTATTTCCTCAGGAACACCATCTAAGAACTGCTCCATTTGTATCAGGAGGTGCAGCTCGCCCATATTGTTAACCTGGGTTCCTGATATCCAGGCCTCATAATTCTTTGCAATGTGGTAGGCGCGTTGGGGGAATGACACATCTGGTTTCCATTTTAGGGCTCTGAACCGCCGATGGGCATGCTCAGGTGTTTATTCCCATTCTGTATCTGGCCTTGGTTTGAAAAAGTTTATAATCATTCATGTTCTCCTTAGGCATTTCAGCCGCCACCTCTGCTAAGGGTCCACTGAGCAGTGGCCTCAGCTCTATCATGTACTGGTTTTCAGAGATGTTGTATCCATGGCAGGTCCTTTCAAAATTTTCTAAGAAGGCTTCAGTGTCATCACCTGCCTTGTAGGTGGGAAATTTTTTGGGATGTGGAACAACAACTGGTGAAGTGTTGTTAGGATTGGCTGTGTTCTGTTGCTTAGCCTGTTCTAATTCCATGGCCTGCTGGTGGGCTTCCCTCTGGAGCTCTATTTTTTTTCTGTGGTCCGCGTCTTTGGCTTCTTGTTCTCTTTAGTAGGCTTCCTCTTAGATTTTTTTCTTCTCTTTCTCTCAGCTCCACCTCTTTTTCTCTTATTTCTATTTCTTTTTGTTTTCTTTCCATGTCTCGCTTGTGGTCGGCGTCTCTGAGGTGTTCCTCTGCAACCAGTCTTGCCAGTTCCTGTTTCAAGTCCTTGGTAGTCATGGTTCCTGCTTTCTTGTGTTGGAGTGCCCTCTGGTGTTTACTGCCTGAACTGCTGTTCCTCTGCTGCCTGATTGGGATTGCCTAGCAACAGTGCCTTTTTTAACTTCTTCTACCTAATCTTTCACGTTTAAGTTAAAACAAAAGAAAACCTTTGATATGCAGTTGTGTTCTGCTGGTGTAGCTGACTCACAGCTGGAATCCTATTGTTTAACAAAAGACCCTTGTTAAACCTTAATGTGTGTGCCCTGAGGCAATCTCTGCACAACCAGAAGGGAGCAAGGAAAAAAAAAATTCTCTGGCTGTAGTTTTAAAACCCCCTTCTCTCTACTTACAAGCAGCTAGCAGAGAAAAAGAAAAATAATATTCCTACTGGCTTTTGCTTTCCATCTTTCCCACACAGTGCCACCATGTCATAGTATCTTTCCCCAATCTGAACCTTAGCGTCTAGAAGTTGGGGTACTAGCATGAATTCCTCTAAGCTTAATTATCAGCTTAGATCTGATAAGCTGCCACCAATCAGGAATTCGAGTGCCTGATACACTCTGGTCCCCCCAAAACTTTCCCTGGGGACCCCCAAGACCGAGACCCCCTAGATCTTAACACAAGGAAAGTAAACCCCTTTCCTCACCGTTGCCTTTGTCAGCCTTCCCCTCCCTGGGTTACCCTGGAAGATTACGGTGATTCAAACCCCTTGAATCACAACACAGAGAAATTAGGTCTCCTGGAGAGAGAGACAGATTCACGCTCCGTGAATCTAAAACAAAGGGATTCCACCCTTCCCCTCCCTTCTCCTTCTCTGTTAAGTACAGACTCAATTCCCTTGAGCCTCAACAAGGGGAAAAAAATCAGACAGGTCTTAAAAGCAAAACTTTTAATAAAAAGAAAGAAAAAAGTAAAAGGGCTATCTCTGCAATTTAGTTGGTAAAAAGTCACAGGGTCTATCAGCTCAAGAAATTGGCGAAACAGCCTCCTCCAATAGAAATACAATTTAAAATACTTCCAGCCAAATACACATTTGCAAATAAAGGAAAATAAATAAAAAGACTATACCGCCTTTCTACCTTTATACTTACAAAATTGGAATAGAAGATTAGAGAGCCTGTAGGTACGTGTGGTCACTCTCAGAGCCCAAAGAGAACAAAGCAAAACCCAACAAACACAAACAAAGGCTTCCCTCCACCGAGATTTGGAAGTATTTTGTCTCCTGATTGGTCCTCTGGTCAAGTGTTGCAGGTCACTGTTTGTTAACCCTTTACAGGTGAAAGAGACATTAACCCTTACTATCTGTTTATGACAAAGCACCACTCCGCACCTCAATTCCCAGCCCAGAGCCCCCCGTCTCCCAAACTCCTGCTGCTGGAGGGCTGTGGGGCCCGAGACTGCCTTGGCGGTAGTCAGTGTGACTGGCCTAGGAGCTGCCCAAGCTGCTCAGGTGGCTCCTGGACCAGCCACACCAGGCTGCTGCAGAAGTCATGGAACGTCATGGAATCCATGATTTCTGTGACAACACGGAGCCTTAATTATGGGGTTGTATTTTTGTTTTTCCAGAATTACTGTTACTCTTTTTTCTCTTTTCCCTGACAAACCAGTGTTTCTTTGGATTGTCTGTTTCCTTGTTATCATGATTAGCGATGCTGTCAGTACAGTTATGGAAATAATAGTTCTCTAATTTGAATAAATATTTGAGATAAAACATCATTAAAGATGGGAAATTGAACTAGTCCCCTAACAGATTTTTTTTTTTTTTTTTTTTGCAAACCTGTAGATATCCAGCGTCCAAATGTTAAAAAATCAGCTGCTGTTTCCCTTTGCAGTCTGAATGCAATATCTTCTTGTTTTACTCAATTTTAAAATAAAACCATGGTTAGGCCAGCATTTAAGTATCTGTCTTATTTTGAATGTTTATTAACATTAAATTTGATGAACTTTAACAGTAAACATAAATTTATTTAAGTGTGTTTTATAATTTATTTACTTACACTTTTCATATGAATGGTGCACCAGATAAATAT
The DNA here is from genome assembly GCF_007399415.2 of Gopherus evgoodei. NCBI lineage: Eukaryota > Metazoa > Chordata > Testudines > Testudinidae > Gopherus > Gopherus evgoodei. The sequence continues at coordinate 170,887,921 of NC_044324.1, forward strand.
ACCATGTACTTTGTCCTTTTTTTAGATAAAGATCCTTATAGTTTTGGGAGAACAACTATAGCAAATTTACAAACTGGGTAAGTAAATGTTGGAAAGTATTAGATAATATTTTATATTTGTTGGAAATATTATGCCTTTCTGAGTCTTACCTTAGTCTTAAAAACATAAAATTTTACCACATGCTTGGTGATGGTATTATTATTTATTGCTATTTTTTGGGTGTGTAAACTGAAACAAGTTATGCGACTCACTTGAGGCTATAGCAAGACAGTTATGGTGCGGGGAAGAGAAATCTGGAGTCCTGGTTTCTACAGTCTGCTTTTACTAAACCACATGCTTCTCTTGAATAATAGATGTTGATGTAGCAATGTTGCTGGCAGAAATTTCCACGCTAGAAGAAACTATACTTGTCAGTATTGTTTTGATCTCACAGCTTTAATACAATGTATGGTTTAATTGATTAAAATTCTTTCTTACACCAGACCTATGTGCCTGTCTCTCTTGAGAAGACTATTAAAATCAGTCATGCATTTGAAGAACTGCCATAAAAATAGTTGGATCACTGAATATAAACATAATTCCTTTATGTATTGTTCTCATCTTAAAAAAAAAATCCCATTCCTAAAAAGCCTAGCTAGGGTAATTGACAACTTGTTATATTTGTTTAGTAACATAATACTTAATAAATGGGTATTTTAAAAGGTTTAAAGTATAAAAATCTGTCTGTCTTATCCTTTTTTCAAACAGAAGCTTTGAAACCATATTTTAATTACTGATCCTATTACAAATAAGCAGATTGTTGACAATACACATTTTGTTATGTAAGTTTTGAAAGAGAGGCTGACAAACACAGAAGGTAATGGAGTTCAGTAGAGTTAAGGTTGCATAGGCTGTCACATTAGATATGTATATTTTTTTCAGTTCATTCCATTTCACTCATATTTCCTCAAATGGTCAGTTGTTAACCTAATATAGACCATAAGTCATTCTGTTTCTCTTAATTCTGCTGGTCAACCAAAATCATGTTTTAGATTTGCGTAAGGACTGGGCCCACGGAGAATTCAGCTAATTACTTAGTGCAGTGAATTGTAATATCTACAGAAAAATTGTCTGTAAATCAACTGTGTGGCAAAGTGTGCCTATACACAGCTGGATAAGAAGGCATGTGTTCAAAGACTACCCAAAAAATGAGTCGTTCCTAGAATAGTTGTATTCGTTGGAGAGCTACTATTTTTATATGATGGGCTGATAAGTCACATGGTTAGACCAGATACCTGCATGGGCAAAACCACCCATCAACCAGAGACCAGTTTTCTTACCCTAATGCCTGATGAACTGTTGTATTCTTAATAGTATTTTAATAGTTACCCATGCAGATGTGGCTCTAAATTCCATTCACTTCTAATATTCTTAAATGTTTTGTTCCACAGCAACGATCTTCTGTGGTTGCACACTGTTTTTGCAGTTATTTACCTGATTTTGACTGTTGTCTTCATGAGACATCACACCACATATATCAAGTATAAAGAGGAAAACATAGTAAGTTCATTTACTCAAAGAAATATGCAGCACATTTGAAAGGGGAAAATGCTGAAAAATAAAATACAAAAATACTTTCCCACCCTTCCAGAATGTCAATAGATGTGAACGAATCCATAAAAGGTAGACACTCCCTAATATAATAGGTTCTAATCACAGCGAGAAAGACCAGGTAGAGTAAATCACAAGAGGAGTAAAAACAAACCTGAGATTTTGTTTTGGCCTGTTGCCAGTATAGGGCCAAATTCAGTGCTGTTGTAAATGGATGCAACACCCACTGAAGTCAGAAGCTGGTCTTCTGTTTTCTATTGTTTGTTTATTTAATAAAGATATTTTGATGTGCTGTGTCATAGTTTCTGCCCCCCTGCCCCATGTTCCTTTGGCTCTCTTCCTTTTTGTTGTGAGAAACTGAGATGTTTTTCTTCTGCAGGTCAGGCGCACACTGTTTATAACTGGCCTTCCCAAAAATGCAAAGAAAGAGGCTATAGAAAACCACTTCATGTAAGTCAAGAACTAGCATGTGTAGGGAAAGGGGTTTAAAGCAATGTCATGGCAGTTTTAACAATCCAAACTAGATGTGTCCTTGTTTTTAAACTGTTTAAAACCTGTATTCTAATTGCCATATCTGGAAAAATCTTATTAATCTGGTTTTGTCAGATTAAGAGGATAGAATGCAAATTATCAGCTTTTCAAAGGGGGAAAAAAAAGTTAGTTTTTATTAATGCCAAAGAAGTGGCTGCATATTCACACTAATTTTTTTTCATGCTCTCATCTGGCCTTTGCTTGAAAGCAGAGCAGCTTGTGTCCTGTTTAATCATAATCTCTGAAAATTAAATTACAGCAACTGTTTCCAGTTCTCCAATATCTGTTTGTCAGGAGTTCGTGTTGGGAGCTAAATGATTGATTCTGATGTTAATTAGAAATCAGTGATAACTGTTACCTCTGTTCCCCTAAAAACCAACCCAGGGTCACACTTGCATTAGTTTTATTACAATGCTGCTGTTAGGTCAGATAGAAAAGAGATGGAGCTTATTCATACATGCACACATTCACTGCATTCATACCCTCATGCACCCACATACTTACACAGGTGGAGAGTTACCGGAGACTACATGGAGGCCGAGAAGCCGAAGCGTGGTAGATCTGGTGTGTCCGCTTGCAGTCATGAATCCAGGTTGCTGAGCAGGTCAAGGAGCAACAGTTGCTTGTGTGCATGGCTGCTTCCTTTTGCTGGAACTGGGCAGCTCCTGTCATATACACTGAGTTTTCCTTCTGCGTCCATCACCGAGAAGCATTCCCTGACCAGTTCCTTTCATGCATACCAGGTTCTTCTTTTCTTTACAGCACTCCGTGATTGCCTTCTCAGAGCAGATTATATTAGACACACCTGGCTCCAGGCTTCTTCCTCCTTGCAGTTCCTCTCTGCCCAGTCCCACATACACTCCCTTGTTCGCTCTTTTATCTTCCCCACACACTCCCTTGTTCACACACTCGCTGATTGTGTGATGGGACATTACACAGCCTGGAAGTTCATACAGGGGGTAACTTGAAAAGGTTACAGAGCTTGCAAAGGTTACAAAACTTAAGACTATGCTAACAATAACTGAAGTTACAAAGTCTGCAAAAAGGTTGCAGAACTTAGTGATACAAGTTACAGATCTTACAATCGCATTTGAGCAGAGGCTTTACATAACAATAACCTTCTGAGACATTCTCCAGAGTGTCCACTCTCTTCTAACATGTCTCTTCTCCTTTCCAGTGCTGCATATCCGACCTGCAATGTGCTAGAGGTCCAGCTGTGTTATGATGTAGCTAGACTTATCTGTTTGCACAAGGAAAGGTACCCATGTTTATATTCTAGCTATGTTTATTATAGTGCTATAGAAACAATGCCAAGCTTTATTGAAAACATGGCAAAAGCAGAAAACTTGTAGATGCCAGAGATGAACCTGACCGGGCCATTTCCAGTAGGTGCTACATGCTTCATATGAATGAAGTGCCATGACTCGGTGATTTGACAAGGCAGTATAGTGATTGTCAAGGTATGAAACCTTAGTTTTAAATTATTAACTTTGGGACTCTGGTTCCCAGCACAGTGAGGCTAGGTGCACACAGAGGAGGTTAAACTCAGTAACAAAAGCCAGATTGTCCTCCAGACACCTTGGTTTTGTGGAAAGGTTCGCTGAGGTGGCCCTGGTCTGGTAGAGAAGTAGCTTTATTTAAATTTATGTATACGGAAAACTCTTGACTAAGCAGTGCTGGATCCATTGAAACTTGTAGCTGGATGGGAAAACTAGAACAGAACTCATACTGGTGTTTTTTAAAAAAGAAAAAGGGAAAAAAAAGCCACGTCCTTGAAGTCTCTTTCCAAAATCTAGCACATAGTTCAGGGCAAGACTTTGATTCTAGCCTTGCACCACAAAATAATAATCCTTGGTACTTCTTAGTATTTTAGGAAGGAATTTGTTAAATACAATGAACCTGGGGTGATTTATAGTGAATGTCCAGAATGCAGTTTAGGTAGTTCTAGGTTAGATCTGGGCTGGCATTTTAAATTAACCGTAATTCTGAAAATAAGCACTAGTATTACTGAAGAAGCTCTTATTTTAGTGAAAAAAAAGCACTGAAGAGAACCCTGTTATGTGTACAAATGACATAAAAGCAGCAGCCAGAATGTTTTATGTGGAGCTTTTATTTATTTATTTTTGGAGGGTGGGACAAGGGGAGTGTAGGTTTATTCCTTGTCTCTTCTATTCATACAATGTTTCTTTATCAATCCTTAGGTGAACTTTGTTTCTCCCAGGATTATACTCTCCTTAGGTTTGTTGTTATAAAACTACTGTTCCATTGCATAATCTTATGTGTGTATTTTTTTATCCAGAAAAAAGGCAGAAAAAAGTCTGATATATTTTACGCACCTGCATGAGAAGAATGGCAGGCGGGTCCGAATCAACCCAAAGCCATGTGGTCAATTCTGCTGTTGTGAAATCAGAGGATGTGAAAGGGTAAAGGATAGTTTCTATTACTGAGTTATTAGCCAGAACAATGGAAAATTGCAACAAAAAAATTGCAAAGCTTACAGAAAACTTCTTGATTTGTGCAAAGAATTTAGCATCCTCTTTGTTGCATGTTTCAATTTCTGCAACATCCTTCCTGGCAAGTGGCAACTAGAATTGCCAAGAACATTTGAAGTGTGGTCTTGCTGGTACCTTACTATAGTTCAAAGAAAAACTTCCTGGTTTTATTCCACACCACAATGGGACTGCAGTTTGTGGAGCTTGTGTTTGATGAGTATATGAGCCATTTGGTATTGATATGTAACAGAAATCAATTTTCCAACAGGTAGATGCTATAGATTACTATACCCAAGTGACAAATAAGCTGCTGGCTGAGTACTTAAAAGAGGAACAAACTGTTCATGACAGCCCACTAGGAATGGCTTTCGTAACATTCCAGGAGAAATCCATGGCAACATAGTAAGTTTTGTGTAGTGTGTCTTTTTGTTTTGTGAACACCATAGTTATGACTGAGCAAGCCCCTACTTGTGTAACTTATACACCTAGGTGAGTTTCTCTTCACCCACTTTCTCAATTTGGTTTATTTTGCTCACTTGTATGCTTTCCCAGAGATGCACGTAGTCCCCAGACTTTGAATTAGAAATCAGTGTAGCAAGGAACCGGATGGATCTGGGACTTCATGGGATAAAGAGCCTTTCAGTTCTAGTCTGGATTCCAATCTAAGTGAATCTTGGACTAGGTGAATAGGTGGCTTAAGGGAAATGAGTTACTGATCTCCATTCATTTTCTAGTGAGCAGATGACCCAGTCGCCAAACTACCATCACAGTGTTGCAAACTAGCACCCTTGTTAGTAGTTTCAACAAAGGAGAAGTCAGCAAGTGAATTGGCCATAGATGCCAAACTGTTCTGTCTTTTGTAGGTACACCGTCCATGCTAGGGGGGTGGAACATTAACAGGGTAGCATGGAGATTTTTGTGCTGGCTGTCTTACATCTGTTCTGTGGATAAACAAGACTTCAGTGAACTTTGCACCGATGCAGGGTGCTAAAGTATATATTTGGGTGTGTCCAAATTTATATACATAGCAACTTTGCTTTCTTTTTAGTTATTAATATCCAGATTACTGCGATGATGAATAAACTCAATTCAGAGAGCCCTAATGATACAGAAATGTTCAATGGCCAGTCTTCGGCAAAAGGCTGAATATGATACTGTTAAGTAATTATGTTACTACTAACTGTGATGAAAGGATAGACCGTTACTTGACACAACTTCATGTTCTTTCAAAATCCCTTCTGTTTGCAGCACACTGCACAACCCTCACAGTTCAGCTCTGCAACTTATATTTTCTAACTCAATATATGCTTGACATTTACTATAGCTATGGATATTTATTGACCTGATCCTGGAAGTTGCTAAGCACCCTCAACTCCCTCTGAGTTCAGTGGGAGTGATCATGCTCAGCATTGCTGAATTGGGTCATTGGTAGGGATAATTAACTTAGTCCCATTGTTCTTAGTGGGCTGTTAGCTGTCTGCTTATCTCTTATTAACAGGCTCACAAAGATGATTAAGGAAGGAGATCAAGGTCTTTATTTTATAAAAATGTGGTTCCTATAGGACAACAGATCATTCTCTGTGGGCCACTCAGCTTTGCCATATATGCCCCCTTTTGTCAAAATATCCATAATCTCTTAACTTTCAGGACATACTATAATCCCGGTCTTGAATGTGGATTTGAAGAGGTGTAGGATGTGGGGTTTCTTGTGGGAATTTGAGGTGTCAGGGAGGTTGTACTTGAATTTCTGATTAGCCCTACCAAGAGGAACTGAAAAAGATGTTGCCGTCTGTTTGGTGGTTTCATTTAGTTTTGGATCAATGCAATGGACTTTTTCTTCTGGAACCTGGGCTATATTATATGTGAATAAAAGTTCCACATCAAAGGACCAGGCAGTTGGGTACCAACGGCAGTCATTGCTTCAGAGAAAACAGTAGTGGAATAGCAAAGGTGTTGCAAGCCAGGCTTAAAATGCTTTGATTCATTTTAATGTGGAAGCTTCATCGTGATGCTTGAGCATCACATACTGAGGATACTAAATTTTACTTCAGATGTTGCTTGCATTGTTTAAAACAAGTACAAGAGCAGGCACTAATTAAGTATTTTCTCCTGCAGGATGTGGAAGTGTTATGGTAATACTATTATTGCAGTAAGGAAAAAAATCCCTCTTTCCCTGGTTGATATTTGTATATGTGTTGCCCTGTATCCTTTTATGTAAATGAAGAATAGTCATGATTACATTCACGAACTTCAGAGAGGCACGCAATTTAAATATAATGCATACCCCTGCCATGCTTACATATCAAAACTCATCTGGGACAGGGTTTTTTAACTGTTAAACGAACAGTCATACCATTTGAAATTTGTGCCTAAGACTATTGCATTTGAGAAAGTTATAAGTGCTCTGCTTGTGGCCATAATTGGATTGGGTGTGAATGCACCAAATGCCAATCAAATCATAACTCTAGACGATATAATCAAGTCTTAAATTTACACTTTGGGAAGGGGAAGAAGGGGTTTCAGGCAGTGAGAATAATCAGCATAGTACAAACATGCTCAAAAGTGCTATTCTAAACTGGTGGCTGATGTCGGTTTCAGTATCATCAGTAAGAATGCAGACACATTTGCTGCTTTGTAATAACCGGCCTGTAGAGCTTTTTACGAAGGCATGTAGAACACAGAGAAGAGGTTTTTTTGTTGTTGTTTTGTTTTGAATATATTTAATATATAAATCATCATCACAAACTCTACTTTCATGATAGTGCTGTGCAGCTCAAAGCAAGACTGGTTAGGTGTCCATAAACTCTGATCAAGCCAGACTTGGGTAATTGTTTAAATGATGACTATTATATGCATGTGTGACGTTATGGTGAAGTCCAAAATACTGTCTCGAGGGTGTGATTAAAGCCTTTCCCTTTATTGGCAATCTCCCTGCTTAAACATGTGACATTTCCAGCTGCAAAACTACATTGTTTTTTTCTTTATTGCAGTATTCTGAAAGACTTCAATGCCTGCAAATGCCAGAGTTTTAAATGTAAAGGGGAACCTCAGCCATCAGCCTACAGCAAAGAACTCTGCATTTCAAACTGGAATGTTACATATGCCACCTATCCAGAGAATATTTGTTGGTAAATTCTTGATCACTTCACATCAGTTTCTAATCCAGAATATAAATTTGGAGTTGGAGGGGTTGGGTTATTTTTCTCCTCAGAAGAAAATTATTTTTTGCCCAGATACTGAGAGTTTGAACCATTGTCACATTGAACACTTGTGGGCTAGTGGATTGAACACAAGACTGGGAGTCGGGATATCTGGGTCCTGTTGCCACCTCTACCACTGAAATGCTTTGTTGACATTGGGCAAGTCACTCATGGCCTGATATTTTTCAGAGGTTGTGGGTACCCGTGTCTCCTATGGACTTCAGGGGCAATTGAAATCAATGGGAGCTGTGGTTGCTCAGCACCTCTGAAAATCATTCCCTTAATACCTGTGCCTCAGCTTTTTCATCTGCAAAATGGGGATAATGCATACCTATTTTTGTGAGATGTATGGATGAAAAAGCCCTATATTAGAGCTAAGTATTATAAAAGTATTTGACTTCTAGTATTAGCTGCCGTATTATAGCAATAGCTGAACCCACTGTATACTGAAACATTCTTTTAAAATCTTATTGCTGTCACAGTAAATTTCCCAGCCATTCTGTGCCACTTGGGGGGGGGGGGGGAGTTTTTGAAAATAAGCAAATGGTGTTGAATTGGTTTTTTTTTTTCTCCCTTCCTGTCACATTCAAAAGCTAGAGGGGTACACCAAAGATCATTGAAATCTTTCCAGTTACCTTGCAAGTGGCTTGTATGTAATGTAGCCTTACTCATAATGCTGGTTACAAAATTTTTTCACAGAGGTCGTGGAATCCGTGACTTCCAGTGACCTCTGTGAATTCAACCCCAGCTCCTGGCCGCTATGGGCGGCAGGGGATACCCCCGAACTCCTGACCACCATGGATGGTGGGGCTGCAGTTCAGGGTTGGCAGCGGGGGTCCTCCTGGAGCTCCTGGCTGCTGCAGGCAGCAGGAGAACCCAGAGCTGCCCAGCCTCTGTAGGCGGTGTGGGGACCCTGCAGCTGAGCTCCTCATTTTGTCATGGATATTTTTAGTAAAAGTCACACACCGGTCACAGGCAATAAAGAAAAATTCAGGAAAGCCCGTGACCGGTCTGTGACTTTTACTAAAAATATCCATGACAAAATCTTAGCTTTAATTTTCAGACACTGGTTTTTGTTTTGTTTTGTTTTTTGTTTTGTTTTGTTTTTGTGACTTCCTCACTGTCACAAAATCACAAGGAGTTTTCAATAACACATTTATTCATAATACAGTAGAAGTGTTAAGCCATGATTTATTGCAAATATCCTTATTAAATACCAGTAGTCTGCTCCCTTTTAACTTGTGATTCTTTTCGATGTTTGAATCCTCTCTAATATCGGAGCATCCATTTAAAAATGCAGGGTTGTTCCATCTGACTTCTGGTACTCCAGAGGTTTATTTTCTCCATAACTGCAATTCTACCATCAGGATAAAATACAAAATCTAGCTTCTTATAATATAACAGTGTGGTTCATACCTTCATTTTTGCAACCATGGTACCTTGAGATGTGAATTATGCAGTTCTGGTAAGCTGCTATGAGTGGGGTTAGGTTTAGTCAGTACTTGGATTGGAGACCCCCAAGGAATACCTCAGCACTGCAGATAGTTGCACTAATGGCTAAGTAGATGACATTCTTCCCTCTGAGTCGGAAGTGGTGATGTTGGTGGGGAAGCACTCACATAGCTAGGGCCCTACAAAATTCACAGCCACGGACTGTGAAATCTGGTCTCCTCCCCCCCGCCGCCCCCGAAATCTGTTTTTGTGTGTGCGTATGTTTTTACCCCATATTGTACAGACTTCATGGGAGAGACCAGCGTTTCTCAAAATGGGGGTCCTGACCCAAAAGGGAGTTGCATGGGGGTTGCAAGGTTATTTTAGGAAGGTTGCAGTATTGTCACTCTTACTTCTGTGCTGCCTTCAGGGTTGGGTGGCTGGAGTGCAGCAGCTGTTGGCCTGGTGCCCAGCCCTGAAGGTGGCATCCCGCCAACAGCAGCCCAGAAGTAAGGGAGTCAGTACCATACCATGCCACCCTTATTTCTGCGCTGCTGCCTTCAGAGCTGGGCGGCCGGAGAGAGGCAGCTGCTGACTGAGGGCTCGGTTCTACAGGCAGCAGCGCAGAAATAAGGGTGGTAATACCACACCAGGCCATCCTTACTTCTAGGCTGCTGCTGGGGGTGGCTCTGCTTCAGAGCTGGGCTTCTAGCCAGCAGCCACCATTCTCCAGTGCCCAGCGTGGCTGCCAGCAGCAGTGCAGAAGTACGGGTAGCAGTACTGCGACCCCCCTCACAACTCCTTTTTGGGTGAGGACCCCATCAATTACAACACCGTGAAATTTCAGATTTAAATAGCAGAAATCATGAAATTTACTTTTTTTTTTTTTTAAATCCTTTGACCATGAAATTGACCAAAATGGACCCTGAATTTGGTACGGGCCCAACACCAGAGGTGAAAGTAAGCCGGTCCAGTCCAGCGTACCTGCAAGAGCCAGTATGCTGTGCCAGACTGGACCAGCATCTCCAGCAGTGATTTAAAGAGCCCAGAGCTCCAGCCGTGGCAAGGAGCCCTGGGCCCTTTAAATTACCACTGGAGCTCCAGCAGCCAGGCTTGGGTGGGGATTTAAAGGGCCCGGTGCTCCTGCCACTGTGGGGAGCCCCAGGCCCTTTAAATACCTGCCTGAGCCTTGCCACCCCAGAGTAGCGGCAGCAGGGATCCGGCGGTGATTTAAAAGGCCCGGAAGTCGGTGGCGGCTGGAGCCCTGGGCTCTTTAATTTGCCCGTGAGCCCTGGGGCTCCCAGTTGCCTCTGTAGCTGGGAGCTCCAGGGTGATTTAAAGGCCCTGAGGCTCCCATCTGGAGCCCTAGGGCCTTTAAATCTTGAAAGACCCAGCCTGTTCCAGTTGAGGCGACCCCCTACTCAGGACTCTGGCATACCAATAAGTCCTTTAAGTTACTTTCACCCCTGCCCTACACATAGGAGTATTCTTTCTGAAATGCTAACACCATTGTGAGGTGAGGAAGTATTTTCCTAGAAGGACAGGGTGAGGTGGAGAGGTTAAGTACTTACTCATGTCTGTACAGTGAGTCATTGTTGGAACTGAGAGTAGAACTCAGGTGTTCCTGTCTCCCAGACCTCTGTTCTAACTGTGACTGACTTCAGACATGGTGGTGTTGCATGTGCCATGTTAGTCAGATAAGACACAAAACTAAGCTCTTGACTTTTATAGTCATTAAAGATCCCATAATTAATTTCATAAGATTTCTGACCACAATTTCTAGATTCCAGAATTATTCTGCCTACTCAAATTCCTCCTGGAGTTAGTCACTTCCTGTGTTAAACTCCTATGTATAGTAGCTGTGTTCTGGTAAATAGCAATACCATTTCATCCCAGAGGTGGCTGCATTTTAGTAGTGGGCTAAGTGATTCTCAAGTGCTGAAATGCTTTCTAATTCTGTTTTATTTTGGTGAAAGTGCACTTTACTTCATTCAAGGAAAGGGCTACAGTTTTTTTCTGTCCCACCTCCATTCCTCCTCCACATTACCAGTTATGTTTCTTTAACACTTTAGACTTTCCTGAGCTGATGCCATGTCTGCTTTTCTGTTTAAAATACCAACATCAGTCAAACTACAAAAGCTATATCTTATGTCAAGGAAAGAAATGATATTTGGAGAGACAGTAGGGCAAGAATGCATTTTACTCTTAGCTGGTGTTCTACGTTTTTCTGTTTTATAGCACGGACATTTTAAGACCTTACGAATTATCTACTTAGTTGCTTATATGGCCCCCATCACCATAGCAGCTGAGAACCTTAAAGACATTTAGGGTATGTCTACACTACGAAGTTACGTCAATTTTATAGAAGTCAATTTTGTAGAATTTGATTTTATACAGTTTATTGTGTATGTCGACACTAAGCGCATTAAGTCGCTGGAGTGCATCCTCACTACCGCAGCTAGCATCGACTTACAGAGCGGTGCACTGTGTGTAGCTATCCCACAGTTCCCGCAATTTCCGCTGCCCATTGGAATTCTGGGTTAAGCTAGACGTTCTGTTGCAAATTGCTGTAAGGAACTGATCCTTTAGTGATATCAATTTGGTTAAATAAAACTTGGAGAAAATTCAGCCCCCACCCCCCAACAAAGCCCAAACTGGGAAAGGTTTTTAACTTAGGTTCATTTTATTGATTACATAGGGGTAAAAAGTGACCCTCCAGCAGTCCAGCCCATGCAATTATGCTAATTTTTCATTTACTAATTAATAACTAATGGCAATTTGGACTTGGTTAGTGAATTTGGTTTTTTGTATTATGACTTCTAGTTATATGAAAAACCCAGTTTATTTAAAAAAAAAAATACTGTCAAGTGACAAGTGATATCTGTGTACCAGAAAAAGACTTACTGATTCTTTTCTGTTAACAGGAACAATTTTTCAGTGCGTGGGCTAAGGTGGTGGTTTAGATGGTTTTGCATTAATTTGCTCCTTTTTATTGTGCTGTTTTTTCTGACAACTCCTTCCATAATCATCTCCACCATGGACAAGTTCAATGTCACCAAACCTATTCGTTACCTTAATGTGAGTATCACTTGTTTTTGAGTTTAGTAGTACACCAATATCAAAATGTTATAGAAAGTGAACAAGGAAGTGAGCTGGCCAGGATATGTCTTCGCACTAAGACACTATGGACAACATTATCAGCTGGTATAAAGCTGAAGCTAGTGGAGCTACACCAATTTATACCAGCTGAGGATCATCCATGCCTATGTGTTAGTCAATTTCAACCAGTTCAAATCCCCAGCAAGGGCTGAAACTGATGCAAATTTTTAAAAAATAAATTCAGAACGATGTCCTCATAATTTGTGTCTTTTTGTTTTTTTTAATAAGGATTAGCCTGAAATCAGTTCATTTGAGACTTTCTGTGATCATACATTTTTATTTTACAAGAACAATTAAAATATATCTTAAACTCTATAATTTAAAATATAGTAACTTGGAGCAAAAAACAGAACCTCCAATCCAAACTCCTTTTAAGTTTAGAATTGTATGTGTGCGTGTGTGGGGATGACAACTCAGATCTGAAATTCTAAAATAAAACTTCATTCTTACATTTTGGTTCAAGTTGGATCCAGAACCAGGAAGATGCCTACATCTGGTTCCAGTTCAGTTCCATCTGAAATTTCGCACAAACTGAGTTTTCAGTATCTTGGAATCTAACCTCAAGCCCTAGCTTTGGGTTTTCCTTGTACCAAAAACTCTGATTGCTAACTGAACCCTAATCTGTATTGGGACATAGTTTCCTCTGTCCAACTCTAATATAAATGGGTTGCTTACCTATAAAAGCTAATTTCTGCAGCATCTGTTCTTCAGCCTCAACAGTATTAGAGTATTTGCACCTGTCTTTACTTTGTATTTATTTATTTTAGACTCCTATCATTAGTCAGTTCTTCCCAACGCTCCTCCTATGGTCCTTTTCAGCTCTGTTACCAACAATTGTGTACTACTCAACACTATTGGAATCCCACTGGACAAAGTAAGCAATCGATTTTCCTCTCTTTTTAACCTTGTGCCATAAACCAAGTTACTGAGAAAACTGGAGAAACTGGGTAAACTTCATAAAAATTATAGGTGGAAAAGACCTATTAAGGCCCATCTAGTCCATTCCTTGCCCAGCACAGGGAAGTCTGTCCTCTGTCAAGAGCTTTATCCATTGGCAGATTATTTCACAACCTAATAGATCTTCTTGATAAACAGTCGAGGAATTTTCCCTGTTTCGTAGTAGATCCAATGAATAGCATCCAGCCTTGTCTTGTTTTTTGGTTGGTTTTTTTTGGTCCCCTATGTGTCTCTTCTCTCCCCCCCCCCCTTTTTTTTTTTGGGAAGGCCTCTATTTAACAGAGAAACTTTGTGCTTGACTGACAGAATATCTGTCATTCAGAAGCAGACTCTCCATACAGCTGGTTTGGACCTCTGACTACAGACACTGGTGATCTGTCACAGACTAATCTGAATTACAAAAGTACTGCCTTCCCCTATGTCTGTATGTGAAAAATCATCCTTACTGAGTGTCACGTACATTTGTCTTAAATGAGTGTTCTTAAGTATTCTACGTCAGTGTTCCCAAGATTACACTAATGGGCTGCAGTGGTGCTAAGGGAAATGCATGGTTCTTGCTTTTGGTAGATGGAGCTCTAATGGACATACCTGGGGTTTGGCCCACCAGATTTCTTGATGTACTTCCACCTGAGGCTTGTCGTGGATAGGAGCCAAATTAACAATCTCTTGTTCTGCCTTTGCCCATAACATTTGTAACTGATGTTTCTTAGATAAAAAACATTTTATCTCAGAAGAGATGACACTAACCGTATTAGTCAAGCAGCCCATCTGAATCTGTGGGGTTTTTTTCCGGCACATTGCCCTAGTGAAACTGGCACAGTGCTGTCTGAAAAATGAGATTGAATACGAGCAACTAAGAGGCTCTGAGCATCACATGTGTTTGGAGACTAGCCTTGAATATCCAGATGACCGGTGTCTCAAGTCTACATGCCTGCAGTGGAGGGCTGTGGCATCACTAACCCAGCTATGATCCGGATTAATGTTCAGAAACAACTTCCATATCTCCGTAAAGAAAGATATGGGCCTGCTTGGCTCAGGTTAATAGATACACTGGTGGCCCTTGGACACTCTTGTCTCCAGGGTGGATAAAAATCAATGATTTATTTATTTATTTATTTTATTTATTTTTAAAAATCAAAATAATCTGATTTTTTTTAATTTAAATTGGAGTGTTTTGATAAAATACTTTTTGAGGAAAAATCCTATCTAAAGATAGTTTTACTTAAGATACATTATAGCTCAAAGATATTTCATCATGGAATAGGGATTATAAATTCTAATTCTATAGTATTAGACAATATATTCATGGAACTCATTTACAAAACTTTTCTTAAAAATTACAATAGTACGTGGATTAGGGTCCCAATTTTATGGGGTTCCACAGGCTTCATATAGATTATTTAGGTCAATTTTTCTATATCTAGCCAATGGGACTCAGTGCTCAGTCTAGAAGATACCATCAGAGATGCTTAGTTTTGCAGGTCTCAAACTGGATTTGTCTCTCCAGAGGTAACATGCTTGTTGTCAGCAAAAATGGTTTTAAATAAATAAATATATAGAGGTGAGAAATACGACCTCTCAACCCTGTTGTCCCTCTGCATATTTGTGTACATGGAATCAATCCCTTACCTCTCTAAAAGTGCAAAGTTTCAAAAAGTTCAATGAATAGAAGATTGCTGGGGGCAGAATAGATCTGACAAGGAGGAGAAGCGAGGGACTTATGCTTGTTTTGTTAAAATATTATGTTTGCTGTTGAAGAAAAAAATCCTGTCTACTTAACGTTGTTGTTGTTTTAGTTAAATAAAACAATTAAATACCTGTCTGGTGATGTTCTAATACAGCATGGTAAGAAAATCCTCCAAATACTAATGATTAACCTGTTGAATTGGAGCTAGATCACCTCCCAATGACTTCATAAATATCTGCTTCAGTTACCTTTTGGTAAATGAAATAACCAAACAATCACTAATCTGAAAAGTTTTCAAAATAAATCAGGGTTTAAAAAATGTATAGTGTGTACCTTCTAAAAATGAAACCTGCTTCTGTCTCTGAGTTGTGAAGAATATGGATTAAGGTTACGACAGCTAACAAGAATGCACTTTTATGTAGGAAACCATGATTAAATCGAGTCTTCCTGACTAGTGATTTTTAAATCATGATTTAAATCAGTTTGATTTAAATTTAAATCCACCCTGCTTCTCTCAGTGAAGGGCATTCAGACTTCTCACAGCAGCTAACATTTTACTGCCAAGGTCCTTCAGGAGTCGTAGTATATTCCATGTAAAGATATATTTATTCGAGGTGGGGAGGGGAGAATACTTGGAGACCTCACTTAGCTGAACTAAAAGTTGGGGGGAAATTCAAAAATAACTCAACTAGTTTGTGTTCAGAAAACATTATAGATTCCTCCACTTCTGGCAGAAGAATTAGTGGAGTTGGAAGAGGATGAAAGCTTGTGTTTAGCAATAACAGTCTCTTACTCAATAACCTTTTCCTCTTTGGTAGGTCTGGAGAAAACAGAATAGTGATGCATAAAGTGTACATTTTTTTGATCTTCATGGTGTTGATTTTGCCTTCCCTTGGTCTGACCAGGTATTCAACTTTGTTCTTAAAGTTTGAATATTTTATAATAGCAGTTGGTCTCCTTTGTTTCTGTAACCAGCCCT
Organism: Gopherus evgoodei; assembly: GCF_007399415.2. Classification (NCBI taxonomy): domain Eukaryota; kingdom Metazoa; phylum Chordata; order Testudines; family Testudinidae; genus Gopherus; species Gopherus evgoodei. Next base: position 170,903,947 of record NC_044324.1, read on the forward strand.
CCTAGAGATGTATAGCTGTTTTCATTGTTTGTTTTAACTTGTGTTTTGTTGTCATAATGCCCTAAATTGCCTTTCATCTGAGGATCTCAAAGCACTGACATGCACGTAAGGAACTGGGCCTCACAAATCCCCTGTGAGATTGGGAAGTATTTCCAGCTGCTTTCTGTAGCTAAGCAATATTAAGCACTGAGAGATTAAATGTCTAAGGTACTGAGGGTCACATAGAAAGTCAGTGGCAGAGCCAGGAATCCAGACCTCCTGACTCCCACTCTTGTGCTTTAGCCACAAAATTATCCTTTTCGTTGCCCACCTTCTTTGCTCCAGTAACTCCCATCTGGCTGTCTCCCTGGGCACTGTGAATGTCTGCCTCCGGCACACTGTCTGCTGAAGATAAAACAGAAACATGAGCATTAAATGAAACACTTCCATTTTATTGGATTCCAAGTCTCCCTTCCCACTTTTGACCAAGCAATGTTCAGTCATTACAGTAGACTAGAGTAAACTGCAGTTTATACAGTTAAAACTCTCTCCATTTTAGAAGACCTTGGTTGGTTGGTGGGTTTTGTTTGTTACCGCTGTGTTGAACTATGGAGAGTGACTGATCTTAACTATCTTTCTTCTAGTCTTGATTTTTTCTTCCGCTGGCTGTTTGACAGAGAGTCGGCTGAATCTGCAGTCAGGTTGGAGTAAGTATTAGATACCCTCTGATATTTCACTGTAGTCTTTTTGCCAGCTAACCTTTTTTAGTGCATAATGAATGTGTGTAATTATGGATGCCCTATAGTATAACATTGGGATTCAGAATGAATGGTGGGATGTGAGCTCCTTCTAGGTTATTAGGAAGAGGAGTCATGGATCAGAGTCCCTTTGTGCTGGGCACTGTAGAGAAACACCTAACAAAGAGATGGTTCCTGCCACAAGAAGCTTACAGTTGAAATATAAGACAGAAGATGGATGCAACAAACAGGTGGGGGCAGGGAGAGAGCACAGTAAGACAGTATGTTGAAGGTTGTGCCATATCATTGGAACAGGAATCTTCCCTAGAACTGCATTAAGATCTTGTTGTTACAGAAACTGATTTAGAAGGGGAGAAGAAATAAGACGGTTACTCACCTTTGTAACTGTTGTTCTTCGAGATGTGTTGCTCATATCCATTCCAGTTAGGTGTGCGCGCCGCGCGTGCACATTCGTCGGAAAACTTTTACCCTAGCAACTCAGTGGGCCGGCAGGTCGCCCCCTAGAGTGGCGCCACCATGGCGCTCCATATATACTCCTGCCGGCCCACCCGCTCCTCAGTTCCTTCTTGCCGGCTACTCCGACAGTGGGGAAGGAGGGCGGGTGCGGAATGGATATGAGCAACACATCTCGAAGAACAACAGTTACAAAGGTGAGTAACCGTCTTTTCTTCTTCGAGTGATTGCTCATATCCATTCCAGTTAGGTGAATCCCAAGCCTTACAAAGGCGGTGGGGTCGGAGTGAAATGTGGCAGAATAAAACTGCTGAGCCAGAGGCTACAGCCTCTCTTGACTGCTGAACCAGGGCATACTGCGAAGCAAAGGTATGGACCGAGGACCAATGGAGCTTCGCGACAGATCTCGTGGGTAGAAACACGAGCCAGCAAGGCGGCAGATGAAGCCTGAGCCCTGGTAGAATGCACAGTGATGTGGCTTAGGGAAATATGAGCCAAATCATAACAAGTGGGGATGTCCGCCATCACCCAAGATGAGATCCTCCGAGAGGAAAACAAGCAAGCCCTCCCTTTGGCCCGCTACCGGGGCAGAGCTGGGGCACCTTAGGAAATGATTCTGTCAATATAATGCGAGCACTCCACAGATGTCCAAGGAGTGCAACGGTTATGCCCATTGCGTTGAGCTGTGGGTAACATGAAAGGCCAAAACACCTTAGGGAGGAAAGCCGGGTGCGGTCATAACTGCACCTTGTCTTTGTGGAACCTAGTGTACGGCGGAACCCCCGTAAGAGCTCTGATCTCAGAGACCCGTCTGGCCAAGACTAGGTTGAGGTCCCAGGGCGGGGCTGGGCGGCGCACCCGAGGGTGCAAGCGCTCCAAGCCCTTGAGGGACCTCGAACCCATAGAGCGTGGGACACTGAACGTCCATCTTAGCCTGCTGGAAGGTAGAGATGGCTGCCGAGAGTATCCTCAGCGATGATACCGCCAGGTCCTGCCGCTGAAGGCCAGAGGCAGGCCAAATAGAGGGGGTCGAGACCTCAGCAGGAGCAAGATCGAGCGTATTGCAGCTGTAAAAGAAACGCTTCCACCTGGCCCGGTACGTTGACCAGGTGGAAGGCTGCCTGTCACCCCGACTCAGGTACGCAGCAGCCACCGTGAGGCGAAGAGGCTGCAGGTCCGAGTGACGAAGCCTGTCGTTGCCCTGAGTGATGAGGTCTGGGCTGACAGGCCGAGCAACGTGGTATGCCAGTGCTGCCTGGACCACTCTGGAGTGATCATGATGATGCGCGCTCTGCCCCTGTGGAGTTTGAGCAGGACCTAATGAACCAGTGGGAACAGTGGGAAGGCATAATGCAGTTGGCCTTTCCACGACATCAGGAATGCGTCCAAGAGCGATTCCGAGGAGAGACCTTGGAAGGAGCAGAACACCTGGCATTTCCTGCTCTCGCGGTGAGCGAACAGGTCTGTGTGAGGAAACATCTCCACTTCCGGAAAGCGGGACGCCTCACATGGGGCAGAGTGATCACTCGTAAGACAGGAAAGACCTGCTGAGTCAAAGAGGTAAGACGTTCCGAACGCCTGGGAGAAAGGACGTCGCCAGCTCCATCGAGTGGGCCATGCAAAAGACCCGGAAATGGATGGCCTCCTGACAAAAAATGGGGGGAGGACTATGTCCCCCCTGAATACTTATGAAGCACCTGGCCATTGTGTTGGCTGTAAACACCGAGATACAATGGCCTCGCAGCTGCCGCTGGAACCCCTGGCATGCCAGGCGGACTACTCTCATTTTTGGAGCATTAATGAGGAATGCCAGCTCCCTAGAAGACCAAAGGCCTTAAGCTCGGAGGTGACCATGAGCACTCGAGCAGAGAGATGATGCGTCCGCCGTCAGGGGCAGTGAGGGCTGGGGCGGATGAAACCGCATCCCTGTCCACACCAAGGAGGAAGTTAGCCACCACTCTAGGGAGCCTAAGGCGTTCGAGGGAACGGTGACTACCATGATCATTGGCTCCCTGTCCGGGCGGTACGCCGAGGTGGGCCGGACTTGGAGAGGACGGAGGCGGAGCTTGGTATGTTTGGTTACAAACTTGCGGGCAACCATGGACCCAGGAGACTGAGACAAGAACGAGCTGAGGTCGTTGGGAAAGCCTTCAGACCTCAGATGATTGTTGCCATCGCCTAAAATCTCAGTTGCGATAAGCAGGCTCCAGCTAGGTAGGAGACCAGGATAGCCCCTAGGAAGCCCAACCTCTGCGTGGGAACCAGAGTGGATTGCTCTATAGTAAACAGCAGGCCTTGACCTGTGAATAAGACCATGGCGATGTCCACGGGCTGAGTGGTTTGTGTCTCAGAGTCTCCTCGGATAAGCGAATCGTCCAGATACGGAAAAACGCATATCCGACATCAGCGACGGTAGGCGGCGACTATGGCCGTAAACCGGGAGTATTGACAGTCGGCTATAAAGCGGAGGCATCTCCCGTGCGGAGGGAAGATGGCATTGCGAAAGTACGCGTCCTTCATATCCAGGGTGGCATAGTAGCCCCCAGGAGGCAAGGATGGAATAATGGTTCCCAGGGATACCATGCAGAACTCCAACCTTATCCTAAACCGGTTGGGTCCATGCAGGACCAGGGAGGTCTGAGACCTGTGTTCGAGTGGGGGACTAGGGCATAACGGGGGTAAAACCCCTTACCCCTTTCGTCCGCTGAAGTGGGACAGGGCTGGAGCAAATTAAAGGTGGTACCTATGCTCCATCGTGCGCAGGACCCAGCGATCTGAAAGTAACTGGGGCCATGCCAGGAGAAAGCAGGATCGGGATCCCGTCCTGCGACTGGTACACCGCCCTCAGGCGAACCTTGGAAGGTCCGTCTTTGGTCCCAGTGGTAATTGCGAGGGACCTTGACTTTGGCTCTTTAGGGGTCCTGACGTTTGTCTGCGACCACCTTGGCCTTGCCGTTTGCCAGAGTTCTGCCTCTGGCTAGGCACAGAGTATGGCGGCTGGGGCCAGAAAGGCCTGCGTTTGGTCGCTGGCGTATACATGCTGAGACGCATTAGGACCCTATTGTCCATCAGGCTTCGCAGTCTGGGGCTGTCTCTGCTGCGAAGATGCCTTTACCAACAAAGGGTAAATCCTGAATGGCATACTGCAGCTCCGGCCGGAGGTTTTAAAAACCTGAAGCCATGAAATGCACTTCATGGCGACACCCAAGGCCAGAGTGCCGGCCGCAGAGTCTGCTGCGTCCAACGAGGCCTGGAGGGACGCTCTGGGAACCTTCTTTCCCTCGTCCTCCAAGACGGTAGCGAACTCCAGGTGGGAGTTTTGAGGGAGAAACTCCTTCACCCAGGTGCTATAATTATCGCAGCTAAGCAAGGCTTGTTGCTTTGCTACCCAGAGCTGCAGGGCCCCTGCAGAGTACACCTGGCGGCCAAGCCTGTGCATTCGCCAAGCCTCTTTCCGCTTCGGGGCTGGCGCCCGCTGGCCATCATATCAGGATCGTGGTCCTGAGCATAAAATCTGCGCATATGGGATGACACGGATGCGCGTCCGGACGGCCATGGAGGTACTAAAAGAAGGCACAGGCAGAGTCTCTGACTCACTCGGACCTTGCCCAACTCGGAGAAGGGCTACAGGAGTCAAGGTACCTGCCCCGGTGCCAGAGGTCGGAACGGTGCCGATAGCGGGTCGGCGAACGGGATACCGACCGGTGCAGCGAGTGTGACCAGTACCGAGGAAAACAGCACCGGGACTGCCAATGGCGTCCGGCGTGCCGACAGGACGTGGAGTGTCTGCGGGACCGTGATCATGAACGGTGCCGCTCTGCTGTGCTGACAGGGGACAGTCCCCTGAAGAGACTGTATTACCCGTACCGGCGGTGCCCGGGTCAGGCAGCACTGACTCTGTCATGGCACTGAGAGCCCTCGCCGTTGGTAACATCTCCGGCGTGAAGGGAACAGCAGGCTCAACCACAGTGCGTACTGGGGAGCTGTCAGGCACCGGATTCGACGGCCCTCGTGGGATCGGGATCCACGGTACCGAGGTCATCAGAGCTCCGGTAGGTGCCGGTGCCGGGCGAACCGAGTTAGATAAGCTGTCTGGCTGCGGTGCCATCCGCACTGAAGCAGCGGGAGTAATACGCTCAACCACGGCGCGTGCCGGGGAGCCGTCGGGCACCGGATTCGATAGCCCTTGTGGGACTGGAATCGACGGTGCCAACGTTGTCGGTGCCGGGCAAGCCGACTTAGACTAGCCCTCTGGCTGCGGTGCCGTTGGCATGGAAGCAGCCGGAGCAGGAGCTCAACCACGGCGCGTGCCGGGGAGCCGTCAGGCACCGGATTCTACGGCCCTTGCGGGACCGGGATCGACGGTGCCGACGTCATCGGTGCCGCAGCAGGTGTCGGTGTCGGGCGATCCGACGTAGACGAGCCCTCTGGCTGCGGTGCCGTTGGCACGGAAGCAGCAGGAGCAATACGCTCAACCACGGCGCGTGCCGGGGAGCCGTCAGGCACCGGATTCTACGGCCCTTGTGGGACCGGGATCGACGGTGTCGACGTCATCGGTGCCGTAGCAGGTGTCGGCGCCGGGCGATCCGACTTGGATGAGCTCTCTGGCTGCGGTGCCGCTGGCACGGAAGCAGCAGGAGCAATACGCTCAACCACAGCGCGTGCCGGGGAGCCGTCAGGCACCGGATTCTACGGCCCTCGTGGGACCGGGATCGACGGTGGCGACGTCGTCGGTGCCGGGCGAGCCATCCTAGACGACCTCTCTAGCTGTGGTGCAGTTGGCACAGAAGCAGCAGGAGCAGTAAGCTCTACCACGGCGCGAGCCGGGGAGCTGCCAGGCACCGGATTTCGTGGTCCTGGGGGACTGGAATCGACGGAGCCGAAGTCATCGGTGCCTCTGCAGGTGCCGGTGCCGGGTAACGCAACTTAGGCGAGCTCTCTGGCTGCGATGCAGGTGGCACGGAAGCAGCGGGAGCAGGGGGCTCAACCACGGCGCGTGCCGGGGAGCCGCCAGGCACCAGCAGGAATCGTAGACTCTCTCGACCTCGGAAGAAGGGAGCGGTGCCGAGTCGACATCGGTGCCGGCGACGGTCGGTGCCGAAAGGCCTTGGTAGTACCGGCGGGGTCCGGTGCCGAGGCGCTTCTGCCCGCCGCTTGAATATCGCTCGGCGCCCAAGGTGGAGGGGTAAGTGAAAGTCCCGCACCTTTTTGTTCTCGGCTTAAAAGCCTTGCAAATGGGGCACTTATCTGCCCTGAGGCACTTCAAACAGGAGTCATGTAGATCTCTCTTCGGCCGCGGCTTCTGGCAGGCCGGGCCCCTTTTAAAATCCGGTGAGCCATGCATGGCTCCGGCACTGGGCTCATGGAAGGGGCTACTTCCTGAACCCCGCTAACTAAACTAACCATGTTAGCAAAGAAAACCCGTATAACCATACAAATATATATATAAAAGGGTTATAACTGCATAATTATATACGAGAAAACGAGTAGCTAGGGAAGTGGAGGTCAGCTAAGCCGCGCTCCACTGTTCCAACGACCGACACGGGCGGTAAGAAGGAACTGAGGAGCGGGTGGGCCGGCAGGAGTATATATGGAGCGCCATGGTGGCGCCACTCTAGGGGGCGACCTGCCGGCCCACTGAGTTGCTAGGGTAAAAGTTTTCCGACGAATGTGCACGCGCGGCGCGCACACCTAACTGGAATGGATATGAGCAATCACTCGAAGAAGAACTTCATGTTTTTGTTTGGCATAGTGGTATCGAAGATCAACATTTGCAGATGTTGGGTGATGGCTGTTTTTTGTTCTGTTTTTGTACAGCACCTAGCACAACGGGAGCCTGGTCAATAACTCGGGCTCTTAGGCATGATCGCAAAACAAATATTTAAGGCATCTCTGCTGAAAGAAACCACTAGTCTAGTATCTTGCCGCCAACAGTGACTTGAAGTATCAAAATGGCTCCCTCATCCAACATAAGCCACCTAGCAGATTGTACTGTATATTCTTTTCAAATTAGTGTAACTTCAGATACTGTTTATATTCTTATAGAGCCATGTTTGATGGCATCCTACAAAATATGCCCTTACAACTGCATGTAGAGAATTCAGCAGTAGGCACTTGTAATTAAACCACTGGATCAAAGATTTTGCAGCCATCTTTTGTAAAGCTTTGCCGTGTTTGTTCTGAAGAGGAGCTATTTTCCAAATGTAACCTGTCCCCATTGCAAACCCTCTGCCTTTTAGTCACTGACTCTGTTTCCTTGTAGATGTGTCTTCTTGCCTGACCAGGGAGCCTTCTTTGTGAATTATGTGATTGCCTCAGCTTTCATTGGCAATGGGATGGAGCTATTGCGCTTGCCTGGCCTCATCCTCTACACCATACGCATGATAATGGCCAAGTCCCCTGCTGAGAGGAAAAACATTAAACAGGTATAAGAGCTTCTCTCAATAGCCTGGGGGCAATAAAATCCTAAACAGCCTATAACAAACTACAATCCTTACACAAGAACAGTATGTGCCCTCTTCCTTCACAGCTGCTAACTATCAGCTGTGGTTGTTCCTCGTGGTCTTTCTTTTGCTCAAACTACAGTTACATGTCCTCTCCCTGAGCAGCACAATGTGGATATGTAGGAGACTGTACAGTTTGAGCCCATGCCTGATTAAAACAAGCCATTTAGAGCCCATTTGTCCTTACTTGGGGCCTGAAAATCAGGTCCTCAGTCTCCACACCACCTCAAAATGAGAACTTTAATTAGGGAGTTGGCAAACAGACTTAGTTTAAGCCCACTTGTAGCCACCACTTTCTTCCCCTCTTTACTCAAAACTTCATATGAAATTGATCTCTTTGTAGGTTTGAAAAAAGTTGGCTTGTTAGCGTTCACTTCTGTTTATGTCTGCTGTGCTCTGAGGGTGTGAGAGAGGCTCTCTGTACTAGGATTCCAGCCTGAGAGGATCAGCTGACCACTCAAACACTTGGGATATTTACCAAACCAAACTGCAACCTCTGAACCTCTAGAGCTCTGTCTGCTCTGAAGGCCAATGCACACAGCACCACAGAGGTTAAACTATAATCGCTATAGAGATCAAAGTTCTGACAGCACAGACACAATAATTTTTTTGCCCTGTGGTTGGACATAGCTTTTCCCCATAGCTGAATTTAAGGAGGAGACTGAAAACAGGCTCCTTGGGGAATTCTCTTGACAGAAATATCAGTTTGCTGCAAGCATCCTCTGTGTAAGCTTTCAACAACTTTCTCTCATGTTCTGGGACCAATGTGGCTACAACATTGTATACAACAATGTTGAAAGCACGTAATTAATATACATACCACTTGCGCATCTGTAACTAGTTTGCCTGGGTGTCTCAAAAAAACATGTCCCTCTGTTGTGAGGCGAGAATAAGGAAGGGGTAAACTGAATTGTTCCCTTTCTGAATCTTGTTTAATCCTTGGAAAGCTAACATTTGTGTTTGGTTTTTTCCCTAGCATCAAGCATTTGAGTATGAGTTTGGAGCAATGTATGCCTGGATGTTGTGTGTATTCACTGTCATCATGGCCTATAGCATTACATGCCCCATTATTGTCCCATTTGGTAAGTTTGCCAATGAGTTGTGTGCCCAGGGCAGGGAAGGGGGGGAGAGGTTTGGTCTGAGCACATGACCAGGAGACAGGAATTCCTGAGTTCTTATCTCAGCTCTGGTAGTGACTTTCTGTGTCCTTGGACCAAAACACACATCTGCTCTGTTGTGAAAAATAGGGAAATACGCAACCTCACTATGTGGTGTTGGGGTGAATTAATGTCTGTACAGTGTTTGGAAGCTGAAAAAGCACTATGTATATGATGATGATTCTATTTCTACAGCTTGAGGAATATATTAACTCTGACTTTTGTACAGCTTTAACCATTAAGGATGGAATTTCTAATTGAAAAGGTTTAGTACCATGCTTTTCAACCATATTAGCTTTTCATTTCTGCTTTCCTCTGTGCTCTCAGAGAGGATGTCTACATGTGACTTTCAGCCAACGAGGTTCGGCAAAGTAGCCAAACTTTCAATGGGAATTTGCTGCTAAATCCCTTAGGCACTTTATGAAAATCTCACCCCCGAGTTCCATCAAAACGGATGAAATACAACATAAAAATAAACACAGTGCAAACCAGGTGTTCTGGTCCTGGTATCTATGAATGTTTTTATGTCCTAGGTGAATAATAATAGAAAAAAAGGCTAGACGGAATCCTGAATGCTGATAGGAACAGAACAAATATACAGCTGCACAAACGTGTCATTACTCTAGGTCACAAATTAACATAAAAGTAAAACTATTTTCTCAGGGGAAAGTTTGTGAAATAAACTTTGTATCTATTAAATGGCAGTGGGAAACATGTAAGATCTGGCCTAAACCCACAAAAATAGATTTAAGACAATTTTGTCTCTCTCAATTCTCTGTGCTCCATATTGTAAAGATTTGAGGGTACTACTGCATACAGTGCTGCAATTCCTAGCTGCCACTGGAACTTGGAACATTTTGGCTTTTATAGGGACCCAGTTGACTTGAAATAGTCATTTAAAAAAATTAAAAGTAGTTTTAGGAATCACATATGTCTGGGTTGCCCTACCAATTTGTGACTTTTTTTTTTTTTTTTTAATATTTGCAGTTTCAGTAACCTGTCTCTATCCTCTTCTTCAGGTTTAATATATATACTGCTGAAGCATATGGTTGATCGCCACAATCTTTACTATGCATTTCTCCCTGCTAAACTGGAGAAGAAGATCCACTTTGCAGCTGTGAATCAGGCCCTTACAGCTCCGATCCTCTGTCTGTTTTGGCTCTATTTTTTTTCCTTTTTGCGACTAGGTAAGGGTTCTTCATCACTGATCAGCTTAAAATATTGTTTGATGATCTTGTGGTTAAAGCAGAGGGACCAGGATTCTGCTCCCAGCTCTGTCATTAAGTTGTCTAGAGTCATGTGGGAAGTTTCTTAATTTCTCTGAGCCTCTAGTTGTGCATTTTTAAGACAGGGATAATAATCCTTACCTGCCTCATGGGGCTATTGCCAGGCTTACTGTCTTCACAGTACTTGGAGATCATCTAACAGGAGCAATAGGAGAGGGCAAAGGAGACAAACACCTGCCAAGAATGGTCTGGATAATACTTAATACTAAGTGCGGGGGGACTGGACTAGGGTGACCTCTCGAGGTCCCTTCCAGTCCTATGATTCTATTACATTTAACTTTTAAGCTGTTAGTTGACACATTCTCTCACTGATCCTGCTCACATTGCCTTAAATTATAAACGTTCATTGTGCCACAAACTTGCTGTATTAACAGAGTTGCTGGGGGAAGTTGGTGGCTTGACCTTTGGGCACGCAGAACAGTAGGGGAGATTGTTTGTTTGTTTGGGTTTTTTTTACGAATGATGCACTTGAGGCTTTTGATGCTGTGAAGGAGATTCAGCATCATTTTTTCCTTCCCCCAGCTTCTCCCTTTAGGTTGGGGATGGAGGTGACTTTTTAAATCTAGAGTCTGATTAATAATTTGTTTGTACTGTTCATTAAAGATATGTTCAGGATAGTCCATACATGCCTCAGTCTAGCTGGAAAATATTGAAATTCCATTCCCTTGACATAACCACTTATGACACTGTAATTACTGTTAAAATATTGTATGATCTAGCAGGGCCAGTATCCTACTTCTAGCAAAAGCCTATTCCTGATGTTTCAGAGGAAGGCAAATGCCCATGATATGCACTGGCTAATAGTTAAAGATGTGAGATTGTCTTGTTTTGCAACTAGGAAGCTAAATGCCGATTAATCAAATTGTCTGTTGGTGTGACAATCTGCCTTGCAGTGCTGAATACCTCATTTTGATCCTGTTCGTTGACTTAGGATAGCACCCACTGTGTGGGCTTGGCTACACTAGAAAGTTGCAGCGCTGGTGAGGGGGTTACAGCGCTGCAACTTAGGATGTGGCCACACTTGCAAAGCACGGCCAGCGCTGCAACTCCCTGGTTGCAGCGCTGGCTGTACACCCGGTCAAGCCTCGGGTGTACTGGTGATCCAGCGCTGGTCAGCAAGTGTGGACGCCCACCAGCGCTTTTATTGACCTCCGGGGTATAAGGAGGTATCCCAGCATACCTTAGAAGCCTCTCTGGTAATCATGCACACTCCACTGCTCTGGGCTCAGCTGACCCCTCCTTTAAATGCCCTGGGAATTTTAAAAATCCCCTTCCTGTTTGCTCAGCCAGGTGTGGAGTGCAATCAATCATTCAATCAATCAGCGACCATGCCTCCACGCCCCAAACGAGCCCCAGCATGGAACAATTCCGAGCTGCAGGACCTCATCAGTGTTTGGGGTGAGGAAGCTGTGCAAGCACAGCTGCGCTCCAGAAGGAGAAATTATGATACCTATGGGCAGATATCACAGTCCTTGCTGAGAAGAGGCCATGAACGGGACGTGTTGCAGTGCAGGGTCAAAATAAAAGAGCTGCGCAGTGCTTACTGCAAAGCCCGTGAGGGAAATCGCTGCTCAGGAGCTGCCCCCACAACCTGCCGTTTTTACAAGGAGCTGGATGCCATACTTGGGTGTGACCCCACTGCCAATCCGAGGACCACGATGGAGAGTTCAGAGCAGGGAGAAGTGGGGGAGGGTGTAGAGGAAGCCGACAGTGAGGCTACTGGCGTGGAGGGAGACACCCCGGAGTCCCAGGAGGCATGCAGCCAGGAGCTCTTCTCAAGCCAGGAGGAGGCTAGCCAGTCGCAGCAGCTGGAAGTTGCTGGTGAGGAAGAAACTGAGGAGCGTGCTCGGGGTAAGCAGATTTTTATGTTTTGGGAGAGGAGGGTTTGGGTTATGGCTGCCTGCATGCATGCCTAAACGTGGAATAGCCCATTGATTTGCTCTATCACGTCTCTGTAATCTGCCTCAGTAATCTCTTGAAAAGTTGCAGCCAGAGCGTGCGCAATGTGCTTTCGCAAGTTTATCGGGAGAGCCACCATGGTCCTTGTCCCGGTCAGGCTAACTCGTCCGATCCACTGTGCAGCGAGGGGTGGGGGGACCATGGCTGCACACAGGCAAGCTGCATAGGGGCCAGGGCGGAATCCACATTGCTGTAGAAGACCCTCCCTCTCTTCCCAGGTAACACGCAGCAGCACTGATATATCTGGCAGTAGGAAACCCCGTTGAGAATTTAGGAATACTTGAGTGCAGGCGCCAGGTTCGCGTTCCCCCCCCCCCCAGCCCCGCGGTGCGTTCCGTCTCCCCCCCCTTCCCAGCACGTAGCCAGCCCCGCGGTGCGCTCCGGTCTCCCCCCCCCTTCCCAGCACGTAGCCAGCCCCGCGGTGCGCTCCAGTCTCCCCCCCCCTTCCCAGCACATAGCCAGCCCCGCGGTGCGCTCCGGTCTCTCCCCCCCACCCCAGCAGGCATCCAGCCCCGCGGTGCGCTCCGGTCTCCCCACCCCCTTCCCAGCAGGCAGCCAGCCCCGCGGAGCCCTCCGGTCTTGCCCCCCCCCCCGTTCCCAGCACGTAAACAGCCCCGCGGTGCCCTCCGTTTTTTCCCCACCCTTCCCAGCAGGCAGCCAGCACAACTGTGCGTCCCGTCCCCCCCCCCCCCCCCAGCAGGCTGGCAGTTACGTGGACCCCCCCCCCCCAGCAGCTCGCCACCTTCCTGTTCACTACTGTCCCCTGTTCAGGACACCAGCTACCTCCTGTACCCAGTGCAGATAAACCCCAGTGACCCATCGGTCAGTTCCCCCTCCCAAGTGCAGTCGGGGCAGAAACACTCACCCCATTGCTCGCCGTACCTTCGCTTCCCTGGCCTCTCTGTGTTTTGTTAGGTATGTGGGAATGATGCTACAAAAAGTCTACAAACTCCTTCACTGTGTGATAATAAACAATGTAGCCTCTGTGTATTACATGTTTCTATCTGTGTTTTTTTTAGTGACCTTGACTAATGCAGCCGGATCACCGGCCTCACGTCAGTTGCAGAACTTGAGAAAAAATCCCCGAAAATCAAAAGAAGAATTGATCAAAGCAGTTATGATTCACTACAACAGAGAAAGTAGGAAGACGCAGGAATGGAGAGAGAAAATGTATGAGTGGAGGCAAACAGAAAGCAGGAGAAAGGAATTGGCTATCAAAAAAACCTCAAAGCAGATGATAAGCCTCCTGGCTCATCAAACTGAGTCTTTCGAGTCTCTCGTAGCCATGCAGGCAGATCTGTACCGTGGTAACCCACACCCCTCCCAAAGCTCTCTTTCTTGTTCCCCAGTATTTGCACAAAACACCTTTCTCCAGCAGCCAGTTTCTTATTACCCCCAGCTGCCCCCAACACCTGTACGATCACCTACCAGCCCTGATAACTATAATTCTTACCCTGTGCACTCCACCCCCATTACCCTGCAGCATAGTAATCCTGAAGTGCAGCAGACATTGAACAGTAATCAAAACAGGACATATTCAAACCTCTGAATGTACAGTCCACCACCCTAACCCCCCTGGCCTTTTATGTACTGTACTTTGAATAAAGGATTTTATGGCTTTTACAGTACGTTTTATTATTGCAGGAAGTGGTAAATATTGTACCCCAGGGTAGAACAAAGCACAGCAAAGGCACCAAACATTACTGTTGGCTCTCCGCATCAAATTGCTCCCTTAAAGCATCCCTAATCCTTGAAGCCCTTTCCTGGGCCTCCCTAGTAGCCCTGCTCTCTGGCTGTGCAAATTCATCCTCTAGGCGTCGAACCTCGGAGGTCCATTCCTCATTGAATCTTTCATCCTTCCCTTCACAAATATTATGGAGGGTACAGCACGCGAATATAACAGCGGAGATGCTGCTTTCCCCCAAATCTAGCTTCCCATAAAGACACCTCCAGCGGGCTTTCAAACGGCCAAAAGCACACTCCACAGTCATTCTGCACCGGCTCAGCCTGTAGTTGACCCGGTCCTTGTTCCTGTCAAGCTTCCCTGTATACGGTTTCATGAGCCATGGCATTAAGGGGTAAGCGGGGTCTCCAAGGATCACAGTGGGCATTTCGACGTCACCTACTGTGATCTTGTGGTCTGGGAAAAAAGTCCTGGCCCTCAGCCTCCTGAACAGGGAACTGTTCCGAAAGATGCGTGCATCGTGCACCTTTCCAGGCCATCCTGAGTAAATGTCAGTGAAACGCCCACAAGTGCTTGCAGAACCACGGAGAAATACCCCTTGCGATTAACGTACTCTGATGCCAGGTGGGGTGGTGACAGAATAGGAATATCCGTCCCATCTATTGCCCCTCCACAGTTAGGGAAACCCATTTCTGCAAAGCCATCCACAATGTCTTGTACGTTCCCCAGAGTCACAGTTCTTAGCGGGGTGCGATTAATGGCTGTGCAAACTTGCATCAGCACCATTCCAATGGTGGACTTTCCCACTCCAAACTGGTTCGCCCCCGATCGGTAGCTGTCTGGAGTTGCCAGCTTCCAGATTGCAATAGCCACCCGCTTCTCCACTGGCAGGGCAGCTCTCAATCTCGTGTCCCTGCGCTGCAGGGTAGGGGTGAGCTCAGCACACAGTGCCATGAAAGTGGCTTTTCTCATCCGAAAGTTCTGCAGCCACTGCTCATCATCCCAGGCTTGCAGGACGATGTGATCCCACCACTCAGTGCTGGTTTCCCGAGCCCAAAGGCGCCATGGTGCTGAGCACGTCTGTTACTGCCACAAGCAATTGAGTGTCTTGAGCGTCAGGCGTTTCAATATCATCGTCTGACTCCTCACTGTCACTTTGCAGCTGAAGGAATAGCTCCACTGCCATGCGTGATGTGCTGGCAACATTCATCAGCAAGGTCCTCAGCAGCTCAGGCTCCATTTGTAACAGAAATCTCAGAAATCGCACTGCAGACTCACAATGCCGCCAAACTGCTCGGAATGTGTAGCAAAGCACCACGGGGCATTGGAACAGGAAGCGGAAAGACCCGCACACTTCCTTCCCCTTCCCACAAGCCACAGCGCCAAAATGGGACGAAGTGCTCTGTGGGATAGCTGCCCACAATGCACCACTCCCAACAGCGCTGCAAGTGCTGTAAATGTGGCCACATGCAGCGCTGGTAGCTGTCAGTGTGGCCACACTGCAGCGCTGGCCCTACACAGCTGTACGAACACAGCTGTAACTACCAGCGCTGCAAAACTGTAAGTGTAGCCATACCCACAGAGCGAAGCACTTTCTTAGAAGGATGGTCCCTGCTCCAGTTAGCTCACATTCTGAGTCTTGGAGTTTTGGTCTCTAGTACAGCAGTAACTGAGAGTGCAGTGACAGCAGCTCACGTGGCTCAGGAGAGTGGTTTGTATCACTCCACAATGGTTGCTGTGAATTCTCAGGTGGTATTGACTGGCACTGAAAGCAGCATTGTCTAGTACCCTAAGGATGATGCCTGAAGGATGGGGGAGAGAAAACTGAGGCAAGTCTTATAGGTTAAGATGTGGACTTGGAGAGCTCCTCTATATAAGGGTCAGGAAAAGATCCTTCTATTGTGCTGTATGTAATGAGCAGGTCATTAAATCAGTGTGTCCCGCATGGTGCTTTGAAAGCTATTTTTTTCCTCTTAGGGTTTTTCTTCTATTTTGTTCCATTCTCCAGAAAGTGAGCGCTCTTTTCAGATAAGCTATTTTATGATCAGTGTGATTTTTTTTTTTATTTTTTGGTTGCTTTTACCTACTTGAACCAGTGATGGATACATACAATTTTGTATTCTGTTTGTTTTTAAGGTTTTAAAGCTCCCACGACCCTCTTTACGTTCCTAGTTGTCAGCATCACAATTGTCGTTTGTTTAGCTTATACTTGTTTTGTCTGCTTCAAGTACCTGAGCCCACTGAATTACAAGGTAAACTCATATTGAATGTATTGGGGAAATAACCACGAGCATTAACACTGTGCTTGGTACTGCCCAAACTAGTCCCAGGGAAACAAATGGCAAAATTCATGTTTACTTCAGTAGGAGCAGGATCTAGCCACAAGGTTCCATCCTCTATGATGGTGAAAACATGCTGCTGAAAAAAGAGGCAGGTTGTTTTGCGCACAAGGGGAAGGAGGGAGGGAAAAGACGGTTACTCACCTTTGTAACTGTTGTTCTTCGAGATGTGTTGCTCACATCCATTCCAGTTAGGTGTGCGCGCCGCGCGTGCACGTTCGTCGGAAACTTTTTACCCTAGCAACTCCAGTGGGCCGGCAGGTCGCCCCCTGGAGTGGCGCCGCCATGGCGCCCAATATATATCCCTGCCGGCCCGCCCGCTCCTCAGTTCCTTCTTGCCGGCGACTCCGACAGTGGGGAAGGAGGGCGGGTGTGGAATGGATGTGAGCAACACATCTCGAAGAACAACAGTTACAAAGGTGAGTAACCGTCTTTTCTTCTTCGAGTGATTGCTCACATCCATTCCAGTTAGGTGACTCCCAAGCCATACCTAGGCGGTGGGGTCGGAGTGAGAAGTCGCGGCATGGAGCACTGCAGTTCCGAAGGCCGCATCCTCTCTCGACTGCTGGACCAGGGCGTAGTGGGAAGCAAAGGTGTGGACCGATGACCAGGTCGCTGCCCGACAGATTTCCTGGATGGGCACACGGGCCAGGAAAGCCAGCGACGACGCCTGCGCCCTGGTAGAATGCGCAGTCACATGGCCCGTAGGGACATGGGCCAAGTCATAACAGGTCCTGATACAGGACGTAACCCACGAGGATAACCTCTGGGAGGAGATAGGAAGCCCTTTCATACGGTCCGCTACCGCCACGAAAAGCTGGGGGGATTTGCGGAAGGGTTTGGTCCTCTCTATGTAGAACGCGAGAGCTCTACGGACATCCAGCGAGTGGAGCTGCTGCTCCCTGCCTGAGGAGTGAGGTTTTGGGAAAAAAACCGGGAGGAAAATCTCTTGGTTGACGTGGAAGGCTGAGACCACCTTGGGTAGAAAGGCAGGGTGTGGTCTAAGCTGCACCTTGTCTTTGTGGAAGACCGTGTATGGGGGGTCCACCACAAGGGCTCGGAGTTCCGACACCCGTCTAGCTGAGGTGATAGCTACTAGAAAGGCAGCCTTCCAAGAGAGGTAAAGCAGGGAGCAAGTAGCTAACGGCTCAAAGGGGGGCCCCATGAGCCGGGACAACACCAGGTTAAGATCCCAGGTTGGAGCAGGGGGACGGACGTTAGGGAATAACCGTTCCAGCCCCTTAAGGAATCTCGACACCGTCGGGTGAGAAAAAACGGAGCGACCGTCCGCACCCGGGTGAAAGGTGGAGATAGCTGCCAGATGGACTCGCAACGACGATAAGGCCAGACCATGTTCTTTGAGGGACCAAACATAATCTAAGATTTCGGATACCGAAACTTCCATAGGGCGGAGATTTCTCTCTACGCACCAACAGGAGAAGCGTTTCCATTTTGCCGAATATGTGGCTCTTGTGGATGGTTTCCTGCTGCTCAAGAGCACCTCTCTCACAGGCGTGGAGCAGCGCAGCTCGGAACCAGTTAGCCACGCAGGAGCCACGCCGCTAGGTGCAGCGACTGCAGGTCTGGGTGACAGAGGGACCCGTGGTCCTGGGTAATCAGGTCCGGATGAAGGGGCAGGGGAACTGGGTCGGCTACGGCCAAGTCTAGCAGCATGGTGTACCAGTGCTGTCTGGGCCATGCCGGGGCCACCATGATCACACGAGCCCTGTCTCTGCGCACCTTCAGGAGGACCTTGTGAACCAGAGGGAACGGAGGAAACGCATAGTACAGGTGGGTCGCCCACTGGATGAGGAAGGCATCCGCTATCGACCCCGGCTCCCTGCCCTGAAAGGAGCAGAACGCTTGGCACTTCCTGTTCCCCTTGGACGCAAAGAGGTCCAACCGGGGATAACCCCACCTCCGGAAAATGGAGAGAGCGACGTCCGGTCGAAGGGACCACTCGTGTGACAGGAAGGATCTGCTCAATCGATCCGCCAGCGTGTTCCGTACTCCGGGAAGGAAGGAAGCCCTGAGGTGAATGGAGTGGGCTACGCAAAAGTCCCAGAGTCGTATCGCCTCGAGGCACAGGGAGGAGGACCTGGTGCCGCCCTGCTTGTTGATATAATACATGGT
Source organism: Gopherus evgoodei (assembly GCF_007399415.2). NCBI lineage: Eukaryota > Metazoa > Chordata > Testudines > Testudinidae > Gopherus > Gopherus evgoodei. The sequence goes on from NC_044324.1 coordinate 170,922,198, forward strand.
CGTCGTGTTGTCCGTGAACACGGCTACACAACGACCCTGAAGCTGATGACAAAACGTTTGGCAAGCAAGGCGGACCGCTCTCAACTCCCTCATGTTGATATGTAGCCCCACCTCCTCCTGGGACCATAGGCCCTGCGTCCGCAGGGTCCCTAGGTGGGCCCCCCAGCCTAGATCTGAGGCATCCGTTGTCAGGGATACCGAGGGCTGAGACGGGTGAAAGGGAAGACCCGCACACAATACGGACTGGTCCACCCACCAGCCGAGGGAATCTAAGACCTTCTGGGGGACTGTGATTAACATGTCTAGCGGTTGCCTTGGTCTGTAATGACTGATAAGCCACAGCTGGAGAGGCCTCATGCGGAGCCGAGCATAGTCGGTCACAAAAGTGCACGCCGCCATGTGGCCTAACAGGGTTAGACATGTCCTCACTGACGTCAACGGGGCTGACCGCAAGCGTTGAACGATCGCCGCCATGGTCTGGAACCGCTGCCGAGGCAGCGAGGCCCTGCCCACAGTGGCGTCCAGGACGGCCCCGATAAATTCCACCTTCTGAGTGGGCCTCAGGGTGGACTTGTCTGTGTTTATCAAGAGGCCCAGACTCGCAAACATGCCGGTGATCACGCGGACATGGCTGTACACCTGCTGTTCCGACGTGCCCCGAATCAACCAATCGTCCAGATAAGGGAACACGTGGACACGGTTGCGCCGAAGATGCGCCACGACAACTGCCATGCATTTTGTAAACACCCTCGGGGCCGTGGACAGGCCAAACGGGAGGACCGCAAATTGATAATGACGAGCCCCCACAACGAAGCGGAGGAAGCGTCTGTGGCGTGGCCAAATGGCAACGTGGAAATACGCGTCCTGCATGTCGAGGGCGGCGTACCAGTCTCCCGGATCCAGGGATGGAATAATGGTCCCCAGGGATACCATGCGGAACTTCAACTTCACGAGGTATTTGTTGAGTTCTCGCAGGTCGAGGATAGGCCTGAGGCCCCCCTTGGCCTTGGGGATCAGAAAATAGCGGGAATAAAACCCCTTGCCTTTCTCGTTTTCGGGAACCGCCTCTATAGCTCCTTTGCTGAGGAGCGTCCGCACCTCCTGCCGAAGGAATTGCTCGTGAGAGGGGTCCCTGAAGAGGGACGAGGAAGGAGGGCGGGAAGGAGGGAACGAAACAAACTGCAGGCGGTACCCCGTCTGCACCACGCTCAAGACCCAGCGGTCTGATGTTATTTGGGACCACGCCGGGAGGAAAAACGAAAGGCGGTTGGAAAACGGAGGGGAAGGATCCGTAGGGGAAACTGTTACTGCGCCCTCGAGCGCACCTTCAAAATGAAGGCTTAGGACCAGGCGGGGGTTTTGAGGAGCCTTGGTTCTGCCCCCCTTGGTTCCCCGACTGCCTGCGCCTCCCGTTCCTGCCGCGGCGTCTGTAAGGGTCCTGCCGCTGGCGGAACTGGGAAAACGGCCGACGGTGCTGCTGTTGCTGCGGCCTAAAGGGTCTACGCTGTGTCACGGGGGTGTGCATCCCGAGGGACCGCGCAATGACCCGGTTGTCCTTTAAACTCTTAAGTCTGGGGTCTGTCTTATCGGAAAACAGGCCCTGGCCTTCGAAAGGAAGGTCCTGTATCGTGTGCTGGAGCTCTGGCGGAAGGCCGGAAACCTGCAGCCAGGAGATGCGACGCATCGTAACTCCTGACGCGAGGGTACGGGCAGCCGAGTCCGCAGCGTCCAAGGAGGCTTGCAAGGCCGTGCGCGCGACCTTCTTGCCTTCGTCCAAGATGGCCGTGAACTCTTGGCGAGCATCCTGTGGCAGCAGCTCCTTAAATTTGTCCACTGCCACCCAGGAGTTAAAGGCGTATCTGCTCAGCAGGGCCTGTTGGTTAGAGACCCTGAGCTGCAGCGCCCCAGCCGAATACACCTTACGGCCAAGGAGGTCCATCCGCCTGGCTTCTCTGGATTTGGGGGCCGGAGCCTCCTGGCCGTGACGCTCCCTATCGTTCACCGATTGCACTACCAGTGAACCGGGAGTCGGGTGAACATGTAAATATTCGTACCCCTTAGAAGGGGCCATGTACTTCCTCTCGACTCCTTTCGCTGTCGGAGGGATGGAGGCCGGGGACTGCCAGATAGTATTGGCATTGGCCTGAATGGTCCGTATAAACGGCAGGGCGACCCTGGTGGGAGCATCGGAAGAGAGGATGGTAACAATTGGGTCCTCTATCTCCGAGACCTCCTCTGCCTGCAGACTCAGGTTTTGAGCCAATCGCCTGAGGAGGTCCTGGTGCGCCCTGAGATCCAGCGGGGGGGGACTGTTGGAGGAGGTACCCGCCACCGCCTCATCCGGGGAGGAGGATGATGAGACCCCAGGCACAATAGTGTCCAACTGAGGGTCTTCCTCAGCCCTCGCCTCTGTCTCCGGAGCCGCAGCGGAGTCCTGCTGTTTGGACCCTTCGTCCCCTTCCGGGGAGGGAGGGGGGCGAGACAAAGAGGCTTCAGGGGCCCTACGCTCCGCAGTCGCCGGCCTAGCAGGGAGCTGCTGGGGGCCCTGGGCCTGATGGTACGCCCAGGGTGTCCAGAATCCCCACTGTGGGGGGCCTTGGTCCTGCAGCGGCGGATCAGCAAACAGCGCCGCCTGCCGGTCGGTGCCCAGCGCATAGCCGCTGTCCGTCTGGGAGGACACGGACGGCTGCCTGGAGGGCCACGGCGGGGCCGACCCTGGATGGTACGGGTCTGCGCGGGCCGGCACGGAGGATCGTCTCGGTGCCGGGGACCGGTGCCGGGAGTCATAACGGTGCCGGGACCGGGATCTGTCACGGTGCCGGGCGCTGCTTCGGGACCGGGATCTGTCACGGTGCCGGGCGCCGCTTCGGTGCCGGGACCTACTACCAGCTCGGTGCCGGGAGATCGACCGGGACCTGCCACCAGCTCGGTGCCGGGAGGTCGAGCGAGACCGGGACCGGGACCTGCCACCAGCTCGGTGCCGGGAGGTCGACCGGTGCGGCGAGTAGCGTCGGGACCTGCTCCTGGAGTCGCGGTGCCGGTGTCGACTGGAGCCTGACCGCGACCGTCTCGATGCCGACCGGTGCCGCGAGTGCGACCGGTACCGCTGAGGGGAGCGGTGCCGGGACTGCGAGCGGCGTCGGGATCTGGAGCGCCCAAGACGTCGGGGCCTGGATGGCGAACGACTGTCCGTGGGCGGTGCCGACATCATGGGCTTGCCTCTGGACGTGACCCGCACCGGAGGAACCGGGGGTGGCAGCCGAGTAGGCTCCGTCAGGGCAATAAGGTCCCGAGCCGAGGCGAAGGTCTCCGGTGTGGATGGGACCATTATCTCAACCCCAGATCTCATGGGGGAGCTCGGCGGCACCGGACTCAACAGACCCGCCGGGCCCGGAGTCAACGGCGCTGACGGTGCCGGCGGCGCCGCGGCCGATGTCGAGGCCGGGCGTTCAAGCCGGGTCTGCCTGGCCGGAGTATTAGACTTCGACGGCCTAGGCACTGATTCCGATGCCGGAGAAGGTCGGTGCCGAGGAGTCTTCTCGGTGCCGGAGCGATCCGGTGCCGGTGCCGAAACCACGGTCTGCGAAGTCGACGGGTCAAGTGCCGCCTCCATTAGGAGAGTTCGGAGCCTCTGATCCCTCTCCTTTTTTGTCCTCGGCTTAAAAGCCTTACAGATGCGGCACTTGTCAGATCTGTGCGATTCCCCGAGGCACTTCAGGCACGCTTCGTGGGGATCGCTGGTAGGCATGGGCTTCTTGCAGGCCGCACACTGCTTGAAGCCTGGCGAAACAGGCATGAGCCTGGCGCCCGGTGCCGGGAAGGGCTAAGCCCCCGGCAAGAAACTACTTAACAGCTATTTACTAAACTATCTACTTAACAATACTAATTAACAACTATATAGAACTAGAGATAAGCGATAAACAAGCGATAGAAACTAGGAGAGCTAGGGACGTGGAGGACAGCTATGCCGCGCTCCACAGTTCCAACGACCGACACGGCGGTAAGAAGGAACTGAGGAGCGGGCGGGCCGGCAGGGATATATATTGGGCGCCATGGCGGCGCCACTCCAGGGGGCGACCTGCCGGCCCACTGGAGTTGCTAGGGTAAAAAGTTTCCGACGAACGTGCACGCGCGGCGCGCACACCTAACTGGAATGGATGTGAGCAATCACTCGAAGAAGAAGGAGGCATTCCAAGCATGAAGAGCAGTATGGGAGGCAGGTACGAAGTGGGAGGCTTTGGAGGAGCACAGGGAGCAGCTGAGGTTTCAGTGTAATATATAATGGGACATTGTACTAAATCTGTTTACTAATAACCTGATATTTATGATCAATTCCATGTAACTGGTTGATTTACCAGTTTAATACTTCGTCCTTGCTGTCTTTATATAGATAGAAGAATTGCCAAGTGGAAGAGGAAGTGACAGTGATGCAGAAACAGCTCCAAGACCTGCTGTAAGCTCTTAGCAAAAAAGTATTTTTTTACCCTTTCCAGGAAAACAAACTCCTGACCTTTCCCAGAAAAGGGATTGTGTAGGAGATTGCTAGTTTGAATGGTGTCAGGGTAGGTATTAACTGACTTGAGGGTCAGATGATCAGAACACTGCGCTTACCTATTTGAAAGCGTAGCTCTAAAAATACCTTTTGATTTAATTGTGATAGGAATAACTGAGAGAGATTTTAAATACTCTTTATTTCCAATTACTACATGTGTTGTGTTATGTTTTTTTGATTAGCTGGGTCTCACACCAAACACTAGATGATTAGTTGCATTTTGAATGTTGACTATGCAGTCACACTGCTTGGAGACTATGGAAGGTGTGATATTCACAGCAGAGCTTCAGTGTCATGTCACCAAAAAATGACCACAAGACTTTGATATTTGCACTAGGTTTTGCAATACTGTTTGGGTGAATACAGATACTTTGGTGTGCAAGAGCCCATGTGATATGCAGGCACACTTGAGTTTTGCACTAGGGAATTTATTCTGAGGGACAAAGGGCAATGTTAAGATGAAGGGGACAGTGGGGGTAACAGAAGAGTAAAAAGGAGGAATTTGGAGGGGAAAGACTTTAAATAATAAATTATCCCAATATTTTTAAATTATACTAGAGACTAAATAAAAAAACTCCGAATGTTTGCAATTTCAGATGTATGTCCCACGGGTCTTGCTTAGCTATCCTACGGAAAAGACAGCACTGGCTCAGAAGGAGCAGCAGTCGTATGGCACCATGGGTGCTGATGCACAGGCAGAAGACAGCATAACCTACTTTGGGGGACTGGCGGCAATTGAAGAGGCATAGAAGTATTTCTGCTGATCTCCAGGACCAACACAAGGTGGTGCACTTGGTTCAGCTTTAATAGAACTGATCCCTCAAGCATTCTGATGTATTTACCCTGTCTGCCAAAGAAGCACAGAAATAATTCAGCGTGTGATCTGCAGCTCTACTTGGAGATTAAAAAGCAGCCACCTTGGGACCGATTGTTTTACAGGCCATCTACACACATTGTGAAACAAGTGTGCTGAATGCTATGAAGGAGACAATCCTGAGGGACTACTACTTTGGGTTTACTGTTTAATCACTTGCCTTATGGAGAGATTTCACTCTTCACAGAGATAAAAGGTCACTGAAGCAAAGCAGCCCCACAATTGCAGGTGTCAATTTATTTGAAGTGACTCCTCTTGAATTTTAACCAGTGCCAAGGATTTATTAACCACTTGGGATTTATAAATCCCGAAACTGTCAGTTTTGATGAAAACTTGAAAGCAAATACTACTCCTACTGGTGAGAGCCAGGAAAAAGGCTTGTGGTGTCTCCTCTCCCACCACCGCAAAATACCCAGTCCACACAACGTTACTTTTCTGAAAGAGATGAGGGCTTTATTGTGCACTTTGATTGTGAACGTACCAAACCCAGAGGACTTTTGTGAATAAGGGATTGATCTGCTATAACTTTTATATATTTTTGCAGGGGATGCATTAGTTACTTTCTGGTGACTATGTTAGGGGCCTTGCACAAGAAACATTCACCTGCCAGCAATAAAGGATGTAAACATTTTATCTTTTTCTTTTTTTAATCTCTCTGGTTACAGTGACAAATTTCTACACTTCCCTGGTAAGTACCAATCGTATGAACTGTAAGATGTTACACCGTTTTTAAATTATGTAGTAGGAGCCAATTTATCCTAAAGCTACATTGTGTCAAAACATAACTAAGCAATAATCACATAACAATAAAACACTGAGTTCAGCGAAATTCGAGAGCTGTCTTTATTGACTATCTTTCTTTGCATATTTAAACACTCATGTGCCACCTCAGAGACCTACCACTGCTGGGACACTAATAAGTGAGTGGACCTACAGGGCCCAGTCCTGCAACATGCTAAATGGCTGCCAAGAAAGTGAGGACTGTTGACACTCTGAGAATGAATCTTGATTTGTATAGCAAATCCTTTTGTTCTTACTTTTCTACTTGTCTCTCTTTAAACTGTGAACTCCTCAGGCCAGGACTGTTGTTTCTTCAATGTCTGAAAAATGACTGGCAAACATGTCTTGAGTGGTACCACAAATAAAGGTGTTCAGTGTCTTGCCAGATTAGCCGATACTCCCAAAGAGCTGTTTCCTGCTCTCTTGCTGGACTAATGCTGAGAATGTCAGAGGAGATGATGAAAGAACAAATTGGCAGTTTTGGAGAAGAGTCCTATCCTGTGAGTTTGGAGGATACATAAAAACACCTAGTTCTGCAGAAGTAAGTGAAGGGACCCTCCTATTAAAAAGGGCTGCATTTGTGCCAGACTCTTCTCCCTTAAGTCATTCTGTGTTGTCCTTTTCCTTTTTAAAACTGATAGAATTGCCAGAATGAAATGTGCATTGGATGCAAACCAGTACTTTAAGCTTTGGACTGAAACCAAGTAAAAAAAGGATATTCTGAGTTACAGCTTCTACTCCACATTCTGACTTGTGCAGGTATTACATGTGGTACCAAATTCACAGTCCATTTTGGTCAATTTCATGGTCATAGGATTTTAAAAATTGTAAATTTCATGATTTCAGCTATTTAAATCTGAAATGTCACGGTGGTGTAACTGTAGGGGTCCTGACCCAAAAAGGAGGTGAGGAGGGTCACAAGATTATTGTAGGGGGGTTATGGTACTGTTACCCTTACTTCTGCACCACTGCTGGTGGCGGTGCTGCCTTCAGAGCTGGGCGCCTGGCTAACAGCCACTGCTCTCCAGCTGCCCTGCACTGAAGGCTGTGCAGAACTAAGGATAGCAATACCGTGACCCCCTTAAAATCTTGACACCCTCACCCCACATCTCCCTTTTGGGTTAGGACCCCCAGTTTGAGAAACGCTGGTCTCCCTTGTGAAATCTGTATAGTATAAGGTAAAAGCACACAAAAGACCAGATTTCACACCCTATGGTATGTTTTTCATGGCTTTGAATTTGGTAGGGCCCTAGTTTTGGGAATCCTGCTATTCATGGCAATACCAGAAGGAAGCTTGGTAATTCTGCCATCCCACTGACTTTTCAATTGTCTGGTTCAAGTTAAACTTTAACATCCTCTTCACATGCATCTATGTAAGCAGTTCTCACCCCTTTTGTAGGCACCTTCACTGGTAATCATGATGCTGAAGGGTTTGACTCCCACACTTGTCCTGTTAGCTATGGCTGGACACCAGTCAGGAATCCTTGTCTTCCATAGTAGAACTCAGTTTTTCCACATTTGTTGCCACTGATCTACTGAGGTCCTGGGTCTGATATCTAGGTCAAGCATTAGCTTAGTATTTAATTTCCTTTGGTATCTGTCCTCTCTGCACTCATGAAAGGCGGGAGTCTGACAGTCCTTAACAATGAAGCTTCTTATCTTCAGGACAGATTCATCATGGACAGTGGCAATAATAGCGCCAGCTTCCACACACAGCCCTGTCAATGTGCTTCAAACCTGCTCTAGATTCTAGACCAAAACCAAGAGTTGAAGCAGGGAGGAATTTCCATCTCACTGAGTAGTCATTATGTAGCCGCTGCTGAGTGCTAGCAATGGCTCTGATGCAGAGGCTTATTTTACCTAGGCCACCAAACCACCATGTAGCAACCACTCTTGGTCACCACCAACCTATGATAATGCTGAACTCACAAACTGTACCTGGGAGAGGCTCTGGATCCATTACCAGTTCCCTGAGCCATCCAGTCCCTTTCCATTTTTGTATCCACTGTAGCATGACTTGGTGCACTCACTTTCTCCCTCTGGCTGGGGGATGGAAGCATCCACTAGTAAATTACAAGATCCCTGCCTAGCAGCACAGAATAAAGGCTGCTCTGACATAAGTTTGCTATGTTGTCCTTTGGGTCTATTTCAGAGCTGGAAGAAATTCACAAACTGCACTCATTGTAGTTCATTCTTTTGTGCTGGTGAAAGTTTCCAAGAGGATAAAATTAGATCAGTAATAGGCACTCCCCACATTCCTTTATGAGCCTTAGAGAAAAAACATTTCACAGTAAGGGATGGAGACTTCAGCAAATATCAATATTGGACTGTACCATATGTGAAATCCATATATAAAGGCATTGTACATTCTTTATTGAGCCTCTTAAAAATCCTTTGGCAAGCAATGACCTAGCTGGGGTTGCCAATCCTAACTCTCAAGAGTATAGTGGCAACGCTGGGGTGGAGAGCAAACTCACCACACAGCAGCAGCTCCTCTCCCCCAGGCCTGAGCCAGACTCCTCACTCTGGGCATTGCAACCTGGTGCATGCCTGTCTGGCCTTCTAGCTCCAAGAGTTGCTGATGGCCTAACCCTGAGCAGCGCTGCAATCCCCTGCACAGGCTGCAATGCCACTCAGGGGGCTACATCAAATGTGTTTTTACAGTTCTTTCCAAGATTTCATGGACTTTATTCAAGATTACCAGGATCTCTGTGACAAAATCATAGCCCTAAGCCTAAGGGTGTGCTGGGGTATCAAAGTTTGATCAGTGAGAGTTTAGGATGGGTGCCTCATTCATGGTGAAGCCATGACTGAGTTATACCGATCACCTTAAATAGCTGCTGTACAACACCATCCTCTACTCCTGTATATTTTACTGCCTAATACTCAAGATTTTTAAAAATGTATTGGTACTATTTCATTCTTCTGACTGTAAAACCAGGTTTCTGTATGTGTCTTGGAGCAAAATCTTTTCTATGAAGCCATAAGGCATTGGTTTTAAGATCTGGTGTCTCTCAAGCTGCCTGTGGCAGCTCTAGAGGAGTTTTCTGTTGGCAATAGTTTACGCTTTAGTCAGACTTTTCTCATTCTTTTGCTTCTGTGTAGTGTCCCAAGTGCTTCAGGTGGCTCTGAAGTGCACATCCCTATCCCCAAACATACAATCAAAATCTGATTCTCTAGAGAAACATTCAAGAATTCTGAGAAATAAAATGTGCTGTGTGTTGGGAACGAATAGGAGTCATTAAGCAACACCTTCCACTTCCCAATTTAAAAAAAAAAAAAAAAAAGTGAGGAGACAGTGTTTAGGGGTTAGAGCAGGGGCCAGCATTTTATCTGGTTTCTAGGAAATTAGTGAGAAAGGTCAGGCAAGTTGCTTAATTTTTCTTTACCCAAGTTTCCCCATCTGAAAAATGGGGTAAGAACCTTTCCCCACCTTTGTTCAACCTTCAGCCAGCATCAGCTAACTAGGTTAATATCAAAGTATTACTGTTACAATACAAGAGCGTGTAGGGACAGATTTGCTTTCCGCCTCTACGTCCAGGCAAGAGCAATGCTAGAGCACAATAGGCATAAATATATTTGTAGAGGGAAAAACCCAGCAATGTCAGTTTATTTCTAAAACAGGTTTCCATCTGCTCAGCAGAGAGACGCTCAGAGGTGTCACTCAGACCCCTGATAGATGAAAGGTTACTACATGCTGTCAGAGCACAGTCTGCAACTGCTGTTGGAGAGACTGCCCTAGACCAGGACGGAAATGTGACCAGGCTCAGCTGGAGGGGAATTAGTACAATCCAAAGGACTGGAAGCAGGGTGAACCCTCACAGACTTACCACATATCTGTGAAGCTGAAAAATATGCCAGTAAGTGATGAGCTTAAAAAAAAGTTTTTAAAAAAAATTGAACTAAAAGACATCGCATAGTGCAGGGGCGAGTGCCTGGGAGAGGGAAGCGGGTGCCCAAGGCCAAGATTTTCCAAAGTGACCAGTGATTTAGGGTGCCTCACTTTTTGACATACAACTTAACACTTTAAAGGGGCCTGATTGTAACCAGGTGGGTGCTCAGCACTCTCTGAAGGTCACGCCCCATTATAGTGTAACAAGTTGGGCCATGATTAGTTATCACTTTTGATAAGCATGGCGGTGTTCTTTTTCCATACCTTCCATTCACCTGCTGGGAGAGTCACTGCCTCCACTTACGCCTCAGTTTGCAACTCTATAAAATGGAAATAGAGGCCCTTCTGTGACCATCACCTGTGGCAGTTTGAAACAGCGGCTGTAGAAGTGGACCTGTTGACATTGAACTAACCAGGAATAATACATCTTGATTTGCTGTCTTCAAAGCTCTAATTAAAACCTAGGAGAGAGAGAGAACCTTTTCCTTGATGGGACTATGCTTCATGCAGTCAGCTTTGGGAAGAATGGCATAGTTTTCATTTGCTTTCTTAAGATGGGGTGGTTTGCACAAATATCATTCCTGTTCATGGAGGGGCCAACGCTCAGCTGGAGCCTGGCAAGCTCTACCGTGCACTTTGCTGCTGTAGCCGGTCTCCCCTTCCTGATTCCAATTTAAGAAGGAGGAGTAATTGAAAAGCTCATGCTGTGCACTATGACTCACCTCAAGGTAAAAAGGGATCATTCAGCACTTGTCCATGTATAAATATAACTAGCTGGAAAACGACTGACAAAACCTAACTGGGCCTAATTCTGCTATATGCATCAGCATAAACCCCATCAATGCTACTGGCATTACATATTCGCTGTGAGTGGAAAATTTGCCGTAAGGGAGGGGTTTTAGACTTCAGTTATAAGAATCATGTCATAGCAGGTGAAATGAAGGCATCAGTTTCAGTGTTTAAAGCAACTGGCCTGAAATCAATATGGATTTATGCCTGGTCTCCTTTGACTGTACCAGAGCCTTTCCTGTCCAAACTCTTCCAAGCAAAGATTTATCTTCATGTAATGCATTTTGTATATTGCACCTGCTGTAAGTAACAACTACTTTTTAAAAGTCTAGGGTTGTCGTTACTTCAGAACTGGCTGAGCAGAATAGTATCTTCACCAAACAGCCTTGTAAGACTTTGTTTTAGAGAAAATGACATGGAGGGAAAGGAACCATGCTAATGAAACTGGTCAGCAGCTAAAGAGCTCTGCTCCTGGATCAGCGAAGCAGTTTGTGTTTGTGAAAGCCACCGCTACTGCTTTGAGGATCCTTTTGGGAACAGCTTAGGATAAAAATTATTCAACCAGGTGCTGAATGGAGCTCTTTTACTGGTTGAAAAGTTTCACAAAGAACAAAATCGTCACCAAATCAGCTGCTACGTTGATGAATGCCAAGATGCCTAGCTGGCTTAGGAACAAATCCTATTCTTTGTGGAAGGAGCTATTCATCATTCTTATTAGCATTATTCATTATCACTGCATCACAATCATTAGCTAATGGAGAACATGAAAATTCAAAAAAATGTTGACTGGCTCTTCTTCTGAACCCTTTAGAATATGACCAATTACCATATGCTCCCAATACCAAGCCCTCCATCCAATGCTAGGGTATAGTAGAGGCAAGGGTTATGTATTTCTAATTCGCTCAAAGCTGTGATAGCCAGATATCAAATCCAGCTGTGAGTCACACCAGAGTTTTGTCCATAAAAGAGGTAATGTAAACAGATCTCCTCCATCACCATATGTGGATAATGTCAAAACCTGCAATTTAGACACTGGAGTTGCTTCAAGTTTGCTAAATTAGGTTTTGTTATAAATAAAGCAAGAAGTGGACAGCAGGGTGCTTTCTTTTGTTTTTTTGGGTACGCAAGTGATAAGGATAGTGACGGGACACAGGTTAAACTTTCAGACGTAGTACTTGAAATGTGTTATTAGCAGGTGCGATTGATTAAAAATGTAACTTTTAAAAAACAATTTTTAGTTTTCCCTATATAGGTTGGTAAGGTTTGCATTTCTCTCTTCCTAGATGACAAAAAGAGAGTAGTAGCCCCTGCTGCGATTGGATTTCTTTTTTTTTAGAAACTTGAATAAGAGACAACAGGGGAACATTTGAGTCAAAGTCAAACTTAAATAAAAATAAAAATTTAATGACATTTCTACTGAACTTTGAAAAACCTAAATTTTATGTCCAGATCCGGTCAGTCAATTCCATTTTCTTGTAGACTTTACACTCAGTGTCTTGACGAAAGAAAAAAATTTAACATGGAAAACTGACAAATTTGATATAAAATTCTGTTTCCTTTTGTTGTACAAAATGTGGCAATGTAGTGCCCACTCATTTTCTCTCAGTGGCTGGTGGGCTTTATCATTGGTGTCTCAAATTACTCGGTGCAACAAATGCTGAATCATCATCGGGAACATTTTTTAACAAAAAAAAAACTTCTCTTGTTAAAGACTGGGCCTAGGAGGGCTGCTGTAACATAAGAACTTGGAACAGACTCATTTACTTTCCTCTGCCTCCTTTTGTTCTGGCCTGGCCTCTAAAAGTAGAGCTACACCAGAAAGGAGATGAAACTGCTTCTGAGCTTTCCACTTACTCACATTAGAAAACTGATCTGGCAGGCATCATATAGAAAACTTCACTTCCACTTATTTTGTCTTTGCAGTGACTGATCAGTCCGTGGGGAAATACTCATTTATATTAGTACACAGCAATGTTTCCTGATGCTGTAGCAGATGTCTGCATATGCAATAAAGATGTGACAGGGTGACCTACTGCCTTGAAATGTAAGACCACACAGGGGCATAGGGGGGAAGGAAGACAAATATGAGTGTCCAGAAGCCAAGGACTTAACCAAAAAGAGAACATATCAGGGCCTACAAACAGCTGGTAGTATCATGAGCACTCACCCCCCCTGGGAAAGCACTTTCCCCACAGTGTACCTGGAATAACTCAAGAATGGCCCTCCCTGCAGTGAATTATTTCTAGGAACACAAGGATAATTATCCACTGACATCTTGTGCCTGCAAGCAACAGAGAGTAGAGTGAGAACACAACAGAATACTTTACTAATGAAAACAGAGGTAAAGAAAGTGCAAATTTTGTTGCTCATGTCCCTAACTGAGCTGGGGGACAGTCAACACTTGGAGAAGTTTGAGCTGAACTTTTTAAAATTTCTCTTCCATCCCAGACTCCCAGATTCTCCTGTTACTGGTTAAGTCATCCCATCATGCCTAGCAGAAATCTCATTACAATCAGATGTCACAGTATGAAAGGTACTGGGATATTAGCAAGGAAGCAAGCAAAAACCTTCCAGGTCAGGTTTTTCCTTTTGCTCAGAATAGAGCTTAAAAATTCACCAGAGACGTTCAATAGGCTTTTCTTTATTGAATAATTAACTGCTGCAGTAGTTCAGTCAGTTATGCATTAAAAATGCTACATTTCCCACCTTTCAGCACAGAAATCTAATGCATCCTATTAGCAGAGAAGTGAAGCCATAACCCCTGACTATAGATTATCATCAGCTGAAAATCTCAAACTGCCAAATGGTTGTAATAAGGAAATTTACTCCTTCAAAGACACATCTAAATCAAATAAGATCAACTTCCCATTGCATCTCCAAAGCAAAGAGAATTAACACATGTCAATGCTGACATTCAGAGTTCCGCATGTGGAAAGATACATTTTCATCTTACATTCTTATACTGTTTCAGTTCAGCGTGCTGGTGAAGAGTAACTATTACACCCTAAGAATACTACATCTGAATATACTGTTGCTCTATTTTATTTTCTATTATATCTGGTGCAAGGTAAGCTTGCATATCATAGCACAGGCCATACTGAGTTTACAAGTGCCTGAAGTTAAAGGCACCTCACAGGGGGGAGTTATTTTCCCTTCTCCACTCTCCCCACAAATTGCTGAATATCTGCAGCAAGAAGTTCCGGTTCTTCAAAGGCTGCGAAGTGGCCACCTCGCGGCATGAAATTGGAGGAGATGATATTGATATACTTCTGCTGCGCCCAGGACCGAGGAATGTGCAGGATTTCATTGGGGAAGGAAGCAACACCTGTAGGCACTCGCACAGGGAGCCTGCAAGGGGATATAGAGAAGAGAAAATAAATTTGTCCTTCTAGAACACCTTTCGAGAGCGAATCAAAGTGGTTTACAAACAGGTTAGCAAGACTCAGAACCTTGCTGAAATAGGAATTATATTCCCCTTCTACAGATGGAGAAACTAAGACAAAAGTTAAGTGACGACAGGGTAGTGATAGAGCTAAGAATATAATCCAACTGACTTCCAGGCCCTGGCTCTAACCACTAGACACCATCACCTCCCATTCCTGAAAAGACTTTAAAAGGATGTGGCTACACATTTTATGTAAATATAGGATCTGACTTTGTACAGTTTGTGAAGTACCCTCAGAAGGGGCACAGATACTCCACACACTTAACGTTAAGAACAAGGGGGAAGGAATGCAAGCCAAAACAGAAAAAGAACAGATTAAAGAATATGTAGAGAAGATAGATATATTCAGGTAAGCAGGACCTGATGCAATAGCTCACAGGATACTTCAGAAACTAGCGAAAGCAATCGCTGAACTGTTAGCAATTATCTACAAGAACTCCTGGACGACAGGTGAGGTCCTAGAGGACTGGAGAAGGGCAGACATAGAACCTGTCTTTAAAAAGAGGAACAAAGAGCACCCAAGGAATTACAAACCAGCCAGCCCTACTTCAATACCTGGAAAGATACTGGTACAATTATTAAACAATCAGCTGGTTGGCATCAGAGGATAATAGTGTTATAAAGAATAGCCACCATGGATTTATCAAGAACAAATCACGGCAAATCAACCTGACTTCTTGCTTTGACAGTGTTACTGGCCAAATGGAAGCGGGGGAGCTATCGACGTGATGTATCTTATTTTAGTAAGGCTTTCAACACAGTCCTATGTGACATTCTCATAAGCAAACTAGGGAAACATAGCCTAGCTGATATTACTATAAGATGGGTGCATAACTGGGTGAAAGACTATACTCAGAGTAGTTATCAATGGCTTACTGTCAAACTGGGGAGAGCACATCTAGTGGGGTACTGCAGGGGTTTGTCCTGGGTCTGGTACTATGCAATGGTTTCATTAATAACTTGGATAATAGAGTGCAGAGTATGCTTATAAATCTGTGGCTGACACCAAGCTGGGATAAGTGCAAAGTATTACACTTAGGAAGGAAAAATCAAATGCACAACTACAAAATGGGGAATAACTGGTTAAGTGGTAGTACTACTGGAGAGGATCTGGGATTATAGTGGATCACATATTGAATATGAATCAATCTCATGCAGGTGCAAAAAGGGCTAATGTTCTGGGTGTGACAGGAGTGTCGTATGTAAGATGCAGAAGGTAACTGTACCGTTCCCTATTCTGGGCACCACACTTTAGGACAGATGTGGATAACAGGGAGAGAATCCTGAGGAGAGCAAATAAAAGGTTTAGAAAAACCTGGCCTATAAGGAAAAGTTCAAACAACGGGGCATGTTTAGTCTTGAGAAGAGAAGACTGAGGGAGGACCAAATAACAGTCTTCAAATATGTTAAGGGCTTTTATTAAGAGGAAGGTAACCAACTGTTCTCCATTTCCATTTGAAGGTAGGATAAGAAGTAATGGGCAATTTAGGTTAAATACTAGGAAACATTTTCTAATTATAAGGTTAGCCAAGCTCCAGAATAGGCTTCCAAGGGAGGTTGTGGAATCCCTCCCCATCACCAGAGGTTTTTAAGAACAGGTTGGACAAACACCTGTCAGGGATGGTCTAGGTTTCCTTGGTCCCACCTCAGCACAGGTGGTTGGATTATATGATTAGATGAGGCTCCTCTGAGGTTCCTTCCAGAGGAAGGGAGGGTGGGGGCAAAGTAACCACTGCATGGCAGTCTGATCAAAGTACAGCAAGGATCATGTGTTTGACAGAAAGTCAAAGGACTGCAACAAAAATGTTGAGGGAACTGGATGGGTTATTTATGTGGGAAGGAAGATTAGAACTAAATATGGGGAACTTGCCAAGACAACTGAAGGGTGGGAAATGTATTAAGAGAATATGTATTTGAAGGGTGTAAACAGCAGTGATGGAAAGGAATTGTTTAGAATGCTCCAAGAGGCTTTTGGTAGGGATGATGGGATGAAGTTGAACAAAGGTAAATTTAGGCAGGATATCAGAAAATATTTCATAGCACTGAGGTTGCTCAGCCTGTGCAATAGTCTCCCGTGGGTGAAGCTCTCCCATCTATTGCCATTTAGAACTGGACTGCACAAAATACACAAGAATATATTGTACGGAACAATTCTGCAGTGGCCAGTGGAGTGGAAGCAAACGGTTATGACCTCAAGGGTCCAGTTTCTAGGATCTTATTGCATTTGTTGTAAACCAAGGGTAAAATTCTCACAAAGGTGTAAGGGCCAGATTTTCAAAGTATTTAAGGTGCTAAAGATGCAAATGGGCACCTACTGGGATTTTCAGACGTTCCTAAGCCCTACAGGCATCTAATTCCCACTGATTTTGATTGGGCTCAAGCATTTTTGTAAATCTCACTATTAACCTATTTGCATCTTTAGGTGCCCAAATGTCTTTGCAAACTTGGCCCTAAGTGACTTAAAGAGGCTTTTCTTCTAAGGGCAGGTCTACACTAAAAAGTTAGGCTGACCCAGCCATGTTACTCAGGGATGTGAAAACTCCACATCCCTAAGCAACGTAGTTAAGCCAACCTAACACCTGGCGTAGACAGCGCTAGGCCAACAGAATAATTATCCCCTAGATCTAGCTACTGCCTGTCAGCGAGGTGGATTAACTACAACAATGGGAATTCTCCTATCGCTGGAGTGAGCATCTACACTGAAGCGCTACCATGGCACAGGTGCTACTGAGTGTGTAGCCAAAGGTACAAAAGTCAGTTAGGCACCTAACCCCCATTGAAAATCAAAGGGAATCAGATGCCTAATTCCCACTTGGGTCTTTGAAACTCTTCCCCTTTAGCACCTAAGAGCCTAAGTACCACTGACTTTCAATAAGACAAAGACTTCTACATGCTTAAGACACTTTTTAAAGTGGGATTTAAGACTCTTGTGAAAACTTCACCCCAAATCAATATAAGCAGGATAACAAAACTAGATGACCAAGGGTGTAAGCTATGTAAGAATGCTGACTACAAGATTCAGTCAAGTTGGCAAATACAGTTTAATTCATTAGCTGAACTAGGGTCTCAAACTGTTTGCACACACATTTTCTCTCTCTCGCTTGATTAAGGTGCAAACATGATCATTCTCACCAGAAGTTTAACAGTAGAGTTGCTGTAGTGAAGTCTCTTATTTCTGAGCAACATACTGCAGCACATTTGGAAAATACAGCAGAAGTAAATAAGTAGACTTGTCCAAGCAATGAACAAAATACATATTGTGATGCAGCTTCTCCACAATACTCACTAACCCACAGTGTGTCACTAGCACGCATGTGAGTTCAAGCCTCTTACTTCTCATGTTTCTGCGTACCAATCCCGTTCCCGATATTCTCCTTGTAGAAACGCATTGCAGAAACCATGCAGCCAGGCACCCAATAGAGCATGACGTTAGTGAGAAGGTCATCCAGAGTGTACTTCCTGAAAAGGGCAGCACAGAAATTGCCTCATGAGAGTTGAATGCAGTTTAGTTTATGGTGGAAGAATCATTTCCACCTGGCCTGGAAGGATCATGGATAGGTGTGATGGTGTAGTTCAGTCTTCAAGGCCCATTCACTTTTGGCCTCTTTTCTCTGATTGGAAACACAAGTGTAATTTTGTGCTATTGAGGCCATAAAGTTTCCTTGCAGGATGGCAGGTAAACCAATTACCCCAACAGAGCTTTATTTGAGAGACTAATGTGATCTAAACATAAGTCTGGGCTGAGTGACCTCCTCTAGAATAGGGAAAGAGGCCGATGGTGAGTCAGAGGAAGAGGTTTTTCCCACCTTTCTAGACCTCCATCCTCTAGTTTCTGGAATTCAGGATCAGTCCATGTAGAAAATTTCTCCAAGATGTATGCAGCCAGCCCTACCGGAGAGTCATTCAGGCTACAGCCTGAAAAGGAGGAGAAAAATTAAAAATAAGTCTAGCATACCCTGCTATTAATCTCAAACTACATTAGACGTTCCCCATTATAGTACAGAACAGTTACAGCTGTTGGAACAGCTTTGTGAGGGTGTGGGGTTTTTTTTTAAGCTATCATAAAGAGAACAAGTCAGAACCTATTATTGTCTAATAATTAAATATGGTAATAGACTCAGCATTACTCAGATACCGTTATGTATTTAAAAATAAATGTAAGAGTCGTATTTCTAATGGCTTTCTCTGCAAGCTAATAAGATTAAGCTTTATGTGCCAAGTAAGATTTGCCTCCGTTATTAACTGGAAGCTACTGTCAAATACTAAGAGCATTACTGGGACAAATTCTGCTTGCCCTAAGGGCTACTTGTATGAAGAGAAGACAAGCAGGATTTAGCACATTGTCTCAAACAGAAGAAACTCTTTTTAGGGAATACTGTTGTGTTCTATATTATAAATACCCATTGCTTTAGAGGTTGCTTTTTGCCATTTCTGCTCTTATTTTTTGCACATAGCTTGGACAGTGAACTTACACCTGCTTCTAGGGTTTTGCTCCCAAAGTCAGAGTATGTTAGCACTGGGTGCCATGTCATAAGGGTTTCTCCTAGTTTTCTGTGATACAGGGATCCTGACATTTCACAGCTTCACACATGCCCAGTTCTGGCTTCCAAAGGATGATACTGAAATGAGGAATGAGCATTTTTAAAATCCCATCCATGCTCACAGAGTGCATTTAAGTGTCATGGATGATTTTATGTTAGCGACAACTTTTATTTAAACATGGATAATGCTAGCAGAGTTTTAACCATCTGGTGGCTGAGGCAAGCTACAAATGTTGTTATAATAGTATTTAGCCTGAACATCATACTTTCCAATTTCACTGTACAGGCATTCAGTGATCCTTGTAACACCATAGTGAAGTGGGCAGAGTAGGTAAGTGTCTCCATTTGTCAAAGGGAAAAACTGAGACATTGTCTCCACTAGAGGGGACCATTGTTCTCTGATGCTCACTTGAAATGCAACTTCCATGCACATCCCAAAGTGCTTCAGTGAACCAACAATCAGTGCATGTTTCTCCAAGAATTTGTAGGCATAAACACTAATCCATGCAAACTCATTTAATTAAGTGCCAATGTGGATAAAATACTATGGCAGAAATGGTGCACTGTCAGCTGACAGCTTACTCAGCTTGCAAACCCCCACAGTTCACTGGCTGAGAATCCCTGTTTTGCCACTGTCATGCCCTCCCAGCAGCATACCCTCTTCATCAGACATCCTACTGAGCACTGGTTTCCCCACTTGACCATGTACCATCCAGCACACACATTATCCTTCCCCCCGGGAATGCTCCCTACCACAACTTCACTGGTGCCCAGCTGGCAATCTAGCCTCTGCCATGCCCCTCCCCAGCCCTCCATATTCCCCTACCTCCACAATACCAGTAATGTCCCTGGCTCCAGCTCTGCAACTCCTGAGCCATCAAATTACCAATGATTCACAGCCTGAAAGTTCCACTCTGACAAATCATAGATGATTTGTAGGAGCAAGACTCTCAGCCAGCAAACTCCACAGCAGGAGGAGCAGAGCTGCCAACTGCAGTCACCTATCAGTCCATCAGCTATCCTTAACCATAATTTAATTAGTGACTTAAGTATAGCTAAGGTATAGTTGCAAATGATTACTGTATTATGAGAAATTTATGCATAGATCGTTGTTTGTTTTTTCTGTAAACATATTTTAAAAAATTAATTACATTTAACAAAAAAAGTTAATTGGACAAAATAATTTAATTAGTGACTAGTAACTTTCTAAAAATATATATATATATATCTGAAAGTAAGCCAGAACTTTTTCCAGGCACCGTGGACTCTTAGTCTGATGTAACCATTTTGATTATATACTGCAGCATTCTTAAAAAACAGCTATTATTATTCAATATAATTTCTGTGGCTACATTTTTTTTAAAAAGCATTACAGCACAATTTTTAGTACAGCGATATTTCACTCAGTCTCATGTAATTTAATTGAATACAGCTAAGGAAACTAAAAAAGTATCTTATTCCACCTTCTAGAGTCAGTTGTCCCATTCAGTTACAAAAGCTTTTAAATGGAAACATTTAGAGTGGGATTCACAAGGGAGACTTAAGCATCTAACTGCCACTTCAAGCACCTAAATCCAACATTTAGTCCACTGGCATCCACAAAACCCCTGTTCTGCTCCTGCCCAACCCTGTAGGCTCCTAATTTTCCACCACTAAGGTGGTGAGCCTTAAATTTAGAAGAGCCTACATTTCAGCATGCGCTCAGCTGCCTAAGTCCTGAAAGTGTCCAGCAGCTTGGCACCTAACTCATGCCTAAACCCAAGCAGGATTCACAAACTAAGCATTTCCCACTTACCTTGCCTTTGGGGCCTGATCTCGTAGATGTGATTTGAGCACATTTTTAATCCACACAAAAGATACAAGAGGAGGAGACGCTGCCTCCTGCGCCTTATAACATTTAGCCCAGTGGTTAGAGCACTCATTCAGGACGTGGGAGTCCTGGATTCATCTGCTTGATGTGGAACAAGGACTTGGGTTTCTCATCTCCAAGAAGAACGCCCTAACTACTGGGCTGGTGGGGGAGGGGGTATTCTGGGCAGGTCTCAATCTCTCCTGTTGAGAGCTGTACCACTGTGGGTGAGCACTGCAGCTCTTAAGGTCTCCCACTTTTAATGCCTGGACATTTATCAAAGTGGCCTAGCTATCTGAATGAATTAGATAGTCTATGAGGAAGAACCCATTGGTGTAATAATAAAGGTGGCCGTGTTCAGCATTAGGTGTAGCATCAGTTTAATATCTGATGCATTCTCTGTTGAGCGACAACACTCCTTATCAGGAATGTGGTAGTAGGAATGGACTGTGCAACCCCATAACATCATAATAGAAGTGGATAAGTCTTAATGGATATGTATAAATACATTAGATATATAAACTGAAAAACATGCCAACAGCATTTACAGAGGGTCAGGCACACAACTGCACGCTCAACTTTTACTTGCAAGTTACTTATTTGTGCATTCAAAGGGCCAGTCACCTGCACAGCTGGTCACATGTGCACTGAAATACTTGATATGCATGCACAACTCTGCTATCTGCATACACAGAATAGGTGCATACCTTTTGGAAACACAAACCTAAAGAATTCCCCCCCCAAACACTGATTTTCTGCACATTTTCTGAAATATACTCTGTATTTAAGAAAACAAAAGCAGAATAGCTCCAAGTGTAGTCTTCTCTGTGATCACAGAATGAGTGCAGAGTGCTGTGGAGCAGAGCCCTGCACAGGACTATTATTTTAATCCCAGTCCTGTCCCACCCCGCACTACCCATTTCCACCTGTTCCCGTATTGTTTCTTGTATTTTTATACTGCTCCCACCCACAAAAACCTTACATCCCGCAAATCCTGTGAGACAGATTCCCCCATGCTACTTAAAAAACAAAACAAAACACAGCAGGTTAAGATATTATATATATAAATGGAATTCAGACACAATTCTTATCGCTAAAAGAATAAAACAAAACTTGCTTAAACCATGTAAAAAAATACTTTAACTCCTGTTATAACAGACATCAAATCTCTTTCTACTCCTTGCTTAAATTTAAGTATTAAAAGTTTTTAAGTGTTTTCCTGCAAATTACTGCCATCTGGTTTTTTTTTTGTCCACCCAATCCCACTTGCAATAAAGTATATTTTACCCACTCCCACTATTATGGCAGCGGGTCCTGCAGAACCCGTGGGATCCCAGTCCTGCTGCACTGTGGAGTTTTATAGTAATAAATCTTTTTACCAACAGTGTCAGGCTTTGTAGCCTGTATGTGAGCGTAGCCAGACTCCATCAAGATCCTATAGGGTCCCTTTTTCAAGAAAGGAAACATCCGCTTGACATCTTCATCCTGGAAACCAAAGAGTCCTGGGAAATAACGTCCCAACAGAATGGACAGCAGCTGGGTAAATCTCACGCTCATAATTGAAACCATATTTAAGTGAAGGCCTTTCACGTGTCTAAACACAATAAGAAATACAAATTAACAAAAATAATATTTGGAAACTAAATTATAAGTATTTTTAATCCATAAATGTAATGCATTAGATGCATTTTATCTAGTTCCAATCATAGGGTTCTGTTGTAGCTCAAGGCACTGTCACCCCCATCCCAGCCTTCCGGGTTCAAGCTGCAAGATGAGTACACAGCTTGATCAGTTTCACAGTTCAGTGGGACAATGTTTATTGCACAGTCCACTAGACTCGATTCCAGTGAGAAGGGTTCAAATGCACATGCTGAGTCCCTTGCTAGACCTAATTTGTGGCCATGCCAAAAGCACCACACAACTGGCCATCTCTATTTGAGAGAAGCCCAGGACCTGAACAGAAATCGTGATCAGGTCAGGACTGTGTGCAGAGCAATCCAGAGGGGAAAATTACACACTGTCCAGGTAAAGGCAAATCAGGAGACCCTCACATGCATGAGCATGAAATGTACTATTTAAAGGATACTCACGCGGGAGCTATCTGGGCCAGGATGGTACAGATCAGCGAGCCCCAGTCACCACCCTGAGCATAGAATTCATGGAATCCCAGCCTGAGCATCAATTTATAAAATATGCAGGCAGCACTCACAGAATTAAAGCCTGTGAAAAGAAAAAGGCACCAAGTGTTATTGACTAACAGTTACCAACGACCAAGCTGTATAGACAGTAATATTTTAGTGTTGCTGTCAAAGCCCTACGAGGTGAACAGCAGCTTTCCCTTGCCTAGCTTTCTCTCCTCCCCCATGACAGAGCGCTCCACAGGGGCTCCCTTCACTTCATTAAGGCAAGGACTAGAGAGGCTCTTGGCCACTGACCAGAAGCCAGGGGGGAGAGAATCCAACCCATTTCCTAATTGTCACCCTTCCTCATGCACATGCTGTACCACAGGGTTGGTGGTCTCCCTAGAGACTATAACACTGCTCTAAACTAGCCCTAGCAGGTATTCTTGAGCGCCGCCACTGCAATGTATTCCCACAAGGAGGAGAAAACTTCAGGTTAGCCAGAGCTGGAAACTTCAAGCCTCAATGGTGATACAATGCTCCGCTGCCATGCCCTGGGTCATTTCCAGAATACATACAGTGTGTCAGTCCATAAACTTGGTGCTAACATAAATCACATATACATTATCGGAGAAGCTGCCCAGCTTTCGAAGACCAAACAAACTTCCCTTTCCTCCTGCCTCCTCCCCAAGACCACTGGATGAATTAACACTGTGCACTCTATTTGATAAATGACAGCAACCCGTTACATAGCACAGCAGACAAGCTGCTTCAACAGATAGAACTGATAAGGACTGGCTTTTCTGCCCTTATTCCCCTCCTCAGAGGCTTCATGGCCCTGACCTAACATGCAGTCATTTAACTCTGTTTTCCTCATCCAAGTGTTATTCTGATCTTTAGGATATGGAAGCACATTAAAAATAGTATCTTGTTTCCACATTTGTTTGAAGTGACACTAACAAAATATATTTAAAAATAATTTCTCAGTTGCATTATCTTTTAACTGCCTTAGATTTACGTTTCACCATTTATGCTGTTTGCTTACTTTTTGTTCTGAACTCAGCCTGACTAAAGATACTAGATGGAACACTCACAACTAAAAATACCCACCATTTGGGAGGGAGAGGTATTGTTTGTGTTTTTCATTTACATCATGAGGTTTCTCTTCATATTAACTTTTGTAACCCCATTCTCTTTTAAATAAATATTGATACATTACCCTAAAACTGTCATTTTAAAACCACACCAATTTCTCCACATCACATAAAAGTGCCTTATATACAATATAATATATTATTTAACTTCATTATTAACATATTATCTCCTACTCTGCACAGAGCATCAAAGTATCAGCACTAAGGATTACTTTACCACAAGGAGGCTATCTGCTGTATTGGTATAGTTTCTAGTCCACTCACAATATACCTTTTTTGTGTGATGCTTCCGAGAAGCCATAGCCAGGGATTGATGGGCAAATGACTTCAAAAATATGTTCATCACTCAGGCCATGGCTAGCAGGGTCCGTCAAGAGAGGGATAATTTTGTAAAACTCATAAACTGAGCCAGGCCAACCATGAATCATTAATAATGGCTTTGAAGAGCGGCCCTCAGGCAAGCTGGGAGGCTTTACATGAACAAAATGGACATCAAGGCCTGTAAAAAATAAATGAATAAATAAATAAAATATGCAAACATACACAAACACACACAAAAAGGCTTCTGAGATCAATCACAGAGAACTGAGGGATATGAATAAATCTGTTCATAAAGTATTTCTGGTGATTGCAAAAACCATAATTATTATAAACAACACTCTGCACAGCTATGAATCCTTTTATCTAAGGATCTCAAAGTGCTTTACAAATGCCAATTAAGTCTCACAACAGCCAGCTGAGGAAGGCAAATATTATTTCCAACACATCAGCAAAATGAAGCACAGAAGTTAAGTAATTCATCAAAAATCAGACAATGAGTCAGTGGCAGGAATGGAACCCAGAAGTCTGAATTTCTACACATTTGAACTTTTTTTTAAATCATGCTCTCCTGACCATTTTAATAACAATTATTAATATGAAAATTATTCCTTCCAGTGCATTGCCCAGGATATCCTGTCCTGGTCTTCTTCAAGTCGATCTTTTAAACTGCTAGTCCTTTTTAAGGCAGCGTCGCTTTGCTGGATGCTACACAAGATAAATGTACACTGTCAGTGCTTAAATAATGGCACCAAGTTCTAGCCACTGAACAGCACTGTCTCAGTATGACAAACCCATAATGCCTCTTAGGGTCAGTTGCTCCATTTCTAACAACATGCATTTATGGGTTCAAATTAAAAAAAGGCATAATCTTAAGCTTGAATTTTGCTTCTATAGATTTCTTAATATGGGACAATTGTCTGCTTTGCCCTGAATCTACACCTTGTACTCAAAAAGCACACAAACATATAAAGCATTACTCTGCTTCAAGCATTTCAAAGCTTCCATTAGGCAATAACTGGTACATGTCAAAGTCTCCCCAGTCACTTTCAAGAGGTCCCTTTGATGTACAGTATTTTAAATAAACAATAAATAGAATAAGCTAGCCTGGTCACCAAGTGCCAGAAGCACATTAAATTGCTACGAAGGGAAACATGGTTCTCTGTTCCTAGGTTGACAGAGGGTGCAGTGGAGGCAGACTGAGCAGTTGTTATAGGGAAGGGATCACCTGAATTTGCACTGCAGAAAATCTGATGGGATCCACCATAGGGAGCCACATCTAGGCCTTAGTCCTACAGCGGGTTACTGAGATATAGAACCTATGGGTACTGATGGTGGCTGGGCAAGTACATAGGATAAAATAGGACAGGGAAAGAAGATAAGGAATCTGTGGATGATACAATGGATGATTTTGATATTTTGCAGGCTTGAGAACAAATCAGTATTTTAAAGTCTTACGGTCAAATTCTGTGTTAAGACACTTGTACTTGGCTCCCAGTGATCTCAACAGAAAATCTGTGCATGCATCAGAGGACTCCATCTGACACACTTTGCCATTGTTTAAACTGAAACATTTAGGGAAATTTCTCACCACTGCCATAGCAGTGGTGCAGTTTCACTGATACTAGCTTGTACAGCCTGGCCACAAGCATTTACCACTGTGGCACCCAGACCTACTCAGAGGTAAATTACACAGTGGTAAATCTCTGAGCAGTCAGTCACCACTACTGCTCCGACCATAGCTAGTACCAATGTTACAACCATGGTGGGAGACATCCCTATACTTCTCACTGCAGGTGCAGTCACTCTTGGGGTTTAACCTTAGCACCAGGATATGGGTTTCTTGCTGTCACTTCTCCTAATGGTCATGGATGCACCAAACTACTGGTACTAAGTAGTTTATAGCAGTCCTGTATTGAAGTGCAAAGCCTGATCCTGCAAACTTTACTCATGTGCAGCACTCCAATCTTAGCGAGACTGCTCAAGAGACTAAAGTATTTTTATTTCATGGCATCAGAACCTTCCAATGGGAAAGATTTGTTAACAACAGCACCAATCAGCACCACTATGCATCAGTATCTGCTAGAATTTTCATTTTAAAAACCTCTCAGAAACAGACTTTATAACTGGCCAGTTTTAAATGGCACTGGAATGATTCCAGCAGGCTAGATGTGATAGTTAAATTTTATCACGTGCTCTTTTTAGGGCAGAGCCACGCACCCTCAATCTTAGTTTTGAATTGTGGGAATTTGTTGAGAACTTCCACTTGCTTCTTCCAGCTGAATTGATTTCTCCAGTAGGAGACGACCTTCTGGAGATAAACGGAGTTAAATCCATACTGGAAGCAACTGTTCTCCAGGGGTTCAGTGAATCGAGCCTGATCCAGTCTTCTAAATAAATCCTAGAGTAAAACAAGAAGAGAAAGAGGTTGAAGGGAAAAGAAAAGAGGAAGGATGACAAGATAAAGATGCTACAGATTCTCTTACGTGTTTTACTTGGCACATTTCCTGGTTTATTGCCAAGCAAAATAGTAACTGAAGTGAAAATAAAACCTCCTGTGACACTCGCATAATTTACTGCTTTGCTGATGTACTTACAGAGCCCCTGTCAATGCCCTCTCCCCTTGTTAAAGCCCTGCCCTTTCTCTCCTGACTGTAGCATACCTGTCACACTGTCTTGGCTGTCCTTGTTCAGTCAGACCACAGGGGGAGAGAACAGTCTTTTTCTAGCATCCGATGGGCAGGATATCAGAGTCTTCTTTACAGTGCTCACTTTCATTCTGTGTTATGAGGATACCTTCCCTTTTCCATTTATTTGGGTACTGAATAAGGTGCTTTAGGGTGGGATTTTCAAAACCACCTTAAGTGACTTAGGAATACAAGTCCCATTTCCTTCCAATGGTACTTGTGCACCACGTTATTTAGGTACTTGGGAAAATTCCACTGTTGGAGCCCAATCCTCCAATCCCTCCACACATGGAACTCCAACAAATCCCTTTCTCTTGCTCCCCTCAGCCAGTGAGCTGGATATTTTCCCTGCAAATTTATTTTGGTGGATTTGTCGAGTCTACAAAAGTGACCCTCTTAATGTGGATTCAGGGCTCGTGGAATGCTGCAGACAGGCTCCAGTCAGCTAATAATCACACAGCAGAGACAAGCAGCCTGTAAGAAGCAAGAGACTTCTCAGACTTGCAGTTATAGGGGTTTTGACCTGGGAAGTATTTTCTGATGTCAGTGTACATGGATAACTCCTATTGCAGCTAACAGGAGTTACACGCACACCTTCACAGGAAGGTTAGCTTTTGCCTAGACAAGGATTTGAAGTTGTGATCTTAGCTAAACTATTTTTTAAAAGTCTAGGGAAGACAAGGCAGTGTATACTTTAGCATGTACTAAACTGGTCAAGTATAAGTCCAGACTTTCTCTAGGCTTTAACAGGTGTTGAAGGTAAAGTGACTTGTCTAGCCTACATTTATATAAAATGTGTTAGTTAACATGCTAACTTTAAATCTAACGTGCTACTTTAAATCCTAGTCTAGACAAGGCTTATTTATGCCCAACCAAAATCGTTTATTGCTGCTGGGTTGTTATTTTACAATAGCTTTTATATAAAACAAAACTGTATTTAATTTAGAGACAACCCTCAAGAAAGCAGCTACCCACAATTTTACCATGCAACGGAAGAGAACATTTAAGAGGCCACCTTCTATTTAAACCCAGAAGTGGAAGAAGATAAGAGTTATAGAAGCCATGACCAATAAAAGAAATGGAAACTTGTTATAAGGAACTATAGGGACAATCCCATTTTGTGCATAATATTTGAATAATCACTCCAAGCAGCTCTATAAAGCTGCAACTTTCCCAAAATGTACAAACATGTACATGTAAAAACAAAATCTCTATCACTTGCAAGATTCCACCACCTACATATTTTCACTGTATTTATTACCCTGGTATCAGTGTTTTAATGCCAAGGCGGGTCAGTCATCCTATAAAAGGCTTTAACTAACATTTTCAAGAGCTGTGCTGTTCTTTACTTGCAGCCAAGTGGCACTCAAGAAGGTGAGAAATTATCTGCTTCTGAAATGAGTAAATTAAAGACATTTTCCCAATCAGTCTTTTATAATCTAGAGCCTCAATAATCAGTCAGAGGGAGGGGCAAATACAGTAGCACAGAGTTGAATGATCACAAAAACCAAATTCTGCTTTTACGTGCTACATTTTCTGGAATTGTCAGACCCCACAAATAGGGCCGGCTCCAGCAATTTCGCCGCCCCAAGCATGGCGGCACACTGCGGGGGGCGCTCTGCTGCTCGCCGGTCCCGCAGCTCTGATGGACCTCCCGCAGGCTTCCCTGCGGAGTGTCCGGTGGTCCCGCGGCTCCGGTGGACCTCCCGCAGGAATGCCTGTGGATGCTCCACCGGAACCGCGGGACCAGCGGACCCTCCGCAGGCACACCTGCGGGAGGTCCACTGGAGCTGCCTGCCACCCTCCCGGCAACCAGCAGAGCACCCTCTGCAGCATGCCACCCCAAGCATTCGCTTGGCGCGCTGGGGCCTGAAGCCAGCCCTGCCCACAAAGTAGGCTCATATGCTAACATGATAGCAGTCAGCTGGGAACAAAACAAAACATTGGGATACAGAAGTCTATTTATCACTACTACTTTTTGAGAGCAAGGGAAAGTCCCTTGCTATTCAGATTTGTGTATCACGCCTCAATTTCAATAGTTCCATTTCACGTCTATAAATTTAGTTACTGATTTAATTTGAAAATCGCTCCAAAACAAATCACACATTTATTCTGCCATTTCATACTCTTCTCTCCCTAGGAGAGATGTTTCCTTACATTCAGCTCTTCTTCTGTGGTTTCCACCTTAAATGGACGAACAGTTGTATCTTCTTCAGAGTCAGGTTTCTGCCCTTTGCCCCACCATCCCTCTTCAATGGGTAGCGTCTCCTCCTTCTTTCTGGTAAGGAACAGATAGACGATGATCCCCAAGGCCAGTGTCAGGAATATTTCAAGAAACATAATGACTGCAACTGCAAGAGAAAAGCACAACCCTGTCGTTAACTGACTGAGGCATGTCACATAAAATTTTCAAAAGAGCTTAAGTAATTTAGGAGCCTAATGGCTTGTCTACACTACCCGCCGGATTGGCAGGCAGAGATAGATCCAGAGGGGGTCGATTTATCGCGGCTAGCTGAACGCTCTCCTGTTGACTCTGGTACTCTACCAGAACGAGGAGCACAAGTGGAGTTGACGGGAGAGTATCAGCAATGAAGACACCATGGTAAGTAGATCTAAGTATGTCGACTTCAGCTACGCTATTCATATAGCTGAAGTTGCGTACTTTAGATCAACCCCACGCGGTAGTGTAGACAAGCACTAAGACCCACTTTCAAAATTAATGTAAGTGGCTAGAAGCCTATCTATGCTGTGGCCCAATCATATTATAACATGGTAGATACCATGGCTATATTATCAGAATGCTGTAACTTTTGGTCACTATTGCCTTGTAGAAAAATATTATTAGTCACTTGAATCTCCCAGCCTCTCTCTGAAAATTCACAGAATATATATATCAAGGCTTCAGATTCTTGCACAGTCCCATACCTCATTTTAGCATACTAAACTAGTGAAGAACACTGACGCAGACAATTTTGCATACTTGACTGCTGCTGGGAGAAAAGATTTTACATTTGCTATACTCCCTCACAGACTTCATCAGTGTAAAAGGTAGACTGAGGTTGAAGTGTTCAGAAGGCCTCCCCTTTGCTTTCCTGTGGACCCTCCAAAAGAAAAAAAGTACATAGACTCCAGGATCCAAAACACCTCCCGAAGTGATGTAATTTTGCCAAACCAAAGCCACCCTGGTTTCACCTTTTCTTAATCCCATAATCATTGCTTCAGGCTGGTTGTACTTTTTTAAGAGCAGTAGATATAGAATACTTAAAATATTAAACAATTCCATTTGGAACATCTTTAAACTGTTTTGTGCCTCAAGTAAAACAAACAAAAGACCCCAAACCAGTTTCACTTTAATATTAATGTTTCTGAGTGGCCTTTTAAATACAAGAAATGTATGTGCAGAGGTTTGGGTTTTGTTGCTGTTGTTTTTAAAGTACGTCACATTTGAAAGACCCATCATGCTTGAGGAATTATTGTTAAAATATTAATTATTTCAAAACTGTTCTGTATGGCAGACATTGTTTATGACACATACTATTCTATACTCTCTCCAGTGCTGGAAAGGTTTTTGCTGTAGTTGTTGCTGTTGTTGCACAGAGTAATTTGATGCTCTGAAATTGCTCTAGGGGATAAATAAAATATTCACTGAAAATGCTGGGCCAAATTCATCCATGAAGCTAAACAAGAACTGTAGCATCTAAGTTAAGGGAGTTCACCCAGTTACCTAAGGGCTAAAATTGACCGACGTCAATTTTAAAATTATTGTAATGCAGGAGATGTTGTTAAGCTTCTGGGGTCAATTTTGCAAAGTCTGGCATATAAATTGTGCTAGCACAATTGGCACCCATAAAAACAGCATTTGGAGAAAAATCAGATACTTTTGTGCATACATCCAGAAGTTTTAATGATGCACGGGGTGCACATGCAAATGTTGCAACTTTTCAAATTGCTCTCAAATTCCTCAGAAACCCTCTCAGCCTAGAAAATGGAAATTAAAGGCAAGTTAAGGATTGAATCAGCTGACCAGTTTCAGTCAGAATTCCATAAATACCTCTATATCCTCTGAGAAAGTACTAATTTCTCTTAGCCACACTCTTCAAAGTCCTAACCCAGATTCTCCCCAGGTTTGCCCACAAACCCTGGATTACATGCCAGTTTCAGAGTTTCAGACTGGAAGTTAGTCCCCATAAAAATCATCCAGCACAAAACATTTTAGTAGCCTTTCTTCAAGAGCAACCAGTTTAGGAATAACATAGCAGTGGTGCTGCATGTCAGAACTGAAGGGCCATTTAAAAATTGCAAAGCACTTGGCAGAGGCTAGTAAATATCATCACTATTTAATAGATGGTGAAACTGAGGCACAGAGAAATGAAGTTACTTACCCCAGGTCATACCACAACTCAGATATGGGTTCTATTCTGCACTGTCTAGGAATCTATAGGGCCCCATCACAATAGTAACCAAATGCCTCACAAACGTTTAAAACAAAGTCTCTCTCTCTCCTCCTCTCCCATCTCCACCTGTGGGGCTAAAAACCTTAAATAGCTAGACTTTTTTTAATTGTGTGGGTGAATTTTGTGTTTGCGCAAGAGCACACGCAGAACTTGCTATGGAAAAGCCAATTCAAAGACATTTGTTTTGCAATTCATTCCAAATGCATTGAGGTAAGAGGTTATTCTGATCTTATCTGGTAGTGAGTTCCATAAAGCACATTCAGCACCTGTGAAAGTTCTATTCACTGCACAGGTATTCCCCCATTGTTCAAAAGGGTCATGGTGTCAGTTAAATGTGGTTCTCATGGGAGATACTGGTTATAAAGGAAGCGGTAATCTCTCCAGTCGCAAAGGCCAACCCAATCACTGTGGTATATAAGAACACAAGAGGCCCCGATCCTGCACTTTGCTTGACTGTTGCACCTGAGGACAGGGAAACAGGGCAAAGTGACACAGAGCTGTTCTAACCTGTAATGGCCTCCAAAACACCATTATGTTAGTGACAGATTGCTAGAGCACAGCATACACCCCCCTGCCACCCCATGCTCCTGTGCTAGGTGGTGGGAGCCAGAAGGAGATGGTATTGAGCCAACTATACTAGCTTTACACCACTTGCAGATTCCTCAGTTTGCTACTCAGGCCAGTTCTTTACAGCTGCTTTGTGCTACTGGAGCAATGCAAAGCATCTTCAGCAAGGCTGAGAATTTGGCCCAGAATCTTTTCCTCTAACAACTGGACAGTGCTGTCCCCAGAGATGGAAGTTAAAACCCCTTTACACTTGTTCTAGCTCTCTCTTGGTAAGGGAAGGATTCACTGCACCTATTTCTTCTTTAACTTTTCTGATGCTATATTAATGTTCTTTCATTTTTCAGAGATGTAAACAAACTGTTAATGTTTTTACTCTTTAAGGTCTCTTGATGTGGCATTGTTGGCATGTTGCCTTTGAGATTACAACTTCAAAGCGAGCTAACATTATTTATTTTTTGTAGTGGCTCAATGCCAGATCTTAGAAAGAGATCTTTCCATTCATCCTCCAGTAATATTTAGAGTCTGGAAATGAACTATTCCTCAGAATGAATGACCCTTCATGGATATTGTTTAAATTGTTTAAATCTTAAATGGTACTTTCTTATGAGCAGTCTAGCAAATAATTATGTTTTTGTTTTGCTCCTTTCAAAAACACATTTTAAGACATATTCCTAACAGCTAAATAAAGTAACAAAGACTTAGTACTTTTTTTTTGTTTTTTTAAATTTTTATAAAAATGAAACATCCATTTGAAAACTGATATTGTCTGCTTAAAAATCTCATTAAAAAAAAACATTTTCTTACAACACCTTAAACGATTAAAAGTGAATATTAAAATCTAGTTTATTTTTCACCATATTCTCAGTTTGGTTTCCATTTCACTCCATTTGTACAGTAAAAACAGACTGTACAGTTTCACAGGAGCATGGGGATTGCCATATGACATCTAATCACATCTACTCTGATACCCTGTCTCCAATAGCAGCCATCACCATAATGGCCCCCTTAGCCATAGGGGGACTTTCCTCCTAACTCCCATCACTTAGTGCTTTAAGCCTTGAAGAGTTTGTCTCTTACAATAAATACAAATGTAACTGTGGGTGTTCTCATTATCCATACAAGCATCTCATCCTTTTTTAAACACTGTTAAGCTGTTGGCTTCAGTGATGCCTAGTGGCAATTAGTTCCAAAGTTTTACTGTGCTTTGTGGGAGGGAGGAGGGAGTATTTCCTTTTACCAATTTTAGGTTTGTTACCTTTAATTTCATTGAGTGAACTCTTGTTCACATTCATTTTTGTTTATGGTCAGTTTCACTTTTTGAATCTAGTGCACTAATCCAATACTGAAATATCTGCAGACACTGCACAGGAATGTTTAAGTCACAATAAAAAAATCACTATTTTTTAATATCCATACCAGCAGTTTCTTTTAACAACACTAGCTTTGTAAAACTTTCAATAAAAAAATTCTGCACACCCACAGACCAAAGAAAGTTAAAGCATTACATTGATAGGATCCATTTTTAGTTCAGAGAATTACTCAACAGCACCCAACTTCTGTTACTTATGTTTATTGCAATGGTGCCTAGGGGTCAGTTAAGAACAGGGATCCACTGTCCTAGCTTACTGTATGCCTATAGAATAAGCGACAGTCCTTACCCTAAAAAAATGACCATCTAAAGAGACAACGGACAGGGAAAAGGGATCAACCACACAAGTAGAGTGAACAATGTAATGGTTACAAACATCATATTAGTTCCACAACTTTTTTTTTTGTGCTTTTGTTTTGGTAGTATTCCTACAAGTCATAACCGAGCAATGAATTAGATACATTCTGCTCTACCCATCCTTATCTAATTATTTCTTCATTCAGACAAGGAGAAGTCATTTCAATTCTTTGTGCTTCAAACAAGAGGGCTAGAAACTAAGCTGACAGCCAGACGTTGCATCTGAGCTGAACTTTCCTGGGTACATTACAAAACCAAATGGTCTTCTCCATACGCACCCTTGAAATAAGTCATTTTTCATCATCTGATGAATCTAAGATTGTTATAATAATTCTTAGAGTTAGATTAAGTTGGAGAAGGAGAGGCAGAATGATGCATTGTACTTCCAATGCTTACTGCTGGGAGCCTTTCCCACCAAGGTGCAGAGTTCTGAGAGGATAGGAAATGTACCCTGCTGCACCTCAAACTGCCATAGATTTGGTCAAGCCTGGATTGAAATGAAGGTGCCTGAAGGTAACACAGCTATCCTTAGCAACAACAAAAAGCCAACAAGTTATTTTTAAAAATCAGTTAAAACAACATTAAGGGTTAAAGGAAAGACAAACAGCCTCTTTGCAGAAAATTTACAGCAGGGTAGGTAAGTGACAGGTAGGACTTTAAAACCCATGTTAGTGAATCTCAGAGCTAAAGTTCTTCCCCCTACAACAGAATGTCACTCTAAAAATATAAAGGATTACCTCATCCTACTTTGCCTAGATATTGCAGAACACATAACATGCAACACATATGGTTCTGAGAGATGCTGTTAATCACACATGCCCAAGAATGTAAACTACTATATGGAAGGAGCATTAGCTTTAAGACCAGGCTCGCTACTTTCAGTCAGATATCTGAAATTATGACTCTGATTTAATGTGTTTTGTTGTCACTAATTTTTATTTACCAGCAGACCATGAGGTTACTGCAAGCAGACTTAGCATTGATTGGTCTGAAACTGCTGTGCTGGAAAAATAATTCAATTTGGAAGTTATTTAAGTTTAAATGTATTTTCATGCTGTTATACAAACACTCTATCTTTCACTGATAACATGCTCACATTCAGTCCCTTTATTTACAGATTTACAATAAGCCTTACACTAGTACCTCTCCAGACAGATCACTCTTTGCCAATATATCTAATGGAATAAAAAAATTATTACAGGGTTTAAAAACATAAAGGTATAAATCATTTTGAAATTGCTCAACTAAACCACTGGGAGTGCTTGACAATGTTCTGCAGCTATAACAGGTCAGGAGCAAGGCAGGAATCTTATTTTCCAGTGTACTCTTCTGATGCTAAATAGTAATCTGCTGCCTGATTCAGAAGTGTTATTTTTTTGCTCCAGAAGAGGCCCCTATTTGATTGGAACTAGATTAGTCACAATGTGGATCCTTGAAGGAACAAGCAACAGAAAAGCGGGGGAATCACAGAACTGGAAAGGACCTTGAGAGGTCATCTAGACCAGTCCCCTGCACTTGTGGCAGGACTAAGTCTAGACCATTCCTGACAGGTGTTTGTCTAACCTGTTGTGATA
The DNA here is from genome assembly GCF_007399415.2 of Gopherus evgoodei. NCBI lineage: Eukaryota > Metazoa > Chordata > Testudines > Testudinidae > Gopherus > Gopherus evgoodei. The sequence continues at coordinate 170,957,520 of NC_044324.1, forward strand.
AATGAAAGGGGGGAGGGAACTCCCTTTTATGGACATCCAGCCAGCCAGTAGCTATAAAATCCTTCTTAGTTGCTATTCTCTAATTGCTCTACCTGTAAAGAGTTAAAAAGTCTCACTGCTATGCATAGATAAAAAGAGGTGAATGGGAACCTGGCCAAGAGAGCCAATGGGAAGGCTAGAACTTTTTTAAATTTAGACAAGACTCCTCTTTTGTTTGTCTGTGGTGGTTCTCTGGGGAGAGGTGGACAGGACAGAGCTTGGGACAGGTATGAAAAAATCATCAATATCAGACCTCAAAACTACTAATTTAAAAACTCCAAATATGTAAGTAGATCAGGAAATATCTAGGAAGACGTGATTACATTTATTCCTTTTATTTTGTTATGGCTTGTGGATTCCTCTGTACTAACCCCAGGTGGTTTTGTTTTGCTTGTAACCTTTAAGCTGGACCTCAAGAAAGCTATTCTTGATGCTTAATCCTTGTAGTGTTTTTTTTTTTAATATAGCAAATACTTAACTTCCTAGCTGTATTTTCTTCCTTTTTTTATTAATAAAATTTACCTTTTTTAGGAACACAATTGGATCTTTGTGTCTTAATAGGTTTGTGCACATGTTGTTTAATTAGCTGGTGGCAACAGCTGATTTCTTTTTTTTCCTCTTTTTTCAGCTCTTTCCCAAACGTGAGGGGTTAAAGAGACTGACAGTACCCCATGGGAAGGAATTCTCAAGTGCGCCTTCCTGGTCTCTCAAAGGGGTTCTGCACTTGGGTGGTGGCAGATCTACCAATCCAAGGTCAGAGAGAAGCTGTAACCTTGGGAGTTTAATACAAGCCTAGAGTGGCCAGTATTAATTTTTAGAATCCTTGTGTGTCCTCACCTTTTGCACTCGAAGTGCTAGAGTGGGGAATCAGCCTTGACACCAGTTCTTAACAATCTCCAATGATGGAGATTCCACAGCCTCCCTAGGCAATTTAATCCAGTGCTTAACCACTCTGACAGTTAGGAAGTTTTTTGCTAATGTCCAACTTAAACCTTCCTTGCTGCAATTTAAGCCCACTGCTTCTTGTCTTATCCCCAGAGGTTAAGAAAAAAAATTTGTCTTCCTCCCCCTTGTAACAACCTTTTACATACTTGAAAACTGTTATCATGTCCCCTATCAGTTTTCTCTTTTCCAAACTAAACAAATCCAGTTTTTTCAATCTTCCCTCAGAGGTCATGTTTTCTAGACCTTTAATCACTTTTGTTGCTCTTCTCTGGACTCTCTCCAATTTGTCCACATCCTTTCTGAAATGTGGCGCCCAGAACTGGACACAATACTCCAGTCGACGGCTAATCAGCACGGAGTAGAGTGGAAGAATTACTTTTCGCATGTTGCTTACAACACTCCTGCTAATACATCCCAGGAATATGTTGGCTTTTTTGCAACAGCGTCACACCGTTGACTTATATTTAGTTTGAGGTCCACTATGACCCCCAAATCCCTTTCCGCAGTACTCCCTTCTAGGTAGTCCTTTCCCATTTTGTATGTGTACAACTGATTGCTCCTTCCTAAGTGGAGTACTTTGCATTTATCCTTATTGAATTTCACCCTATTTACGTCAGGCCATTTCTCCAGTTTGTCCAGATCATTTTGAATTTTAATCCTATCCTCCAAAGCACTTGCAACCCCTCCCAACTTGGTATCATCCGCAAACTTTATAAGTGTGCTCTGTATGCCATTATCTACATCACTGATGAAGATATTGAATAGAACCGGACCCAGAACTGATCTCTGCGGGACCCCACTTGTTATGTCCTTTCAGCATAACTGTGAACCACTGATAACAGTCTCTGGGAGTGGTTTTCCAATACCTAGGTCTCAGGAGTTCAGAGGACCATCCAGGAAAAAAAAAGGAAAAAAAAAACCACTCTACATCGGTGGGTGGGGTAGAGTTTAATACATTACTACTATCTGGCAACTTTCTAATTATAAAAGCAACAAAATTACAGGTGTATTTTTCAGGCTTAAGTAAAAAACAAAATCAAAAAACTACAGCACATGTGATTTAAAAAGTTATTACTGATGTGTTCCAATGGTAGAGTTACAAATGTAAACATCTGTATCCAAACATTAGTTGGCACTGTGCATCTGTGCCTAAAACACTGTACTTGTGGTTCTACTCTCAATTACACCTTTGCAACTCAACTGAATCCAAAAAAAGTTTGTGGGGCTGCATGGAGTAAGGGGGCAATATCTGACCTATCATCTCTGCATATGTATAACAGTGATCCAGCTTGATCCAGATCAAGCTTTGTTTTTGAAATATATATACATTTCTCTATTTTCAAACATTTCTGTTTGGGACAACATACACACAGCAGCTGGTGGAAGATTTCTGCAGTGCCAAAGTTTAGTCAAACAATTTTTGGCACAATCCACCAAGGTGGAAAATTTGTTAGGAATTTGTCATGACTCTACAGCAGGGGTCGGCAACCTTTCAGAAGTGGTGTGCAGAGTCTTCATTTATTCACTCTAATTTAAGGTTTCGCATGCCAATAATACATTTTTAGAAGGTCTTTCTATAAGTCTATAATATATAACTAAACTATTGTTGTATGTAAAGTAAATAAGGTTTTTAAAATGTTTAAGAAGCTTCGTTTAAAATTAAATTAAAATGCAGAGCCCCCCGGACTGGTGGCCAGGACCAGGGCAGTGTGAGTGCCACTGAAAATCAGCTTGTATGCCACCTTTGGCATGCGTGCGATAGGTTGCCTACCCTTGCTCTACAGAAATCAGTTTTATACTCAAAAACATGGGTTGGATCGAGTAGGATTTTAATGTCCATTATCCCACTAATAAACTTTAGACTGTAACACCAAAAAGAGCCAAAGCATCCAGTTTCTCACACTCACGTAAAAAAGTGCCTCTATGGAATGACTCTAGTAAAACAGCCTGGCACAAAATACTATTAACGGCCCCTTTATTTAGTAAATAATACAGACAAAAGTTTCCTCTCAGTTACATTACTTTTGCAATCCCCACAGAATTTGGCACCACATATACACAGGAGTGCATGCACATACACACACCAGGGGTTTTAATCAGGAATAGGGGGTTCACGAGTCATCTCCAACAGTTTTACCCCACTCTGTTTCCCAGGCAAATTGACAATTGTATAACATTTTCCAGTAGATCATCCAGTATTCAACTATTAATTTCTTGTCTTTCACATGCTACTTTTATACAACTTTATAATAAATTGCTGTTGTATACTCTTCAGTGTAATCTAGTTGTGGGTGTTTTTAATTAACACAGCTACCTTTAACTCCAATATCAAGATTCCAGCTATATAAGTAAACAAGATGTATTAAATGGTCTCAACTCAGGCATATAACTTTACACAATTACCTTAACATGGGTTCAGTCCTGCAAGTCCCCCATATGTGACCTCCCATTGATGTTCCAGGGAGTTCCACGCAGAAGGCTTGCAGGATTGGGTCCTTTAATTACTAAGTACACATTCCCTGATACTTACAAAACTGTAGTTCAGTCAATATAAAACTCAGTACACAAAAATCAATGTGAAATAATTTTGCTAAGATGTAGCCTGAGAGTGCCCATGGCTGACACTTTTGGACACCTAAACAATAATAACTAAAAACAAAAGTTACAAGTAAACAAAAAAGAGAACAATATGCATGTAAAAGTCAGCAATAAAAACCAGCAATTAAGATTCATCTCGAAAACCCCACAATCCAAAAATAAACTCCCCAAAGAACTGTCTTAAAGTCAGAGTTTAAGGCCAGAAGGGACCACCACATCTTGATCCTTACTTTAACTGTTAAGTTTTAATATATGAAAAGAAATATTAATAATCCACTCTTCCACAGTTCCTTCCATCAGAATCTCAAAGCACTTTACAAAGACTAATGAAGTTTGCCTCAACATCACTTTGAGGTACATTAATATCCTCTGCTACAGGTAGGAAAACTGAGGCATAGGGCACAACACTATTCCAAGATATTAAAGTAAAACTCAGACTCAAGTCAATAAGTGATCCCAAAACATTAACAGAAAATCTGAAGGAAAATCTAAAAATAGAATCTAGGTCTCCCAAACCCAGAGTCCTGTGTCTAATGAGTGTCGTATTCTTCCATGATCTTATTCTTTCTCCCCTGTGTTGGTAGTATCAATTCCAACACTTCCCTTAGTCTGGTCTTTATCTAAATGAACTAGATACAGTCTATGCATATTGGTATTAGACGTGACGTATGTCTTCTGTATATAGTGTGATATTCATTTGCTAATTCTTTATGATGATTCCAAGCAGATCAGAGTGTGAGAATGTATTTCTCATTCAGTGAACCTATAAACCTCTTCCTATCCAACCACCATTAGCAAACTAAGTCAGTAAAACTTGCCCATGCATTATTAATAATTTATATAGCAGAGTATGTAGCAATATACAGGGTGTTCATGCCATGCAGAGTTATAATCTAAGATTAGCAGGGAGAAGACAAGACATAGGACAACAGTTCAGTAAAGGTAAGGTGTGGTGAAATTATTGGTGAGAATAAGGCAAAGATTACTGGAAGACATGGGTTTACTTTTGTCATAAACAGATGGTTAAGGGTTAATGTCTCTCTTTTACCTGTAAAGGGTTAAGAAGCTCAGTGAACCTGGCTGACACCTGACCAGAGGACCAATGGGGGGACAAGATACTTTCAAATCTTGGTGGAGAGAAGTCTTTATTTGTGCTGTTTGTTTTGTTCATTGTTCGCTCTTGGGGCTAAGAGGGACCAGACGTACACCCAAGTTTTCCCCAATCTTTCTGAATCAGTCTCTCATGTTTCAAAATAGTAAGTAATAGCCAGGAAAGGTGGATTAGTCTTATGTTTGTTTTCTTAACTTGTAAATGTGTCTTCTGCTGGAAGGATTTTTACCTCTGTTTGCTGTAACTTTGAATCTCAGGCTAAGGGGAGGGGAGGTCCCTCTAGGCTATATGAATCTGAATACCCTGTAAAACATCTTCCATCCTGATTTTACAGAGATAATTTTTACTTTTTCTTTTATCTCTAGCTCTTTTTGTTTCCTTTCTCTCTTTCTCCTGTGGTCAGCTTCTTTGGCTTTTTCTTCTCTTTTGTGGGCCGCTTCTTCCCTGGATATTTCTGCATTAATTAGTTCCATCCATCTCTTATGTTCATTGTCTTTCTCTGTTGCTTCTAGTCTTGCCAGTTCCTGTTTAACGGCTTCCTTAGAACTCATTGTTCCTGCTTTCTTGTGCTGGCTGCATCCCTCTGCAGCTTACTGACTGCTTGGTTAACAGAGATTTTCTAACTAGCTATGTCCGAGAGGTAGAAAGAAAGAAAACAATTCACTTGTAAATGCCTTTTGCTGGCTGTCTGCTGGCTCACAGCTTGAGCCTCCTCTTACAAAGACTCTTGTTAAAAAAATTAACACCTCTGCCCTCAGGTTGCTTTCCAAGCAGCTAGAAAGGAGAGAAAAAAAAATCCTACTGGCTTTTGGTTCTTAAAAATCCCAGCCGCTGCCAACCATGTCAAGGTTTTTTCCCCACTTTGAACTTTAGTGTCCAAAAAGTGGGGACCTGCATGATTACTTTTAAGCTTAATTACTAGCTTAAATTTGGTACGCTGCCACCAGCCAAAATATAGTGTTTGGCACACTTCCTGTTCTCCCAAAACCTTCCCTGGGGAACCCAAGACCCAAACCCCTTGGATCTGAACACAAGGAAAAATTAGCCTTCCCTCTCTTTTTCCCCCCAGACTTTCCCCTCCCTGGGTTACCCTGAGAGGCTACACTGATCCAATCTCCTTGGATCTTAAAACAAAGAGGAATTAACCTTCCCGCCCTCCTTTTCCCCCCACCAATTCCTGGTGAGTTCAGACCCAATCCCCCTGGGTCTTAAAACAAGGGGAAAAAATCAATCAGGTTCTTAAAAAAGGAAAGCTTTTAATTAAAGAAAGAAAAAGTAAAAATTATCTCTGTAAAATCAGGATGGAAAATGTTTTACAGGGTATTCAAATTCATATAGCCTAGAGGGACCTCCCCTCCCCTTAGCCTGAGATTCAAAGTTACAGCAAACAGAGGTAAAAATCCTTCCAGCAAAAGACACACGTACAAGTTAAGAAAACAAACATAAGACTAATCCGCCTTTCCTGGCTATTACTTACTATTTTGAAACATGAGAGACTGATTCAGAAAGATTGGGTGTACGTCTGGTCCCTCTTAGCCCCAAGAGTGAACAACGAACAAAACAATAAGCACAAACAAAGACTTCCCTCCATCAAGATTTGAAAGTATCTTGTCCCCGCATTGGTCCTCTGGTCAGGTGTCAGCCAGGTTCACTGAGCTTCTTAACCCTTTACAGGTAAAAGAGACATTAACCCTTAACCATCTGTTTATGACAACTTTTAAGGAAGCATTTTCAGGAAGGTGAAGATGAGGATGTGCCTGGTGGATTTAAAGTAATGGGATAGTTCCAAGCAGAAAGAGACAGAAAAAATGACAGCATAAAGCTGAGAATAAAAAACAGGAATGTTTGTTTAAAAAAAGAACTCTGTCCATGGAGAAAGGGATAGAATCTCCTGATGAAGAGCTGATTCTCAGTGAAAAAGGGAATCTTTGATGATAAGACGGGAGGGGACAGATGGTAATCATCACTTTCTGTTAAACACTGCAGCACCAGAAGGATGTGCCAAAGTAAATATGTAACAAGCACATATCTCCTTGCTATTTCAGCTTTTTGGTTAGCAACAACTGAAGCGCTTACGTTATGCTAGATTTAAAAGCTGCATTTCTACATGTCATATCTGTATTCACAACAACATCAGAGTAATTACCACTAAGAGAGGAGAAGAAGTAGAGAGGAAACAGTGTTCTCAATCAGAGTTTACTTTGGCACGTCCTTATAGTACCGAACTGTTTAACTTGAGAGCAAGCTCTGTCTCATATCAGTTTTGTGGGATGTGTTCAGAACACAGATGCAATGGTAGCCTTGCTACATAAAGAAAAATGAGAAGTCTCATGTAAGCTTCTTCACACCAAGTTCAAACGGAAAAGAAAATCACGTCTGCTGCAGACTAGAACAAAATTAAGGAAAAATTATTTGTAGTTATAAGAGATAGAACAAATAAATCACACTATTATTTATGCAAACATCCCATTCACATACATCGTGGTGCTTTTAATTAATTTATTCCGAGAAAAGGAATTCAGGAATTATTCAGTACAAGTATTCAGAAAGGGGAAAGTGTCTTCAGTATTAATTATCAGCAGACAAAAGCTCTTCAGAAAGTGCCTAGGACTCTATTTCCCAAGTGACTATTCTCTGGGGGCACTGACAGTAATTGGAACTCTATTTGCTGTGTTCTGAGTATGCAAGTTAAAGGAGATTGTCCTTGTTCTGGATTTCTCTGTATGTTGTTAGAGAAAAGCTCTCTAACAAGCTCTCTGGGACATAGGCTACTTAGCCTCAACTGTAAGGATAAGGTTTTACCTCTGTCTGCCTGACTATGGAATTCTAATGTTCCATCTGTAACATTAAGAAATCCCTAGCAAAGTATGTGTATGAGATAATCCATTAATTTTGCCTACAACTAAATATTAAGTTTCCTCTACCCCATCTCATTTTATTATCTTTTAAGCCAAAAAATGCACCTTACTGAACAATACCGTTACCCCTTTAGCAAAATTTCCTGAGAACTCTGTTTTTTAGATGTTAATTAGACCAACCTTTCTTAAAGTATGTATATTTACAACTGCAATTAACTATGGTGTAATGACTGTGTGTGTTTTACTGTGGAGTTATTACTTGTTTCATAGACCTTCTCACACTAAGTTTTTGTGGCTATAAAGCTACTTAAAAGGATAATTGCATGTCTATGCGCTTTGCTAAATGTAATTTCTTTTTATATATATATAAAATAATGATTAAAAGATTATACTACAGTACATACTTTTAAGGAAGGATTATAATTAGCAGAAATTCTTGGATGATATCATATGCATGCATTCTAAAATCTAATTATGGCAAAAAACACATTTTGTGCATCTCATATAGATAAAGGTTATGTTGGATTTTGGCTGTTTAGGAGGACTTAACACTTCCACCTACAGTTCCCTGACTATATGATATCTGTAGTGGATTTTGACTGCAGCACCATATCCTCCCCAAGGTAGAAGAAACTAATGAATCCAGAGCAAATGGATTTTAAAAAACCACAGGTTAAAGAAGTTGGGGTACACAAATTTACACTTATGAAATTTACTTGGGTAAAACATCTAGTCAAGATGTACGAGCCCAATGCTAAAGCCAGAAACTCTAGTACAGTAAAACCTGCTCAGACTAAGATTTAATCTGTGTCCTAGGGGCTATTCACTCACGGACTGATTGTCAAAGGCACAAATGGCAGTTAGGCGCCTAACTGCCATTGATTTTTTATATGTTAGATGCCTAACTGCTCTTTGTGCATTTGAAAATCTCCTCATTTAGACTCTCTATCTCAATTTCTCCATTGGTAAAAGATATACAACACTGGCCTCCTTTGGCAGGTTTTGTGAGGATTAGTCAGTGTTCATAGAATGCTTTGAAAATGAAGAGCATTGTTATTGTAGTCAAGTAAAGAGAAAATAAGGGCCTGATTCTGATAGCACAGCCTTGTGAGACCAGGTTAAATCCCCAAGTATTTACATCTAAAGATGCAATTTAACTGTCAGACAATGGTATTCTAGTATAATAATAAATCAGGCAAGCCATTTATGATATATTTAAGATCTCCAAATGCTCACATAAAGAATGACTGTAAAACGATCAATGAGATTAAAATAGAAAGCTCTGGTTTCCTCATACATTCACTGTACAAAATGTAAATATAGCAGAAGTGCTACCTAAAAGTAGTACTAAAGCAAATGATTTTAATTACAGACCAAATGCAATTTCATAGATTAAACAAAAATGCCCTTACAAATCTTTCAGACTGTGTAAAAATATGCTTTTTTCTGGTTCCCTTATACCATTTGCTTTCTACTATTACCTTCCAGGACCTTTGTACCGGACCACGGGCTGTGATAGTGATTTTTATGTAAGCTGAAATTGCAGCATTATCTTTGTCCCTCAGGACTCTTAAAAAAAAAAAAAGTGTTCCATTACACTGGTCTGAAGCAGAGAAAATGTTTCCTCTCTTATGCCTCAATGGTTTGAAATTAGGAGGGCATATCTAGTTGTACCCCGTAGGGGTCAGTCCTGGATCTGGTACTATTCAATAGTTACATTAATGACTTGGATAATGGAGTAGAGAGTATGCTTATAAAATCTGCAGATGACACCAAGGGAGAGGTTGCAAGCACTTTGGAGGACCGGTTTAAAATTCAAAATGACCTTTAAAAATTGGAGAATTGGTCTGAATTCAACAAGATAAAATTAAATACAGACAAGTGCAAAGTACTTCACTTAGGAAGGAAAAAATCAAACACACAATTACAAAATGGGGAATAACTGCCTAGGTGGTCTTACTGCTTAAAAGGATCTGGGGATTATAGTGGACCACAAACAGAATGTGTGTCATCAATGTGATGCAGTTGCAAAAAAGGCTAATATGATTCTGAGGTGTGTTAACAGGAGTGTTGTATGTAAGATGCAGGCGGTAACTGTTCCGCTCTACTCAGCACTGGTGAGGCCCCAGCTGGAGCACTATGTCCAGTTTTGGGCACTACAATTTAGGAAAGATGTGGACAAACTGGAAAGAGTCCACAGGAGAGCAACAAAAATGATAACAGATTTAGAAAACCTGACCTATGAGAACAGGTTAAAAAAATTAGGAATGCTTAGTCATGAGAAAAGAAAACTGAGGGGGACCTGATAACTGTCTTCCAGTATGTTAAGGGCTATAATAAAGAGGATTGGTGATCAGTTGCTCTTCATGCCCACTGAAGATTGGACAAAAAGTAATGAGCTTCATCTGAAGCAAGGGAGATTTAGGTTAGATATTAGGAAAAACTTCCTAACTCTAGGGGTAGTTAAGCACTGGAATAGGCTTCCAAAGGAGGACATGGAATCCCCATCATTGGAAGCTCTTAAAAACCAGCTAGACAAATATCTTTCAGGGCTGGTCTACACTACGTGAATAACGTAGCTGAAGTCGAAGTATCTAAGATCGAATTACTCACTGTCCTCACGGCGTGGGATCGATGTCCGCGGCTCCCCATGTCGCCTCCACAACTCCGTTCGGGTTGGTGGAATTCCGGAATCGATATAAACGCGTTCGGGGATCGATATATCATGTCTAGATGAGACGCGATATATCAATCCCCGAGCAATCGATTGCTACCCGCCGATAGCGTCCCCCACAACAAGCTATGTGTGCATGATTCCTGCTAGCCAACTAATTTTTAAATTAAAAATAAAAATAATCTAAACTGGAATATACTGCACTAATCCTGAACAATGTAGCAAAATATTTACCTTTCTAACTTGAAATATGAATCCATATTGTCTATACAGAATAGTGTTTCAGTATCACTTCTGCCTCACTATAGTTCTGATTATTTCATCTCTTCCTCCTAATATAATATTCCCCAAAATAGGAAATATATACATATATTATAAAAAGCAGTATTTTGGGCCTACCATGCTGTTCTTAAACAACAGATATCTGTTCACCAACTACATCAAGACTGGATCATACATTTAACAAGAGTGAATCTGTTCCAATTTTATCTAAGTCTCCATTACATTTACATTTTAAAGCGTCAGGAGTTCTGGACTAAGCTTGACTGCACATGAAAGCTGTTGCAGGTTTTGTGTATCTGCATTATGTGATCCAGAATAATGGCTGCACAAGCAGTCTGTCAACACCACATTTTAATCCCCAGCTAAGCACCTTTTGGGATCACTGCACACACACAGCGCTGCACGTTTTCAAAACAAGCCGTCAGCATACTGGGCAGGCATCTCCTGGTACAGTGCTCCCCCACTAAACTCTATGCATTCTGGGATTATTTTTGCTGCACATAGTTAAATACTGGAATAAATTCTAAAGGGAGGTTGTAGAATCCCCATCCTTGGAGGTTTTAAAGAACAAGTTAGACAAATACTGGAATAAGTTCTAAAGGGAGGTTGTAGAATCCTCATCCTTGGAGGTTTTAAAGAACAAGTTAGACAAACACCCATCAGATATGATCTACGTGTACTTGGTCTCATCTCAGCATGGAGGGATGGACTAGATGACCTCTTGAGGTCCCTTCCAGACCTACATTTCTATGATTGTGAGATAATTACCAAAAGGCACTTGAATTCTGGGACTTGGGTTCAAAATAAGTAGGTCCCATGATTCCTCTCATTTCATTCCATCATCCATCGTTATGCGCCAATGCTATTTTTAAAGCACTGTCAAACAGCATGGAAGAAACATTGCTGAGCACTGTGATCATCACAGTGATTAATTCAAACAGAATACAGCAAATATGTCACATTGTGCAATGATTTCAGAGCCAAGAACATACAGGCCCCTGAGGAAGATGGAACTGAGAATATACTAGTGCTTAATTTTTTCCTGCAGTGGCTTCAGCAAGTTAGCCATCACTTTTGAGTTCAGCCAACTAGATTAATAGTTTCCAATGACAGAAGGGACCATTGTGATCATGTAGTCTGACCTCCTGTATAGCACAGGCCATAGAACTTTCCCAAAACAATTCCTACAGCTTTTAGAAAAACATCCAATCTTGATTTAAAATTTGTCAGTGATGAAGAATCCACCATGAGCCTTGGTAATTTGTTCCAATTTGTTCTCAGTTAAAAATTTACACCTTATTTCCAGTACTAGCACTGACTGATGGAACAGAATAGGAATGAAGATCTAGAATGTCCAGCAGTGGAAGCAAAACTTCAGGATGTCAAAGTCCACTTTCCTAGAAATCTGTGCATAACACACCTATCTGGAAGCTCATCAACACAATTGCTACCAGTCAGTAGCTACCCATTTCGGTATTGTTAGATAACCTCTCGGGGCTATTGTAATGAAGGTGTGTGCAGCTATCAAGAAGGTGCTGTTCCCTCTGGTCATAAAACTAGGCAATGTACAGGATGTTATTTATGGATTTACTATTTGAGTTCCTGAATTATATTGGAGCCATTGATGGGATCTATGTGCCTCTCCTTTGCCCCCAACATCAAGCCTCAGGGTTCATCAACAGAAAGGGATATTTCTTCATGGTGCAGCAAGGCTGGCTGAACACTATGGAAGATTCACCAATATTAATGTGGGGTTTACTGCAAAGGTCCATGATGCCGGGATCTTTAGAAACTCTGGCTTGTTTTCTGTAATGATATCACAACTTTTGTTTCTGTGAACCACTCTGGACACTGATGGTGCTGCCATTCCTCCTATGATTACCCTCTGCTTCCCTGGCTTAAAAAGCCTCTTACTGTATACATGGATTGGAGAAAGCACTTGTTTAACTAAATCCTGAGTGGCTGCAGAATGCATTTGGAAGACTGACAGGTAGATGGAGGAACCTAATGTCCAGGCTGGAAGCTGATAAGCAATATCTGTGTCATGTGATAGAAGCTTGTTGTGTTTTGCACAACCTACTGAGATCAAAGGAGATAACTTTGCTGAAGAGTAGACGGAGGTGGTGAGCAGAATTCCTGAAGTTTCTGAACAACCAGAGAGGCAGCATCTACCAAATGCTGCAACTGGTCAGGGACTCAGACCCAGCCAAGCATTACATTCCTACTCTGAGGCTAAGACAATGTATATACCCTTGTGTAAGGCTTTTATCATGATCAATGCATGTGTCTTAACATTTATATCTACTGATGGACAGAGTTTAGTACACTGCACGTGGGGATTTTATTGACTCACACAAGGCTCTTATGAAATTTTCAAATAAAGAATGTCATGACATTTTCAATTAATGATTAATAAAAAACAAATAATACATCAAGTTTAATATTGTGAACAGTAAAGGAAAAAACTATTGAACAAACATAACATGATGCAAAGTTAAAAGTCCAGTACAAAACAGTCCAGCTCATCACAATAACTGCCAAACCATGCGAGTTCAACCAGGGTCCTTATTATTGACCCTGACATTACTAAAACACAGCCAGAGCTCCTTTCCCTTGTGGCAGCATCAGATCAGGTTCTCGGAGTGCCCCCTCTCCTTTGTTTGTTTTGATAGACATTTGCAGACATGTGAATTATGGTGACTGCTCTTCAAATAGGCTGGGATTAGCACCTCTCCCCAGAGGACAACAAAGTCCAGGACCTCAGCCTGGGACCACACAGGAGCCTGAGCCATGGCTGCTTAATAATCATTTCCATGAGCTAGAATCATGAACAGCCACACTTGGCTGCATGCGACCATTTAAACAGGGAGGTGACAGTCAAGTCAAGATGATTCCAGAACAGTAGAGGGCACACAGGTAAATAGACAAGCTGACCCAAGTAGCCAGCAAACCAGCATGGGATACCAGCAGGACTACCAGATATAGAACAATTGTTTCACAATGGGGATACATCTACACCTGCTTTGTTCTGAGTAAATTCATCCTACACCTCAGTATACACACTCCCAAAAGAAATATATTAATGTGGGTTAACACATCAGATGATTTGCAACAAATGGGGAGAGGGATAGCTCAGTGGTTTGAGCATTGGCCTGCTACACCCAGGGTTGTGAGTTCAATCCTTAAGGGGGGGGCCATTTAGGGATCTGGGGCAAAAATCTGTCTGGGGATTGGCCCTGCTTTGAGCAGGAGGTTGGACTAGAGGACCTTCTGAGGTCCCTTCCAATCCTGATGTTCTATGAAAAAATGGTGCGTGTGGACACAAAACAGTTCAAGTTAACCCACAACAACTTTTAATTTAGACAAACCATTACACACTAAAAACAAACAAAAAAAAGCAGTGCTTTGCTTTTTAAATGTTCAGGAGCAGCATGTAACAGAAGCTGTCTTTGCCTGTTCTACCCTACACCCAATACCCAAAAATCCACTCCAAGGAAGGGAGTGGTGGTGTTAGAAAGAGGCCTACAGTTTAACAGGTTTGGTTTACATGTCTGTACATGTATATTTCCTGACCCACCATAAGTACCTACACAACTGCCTCACACACAAATTATTCTTATTTTGGGTCTGAATAATGTTTGTCAGGGGAGGGAGGTATGCCAAACAAAATATGGCTGTGTACAATAACACTGCTTTTGTAGCCAGAGTATAATTCCAGAATGTATCCCATGAAGAGTGATCTCGTCTCACAGGCTCAACTACATGAAAGTATGGGAGGAAAGAATGGCCTATTTCACAACCACTAAACAATTGAACAACAACATCCCCGATTAGGATTATGTTTTAATTGCATGCCAGCAGCAGCAGGGTCAAATTAAAGATGAGTTCCAATAAACTGAGCCAGACTTGAGGATTCTGTCTTATCCTTTTCAGTTTGTTCAGTTATGCGATAAAAATACGGTCATTAGACCTTAAAAGATTTTCTTCCCTCACCCCTGATATGCTTACTCAGCAAGGGGACACTGTGTTCGAATGGGTACCCATCACAGACTTCAGGATTGGCAAATGGTCCATGAGACAAAAAGTTCAACATCATATCCCCATTTAGCATCTATTTAAAAAAACACCCACTCTGCTATCCCCCACTTCAGAGAATATGTGTTGTAAAGCACTCTGCAAAGAATTCTAGCTTTTTTATTCTGTCTGAACCAAAAAATGTGGACAAATCTTTAGTGGATGCCAAATAATTGTTACAATAAAATAAGCTGGTAATAATAAAATGCTGTCAGGAATACACATAGCTTGGGTGGAACATGCAATTAGGCAAGTGAGATCATACCTAGAAAGATTGCCTGGGAACTGTAGTTCCCATTCCATCTGCTTAGAAAATCTGCTTAGGGGAAACTTCCTGTTCATGCTACCAGAGACCAAACGAAGGCCTCATCTACACTACACAGTTTTGTCGACAAGTCGCTTTCATTGAGAAAACTGTGGAGGTGTACACATAACAATGCTCGTCCCGCAGATTTAACTCTCCTGCTATGCCAACAAAATAAAAACCACTTAGACAAGAGGCGTAGAGCTTTTTGTGACAAAGTTAGATTGACGCAGTGTCAATGTATACACTGAGCTTGATTATGTCACCGTAAATGGCCTCCTGGAGGTGTCTCACAATGCCCATCCTGACTGCTCTGGTCAGCACTTTGAACTTCCTTGCCCTGCACCCAGGTACACAGGCCTCTGCCCCTCTCCCTTTAAAGGATCAGAAATTTTTGAAATTCCATTTCCTGTTTGCTTTGCGTGGACTGCTCACATGGCATCTTTCCAACTGAGCATGGTGGCTCCATGCACTAAACAATTTCCTGTGCGGAATACACCAGAATTGTTGGATATGCTGGCTCTGTGGGGAGAGGAGGCTGTGCAGTTCCAGCTCCACTCCAGACATAGGAATTTTGATATCTACTGTCAGATTTCTCACGGAATGTTAGATAAGGGCTATCAATGGGACACATATCAGTGCCGTGTGAAGATCAAGGAGCTGAGGAAGGCCTACCAAAAAGCAAGGGAGTCAAACCATCACTCTGATGCTGTGCCAAAGACCTGCCGCTTCTTTAAGGAGCTGGATGCCATCCTCGGCAGTGAGCCCACCTCCACGAACCTCGTGGTGGACGAGATGGGACAGGTGACAGGGTTGTCCAGTACCATGAAGAGCCAGGATCTCTTCTCAACCCCAGAGGGTTCAAGCCAGTCCCAACACTCGGTCTGTGGTGCACATGATGCAGGGGAGGGGAGCTCTCGTAAGTGCTCATTTTGAGTTGATACCACTCGGTTACATGAGGTAGAGCTGTCCTTTGCTTTGTTATATGCTAGAAGTGGGTTAAGAGATAGAAATGTACAAGACCAGCTGTGTTTACCTCCGCTTCACATTCCCCTATGCAACTACACAGTGGGGACCTGCAGGTGCACATCGAGATTTCACATAAATCCTCCAGCGAAATCTCTAGGAAACTTTCACGGAGGTACTTGCTAATCTTCTGTGGAAGGTTCCTTGGCAGAGCTGCTTTGTTCCTTCCCCCACTGTAGGAAACTTTCCTGTGCCAATAGGCAATCACTTGTGCAGGGACCAAAGCAGCACATAGGCGAGCAGCATGGGGACCCAGTGTGAAGTTGCAAGCATGTAGGAAATGCATCTTTGCAACCTTGCTTACCCTCAGGAGTGAGATATTGGCTTCAATGACCTGCCTATGGAGAATGGTGGCAGAATTTACAATATTGTCCTTAGTCATTTGCAGCAATCCCCTTAAAAGACCACCTAGATCCTTTGCCTCATCTTGAACGCCCTCTTCCCCACCCCAGCCAAACTCATCATGTTTAAGGCATTCACTGAGCTATGTGCTTGCCAAGGGACAGAGAGAAAGAGGTATTTTACTACTATGATTCAATGCTGTGAGTGCACTTTCATGCCTCTGTTTATTGTTTCCTGTGTTTCTGCAGATGTGGCCTTGTGGAGAACCCCTTAGACACTGGTGGAGTGCCTCTGCCAGATAGAAAGTGACCCAGGAGCAAATGTTCTAAGGGGTGCTCCAATCCTTTGATGCCGCAGATCAAGAACAGAGGGCGTGGAGAGAGACAATCAATTAAAAATTAAAAATAGATAGCCAAGAGAGGAAGTAGGGCAAGGAGAGAATTTTAGAGGACCAGGACTGAATGATAAAAGTGATGGAGACCAAAGAGAGATACTGAAGTCCCTAATCATGCTGCAGGCAAAACACATGTGAGCTCCCTCCCTCCTGCAGCCCATACAGAACTGCTAGCTATGCTCTCCCCAAACTCCTTGCATCTTCCCAGCCTGAGGTATACCCTGTTCACTCCATTTCTTTGGACAGGTTCCCCAGTGATAGCTGGACTTAGACACAGCTATGAGATCCTCCATCAAGAGAGTGCTCCTCCTAGTGTTATGTCTCTATCAAGAAAGCGTTGTGTGTGTATTGGTTATTGCTGTTTAATAAAAATGTACTCTCTGAAAGAAAATCAACCTTTATTTATCTCCTACACATGATGGCTGCTGCTGGAATTCATACACAGTGGCAATTCGCACACTTGCAGATAACAAATCACGGTCAGGAAGCAATCATCAAAATTTTCATTCAAGGCGACAAGTTAACAAAGCATGGTAAAATGCTTTACAGTAAAACATGTTACTGGTGCTCATTGTCAAAATGGTGCCTCAGTCTCCCTGATTCCAATATCCCCGCCTTGTGCCCCTCTAATAGCCCTGGTATCTGGCTGCTCAAAATGAGCCACAAGGCAATCCACCGCCCCGCTCCACCCCAGGGGAAATGTTTCACCCGTAGCCTCACAAATATTATGCAGCACACACCAGGCTGCTATGACCATAGGAATATTTTCTTCACTGAGGTCTAACCTGCCATAAAGGCAGTGCCAGAGAGCCTTTAATCTGCTAAACACAAGTTCAACAGTCATTCTGCACCTGCTTAGCCTATTGTTGAAGTGCTCCTTGCTGCTGTCCAGGTTTCCCGTGTAAGGCTTAATCAGCTATGGCAGTAAGGGATATGCTGAGTCCTCCAGAATCACTTTAGGCATTTCAACACCCCTTGAATCTTCTGGTCTGGAAAGAAAGTCCCTGCTTGCAGCTTTCTGTGCAGGCCAGTGTTCCTGAAAATGCATGCATCATGCACTATCCCTAACGACTCCATGTTGATATCAATGAAAATGACCCCAATGACCCACAAGCGCCTGCAGTACCACAGAGAAGTACCCCTTTTTATTGATGTACTCTGTCACAAGATGGTCCGGGGCCAAAATTGAGATGTGTGTGTCATCTATCACCCTGCCGCAGTTAGGGAATCCCATTGCCACAAAGCCATCCACTATTTCATGCACACATCACAGACATAGTTCTTCATAAAAGGATGAAATTAATGGCCCTGAACACTCGCGTGAACACAACCCCCAAAGTAGAATTCCCAACTTCAAACTGATTCGCGACTGACCAGTAGCACTCGAGAGTTGTCAGCTTCCACACACCTATTGCCATGCACTTCTCCACTGCAAGGGCCGCCGTTATTCTGGTGTCCTTGCCCCACAGGGCAAGGCAGGAGAGCTCAGCACACAGTTCCAGAAAAGTGGCTATGCACGTCCAAAAGTTCTGCAGCCGCTGCTCATCATCCCAGACCAGCACAACAATGTGATCCCACTACTCTGTGCTTGTTTCCTGAGCCCAAAAGTGACGGTCTACCATCTGCAGCTACTCCATGAATGCCAAACTTAATCTGGAATTGTTTCTTTCCATGGCACACAGCAGGACAGGCACAACGGATCCTGTTCAAATTCTAAGCTCATGAAATACTGCATGATCCGCTGCAGTGTGTTCGTAACATTGATCACAAAACTAGAGGTCAGTGCAGGATCCATGCTTTCAGGCAGAGATGGAGGGCGCACAGTTTACAGGGGCTGTTAAAAAAACAGCGCAAAACGTAGTCAAAAATCCATGGAATGATGGGACAGAAAAAAACTGCATCATGGAACGATGCAGAAGGTGCCAAGTTGCACAGTGGGATAGCTACCCACAGTACACTGCTCTCTTTGTCGACGCTAGAGCACCAACTGTGGACAGGCTCCGACGACACAAGGAGTGTTGTGTGAACATGCACAAATGATGCAATTATAGCAGTTTATGATCATTGGTGTAACTTACGTTGATTTTACTCTGTAGTGTAGACATAGCTTCAAACAATCTCCCCCTCACCCCTTTACTTTAACATCATCTTCACTGGCAATTGAAAAAAAATGCATCTCTCCCCCCAAATGGCACAGAGATCTTATGGCTGTCTAGTTTGATTTAAACTGCACATCCTATATTTTGGCTTTTTTTCCCAGAGGAGGAGGGAAGGAATGGAGATAGTAGGACTAGTGTAGGAGCAGTATAGCACTGTAGTGGGGGTGGGAGCTGGAACAACAAATCACCACATCTGGTCCTTCCATGTCTATATAATTAATCTATAATTAAAATCAAGGCTGAAAACAATGCTTTTCCTTCATACCTAGGGTGCACTTTTCAGGGAGGGTCTTCATCGTAGGCTAAAGAGGATTAAATCACACATAACAAAAATGTTTTAAAATTAACCCCTATCCCGATATAACACCACCCAATAGAACATGAATTCAGATATAACATGGTAAAGCAGCGCTCTGGGGAGGCGGGGCTGCGCGCTCCGGCAGATCAAAGCAAGTTCAATATAATGCGGTTTCACCATAATGCGGTAAGATTTTTTGGCTCCAGAGGACAGCGTTATATCAAGTTAGAGGTGAATTTTAGATTCCTATTCCTAGTTTTGGATGACTTGGGGCTGTGGACCTCTAATAAAACTAATTCAGGGTAATCATTCTGCTAAAATTCATTACCAAGCTCTGATTTCTCGGTTCTCCTGCTTGGATCCAGAGCCCTTTTCTGCACAGAGACAGCAGCAGAATCTTAGGAATCCACTCTCACTTACTAAAGGGCTAGTAAGTAGTGAAGAAAAAAGTTAGCCAAGCTTTTTGGGATGCTCATATTCAAATGGCAAACCTCCAGTAACAGTAAGCAAGGCCCTTATGTAACTTAATCTAGACAACACACAAAAGAAATAGGATTAATCTCAATGAAACTACTGTACTTTGCTACTTACTACTCTCTCAGGGTGCTGAAGTAATTCTCACCAAGGGCTAGAGGAAACTGAATTCAGCTCAGATCTTTTTCTCTGTCACCCTCAAAACAAAAAGCAGAACAGAAGAGAAAGTAAAAGAAAATCCAGAAAATCATTTTTTTTTCAATTGTGAGGCGGGCGGCTAATGGTAGTGAAGTAACAAATCTTAAACTCAGGAAGTTTCCAATGAAGCTGCTCACACATGCATGTATCTGAGAGTTAAAATTGGTCTTTAATGCCCATGAATGCGAGTATGATTACAAGATGTCACTCGGTAAAAAAAAAAAGTAAATGTTTACAAAAACATCATCATCATATCTTTCTCTAGATACCAGTCTTCAGTGGAAACAGTTTAATGCACTCCTCTGAAGTATTCACAACCAAAACATTGAATGTTGTGCTAAATGCATAAAAACATGAAAGTGCTGTTGACTAGAAAATAGAACAAACATAAGTGAGAGCGATCCATCTTTTTTCAGTGTTCAAACTGAGAAAATAGGGAAGAAGTAAATTAAATGTTTAAAAAAAAAATTTTTAATGATTGAAAGTGGCAAAAGCAGAGTTGATAACCATTATGCTCAGAGCTAGTTGGAAAACCTATTTTCCATCCCACAAAAAAATTCAAAATAAAAAAAAAAATCATCATCAATCAGGACTAAAAGGTAAAGTTTCAAAACTTTTCACAAAATTAGAAAGCTAATATTTTAATGTCAGCCTAAACATTTCTTTTGGACAAATCTGAAATGTTTCAGATTCAACCCTTTATAATTTTTATATAAAATAAATATCTAAACAAAATTTCATTTCAAAACAAAAACATCAAAACTTTTTTTGGTTCCAGAAACATCGAAATGGGACATTTAATCTTATTACAAATTGTTTTTTTAAAAATGTAGAAAACAATACGATTTGGGGGGGGGGGGAATTCCGTGTCATTTTTGACTCACCTTACTGCTTGTTTTAAAATGAAATGGACACTTACACTCACACCCCGGTAAGACAGAGTTACTGGTAAGGCAACAGCTTTGAAATGTCATGTTTTTATGTTAATTGTATTACATATTAACTCGTGCCCCTCCCAGGAATAACCACCAACAGGGCACTTCGAGGGTGCGGCAGGCCCTTCTGCCAGGCTGAAGTCTGAAATCAGAGCCTAGGTCCGCCCAGATTCCCAGCCCCGCGCAGCAGCAGGTCTCACCTGGCCCACGCCCCTCCCGCAGGAGGGCCCCCCCGTTCCTGCAAGCACTGCAATACCAGGTGGATGCCTGGGGCAGACACAACAAGCTTCTGTTCTAGTCCCCCCCCCCCCCCGTTTCAAAAATCAAGCTAATATACAGTCCTCACATCAAGGACATATCAGACCTTAAACTGATGAGAACAGACACACCGCTGGGCGGCGGGGCACGCGGGCTCAGACCGCAGGGCCGGCAGCCACCTCCCGCGAGGGCGGAGAAGGACACCCCCACTCAGCGCGCCGGGGCTGACGGGTCGGTGTCCCGGGGCAGGAGCGGGGCGGCGCGGCGGGAATCGACCTCCCGCTAAAGCGACCCCAGAGGCTGCAGGTACCTGCGAGCTGGCGGGGGCGGATCCGGCGCGCGGGCCTGGCCGAGCGAGCGGTGCGCTGCACTCCGCTGGGAACTGAGCAGGGACAACCCCTGCGGGCCCGCCAAGGGGAAGAGAGGGCGGGTCGGAGACGGGAGACCCGGAGCAGCCGCACTGACAGGGCGAGGGCAAGCGGCGGCCCCGCCTCAACGGCCGGGGCGGCCCCGCCCACAGGTTGGGAGTGGAGGCCCCGGGGGGTCCCTGCCTGCAGTGGGACCTGTCCCGGGGAGCAGAGCCAGCCTGACCCCCCCCCCCCCGGGCGTGCCGTGCCGTGCCGTGCCTCGCGGGAGTCGGACCCGGAGTAATGGGAGGGTGGACACAACTCGTGGGAGAGAAGCTCCCAGTGCCCGTGCGGGGGCTGCGTGGAGGGGAGCGAACGCCCACGTGCTGCAGGGACAGACCCCTTAGAAGTGCAAATAACAAGAAGTCTAATCCAAGCCCCTGCAAGGCGCGAGAGAAGAGCGGTTTGTTTTCTCCAGTGGGATTGCTGGCCAAAACCCCCCCCCCCCCCCCGGAAAACAGTCAGGTACTCCAGCCCTCATTGTAATAGCCCCTGGTTCTTTGAGTGGTTGTTCATGTCCATTCAAAGTAGGTGTGCGCGCACCGCGTGCAGGCCAGCCAGAAGATTTTCCCCTAGCAGCATCCGTAGGGTCAGCCCTGGTTCCCCTTGGAGTGGCGCCACACCAGCGCCCTATAAAGGGGCCTGCCGATCCTTCACCCCCCTCTCCTTCTTACCGCTGGTGATGGCTAGCTGGAACTTCTCTTGTGCATAGCAAGTTAGCAGTGTCCTATCCTTGTGTATAGTCCATGTATATAGTTACCTTATAGTTAGTTTACTTAGGTCATTGTATATAGTTCTTGGTAGTTGGGGGGATCCCCCCCAAGTTTTCGTCGCCCACTGGGGCATGCTCGGGTCCCCCAGGTTTAAACTGTGCAAAGACTGTGGGAAATCCATGCCCGAGAGTAACCCGCACTCTGCTTGTTTGAGGTGCCTCGGAGAGAACCACCAAAAGGACTGGTGCTCTATCTTCAGAGGCTTCCGCCCGAGAACTCTCAAAGACAGAGCTCAAAGACTTAGAGTCTTCCTGATGGAGGCTGCCCTGCGGCTACCCTCAGACCCAAAACCGGCCGACGCGGTGCCCAGCACGTCTTACTCGATGCTGAGCGCCCCGGCACTGGCATCAGGACTTAGGGCCCAGCCCAAGTCGTCTAAAACCCGGCACCGGACGGAGTCGGGTCATAGGAAGTCGGCCTCAATGTGGCACTGCTCACTGTCACCAGTGCCCACTAAGAAGAGAAAGCCGGTGAAGGAATGGTCACCCCAGCAGGACCCGAGGCCAACGTGTCTGCGGGTGCAAGTGGACAGGCTGGGCTACAGCCCTCGGCTGCTCCGTCGACTCCCGCACCGCAGAGAGGGCAGTCGAGTCCGGACCGACCTAGATCCCCAGACCTCAGTGGAGACTTGCGCCTCCCTTCGGCACCGAAGACATTCAAGGCGGCCTCAGACCTGATGGGACTCCTGGCGCCAGCCTCCCCGTACTGTAGGGAGTTGTACTGGGGCCCATCCCCCAGTACAATCGAGGGGCAAGCTGGCCATGCTGTCGCCTCCCTCTCCGCACCGCGCCGCTAAGGCGGCACCGGACCAGATAAGAGGCTCCCTGCCGCCTCAGCACTGCTCTCCAACGGCACTGGGTGCTGCTCCCCCCAGGTCCTCATACTCAGAGACTTCAGACTCAGAGGCAGACTCCTACCACTCTAGCCAGTCTTGGAGCAGATCGGTTTTGGGGGCGAGCCACCAGCATTACCCACAGTGGCAGCAGCAATGGCATCCGCCCTCGCAGTGGCCATTTTGGACCCCCTGGGCCTACCACCAGTCGGTAGGACAGGTGTTTGGTCCTCGATCAAGATCGGCCTCGGTCTCCTCGACGTTGGTGGCCCCCGTACAGCTTTCTCCTCCACTAGCACCGTCACAGGGCAGGGGTGTGCCATATCCAAGTTCAGCACCCCCTAGCCGGGCATCGGCAGCGGCTACAGTTCGGGCTCAGCAGGCACCGCCCGATACGCCAAGCCGCTCACTGGCGACCCTGGTACCGGTCGCGGTGCCGCATTTAGAATCGGAACCGGTCCCGCAACCACAGTACCGTGTGCCGCAGGACCCCGAAGGACTGCACGCACCGGAGGAAGGGCCGATTCCTGTAATTTCCTCGTCTTCCTCCCCGGACAAATTGGTCTCGGGCACGGCTGCAGCACCGGCCCTGGAGAACACTCGAATCCTCCAACAACTGGTCCAGCGAGCAGCTCAGAGCCTCGCAATCCTAGCTGAGGAAATCGAGGAAGATGCGGACCCTGTAGTAGACATCCTGGCCCCCTCAGGGCCATCCCAGGTGGCTCTCCCGCTGATAAAGACCATAGCGGATACGTCCCGCACCTTATGGCAGACGCCAGCCTCGCTGGCCCCTACTGCCAAGAGAACGGAGGGGCGCTATTTCATCCCCTCTAAAGGGCAGGAACACTTGTACACCCACTCCCCCGGACACCCTGGTGGTGGATGCGGCCAACCAACGGGAGCATCAAGGGTTTCAGGGCTCAATACCAAAGAGCAGGAACGCTAAAAGACTTGACTTCTTTGTCAGAAAAATGTACTCCACAGCAGCCCTACAACTCTGCATTGCCAGCCAACAGGCAATTGTAAGCCAATATGGTCATAACACGTGTTTGGCCATGTCAAAGTTTATGGAGCTCCTTCCCCAGGACTCGAGGTCAGAGTTTTCGGCCCTGGTGGAGGAGGGGAAGCTGATCTCCTGAGCCTCTCTCCAGGCTGCCCTAGATGCGGCGGACTCAGCCTCGCGCACTATGGCCACGGGCCTGGTCATGCGGCGGGGAGCCTGGCTCCAGGTCTTGGGCCTGCCCTATGAGGTCCAGCAGACCATTCAAGACCTCCCCTTCGAGGGGCAGATGTTGTTTTCAGAAAAGACGGACAAGCGTCTGCATAGCCTAAAGAACTCGTGGGCCACGCTCCGCTCACTGGGCTTGCATACCCCTGCGACCCAGCACAGGCAGTTTAGGCTGCAGACAGCCCCACGCCCCTACCAGCCTCAGACTCGCCAGGAGCTGGGGCACAGGTGGGGCAGAAATGGCAGGAGGTGTCACCAACGCCACCCCTCCGGGCAGGCGTCCAGTCAATCGAGACCATCATCGGGGCCTAGACCCCCTATTTGATGGTATGGTCGAGGGCGACCTACCTATCAAGACTCTGGATCCTTCTACCCCTACCTTTGGATCACATCTGTCCCCCTTCTACCTTGCCTGGTCCCGAATCACGTTGGACAGTTGGGTGCTCTGCACGGTAGAGAGAGGATATTCTACCAGTTCTCCCTCCCGCCCCACCAGCCCCCCTCCCTGTCCCTCAGGGACCCATCTCACGAGCAACTTCTAAGTCAAGAAGTGAAGTCCCTCATGGAGACGGGCAGTGGAGGAAGTCCGTTGGGAACTCAGAGGCAAAGGCTTCTACTCCTGGTATTTCCTAATACCGATGGCAGAGGGGGGCCTGAGACCCATCCTAGACTTGCGGCGACTGAACAAGTTTGTACGAAAGCTCACGTTCCGCATGGTCTCCCTGTCCTTGATTATTCCCTCCCTGGATCCAGGAGATTGGTACGCCGCCCTCGACTTAAAGGATGCTTATTTCCACATTGCCATAATTCCCCGACACCATCGGTACCTCAGGTTTGTCGTGG
Organism: Gopherus evgoodei; assembly: GCF_007399415.2. NCBI lineage: Eukaryota > Metazoa > Chordata > Testudines > Testudinidae > Gopherus > Gopherus evgoodei. The sequence goes on from NC_044324.1 coordinate 170,982,572, forward strand.
CCGACGCCCAGCTGCAGTTTACAGTGCTCCTGTTCGCCCTGTCAGCTGCTCCAAGGATCTTCATGAAGTGCATGGCAGTCATGGCAGCCTTTCTGCGCAGGCGGGGCATCCAGGTATTCCCCTACCTGGACGACTGGCCCATAAAGGGCTGCTCCAAGGAGCAGGTGGAGACCCAGGTGTCGTTCATCAGGCGGACCTTTCTCAATCTCGGCCTCCTCTTGAACAAAGTCAAGTCCACCCTGTCTCCGACGCAATGAATAGAGTTCATAGGAGCAGTTCTGGACTCCACCCACGCCAGAGCATACCTGCCGGAATCCAGGTTCCGTGCGATTTCCGAGGTCATCCTCGGACTGCACTGCGCCCTGATTACCACGGCGTGAGTCTGCCTCCGGCTGTTGGGTCACATGGCGGCGTGCACCTATGTGGTAAATCATGCCAGACTCCGGCTTCGCCCGCTACTGTCCTGGTTAGCGACAGTATATCACCCAGCCAGGGACCCCTTGGACTCAATAGTGTCCATTCCCCACTTGGTGCTAAGTTCGCTGCGGTGGTGGCTCGACCCGCAGAAAGTGTGCATGGGTGTCCTCTTCGCTGCCCCTCAACCCTCCCTCTCCCTGGTAACGGATGCCTCGGATCGGGGTTGGGGAGTGCACCTGGGACACCTTAGGATGCAGGGCGGAGGACCTCAAGTTGCATATCAATGTCAGAGAGCTGAGAACGGTTCGCTTGGTTTGTTTGACCTTCCAGTCCCACCTGGCTGGCAGGTGTGTTTCAGTCCTCTCAGACAACGCGTCGGCAGTCTTTTATATCAACAAACGGGGGTGCACGCTCCTCTCCCCTGTGCAGGGAAGCCCTCACGCTATGGGATTTCTGCGTCCACAATGCCACCCACCTGACGGTGTTCTACCTTCCGGGGGAGCAGAACAGTTTGGTGGACACCCTCAGCCACTCGTTCCGGGGTCCCGAGTGGTCCCTCTAATGGGACGTGGTACGCTCAATTTTCCAGCTCTGGGGCTTTCCCCGGTTAGACCTGTTCGCCTTGAGGGAAAACAGAAAGTGCCAACGGTTCTGCTCCCTCGTGGGCCACAGTCAGGGGTCTCTGTCGGACGCCTTCCTACAGTCTTGGAGGGTCGGTCTGCTCTACGCCTTTCCTCCGATTCCCCTGATACACAAGGTGATTTTGAAGATTCGCAGGGTCCACACACGGGTAATCCTGATAGCTCCGGCGTGGCCGCACCAATATTGGTACACCTCACTCCTGCACATGTCCGTTCAGGCGCTCCTGACGCTGCTTCTGCTCCCAGACCTGATCACGCAGGACCGGGGCTCCCTCCGCCACCCGAACCTGGAGTCCCTTCACCTCACAGCATGGATGCTCCATGGCTGAACCCGGTGGAGATGCAGTGCTCCCAGCGGGTCAGACAAGTGCTGCTCGGTAGTAGGAAACTGTCAACTAGGGCCACCTACCTGGCCAAATGGAAGCGCTTCTGCATATGGTCGGGTCAGAGAGGTCATAATCCGCTGGGGGTCCCAATCCCCATTGTCCTAGACTATTTGCTCCACCTCAGACAACTGGGCCTCTCCCTCTCCTCGATTCATGTTCACTTGGTGGCCATCTCGGCTTTCCATCCAGAGAGGGGGGTGCCTCGGTGTTTGTGAACCCGCTGGTCGGGCATTTCCTCAAAGGTATGGACAGGCTATTTCCGCATGTTCGTCAGCCAGCCCCTGCTTGGGACCTGAATCCGGTCCTCTCTGCCCTCTCGGGACCTCCCTTTGAGCCTCTGGCTTCGTGCTCCCTGTTGTACTTGTCGTATAAGACCGCCTTCCTGGTGGCAATCACCTGAGCCAGGAGGGTGTCGGAGCTCAGGGTGTTAACATCCAAGCTCCCGTACACTGTCTTCTATAAGGACAAGGTCCAACTTAGACCTCACCCAGCTTTCCTACCCAAGGTCGTCTCACAGTTCCACATGGGTCAAGATATTTTTCTCCCGGTGTTTTATCCGAAACCACACTCTTCCAAGGAGGAGCGGAGGTTACATTCCCGGGGTGTCTGCAGGGCCTTGGCTTTTTACATCAAGCATACCAAGCCATTCAGACACTCAGCTCAGCTCTTCATTGCAGTGGCACATAGGATGAAGGGCCTCCCGGTCTCCTCTCAGCAAATCTCTTCATGGATCGCGACCTGCATCTAGGAATGCTACCGTATAGCTAAGACCCCTGTCCCTCCTGTCACGGCCCACTCCACTAGGGCGCAGGCCTCCTCTGCGGTGTTCCTGGCTCAGATCCCGACTCAGGAGATTTGTAGAGCAGCCACATGGTCCTCCATCCACATGTTCTCGTCACACTACGCCATCATGCACCAGGCTAGGGATGATGCAGCCTTCGGTCATGCAGTACTCCAGTCAGCAGTGATCTCCGACCCCGCCACCTAAGGTTAGGCTTGTGAGTCACCTACTTTGAGTGGACATGAACAACCACTCAAAGAAGAAAAAATGGTTATCCACCTTTTAATAATTGTTGTTCTTCGAGATGTGTTGTCCATGTCCATTCCAATACCCACCCTCCTGCCCCTCTGTCGGAGTGCCGGCAAGAAGGAACTGAGAGGGTGGAGGGTTGGCAGGCCCCTTTATAGGGCACCGTAGTGGCGCCACTCCAGGGGTGCCAGGGCCGACCCTACGGACGCTGCGAGGGAAAAATCTTCCAGCTGGCCTGCACGCAGTGCACACACACCTACTTTGAATGGACATGAACAACACATCTCGAAGAAAAACAGTTATTAAAAGGTGGGTAACCGTTTTTTCTTACCTAGGGCTTTTCAACAGCAGAGCTCAAAGATCTTCACAGCAGTGCCTTTATCCACCCAGCACTGGTGGAGGGAATATTACTATGCTAGAGTGACCAGATGTCCTGATTTTATAGGGACAGTCCTGTTTTTGGGGTCTTTTTCTTATATAGGCTTCTGTAACCCCCCGCCCCCCCATGGCCTGATTTTTCACACTTGCTGTCTGGTCACCCTATCCCGTATCACAGCTGGGGAAGGCACAGAGAGCTGCTGAATGACTTGATAAGGTCACAGGAAGCTTGTGGCAGAGCAGGGACCTGAACCCATGTGTCAGGGTAGTTCCTTAACCAATAGACCCTACAGCAACAGACTGATCAACATGAAGCATGAACTCAAGTTGAAAGGTCTTGGAATCACAGCAGTAAACACTGTCATTGTGTGACCTTGGACAAGTCACTTTACCTTGCTGTGGCTCAGTTTCTCCATCTGTAAAATGGGGTATTGTGAGGCTTAGCACATTGTTTGCAAAGTGATGTAAGAACTTATAAAGCAGTGTTTCTCAACCTAGAGGACAGGTTTAGGGGGGTTACAAACAGCGCTCGCATTAGGGAGTAGGAAGCAGGGCAATTGCCTGAGGCCCTGCAAAGCTAATTTGCATGTTTCAGCTCCCACTGCCCAGGGCCTAAGCCTGAGCCGTGCCAGGCTTTTCAGTCCAAATGTTGTCACCCACCATGGCTAGCCCCCGGCCCCTCACCAGAGCCCAGAGCCACCCCTTCCGCCACGGCCACCACTCCAGTCCTGCAGCTAGCCCTGCTGACCCAAAGGAATACCACAAGGGCAGGTGGCATATGGCCCCAGCCTCTCCATCCTGGAGCATGGGAGGCCCCAGCCCTGGAGCACCAGGAAGGTGGGTGGCGTGCGGCCCCAACCCCGGAATGCTCTGGCCCCAGAGCATGGGAAGGTGGGTGGCACACATCCCCCAGCCGGAGTGCTGGAGCCACATGCAGGGAGTGGTTATGGCAGGGGGGTGGGGTCATGGTTATGGCAGGGGGGTGGGGTCACGTCTGGCTGGTTAGGGAGGCAAAGCTGCATAAGAAAGTTGAGAAACACTGTTCTGAATGAATGTACTTTAGAAAACTACAGGTTTTTTATGCCCTGCAGTGTCTCAATGTTGTGACATTATTAGGGCTGTTATATTAATACTTTAACATGTCTATTTACAGATAAAAATAATGAGGAATCCCAGTAATGAGAGTGGCTTCAAAAGTTATTTTTCCTCCCTTGGTATCCTGCTGTTAATTTAAATTGTCTCGTTAGACTGACCTCACACTTGGTAAGACGACTCATGTATTTTCATGTATTTATACCTGCTCCTGTATTTTCCACTCCATGTATCTGATAAAGTGGATTCTAGCCCACAAAAGCTTATGCCCAAATAAATTTGTTAGTCTCTAAGGTGCCCCAAGGACTCCTCGTTATTTTTACTGATACAGACTAACATGGCTACCACTCTGAAACCTGTTTACAGACAGACATTTAAGAGCAATGAGTACAGAGTAAATTCTCATATGTAATGTGAGATAACATCAGACCTAATTCCAGAACAGAAGAAATGTGCATGAAAGTGAAGGAGCAGGGAAATATGAGCATGCATGAAAGTGCAGTTCACTGAGAAATATGAGCATGCAAATGTCAGTGGAATGAAAGCAGAAAACATGAGCAACTACAACAGAAGACTTTGGGGACAGGAAACAAAGGAGTGAAAACTGTGGATGACATAGTAAAACACACTGGCCTCCCTGGAAAATGTGCTAAGCCCAAGATGCTATATATCAGAAAAAGGAACTTTAAGCAGGGAGTGGTGATAACACAATGAGATAGATCCAGAGAAAGAGAATATGGCCACAGCAGAGACTATTACAGGGCTATCTGTGAAAGCACATAGGATTCTGATGAACCAGAGAAGAAAAAAAATTCACTGATGAAATGGAATTATAAACATGGTTAGAGAGTTGCTTTTATCTTGTGGGAACAGTGAGTGTGGTTTAAAAAACAAAACAAAAACTAAGACCAGCTGTCTGTGATAGAAATGTCTATAGAGCTGCCAATATCTAATCATAGTGAGAAGCAGTTTATAGATTAATCAGCAAAGGTAGCATGTAAAAGTATTAAAGAGCATGGAACACAGGGCAGACAAAAATGGATTGCTGGATTCTAACAAGTCTCCAGCAAAGATTTTGAATATATTCAGTGTACAGTTCCTTGAAGAGCTTGCAGACTGCTCTTGTTGAAGTCAGGAAGAATGAGTTTCCTTTCCACAAACCCAGGCTCTATATGGTCCAAGGCTGTAATGATAGCTATAGAGATGCCATTGGTAAACTTTGCTGTACACAGTGTTGTTGTAGCCATATCGGTCCCAGGATCTTAGAAAAACAAGGTACGTGAGGAAATGTGTTTTATTGGACCAACTTCTTAGTGAAAGAGACAAGCTTTCAAGCTTACACAGAAGTCTTCCTCATACCTGAGAAATGTATTCAGTGTGTTACAGCTAAACACAAGGTGGAACAGATTGTTTGTTTAGCAGAAGTAAACACATAATACTGACAAAATGGTAGTGTAGACAAATCCTTAGCAGGGGCGGCTCCAGGCCCCAGCATGCCAAGCGCATGCTTGGGGCGGCAAGCTGCGGGGGGCACTCTGCCAGCGCCGCGAGGGCGGCAGGCAGGCTGCCTCCATGGTTTGCCTGTGGAGGGTCCGCTGGTCCCGCGGCTTCGGAGAACCTCCTGCAGGCACGCCTGCGGGAGGTCCGCCAAAACCGTGGGACCAGCGGACCGTCCGCAGGCAAGCCGTGGAAGGCAGCCTGCCTGCCGTGCTTGGGGCGGCAAAATTCCTAGAGCTGCCCCTGGTCCTTAGTGTTAAGTTGTCTTGTATGTTGTTATAGAGTTGTATCTGATCTGACAGAAGTCAAGACCTATCTCTGTGTGAGTTGGAATTATTACTTTCAGTGTTCCAGTAAATCCCTGTAATTCTATAAGCAAGCATTACCATAAAAGCCTAGATGAATGAAATGTTAAGTTGATAGTTTAACCAGAAAGAGAACATTTATCTAGATGAATCCAATCATGCCTCCTGCTCTGGAAAGTCACAGCATGCAGCTATATTACCCCTGGGTTGGTTGGCAGTAGTTTGAAAATGTGCTGACTTGCAAAAGATGAATCATGGGATGCCAGGAGAGGAATCTTGGAAATTTTGCTACTGTGACTCCAAGTCCCAGAATTCCAGTAGCTTGTGGTAGGCATCCCACAACACCCTGTGAGAAAAATCCCAAAATGAATGGAGCCCAGTAGTAGGACAAAGCACCAGTGGATTCTCACCCACAATGTTAAGAGCTTATTTAAAAAAAAAAAAATCAGTGCACACTGATTCAAGGGAAAGTAGGTAAAAGCCAGCTGTGTAGTTGCAATGATTTCAGAATAGTTATCTGTCCCAGCTACCAGCCACTCACCCCCATGCAGACTATCCCTAAAACAAGATATAAGAAACAAATTAGATGCGTCTTCTAATGAGAATAATTAGCTTAGAATTCAACTACCATTTCCTACAGAACATAAATGTGAGGATGCAAATCTGATTTGCATGGCTCCCCCACTGGTGAACACCCCATATTAAAGTAGTTAGAAAGGTTCTGTGATGCGTAAGCACCACACTGTCCATAGTTGCTTTTTCAACATGTTTATACCAGTTTTAACATGGCTGCAACCACGTTTAAGCCATGTTTAAACACCGAATGTAAAGCCACTGTGAACAGGGCCTATGACTCTCTACACTAGAGAATTAAAGGGTCTCTTATCAAATTGGTGTGATTGAACAAACACAATTCAGTGCCTCCTTACTAGCTCTGATTACTGGTGTTTTGAACGGTTGCAGTTTTACCAGCATCCACTCTAGTGGTGGTATAAACTTTTTCAGTGGCAATTCTTATTTGCAGCACAGCTCCCCGAAGCAATGGATTTTGGGAGCTTTTGGAAAGCTGCTAGTGAACTATAGGCCAGAAGTGAGAGCCTTCAGGTAGTTTTTATTCCACATTGGCAATAAAATGATGCAGACTGAAATGATTCAGACTAAATCAGTATTTAGCCTTGATAGAAGCAAGTTTAATAAAAACATTATTTGACATGTATGAGTGTTCTCAAAGCATAGCTAGAGGTTTCAGGCCCTTGCTGAGGTAGAATCCAGCGTTAGAGCTATGAAATTTATATACCTGGAGGGGCACACTGTGGATCTTTTGTAGTTGATGCAGACACATAGGGAAGGCAGAAGACTGAGTAGAACACAGGTTGCCACTAGAGTTCAAGGAACTGCATGTCAGAAGCCAATCAGGGAGGTATGGGAAAACTGTAAATCCCACTCTTCTCAAAGCTGCCACCACTGAAAAAACCTTTGTAAAGACCCTGGCTGCTATGGCCAGTCCAAAGTGGAGGACTCTACATTGGTAATGGTCTTGACCAAAGAGGAACCTGGGCACTTCCTATGGGCTAAGTGAATGTCTGAAAATATGTCTCATGCTGAGAGCCACAAGCTCTCCTCTAAAGGAGGGAATTGTTGATACCAAGGAATTCATGCAGAATTTTACTTTTTGGATAAATATGTTCAGTCATCGTGGATCAAGCATTGGCCTCCATCTCCATTCTTCTTAGTGATCAAGAAGTAAGGAAAGTAGAATCTCGTCTCTTGGGGTTGAATTGGAACCCTTTCTATTGCTCCCCTGAGGAAAAAGGAGTCCCCTTCTTGTTGTAGAATCACCTCATGAGAGTTGTCCCTGAAAAGGAACGGAAAAGGGGGTTTGTGGGTAGAAGTTGCCAGAAATTTGATCAGATAGCCATCATGAATAACTTCTGGTACTCATTTGTCAGTAATCAGGGCCCTACAGTTTTCAGCAAATTGGATAAGGCAGCCTCCAGATATCTGAGGAGGGGAATGAAGAAGCCATCAATAAAGGGATGCAGGCCTCAACAGCCCTGTCAAAAGAAACTCTTTGCCTGGGAGTTATAGTATGATGTGGTGCTGGATGTTGCAGAGTCTGGGTTCTTGGGTCGGTAGGCCTTCTGTCTCTTACATGGTGGCTCCTGAGGACAATGGTGATGAAACGGCTGAGGAGGCAGTCACGCCTCATCTGTGATATTTTCTCTTGAGGACCAGAGTACAGATGCCCAGCAAGCAAAGTGTTGTCTTAAACTCCTTGAGGGAGTGGAGGCAGTCATCTGGCTTCTTGTAGGTTGATTGTATCAAAGGGCAGAAGTTACACCTCCCTAGGGAAATCTGAAGATTGCAATCTCAGATTTCTTCTCATAACAAGGCTGTAACCACCCCCCTAAGTGCAGTAGCTGCCACATCCACCATGGCCTAGTGGTAAGTTTTGGACATCATTCTGTCCTCATCAACTAAGGCATGGAAGTAGGCTCTATCCTCAGGGAGCTTATCCTTTAAATCCATAAACTTAGAATAACTGATAAAATCATATTTAGTCAGGAGGGCCTGACAGTTTGAGATCCTGAACTAGAGGGAAGTGGAAGAGGTCAAACCTCTTGTGTCCCTTATCAGAGGAAGTAGCCTGGGAGTGTTGCTGGTTGGACTGCTCTGAAGCCATTTGTACTATCCAGGAGTTAGGCAGCAGATGAGAGAATAAAAGCTCTCCCCCCGCCCCACGCCAGGGACAGTACAAAATAACGCTTCTTGGCCATCTTAGGGGTAGTAGCACAAGAAAGCAGGAATGTGCCAAACCATCTTTTCTGTGTCCATAATGGCCTCACTGGGGCAAGGACATTCAACTGAGACCATGTCTAGTAATCTGTGCTGAGGCTCCTGGACTTCCTTAAACTGACTCTGTAGTTCTGCCACCATCCTGTGAATGAGATACTGATATTGTTTAAAGTCATCTGGTGGAGACAGAGAAGATGGAGTAACTGTCTCAGCCAGTGAAAATGACAAAATTGTTCATGGAACCATTGGAACTGGCTCACCTTCCTCCAAATACTCCCATGGGGCAGGTTGTGGATGGCTAGGTGGTAGCAAATGGGGCTCATGCATCGATCCTGGGTGTCTATGGTGGGACTCCTATGGTCTCCAGTATTGCCAGCGGGGGACCACCCCAGGGCTTGGGGTACCACCTGTCTCATGGCCAACTGTGTCCGGGCAGAGGCTGGAACCCTGATCTTTTATGGCTTTTTCCCCTCAGTGCCGCAGAAACTCCTGCAGAGTCTCTGACTCATCAGAAAAAGCTGGACTTTGAATTACCAGCAGAATTGATGGTACCAATGGCTGTGCCTCGAGACTGACCGGTGGGATGGGAAAAAACTCCAAATCATCAGGATCATCTCTTCCTCTGGTGTAACAATGTCCTGGAATAAAGAAGATCCTGATAGGAGGGGTGAATGCGGCCAGGTCAGATCAAAGATCTCAGACCACGCTGGAATATGAGGAAGGTCCACCTGTGGAAACTGTCGGAACCGGAGCTTTCCCAGTCACACTGGAAGTCAGAGCCACACGGGACAGTGTTGATACAGGTACAACATTGGATCTAGAAATGGATAAGAGCACCGCAAGCTATTTATCCTGAGTCTTTGCCATCAGAGCTGTCAGATCCCTATCCTTGCACACGACCACCTCCTGCAGAGATTTGCTTTGGTCTTAGTCCTTAGCATCTGTTGGAATTATTAATAATTTCAAATGTTAATATTATGGGAATTCAAACACCAATGTAACCATGAATTCCTTTATTAAATCTGAAGGCAAAAATGGTACTTTATGCAGTTGCTCTAAACATGTCTAACAGCCTAAAAATAAGCAGTCACTACATCCAATACAGTATTAATATTTATAAGCATGTGATCAGTATACTTACAAATAGGCCAGACCTAGGGATGACCATCTCATTCTGGCATGCTCCAGCATAATCAGGTAGGGTCTGACAAAACCTTCAGATTCATGGCTCTCTTTATACCTTCAGCTAACTAGCTTTAACAAAAACCTAGTTCGAAGCAGTTTATCTGTGCTGCTTTCCTTTCTCCAAGGCCTTCTCTTATCTTCTTCCTGCCTCCTCCCAGCCTTGCTTACCAGCAGAACAGTGGGAAGGTTCGGGTTTGTTTCTTTTGAGACAATTTTTGTTTGTCATATTACTGTAGCTCTTATTTTATAGTTTTTTTGGAACCTTAATATCCTTCCCACATTAAAGTAACCCTACTTACTATTCTCACGGCCTTCATTTACTTGCTAATTGGGGCCTTCTTTCTACTGGCCATGAACTATAAAGTGAAAGGTTTTTTTCCCTTAACCAAACTTAAGATAGCTCTAATTTTTATCATTATCCTACCATACCTGCACACGCAGTCTCTCACGACTTTGCCTGAGTCAGGGAGGAAGCCTCTCTTCAGGACAGTTTTTGACGAGATGACTTTTCCTTGCATCTATGAAAGTGCCCCTTACTCTCACGTGAAGCCCTCTCCTTAGTCTTAGCAGTTTTAGCTTCCATTCCTGAAATCATGCTTGGAGAGGGGCAGCCTGCTTCCTGAGACTGATGTATAGGTAAGGGGAGGAGGTTCCCAAGCCAAACCTGATTAGGGTCTTGCTACCTTCTCCACCAGATGTTTTCTGAGTTTTAGTTACTGACCCTCAAGTTCTGGGCAGAAAAGAATGGGAGATTCTGCAGCTGAAAGATGTGAACCCTCACTCAGGCAGCAGAGGCAATGTTGATGGTTCTTGCTCACAGAAAAGAGTTTTGGAACACCAGGACCCTGGGCATAATCCCAGACTTCTGAAGCAGAAAAATTCTCCAGGGAAGAGAGAAACTAAACTACATTATGCTAGAATATACTATAAAAAATGAAATTACACACCAGGGGTCGGCAACCTTCAGCACACAGCCCATCAGATTAATCTGCTGGCGGGCTGCGAGACATTTTGTTTAGGTAGATTATCTGCTGGCATGGCCCCCTGTAGCTCCCAGTGGCTGCGGTTCACTGTTCCCAGCCAATATATTTAGAGCAATGATATAGTAGAAAGAATCTTAGTTGTCCTGGGATCCTGACTCAGATTATGGCACGGTAAGAAGGAACTGGAGAGGCCTTAGCCCACACTATCCTTTATGCCCTTGTTTCAGAGCATAAGGAAAGATATGGCACATACGTGGGCCAACAGACACTACTTGTAAAATCCTGGGCTCAGGCACATGCATATCCATGTGTGGAGTACACAAGGACCACCACTCAAAGAAGAATCTAGTCCTAGCACTACCCATATATTAGACCCACCAATGCTTGAATATTTTAAGGTTTTTTTTAAGTTCTTATAAACAATTGTGTTGTTTGAATGAGTCACATAACATTTCTTTGAACTGAGAAGAATGAACCTGTTTGAGGGTGAAGAGACTTTTACAGGGGCTCCTGTGCCTTTTCCAGCTAGATCATCCTGAGCAATAGCTTGAGCAAAAACTGGTATATAAGCAATTGCATTTCTAAAATTCTTTGAAATGGGGTTTAAGATTGTTGGACAATGCCAAGAAAGCATTCCTACTGCCCTCAATAGCCTCAAAAAAGCATTAATGACAGACACCTTAACCATTCTTGCACAAGACACGTCTTTGATTAATCAGGAGGAAAATGATCTAGCTTCACCATGAAGGTAGACAAAGTTTTAAAAAGGTTCCTTCACGTACAGCATTTTCAAAAGCACAATACCTAAACAAGAGTTCAGAGGTTTTAGCTAAGTTCTCAGCCTCTAAGGTCACCCACTGCTTCTTAAAGACTTAGAAGGGCTGATACAGGAAATGCAGTTCTGTAAAGAAACAAGACTTGAGATGAGAATCAATGGGCTTATTAAAAATCAAGTAAAAATCTTGAGCAAAATAGAAGAACTGACCAGAGAACAGGAGCGAAGGAACAGATTTAAGATGTTTTTTAAAAAGTGAATGGTATAGAGTTTAAGCATAGAAGTTTCTGGTTATCAGGGAATAACACACAGATTATCAAGGGGTGTGAAGTTCAGTTTAAGATCGGATGGCATAAGGAATAAATAATCTGCAATATCCCTGATTGGAAGTAAAAGGTTAACAGATCAAAGTACAGACATTGAGATACGAGAGTATGTTGTTCAGCTGATGCTATGTTTGGGTGTGCAGTGTAATGAGTGGATACGATGATGAGGATGGATTGACCCTCATTTGGTGAGGTTGAGTTTATGGTTCCAGTTCATATGGTCCAACGGAAAAAGTCTCTCAGTCCCTTTCTTGTAGTCGATGTACAATATCACTGTCTCACACCTGCTAGTACTGTCAGTGGCCAGTGATGTGTTCGGTGTAGATGTCTCTGGACCATCCGATGATGTCTGAGACCATGAGCTGCCTACAAGACAACACCTTACTCAAGCAAATTTCTCCTTCACGTCAGCTGTCATTTTGTTGGATATGGATGATAGTTGATAAGGATAGTCTTTTTATTTTTTCATACTGTAGGAGTAACTGAATCTTATGACAACTTAGTCTTCCTACAAATATCAGACTATGGTACTGAGATAAATTGTTTGATAGCCTCTGAATGTTGAAAATCTTCTACTTGAAATTGAGAGTGCTGCCAGGTGTCTCACACAGAAACCAAGAGATAGTTTTTAATTGAGCTGGAAGGAGACAAAAATGTGTTGAGTATTCTGCATGCTTCTATATAATATGTAGTTAAATTACTAAACTTGTGTTTTTTGTTTTTTTTTTAAAAGCAGTAAAATTTTCAAAATGGTCCTAAGGCCCCTAGGATGCTAAATTCCATTTGCAGAAGTGACTTAGGTACTTGACTTCTTCCACTGGATGCTTAAAAAGAATAAAATTAAATTTGTGACTAAATTCTTACTTTTATAGCTCAGTTAAGTACCTTCCCACATTCAGGGGTCTAACATTTACAAAAATTGTTGATGGATATGTATACAACAGCTACGGGGTGAACTCCCACAGGAAAATAGAAAGGACATAGCTTCACATAAGAACAGACACATCTCAAACTAGTGGGAGTAAAGGTTTCGCCTCTTGATTCTCAAAGGAAGAGAAGATATTAAACACACACAAAAAAAACAAACCAGGAGAATTATAATATTAAAACAAAAGAACAGACTGGACTGTGTGGGAGTCTAATTAAAATTTCTCCATGAAGATGTATGCTGCATGGCCCACACATCTTAATGAAAAATATGGACCACAAAAGTTGGATGACAGGTGACTAGCAGTAGGACACAGATCAACTCACTGATTGAAATCTATGAACAGTAAAAAGCCTTGGTGACCAACATCTCTGTAGTATGTAACCTTGCTGGAAGTCTCCACATGTCAGAAATGAACCAGGGGCGTAACAGATTGCAGTGTTATTGACATTTCATGGCTACAGTTTGCCAAATTGACTATTATGCTCTGGACTTTCCTCCCAAAGACTAAGTGCATTTCTAATTTAGTGTAACTTTAAAGAAGATAAGCTTAACAACCTGCTCTAAGTTTACTAAAACTCCATCCTGATGATCACATCCACACTAGAACACTACTGTTAAATTTAGTACTGAAAGAAAGATGGAGAATACACCTTCTGACATGTTGCTTGTCTACATAACAGCTTCCAGGAACATCTGGAGAAAATTATTAGCATACTTCATTTGTCCCCTGTATCCATTTTACTTGCAGAGAGCGTATTTAAATCTGTCCTTAGTTCTGTACTGTAGGCTTTTCCTGTATGCAAATAACCCGTCCTATAAGGTTCTCAAACTTCATTGTACTATGACCCCTTTCTAACAAAAATTACATGACCCCAGGAGGGGGGACTGAAGCCTAAGCCCACCCAAGGCCCACTGACCCAGGCAGGGGGATGAGAGGGAACCAAAGCACCACTGCCCTGGGCAGGAGTTGGGTGTCAAAGCTGAATCTCAAGAGCTTCAGTCCCAGGCAGGTGACCTCCAACCTGAAGCCCAGGCTTCAGCCCTGGGCAGTAGGGCTTAGGTTTAAGCTTACGCCTCAGCTCCAGAAAGGCTAATGCCAGCCCTGGCATCCCCATTAAAACAGGGTTATGACCCACTTTGGGGTCCCAATCCCCAGTTTGAGAACTGCTGCTCTAGAAGATAAACATTCTGCACTAAAGCACAATGCTAAGGTGCAGTAGGTTTAATACAAACTACTCTAAAAACACTAATGTTGTTCTAACACTTGTAGTAAACGTTAAGATCATTTGAACTACCTATTAAAAAAATCCTCAGCATTATAGTGGCAGGTGTTTTTGTCCAGGTTTAGGAGTTTTACATTGTTATATGCCACTACCCTTAGTTTTGTAAGAGTATTATGCTTGCTTTACTTCAGAAATTTGTACACAATCTAAGACCATCATGCACACCCATCCTCAACATCACACCCATTAAACAGGATGAGGAAGAAAAGTTGAAATAGAAACCAGGGCTTTGGTGGGGGACAGCGAGGGAAGATGCCACAAACTCAGTCTTGTTGAGATGACAAAATATCCAAGCAATAAGACTTCATTAGAACCTTTGTCTTGGTTTGAATGTATTTTGCTGACATCAAACCTTACAGGCCAGAACTCAACATGGCAAACGGCAGTTCACCATGCTAAAATATCTTCCAATAATATGTAACAAATTATTCTCTCAGTAGAATATAATGGAATAAACGAATATTGTGGGTATTTATGAAACCTTTGGCAAAAAATGGGAATTCCATTTCTTCTAAGTAGCAACATTACCAGTTAAGTTTGAGAACCCAATTGTTTCTATTAAAAAATACAGCAGATAACTAGTATATAAGTACAGCATTTACACTCAGTTTGCGAGGCTCTTTTCTTTTAAAGGTTTGGAGTTGGCCAAAATATTAGCACAGGAGAAAACTCAGTTACAGCAGTAGCATGGTTACATACAGGAAGTCAGGCTGGCATTTAACAAAACGGAGTTCAGTTCACAACAGTATACATTCAAAGCAAGTGTCCAACTCCAACATTTGGGTCTTCAAGCAGGAACCCTTCAAGAAAAGAGTAAATAGAGTCCTCTATCATTAAACAAAGGTAGCAATAAGCAGCATTGGTTCCTAAGCCATATGCGTGTCAAGATTGAGAACCCCTGATGTAGTCAAAGTGGGGGTCAGGACCCCTCGGGATTGCAAGCTGTCAGCCTCCACCCCAAACCCTGCTTTGCCTCCAGCATTTATGATGGTGTTAAATATATTTAAAAGTGCTTTTAATTTATAAGGGGGGAGGGGTCACACTCAGAGGCTTGCTATGTAAAAGGGGTCACCAGTACAACATTCTTTTGCTTTGATGTTTAAGGTACAAGTTTGGTAAACATGTTAGCATTTGTGAATGCAAGTTGTAACAGTCTAATAAAAAAAAAGTAAATGAATGTAAATTAGTGAGTTACTAAGACTCGGACACTGAAATAATTTATCCACATAACGAGTCACATCCTGGGCATTATGTGTGCAAGCTTCCACAGTGCCCTTTCTAGCATGCCTCAACTCTGCCCTGGAAGTCAAACCTCTACCAGCCAGAGGCAAGTTCATCCTCTCTGCCAATTACCTCTAAATATTACCTTGATTCTTTTTATATGAACACTTGCTTTATAACTGGATTGGGACCTTCCAATTTCACACAGGCTACTGAAAAGTTTTCAGATGGTGATGATCAGATTAATGACAACTTTGTATTTGAACCAGCAATCTAGAATGTGTTCTGTGGAACTATTATGCACAGGCTTTTAGAAGTGTTACACAGCTTGTGGCCATAATATTAAAAGCTGGAAACCTTTTACAGAATAACTTGCTAGTTGCACAGTATTATACATAATTTTTGGCAATTTTAATTTAGAAGATGTCTGTTCTATTTCTAAATTCTGTTATAACATGTCATTAGATGTATAGGGTTAACAGATCCAGTTTTACAGTGTTATAGTATTAGTTGGTCAGATTAATATATATTTTCTCATTTGTGAAAATACACCAGCACAGGTATATGAATGCAAATAAGATCAATTTAATCTACATGAAGACATGCTCTCACTTTCCAGAGGGATACACTTTTCTCCTTTCACTTTCAAATTAAGAGTACTGTAGATTTACAAAAGAAAATATTTACAGGTTAAAGTATGTTAAGCAAGACTTGTAAGAATGTTTTCCATGGAGGATATATTTTTCTTGCTTAATTTTCAAAAATAAATAGAGGCTTTCAACTGAAAGCATTTATTTTCCTAGTTATCTGAAGTGGCGTCTAGGGCAGGGCAAAAAATGCTTCAGACTTTTCATAGTCCACTTCGTTACATAAAACATCTCCTGTCCCAATGTTCGCTCAAATCCAAGTGGTATTTTCTTCCCATGAAATATGACTGAAGCTTTCGTTTTATTTTCAGCAATTCAGTCTGTTTCCATGGCAGCACTGCGGGATTCCTTAGCTACCATGAGTCGCATTAGCTGACTGTGGAATTTCTCAATCTTCTTTACATCTTGAGCCTGGTCCGTTCTGTATAGCAGACACTGTCAAAAGAAAGTTACTGAATGTCAGGTTTTGTTTCAAGCTATATAAATCTGTGATTTATAGTTTCAATATTAATTTCACATATTTCTGACACCAGAAAGCTTACACTACAAAGTGAAAGACTTCAAGGACTGATCAGTGCCATCTGTACTGTGTTCCACACTTGAAGAGGCAACAAACTACCCTTAAACTTCCAACTCTTATTGCAACAATTTACTTTGATTTATTTTATATATAATATAAAAAAATTATCTTTCTTTGAGTCCCCCATATAATATGTCTGTGTTAACACTGCAAACTCTTAATGCCAGGGACTGCTTTCTGTTTGGAAAAAGTTACCGAGCATACAATTTGCACACAGAACTCCACTGTTACAAAGCCTCACTGTAATTTGCAAAACCCTGGGTGCCATAAGGCTAACATTGAATACAGTGCATTGTATTCAATGTTGTATACAGATAAATTCTAAAGGTATAATCTGTGTAACATTAAAAGAAAACAATCTTTTTAGTATTGATATTCCTTAGAGCACCATGTGTAACATTCTGGATAATGTTAAACAGTTGTAGTTTACGTCCACTCAAAACTCAGATTAATAAATAGTTTTGTCTTTCCCCTTTAGTAATGTGCTATAGAGGTTTACATTCTTTTTGAAGTGTGAATATTCTAGTGGTCAGAAAGAATAACAAGCTTTCTTCCCTCAGTCTAACTTGTCTTATGATTATACAAGCACTACTGTGCTGTCAAGTATCTTCTACAAAGAACCACAGACCAGTTGGTTAGCACAAAACCTCTTGAACTACAGTCTAACTGTTTAATGAAAAATTTAAGCAGGATACAAAAGACTGAGGTTTGATACAGGGAAATGGTGTATTTTAAAACTAAAGGGGGTTTATATGGATTCTCTTTTGCCTAAATTTTCCTGCAAAGGCTAAGGTCTCTTTTCATAATGAGAGGAGGAGTTCTCAATAAAATAAAAAAATCTCAGCAGCAGGCCAAAAGCTGCCCTGTGATGGAAGAAATTATTGTGGTAACATGAAATAGATTCTTTTCTTGTGTGTTCTGTAATCACCAAAGCAGATTTTGAACCTGAAATTATTCTTTCCTTGGGTTTCCCCAGATTAGATCTTCACACTTTTAGGGATATACTTATTTTGTCACTAGCAGTGCTAGATTAAGCATTGCTTATAAGTGAGTAAAAGTCAAGAAGATGTCTTTGGAGTTAGTGCATTGTCTCTATACTGTATCAGGAGGTATTTCCCTATAAGTCTTGAAGAATCAGAGAACCACCTTGTTGATTAAGATAAGGATAAGTTCTCTTCAAGTGAGGTTTTTCCTCCCCATTGCAAATTAAGGACAGAAGTAGGATGCCACTGTTAGATCATGATTACATACTAGACACTAGTACTGATACATGGTAAACTGGAATTTTAAATTTACTACAGCTGGAGGCCACAAATGCTTTTGTTTGCCTAAGAGGCAGCTCATGGATTTGGGGATACCAGCTGAAACAGCAGGTGACTTGGAATACAGCCAACATTTCTGTTAAGAATGATTAGTTCCCTCTGCCTGTATAGCATGAATACAGCAACAACCCAGCTGTCCAGATTGATTTAGCAAAGGAATAAAAATAGAAAGCTTCAGTCTCCAGGGCTGTCAATACAGCAGCTTTACCCACATTAAGTTCACATTAAAACTTCTTTAAACTGAGGCATGCGGTATAGAACCTAGTTCAGTCTTTCCACAGCTATACTGCCTCTGTAGAGCCAACAGCAGTAAAACTTGCCTTTGTCAGTAAAGTTAACTACACTGACTTGGTGACAAGCAGATGAGAGTAAAGAGAGGCTGTTTTAAACTACATGTAAGCTCGGGATTCCACTTACCCCAAGTTTCCTACTTGTTAGGAGAAATCCTACAAAAGTCTGTCTTTTCAATTAAGAAGGCCCCTAATTCAACATCTCTCTGGCCTTCAGAGCCCCTCCCTTGTACTGTAATTAGCCATCCACAGAAAGCCTGACTATTTCTCCTCCACAGTCTGGACTCTGACACAGATCAACTCTTCTAGGAAGAATCTGGGAAGAGTTTGCCTCATCCCTGAAGAAACAGGATCTTAAAAGGCAAACTACTAGCAATATGTACTATTGACTGTTACATGTCCTGTTCTCCCTTCTTTATTGTTCTGTGTGTTGCCCTTTCCTCTTGCTCATACAACCCGCCCTTTCCTAAACATCTCTCCAGTGTGTTTGGACAGAAGTCAGCTAAAGGAGACACTAAATACTAAAGCCTTTTTGAAAAGCCTGCTGTATTCTAATTCAGTGGAGGAAAGGTTACAAAAATGTGTGAGAAATACTCCCAGGAGATGCCACTGAACATATAGCTGGTCATATGGTATGGTCATAAAAGATGCAGGTTCTAACATCAACTTTTGAATTCAGTGATATATTGGGGTTATACAGGACATTTGGATAACAGAAGTAGGCTTAAATTTGAAAGAACTATTGACCCCTCAGAGAGCAGCCTGAGACTGGACAACAATTCCTACCCCCAAACTTCTCCCCTACCTCCCCATTGCTCCAGACCTCCATGATATCCCCTGCAACTCTTGAGTCCAGCTTCTACTGCCCCTCATTCTTTCCATCCACCTTTTAGTGTGTCTGCTGCTTCTCAATCCCTGTGTCCTGTCTAGCCCCTAAACCAGAGTGACAGCCATTTCAGCTGTAGGCACAGATGTAGTTTAACTGAAAACAGTGGGAAGTGGCAGCCAACTTTATTAACAGCAGCTTTTCCACATGCAGATGGGCTGCCATTTCCCTACCATCTATCTTGCTAGCTTCAGCCCCATTGACAGTAACAGGAGATGGGGCCACTTTGAATATGGGAAATTTTGTGAGTTGGCAGCTTTTCATCATGTTTTCAGACAAGTTAACACTCAAAAATCACAAGAGTCATGATAAAATTATGAGAGTTGGCAATACTGCATTCATGGAGATCCCTATGAAAAGTGGAGTAGCCAGACACCTGGATAATTTCTCCAAGTTTCTGGGGGTGGGGTTGGGTGAGAGGCTCCATGTCTAGAATGTTGTGTTTGCTTGCTGTTTGAAGTTTGTCTTTTCCTCACTTCTGTAAGGTTTCTTGATGGTGTTATAAAACATACTCCTCTGAAAGTCTATCTTACTTACATTTTATGCCAACAAACGTACAATATTTTAAAAAGTTTTAGACTTTCAGGACAGTTCAATGCTAGAAATTTTTGCCAATATAACATCTGGAAGGGGTGTGGGGTCTTTTTTGGGGGTGGGTAACATTTCTATACTGGCAAAAGTCCTAGTGCAGATGGAGTTATAACACCATAAAAGCACTTTTGCCAGTAGAGCTTATTTTACAAAAAACAGTGTAAGTTATACTGCCAAAAGCCCTTTTATGGTGGTTTAAGTGGTCTCTACACTAGGAGGGTTTGCCAGAACAGCCATATCAGCAAACCTTTTCTGGTGTAGACCTAATCTTATTCATTTCCCCTCAATCTGGTAGTGGTTCTTTAGTTTGTGTGGTAATGAGAAAAACAAAGAAAGGTGTTAGCTTTAACTGCAAGACTTCAACAAGCAAAATAAGAATAGCAGCATTTTCAGTTATATCCCTCAAAAGAAACCCAGTAAGTACTCTTAAAGTTAAATAAGGGCCCAATCTGATGCCCCTTGAAATCATTAGGAACTTTGTCTCCGACTCAGTGGATGCAGAATGGAGTACCAAGCTTTCAAAACACACACTCCGAGTACAAGAAACTTGGTGGTTTGAGAAAGTAGCTTACAGAACCATCTGTATATAAAGTTCTCAATAGCAATTTTTACTCTCAATAAAATTAAATGATAGCCTGTCTTAAAATGCAAGCTTGCAGAATCAAGCTCCACAGTCAACATTCTTTACTTACAACTACATCATCTGTTACTTTGATACACAGATTCCCATCACAGTGTCGGTATTTAAGAACCACACGCACCTGAAATGAGAAAACATTTTAGGAATTACTGATAGACAAGGTTCTCTCATCACACAAAGATTTTCTAGAATAGACCAACTTAATATTTAAACGTGTTATTTTACATTTCATTCAGTTTGGTCAAGGAAACTACATGTCAATTCACGATCCATTTCACTTAGCACCCACACATTACCAATATGTTTACTGTTCGATTCCTCAACGCTCAGGAAAGTTTTCATTTCAACAAAAAGTGGGATTTATTCACATGCTGCTTCCCCCCCTCCCCTTCTTTTTTTTAGCAGACTACATTTAACAGTACTGTACTTGCTTTTTATTTGCATGGTTGAGGGGTTAGTTAATAACTTTGGTGTCATAACTGAGGTTCTATTATTAGAATATCAGCATGGTTATATCCAATCAGATTGGGGGGAAATAATTTTTTCTATACATCACCACTCCTCAGATGTCCAACACTGGACCAGGGATTGCTTTGGGTCTGGTATAAGAGAGGCCATGGGGGAAAAGAATTGTTACAGTTTTGATATCAAGGCTACATCTACACAGCAAAGCAAAATCCGTGGCTAGTCTGTGCCAGCCAGCTCAGGCTGTTTCATTGCTGTGTAGACTTCTGGGCTACGGGACAGTCCCATCCTGCAGGAGCCTAGAGCCCAGGCTTCAGCCCAAGCCCAGAAGCCTACACAACAGCACCACAGCCCAAGTCGGCTGGCACAGGCTAGCCACAGGGTTTTTTTTGTTTTTTTGCTGTGCAGACATTCCTCCTCCCCCCACCCCACCCCGAGATATAGGTAGGATGGGGGAGGATTAATTACAACTGGGAATTACCCAGTTACCCATTTGGTTTGTTGGATGGAGATCATTATGGAACTGGCTCAGAAAAGGGACCAGAAATGCTAAAATCATAGTATGCTTAAGAAGAATTTTTTACCCTAAGTCAGGATTTGTCTCATACATTGTCACTAACATACAAGGAACGCTGCCAGGCTCCCCACTCTGAGGTCTCCAAGTGGCCTGTGGTCAAGAAGACTAGATAGGTAGCATAATAAGAAACTGGTACAGTCAACTACTTTCTACACCAGTTTTAAGATCAAATGGTCCTTGTTGCAACCCACATAATCCATGGCATCTGCAATACACTTCGATATCTTCAGGGAACAAGAAGGCCTTCATAAAGGGGAAAGAGTTTTAATTGGTCTCCTATAAAATTGAGACTTCCCTTTTCTCCCCAGTGCCATGTTAGTGGGGACATATACTAAAGAAATTTATGCTTAACTTAAAACGTTTCACTCAACTTTTCAGAGTTATTTTCACATTAGAATGACTTGAAAAATTCACTTTTGGTACTGGCTGTGATAAATGTGGAAGAGGTCAGCTCAGCATTGTGCTATTCATTTCTACAGTATCTAAACTGTAATATTAAAAAGGTTTTAGCCACAGTGGTAAAGAAATCCTTCCAAATACCAACCAATGATGTTATTTAAGTTCGAGAGTCTATCGGCAGATTATTCCAATGCCTCTGCTGTTAATAGCTTTCCCAAGCAGAAACTGATAAGGCTATCCATTTCAAATCTGCTAAAATCAGAACCCTATAGACAGCAATGAAACCAGAAAAAATTCTCAGTTTCACCCTGCTGCTTCTTGGAAAAGAGGGAAGACCTTGAAGAAATTGGTTTCTCTGTGATATCTCCAGCTATTGAGGGTATATGCCCTCTGATTAAGTCTGTCTGCAGCCTTGGATCCTTTTGGATTCCTCAATGTATTCAATACCCCAACATCATTTTGACAAAAGAAATCCACTTTCATCTACATCTGGCCAGAAGACTGTACTCCATCCTATTGTATGCAGAACTGGCCAGGCACTAGTGACCACCAAGTTTGATTTCAACTCATTTCTAGAAATGAAGCCATATACACCTTGAAAAGGTTCCAAATAGTACAGGACACAGCAATCTGGTCATTATTAATATGCAACCCTGGTGCTTCACTCTCTGCAATGGCACCCCATTAAATGCAAAAAGCAGTTCAAGGTCCCTGTTGTATTAGGCCAGTCCTGTGAGGAGGAACTTAGTTACTGAAGAGGCTGCCTCTCCCTCAACTATGACAGCTATGTTCCTATTTTTAATTTCTAAATACTTTTGAGGCACTCTGACACTACAGTGATGTGTCCCATGTGATTACTTAGCCCACGTCCAGACTAACCCGCGGCATCGGCGGGTTAAAATCGATTGCTCAGGGATCGATATATCGCGTCTAGTCTGGACGCGATGTATCGATCCCCGAGCGCGCTTACATCGATTCCGGAACTCCATCAACCCGAACGGAGTTCCGGAATCGACACGGAGAGCCGCGGACATCGATGCCACGCCGTCTAGACTGGTGAGTACGATTTTAGAAATTTGACTTCAGCTACGTTATTCACGTAGCTGAAGTTGCGTATCTAAAATCGATTTTAATACCCTAGTCTGGACGTGGCCTAAGATGGGATGATGGAGGGGTAGAAGAGCAGAGATTATTAGAACAGCCAAAGGAGGACACCCCACATAGCAAAGCAGTGAAAACTCCTCATTCTTGCAGAAGTCAGGTGGTTCTGGGATATACGGGAGAAGATAACTGCTTCTTTCCAGAAGCCAAAAGGACAGCTGTTTGGGTAGGAAGGTAGTTGCAAATAAACTTATCAGACAAACACTTACTAGTCAGTGACAGAGACTCCTGAGCAAAGTTCAGGAACAGCACCTCAGACGAACCCCAGCACCCTCTCCTTCACAAGTACTAGTATAAACAGATTTTTACTAGGACCTCACTGGCTCTTCTCCACCATGAGCTTCCACATCTGCCTATGGCCGGTAGGAGTCCAGTAAGTTTTGTAAATACTCTTAAAAACTGGATAATCATTTGTCCAGAATGTCCTTCCTGAAGAAATTTTGGAAAATAAGGGTATAATCCAAGTACCCATTGCAGTTAGTTTCTTGTTTATGAAGATATCCTTTAAACAGGTTTAACCCAGTATGCAATATTATATTTGCATATAATGGAACCTAGCCATTACTAGCCTTTTCTTTTCAAGAGAACGAATCTAAAACTGGAGCTATGCGGGCCTTAGTATAACCACAAGACAAAAATATTTAATCCCAGCCAACCCTCAAACATATTCTCCATCAGACTGAATTCCTATTCTACAACACAGCCACACTGCCAAGTAAGCAAATGGCAGCTTATTTAAATGTGTTGTGCATCTCTTTGCACACAAAGGTCACTATAATAACTTTTGAAATGTTTCCCACAAACCACTTTCAGCATTTGCCAAATCAAATCTTAAATGCCTGTTTACTGTATGTTTTATACTAATTGGTAACTGATACATTAAAGATTTTTTTTTTTAACTCCTTTCTTTTCTCCCTGCCATTGAACCACCTTCCCAAAGAACATTAGCATAGACCAGGGGCAGGCAACCTATGGCACGTGTGCCGAAGGCAGCATGCAAACTGATTTTCAGTGGCACTCAGACTGCCCAGGTCCTGGCCACCAGTCCGGGGGGCTCTGCATTTTAATTTAACTTTAAATGAAGCTTCTTAAACATTTTAAAAACCTTATTTACTTTACATACAACAATAGTTTAGTTATATATTATAGACTTATAGAAAGAGATCTTCTGAAAACGTTAAAATGTATTACTGGCACGCAAAACCTTAAATCAGAGTGAATAGATTAAGACTCGGCACACCACTTCTGAAAGGTTGCTGACCCCTTGCACAGACCTTGAAAAATCCACTCATCCATAACAAGTGCCATCAATTTCCACAGACTCTAACCTTTCATTTAAAAGAATAATATTTCTAATTCTTATAGATCTAGATAACCTTCCAAATTATAACTAAATGCAAGACAATGCAATGCTATTTTCCTATGTCTGCAGAAAATAGTTCCAATACCCCTCGTGTTGCTCCTAGTTTCACTCTGCTGCCTTGGGAAAGCTAAGACTGAGCACTTTTGCAATTCCTATTCAGAACAGTTAAACTGACAACTATCAGGTCAATTTCATACTGCTGTAGCTCAGCAAAGCAGAGCAGAGGCAGACACCGGGAGAGTAGTCAAGCAGATACTTGACAAGAAGCAAAGTAGTGGTCTGACCTGCCTGGGAGCTAAAAAACTGAGGAAGCAGGTAAGACAGAGATAACACCTCCACTACATAAGCAAAGGGGTAGAGTAGGACAGACCTTACCCACTTTCACAGTGAAAGACAGCTCTGGAGGGGATGGGAGTGCAGAGGAAAAGTCCTCATAAGAATGCTCCTTTCCAGCAACCCAAACAGGTTTGGCCAGAGAGAGGGATGTAGTAGATTTCTTGAATTCCTGCTGAGCGGGGGGGGGGGGGGGGTGTGAGGTGGTGAGGGTGGGTGGGAGAAGTGCTAGAATTTAATTTCACTTGAGCAATGTTCCTGGACAGTGGCCCTTTTCCTCCTCGACCCCACTGTCACCAGGGTATAGCTAGGCTTTAGTCCTCCAGACTGGTGTCCAGCAAAATTACAATCCAGGTGTTTAGGGATAGGGACAAATGTATTGTTTGGATGAGTGGAAGAGTACTGTGGTGCATGTACACACAAGGAAAGAGTAAGATGTGACAGAAGAAAGGAGAAAATATGGGGAAAGGAAAACAATATAGGAAAAGATTGGGAGGAGCAAAAACAAAAAAAGAACAAGAAAAAAGCTTGGAATCATGTCAAAGTATGACAAAAGCAAGGGCAGTTAAATATATGTTGCAAATTTTAAATGTAACAAGCTATAATATACACAACAGAGTTTGTTGCTTTGGAGGCCACAGCCACAGGAGCAAGGCAGCATATGTACTGTTCACTCTGGCTAACAGGTTTCAAGTAAATTTTTCCAAGCTCTAAATTAGCAAGTACAAGGGCAATGGCAGAAACAGCACTGCATGCTTTGCCTCCCTTCTTGGGGCATACTAGATAAAATGTAACAGTCACCAGCAAAACTCTGGTCAGACTGACATTGTCAGTCAATATTAAAACGGTTAATGCTGCATTTTGTCAGTTAGTGTAGTTGGACATTCCCACTAAGATTTCCATGTAACCCAAATGGAGAAACACTTTCCTTATAAACAAACAGTAGTAACAGTACACAGATTCCACTCTGCTCTACAATCACCTATTCAAAACTCCATTTGATGCTGGTGCAATGTCATTGTCATGTGACAGACAACTATAGATTGGATTTGATGTAATGCAGCCAATGTAAAAATGAAATGGAAAACTTCAATGGAAAATGGAGCTACTGAACTGTTTATAATATTGCACAGGACATGCCTATACAACAGCTGCTATATAAAAAAACTTCGCTACTGTATTGCAATAATATCAACCTTATCTCAAGAAAATAAAAACATCTTATTCCTAGAAGGCAATAGCAAGAAATTTAATGTAATCATTTCCTTTTGAAGTATTAATGTCAGATTTTGAATGCAAAAAAGCAGATATACAGAGATATCAGACCTCATCATTAATTTCTTTTTTTAAGAATTAGAGAAAGATTCTCAACCCTGCTCAAGGTGTAGTGAGCAATATATCATTAGAAAGAATTATTCCAATAATTACTTGTGGGAGACCCACACTATTCTGACAGCAGCTGTTGACTAGGAAACTGTTGAGTTTAGTAATCTTTCCTGAAGTCACTTTGTTTTCCTGAAGAAGCTAGATAACTTGAGTTATACTGCACAAAATAACGGCATGCTCGGCATTACCTTAAAGGAACAAATGGGCCAAAAGATGGAGCGGCCATACTGAAACTCACCCAAGCTTCTAACAAAAGAAACAATACATACATTCTGTATTTAAAGCTTTAACACATAAATAGTGTGTCACTGATCCTGAACACGATGTGTTCAAATACAGCTGTCAGACCAGTTACCAAATCAAATAGACAACATTTAAGAGGGCCAAGCATGCTGTGACACCCATTTTGACATCAGATGGATTAAATGTGTTGCTACAATAAGTGTTTACTAAAGTAAGTTTTAGTTAATAAATAATTCTTTACCATTTCATTTAGCAGTTTGTTACAAAATTAGATTTTGCTTTAAGATAAAGTTCTCTGAATATTAGGATATATGTCACAATATTGAAAGACTAAGAGCTAAATATATACTGCCTGACAGAGTGATCATTAATGTCCATATCCTTCATATAAGCAGCCCATTGGGCCGACATGAAGCCCCACTGAAGTCAATGAGGTCTGCCTAGGAACAGCCCCATTAAAGGATATAGGTGTACAATGGTTCATGATAACCATTCAAGAGTATTTGGAAGTACAAATAATTTCTCCCTTACCAGTGTTAAGTCTAAGGTAGTATAACTAGAAGTAATTGAGTAAAATTAAGACAAGCGCATTAAGACTATTATGAAACCAAAAAAACCCTTCCAAATAGTGAGATAAGAGCGAGTCATGGTTATGAAGCACTGTGCGCTTAACAGAAACAAGACTGGCGACTCCAAAATCGGAAGAACCAATCCCGCCTCCCCTCAGAGGGGAGGGAGGCCGATACACCAGACCTAGGGCTTTAAGAGTTTGTGCGTTTGGAGGAATAAGACAGACCAGAAGAACCAGTATGAAGCGCAAAGAACAGACTGCATCGATGGCTTCGCGGCAGATTCACGTCTCATGGACACTACACGGGTCCCAGGCTACCCCGCGGGTGGGCTATTCCTGCCACGCCACCTGAGGCGACTCAGGCTCTTCCCAGCGGCAGACAATTCTCTTGGGAGACCCTGGGCTCGGCTCGGCTCGGGAACGCAGCAAGCGCCTGGCTGGGGGAGGCGCCCCGCGCAGTCACCCGAACGACGTTTCCGGAATCGCTAAGCTCCTAGTCAGCCCAACCTCCAGCCACTTCTAGGGGCGCTCGCTCGTCCCAGACCCGCAAGGCGGGGGCCTCTCCCGCACCAGCCGGTCTCTAAAAGGGACCGAGACCACCCCTAGGCGCTCTGCGCCCGCCCGCCCGCCGCACCTTCATGGGGTCGGCGAGGTAGAGCTTTTCGGCGGCACGGGTGAACTCCTCCCAGGTCTGGTAGTGTGGCATGGCGGGAACAGCTCTTCCAAGCCGGCTCAGAGTCACTCTTACAGCTCAGCACTCCCTCCCTAGCGCACACGCAACAAGATGGCGCTGGGGGGCGTGGTGAAGCGCTGTATCGCGCCTCTCTAATGGGTGGCAAGAACAGACTGTCCAATCGCAAAGCGCATTATTGAGCGGTCCCCGCCCCTGATAGCGGAAGTGCGGGAACGGGGAGGGTCTATCCGGCTTGCGGAGAGTAGCTGCTCTACTGCTTTACGTGTCACAGCGCCACTTGCAGGCGTGGCGGGACAGAAATACCCGGGCAGCAGCCTCCTCCTCCCAAAGAGCCCCTCCCGCCTTGCCGCCTGCCGGGGGAGGTGGGGAGGAGCAAACACATTAATTGGCTACTGCGCCGCCCAATCAGGACGGGCGCTGTTATGCCGATATTTGTAAGCCTGAGGTGTGAAGGCGGTTCCGAAGTCGCTGGTTGTAGTTTCTGGCTGGATGCCGGGGGAGGGTCTCAGGGTCGGTATCCCTCAGCCCGGCCTCGAGGCTGCTGTATTCAGCCTGGTGAGTGTCAGAGCATGGGTCTACCATGGGGTTGGGGCTCAGGCCCGGGGCGCGTGGCTTTGCGCCCCTGCCCTTGGGGCTCCTGGCTGCCGACTCTCGCACCTTCCTGGGGAGCTTTGCCCTGTGGGTGCCTGTGTGGCCGCCCTGGCTGCTAGAGTCAGGAAACTGCATGAGCATCTGTTCTAGTTCACATCAAACCGTGTTTTCTGTCCTCCTTCCTGCAGGAAAAAATCTTGAATATATGAAGCGACTGCAGCCTGAGGCTCAGGAAACAGCCCAAGTTTTGTTTGT
Organism: Gopherus evgoodei; assembly: GCF_007399415.2. Classification (NCBI taxonomy): domain Eukaryota; kingdom Metazoa; phylum Chordata; order Testudines; family Testudinidae; genus Gopherus; species Gopherus evgoodei. Next base: position 171,010,812 of record NC_044324.1, read on the forward strand.
TTTCAAGGGGATGCTTGGATGATGAATTTGAAACATTTGGTGTCGGCAGTACTGGGTTCCTATGCATGTTCATATGCCTTTGGACTGCAGATCTCTTTAAAACCCCATTGTCTCAGGTTTTTGGCTCAGATTTGAACCCTGGCCTTAAAGAAAGTAGGTTCTGCTCTGGGTGAATGATAACATGCGGCAAACAGGGAGGAAATCCCTGAAGGGATGATATTAAAAATAATATGGCCTCAAAGGAAAGAGGCCTTGCAGAAAGATAGTGAAGGAGCAAAGCTGTGTGGAAAATGGGAAGATGCGAGATGGTGGGGGAGCGTGGGCTTGTGGAGAGTGAACATAAGAATGACCATACTGGATCAGACCAAAGGTCCATTTAACCTAGTATCCTGGCTTCATCTACAGAGGACAATGCTAGGTGCCCCAAAGGGAATGAACAGAACAGGTAATCATCCAGGTAATTGCCCAATCCCAGCTTCCTAGTGAGAAGATGAGGGCTGTGAGAGAGCAAGGTCTGTTGAGAACTGAGAACATGGGGCCACAAGAGAGCCAAATCTGCATTTAAACATTATAGTAACTAGCAAACATGATCACAAAAGTTATATAAACCCTGTGAAACGGAAATGGATATCTTCTAAGTGGAATATATTTCAAGTTTTCCCAAGTTGGAAGGCCCCTTATTAAGCTGGAACTTGGCTATGTGCAGAATAGATTTTTTTTTTTTTAAACAAATCACTGGTTTCTCCTGTTTAGCTCAGAGACTCATCAGCCACAGCTATTTCAAAGGCTTGACTCGCAGCAGACACTGTGTCTCAGGCTTAAACTGAAATTAAAGTTGCTGATTTCAGCAAGAGACTAGAGGTTATAGAATTATAGTGCCCCTAGGGACTCCTGTTTTTTTTTTCTAAATTCATTTAACACTGATTAATTTTAATTAAAAAAAAAAAGCAGGAACAATCATGCATGTTTTTCCCTCTTAAATTTTTTAAAAATTTAACTTTTCTTTGGCTTACTGATCTGTGATTGTTACCCCCATAATTGCAGAGGTAGAGACCATGGACAATCAGATTCCTTCCTTAGTCCTGCCCATGTTATAAAGCTCATCAAATTACCCTTTTAAAACTAACAAACAAGCAAAAATAGTAGCGTTCTATTATCTGCCTTAGGGGGATATACTTAAAACCCAAACCTCCCAGATCTGAATCACAGTGGACGCTGTTGTTTCAGGTTACTTATATTGTAATCAACAAACCTCAGTGGTGTGGCCATGTAAACAACTAGGAAAGCAGCTAGCAGTGCGATCTAGAAATATGAGAGGACAAATTAAGCAGAGCTGCTCCAGACTCCGCTATTAAAATGAGGAAATGCTAGCTGTGGTTTTGCTGACCATAAAAGGAAGGATTCACGGGGGGGATTGCAAGAAAAAGAGTAGGAGACTTGGCAGGGGAGGAAGATGGGAAGACTAAGGAGGAATATATTTCTCTGTCAGTAAATCAGATTAGTTGATTGTTACTGTGGAGCTCAGCTGTGGAAGCGCCTTTAGTAGTTGTGCTGTCACAAGTTAATAAATTGTTACTGTGAATATTATATGTAGCATCAACAATCCTGGTGGAAAGGGGAGAGGGTATGCAACCGTGAGTGAAGGCAATGAGTAGGATAAAATCTTTAGCCTAATTTTTTCAAAGGTGGCCAGACTTTTGCCTCATTTTTCAAGTATTCAACTTCAGATACCTTGGGTCTGACTTTCAGAGGTCCTGACCAACTCAACTCTAATTGAACAAAATGGGTGCATTGCTGGGGCCTTAGCAGACTAGACAATCCAGCCCTGATAGTCTGATTCTCTACTATCCTGCATCTTGTATAGTCCTTGATAGCTCTGCAAAGTGGGTGTAAAAATGCTACCATTTTGATTTGGTAGTGTTTTATGCCCACTGAAGAGGTAGTAATGGTTACACAAGGTGTAAGACAGTAGAAAATAAGGCCAAAAATATGTAACATTCTGCAGTTTAACCACCCACCAGATTTAGGCCAAAAGTTTCAAAAGTGGCCCTTGATTCTGTGAGCCTCATTTTTGGAGTGTCTGGTGTGCATCACTTTAGGTCTAATTTTCTGAGGTGAAGTCAACTGAACCTGTAAGTGCTCAGTTCCTCTGAAAATCAGACCCAATTATTTGGGTACCTAAAATCAAAGATTATTTTTGAAAATTTGAGCCTTAGTGAATGACCTGTTCCAGGTATGTAATCTGCCACTTCACTATGTCGTTTTTAACTTGTTTGGAGGCCAGAGTATTTTCTTGCTGAGTTTGAAACATAGTCATAACTTTGAGCTTGGCAGTAATTTATTAAAAGCTGCATTGAACTGGACCTTGCAAAGGGAATCAAAACCAATAGTAAAAGGTTCTACAGCCACATAAATAAGAAGAAAACAAAGAAAGAAGAAGTGGGGCCGCTATACACTGAGGATGGAATGGAGATCAAGGATAACCTAGGCATGGCCCAACATCTAAACAAGTACTTTGCTTCAGTTTTTAATAAGACTAGTGAACCTTGGGATGATGGACGGATGATAAACGGGAATGTGGATATGGAAGTGGATATTACCGCAACTGAGGTAGAGGCCGTACTTGAACAGCTCGATGGGACGAAGTCGGAGGGCCCGGACAATCTCCATCCGAGGATATTAAAGGAACTGGCGCGTGAAATTGCGAGCCCGTTAGCAAAAATTTTTAAGCAATCGGTAAACTCAGGGGTTGTGCCGTATGATTGGAGGATTGCTAATGTAGTTCCTATTTTTAAGAAAGGGAATAAAAGTGATCCGGGTAATTATAGGCCTGTTAGCTTGACGTCTGTAGTATGCAAGGTCTTGGAAAAAATTTTAAGGGAGAAAGTAGTCAAGGACATAGAGGTCAATGGTAATTGGGACGAATTGCAACACGGATTTAGTAAAGGTAGATCGTGCCAAACCAATCTGATCTCCTTCTTTGAGAAGGTGACGGATTACTTAGATAAAGGAAATGCGGTAGATATAATTTACCTAGATTTCAGTAAGGCGTTCGACACGGTTCCGCACGGGGAACTGTTAGTCAAATTGGAAAAGATGGGCATGAATATGAAAGTTGTAAGTTGGATAAGGAACTGGTTAAAGGGGAGACTCCAGAGGGTCGTATTGAAAGGTGAATTGTCAGGCTGGAAGGAGGTCACTAGTGGAGTCCCTCAAGGATCGGTTTTGGGACCGATCTTATTTAACCTTTTTATTACTGACCTTGGCACAAAGAGCGGGAATGTGCTAATAAAGTTTGCGGATGACACGAAGCTGGGGGGTATTGCTAACACGGAGAAGGACAGGGATACTATTCAGGAAGATCTGAACCACCTTGTAAACTGGAGTAATAGAAATAGGATGAAATACAATAGTGAAAAGTGCAAGGTTATGCATTTAGGAACTAATAATAAGAATTTTGGATATACGTTGGGGGCGCATCAGTTGGAAGCGACGGAGGAGGAGAAGGACCTTGGGGTGCTGGTTGATAGCAGGATGACTATGAGTCGCCAATGTGATACGGCTGTTAAAAAAGCAAATGCGATTTTGGGATGCATCAGGCGGGGTATTTCCTGCAAGGATAAGGAGGTGTTAGTACCGTTATACAAGGCGTTGGTGAGACCCCATCTGGAATACTGTGTGCAGTTCTGGTGTCCCATGTTCAAGAAGGATGAATTCAAACTGGAACAGGTTCAGAGACGGGCTACAAGGATGATCCGAGGAATGGAAATACTGCCTTATGAAAGGAGACTCAAAGAGCTTGGCTTGTTTAGCCTGGCCAAAAGAAGGCTGCGGGGGGATATGCTTGCTCTATATAAATATATCAGGGGGGTTAACGTTAGGGAGGGAGAGGAATTATTTAAGTTTAGTACTAATGTAGGCACGAGGACGAATGGGTATAAACTGGATATTAGGAAGTTTAGACTTGAAATTAGACGAAGGTTTCTAACCATTAGGGGAGTGAAGTTCTGGAACAGCCTTCCGAGGGAAGTAGTGGGGGCAAAAGACTTTCCTGGCTTTAAGACAAAGCTTGATAAGTATATGGAGGGGATGTTATGATAGGATTGTTAATTTGGGCAATTGATCTTGGATTACCACCAGATAGGTCTGCTCAATGATCTGCGGGGAGATGTTGGATGGGATGGGAACTGAGTTACTGCAGAGAATTCCTTCTTGGGTGCTGGCTGGTGACTCTTGCCCACATGCTCAGGGTTTAGCTGATCGCCATATTTGGGGTCGGGAAGGAATTTTCCTCCAGGGCGGATTGGCAGGGGCCCTGGAGGTTTTTCGCCTTCCCCTGCAGCGTGGGGCACGGGTCGCTTGCTGGTGGTTTCTCTGCAGCTTGAGGTCTTCAAACCAGTTTTGAAGATTTCAATAACTCGATCCTGGGATAGGGGTTGTTATAAAACTGGATGGGTGGGGTTCTGTGGCCTGCCTTGTGCAGGAGGTCAGACTAGATGATCAGATTGGTCCCTTCTGACCTATGAGTCTATGAGTCTATATTTTTGAATATGTCCAAAACTGCCCAAGTAATCTTCAGTGAGTACATGATAGATATGAATCTTAGAAATTTTTCTGTAGGCTGCCTGTCTAGTGATATGTAATATATATTGAACATTCATGTCTGTTGAGCCAATAATATTTGAGTACTTGGGAATAAAAAAGCAGCTCTATTTAAAAACAAGACAGAAGTATTGAACCTCCTTTTCTTTTTTGGCCTGCTTTCTTGAATTGTGTTCTTTTATACTTTCCATTTGAGAACTAATTCTACTGAGTATGACTCTTCCATCACTGTTAGGAAGTTGTATATGATATGCAGCCTCAGTTTTCCTTTCTCAGCCTCATTTAATGTATCCTAGCTATAATCTCTTATACCATTTTAGATAATGCCTTTCCTTCCTGAGATTTTGTGCCATGAGAAACTGTGAAGAAATAACATAAGCACTGGTGTAGCGGAGTGGTTCTCACATGTGCTTTTCCCTCAGGCCTTCTCCTTTCATCTAACCTGCATGTGCATGATTAATGATGTCTCTTAGAGCAAGCTTCTACATGTATTGCCGCTGCAAGTTCAGCTCTGTATAGTTATATTTCTGTATCTGAATTCCACATGGTGCATTCTTTGTTTTATGTCTGCCACCTTCCTTGTCATACGTAAAATGTTGAAAAAAAGTAGAAAAAAACGTATATCATCACATTTTAGGGTCTGTTTCTCAGAGATGCTGAGCTCCCACAGCCCCTGCTGACATTAACGGGAGTTGCAGATACTCAGCATCTCTCAGGATAAGGCATTTGTTTTCCTGTTTTTCATGTTTTATACTTCTGTCTAGACTAAGAACCATGATCCAATGTGCAAATATATTTTTTATTCCTGGATAGAGTCCAAATGATTAATTTCTGGAGCTTTGGGGTAGAACTTAATGCTCTTTCCTGTCAATGCTAAAACACTGCTACTAGACCAAGCAGGCTCTTCATTGTACGCTTTGTTATTAAATTATGGATGTGAATAGAAACAATAGGCCAAACTCTGCTCTTAGTGACACTGTTGTAAATACAGTCACTATTTTGTGCATATAATGTTGTAACTTAGAGCAGAATTTGGTCTAGTGTGGTTGATCTCACACGAGGAGTAATGTGAAGTCCATGAAGTTATCTGAGTATAAAAGAGCAGAAAGACTAGATTCAAGCCCAGTGACTTTAGACACCTGTAGTAGAATGAGGCACTACTAAGGAAGTTAGAATAAGATGATTATTACAGCCTAGAAACTGGTTCATGTTTAAAGTTGACATTTTCACTTTTGTTCATGATAGGTCCAATCCTGCTCCCATTGAAGTTAATGGCAAAACTCCGGTTGATTTCAATGAGAGCAAATCGGGCTTGGAGAACTGTCATAGAAGCCAGTAACCATCCCTTCTGTTCATTATGTATACTGTAATGCACCATGGGCTTGAACTGATCTAAATATCAGTCTGGAAAGGCCAGATTTTCAATGTCTTTAGGTGCCCAAAGATGCAGATGAGCACCTACTGGGATTTTTGAAGTGTCTAAGCATGTTAAGTGGCTAATCTGTTTAAATGCTTTTGAAAATCTCAAAATACATCTATGAACTTTTAGGCACCTAAGTACTTTTGAAAATCTGGCCCACAATCACAAGCAACCCAAGCTCTGTCGTGGTTTATAACATGGACAACCAAACAGTAATTCCTTCATTGCATTCAGGGGTGGCTCTAGGCATTTTGCCGCCTCAAGTACGGCAGGCAGGCTGCTTTCGGCGGCTTGCCTGTGGGAGGTCCCCGGTCCCGTGGATTTGGCGGCATGCCTGTGGGAGGTCCGCCGAAGCTGCGGGACCAGCAGACCCTCCGCAGGCATGCTGCTGAAGGCAGCCTGCCTGCCGTCCTCGCGGCGACCGGCAGAGCGCCCCCCATGGCTTGCCGCCCCAGGCACGCGCTTAGGGTGTTGGTGCTTGGAGCCACTCCTGATTGCAATGCTCCTGAAGGAACACAGGTATGTGCTGCATCTTTCTGTGGGCTATGTCCTTGAATCACAGTCTTGTCTGAGCAATTACTAAATAAAGACATTTATTAATTATATTATTAAATAAATAAATTACAGATTTTCTCTTCTGTAGCACCTTTCATCTGAGGATCTCTAATGATTTTACATCAATAATCATAATGGTCTTACAAGATAATTAAGTATTGCTATAACCATTTTACAGATGCTGAAAATAAGACACAGCACGGTTGTGACTTTCTGAAGGTCACACAATAAATTAACTGTAGAGCTAGGAATAGAATTCAGGAGATTTGATTGCCAGCCTTTTGCTCTAACCACTAGGCCATTGTCATTTAATGAGGTGATTTTGCATAATGTAATTGCAAGGATTTGTAGGCAAATATTTGAATAGCCATTGAAATGTCAGGGGATGTATCACCACAAATGCATTTCAGCCTGCTGTTAACAGAAGTTGCTCTTTCACTTTCTGGGCACTGCTCTGAAAATTTTCATGCTACTCTGAATGTTTATATCTGTTAGGGAGATCTGTCCTTTTCTGTTAAGTGATGATGGTGCTCAGTTTAATCCCATCAGCGTAATAATTTATTCAAAGTAATGTGCTGTCATACAGGAGACATATGGTTGGGAGCAGAATCCATATTGTCACTACTCTGGCCATGGAGACTGAAAGTGTTATAGCAGTCCTAGAATTGGTCCGCAGGGAAAAGAACAGCATCTGGTTGCCAGCTCACGAAGCAGCAATTGTGCCGCTTTTCAAGCAGTCAGATATTGTTAGTATTAACTGCTTGAGTGGAATTTCTGAGCTTACAGAGGATAGGGCCATATCATCAGCTTGCGTAAATGGGAGATGCAGTGATCTCTGACATTACTCTGTAAATAGAAGAGAGGCTTTTACTTGACAGTAGTGACTTGGGGCTTGTCTACACCTCTGTACCACTAGAGCTATATTGAACTAGAAACGGATGTAGTTAAAGCGACACAATCCCCAGGCATGGACATAGTTATACCAGTAAAAAGATGCTTATGTGGGTATAGCTTAAGTTCCTTTATACAGGTATACCTATGTCTACTCTAGGGGTTGTACCACTTCATAAGGTATGTGTACGCTGAAGCTGGAAGGAGTAAATTCCAGCTTGAGGAGACATACCAGTGCTAGCTCTGATCAAGCTAGCATGCTAAAAATAGAAATGTATCTGCCATGGCGTGAATGGCAGGAGAGTATATAGCTATGGTCTCAGCTGCAATAATACTCAGGGATGCTAGCCCCACCTGCTGCTCTCACCACTATGGCTACACTGCTGTTCTTAGTGTGATAGCATGATAAGCGCTGGTGCAGGTATTTCCCCTTGAGCTGGAATTCACATTTTCCAGTTCCAGTGTAGACATATTCATAGTGCATAGATCCACGGCCCCCAAACTTTTTACCTTGTGCCCCCCCTTACCCCAGTCCATGCCCCCTGCCCTCCCCAGAGCTGGAGTAAAGGGGCCAAGGCCGAGGCTGCAGCTGGGGCTGGGGGGCACTCCCTCCCTGCCCCCTGTGGGGGCTGGCCCAGGCCCCAGCCGTGCCCCCCTGAACATTCCTCCGTGTCCCTGTAGAGGGGCATGCCCCACAGATTGGGGACTTCTGGCATAAACCATCTCTTACATAGTGTAATGGAATTGTTACAGGCTCCTTTCATGCTGCCGTAGAAAAGTACGGCTGGAAGGCACCTCAAGAGGTTATGTTGTCCTTTCCCCTGTGCTGAAGCAGGACCAAGTATGCCTAGACCACTCCTGAGTGGTGTAAATCTAATCTGTTCTTAAAAACTCCCCATGGTGGGGATTCTACAACCTGTTCCAATGCTTAACTATCTGTTTCAAAGTGACATTGGTTGTTTAAGAGGAAGGAAGCTAGTGCACCTGTGACTTGTAAACTGATCCCATCTGGGCTTAAAAGAGGTCATCTAGCCCCCATGAGGGAGGAGATTGGCCGAATCAGAGACTTGGTGGATTAGAGTCTGAGGGAGAGTCAGGAATGGGCTGGTGAGAGCTGCCTGCAGGGCTGATGGGGTGAAATGGGGGACAATTGTACTGGAGGCTCCTAAAAATGTTTGTAATGTCTGTGTAGTTAAAATGAAATGTGAGGGTGTGAGGCGTCAATGAACATGATGTACTGGGTCCCCAAACTTCTCTCAGTGGGCCTACTGGCCTGAGAGCCGAGAGAGAGAGAGAGAGAAAAAACACCAAAGAAGAGCAACAGGGGTTGACTGGAAGGAGAGCAGTAACTGAGCTCATGAAGAGCTTGGAGGAAAGCTGTTGGTGAGAACTGACCATAGCTGGGGGACCCCGATGAGCAGAAGGCTTAGGTAGTGGCCTTCAGCAAAATGGAGAAGATCCAGCTTGGTCAGGGGAAGCTGATCCTAGAGACAGGAGGGTGGTTGTAGGAGGATGGGGATCCCCTGAGCAGTGGCAGGACTCCTGGGCAGGTAGGTCTGGAAGAGGTGGAATATTGCCAGAGGGTGAGCCCTCACGGTGAAGACATGAGTGAAGGGCTGAGAGAAGCTTACTCACGCAGGCAGTGTGGCCCTGGATTGGGGGCCAAGGGAACTGAGAACAAAATACTGCTATTGACTCTTGGGTGGGTAACTTGCTGGTGATATTCCTGGGGGAGGGGAATGAGGAAAAACTTGCTGATTGTTTAGTAGTATGGAAATTGGAAAATAGTTTTACTACAAAGCTTTGAGGGAATTACTGCACTTGTATATGTCACCCAGGGTGCCTGGGGTAGCCTTCAGTGGAAATACCAAGGTCAATTCAGGCTACAAAAGGGAAAGCAAATGCTCCCAAGACTGGTGGGTAACACTGAAGTTAAACTCCACTAACCAGTCACAAACTGTGTGCTTCTGATCCTCCATGCTGGTTATCAAGAAGCAAAACAGAAATCACACCGCCCCTTTATAGCATTCCAGTTTGCTGGCTCTCATCAGCACATAAATCCAGTACAGTGTGAAGTTATTTAAAAAACTCTGCTCACATATACAAAATGTTTGTCTGACCCGAAAGGGTCAGCCACATTACCAGGTCAGTATAGGTTTGCATCTTACCCAAAATATCATGCTGGCAGCCAATCCTTTAGTGTCTAATACTAAAAGTTTATTAAAGGAAAAAGTAAGAACAAGAATAGAGATGTTAAATGGTAAAAGTCACATAGAAACAAAGACTTAAAAGTCCATATATCAGGTTCCTAGCAGTGTTAGTGAGCTTGCTGGCTTGAAAGTCCCTCTGGAACACATCCACAGCTTAGATGGGTCATTCAGTCCTTTGTTCAGAGCTTTTTTTGTAGAAAGAGTTCTCCAGAGGTAAGAAGCAGGCCTGAAGACAAAATGGAGAAGGTGCAACTGCCTTTTATAGCTTTTTGCCATGCAGCTTGATTTCCTTTGTTCCAAACACAAGCTGCCCAGCACATGGACTGGAAGCCTTAGAGTTTTGTCCATAGGCATGTCCCTGCATGCCTTGCGGAGTCATAAGGTGTATCCCTTGCCTTCTCTCAACAGGTCAATTGTGTAGCTGATGTTGTATAGCTGATGTCCCTTGATGGGCTGTCAAACAGGCTAGGCAGTGCTAATGCCCATCTGTCTGGAGGTGTCACCCAGATGCACAGCATAAGTTTTTGGAAATACAGATGTACCATACATATAACTTACAATACAAGGGTGATACAAACACATAAACGAGATTATCATACCTGGCAAATTATAACATTTTTGCAGATACCTTGCACGACATATCTGGCATAACTCAGTGCAATTTTACAATATTGGTATTTGTAATATCCTAAAGTGTCCCCTAGATTCCATACAGCATCACAGTGTATGTGAATAAATTATTCCCAGATGTATTTTTTGTATTGGACACTCAGACTGTTCCTTTGCATGCGCTATAGAAATGGGAAATTGAGGCAGGCACACTGCTCATGTCAGTGCCTGCTGCAAGGGGGTGCCTTAGGATAAGATTGCTTTATGATGATATCTAACCTAAATCTCTCTAGCTGCAAACTTCCCGTCCTACACTTAGTGGACATGGAGAACAATTGATCTCTGTCCGCTCTAAAGCAACCGTTTACATATTTGAAGACTATCATTAGGTCCCTCTTCAGTCTTATTTTCTCAGGACTAAACATGCCCAGTTCTCTCATTCTTTCCTCACAGGTCATGTTTTCTAAACCTCTTATCCAATTTGTCCTTATCTATCTTAAAGTGTGGTGCCCAGAACGGAACACAGTAGTCCAGTTGAGGTCTTGCTAGTGCTGAGTAGAGTGGGGCAATAAGCTCCTGGATCCTATATATGACACTCTTGTTTTGTTAATACATCCCATAATATTTCCCTTTTTCACAACAGCACCACATTGTGGGTCACAAATTCAATGAGTCAACAATAGCCCCTAAATCCTTGTCTGCAGAACTGCTGCCCACCCAGTTATTCCCCATTTTGTATTTGTGCATATGATTTTTTTCCTTACTAAGTGTAATACTTTGCACTTGTCTTTATTGAATTTCAGCTTGTTGATTTCACATCAATTCCCAAATTATCAAGGTCATTTAAAATTCTGATCCTGTCCTCCAAAGTGCTTATAACCCCTCCCACTTTAGTGTCATCTGAAAATGTTGTAAGTGTACTCTACTTCATTATCTATTTTCATTAATGAAAATATTTTTCAATCAGTTGTTCACATACCTTCTAATTTTATCTAGGGCATATTTCCCTCATTTGCTCATGAGACTGTCACATGAGACTTTGTCAAAAGTCTTACTAAAGTCTGAATATTTCATGTCTGCTACTCTTCCTAATCCACTAAGCTGGATACCCTGTCAAAGAGGGAAATCAGGTTGGTTTGGCATTATTTGTTCTTGACATTCTGTTGACTATTATTTATCACCCTATTTTCTTATAGCAGATTGGAACACTGAAGGAGTATTTGTATTTCATGGAATGTTGGTGCAGGTAGAGTTTAGATTTATATTTAAAAGGAAAGTTTTAAAGGAGATTAATGAACGTTTTTATCCTGTTCCCTATTCCTGGAATGGCGTGAAACACTCAACTTTGTTGTTCTAGCTCTGCAATATTGTAAACCCTGAAATTTTACACATCTAAAGCATGTTTTACCCAGACCTGGAGTAGCTGTAGGGCATAATACTGATCAAGAGGCCCAGTAGAGACATGTCTGAAAGCCAAGATCCATGCCTTGAATTGTTTCCCCACACCCAGCGTGCAGAATTTCCATTATGCACCTTGACACAGCAGTCACTGTGTTGATCTGGGCCTTTGATAAGCTTAGTTTGTTGTTGCAGAGGAATTAAATCTTCAAAGCTATCAATCTGGCAACTTTTATAAGATTTTAAATAGTTTAAAAAATAAGGAGGGGGAGAAATGTGTGTAGGAGTGGGAGGAGTCTGCATTGATTCCATGCAAGGATTTATACTGTAACTTTATATGGAAGGAGATAAGCTCTGTCAAGATTTGAAATACACATCCAGACAGTCTCCTCCTAAGTGATTAGAGTATTTGCCGGTTATATTAGCAAGTATTGCTGACTTGTTTGTTGGTAAATACAGAGCACATTATGAGCCTAATCTTGCTCCCACAAATGTTAATGGCAAAACTCCCAGTCACTTTTACAGGAGTGGGATTGTGTCCTGACTGTATCAGACCAAGTCATGTCAAAAGTATGTACATGAAGGATGTGAATTTATAAACAAAAATATCCAACTAGATTCTCTGCAGGCACAGGAGAGATGAGGGGCCATCAGAAAGCTGATTGTGGCTCCCTGAGTTTCCTCATGTCCCTGAGTGACCATCTAGCTGCTGAACATAGCCAGAGCTCATTTCACTCAGGCCATACCTCCTTTTGGCCCCTGATCTACTTCCTGCCCCGGGGAGGGTAGTGTAGGAGCTAGCTGTGCTTCCTCCGGACTCCACCATCCAGAGGAATCTCCAGCAATGGGGATGCAGCCAGTCTCTACTCCTTGTGCCACCTGAACAGCGCAAAGAGGTTGGAGCAAGGCTGATCATCTGCCTTTATAAGCCAATTATTCATCTCCTACCATATTCTCCATTTTTCTTTAGAAACAGGGTAAGTCTGTGATGCCGTAACATTAACTTTCCTTCTGTACAGTTTACTTTTGTTGATTTAAAAACAAAGGTCATAAAAGGAAGATTTGCAAACATAGTATTTGCTATGTAAAAATGTATAAACAGTTGCTTTGAACTAAATTCCCTACAGAGGTGCGAAAGATTGAGACTGTCACGTTCTGGGATTCAACAAAGACCAGTACAGGTGTATTGTCACCACCTGCCCTGCAAGTCTGGGTACCTTAAATGCTATGCTGCTGTGGCTAACAGCCTGGAGGCTAACACCCAGCCTACAGGCATGCAGGTCACATCATGGCTTCCACTGCCCATTTACTGGTAGCGACACCAGCACCTCCCCCACAGTCCCAAATTGTCCCAAACGTTCTCTCTGCAGTGACCAGCTCTCTCCTGGAACACTCAGAGAAAGTTATTAATTTTGTTGCTCCTTTAAAGAAACCGAAACAGCAGCTTGTTACCTTAACTGGAGTTCACAGTCATGTCACTTCAATCAAAGCAGTGTCAGATAAAAGCTCTTTTTAATTATTTTATGTTTTAAGTGAGTTCAAGTATAATGAACAGATAGAAAGGGATACAAACAAAAATACGCTTTCTTATGGCTAAGACCTGACTTAACAAGCAGTAGTCTTTGTTCAAAGTAGTTTCCTCAGCAATCTGCTTTTAGTCAGGATCCCCACAGAATCCAAGATGGTGGTATTTCTTGTCACCTCAGGTGAAGGATAACTTAAGGTTTGTTTCCCCTTTCCCTCCCCCCAGCCAAATAAACCTTTCAGATGAAGTCTTCTGAAATCTATCCCTGGATAGAGCTCCTTTTCCCTGCAGGGTGTGGATGCCATGCTGTCTGGTGTAGACTCCATGCTGTCTTCTCTACTAGGGATTTCTACAATGGCAATTCTCTCTTCCTACAGTCTCCAATACAGATGAATAGCAGATTGAATTCAGTCACACCTGGGTTGAGGTGTTGGTCTCTTCATCTGGAAAAAAAAAATTCTTTTCAATTCCCCTGACATGCCTGGTTTAAATACATTTTCGTTATAATTTCAGCACATTTTCATAATCCTTTGTGGGTTGACCGTACATAAATCATGCAAGAATATTAGTGATCAGTGAGTTATTAGTTTTCCAATGATGTATTACATGACACCTTTTTAGATGCTGATAACAGTAGTGAGTTGAGCTACACTGAGCTGGTCAGACCAGCTGAAACTCACTGCTAGATAGCAGGGAGCCCCTTGCCTTCTGGCATGAGGATGCTCTTAGGGTCCCAGAGGCTTCAAGATCTTGGATGTCTTGCTTTTCACAGACAGAAGTCTCTATGGTATGCAGTTCTCTGGAGATTTCTGCAGGCCAGCAGGGACCATACTACCTCTCCTCCAGTCCATTAAACCAAATCACTGGTTTATGGGTGGTGATCAAGAATGTTAATGTGCTTTGCTGGGGATGCCTGCTGCCGAATTAATTGATTTTTTTTAATTGCTGTTCATTTAAAGTTGAACAAAGCTCCAAAAATGTAAACCTGTGTATCTGACTCGTTATGTAGCTTTCTCTTCCAAGAGGCAGCGAAATTCCCCATGTGTGGTGCACATTTTCCAGTAAGCCTCTTCAACGTGTGGAGTTGTAAATTTAACCATATACTTATCTGGTCTTCTGGGCTGGGAAAATGCTGAGGGACAAATTTGAAGGTGCTATGTCAGTTAGACATTGGTAGTTGGGTATAAGGGAGTTGAAGTGTCTGATTCTGATCTTTCGCTAGCTTCACAATATTGTGACGCCATTGACTTTGATGGAGTTACTCTGAATAATTGTGCAGGGAGCTCTGTGTGGGCCCTCAAAGAGCCCTACTCTCATGAGGGAATTCAGTGATTAGTAAGTGGTAGCAGTTTGCTGTTTAACTACAGTAAGTGAAGAATATACACTGGTTATATGTGTGGTGGAGAATTTTCCCGCACTGATATAGTAACCTCCTATCTCAAGAGTGGCAATGCTAACCTCAGAGTCTGGAAGTTCTTTTCCTCAGGAGCAGGATTAATTCAGTACCCCATAAATCTTATTATGTATTCTCTTCATTCCTCAGAGAAGTATCATAAGGGTTAATTATTTTCCTGCTCTGACTCACAGTGATTCTGTGCCAGAGGATTCTGGCAGTAAGTATAATCCTAGTTATACCCCCAGTGAGGAGACCATTGTTAGTGATGTTGATGAGGAAGCATTAATGGGGGCTGAATCAGAACCTGATGCAGAATCTGAGAGCCTTGACCTAAAGGGACTGGAAATCTTTTACTGGTTGCCCTAATGAAGCCTCGCCAAAAATGGGGGGGTTGTTTATTTTTTTAAATCAAAGTGCAGATTCCATAATCTGTCTCTGTCAAGACTCAGTTGTGCTGGAGAAAGGGAGGAGATTCACTGCTGGAGCACCAGTGCACAGTGGCATTCCCTTGGGGAGGAGTGCAGTGTAGAGAGGGTTTTAAATAGGAATCTAGCAAATGTGCTTCACATATCAGCATGCTAGAATTGAGGCCCTGGTCCTGGCCAGGCCCCACAAGAGACACCCTTTCAGAGCCAACCAGCGCTACAAGTAGAGATTGTGTTGGCCCTGGTATAGAAATGATATGGAGCTGGAAGTGGCAGCAATAAAATATATTTTAAGCATTGTTTCTGTAATGCTTTAAAAAAAAAATGAAATGATGACTGCCTGCTGCATGAGGATGCTGGGGAAGGAGGGTAAAAGGATCCCTGTGTCTTCTCCCCCTACATACCTTCACAGGAGCAGGTGTAATTGTAGTCCTTACAGTGTTTCATTTTCCCTTAAGTTCTTATTTCCCCTTCCTATTCTCTGCTTTCCAAGACCAGCTTAAATGCTAAGGGAGACACATAAGTCCTTATAGTGTTGTTTCCCAAAAATGGTGTTGGCAGCTTATTAGGAGGCATTCATCTCTTTGAGTTAGCACTGAAAGGGATTATGTTCTCAGCTTCAAGAAAGAAGCAGGCAGGATTCTCTCAGAGCACAGACTTTTTCTGTGAGCCACTTGGGGAAAACAGATATCTGACCTTCCTCTCTCTTGCCTGACAGATCTCATTCTCTCTGTTGTCCCTGCCCCTTGTTTATATGCTGGATTCTCTAGTTTCTCTGACAATTTGCATCCTTTCTTGTGCTTCCCCTTGTCTCTGCGGCACTGTGTGGCCAACTTCTCCAGCAATTAACTGTCTTCTCTAGTTTTCCCCAGACTGTGCCATCTTTTTAGTTACTCATGGTCTTCTCGAATGTTTTCTTGGCACTATGCAGTCTTCTACAATTTCCCATTCAAATTGCAGTCTTGACTCTTCCTCCGTGCCTCTGGAAGCTCACATCTTCTCCTGATGTTTCCTCGCACTATATGGTCTGTCACAAATCCAAAGGATCAGTGCCATGGCCCCAGCTTTGGAATGTTTTCTAGGAGGAACCCCTTCAGTGTGCCAGGACTCCTAGAGGTCTTGTTCCTCCTCCAGGGTAAGCAACACGGCTTCACTGCCTCCTTAGACTGGATCTCTGTGCCTGCAGCACTCCTGCTTTAGATCATGAGTTCTGTTTAGTGAGTCCAACTGAGACAGACCCCGATGGAGACTTACACACTTTTTAGGGATCAATGCACCTCTCCAAGCATGTGCAGTGCCACACAGTGTTGTCAAAACAGTAGGGTTTATTCGTCATCTGGAAAATATTAGGCTAACATGGAGGAATGATGGTTAAAGCGTAGTCCATTCTGGTTAGCTCAGAGCCCAGCTAAGCTGTAGATGAACCCCATTGTTCAAGGTCCATCTGCCTTAGTCCATCTGATCTCCTTTGTCAGACTTCCAGGTGTGCCCCAACTGCTTCCCACAGTCCACACTCATCTGCCACCTTACACCCCTCCTTGCTTTGTTCTCAAGCTGGGGAAATGCTGCTCTACTTCCTGCAGAGAGGTGGGACAATCTATGGTCATTGTTTGCTATGTTTCAGTGACCAGGCAATTGGATCTATCATTGTTTTCTCAAGAGCTCCCTTAATATGGGACCTGAGACCTGGAGAGCTAGGCACCATTCACATCTGTGTCATAGCCTGCCCTGACAGCAGACAGTCCCTTTACACCCACTAGGGAACACTGCAGCATATAGGGGAAGCTGAGGCCCTAACGACTCAAAAATATTACGAAAATTTCCTACTTTGTCACATGGTCTTTTATGGCAACTCAGCCACTTAAAGCCTTCTACGGTGTCTCATTCATCTCTATAGAGCACACAACTTTGCTTGAAAAATTTAATGTTCATGTACACCATTGTGTTTGTGTGGATGTCACAGTTGTCTTGTACATTTACAACAGAATGCAAATAAGATTAATAGGCATGCATGAACTGAACCTCAGCCAAGCTTCCAGAGCCCTCCTCTTCACCTCAGGGACCTAAAAAAGGTGGCTAAGCTTGCCCTCTCCTATGGCAACAACTTATATTATAGATGGCCTCTGATGGCAAGGTCCTCTCCTCCACAATCCCAAAACTCAGATGCAACAGGCTTCTATAGTCAACGTCTCCTGAGGCGGACATGACTGCGCCGAAATAAAGCAGCTATACATTTTCTAAAATAAAGCAGGTTCTTCACAAAAGTTTAAATGGGCATTTTTGGCCACATGGTCACTAATGTAGATGAGTGACTAATATGTAGATGAGTGACAATGATCTGCACCAAACATAAATTCATAAATAAAATGGGGAAATGACCATTAAAGAGCAAGAGGTGCCTGTGAAGATCAGAGAGGAGGAAGAGGGGATAACAGGATAGTGCTAAGAGTCAGCTGGGAAAGATCAAAGAAACCAAACTACAGCCAGGGGGCATCAGAAGAGGATGGAAGCTGCTAAGGATGTAGGTGCTGGGGGTCATCAGGGGTGTCAAGGCATTTGGAGGAGAATAATAGCTGCAGGGTATCTCGGAGAAGGCCTTACAGTGACAGAGAAAACCAGAGAAGGCCTCCCCAGGACAGAGGATCCCATATAAGACTCTGAGCAGCTAGGGACATTAGAGAGAGCCACACAGTACAAGAGAACCTTCAGAGAATACCATAAACTATGCAGGACATCAAAGAAAACCACATATAGAAAGACTGTGAGTTGCTGGGAACCTTGGAGAAGGTCAGGTAGTGATAGATAAGCTGCCAGTGAAAAAGGCTCTGAGCTGGAGGGCCTACCTTTTATACTTCCGGTTCCTGTTCCTCCCCTTTGCTTCTGGCAGGGTGAGCATCGGTGTCCTGGCTCTGCCCACCAGGAGGCGGTTGCAGCTGTTCCTCAGTCCATCTGGGAGGGAGACCACATCCCCTTGCTACAGGTTGCACTAATGTTCATTGGGACCAGCATTGAACTAGCCTCGGAATTGAGGCGCTACAACTCCTTAAGTAGGTACAATGCAGACATCAGCAACCCAAACTTTCTTCATACTGTGTCCCTGCAATGTGCTTCATTTTTGACTTGAAGGACCACCTTTAGCTGTGAGAACATAATTTTCTTTCCATGTCTCGTTGGGTATATCTATAAAACGTCTGTGCCAGGCATGTGTTAACTGACTGCTATAAAATTGTATTGTTTAAGTGCAGACTGGAGCCTGGGCTCTGGGACCTTCACCCTTCATGGGGTTCCAGATTCTAGGCTTAACCTATCCTGCAGTTTTATAACCCTGCAGCCTGAGCCTCCAAAGCCTGATTCAACTGACAGGTGTTCTGGGCCAGCTGTGAGTGTTTTGTTGCAGTGTAGACATACCCATTCAGTCCTTGGCCTCTCTGCTGAGATTGCTAATCAGAGTGCCAAGTAGTGAGAGTGGTATATTGATATGTACATTTGTGGACTGTGACCATGAACTCACATCATATACAATAGGTCACTGAATAGCCATTTTGTGTGTAACAAATGTGGACTGAATTCAGAGTGGTACTACAGTGTAAAGTCTCTATTTCGAGTGCGACCAAAATTTTCTCTTCTCCCTCTCCTTAAATGTCTTATTAAGAGGGGCAATCTGTTTTTTTTTTTATAAACTGTTTTTACTATATTATCATTCTACCATCAGAAAGTTTTATATTCAGTGAACACTGAAATGCAGCCACCTCTGACTTAGCTACAGAATTTACCAGCATCAACAACACACTAGAACAATTTAGGATAGGAACTGAAGAATGACTTCTCTCAACGAAACTACAGCAGGAAACTTTAGATAGACCCGGGTATAATTACCTGAATTGGAATTCTGCCAGGATAACATTGAGCTAAGCAGTAGTAAAGTTCTGACATTACACAGGGAAGCAAGAAGATTGAGAAGCAAATACAATAACGCAAGTGGGAAGAAGCATCTTGGTAGGAGTTTTAGCCAGCGATGAAACACAAACCTCCACTTTTAAGGATTGAGATAAGAAACAGAAGGAACAAGATCAAAAGCAGGGGAAGCTTCCATACAGCATATGTGACGATAGGTAGCCTATGTAACTTATTAAAAGCACTTCAGTAAAAAAGTATGAATATCTTACAAAATATCTGAGAGGTTACTTGGATGACTGGACACAATATTCAATCCCCTACCTAAGGTAGACTGTGTGAATTAGGACAAAATGGAAAAAAATGATCGGTCATATTTCATGCTAGCACAAATATGTAAACAGAATCTGATAAATAGAAGTTCACTGAACTTCCTCTGAAGTCCTTTAGAACTGGGTCAGATCTCCTACTCATAGGGGATGCCCAGTATCTTGTACGATCAGGCCTCTTATAAATACAAATATTTTTTATTTTATAATTAAATGCAGAATGCAAGCACCGCAGAATTGATGCTTTTGGGTCATTCCTTTTACTCTACTAGCTAGGCAACTATAAAATGCATTAATGACAGCTTTGCTTCTGATCTTGAAGATAGCAGCTAAGGGAATTAGTCAGGAAAGCATTGTTGCTTCAAAAAAAGTGAAATTAATAAGAATCCAGATTTTAATCATGCTGTCTTGAAAGCAAAATAAAATCAGTAACAATCAGTGTCTGGTCCTGAACTGTTACAGTAAAATAAGCTTGTAGGAGACATCTCACCAGATGCTTATTTCGTTATTTAAAGCTTTATAAATAATGTTTCTGTTGCCTTGGCATCTAAGCACCTTGCTGCAATTAAAACAGGAAGGCAAGATAATGAGGGAAAAATACTCCCTTAACCTCTAAAATAGTGTCCTATGCTGCCTTCCACACTAGTTTCTTGGGCCCACTTCCCAAGTGCTGCCCCCAGTAAAGTCAGTAGCCAAACTCAGTTTTTGGTCAGTGAGCAGGATCAGGCCTTAGGTATGGAAACTGCAGGTAATCAGTAAATGAAGTGAGAGATATGAGGGACTCACATGGCAAAAAACATACTGATGGAAATAAAAGAGCTGTAATAAATGCTGTATGACTTGACCGAGAAACCACAGGGTATATAAATAGCAATTTATTTTATAGTGTGAACCCAGCATTCCCATACCTTCCAACATTTCAAGTGACTAAAACCAGAATGCAGTGCCACTCAAATTTGGCCCATCTGCCCCTCCATAGATGGAAGCAGAAGGGTCAAGTTTAATTGGCATTGCGACCTTGTGCATGGTCATAGATGGAGAGGCAGCAGGGTCCAATTTTACTGGTGGTGTGCCTTGTTTGCTGACTCAGAACACCATTCTGTTTGCGGGCCCTACCATAAGGGGGGGCCCAGAGCAAACTTCCCTTCAATTGGGACAGGGGCCTTTGAGGGTCAAAGGGTACAGTCCTGTTAAACCCAGGTCTGCATTCCCATTTTTACAAGTGTGTTTCTTTCCATTTAAACTTCAATCTCTGTGGTCTGCAGATCAGCCTCATTTAAAAAAAAAAAAAAAAAAGGAGAGAGAGCTACAGGGACTGGATGACTATGGGGATTGATAATTGAAGTGAAAGGCTCCACACTCTAAGTCACTGGTTGAAATGCAGCCCAGGTTGGTTGTGACTGAGATCTGGTGTATGCTATGATTTTACAGTGGTACGTCTAGGAAAAATCCACACCCCTGAGCGACATAGCTATACTGACCTAACTTCTCATGTAAAGAGTGCTAGGTGAATGGAAGAATTCTTCTGTGGACCTAGCTACTGCCTCTTGGGGAGGCGTATTCAGGGCCAGTGCAACCATTTAGGTGATCTAGGTGGTCGCCTAGGGTGCCAGGATTTGGGGGGCAGCATTTTCTTCGGCAGCGACCGCGGCAGCTGGATCTTCGGCCGCCCTGGTCACCGCCAGCATTTAGGCGGAGGGAGCTGGGGCAGGGGAGCGCGGGAAGGGCCCCTTGCAGCAAGTGGGGGGGCTGGCAGCATGCAGGGGACCACCCCAGACCACCCCTGCCCCGCCTCCTCCCCGAGCACCTGTGGCTACTTCATTTGTCCCGCCTTCCAGGCTTGCGGCACCTAAGCTGATCAGTACCGCAAGCCTGGGAGGCAGGAGAAGTGAAGCAGCTCAGGGAGGAGGTGGGCAAGGGTAAGCTGGGGCAGGGGGGTGCCTCAGGGCGGAGGGTGGGGAGCTGTCCCAGGGCGGGTGGTGCCACAAGGCGGGGGGCTCGGGGATGGGGGAGGGTGCAAGAATGGCCATTGGAGTATGAGCTATCGTATCACTGAGTGAGAACAGATCCTAAGTCAGGGGTGAGGAATATGGACCGACCTACTGTGGGCTGAAAGAGGAAATTTGCATTTTATTGCCATGTGAACATGGCTTAGGCACCACCTTAGTGCTGTCTGGATCTTTTCCTGGCCTGCTTCTCAGGAGTGAATTACATCGTCTGGGAATAGATCCCCAGGTTCTCAATCTACCACCATTAGAATCATAGATTTTAAGGTCAGAAGGGACCATTATGATCATCTAGTCTGACCTCCTGCCCAATGCAGGACACAGAATCTCACCCACCCACTCCTGTATCAAACCTGTGTCTGAGCTATTGAAGTCCTCAAATCATGGTTTAAAGACGACGTGCAGAGAATCTTCCAGCAATAAGATTGAGCTCCTTGAGTCTATCACTATAATGGAAAATTTCTTACCAATAATTTCCTTTCTGGTAAAGGCATCTCCTACAAGTCTAGACCTCTGGGCTGATCCCCTGCAGCTTCACAGAGACAAATCATTGTTTTGGCTCCACATACTCTGACCACACCCCCTCTGCTCCTACTTGCCACTAGATGAGTTATTCCCAACCTATAATACTTGCATAATATCATTAACAGACAGACACAGAATAATTATGTACATTAGACCACAGACAAATGGTCCTATGGTAAGGGCTCCATTTAAAGTCATCAGATGTAGGGAAGGATATGAAAATAGGAGTTCAGTAGATGAGAAGAACCCCCCATTTTAATGAGCTTGCTCAAAGGTCTATATTCTTTCTGGGCTACCACCTTCAGCACCTTTGATCAGCTAAAATAAGCAATTGTACAACATTAAGCTTTTTGGAATACAAAATTTTTTTTTTTTATCAGAGTGAACTCAGAGAAAAAGTATTAGGTCCTAATCCTGGTTGGTGTTTAGTACCTTCAGATTGCATTGACTTTAGTCAGAGGATTGGATCCTTTGTCTCTCCAATGTTTAGTAACATATATCTGCTGTGCTTATATTTTCTCAGAATAGAAAACAATTTATACTAATTATTCATCATAACATCAAGTACAACCAGAGTATTTGTGGTCCACAAACTATATGAAATTGCTCTGTAAACTGCTGAGCTTTTGCCTTTTTGGTATGCTTTTAAAAATCAAATTATATGGGTTTAGCAACAAAGCTGTAATTAGGGCCAGTGGAAAACAGTGGGTAGACTAATATTGTGGATTCTGCAATTTTCATCATGTTGCTCCATAATTTGCCAGAGCCCTGGAGTATTATTACTTCATAGTATATTAATGCTGTCAGTAAAACATCTTTTACTTTCTGGAGTGGAACTGGCTCTTCAGCAAGCAGGTTGCCAAGGCTGGCCTCTATTTACAGTAATCCACAAATGGGGCCCAGCTCTGTTCATGTTGAAGTCGATTGCAAAATTTCCATTAACTTCAGTGAAAGCAGGAGCAGACCCTTACAAGAGAAGATAGTAGACTAGGGGTAGACAATAGGTGGATTATGGGCCAAATCTGGACCGTGGGATGCTTTTGAATGGACTGCGAAATCTTTTTATTTACTTATCATAATTGTTATTGAGGTTTGAAAAAAATTTCTCTGGAGTCTGGACCTTGACTATACCTTGACCTAGAAATTTGGACCTTGACTAAAAATAATTGATTATCCTGTAGATAGATAAGGAAGATAATAGAGCAGAAATCAGAGAGAGGAGTAGGCTGGATTCCATGTTTTGTTATGGTCTGTGGGCTGGGATATAAATTCAGGATTTCATACTCTCCCAAGTTCACACTGGATCTCTCTCTGATATCCATGAGAGATTTGCACAGAGACTAAAGGGAAATACTGCCTTGATGAAGTAACTACGTTTTTATTATTTACTTTATGCAGTACTTCATCACATACTGTATCACTCATTGAGAAAATCTGATCTCCTTTAGGTCACCACCACTTCTGCTTTTTGTTTCTCATCCTTCCCCATCTTTTTTTCTGTTTCTCTCTCCCTCTTACCTTCATTGCAAGTGTTCTATGTTTTTCTCTCTGCATTTACTTCCCTGCCATGACTCCCAGATCCCACACCTTCCAGGCTTCACTCCCTTTCCCATTCCATCTGCTAAAATGGTCAACAGTGGAATAGTTAGTGTTGATATTTAAATGTTGACTTTGGGCTTCAGGGGCAGGGAAGTCCATCCTCTGAGTCATTGCTTCAGGCTGTCTGCAGACTCAGGTAAACATCATAACATTGATTTACAATCAGGGCTGGCGCTACCATTTAGGCAGCCTAGGCAATCGCCTAGGGCGCCAGAATAATTGGTGGGCGTCATTTTGCTGGAGGGGGCGACAGGCAGCTCCGGCAGAGCTGCCGCAGTGGTGCCTGCGGAGGGT
This sequence comes from Gopherus evgoodei, assembly GCF_007399415.2. Classification (NCBI taxonomy): domain Eukaryota; kingdom Metazoa; phylum Chordata; order Testudines; family Testudinidae; genus Gopherus; species Gopherus evgoodei. The sequence goes on from NC_044324.1 coordinate 171,034,490, forward strand.
CTGCTGGTCCGCGGCTCCGGTGGAGCCGCCACAGTCATGCCTGCGGACGGTCGGCTCCTCACGCGGCTTCAGTGGACCGCCCACTGGCATGACTGCGGCAGCTCCATTGGAGCCGTGGAGCACTGGACCCTCCGAAGGCACCACTGCGGCAGCTCCACTGGAGCTGTGGGACCAGCGCGTGGGGCGGCGAAATTGCCGTGCGCCTAGGGCGCTCAAACCCCTAGTGCCGGTCCTGTTTACAATTAGTTCACATTTGGAATGTTTCTTTGTAGCCACAAGGACTAGAAACCTACTTTTTCAAAAATTGTTTAGAATGTCAGCTTTAATCTGAATATCTATTATGGGCAATATAATTACAACAGTGAGCTGGATCCATTATCATTGTTAATTATTTGTATTGCTATAGTGCCTAGAATCCCCAGTCATGCAACATGACCCAGCTGTGCTAGTTGCTGTGTAAACACAGAACTAAGACTATCCCTGTCCCAAAAAGCTTACAGTCTATTGGTCTTTTTGACATCACTATCACAGAAGAAGGAAATGGGGATGATAAAAAAGGAAGGAGAGAGAGTGAGGTAATTACGGGGGAAAAGCAAGGAAGAAGGGAAAATAAGGTGTGGGGGGGAAAAAAGAAAAGTAAGAAGAAAAGAGCAAATTGGGAAAGCAAGCAAAAAAAAAAGTGAGAGGAGGCTGGTGAAAGAAAAGACCAGAAGTGAAAGTTTGGGGGTGGTTAAAGTCAGGGTTCCAGTTAGTCACATTATAGAAAAAGGCCCTAATTATTAAATTGTCATCGTGTACCAGTATAATACAAAATTTGCCATTCCTGCTCATTACAAAGGGTTCGAAGAATTCCTGTGCTCTGGAAGAAGCAGGTGTCTTATGGAAACAATAGTGTGTGATCATATCATTGAAGACTCTATCATAATGCATACATATAAAGGGGATGAATTAAGGTTGCATGGGAAACTTTAATTCTAGTATTTCCTAATTTTTGAATGCTTGCCTGTACAGCCTAATGTTCTTTTAACATAGATTTTTGCATGAATTTCCTTGCTTTCAGGTTTCTTTTTTAAAAAGAACAGAAATTCCATCATGCAGCATCATTACTGACACCCACGTGGTTCATTAACAGGGCTAGAACTTTTAGATTCATAATACAGACCACTGCCACGTGAACAAACAGAGTAAGTGATAGCAGTAGTAGGTTGTCATCTTCTAAGTGGGCCAGAGGAAGATGAGGTATACATTTTGCCAGTGGGTTTCATAGCTATTTGCTGCTAGCAGAGAAATGTTGAAACTCAGGAATCCTGGTTTCTATTCCAGGTTCTGAGGGAAGGGTATCTACTAGCATAGACTCACCTGAATCCTTCTATCTAGCCCAGCTTCTCCAGCCTATGTCAGTCCCAGTCTCTTCACACACAACCTTGGCTCCTTGTTCCAGTGCCAGGGTCTCTCGTCAAATCCCCCCAACTTGGCTGCTTGTCCCAGTACCCCGCCCTGTATTTCCTCATCCCAGTCTCTCTCCCTCCAGAGTACACATACCAGTCCCTCACCCTCCCACCTGGAATCCTTGTCCCAGTCCCACAGCTCTTTCCCTCATTCTTCCACCCCTTTGTTCAGTCTCCTCACTCTTTGTCTCTACTAAGCATGTGTGAACCGAGAGGCTCATAGCTTGGCCAAATTTTGGCAGATTTTTATGGGAACAGCAAAAGGTAGGTACACCAGTGCAACCCTTTTGTCAAATTTCAAATCCCTGCTTCAAAGCGTGGAAGCTCTAGAGCTTATCAACAGAACAGCTGTAAGAATGTTTTAACAGAGGGAAAATACATTGTTTTGCCTAACTTCATCCTAATAAATGGCTGAATTGTTTTATCTGAAATCAGTGTGTGTATGTATGTGCGCGTACGCGTTTGTTCTCAACTGGAACCAGATACCCAGCATTGGGGGCAGTTCTACGTATTTTGCCGCCTCAAGCATGGCAGTCAGGTGGCTTTCGAAGGCTTGCCTGCGGGAAGTCCGCTAGTAATGCAGATTCGGCGGCGCGCCTGTGGAAGGTCTGCCGGTCCCACGCCTTCGACATACCTACTGCCAAAACTGCGGGACCGACGGACCTCCCGCAGGCATGCCACTGAAGGCAGCCTGACTGCCGCCCTCACAGCAACCGGCAGGCCGCTCCCTGCAGCTTGCTGCCCCAGGCACGCGTTTGCTGCACTAGTGCCTCGAGCTGCCCCTGCCCAGCATGGAAAATTTCAGTCAAAACAGTTAAAATCTGGCAAAGTCCTAAGTGACTGAAAACAGGGTCTTACTGTGGACAGTGTCAAGTACTCTTAAGTGTAGGCTGTGTTAGCTGTGCAGTCCATATCATAATATATAGTAGCTCTGTTTTCAAAATGTGAAAGGGAAATTGATGTAGCTGTAGCATAAATCAATAACATCCTCTCTCTTTGTTTCCAAACATGGTAAAGAAGAGCAGCAAAGCTGCTTGTGGAACATTGTGTGACACCACATAAGAATGTGCAGTTCTCATCTTTTTTTATGCTTCTATATTAAAAAAATCTGCATGTGGACATCAGAAAAGAATTAATGGTTACGAAATATTGGGTGACAGTGATGTATAAAGGTGAGTGACACATAGCAAAGGAATCTCTTCTTCAAATTACATAGCACATGAAACCACTGTGGTCTGTGACAGCTCCGCCAGATTTTTTCCATGTTTATCCAAACTAGCTTAGTAAGCATTTCATGCATTCCATTCACTAAATCGGTGTATGAAAATACAGAGTATGACCCTAAGCAACATTTTTCCTACTTGCAAGCTTGTTGAAAAGGGGACTGCTTACGTTGCTGCCACTATTGTCAAATATTTGTTTCAGTTAACTGCTTAGTGCTATTGAGAAGAAATAAAAATAATACTTAGGGTCTAATCTTCCTCTCTGTTATGCCTGAGTAACTCAGTTACTTTAGTAGAATTACACCAGTGTAAAATTGGTATAACACAGAGGAGAAACAGGCTCATATTCTGTTAGTGAATGAGACTTCGAAAGCAACCGTCAAGAATGATATGTTATAGTTGTTATATTCAGTTCCAATCCAAACCATTTTTTCACATGAAAAAAGCATAATTCCAAAGATACTTGTAGCAGGGTGATGATCCTGCCGCTCCAACCCTGGAAGGGTAAAAGCAGTCCTGTAGAGGGCTGCAGCAGAGACAGCTAGGCTGATTAGAAAAGCAACCACAGCTGTGAGCCACCTAATCAGGGCCCAGCTGCCCCTGATAAGAGGCCTGGGGCCAGAAGCTGAACACACAGAGTCTCTCTGTCTCTAGCTGTTGAGAGGGATGGGCCTGGCTGCTGAGAACTGAGCAGGGTACCTAAAGTGAATCAGAGTTGGGCAGGACCGGCGCTAGGGGTTTTAGCACCCTAGGCGCATGGCAATTTCGCCACCCCGTGCCCTGGTCCCGTGGCTCCGGTGGAGCTGCCGCAGTCGTGACTGCGGAGGGTCCGCTGGTCCGCGGCTCTGGTGGAGCTGCCATAGTGGTGCATGTGGGAGGTCCATCGGAGCCACGGACTAGCGGACCCACCCTAGGCACGACTGCGGCAGCTCCACCGGAGCCGCCTGCCGCCCCCTCCGGCAAAATGCCACCCACCAATAATCCTGGCGCCCTAGGTGATTGCCTAGGCCACCTAAATGGAAGTGCCGGCCCTGGAGCTGGGGGAAAGGCCAGAGGAGCTGGAGAGCTTTGGCCTGGAAAACCCCCAGGCTGCAGGCCTTGTTAAAGGCCAAGAAGGGTACTGGAGTTGCAGAAGGGCAGCCGAAGGGTAGGCAGAGGCCGCAGGTCCAAATCCTCTTTGCCAATGATGAATGGCAATTATACTGCAGTCTGCCTCGGTTAGCCGGGGCTGGATGGTGACTGGCAGTAGCCAAAGACTGAGGTGAGGTGGGAATAAGGGGTTGGGGGTTCCCCGGGGAGGGGAGACCCAGCAAGACTTTGGGATACTGCACGGGGTGGAACCCTGAGGTAAGGGGCACTGGGGTCTGGGAGGGGCACTGGGGCGAGCAGGACACCGGCCTGCAGAGGGCGCTCCTGAGTGGAAAGAGCTAATTCCCTGTTACAGTACTATTGATAGTTAAGATACTGTAATGGTAATATACTGGTTGCTTTCTGTCCCATATGTCTTCAGTGTACAAAGTTCTTTTTAGATTATAGCTTTCTTTCAGGACTGACTACTCTCTATGAAAAGTAATTCTGATGAGATCAGCTAATATAAATGGAGTTTTACTATCAGATACCAGTACTTTAGCTACAAAGGTAGGGCTGATTTGAGGCTCCTTTCCCTAGCACTTGGATAGATGGACCAAGCACTGTTCTGGTCATTGAGACCCCCTACATACTATCGACTCTAGAAATCCCAAACAGGATGGGAAGAGTCAGGGCAGACATCTTCAAATTTTGCACTAGTCAGTGGCATTGGCCTGGTGAGGCAAAAGGGGAGCACATGCTATAATTTATAAGAGAGCGAAACAGCACCCATCCTACTCCAGCACTTGTGAACCATGGAGCCTGCATCTCAGGTGAATGTTTCTTGGAGTTTCCTTTGGGGTGGCATGCCTCTGTACTGCTGAGAGCTATGGCTACAAGCCATAATTTAACCCTCAAGACTGAAAGCTATGTAGCATTTATTGTCCTGCAGTGGAGCTCTTTTAGATGCTTACCTGTTTGAGAGGGACTGTTCAAGAAATTCAAGTGAATCAAATCAAAACAATCAGAAATACAGTGGATACTAGATTGATGATGATGATGTACCCTCAGCAGTACATAAGGTTATACTCTTATCCACAAAGTCTGGTGACTTCATAGAGCAGCCATGAAAGTGAAGCTTAAGTAGCATGTTAATGTCATCAGAATGTTGAGATTCAAAATCCCTTAGAAGATCCTTCTCTTTCAGATCTATCTTCACTTTCCAGTTTCTGACACTGTGCACTGTTCGTGTATGCTCTCTCTTGTCCATTTCTGAGCTATATTGCAACCTCCTTATGCAAGGGACTGATTCTTTTGTAAAGTACTATTAAGCACATAATTAAATTCAAATAAATAAATCTGAGTAAGGCTCAGATTTTTTCATGGATATTTTTGGTAAAAGTCATACAGGTCACAGGCAATAAAGAAAAATTCACAGAAGCCCTGTCCATGACTTTTACTAAAAATATCCATGACAAAATGGGGAGCTCAGTTGCAGGGTCCCTACACCCCTCAGGCAGCTGTAGGGGCTTGCTCTTAGCTCTGGAGGCCTCTCACTACCTGCGGGGTCCCAGAGCTATAGGGTCCCCGCTGCCCATGGTAGCCAGGAGCTCCAAGGGAGGGACCCCCACCATGGGCAAGGGTATCCCACAGCTCCCATCTGCCACAGCTTCCATGACCTCTGTGGGGAAAAAATCATAGCCTTAATTATGAGATGGAGTTACAGCATGTAGGCAAAGTCTTTTCAAGTCCTCTCTCCAGGAAAGTTTATTCTTCAGACACACTAAAAACAGTTCAACGTAAGTTCAATGTATAAAACTTGTTTTTGTGTGTGTGCTTTTCCCCTGATCCAAGGACTTCTGCAGGTGACTAGAGCCCTTTCCCTTTACGTCTCTTCTTTTCCCCCTTCTTTCAGGGTCTGCAACAAGAACCAACTTTCCTCTACAGCTGTCCTTTTCAACAGCCACTTGCTGGCTTGTGTGATCACTTCATCTACCTCCCAAATGAGATTGGTTATCAGTCACAGGAGAGGCTGGACCCAACTCCCCTTAAAGGACTAGCCACTCTGACATAGCATTACTGTATATTATTTTAATAATAGATATGGACCACAGTTATTACCGGGGAGGTCTGCTTGCAAAATACAAGTGTAGTTGGACACTTACGTCAGTAGACAAATTTACTACAATTGTACATTAAGATCAAGTTTTTGTGCGTGCCATTGGGCATTTAGATGTTTATCTTGCCATTTGTGTACACAAACACCTGATTTGCTTGTGCAGTCTGGATAACTATATGAGCACATGTAGGTCACACACAATTGTATATCTTTTGTTTCCAGATCTCCATTCTCCCTTTCTGAAAGTGTGATGCTCATAAGCTGCTAGAAGGATGGAGTTGGCTGTAATACAAACTTCACCCAGAATGATTTTAAAACAGAAACTTGGTAAATGGCCAATTATAGGTATCTATGAGTTTTATATAAGGAATAGAGTCACTTCCAGTGCTACAAAATTGACCACTATCAAGTTCATTTTTTATTATAAACTATAAGAACCACCCATGGATCCAGTTGTTCATTTGTAGTTCAGTATTGGGCTAGAACTGGAGCTGGAATATGCACAGTTATGAAACATACTCTTCTACCTCGATATAACGCAACCCGATATAACACTAATTTGGATATAATGCAATAAAGCAGTGCTCCGGGAGGGCGGGGCTGCGCACTCCAGTGGATCAAAGCAAGTTCAATATAACGCGGTTTCACCTATAACGCGGTAAGATTTTTTGGCTCCCGAGGACAGTGTTATATTGAGGTAGAGGTATATTAACAAACATGAAAAAATGCGATGTTGAGCAGCCATTTTAGTCCTCAGCTGGTGGGTGTCCCTTCAGCGTAATGAAACTTGTTAATTGAGTCCATATGGGAATCATTCAGGAGGTTTATTTCCCTTGTATGTGAAATTCTGATGACAAGACATGATTTATAATTGTGTAAATGGAGCGGTTCATGTTCTGTAAGAAAGTCTTAAGTCTTGGTTTATTCAAAAGTTTGCTGCTGTATAAATATAACACATATGACACCATTTTAAGAGGCTTTAGGGCTGTTCCATTTGGAAAAGGGATTGATTTAAATGGGACTACTTGTGGAGTAAGATAATATTCAGCATGAATAAAGATGGCAGAATGTGACCATAGTGCCTTTCATCCGGAAGAGTTCCAACTCAGTGTACAGGCAAAATATGTAGGGGCGAATCTTATCCTTGCCTCCTTTGCCATCAGAAGCCCTGAAGGAGAGAGAAACTGGTGTTTATTGCATCAGCTGGTGGGATGTTTTAGAGACCCTAATTAAGATGCATGGACCCCTAGTTTAATTACAAACTTCATTTATGTTACAGTGCAGAGTGAGGCAAACATTCTATTGGCATAATTATTAACGTGGGACAATTTACACATATACGTAAGTGATAATTTAAATCTTTTTCAAAGTGAAGCCCTAAAACAGGTATAGTAGGGACAGATACATTCAAAGCTCTCCGGTCCATTTCATTTCTGACCTATAATACTTGTCATTCCAGTTCACCCCTTCTCTTGGTATTTATATTGTGCTTTGCTGATCAAACTGCCACTTTTTCTCTTCTCACAAATTTTGCTAATGTACAGATCTGATACTTTAACAGAGTAATAATCTAGGGATCCAATCAATCCAAAGGATATAAATACATAGCTTCCTTTGAAATCAATGGGAATTGTCCATTCCTTTCCCAGATCTAAGCATAGGCTTCTAGAGGAGAATGATTAGTGAATGAATCCAATTCACAATCTAGCTGAACCAGAATAATGGGATTTTGTGTCTAAGAAAGTCTATAAACTAATCCAAATTTACGATTTTGGATCTAGATCCAGATTTCAACCCGCCCTCCTGAAGTTCATGCATATTTGAATCTGGGGCTTTGATTCAGACCATTGTGCTGCTTCAGCTGCAGAAGATAGACCTAGTCTCGATTCCAGACACCCATGGGTGTTTAGATCTGGTTCAGGACCATGTCTGCCTATAAGATCAATTGTCTGGTTGGTTGGTTTGTTTGTTTTTAATTATTTTAGTTTTGGGAGATTACTCAAATTAAGATCTTATTTCCAGACATGACCCCTGTTGTGTAACTGATGTGGTTGCTGCTGAGAGGTAAAAAAACACACACACTAAAGTGAAGGAATGTTTGGCAGTGGCATAGTGCTGAAAGGCAAGAGCGTGACGGATGCCCCGCTCTCTTGCCTTTTCCTCTCAACAGAAAGGGCTGAAGAGGCAATGTAACAGGCTATGTCCTCTTACTAGACCTACTGCATCCCCTTTCTGGAGCATACAATATGAATGTATATATCTCTCTACTAAATCAGGGGTTCTCATCCTTCTGTATACCATGACTCCACAATTAGCCACTCACTAGTGGCCCATCTCCAATGCACACCAAGTTGCTGTTTATTTGTTCCCATAGTGCTGCAAAGAAGGTGCCTCCGAAACTGGGAATATAGTATACAGTGCCTCTCCTAGGATAAAATTCTATTCCAAATGAAGTTAAGAGGAAAAGTTTACTATACTTCAAAGTTGAAGATGCAGAAATCAGGAAACAGGATCTAGTGGAGCACTGATTCTGGTTAAACATTCTTTCTGTGTCCCTCACCAATGATCTCTGCAGTACAAGGATCCTCTACCATTTCTGGCCTCCTGGATAATTGTATTTCTCCCAATTAACAATAATAAATAATAATGAATACATAACTCTTTTAGATAGTGTTTTTCAGTTATAGGTTTAAAAACAGCAATAGTGTGGAAGAGGGGAAGAAGATTTTTAATGCTGAAAATGTTGGGCAGGTGGGTAGACTGACTGACACTCTCTCCAGTGTCTCCTGGATCATCTGCTCTCAACTCCCAAGCTCTTCACAACATGACACTCATGTAAAGTGAAAGAACTAGAATAGAATCATTTATATGCCATCCACATAGCCGCTCTGAGAATGCAATAGTGGGATAAAAATCAGCAGACATCTGGAAGAGGTCAGAACCTCAGGCGAGTGTAGTTAAAAGTCAGGAGTTTCCTGCTGAAGTCAAGAGGCTTTGCTTGTGAAAAGTGGTTTATGGGGTACTCTGAGTTTCTGAAGAAGAGCTGTTTGTAAGTGATTTAGCAAATTCACTTCAGCAGGAGGCAGGAAATAAAAACACCCTTATGACGCCTTGGGAGTCTTGAGAGAAACTGTTGGGAGGCCCATGAAAGGTGGCAGTGATATAAATTGTGGGAAAGGTAGTTATGGAGCCCAATAACTTTTTTCACACTCCATTGCACACTGCACAAGGCCTTGGAGAATCAAAGACTCTGAGCCAGATTCTTATTCAAACTAAGGCCCCTTTGCACCAGCCTCTCAGCGTAAAGGGACTTTAAACTGGGTGTCAATTACAGAGTGTTGTAAAGGGGCCTTTCTATAAAAAGGAATATGGCCAGGTTTGTTTTATATTAAAGGAAAAAAAGAAGCATATTAATACAGGGCCAGATCCTCAACTGGTGTACAACCTACACCAGCTGAGGATCTGGTCCATTAAGTCTAGAAAAGCCAGTTACCAAAACTTGCACAGATTTTGGAGTGTGTAAAATGTACTTATGTGTCAAGAATCAGCCTATAATGTACTGAAATAATTTCTTTCTTAGAGCACAAGGCTTCCTGCCAAGATTTACCTGCAAATGACACATATGAAAAGTTTTACAGAACAAATGAATCCAAATGAATAAACAGAATTTCTGTGTGGCAGACTTTCATAGAGACTAATATCTTCATTGTCACATAGAAATCCAAGAACTGCCTCAGCCCTTGCTCAGGATTCCACATGCAGAAGGAGAGTAGAATATGGCTCTTGATAGCTAACACATTTTGCTTGTTACATTCACATATAAATCCAACTGGAATTTTGTGCATCTCCTTCAAAGTTCACAAAAGCAAAGGCTACAGAACATAATTTCTGTTTTTGAACCAAAAACAACAATTTATAAAGATTTTATTACCTGGTGTTACAAAAAGGACATTCCAAAAAGCCAAGCAAGTATCAGATCATGAAACATATATACACTAAGGAATGAGAAGTACTAAAGGGTATGAATGAACCAGGCCAAGTATTTAAAACCCAGCACCTCAGAGTACAGAAAGATTAATTGGAATAAATGACTAAATATGATCTGATCTATGTTTAAAGACTTTAACAGATGTTCAGTATTCTTTGGGCTTGCTCTTCATCTGTGCCACAACTCCACTACGTGCAGCAGAGGAGAATAATAGGCAAAGATAACTTTAAGCAAGTGTTGTGATCTAATCATCACAGTTGCCATGCCTGGTTCAGCCCCTGGCATAGCTTGGAGCAGCCTCAGGGCTGTTCTAAATTTCACCAAATTTGAACAGTCCCTGAAGGGCCATTCTGCAGCTTGGATCACCGGACTTCGTTAGGATTCCAGCCACATCCTTTTTCCCAACCATGCCCAAGATGTGCTACCTGCACCAGTTTGGGTGGGGACAAGCATGTGGTGGTTGGCATTTGCCTGAGCCAGAGAATTTTTCATTTAACTGATTAAGCCAGCTTTGTGCTATAAGAGTGATGCATAGCAGCTTTATTGGGCTGAGTGGCTGGCCCTTTATGTTTTAGAAACATAATATGGAACCATATATGTGAAGTCCACCTGTTCAAATATCTAATGATCTTGGAATTATGTCTCTGCTACAGGTTCAACTTCAAGATTAAAATAGTACCATATAAAACAGTTTTGTTCAAAACCAGTGTACATGGATATATGTTCCAAATACACACTCACTTACACTCTCTCTCTCTCTCTCTCTCTGTCACCTATTACCTTGACTGGGTGGGTGAGGTGGAGAACACATGCTGGATATAGCCCATAATATTTTAACAGGAGTACTTGTGGCACCTTAGATACTAACAAATTTATTTCAGCATAGCTTTCGTGAGCTACAGCTCACTTCTTCAAATGCATGAATGGAACACACATACAGGAAATATTTATACATACAGAGAACATGAAAAGGTGGAAGTATGCATACCAACAGGAAGAGTCTAATCAATTGAGATGAGCTGCTAGCAGCAGGAGAAAAAAAACTTTTGAAGTGATAATTAAGATGACCCATAGAAGGTGTGAGGAGAACTTAACACTGGGAAATAGATTCAATTAGTGTAATGACCCAACCATTCCCAGTCTGTTTAGGCCTGAGTTAATTGTATCTAATTTGCATATTAATTTGAGTTCAGCAGTCTCTCTTTGGAGTCTGTTTTTGAAGTTTTTTGGTTGCAAAATTGCCACCGTCAAGTCTGTCACTGAGTGGTTAGAGAGGCTGAAGTGTTCTCCCACTGGTTTGTGAATGTTATGATTCCTGATGTCAGATTTGTGTCCATTTATTCTTTTGCCATACAACATAAACACTGACCCAGGAACCTATCCTTGCAACAAAGCCCGATGCCAGCTCTGTCCACATATTTATTCAAGTGACACCATCATAGGACCTAATCACATCAGCCACGCCATTAGGGGCTCATTCACCTGCACATCTACCAACATGATATATGCCATCGTGTGCCAGCAATGCCCCTCTTCCATGTATATTGGCCAAAGTGGACAGTCTCTACGCAAAAGAATAAACGGACACAAATCTTTTATTAGATAATTTCTTTCTCTCCAACCCCAGATCCTGCTGCAAAGGGACATCCAAGGACCCCCACAGAGCATGGCTCCAAGCATTGCAAGGCCACAAATCCTGCCCCTTTCGCCCTGCACTCAGTGCTGCATTGGATCCACTGCATCTGGGGCCCTCTGTGGCTAAAGGGGTAGGATTTGTCCACAAAAATAGGTAAAAATATTAAGTACATCCTCTTGGCATTACAGGTCTGTTCATTTTAGGGATTATTTGATGTATACCCTGTAGCTATCAGATGCTAATGGTTATGGTTACAACCAACCTGATAAGCATCTGAGAGGTGACAGGCTGCTTATCTCAATCCTATAATTGTAGTATTTTTTTATAATAATTAATAATTTAAAACTATTCAAAGCTGTCACTTTTCTTCTGCCCTTCATCCTCTCCCCTCCCTCCCCCCAGGGTATTAACAATGAACCATTCATTCTTCGCTGATGAGAGTCATTCCACTGCACAAGGCAACCTCTATTCACAATTAGAGAGTTAGGAATATTCAGCCAGTCATCACATTTAAATAGATTGTCTGAACATCCCTCAGGGCTTTGTTATAAATCTCTCTCTTTCTTTGCTTCACACAACTATAATACCTAGTTTTTAAATATACAATATCTACAGACAACACACCTACTGGAATTGTTTTGGTGAAAAGTGAATTCAGGTGTGTATACAGAGGCATTGCAAAATTATTCTCTTTTCTTTAAAAGGCAAATCTCCATTAGCAGCATGGAGTTATGACACATTTAACAGTTCTGATTTCATCCACTTGAGGTAAGTGATATACATAATCAGTTCATTGTAATATTTACATTATGGGTGTAAGTGAATAAATCCTGGCTGGACTACATGATAAATGGAATAATAATATAGAAGTTTGTTTACAACAAACAGATAGGATTACAATATCAAGAAAAAAGATATCAGGCCTGCTTCTGCTCCACTAAGACCAATAGAAACAGTAGAAGGTCCATTACTATATTTCTGTAGTTATTTTATGAAAAATGGGAACTGAACTAATGGAGGAAGTATAGAATAAATTCTCAGTGGAGTTAATATTTCACTTCAAAGGTGGTTTAAATATGGAACCATATTCTTAAATGTGTGGAGGAAGTTCGATTGCAAGCTATTCATTATTTATTTTATAGAGTGTACCTTACTTTGGAATGTAATGTTAGTTATAGTAATGATAACAGCATGTGTTGGTGTTCTAAGATCTTGTGGAGTTCATTTCTCCTTGTACCTTTATATAGAAACATTAATTCACTTGGCAACATGTTTGTGATGCTACTTCTCAAACACTAAAAAAGGATATTTTTACAACTGCTGCTTTGTGTATTTTGGGTCTTATAGATTTATCATTTGCTAAATTTGAAATCCAAATTGTGGATTTGGCTATAGCTGTTGCCAAAAAGCAAATACTGCAGTGTTGGGAAGAAGTGAAGAGGCTATCATCATCTCCTTTATTCAGGCACTATTTTTATTTTAAGTTATTTCTAAATTTATAGTCCACAAACACTAACCAATGTCAGTAAAAGAGCTCTGTCTCTTTCACCAACAGAAGTTGGCTCAATAAAAGATATTACCTCACCCACCTTGTCCCTTTAGTAAAAGTATTTTCACCTACCCATGGTGTGGGGAGGGGGAGGAAAGAGAAGGATGTTCAAAAAGCTGATCTTGTTACCACTGAAATCAGGGTAGAAGCTTTCCCTGGGTCAACCAGTACATTTTTGCCTGGATTCTTTGGTCCACTAAGGCCACATTGCACAGTGCAAAATAGCTTTAAACCAATTGGAGATTTGGGGAGACTTACAGTTGGTAGAAGCAAAGTGGCCATTTCCTGTCCTGCTATCCTCTGATGTAAAGGAAAAGAGGGAGCATGGTAGACCTGAACCTCTGCTATACTTAATCCTCTCTTGCTGTAAGGGACCTTATGTGAGCAATGCCAGTAGCATAGGTTATAGCTGGACCCCTTATCCAGGGTGGCCTTATCTCAGGGAGCCACAATCATTCCTCCTGCAGTCATTCCTCTCCAATATATTTGACAGCATAGTGGAGGACCTTTATGTCTGGTTTGTCTTATCTATTTGAGGCCCACTCCTGTGAGGTACTGAGCATCCTCAACTCCCAAGAATTTCACTGGTGTACAAAGCCTGCAAAACCACACCTTTAGATGAAAGTCTTTGGGTCAGGGAGCATGTCTTCTTTTCTGTCATGCACAGCTCCAAGTGCACTGTTGGCACCAAATTAATAATGAAAATTAAACAATGGCCCAGATCCTTGACTGTGACTGAGGAGCATACAACCCAGCTCAAGAGGAAATGGGGCAAAAATGGCTTTAAACAGTTTTGCATTCCCACAGTACTGAACCAGCTGTATGCTGGACCAATTTCCTAGTGTAAGTTAGAGGAGCCAGGTACAATTTCTCCTAAAACATTAACAAAAAAGATTAATATAGCAAAGTACATAATGATGAAAAAGATTTTATTTGTAATGCATAAAAAGTGCACAGAGTGATGGTAAGTAAAACCATTAAGAGATGGGAGAGGAAAATGAGATGGAAAGTAAAAGATGAGGTTGATGATATCATACAGGGTCTACATTAAATGTCGCTCCAGAAACCACAAAAGAAGTTAAAAGTAACAATGCAGAGACTAGGCAGAGGTGAATGAAAGATAAGGGTTAACACAACAATCATAATATTTTTGGATGTCAGGGAAGCATTTGACATGGCACACAATAAATTGTATTTGGACGGTGCTTAAAGAGTGATTTTTGCCCCCACAAAGTAGCCCACAGCACAACGTAAAACCCTTAATGAGTAATAATCTGTAATTTGAATAATAATTTTGTGATAATCTGAGAAAACAAAAAATAAATCTCTTTACAAAACTGTTGAATTTTTTGGAAACAAAATTCCAAAATATTTGAGTCACTGCTGGGAATGTATTGGAGGGACACACTGCCCTGGTTTGTGGTTAGCTTTCTTGATTCTTCATAATGTGTGATAGGATGTAGAGGTGAAAAAAGGGTTAACCTCAGCTCATGTTTCCCTTTCTGTTACATAGGTGCTTGAATTAAGTCTATAGATTGTTTGCTTGGGTAACAGGAGAGAAAAATGCTCATGTTACAAAGATTGTGCTTCACACTCATGGGTTTTTTGACTGGGTTGAACCACATCCTGGCAAGTTTTCTGCTTCCTTTTCCTTTTCTGCTTATTTTTATTTTTAGTAAACGTTATCCCTTGAAGAAAAGACCTTGCTTACTGTTCCTGTATTTTTTTTTTCTGCTGAGTCATTCCACCTATCTATATAGTTGGCAATCTTCAAAAATGCTAAAATAACAGATTGTGACCCTCACAAGAACAAGGTTGAGGAGTACACATGTAATTTGAATAGAAAGCCTTTGACATGTACATTTAAATAGTTCTTTGTTTTGGTCACAAGCATTTCCTCTCAGGATGTGCTACTCAAACACAAGCAATGTGCTGACACATGGCAACCTGACATTAAAAGTGACTTAGAAAAATAACACTGACCAGCATATTTTCATTGTCTAAACTAAAGGTCAGATCTTCAACCTGTGTAACTTAGTTTAGCTCCATTGAATTGTACAGAGCTACATCACTTTAATGGTCTAGCCCTGAGTGAAATAGATAAATGAGCATCATCATTGGTAGTAATAAATTATATTATTTAAATTATTTCTGTTTTGATCATGTAATGCGTTAATACAGGCACGGGGACACAGCTATGCTCTTTTGCCTTGGCCTATATTCTTAGAACAAACTCCTTCTTTTCATGGGTTAAACATCTGTCTTCTCCGTCAAATCACTCCTTTAATTTAATTTCTTTCACCTAGCTTTCCATCACAGAACTTCTTAGGTTCTGTCTGTTTTATAAATGTTGTTTTCTTTCCATGTAATACCTCTACAGAAAATAATCAAATGTCTCCCCTTACCCTCCCCCAAAAAATTCCTAAACAGATTTAAAAAAAAATCAGCCTTCAAAAAAATCACAAAAGAAGAGAAAATAAACCTTTTCGCCACCTCCAGAAATCTCTGACTGAGTGCTGTTTGCAGTGTACTGAAGAAGGCTGAAGTGACCTTGAATGAATACTGCTGCCCTAGGACCGTTGGAACAGTGAGACACGTATCTTATAAGATCTATTCTTAGCCACATTTTTTCTTAAATACACACAAACCTGTGATGGGGTGTTCATCCCACACTTGCCCTGAAGGACTTAATATAGGCTAAGAAGGGGGCCAGTTAACCAAACAGGCCATAGGTGAGAGGAATCGGGTGGTGTAATTAATCCCTGAACTGAATAAAGAGGGAGCCCAGCTGAGGAGAAATGAGCTGGGCTGGGTTTGTAAAGACAGGAAGTTAAGAGCAGAGGGGAGACTGTAAAAAAGTAGTCTGTGTTCACTCCTGGGGAGAAGGGAGGTGTGTTTGGGGACTACAGAGCTAGATAGACTACAGTTACTCCTGGGAGTGGGCAGTGTTGGGGCTGGCAAACCCAGAGAAAGGGCGGGGAGCCAGAAGGTTAGGAAAGGCTCAGAGAAAATGCGGTAAGGTCTGTCTGGAACGGAGCAGACCTTAGCTGCAGATTAGAAGATCCTTGAGCTGGAATCTGGAGCAGAGAGTGGTCTTGGGTTCCCCTGCCTGCCATTGAAGAAGTGGCACCAGCTGACCAGTGAATCAGAAGATTGCCTGAGCATGTTCATAAGAAGACTTTGCTATTCTGGAAGGGGAGGACATGTGTGACTTGGCTGGAGGGTTAAACCACAAATACTGAGTATCTTGCCTTGCTGAGAACCAGGAAGAAAAGGCAGAGTGTGCAGCAAGAGGCGGAGAGGAGCCATCAGACCTGGAACCAGGTAAACCCCAGAGTGATCAAGAGGAGGTGCACTAGCGGTGGGAAGACCCTGTGACAGTCCCAAAGTAACAAATATTTCAAAATGGAAAATTATTTCAGAGAAAATGAGGGGAAATTTCACTGAAAGACTCAGGATTCCTTTGATGCATTCAGACCCAATTATTGATGCCTCCAAGCATGAATCATGCATCCCCCTCATGACCCTATATGGAAGGTGGCCCACACTATTATGAGACTGACTCAGTTGGGTCTGCTCACAGACAGCCCTCAGGAGTAGACTGCCAAATTTCCTGTAGCTAACTGATATTAAATAGAACCACTCAGTCTTCAAACAGGCCATGTCTCTAGTATCCAATAAGCTCCCAGGAGTCAGACTGAGTGAAGAGAAGGCGTGGCACTCAACTCAGATTGAAATATCTTAGCCTTCTGGTAACATCTAGATCTCAAACCTCAGACATAGCAGAGAAGCACAACTCTGGAGAGGGAGGCAAAGGTGACTTTAAGCCATCTTGAAGTCCTCTGATCCTGGGGATGCTGAGCACCAATCTAATCCCTTGACATCAAATCCAGCAGCCTGAAGGCTGTTCTAATTTGTAAGCTGTTAATTGCCCCAAGATAGCTATATGGCACTCAGGGATTGTTGGGGCCTGGGCAGGCTTCTGTCGCATCCTTTTTTCCCCCTGGCCAGAACCTTGTGTTGTCCACAGGAACTTGGGTCTAGGGGTGATGTAGGAGGTATTGGCACAAATTCTATGCTACAAGTAGATCCCTCTACACAGAGGGATGACCCTAATATCTGAGGATTATCTCTCTAGTGTATATATAGGCAAAGTCTGAGGCATAATATATTTTTATACTAATTTCAGTAGCAGATACTTATATACTGGTAACATGATATATACCTATTTCCCCCACCCTCCAATAAACTACTTTAATTCCTTTATTATAGCACCTTTAAAGGTGACCTGCAAAGGAAAAGTCAATTAACTAGTCAACTGTAATTTATTTTAACCCTGTATTAATCTGTCTAGTTTTTCCTGCATATGGCTGCTAATGACTCCTTCCAGGATTGTTATGTTACATCTTAATCCAGGTGCTTTTTGGGCTTGGTTATTTTGACAATGCTGACCCCCAGAATAACTCTGAATTTGGTGACCTCTGTGAGTCCAAGATGTGAAATGATTTTTCTAGCACTGTTACAGAGCCTGTTGCACCTCACTCTGTCTTGAGGAATCAATCTTTCACCTTTTTCTCTTGTATTAACAGGAATCTGGGTTGTTTAGGTATTTCAAGTAATCTTAATTTATTTCTGTAGTATCTCTTGCTGTTCATTTCCACAATATGTTAACCCTTCTCCAGTATAAAACATAATACCTATTTTTAAAAGGGTGAACAAAGAACACCTTTGAAATTGTAGACCAGTCAGCCTAACTGCGATACCTGGAAAGACAGTGGAACAAATTATTAAACAATCACTTTGTAAGCACCTAGGGAATAATAGTTACATGGAATAGCCAACATTGATTTTTCAAGAACAAATAGCCAAAACAGCGTAATTCCCTTCTTTGACAGGGTTACTGGCCTAGTGGATGGGAGGAAGTAGTAAATGTGATATCTTGATTTTAATAAAGCTTTTGACACAGTCACATGATTTTCTTATAATTAAACTAGGGAAAAGTAGTTTAGATTAAATTTACTATTTAGTGGTGCAAAATTGGTTGGAAAAACCTTATCAATGATTCACTGTAAAACTGGGAGAACATATCTAGTAGGGTCCTGCAGGGGTTTGTCATGGGTTTGATATTAGTCAATATCTTCATTAATTACATGGAGAGTATGCTTATAAAATTTGCAGATGACACCAAGGTAGGAGGGCTTCTTATTGCTTTAGAGGACAGGATTAGAATTCAAAATGACCATGACAAATTAGAGAATTGGTCTTAAATCAACAAGATGAAATTCACTTAAGACAAATGCAAAGTACTACATGTAAGAAGGAAAAATTGAATACACAACTACAAAATGGGGAATAACCTGGCTAGGCAGTAGTACAAGAGAAAAGGATCTGAAGTTTATAGTGGATCACAAATTGAATATGAGTCTACATTGTGATGCAGTTGCAAAAAAGGATAATATCAGTCTAGTGTGTATTAACATGAGTGTTATATGTAAGACCTGGGAGGTAACTGTCCTGCTCTGCTTGGCACTGGTGTGGCCTCAGCTGGAGTAACACATCATTTTGGGCGCCACATTTTTTTGAATGATGTGGACACATTGGAGAGAGTTCGGGGAGAGCAATACAAATGATTATAGACTTAGAAAACCTGTCCTATGAAGAAAGGTAAAAAAACCTGGGTATGTTTACTCTTGAGAAAAGAAGACTGAGGGGGCACTCTGCAACAAGGGAGATTTAGGTTAGATATTAGGAAAAAAACTTTCTAACACTAAGGATGGTTAAGCACTGGAATAGGTTACCAAGAGAGGTTGTGGAATCCTCATCATTGGAGGTTTAAGAATAGGTACAATAAACACCTGTTGGGAATGGTCTAGGTTTACCTGGTTCCACCTCAGTGAGATGATGGACTAGATGACCTCTCAAGGTCCCTTCCAGGTCTATATTCTGTTCTATATGATTGTAGCCCTACTGTGCAAATAACTTTTGCTGGCTTCTGGCTGTGCCATCCCTTCTCAGGTGGACTGGCTGTTTAGATGCCCTTTTGAATAGTAGTTTTATATATCATCATCATCATCATCATGATGGCAGATCCCAAAGGGATGTGGCCTTGTTGCAATTCAAGCACCATCCAGATCAATCTCTGGCAAGGTGGTCTGGTTGGATATTTGGTTTGCATCCATCTCTGGTAAACCTTTCATGCCACTGAAGGTTTTGATGCCAACATTATCACCGCTTTATAGTGGCATTCCTTTGTACACATTCTTTTAATTTGTTGGTCTTCCCATTCTAATGAGTCTGTACTGATAAAGCTGCTGAAACCAAACCACCACTGATGGACGTAGTTGCTGTGATATAGAGCAACTGACACAATGACAATGAGAATTTAAAAGCTTAATTCAGTGTTCTTCAGCTTTCCTCGGTGCCTATATTTTGCTGCTGTACAACAGAGTCGGTATAACTGGTTCTATAGACCCAGTGCTTCATAGCAAACATTGTCACAACATCTCTACAGAGGCAACTGAAGGGCCCAAAACATGGCAGCAGTGTACACATCTTCCAAGCATCTTCCAGCACTGTTTATGACACTACTGACCTGAAAGTTGTCACCTGCTCAATATTCTGTCTGGGCAGATTAATACTGAGCAGGTTGTAATCTGGAGCTGGAGGCTGTTTGATGATAATGGCCAGCAATTTAGTCTTCTCTGGATGATGATCATAGTGGTCCCTTTTGGCCTTGGAATCTATGAATCTGGCATTGACTGAACCACTTTGTTTTGTTTTGTTTTTCCGTTACAGAACTCTTGTCACTATCTTCCCAGGGATGCCAAGTCACTTCATCAGATATGACAAACTTGCTTGATGCACTGAATCAGAGGCCTGATGGAAGTCTATATAAAGTGCTGCTCTTGGCTTATGAAATGCAGCCATCTTCTCAAAAAGCTGTCTCAAGGTAAAGATCTGGTTGACAGTGGAATGGCCAGGTCTAAAGTTGCCCTGAGTATCCTGGCTTTTGCCATGAAGGGCATTGTTAACTCAGGACATTGACATGGAAACAAAGACTTCCCCTGGGATTGACAACAGTGTAATACTTCTATAGTTGCTGCATTTGGCCTTATTGCCCTTTTTGAACAGAGGTAGAACAACAACCTTCTCCCAGAAGACTGTGGGGAGCCAACAGAAGTCTTCCAAGATTCCCTCAGTATAGCCCATCTATCAGAGCTTATCTAAAATAATTACAAAGACCACAACCAAAACAACTGATTTTTATTAACTAGGGAATTAGGAATAGGATAAACAAAAGGAATGGGAGAGAAGATTAATAATACTGAACAGATTTATAACCATGTACTCTTTCAACCAGTAATTACAAAAGGGGTTAAGTGATGACTGCTCCTTATACCCTGTTCAGATGCTGCTGCTGAGACCAGGACTCGATAGATGACAATGACCCACCGGACCACGATCACCCACTGGAACAGCTACTGCAGCAGAGAATGGCGATGAACGATGATGAAGAATCAGGTAAGAGGCCTAACTAACTTCCCACCCTAACCCCCTTGTGACATCCTGTCTGTTTGTAAGAGTCCTAACCATTCGAGGTAAAACCCCGTGGATGGATGAATGCTTTCCTTAAAATAATAAACCCCAACAATAAACTAGATCTTTTTCCATTCAGAGATGAGATGTTTTCTAGGTGGATAACTGGTGTTTGACCCGCTTCCCTTCTTTCCAAGGAAAGAGCGGAAGAGAGATGGAACTTTCCTGCTCTTTCCCAGCCTATATAATCCCCCCCGTTGCCTAACAACAAGCCACTAGATTTCCCGCCCTTTCTTTCCTGAAGGGAACAAGAAGGCTGTCTAACAAGGCGGACTGCTTGTTCTTTACAAACCAAAATGGCAAACAATAAATGGACCCATATAAACACCACCACCAAGTATCAGGTCATAATTTGAGTAAGGTGGAACTCACAGTGGCTGTACTGGAACTTCCAGCCCCTCTTCAAATGGAAGAGGGACTGCAGGAAATGGACAGTTGAGGAACATCTTGAAATGATCGTCTCACTGATACAATTGGTCCTTCAGATTTGGGCTGATGTTGCCATCTCCGTTCCATGTTGAATAAGCTGGTGGCACTTCTCTTCGCAAACACTGCATAGTTGAGTAAAGGATGTGAAGATTGTGCCTAGCAGCATCTTGTTTTTAAATGGCTGCCTTAGTCAGCCCAGGATTCCCCCCTCACCCTTTTTTTTGTAAACATAAAACTTGATGTTCTGAAATTGAACCCATTTAGCCTTTGCTTTTGCTCTTGACAAATGTGTCTCTGAAGACTCAGACTGTACCCCTCACTTTTTTTTTCTCAGCTTCAACCATTGTATCTGTCTCTTCGCTGATCCTTGGGTGACATTAGAAGGGCAAAGGCCCCAGAGCTGAGCTGGCAGCAATCAGCCCTGATGACTTGAAACACCATTCCTCATCAGATGACGGGGGGACGGGGGGACGGGGTGTGAGATTTCAGTCTCTAATGCTTTGATGGCCCTAAGGAGTTCAGAACAGAGTTGGTTGTAAGAAGAGCTTTTGGTTGAATCAGACTAATTTCAGCCTAACAACTTTTTTTTTTTCTTTCAAAGTAGGAGGCACATTTTTGTCTCTGCGAACCCATACATCAGTGACTGTTGATCACCAGTGATTGTTAACAAGGACATGATCAATAACAGTCCTAGTGAAACCAACTGGGCTGTACCTGCTCTGTTTGTGAAGAGTGAATCAGCAATCACCATGTTATTGGCAGCTGCAAATTCTATCAGTTGTTGCCCATTTCTGTTCTTCTGCTGGATACTAAACTTCCTGAGAGTACTTTCACAGGTCACTATACTTTTCTACTTGTGCATTAAAGTTGCCCAGGATCATGATGACATCTCTTCTCAGAGTTTCATTATGGCTTGATTGCAGTTGTTGGTAAAAAATATCTGCAGCTATGTTATAGGCCTTGGTTGGACCATACATGGTAATGATGGTAAGATGTCCGCAGCTATTATGGAATCGGATACTGAAAAGTCATTTCTTAATCACCTCCATTCCCTACACTGCCTGCTGGGCAATGGGTGAAAGTACAATGGCCACTCCTTGCTGGAAAACCCGTCAAGATGGCCTGAGAACAAAAACTTATAATCCTCAACTTTCTTTTCACCACTCCTGGCCAGTGTAGTTTAGATACAATACAGATATCAATGTTCAGACTTTTCAATTACTTGATTTAACTGTTTCAGAAATGTGTTTTGATGTTCCAGACACCAATTTTACATTTACCACCAATATGCAGGATCCTGGAATAGCCCTTTTGCAAGGTTTCTTTGGTCATTTTTGCATAAATGGCAGGTTGATTCAGGATAGTTGACCAGATTGTTGCAGGTGGTTGGCTTTGGTGTTAAACACTCTCAACAAACTGGGGTGTCTCATAGTCAAATTTTGTTTAATTTATCTTTCATTTGGTTTTATTAGCAAATTCTGTTTTTTCCTCTAGTTTTGGAATAACTGTGCTCCTGTAGAAAGCAACATCCTTGTTAATTTGCCCATTACCAGCTGTGAAAGTAATGCCATTCCTTCTCCTGGTATAGTCTTAAATCCAGTGCAACTAGAAGCAGATCCTTATTGTTATGATTGTCTGACTTCAAGAGACTTTTCACTGTCTGTCTGAATAGCTCTCTCAGCCATCCTGTTGCTCTGAGGATATTTTGGTGATAATGTGATAATCTCAAATCGTAGTAAAAGCAGCAAAGAATCCTGTGGCACCTTATAGACTAACAGATGTTTTGGAGCATGAGCTTTCGTGGGTGAATACCCATTTCCTCAGATGCATGTAATGGAAATATCCAGGGGCAGGTATATATATGTGTGCTAGCAAGCAAGCTAGAGATAACGAGGTCAGTTCAGTCAGGGAGGATGAGGCCCTGTTCTAGCAGTTGAGGTGTGAAAACCAAGAGAGGAGAAACTGGTTCTGTAATTGGCAAGCCATTCACAGTCTTTGTTCAATCCTGAGCTGATGGTGTCAAATTTGCAGATGAACTGAAGCTCAGCAGTTTCTCTTTGAAGTCTGGTCCTGAAGTTTTTTTGCTGCAAGATGGCCACCTTAAGGTCTGCTATAGTGTGGCCAGGGAGGTTGAAGTGCTCTCCTACAGGTTTTGTATATTGCCATTCCTAATGTCTGATTTGTGTCCATTTATCCTTTTCCGTAGAGACTGTCCAGTTTGGCCGATGTACATAGCAGAGGGGCATTGCTGGCATATGATGGCTTATATTACATTGGTGGATGTGCAGGTGAATGAACCAGTGATGGTGTGGCTGATCTGGTTAGGTCCTGTGATGGTGTCGCTGGTGTAGATATGTGGGCAGAGTTGGCATCGAGGTTTGTTGCATGGATTGGTTCCTGAGCTAGAGTTATTATGGTGTGGTGTGCAGTTACTGGTGAGAATATGTTTCAGGTTGGCAGGTTGTCTGTGGGCAAGGATTGGCCTGCCACCCAAGGCCTGTGAAAGTGTGGGATCATTGTCCAGGATGGGTTGTAGATCCTTGATGATGCGTTGGAGGGGTTTTAGCTGGGGGCTGTATGTGATGGCCAGTGGAGTCCTGCTGGTTTCTCTCTTGGGTTTGTCTTGCAGTAGGAGGCTTCTGGGTACACGTCTGGCTCTATTGATCTGTTTCCTTATTTCCTCATGCGGGTATTGTAGTTTTGAGAATGCTTGGTGGAGATTGTGTAGGTGTTGGTCTCTATCTGAGGGGTTAGAGCAGATGCGGTTGTACCTCAGTGCTTGGCTGTAGACAATGGATCGTGTGATGTGCCCGGGATGGAAGCTGGAGGCATGAAGGTAGGCATAGCGGTCGGTGGGTTTTCGATATAGGGTGGTGTTAATGTGACCATCACTTATTTGCACCGTGGTGTCAAGAAAGTGGACCTCCCGTGTAGATTGGTCCAGGCTGAGGTTGATGGTGGGGTGGAAGCTGTTGAAATCATGGTGGAATTTTTCCAGAGTCTCCTTCCCATGGGTCCAGATGATGAAGATGTCATCAATGTAGCGTAGATAGAGAAGGGGTGTGAGTGGACGAGAGCTGAGGAAGCGTTGTTCCAGGTCGGCCATGAAGATATTGGCATATTGTGGGGCCATGCGGGTGCCCATAGCAGTGCCACTGATCTGGAGATATATATTGTCATCAAATTTGAAATAGTTGTGTGTAAGTATAAAGGCACAGAGCTCAGCAGCCAGTTGTGCTGTGGCATCATCAGGGATGGTGTTCTTGACAGCTTGTATTCCATCTGTGTGTGGGATGTTTGTGTAGAGAGCCTCTACATCCATGGTGGCTAGGATGGTGTTTTCTGGGAGGTCACCAATGCATTGTAGTTTCCTCAGGAAATCAGTGGTGTCGCGGAGATAGCTGGGAGTGCTGGTGGCATAGGGTCTGAGTAGAGAGTCCATATATCCAGACAGTCCTTCAGTGAGAGTGCCAATGCCCGAGATGATGGGGCGTCCAGGATTTCCGGGTTTGTGGATCTTGGGTAGTAGATAGAATAACCCTGGTCGGGGCTCTAGGGGTATGTTGATTTCTTCTGGTGTTAGTGTAGGGAGTGTCCTGAGTAGATGCTGTAGTTTCTTAGTGTATTCCTCAGTGGGATCTGAGGGAAGTGGCCTGTAGAATTTGGTATTGGAGAGTTGTCTGGCTGCCTCCTGGAACAACGCTTCCTCAGCTCTCGTCCACTCAAACCCCTTCTCTATCTACGCTACATTGATGACATCTTCATCATCTGGACCCATGGGAAGGAGACTCTGGAAAAATTCCACCATGATTTCAACAGCTTCCACCTCACCATCAACCTCAGCCTGGACCAATCTACACGGGAGGTCCACTTTCTTGACACCACGGTGCAAATAAGTGATGGTCACATTAACACCACCCTATATCGAAAACCCACCGACCGCTATGCCTACCTTCATGCCTCCAGCTTCCATCCCGGGCACATCACACGATCCATTGTCTACAGCCAAGCACTGAGGTACAACCGCATCTGCTCTAACCCCTCAGATAGAGACCAACACCTACACAATCTCCACCAAGCATTCTCAAAACTACAATACCCGCATGAGGAAATAAGGAAACAGATCAACAGAGCCAGACGTGTACCCAGAAGCCTCCTACTGCAAGACAAACCCAAGAGAGAAACCAACAGGACTCCACTGGCCATCACATACAGCCCCCAGCTAAAACCCCTCCAACGCATCATCAAGGATCTACAACCCATCCTGGACAATGATCCCACACTTTCACAGGCCTTGGGTGGCAGGCCAATCCTTGCCCACAGACAACCTGCCAACCTGAAACATATTCTCACCAGTAACTGCACACCACACCATAATAACTCTAGCTCAGGAACCAATCCATGCAACAAACCTCGATGCCAACTCTGCCCACATATCTACACCAGCGACACCATCACAGGACCTAACCAGATCAGCCACACCATCACTGGTTCATTCACCTGCACATCCACCAATGTAATATACGCCATCATATGCCAGCAATGCCCCTCTGCTATGTACATCGGCCAAACTGGACAGTCTCTACGGAAAAGGATAAATGGACACAAATCAGACATTAGGAATGGCAATATACAAAAACCTGTAGGAGAGCACTTCAACCTCCCTGGCCACACTATAGCAGACCTTAAGGTGGCCATCCTGCAGCAAAAAAACTTCAGGACCAGACTTCAAAGAGAAACTGCTGAGCTTCAGTTCATCTGCAAATTTGACACCATCAGCTCAGGATTGAACAAAGACTGTGAATGGCTTGCCAATTACAGAACCAGTTTCTCCTCTCTTGGTTTTCACACCTCAACTGCTAGAACAGGGCCTCATCCTCCCTGATTGAACTGACCTCGTTATCTCTAGCTTGCTTGCTAGCACACATATATATACCTGCCCCTGGATATTTCCATTACATGCATCTGAGGAAGTGGGTATTCACCCACAAAAGCTCATGCTCCACAACGTCTGTTAGTCTATAAGGTGCCACAGGATTCTTTGCTGCTTTTACAGATCCAGACTAACACGGCTACCCTCTGATACTCAAATCGTAGTGAATTCTTTAATGTATTTGACTATTGGGGTCCATTATCAGCCATCAGAACCTGTAGTATTTCATGCCTTGCAAACTGTGATTTTTTTTAGTATAGGTGATCTCCATTCTACTGCTTGTGTTTGTATTGTATCAACCAGGTACTAACAAACTTCAACAGGACTTTATTTTTAGAGTGGAAACCTCTTTACCATGCTGCTGCTGCACCCTCTGTAACTCTCACTCTGCCTCCAACTCCTCTGCCCTCCTTCTTGTTTCCTGTCCTTTCAGACTCCCAACAGCCAATGCTCCCAGTTTGAATAATCACAAGCAACATCTAAACACCACAGTTTGTTAGTTTTGAAAGCTTCATGCATTTAGAGCAGTAATCAAAGAACAGTAAACAGATTTCTTTGTCAGATTCAAATTAGTCCATTTTTTTTTTTTAGTCAGTGTTTACATTGTGGCCAAAGTTACCTAGCTGTTGGGAAGGATATTTGATACTTGTTTGTCTTCTGATTACTCAGTTGCACTTTGTGATTCACCTCTACAATAACATTTTCATTTACATAATCTTCATGCCAACAGAAGTATAATAATTTTCCTTCCACATACATGGTCACAAGCTTCAGTTTCAGATCTTCTTTCCTTTTCTTAATCTATTTTATAACAGATGGTCAATATATTTCTTCACTATCTCCCCTCTTACTCTGCCTCTGGACTAGTTATTTGACTATGGATGAATCTGTTTAAGAAATGGTGCTGTCCAGTGAAGAGGTGGCTGTATAATATGAAATAAATGTGACTTAAATGCTTTCAAGTGAATTAAAGTAAATATCAATTATGTGAAATGAAAACAGAAATGTATAGAGTGACCATGATATATGTAATTTTTAAAGAAATGTTTCCTCTAAATTTTTCCTAATCTAAAAATTAGAGAAACTGGTGTGGTTTTGTTTTGTTTTTGTTTTTTGGAAGGGGAAGAAAAGAAAACCATCACCCACACCCTGTGGCTAGAAAACAGTAAAGGTATTAATATGCCTGCAGATACCTGAGATGGGAGATAATGGGTATTCAGTGATTGACAGAAATTGGCTGAAAAAGAATTGACAGAAGTTCTGTATACCATGTGTTTTTTAGCGTAAACATGTGGTTACTAAAAGATGTAACAGAAATGTTCATGAGACTGAAATAATATTCCCAGTTTTCTAAAATCACATCCTGCACCTTATGCTCATGGGAGCATAGAAAGGTAATTAGAAGAATTACAAAAGCATGGAATAATTAAACCTGTAGGTTTAATTTAGTAGGCTGCCCTGATTGTACACATTCCTGAAAAATGAAGGGCCCAATTCTACAACTTTATTTATAGTGCCTATAGGACTACGTAACGTGGAGTAAAAGATTACTCAGCATAAGAAAAGGTGGCTGAATCAAGCCTTAAGTGGAGAAAGTATTGAGGAAAGAATTTGGTATAGTAACAAGGGTTATCAGTTTTGGTTGGACAAATTCCTTGAGATTTCATCAGTTGACATAATCTTTAATGCCTGGAGCCTCCAGGACTACCCCGGAGGGATGGAAACCCTAATAATGACGTGCAAGACTGGTTCAATCAAATTTGCAGTGTCTAAGGGGGCTTTGCAAAGTCATTGGATTGGGCCCCCTTAGCTGTAAAGAAGACTCTGCAAATGTAATTGACTGCCCTCTACTTTCCCTAAATCCTTATGCTATGCCATGTGTGATAGGCAAGAAACAATTCCATGGATTTCAGGGAGGAGGGAGTTAAAATTAATTATTCCCTTTCTTAGTTGTGGCTGAGCTAAGCTTGAGTGCACCTCAGGAGTTGTGGAAGTGACCACATGGACTGATCCAGTCATTGTCTGAGGGCTGCTCTAATTTATATTCAGCTGTAATAGCCCTCTAAGAAGGTAGTGTTGGTCCCCTGACCCTACCCCTACCTGGGGCAATTGCAAGAAAAGGAGATAGAGCTCTCTGGTGGGATGTATATAATCCAGGAACTTCCCATAGTGCCAGTTCACTGGGCTTTATGGCACTTTGCATTGGCAGAGCTGGCATAAAGAGGCCACCAAAGAATCTCCAAGGGGAACTAATGTATCCACAACTGGTAAAAAACTCAGCGGTATTCAGGGAACATGCAGATGCACACCGCAGATTCACAGGGACCAGCGGAGTGATGAATTATAATGCATGTGTGTAGGAGAAAAAGTAGAGCATTGATCATTGGATTGCAGGGCAGGTGGGCGACAGAACCAGAGAAATCAATTAATGCAATACACATGTGCAGAGAAACCACCACAGTATTCACCAGTAGTGAATGCAGTGATGTATAGAAAGGGCTGTAAGAAGATGCAACAGTATATGCAATGCAGTTGTGCAGAGAAATCGCCTGGGGTTTGAACAGTAAGCGTAGGAGGCAGCTATAGAGGGAGAGTACCGAGTGGTCACATACAATACAGGAACTTCTGTTTTGCGGAGAAGCCACTGGAGGATCCCGCAATACCGCATGGAGTGCTTGAGGGCACAGGAACCCCAACGCTAAACACGTGTGCAGAGGGACCACTACTCCCCGCTAGGGGTCGCCAAAGCACATTAACCCCTTTTGTTTTCCCCGCACTTGCTTCACATCCCTTCTCTCCCCCCCAGTAAAATCCGCACGGAACGCAGACAAGTAGTGGGCGTGGCGTCTCCGCTCCGCCCACCGCGTCCCTTACGTGCGGCCGTGCCCCCCTTCCCCCCCAAGCAAGCCGGTGTCTCGAGACGCCCGCGCGCTGGTGCAGGCGCTCCCGTCCCTTCCACTTTCCCCTACTCCGCAGTTGGTTTGTTCCTTCTCGTTCCCCTCACCCCCGGCTCGCCGCTGTGGTCGGGTCTGGCCCGACCCGGCGGCTGAACGGAGAATTCGCTCGCACTCAGGGACTCGCTGCCCATTGAAGTACGGCTCGAGAGGAGGCGGGAGAGTGGCTCCCCGGCCCGGGCAGCACCATGAGGTGAGCGATCGCCCCACCCCCGCACCGTGGTGTTTGCAGGGGGTGCGCTGTGGGGCTCTCCGGTGGGAGGAGGCCCGAGAAGGGGGGCAGCCCGCGGGGCTATGGGGAAGGGGTGGGCGTTGTTCCAGGGGCGGGTTTCCCTGCGCCGCTGGCTTGTTGCTCTGTGAAAACACGCTGGGGGCCGTTGGTTCTCAGCCGTTGTGTCTGTTCCCCGGCAGGGGCGTTCGGGCGCCGGCCCGGCTCCGCAGGGATAATGGCCAACCCGCCCGGCGCCTTGGGGAGCGAGCGGGCCGGGCGCGGCTGTCCGTAAATAGAGAGAGTCCCCGTGATTTGTGTGGCGCCAGGGGCCGGCTCGTGAGCTCCTGGCGCGTCCTTTTTGGGGGGCTTGAGGCTACTCGCGATCCCATGCCCAAGGCGGGGAGGGAGAAGCGCTGCCCTTTTATCGGCGTGTGTTGCATTGCAGCAGCTGGGTTTTTCCCGGTGTAATCAATAGAGGCAACCCCCCTCCCCCCCCGCAGTGGTGAATCTATCGTTTTTAGGATTTGTTAGTTCAGATGCAAACATCGAGCCATACATTAGTCATTCCCTTTTTTGGAGTGTGTGTCCATTTGTCTACGAGACTGAACCTTTTATGTGGTCGTATTTGCTTGGAGATTATTTTCCACCCCCTCCAGCCGTTTCGTGCCTGTTCTGTGTCCATAAGCTCTCTTTAGATTGGTGCAAGACTTCGTGAGAAATGTGACTTGGTAGACTGAATGCTGGTGTATTTGGAGATGCACTATTGTGATCCATATAGGCCTACCCATTAGGTTAAACAGTTGGGGGGAGGGGGTGCTGTAAATTGCCCTTCAAAGGTATTGTCTGTCTTGTAGTTAGATTTGAATCTTCTTTGTGTTAAAGATTAATGATAAGCAGTTGCCAAGTCCTTTAGAACACAACAGTAAGATTTACATGATATAATCTGCACATTCCTTTGCTGTGACAAAGTGTCAAGTCATAGGAATCCTTAAATTTGTGAAGAAGTTTCTATTTTAAACTTTTTTCTTAAGGTTTGTGGTTTTTTGTTTTCCCAAGGGCAAATATGCATGAAGGCTTAGCATATGGAGAGCTTGGTTCTTTTTTTCTTGCATTCTGTTCCTCAGGTGGCTTTATTATATTTTGTTTGTAGTTATTTATGCCTTAAATTGGTTTTTTTAGAGCTGTTATGATTTAAGATATAAATTACAAAATTTTTCTCTTATTTGTACAGCTATTTTTCACAAAGTGGCTAGTTTCTCAAGACTTGTAAAATATTCAGTTTATAGTAATTGCATATTTTGTGCATAGTAGTTTTGACTATTTTGATAATTTTAAAAGCCTAGTTTTCTATCTAATTTGCTGCATATTTTAGAGGTTAATTTGTTTAGGCAGTTTTGAGACCATCATTTTACTTAGGCCATGTCTGCACAAAAAAAGGTTTGTTGGTATAGTTATACCAACTAGCTGTCCTATTGTAGATGCAGCTCTCTTTCGTCATTTTAGCTTGCACTGGTTCAGTGAGTGAAATAAGCTATACTGGCAAAAACATTTGTGTTAGTTTAGAAGTGTTACAAAAAATCATCCCCAACAACATTACCAGCAAAACATTCTAATGTAGACCTCCCCTTAGGCTGTCTAAGTAGAAGTTTGTATAATTAACTTTAAACTGTTTGTATATGTATACAGCGTCTAAGCAAAATGTCTTACATGTATGGTGAAATCTCTGTATTTATCTTTAAATACTAAATGCCAACTGTTTTTAAAGAGGGAAATTGTCTGAAATTAAAAGTTCATCGTGAATGATTGCTGATATTTTAAAGGAACCTCAAGAATTCAGGAATTGTGTAAATCCAAGTATTGCCCAAGCATGCAAATTATATCAGTTTAACTAGTTGTTAAACCAGTTTAGTTACATCAGTGTATTCCGCTTGTGTTGGACAGTGTTAAATTGAATCAGTTTCTCAATCGATTTAGTTAAATGGGTGCAACATGTATGTGTAGCCAAGACTTCAGTGAATGTGTTCTCTTAGGGCTTGTGTAAACTAGGATAAAAGGTGTATTTCTCAAACATGATAGTTAAAAGGCATTAATTAACTTGTCTTTACACAGTCTTATAGACAAGTATGTTATATCTTAAAACATGTTTTCTGATTAAGGTTAATCCTTCTGAGGACAGGAGGGGATGACAGGAGGAGCCTTTGCTTCAGTGTGACCACCTAATATGTCAAGCACAACTTAGCAGAGATAGGCCAAGTATTAAAACTTGGAAGCTAACACCTTTTAAAAATATTTTATCATAGTCTAGACAAACCTTTAGGTATAAATGATCGTAAACTAAGGTGTAGTTCTGAGATGGAGGCTCTCCTACTTTTCTATAGAAAATAAGCTCATAGCTTGATTTATAACAAGCAGACAATGTATACAATTGGCACTCTGACAGATATAAAAGGAATAGATGTGCGGAATCTTTCCATTGTATGCTGATATAGTTCAGAACAATTTTCTCTAACTTCAGTGTACACTTTTGTACTCTCAGGCGTGCGATAAGGCGCATACGGCAAAGTCATCAGAAAACTATTCTCCTTCCATCCCAATTCTGAAGTTATGCTGGACTGACTTATGAATGGCTGCTGCCATATTTGGGGTAGCTAGGTGGTTAGAAGTTAACATACAGTAGCTTTCCAATTTTTCCCTTATTAAATACAGCTTGCTGTAACTAACCAATTCTGAAATCTGTGCAATGTAATAGACAACACAATAGGTTATATATGTAAACATCAACAGTAAATACCAGACCGTGGCAATTAAATTTTCTAGTGGCTTGTTTGTAGCTGTCTGAACATTATATAACAACTATGTAGATCTTTGGTATTGAACACACACACTTCAGGTGAATTTTAAATCTTGAATTGCTCAGGAGTAAAGACAGGTTTCTGAAACAAAACTTGTTTTATTACAGGCACTTTATGCAGTA
Source organism: Gopherus evgoodei (assembly GCF_007399415.2). Taxonomy (NCBI): domain Eukaryota; kingdom Metazoa; phylum Chordata; order Testudines; family Testudinidae; genus Gopherus; species Gopherus evgoodei. The sequence goes on from NC_044324.1 coordinate 171,066,618, forward strand.
GGCTTGCTTTTTTTCCTCATGTTGGCAAGATAAACAGTTGATTCTTACATGTCTGTTGCTCTTTTTGCATTGTAACTGACAGAATAGGTGTTGGTCTGACAATAGTGTTACGTGAATGGACTAATCTCGTAATAGGTATCCAGAAATAGGTATACATGACTAGGGATTTCCATAGCCAATTGGAATGCTGAAAAAAGTGGCTGTTAAAATATCTTAGTTTAAGAATGCAATAATTTACAGTAATTGCATATCTTGCTAATTGCATGATGTAACTTTTGTTTTGATGATGGTGTGACTTATTGTGATATAATAGCAACAAAATTCTATTGAGCAGTACTCTGAATATCTGTATCTTAGTGGTTGATGACTGACATCTTTCTACAATTCATGAAGAGTAAATGTTCAAAATTTTCATTTTTAATTATGTTACCTTCTAATATGTTACTTTGTTTACAAGTGTCTGGGTCTGACCATCCCCCTTTATTATAGGTTATACTACATTTTTATAGCACTTGATTTCTAAATGGAGAAGTAACAGATCTGATCTTTCTAATTTAGTCCATTTCTTAGCAAGTTATATGGTTTCCTCATTCATGCTTTATTTAACTTTTTTATTTTGATTTCTTTAAAACAACCTTCCAAAATTCTACTTACCTTGGGTAAATAATTTCTCTCTGGGTAAATATTGTGGCAAATTGCTGGTACTGTTATGCTGGGTCTTGCGCTTTCTCCTCTTTGGGGAAGGTTCAGGGCACCATTGCTTGCCTTGGAACTGGTATTTTAATTACCCCACTAGTATCCTTGAGGAGGGGAGTGGAGAGGGAGGGATCTGGGCCCACCCTCTTCTCCAGGTCCCAACCCAGGGGCCCTGAGGTTTGTGGTGAACCACTTGAATTAGCAGTTCCTTCCCCTGGGCTACTTCCCTCTCCTGCCCTTCAGCTTGTGAAGGGACTTCTTGTCCTCCTTCTACACAAGTCAGGTGCCCCTTACCTAGGGTTTCTTTTGGATTTCTCAGCCCACCACAGCACTCCTCCAAACTTTTCTTTTGTCTCTCTTCAAGACTGTTCACTTCTTCAACTCCTTCAAACTGCTCTCTGCTCCAACTCCCACCCTGTCTGAAGCAGGGGGTTTTTATCACATGACTGACTGCTGGTGCTCTAATTGGCTTCAGGTGCTCTAGTTAATCTATAGCAAACCTTCCTCCCCTTGCAGGGAATAAGGCTCCCTGCGAACACTCTCCTGCTGCCCTCTGGCTACGCTGTATCACTAATTTTTATATATATATATATATATATATATATATATATATATATATATATATATATATATAAAAAGTCAGTTGAGCAGACTTTGGGTCTGGGTAAGTACGTTTTCTTGATATTTTAAAGGCTGCATTAAGATCCCATTTCATTAATAGAGTAGTGAATGAAATTATAAGAAAAAGTAGTTCCAAGCCAATAGTAGCAAAGCTAGCTTCATTAGGATATGGAATTCTTGAGGAATCTCAGGTGTCTCCTAGAGTTACTTCAAAAGGTGACACTACTCATGACAATAATACATTTATGGTAATTTAAATTAATATTGGTACGGTTGTCAAGCAGAAAGAGCCAGTAACTCAGGAATGAGAGAATAAGAAGGGTATTACAGCATGCTTTGCTGTGTAGCGTAGAATGTCAGAATTGGGCTTTTGTTGTAGCTTTTACTACCTGCATGACACATTACATATTTGGAATAGAAAATGTAGTCTAGTTTTGAAATATTTGACAAAATATTGAAAGTGCATAGCAGTCAGTTAAATCGTACTGTATTGCTGTACATGTTCCCAATCACTAAATTGCTCATTTCTCTAGAGTAAAATTGGAAGTGTAGGCAGATTTTTCAGGTGGGCACAAGAATTCAGTTTGGGTTACTCTCCTTGCTCTAAGTAGACTGAGGCTATGTCTGCACAATGAGCTTGGGGTCTGATTCCCAGCTCGCGTACACATACTTGTGTTAGCTCAGTGAGAGCCAGCGCATGTGTAAATAGGAATGTAGCTGCAGTAGCAGAGGCAGCATACGGAATACAAACCCGCTTGAACCCTGTAGGTACATATTTAGCGTGGCTTACACTGCTATTTATACTTACGCTAGCTCTCATCAAGCTAGCACAAGTATGTGTGAGAGCTGGGAATTGCCTCTCTCTCTCCTAGTATAGATGTAGCCTAACAGACACATTGAGTCATCTGTCTGATACTATTGCAGATTTCATTAGCTAGCGCTTCATTTGTGACAGTTGCAAGTAATTCTTGCACTCTCCCCCCCCAATCTGACATGGAATCTGACAACTGCTCTCCCCAAAGTCTCTGGATAGCTTAATGAATTATTTTAGTAGTAGATTTTATAAGCTTTTATTCCACAAGATTATTAAGTAAATGAAATGAGCATCACTCAAAATGCATATTCTTCATAGAAGGCTACTTATGGCCATCTTATCAAGTTATATTGCAGAGATCTAAAAGTTACAAATGATATGGGGGGTGGGGGTCTAGGAAGGCATTCTAAAATTCAGCATCTATCTCGAAACATGCATGCAGGCTGCTTCCTCCTGATCCTGATGCAAGGCTCTATATTTTTAAGCAGTCAGATAAATTTGTCTTGCTCTTCTCTCTTCCCACATTGAACTATAGGGCATGAAGGGCCAGGTGGTCCTTTATCTACCTCCCCACAAAATGGGAAGAAGTTGTTCATTCAGCACCTATTCACTGAACGCCTACCGGACACACTGAGGTCTGGTTTACACTACAAAGTTACGTTGACATAAGTTGTCTTGTCAGCCTATTTATGCATGTCTGTATAGTCAAATTTGTCTCTGGCTGATGTAAGTACCCTGTTAAGGCAGTGCAATAAAACCATCTTCCTGAACAGCATTGAGGCATGGTTGACCTACTGAGGTCAGTGCAGTGCAAGTGTAGATACTGTGTGACCTTTGTCAATCCTAATGATTCTCCAGCTGTCCCAAAATGCCTGGCAGTGACTGCTCTGGTCACAGTTGTGAATTCCACTTCCCAGGGGTCTCAGAAACTGGAATCCACCCCCTCTGTATTTTTGAAATGCCTTTTCCTGGTTGCCCACTTTGGCGAGCTCACCTAGCAGTTCTCCCTTGTTGTGTTCAACTGCCCAACCAACCATGCTGGCTTCGCTCACTAAACATGCTCCTGCCTGGAGTAGACAGGAGGTATTGGATCTTCTGGGCCTCTGGGGAGAAGAGGCTGTGCAAGCACAGCTACAGACTACCTGTAGAAATGTGGAGATCTACAAAAAGATGCAGGCAAAGAGGTATACCAGGGTCAGCAGCAGTGCCAGGTGAAAGTGAAGGAATTGTGGAAGGCAGGCCACAAGGCCAGAGAGGCCAACAATGGATATGGTGCTGAGCTGCAGACCTCACTCTTACCATGAGCTGCCTTCCATATTTGGCAGAGACCCCACCACCCTGAAGACTACTGTGGATACCTTGGAGGAGCCCTAAACACAGACTCCTGCCTAGAAAAGTAAGGAGAAAGGCGTGGGGGGAGATGTGGTGGAAAGGGTTCAGCTATGTCAGGATCTGTTTCTGATGCTACCACAATCTGACCAGTCCCTCAAGCAAAGCACAGATGACCTCAATGAAGGGGAAGGAACCATAGGTAAGTATGTGCATATATTTTCCCTTACAGTGTTTAAATGTAAAGATGGATCCCATCCCAAGTTAATAGGACACAGGTATTGACTTTTCATTGTCTGTTTGGTACAAGAAGAGAGAACGTTACCTCTTTGTTGTACTGCTTTCTGCTTTTAGTTCCCTGTAGGGTTAGGTGGGGGGAAGGGTATCTGGAGCAGTTTATGTATATAGGGATGTCCCCTGTATCTTCATCAGAGATCTTGATGAAACTTACATGGCGATACTGTGCAAGGTTTCCAGTGATGACTGTCTTATTTCTTCTTCTGTGGTAGGACAGTTTCCCATGCTCACTCTGCGGTGACTTCAGCAGGCACCATTGGGAATAAGAGAAGGGAGTTTTGAAACTTATCTTTCCTATTCCGTTTTGGCTGTAAATCCAGTGATGCAACTTTTTTATCGGTAGCTGCTGCTGTTGCGGCCTTGAGGGGGTGCCCCCTCCAAACCCACTGAATGGCTGACCCGAGTGAGGAGGAGAGAGAAGACTAGGGAGGATATGTTCAGCACCAACATGGCGGATTGCATAGAGAGGTACAGAGAGGATAGGAGAAAATGGAGGAAGATCCATGAATCCCAGCAGGAAAAAGAGAGGAAAAGGAAGATGCACCAGGACATAAAGGGCTTCTCAGGCAGCAAACACAAATAGTGCAGTCTCTGAGTGACCTTACAGGTTCAGTAATCACAGACTTGCCATTTTTTGCAATCTCTGGAGAATCCCATGGTGGCAGCTCCCCATACCTTCAACATTCCACATGACATCATGGGCCACATCCCTACTCCTGCAACTTAACTCCAGAGAATAAACGCTGTTCTACAGCTTCATATACACTGGTCTGGGAGAGGCACAGTTGGTGTATATGTAGCCAAAATGGACTTCATTTGTGTGGTGAAATGGGCGGAAATGTTTGCTGCCTCTCAATGTTAAAGTTGTTCCATTAATTTAAATTAGAAGTTTGTATTGTCCTTTATTTGCACTATATTTGTCACTCAAAATTGTTTTTGAAATAGTCATCTTTATTAGTTTATCACACATACTGCAAAATGCATAATAGTACTCAAAGCACCCAGTATTTGTTGTTGTACAACACCACAGAACTCATAGGTTCAACTAAACACCCAGTCCTGTAGGTAAATTGACAGCAGGCACCGCATATTCACATATTCTCTAAAAGACATGGTATAATATTTATAAATCTATACCAAGCACTACACAGTTCTAACAGCCCCCAAGCCTTCAGGGCCAGAGCACAGTCCAGCACAGCACACTAATGTGGCTGACTGTTTAAGTGGTCTTTCAAAGCATTCTGCAGCTGCATAGGTACACTTTGACCTCTTGCAATAGCCCTTGTCTGTTCAGACTTAGCAGACAGCAAACCTCCCCACCCTTTTGCCTCGCAGATATTATGCAGCACACAACAGGCAGCTATAACCATTGCGATATTTTTCTTACCAAGATCCAGTCTTGTGAATAAATGCCACCAGCATCCCTACCAATCTAGCAACTGTCATTCTGCACCTGCTGAGCTGGTAGTTGAATCTTTCCTTTTTGCTGTCAGGGTGGTCAATGTGTGGCTTCATAAGCAAGGGAAGCAGGAAGTAGGCTTGGTCTCTCAGGATCACTACTGGATGTTGCTGAATGTCTCTGCTTGCAGCTTTATGAACAGTTCTGTGTTCTTAAAGATGTGAGCATCATGCAAATTCCCTGACCAGCCCACACTGATCTCAGTAAAGCTTTCCTGGTGATCCAACAATGCTTGCATAATCATAAAAGGTAGTCCTTTCTGTTGATGGTCTCTATGGCAGGGATGGCCAAATGGTTGCTCACAAGCTGCATGTGGCTCTTTTAACATTTAAAGTGTGGCTCATGGAGCAACCTCACAGCCTCCTCCCCCAATTCTCCACCTACCAGATTGGAGTGGGAGCTTGGGACCTCTGTATTGCAGTGGGATGGTGGCGTAGGGGCTTCTGGTCCAGTGGGAAGGTGGGTCTTGGGGCTTCAGCCCTGTGGGGTGTACCTGCCAGGGCTCGGGGCTTCAGCAGAAGTGGGGCTGAAATCTCGAGCTTCGGCAGTTGCACCCCAGCTCTCGAATTTCTGAAGATTGTTGCATGCAGCTTGGCAGGTCAGTAAGTTTGGCCACCCCTGCTCTATGGCAAGGTGGGTTGGTGCCAAATTAGGGATATGTGTGCTGTCTTTTGCTCCCACTGAAATTTGGGAGCCCCATTGCTGCTGATCCATCCACTGTTTCCTGCATGTTCCCGAGAGTTACAGTCCTTCATAGTAGGACATGATTAATGGATCTACACATGTACATGACAACTGCCCCTGTAGTGGATTTGCCAACTCCAAATGATTTCCTGCTGACCAATAACAATCCATGGCTGCAAGCTTCTGGAGTGCTATTCTCACTCACCTTTCAGCTGTCAGTGCATCTCTTTTTAGTGTCCTTGTGCTGGAGGACTGGGCAAGCTTGGCAAGATCCAGGACTGTGGCCTGTGATGAAATTGAGAAGCCTCAAACCAGCACAAAAAAGGTTAGAGACAGACAGTGGACCCAGCTAGCTCTGCCTTGCTATATCTATAACCAATGCCAGGCCTGGAGGGAGAAGAAAAGGAGAGAACTTGGCTCAGTTCAGAGTTGACTGGCAAGGAGATAGGCACTTGCTGCCTCCTTACACGAGGGAATCATTGCTAGAAGCCTGACAGCCAAGACAGCCATCAAGGAAGAAGCACTTCTTCCATAACTGAGGGAGATGGCTGAAAAGACCCCAGCAGTGAGTGAATTGTTAATAAATTAGAGAGACACTGTGGGATTCGGCCCCTCCAATCTTGCATTGCCCTGCCCAAAGGTCCCTTAAACCATTGCAGGACACCACAAAAGGCCACAAAGGGGCGCTATTTGAGTTAAGCCACTACAGATTGGGTTATAATGGCCATGCCCCAAACTGAAGAGACAGGTGAGAAGTAGCTCAGGGCAGTGGATTTAAATGGAGAGGATCCTGCCAGTGTACTTCACACAGGGCTCTGGACTGATCCCCCTTCCACACCTCCTTAAGAACTGAGACACCTCTGTCAGGGAAGTAAGGAGCCGCAAGTCAGATGCGTCAACCACTAGACTGCCAAGCCCGCCAAGCACCCTGTTACACATCCATTCACATTCGAAGGTTCTACAGCTACTGCTCATCGTCCGAAATCTGCATTCCTATGTGATCCCACCATCGCTGCTTGTTTCTTGGGCCCAGAACCAGTGCTTCACTATCTGCAACTGCTTTTGAAATGCCACAAAATCCTTGAATTGTTTCCTTGTGTCTCTTAGTAGTCTGGCTGTGAAGAAATCAGAGACACAACATGGGTAAGGTAATGCTTTTTTTTGGACCCACTTTGTGTAAGCTTTGTGTAAGCTTGAAAACGTCTCTCTTGCCAATAGAAGTGGATCCAATAAAAGATGTTACCTCACTCACCTTGTCTGTCTTAATAGCCTGGGACCAACATGACTACAACAATACTTCGTATTCAAAGAAATTGTCATGTCACCCTTTGTTATGGTTATTCCTATGGCCCTGCAAATACTGGAGAGTTATACTTCCTGTACTTGCAACATTCATGAGAATGGAGCGGTGCAAGTTCCATGCTTCTGTCAGAGATGGTGGATAGCAAAAAGGGTTGTGCAGGTTTGTGGGACACTTTCTTAAAAAAGCCTGAAAATTATGGGATATGGATTACATTATAGAATGGAGAAAGTTGTATACTGGAAACTTGATGCCTAGTGCCTGGAGATCCCTGCATGACTCATTTCTATCCCACAAGCTGTGAAAATATTCCAAAAAACATTGTGCTGGATAGGTGGAATGTGGCACACTGGGATACCTACCCATAGTGCACTGCACTTTGCATTGATGCACGCACTGCTGGTGAGCATACAAAGTGCTGACATAAGTAGCCAAATATGTATGTGGAATATACGTACTTATGTAGATCGAAGTTTGTAGTGTAGACTTGGTCTAAGGCAGAGCATCTGACAGGAGTCTCCACCCTGCCGTAGGCATATGTGTGCGTCAGTCTTGGGAGTACTTCATAATGGAACGTGGCTCCCTGCGCACCTTGTGCATTTCATGCATAACTAGTGTAGGAACAGAGCACTAAGCAGTGTTGCATGCATCTTCTGCTACTGGGGAAATCCATTTTTAGACTCAGGTTATGTGTTTTTTCTCAACTTTGACCTTTCATCTAAAATCATTCCTGATACTTCATGTCTACTTTATTCAGCATTGTAGAAGTATAAGTGCCAATTGTATCTAAACCACCTGGCAAGAGTCAGATTTCTAATTGTAGGATTTTGCTCATTTCCATAGTAGAGAGACAGAACTTAAAGAACAAAACCCTGCTTCCATATAACCTTAATACTTTTGAAAATAAGTGGCTCTTAGTGTTGGCTTCCCTGCACAACTGACATTTTAGTTCATTCTTGTGACTTTTTTCATGCTAGGTTTCCACCAGATATTTACAAACAGAAGTTGCCTCTAGAAAGGGGTGGAAAGGCCGTACTTTGACTTTTTATGCAGTGCTATGCATTTCTTATGTTTCCTCAGATTAATCGTTCCACCTAATTTTCTTTCTTTGATTTGCATCTTGATAGTTACTGATAAGTATTCTTTTTGAAGTCAATACAGGAGCTAAATTGCGGAGTTAAATGAGACTGATCATGTTTTTGCTTGCTTTCTATTTAAGTGGAGACAATAAAGGGTAAGCATAAGATCCATGCTCAAGGAAAGTAAATCTACCTTTCATAATTATTTACATTAGAAAGTGGCTAGACCAAGCTGGAGCACATAAGGAAATATTAGTAAGAACCATCTCTGTTTAGTCTAAAATTAGTACATTCTTTCAATAATGACAAATAGTTTCCTTTTAAGAAAGTGCGGCCAAGAAACTTGCCTACATCCACTGTAGCATGTGGGAGGAAAAATAGAAGTTGATTGCACCCTGTAGTGAGATACAAGTCCAGCAAAGTAGCACTTTTGTGTGGTGTCAGAAATCAAATCTGTAAATTTAACAGTGTTTACTTGCTATGTTAGCGGATTTGCAGCATGAACAGACTTGGGACAATTCTACTTTAAGCTGTGTTAAGTGACTGTATTTTTTGTGGTGGTTTTGTTTTTTGTTCAGAGGTTGTGGTATTTTATCTTTCTTTCCAAATTTGAAACCTCACTCCTCATATTAACCTAATATCACGGAAGCAGCTATACACAGAAAACTAAATTCAGATTTTAAGTTCCTCAAAGTGAGGACTGTTTTCATTACCTTGTGCAGTTTGGAGCACCCTCGGTTCTCAAACATTAAATAGAATAACTTCTCAAAATGTCCTTTTTAGGATTTAGTACTTACTGCTAAGATCTGTTCTCTTCACAGCCCATGCTTCCCATCAATTGGGAAAATAGTTTTTTGCATGTAAATTAGAAGGAATCTCTTCTAGAAAAACTCAATTTATAGAAATGTCAGCCTTTTTCAAACAAAACATTAAAACAAACTGATAGGAGTAGCGCCGGACCATTTAACATTAACATTGTGTGTGTTCTTATGATGAATTCTCTTCCAGAATCTTTGTACATTTGATGGTTTTCATTTAACACATTTGTTCTTTTTACTGCTTTCCTGGAGTGGAGATGAGAAATTTTTAGTAGTAGTGAAAATTGATAGGCTGCTTAGTTTTGTGGATTGTACCTCTGGTCAGAATTTTTACCTTGAAATTGTTCACTTTTTTCTTTCAAATATCCCAGCTATTCAGTATACTGAAGTTCTAAGAGTTTTTGTCAGAAAAGTTACTATCAGAAATGGCACTCCCTTGTTGAACATAACTGCCCGCTTATTATGAGGGTCATATTTGTTTACTTTGGCAAACAATTTTTGTAGTAGTGTTAATCTTGCAGAATCAATACACCAATGCAAGAGTGATCTAGTTTCTGTTCTGTCTTGTGCATTTTCAACAAAACTGTCACTGGAAGTCTAATTGAAGAATCTTTGTTGCTCTCTGTATTTGGAAGAGGTAGACAATCTAGGTTTTTATAAAGTCACTCTTACAACTTTTAGCAGAAGAGAGAGATCATTGGTTGACTTTAAAGTATTGACAGAAAAATCGCTTTGGTTTGCAAACTGAGCAAATCTTGTCCTGGAAACTTGCAATGTAATTTTCAGTGTGTTTTAGTACAGATGCATGAGAGCTGTCTACTTTTAGAGCTAATAAATGAAACTTCTCAAATGCTAAATTAAATCTCTGTAAGACCTCAAATGTTTCATTAAACTTCTTATGTATTATACACAAATATAATTTTCTCTAGGTAGTTTATTTTTAATTTCTGTGTAAACTTTAAAAAAACAACAACAACAAAGCTTGCTGTGAAATTTTCATGTTGGTGTTTTATCTGCTCGCTACCCAGATCACGTACCGGTATCAATCTGTTTGCAAGTTCACTATATAAACAAATAAAATTTTAAAACATTAAAAGAACTTATTCGCTTTTGTTTACATTTATCTGGCTATTCTAGAATATTCCCATTTCAATCTGTTTCCCTCTTCTGGGGGGAGCCAAATATGCTAATAAAACAGCATAATGTAATGCACTCCTAGATGGGCATACCACCCTATTTTTCTGCCCTCTGTGTGCTAAATTCTTGTTGAAATCAGTGGGAAGTAAATATATGTTCTTTTTAGCAGAATTTGGCCCTTAATCCAGTGATAAATCTCTTAAGAGTCCAAACTATTTTGCAGGAGTTAATGAAATAGCAAATTTTTTATAAGCAAGAGTTGAGAATTTAAACTTCACTAGAATCAGTCATTTCATTTTTTTAAGAACTTAATTGTGTAACACTTTTAATATTTAGTATGTGCAGTTCATTGTTAATGTTTCTGTAAACCTTCACTAAACTGCTATGAAACAAGCTTACAGCAAACGTAGTCTAATGTTTGAAATGCAGTGGAGTTGCTTGATGACCAAACAGTTTTAAAAACAAAATAAAAAATCCTGATGAACTTAATTTTGGTAGAGATCATAAATCAGAATAGTGGAATGACTGCAAAAGGCATAAAAGGGGCTGGACAGTGCTTAAATTTCAGCTCCGATTCAGGGTTTGATAATGCACGTGTAACTCTAGCTGCTGATCAGATTTAGAATTTAATAGGAACATTTTCATTACTGGTAAACAGATATTGTGGTGATTAATGTGTTGTCTTGTCTAGAAAACATGGATTTTAAAATAATGTGTGTAGACATTGATTCAGTTAATTTTTATTTTCTTTTGCTAATACTGATGGAGATTTTTGTTTTGTTAGTTCCCTGCTCAGTCTTCTTCGTTCTTTCAAAAGGGAGAAGTTTGAAAAACACTTCTGAATTTCTGTTCCCAATTCAATAAACTGTTGGTTCAGAGCTGAAAACTCAAGTATAACAACACTTCTAATCTGACTTCTTATGGCAATTTTAACTTCTGTTTTTATTAGTTTATAATAAAAACAGACTTTGTGACCAATGTGCTGCTCAGAAATTTGTAGTAAATGTAGAGAAATATATTTCAGTCTCTCAGTGCAATTAATGTATCACTCAGTCTAATGTCAAAATCTGGTCACTCTGGTCTAAACGAGACAGATTGATTGGCAACAATCAATTGGGAATCTGTGCATACTGTATGGAGCATGTATATAGAATATCCACATTTTAAATGCAGTGGAGCTGCTCCCTTAATCAGATGTGCCATGCTCTGCTAAAACATCTAGTCAAAGGAGGAACATGAGGCATATGCTGGTGAGCTCCTACTTTTATCCGTGCTGTAAGAAGCAAATGGGTGAAGAGGGCTGCTAGCTTTCTATACACATCTGATAATCCAAGACCTAAAGAACCCAAAGGTTTGTATCCAAATTTGTTTTCCTTGCATGTCCCTCTGTTCTAAACAATCAAAAAAAATATTCCCCTTTGAGTGAAATGCTGCTTTTCTGTACAAAGAAAGAATCGGAGGAAAAACATCTAACTTTTGAGGTCAAGCTTTATAAATTTGGCACAATAGGTCATGTATTGTATTAAGGGCTTGATCCTGTGCAGGATCCATGGACTGTGCTACTGGGTGTGAGAAACTGGCAAAGTCATCACAGCTCTTGGGACCCAGCTTGTGTTTCCAGATGACACCATCATGATCAGGAATAAAGGGAGAGTTTTCAGAATGGCAAAAGGTAAAAAGAGGTGTCCCTGAGGTGTCTGTACTGAGACCAGTACTATTCAATATATTCATAAATGATCTGGAAAAAGGGGTAAACAGTGAGGTGGCAAAATTTGCAGATGATATGAAACTACTCAAGATAGTTAAGTCCAAAACAGACTGCAAAGAGTTACAAAGAGATCTCTCAGAATTGAGTTACTGGCCAACAAAATGGCAGATGAAATTCAGTGTTGATAAATGAAGAGTTAAGCACATTGGAAAACATCATTCCAACTATACATATACAATGATGGGGTCTAAATTAGCTGTTGCCACTTAACAAAGAGATTTTAGAGTCTTGGTGGACAGTTCTCTGATAACATCCACTCAATGTGCAGCGGCACTCAAAAAAGCTAACAGAATATTGATGATCATTAGGAAAGGGATAGATACACCTCTACCTCGATATAACGCTCTCCTCAGGAGCCAAAAAATCTTACTGTTATAGGTGAAACCGTGTTATATCCAACTTGATTTGATCCGCCGGAGTGCTGCTTTACTGCATTATATCCAAATTTGTGTTTTATCAGGTGGCATTATATCGGGGTAGAGGTGTAATAAGACAGAAAATGTTATATTACCTCTTTATAAATCCATGGTACGCCCACATCTTGAATATTGGGTGCAGATCTGGTTGTCCTATCTCAAAAAAGAATTATATTGGAATTGGAAAAGGTACAGTAAAGGACAACAAAAATGATTAGGGGTTCGGAACAGCTTCCAAATGAGAAGAGATTAAAGACTGTGGCTTTTCAACTTGAAATAGAGACGACCTAAGGGGGGATGTGATAGAGGTGTATAAAATCATGACTGATGTGGAGAAAGTAAATAAGGAAGTGTTTATTCCTTCTCATAACACAAGAACTAAGGATCACTAAATGAAATTAATGGGCAGCAGGTTTAAAACAAACCAAGAAAATATTTCTTCACACAATACAGAGTCAACTTTTGGAACTCTTTGCAAGAACATGTTGTGAAGGCCAAGATTACAAGAACTAGATAAATTCATGGAGGATAGGTCCATCCATGGCTATTAGCCAGGATGCACAGGAATGGTGTCCCTAGTCTTTGATTGCCAGAAGCTGGGAATGGGCAACAGGGGATGGATCACTTGATTACTTGTTCTGTTTATTCCCTCTGAAGCACCTGACATTGGCCATTGTCAGAAGACAGAATATTGGGCTAGATGGACCTTTGGTTTAACCCATTATAGCTGTTCTTATGTGCACTGAGCCCAACTGTGTGTGGGCTCATACTCCTGTTTTATGGTTTCTCTGTACCTGAGCTCTGAGTGGTTCACTTCTCAAATTATGAATATTTGTTACTCCACTCAACATGGAAATTTACACTCTAGCTCGTGGAAAAATACTCCCTTGCCCTTGCTTCTGTTTGGATGTTGCACTTCAGGTAAATGGCCTTGCTCTCTTGCATATACAGATAGATACCAAAAAAAAGAGAGAGCCATTAATTTATCAATTGCGTCCATTTCTGTCTCTCAAAAAATAGAATACTGAGCTGCAAAAGGCATGTGTGTTACATGAGCAAAGGTTTGGAACTGTTTTTATTTTTCTGAGGATGGAGGGAGGAGTTATGTAACAAGGGAGAAGGTGCAGAGTTTGCAGCCAGAAAGGAGCAACACTAGTGTCAAAGTGGGAGACAATGGAAAGAAGGAACAATGTTCTTCAGAATACAGCCTCTAACCTGGTCTATATTATGGGGTTAGGTCGAATTTAGCCACATTAGGTCAATTTTTAAAATTATAGTGTCCACACAACCAACCCCGTTCCATTGACTTACAGGGCTCTTAAAATCGACTTCTGTACTCCTCCCCCATCCATCCTTCAGAAAAGCACTAAAATTGACCTTGCTGGATTGAATTTGGGGTAGTGTGGACACAGATAGATTGTACTAGCCTCCGGGAGCTATCCCAGACTGCTCCAATGTGAACGCTCTGGACAGCACTTTGAACTCGAATGCACTAGCCAGGTACACAAGAAAAGCTCCGACAACTTTTGAATTTAATTTCCTGTTTGGTCAGTGTGGTGAACTCAGCAGGACAGGTGACCATACAGTCCCTCCAGAATCATAGAGCGTAGAATGTTTCCACGCTCCCCCATCATCTCTGTCCCTGAGGTTATCGCAGATTAGAAGGCGAAAAAACACACTTGCAATGACATGTTTTCCGAGCTCATGAAGTCCACCCGTACCGATAGGGCACAGCTTAATGCATGGAAGCATTCAGTGGCATAGGCCAGGAAAGAATTAAGTGAGTGCAAAGAGCGGAGGCAGGGCAAGATGCTGAGGAAAGCCAGCAAGAGCACAGACCCCCCCCCCCTGCTGCTGCATCCACTGTATAACTGCCTACTCTCCTCCCCATGTTCCATAGCCTTCTCACCCAGACCCCCAAGAACGCCAGGGTTATGTGCTCTGGGCACCCAGTCACTCCCTCCAGAGGATGGCCCAAGCAACAGAAGGCTGTCATTAAAACTGTTTTTTAGTGTAGCTACACTAAAAAACAATGTGGCAGCGTCCTTCGGGCTACCTTGTCAGTTCTCTCTCTCTCTTTTTTTTTTTTTTTAATTAATAAAGAATGCATGGTTTCAAAACAATAGTTACTTTATTTCGAAGGCGGGAGGATGGTTGGCTTACAGAGAATTAAAATCAACAAAGGGGTTGGGTTTGCATCAAGGAGAAACACACAACTGTAACACCGTAGCGTGGCCAGTCATGTAACTGGTTTTCAAAACCTCTCTGATGCACAGCGTGCCTTGCTGTACTCTTTTAATTGCCCTTGTGTCTGGCTGCTCAAAATTGAATGCCAGGCGATTTGCCTCAACCTCCCACCCCAACATAAATGTCTCCCCCTTACTCTCACAAATATTATGGAGCACACAGCAAGCAGCAATAACAATGGGAATGTTAAGTATCAGAGGGGTAGCCGTATTAGTCTGGATCTGTAAAAAGCGACAATGAGTCCTGTGCTACCTTAAAGACTAACAGATGTATTGGAGCATAAGCTTTCATGGGTGAATACCCACTTTGTCAGAATGTTGGTTGCACTGAGTTCTGACCTAGTCAGCAACCAGTGCCAGTGAGCTTTTAAAGTGTGTGACGGTGAGCTGAGTGGGCTCCATGCTTGCCGTGGTATGGCATCTGCATGGGTAACCCAGGAAACAAGGCGCGAAACGATTGTCTACCGTTGCTTTCACAGAGGGAGGGGAGCTGACGACATGTACCCCAAACTGCTCGTGACAATATTTTTGCCCCATCAGGCACTGGGAGCTTAATCCAGAATTCCAGTGGGCCACAGAGACTGCGGGAACTGTGGGATAGCTACCCACTGTGCACCACTCCATAAGTCGATGCTAGCCACGGTAGTGAGGATGCACTCCGCCAACTTAATTCGCTTAGTGGGGACATACACAATTGACTGTATAAAATCGATTTCTAAAAATCAACTTCTATAAAATCAATTTACTTTCGTAATGTAGACATACCCTAAGTGTTTTCAATACCGGAGACATGAAGGAAAAAAGCCTGTCATGGCTGCAGGTTGTAAACAAGACCCTGTTTGGGAATATTTTCAAGAAATTCTTGTACCTCTCGGTTTAAAAAAAACAACACATACCAAATATATACAGTGCAACAAAGATATGTAAGGCCTGGTTGTGAGAATGAAACAGCACTATGAAAAATATACCTTAGAAGGCAATGACTGAAGATGATGTGAACATGTCTGAACAATTTGGATCAACTGGTTAGTAAATTTATTTTTGCATCATTCTTATGGACTACCTGCCATGTCTTCCTATGCTGGTAAATGATAAATTTAGATGATTGTCATAAATTTGTGGTTTTGTGTGGATTAATTATGAACATCAAAATGTGTTCAAAAATAATTGGAATGTTAAATTGTGTGAGTATTCATCAGTTAAATTTTTACTGTTAATGCTGGACTTCTGAAATTATTTTTTATTGCTGAGCATAATCAAACATCGTAGGTGACGTTTCCTGTTTAAAAGTAGTTTTATTAAACATTTATGAATTTTAACTTTTAATGTCTTTCAAGATGTTCAGTATGTTGCTTAAGTATTTAAGTGGATTTAAATCCTTATGATTTTATTAATCTTTTGTTTATGATCTCACTTTTTTTAAAGCAGAGCACTGAGTAATAGTGAGGAGTAACTTTTTTACTCCTTTTTTGTTTTTAGGGTCTATCTTAGACATAAGGCATTATGAACATCCATCTACAATGTCTACAACTTCAGAGTTTCTGCTGGTACCACCAGCAGTGCTGCAACTAAACATATATTTATTAAGGGCTGGGCTATTTTGTTGTCACTTTGTGAAGAAAATCTTGACAAAATAGATGGAACTATCACAGCAAAAGTAGTCAACATTGGTCTAAAATGAAATGTTAGATAGGTTTCAGTATATTCAGCATATTTCCATAGCCTTGGGCAGATGGCAGAAAGGTGGCTGCTGTATTGCTGATGCTGCTGAAATTTGGAAAGAACTTCCAAGAAATGTTGAAGGAAGAATAACTAACAACAAAATTAAATTGCAGGCAGTAAAGAAGCAATCAGTGAAGCACTGACTCTACCTCATTTTCTTGTCGGTATTCTCAAACCAAAGTATTGGGGTAGATGCCTAACTGCTGAAGAAGATACTGCTGCTATGACATGGGCATCTATTAATTACCCAATCTGTCATGTCAATTATAATGAATTTCAATGGTGGAGGTGAACCATTCAAGCAGTATGTGTTTGCTAATGATGGTTCTAAAGAAAGTCACATCACTGAAACTGTGGAAGTCACTAGCTAAGTGGCTGGACCTAGAGTTTTGAAGTGCTAAAAGAGCTTTTCAGAGCAGTAGCCTCTTTTGCAGGCATAAAGAATATTTTCTTCATTTGAACTAATTCATTCAAAGTTGAGAAATTGGGAGCTGAAAAATTAGGAAAACTTATCTTTCTTCCAGTCTATGAATAAAAACAAGGAAGGAGGGAATGAGATCTACTGGGTTTATATGTCTGAAGAATAGCTTAAATAGCTTAGGAGACTGTTTCAGGTCAGCCTGCAAAATTTTTCAAATATGACAAAGTGAAAGTAACTAGAGTTGAAGTTGTTACTTGCTAAGTCCCCTGAAAATGAGACAATCAGTTTAATTCACTGACTGCAGTTAATCCTTCTGTTCCTTTAATAAATCATTTAATTGTAAAAGTGAAACACGTTTTGATAAGTTCATGTATCAAAAAAATTAAGGTTGTTTCAATAAAAACAAATTTTGTATGCTTTTTATATTTAATTAAATTAGTTACCTTCCTAATGCAGCTTAGCACAAATATGAGCAAAATTAACTAACTAGTAAATAAGCAATGTCATTCACTATTTTCTAACCTACTGAAAATGTACATGTAATCTGAAAATATTAACTATATAACTGCTTAAATAAATTTATATCATTATAGTGTACCCTCCTAGGTAGCAAACAGATGTACCAAATGTAGTACCAAGGGCTCTGTAGTTGTAAATCAGCATGTTAGCCAGTGAGAATGCACTTTTCTTTAGAAAATAACTGAGGCCATGGCTACACTGGCACTTTACAGTGCTGCAACTTTCGCGCTCAGGGGTGTGAAAAAACACCCCCCTGACCGCTGCAAGATACAGCACTGTAAAGCCTCAGTGTAATCAGTGCTGCAGCGCTGGGAGCACAGCAAGCTACACCCGTAAGGGATGTGGTTTACATGCAGCGCTGGGAGAGCTCTCCCAGTGCTGGCGCTCCGACTACACTCACACTTCAAAGCACTTTGAAATTTCAAGTGTAGCCATACCCTGAAGTACAAATGGGAAAGTCAATTAAAATTGAGTATTTAAATTGAGGCTTTCTACCTGGTGTTTTAAATCCATTTCAAATCACCTTGATTTAAATCAGTCCACTCTTGAGTATCCTTAGTTAAAGAAGCCCGACTCTTTATGTGCATTCCACAGGTCAAACAGAGTCTAAGCATGACTGTGTAGAGGTTCAGATACAAGATGAAACTTTCAGCAAGCCTTCTCACAAAAATGGCACCCATAAACAAGACTGCAAAAAACAATCACTTACTGGAGGGATTTAACTCTGCTTCCATTGAAGACTATAGTAGTAATCCCCTTGACTTCAAATGGCCAGTGTTTAGCACATTGAAAATTCAGCCTTAAATTCATTCACCCCTATTCATTGGGGCAAGTTGAGAAATAACACTGTTTTTATTATAGACTCTGATACTAACCTCTGTATGCTGCCTGTGTAGGCAAAAGGCACATTAGGAATTAAATAGTTTTGGCACACACTTTTTAACAAAAAGAGACAACATAAACTTAATAAGATTATATTCTATAAGAAAAAATTTAACTATTCTGAATAAAACAAACATGGCTGTGGTGTATTCCTACCCTATTTAAAGAAATGACTTGCCTTGTTTATTGAGGTCTTTCTCTTTAGCTAATTTTAACTTATATCTTGAAAACCACCATAAATGAGACTGGCTTGATAAGTACTTCCAGAATGAAGATTCAGAGTTAAGGCAACTGTCTGCAAAGTGATTAATGATTAAGTGGTTTGGCTAGCTTCATGTGAAACATTAGGAAATAACTATTCTTGCTGACCGACGTGTCTGTATTCTTGCGGTTTTCCCTTCATCAAAGGAGAGTTAGAAACTTGGTGGTGGCCTATTAACTGATTCATTAATGAACCAAGACTGGTTTGTAGATATCTGGGTTTACTGTGTAGTAAACTATTCAGGCAGAAAAATAACATTTTTTGGTTGATAATTCTTCATGACACACAGAGTGAAATCATGCGCTCAGTAAAGTTGATTGAAGTTCTGCCATTTTCTTTACTAGCAGCAGGATTTCACCCATAATGGCCAAAAGATTAAAAATACGAATGCTTAATAAAACATCTGACAAGTCACTTTTTCTGCAGTTTGTTTCTGCACTGAGAGACTTTCTTTTTCAGGCTGGTGTGACTGTAAAGCATTTTAAATACCTGCAAACCTTAGTACTGCAAATCACTGACTTCTTCCTTGTCTAACAGGAGCTATAAAGCTGGTTTCCCTTATTGTTGCAAGTCTTGATTTATTAAGTGATGGAGTAAACTGAGCACAGTTTTCACTTGCGTGAATTCCATAACCTGCCTACCTCTTTAAAAATCATTTCCTTACCGAGCAGGAAATATAACTGTTTCTTGTCATGGAGAAATGTCTGTAGTGGGGGATGTTAGCTGTTGGCTGATCTTTGGACTGCTTTGGTCCTCCTGGCTCTTGAGGAACTCAACTTTGCCTTTTTTGAGACGGTCAGGAGAAGTGGCAAGTGATGATATTGGTGTCAATCTAATTTGGTGTTTCAGCTTTTTCGTGTTCCATATAAAACATCAGTTTCCTAGCACTTTGGGGTTTTCTTTTAATACTTTTTGAGCAAAAATATAACTAAAATATAGCTTGTATAACCACAATAATATAAAGTGGCTATAAAAGGAAGAATACAGCAGAAAACAGCAATAGTTATTCATGGTAGTATTCGATCATTGTAACTGAGTGGAAAATGTATCCAGTGTAGTGTGAGCGCAGTTCTCCCCCTGCCAAAAGAATTAGTGTACTGTCAATCAAATATAAAAAACTCTATTAAGGCGTACTCAGTAATTTTCTGCTATATGGGAATAGTTTGACATCTTTGAAACTCTAAACATCTAAAGTTTTGAAATCACCCTGGCAAGGAAAAAAGCTTACAGTAGTTTGGGCTTAATTTCACTGTTTTGTTATGAGGCTTATTTTAAAAAGAATCAAAACTGTTCACAAATATTAGGCTATATTCTGAGTTTTTCCTAGTATTGGAGTATTTTAATTCCTTTTTTTTTGGGGGGGGGGAAGGTATCCTGTTAATAATATTTGGTTTTTTTTTTAAAGGAGCTATTAAAATTACTATAATTGCCAAGACAAAATTCTGTAGAATTAGTATGCTTTAGGTTGCAAGCCAGAACTGGGGTATGTTAGAATGAAACTCATTAGTATGGAAACCTGATTTCTAAAAATCTTTTCAAGTAGAAGGATTCTGCTAACATAAAATAGGCTAAATATTGGGCGTAGCAAGCTTGCTTGTTTGTTACATTTGTAATGTTATTTGCAGTTGTGTATACTAAGGGGCTCCATATTTTTCAGAAAGACTGATATGATTAGTTGTAGCTTTGCAGGTCAAGAAAGGAAGTTCCATATTGTTTTTCTGCAGCAGATTCCTGTTGCTATGCAACAAACAGAATGTCACTTAATACAGGATATATTAAATTTGTATTCTCTGCACATATCTCTGCATGTTAACCTCCCTTTGGAGTATGATAATTCAGGGTTTCGATGGAAGACTTAATGTGATGTATACATTTGTTTTTCTTCATATGCTTGCTGTAACTCTGGTTACATTTAAGTACTTGATTAGCCATTTTTCCTTTTTCAGATGTAAAGGACACCTGTGCAATATGATCAGACTTCTGGCCAGACAAAAAAGGGTGTGTGTTGTGTTCCTGGCAGCGGAATTATATTGCCAAGCAACGTCATAAGATTTCAAAAGAGGGAGAGACTTTTATGTGGAAAAGTTTAGTAGTAGTTTGTGGATTCTGAAAACATTTAAATATAAATGAGCCAAAGAATTCAGTTTCAGTGGCATATGAAATCCTGGGCTAAAACTTTAAATTGGCTTTTAATTACTTATTTGAATTTGAAACTTGAAAAAAAATTGTAGAGACTGTCTCTAGATGGATTCTGGAATAAATGTAGTGTGCTGTTTGGGAGATTACTTTCTTTCTATGTGGGCTGCAAAACAAACACGTAATGGACAAGTGACAAGATAGATAACTGAAAATGTAATGTTTAGTAGCCTAGTTTGACTTCCATAGGGGACATGAGATGGGGACAAAAGTGATAGAAAATATAAACTCTCCAAAATAAGTCTCTTCTCTAAGATCTTATCAGATTCACTAGTGAGATACTGAAGGATAAATGTATCACTGCGCTTTGCTGCAGCCAATGTTTTAATGTGCAAGTTTGTACTTCAGTGAATATTTCACTACCTTGATGAAACTGCTTGATAAGAGACAAGAAATGTCTAGGCTTAATAATATAAGTAAGAACTAGTGGGCTGTTGATTTGATCTCCATTTCAAAATGCCTGGGAACAATGCCATGCATGTGAAACAAGGTGCATGTATTTCAGTGGTTTATATGTTACCATGCAAAAATCTGTCCCTTATACCTACATATTTGTAAATTTGTGCTGTGTGTAAAAAAACAACAAAAAAAGTGTGTGTGTGTGTATAGATATATGTAGGAAATTGTGGTTAATGCATGTTAAGTGATTCTGCACATTGGCGCATGCAGTTGTATTCCAGGGTTTATGGCTATTTGTGAGACAGTGATCACTATTAATTCTGAACTGACACTTGTATGTGAAAATTCAGTGGGGTGTGGAACTAAATTTTGGTTAACACTTGAAGATAATTTACCTTCTGGAGTTTGAAATCAACTGGATTTTAGATTAGATTTTGTAAATAATTTAAACATTGACATTAGCATATGAAATACTGTTGCTTTTGCTCATTCTTATAGCTTGAAGCTTTGCTTTTTGTGTAAGGTATCCATTTGTAGCACATTTGTTTTAAACCTGCGACAGACATGCATACATTGTTTTGTTAATCTCATATGAGTACTGTATTTGTTGACTTGAAATTGAAGATGTACAATATGAAGCTATGCAAGACTAAAAATTACTAAATCTTTCTCTCATTTCACACATAAAATGCCTTGAACTTTGGAAAAGTATATGCAAGAAGGAGCAGCTAACTTCATAGCCCATACCACACCAATTTAATTGTGGTACGCTCGGTTTTACGCTTCATAAGCAGTTTGGTACTTCCAGAGACACTTGTGTATATGTTGTAGAGCAAAACAATCTAACGCAGGTCCTATAACTTTTTGGGGGAGGGAGTTGGAAGAAATTGCAGCGTTCTTCTGATCACAACATAGCTGTCCCC
Organism: Gopherus evgoodei; assembly: GCF_007399415.2. NCBI lineage: Eukaryota > Metazoa > Chordata > Testudines > Testudinidae > Gopherus > Gopherus evgoodei. The sequence goes on from NC_044324.1 coordinate 171,088,606, forward strand.
ACAACCAAATAACTTTAAAACCTCTTCTTTGCTGCTATAATATCAACACTGAAGTTACTTTGAAAAGCCTCTCCCCTTCCGAGACGCTTCACTTCTCTTCCCTCTACCTCACTGCTGTCCAGAGCTGTTTGGGAAAAGAATTGAGGCTGACCATGGCTTTTAATAATTGCTTACCAATAGTAACTTTTCTTCTTTGTTTAAAGCTAAACTTTACAGTTTTAAGAATTTCCAGTAAGTTTCTGACACAAAAAAACTAAGTTGAAATAGTCTGTGTTCTTTTCTGGAGAAATAGATTAGATTAAATTATTTCTTCCTTCCTTTCAACATGAAGCTGACAAGTTAATTATAATTTGTACAACTTTTAAATTATGGACACAATCTTGAAATGTGTCTTGTGTGAAATTGTTTGTCCAACATATTCATAAAGGATCTGGAAAAAGGATAAAGAGTGAGGTAGCAAAATTTGATATGAAACTACTCAAGATAGTTAAGTCCAAAACAGAGTTACAAAGAGATCTCTCAAAACTGGGTGACTGGGCAACACAATGGCCAATCACGAGAACAGGAGCTGTTCACTGCCAGCAAACATAATTTTAAAAAGCTGTGAACTCTTTACCTTTCTTTCTCAGTCTTCTGGTTTGTTTATTCCCTCTCCCCTTACCTTCTTCCTGAGTACCTCGTGTTATCTTCATTTTTTTTTAAAGACTCGCACACTAATACTCCATAACAATCACAGTGGTAACTTAAAAATGAACAAAAGGGAATGGAAGGGCTGCAGCTCAGCAGCATTTTAATTAAATTCCACATTATTGGCTGTCATACTGGAGTAGTGTGAGATGCCATCCTTGGTTAATTTGTTTGATCTTCTGTACTAGTCTATGTGCCCAGACTGGCAGGTGGAGGCTTCTCCTCTGGAGGCTCCTTTTCTATCACAGACATTCCCAGAATGAGGTCTGTCTCCCTTTTGTTCTGTAGGATAGTCAGGTTAAAAAACCCTGCTGGGCACTAGGAACACTTTAGCTCACACCTAATAGTTCCTACCACGTGGATTCCAAACCTCAGATTCTTCTTGAAGGAAAAACAAAAGCAAGAAAAGGGAATCTTACCCTCTATGCTATAAATATCATAAAGAGAAGGAAATTCTTAATTTGGGGGAAGGTGTGCCTCACCTGATGAGAGCTGGGAAGGATAGATACCAGAGGAGGGAAAGGGAAGTGATAGGAGGCAGCAAGATGTCCTTGTTCTATAAGATTCCTCAGATGTTACCCACCCACCTATACAAAGATGTGGAAAGCAAGTGGTCCATGACCGATGTCTCCCTATAAGAGCCTGATCCCAGTACCCTATGACACCATTAGACACAAATGCTGACAGGATCTGAGAATGGTGTGAAAGTTCCTCCTCTATCTTGGTGTGTCCTGTGCTTATTGGTGGATTTGTTCACCTCCGAGATTCACCATATGGATCAGGGAACAGCCCAGAGTCCAGGTCAATTCCTCCTGTGTCTGATCAGGAGTTGGGAGGTTTGGGGGAAACCCAGACCCGCCCTCTACTCCGGATTCCAGCTGGGGCCCTGTAGACTGCAGCTGTCTAGAGTGCCTCCTGGTACAGCTGCGCAACTCCCTGGGCTACTTCCCCATGGCCTCCTCCCAACACCTTCTTTATCCTCACCACAGGACCTTTCTCCTAGTGTCTGATCATGCTTGTGCTCTTCAATACTCCAGCAATACGCCTTCCCACTCTCAGCTCCTAATGCCTCTTGCTCCCAGCTCCTTGAGTGTACACTACAAACTGAAGTGAGGTTCTTTTTAAACTCAAGTGCCCTGTTTAGCCAGCCTGTCCTAACTGATTCCAGTAGTTTCTTCTTAATTGGCTCCAGGTGTCCTAATTAGCCTGCCTGCCATAATTGGTTCCATCAAGTTCCTGCTTGTTCTGGAACTGCCCCTGTTACCTTACCCAGGGAAAAGAGATCTCCTTAATCTGGGACTAATCTGGGACTAATATATCTGCCTTCTAACACTCTCCTGTAGCCATCTGGCCTGACCTGTCACAGTGGGTACAGGTATCCTGGAGGCAGAAGGGACAGCATCCCTAAGAAACCTACTAGGTAGATTCAGGAATCGCTGAAGTCTTTGAAGCCCCATCTGAGTCTTTGAAAGCTTTGATTAATTCTATGTATGCATTTAGAGCTGGGACTAGGCGGCTACTGAAATTCAGCAGGTTCTCAGCACAGGACTGTCTGAGTTAACCAAAACTACTACTTTGAGTGATGGTCCCTATTTTATTCCACTGTGGGTCATGCATGCTCACCATATGCCTGGGAATTTGAAAGTAGCGTCCATTGGTCTGTGCCTGTGCCCGCCCCCGGCTCACCTTGTGCCTTCAACCGAGGTGATAAAGGGAAGAGTGGACTGTCAGGCTCTTTGATTCCTTCTCACTGCCACTTAGTCTAGGTTGGAACCCTTAGTGTCCACAGTTTTGATGTCGTTCTGCAATATCAGTCAAGATGTAAATGGTTCATAGTTTTAGTAGTTTTTAATAGTTTTTAATAGATTTTATTAGTTTGAACACTACTTAAATTTAGATTAGTCTATGGTTAGGGCCCTACCAAATTCATGGTCCATTTTGGTCAATTTCAGAGTCATGAAATTTGCTATTTAAAAAATCCCTTATTTCAGTTGTTTTAAATCTGAAATTTCATATTATTGCAATTGTAGGGGTCTTGACCCCAAAAGGAGTTTGTGTGTGTGTGTGTGTGTGTGGTTTGTAAGGTTCTTGTAGCAGTACCACAACCCTTCTTCCTCTCCATCCCCGTTACTTCTGCACTGCTGCTGGTGGGGAGCTACCTTCAGAGATGAGCTACCTGCCAGCAGCCCACTCTGAAATCCTTTTTGGGTCAGGACCCCCAATTTGAGAAATGCAGGTCTCCCCTGTGAAATCTGTATAGTATAGGGTAAAAGCACGCAAAAGACCAGATTTCACAGTCCATGATGCATTTTTCATGGCTGAGTTTGGTAGGGCCCTACATATGGTGGACCCCTCTGCCCTGTTCGGGTACCAAACTATGCCCAGGACTTTGGGCTTCAAACTCTGTGCCTCCTGTCCACTATCCTCGATCGCTGAAGACCATCAGCGCTGCCTCTATTACCTGGGGTAAGCTCACATCTTGGCTCGGTGCAATATTTGCTGGTTATTCCCCAGCTGTACCCAAGAAGGATGGGCACTTTGTCTCTGCAAGTACCTTATGGAGAAAGCCATGAGACCCCAGTCGGACCCAAGCCAGGGAACTTCCCTTACATCAGCTTGAATCACAAGGAATGTGCCCCCTGCTGCATAGTCAGACTCCAGTGCTGGAGAATCCATCACCACAGACCCCAAGGGAGTCTAGTTGGGAAGTTAGGAATCACTGGCCCCACCTCCCAGCACCAGCTGAAGTCCTGGGCCATGCACTGCCACTCTCCCTCCCCCCCCCAGCACAAGTAGGGGTCCCGAGCCACCCCCACAGCACCTGTAGCACCTCCAGTCTACCTTCTTGAGCACCCGCGGTCCCCCGGCCCAAGTTTTCGTTCGGGGTATATAGTAAAAGTCATGGACAGATCACGGGCCATGACTTTTTGTTTACTGCCTATGACTTTTACTAAAAATACTTGACTAAAATGTAGCCTTAGTCATGACTACTATTCCATTATGTTTCTGTTATCCCTGTAATACCTGACTTCACTTCCTGCACCAGTAGTTTTAGTCCTTCCATTTTGTTACCCAGGCTTCTTGTGTTGGTGTACAATGATCTGAATTGTTGCTGCTTGGCTTTGACCCACGTTTTTCACCCGATTGGATACAGTCAATCTACTACCAGGATCACCTATCTGACTAGTATCTGCACTATCCTTCCTCTTAATGTCCATTCTGCTACCCACTGCTGTTCTTTTCCATTGCTGTATCCTTTCTTTCTTGACTTTCCTCCCTCTCAATGTTAAAATAGGCATGCAGATTACATGAACATCTCCCCGATTTAAAGCTCTTTTAATTAGTTGTTCTAGCCTCCATCCCAGAATTCTATTTTCCTTCCTCAGGTGGAGTCCATCCCATGAGAACAGTCCTTTGTTCATGGATGACTCACAGTGGTCCCAAAGCCCTTCTTATAGCAACTGCTGCCTGAGTTGTGTCTCCGCCTTTCCCCTTATGTAGAGATAGGCAGAATCCTGATGAAGATCATTTGAGCCTCCATTTTCTTAAGCATCTTCCCCAGTGTGCCATAGTCTCCTTTGATCAGTTCCAGTGAGAATCTAGTATCATTCGTTCCCACATGAAGGACAATCAGTAGATTCTTTTCTACTCTTACTAGGATCCTCTTCAGCCTCAGGTCCACATCCAGTATCTTAGCTTCTGTCAGACAACACACCCTTCTTTCTCCAGATCAGCTCTGGTGACAGGCCTGTCTGTTCTTCTTAGTAGCCTTTTCCTGATGATGGAGTGATTCTCCAGCCTTTCTCCTGTTGTTTTTTTGGCTGCACATCTAAATACATTGCTATTATTAGATGTTGGAATGCTGGAGATTATTGGAGGAGGCTGAGTAAATGGCAGGAGTCACAATGGAATTTGTGGAAGCTGGAAGCTGTGCACACTTTATCACAAGATCTGGGCTTGGGTGGTGGAGGGGCAATACCTTTAAAGGAATTATATCTGCTAAATTTTGATGTGATTAGAAAAACCTTAGTGAACACACTATACTGGATTATAGTCGTGTTTGTATTGATCTTAAAATATTTGAGCTTCTCCGCGTTCCTTAAATTCATAAAATTTCTTCAAGAATTAGGTATACAAAATACTATGAGATTGTAAACCCTATTTTTAAAGTAGCAATAATCTGCATATTAAAATTCAGATTTTCTTGGAGAGGCTAATATATTAAGCAAGATTTTGTAATTGCTAGTCATTCTGTCTCTTCTAATATAGTATACACTAAACTGTTTTTTAGAGCAAAATATCTCAGCTGAGAGGAATTTTTGAATTGAAGCATCTTTCTCTTGTAATAACTTGGAATAGATTATAACTAATTGAGAGATAATTTGCAGTACTTGTGGCTTATCTCACAGCTGTACTGACTGATGAGACAGATGCATCTCATCTCTTGCCTACCTGCTCTGTACATTTTTTCATAGTTCTCTGAATCTCTTTTAGTACTGTCAGTATTTAGAACATGCTTTCAGTAACTCTGTAGCAACCATCTAAATCTTCAATTTTATGTCTCCTGACATAGGGTTGGGGAATGAACCTAAAAGGTGGCTCTGAAAACAAGGAGGAGCACATTGTGTGAGATCAGTGTGTCAAGTCTTCTTTCAGGTTTCTTAAAACAACAACTTGGCCGCTTACCTGACACCTGTGAATCACTTTCTCTGTCAATACATGCATCTATTTACATGGTCTTATGAGTTTTCCTCGTGTCAACTCAGTATTGTTATTTATGGTCCCTGTTTAGCTGTGCTTTTTGCTTCGATGGTGCAAAATTTTGGTTTCAGGCCCATGAAAAGCAGTTACCTTGACCTATTTCTGTTTTCTGTGTAGATTTTTTGAGCTGTCTTGTAACCTTCTGGGGAGTAATACAGTTGCCAGGACAAGCATCCAGGCTTTGTGTTGTATTAAGTCATAGAATCCCAAGTTTATGATGGGAAGAAACTTGTAATCCAGTCCACTTGCTTGCCCGTTAGAAATTCCCTGTGTTATACCATCTTGGGCTTGTCTACACATAACAGCATTGCAGCTGCACTGATGCAGCTATAGCGCTTAGTGAAGATGCTATCTACGCCGATAGGAGAGCTTCTCCCATCAGTGTAGGTACTCCACCTCCCTGAGAGGTCGGTATAGCACTGTCTACACTGGCGGTTAGGTCGGTATAACTGCATTGCTCAAGGGTGTGGAAAATCCACATCCCTGAGTGTCGTAGTTATACCGGCATAAGTCTGTAGTGTAGACCAAGCCCTGGTGATTTGCTTGTTTTTAAACAGCAAGAGGAAAAAAATGAGTATTGGATCAGAAGTACATTAGTTGCACATCTGAATTTAAATTTAAGATAGAAGCCAAACATTGGTACTTTGTAGTAGATTATCAGAGGAACTTCAGCATTCAGAAACCTCATGGGTGTCTAAGTTTTTCATTTTGTATCACAATAGCTGGTTGAGGCTCAAGTCATAGATCAAGGCCCCATTGGCTAGTTGCTGTACAAACACAAGAGGAGGGCCACCCATATACCCTCAAGAGTTCACAATCTTAGTATAAGACAATAGACAACAGGAGAATAAAAATCAAGGGGAGCATAAGGTAACTATGAAACAACACTTATCAGTATGATAAGCAGCAGTCACCCACATCAGATAGCTAATAATTGTCAAGTTATTTGTAGGCAGCAGAAGAGGGGTTTGAAGGAAGCCAATGAGGTGATTTTGCAGATGCGCATGGGAGGGGCTCCTTATGTATAAGGAGTGGCATGGAAAAGCATGTAAGCTTGATGAGAATGAAGTACTGGCTTGGGGATTTGGCTAGAAATAGAGATTTAGAGACTTTAGTGAGAGCAGTTTCAGTGGTGTGCAAGTGTTAGAAGCAGGATTGGAAGAGTTTCCAGAATGAAATGAGAGGAGTGGAAATCCAAATAGCAGTTGTGGATGGTGCAATCAGTGAACTTGGGAGATGAATGGAAGAAGGATGATTGAGATGGTGTGTGTGTGTGTGTGACGAGTTGGATCACAGAAACCCTCTTGGGAGCTGCCACTCCATGTGCCAAGACTGCTTCTACCCCTGCTTTCCCTGCCAGCTCAGGACTCCAGCACCCTGTCTTGCTGAGTTAGACACTCCAGTCAGCGTTAGCCCAGATACAGAGGCTGGGCTACACCCATCTGCAGTTCACTGAAACTGAGATGCACTCAGTTCAGGGGCTTCTTAGTTAGCAGAGCCTTTCCTAGTGCCCGATGTTCAGCCTTACTGGGCAATTTGCAACTTGTATAGTTCTAGCTTCTTCTGATCTTCAGTCTTATTTATTTTACTTCCTTTTCTATCCCTACTTCCCTAACCCTAAATAAGCAAACAGAAAATAACAAACCAGTAATCACTTTGTCTATTCTCCAGCCACCACACTTAAAACTCACTTAAAATCACCACCAGTATCTCAAAGCAATCAGCTGTGCATAAGTCCTGCTCAACTATGTAACTGTGATGGGTTGGATCACAGAAACCCGCCTGGGAGCTGCCACCTGATGTGCCAAGGCTACTTCTATCCCTGCCAGCTCGGGGTCCCAGCACCCTGTCTTGCTGAGCGAGACACTCCTGTCTGCTCCAGCACAGACTCAGGGTCTGAATTACTTGCCCCAAAGCTGCACATTTACCTGAAAGCAGCTAACAGAAGTGTTCCTGTCTGTAACACTCAGATGCCCAACTCTCAATGGGGTCTAAGCCCAAATAAATCCGTTTTACCCTGTATAAGCTTTATACAGGGTAAACTCATAAATTGTTTACCCTCTATAATACTGATAGAGATGTACAGTTGTTTGCTCCCCCAGGAATTAATACATATTCTGAGTTAAAATCACTTTTTACTTATTAAATACAGAAAGTAGGATTTAGTGGTTCCAAGTAGCAAACAGATCAAACAAAGTAAGTCGCCAAGCAAAATAAAATGCGCAAATTTATGTTTAATCAAACTGAATTACAGATAATCTCACCCTCAGAGATTCTTCAGTAAGTTTTTTCCTCAGACTGGACACCTTCCAGGCTGGGCACAATTATTTCCCCTGGTACAGCTCTTGTTCCAGCTCCGGTGTAGCTAGGGGAGTTCTTCATGATGACTCCTCTTCTCCCTTTGTTCTGTTCACTCCTTTATATCATCTTTTGTATAAGGTGGGAATCCTTGGTCCCTCTCTGGTTTCCCACTCCCTCCCTCTCAATAGATCAAGACCACCAAGTAAAGATGGCTTCCAGTTTTCAGGTGACATGATCACATGCCACTGCCAAGACTTCATTGCCCACTGCCGCGCACACACCCATACAGGAAGCTACAGGTAAAACACACCCATCTGCAGACAAGTTGTCCTGGTTAATGGGAGTCATCAAGATTCCCATCCACCATTAATGACCCAGACTTTGCATAATTACAATAGGCCGTCAGTTATATTTCATATTTCTAGATTCAGATACAAGAGTGGTACATTTATACAATAGGATGATCACACTCAGTAGATTATAAGCTTTGTATGATACCTTACAAGATTCCTTTTGCATGAAGCATATTCCAGTACTTTATATTCACTCATTAACATATTTTTATAAAACATATAGACTGCAACGTCACAGTGGTGTAGAAGGACCAGGGTTAGCTGCAGAGGCAAGTAAGGTCTAAGGTTAGAGACACTAATGCATGCTTGTATTTGAAGGAGAGTAAGGGGTTGAGAAAGAGGCAAGGGAGATCAGGAAATGAGATAGATGGGTTACTTGGGCAGTGGAAGATTAGAAGGTGAGCAGACAAACTTCCACATCAGTGACAGGAGTAGGAGTTTGTATTGGGAAGAGCGTGGGGATGGTTGTGTTGGATCTTGATTTTTTTTTCTCTGAAGAACTCTGAGATTCCGTGCAGAAAGGGAAGTGGGTACAGATGGTAGGAGTGTCTGGAGAGGAAGTCCAAGATGGGCGCAAAAAAAAAAAAAAAAAAGGCAGGGATTGCCAGGTAGTAGGATTCAGGCCAGGGTGGAGAAGTAGAGCTGCATAGTTAGGAAAGCAGCAAAGAATCCTGTGGCACATTATAGACTAACAGACATTTTGGAGCATGAGCTTTCGTGGGTGAATACCACTTCCTCAGATGCATGTGCAGACATGCATCTGAGGAAGTGGGTATTCACCCACGAAAGCTCATGCTCCAAAACGTCTGTTAGTCTATAAGGTGCCACAGGATTCTTTGCTGCTTTTACAGATCCAGACTAACATGGCTACTCCTCTGATAGTTAGGAAAAGGGGCAGAATTGAAGGAGAGTGAATTTATACTCGAAGAAGTTGGGCTGGTCCATGGGACTTTTATCAGAAGTTCAACTTCCAGAGCTCTGGCACTGGATGTGGTAGGGGTTGGCAGGGGGGACTTTGCCTTGGAAGACTGGGGAAAAAGTGTTGGAGGAGCATAGGGTGCAGAGAATATCAAAGACCTTGTCAATAGAAGAAAGGAAGGAAAGGGTTGAGAGCAGAAGAGAAGCCATCAACACTGATCAGTTTGCAGTTGCAGAAGGACTGGGTGATAGGGGTGAGAGCAAGGAGGCAATGGGCAAGGGTGAAAGAGACCAGCAGGGGGTCCCAGGGGAAATTCAGCAATATATCAGAGAGCAGCAGTGTGTGGAAGACTAGGTCAACTGAGTGATTATTTGGTGAGTAGGGAAAGTTGACCAGAGATGCAGTGCTAGTTCAGAAAAGAGTGGAAGAGAGCAGCGGGAATGAGGGAAAAGCCTAGCACCCCAGGTGCAATCTGATCTGGGACAAGAGAGTCTGAGCTGAGGGGTAGCTGCAGACATTATAGTGCAGGGGGTCAGCAGCCTTTCAGAAGTGGTGTGGTGAGTTTTCATTTATTCCCTCTAATTAAGGTTTTGGGTGCCAGTAATACTTTTTAATGTTTTTAAAGATCTTTCTATAAGTGTGTAATGTATAACTAAAACTATTGTTTAAAATGTTTACGAAGCTTCATTTAAAATTAATTAAGATGGAGAGCCCCCGGACTGATGGCCAGGACCTGGGCAGTGTGAGTGCACTGAAAATCAGCTCGTGTGTTGCCTTCAGCACGCATGCCATAAGTTGCTACCCGTGTTACATTGTTAGAAGGGTCTGCTCTGAGAGCTAAAAGGTGATATTGTGGATGGCTTAATTTGTTTGAGACATGGAACAGATGTTCCAGACACCAAAAGAAGGGAGCATTGTGTGTAGGATCTAAAATAACACCAGAGGAGGAGAGCTAGTGTGAGAGGGGGAGGAGAGTGCAGGTAAAGGCCAGGGCTTGGCAGATGCACTGGAGATGAAAAGAGAATTATGGAATTGCATCTGGATTTGTGTGGGTGGGAGGAGGATGGAGAGAGGACAGGACCAGCTGAGAAATGTAGAGGGGTGAGAATAACAAAGATGAAGATTGGACCAGTAGGGGGAGAGTAGGGGCTGGTGGAAGCAGGAGGATGGTAGATGCTATGATACAGAAGAGGGGTGTGGAAGAGCCTTCGAGTGGCAGGTGACTTGATTGTAGAACATAAGAGCAGTGAAGAAATGGGGACAAACCAAATAATGGCAGAGAGTCAATGACATGAGATGTGAGAGAGGTCAGCTGTCAGTGAGAGAGCTGATTTCAGCAAACAGTTTGACAATGATGGAGATGTAGTGAGTAGTTACTTGAGTAGATAAGTGATCGTCAGTGGGGGGCAGTTACCATGAGATACTTCAGTGAAATCAGGAGTTTGATTGTCAGCAGTCTCAGAAGGTGTGAGTGGGTCTGAGAGCTCAGCAGTAGGAGGAGGGGAAGGATGGCTTGGTCTCTGCAGACCAGTCACCAGTTGAAAGCATGAGGTACAAAGGGGTGAGAACAGTTTACTGGGCAGGGCTGATAGAGTAGGCTATTAATATGGCAATGAGGGCATTCTGGTGACACAGGACATGGTGCAATAGTGGATGTGAAGAAAGGTGGGACAGTGCTGATCTTGAAGGGATGGGGAGGAAAAATACAACAGAGGTTGAAATGGACAAGGAAGGTATGTTTGTAGTCCTGACACCAGCCGCCACTCATAAACGCCCAAATTCTGGGCAGCGAGTGTATACCACCCTGCAGGAGTGAGGGTATAATGCATCCAAGATGAGGCACTTCAAGTGTTTCTTGTTTCCCTGGGTGAACTGTGTGACTGTACCTTTCTTTGTTTATGTTAAGGGGAAAGGTATAGAATGACTTTCAATATATGGTATTCGTTTCATTCTTGTCAGAAGTGAGTAGTTGTGTGATGATAACCTTTGTGTTAGCTCTCAGATGCCTGAGCCATGTAGTTCACTACATGCAATAAAACAGTTCTGCTGTTTGTGTAAAGGCGGGATTTTATTTCATTTTCTTCTCTTCCCCAGTGAAGGCACATTTTAAAACAATATTGGAGGGGGTACAGCTAGGTCTCAAAGCCTTTCTGCTTGTTCACTACCCTATTTCAAGTTGTATGCACACATTAGGCTGTCATATACTGTATTGTACAACTTGTCTGTAATCATTTAAACCATGTATTGAAATAAAGGGTACTAGCTACTTTTCCAAAACAGACAAGAAATAAGAAAAAAAAACAAACTACATTATGTAATGTAATGTTGAAGATTTTACACACAAGTCAGAAAACTTTCTTTTCAACCCAAGAATAGCTTCTGCGTTGCATATATATAAAGGCAGTGGTCCCCAACCTTTTCCAGGTGGCGAGCACTGGATGGTGAGCCACCGAGGACCATGGCCGGCGGACAGACATCCGCCGAAATGCCCCAAGAAGCGGCAACAACGTCAAGAGGCATCACCACCAAAATGCCACCAAAAATCAGCAGCATTTCAGCAGCAACGCCGCTTTTTGGTGGCATTTCGGCGGATGCTTGTCCAGCGGCCAGTACGCGGGCGCACATAGATGCCCCAGCGGGCGCCATGGTGCCTGTGGGTACCGCGTTGGGGACCCCTGATCTAAGGTATTAAACCACTAACAGCAAAAAAAAGTAGTATGTACACATGCAAAATGAAATTTGTATTATCTCTGAAAAACATACATTTGAATTTCTTAATTCCTGTGCAGTAAACTCTAAAACAACTTCATTACAGTGATAGGATTGCCTTTTCATGGCTTTAAAGATTGTATTTGAGGGAGTTTAGAGGCTTAGAATAATGGAGGGAAAAATAAAATGTGTATGCGATACCAGTTAAGTGAAATATCTAAATGGCATCATCTTTTTGGCATTTGACTACTTGAGGGTTATTTTTAAACTACTTTAGGCTATATGTATGCCGTTAATCAACTGCAGGAGTGCACTCATGGCATAAAAGAAATCAGTCCTGTAGTCTGTTCTTAAACTAAATATGATCAATGTGAAAGATTGTTGCTAGAATTTGAAAGTGAAAATTACATCCTAAAACCAGAGCTATGTGTAAAGTGCATAGCATTGGTGGTTAACTTTTCCCCAGAGAGGCCTTTGGCAGGACACTACTGAGAGTATCAATTCAGGAGAAAATTGCTTAGAGCAGGGCGGTCGCAGCCCAAGCTAGGGGTCCTTCACTACTAAGGCCACCAAACCAGCCAAACAGAGAGGACTTTGGTTTACTCCACCTGGCTAAGCAGAAGTCATACAAGGAATTCCCTCAGACATTCCAGTTTCCCAGTATCACCACCAACACCACTTCTTATGGGGATGAATGTTTATGAAAACCAATACCCCAGTAAAAGAAAGGAGGAGAGGAAAAAAAAATTCTCTTGGTCCCAAAGGACCAAGCCCCGGACCCAGGTCAATATACCAGTCAGATCTTACCCACAAATCATGCTGTTGCCAATCCTTTAGGTTTATTCATAAAAAAAAGAAAGAAATATAGATGAGAATTGGAAATTGGTTAAATGGAATAAATACATACAATAGTTGCAAAGTTTCTAGTTCAGGCTTGTTTCAGCTTGATGGAATTACTGCTGATTTAAACACCAGTCAAGTCTCTGGAGTACAAACATCCCAGTTTGGATTGGTTGTTCAGTCCTTTGTTCAGAGTTCCCCTTTCAAGCAATAGTTCCTCCAGAGGTCAGAAGCAGGACTGAAGACAAAAGGAGGGGTTTCCAGGGTTTTTATATCCTTTGCCATGTGGAAGGACCCCTTTGTTCCTACTGTGAAAATTACAGCAGCAGATGGAGTTTGGAATCACATGGGCAAGTCACATGTTCTTGCATGACTCAGTTTTCAGGCAGCAGCCATTGCTCACATGCTACCATTGAACGTTCCCAGGAAGGCTCCTCAGATGTGGATTGGGAGTCTCCCAAGGTCAATTGTCCAGTTTAAAGTGTTTCTTGATTGGGCACTTACTCAGAATAGTCCCTTTTCTTAAGAAACTGACCAATGTTCCACTGATGCTACCTAGAATCATATCCAATATTTATAACTTCAAAGTCTGGAAAGTCTAGAAGTTTGTATAAAGGCAAACATGGCTCTGACCAAGCCTTGTTACCATCTACATAGGGCAAGGAAAAGTACCAGCCAGTACCATTAAGCAAAGTTATGCTATTGGTACTTTCAGAAGGATAGAGACATCCATCTAAAAGCCCTATTAATGAAAGTGACTCTTAGACTGGCCTTGGAGCCATCCCTTTCTGACTCAGCACTGAGCATGTCTGCATCAGTACAGAATGCTCCCCATCACCAGTACCACGAGAACCTCACAAGAAACAGTGGGGGAGCTCTCCGGCTCCAAGCAAAGACAGGAAGGGGATGGCAGGCAAAGGTCCGATGTCGGGCCACCTGCCATCTCTGGAGTACCAAGGGGCAGCCTCGCCACCAAGGGCTTCTAGGCCAACTAGGAATCCTCGACTCTGGGGAGCAGTAGGGGACCCATGCATCTGATGGTGCCTTCAATGCTGGAGACCCTTCCTGTACCGCCTACACCACAGGATCTCCAGTCAGCTGCAGAGGCACCAAAGACTCCTCTTTCAAAGGGGAAGCCCTCTGTGGGCCCACCACAATGGGCACTCAGGAGCTGCTCATGCCTGGAGGCATGGCACTGATCAATCACTCTGCGGCCCCAATTCCGCGCGCCGCTGCGCCCCCCCCCCCCGCCTCTGTGCAACCACGGTCTCTAACCCAGAGGCCCAGATCATTGGCTCTGTGTTTGGGCTCCGCGGCTTTTTGGCATGAATTCTGACCTCATGACATCAATGTCCACCCTCCTGGTACTGGCTGCCTTCATCTCTGCAATGGTCACCAACTCCACGGAACAGATCACTGATCTCTCGAAGGTCTCTGAAGCCCTGATCTCCGGCTTGGCGCTACTCTCCACCATCTCGGCATCAGATCCCGCCCAAGTGGTCCGATCTCAGCAACACCACTGGTCACCTTTCCTGTGGCCCAATTCCCGGACCACCTATCATAGCAGACAGAGGGAGGCACCAGCAGCTCCACTATGGTCCCCAAGGGAGGACTTCCTTGGAATCAGAAGGGGAGTTTGTTTCACAGCTCTAGAAACACTGGTCAGCCTGGGTGCTGGATGTTGGAACTGGACAAGCCGGCACTGATTTCTCAGCCAAGAAGCCCAAGAGGTCCTTGAGGGAAAGATCTCCCACTTCCCATAAGGGAAAGGAGAGGGCCAGAGGAGAGCCAGGACCTGTGATGGGCAGCTCGACACCTCCAGCAGGGAGTCAGGCCCAAGCTCATGTTGAGTGGTCAAGATCCTCCTGTACCATGCCTGCCACACTGGACAGCGACAAGGGCATCTGTCAACTCGAAATCCCATCAGAGCCCTGCAGGCAGCCCAGGAGATTGTGACACTACCAGTGCCACCCACACTGGCTCCGACGTTACTGAAGTCTGGGGTAAACCCGCCTTGGGACCATTCCAAGTGTCCCCACCTCAACAGCGCCACTCCCCATTACGAGGGACATCTCACCAGCACTTGCCCGCATGGAACTGTCATGCCTCAGACTTTGGGAGGCAGGCTCAGAGAAGCACTCTTCGGTGTCCGGACCCTGGCACAGCAGTGGGATTAGAGATGCAGCTCATGGGTAACCTGGCACAGACCTGCGGAGGTATGCAACCCCTGGCACGAGCGGCAAGACAGACCCATTGGGTCTCCAACATCTTGGCACTGGTTCCTGCAAACCGATTTGGCAGAACAGAGTCACTAGTCACCTGCCCTCACCACACCACTGAGACTGAATCCCCTCAATTGGGGAGATTCTATCAAAGACTGACTAGCTCTGACCTCCCAGTCCCCTTGAGATTCAGTACAGGTCGCAGCCTGAGGCGGTAGATTGCCAGTCTACCGATGCAGATCCACCAACACCAAGATCCCTAGGGTCCCGTGAGAGGAACTTGTCCCAGTCGGACAGGTCGGTGTCGAAGAACAGCGATTGGCCTGCTGTTCATGGTCACTCCACAGCAGCCATTCTGCTTACAACTCCAGTGCTGATCAGGAGTCTCTGGTAGCAGAACAGGCCCTGACACCAATGGTACTGTCGACCTCAGTGGCACCGCAACTGACCCTGTGGCCTCTGGGCCAATGGCTGGCAGCGTGTTACCCCTGGAATACATGGGGTTTTACCCAGCCTTCCCAGGGCGCCTGACTGATGGCATGGGCCTCAGGCCATTGGCCACAGCATCCTGCCCTCCTTCGGAGGTGAAGGCCCCTCAGGGGAAGACACCGCCCCCCATCATCCCGGCTCATGAAGATCTAAGGGCGCAGCCAGTTGGACCACCCGGGGATGTGGTGAATCCCTCAGCATTCGCTTCGTCCTCATCATTGCTGGATGAAGCGATTATGGGTCTCCCTCACACAGTTCCACAAGGTGATGTCAAGGCTCATCAGGAGCTTTTGAAGAAGGTCACCTCTAACCTGGCGCTCCAAGCAGAGGCACTTAAGGAGCCACTGCAGCACCCACTAGAGTGGCTTCACCCCTACACAAGGGGATATCGAAAATAATTAATGCCATATGACAAACCCCCTGCTCCCTGCCACCCATCTCAAAAAGGGCTGAGTGCAAATATTTTGTGCCAGCTAAAGGCCACGAGTATCTCTATACTTACCCGGCCCCAAACTCCCTCATAGCTGATTCCGTTAATCAGAGAGAGAGAGGCAGAGTCAACCCAGGGATATGCCCAAGAATAAAGACTTGAAGAGACTGGATCTGTTTGGGCGAAAAATGTATTTGTTTTCCAGTTTTCAGTTGAAAGTAGCCAACCACCAAACCTTCTTTGGCTGCTATGACTACAATATGTGGCAATCTATGGCCAAATTTTGAGGTCTTACTGCCCGAAGAGTCCAGTAAGGAATTCCGGGCAATCCTCAAAGAGGACACGGCTGCAGTGATCGTGACCCTCCAAGCAGCCTCAGACGCAGCAGACTCCGCGGCTTGCCTCGTGACCGTGGGCATCTCCATTTGAAGGGCGTCCTGGCTGCTCCTCTCGGGTCTGTCAACGGAGGCTCAGCAATTGATGCAGGACCTCCTCTTCGATAGTCAGGCCCTGTCTGCAGAACAAATGGACAGTAAACTGCATGGCCTTAAGGACTCCCGCACTATCCTGAAACTTGGGGGCTGTATGTTCCCGTAAGCAGTTGAAACCACAGAAATCTCAGGGCCAAGGGAGTCAACTCCACCAGGAGTGCCTGCATCCTCTCCCTGGATCTGGGAGACAGGAATGCTTCCCTCGACTTGAAGGACGCATACTTCCACATGCCGATCTTCCAAAGTCACAGACAATGGGCCCCATCACTACCGTTTTGTGGTCCTCTGATTCGACCTGGCGGTAGCACCCAGAGTGTTTTACCAAGTGCATGTCAGTGGTGGCTGCTTACCTCACGTGTCGGGGTATCCAGATCTACCCATATCCCGACAACTGGCTAGTCAAGAGCAATTTCAGGTCTCAGGTCCAAGAGGATGTTGCGGTGCCACAAGCCACGTGCCGCTCCCTGGGCCTATTGGTGAACAACAAAAAGTCTACATTAGTTCTGGTGCAAAGGTTAGAGTTCATCGGAGCGGTGCTCGACTCGACCCGCACTAGAGAGTTCCTGCCACTAGAAAGGTTCCAAATGTTGACGGACCTCCTCACGGAGGTCTCTGCGTTCCCCCTGACTACGGCCAGGGTTTGCCTGCGTCTGCTGGGTCACGTGGCAATGTGCCCATATGTTGTCTGCCATGCCAGGCTCTGGATGTGACCCCTGCAGCAATGGCTGATGACAGTCTATTCTCAGTCCAGAGTTCACCTTGACAAGGTCTTTACCATTCCCCTGACGGCACTCGCCTCACTGTGATGGTGGACCAATCTCATGACTGTTCTAGAGGGGGTTCTGACTGACACCCCCCATCACTCCATCGAGTTGGTACTGGACACCACGGACTTCGACTGGGGCATGCACCTTGGCGACCTCCAGACCCCAGGGTATGTGGTCCCTGGAGGAGATGTTACACGCAAACGTCAAAGAGCTGAGGGTGGTCCGCTTGGTATGTGGAGTCTTCCTACCTCACCTGTCAGGCACGGTGATAAGAGTCCTGATGGACAACACAGCCTCGATGTTCTGCATCAACAGGCAAGTGTGAGCACGTTTGTCGACTCTCTGCCAAGAGGCAGTCCGTCTTTGGGACTTCTGCATCAGCCACGAAATCCATCTCAAAGCTTGTCATCTCCCTGGCGTCAAGAACACGCTAGCGGATCACCTCAGCAGGGACTTTCCTCACTATGAGTGGTCACTCCACCCACAGATAGCCTGCATGATCTTCAAGAGGTGGGGAACTCCCTAAGTGGACCTTTTCGGCACCAGGTTAAACAGGTTTTGTTCGCGGAAAGACCTGGGCAAGGACTCCCTCTCTGGTGCCTTCCTCGTGTTGTCAGGGAACCTGATATATGAGTTTCCTCCAATTTCTTTCATGAGCAGGGTCTTGGCAAAGAGAGAGAGACAAGGCACCCAGGTTATCATGATTGCCCCAGCGTGGCTTTGCCAGCACTGGTTCAGCACACTCGTGAACCTGGCATCAGCCCGGTCAGTTGGGCAGGGGCCAGAGAGGGACCTGCTGTCACAGGACCCTGGTCAGCTCCTGAACCCCAAGCTGATGTCCCTCCACCTCTTGGTGTGGATGCTGCGTGGCTGAACCCGAAGGAGAGGACCTGCTCAGATGAGGTCCAGCAGGTCCTCCTAGGAACTGGAAGCCCTCAACCAGACTGACTTTCCTTGCCAAGTGCACAAGGGTTTCCCACTGGGCATCTGAGTGTGGCATCTCTCCCTCGCGTTCTTCCATACAGTCTGTTAGACTACCTGCTTCATCTGAGGAACCAGGGCCTGGTGCACACTTCCATTAGAGTGCGTCTTGTGGTCATCTCCGCTTTTCACCCACTGATCCAGGGCCAGACAGAGTTTTCTCATGACGTGACAGATTCTTGAGAGGCCTCAAAAGACTCTTCCCACAGGTACGGACTCCTATCCTACAGTGGGAACTTAACTTGGTCCTCTCTAGGCTCACCAGCCTGCCCTTTGAGCCACTGGGTTCCTGCTCCCTTTTCCCCTACCATGGAAGGTGTCACATTCCTGGTGGCGGTGACGTCAACAAGACAGGTCTCTGAAATTAAAGCCGTGACCTCAGGATCTCCGTACACTGTCTTCTACAAAGATAAGGTTCAGTTGCTGCCCCACCTGGCCTTCCTGCCAAAGGTGGTCTCCACCTTTCAAAAGAACCAGGACATCTTCCTCCCGATGTTCTGTCCCAAACCACACGAGCAGTGAGAAGGGGACCTTTGCTTTCTACTTACAATGTATAGAGCCTTTCCAAAAATCAACTCAACTCTTCAGTGCTACAGTGGATAGGATGAAAGGTCACCTGGTGTCCTCGCAGAGGATTTCCAATTGGATTACCTCATGCATAAGGACCTGTTACGACCTGGCTCGGGTTCTGCTGCCGCCAATTGTCAGAACCCACTTGATGAGCACGCAGGTGTCTTTGGCGGCCTCCCTGGCGCACATCCCTATCCAGGACATCTGTAGAGCTGCAGCATGGTCCTTTGTTCACACATTTTCCTCTCATGCCATCACTCAGCAGGCCACAGACAATGCTGGGTTCAAGTCCTACTTATCCGTGACTCTCCAATTTCTGATCGCTAACTATCAAGCAATTGTGGCAAAATACAATTCCACAAACTACAGTAAATTCATGGATCTTTATTGATCACTTTCCACAAAAGGAACAAAAAAGAACAATTTCAGGCCATTATGGCTGAGGGACAATTATTAGCCAGAACAGTCTCTTCAAGCATCTTTAGATGCTGTTGACACTGCTGCCTGGTCCATCTCTACAGCAGTAGTTATGCACAGGGCATCCTAGCGCCATCTATTGGGGTTTCCCAGAGAGGTCCAAAGCACTGTGTAGTACCTCCACTTTAATAGTTTGAAGTTGTTTTCAGAAACCACAGGGGAGTCTCTTCACACATTGAAAGACTCCAGAGCCATGTTTCAATCTCTTGCTGTCTGTCCTTCTATGAATAAAAGAAAATTCAGCCCAGAAATCTCTTCTGGTTCAATTCTCAGGGTCTCAAAGACCCACCTCCCTCCCTCCCCTGGAAGAGATCTAAAGTTCATAGGAAGAGGGATGTTCATCCTCCTCCTCTGATTACTCAATCAACATCAGAACATCTGTTTTGACAGATTGGTTGAGGATCAAATCCTCTCAGATCTTTAGATCGCCAGCTGCAACGTCACCCACTTTGCCCCATTTTGAGACTGATTTTTCCCAATTTCATAATACATGGAAGCAGATCACTATAGATGGATGGGTCACAGAGGTAATAATTGGGCTAATATGTCCATTTTACATTCCTCCCTCCTTTCTACGCTCCTTCCCCGTCCCTCTTCAGGAGCTCCTCATGAACTTTTACTAAGACAAGAAATAAAATCCCTTCTTTGAATAGGAGTGATAGAGCCATTCCCATCTCTGCACAAGGAGAAGGAGTTCTATTTGAGGTATTTCCTCATACCAAAGAAAGATGGAACGCGGAGACACATTTTTGGATCCAAGACTACTAAACAAATTCTAAAAGTCTCCAGAAGTTCAGGATGGTGAATCTGCAGTTATAATTCCCTTATTAAATGCAGCAGATTGGTTTTCAGCCCTCTACCTAAAAGATGCCTATTTCCAGATAGGGATATACCCATCTCACAGAAAATACCTATGCTGCTTATATGCCAGGATCATTTTTAATACCGGGTACTTCCCTTCAGACTCTCCTGGGCCCCAGGAGTGTTTTAAAAGGACCTGGAGGTGGTGGCCACTTATCTTCAAGAGCAATTTTAGTATTCCTGTACCTCGATGACTAGCTGCTCAAGGGTCTTTCTTACAAAGCAATGGTGTCATCCACTCAGATGGCCCTTTTTCCTATTCCTGGAATTGGGTCTTTAACTCAGTGTTAAAAAATGCATGTTAATTTCTGTACAGAAAATAAGTTCATTGAGGCATCCTTGGATTCATTGACAGCCAGGCATTCCTCTGGACAGATTCATAACATAATACCTAGTCAGGACCATTCAAGAGTGTCCTCAAACCTCAGTAAGAAACTGTCTATAACTCCTGGGTCATATGGCAGCTTGTACTTTTGTTACCAATCATGCAAGGTTATACCTTCATTACTTCCAGGGCTGACTCAGAATGACACTGAACAAGCACATTTTAGACAAACATGTCTTGGTTCCCTGTCATATTAAATATTATTTAGTCTGGGGAAAGATCAGTACAATGTCAATGCAGGCATTCTTTGGTCCAACTCCAACGATCATTGTGATGATGGATGCCTCCCTTTTGGGATGGGGGAGCCCATCTTAATACTCACAAAGTCCAGGAAATGGTTGCCTAGGAAACCACTGTCCACATCAGCCTGTTAGAGCTCAGGCCAGCCAGGAATGCCTGCCTTTTTGTCCTTCATCAAAGGCATATCAACCAGGATCATTATAGACAAAAACATGGCCTGCATGATTTCTATCAACAAGCAAGGAGGGACAAGAGCTCCCTTTTTGTGTGACTAAGCAGTGAAGTTGTGGTACTGTTGCATAACCAATCATATTCCTATTTCAGCTGTCTGCCTCCCTGGCATTCAGAATACCATAGCTGATGCTCTCAGCAAGTGTTTCTCCCAGGGCTACAAGTAGATATTGGATTCTCAAACTTTCCACAGTATATTCCAAAATTGGGGACTTTAAGAGATGGACCTCTTTTGCCACCTCTGTGAACAAGACGTTTCATCTGTTCTGTTCAAGAGGAGGTGTAGGGCGACCATCGCTCTCTGGGAAACGGCTTTCTCCTACTTCGGACAAAGGGCCTATTCTAGGTTTCCTCTCCAAGCCCCCTAATACTGAGAGTGGTGAACAAGATCAGACAGGTTAAAGCCAGGTTTATCCTTGTAGCTCCAACTTGACTGAGACCAACTTGGTATCCTTCCCTGTTTCATCTGTCTGTCTGCCTGGCAATCAAGCTTCAAGTCAGTCCTCATCTCCTCTCCCAAGATGCAGGTCTTTCACTTCATTCCAACTTAAGATCCTCTGCCTCAGGGCATGGCTCCTTGATAGTTCACAAGTCTAGAGTCTGAGTATCTTCATGTGCAGGTTAGCAGAAGTGGCACTGAAAGGCACAGAGAAAATGTAATTGTAAGGGCTCCTTCCTTTCTGAAATTATGAAAGACACTCATGAACTGTTCAGGTAATATCAGAGTACTTATGGTTTTTAGAATTGTGAAGATGGTTCATTAATGCAGAAAGACTTAACATTTTAATCTAGAATATTGATATAAATAGATCATCCTGTGCTGGCGCACAAAAATTGTCTGGATGCCTTTTCTACTTGCACCCGGTACTGAAGCTCGCTGTTGATCGTGATTGAGTACTGTCTAGCTTGCTGAAATAGCTTTGGAAAGCATGCTGTGTGTAGGTGCTTCAAGCTGAAGTGTACTCGGACGCAGCTTGTATAGGCCCCTTGTTATATTGTACAGACTAGGGAACTAGAGTAAATCTCTTAGCAGAATGGCAGAAATTAAATTAATAGTTGGGAGGTCACTCATGCAGATTATGCCTGAACTTTGTAGTCTAGCTAGATGGTTCATTTTTACTTCCGTGTGATACTATGCAGGAATACTGAAGAACTGAAGCTATGAGGCACATATAGTATAGATATTGCTCCCAGTATGATGGGGTTTCCTGCGTTATGTGCTGAGCACTTCGGAAGCTATGAGAATGGTTCAAGGGAGAAGCTGATTGGCAGTCTCTGTATCTACATCCAGAAAGAGATACTAATCATTTTTGGGTCTGTCAGGTTTTTACTACTAATTTCAATCAGCAAATAGGAAAACATGATTTAAATTGATTTTCATCTTAATTTTCATTTGTATTTTTTTTAGTAAATTTTCTAGAGAGAAGCTGATTCTTATTGGTTGTGCACAATTTGTCTTTACACTAAATTTTGTACTTTCTTCTAATTAAGAGAATAAACTATATCTATAGACATTTATTTAAGTAATTATATAACTTAAAATACATTTTATCGAAATCTTAATTTTTACATTTTTGGGTTAGAAAACAGTGATGCTTTTTGATTAACTAGATTAATTATTTTACTTGTTTTGTTAAGCTGCATTTGGATGGAAACTGGAATTCCATTAAGAATGCACAAAACAGCTTTTAAAAAAATTTAATTACTTAAATAAAACTACCTTAAATGTGCTGGACTTATAAGAAGTCATGGTTTTGTATTATAACTAGTTTATTAAAGGTAGTGGTGTCTGTAGTTAATGAATTGAACTGTTTGTTTTTGGTCACCACATCCTTAGGATTCCAGAACTAGTGAATCTCATGATCTCTCACCAAATTTTTATTCATAGATTGCAAGAGGAAAAACAAGCTTTCCTGCTTTTTCAGCTCCCACTTGGTTTCTTGACTTTGCGAGAACAAGTGATTAAACTGAACTACTTGAATAAACTAAAATGAAGGGGAAATTTTCTCTGCACCTGCAAAAAGAAGTTTTTGCTGTCAAAAGCTGGTTTAACATTTTAACAAACTCTGGTTCCAGGTGCTTAGCCAGTGATTTCCACCAGGTCAGTGTTGACTTTCTTTAAAACTTTAGCAGCAAACATGTACTGCTTAAATATTTTTTTCATTTAAATGACTTTAATATATTACAGTAAGGTTAAGTTTTAGTATAGGCAGTCATAATTTCAAATTTATTTTTAAATATTTTTATATTTAAAATCTGATTTTTTTTTCAGTTTAAAACTAGGTAGGTTTCTTTCTGTTTTTTAAAAAATATAGATTTGTATCCAGCCTAATTTCTCAGGCAAGG
Source organism: Gopherus evgoodei (assembly GCF_007399415.2). Classification (NCBI taxonomy): domain Eukaryota; kingdom Metazoa; phylum Chordata; order Testudines; family Testudinidae; genus Gopherus; species Gopherus evgoodei. Next base: position 171,111,666 of record NC_044324.1, read on the forward strand.
AAGGCACCATGAGGATTGCAGAGGTCAGCTGTTCCGGGCAGAAAGTGTGCATGCTGGGCAGAATTGCCTCAGCTCCCCCGCTTCCTTGGCAGGAAAGGAGACTGGCAGGATTGCAAAGGAACTGGCATGGAGGCAAGCAGCTCCCCATCTCCATGAGAGGAGTGAAGCCCAGAAGATGAACGCATGAAATGGAAAGTATCACCTGAGTCACTATATCCTGTACTAGCAGCCACTCTTCCAACTGCTCACCCACCTCCTCACCCAATACCCCAGAGGGCACCAGACTCAGCAGATGCTGTCAACACCAGGGTACACCAAATCTTATATGGCAGAAGTTGGACTAGCAGAGTGTCTTCTACACCCAGAAATATCTCACTCGTAAGTCAACTTGCTGGAATGATGATTGTCCTCTTTTGTATCTGGAAACAGTAAACAAAGTGGCTTGAGATCTCTCTGTGTCAGGACATAGGAGAAGAAATGGTAAATGATCTCTTGCAAAGCTGGGCAAAGTCCTTGCTATATCTTTTCACCCCATCTACTAGTCACCAGGACAGTACAAAATATAAGAACAAGAGAGTGGCTGTATGCTGTTTTATGCCTTTCAGGATTTGGAGACTATGACTCTCAGACCTTGTTTACCTAGCCTTGGATTTTCTGATGTCTGTCTTTCAGAGGAGGTCTGGTATTGCAAAACCAATTGTTCCTCCAGGACCAGACAGTGAATAAATAATTGGAGTCATGGTTAATCTCATGGACCCCAAAAGAAAAACCAACAAATAGAATGTTGTCTACCGACTGGGGCAAAATCACTGAACAACAATCAAGCAGCCTTGAGTCCCTATAGGACGGTCTTACTGTGGGGTGTATAAGAGTGTCCTAGCAAATACATCAAAATCTCTGTAGTATGATGTTCACACATGTACCAGAAAAAGTAATTTTGTACAGATCCAAACATTAAATGCTTCCTTAGGACATCAACCTTATTCCAACCTTCTAGGTCACAGAACATGACCTTGGAACCTCATTCTGCTTCTTGCAGCACTATCTAGATGAAACAGCTGCAGGAGGTGGTATTATGTTTTCTGTCCATTAGATAAGACATCCTAATGGCTACTATCTCCACTCAGATGAGGTTTTTTATTTGACATTGGGAGATACAGCATTGTACTCTTAATTCAGACAGGTAGTCCTCTCAGCTGTCATAGCATTCATTCCGTAAGTAAATTGAAGCAATATTTCTTTCAGTAAAGCATCAAAGTTCATTCCTGAGGAGTACCAATAATTATATCTCCATGTATTTGTCTGCTGTATTTGAGATATGTTAGAGGGCCACATGACCGATATGTAAGTTCACCAAGTTCTGCATATTGGTCATCCACTCTTAGACCATACCATTTCCTTTCTTTTGGCAGAACTCTTCTTCATGCTTAGTGCTCAGAGGAAGATGGAAGAGATACTTATATATAATGCACCTTGTTTTGGACGTCAACATGTAAAGGATGATCCTGCTACCCACTCTGGAAGCATGCAGCTATGAAAATCCCATTTTAATGCCTATGTGGACATTAGTACAAAGAATAGTAAGAGTGTTTACTAAAAAATGTTTCAGATGCAGAGCATGCTGAAATAGTCCACACTCAAGGTGACAAAAACACTGGAAAATGTGTCAAAGATCTGCTTTTAAAGAAAGTCGCTATCTTCTTTACTGAATACTGATGAACACAGGTGTCATAGCATTCTTTCTCAAATCTGAACCTTAGAGTCCAGGAATGAGATACTAGCATGAATTTCCCTAAGCTTAATTACCAGCTTAGATCTGATAGGCTGCCACCATCCAAAAATGTAGTGTTTTTGGGGCACTCTGACCTCCCCAACCTTCCCTGGGGACCCCAAGAACCCAGATCCCTTGGGTTCTTAAAACAAGGAGAAATAAACCATTCCCCCACCTTCCCCCTCTCAGAACTTCCCTCCCTGGGCTATCCTGAGATACTGATCTAACCTCTTAAATCACAATACAGAGAAGCATCTCCCTTCCCTTCCACAAAGAGGCAAACAGATTCAAGGAAAACAGAGAGAGATTTTCTCTCTCCCCCTCCCGTCTCCCCCCCACCCATTCTGGTGAGTTATCCCAATCCCCTGAGATAAAACAAGGGAAACAGAGAAAAAACAAACAATCAGGTTCTCTAAAAAGAAATATTTTAATAAAAGAAAGGAAAAAGTAAAGAATTATCTCTGTAACTTTGAGATGTAACTATTAGAGGGTCCTATAGCTTACAGACACCAGAAAGAGACCTTCCCCCCAGTACCAATACAAATCAAAATATTCCTTGCAACTACACACACACAAGTTAACCAGCCAGATCCACAAATGCAAACAGTATAAAACAATTTAAAAAAAAACCCCTAAACTGCCTGTTTTTTACTTACTACTTGAAAAGAGACTTAGAGAGCCTGTAGTAATGTCTGGTCTCTCTCAGACCCTCTGAGAGAAGAACAAAGAACTCTCACCCAAACGTCCCTCCACCTGAATTTAAAGTATCTTGTCTTCTGATTGGTCTTCTGGTCAGGTGTCCAGTTTCCTGCTTGTAACCCTTTACAGGTATAAGAGACATTAACCCTTAACACTCTGTTTATGACAACAGGACAAGTTGCTGCTACCTTCATGTTAAAGAGCACAAAGGAACCAACATATGATCATCAGTTTATGAACATAGGTATGACAATATGTATTACTAGGTGCATCTTCCTCGGGTCAGACACGTAGTTACTCTATACTACCATCTGGGACTGTAGAAAGAAAGGAATGCAGCCAATCTAGAGCAATTCTGTGTACCCATGCTAGGATCCCCATAGTAGATAACAAACATCTAGTGGTCAACTATCAAAAGTTCTTGATCTAAAGAATGAACATGCACACACTTATCTCTATCTGTTTCTTCATAGCCATTGCAGTTTCTGAATGTTATGTATGCTTAAAATTGATTGATTGGGATCCAAGAAATCTTAGGAGTCCAGTTATTGCCAGAACTGCCTAACTATAATGTTCTCTATAATCTTCTCAAAATGAAGGTTCTCGGGAGAATGCAAACATTGACAAGATTATCTACATCAAGAAATGAAGACATTATGCCAAAGTTGAAGTAGTTCAGAGTATAAAATTGTTAGAATCTATGAGTCTATGAGTCTAGTTCAGAGTATAAAATTGTTAGAATTGCCTAGCAGAAGCCCTTAGGAGCTCCTTGCTTATCTCCCCGGGTGTGTACCTTTTTAGGGATCTTAAGATATGCAATTTGTCAAGTTGACTGTATTGCCATTGGCCACTTGTGGCATTTTCACTTTTAAACTGTATGGAAATAGGTGCTGAAACGAGGTAAGGCTGTTAACATTAACATGTTTACTCAGCTTTTGTTTTTAGATTGGAAAGATTTCTTCAACCTATTAGCGTAGCTTTGTAAATGAATCTCCCTCTTAAAAATATCTGTTTTCAGCAAAAATACCCAAAAAATAATGACTAGCTTTCTGATTCATAGGCAATTTAAACTGGTGTATAAAAAACATGTTGTGATTCTGCAGTTCCTAATTTGGAAACTCCCCAAGCCTAATTAGTCTCAGTGGAGAAAATGACATATCAAGTAGTAAAGGTAATTGTACAGCTCTAGGGAATACATCTTTAATCAGAAAGGAGCAGATTGAAGAATGAAGTTTGTAACTGCGTACAGTGCTCCTATTTAATTCTGGACTTCATAAGTTTTATTGATATTTAGTTAAATGAGTGACTGCATCTTGCATGCACTAAAATTCATGTACTGCTTTTAAAGAGGATTGAAGCGGGAAAATATAATACAAGGCTAAGCTTTCAGAAGTGTGTTCGTTTTAGGGAACAGATGTTCATGTCAGGTGATTCTGATTTAATTAGAAATTGGGGCATTGCTTTCAAGCTTCTAGTTCTGTGCCTCATTTAGGGGTTCTGTGCGGAATTTGTGAAAAGTTCACTGTTGTGTTGGATATTTATCATGAGGGTTTTAAGAATGTCTGGCATACAAGAGTAACTGAGCATTAAAATGTTGGATGTTCCTTTGGCTTTGATGCAGTTGCCTATATAAAAGTAAGTAGATGATAGTTGCTGTGTTTTTCTGATAATTTAGAAGAATAGGATTTCTTTAAATTGTATAAAATATAGGACTTTAAAAAAATCAGTCCTTTAAATAGCTTTAGAAAATTTTCACTGCCATTTGGAAGAACCTAATGTCCTAATAATAAGCATAAAAAAGGATGTTTACCTCACTCCTCAACATTTGTAGGCATAGCAGTACTGCCTGACAATTTTTAGAGAAGTTGTTCATCAGAGGATGATCTGTAAACAAACAGTAGCTACATGGACGTATGTTTGGTATGTTGGATATTTGTGTATGCTATAGAAGAGTCTTGCTAATATTATAGTAACAGGTTTAATAGAAGCCAGCTGTCCTTATTTGTAGGGTTGCCAACTTTCTGATTGTAGAAAACTGAACAGCCCTTCCCCGAGGACCTGCCCCTTTTCAGAGACCCTGCCCCCATTCACTCCAACCCCCTCCCTCCATCGCTCGCTCACTCTCCCCAGCTGTTGCTCACTCACTCATTTTTACCAGGCTGGGCAGGGGGTTGGGGTGAGGCTGTGGTGTGGGGCCAGGGATAAGGGGCTTGGGATGCATGAGGGGGCTCCGAGTGGGGCCTGAGGGGTTCGGAGGGCAGGAGGTGATGAGGGCTCTGGGAATTTGGATGTGGGATAGGGTTCAGGGCTGGGGTAGGTAGTTGGGGTGAAGGAGGGGGTGAGGGGTGTAGGTTCCAGGCAGCACTTACCTCAGGTGGCTTCTGGAAGTGGCCATCATTTCCCTCCAGCTCCTAGGTGGAGGCGCAGCCAGGCAGCTCGGTGTGTCACCCCTGCCTGCAGGTGCTGCCCCCGCAGCTCCCACTGACTGTGGATCTCAGCCAGTGGGAGCTGCAGAGCCGGCATTCAGGGTGGGAGCAGCACACCTACTTGTATGAGGTAAAATACTAGCTTTCATTTAGGTCTAAGTTTCTTTTTTTTCTTCTATGTGAGTGCAAAATTGGTAGTAATTTGTCAAATATAACTTAACCAAAACCATTGTGCACAGAAGAGGGAAAGTAACAGGTGAGCAAACGTCCCTAGAAGCAAATGTTTATAACCAAACTTTTTAAATTAACTGTAGCAGCATAAACCTTTGTCTACATTTGCAGACTGTGTGAAGTGCATTAATTGTGAATTAGGATTTCAAACCTTTCTGTGGTCCTTCAGACCAGTTTAATTCCAATCTCTAGCTGAAGATATTTAACAAACTGTTCCTGAAGCAAGAACCATCAAGAAAGTACTCTTTCCTCTTGAGGAGATGAAAGAGCCAGGCAATACTAATGTTCTCTTCCATTGCATGAAATTAGCACGCACAGACACTCATACAGGATCCGAGTGTGTTTATTGCGTAGAACCTTTGCTTGCAGAGCCATTGATTTGAGTCCCTCATGAAGGAATTAAACAGATGAAGTGAACGCAGTGTTTCTGAGTAACGTTTTGGTACAAGCAAGAGAGAAGCTGCTTTGAAGGGGGGAGGGTAGCTCAGTGGTTTGAGCATTGGCCTGCTGAACCCAGGGTTGTGAGATCAATCCTTGAGGGGGCCACCTAGGGATCTGGGGCAAAAATCAGTACTTGGTCCTGCTAGTGAAGGCAGAGGGCTGGACTCAATGACCTTTCAGGGTCCCTTCCAGTTCTATGAAATAGGTATATCTCCATATATTTATTATAAGGGAGATGTTTGAGGAATGAGTGGAAACATGAATTTTATTAGAGCAGAAAGAATCTGGATTCAGGTGGCATGAAACTATTGGAGGAACATGAAGAGAAAATGTAAACTAAAATATCCCATTTCATAGCTCTCTGTGTGATCTATCTGTTTTAACTTTCCAGTATATGAAGAGTGGGCAGGAGAAAGTTTTTTTTGTAATGCAAAGACTTTATTTTATTTAAAAATATATTCCATGTTGGTGATTTAGTAAGAAATTTCAAAACATATTGCTTACAAACAGAAAGGAGAGAATACTGTGTTTGTACAGAGATGTCTGCTTTGAGTACACTGAAAACAATCTTTGTGTGTGACCAGTTGTGTGATACCTCGTGAAATGCTTTGAGCAGCACAGATTGCTGTTCAAACTCCTCACCTCTCTGCATTCAGCTTTACCCCTGAGTCGTCATGTTGGTGATTATTTGGAATATACAGTCCATCCCCAAGACCTAGAGAAATATCTTAGATGAGAAATTACAGGTAAAGGTTCTGCAGAAAAGAGATTTATTAATGAGCCAGAAATATACAAGATGTAATTTTTAAATCACTGTGGCAGTGTTACTTATGTTAAGGTAAATTACAAACCTTGTGCTTTTGTCTTTTATAATGACAGTGAATTATTGTGAACAATAGGGGTGGTTACAGCTTTCTGGGTCTAGTCCAATCCCGTAAACGTCAAAAAAGCAGATTTTAACAAACTCAGAAATCTCATGGGTATGGTCCCATAGAAAGAAAATCTAAGGGAAAAGAGGATTCAGGAGAGCAGACAGTTCTGAAACAGACAATATTAAAGGCATAAGAGCAACCTACCTTGATATGAAGGAAAGGTAGAAAGACTATTAAGAGGTCAACATGGCTCCATCAGTAGGGCCCTACCAATTTCATAGCTGTGAAAAATGTGTCATGGACCGTGAAATAAACCCTTCCCCCGGAAATCTGAACTCCCCCTTGCTGCTGGGAGTGTCCTAGTTAGGGGGCTCCTAGCTGCAAGTCCTGGCTGGGCTGGAGAGGGAAAGGATTTGTCCTAGCCCTGAACGGTCACTCTCAGGGGGAGATCTGACCCACTTCAGAGTGCCTCGCCCTCCTGGAGGAAGCTTCCTGTCCAGCACTGGAGGTTCCTGCAGCTGGAGGAGACTTTGTGGAGGTGGATCCGATATCCCCCTGCTCCTGGAAGTGCCGCAGCCAGGGAGCTCCTAGCTGAGTGTCCCTGCTGGGCTGAGTGGGGAGATCAGGCCCACTTCTGGGTACATTTTAGGTAGGGACCCCCATGGTTACAACACCGTGAAATTTCAGATGTAAACAGCTGAAAATGTGAAATTGGTCAATTAAAAAACCCTCTGGCTGTGGAATTGACAAAAATGGACTATGAATTTGGTAGGGCCCTATCCATCAGGATTTCCTCAATGTCCTGAAAGTCAAAAAAGGAATCTTGCAAAAAGCAGAAACATGGACGGTTTGCTACGGATGAGTACAAAACAACAACCTGGGCATATAGGGGATAAAATCAGAAAGATCTTATAAATACATTAGGAGAAAGAGAAAGTAAAGTGTAGGTTGACTACTTAGTGGGGAAGGAGAGCTGATAATGGATGACACACAGGCTGAGGTGGTTTATGCTTATTTTGCTCCAGTCTTCAGTTAAAAAAAAAAAAAAAAAGTAATGGTGACTAAACCCTTACCATAGTTAATATTAGCAAGGGGAATGGAACACAAGCTAAAATGTGAATTAACTATTCCATTTTGATTTCAGTTTGTTTATTTAGTATGAAATATATTTTGACCAGCTTTCATCAAGTCCTGAAGTTTTAGGAGGATGGTTAATGTTTCATTATATGGAATTGTGAGTTATCTCTGACATCAAGATGCTTATCTGAGTAAAAACTTTCTTCTGCTTGTCCTGCAATGAAGTCTTACACCTGTTTGATATTTGTCTGTTGCTGTGGAAATGGTTGCCACTAAAACTGGAAAATCACAGAGGAAGAACAGATGGGCTGCAGTGGGACAAGCTCTTATTTTATTTGCATCAGGTTTGTTTTTTTATCCACAGACAAAAGAACAAATTATGAAACACACAAAATTGAATGGATTTATTTTAGGGAGATTTCTTTGGTATGCAACTCTCAAGGCTTTCAGCTTTAGGTATTACAGTACAACTTTTCCATAGATGAGATGCAACTTTAGGAAAAACTAGAAAATTTGTGCTATTACAAGTTAAGATTCAAATTTATAGTGAGCTAATTTACCCTTGACTTTCCCAAGCCTTCTGAAGGGAAATAAGTTTCTGTATTTTGTTACTCAAAATTCTGTATTAATATGACTAGTAAGGAATCTTTGTCAAAAATCATTTCCTGAATCTCTCTTGTTGTCTGTATTGTTACAGACATACTTGTTGACAGGCATTTTGAAATAAATTACAAAATAATTTGAAACTGGTGAGAGTGTGGTGTGTGATTTTTGGCAAATATGTGCAGAATTTTTAAATACTGCATGCAGAATTTTTAATTTTTGGCACAGAATTCCCCTGGGAGTACGCTTGCCATCATGCTGTGGTATTGGTTCACTACTGATTCTTTAAAGGAAGAATACGATGTACTTCACCACCCTCACCATTTTCTGGAACAGAAAAATCGTGTAGGTTTTCACGCCATAAAGTTAAGCTGTAACAGCTTAACCCAGAGATCTGACTATATTGAATCCCACAGTAAAATGAATATTAAAGCATATAAGCCAGAAGTGACTCTGATAATAGTGTTCATCTTCTATGTACCCCACTCTCCTTTTTTTATTTCACTTTGGTTGAAGACTTTAATGTATTGAGACCAGTTCCAAATAGGCTTTAGAATTTGTCTTTAAAAAGTAATTAATATCTGGTCAATGTAAGTAGTAAATATTGGCTACCAAAGAGTGTTCTAAATGCTGTGCTATCCAGATGTCCTAAATGTGACTCAGGTGATTTTATATCAACTTAATTAACTGCAGGGGTGGCCAAACTATAGCAATTGATGCGTGCTTTCTTGTTAAAAATAGTTGGCCAGTTACGGTTATTTTCACATTCATGTTTGTATATAGTCATGGATTGTTAATGGATATGTTACTATCAATGATGATTGAAGGCAGATCCTAGCAGTGATAGCAGCATGCCTGGAGTACGCCATCTACCTGTTCTCCTAGCTTCATCTCCTGATGAACTAAAAAAAATTGTCTTGTATCCTATCACTGATAATGGCGATCACAGGAGCTTTGACTTCAGGTCTACGAGAGCATACTTCCTTAAGGACAGATTCTTGTCAATGCAAATGAGGTTACTTGAGTGAGAATCAGTTCAAACTACGATGGCTTGGAGCCTCTCACAAGTCCAGATAAATTGCAGAGCTGCTCTGAAATGAACAAGATGAAATTCAATAAAGACAAATGCAAAGTACTACATGTATGAGAAAAATCAAATGCGCAAATTCAAAATGAGGAATAACTGGCTAGGCAGTAATACTGCTGAAAGGATCTTTGGGTTATAATGTGTTGCAAATTGATTATGTCTCTACAATGAGAAGTAGTTGGGGAAGAAGGGCTAATATTCTGGCATGTAATAACAGAAGTGTCATATGTAAGATATGTGAAGTAGTTGTCCTACTCTGCTCTGTCCTGGTGGGGCCGCATCTGGAGCATGGTGGTCAGTTTTGGTTACCATGCTTTAAGAAAAGTGGATGAATTGGTGAGTCTAGAAGAGAAACAAAAAGGATAAAGGGTTTAGAAACCTGACCTGTAAGGAAAGGTTTGGAAAGCTCTGATTAATCTTGGAGGAGAGGAGGAGACTAAGGGGACTTGGTAAGTGTCTTCAAATATGTTAATGGCTGTTAGAGGATGGTAATCAGTTGTTCATGTCTGCTGAAGGTGGGACAGGAAGTAATTGACTTAATCTGCAGTAAGGGAGATTTAGGTTTGATACTAGGAAACATGTCCTAGCTAGAATAGTTCACCTCTGAAATAGGTTACTAAAAGAGGTTGTGGAATCCCTGTCATTAAATTTTTTAAAGAATAGATTAGACAAATACCTGTCAGGGATGGTCTAGGTGTACTTGGTTCTGCCTCACTGGGGGACTGGTCTGATGAGTTCTCAAGGGTCCTGCCAGCCCTAAATTTCTATGATTCAATGTTTTTCGGATCCTTCCCCTACAAACACCTTTAATCACAGGTCAGTGACAGGTTGGGGAGCCCATCTGAACTATCAACAAATGCAGGGGACTTGGTCCTTTGGAGATGGGGGTTTTCACATAAATGTCCTGTTCTCCAAAACTCCAAGGTGCTATTCGTGATTGACATGTCCATGACACACTATGTAAGTTAGCAAAGAGGCACGTGGTAGTGTCTTCCTCTGCTTGAGGCTGTCAGATTTTGGACATGAAGCCATCCACGTAGAATAACCCCAGTAGGTATTCATTTTCTGGGAGTCTGCAACAACCTAGTGGACTTCCTATGCAGACAATCTGTGACCAGGGTCTTTGGAAGGAAAAAAACTTGTTCGTTTTACAGTCCTTTAGATGATATCTGTCCTTTGATGGGAAAAGAGAAAAAGTTAGTTGAGATGGGCTGGGGCTGTCGCTGCTGCTGTTGAAGTCCAATCCTGTTTCCTAGAAGACAAAACAAGACAAACGTACACAAAAGGAAAAAGAAAAAGAACAGCAAAAATAGAAAATGTGGTTTCTGTCTTTGGTGTTGACTCTCACTTGCCACCTCACTGCTGTAAAAATACAGGCACAGCGCACAGGCTTACCAGTCTCTCTGAGGTCTGGCAAACTGGTACTACCATTGGACTGTTTTGGGCATGCTCTTAACTGCTTTTCTGGTGACAGACTTATAGCACTGCTGCAAAATATGCAGTCTTGGCCAGGTAAGCCAGACTTTTATTAGACAAAAGGAAAAAGGGGAGACTAGGGAAAAAGAAGAAACAAGATTGGGAGGGTGTGGAAAGACACAGTCTTATGCCCCAGGTGGTGATTCGGGATTTAGCTGATGGACCCTACAACCCACCCTGCATCCCTGCTTTTGGAGTCTTTTGCTAAAATGGCCTTTGAATTCTGATGGAAGTGAGGGCCAACTATAGCCACTCCATGTTCTATGCCCTAGCACAGAGAGTCTGAGCACATACCTGGCCCTGATGGACACTGCTATTCAGGAGACTCTGATCTCACATCAGAGATATATGTACACTTATAGTGGGATCCATGCTGAGACCTCTTTAAAAAAACCACAAATTTGCTTTATTAATTTGTCTCTGGTGATGATGATTGTGTACTTGCGGTTCCAAATGAGTTATGTGGTTGACTGGTCAGTTTATAACTCTGGTTTCATAACTCTGAAGTTCTACTGTATGTTTCTATCATGATTTGACTAGTATGGACAGTTACTTCTTTACCTGTGAGCTGTGTGTGACAGAATGCGATATGTCTGGGTTAGATCATGAACTCTGTCTTGTTCTCTATATGGAAATGCTGGTCACTGACTGCACAAACCCGAACATGTCAAAGATAACCAGTTGTGCATCATTCTAGACAGCTGTCTTGCCTGGGAAAGGTGTTTGATACCTTGTTTGAAGAACTAATGGTAAGAACCATCGTGACTCCAGTCTGGAGCCAGTGACTTTAATCATCTCAACTAGCAGCCCGCTTCCTTGGAACAATGAGTTTTCTACTCAGGAGCCCACAGGAGTAAGGGGCAAGCATGATTGGGGGGTATCTGTGGCATCTCAGTTGGAGCACAAGCTTGGAAACAGGGTCCCTATCCAAGAACAAGTGAGGTTCTGCTCTGTTCAGGGAGCTGATCATCACTGCAATCACTGTAAGGACTTGCCAGGAGAAAGGGAGCAGGAGGGATTCTGCCCATCCTGAAATTCTGGCACACCTCCAACTTTCAAAAGGGATGAGATCAGACTAGGGCAAGGGGATGTTTCTTGTGCTTTAAGAGTAAAGTCACTGTGGTTAAGAAATTCCTTTAAGCATGTATTCCTTGCTTTCCTTTCATGTCCCCAAAGGTGTTAACTAAAAGTCCAGTATGCCTGCAGCCTATGTGGGGAAGGAGAGTGTGTAAGAGACTGGAAGACTTGAGAAGCCCCACTTCAGGGTTTGGGGCTGTTGGGCATCCAGTCTCCGAAGAAGGGGCATCGAACAGCAGATCTGAGCCTAGGATTGTGCCCTGGAGTACCACAACTAGAAACTATGACTACTGCCTAGACTATTGGCTTGGAAGAAGTGGGCTTGAGAGTGATTGAGTCCCCTCACAATAGTCTAACTGTACAGAAGGGCTCCCTCAACCAGGTTGTAACACTGCTATATGTATTAAAAGTCTCTTTCTCCAAAAAGGATAAATTGGGAAAGAAAAGTTTGTCCCAGTCCTTCAATGAAATAAATGTTTTAAATTTTGAATACAAATGGTTAAAATTAATCTATAATGTGCAACTATGAATTGTATTTTCACATGAGAGATTAAATTATAAAGAAACTAAAGAAGATTTGCACCGCAAAATGCATTTCTTCAAAATGAGGTTTTGGCAGTAGCTACTGCTTAGACTCGGGAATTTGTGCGTTCAAAATTTCTGTTCAGCTAGCAATGAGAGAATTATTGAACCCAGAAAAAAGGGACAGCCAAGTAACAGCTGGAAAATTATGTAGCAAAATCAGTCACAAGTAGATTCATATTTCACGGATGTGCTTGATATTATTTTTCTCTCAGGATGAATTACATATGCGTTGTTTGTAGCTGTTCAAGCCTGTTAATTTATCTGACTTTAATGTACTATACCATGGTTCTTTTAATTCAAATTAAGCTGAATGTTTTTTTTAGTGTGTGTGCATGTGATGGGAGTGGAATTCACACAAAGAATATACTTTTAGTTTAACTTGACTTCATGGTTACAAACAGCATAGCTAACTTGAAAGATGTTTTCAAGTTAACTCTTGCTGAGTTTAGAACAGTAAATTTATGGTTTGTGCACCATATGTAAGCGTAACTTGGTAAGAAGGTATTGGGTATTAGGAATAAAATTCAGAGCAGGACATGGTTTTGTTATATTTAAATTAGCATTTGGAAATAGAAAAGGCTTAGTATACTTTTTGAACTTGTATTTGATTTAGGATCAACATATATATTCATTTATATCTGAAGAACTGAATGAAATGCAAATAAAGCAAGTATTTTGGTGCACAACATTTTCACAGGCCAATTAGAAATGTTTAGCATCTTATTATTAGTGTTTAAATTGTTTGGTTTCATTGGTTTAGAATGACCCACCACTATACGAAATGTGTTAAATTAACTTAGAATACAAATATTTCAAACTTATGTAATGGTTACCTTCTGGGGCTTCATAGTTTAACATGTTTTTCATGTCTGACTCATGAATGAAAGCATATAAAATAAAACATATAATAAAGATTGCATTAGACATGTCTCTCTGAGTGTGTATATTTTGATCAGTACTTATAAGATACATTTTAGAATGTACATTAAAATGTGTGTTATTCAAAACAATAAAGTCTATGTAAAAATGATGAAATAAGATGGCATGGCACTGGGACCTGGGTATCAAAAGATGAAGATCATGAACTGCCATCAGGAGAAGACTTTCTTTAAAATGATATTTGATAAGAGAACCTCAGAAATATATACAAATAAAGGTTGAAATTATAGTTTGGAGGCTCTGGTGACGTGAAAAAATGAGTTAATCATTTTCATACAGTTTTTGCAGTGATGTTGTCAGGCTGTGAGACTGTCCTTGGTGTGCCCAGCACAAGTTGATATTGTGACTTCAATTCCCCTGGTATATTGTTCGATCAGGGACCGTTAGAAGTGCTATGAGAATTTAAAATCTAATGTTGGCAGCACCTGTAATGTTACATAGGATCTGATGGTAGCATGCAATAAGGGGACAGTGATCAAGACAATAGAGGTGAGTAGCAACAAAGGGGCAGAAGGGAAGGGTCTTGGAGAACTAAATAATGAAGGGGGGGAGAGATGACAAAACATAGAAGACTAATTTCTCTTCAGAAATGGTCTTTGCCTCTAGAAAAGCCTATTTCCAGGTACTAGGAAATGGAAGGAATAATAGGGAAGGCTAAATTGAGGAGATGTTGAAAATCTGAAGCATGATCTTTTTACAGACTTTTTTGTAGATTGTATTGGGACAATACTCTACCTACGAATTATTGAAAGGAGCCTCTCAACAGAATTACAGCTTGTACTTGTACATTATTGTTTACAGTATCTAGTGTACACATCAATTTTACTCCTAAAGTCAACCAAATATTTAGTGTACTTGACTGTGTACATTTTCAGATTTCCAGTGTTCATGTTTACTCTTTCTAGAAATTCAACAGTATTACACACATTCCTTATACTGTGCTTTGTAGGAGTTCTGTCAAATGGTGGTATTTGAAATAAACAATGTAAGAAGGTTTTAGATTTTGACTTTAACAAGTTAATTATGTTAGAAAACACTAAGTATGGGAGTAGGTTACACATTTAAATAATCCTATTCTCAGATCATATAACCTCTTAGCCAGTTACAGTGTACTTTAATAGAACTGTGAAACACATTAAAAATCTTTTAAAATAAAGTCCACTGTTCTTTGTGCTCATTGATATTCAGCCTGGGGTGAGTTGTGGTCCTTGAGGCTCTGAATTGTGGCTGTCAAGTTGAGACTGTGTTAAGAAAATGTATTTGATTTTGAATTGGAAAAACATATTCTCTGAGCTGCTCCATATGACTTTCTAGAATTCCTTGTTCGGCAGAGCTCCAACCTTGTCCCCATGGGTCCCGCGCTTCTAGGTGGTTTATGCTAGCCTTCTGTGAATGGCTAGCCAACTGTAAAAGCAGTTTCTCCTTCCTTGGTGTTCACACCTCAACTGCTAGAAGAGGGCCTCATCCTTCCTTGACTGAGCTAACCTCGTTATCTCCAGCCTGATTCTTGCTTGCCTCTGGAAATTTCCACTACATGCCTCTGCCGAAGTGGGTATTCACCCATGAAAACTCGTGCTCCAATACGTCTGTTAGTCTAAGGTGCCACAGGACTCTTTTTGCTACTTTTACAGTTCCAGACTAACATGGGTACCCCTCTGATACTATGCTAGCCTCAGTGGCTCACTGCGACCCTCCACATAGCCCTTCTCTCTCTAGGGCCAGAGTTACAATCTGAGCCCTTTTCACCATAAGCCAGCAAGAAGGTTGGTGAGAGAACTCCCACAGTCTGTTGCCCCTAGGGGCTTATTTCAGAACAGTTTAGCTTTCTGTCCTGACAGGGTCCTGTCTTTCCCTCCCAGGAGGTGTTTCTGTAGTGGCAGGTTGGGGGGAACCCGGGCTCCCCCTTTACCTCAGGTTCCAGCCCGGGGACCCTAATGGTAGCAGCTGTTGGCAGCTGACTTTTTACTGCCAGAGTTGCTACATTTCTCTGGGCCACTTCACCACAGCTCTCTCGCTTCTCTCTTCTTCATCCTTACCTTAGGGCTCCCTTACGGATGGCTTGAGGGTGTTTTCATTAACCAGCCCTTCTGCTGCACTTCCTCTCCTCCTGGCTCTCCTCAGCCTGACTGGAGTGAGCCCTTTTATAGTATCAAAAGGGCCTTAGAGTCAGGTGTTCATATTACCCTAATGGCCTCACCTGACTGCAGGTTAATTGGAGTCAGGTGTTCTTATTATCCTAGAGCAGCACCTCCTATGGTCAGTCAGGGAACAGAAAACTGCTAATCCAGTGGCCAGTATATCTACTACTTTGTTAGACCCAGGCCAGTTGGGTACATCACACTTGTTGTTATGGAAAGGAGGTGAGGGCCCTGGCTCCACTGTTTCTCTTGCAGTCCTGGGATCTGAGGGCTCTGGTTGTTCCATTGCCTGCTTACGTCACAGGAAGAGCAGGAGAGGTTCATCTGGTGCTTCCTGAGCTTAAGGGAGCACCTAGCAGAGAACATCTCTTTTTCACAGCCACCCAGGTCAGGCTGGGAAAATGACCTCCATCTCAGATGAGATTAGGACAATCCCCAGACTCCTCTAATTTGAGTCAGCAGGCAACAGTTCTTAAGGTCCTTATGCCAACCTGGAATAACCAGAAGTTCAGTGTAGCACAGTCCAGCCACTCCCCTACCCCACATTGCCTCCTGCAGAAGAAGCTGCAGAAAGGGAGGCATAGGACACAGCTATACTGACTCTTTGCCCCTTAGGCTTTCTTCCACACTGAAGAAATCCTCAGCAGGGGACTTGTGGATGGTTGCTGTCCCCTTTGCACTGCCTGATTGGCACAGAGGGAACAAAGCAGCACAGTACCCGTCTCCAAGTGTTGATTGTGGCCTCTTGAAATTTGTTCAGTCTTCAGGCTACAAAGGCTGTACGCCACTGTATTAGATGGTGAAACTGTACTTGTTTAATGCAACAGAATTCCTTAAAGTCCAAAATTTGGGCTAGATTTTTTTTCATCTTTAGACCTATGGAGTACTCAGACATAAGCCTTTGTCCTGAAATAGTTGCAGTGCAATATATGCATGAAGTATTGCAAACATGTTCTTATCTCTCATAGCTGGATGACTGGTATTGTGTGCTGATGTATTTTTGTCTGTACACAGACTTTTCACTGGCTATTGAACATAGTTTTCCCCTTTGCTATTAAGTGGAGGTGCCTATGTTCATTCAAAACTTCAAAGTTAACATAGTTAACAAAAAAGGTGAAACATTGCTATTTTCCTAACAGAAGGAAGAAACTAAACCAGCTTAAAATTATGTGGGAAAACCCTTCTTTACATTTCATATTTTATAAATAAATATAGTTCATTTTCTTGCATTTCTCCTTCTTCCTCTTGTCCTCCTTCCCCTCCAAAAAAGGCAGGTAACACTCCTTCTGGAAGGCACGTGCAATGCATGGCTTGCAATGTTGGATCTGCCAATACGTCATCTTGGAGAATTTGATTTACTGATAAGTAATTATTTTTATTTTTATTGCCAGACAGTGTCAAGACATTTCTAGTAAAAACAACTTGGGTTCCCCTTCCCTTTCAATAAATAGTATGCCTCTGATCTGTCCCGCTTCCTTGCATAGGCAGACACTTCTCTCTCAGTTTTAGACTGTACCTTGATCTCAGCATTATTATTCTACTCAAAGTATTATGCTGAAGCATGGAAGGGATCTTCACTGAACACTGATCAAAGGAGCACCCTCCTGCTCAGGGAGGAGTCATTGCCAATGTTCTCTCAATTTTTTCCATGCATGTGTGCACATCAGATTTATTCCACCAAGGTAATGTGTGGAGGTGAGCCACCACTAGAAACAAAAAACCTAGATATAATATATATATTTTAAAAAGTTACCATAGGGATAATTACTCCAGACAGGACAAGTTTGGCATTTTAGAACTCACTGCTCAAAGAATTTAAGTGTAAGAGAAATAAAAATTATGAAACCCATAGACCAGTCAAAAAACTAAAATAACACACTTTGAAAGAATAAAATTACTGAGAATATATGTGTATTGTAGGAAGTACCAAGGAATAACAATAATAATACAAGGATTTGTTGGGAGGTGACTGTGAAAGTGTGTGTGTGTGTGTGTGTGAGAGAGAGAGAGACAGACAGACAGACACACAGAGAGACTCTGCACATTGGCTGCTGGGGAGGTTTCTGAGAGATGCCGTGCGCTGTTGCTTTAGGGCACTCATTGAAAGCTCTCCTGCTCCCCTATTCTGCAGAGATGGGGTACATGGTCTGGGGGAGGGGGAGAGACTGTGTGTATGTGCTGGCTGCTGGGGAAGTCTCTGAGACGGTGCAGTCTCTTTAAGGCACTCACTGCTCTGAAGGCTCGTTCAGACCTCAGACAATAGCGGCTCTCCTGCTCTGAGCCCTGTTCTCGCTCTCCTGCTCTGTGGAGATGAGGTACCGGGGCTGGGGAGGGGGACACACTGACATCAGCTCTCTTCCCCCACCCCCCTCAAGCAGCTCTGCACAGCCATCAAGAGAGTCCCGGGAGCAGCTGCAGGAGCAATGTGGCTGTAAAGCAGCCGGGGGGAGAAAGGGGCACCTGAACACAGGCTGTCGGATGTGTATGACTCTGCTAATCAAGTGTGGGGCACTTGAATCACTCCTGGACGGCAGCCCGACCATGCAGCTTAGGGAAACACAGGTCATTGCTGTATCTGAAATTTCTAGATACCATGTGATGTAAAATATATGTAAAAAGAAAATCTTAATTTATTTTCTTGGAAACAAAACAAGTTTATTTACATATTGAAATTTATCCCAAATAGGTGTGTTCAATGTCTACTTTTTTCCATTGAATTCACTGCAGAGTGTCTTCCTATCCTTATTAATCTCACTTCCTAGCTGTTAGCTTATTCCATTAGTTACATTTTTCTTCTATTAAAGTGTTTAATTATAGAAGCCTAAGTAAAGCCATAGTGTCAATGAGACTGAGGCTTCTAAGTACCTTATTTTCTTTTGCAAATTTTACCCAGGGTTTTAAAGTGCTAATAACTTAAATTCGTATTTAGGAGGAAAGTTTTCCTGTAGTAAAAAACCTGCCAAGCATTTTGTTTGGCAGGTCTAATTATATTGGCCCATCTTTACCCTTAATACATTTCTCTTCATTTATACCTTTTGTGAGCAGAACTCTACTTCAGAATGACACACTGTAAGTGAAACAGTTGTTGTGGTAGCAATTCTACATTGATGAAAGGTAAAATTTCCTGTCAGGTTACCTTAACTTGCCAAGTAATTTTTGTTTATTTTGGGTTTACATGTAGTGCTTTCATTTGCCTTAACTTTGCTTTTACTTTTTAACATTAAATATCTTTTTTTTTTAATTCTTGTCTTAATAGTGAACAGAGTATCTGCCAAGCACGAGCTGCAGTTATGGTCTACGATGATACCAATAAGAAATGGGTACCAGCTGGTGGATCGACTGGATTCAGCAGAGTTCATATATATCATCACACAGGAAACAATACGTTTAGAGTAGTGGGCAGGAAGATTCAAGATCATCAGGTATGTGAACCTCTAATAATTTTCAAAGGGAACATATTTTTAACTAATTATAATTATTCCATTTTAAAAAATCTCTGTTCTGTAAAGTAAAGGGACTATCCAAAATAATAAAATACAGTTTAGCTTATGATATTGTCCAAGACTTATTAGGCATTTTCTAAACATTCAAGGAAAGTATGATCATTGCTGTAAGGACAGACAAGTGGACAGAGGTTCAGGGAAGGAGAACAACATGAAGCAATTTATGTACAAGCCAACTTAATTCACAGCAAACTGTTTAAGTTCTAATATGGCTAAAATAGAATTTTTCTTCCCAGACCTGCTCCATTTCTCCCCTTCTCTCATTGTCAGTGCCATCATCCTTCCAGTTACAGGTCTGCAATCCTGGGGGATTATTTTTGACTGCCACTCCCTTTCCCTTGCCCTACACATCAATGCCATAATCAAATGCTACACTTCTTCCTACTTGGCGGCTCCAACCTTTTGTAGCCATCCTAAAAGCCAGATCTGTCATTCAGAACCTTATTGTATCCAGACTCAACTACAACAGTACCCTCTTCTTTGAACTTCTTCTCCCCCTCCTCCATTTTTTTCTGTTACTATTTTTCTTTCCATACAAAGTGGAGCATTAAAGCCTTAAGCATAGTGATGATGGGGAAGTGTGTGAGCTGATGAGATTGCTAGATGACAAGTTGTAAATTCAGAAGAGCAATTGACCACAGGCAGAGCCTTCGGGTGCCCTCACAGATAATGGAAGAGGTGAGGAGGAAGAGCCAGAAGAAACAGCGCAGCTGCTCCCTGGCACCAAGCACAGAGGAGAAAGATATCGGGCTGCTCACCCCAGACTGGTGACTGGACCACTCAGCCCACCCAGGGATCCACCTCTGACTCCTGGGAGCAACAGGGGACCTCGGTGGCCTTCCAGGTGGCTAGGGCCCTTTTGGCCCTTCTGGCACTGCCTACGACTACCGGCAGATACCACTAAGGCTCTCCATTCCAAGGGCAAGCTAGCTGTGGCCCCGCCTCAAAGGGCAGTGGAGCATTGCTGGTCTCCGGAGCAGAGGCATTGTTACCTTACTCCACGATGTCAATCCTCAGTTTTGCAACTATGGTCCCTGGCCATACAACCTAGGTTGCCAGCTCCACATTTGCAGTCCCCACGGTTGCGGCATGGATCGCCCATCTCGAGGCACTGATCTCCTCATTCCCAGTACCAATCCTCCTCCCCCAACGCCTTAGTGCAAGTCTTCTTCCCCCAAATGACCTTCGGCATGCTGGTTGCCAACTGTACGGGACTGCTCCTCACCTTCACATCACCAGACCCCATAAACCTTCTGCCCCAGGGGGAGCACCAGGGCTCTGGAATTCAGCCCTGCTGCTCCTGGTTTCAGCCCTGTGGGGGCACCGGGGATCAGGGCTTCAACACTGCGGCTTCTGGCTTCAGCCTTGCGGTAGGTGCTAGGGCTCAGGCTCTGGGTTTCAGCTGTGGGGCCCTGCGGACCCCCCTAAAAGGGTTCACAGACCCCCTGTTGAGAACTTCTGCTGTAGAGCACACCAAGCTTTACTTAGGGTGGCCTCCAACCTGGGCTAGGAGGCGGAGGAGTTGGCGGACCCGTCAGGGACCCTGTTGGATGTGGTAACGGCAGCAGCTCTGGCGGGGGTCTCACTACCAGTGCATGAAGGAGTATTAAGAATTGCTGAGTCACTCTGGCAAACCCCTTCATCTGTTCCACTAACATCCAAACGGGTGGAAAAGAAGTACTATGTCCCTGCCCTAGGGTTCGAATATCTGCAACCCACCTGCCTCCAGGGTCGCTAGGAGTATCGGCAGCCAACAAAAGGGATAGGCAGGGTCAGGCGAGCACCACACCTAAAAATAAAGACGCAAAGAGACTGGACCTTTTTGGCAGGAAAATTTATCCGACCGCCAGTCTCCAGTTCAGGGTGTCTAACCACCAGGCCCTGTGAGAGAGATACAGTTATAAGTTATGGGATTCTCTCAATAAGTTAAAGGACTTCCTGCCTCAGGACCTTAGCTAGGAATTTGTGGCCATTCGGGAGGAGGGCAAGAGGTGGCGAGGGGCTCTCTTCAGGTGGCTTGGGATGTGTCTGACTCAGCAGCCAGAGTCATTGCCTTGGTAATGAGGCGCAGTTCATGGCTGCAGTTCTCAGGTCTCTCGCAGGAAATGCAGTTGTCTATCCAGGACCTTCCCTTTTGAAGAGAATGTGCTCTTTTCGGAGCAGACGGATGCAAGGGTGCATGGCCTGAAGGATTCTCAGGTTATCCTGAGTGCGCTTAGCCTTCACATGCCGCAAGCTGCGAGGAAGCAGTTCCAGCTGTCTTCACCATCCAGGTCATGGGGACTTCCTCAACAGTGTGCTGTTAAGAGAAAGGAGAGAGAGACAAAGGTTTAAACATCGTCATCCCTCTCCCTCTCATTCGCCAGCCCAGTGTGGTCCCGTGAGACATCAGGGAGGTTTGAGATGGGCGTTTTCAAGGTGCCTACAAGGACTGCACCCCAGTTGAATTTCAGGATCCCCCCCATTTATTTCTCAACCAGTTTGTCCCTTCTGGTCAGCTTGATCTCAAATAACCACAGAGTGGTGGATGCTCAGCACAATATCCCTTGGCTGCGTCCTACAGTACAATGAATAGTTTTCACTTTTATGGCTTCAGTTCCTACAAAGAATAGACACCAGCTACTGCTAAGGATGTTGGTCCCAAATTAACAAAAAGTGGTTTAGTTTTCCTAAATCTTATCTCTTTCTGCTAAAATATTATATGACTTTTTCTTCTCCAAACCATTCATGAAAGCTTCCTTGTAGGATAGCTTCAATATTTTTATAAAATGCAGTAGGATAGTTTGAATAAGTCTCCTCAGAAACAGACTTGTCCAGCTCAAAAATTGACAGAACAGAGTCTATATGAAAGATGAAGATGCCCAGTTCCTGAGAGCAAGGATGATTGAACCAGAAACTGACTGAAGTCCCAATCTACTCATCACTTTATAGCATCCAAAAAAAAGATGTAGTGTGCTATTGGGATTGAAATATGCGCGCAAAAAAAAAAAAAAAAAAAAAACCAAAAAAAAAGCCAGCTTTATAGGTGGTTCATTTCATACTTTCAACGATCTTCAGAGAGCATCTCATGAAATCACTAATCTGAAAAAAGTATTTGCATGTGTTGACCAGCCTCCACACCTCACAAGATTTGCATATAAGAATCTAGTACTTAAGATGAGCCTACTCCTTTGGCCTCTACTTCCCTGAGGAGCTCATCCAAGGACCTGATGGAAGCTTTAGTACCCAATATTTAAAATTACCTATTCTTGAATGGCCTGGTTTGAGCTTCAGTTCAGGGTACCAAGTATCCATCCAAGTTTCTGCAAACATATGGATTCATCATAAACCATGAAGTTCCTGTTGTTAAGCTGAATTTACAGGCTTGCAATTAGAATTGGCTCTAAAAAGATTATTTCTTTGCCACCCTTACTTGCACTCCATTGCATATTAAGAGATAACCCCTGCAGAGAATTCTTACATAATAAAGTACTACTTAGCGAGAGTAAGGATGACAAAATTGGGGTGCTCTTGCTTGTAAACTGAGCACATGAGATATAAGTGTGGAACTCACTTTGACGTGTGGCAGCATATTAGGATGATATCTTTCTGCAGGATTTCCCTTGGTAATTATATTCTCTTGTGCTTGTGAAATCTTATCCGCATAGTCCAGTGTAGTAGGAGAATAAGAAAATAACTTCTTACCAGGGCTGTCAAGTGATTTAAAGAAAAAGTGACTAATTGCACAATTAAAAAATTACTCATGAGTAATTGCATGATTAATTGCACTGTTAATAATAAAATACCATTTATTTAAATATTTTTGGATATTTTCAAATATATTGATTTCAGTTACAACAAAGAATACAAAGTGTACAGTGCTCACTTTATTACCAATATTTGCACTGTAAAATATAGTATTTTTCAGTTCACCTAATACAAGTACTCTAGTGCAGTATCTTTATCATGAAAGTTGAACTTACAAATGTATAATATGTACAAAAAATAATTGCACTCAAAAAATAAAACAATGTAAAATATTAGCACCTACAAGTCCACTCATTCTTAATTCTTGTTCAGCCAATTGCTCAGACAAGTAAGTTTGTTTTTATTTGCAGGAGATAATGCAGCCAGCTTCTTATTTACAGTATCACTCGAAAGTAAGAATAGGCATTCTCATGGCACTGTTGTAGCCAGCATCGCAAGATATTTACGTACCAGATGTGCTAAAGATTCATGTGTCCCTTTGTGCTTCAACCACCATTCCAGAGGACATGCACCCATGCTGATGACGGGTTCTGCCTGATAATGATCCAAAGCAGTGCAGACTGGTGCACATTCATTTTCATTATTTGAGTCAGATGCGACCAGCAGAAGGTTGATTTTCTTTTTGGTGGTTTGGGTTCTGCAGTTTCCGCATCGGAGTGTTGCTCTTTTAACTCTTCTGAAAGCACCTTGCACATCTCCTCCCTTTCAGATTTTGGAAGGCACTTCAGATTCTTAAACCTTGGGTCAACTACTGAAGCTATCTTTAGAAATCTCACATTTGTGCCTTCTTTGTGTTCTGTCAAATCTGCAGTGGAAGTGCTCTTAAAATGAACAACATGTGCTGGGTCATCATCAGAGACTGCTATAACATGAAATATATGGCAGAATGCAGATAAAAGAGCAGCAGACATGCAATTCTCCCCCATGGTGTTCAGTTGCAAATGTAATTAACAACTTTTTTTTTTTTTAAATGAGCATCAGTGTGGAAGCATGTCCTCTGGAATGGTGGCTACAGCATGAAGGGGCATACAATGTTTAGCATATCTGGCATGTAAATACCTTTCACTGCCGGCTACAAAAGTGCCATGCGAATGACTGTTCTCACTTTCTGGTGACATAAGTAATAAATGTAAACAAAATGTTGGCTGAACAAGAAGTAGGACAGAATAGACTTGTAGGCTCTAAAGTTTTACATTTTGTTTTTGAGTGCAGTTCTGTAACAAAAAAAATCTACATTTGTAAGTTGCACTTTCGTGATAGAGATTGCATGACAGTACTTGTACGAGATGAATTGAAAAATGCAATTTCTTTTGTTTACCATTTTTACAGTACAAGTATTTGTAATAAAAATAATATAAAGTGAGCACTGTACACTTTGTATTCTGTGTTGTAATTGAAATCAATATATTGAAAAACAGAAAAACATCAAAAATATTTAATAAATTTCAGTTGGTATTCTGTTTAACAGTGCGATTAAAAGAGAGGTTTTTTAAATCGCAATTAATTTTTTGCAGTTAATCTTTTGAGTTAAACTGTGATTAATTGACAGCACTGCTTCTTACGTGAGTGAATTTCTACTATATTAGTAGAGATGATTCTGTGTATGTCGTATATGAGAGATTTTAATCTCTGAGATAGGACTTCTAAATTATTACATGGGATGCTTCCAAGTGCTGATGTCTTAAGTACAGAAAGTTGTTGTTGTAACCGGGAACTGACATCACTTTTCATTTCTTCTTTTTCCACTTCATTTACTTCTGTTTGAGGTTGTGTGATAGAGGTTAAACTAGGTCAACTCAAATAAATTGTCCTTTTCTTCCTGCTGCTGCTAGAACATATTTACATATTTCTTCCCTATATTCCCAGTTTGTCTCCCCTTAGAAAAATTTTTCTCTGATTTGCTAACTGTAACCTTCCTGTAATATTACTGCTTAAATTTTAACTTATGGATGAGACTGGTAATAGCTGTAAACACCTTTAGAGATATTGTGTAAAGTTTTTTGTTAGAATGGCAGTGGAAGGCAACTAAAATAATCACTGTGATTAAAAGAACTATGATTAAAATAATGGCAGAAAAGGCTTAGCACTTTACACCTGAGTTTTGGATATCTATCAAGAGTTTTTGTCCAACAGTGTGTGGTGAATTCTTAACTTGGTGAGATAATGGACAACAGAAGTTAGTAAAGTATCACTGATATGTCAGTGTCTAAATTTGACTTCATTGGCAAGGGGGCTAGGCAACAATTACATCTTTGGTTTTAGATACAAATTTTTAATCTTAAATACATTCATAAAATGAGGTTTCACCCAGGAGTTACAGATGTAAATGTAGTGTGCCGTGGGAATAAAACTGCCTAGCAGGCTGTAAAGAAATTGCTCTAGAATAGGGTTTTGCAAACATTGGTAAATGTGCTGTTGGTGATATGTGAGCTTGTTGAAATTGGTACAATAAACAATTTTAAAAAATTTGTTTGAAACTGAAAGTTGTCATGTACACTGCAGTGCACAAGAAAACTCCTGAGAGTGCATTTTGCTGCTTCTAGCCACTTTAAGTCATAATGGGGAATAACACTTGCCATCCATGCTGGCATAGTATTTTTATTTAGTGGTATGTTGTGCACAGTAGCTGTGCAGATGGGTGCTGTGTTCTCATCTGGCCCACTGCAGGTTGGATTTCTGCTAGGTGAAGTCTTCAGCCTTGTGCCAAGCCACACAGCTTGAGCTACTGAGGCAGACTTGTGAAGTTACCTATCATGTCGCAAGTGCTCCTCTCATCTGAAGAAAAACACAAGCATACAGGGCTGGTTAGAATGGCTGCAAAACTGGGACTACCTGTGACTGCCAAGGTCAAAAGGCATCCAAACAGGAAGCCATTGCAATGCAGGGTATTCCCTTTTCATACCTTGCCCTGCAGGGCTGGAGTGCAGACCAATTCCTTTCTGTTTCTGCAGGGAAGTTGAGAGAGAGCTGATTGGGTGTGGTGGATAAAAGCCTCTGGACTAAGGAGTTAGTTCTTCAGCAGCAACTCTGACTGGATGGCTGCAATTTGAGCCTCCTACCAGAAGGAGCCACTGTGCTGTTTGCCCAGCATTTTAGGCATTAAGGGGCCCGGCTTGGGTGAGAGTCTGAGCTGCTGAGGACCAAGAGGCCATCTGGAGCTGAACCTGCTTTTTGACCAGATAAAGGACCCCATTGCCAGCCAAGACTTCTCTATCTCTCTACCCTTTCCTCTTCCTTTTACACACATCTGTTTCATTAATGGCACTTTATTTTGTTTTCTTTAAGAGCTATACAAACGTTTTGTATTTCTCTTAACTTAAAGTTTCTAGTGTGAATTTTGGCTTGTGTTCAACAATAGTCCAGATGAGAATTAGCAGGAACTTTGAACTTAAATTAGATACTTCAAAAAAGTCAAGCCATTGAACGTAGTTCAGCCACATATCAAAATATGTCAAGATGTCATTTATGACATATTTGTTTCTTGTCATTTGAATAAGACAAAAGACAAATAATGGCTGCTTCATCATATTTATTTTGATGCATTGTCTAAAAACCTGAGATGTTTAAAAATGTTATAAATGAACATTTTAACCTACCTTAAGCAATTATGTTATGATAGTCTGGGAATACTTCTGTTAAGCCTATTAAGGCCTAAAATAAATGTGCACAAAAAAGTACTTTGAACATTATTTTTCAAAGAAGATGTATGTGAACTAATAATGTTTGGAAATTGCTGCTCTGACATATCTTTTAAAAGGTGTGGAAGTAAAATAGAAGGGAATATCTTACTCACTGAAGGTGTACTAGGGCAATCTTTACTAGGCACTGTTTTTCAATTGCAAAAAGTGAGGCTTTGAGAGGGGTTGCCATCCTTTTGATCGGTGTTTGAGAGGTGGATAGCATAGTGTAGCAATCTAAAATACCAGTATTGCCACGCGTGTGTATTGGGGAGTGGGAAGAGAGGCTTTCACTTTAAAAGTGAATCTCATTTCAATTTGATTTTTATGTAATTTACTTTTATATAGACAGCAGTCCAGTTATTCAGCTAAGAAAGATTTAAAAGTTTGGAGGAGAATAGGTATTAAGTAAAATGAAAACTTAATTACAATAACCTTGGCGCCTTACTTTGCATGCGTATAATTAGGGTGTGTCAACACCAAGAGGCACCTCAGGGAAAAACAGGCAGAAATCCTGCACCTTATTGTGTTTGTGAACAGTGCAACTACAAATGTATGCACTCAGTACTTTTAAGGATGTTTTATATGTTTTCATTATTCTAAAATTTACATTGTCTAATTTTTGTGGTTTGTGAGAGTATGGTTAAAGTTTGCACAGACTTGTTCAGTTAATGGCTTTATTGTTTGCACTATTTGATATTTATTAAAGTTTTTAATGTAAACTTTGATCATTTCTGAAAAATTACACATCGCTTAAATACAACAAATGATCTTTCAATAGATTGTTGCGCAAAGCCTTTATAAAACAATTGAACCACAAAACACTACAACTAACACAATGCAATGAAACCCCGCAAGAAGGCAAAATAAAATATTTCAGCATTTTCAGCCCTTAGTTCAAAGTAGGGAGCACAAGTCATCCTCTGGTGATTTGCTGCAGTTTGCAGAGGAATGCTGTCTCACTGCTCATAACCCACCGAAAGAGTCTTCACTTCTACCTCCCACATATCAGTGGGGCTTTATCCTTTGTTCTCACAGATGTGCAAAATATAGCAAGCAGTTTTAACACAGAGCAGATATTGCTCAGCAGCCTTGAGTCTTATTAGACATTCCCACTTCCCTTTCAGCCCTCCAAATGCACGCTCCGCTGTCATCTTGAAGCTTCTCAAGATATAGAAGAACAAGTCCTTTCTCCTATCCAAGTTCAGTAAAAGACGTGGTAAACCATAGGGGCAGAGAGTAAGCTGGGTTTCCAGAATGACAGGAGGAATCACAACACCATTAATGTCCATAGTGGTGGTGGTAGCAGAAGTTCAATTTTTCATAAGAGAAAACAGATGGGAGTTTCAGAAGATCCTTGTATCATGGACCTTTCTAGAGCACCCAACATTAATATTGTTGAATATGCCACAATGATCAAACAGGCCTTGGAGTAATACATGCAGAAATAACCCTTTTTGTTTATAAATCTTGAGGCCTGATGCAGGGGGCAAAAATGGGTCCTGTCAATGTCCCCAGTACAGTTTGGGAATCCCAAGAATGCAAATCCATCAATAACATCCGAAGCATTGTTGGCCCATCCAATCAGCACCTTCTTTTTTGGTATGACACCTGTCTGACAGATCCAACAGTCAACCTAACACACCAAATTGGTTAGTTACTGACTGAAAGCTGTCAAGATGTTGAGCTTCCAGATGGGAATGCCCACATTTCTCCATGTTTAGAGGGAGCATTCATGTTGTTGTTCCAATGCTGTAGATTTGTGGTGAGCTCCCTGCAGATCTCTAGGAAAGTGGTCTTCGTCATCTGAAATTCTGCTGGTCATCGTCAGGATTCCATCACTTTCCTTTCCTACCAGTTACTGCTCATTTCAGAAGTCCAGAAGCTGCTCTGCAGACAGTGAAGCTGCTCCAGGGAAAGATCATCCACAAGTAGCTGCTTGACCTCCTCCTCCTCCTCCTCTAGCCAGATCAGCTTGGTAGTGTGACAGCTAGCCTCCAAAGCAGCCATCACTTGGAAGCATGATCTCAAATACATGTGCAGCAGCCTCCGTGTATTAGTAAATGTCAGTATCATGGCATGCAGAAGTGATCCCTCCATGCTGGTTAACGGAGGTTTTGAAAATGATGCCGGGTTGCAAAAGGCAGTTAAATGATGGGATATCAGGGGAGGAATCATAGAAACTTGCAAGTGTGATCTCAAATCCCAGAATTCCAGTGGCTTCAAACAGGTATTCTACAGTATATCACAAGAAACATCCCAGAGTGCATAGGGGCCAGCATCAGGACAAAGCACCATAGGATACTCATCCAGAATACTGATTACTTACTTTGGGAAAAAAGTCAGTGCTTTGTGTACACACTCATTGAGGGGGAAGCAGGTAACAGCTGGTTTTGTGGATGAAGTTATTGTGGTATGTTGCACAACAGTTTGCGCACAAAAACATCATTTGCAAAAACTTCATTTTGGCAAGTCCTTAGGATTTCTTTATCCTTTATCCATGTCAAAGGTGAGGAGAGTTAAGGCCCTCATTGTCCAATTGAAACCACCTTTCTTGAACAGTGATTGATCTACCAAACTATGTTCTAGCCAAGAGGAAAGTCTCTTCTCTGCCACATAAAACATCATTTACTGAGGACTCGTTTTTTTATTATTGTAACGTAACATAACAAGTACCTACAGGGAGGCAAGAGCTATTAGATCTTTTTAGTTAAGCTTTTTTCTATTCTCTGTCTTTTATGAAGTCTTTACAGCGTGTACTGGTCCAGTGTAATGTGTCTAACAAACATTTCTTAGGCCATGACTACAGTGGAACGTTTTACCAGTGTGACACCCATTGCGGTTACTTTTATTCTGGTGAAAGAGCAGCTTTTTTGGTGTTGCTGGGAAAGAGGTTTAAGCTAAATATAGTGAATAAAAAAAGGCAGTCATACCGGAATAAGTGTCTGCGTAAGGTGGGGTTAATTCTAGTACAGTTGTTTAAATTCACATCCTAGTTTATACTAGCATGATTTTCCCCTGTAATCAAGTCTTTAGAATAATTTAAACTTGAGTTTTACATCTCTTGCATGACGAAAGTGGCATTCTTGGCTTTGAGAGTCAAGAAATGGTTTAGCTCCACCACTCTTTCAACACTATAGAGCGGTGAACCATGCCCCCTAAGGGGGGTGTGCAGGAACATCAAGGGGGGTGCTGTGAGTCCCAGGCCAATCCCCACGTGGGGTGGGGAGGGAACACCACCCAGCCCTACTCTGCTCCCAGCTCTACTCTGGCGCTACTCCTGGCCATTGCTCAGCTTTCGGCCCAAGGGTCTGCAGACACATTCTATTACTGATTTGGGGGATGGCGGTTTTGAGAGGAAAAGTTTGGGCACCAGTGCTACTGAGGGTGATGTGAAAGTAGTAGTACTCTTGTATTGGGTATCTCGTCAACATTTGATTGTCCATGAGGATGAATGTAGTGAGAAGCAAAAGTGACAAAACTCATTTATGTTTAACTATTTTCTGGCAGTTGTCATTGAGATGGTTAAAGAGAAGCTGTCAAATATGCAGCTCTCCCTTGTTTCAGTCCTTGTAAATTAAATCTAATAGACATATACAGATTTAGTGTGTGAAATTTTTGTCTTCTGCCAGGGCCACCCGGGGGGGGGGGAAGAGGGGCAATTTGCCCCAAGCCCCCCAGGGGCCCAGCGAGCCCTGGCCCAGCGGCGGTCCGGGTCTTCGGCAGCATTTTGGCGGCTGGGGCCCT
Source organism: Gopherus evgoodei (assembly GCF_007399415.2). Classification (NCBI taxonomy): domain Eukaryota; kingdom Metazoa; phylum Chordata; order Testudines; family Testudinidae; genus Gopherus; species Gopherus evgoodei. The sequence goes on from NC_044324.1 coordinate 171,141,762, forward strand.
TCAGTCACTCTGGGTCTTCGGCAGCAGAGGGCCCTTCAGTGCTGCTGAAGACATGGAGCAACTGAAGGGCGCTCTGCCGCCGAAGACCCGGACCACCGCTGGGTGAGTACAAGCCCCGTAACTCCCTTGCTTTGCCCCACGCCCCCTGAATCCTCTGGGCGGCCCTGTCTTCTGCTACTACTGTGTTTGACATACGAAGAACAACTGACTCATGGTAATGCATCAGGATAAAGTTGTATGTTCATATCTAGATGCACATGCTGCTTCTGATTCACTGATTATGCATGTGAATCCATGGAAACTGAACATGGTTTTTGTTCGGACACTACTGTGCTGTGGAAGGGTACATTTGCCTTACAGAAATCATTTTGGGGAATCTGAGGATATGTCTACAGCTTTAGCCTGGTTATGCAACTTAATTGCAACACAGTCAATGCTACAAAATTTATCCTTGTGTATTCTAGTCAGGGGGCAGCCATGTTGTAATAAGGTCCCCAGCTCAGTTTCTGTAGTGTAGGTGATGCCCTAAAACTATGCCATGTGCTTTGGACAAAAATCATTAAATAAAATCTAGTAGAATACCTTTGTTTTTGTTTTTTCTACAAAGAATAAGTAGGTGTTAATCTCTCTAGTGTTAAAATGATTCCACTATAAGGGCAAAGCATTTTACTTCTGATGTCAAAGTTTGACAAACCTTCATTTAAAAGAAAAAAATACAGAAATATTAATTGGACTATCTTTCTCTGAAGCTGAACTAAATTTAAGGTGTGAAATAATACAGTATTTAGGACTGACAGTCTTCCATGAAGCAAAATGTACATGCTGATACACTAGTTCCTGTCATGTTGTGATTTGTGAAATTATTTTAGTGTAAATCTAACTCAACTGGTAGAATTACAGATGACTCTGAGATTGCCGTTAACTGTCTACACTTTTTTTTAAATCATAGAATCATAGGACTGGAAGGGACCCAAAGCGATCATCTAGTCCAGTCCCCTGCTCTCATGGCAGGACTAAGTATTATCTAGACCATCCCTGACAGGTGTTTGTCCAACCTGCTCTTAAAAATCTCCAATGATGGAGATTCCACAACCTTCTTAGGCAATTTATTCCAGTATTTAACTACCCTGACAGGAAGTTTTTCCTAATATCCAACCTAAACCTCCCTTGTTGCAATTTAAGCCCATTGCTTCTTGTCCTGTCCTCAGAAATTAACTATTTTTCTCCCTCCTTGTAACAACCTTTTTATGTACTTGAAAACTGTTATCTCCCTTCTCAATCTTCTCTTTTCCAGACTAAACAAACCCTATTTTTTCAATCTTCCCTCATAGGTCATGTTTAGTAAACCTATAATCATTTTTGTTGCTCTTCTCTGGACTTTCTCCAATTTATCCACATCTTTCCTGAAATGTGGTGCCCAGAACTGGACACACTACTCCAGTTGAGGCCTAATCAGCACGGAGTAGAGCGAAAGAATTACTTTTTGTGTCTTGCTTACGACAGTCCTGCTAATACATCCCAGAATGATGTTCACTTTTTTTGCAACAGTATTACACTGTTGACTCATATTTAGCTTGTGGTCCACTATGACCCCCAAACCCCTATCCGCAGTACTACTTTCTAGGCAGTCATTTCCCATTTTGTATGTTTGCAACTGATTGTTCCTTCCTAAGTGGAGTACTTTGCATTTGTTCCTATTGAATTTCATCCTGTTTACTTCAGACCATTTCTCCAGTTTGTCCAGATCATTTTGAATTTTAATCCTGTGCTCCAAAACACTTAAAACCCTGCCCATCTTGGTATCATCTGTAAACTTTGTGTATTCTGTTATGCCATTATCTGAATCAGGAGTTCTCAAACTTCATTGCACCACGAGCCCCTTTTGAAAACAAAAATTACTACACGACCCCAGGAGGGGAGACTGAAGCCTGAGCTCGCCCAAGTCTGATCATCCTGGTCAGGGGTGCGGGGGACAAAGCTGAAGCTCAAGGGCTGCAGCCTCAGGTAGGGGGCCTATAGCCTGAGCCCTGCCACCCAAGGCTGAAGTCCTCAGGCTTCAACTTCAGCCCCAGGCGGTGGGGGTTAGGCTTCAGCTCCAGCTCCAAATCCCAGCAGTCCTAGCAATAGCAACCCCATTAAAATGGGGTCCTGACCCACTTTGGGGTCATGACCCACAGTTTGAGAACCGCTGATCTGACTCATTGATGAAGATATTGAACAGAACCGGACCCAGGACTGATCCTTGCAAGATCCCACTCATTATGCCATTCCAGCATGACCGTGAGCCACTGATAACTTCTCTCTGGGAATGGTTTTCCAACCAGTTTTGCACTCACCTTATAGTAGCTCCATCTAGATTGCATTTCCCCAGTTTGTTTATGAGAAGGTCATATGAGACCGTATCAAAAGCTTTACTAAAATCAAGGTATACCATGTTCCCTCCCCCACCCCCACCCCCACCCCCCGCATCCACAATGCTTGTTACCTTGTCAAGGAAAGCTGTCAGGCTTGTTTGACACTATTTGTTCTTGACAAATCCATGCTGACTGTCACTTACCTTATTATCTTCTAGATGTTTGCAATTTGATTTGCTTAATTATTTGCTCCATTATCTTTCCGGGTACAGAAGTTAAGTGGACAGGTCTGTATTTCCCCAGGTTGTCCTTACTGCCCTTTTTATAGATTGGCACTATATTTACCCTTTTCCAGTTGTCCCGAATCTCCCCTGTCTTCCATGACTTTTCAAAGATAATTGCTAATGGCTCAGATATTGTCTCAGCCAGCAACGTGAGTATTCTAGGATGCATTACATCAGGCCCTGGTGACCTGAAGACATCTAACTTGTCTAAGTAACTTTTAACTTGTTCTTTTCCTATTTTAGCCTCTGAGTCTACCTCATTTTCATGGACGTTCACTATGGTAGTTGTCCAAACACCACCAAGCATCTTGATGAAAACCGAAACAAAGAAGTCATTAAGCACCTCTGCCATTTTCACATTTTCTGTTATTTCCCTCCCTCATTGAGTAACAGGCCTACCCTGTCCTTGGTCTTGACCTCTTGCTTCTAATGTATTTGTAGAATGTTAATATCTGAGATGTTGCTATATGTTAGTGGTGGAGTCTTGATTGGAAGAAATACTAATGAAATTAAGTGCTTGATAGATTCTGTTTTTGTCATGCAGATTGTTTTGAAAGTTAGTTTTAGGTTGATCTTGATATATTTTATAAAGACCTTTTGTATAATTACTTATCTGGATGTATATATTGTGGGGGCAATACTGGTTTAATTGTGAACTTCTGTAACTTAAAATGGTTTGTCCTCACTAAAGGCATTTGACTGAAATATTAAAAAAAAGTACTAGAAAGGAAGTCAATTTTTCTCCTCATGTTCCATCTCTAATTTTATTTATCAATATTTTTTATAACTAATTGGTCTTTTTTCAGATATTTCACTGCTGACCATGCAAATTGATTGTCTGAAACCTATGGCAAAAATTGATAGTATCTTCGGTATGCATTCTAAAACCACATGATAAATGGTTGTGTTTGGGAATTTTAATATATGGTGAAATAATGTATCTTAAGGCATAGTTGACAAATTTACTTTGACTTTACAATATCTCCACTTTCCAATATAAAATGACCATTACTGATGGTATAATGGTCGATCACGTTTCTGATCTTGACAGGTGCATTTTGTTCAGTCTCCTGTAACTTCAAAAACCCCTGCTGTTGGATTATATATTCTTTGTTTGGCAGTGTTGGTTTTAAATAAATTTTAATTTATAAAAAATCAACTTAGCCAAGGTTGCTAGAGTGAATAGTATAACCTTTATAGACAATATCTAGGAACTATTTCAAAAACAAAAATACTGAATTTTAATGTATGCACATAATAAACTAAGGCAACATTCTGTTGTTCTTACAGTTAATGATTTACTTAGTATTAATGCCAACATTTACATTATACATTCCAATTACATTAAGTTTATTTCTCAAGGTATGTATGAAAACGGTTAACCTGCGCATCACTAATCTGTGGCTATCATGTCCCATGAGAAGTGTATATTGATGCATATATTGAAAATTCACTAGTACTACACATTTTGTGAATTAGACCTAATGTGGTTATGGGAATGTTTCTGGTGAATTTTCACATCAATATCAAGCAAATCCATAAACTACAACAATAATAAAATGTTACCATAACTGATCACTTCCATACTTCTCAAGGGTTAGCTTTAACAGCAGTAAATTTACTAAATAAGGGCTGGAACTTGAGTATAACTACTTTAACTGTAAATTAATGCAGATTTACATTGGGGAATTTCAATTAAAGAAATATGGACAGAATGCAGTTTTGGTTAAACAAGTGTGACTGTAGACATAACTATTAATATTACTGTGGTTTTAAGCTGATGTAATGGAAGCAGAATAAGGTCCATGTTTTCTCCAATAGATAAAAGTAGAATAGATAGAAACATTGTTTAAAGTCTTCTATTCTGGAAATCTCTTACCATGTTTGCATACAAAACTTTGTGGTCTGAGCCCATAAAATCTTCTAATACGGCAGTTCTGCTCTGTGAAATGACTGGCATTACACAGGTACATATTTTTGGTGTTAATTGCTTTCAGATCAATTCCCGTCAGTTTACATGTAAAGATTTTGTTTCAAACTGCCAGCCCTACAAACTTGCTGTGGAATCTGAGGATATGTCTACACAGGGATTAAAAAACTCACGGCTGTCTTGGATCAGCTGACTTGGGCTCACAGGGCTCAGTCTCCAGGGCTGAAAAATCACTGTGTAGATATTCAGACTTGGACTGGAGCCTGAGCTCCTGGACTCTGTGAGGATGGAGGTGTGATGGGCTCCCCCTGGGTGCCACCTGGAACTGGGGTACTATTCAGTACTCTGACCCATCAGCCTGGTCTCCCTCTCACACTGTTGCTGTGACAAGCTACAAAGCCCTCCAGGATGCACTTTCACCAGCATGCATACATACATACAGGTAGGGACACACCCGTCAGCAGTTACAAGCAGGCTCTCTGGCCAGACTGGGCATAGGAAGGTTACTTATACCATCTTGCACTGTAGAGGGAACTTTACAGCGTGTGGGAGGTGGTGAATTTTATGAGCTTAATCTGGAGAGGAATATGCAACAGCCTTTTGCCCCGAATTATGATTCCCACACACCTCACTCCAACTCCCTGGTTTGGACAGAACAAAAACAAGTTTATTAACCACAAAAGATCCTTTTAAAGTGATTATAAGAGATCAAAGCAGATTACCTAGCAAATAAACAAAAAAATGCAAAGTAAACATAATATACTAAATAGATTGGATAGGAATAGCAGATTCTCGCCCTAAGAGATGATATAAGCAGGCTGCAGATTCTTAAGGGGCAAGCTGCACTTAGCATTTGCTTTACAGCTTGGAATCCCCAGGAGTTTCATTCTCAGGCTAAAAATCTCTGTAGCCTGTGTCTAGCACTTCCCCCATTTCAATCTTTGTTCCTCAGGTGTTTCCAGGGTTGTCTTGTAGAGAGTGAAGAACCCCAAATGATGTCATTTCCTGCCTTATATAGCTTTTGCATATGGTAGGAACTCTTTTTGTTTCAAAGCATGGTTCCCAGACCGGTTGGTGGAAAATTACTGACATCCCAAGATGGAGTCTACAGACATGTGGTCTCATCACGCGTCCTTGTAGAGCAAAGGTGGGCAAACTACAGCCCGAGGGCCGGATCCGCCCTGCCAGCTATTATAAGCTGGCTGTGGAGCTCCCACTGGGGAGCAGGGTCTGGGGTTTGCTCCACTTCAGTGCCCTGGTGCTCCAGCCGGGGAGCAGGGACAGGAGCTACTCCATGTGGTCCCCAGAAGGAGCGGCATGTGCCATCTGGAGCTCCTATGCGTAGGGGCAGCCAGGGGTCTCTGCTCTGCCCCAAAAGTCCCATATCTGGCTGTCACCCATTCAGGAACTGCAGAAGATCACTATAAGTCAGCTACCTAAAGACTCCTTTTCAAGTCCTGATCTAGAGGGGTCTTCTGGAACCATGGCTGCAGAGATTCTGTGCTGTGCAGGAGCCTGGGTGGCTGCCATAACTTTGGCCCCTGGAGCTATCTAAGTTATATCGGACACCTCACCAGTCCCCAGAGCGGATCAGGATCAGGGAGGGGGCACCAAGATGGTTTAAAAGGGTCACAGAGGTAACTTGCCAGGAATTCAAGGGTTGCACCATATTTGCATACACATTTTTATGTAGGATTTTAGTCTGATGCAGTTGTATTTTTTCCATATATACTCTCTAAAGTATTATAAAACATATATTATGAAGGTCACAGGGATATGAGGATCAATAAGAATGGTCACTGCTTCTATTTGTAAGCCAACTGATATGGTCTAGTGTAAATAATTGCTGTGTTTTAATGCAGACTTTTTTCATCATTGTAGTGAACCACATATAAGCAACCCCCATCTCAGTATATTTGGAACTCTTTAAACAGATCTATTCATGTACAGTGCTGCTCATTAGAAGACCACTTCCTTAGCCACTGTTTTTTCTTGCTCTCTTGAGTGGTACTTCCGGAGGCTTTCACAAATAGCACGACTCTTATCTAACTTTCAACATTGCTTGGCAGGCAAAGAGTTGTTAGCTGTTTAGAGTGAAGTCCATGTTAAACCTTGCAATTACCTGCCAAATGAGTTTAAATAAGCTTATCTCCTTGTTAAACTACCTATATCTACTTAGCACCTCCAAGAGCGCTCTAATTTTCTCCCTGCCTGCTATGCACAGATTCTCATAGACTCTAGGACTGGAAGGGACCTCGAGAGGTCATCGAGTCCAGTCCCCTGCCCTCATGGCAGGACCAAATACTGTCTAGACCATCCCTAATAGACATTTATCTAACCTACTCTTAAATATCTCCAGCGATGGAGATTCCACAACTTCCCTAGGCAATCTATTCCAGTGTTTAACTACCCTGACAGTTAGGAACTTTTTCCTAATGTCCAACCTAAATCTCCCTTGCTGCAGTTTAAGCCCATTGCTTCTTGTTCTATCATTGGAGGCTAAGGTGAACAAGTTTTCTCCCTCCTCCTGATGACACCCTTTTTACTGACATCCCAAGATGTCACTCCACCAGATATGTTAAAGCTCAAAGACAGCCTTTTGGATTGTGGGTTGTAAACAGCTTCTAATATCCAAGCACGCACACATTCATAGTTTACAAGGTTATTCCTGATGAAATGGTCATAGAAAAAATAGTTGACACTGAAATATGAAGCTTAATGATAGCAAAGTAACGCCCCACTGAGAGAAAAGGGGACAGTACTTCTCAAAGTCCAAAAGAAAACGCTGTCTTGGTTCATCAGAAAGTTCATATAGTTAAAAGAAGTATAAAATTAAACCTTTAAATTATGCAGAAATTGGTGGCCCCAAGGTTTTCACCACAGATTTGGGGCAGTGCTGGGTCTTGGCTTAAAAGAAGAAGCAAACTTAGCCTTCTGATGAGTATCTGAGTGTTAGGCCTTGGCTACACTGGCGCTTTACAGCACTGCAACTTTCTCACTCAGGGGTGTGAAAAAAACACAGCCCTGAGCGCTGCAAGAAACAGCGCTGTAAAGCACCAGTGTAAACTGTGCTGCAGCGCTGGGAGTGCGGCTCCCAGCGCTGCAAGCTAATCCCCATGAGGAGGTGGAGTATGTGCAGCGCTGGGAGAGCTCTCTCCCAGCACTGGCGCTGTGACCAGACTCGCACTTCAAAGCGCTCCCGCAGCAGCGCTTTGAAGTTTCGAGTGTAGCCAAGCCCTTAGTGTTACTGATGAATAACTAAGTGTTATCTGTTAGAAACAGGTTTAAAAAATTTAAATAATCAAAAATGGCTGCAGGCAAGTAATTAAATAAAGCTCAATTGTATTAAGAAAATTACAGTAAATATTTGAGACTTAAAATGTACTTACAAGTATTTACTTTATCGTTGTAGGTGGTAATAAATTGTGCCATTCCAAAAGGATTGAAGTACAATCAAGCTACACAGACCTTCCACCAGTGGCGTGATGCTAGACAGGTGTATGGTCTTAACTTTGGCAGTAAAGAAGATGCCAATGTCTTTGCAAGTGCCATGATGCATGCCTTAGAAGTGTTGAATTCACAGGAAACTGGTAAGGCTTTTAAACTTTTTTTCTCTGACTGCAGATTGTTCAGAATATAGAGATTAGATGAAAAATTTAAACTGAAATCTTAATTTCTTGACCTTTCAGTGCCAAGTTTTGTGATACTTAATGCACACTGGGTTTTTTAGTAGAGAAGATACTACTACTACTTTAGTACAGATGGGCCTCCAGAAACCTCAGTTGATTGTGTATTTATATGCCTATACTCTCTTACCAGCTGGTGAATGTCTGAGCTTTGACTATCATTCACACAAGTACTATTCCTGAGAGCAGTTCATCTATTACTTGTAGAAATGTGTAAAATAAAGTAAATCTTAATTTTTCTTTCCTCAAGATGTGTTTGAGGATTTTCCTTTCTATAGAAAATGTTGTGAATTTTATACAGATTTTTCTTTTTTTTGTTATATAAGATCTTAATTTATTATGAAAAGGAGAAATCAAACGAAGAAAATCTAACATCTCTTCCCCAGTCCTGGGAGTTTAGCCCCCATTGATTCAGTGCTTTAGTTGGTAAGCTTAATAGGCACATTGTTGTCTTAATTCCAGTTTCTCACTTTTAAACAAGTCACTAGTAACAGAGAATAACAACATCCTGGCTTCTTGAGCTATATCTGCAAGGTTTTCTGAAGGAATCTTTAGAATTTAAGCCTAACCTAGATGTGCTGTCTGAAACCTTAGTATAGAGAACAGTTCCTGCCAGATGGTTAAAAATTTTAATGAAGATATCAAATTTAGAACAGTTGGAAATACTATTGAGAAGTATCTGTACTAGTCAGTTTCAGACACTTGGGTATTCTTCATTTCATTTGGTTAAATTAAGAATTGGATGTAATAAACACAAATAAACATAAATTATGAAGTAAATGCCAAATGACAGTAAAATGTGAGTTTTGGATTGTATTCCCAGTTTATAAACTTGTAAAAGATACTGAAAGTTTGTAGGACACTTAAATGAAACAAACTGCTTTTTTAGGCCTAATCATGAATCAAAAATACATTGCTTTAATGTATAGTCTTTAGACATTTCATAGTTGATCTAATTATTTTGTGTGAATTCTTAAAATAAAAAACGATAAAATTCTTGCCTTAAACCTTCATTGGGAGGAATTGGGATGAGGAATGAAGATGATATTTAATGTCTTCAGTTACAATGTGACCTTAATTAGCAGTATGCTGGAAGGAAGGGAGAACTGAAAGTTCTAAATGCAAGAGTGAATAGTGAAAGAAATATAGCTGGTATGCAAAATTTTGCTCAGCTGTTTACCTGGGGCAATGTTTTTGGTAAGGAAGTAAAATTGTTTCCTCATCATTATGAGAATGAGCAAGTAGATGTTTTGCATGTGATGGTACATTTTCATGATAATTCTGCAAAGCTCAGTCACAGTAATTTATTTTTCTAGGGTTTTTCATATTTTCCCTGTCAGATATTCATGCATGTATAAAATTGTTGATCCTCACTATCAAACTTGCCCTTGATTCTGTAGTGAGTCATAACTTGTTTGTGCCATTAAGGAGAGAGCCCTTATTTCAACCCAAATATTTTGTTTGTGAAAAGGACAAGGAAATTACAGCAACATGTAAACTGTGCAAACAGTTTGAAATAGAATAGTTTTGGAATGCTTGCACTTTGTAAGACGTGGCTACTCAGAAAAGTGATATTTTTTTTTTAGTCAACAAAAAATGTTACCTGTGTCTTCAAGTGAAACCCACTTATTTAGCCAACCAAAACGATCTTTCTATTACTAGCATTTCAAATACTATGTTCTGCTTCATACATCAACTAAATTGTTAGAGAAACTTTGATTATATAGAACTTTTGATGTGTGAAAAGGGTAAGGCCTAGAAGAATCATATCATCCTGAGCACAAAAATTAAAGAATTAAGTATGGGTCTGTCGCATCTTAGGCGGGGGTTCCGTTCCGTGGTTATCACGTAAAGCAAAAACCACATATAGTCAAAACCCCAAGCCCTTTAAATCCTGCCGTAGCTCCGGCGGCGGAGGCAAGGGAGGGGATTTAAAGGGCTGGTGGAGCCCTTTAAATGCCCCCCCCCCGGTCCCACCGCCGGAGCTGAGGGTGGGATTTAAAGAGCTCCTCCCCCACCTGTCTGCCGGAGCTGCGAGCGGGATTTAAAGGGCTCTACCAGGCTTCTCTCTGCGGCGGGGAGCCCAGTGGAGCCCTTTAAATGCCCCTGGTCCTGCCGCCGGAGCTGCGGGCTGGATTTTAAGGGCTCCGCCAGGCTTCCCGCCGCGGTTGGCAGCCCGGTGGAGCCCTTTTGAAATGCCCCCTGGTCCCGCCGCTGGAGCTGCGGGCAGGATTTAAAGGGCTCCCCCTCCCCCCCAGCCCAGCTGCCAAAGCTGCAGGCGGGATTTAAAGGGCTCCACCAGCTTCCCGCCATGGTGTGGGGAGCCCAGAGAAGCTCTTTAAATCCCACCCGCAGCTTTGGCAGCCGGGCTGGGGTGGGCATTTAAAGGGCCTGAAGCTCCATGGTGGCTGGAGCCTCGGGCCCTTTAGTTCGCCCCAGGGGCTACCAGCCACCTCTGCAACTGGGAACCCCCTGGATGATTTAGAGGCCCTGGGACTCCCAGCCACAGCTAGTGCCCTAGGACCTTTAAATCTTGAGGCCCCGCCTCTTCTACTTGAGGCCACGCCCCCTCCCAGACTCCAGGTCTTTCAGCGTAAAGCTGAAATTGCGCATGTTAAATGCGCGTAAGTTGCGAGAGACCTGTAGTAAACATAATGCTAAAGATAAGATTGTCTTTTGTTATACTGTTTCCATGTATACATGTTCCTTATTTTGTATATAGTGTTCTTTAGCTTCATACCTTTTATTCCTTAAGATTAGTTGAATATAAAGTCAGACTGTGACCTATTTAAATATAAGAAAATAAAAAAGTGGGAATAAGTAGTATAAATTCATTCTGACCTAAATATTTTGCGACATTTTAACAGTTAAATAAAAAGTCATTTGCACTTAGCTCTGAACACAGCTAGCATACTTACATACTGCTACTAAAATGTGAGTGGTAGCAGCATAATCCCTTACAACAGCCTTCTTATGAACATGTTACTGTAAATACAGATAGTTTGCTATCAAGGGTAAGCTGATACTAGTGATGTAAGGGGGGGGAAAACACCATAACACTTTTTGAGTTTGTCAGGCTAGAACAGGGTTCGGCAACCTTCGGCATGTGGTGCCTCAGGGTAATCTGCTGGCGGGCTGCGAGACATTTTGTTTATGTTGACCTTCCGCAGACACGGCCCCCCGCAGCTCCAAGTAGCCACGGTTCACCGTTCCCAGACAATGGGAGCTGCCAGAAGCGTTGACCACTTCCCACAGCTCCCGTTGGCCGGGAACAGCGAACCATGGCCACTGGGAGCTGCAGAGGGCCATGCCTGCGGATGGTCAATGTAAATAAAATGTCTCTTGGCCCGCCAGTGGATTACCCAGATGGGCTGTGTGCCGATGGTTGCTGACCGCTGGGCTAGAAGATAGGAAAATCATCTTTTAACTTACAAACTGAATACATTTGATGTGAAATAACCTGGGCCTGAACCAAAGTCCATTAACATCAACAGGCTTCAGATCAGGCACTGGGAGAATCACTGTGAAACTTTTTATATTATTTTACTTTGTCTATAACTGCTTTAAAAATTCTTTTAGGAATGGATAACCTAGAGAATATTGGTGTATAGTGAAAATCATAAACAAAAATTATTTGTCTAGGCATAATACTGCTTGCTGTTACATAGCTATTGAACAAAGATATGCAAATAAAATACGATTCCAGGTTATAACAATAATGCATCTAAAACTAGACTTCCTGTTTAGAGAAAATAATTATTTCATCATCATTCTGATTTGGCACGTATCATATCTCCATATATTACATCAAAAAGATATTTTGCTCAGATGTTGAAATAAGTTGAATAAGCTTGTGACCAACTTTCCCTGCTGCAGCAGTCCTTCAAATGATCATTGAAGGTCTGTGTGCTCACCACGTGCACCGGTGCCAGAAGTTTTTACCCTCAGTGGTATCCGTAGGGAGCTGGCTCTGGTGCCTTCTGGAGTGGCTCCCATATGCACAGTTTAAGGATACCACCGGCCCCCTTCCTCCTTCAATTTCTTCTTACTGCCGGTGTTGGTGCTGAAATGCTCTCCTTGCTCTAGCAAGTGATTCCCATTCAGTAGTTCTTTGAACTTTCTTCTGTGTAAATAGTTATACTTAGTGGATAGTTACCAAACTAGTAAGAACTGTTATACTTTAGTGATAGGGCGACCTCCCAGCCTGCAACCAGGATCTGTCTCATTCTTTATTTTCCCACCATTTGTTGCCTTACCTCCCTGCTTGGACCGCTATAACTACGGACCACTGGGTTCTCAATACGGTGGCAGTCCGGTACACCCTCCATTTCTTTCTATCCCTCTTTCCCACCCCCCGCCCCTGTCCTCCTTCAGGGACTCTTCTCACGAGCACCTGCTCGCCCAGGAGGTGCAAGCCCTCCTACTACTGGGGGCTGTAGAGGAAGTTCCTGTGGAACGAAGAGGGAAAGGTTCTTACTCCTGGTATTTTCTCATTCCGAAGGCCAAAAGGGGCCTATGTCCCATCGTGGATGTGTGAGACCTCAAAAATTATCTCAAAAGTTTGAAGTTCCGTATGATCTCCCTGGCTTTCATCATTCCCTCCCTGGAGATTGGTAGGGCCCGTGACTTGAAGGATGCATGCTTTCATATTTGGATATTTCCTGGCCACAGGAGATTCCTGTGATTTGTGGTTGATCAGTCACAATGCCAGTTTGCTGTGCTCTTGTTCGGCCTAGCAACAGCACCAAGAGTGTGACTCCAGAGGGTGCTAGAGCTGGCCTTACGGATTCCACAGAGGGGAAAAAAACTCTGGCAACTGTGCACATGGCACACACACACCTAGCACGAAATGGACATGAGCAACACATCTGGGAAAAACAACAGTTATGAAAGGTTAGTAACCATTTTTCCCACAAAGCGCTGCAGTATTTTAAAGAAGTCCTTAAAAAAGGGGGGGTTTGCTTTTTTTGGGAGCATACACTGAGCCCACTGTTATTAATAACCGTGTAGTTGCACCCTCCAACAAGATAAACCATCCCTGCTTATCCTTAAATTGATCTTTAATGGAAAAGGTGCATGTTTAGCAAATATTATTCCCATTCCTGTTTTTTTCTTCAGCTGAAGCAAAAAAGTCTGCTGAAACAAATTACCTTTCATGTCCATTCTTTGACCTTACTGAAAATGAATTCAATAATCTGAGAGTGGGCTTTTTAGATTCTTCCAGGTGCTGTTCCTTTTAATGATATTGTTTAGCCCTTTGACATTCAGAGATGTTACTTTATAAGGAAGAGCCATTGAGAAAAACTATTTACATATTGTTTGCAGCTGTGTTGTTCCCAGGATATTAGAGCAACAAAATGGGTGAAGTAATATCTTTTATTGGACCAAATTCTGTTGGTGAAAGAGATAAGCTTTTGAGTTTACACAGAGCTCTTCTTCAGATCTGGAAAAGCTACTCAGAGGGCATGTCTACACTACAGTTAGACACCTCTCGTGGGTCTGTGCCAGTTGGCTCATGCTAAGGGGCTGTTTAATTATGCGGACGGTCAAGCTGGAGTCCAGGTTCTGTGACCCTGCAAGGTGAGGTTAACACCTGTAAAGGTGTTAACTGGCAACTTCACCTTGAACAACCTCTTACAATATGTTATCTACTTATGCTGAACAATCTGTTCCACCTTGTTTTTAGCTGTGACACTTTGAGTAGCTTTCCCATGACTGAAGAAGAAGAGCTGTGTGTAAGCTCAAAAGCTTGTTTCTCTTGCCATCGGAAGCTGGTCCAATAAAAGATATTACTTCACCGACCTTGTCTTTATTTAGCTTAAGTTTTGCAATACTGTTCTTTAGCTGTTTGGCACAAACCCCTGCCTGGTCAGTCTCTCTCATTTCTTATTATGTTGCATTCATGATTGTGTGTCTGTGTGTGGCTTGGTTTCTGTTTGTAAGTTTCCCTATCTATTTCTTGTAATAATCTCCCTAACCTCCCTGGTTCCCTCTCCTCTCCCCTTACTTTAAATCCATAAGTAAAATACCAACATAGCATATAAATCAGTTACAAAATGATTGTGTTTTGTGGAACCTGAAACCCCTGTACTAGTCCTATGAACACTTGCACTGCTTCTCTTGCAATCCATAGGAGGTACTTTCTCCATCTGTGGGACCTTAACATATGTCCTTAGGGATAGATTGCCATCTGATCATTTGATTTACATGGGGAGCATTTACAAAGAACCCCTAAGAACTCTTCCCCATACCTTCTCTATTTTCTCTAATCTCTACTATACCTCTACTATACCTCCAAATCCCCTCTGTTTTAGAAACTGCTATCAGACTTATGATCACCCCAATTAAAACAAACTTCATACAATTTTTTTCATAACATTAACACTGTTCATCCTTGGTGACCCCCAAGAAGTTCCTTCTGGTTAATATTTAGGTTATTCCTCATGTGTTAGAGGTTTCTTGTTCAGCTTCATTTCTTTCAATGCCAGGATGGTTTCTAGAGTCTTTTCTTCTCCTATCTTCCTTTTCCTGTGTTTCATTGACTGCCACAATTTTTTTGGCAATTTATCTTTCGTTACTACCTCTGTAATATTCTTCTGTATGTCGGAGATAGTAATTGAGAGTGTATTTTTTTTCTTGTTTAAATTTGCTTACTGTATAGTACTGATTTTGGAAGCTGATTGAGAGTTTAAATAGGAATTCACAACTGTAGTGGATATCTGCCGTTCTGAGTTCTGTTGTAATTTCCCCCCGGCTTCCTTCTCTTTTTTTGAAGTTAGGACAGAGGGGTCATGGGAAAAATTGTCGCTTGCGGCCTCTGAGTATGAGCAGTGAATGCTTTCTGGCTTTTTTAATATTCAGATCGTGAAATTTCACAATTAGATCTCTGGGTCCATTATTATGAGATCCAGGCAGGGGAAGCAGCACTCTGTGTGCTCTCTCCAACTTTACCTGCCCTAGAGAGCTCAGTTGTAATGACTCTGCAATTACAGTTTTTATATACAGATTGTATTTTCAGTCAACAGTGTCTTCAGTTATTCCCTTAATTCTGATGATTTTCCTTCTCTCTGTTTTCTATATCATCCAGTTTAAGCTGCATCTCTCTCTCTGTTCTATCACTGCCATATGACTGTGTCTCACTTATTTCTCTTAGGCCAGTTTCTGGCACAGTGACATACTCTTTTCACATCAGTAACTTTCTTCATTACTGCTAGAAGATTGGGCATCAGATCCTCTTTCATGGCATATCCACTTTGGTAGCCATTTGATTTTCTTCAGCCTTGGCATTTCTGTCTGATTTGACTGCCACGTGGAGTTTTAGAAGTCTCTTTACATTCTGAGCCAATAACACTCTTCTTAGTTGAGGTATCTCTTTTTTAAATATTTGGATTTTTTGGAGAATCCATCTTCAAATCTGCTGTTTTTTGGGGCGTTTAATAAATTTTGAGGGTTGATGGAAGCAGATAAATTTGATAGCCCCTCAGAACTCAGGCTTCAGGCAGCCATTTTATTCTGGACCCCTTTATTTTACAGTTTTATACTGGCATCGATCACCATAATATATGTCCCTGGCATAATATAAGAACCACAGTAGAGTAAAATGGAATCACATTTGTCATACATCGGACCCTCGCTAGAACACGTATCTGTATAGCACAAATTCGCATATAATGCGGTCACGGCTTTAGATCCCAAATTTAATTTATTGCAATTCATTTTAACGCAGTCCCCGCTATAATGAAGTACCATGCGTGGATCCCAAATCCCGCATTCAGTGAGGGTTCGGTGCATTTCTGCACTTTTTTCTTTCTTAGCTGTCATTGAACAATTTGTCATTTTCCTTATTATGACGTTATCTTACTTTAATAATCACCTCTTCACCAGAACTGAGCTGCCATAAAGACTGAAATGACATATGCAATGAGGTTGCATGAGACTCAGCAGTGCTCTTACGCCTTAACAATTACAGCCAACACGTCCAGTTTTTCATTTAATTGAAATATTTATAATGTTCCATGTGTGCAGGTTACTTAAATTTGATGGGACTTGTACTATTTACTATAAAGAATATCCAGACACACACAAGTACATTCTTGCCACTTGTTTAGTAGCAGAAGTTCTAGCAGTCTGCTGCACACATACATCCTACATTAGTCTGTTCTGAACAATTGATTTATTTTTTTTGTTCTTACAAGTCTAAATAAAGAATGCCTATCTGTATTCTCAAGGGACTCCTGGCAGAACTTTGTACAAACAAGAAAAAATAACCAAACTAAATCACAGCCATACAATCAGTGCAATCCATTACCAACAAACCAATTAACTCAATTAATCTTCCCCTTCCTGCTGCCCCCTAACCATTTCCCCAAATGCTGGGAGGGTCGGGGGAAGAAAAGAGGGTGGAAAGATGAGCTTTTGCAGTGTTCCTGTAGTTCATTGGGTTTGGACTACTTTGGACAAAGTGAGTAAATTCCAAAGCCATAAAGCTCTCCTAGAGAATGCCCTGCCAGCAGTCCCTTCAGTGGGGCTTCACATCTAGTATTTCTGCTGCTCTCAACTGTCATGGCATGACATGGGTAAAGGCATTCCGGTACATAGATGCTCAACCATTTTGACCTCTACAGGTCAAACCCACCTTAAAAATGACACACAAACCCATAGGCAGACCGTGCAGCACATGAAACATGGATTGAATGCAATCATGGTGAGGTACTCCACTTACCAAGCAGAGTGCTGTATTCAGCTTCTGCTTCAGTTTCTGAATGCGTTTTAAGGTGCAGCTTCGTGTAAATGTAATTGCATTTGTTTAATCTTGAAGTGACAAGGATATGGATGGTAGTTGCAAGTTCCTAATCCGAAGGAATGGTTGCAACCCCCTAGTTGTCTGTGGATGATAAAAACCTGACATTTCTGTTGCTGCTGCCTGATTTCCTAGTAGCAGCTGGGAGCCCAACCATATTTTTACATCATAAACCTGACCCATCTAAAGGTAGACAACCTCAATTAAAGGGGCAGATATTATTCTTGGCATCTCTAGCTGCTTGCCTCTGCTAATCAGTATCATGTAAGTCTTGTCAGGATTAGCCTTGGCTAGCTAGCTCTCATCCAAATAAATATCTTTAATTTGTGTGCCCAAACTCTAATACATTTCAGTTCAAGATTTCTTTGCCAAAGCTAATTTAAAGTGTAAGGGATCTGGGCATTTGATCATCAGGCAAGGATGTTTAACCAGCCTGCTAACTTAATATGAAAACCAGGATGTCTCATCATCCAGCTTGTTTTATGGAGCTTAGTTAATTTTCCCTTTTTTCCATACCAAAAACCAAAAGCCTTTTTTGATGTACATATGTTAAAGCTGTTTATCTGCACTAGATAACATCAGGTTTAAAGTGCAGGGCTTTTCTCATCCCTTTTTCTACTACTTGTTCATCATGGAAGTTTTTTCACCTGGACAAATCACTGGCTCAGCAGCTCAAATGTCATCAGCACTTCTGTTGCTAGGAAATGTGCTGAAACTGCCCCAAACTTAAACAGCTTTTTATAAAAGCAAATCTCGGTCCTTTTTTTTTTTTTTTTAAAGTATGTACACATTTTTAAGAATATATGTTACACTGGGAATTTTAGTGTTTGGAAGCAGTTTCCTTATTGGGTAGATTGATCTAATCTGTTGGTCCTTTTGAGTTGTCTACTATATATTAAAATAGTTACAATGTATTTAACTCCACATGGAATAGTGATAGGTGAAACAAATTTGAGAAATCTATATTAAAATATTAATTCTCAAGAGGATATATTTTACCTGCAATTACATTTCTAAAGTTTCTTTACCTAGATCTGTGTAACAATATTAAAATCCTTCACATTCTTCAAATTGAATAAGAAAATCCTCTTTATACCTGTCCAGTTCTGCTGCAAGAATTGCTTACTATGCAGGCTAAGAAAATATAGAAGAAAAATTATGAAATTTGTAGTTGTAATTGGTTTAATCATATGGTTAGTGAACCTCTTCTTGCATTGTGGAAAACACACTAAAATATTTTATTTTGGCATGACAGTTATACTTGGCATATTCTTCAGACAAATTATAGAGTTATTCATAACCCGATTAATTGATATTACTTAATTGTGTTGGTAACTTCAGAGGTCATCTGGACCTTTGTAAATGTTAAAAATTTGACTTTGTCCAAAAAATCTTCAATTTGAAGTTTAACTACTTTTATATTTAATATTTTAATATTTAATGTTATTAATATTAGGAAGCTTTGAAAGATTTAATGAAACAGTGGGTAATCATACAACTAACAGGGTCATAAGGCATCAGGACCCTCAAACAGCTGAAAGATATCTAGCACTGTTTTCCAGAGTTCAGTTGAAAGGGATGTCTGATTTTAAGTTAATATTCTTCCAGGATTGTATTTTTAAATTGGTATTAGTGATTACAAGAAAAATCACCTATAGCAAAGACAATAGTACTTTTTGTGAAGGTTTGCATATTGTAGGTGTAAGGAAGGGAATTGTTTTCTCACAGTACATATATGGAAAGTTCCTGATGTCTGCTTCCTGAAAAGTTCAATTTGGCAGTCAAAAAGTGACTGAAATGAAAATGTTAAGGGAATGAAGCTATGAGGAGAATCATTTTAGAGCCTTCACTTACAATAGTCAATCTTTTAAGAGAATAGCTGTAAATAGGGGAAGGCATATGTAATGATATGAATACACACATTTTTGCTTTTTTTCCGCTTCAGTGTTGTCCATATAATATTCCTGTTTTAAAAAAAAACAGTAACATAGTATGAGGTGTCCAGTATTGACCACAATCTAGTCACCTGTGTCGGAGAAAAACTCAGTTCTCGCTTTTAGTTTGGGTGCAGCAAAATCAAATACTTTATTATTTCTTAAGCAATATTTAATTGAGGGAGGGAGTGCCCTAGGACACTGGGTTGCCCCAGTCCCGGACAGGTCTCTCCACAGGTAAACAATTACAGCAAGCATTTATACCTTTGTTACAGACAATAGCAAGCAATATTACAGACATGATGATGAGCAACAGATGCATTTTGTTTATGCATAGGCTATCCTGCTATCTTATTTCTTTCAGCTTCTGGGCGCCAGCCTACAGATTTAATTATCAGTGCAAGGTCGTAATAACTTCTCTCACAGTTTTTTTCTGCTCGCCTCACACAATCCTCGCTTTTACAAGTCACATGTCATTAGGGTTACAGCTGGCCTAACTCTTGTTAACAAACTGACATGCATTAAGATCCTCTACAAATTCTTGTTAATTCTTTCCCTTCTTCCACACCTGTAACAGAACCCTTAAAAAACATTTTATCTGAACTGGGAAGGAACAACAAATGCTATTGTGGAGTATCTATTTTAGGGTCTCAAGAAATGCTAGCCCAAGTGAGTGGTTTAAGAATGAGTATGAGAAGAATAAATTTTTATGTGCAACTTGCATCTAGAGGGGACTTTGAATTAGTAGTGAAAGGAGATGGGGACAGAGAGAAGATGGTTATATAATGGTGTCTGTAATAGTTGCATAGGTTGTTCCATATAGTTACTTCCATCTCACAATAATTGTGATTATGTCAGAATCCTCTGAATTTGATTGGCATCATATTTTTTTTCTCCTAACCATCAGTTTGTTTGTTGAGTTTTTTTTTAACGAATGTATGGCTTTCTGGATATAAAGATGGGTATAAGGACAATTTAAAAGAACCAAACTCCCCTAACAATCTTAGTTAATCCTAGGCATCTCTTAAATTGCAAAAGAAAAAAAAAAGGGGGGGGGACAAGAACAAATACATATTGGAAAAGAGAAAAGCTATACTAGTTTAATCTGAAAACTAACAATTTTCAGGTTGAGGGTTAAATCTTCTGAAATTACTTTATTACTACTGGTTACTAAACTAAGACTTGAAGTCAGACTAGTCAGAGTTCATTTTTATTAGTCAAATCTTACAAAATACATAATACTCTTAAACCTGAGGATGTATGTTCATTTGCAGTGCTTTAGTTTTTAAGCAGCAAAGATAGTTAACAGAATCAGTGCTGCTAAGGGGAGTGCTGTTAGCATTGTGCATATCGTGGAATGAATAATTTAGTATCTTTGAGAAATGCAAACTGCGGTAAGAACTCAAACAACCTTATTAGAATATGTGACAAGTAAGCTACCAGAAAGAAATTAAGATCCTGCTAAAGATGGGCGGAAACCCTTCGAAAATGCTCTTCAAGAATTCTAAACTTCAGATTGCATTATGAATCTATAAAATGTGTATTTGGGGCGGGGCCAGGGAAGCTGATTCTGCTGACTTGCAATAATAGTGGTTTACTTGCATTCTGACAGTTCTCTGGAGGGCATTGTCGTCTCTCCTTGCCAGAACAGTAATGGGATGTGGCAGTATCTGTGTTGTTAGAAATGGGATAATATCTCCATTTTTGCTAGTAAGTTTTTTTTCTCTTGTTTAAATGTAAAACTGATTAAAGGAAAAAAAGGAGGATAAATGTATAAGATTGTTTGACTTCAATTTTTTGTGTTCGATTCTATAGTAATAGCTGTTGTTCTTTTAGCAAAACTGAGTTTCCACAAGCAAATTAAATACAAAACAACTTAGATTACCCTTTCAATCTGTCAAAACATTGAACTAAAATATGTATTTTAATAACAAGAACTTTGTAATTATTCTTTATCCGACAGTGTATTGCTATTCCTTTATAATCCTATTGCATATAACATTATTGAAAGAAGTATTACCTTTGTCTTTATTTGTAAAACAGTTTTGGGGATCACTAAGTGTTTAGCAGAGTTCTATTTGCCTCTAGAATCCTAAATTCCAATAATGTATTGCACAAAAGCATTGAGTGAAAGTCTGAGAGTAAGATTCAAAGAATTCCATTAAAACTCTACAATTGACCTAACTTCGAAACTGTGGATGTATCTTTCATTTTGAGGATAAGAATTTAATGTATGTAAACTTTTTGTTAAACTACTTAATTTTAATACTGTTGATGGTAGGTATTGATCTTTAGTAAAGCTAATACAAGTTGCAATTGTCTTAAAACAATTTTTTTTTAACTGAGTGGTGCATTCACAATTTTATGCACAACCTTGGAGACATTATGCCAACTTTATTTTTAGCACACTGTCACGTTTCTTAGTAGTGTAGGTAAAGATGGACAGTTGTCTCTTTTTAAGCAGATAATAGCATTCATATTTAAAAACTCTGATAGAATTAAAATAAAATACAATAATTTTATCATAGTATTGATGCAGTTAACTTTGATACTTACAAAGAGAGATTTTTCCTCTGCTCCAGCATAGCTTTTTTCCTGATGTTAGTATAGATAATAGATCAATCTATACTCAAATTTAGGGGTGATTGGTCCAATTATTCTTTAGTGGATAATTGTTTATTGGATTCTTGTTACACTATACCTTCCTAAATCCTTCACTGAAAACCCAGGTTTGATTTGCTATAAGATATTGTGCACCCCTTTTGTAGAGCAAGTTCACTGTGAGTATAAAAGATGAACACCCGTGTCAGTCTCTAAAGATAGATAGATAGAAAGAACAAAGTGATAGCTGAAGTAAAACTAGAGATTTGGATGTCATGGATAAAGTGAATGATGACTATAAAAGCATAAACATGTATGGCTGAAAGGAACCTTGAGAAGTTATCAGTCCAGCACCTCACTGGCACAGAACCAAATCTGTGTAGACCATCCCTGACACGTGTTTGTCTAACCTGTTCTTAAAAACCTCTAGTGACAGGAATTCCACAACCACCTTTGGAAGCCTATTCCTATATTCAATTATACTTATAGTTAGAAAGTTTTTTGTAATATTTAACCTAAGTCTCCCTTGATGCAGATTAAGCCAATTACTACTTGTCCTAGCTTCAGTGGACATGGAAAACAATTGATCACCATCCTCTTTGTAACAGTCTTTAACATTGTTTGAAGACTGTTAGCAGGTTCCCCCTTAGGCCTTCTTTTCTCAGAACTAAACATGGCCATTTTTTTAACCTTTCCTCATAGGTCTAGTGTTCTAATCCTTTCATCCTTCCCCCACCCCCACCCCCGGACCCTCTCTAGTTTGTCCACATCTGTCTTAAAGTGTGATGCCCAAAATTGGACACTGTCATTTAGCTGAGGCCTTACCAGCCCCAAGTAGATTGGGGAAATTACCTCCTGTGGTTTATATACAACACTCCTCCTGTTAACCCACCCCAGTATGATATTTTCCTTTTCTGTTACTACATCACATTGTTGATTCTTATGCACTGCGTGATCCAATATTACCCCCAGATCCTTTTCAGCCATACTACCAGCTAGTCAGTTATTTCCCTTTTGTAATTGTGCAATTTATTTTTCTCTTCTGAAGTGTAATACTTTGCACATGACTAGCAGGAAATGGATTTTTAAAGGCAGGAAGAAGCCATAAAGGGAAGATTTGGCAGTTCTGAGTGGAGTTGATAAATGGATTATTGGGTGATTTTGTCACCTGTTAATGCCTTCCTTATCTTTGAGGCTGCATGGTTTTGTGCATGGGTTCATAAACTTCAAAGGATTGCAAACTGGTCTGAGTTTGTTTCAACCATGTTCCTCTTTTTTTTCTGGTTAGGTGGTGAGACAAGTCACTTAGCTATTGTATGTTTTCCCCAGTGTAAAAGTAATATATTTAATTATTTTAATATATTTAATGACATTCCCGCAGCTCCCATTGGCTGGGAACAGCAAACCGCAGACACTGGGAGCTGAGAGGCTCCGTGCCTGCAGACGCTACAAGTAAACAAAACGTCCCGACCTGCCAGCAGCTTACCCTGACGGGCCGGGAGCCAAAGTTTGCCAACACCTGCTATGTTTTAAAAGCTGGCATCACAAGGAAACACTCAAAAGTTCTGCTAGAATTATTTTAATGTAATCTAACGAAAAACCTGTTATAATAACTGAACAAATATGTATTCACCTTCAAAATTAGTCAATATTTGAAATCAGTAAATGGATATTTAAAACAAGTAACTTAGAACAGTATGAGACTTTGAAGGATTTTAAGACTTTTTAAAGTCTGAATCAGTCTCTGATTCACCAAACAGTTCATTAAACTCAGCTTCAGTCACAGCTGCACCTGCATTGTCATCGTAGATGTCAGCAGAATCGTCTTCAGAGTCAGATTCCTTCTCATCATCAGCCTCTGTTGTGTCATCATCAAATATGGCATCATCTTCTGACCCGTTGAGCACATTGCTGATGCAGCATTTCCTAAATGATTTTTCTACCATTTCCAAGGGAATGGACACCCACACGTCCTTGATCCACTAGGCAACCAGATTGATTTTGGGCTTCATAAGATTCCTGCCTTTTGTCAACTTCGCCATGTGAGCACATCCATTCAGATCACATTTTGCATAGCCTGTCTTTCAAGGATTTGTTCAGGCAGACATCAAGCAGTTGTAGAACTGAAATTAAGCCTCCAGGTATTACAGACAAAGTAGTTTTCATATTTTTGGCCACATTTTTCACCTCATCCGTCTTGTGTGCCCTGAACATGTCCCAAATGAGCTTAGCAGGTTTCTTGAAAAGTGCTCCTGGTCTCTTATTCCACACTTTTCCCAGCCATTCAGTTGTCCCACTTTCATCCATCCATCCCATTTTCGTGTCCACGTAGGATGACACCAGCAGGAAATTTCATGTTTTTATGCAAGGTTTTTCTTTTAAAAATAACAGGAGGGAGATTTGACCCATTTGCCAAACATGATAAAACCACCGTAAAATGGATTTTTTTCATGGCCAGTGGTTTTAATTAAAACTGTTTTTTTCACCAACACCAGTTCCCACTCCGTTTCTTGGGAGATCGAATGTCAAAACAGTGTTTTGTTCATATTTCCTATTTGTGACCGTTCAAATGCATATTCCTTTCGATATTTTATAATAAACCTTTGGAAAGATTCGATTTTTTTCTTCCAGATCTCTAGGCAGCTTTTGCAGTATCTTTGTTCGCTGATGAAGACAGAGACCATGGCGGTTCATGAAGCGAGTATACCAATCCACTGATAGGACAAACATTGACAGCTTTACTGACTTGTATTTATCGTCTTTTGACATTTGCAGGGCACGCAGACGATTTCCAGTTGTAGTGACAATGTACCCATTTTGTCGACATTCAACAACCCAGTTATTGAGATCTTTCTCTCATTCAGGAAATGAAGCGCACCTCATTGGACTTTTTTCTTGCTGCTTGGCATGTCTTTTAGTGTTTTATTTTTTCGCCATTCTCTTACTTGCTTCTCATTGATACAGAATTCATGAGCAGTGGCACAATTTGCTTCTGCATATTCAACAATTTTAAGTTTGAACACTGCATAATAAGACCTTTTTTCTTTTGATTTCACTGATCATTTTAAATACTAGTATGAAAATAGATTATTGTTGTTGTTATAGTTATATATTTTGTAGGACTATACAGGAATGTCCCCTGCTTTATCACTGTCAAATTATTATTCTTTGTTTATTTCAAAGCAGCCCTGTAGATTAACATGTCTGCAGGGATAACAGGCTATTTCAATTTTATTAGAGATTCCATCAATTCAGCATGTTATATTTTCACATTGACTTGAGACTTATGAAGTCCATTTCAAGCCAATCTAATCCACTAAAGAAAGCCTTTGCAACTTTAAAAGGCTGCAGTACTGATATCAATAAATGGGTTGGCAAACTTTGGCTCCCAGCCTGTCAGGGTAAGCTGCTGGCGGGACATTTTGTTTACCTGAAGCGTCTGCAGGCACGGAGCCCCTCAGCTCCCTGTGACCATGGGTCACCGTTCCCAGCCAATGGGAGCTGCGGGAAGTGGCACGCCACTTCCCCCATCTCCCATTGGCTGGGAACAGCGAATCGCAGTCACAGGGAGCTGAGGGGCTCCATGCCTGCAGATGCTCCAGGTATACAAAATGACAATGTATTAAATCTTCAATTCAATGATTCCTTAGAGCTGAAAATCATCAAATTTTAGCATAGACCCATTTATAAGCTGACTTCCCTCTCTTTGATGCTTCACTTTTTTACCAAAAATATTTGGCTTATAAACGAGTATATACAGTAATTTATGAATAGGAATAACTAGTTTCTAGGAAGGAGCTATGTGCTTTTAACTGAAACAGATATATGTTTACTCTGGTTTTGAAACTCTTGCATATGCTCCTTGTTTAATAAATGCTTTTGAGCTACTCCTAATATTTACTTCAGGAGAAATTTTAATGAACAATATTAAATTACTTTGTTGTGTTGAGTATAATACTTTGTTTTTATTTGTATGGCACACTTACTAAATCCTTTTATTGATATCTCTTCTGTTCAAATAAAATCGGGGAGCTAGAACGCTAATTTGTTTGGGGAAGATGAGATTGATGTTCTTGTAATAACAGGTCCTCAGAATCTTCCTTTAGCTCAAAATCAAATTAATTTTACTGGCAAATTCTAACTTCCTATTCCTGAAAATAATTTAATTTAGTGGAGGAAAATGTGTGAGGGGGGAGGTTTTCATTTTACTAAATGTGATTGAGAACTTTCCTTGAAATAGCTAAACAATTCACTATTGCTATTCTAAGATTCATACTTTCCCATCAGTCTACTCGCCATTTACCTTCAATCCATTCTTCTTTTGAAAACTATATTTCATATTTTGATTTGAGTAACAGATCCCTCACAACCTATATTAACATGGGTTAGGATAGGCTACCTTAATTTAATGTTAGTGTTACTTAAGCTCATGACTACTTAGTAGTTTTTAATTATTAAATGATTGCACTGTGAATTGCATATGTTTATGCATCTATCTCAAAACACTTTTTCCAGAGAGATCTCACTTTCCTGAACCAAAATATTGCTATATAGATCTTGCCTAGTTAACTGAGTTATAGCTGTACTGTTTCCAGTAACGTTGAATTCTTTTTTAATAACTTTTATTCTTTTGGTAAAAAAGAGAGCCTTACAAAATGTCTTTAATGATACATATTTGCTCAGAAAATTATAGTAATTACAAGAGCATTTTTTGCATTTTAGCTAATTTAAAAATATAAAGGATGAACATTTTGGCTCTTCTTCTGGTGACAGAAACATGAGTTCACAGAATAAATGAACTACCAAATCTAGTGATTTATCATTCCTGTGCTAAACTTATGAAGATAATATAGTCTTGTAAACAGACTCCAGAATGTGTTCTGCAAATGATTATGGTCAATCAGTCATACTGACACTATTTTGCGTATGCCCCTCTTTCTTCGGTTGGTTCGAGCAAAGTAGTGACAGAACGATTGAACAAACTTAATTTACTGGGAACAGATTTTTTTTTTTAAGTCGTCATTTTGTCCCAATGATAGCATAGCTTGCAAAGAGAACTTATTTCAAAATGACTTACTGCATTTACTCTTTGAATGGTAGATTATTGTTTGAAGGTCATAATGTAGCATTTTATTGGAAACATACCAGCCTTGTGAATTTTGTCTTTGAAATTTGTAGTGCAGCCAAATAATGCTTACTAAATATTTACAAAATAATATTGCATAGACATAGCAGAGCAATGTTGCCTGTTTTACCAGTTCAGCTCTTCCTATGCTGCTTCTGTTTTTTTGTTTGTTGTAACTCATGCGGTATATGCTTGAATTGCCACATGAAAGCAAAATTTGACTGAAGAGTGCCTTAAGTCATCCTTCTTTATGGCTAGGGCCCTACCAAATTCACAGTCCATTTTGATCAAATTAAGATCAGAGGATTTAAAAAAACCTAAATTTCACAGTGTTGAAACCGTGGGGGTCCCGACCCAAAAGATGGTTGTGGTGGAGGCAGAGAGCTGCAAGGCTATTTTAAGGTGATCATGGTATTGCCAACCTTATGTGCTTCTGTGATGGTGGCACTGACTTCAAACTGGGCAGCTAGAGAACAGCAGCTTCTGGCCGGGTGCCCAGCTCTAAATTCAGGGCTGCCACCAGCAGCAGCACAGGAGTAAGAGTGGCATGGTGTATGGTATTAGTACTCTCATTTCTGCATTGTTTCTGGCAGGAGCGTAGAAGTAAAGTTGACAATACAATACCATAGTATGCCACGCTCACTTCTACTAGTGGTCCTGCTTTCACAGTTAAGCTTCCAGCCAGCAGCCATCAAATTTCCACCAGCAGGGCGAGGTTCCCAGAGGTGGGTTTGACCCAGTTCTGGGAGCGGCTCTGGTAGAGGGAGAGGAAGTCCCATCGTTCCCCAGCCCAACCAGAAGTAGCAGCTGGAGCTTACTGCTCAGTAGGAGCCCCCAGTCCTGCCCTTCCCCTGCACTAGCCAGGTTTCATGGGGGAGACCAGATTTCATGGTCCGTTACACGTTTTTCATGGCCATAAATTTGATAGGGCCCTACTTATGGCAAAATATCTCTTGCTAAGAAGAGGAGAGAGTATTGACCTGTGCAGGGACTAAGATATCGGACTCATGGATTCCATTCCTCACTTTGATGCTTACGATTACACCTCTACCCCGATATAATGCTGTCTTCAGGAGCCAAAAAATCTTACTGCGTTATAGGTGAAACCACGTTATATCGAACTTGCTTTGATGCCCCGGGGTATGCAGTCCTGCCACCCCCCACCTTCCACTGGAGCGCTGCTTTACCACATTATATCCAAATTCGTGTTATATCGGGTAGCATTATAGCAGGGTAGAGTGTATTTAATGTGATGTCTTGAGTGAGTCATTTAATCTTTGAACCTTCAGTTTACCCAGTTGACACCAGCCTCACAGGAGCTTGGAGTTTAATGTTTCCACAGCATTTTGAGATCTCTGAAAGGTGCTATAAGAGTTTGTATTTATTATGTAGCACTCTTTGCTTTCCACATTTTTATTTAATCCCTTATTTGCTGTAGTGTCTTTTTTTCTGGTGCATCTGCTTTGTATGTGTTCCAGCTATGAAGTAGGGACCTGTCCTGCTCCCCTCAACAATTATGGTTTAAAGATTGCTAAGAGAGTGCATAATTTCTCCTTTCTGTGTTACTGAACCAACCCATAGCCCTATGTCATGGGTAGTTGATGCTGTTCCTCTAACTTGACATCTTGTAAATAGTGATCATTCAGAGCTCACATTTGCCCTGGATAGTTGGGCAGAGAACAAGTGCGATAATTTATGATGTCAACACTCCTCCTTTTGTGGAAACTTTCTGTAAGTTTCTGTCACTCTAATACTTCTAATATATTTTTAATAACAAATGCCATGTGAAAATGTTGTTAATTATTGGCAATTTAGGAGACATATTCATATGACAGTGCAAATGGACCAAATATAAATATGGAGAAAAATGCAACAATTGGCAAAAAACTCTGCTTGGATGTGGTGCTAGTTGTCTGCATTGTAATCACTGCAAGACATGGAATATGGGAATTTTTCTTATTAGAGCCTTGTTTGTACAACTACAGATATGAAAAGAAGGTATTAAAAAAGGAATTGGGAGTGTGTGATCACACATTCTAGTAAACTATAATCTCTTTAAACATTTTAAAAGCTCTTGTTTTTTTAATCACTTCTTTTCCTACAGGATTTTTATCAATAAAAACAGATTCACTAGGTATACAGTAGTAATTTGATTCTCATAGCTGAGACTAAAACTCTTTAAAACAGGCAAAAGCCTATACTTGTTTTTTTATGCTTAGTCATTTAAAGACCAAAGTTGAAATATAAACGTTTGACTTTTTTCTTTCATGAGAATACAGAAGCTGATAGTTAAAGTAATTCCCTCTGTGTGAGGTATTGTTCGAACACACAAATTTTAAATAAAAACTTTACCTCTAAGAGTTCACAATTAGAACAAAGTATGGGATAGAGGTAGAAAACACAAATTAGCTTTTAATAGTTATCTATTGTTTGTCTGGATATTAATTGGCTAATTTCTTGTAGGTATCTTGGTAGGATATTTTAGAATGATTTTAAATTTGAATGAGATTTTTAAAGTAGATTAGGAGTTTTAGATCTCTCTTCCATTAATTTTAATGGAAGAAATGTCTAAATCCCCTAGATTTCTTTGAAAACCTCAACCTGTGAATTATCTTGTACAATCGTCATTCAAAGCTTCTTGAAACAGGAGGAGTTTGTGTTACAGCTTTCATCTTACAGGAGCATCTTACCTTTTTTCGGATCCCATTTGCAAGAAATTTGAAACACTTTGTGGTCTGTGTTTTGCTTTACATGTTTCTTCTTCATGTGCCTGTTTAGAAAATATCAGTTACTCATAGGCAATGTTTGTTTATAGAGCATTAAGAGTTAATGACTAGCAGCCACTGTGGATCTACCATGAAGTCGTCATGCCAGACCAGCTTGATTTCCTTCTTTGACAGGTAACTGATTTGGTGGATAGGGGTAATGTAGTGGACATAATATACCTGGACTTCAGCAAGGCTTTTGTTTGACACAGTCCCACATGACATTTTGATAAGTAAGCTGGAGAAATGCAGGCTTGGCAGAACTACCATTAAGTGGATACATAATTGATTAAACAACTGCGAACAAACAATAACTATTAATGGAATGATGTAGAATTGGAGAGGGCTCTGCAGAGATCTGTTCTGGGTCTGATGTTATTTAATGACCTGGGTGTAGGATAGAGAGTATACTGATCAAGTTTGCAGATGAGACAGAGCTGAAGGTGAGGGGTTGCCAGTATTTTGGAGGATAGAGCTAAGATTCAGAGGGATCTTGATAAATTGGAGAGCTGAGTTATAGATAACAGAATGAAATTCAGCAAAGACAAATGTGAAGTGCTACACCTAGGGAAGGAAAAACTAAATGCACGAATATAGTATGGAGGGAACTGGCTTGACAGAAGCACTGCTGAGAAGAATCTGGGAGTTGTGGTGGCTCACAACTTCATGTTCAGCAAATGCAATGCTTCCCCCGACCGCCCCCCCCCCCAAAAAAAAAAAAAAAAAAAAAAAAAGAAAGCAAAAGCAAATGCAGTTTTAGGTTGAGTTAACAGAGGCATAGCATGCAAGCCACAGGAGGTGATAGTACCACACTACTTAGTGCTGATTAGGTCTCAGCTGGAGTACCATGTCCAGTTTTGGTCACTAATGTATAGAAAGGATGTAGAGAAACTGGAAAGAATCCAGAGGTGACAAAGATGATCAAAGGGGTGGAATGCAAGCCATATGAGCAAAGGCTGAAGGAACTGGGTATGTTTTATTTAGAAAAGTAGAGATTAAGAGGTGATATGATTGCAGTCTTCAGATACTTGAAAGGCTGCCATAAAAAAGCTGGAGAACGTTTTTTTGCTACAGAGGGTGGGACAAAAGGCAATTGGTTCAAACTACAGCATAGCAGATTTAGATTAAATCTCAGGAAAAACTTCCTAACTGTAAGAACAGTGGGAGAAGGGAACAGACTGCCTAGGAAAGTCATGGAAGCTCCTTCGCTGTAGGTTTTCAAAAGGAAGCTGGATAGCCATCCATCTAACTCCCCACTGTCCTTTCTAGCCCTACAGTTCTATGCTTATTTTAGGGAAAAAAAGGAAGTACACCTCTACCCCGATATAACGCTGTCCTCGGCAGCCAAAAAAATCTTACTGCGTTATAGGTGAAGCCGCGTTATATCGAACTTGCTTTGATTCACCGGAGTGCGCAGTCCTGCCCCACCGGAGCGCTGCTTTATTGCATTATATCCGAATTGGTGTTACATCGGGTGGCGTTATATCGGGGTAGAGGTATAGTTGTGTGTAACCCACTGGCAAAGTGTGTGACAAGCCTTCCTCTAGTGCACGGGTGGGCATACTATGGCCCGCAGGCTGAATCCGGCCCACGAGCTGTTTTAACCGGCCCCCAAGCTCCTGCTGGGAAGTGGAATCTGGGGCTTGCCCCATTCTGGGGCTCCAACTGGGGCACCAGGTCAGGGACCACACCATGCAGCTCAGCCCAGCACTCCAGCTGGGGTGCCAGGTCGGGGGCCACGCTGTACAGCTCGGCCACCCTCTGGCGCTCCAGCCGGGGCTCTGGGTCAGGGGTAGCGCGGCTCAGCCCCCCTCTGGCGCTCCAGCAGGGGCGCTGGTTTGGGGACCACACCACATGGCTCCCAGAAGCTGTGGCATGGCCCTGCTCTGGCACTAGCAGGGTTGGTGGGGGCACTCCACACATAGGAGCCAGAGAAGGGACATGTCGCTGCTTCTGGGAACCGCTTGAGGTAAGCACCACTCAGAGCCTGCACCCCACACCCCCAACCCCCTGCCCCAACGCTGATTCTCTCCCCCCACCATCCAAACCCTCGATCCGAGCACAGAGCACCCTCCTGCAGCCCAACCCTCTCATCTCCAGCCCCACCCCCGAGCCCACACTCCCAAGCAGAACCTGTACCACTTCCTGCACCTCTGCCCCAGCCCTGATCCCTCTCCTGCCCTCTGAACTCCTCAGTCTCAGCCCAGAGCAGCCTCCTACACTCCAAACTCCTCATCCCGTGTCCGAACCCAGAGCGTGTACCCCCAACCAGAGCTCTCACCCGCCCTCCATACCCCAGCCCCAAATTTATGACCCGCCATACAATTTCAATTCCCCAATGTGGCCAAAAAGTTTGCCCACCCCTGCTCTAGTGACTAGTCCAAAAATGACTATCAGTTACTTTTGTAGCAGAAGCAGGTAGAGGTGTGAAGCGGAGATCTCAGGGTTCAAATTCTGTTGCTGATCTCTGAGGCATGTTATAACTGCATGTGTTTCATACAGTGAGAAGAATCTTTTAAACATTTTTAATGTAAAAACTATGGTAATCACTAAATTATTTTGGCTAAGCTGTGCTATACAGGAGTTTCACCTTTGTCATTTGTAATGCATTTGGGTTTCAGGTGTTGAATATTGAGGCAGGCTTCACACAGGGATGGGGGAGACCAAGAGCGAGAAGGAGCAGAGTAGGTAGATGTGCTGCTGGAGTTTAGGCATACACCCTTCTGACTTAGCTGTATCTGACTGTGTCCAATTTCTAAAAGTACATGGAATGTTGCACGTTATAGGAAGTGAGCAAACTTTTAAATACAGCAGGTTGCTCCTGGTATGTGTAGTTCAGTAACTTTTAAACAGGATGTGATGGGGTATGTAGACGTCGTCCCTGGGTTGGTAAGGAGCAGGACTTCTATTAATGTGTATTCATAACTGCGTTCCTGGAGAAGATGTGTGGTAAGTTGTGCAAACCTCATCCTGCGTTGGTAGGGAAAGTTTTAACCCTCTTGTCCTAGAAAAGGCCATGCTGATTACAGAGACATTTTAAGAAGGGGCAGACATAGCAGGAAATAAGGGAAGGAGATCTTTCTTAAGCTTCATGCAATGTAATGAGAGTTCAGTTGAGATGTAATAAAGGTGCCAGCTGAAGGTGTTGGAGACAAAGGGATCAGGTGACCTCCTGGCCCGGAAAAGGGACTGAGGAGAGAGGAGGGGCTGGGAGGGGTTGTTAGTCTGGAGCTGGCTGGGGTCGAGGGTGGAGGGCAGACCTGAGGGTCTGGCTCACTGCCCCCCAGAATGGACCCAGCCGAGGGGTCCGGTTCGCTGTATCTACAAGCTCTGTTTTAGACCCTGTTCCTGTCATCGAATAAACCTCTGTTTTACTGGCTGGCTGAGAGTCACGTCTGACTGCAAAGTGGGGGTGCAGAACCCGGTGGCTTCCCCAGGACCCCGCTGGGGTGGACTCGCTGTGGGAAGCACACGGAGGGGCAGAGGATGCTGAATGCTCCAAGGAGAGACCCAGGAGGTGAAGCTGTGTGAGCTTCTTGCCCTGAACAAGTCTGCTCCAAGGGAGAGGAGGTTCCCCAAAGTCCTGACTGGCTTGGTGGGGTGCAGTTCCAGAGCATCGCCCGGTGACTCCGTGACAACTATGTTCAAATTATGTAATGTAATGAGTGCCTCAAGCTTTATGTAAAGTAATTAGAGTTCTAGCCCTGGAACTGGAACCCTTCTTGATAGCAAGATACACCTTTTGAGAGCTCCCCACAGCTACTCTCTGCGCTGGACCTAACAATGACAGCATACTGACAACCATACCAGCTCCACTAACATCAGTGCTGGAACCCTGCCCACTAGAACTGCAGTTTGTGGAGAGCTTTCTCCTGCTCCTTACTGTGCCACTCTTCTTCCCCCTACTTTGACCAGGGAGCCATCGCCTGAGAGAGAAGATGTGGTACTGAGCCCCGGTGCAGAACTGGCAGTAGATGGGGCACCCGCAGTCTGGCCAGCACCAGTACAACCTACCATTATGGCCATACTGACTTTGAGGCCCACCATCCCACAGATTCTGGAGTGGGCCTTCTTTCTACATCTTGGCAAAAAGGAGGAAGATTATGGTCATCAATGGCATTGTTGGCTGGAGCACCCTCACCAGAACCAGGAGGAGACCTCCTGAAGATGC
Organism: Gopherus evgoodei; assembly: GCF_007399415.2. Classification (NCBI taxonomy): domain Eukaryota; kingdom Metazoa; phylum Chordata; order Testudines; family Testudinidae; genus Gopherus; species Gopherus evgoodei. The sequence continues at coordinate 171,175,412 of NC_044324.1, forward strand.
AGTGGAGGTAGTGAGGAAGACATTGCAACGTTTCTTGCCTAAAGAATCCTGTTCATCCTCAGATGAAGCAATCACTGTGGCGGACACCTCGCTGTTGATGACTTCTGGACTTTCCAGGGACTATTTTCAAGGAGGGCAAACATATCGCGATCCAAGAAAACACCCATAAATTGTTTGACATCTTCAATTCCTCTGCACCCACAAGAATTGCTCTCCCAATCAGTGATTGCATTTTATATCCAGCAAAGAGTTTATGGCACACCCTGACCTTGCTCTCCTTGACCTCCATGCATGTGGAAAAGTGCTACCAGGTCCTGTCCAAGGCCTTCAAGCACATTTTATGCAAATCCACAGTCAAGGACTTGGCCTTTGAAGGTGTGGACTTATTTAGCACATTAATGGATGAGGCACTACTTTCTCTGAGAGCGTGTATACCCCAGCACTATGCTATAAGCTTTCCAGTGCCACCTCAGAGACAGAGAATGCCATCTTTCCCTCTGTCAGCAGCCTCAGTATTCATGCAGAAGTTTACCCTGCTATTGATGTAGGAGCCTGGCACCACCTCTTCCATCATGCACTAACCTCTCTATGAAGAGTAGCAGGTTTGATAAGACAATCAGGAGTTGCACCAAAACCACCTTGGAGCTGAGCTCCAGAAACCAGCTTGCCCCTTTTCATCAGGCATGGATGCACACTGCAGCTGACAAATGGATATTGAGCATCGTTGTCCATGACTGTCATTCGTTCGATTCCCTGCCCCCTACTAAACCTCTTTCCCCATACCTGTTCAGTGACCCTCCTCATGAGTCTTTGGAAATGGAAGTGGCCTCATTACATTGGAGATGTAGAACAGGTTTCAGGGTGTACAGGGGAAGGGCTCTGCACTCCTGATACTTAGTCATTCTGAAGAAGAAAAGGATACTTTGTCCTCTCCTTGACCTAAGAAAGCTAAACAAATAATATGCTACCTCAAATTCAGGATGGCAACATTTTCCTCCATTATTCCATCCCTTCAAGCTCAAGACTGGTTTGTGGCTCTCAACATATAGGACACATACTTCCACATGGCTATCCACCCAACTCTGAAGAGCTACTCAACATTCCCAGTGGGGCCAAGCCAATATCCGTAAAAGATACCGCCCTTCCGACTCTCCATGGTACTAAAAGTTTTTTATAAAATGCCTGCCTGTAGAGACAGCCCACTTAAGGAACCAGGGCATGTACGGTTACCCATATTTGAATGATTGGCTAATGGGAGGCAGATCACATCAGGAAGCTTTGATAGGCTTCAGCTGTGCCCTTCTCATGTTCGCCTGGCTGGGACTTTAGGTGAACTAAGAGAACTAATGTCTCATCCCATCACAGACAATAGTTCATAGGAGCCAGGAAAAATTCCACCATAGGAAGGGGACACTTTTACCTTAAGATTCCTTACTCTCTGGTTGTTACCAAACATTGTGACTTCATACCCGGTGATGACAGTATGGACCTGCCTTATGTCTTTAAACCATATATCCATATGTGATGCTGCTTGACGTACTTTGCCTGAGATCTGGGCTCTGGCTCAGGTTGATCTACTCCCCTGTAAAGTACCACTGAGCAGTAGTAGCTTCATCCTTCCTCATGCAAAATTCCTTCTCACGTTGTTTTGGAATTCCATTTCAGTCAGTTAACTTTCTTGTGTCTTCTCAAGACCACATTCCATGCAGACAGAAGAAACTTCACACCTTGTTCATTTTCAGGGTTCTTCGATACTGTACTGACAGGACCAAATCTTTCAGACCATCCCCATGTCTGTTTGTGTGTGGGACAAGCCATTTAATCCCAAAGACTTTCTAAATGGGATAATACACTGTATCTCTGTGCTACCAGCTACCTAGTGTACCTCTCCCACTGTTAAAGCTCACTCCACCAGAGCTCAAGTAGCATCTTGAAAATGCTTCTGCAACGTGCCAGTATTCGAAATCTGCAAAGTTACTATATGAAGCAGTCCAGTCATGTTTGTTAAGCATTATCACAGAAACTGGCTGCCAGGTCAGATGCCAGGTTTGGGAAATCTTCATTCTATCATCAGCTAATGCAGCTGATACTTCTCATGCCCTGCATCCTCAAGAGGATACTTCTCACCAATCACCTAAGGTGGTATACACACTGACACATACTCAGAGAGAACAGTTACTTATCCTATAGTAACTGTGATTGTTAGAGATGTTCAGTCAGTGTGGATCCCAAGACCTTTGCTCCATTCGCACTTCCAGAGTCCTCAGCTAACTTGGGCTTTGAATTTTGAGGGAGGGTCTACCTACAACAGCAGTATCCACGGTTATTGTAAGGTAAGTAACTGTTCTTTTCTATGCTTTTAAGGCTTTGTGTGGTGGAGTGGTTCCTGATGCAATGTTAGCTGTAATTAAACATAGCATTTTGTTAATAAATAAATGATTGGTCTTGTTTCTTGATAGAACTGTTTGTGTACAGGAAATGTAATCCACATGGACTATGAGGAAAGCATTTATGTACATCACAAAGAGAGAAATGGAAAGGCATTATGTAGTCCCTATGTTTTATGTATGGTATTTTTTCCCCTCAGTTTTTTTCCAGTTTACACTGGCAAAAACAACATGCGTTTCCATTTACAACTGAGGTTTTCATGCAACTTTTGACGGGCAGGCAGTCACCTTTCGAGACAGATTTAGCTCTTGGAATTAAGCTGTCTTTTGCATTGTAATGCAGTCAGGATTGTCATGGAATAGTTCTTGAAGGAAATATAGGGCTGCATGAGAAGAAAAAGCCTTAGGCCTTGGCTACACTCACACTTTACAGCGCTGCAACTGGGGTGTGAAAAAACACCCCCCTGAGCGCTGCAAGATACAGCGCTGTAAAGCGTCAGTGTAATCAGGGCAGCAGCGCTGGGAGCGCGGCTCCCAGCGCTGCACGCTACACCCGTAAAGGATGTGGTTTACATGCAGCACTGGGAGAGCTCTCTCCCAGCGCTGCCACTCCGACTACACTCACACTTCAAAGCGCTGCCACGGCAGCGCTCCCGCAGCGCTGCCAGGACAGCGCTTTGAAATTCCAAATGTAGCCATACCCTTAGATGCACTGTCAATATTTTTATGTCAAGACAGAAGAAATTTATTTGGATGAAACTGAGTTTTTGGACAACAGTTGGATATGATTTTCTTGTAGGTGAGACAGAATTCAAGTACTTGAACCAGTTAATTTTCACCTGTTGCCAATATTTTCTGTCAGTGTAAACAAATCCCTTTAGTGCTGACTGTTACCTGTTCAGGAAACAAGTGCTTTTAACATTGTGAAGTCTTAATAAGTTAGAAGTGGGGAGATGAAGATATTGCAAGTAATCCAAATGAATTAATTCTTAAGTTATTGTATGGAAATAATTCCCCATACCAGAAATAAACTCTTGTTTTTCAGGCTGCCCTGGAGGGCAACATGCATGTTAAATGAAAAAAGATATCTTCTCAAAATTATAGATGCAGTTCAGAAGTTGCACTAGTTCATTTACTGAGATGTTACTTAAATTATTTGTTTATTATGATATTCATAAGGCACTAAGGAAGGACAGGAATACACTCCTGTAAATACTATACTGGATTTTCTGCTGTAGTAGAGCTGGCTTCATGTACTTTTTAAAAAACCTCAGGCTAGAGCAAAATTTTTTTAAAAAAACTGTAGTAATAAACCCATTTTCAGACCCCAGGAAAACATTTGACTCCTATATAACCAGTGCTGCTGCCTTCTTGTTTAAACGAGCCATCTTCTGTGTCAGATGCATTCTTTAAACAAAATAGTGTTAAGTTTGCACCAGATATTCAGCAAATATCCTGTCATACTGCCTCGACATAACCAGCCATTTTTTTATATTTCTGGCTGGTTTTTTTATTAATTTTGTGACCTTTTTTTAAAATATAAAAGTGAACGTATCTCATTGAAATTTTCCTTCTCTATTTTTGCAGAATCTAAACATGAAATTACACTTTTAAAAAAGCAAGAGTAAGGAATGAAAACATCTCTCCAATGTACACTTTCAACATGGGCTTTCTGTGCTATCTTCTCCTGTCCTAAACGCTTTATTCCAGGGGTTTAGATGCTGATACACTATCTAAACAATTGCCCTGTTCTTTTAAGGCCGTTGTAAATCTCTTCAAAGGCATCTGTTTTTCTATTTTGTTGTACAAAATCCTCTTTTAGAGAAACAGTATATTTATCACAAGATATTGTACTCTAAATTTGTACACATACGCCACTGGTTATTTTCAAATAGAGATTGTAAGAGCTTAAAGCTTTTTGCTTTTTTTATGTCCTTTAAAATGATCAGGATATAAAACAGATGTTCAACATTTGAAATACCTTTTGAGTTTTTAGGAGAAATAAGCAAATCTGGCTTGTTCAGTTATTTTTCAGAATTGAAATCCATAAAAATGCCTATCCAATAATAATAAAAACCAAAAATTAATTCCCTCACATCTCTATTTTCCCCATACCTTTTATGCATGCACCAGAGTGCATACTTGACGGATGCAATGATTGCCTTCTAACTGGAGCCTCCCTCCCCTCCGCCCCCCAATTTCTTACACTATAGTCATCCAAAGCTTTCCTCAATCTGCTAATATTTCTTTGTTCTAAAAAGTGTTGGGCCCATTTTCCAGCAAAATTGTAGTTGCATCAGTGCTACTAGCGCTGTAAACCCAGTGGTAGAGCCAGGTTCATGTATTTGCATCAAGTCAATTAACCCTGCTCAGTCACACCACCACTTTCTGAGTCATTGAAAGTCGTCTCCTCCCTCCCCCCACCCTTTGGCTTGTACCCTTCTTGTTTATACTTTTTAGGTCCCTTTGTTTAGGTGTGAACATCCATGATTACCACTTTAGACCGGAAGTCATCGCCTATCAGTATATGGACAACTATATTTTCTCAGTCACAACACAATTGAGTAAGCTTTTACTCTGCATTCTTTATATGTATTTTTTTTCTAATGTGTATATATAATTTTCATTGAGTTCTGCACCCTCAGTATGTTCTTGACATGGACCAGATCAAAAGATGTTTGCTCACATTCAAGAGTGAATGTGCAATAAAACAGTATCTAAGTGTCTGCTACTGCCTTTCCATAACATGCACATGTATTTCTTCCCTATTGAATATGGTCTGTTAACATTTACATAGCTTTTCTTGTCTCTGACTAGGTTAGCCTCTTTCCCCAGTGACCTAGGCAATCTGTGTTCCCTTGCTTAATTGATAATTTAGAGAACAGCACACCCACACAGTCCAATACTCCTTTGCTATTTTTATATTTCAAATGTTATTTCTCTTGGATGATACCTTGTCTGTCACATTTCAAAAACTCAGTTGGATATCCAACTGGTAAACAATACATTGTATCCTTTGAGACATGTTTAAGGAATTATATTGTACTCTTCATATTTTTAGCCACAGAGTGTATCTGCTTATGATGCAAATAAGGCTTTTTGGGGTGTGTTTTTTTGTTTTGTTTTTTTTTAACGGTGGTATTGGGAGCCACACTGTGTCTAGGTATGACTACCATATAAAAGTCAAAATCAAAACAATTCCTTATTTGGCTCAAAATAGGAAATATCTGAGAATACTTGAGAAAACATGGAACACTATTTTTTTTTGAATAAATAGGTCACTCATCTCATTTATAATGGAACACAATTTGGAGTATAGCAAGCAATTCCTAAAATCATTACATATTAAATATATAATTTTACGTTTCTACTTAAGTGGGAGCTATAGTGAACATCCGCATATTATATGATATTTTTTAATCTTTTATAACCTCAATTTAACCTAAGAACAAGTACAGAGTAAATAGTGAAAGCTATAAGACTGGTCTTTCAAGACATTCCCTTGGTTTGAGGAAGGATGTGAATCAAAACCAACGCCTGCACAGATTTTGTCCCTGATAGACAATTTAGAAAAATTAAGACTGCAGAGTAAAACTAGGTATATAGTGCACCATATTTAAGTGAACAACACACTGACTATCTAGTCAGTTAAAAATAAGTTATGGGTGGTTTAAAATAGTACTTTGAATCCTACTGCTAAATTTTGTGGTTTTAGATTGACACTTTCCTATTTTAAAAATTCTAATCTCTTTTATTGCTATGTGAGACCCACATATACAAAAGAGGCAATGGGCTGACTATACAGAGTAGTCAGTGAAAATTACTATATATGAAGTATTGCCAGATGTACAAAGCCAAATTACTTTTTCATTAATCACTTTATACAGTAATTTTAGGTGTTACTGTTAAAAGTAAGTTTAAAGAAAAATTAATATACTTTTTAAGTTGTCTCTTCCCTTTAAAGTGACATTTCTAAGCTCCAGCTGCAAATTCAGTGTTTAAGATAAATGTGTTAGACATAATTAGCAAAAATTTACATTCAGTCCAAGGAATTTACATTTGATCCAAGATAACAAGCTAAAATGTGGCAAGTAACTTTCATTGCAACTTGAGGAACACATGTTTATCTTCATACTGTCAGTATGGTGATAAGCTTCTGATGTTTTTTCTCTCCTGTTTTGTTTCCAGTGTTCTTTTTAGGTGAGTTATTGAATTCTTTGAGTCTTCCCCTTTTCCAAACATTGTGTGTTTGTCTCAGAAAATCTCAAATTTGTGAGCCTATTCAAAGCTTATTGAATACATGTGTTTAGTGCTAAGTCTCATCATATGTAAAACTTTATTTTTGCATTCCAGTTGAACTTTCATCCATTTCAAATAAATCTGTCTGGGAATACATAACAATTTGTTACAGTTTTCATTTGCTATATTGTGTTATGGAGCTTGTTTCATTTCGCTGGAAAGAAAAAAATAGGTAACTCCATGTGTTTGCTGTTCTATTTTCCTGTGCCTTTGTAATTTGAAAGTCGAAGCTACATTCACTTCTAATCTTCACTCACAGGTCCAACATTGCCTCGACAGAATTCACAACTCCCCCCCCAAGTGCAAAATGGCCCATCGCACGAAGAGTTGGAAATCCAGAGAAGGTAAGACTTTTAATGAACAAGGGAACATTAGTGACATATTTACCTGGTTTTGATACTCAGCTTTGGAGAGAGATACCAACAGATCTTAATTTTACATTGTAATAGCAACTACATAGATTTATTGTGCATTCGTTGTACCACGTAGATTTAATATTGAAATGTAAAATGTGTGTTCCTTGAAATAATTTACCTGAACATTATTCAACAAACTTTACAATCCTCTGAATCGAAATATAATATTATCAGTTATTTGACTCGGTTCTTTTGTCTTAACTCCCAGATAATGCCCCATTGCTTTCTCTCTCGTGAAGTTTCTTTCACAGTGTAATAGACTGGGCCTATCTTGTAGTTCCTTTCTCCTGTCAGCTCGCTGGGAGAACCCTCATCTGTTTCTCTCAAGTAGTCCTGGGAAACTATCTTCAGCTGGGTAATTTCTTTAATTGAGCCTACTTAATGAACACAGTCCCACCCCTTGCAGATTCTTATTTCTAAGTCTGTGCAAGCATAGCAATGCCTTCCCTCCAATCTGTCTCTTGCACCGGTAATTCCTGTAACAAGATTTCCTGGCTCTTACCTCAGAGCCTGAGCCCTCGAGGACTGTCCTCTTGTCCATGTAGTTTTCAGAACAATTTCTTTCAGCAGTGCCTCCTGTGGCAGTCTGTTGGGAGCACCAGCCCAGGCATTTGGCTTCTTGGAGAACATTGCAGTCCCCTTTCTGAATTCCTGCTGCCCTCTTTTATCAGGGTCAGCTAATTAAGTTCCACCTCTTTCTTTGGGTGCAGGTGGTCTGATCAGGTAGCCATGCCAGCTCCAGGCATTCTGATCCAGAGGATCATCATCTCTTATTCCTTCACACATAGTTACATTCTTTAAAGGCCCTGTATCCCAGTATCAATTAGAAGACCGTTTTGGGAAAATGAATGCTCGAAGTCTCCCAATGCTCAGTTGGTTCCTTATAGATCACTGATGTGCACAGTACTTACATTGCAGCACAATTTCAACCATTCATAAAAATAAGATCCTATTCTTAAACCTAATTTTCTTAGTATTTACAGCCATTTTATTTTTTTTATTTACACTAAGTAAATCATTTCTAATTAGTATATTCTGCTGGTAACTTTATTATTACAAACTTTTTAATTGAAGCTCACATTTTGATAAATTCACTTTTTAAAATAGACCTATACCTTTTTAAAATTCAAAATTTCAAAGTACCACAATAACCCAGCAGCTTAAATGGCATCAGAGAACTTCCAGGCACGTTTGCTGAAGATGTCATCAAGAGCCAATCTGTTAAAGGAAGCATAGAACAGAAATGTAATAATGTTGACAAAGGGAAATATATTAGCTGTGTCAGAAATTCCATCTTTGAGGGCTTATCTATATTATGGTGTTTTTATTTCATTCTTCCCACCAGTGCAGCTACATTGGTGCAAAAAACAAGTGACTTGTGGTGGTACAGCTTACCCTTTCCAAGTAATTTCTTACACTGTTGCAGCTATACCAGTGCAGAGACCTAGTCCAGGTAAATATTTAGTCAGGGATCCACCATCTGGACAACGTAGACCTTCCTGGCATTGACCAGTCACTATGGTAGTGATTACCAGTAGGAATATTGGGAGAATTTAGTACCACACCTTTCAACCAGACTGATTTATTCTCCAGTCCAAGTCTCTGTTTCATTCTTGAACTTTAAATACCGCTGCCTATTAACATTCTCTGTCAGTCAAAGAAGTAAAGGATTAAAATGGGATGGGGACGCAATAGCCCCCTTTCCAGTTATGGTCCCTCTCAGGCAGGGGTAGTCAATAGGCAGACTGCAGTCCAAATTTGGAATGCCAGATGCTTTTGATTGGACTGCAGGGGCAGAGGAGATGCATGGGTGGGGCATTTGGGCTCACTTGTTCTCTCTCTCCCTTCCTCCCCCTCCATCCCCACCCTCCCAGGATTGCTTCAGATGCCTCTGGAGGGTATGCCCAGAAGCAAGGAGGCAGCACTCCTGGCAGCCCCACTCTCTTGTGCGGAGAGAGAGAAAGCAGAAGGCTGAGCTCCTCCTTCACCCCCTCCCCCCCCCATGGGGCTCCTTTGCCTTCCCTGCTGCTGGAGTCCCAGTGCTGTGCCTGCTTTGCAGATCATCTACAGGTGAGAGGCAATGTGTGGAACTCCAGCAGCAGGTAGGGCAAAGCAGCCCCATATAGGCAGGAAGAGGAGGAACTCAACCTGCTGCTTCCTCACGTCCTGGCTACAGGGACACACAAAGAGTACTGCTGTCAGGGGGAGTGTTGCCTCCTTGCTGCTGGTTGCCTTGAGAAATCAGGGCAGGGGGAGGGAAGCATGCCACCCCCGCAAACTTTTCATTTGTGCCTTCCCACTGTCCACAGCCATGTGTCGCCTCTGCGCATAGGGCTGAAGCCATGCTTGTGCTTCAAGTGGTCCCTGGAACCCACCCTCCCACCAGCCTCATACCTCCTGCCACCCCACTCTGGCCTCATGCTGACTGCTCCCAAGTGATCCCCGGAGTCCTCCACCCTGGCCTCATGTCCTTCCTGCCCACTATCCTTCAGGGCCAGTCCCCAGAGCCCTCTCCAGCCCTGCCCCCCCAAACCAGCCTCTTTTCCTCCCCAGTCCACTTCCAGTCACCGTATTTTGCCACATCTCAGCCTCCCTGCATCTCCTCAGGGCTACTTTCTAGAGTCTCCTTGGTTCTTCTGGCTACCCAGATCCTCCTTGCTGCCCCTCTGCTATCCCAGCCCCCTAAGGGTCATTGCTGGGCTCGTGGACTATGATCCACTAGCTGAATCACAGTCCAACAGCTTCACCTCCTGGATCTGAGCTCAAAAGTATTCTCATACATTCACTCCTTGCTTTGCTGCCCAGATCCCAGGCCATACCCGTTCCTCTCTCCCCTCCCCATCTCTGCTACTTGGCTCAATTGAGGGCACGGAGGAATTTTGGAGGGGGATGGGCAAGTAGCAACGCCAGGTTGGGGGAATGGGGGTAGCTCAGTGGTTTGAGCATTGGCCTGCTAAACTCAGGGTGTGAGTTCAGCCCTTGAGGGGGCCACTCTAGGGATCTGGGGCAAAATCAGTACTTGGTCCTGCTAGTGAAGGCAGGGGGCTGGACTCAATGACATTTCAGGGTCCCTTCCAGTTCTATGAGATAGGTATACCTTGACCAAGAAATTTAGACCTTGATAAAAAATAATTGACTACCCCATGCTCTAGGGGATTGTTGTTTTTTGTTAAATTAGTATTGGGAAACTTGCTCTGCTTCCCTAGTTGTGAAGTACCTGTTCTGTGGACAGAATACTTTAGTCCCTCTGACTACAGGGTATAATATTTACTAACATTTCCAGTTTGGAGTATGCCTTGTATAACTTTTTTCTTAAACCAAGATAGTGTTTTTCAGTGGAATTTAGGAAACAAGTTAAATGTTAAATCTTCAATATCAAGTAATTAGTTATGAAATACCAATTTTAAAAACACTTATGGATTTAATTCTAGTCCTGGTTTTTTTCATGCAACTTTTGTATGAAGTAGTGAACAGAAACAGATAGTAGATAATCTATAGTTAACTGTAGTTCATCTACAATTGACTCTGGCTATGCAGAATGAAGAAAAAATTGAAATAAAAATTAAAGAATCATATTTTTGTTTGTACAACTCTCCCCAATATGTGGAATTTCCTAAATCTATGTAGGAATCACTTTATTTAAAATTTCCATGTTTAAAACCAAAATGAATTGTCTTAAAAATAAATGATCTTCCTGTTTGTCCATATTTAACATTGGCTGTTTGTCAAGGACCATGAACAGATGATAAAAGCTTGTTCTGTGACTTCTGTTCTCCATTAATTTTTTTACTGGCTATCAGTTAACTGGAGATTTTAAATAACTCCATATTCTTCTGAGTCATTTTTTTGTCCTGACATATTTATTTCTAATATTTGGAAGTTCTTCTTCGAGTGATTGCTCATATCCATTCCAGTTAGGTGTGCGCGCCGCACGTGCACATTCGTCAGAAACTTTTTACCCTAGCAACTCCAGTGGGCCGGCAGGTCGCCCCCTAGAGTGGCGCCGCCATGGCGCTCGATATATACCCCTGCCGGCCCACCTGCTCCTCAGTTCCTTCTTACTGCTGTGTCGATCGTTGGAACTGTGGAGCGCGGCATAGCTGTCCTCCACGTCCCTAGCTCTCCTTCGTCTTTACAGTTCATACTTGTAGATAGTTGTTGTTTGTATATATTTGTATAGTTATTAGCGGGTTTGGGCTGTAGCCCTTCCCGGTACCGGGCCCATGCTTGTTTCGCAGGGGTTCAAGCAATGCTCGGCCTGTAAAAAGCCGATTCCGACCAGCAACCCCCACGACGCTTGCCTAAAGTGCCTGGGGGAATCGCACATTTCGGACAAGTGCCGCATTTGCAAGGCTTTTAAGCCTAGGACAAAAAAGGAGAGGGACCAAAGATTAAGGACTCTCCTAATGGAAGTGGCACTTAATCCGGTAACCTCAACACAGAGCTCCGCCTCTGCGCCAGCACCGGACTGCGCCATCACCAGAAAGACACCCCGGCACCGACCTTCCCCGGCACCGGGACCCGAGACAAGGCCTTCGAAGTCTGCAACTCCATCCGTGCAAATTCGAGCGGAGCGCCCGGCGCCTACCTCGGCTGCGGCACCACCAGCAGGGATTCCGTCGACTCCGGGCCCTGGAGGTCCGTCGAGTCCGGTCCCTCCTAGCTCCCCTGTAAGATCTGGGATTGAGCTATTGGTCCCGTCGACGCCAGAGACTTTCGCTTCGGCGCGGGACCTGATTGCTCTTACAGAGCCTATCCAGCCTCAACCCCCAGTACCCCTGGTGCGGGTCGTATCCAGAGGCAAGCCGGCGATGATGCAAGCGCCGTCTCCGGACTCACCCAGCCGGCACCGATCGCCGTTGAGGTCCCGATACCGTGGACACTCTCACTCCAGGCGCCGCTCGCAGTCCCGGCACTGCTCCCCTCGGCGGTACCGGTCGCACTCGCGGCGCCGGTCATCCTCCAGACAGTCCCGCTATTCCTGGCACCAGTCTGGATCAAGTCGCCGCTACTGGCACTGAGATTCTAGGAGCCGTTCCCGGTGGTGATCAGCACCCTGGTCGACCTCCCTGCACCGTGTCGGTGGCAGGTCCCAGTTCCGGTCGACCTCCCAGCACCGAGTTGGAGGCAGGTCCCGATCCCGGCACCGGTATGATTCCTGGTACCAGTCCCCGGCACCGAGAAGATCTTTGGCATCGAGACCAAGAGAACCCTACCAGCCATGTTCGGCCCCTCCATGGCCTTCCAGGCAGCCGTCTGTCTCGTCGCAGGCAGACAGTGTGTATGCGATAGACGCAGACAGACCCGCGGCCCTCTTTCAGGACCCTCCTCCGCAGGATCAGGGACCGCAGCAGTGGGGTTTCTGGACACCCTGGGCATACCATCAAGCCCAGGGCCCTCAACAAATTCCTCCTCAGCCTGCAACGGCTGAGCGCAGGGTGCCAGAGGCTTCGCTATCTCGCCCTCCTCCTTCTCCGGCGGGCAAAGACAGGTCCAACCAGCAAGACCCTGAGCTCCCTCCGGAGTCAGAGGCATGGGTTCAGACAGAGCCTTCTGTGGACACTCTTTTACCAGGGGTCTCCTCATCGTCCTCTCCCGATGAGGCAGTGGTGGACACAGCATCGTCCAGCCCTCCCCCACTCGACCTCAGGGCGCACCAGGACCTCCTCAGGCGTGTAGCGCAGAACTTAAACTTGCAAGCTGAGGAGGTCTCCGAAGTCGAAGATCCCGTGGTGAGCATCCTCTCAGCAGATGCTCCCACCAGGGTCGCCCTGCCTTTTATCAGGACTATCCAGGCCAATGCCAATACCATCTGGCAGTCGCCGGCCTCCATCCCTCCTGCTGCACGCGGGGTGGAGCGTAAATATATGGCTCACTCCAGAGGTTATGAGTACCTCCATGTGCACCCGACACCGTGCTCCCTCGTCGTGCAGTCGGTAAACGAGAGGGAGCGTCACGGACAAGAGGCCCCAGCACCCAAGTCCAAGGAGGCGAGGCTTATGGACCTGTTAGGCCGGAAGGTCTACTCAGTGGGTGCCCTCCAACTGAGGGTCTCCAACCAGCAAGCCCTCCTTAGCCGCTACGCCTATAACTCCTGGGTGGCAGCGGATAAGTTTAAGGAGCTGTTGCCTCAGGATGCGCGTCAAGAATTTGCGGCAATTCTTGACGAGGGCATGAAGGTCGCAAGAACTTGGTTGCAGGCATCCTTGGACGCAGCAGACTCGGCTGCTCGAACTCTGGCTTCAGGGGTTACAATGCGCCGCATCTCCTGGCTTCAGGTTTCTGGCCTTCCGCCGGAGATCCAATATACCATCCAGGACCTCCCGTTCGAAGGTCAGGGCCTGTTTTCGGAGAAGACGGACCCCAGGCTGAAAAGCCTAAAGGACAATCGGGTCATCATGCGCTCCCTAGGGATGCACACGCCCCGAGACACAGCGCAGACCCTTCTGGCCGCAACAACAGCAGCAGCGCCGGCCGTATCCCCAGTACCGCCAGCGGCAAGACCTCAATAGGCGCCGTGGCAGAAATGGCAGGCGCAGACAGTCAGGCAACGAGGGGGGGCAGAATCAGGGCTCCTTCAAAGCTCCACCTGGGCCCAAACCTTTGTTTTGAAGGTGCACCCGAGGACGATGTACCAGTTTTCCCCGCGGATCCTTCCCCCCCGTTTTCCAACCGCCTTTCGTTTTTCCTCCAGGCGTGGACCCAAATAACATCCAACCGTTGGGTCTTACACACTGTGCAAACGGGTTACCGTCTGCAATGTACTTCTCACCCTCCCTCCCGCCCCCCACCCTCGTCCCTCTTCAGGGACCCCTCTCACGAGCAATTCCTCCGTCAGGAGGTGCAGACGCTCCTCGACAAAGGAGCCATAGAGGCGGTTCCGGAGGACGAGAAGGGCAAGGGGTTTTATTCCCGCTACTTTCTGATCCCCAAGGCCAAAGGAGGCCTCAGACCTATTCTCGACCTGCGGGAACTCAACAAACATATGGTGAAGTTGAAATTCCGCATGGTATCCCCGGGGACCATTATCCCATCTCTGGAGACTGGTACGCCGCCCTCGACATGCAGGACGCTTATTTTCATATAGCCATTTTGCCGCAACACAGACGTTTCCTGCGGTTCGTGGTCGACTGCCACCATTACCAATTTGCGGTCCTCCCATTTGGCCTCCCCATGGCCCCGAGGGTATTCACAAAATGCATGGCAGTCGTTGTCGCACATCTTCGGCGCAGCCGCATTCACGTGTTCCCTTACCTCGACGACTGGCTGATTCGAGGCTCATCAGAGCTACAGGTCCGCAACCACGTCCACACGATCAGCGGACTCTTTGCTACCTTGGGCCTCATTATCAACGTGGACAAGTCCACTATGTTCCCCACGCAGAGGATAGAGTTCATCGGGGCCATTCTGGACTATACCTTGGCCAGGGCCCTGCTGCCATTGCCCATGTTCCAGTCACTGTCGGACATCATTCTGCACCTACAGGTGGCCCCCATGACCCCTATAAGGACATGCCTAACCCTCTTAGGCCACATGGCGGCCTGCACATTTGTGACAGGTTATGCGCGGCTCCGCATGAGGCCTCTCCAGTCTTGGCTCATCGCGCAGTACCGGCCGGCTAGATATTCGCTGGATGTGATTATCACCATCCCCCAGGAGGTATTGGATTCCCTCCGGTGGTGGCTAGACCAGTCCGTCGTGTGTGCAGGCCTCCCATTTCATCCGCCCCAACCCTCGGTATCCGTAACAACGGATGCCTCAGACCTGGGCTGGAGGGCCCACCTCGGAGCCCTGAGGACACAGGGCCTGTGGTCCCCTCAGGAAGTGGCCCTCCACAACATATGGGAGTTGAGAGCGGTCCGCCTTGCTTGCCAAACGTTCTCCCATCAGCTTCAAGGTCGCTGTGTCGCGTTATTCACCGACAACATGACGACCATGTACTATGTGAACAAGCAGGGCGGCACGAGATCCTCTCCCCTATGTCAGGAGGCGCTGCGGCTCTGGGACTTTTGTATAGCCCACTCCATTCACCTCATGGCTTTCTTCCTCCCCAGAGTACGGAACACGCTGGCAGACCGTCTGAGCAGATCCTTCCTTTCACATGAATGGTCCCTTTGCCCGGACATCGCCCTCTCACTCTTCCAGAGGTGGGGTTGTCCCCGGGTGGACCTCTTCGCGTCCAGGGGGAACAGGAAATGCCAGACGTTCTGCTCCTTTCAGGGCCGGGAGCCAGGGTCGGTAGCGGACGCCTTTCTTATCCCGTGGACGGCCCACCTGTTCTATGCGTTCCCTCCATTCCCGCTGGTCCACAAGGTCCTTCTGAAGGTGCGCAGGGACAGGGCCCACTTGATTATGATAGCTCCAGCGTGGCCCAGGCAGCATTGGTATCCCATGTTACTGGACCTGTCCATACCCGACCCAGTCCCCCTGCCCCTTCATCTGGACCTGATCACCCAGGACCACGGCAGGCTCTGTCACCCGGACCTCCAGTCCCTGCACCTCACGGCATGGCTCCTGCGTGGCTGACCAGGTCGGAATTACGGTGCTCTACCCCGGTGTGTCAAGTACTCGTGAGCAGCAGGAAGCCTTCCACTAGAGCGACGTACTCGGCCAAATGGAAGCATTTCTCCTGTTGGTGCACGGAGAGGGGTTTCCTCCCTGTAGAGGTTTCTATCGCCAATATTCTAGACTACATCTGGTCCCTCAAGCAGCAGGGCCTGGCGATATCGTCCCTTCGGGTTCACCTGGCGGCTATCTCCACCTTTCATCCGGGGAGAGATGGCCGTTCGGTTTTCTCTCACCCTACAGTGACTAGATTCCTGAAGGGACTAGAACGTCTCTACCCCCAGGTTCGACTCCCTGCACCTACCTGGGATCTCAACGTGGTTCTGACTCGGCTCATGGGCCCTCCTTTTGAGCCGTTAGCGACTTGCTCCCTGCTCTATCTCTCCTGGAAGACTGCTTTCCTGGTGGCCATCACCTCAGCCAGACGGGTATCAGAACTCCGGGCCCTCACGGTAGATCCCCTGTATACGGTCTTCCATAAAGACAAGGTGCAGCTGAGACCGCACCCTGCCTTTCTCCCCAAGGTGGTCTCAGCTTTTCACGTCAACCAGCAGATCTTCCTCCCTGTCTTTTTCCCAAAGCCCCATTCGTCCCGCAGGGAGCAACAACTCCACTCGCTTGATGTCCGTCGGGCACTCGCGTTTTATGTGGAGAGGACCAAACCGTTCCGCAAATCCCCCCAGCTCTTCGTGGCAGTAGCAGACCGAGTCAAGGGGCTTCCCATTTCCTCACAGAGGATATCCTCGTGGGTAATGTCCTGTATCAGAACCTGTTATGACTCGGCTCACACCCCTACGGGCCGCGTGACTGTGCACTCTACCGGGGCGCAGGCGTCATTGCTGGCTTTCCTCGCCTGTGTGCCCATCCAGGAAATCTGTAGGGCGGCGACCTGGTCCTCCATCCACACCTTCGCTTCCCATTACGTCCTGGTCCAGCAGTCCAGAGACGACGCGGCCTTCGGCTCTGCAGTGCTCCATGCCGTGACTTCTCACTCCGACCCCACTGCCTAAGTAAGGCTTGGGATTCACCTAACTGGAATGGATATAAGCAATCACTCGAAGAAGAAAAGACCGTTACTCACCTTTTGTAACTGTTGTTCTTCGAGATGTGTTGCTCATATCCATTCCACACCCGCCCTCCTTCCCCACTGTCGGAGTAGCCGGCAAGAAGGAACTGAGGAGCGGGTGGGCCGGCAGGGGTATATATTGAGCGCCATGGCGGCGCCACTCTAGGGGGCGACCTGCCGGTCCACTGGAGTTGCTAGGGTAAAAAGTTTCCGACGAATGTGCACGCGCGGCGCGCACACCTAACTGGAATGGATATGAGCAACACATCTCGAAGAACAACAGTTACAAAGGTGAGTAACCGTCTTTTTCTTATCGTCATCTTTCAAAAAACTGTAATTAATTGAAATGTATAGTACCAAGCCAAATTTAAAAGAGACATAATAGAGATTTAAGTTGTATTCAATACAATCCAACACTTTTCCCCTAAGACTTAAAAATCTTTCTGAGAAAGATAGTAGCATAAAGAATATTCAAATAGAGTTCTAGTTAAACTAGAAGAGAATTTAAATTCTATTTATTGTACTCTTCTTGTTTGTGTCTAATTTGTTTCCATTTTCAAGTTTCATGTATTATGGGCTTTTTTCTTTAAAAGAACTTTCAATGTGTATTTATATGCTGGTGGCTTTACTATTTGTAGCAAAAAGGGCTGGAAAAGCATTGCATTTTAGTCACTTTTCCACAGGGGCTGTTTTAGTGTGGGTTCAGGGATTCAGCTTTACCCACAGAAATCATGAAACTAAAGGTACCAGAGCTGAGTGGCACTGTGATCCCTTATGCTGGGTTCCAATTCCATCACTCAAATTTGACCCAGCTGCCCCTCCATCATGATAGAGGGCAGCCGAGTCAAACCTGAGTAGTGCTGTGTTACCTGTGCGCCAGGTTGCAATGCCAGTGGGCTCACTCTCCAGCCCTTTCCCTCCACACTGAACTTGGATGAGGGGCTGCTGTGGGTGGTCAACTCAAAACTTATGTCCAAGAAGAGTCCACTCATTGAATCAGAAGGCTAAACCCACGCTTGCTTTTTCAATTATTTCAAGATAGTTTTTAAAGCTAGTAATTTTGTGAACTATTTTACTAGAATTTGTGTAATTATAAACTCTTCTCCAGTTTTTCCTAAGTAAATACATTCTTTAAACTGAATATAATTCAGTTAACTGTACACCTCAAGTTTAAAGTTGTTTGTGTTAACATCTTTTAAATTCCCACAGACTTTTTTGTCATAATAAAAAGCCACCAAAATATTCAGGAAAAGTCTCTTGTATAATGAGGGAACAATGAACATTTAAGAAAGATGTTCTATGTGCATTTTGAATGTATCAAGATATGTACACCTCAGCACTTGTAGTGTAGACACTTGCTACACTGACAGAAGGGGTTTTTCTGCTACTGTAGTAAATCCACACACACACACACACCCCGCCCAAGAGAATTCTTCCATCAATTTAGCAGTTTCTTTACCAGGGCTTAAGTTGGCTTAACTACATCCCTCGAGTGTGACTTTTTACACCCCTGAGTGACGGAGCTAGGTTGACATAAACTTTTAGGCATAGACCAGACTTACAAATGTCCAGCACTTCCAGCCTCTCTAAAACCTCCCTCCCAATCTGCAGTGCCACTATTTGGATGGACAGTTTAACAAAGGTTTTCTACCACTTGTGGTCATTAAAGAGCACATAGTAAGTTTGCAGAAGAGTAAGTTTGCTAGTTCCAGTGGGCTGGCCTGTTCAGATAGTGAAATTTTGCCTACCTAAATTCACCCTAGAGTTTGTGTTTTAATCTGATCTAGTATAATTCAAATGGTCTTCAACTGCTATGTAATGATACTATGAGCTATTGCTGCTCCTTACCCCAGAGAGAGCTGAATTCCACTGCTGGTTAATTATATGTATTTGAGATAGACGTAGAGGTGAAAGTAGGCCGGTATGGCATACTGGTAGGAAAGTGGCTGCTGGTACAGGCCAGTATACAACTGACATTAGAGCGCTGTATGACAGCTCTGTAAGCACTTTACCGGCAGGACTGCCAACAGGGGGAAGGAAGGGGCAGCTACCCCAGGGCTCGATGATTCAAAAGGGCCCGGGACTCCCGGGAGCAGCTGGAGCCCCCGGCCCTTTAAATCACCACTGAAGCCTTGGGGCTCCCAGCTGCTGCTACTGCAGCAGCATCAGCCAGAGCTCTGGGCCCTTTAAGTCACTGCCAGAGCCCTGGGCAGCTCTGAAGGGCTAGCTGGGGGAGTCTAGCCCCAGCCCTGCCCCTTCCGCCTGAGGCCCTGCCCCTTCCAGGAGCCCAGAGGCCCCCACCACCACCACCTTGTCCAGGATCCCAGTTGTCCTGCATACGTAAGTCCTTTGTTACTTTCCCGCCCCCTGATAGAGGCATGGCAGATTCAAGAATTTTCAAGCAAGAGCTGTATAAATGTCTCAGATGGACTTCCTGTCCACAAATAATGAGGGTTTCTCTCTCAAATCTTTAGTAAATCTAGTTATATTTTTTTTGATTAATCATAGGTGTACTTTGTAATACTGGCTGTTCACTTCAGTTAGGAGTATTAAGATTCCTTTTTGTGCCTTTATAATACATTGGGCTGCAGCAACCAACATTTTACCTATTGAATTCCATAGCAGAACTAGTGAAGATGTTATCTCTAGTCAGGCAGCTATTCAGCCTTTCTTTGCATTTATTTGAAAGGACAGAATTAACAGATATAGGAGAGAACAAGAGATTCTCACAATCCTGCATCAATTTTCTCTCTAGAATGTAATCAGTACAAAGATTTTTCTGAAAAAAATTCTTAGCATTAGCTTTTAGTGAGAATCTGCATTTTTAAGAAATTTTTTTTAGTCATTTTAATTTCATAATGTCTTCTATATCCAGTATTTGTTGATCTTGTGGAGTCTATTTATTTCAATTACATTATAGCGCTCACAAACTGAGGATGCTATAACACTTGGCAAGATTGGGCCATTAGTGACTGAGACTAAAACTGTTCACGGTGAAAGAACGTATCTCAGTAATGTGAAGCATTTGGATGAGCTACAAAATAAAATCTCTTAAAGAATTTTAATTACATATGTATACTGAATATTTTCTCTTTGGTGTATAATAGATTTATAATCTCATCCTCTCAAGGCTCAAATGCTTTTAAATTCTTTTACTTTAAACTGGGTATTTGAATACTGCTGGTCTCATGGATCTGTACCTAAATTATTTATTGCACATTTAATTATGTAATAATCTATAAAGTCACTGGCACCAAACATGCAATTCAAAACATTTTACATGAGTTATTTTATAAGGCTGTAGGTACACATCATGCAGTCAGATCAATATTTAAATACTTTGGCCATTTGACATCTTGCTCTTCAAATTTGCTAATGCAATCTTCATTTTATTTATTGAAGGTTTTCTAAAACATTAGCATATAACAGTTAGATTGTGTCCCCAGCATTAGACAGAATGACTAAGCAAAACTGAAGGCAAAAGGTGCAATTATTCTAAACAGTGTTCATTTATATGTGATCAAAAGATAAGCCTCAAAGCATAATAAAGGAAATATAGTACTGCAGTTTTTCCAACATATTATAGCCAATTTGTTTTGATAAAAACAGTTAGATTATCAAATATGAATCCCCACCCCACCCCCATTTTGTCATGGGGTGGAATGGTAGTCAGTATATGGAGGGATTAACACAGGGTTTCTCAAACAGAGGTCGCTGCTTGTGTAGGGAAAGCCCCTGGCAGCCTGGGCCGGTGTGTTTACCTGCCCCGTCCGCAGGTCCGGCCGATCATGGCTCCCACTGTCTGCTCCGGGCCAATGGGAGCTGCTGGAAGTGGCGCGGGCTGAGGGACTTACTGGCCGCCACTTCCAGCAGCTCCCATTGGCCTGGAGCAGCGATCCGCGGCCAGTGGGAGCCACCATCGGCCAGACCTGCAGACAGGGCAAGTAAACACGCCGGCCCGGCCCATCCTACACAAGCGGCGACCCCTGTTTGAGAAACCCTGGATTAACACAATAGAGGATGTAGGAAAGAAATGTAAAAATTTGAGTAAATTTGATTGGTTTTGGTTATTCAATATTGAATGAATTTTCTCAAACGGAGGTCTGTATTTATTAAATGACTTAAGAACAGATAAGCATTATAACTTCTGTTTTAATACAGAACATTAGTTCATATCATGCCTTTGCATGCTAGTCATGTTGTGTTTATAATATTGTACCTCCTAGTCTAGCTGTGATAAATAATATATTGTGAGGCCTCTGAGTCAGACACTGGGAGCAGTATCTTGTATCGTGTCTATGGAGAACTGATTGAGTTAAGGGCTATAAATAGCTTGGAAATCATCACCACTGCATACAAGTATTTATAAAGAGGACAAGAACCACATAAGAAGAGAATAATTGTACAGCTTGTAGGGTCAATGAAAGTGTATAGGCCTCCCATTGTCCTTCAAAAAAGTGATGGACCAAGGATTGACCGGCTCCTGTTGTAAGTACTCAAGAGTCTGATTAGTTTTCAGAAAAAACAGCCTGTATGTTAGATGTTTTCTTAAGTGTTAAATGTCTTAAAGTTCTGTTATGAAAGTAATAAACAAAAGCTGTGAGGTTAAGTTACTGACAGAAGTAAAGGCAGAACACAGAAGTTTAATTACACTGCTGTACTGAGTAGTGTGTATACAGAGAATGGTTTTGATTTATGCTACTGCTAATGTTTTGGGAGTTCTTAGTTCAAGCTAGATTGGCTTATGTAATGAGAAGGCAATGATTTTTATTTAAGGTAGATTGGAAGATTTAGAAAGGGATATATTTTATTTTAAACTTAAAGCTTAATAGTATTGTTGAAAGTTCTTTATTTCAACCCTAATTATACCTAACCTAATTCTATAACTGAAAAGATTTGAATGGCATTAAGATGTTGTATAAATTATATAGCATTTTTTTCACATTTTAATGTGGTCAGCAGAATGCTATAAAACATTGAGATTTTTGTGCTGCATATCTTATTGAAATAGCACGAAACCCCCACCCCAGTTGGGGGAGGCATAGGGGATACGAAGGTATTAAAAGCTACATTTGTGCCTTGCTAATGCGGGGCTGCGATGGTTCCAAAATTGCATAACTTAGGCAGCCAAAGTTGAGCTGCTTATAGTCAACTGCATCACCCAGAACCACCACAAAGACATCTGCAAATGCCCTTCCCCATCACACCCCCATGCCAAGGCTTGTGGAGATGGCCTCATAAGACAGCCTGCCCCACTCTGTTGCTCACTTTCCCCACGCTCACCACTCACTTTCACCAGGCTGTGGCAGGGGGTTGGGGTGCAGCCTCTGGGCTTGGGGTTGGGGGCTCCGAGCTGGGGCAGAGGGTTGGCTTGTGGGAGATGGTTTGGGGTGTGGGCTCTAGGAGGGAGTTTGGGTATGGGAGGGGACTCAGGGTTGAGGCAGGGGTTTGGAGTATGGGAGATGGTGCGAACTCTGGCTGAGTAATGCTTCTCTCAGGCAGCTCCCAGAAGTGGCGGCATGTCCCTGCACCGCCTCGGCTCAATGTCAGCCAGGCGGCTCTGCATGCTGCCCTTGCTTGCAGGCACTGCCCCCATAGCTCCCATTTTCTGCGGTTCCTGGTCAATGGCAGCTGCGGAGTCGGTGCTTGGAGCAGGAGCAGCACGCAGAGATCCTCTGTGCCTAGAAGCTAGACATTCTGGCTGCTTCCGGGAGCCCCACGGAGCCACGATGGGTAGGGATAAGGTGATCAAACAGCAAATGTGAAAAATTGGGATGCGGTGGGGGGTAATAGGAGCCTATATAAGAAAAGACCCAAAAATTGGGACTGTCCCTATAAAATCAGGACATCTGGTCACCCTGGGTAGCGAGCTTGCCTTACCCCTGCTGCGACACCTATTGGGAGATTGAGGCCAATCCAGGAGGGTTGGCAACCTTGTGTAGAAGTCTCACATGGTAATGATTTGTCCTGGATAAGATTGTTATGACGTTGGATTATTTTAAATTAGATCTGTTCTTTATCATTTGAAATTTCTCTTGGGGAGATTTTCTGTGATCTGATTTCATAGAACTGGAAAGGACCTCAAGAGGTCATCTGGTCCAGTCCCCAGCACTCAAGGCAGGACTAAGTATTATCTAGACCAGGGGTCGGCAACCTTTCAGAAGTGGTGTTCCAAGTCTTAATTTATTCACTCTAATTTAAGGTTTCCCATGCCAGTAATACATTTTAACGTTTTTAGAAGGTCTCTTTCTATAAGTCTATAATATATAATTAAACTACTGTTATATGTAAGGCAAATAAGATTTTTAACATGTTTTAAGAAGCCTCATTTAAAATTAAATTAAAACACAGATGCCCCCCAGTATGGTGGCCAGGACCTGGACACTATGAGTGCCATTGAAAATCAGCGTGCCAAAGGTTGCCTACCCCTGATCTAGACCATTCCTAACAAGTGTTTGTCCAACCTGCTCTTAAAAATCCCCACTGATGGAGATCTAGGACAGAACACCTGACTGTGTATTGTGTGAGCTATTGTTAAGACTGACAGATGTCAGGCTTCAACCATTGTGCATTGTTTAATTCAAATGTCTGCAGTAGACCTGCCCACTCACTGCTTTGTTTACTTCACTGAGGGCCATTCCTTGAGGCATTTTTCTGTCTGTATAAGCTTCCATTCTTGGGCCCAAAGTGTTAGTGAGCAGTGCTTGAAGCTGTTTTGTCTTCTGTAGAAGATTTTAAAAATGAAGTAGTTTGACCACGTTTCTGTTCATTTGGGACCTCTAAAGGAATGAGTGCCTGTTGGATTAAATTATATTTCAAAAAAGTCTGATTTAGCCTTGAGCCATTCTGTTCAATCCAGGACCTCTATATATTCAAGATCCCTTTTGTGATTGAGCCTTCCTGGTTTTGCAGCTCAGTCTACGACAAAGTGAACTGTTGCATTGGTGCAGGGAATCAAAGCAGCTGACTCCAAATAACCAATTCTCTGAGATTGCTGGGAGGGCTCTGGGGCCTATATAAACCAGTTCATTCGGCAGGGAGGAAGAGACACAGGATATGCACTCAAGAAGACTGGTGTGCTGAAAGAGCATCAAAGGGAGGGAAAACAGCTCCAGAAAGGAGCAGCGGGGAGAGGGCTTCACGTTGGGGGAAAAAGATATTGAATTTGTCACAGGCTGGGTGGGGCCTGCTTCCTTAGTAAACTTTGGACTTGCCTGAGAGGTAAAAGAACTTGCGAGGAAATGAGACTAAAGATCTAGGTTGCAGATGATGATAAACTACTAATACACCCTTCTTAAAGAACTCTGCTACATTCTCTCTGTTTTTTCTTACTGCCCTTTCTATGGTAGTCAGATCATCCTGACTCACCAGGCAATAGCTTGGTGACACAGCCAGTGCCACTTTCTAGAGAGAGCGTCAGTTCTGACTTCTGACTAGATGGTACCATCTTTCTCTCAAGCTTTGGTACTGCTTTCTTTTCTTGCCAGGAAGGTAGGAAAGAAGCATGTCTCAGATAAGAAACCTCAACAGCATGTGGCAGCATAGCCCATGAACAGGATATGCAGTAGTCAAAAAAAACCTCTGCATATTACTGAAATCCAAAAGTTTCATAAGAAAGTCTTTGATAAGGGAAGAGCTGTCCTACATTGTCTTGCTAGATTTGTGCCTGTGTATTTGGAGTTTGCTTTGGATGAAGTAATGATATTGCCTTGTTACTGGTTCCTGAACTTTGCTCTTCCAGGTCTAGAATATGGTCTTCCCCAGAGCAGGATAGTGTGAGTTCACCTCTTAACTTTCCTTTCTTCTTTGAGTAGTATCCCTATGGGTACCCAACTTTAGGTGTGCTTGTGTCCCTGCGCTGCTGATTGGAGAACTTTGGAAGCAATGTCCATTTGGCCCCGCACACGTGCTGTCCCTCCTTTTGCTGATCCATACCATCAGTAGTATGCCAAACAACATCAGAGTGCTTAGGCTGGCTTTTGTCGTTGACCCTATCAATACCATTGTCTCAGCACTGACAGCCACCACTGATACTGCCCTCCACTTCACCACAGGAATTCAGATACTCAAAAGACCTTACAGTATCTGATGTACCTGAGTCTCCACTGCTCGGTACTGGGGCTTTGGTACTGACTCTGCCCCAGACTCTAGAGTCTCTATAGGTATTATGCCATGCACCTCAATTCTCCAGTGGAGAATCAGCAAACAGGAGGAGGTTCTCATTGCTCTTTCCATGCACCTTATAGTGCCCATTACTAATCTGGGCCTTCACAGCCATAATATCCACCGGGACCCATCCTGCCGTTCCAGTGGCCTTCCTGGGACCCATGAGAGGCATATAGACATCATTCCTCCCAAACATCTAGCGTGTCCCACCATAAATCAATGAGGCACCCTCCATCTGCCTCTGCATCCAGAGTTCTGAACTTCCCAAATAGATGAGAGGAACAGGAGGCCAACCTTGATGAAGAGGTCACACCCCTGACCAACATCTTGTCCTCTTCACCAGATGAAGCAGTGATGCTCCCTGCACGGTCTCTATAATAGACAACTTTAAACTCTTTCAAGACCTAGCTTAAGAGGGTGGTAGACACTCTGCAGTTATCTCTAGAGGAAGTAAAAGAATCACACTAAACTGATAGACATTTTGTACTCTTCTGTCTCATCCAGAGTAGCCCTCCCCTTCAGTGAGGCTCTGTTGGAGCCCACCAAGCTTTTACGGCAGACACCTGTATCGGTTGTGCCAGCCTGTAAACAAGCCAATAAGAAATATTACATCCCAGCCAAAGATACGGAATTTCTTTTCTCCGGTCCACCCCCTAATTCTATTCCTATGGACGCAGGGAACTCCAGAGGTTGTCAAAACCAGGCGAAGTCCACCCTATATGATAGGCTGAGGTGTTTCCAATCCCTATTTATTCTTAATCTTCAGCCATGCTTATTCTTCAGCTATACTATAATTCCCCATTGCAAATTACCGAGCACTAACAGCAAAATACAACTACTTCAGTTATTCCAAAATCAGTTTGTTTATTGATCAGTTTCAGAATCACGCAGATCAGTTTAGGGCCGTTATCAATGAAGGACAACTGAAGTGGCCAAGACGACACTTCAGTCAGCACTTGACACAGATGTTACCGTGGCACAATCCATCTCCACAGCAATTGTGATGCAACAAGCCCCGTAGCTACATTTATTTGGCTTCCCCAAGAAAATACAGATGACCTTTGTAGGACCTTCCCTTTGAAGGCACCAAATTGTTTGCAGAAAAGATGGGTGCATCTCTCCATATGCTCAAAGACTTCAGGGTTACCCTGCAGTCATTTGTGATTTATACACCTGGACAGAAGAGAAAATACAGTTCTCAGCCCTCAAATCGCATACTATCAATTTCAACGTTTTTATTAGCCACAAAAGAGAGAGTCTAGATTCTCAAAGCACAAAACATCGGGCCCACAATCATCTTCCCAACCATCCATTTCAAAACATCAGTTTTGACAGATTGGTCAGGGTGCCAACAGACCACTCCCTCCAGTGCCAGCTGACACTGACCAGCCCTTTTCATCCCTTTGGATGCTGCGTTGCTCTGTTCCGCAGCACGTGGGGATGGATAACATCCAACAAATGGGTGAGAGAAATCATCCATAGTGGATATCATTCATTTCACCTCCCTCCCCACAACACCCTTCCCGTCCCTCTTCAGGGACTCTTTCACAAGAGTTTATTGCGACAAGAGATAGATCACTTCCTCCATGTAGGAGTCGTAGAATCAGTACCTCAGCAAGTATGAGGCAAAGTTTTACTCTCCTTGCTTTTCAATACCCCAGAAAAAAGGAAGTTGGAGACTCATACAGGAGCTCAGAACACTCAAGTTCATCAAGGCTCAAAAATGCAAGAGGGTCACTCTAGCAGCAGTTATTCCAACTTTGGAACCGGGGGACTGGTTCTTGGCCCTTGATCTTCAGGATGCTTATTTCCATATTTCTAGGGTGACCAGACGTCCCATTTTTAAGTCCTCCTGCAGGTGTCCCTACTTTTTCTTTAAAAAGGGTCCTGTATTTTCTGTCTCCCCCACAATCAGTACTGGCAGGTCCTGCTGCTGGCCAGATCCTTGCTCACCAGCCGCCTGCCCACCAGCGGTAAGTGGTGGGGTCCAGTGGTCGACAATGGGGATGAGTGTGCAAGGCTGATGGTGGGGCAAAGCTGCAGCGCATGAGGCCAGCCTGCTACACTTGCTGATCACTCAGCACAGCCCCCGCTGTGTGCTGGCTTTTGGCCAGGAGGACCCCACCCCCGTTCCGTTTCCAGATGGCACAGGTTGCGAGTTGCTGTGGCTGGTGAGTGCGGGGAGGTGCCAGATGGCGGTTGGTTGTGTCACCTCTGCTACCCACCCATTGGCCCTTTAAGTGGTCCCCCTCTCACTGTCCTCTCCCTACTTTGCCCCTTCACACATACACCCCAAGCACTGCTGCTCCTCCATATCCCCCTTCCAGTGAAGTACTTCCCACTCCCAGCACTGTGCAGAGAACCAGCCCCTGGTCAGAGTGCTCAACTCACCAGCAGCCTCCTTCCTTCCCCCACTGCCTCTGGCTGGGCTGTCACCCCAGGAAAGCCCAAGACTCTCTGGCCTGAGGCGCTGGCCAGGAGGAGCAGAGCGCCCTGCATGTGCCAAAGCCCTGCACAGCGCTGGCACAGGGAAGCCTTTCCACCCCTCAGCTAAGCACTGGAGTGGCGGAGGGGAAGCAATTTCCAGCCTGTTCATGCCCTGACCCTGCAGTCTCCACAGCACCCCCCCCCTCCCCGCCAGGGGTTAGCACCTTCTTTGCCTGCTCTCGCCTGCCTCCCTGCCCTGGGTTCTGCCCCCAGGGAGTGTGGGGCTGCTCTGTCCCCAGGCATCCTCCCCTGCTGAGCTACCTCTCTGGCTGGCTTCTCTGAAGCCCCATGCAGTCAGGTTCTCTGGACCCTGGTGCACAATGCATCCTTGGGGCTTAACCCCTTCCTGCCCATGCTGTAGCTGGAGGACAGGAGGCAGCTGTGTTATGTTGATAGCCAGCAACAGCCTGGAGGTGTTAGCTTCTTTTCAACACTGTGCAGGCAGGAAGGGACAAGCTACTTCTAGCCACAGTCAGGCGGAAGAAGAAGAGATGAGCTCTGCATAGGGACGGACCAGGTCAAGCCTTCCCCCACCTTCAACCCTCCCCATGGCTGGAAGCAGCTCCTTTCCCTCCCGCACAATGGTGAAAGGCTGTTGCTGGCCACATTCTGGTGTGAACCTAGCAGAAATCTGGGAAGGGGGAGCATGTGACCCTGTGTACCCCCTCCCCCCCATGATGCCTCAGGAAGATGCAGCACCAGGTACCAGGAGAGGTGGGTCCGTCCCGAGGGCCCAACCAGGTATGGAAGGTGGGGAGGATTGGTCAGTAAACCCACACACACCCTGTGTCAGAGAGGTGTACGAGAGCGTGTGTGTGTCACCTCTCCACATGTGAACCCTAAAGCCTTAAAGATAAGAAGGTAAATAGATAAGACTCTAACTAGGCAGTATTTCTTTTTAACAGGGGCTCAGTCAATTTGTTGTTAATTTGTATGTTTGTACTGCATAGTTCTAACTGATTGTCATTGAACTTGCTTGAATATAAGTAATTTTACCAGGTGTCTTGTATTCAGCGTAGGGAAATATGGTCACCCTATTTCTCTCAAAGGTCTTCTGAGCCTAGAGGTACAATCCCTCCTAACACTAGAGGAGATCAAATCCAGTCCTACCAGACTTCATTGGAAAATGGTTCTGTTCCTGGTACTTCCTGTTCTGGACCAAATGTCTTTGAATACCTCTGTCCACTGTCAACAGTTCAGAATAATAGTTCTAGCAGAAATAATTCCCTCTTTGGATCCAGAAGATTGGTTTGTTTCACTTGACCTTCAGAATGCTTATTTTTATCTCAGCATGTATGCATTTCTTGCATGGACATTTTCCTATGTTTTGTGGTGTTCAGGGACCACAAACAGTATTGCATTCTATCCTTTGGCCTCTCCACTACCCTGAGGGATTTTACCAATGATCTTTCGCCTGTCACAGCCCATCTTTGCCAGATGGAAATTATAATCTTTACCTATCTGAACAATTGGATCCTAAAAGTCGCTCATTTCTCAAGATAGAGAGAGTAACCAAGCAGCACCGTATCTGTTCCACTCACTGGGCCTCTGTCTCAATGCAGAAAAGTCTACCCTCTCATCCACTCAGCGCATAGACTTCATTGGGGCCATGCTGGACTGCATTACCACCACAGAATGTGTGCTGAGGACAGATTGGCCACAATGTGCAGCCTTGTTTCAGCGATACAGCAGAGCCCTACCATGCACACCAAGAGCTTGCCTGCAACTCCTGGACCGTATGATATCCTGTACATTTGTGACTCTCTTAGAAAGACTACATTCTTGGTGTCTTCAAACCTTGTTGAGCACCAACTACACTCCCGATAAGCGCAGTCTATACAAGCTGATGTCTGTACCCTGGAGAATGCTCAGTTCTTTAAAATGTTGGAAGAATCCATAAAAGGTGTGCATGGGAATCCCTTTATTGCAGAATTCTCCCACAAGGGTCCTCACTTGCAGATGCCTCTCTTATAGACCGGTACACACACTTCCAGAACTTCACAGCTCGGAGCAAATGAACCCCTTAGGAGGCAATCCTCCATATCAACATACTAGAGCTCAGAGTGGTTTGTTACACTTGCTAGCACTTTATACTCCACATTAAGGGTATAAATATAATGCTGGACAACAGAGCAGCGATGTGTTATATCAATCAGCAAGGAGGAGCAGGATCCAAGTCTTTATTCACCAGATCTATAAAACTATGGAACTGGTGAGTATCAGACCACATATGGGTCTCAGCGATGTTGGACTTCCTCCACAGGAATTTCTGCATCAGTCATGAGTGGGAACTGAACAACAAGGTATTCCAAATGTTATGTCTTACCTGGGGCCATCCCAAGATAGATCTCTTTATGACACCATCCAGTGCAAAGTGCAGATGATTCTGCTCAAGGGGAGGGCACGGCCACAACTCAGTGGGGAGCCCTAGTCATTCTTAGCCTCATGTATTTCTATACTCTTATCCCCCATGGCCTTTACTGCTCAAGGTCCTAAACAAATGGAAACAGGAGAAATTAGTAGACATCCTCATAGCACCTTTGTGGCTGGGACAAATGTGGTTTCCCAGAACTAGTTTGCATGTCTCTGCAACTGCCTCTCTATCTTCCTCTGGCAGTGAATCTCCTCATTCAGGAATTGTAATCTATCGCCCTCCTCACCCTCAAGGCACGGCTACTAGATGACTGGTATATAACAAGACTTCTCCCCAGAGGTATGAACAGTACTGCTTAGCAGTAGCAAACCCATGGCAAGGAAAACTTAGCTGCAGAAATGGAAACACTTCCAGGCCTGGTGCAGCCACTAATCTGTATCTCCTCTCAAGTTCTGTCCAACACACATTCTCAGTTACCTGCTTAATTTAAAAACCTCAGGTTTTTCACTGAGCTCCATTATGGTTAACCTAGCTGGCATCACAACTGCCCCCATCCCATCCCCATCAAGGGGATTTCAGTCTTCACTCATCCAACTGCTACAAGATTCATGGCCTGTTCTTACTCTTCCCACATGGGATTTCAGCTTAGTTCTCAGTGTGCTAAGGGGGCCCCATTTGAACTCCTGGAGAACAGTTTCCTCCTTCATTTGTCTGTCAGCCTCACTTCTCATAGCCATCACCTCAGCCAGGAGGATAGAAGAGATTGGAGCCTTGATGGCTGGTCCATCGTATGCAGTGTGCTGTTGTGATAAGGCGACACTATGTTCACACCCTTGCTTCCTACATAAAATTGCTTCAGAATTCCACATTAATCAGAAGATTCCCTTACTGGTGTTTTGTCCAAGCCTCTCCCTTTTCTCTTTAAGAGAAAAAAACACACCTTCATATGATGGATGTAAGAGCTTTCCCCTTTTTATCTCAGCAGACTAAGTCTTTTAGTGCTATCCATCCCAATTGCAGAATTAATGAAAGGACATTCGATGCACGCAAAAAACATCCAAATGGTTTGCGGGATGCATCTTAACCTGTTATAAAGCTTCAGGGGGTTGCTCCCCTCCAAGGGTGATAGCTCTTTCCACCAGGACTCAATCTATCTTTGTAGCCCTACTGAAAATCATACTTCTCTGACATCTACAGGACAGCAGCCTGCTCTTTGATGCGCATGTCTTCCCAGCACTACGCTCTTATGGCTGCTTCCAGAGCTGGCAAGGCTTCCAGTGTATTCTACAGTCCGTACCACACCTGCAGGGACACTATTCGGAGAATTCTAGTTACTGTACAAAGTAAGTAACCTCTTCTACTTCAAGAAGTGTATCCTGATGGGTGTTGCACTAATAACCGTTCTTCCATTCGGCTTTGGAGTCCTTTCACTGGACTTCTATGGTTGAGAAGAAACTGGAGTGGTGGCGGTGTCCCTGTCCCTCCCAAATATACCCTCATACTGGAGCATGAGGCTATCTAGGACACAGGCACAGACCTGTAGATGCTCCTGATGAAAATCTTTGAGCAAGAGTGCTCAGTCACATGCACATACTGACCTGGAGTACCCATAGAACACACATCACCTAAGAACTCCAGTTACTGTACAAAGTAAATAACCTCTCCTTCCTTCTCTTACTGTGCCATATGTACCTTTTGATCAGTGTTCAAGAGAATTTCTGAATCAAAAGATGAGATGACATGAAAGTCACTGAGCATGCTTCTACTAAACCTGCTTCTGTTCCCTGAGGGATATTGTCATATCAACCTGTAGAAAGATGGTGATTAAGACATGTTCAGTAACTCTTGGGACCGATACTATAGGTCCAATGTCTCATTCATTTCAGAATACAAACTTTTTTGATCTCCAAGTCTAGATGGACAGGGAAGATTATTCTACCAGTAAATGAGAAACTTTAAATTTGCCCAAGTTCTTTGTTTTTCCTGGTTTCAACCCATATGGTGGTGGAAGAGAAGGGCTTCCACTACGTCTCTAAGCAACCTATACCAGATCTTTAGTGTGTGCTGCTGTTGAAAGGGAATAAGGATCTAGATCCAGTCATTTATCTACAGTAGACAGTAATTTGGTCCTTTGCACCCCGGCAGGCTTTGTATTTACCCCAGTGAATTTTACTCAGAACAAAAAAACTAAACTGAAAACCTCAAACACATTCTAGCAGATAGGAAAGAATCAACATATCTACATGTTTAACTTGTATCTCTTCTGTGATGCACCAAGATGCTATGACATTGGGTGTGGTGTAAATGCCAATTAGATATAGCTCTTCTCAGATATTAATTACTTAGCTATTACAAATATTTACACCTGCCCTTTAATGAAGTAAATATAATAGATCTATTTTACAGATGGGGAAATTAAAGCAGAAAGACTCTGCCTTGATCAAGTCCGCAGAGGGAGTCGAGATAGCTGCATTATAATCCAGTGTCTGACACTGTCTTCTTCAATGGCCTTGGTCAAGTCACTTAGCAGTACTTTCCTTTGTTTACTGAATCATAGAAATGTAGGGCTGGAAGGGACTGCTGACGCAGGACTTAGTCAATCTACACCATCCTGACAGATGTGTTTTCAGCCAGTTCTTAGAAACCTCCCTTGGAAACCTATTCTTATATTTCTATTCACTATAAGGAAAGTGCTTCACTTTCCTTATAGTGAGAGAGTTTTTTCTAATGTCTATCCCAAATCTCCCCTGTTGTAGATAAATCCAATTGTTACTTGCCCTACCTTCAGTGGACATGGAAAACAATTGGTCACCATAGTCTTTGTAATAACCCTTAATATATTTGAATACTGCTAGCTGCTCTCCCCTTAGTCTTCTTTTGTCAGGACTAAATATGCCAGTCTTCTGTCTAAAACTCTTATCATTTTTGTTATTTTCCAGTTTGTTCACATCTTTCTTAAAGCATGACACTCAGAATTGGACACAGTGCTCCAGTTAAAGCGTCTAGTGCTAAGTAGAGTGGACAGTTATCTTGTGTGTCTTACATATGACACTCTTGTAATCCACCTCAGAATATTAGCTTGGTTGGCAACTATATCACATTGTTGACTCTCATTCAATTTGTGATCCACTATAACCCCCAGATCCTTTTCAGGAGTACTACCATCTAGCCAGTTATTCCTCCATGATGTTGTGCATTTGATTTTTTCTTCCCAAGTATAGTACTATGTACTTTTTTAATATTGAATTTCATCTTGTTGATTTCAGACCAATTTTCTAATTGATCAAGGTTGTTTTGAGTGCTAATCCTGTCCTCTCAAGTGCTTGCAACCCCTCCGAGTGTGATATCATCCTCAGCTTACTCTTCGCTCCATTATCTCCTCATTTATGAAAATATTGAATTGTATCAGACCCAAGACAAATCACTGTGGCACTTTGCTGGATACAGCATCCCAGTTTGACAGTGAACCATTGATAACTGCTCTTTGTGCACAATCTTTTAATCAGTTGTGCACCCTCGATGCTGTCATTTTCTCTAGACCACATTTCCCTAGTTTGCTTATATGAATGCCATCTGGGACTGTCTCAAAAGCCTTGCTGAATTCAAAATATATCATATCTGCTGTTTCCCCCTATCTAGAAGGCCAGTAACCCTGTCAAAGAAGTAAATTAGGTTGGTTGGCATGATTTGTTTTTGACAAATCCATGCTGGCATTTCCTTATAACTCTATTGTCCTCTAGGTTCTTACAAATTTATTGTTTAATAATTTGTTCCAGTATCTTTCCATGTATCAAAGTTTGGCTAACTGGTCTATAATTTCCTGAGTCCTCTATTTTCTCTTTTAAAGACTATGGTCTGCCCTTCTTTAGTCCTCTGGGACTTCACCCATTTACCATGAGTTCTTGAAGATAGGCTTGCAGTGCAGATCATTCAGTTTTACAGTACACCATATTGAATTTTCAGTGCCATTCAGATATTAGTTTTTCAGTAACCCACGTTTTAAACTGTAATTAGAATAATTTTGTCCTAGTGATTGTGTAATTAACTTTTGGCTGTAAGATAGCATTTGTGGCATAGTTTTAACATTTCTGATGAAGCCATAGTGGCCTCTTACTGTTCTTCCTGTGTTTCCTTTGCATCAGAATAGTTTGCAGTTGTGCCTTTAATGTTGTTTCCTTGAGAAACTGCCAGCTCCCCATAATTCCTTTTTCCCTTAGATTTTCTTCCAGTGGGACCTTACTTACCAGTTCAGTTTGCTAGTCTGCTTTTTTGAAGTCCGTTATCTTTATTCTGCTGCTCACTCCTTCTTTTCCTTAGAGTAATGACATCTACCATTTCATGAATACTTTCACCCAAAACTGCCTTCCACCTTCAGATTTGCAAACAATTTCTCCCTGTGAGAATTAAGTGTAAAATGTTTTACCCCCTGGTTAATTCCTCCACTTTCTTGGAAGATTTTTGTTTCAGAATGTATTGGAAATTTTGTTTCATGCTGCTTTTTGTGTGACTGAGCTGCTGTTCCTTGTAGCCAGAAGTCTTGCTGCTTGGTACAGGAGCTGGGTCAGCTGCAGAAATGTCTGGGAGAGAACTTGCAGTGGCCCAACTCTTTGTGTGGAAACTGGCTCTGCTTACCAATAACTGCTATTCTTACAATATATTACCCCTGAAAATCAACACTCCCAACTTCTTTACCCACTTATTAACAATCCTTCTCAGGATTCTTGGAAGTGGTGGTGGAAAGCAGATGGGGCAGCGGGGACTCTTTACAATCCCTGGTCTGACTATTTGGATCAGGCGTTGGCAACCTTTCAGAAGTGGTGTGCCGAGTCTTCATTTATTCACTCTAATTTAAGGTTTCGCGTGCCAGCAATACGTTTTAACATATAACTAAACTATTGTTACATGTAAAGTAAATAAGGTTTTTTAAATGTTTAAGAAGCTTCATTTAAAATTAAAATGCAGAGCCCCCCAGCGTGGTGGCCAGGACCTGGGCAGTGTGAGTGCCACTGAAAATCGGCTCGCGTGCCACCTTTGGCACATGTGCCATAGGTTGCCTACCCCTGCCTATGGAGATGATATTTCTGTAGCTGGCAAGTAATATTCTGCACAGTTACCATCTATAGGATATCTTTTGAACTTTTTTTGCCATCTTCCCAGATTCACCTTAGGCTTTTTTACCTATGACAGAGCAATGAGTGTTTATACTATTTATGTTGCCTTCTTCCATATTACAGTATTTCAAGATTCCTCAGCTATCCCTTCCATCCCCCTAGCCTTTGGACAGTTAAGAAGCAATGCTGACAGATTTCATAAGAGCAATTGAATACTAGAAAGCATGTAAGTGCTTTGAGAGTTAAAAATGCTGCCTCTTTGTTACCCTCTGATTTTGATTTGACTAAACAAGTGCAGGGGCAGGAAAAAAGTGAGAACAAACTTCATTTTAAATTCATTTAATTTCTTAAAATACTTAATTAAAACACAAAGGTGGTTATAAAAAGGTCTCCGCACCCTAATGTATTCTGTAACTTGAAGCTGAATAACTAATAGAACTAAGATCTGAAAACTACAGTTTTCATAAATACACTGTGGAGTACAGCTGTCATGTTTTGATAGTTTGAAATGGATAAACTCATTTTTATGTCAAAACCAGGGATTGGCAGCCTTACAGAAGTGGTGTGTTGAGTCTTCATTTATTCACCTTTAATTTAAGGTTTCACATGCTGGTAATACATTTTAATGTTTTTTAGAAGGTGTCTCTCTATAAGTCTATATATTATATAACTAAACTATTGTTGTATTGTAAAATAAACAAGGTTTTCAAAATGTTTAAGAAACTTCATTTAAAATTAAATTAAAATGGTTGATCTTACGCTGCTGGCTCACTCAGCCCGCTGCTGATCTGCGGTTCCATTCACATAGGCTGGCAGCAGGCTGAGCGGAGCCTATGGCTGGGACCCTGGCTGTAAGGGGGCCGGCAGCCAGAACCCCAGACCAGTAGTGGGCTGAGCAACTCAGCCCGCTGCCACTCAGGGGTTCCATCCGCCGGCTCCTGCCAGCCAGGATCCTGGCTGCCATACCCTCTCAGCCCTCTGCCAGTCTGGGGTCCCGGCCCTGCCCACGTACTGTGGGTACTTACCTTCTCCCTGGTTCTGACCCATTCTCTTCCTCTCTGTCTACACCGAGCTTAGAGTGGGAGTGCACTGAGCACAGGGTGGGGGGTGAAGGGTCTGGCCAGGAGCTAGAATAAGGGAAGGGGCTCAGGGTTGGGGCAGGAGGTCTGGGTGTGGAGCACTTACCTAGGCAGCTCCCATTTGGTGCGAGGGGTGCAGGTGGGAATGTGTGTGTGTGGGGGGCAGATGCAGGAGCTCCTGTTTGGTGCTCAGGGTGGGGGGGCAGATGTGGGGGGTGCAAGAGTCAGGATGTGGGGGGTGCATGGGGTGTGGAGGGGCTGGATATGGGGGGGGGATCCTAGAGTCAGGGCTGGGGTTGTGGCTGGGGTGAAGGAGTTAAGCAGAGGGCTGGGTGTGTGTGAGGGAGGTACAGGGCTCAGGGCAGGAGCCTGGGGGGTGTGCAGGGCTCAGGGCAGAAGGCTGGGTGCGTGTGAGGGGGGATCAGGGCAGAGGACTTGGGGTGTGGGCTGGGGTCATGGGGTTCTCATGGCAGGGGGCAGGAGGGGAAATGCCCCCTTCCAACCGCCCCTTCCCCAAGGCCTTGCCCCCACTTCTCTGCCTCCCCCTGGAGCAGTGAGTACTCTGACTCCACTCCTCCCTCGCAAGGGCCATCAGCTGATCGGCCAGCAAGGAGGGAGGGACGGAGAGGAGGAGGGGCAGGAACCCAGCACACTGCTCGAAGAGGCAGGGGAGACAGCAGGACCGCACTTCTACCCCTTGCCTCTGCAGGACTCTGGCAGGCAGCAGCATGCCATTAAAAATCGGCTCATGTGCTGTCTTTGGCACGCGTGCCATAGGTTGCCAGCCCCAGGTCTATGCTTGTATTACTAGGAATGCAGATCATTCATTTTTACAGTACACCATCTTGACTTTTCAGTGCCAATCAGATATTAGTTTTCTAGTAACCTGCATTTTAAAATGTAATTAGAATAATTTTGTCCTAGTGATGCTGTAATTAACATTTTTGGTTGTAAGATAGCATTTGTGGCACAGTTTTAACA
This sequence comes from Gopherus evgoodei, assembly GCF_007399415.2. Taxonomy (NCBI): domain Eukaryota; kingdom Metazoa; phylum Chordata; order Testudines; family Testudinidae; genus Gopherus; species Gopherus evgoodei. The sequence goes on from NC_044324.1 coordinate 171,212,343, forward strand.
TTTCTGTAATATTTCAACCAGAGTAAAAAGTCCTAAGAGAATAACTAAATTATTATTAAGTAATTATTTAATAGTGACATGAATGGTCTGATTTAATGATTATTACAGAGGAGAAAAAATACTGCATACGTCTTTCTTTGCTGGAAATGTAGATTATAATTTCTCCCCAGTCAAAAGAAACTGGGTAGGAACAACAGCAGTTGTTACAGTAGTTTGTGTGGCCATGGGAAACTAATGTTTTAGAGTATTACTGGAGGCCTACACCCTTAGACATAGAAAAGAAAATGGTGATGAAATAGTCTGGGCGCATAATATAGTAAAATCTCATTCCACGGGCAAATTAGTGAGAGAAAAGTAAGGAAGGTATCATTTGATTTATAAAAATCAACAGATTCATAATTTCAGTGGTGTCACCCTCTGCAGTGTGGCGGTGGGAACTCACTGCCCCCCTCCACTCTTGGCTCCTAGCTCCAGGTCCTCCAATTTGGTGGAAATTTTGATAATACGGTGTTGTTGGAAATAGTTCAGGCTAGGGATCGTTTAAAAGCCCTTTCTCCCACAAACAGTGATACCAAACATGACAAGCCAAGTGTGTAGATATATATTTGAGAAAATGTTTAAAAATCAACTTTTAAAAGTTATACTTCAACATAGGGATACATTGCTTACATAAAAACAACACCTACATTGGCTAATCCTGGGGAAATTAGCTTTGACGTGTAGGGCTGAAAACATTTATTTATCAAAGTCATTATCGGTGTCATCTCTGCTAGGGCACCACCGCTAGATACATTGTCACACTGATTTTCATCCGTGCTGCACTCACATCTCCATACAAGGCAGGCTGCTGGCCAATCATTTGCAAGGTGGTTTTGCACACAAGTATTTGGTTAGCTGAAGGATTGATTCTGGAGCAGGTAATATTTCTCACACAACTGGTGTGATCAGTCCATCCTCCAAGACTGATAGAAGAGGGTACTTTTGGATGTGCTAGCTCATCCCAGACCCCCATTTCATTGCTTGATAATTTGCCTTCTCAATAGCAGGTATAAATGCATTCTTTGTCTGTGGCAATTTTTCTCCATTTGTCAGCTTCCTGGAACACTTCCTCTAGTATAACTCTGCAAGTGTTGTAATGTTGGTCTTCATGTGATAAACTTGGCATTTGGACTCCTCTAGTGCATGACTTCATCAGCGACCCTCTCAGCCATTCACGGCTTCTCCAGATTGAGGGACAGAGTCTTCAAAGACTGAATCAAATTGGTCTTTCCATCCAATCTTCCAGTAGTATCACATCTTGAAAAGGTTTGGTAACCTGGCAGTGCGGTGGCTTTTAATGATCTGAGTGATAGGACCGCATCTCAGAGATATATGGTGAGTCTGTTATCCAACTGCAAGCATAAAAACAATCTTGTGGAAATCTTGGGTACAGTCTCACCGAGAGCACTAGAACATCTGTCTATGCAAAAATCCAGAGTTCAGTAGCATCTCTCTGTGGCATTAATTGCATTGGCATGCAAGATAATTTTAGTGTCCGCTTCCTCATGAGTACTACAAAGAAACTCCATTGAACAGTGCAAGGCAGCAGCTTCATTACTCCATGCAATGACAGAATTTTTCAGGCAATCCCTTGTATGTTGAAGCATTTTTCCTGCAAGGTATATGGTTAACTTGTCCTTTGTGCAAGTATGAGACAAGTATGGAGATATTTGTGAAGTTAGTTATTTTGGTTTGAACAGGGACAATGCCACTGAGTCTCTTCTCTCTGGTAATATTTTTAATCAATTCCATTGCATATGTGTCAAACACAAGATGGAATTAGTCATATATTCAGTATTTTCTCTGTAGCCTCATCATGAAGGGTTCAGCCATATCTCAGCATCTTTAGCTAGCTCATCACTAAAGACTGCTTCTGTCATTATATTAATGAGTTTCAGTCCATCACACGCGAATAGGTTGCCAGTACGAGTAAACCCCTTCTTAGCATTCAACAGCACCTAATGAGCCTAGATGGTACTTGGTTACTTCTGGGGAAGTCATCCTAGACATGCTTAATGTTTCCATTTGAAATTTGATGGAGTTCTGAGGTTGTCAGGAAAAACCTGGAAAGAACACTTAGGTGCTGTTATGCCCCCCAATGAATTTCCTTGCTCTGTTTTCATGTTCTAGGGCTTTTTCCAAGCCAACTGCACAGAAGGGAGCTTTTAACAATCCAGTTTCCTTTTTGAAATTCCTCCCATATGTCAAGGTCAGACTTTTCTACACCTCTTGTTTTAGTGAGGTACCAGGCTGTCATTGCAGCATAGTTGGTTAAATTGACAGCAAAAATAGTACTTCAGAAAGTGTTCTAGTGCTGTAAAGTGCAAATTCCAATTAGCAGTCCTGACTGATCAAATAAAGAACAGCAAAGACTCAACCATCTTAATGTATCACTGCACCATCACTGATTCATCTTCATCGAATTTCATTCTGGAGCACCTCAAAGCAATCCCTGCCTTGTAATCTTGATAGTGTGGAAGTTTAATCCCATCATAAGTCATCTTATTTGTGTGTGTCAATGTGCTACTGTAATATTTTCTTAAACATTTGATTGAAATTCAAGGCTTTTTTGGTCTTATTAGACTCTAACAGGAAATTTTCATTAATCTGTTTTTGATTTATAAAAACATTGTCCAGAACTTGAGAGATCTGAACAAATATGGACACAGAACTTAACTAAGAGCTCGGAAAAATTTAGCCAGCAAACAAAGTTAATAATTGTAAAATGGAACACTGTGTGCAGTTGTTAAGGACTTGACTTAACTAGGAAAAAGGTGTTTTAGAATGTAACTGGCACATTCTCATTCTAAAACTAATATGGACAAGACGAGTTGTACTTAAGCATGTGTAAAACATCAGCTATTACTATAGATTTAGCACATGCTAGCCAACATGTTCTAAAAACCACCTTTTTATCTTAGTCAAGACTTTTTACAACAGCATCCTTAGGCAAGTGAACTCACAAAAAGCTTTAATTAGACAAAGCAAATTTGCACATATTTTGTTACTTTATAGTACTCCTGCATCTTTTTTCTTCAGTTTAACCTTTCCCTTGTTTTCTCTATTGCAGACAGTTGCAAGAACAGCAACGGCAGAAGGAGCTTGAACGGGAGAGACTGGATCGTGAGAGAATGGAACGGGAGAGGCTGGAGAGAGAGAGACTAGAAAGGGAAAGACTTGAGAGAGAGCGACTAGAACAGGAACAGATGGAGAGAGAGCGGCAAGAAAGGGAACGACAGGAACGCCTAGAAAGGGAGAGGCAAGAAAGGGAGAGGCAAGATCGAGAGAGACTTGAACGACTTGAACGGGAAAGACAAGAAAGAGAACGTCAGGAACAATTAGAAAGGGAACAACTGGAGTGGGAGAGAGAGAGAAGAATTTCAAATGCTGGTAAGAATTTCAAAACTGAATGTATTCAAGTACTGGCTTGATTGTTTGTGTTTAGTCAATGGAGTGGGACAGGGCAGAGTTGACAGTAAGTATTTATGTGAAGGCAAAACCTGTTTCTCAGTCACATATCTTGATTTTTCTGGGATTAACTTCTTTTTTTTAACTATTATAATTCTGGATGCCTGACCTCAGGAGAACATCCTTTTCTCTAGAATTGTCGTAATTTCCAATAACTGAAATAAAACGTTATAAATGGTGCTTATTGTTTACTGTATTTTGTAATTGCACAAAAGGTTTTTGAGTTTGTTGGCACCCGAAGACATGACCATTTAATACTTTCTAGTCTACTTTAATCAATTAAGCAAGATCATATACATTCTTATGTATTCTGATAATGACACCATTGGCTTAAGAGAATCTGTACACTCCAGAGGTGTGTGCATACATAAGCCAGATTGGTAACATTACAAGGCAGATATCACACCAAGAGTCTTATTTCTTGTTTATCAATTGATATGGTTTATATTAAGATATCAGTTTTTGATGTACCAGTAGATATAACCTGTAGTAAACTATCTGCAGCAAGTTAGGATCCAAAGATAAACCAGGAGCTAACTTCGCTTTCTGAATTTTGTAATGTAATGATACATGTAGTTAAGCATTTCTTAATTACTTAACTTAATGCATGTGAGAAATCAACTGCTGGTGAAACTAAACCATCTAATGTAAAACAAATTGCTTGAGAAGAAAGTATTGATTTCTTTGTGTTACACTTTGAATATTTTTACTCTTATATGGAGTGATCTCCCTATTCTGGGGAGGGGAAGAATCACGTTTGCTTACTGCCTATTTATTAGTTTTATTGGTTAAATTAGAATGAATGTTAAGATCACTACACTTGCGTTGCAACTAATCAAAGATAAAGCTGATATGGAAGGACCAATTAATAAATCATGTTGCCTAATCTATTTCACTAATGGAATTTGAGAACTTATGCCATATTTCTTTAGATTTCCAGAATGTGCTTGTAAATTCAAATGTTGGCACAAAAATAGTTGGTGAAATTAAAAAGTAGATTTTTATAGTATATAAAAACTTTCCTAGCAGTATTTTCACTTGTGCCTAATCCTCTGGTACTAACTATTGTCTACATTTATACATTTTGTTTGAATGCTGATTTTGTTGCTTCATTAGCTCCCTTTTTCTCTCTCTCCTTTTTTATCCTGCCTTTGCTGCTGCTTTCCATCTTCTGTCCAGCTTCATCTTTCGACAACTCTCTGTATAGCACACCACTTCCTGAATACTCCAGTTGCCAGCCTCCTTCAGCACCTCCTCCATCATATGCAAAAGCAATATCAGCACCAGGGTCAGATTCCACTCCGGATTATGCTGTAGTGACTACTGCACCACCAACTTCCACTCCCCCTACACCGCCACTAAGGCATTCCGCATCACGTTTTGCTACATCTTTAGGCTCTGCCTTCCACCCTGTTCTTCCCCATTATGCTACAGTTCCTCGTCCTCTGAACAAAAATTCTCGACCACCTTCTCCTGTGAATGCCCCAACTTCTTTGCCTCCAAATACAAAGTCCATTGTGTGGTCTGCTCCCAGTTTTGCACCTCTTCCCCCATCTCCTCCAGTAATGATCAGCAGCCCACCAGGCAAAGCTACTGGTCCAAGACCTGTCCTGCCAATTTCTGCTTCTAGTTCTGTGTCCCAAATGCCCCAGTCTCCTACTCCTCCCAATGGGCTTCCTGAGTCTGTAACTTACCTAGTTCCGTCACCTTCTACCTCGGGTCCAACGCCGCCACCACCTCCTCCGCCACCACTGCCTTCCTTTCCACCTATCTCACTCTCTGGACCTCCAACTTCGCCTTCTCCTAGCTCCCCTAATGCCTCAACTCCCTCATCCAAGCCTAGTGTTCTCCCTTCTCCCTCTGCAGCTACCCCTGCCTCTGTTGAGAACTCTCTAAACTCTGTGCTGGGAGATTCCTCTGCTTCTGAGCCAGTCTTGCAGGCAGCCTCTCAGCTGATTGAACCTCCGATTCAGCAGGGTAAGGCTTTCTGTTATTGCTACTAATTAACTAATCAGGAATGCACCCAAAACCAGTTTGCATCAAAACCCGTAATTGTCTTAAATTAATAAAATAATTTTGAAATTGCAGTGATCTTAATACTGCAACAAAATACAGTTTTTGAAGGGATGATAGGGGATATTATAAAGCTCTGAAGAGAAGAGTTGGGATAATATGCTCTGTGAAAGATATAAAATACATATCTAGAATTGTTGGATCTTATTTTTCAAGAACCACTTGAGTTGTGATTATTTGATGAATTCTGCATCATTAGTTTATTTAGAATTCCCTAAAACTAGGTAGTAGTAGTAAATTCCTAATTGCAGTGTGAACCAAGGGAGCATATGATGGAGCTTTGAATGTGTGAGTTGGTCTTAGTGAAAAGTAATCTGAACCATTTATTGATACTTATGAGGTAGTCCAAGTATTAGCTATGAGTATGTAATTAGTACAAGATATATCTGGGTTGTGTGAATTTGTGAATACACACACTCATGTGCTAGACCAGATCTATACATAGAGCAGGGGTGGGCAAACTTTTTGGCCCGAGGGCCACATCTAGGTATGGAAATTGCATGGCAGGCCATGAATGCTCACGAAATTGGGGGTTGGGAGGGGGTTAGGGCTCCAGGTGGGGCTACGGGCTCTGGGGTTGGGCCAGAAATGAGGAGCTCAGGGTGTGATAGGGGGCTTTGGGTTGGGGCGGGGTGTAGTGGTGTGTGGAGGGGTGCAGGCTCTGAAGTGGGGCTGGGGATGAGGAGTTTAAGGTGCAGGAGGGTGCTCTGGGCTGGGACCGTGGGGTTCAGAGGGTGGGATGGGATCAGGGCTGGGGCAGGGAGTAGGCCGCAGGAGGGGGTCAGGGGTGCAGGCTCTGGATGGTGCTTACCTCAAACAGCTCCCAGAAGCAGCAGCATGACCTCCCTCTGACTCCTACGCAGATGCATAGCCAGGCGGCTCTTTCCGCTGCCCCATCCACAGGCGCCAACCCTGCAGCTCCCATTGGCAGTGTTTCCCAGCCAATGAGAGCTGCGGAGGCAGTGTTTTGGGGGCAGGGGCAGCATGTGAAGTCCCTCTGCTGCCCCTACATATAAGAGCCGAATGAGGGACATGCTGCTGCTTCCAGGAGCTGCGCAGAGTCACGGCAGACGCAGAGCGTGGCAACCCCCCGACCCTGCTCTGAAGGGCCGAATGTGGCCCCTGGGCCATAGTTTGCCCGTCCCTGACATAGTCACACCAGTGTAGCTACAATTAGTTCTAAATTCTAGTTACAGTGATGCAAAATCTTGTGCATGCTCTTAATTTGATATAAACCTAGTTTAAAATAATTCAAGTCAACAATCAATAGGTTTTAAGTTGACATAAACAAGGATTTAAAAGATTTGAGTATCCATGCGTATGTTTGCACCAGTTAAACTAAATACTAATTCAAGCTAAAGCGGTGCAACTTTTACGTGAAGTCAAGCTCTTAAATTTATTAAGTTGGATGATGATGTTCCACTTCAAATTTATTAAGGCTTTTTATAATAATCAGAAAAAGTTTAAAAAAAAAAAGTTACAGGTTCATATATAGTTGCCTGTTTGTGCTCATGGAATAAACTCTTTTGCGTTTGTAGTAATACTTAAACAATGCTCTTCCTCAAAACATACTGCATATCATTCTGAACTTAGAAAATTAAAGGAGTTGTATGAAATGTATTTTTTTCACAAAATGAAAAACAATTGCTTTCCCTATAAATTTTATTTTACAAGAATAACAATTCTCTAACTCACTAATGTATTTTATATTTAATAATTAGAGTTGAGTTCTGAAATATTTACAGATAAGATGTATTTATGTAAGTCTAGAAATCAAGTTTTAGAACTTTCAGTTTAACAATAACTTTTAAAAGGTTTGTTTAAATGTTTGGGTGGAGTGGGAGCACCTGCTTGCAAAGAACATTCCATTTTAGGTTTGCATTTGAGCCAAGACTCATTCTGAGTTATCAGGTGAAAGAGTGTTTGTTTTTTTCCTCTCATAATTTTTAGTGCTTGTGTTGTTCCTTATCGGTTTTCTTCTAAAATTCTTCCCACTTTTCTGTTTATATAGCAGTTCTTTTGTTATAGTGAAATGACTGAATAGTGTCATTGTGTTGCATGTCTAAGGATTCTCTTGGCTAACCTCTTCTCTTCTACAGCATTATGTACAATATAATGCTCGTTAATGTATTTGTATTTTTAAAAACTTGTTTTCCCCCAAGGTGGGTTATTTTTCCTGTGTTTTAACAAGACACAATATTTTTCTAGTTAATTTAGGAAGACTTTTTTTTTTTCTTAGTATGTACTAAGAAGAAAAGCCCTTATTTCAATGGAAATAAAATCCAACTAGTCTTAATTCTTAATGTTGTTTTTTCATTTCAAATAGGTGTCATCCAAGGACCACCTGCGCCTCCACCCCCACCTCCACTACCACCTGGCCCAGCCCAGTCTTCAGCAGCAATCCCACCTCCCCCAGGTCCGCCACCACCACTTCCACCCTCAGGGCCACCGCCACCACCGCCTCTTCCTAGCCAAGTTATTCCTCCTGTTCCTCCTCCACCTCCTGCCCCTCCTCTCCCTACCTCTGGATTTTCTATGGGATCTATGTCTGAAGACTGTCGCCCTTTAACTGGACTAGCAGCTGCACTCGCTGGAGCCAAACTTAGGAAAGTGTCACGGGTAAATGTAAATCTGGATTTGTCTATGACTTACACTTCTAAATTCTATGAGGGTAACTTTGGAATAATTTCTACTAACATATTAATAACTTGAGTAGCAGGAATAGGTCTACCCAAAGATCAATTTGACTAATTAAAGCAGAGTTCTTAGATGTATTCATTGAATCTGTATTTTATGCTCAGGTGATTTTTGTAGTATGTTACATTAGTGTTTTTCTGCCTGAATGTAAAATCATGATTTTTAATAAATAGTTCTCAAATATACTATTATTTTTGTGTACTATCATAGAGTGAAGAGTCCTCTAGTTCAAGTGGAGGAGCTTCATCTAAAATAGACAGTGTTCGTGGAAATGGACCACTTCCTTTGGGAGGCAGTGGATTAATGGAAGAAATGAGCGCTCTGCTAGCCAGGAGGTAAACAAATAATTGTATTCTTATACATCTGTAGATAGTATGATAGTTTCACAGTAATCTTAAAGGGATACTGTGAACTTAAAAATCATACCTCTGTCATAGAATGTACCTACTGTTGTAATCTACAACTGAAAAATTACAGAAATATTTTTCCTTTGTGTGTTTCTTAGCACTTTGCGTACAGTCAATTTTATTTTCACTCGTGAATAGTCAAGTGGCTAGTTCCCTCTGCCTGTCTCTTTTGCTCAGCAGGGTGGGAGCAAAAACCAACATTTTAAATAGGAAAATGTGATTGCAAAACCATTGGTGTTGGCTGGAAGACTCAGTGGAAAGTGTATACTTGAAACTGCTTTTTACTGTTTTAAGTTGATCTAGATTTCAAGTCGTGTATGCCTTTAACATTACTAAACAAATATTTTCCATTTTGTAGCTATAACTTTGATAAGTTTAGCCATCTCCCTTTCATTCTTAACTCACGTTTCTGTCTTTTAGGAGAAGAATTGCTGAAAAGGGATCAACAGAACCAGAGCAGAAAGAGGATAAAATTGTAAATTGATTATTATTTTGCTGGCTTTGAATTTTTAATACCAGGCTATACAAGAAAGTTATTCTAGTGGTTCAAATTACAAATCATTTACAGCTTGTCTTAATGGAAAAATAAAACCTCTATTTTTTTTCAAAGGTTACAAGTTCAATGGGGTTGTCTTAAACATTCAGTTTAGTTCTTACAAATTTCTTCTGTACTTTCTAGTGAGATTTTATGTGAACAGAGCTCATTAACTTCCTGAAAAAGATTTAGCTATAAATATGTAAACAATTCCATTAAACAATTTTACATCAATCTGACTAGATTTTCAGGATTCTAAAGCTTTTTCTCCTCATTTTAATCAGGAAGAATCAGAGCCTTCAACTTCCAAGCCTCCTTCAACAAGCACACCTGGTAAGTAGTATAAATCTGTGAAGTGCACTTAACTTTTCAGAATTCCCTTTCAGTGTTAGTGCTGAAGTTTTATATAAAAACTGTTTTGTTATGGTATCAGAATTCATGATCCTGAGTGTGTTGTCATGAAAATGAAATAACATAAGTATCTTAGTATGATCAGTAGTTAAAAAATAAGTCTTGTTTTTATTCATTGGTAATAATTTGTCTAAAGCTCAAATTATCCCCATTTATGGTTAATCTTTACTATTTTCTCTTATGTTACTGTGCACAAATCCACTGATAGCCTTAATATAAATAGTACACACTCTTTGAACAAAGTTGAGGTGAACAAAGTCAAGTGGTTTTTAAATAGGTTTGTTGTCTGGCATTTAACATACACAGCTAAATGTAAAACTTCACATGAAATGTACAGCTGCAAACACTTGAACTGGATTCAAAGTTTTAAAAAATTAACAGAAGCTAATGGCAATGTGTTTGCAGGATAGGCAGTCATTGATATAATAGTATTATGTGGGGACAAAGCTGTAAATGTAGGCTACTGAATTTGCCATCTGGTTTTTATACCATAATCAAAACCTCATGTATTCTGCTATTGAATGGCTAAGTCTCTGTTGCCATCCAGTAGTAGTGCAAGCATCTCATACAGCTGGGGAAGAGCAGGTGACATACACCAAAAGAACTTGCCCCAGAACTCCCATCTCAGTGCAGGGACCCACTGAGTTGAGTGCATGGGAGTAAGAGGCAACTGGCAGGGAACATAGAAGGCGGCTATCAAGCAAATTGCCTGACAACACTCACAGGACACTGGCAGGGATAGGAGTTCAATGGGGTGGGGCAAGGGAGAGACTACTGTGGTCCGACCTGGACTATTGACAGTTATTACTGTAACCTGGCAAAGTATGCTTGTATACTAATATCTCTAAACTTGTATTAATAAAGTGTATACCTCTAATATCTCTGCAGCATGGCTCCTCCTCTGATATATAGTAACTACAACAGGACTCTAGACAGAGTAATGGACTTTTATTTGTTGCAGCTAATCACTAATAGCTAATCCTTGGCTCTACCCTGCCAGTTTCTTATGCAGCCATCCTTAACTGTTAGACAGAAGAGCATTTCATTGCCCATGATCATGTACCATTATTTGTCTCTAGAGTGCTGTAGGTGGCTCAAGATAGTGAGCCAAAACTTCTTGGAGAGAATTTCTAATAGAACTGAAAACATACTCCACTAGATGGAGCACAGAACTTGAGTATATATGAGGCTAGCTTTCAACATAATATGAATATAATGAATCTAAAGAGGTGATTGTTGGAGTAAGACTTAAAGGCCCCAGCCGATCTTATGGCCCTCTTGCACAATGTACTATACAAAGACAAAGTAAAACAGTTAGGTGCTACCTGCACTACACGTAGTGTAACTGATTAAAAAAAAAATTAAAAGATAATAGTGTTCCAGGTGGTGGTTTAATTTTGAAGAATTAATGCAAGATGGTAAAAGTTAAGTATCTTAAGTCCATAGCTATCTGAAGTTACTTCCTATGCATTGTTAGTGATGAATGAATATGAAAGCTGGTGTTTCTAATGATTTTATTTATATATCTAAAGAACTAACAAGAAAACCTTGGGAAAGAACAAATACAGTGAATGGAAGCAAGTCACCTGTTATCTCCAGGTACACTGCTTTTTAAATCAGTACTTATCTCTTTCAGATGTGTGCAGCATTGTCGTTATTCATTGTGCATAAAAAATATTGGAATAGAAATAATAAATACCATCTAACTATTGTAAATAAGGCAGCCGAATAGATTTCATTTCTAATGTTTTTATGAGTATAGGAATATTGATACTGAGTTTTGAGGAGGATTTGAGGAATGAATGCAAAATGCTGAAAGTAGAATCTTATTAACAAATATCAAATTACAACTTTTCTGATTGTGGTATAACTGTAGTTATGGAAACATTTCATTTTCCATTCAAGATGCATCTCCCTCAGTCCTTAAACATGAGTTGTCCTCTCACTAAAGGCAGATAAGAGATTTCATTCATGCGCTCAACAGCAGATGACCTTGCCTAACAGCCTAGTCCCTCGGTATTATGATAGTATGAGAATATACAAACCCAACTAGGTATTTAGGCCAACGCCTGATGATCTCAGCCAAATCTGACAACCCTAAGCAATGTGTTTAGGCCAACTCCATTCTGAGGGATACAGCAAAGAGAGATCCTTCAACACACTACCCAGTTCTTTGCTAATACGTCAGACAAAATGTCAGTGCCTGGTTAGATAACAGACCTGACAGAGAAATGGCCGGGATAGCCATTCTACCTTTTGGGATAAATTTTTTAACTAACGCTCTCATAAAGATCCTAAAATGCAGGGCTTTAGAGTGGAGCTGGAGCGCGGAGCAGCTCTGGAGTAGTGGAGCTGCAGGTTCTTGCCTGGAGCCAGAGCACAGCTCCAAAGCCCGCTAAAATGCATATATTTTTGGCCATAAGGTAAAAAATAAGGAATTGTTCAATTAATGATCCTGTATGTCCTGCATACAAGTGCTGAGGAACTCTGATTGAGAAACTTCTTATAGTTAGTCTAATGATAATTTTTTTCCCTTGAGAAATACCTTGTGAGGATCTAAAAAAAGACAACCAGATTCTCGATTAACCCTGAGGAAAATGTTCTCTTTCAAATATAATGAGAGATTCTTGTTGTTAGTTTGAAAGGACAATAGGATAACTACACAGAAAGGGGGAAAAATTAATCAAACATAGATCCTGTAGCTGAATGCCCCATTTCTGTCGCTAGCAAAATATTCTCATCCCCCTAGATCTTGTGCTTGAAAATAAAAGCAGCATCAAGCACAATCAGCTTGTTAGCATCTTTTTTTTAATTTCCAAGAACTAGGCAGGCTCTAACATGGGGTGGGCAACTTTTTGGCCCAAGGGCCACATCAGGGAATAGAAATTATATGGCAGGCCATGAATGCTCATAAAATTGGGTTTGGGTTATGGGGGGGGGTGCAGGCTCTGGGGTGGGGCTGGGGATGAGGAGTTTGGGGTGTAGGAGGGTGCTGTGGCCTAGGACTGAGAAGTTCAGCGGGCGGGAGGAGGATCAGGGCCTGACAGCGGTGCGGGAAGGGATGCAGGTTCCAGCTGGGGATGTGGGCTCTGGGGTGAGACTGTGGATGAGAAGTTTGGTGTGCAGGAGTGTGCTCTGCGCTGAGATTGAGGGTTTGGAGAGCAGGAGGGAGATTTAGGTTGGGGCAGAGGATTTTGGGGTATGGGGAGAGGCTCAGGGGTTGCAGTCTCCAAGCAGTGCTTACCTGAAGCGGCTCCCAGAAGCAGTGGCATGTCCCTTCTCTGGCTCCTGCGCAGCCAGGCAGCTCTGTACGCTGCTCCCTCCATAGGCACAGCCCCTGCAGCTCCCATTGGAGCGCATAGAAGCCGGAGCGGGGCCATGCCACGGTTTCTGGGAGCCACATGGTGCAGCCCCAACCCAGCTCCCCAGCTGAAGCGCCAGAGCAGGTCCGAGCCGCATGGTGCAGCTCACGGGCCGTAGTTTGCCCATCCCTGCTCTAGCAGTTGACTTCTCTATTCCTACTATAGAACAAGTGCTTTGTTTGCTGTCACTTCTAATGCAAATAATATCTGACGTTAAAAGTGCTGTGCTGCCATGTGATGCCACATTAACCTAGCCTGGTCAGATGGCTGTCTCATTTGCCTCTGTCTTTCCACATCAGGCAGTATGTGCTGCAGCAGAAACCTCTTTTTTCACCAGGTCTGTCCAGCTTACAACTGATAGCCTGGCAATTGAGGGAGATTTTAATCACAAAATGCTATTTGTATGAGGATTCTATTTTGGAATCCAGAAGGCATTCCACCATATTTTGCTGTCTGAACTTTTAAACCAGGGGCTCTCAAACTTCATGGCACCACAACCCCCTTCTGACAACAAAATGACTTTACAACCCCAGCAGGAGGGGCCAAAGCCTGAGTCCACACAAGCCCCACTGCCGTGGGTGGGGGGGCGAAAGCACAAGCCCCACTGCTCTGGGCAGGGGGGCCAAAGCTGAAGATCATGGCTTCAGCCACAGACTCCAGCAAGTCTAAGCCAGCCCTGGTGACCCCATTCAAAGGGGGTTGCGACCCACCTTGGAGTCCTGACCCACAGTTTGAGAACTGCTGTTTCAAACAGTGGTTTCTGGGACACATGCTTTCATAACCTATGACCAACCATCCTTCAGCGATAAATTTACATTCTTGGAGCAATCAAAGGAAAATGGAAAAGTTCATAACAGGAGTTCATTTCTATATTAGATGTTTTATTAGTGCTGTATCTTGCCTGAAACCAAGTTGAACCTTGTGGTCCATCTGTGGAGTCTAAACTTGGTTTTAAAATCTGTGGTGTTCTTCGAGTGATGATACCTACTGTATTATGCTGAGGGTTTACACACGTGCACCCTGCATCTGTACCACCATGCATCCAGAACTGGAGAATCTAGTAGTAGTAGTGTCAGTTGGACTGCACATGCTCCCTGAACTGGCCTTATGGATTCATCCAAGGTGATAAAGTGCGGGGCAGACCAACTGCATCTCCAGTTCCTTCTCACTGCTGTATGGTCCAGTTTGGAACAATTGGTGTCCATTTGCTTGTGACGCACTTTCTCAAGCAACTTTATATATAGTTAATTTTTACCCTTTTTTTAATTGTTTTTAGGTAGTGTCTAGTAGTTTGAATAGAATAGTTAGTTTGGGGGCCTGTTTTTTTGTTGGTTATCGTGTTAGCAGGAAAAGTTGGCAAGCCTGGGGCCAGGATGGCTGGCTCTCCTTTCATGACTTTCTCTACTGATAAAATTTCCTCGCCTCTGCATCCCAGACTACTGCCAAAGGTAGTCTTCCAATTTCACATTAATCAACCTATCCACTTACCTGTTTTCTTCCCGAAAAGACACACTTTGGAAGAGTAACAAAGACTCCACTCCCTAGATGTCCGTAGGGCCTTAGCCTTCTACTTACACAGGACAAAACCGATCAGGAGATCTGACTGTTTATTGCAATAGCTGAAAGAATTCAGGGGCGGCAGTCACCTTCGGAGCGTGGACCAACTCAACAAGAGTCCATGGTCTCCCTCTATGACATGCCACTTCAGGATATATGTAGAGTGACCACATGGAGTTTGGTTCACACCTTCGCTACTTATTATGACTTGGTGCAAGATTCAGTGACAGATGCCTCTTTCAGTGCAGCTGTCCTCCACTCATCTCTCCCACCTTCATTCTTGTGCCCTCTTCCAACTTAGGTACCGCTTGCTGGTCACCCTCAAAAGAATACAATAGGGACTATCACTCGAAGATGAGGAAGAGGTTACTTATCTGTAACTGGAGGTTCTTTGAGATGTGTGGTCCCTATCTGTATTCCACTTTCTGCCCTCCTTCCTCTCTGCAGCAGATCTGTTGATTTGCAGTGAAGAAGGAACTGGAGACACAGTCAGTCTGCTCCTCCCTTTATAATCTGGGACAAAACCATGAATCAAGTTCAGGGCACATGCACAGACCCACAGACACTACTGCTTTTAAATTCTCTGACTCCAGGCTCATGGTGCCCTGGATGCATGGTGCGCATGTGTAAACCTTCAGCAGAATACAAACAGGGACCACACATCTAGAAGAACCTCCAGTTAAATAACTTCCTCTTCTTTTTAAAACAGCCTTTATCATCATGATTGCTTCAATCAGATGAGCCGGAGAGCTGCCATCTCCTGTTAAGAATGTTTTATGACCTTTTGTGAGAATAAAACTGTTTTCAGAACAGTCCAAGTATTTATTCACAAGTCTGAGTCTTCTTTCACAGCAGGAAACTGCCCCACCAAGGGTTTTGCCCATCTTCTAAATCCTCCAAGGAGGGATTTTGGCATAGTTTGAATGAGTCATAGCCTTTTAGTTGTATTTATGTAGAACTCATCCAGTCAAACAAGGACTCCATATTTGTCACGTGGAAAGGTATCCAGAAAAGTAGTTTTTTCTAGCAGCAGCAGATCCAAGCAGCTAAAGGTCTTACTTTTTCATTTAGAGCTGCTAAGACTCTCTTCCCCCATCAGCCTTGTCCACAGACGCTTCATGGGCTGAGGGGAAAAAGCTTCAATAGAATGTGTTAAGGTTGCCATGGGAAGGTCCTTTCATACCTTACAAGTAACTGAAATCTTGACATATGTTCCTCAGCAAAGATGTATGCTGAGAACTGTCTTTTTAAAGGCCTTTCTGTCCCTAGTTAGTCAGTGGGCTTGGCTGCTTAGAGTACATTGGTCAAGACTGTTGAATGCTTTGTCACCAATGCTCAGTATACAGGTAGTAGGAGTCTCCTTCCTGCTAGGTCCTGCTGAAATCTCCTTCTGACATATGCAGAGAAGACCTAAGTTGCTTATGAGGATTGTTGGACATGTCTGGAAAAATTGACAAGTAAAGCAGAATTTTTTCTTTTCAGAATAACTCAGCAAGGAGACTCAACAGGGAGGTCGGTATTCATAGTAAACATGCAAAATAAATAAAATACCTATTTATCCTATTTAAAATTAAGCTTCTAAATGACTTAAGTATCCTTTCCTTTAGTGTTCAGGATTTAATTGGTATAGTAATTTAAACTATAATATAACTCATTTTCTAAAACTGCATATAACCTAGCTCTAATGTAGCCTAAGTTAGTGTTTTTCCCCCTTCATAGACGGGAGTCTCCATGGAAAAATCTGATTGTTTCTGAAAACAGGTCCTATGATTCATTAAACAGGTATCATCCTGTTAGGGTTTGAGATTTTTTTTTTTTTTTTTTTTTTTTCAATTAACCAACTTGACCATAACACGGCTGGGCTTTTTCTACATGGATCGGTAATCACCACAAACACAAATAATTTAAAGCAGGGGTTCTCAACTTTTTTCTTTCTGAGCGCCCCCCTCCCCCAACATGCAATAAAAACTCCACAGCCATCACAACAACTGTTTTTCTGCATGTAAAAGCCAGGGCTGACATTAAGGGGTAGGAAGTAGGGCAGTTGCTTGGGCACTGCAAAGCTAACTTGCTCAGGTTTCAGTTTCAGCCTAGGGTCCTGGGCTGCAGTCCCTTGCCATGGGGCTTTGGCTTTTTGCCCTGGGCTCTAGCAAATCTAATGCGTGCCATGCTTGGCATCCTCCCCTGAAACCTGCTTGTAGCCCCCATGGGGGCCCCGGACCACTGGTTGAGAACCACTAACATAAAGCTCCTCTTAACAATTTGTCTGTCTTTCCTTCAGTTATAGTTGTATCCATTTTCAGAAACCTTAAAGATAGGGAGCTTCACTGGTAATTTTAAATGCAAGGCAGTTTATCTGCTTTCAATTCAAAATAAGGTGCTTAAGATGTATGTCATGCTGCTTGGTGCAATAGAATTTCTGTTCATCCCCAATTGCAGAATGCACCATGTTTTCCCATGTGATTTAAAATAATTCAACATCTCATCAATAGTGACCCAAAGAACAGTCGTGTAGTCAAAAATAGATCTCATTGTAAAGTAATGCCACTTATATAAAATATCTCAGTTATACAGTAATTAAACGTGGATTACAGTATAACTGTACGTCTGATTGCAGCTTCTGAAGAGCACCTTGTAAAGTCCTGTGAAGCTACGGTTTTTCGAAGTAGTAAGATTGGCACATAGAATCATCTAGCTACTAACTTCCTGAGAATGTATTTCATCTCAGAATGTATTTTACAACTGTTATTACCAGGTAAAAGAATAATTGCTGTTCATCATACAGTAAAGTTGATCTGCTCACTGAATAGATTTTGTCCAACATAAATGTCTAAAAGATCCTTATTAAAGAAAGAACATGGTAAATGCATACCCTGCTCATTCAACATATTAACATGTTTATGTTGCAAAGACATTTGCAGAATTGTGATTGAGTAATTCTGGGCATATTTTAAACTTTTGAGGGGAGTGAAACTATGTATCTGTCATCCAAAACAAAGAATTTAGCAGTTTTTAAAAAGCCAGTGTTCAAAGAGTTAAATTGTTTTTAAAGAAAGTGTCTTAAAGTACTTTGAAAAGACTAAATACATTTCTGAACAAAATGCTACAGAATTAAAATAGTTTTCACTTAAAAAAAGCGTGGTACAATCTAGAAAATTACTGACAAATTTCTCAACTTTTTAAAAAATGTTTTTGCTAATGTCTTCTTCATGAAAGCAAACACTGTGGTGACTACCTATTCTTTTGTATGAAAAGTTCCCCCATTAGCTAATTATCTTTGGTGGTGGTGTTTTGCATGTTAGCATGAATCAGATCTTTATCTTGCATGTTTAAATCAAGTTCTCATTGCACATTATAGTTGCCTCACAGTTTTGGTAGGTAATTCTATGAATCACCACATGGGGGAGCTCAGTAGCAATCTCAGGAATTCATTGAGCTGTTTTGGAAACTGTTTTCTTTAGATGATAGTTTCTCTTGGCAGTATCAGCATCCAGCTGCAACTGCAGCTGTGAGGAATAAAGGGTACCAAATAGTGTAAGTGGAAACTTTAGATTTGACTGAAATTTTTAAAAATACCAAATTCCGAAGGAAATTAGATTTGATAGGGTTGATTTAACAAAATACCTTTATTGCAAGAAACCAAGGCATCCATGAAGGAAAAACATATAATTTTAGTATGATCTTTAATGTGTCTTCACACTGAGTAGTAGAATTTAGGTTTTTCTATACAGGGCTTTGGAGCGCGGAGCAGCTCTGGAGCAGTGGAGCTGTAGGTTTTTGCCTGGAGCTGTAGTGGAGCCGCAGCACAGCTTCGAAGCCCTGTTTCTATAGACCCTTTCCTATCCAGTTCTCAGACAAATTATGATTGTAATGTTGACGGGAAACGTGACTAGGAGTGCAAACACTGGCAATGTTTTTTAAAGCTCTAATCCATAAGCAGTCTGTGTTTGTAAGGGCTAAATTCTGCTGTTCAACGTATGTACTTTGTTCCTATTGTCATTAGTCAGCAACCACACTATTGGTCTCTGGAAGAATAGCTCCCATTTTCCCACTGAGGGCTTTTAGTCAGAAAGCAAGACACTGAGAGTGGGAACAGTTAAATGAAACTTGATGGAAATCCTCAGGGGCTGATGGGACATCTATGAAGTGTGTAGAAGAACTCTTGGAACATAGGAAAACTACCTATGTGAAAACAAAAATAATGCTTAGATTCTCTTAACTAAATGTCTGAGGGACACATTTTGCTACCAGCTTCTGTGTTCATTTTCAATAGTAATGGCAGATTTGCAGTTAAACAGCGATTGCTGGAAAGTTAACTTTGTAAGTTTCAAACAAGGAGTTTTTTTAATATGGAAATATAGTAGAGTTCAGTATCTAAAGGTTATACAACAGACTTCAGGCTGTGACTTGGCTTCATAGCATTAGCACAGACTGTGTAGTTCTTTGGGGTTCAAGGTGAACTGTAGTTTTCAACTACTTCCACTGTACAATTATTTAACTTTCCATATATTCTAACATCTTATTGGCTCCCAGTTTAGCTTAAAATCCTTGGATCAACTTTTATTTCAATTTGCTCTGATTCAGAAAATTTGAGGAGGTATTTTTCCTTCATATTACCCATGAAACTACTAAAATAAAATGCTGGATTCTTCAATCTGCACTGAGGATTTTGCTTTCTAGAAAAAGTGAACAGCCTCAGGGCTGCTCTACACTGCACCTAGGTCGTCTTAACTACATCACTTAGAGCTTTGAAAAAGTTCATACCCTGTGCAATGTAATTAAGCCAACCTAAGCCCTGGTACAGACACCTCTAGGTCGATGGAAGAATTCTTCCATCGACCTAGCTCCTGGATCTTGTAGAGGTGAATTTATTACAGTGACGAAGAACCCCTTCCATAACTGCAATAATGCTGCAACAGTGCCACTGCAGTTGTGCTGCTGTAGCATTTCTAGTGTAGACAAACCCACAGACATATTGGTTTCAAGTGTCTCCTCACCAGTATTACACTGTGGGTATAAATGTGTATTTTGAGTGTCAAGTTTTTCAAGTAGAACAAAAAATGGCCTATATAAATTGGTTGGAAAAAAATCTCAACTCTTGTAAGTCAGATTTATTTTTCAATTAATATCCTTTTTCACACACCACAAGCTTGGACTACAGTGCAGGGGAAGCCTCAAAGCCTACGTTCTGCCTGGAATCTCACAAATTAGAAAAGTTTCTGTAATATTGGAAAAAGCTTATCTGGTATACAGTACCAGTCCAGTTGAAAAGCTGAGGCGGCAGGTGGGGAGTGGTAAAGTTTTTCTCCTTCTGTTAGAAATCTCTCTGGAAAATATTTCTATCAACTTAGGGTAGCACTTAGAGGTTAACCAAGAATGGGGCCCACTGTTCTAAGCATTGTAAAAACATAGTGTAATACTGTGCATGTCCCAAAGAATTTACCCTTTGTCTGTCTTTTCTGTTTAGGCTGTAAGGAAAAGGGATACAACTTGAAAATAATGATGGATTGTGAGCATTGTATTAGTTCCATGATATTTTTCTGTTCGCTTTTGGGGGGGTGGTAGGGGGCGATTACAGCTTTCCTGAGTTTGGCTAAATGTAAAAGGATTAGCTAAATGGCAAGGCAAAGGAAAGAAGAGATGACATTAAAAGGTGGGAGATTTGACAAGCTCCTGCCTCACTTTATCAATTTTTTTAATTACTCTTAAATTTTCTGCTTTGTGTTTATGGAGCTGTGGGAAGGACTGAGGCCATTTCAATATATTCTGCATGGGACGGGAAATTCCTTGCTGAGCTGTGTCCCCATGCTGGCTTCTGCTCCCAGCCACAGACGGCCCTACTTTCAGTAAAAAAAGCTTCATCTTGGCATGACACAAGCTAGGAGAAACGCACT
The DNA here is from genome assembly GCF_007399415.2 of Gopherus evgoodei. Classification (NCBI taxonomy): domain Eukaryota; kingdom Metazoa; phylum Chordata; order Testudines; family Testudinidae; genus Gopherus; species Gopherus evgoodei. The sequence goes on from NC_044324.1 coordinate 171,232,786, forward strand.
TTTAAGTGTTTCTCTTACATAAAAGCTCCAAAGCCAAAAACTGCAACTTCGCTCTACCTTTCTATTCAGATCAGCACAGCACAGAGAGACAGTGAAAGAGAACCTGCTTCCTCCTACCCCACTAGGGATATTCTTTACCATAATACACTAGGTTAATTCTAACATAAGGAAAAGCAAATTTTGAAATCAACTGTAAACTTAATCATTCTGCAAACAGAAGCATATGGTTTTAAAAAATGGTCCCAAAATGATGCAGAAGCAAGGTGTTAGAAGAAGAGGATTTCAAAAGTAATTAATTCACCAAAACTAAACATGAGTTGTTCAGTGTCATGGGGTAAATGTGAAGAGAGACAAACATCAGGAATCTTAGGCAGAGCAGCCACAATTTTATTTAAAATACTCAATAGGTAAATTAGACAAGAGGAGTGGCCCATTCTGGATAGCAGCACAGGTAGAGGGGAGGGCAGAGGATGGCTGCTTCAGGCATCTACTGCTCCCTCCCATGCCACTCTGAGGGTCATATAGAGTTTACTCAACTCTCCAAGGCATGTGTAACTTACGTAAATCAAGGCCCATATGAGTCAATTTATTGCAGGGCCTGAGATCGTGGTATTGCAGGGCCTGAGATCTTCAGGAATTACTATCGAGTCTCAAAAGTGTCCAGGACTCCAGGGGAAGTTAATGCATACTTTTCAAGGAAGATGGTTGAATTTTATTCTCAAAACCTTCATTCCTTGCATGTACCCCAGTAGCCCATTGGGCAAACATTTCCTGAGACATGAATATATCTGCAGTAAGTATGTATGTTCCCAAGTGTGAGCAATGTACACTACATGGATGGAAGAGAGCAGAAAACACAAATGTTGAAGAGCCTATTGAAAACTTCCTATGTAGCTTGTTTATTTAAGAATGTTAGCTCTGCATGCAGAATTTTTTTTTAAATGTGGCAGTCTTCTGCAAACAAATTTGTAGGTGATTTAAAGGAAAAGATTGTGTGCATCAGAAATGTGTTACAACTTCCAAACTAGTACACTGCTACCCTGATATAATGCCGCCCGATATAACATGAATTCAGATATAATGCAGTAAAGCAGCGTTTCAGGGGGGCAGGGCTGCGCACTCCAGCGGATCAAAGCAAGTTTGATATAATGCGGTTTCACCTGTAACGTGGTAAGATTTTTTGGCTCCTGAGGGCAGCGTGTTATCGTGGTAGAGGTGTAATTTCTGTAAATGTTGCAGTCATCTGGTTCACACAGTTTGCAAGCATGTTTTGAATAGATCAATCCAGCATTCTTTTTGGAGGTATACCATGTATTACATTGTAGCAAGGGTCAGCATACTGCCTTCTTTAGTCAGAGGGGAAAGGTCATTGTGACATAGGGCCCTTTTTAATGAGCAAGAAGTTAAGCTAAAAAAGAAAAATATATAAAGGGTTTACAAGATAAATTTTGAGGGGATACTCTTCCCCTCTCGTGCTCTAGGAGGAGAAAATAAGAGATCACTAAAAAAAATAGTTCTGCTTGTTGAATTGTTCCTTTTTTGAACTAATAACTCATATTATTTGTTTGCAGTGTTGTACCTGTTAGTTATGGTAACCTGAAGAACAGCTCTGCGAACCTCAAAAGCTTGTTACTTTTGCTAACAGAAATTGGTCCAATAAAAGATATTACCTCACCCAGTTTGTCATTATATATTAAAGAAATAGTTAATATTTCCATATCAGGAAAATGCCCTTTACTGGTGGTTTCCATTCTGTATGTACAGCTTCGGTGTTTCTTGGGCTACCTACATCTTTGTGAAAATCCTCTTTTCATTCTAATTCTTTATCACAATCTTGGAAGACAGTAACTATTAACAAAACATATTAATTTGAGGTGGGGGGGAGAATATCTGCTTTGTAATAAGACTGCATACAGTAATTAAAGACTTGTAATACATCTCTTCTTTATGTTCTACAGACCAAAATCTACACCATCTGGGCAAACCAGTGCCAATGGAGTGCAGTCAGAAGGGCTAGACTATGACAGATTGAAGCAGGTATATAGTACCTTCAATAGAAACGTTTTCAGAATAAGTAATAGCAGAACTTTTAAAGACTTTCAACAGTTCTTAATTAAATACCAAACTTTAACCTTTTCGTAGTTTCAAACCTAAATCTATATATATAAAAATACTTTCTACTAGCTGTAATTTTGCAATGACGTATAGCAAAGTGAGGAGTATAGTCTCAATATTGTTTTAACTGATAATGAATATTGTGTTTGATTTAATACTTTCAGCTATAACAAAAAAGTGTACCATCTTAATAACAATTGAGGAGAATGGTAATGTTTTAACAAGACAGCAATCCTTTGGATGCTTCTTTGTTGTTCTCAAGGATTATCGATGATGCCAAGTTGAAAAGTACATTTTCACAAGAATTGTATTCCTTCGCGCTCTGGATTTAAATGCATTTTTCAGGAAATCATTATCTAAAATATCAAATCAGCAATAGGAAAGGAGATAAAGATGAGAGAAGGGCATTATGATAGCACTACTGTTAGATTCTACTTATTTTATCTGTGTAACTGAGAATAATTTGTTGGTCTAGGTTCTCTCTTTGTTTTGGACTTTCACATCTTATCTGCAGGGCAGTTATAGTTATAGCTATGCCTGCTAGTTTTAGATAAATTGCCACCACTGCTAGTGGGAGAACACGAAATGTGTATGATAAATTGTTGTAACTCAAGTATCTCCTACCTTAGGTGGGATAAGCGCCATATAAATCAATTATAAGATTTGGTCAGCATATATTTTTTAAATATAATTTTAATTACTTACTAATAGTAAAGGTGTTTAAGGGTGAATTTTGAAGATATAAATACAGACTGGAATATAAGTTTGAGATGTTTCAAAATGAACAAGAATTAGAATTACTTTCATTTTTTCTTAGCTGAAAGTTTGAACCACACTAATGTATTATGACTTGTATTCTGATGCCATAGGATATTTTAGATGAAATGAGAAAGGAATTAACAAAATTAAAGGAGGAACTCATTGATGGTGAGTATGAACTTGATTCACTACATATTTTGGATTTCCAAGTCTTAAAGAATGGATAAGTATTTCTTAAAGGTGAAAAGATGCAGAAATGGAAACTTATTTTCAAGATTCTGTCTAGATTCTGAGGATTCTAGAATACCAAATTCATGATAGAACTTCCCTTTCTAATGTCCACTCCTTTTCTCATTACCATGTAGTAAAAGAAAAACTAACTTATCCTAATTGTTTTGATTATTCTTGCACCATCAGGTACTTTATACCTTATCTGCGGGGTTTTTGGATAGAGCAATAATGCTGAACAATGTCTGTCTTTAAAAGTGGATGGATGGGTGCAGAATTTGAGCAAGATCCTCCTTGCAGATGTTTACCATCTCATGATGTTGCTTTCGTTTAGGAAAGGCAAGATTGTCATATAATAATGTACCACTTAAAATAAAAGCCAGAAAAGTTGTCACACACTTCAAAGCAGTCAGTATTTATCCTGTGACATTTTAACCTAATGACTGCTTTCAATGTTGTATCGTAATTCTTGATATTTGGTGTTTTTCTTAATCACATGATTCAAGGAGGTGGGATTTTACATTAATCACAGCTTTCATTTTAAAATAAGTAGATTTCTAGCCCTCTTGGGTTTTGGAGAGTTTGAAAACATGACCGCTAAAGGCTCAAAAAACCAAAAGTCAAATAACTCCAAAATTATTGTTTTAATCTCAGAATTTGAAAACCACGCTCAGGATTTTTTTTGGAGGGTGATGTAGTTTGTTTTTGTTTGTTTTAAAATTTGGGTTGGCAATACTGATGACACTACTTTATAATGATTAACGATTAATATTATCAGAGTAGCAGAGTCAAGGCCAGATTAAAAAATAAGCAATATAGGCATGTACCTAGGACCTAGATCAGGGGATTATAATAGAGCGACAACCTGAGTGGTTCTGTGACCCTGTTCACCAGGTCACAAAGCTGCTTATTTAAATTTAGCCCACTGCCCCCCTGTCATGATGGAGGGGTGGTGAGGTTAAACCTTAATGAGCAATGGGGTAGCTAGCATTGTTGCTCCTCCTGGCTGTCATGGGGCTAGTTGTTGCACCTGTAGCTGAACCAGATGACCAGCCTGAGCTTGGCTGCCATTATCCAGGTGTTGGAATAGGGAAGCCAGACAGGAGAGGACCACTCGGAGACCTGTGGAGGCAGGCACCAGGAGGTTAATGCAGCAGTGTCCACACAGGAGGAGCTAATAGCTGACTGACCTGGACAGGAGAGGAGTAGATTAATCCTTTTCTGTCCAAGTCGGTCAGTGACTGGCTCGTAGTGCCTGAATGTTGCTTAGTTTAAACTAAGCAGCATCTGTGTATGTTTAACTCATCACTGGACACTAGGCAATCAGTCCTGAGCAGAGTGGTTGTTGCCTACTTTCACATTATATAGAAAATAGTATGTAGTCTGGAAGCATAATTTAGGAAAATCTCATTCTGTGGACAAGTTAGTGATAGAAACATAAAGGAGGTATCATTTGACTTATAAAAAAAAAACTACAGTCTAAGGCCTGGTATACACTACGCATTTATACTGAATTTAGCAGCGTTAAACTGAATTAACCCTGCACCCGTCCACACAACGAAGCCCTTTATATCAATATAAAGAGCTCTTAATATCGATATCTATACTCCTCCCCGACGAGGGGAGTAGTACTCAAATTGGTATTGCCATTTCGGATTAGGGTTGGTGTGGCCTCAATTCGACAGTATTGGCTTCCGGGCGCTATCCCACAGTGCACCATTGTGACCGCTCTGGACAGCAATCTGGAGTTGGATGCACTGGCCAGGAAGACAGGAAAAGCCCCGCGAACTTTTTATTTTCATTTCCTGTTTGCCCAGCATGGAGCGCTGATCAGCATGGACTGTACGGGAGATACTGGAGCTGATTGCTTTATGGGGAGACAAATCTGTTCTATCAGAGCTCCGTTCAAGAAGTCAAAATGCCAAAACTTTTGAAAAAATCTCCAGACAGAGGCCACAGCAGGGACTCAACACAGTGCTGTGTGACAAGCGTAACGGAAAGCCAAAGAATCAAATGGACGCTCAGGGGGGGAGGGAGGGAGGACTGAGGACTCCAGCTATCCCACAGTCCCCGCAGTCTCCGAAAAGCATTTGCATTCTTGGCTGAGCTCCCAATGCCTGAAGGGTCAAATGCATTGCCCCGGGTGGTTCAGGGTATATGTCGTCAATTTACCCCGTCCCGCCCCCCATGGAAGAAAAGAGAAACAAATCGTTTCTTGCCTTTTTTCAATGTCACTGTATGTCTACTGCATGCTGCTGGTAGACGCAGTGCTGCGGCACTGAACAGCAGCATCCCCTCCCCTTCCTTTCCTGATGGTAGACGGTACAAAAGGCTTGGAAACGGTTATCATCCCGTGAGTGCTCCTGGCTGGCCTCGGTGAGGTCGGCCGGGGGCGCCTAGGCAAAAATGGGAATGACTCCTGGTCATTCCCAGCAGATGGTGCAAAAGGATTGAAAACCGTCCTCATCATAGCAACTGGGGGCTGAGCTCCTCACCCCACCCCTTTCATGTCTAATGAAGATTCTGTACTGCCTGGACTATCATAGCAGCGGGAGGCTGCCTCCCCCTCATTTTATCTCACTAAAAAGTCAGTATCAGAGGGGTAGCCGTGTTAGTCTGGATCTGTAAAAGCAGCAAAGAATCCTGTGGCACCTTATAGACTAACCAGACGTTTTGGAGCATGAGCTTTGTGGGTGAATACCCACTTCGTCAGATGCATGACATGCATCTGACGAAGTGGGTATTCACCCACGAAAGTTCATCCTCCAAAACATCTGGTTAGTCTATAAGGTGCCACAGGATTCTTTGCTGCTTAATAAGTCAGTGTTTCTTATTCCTGCATCACACAAATGGGGGGACACTGCCACGGTAGCCCAGGAAGGGTATGGGAGGAGGGAAGCAATGGGTGGGGTTGTTGCAGGGTCACCCTCCAGAATAGCATGCAGCTCATCATTTCTGCGGGATATCTGGGGCTCTGACCCGGAGTGGCTGTGCTCTCTGGTTCTCTAGTAGACTTGCCCCATATTTGAGGCAAGACTGACTCTATTTTTAGACAAAAAATAAAGAAGGGAATGACCTGAGGAGTCATTCCCATTTTTGTCCATGCGCCCCCGACCGACCTCAGTGAGACCAGCCAGGAGCACCCATGACAGCAGCAGATGGTACAAAAGGATTAATAACCGTCATCGCCAATTTCCAATTGCAGATGGTGATATAGGGCTGGTAACCATCTCTGCTACCTTGCAAAGGTGAGTGAATGCTGCTGTGTAGCACTGCAGTACCGCTTCTGTCAGCAGCATCCAGTACACATACGGTGACAGTGACAAAAGGCTAAACAGGCTCCATGGTTGCTGTGCTATGGTGTCTGCCAGGGCAATCCAGGGAAAGAGGGCGCAAAATGATTGTCTGCCTTTGCTTTCACGGAGGAAGGATTGAGTGACGACATTTACCCAGAATCACCCGCGACACCGTTTTGGCTCCATCATGCATTCGGATCTCAATCCAGACTTGCAATGGGCGGGGGAGACTGCGGGAACTATGGGATAGCTACCCACAGTGCAGCGCTCCAGAAATAGACGCTAGCCTCGGTACATGGACGCACACCACCGAATTAATGTGCTTAGTGTGGCTGCGTGCCCTCGACTTTATACAATCTGTTTTAAAAAAACGGTTTCTGTAAAATCGGAATAATCCCGCAGTGTAGACATACCCATAATTTCAGTAGTGTTGCCCTCTTCATCATAGGAGGGGAGACGCACTCCCCTACCTCAGCTCCCAGGTCCAGGCCCTCTAATTGGTGGAAGTTTTGATAATCCATTCCCAATGACAATGTATTGAGTTGGGTATCATTCAAAACCCCTTTTTCCACTAACACAGTGGTACAAAACATGACAAATCTAGAATAAATATGTAGCTATATACTTGAGAAAATGTTAAAAAATCATCTTTTTAATTATATTTTAACACAGGGTTGCCTTGCTTACATAAAAATGACAATGATCTTGGCTAATCCTATGGAAGTTAGCCTTGACATGTAGGGCTGAAAACACTTATTCATCAAATTCACTGTTGGTGTTGTCTCCATCAGGAGCACAACAGCTACACACATTGTCATATTGATCTTTGTCCGTGGCGCACTCATACATCTCCACGGAAGGCAGGCTTCTGGCCAGTCGTTTGCAGGGCAGTTAGCATCTGGCGTTTATATACTAGCTGAAGGATTGTTTCAGGTGCAGGTGTAATGCACCCCTTGTCACTAGCAATTTTTCTCTATTTGTCTACTTCTTGGAAAACATCTACCGTTGTAACTCTGCAAGTGTTGTAATGTTAGTCTTCAAATGGTAAATTTGGCATATGGAGTCCTCTAGTGCATTTATGATCTCATCTGTGACTGTCTCAGCTGTGCTGAGCATCTTCAGAGTGAGGGAGAGAGTCTTAGCTGAATCAAATGCCTTCCAATAAGATCATTTGGTGTTTCCAGCTAACCTTGCAGTAGTGTTACATCCTGAAAGGGCATGGAAACCTGGCAGTGCGGTGGCTTTTGGTGGTTGAAGTGGTAGGAACACATTGCTGAGGGATATATGGCAAGTCTGTTCCCCAGCAGCAAGTACTAAAACAATCTTGCAGAAATCTTGGGTAGGGTCTCACAGAGAGCACTACACCTATGTCCTGTGCAAAAATCCAGAGCTCCGGAGTACCTGTTTCTGTGGCATTGATGGCATGCAAAATAATTGTAGCATCAGCCTTCTCATGGGAATTACGAAGAAACTCACAGAACAATTCAAGGCAGCAGCTTCATTACACCATGTGACAACAAAATTCTTTGAGTAATTCTATGCATGCTGGAGTGTTTTTCCTGCAAGGTGTGCAGTTAGCTTGTTTGTGTGAGTATGAGACAGTAGTTTCACTGTGACATTGAAGATGTTTGTGGAGTCAATTATTTTGATTTGAACAGGCACAATACTACTGAGTCTCTTCTCTCTGGTAATATATTTAATGATTCTTCTGCATACCTGAAAAACAAGAGCATGTGGGTGGTGTGTTATGCCCACCAACTCCCCCAATGACTTTCATTGCTCTTTTTCATGTGATAGGCCATTGTCTGAACAAACTGAACAGAAGAGAACTAGCAACCTTTAAACAACCCAATTTCCTCTTTGAAATTCCTTTCGTATATCAGGGTCAGACTTTTATACATTTCTTATTTCAGTGAGATACCAGGCAATCATCACCGAATCGGTGGTTAAATCTAAAGCAAAAAAGCATTTGACTAAGTCTTCTAGTGCTGTGAGGTGCAAATTCCAATTAGCAGTCCTGACAGATCAAATAAAGAGCATTAAAGACTCAACCATCTTAATGTATCACCACACCATCCCAAAAGTTGGCTTTGTCGCTGATTCAGCTTCTTCCAATTGCTTGATCCATTCTGCGATATTGAAGCTCTCCTTTATGCACGTTAGGTCATTGAGAATAGAATGCACACTAGATGCGTGGAACAGGTCTCGTAAATCCTGTATCCTTTGGGAAATTACTTCAAACTCTTCTTTATGCTTTCCAAACAAGACATGTAGGTAGCATTTTTTTAAGGGCAACAAATGCTTGGATGTGTTCTTTTATAGCATATCACAACTTTTTCCCTTTAAGAATTTGGTTCACAGCACTGCCACTATGCAAAATACCCGGGGTCTCAGGAATGCCAGTTCCATCAACAAAGGAGCCCATTTCACATATCACTGTAAAGATACGGGGTTAGATTTGATGACCACCTGAGGTCTCTTCCAGCCCTAATCTTCTATGATATAGGTTCACTTCTTATAGCTTGTAAAGTGCCGCCAAGCATTGTGTGTTTAACCAGTCTTCTGCGATGATATTCTCCACAGATTTAGCTACTGGTTGGTATTTTTCATCTCCTCGGTGGCTAAAAATGATCAAGACCAAAGTAAAAACAAGGATTTTATAATAAATTACTTAGGGATTGTAATTAATTATATGATGTAATGTATGTTATGCAACTGTGTGCATACTATTTACAGATGGCTTCCAGTAATTTCTGGCTGGATGCTGATGTTTAACCAGTGCCTCATTACAACTTCTTTGGCATAATAAACAAAGCTGATTATCAATACCTCTGAACCACTTCTTTTTTGTAAATGATGGCAAATCGACGTGAAGCACTCCTTCCATTTATAGTAATCTGTAACATTAAAAAAATTAATCAAGTATCGTATTCTGAGCATTAACTGATAACACATTACTATCTGTCAAAGGCCACAATTTAACTTTGTGAGGGCTGCATGTGTTAAAAAAAATGTTGACTTTTAAGCATTTTCTCAAATATGTATCTGTCTTTGTCCTAAGTTTGTAATGTTTGGTGCCCTTGCGTTTGTAGGAGAAAAGGGCTTTTGAATTATACCCAACACAACCCATTTCCAATAGCACTGTATTATCAACATTTCCAAAAAATAGAGGAACTGAAGCTTGGAACTAATGGTGGAAGGGCCAGTGACACCACCTCCACCATGCTGCAGGGAGTGACACCATTGAAATTATGATTGTGTAGATATTTATGAATCAAATGACACCTCCCTTCCCTTTCTATCATAAACTTGCCCCTGGAATTACTCATGGTCCTACACTAATTTTTCAATACTGGGATGAATAATTGTATGCATTAATGTAGCAGCTCCCTCACCTCTTTTTTTCTTCCCTTTTTTGCTTGCTTTGTCATCTAAGCTACATACTGTGACCACTTAAACAAGATGGCAGAAGTCAGTATAGAACCCAAATCCTCCTGTTGACATGTGAACTGGTGGTGGTTCCCGCCATTAAAAAGGTAGTAGTGTGGGCAGAGACAGAGCGAAACAGACTGAAGTATCAAATATCAGAATATTTTATACCAGAAAAAAATGTAATCTGGGTCAGAATTAAGTTCTGTTTCATGGTGTCAAACAATCTTTAGGTCCAGTATACTACATTTTTAACAAGATGGCTTCTGATAGGATGCACTTTTTGTTCAAAGGACAGACGTGTCAGTCTAGGTGAGTGTATTTTTTTTATATGTAATGTTAATTTATGCTTTTTTCCTTCCCTAATCAGCAATCAGGCAAGAACTGAGCAAGTCAAATACTGCATAAAAAGACTAGGACTAAGCCAATGTGACTCTTTCACTTGGTATAAAGTCGACTACATTTTGTGAGCTGTTAGAAGAAAATGGAGACAGACACTTGGAAGGAGGAGAAAACAACATTCTGAAAACTTTCAGACACATCACTCTGGTGATATGCTTTTTCCTTCTTAGTTTGCTGCTTTTTTCTGACCTTTACAGCGGGATGGAAAGGAGTCCTAAAAGTTACTGTAATGATTCTGCAGAAATTCCCACATTTGTCAGACAAGATCACAGTGCATTGAGATGTTCTTATGTCAAGATAAAACTGCACATATTTCAGAATTCATTGTTAACACAAAAAAGGAGAAAAGCTCGGGAAGGCTTTTCAGAGAGGTTTTCTTAATGAAGGATTTAGCAAGCCACACTGTCGTACTGCAAATGTATCTCAGGTTTGTCTTCCTATCATATTTGATATTTCCATTAATAACTTCAAAGAGCAGACATGTAAGTTCAGATCACAAAATATGAAATAATTAGAAGTGTATGCTTTAAAGGGCAATATCACCTAGAAAGCGATTGCATATCAAGTTTTTGGAATTTTATGATCGGAAGCCTCTCTAGTTAGCCTTCATGCAATTTTGTAAACAAAACAGCAAACAGTCCAGAGTTTAAAGATGTAGATGCCTTCCTAAATCGTCACAATGCTTCACCAAATCTAAGACTTCTACATAATACAAACCAGTGGTCAAATATAAATCATTAGTATGCTGTAGATTTACAGTAGATTTTCAGGCTTTTTTTATTTTTATTTTTTAACATTTATGCATGTGGACATTTTTGTAAGGTAACACAACACAATCAGCTTTTTAATTAAACAAAAAACATTGCATGTCATAAATATTAAGTAGCCTTTTTCATTTTTAAGGCTGAATCAATACCAGGGGAAAAAGTTGGGGCAGGAGGAGGGGAAGATGACAGTTTTGGTTTTAAAATATTTTTATTATTTTCTGCACTATTTTTCCTCATATTACATGCATGTGTAATAATGAGGAAAATGTTGTGACTTTTATCAGTAACCATGTTAACAGAACCAGGTACTTAATCCTTTTTGTATCATTTCTTGAGTTATTTGTATCTCCGATTCTGTAATGGTTCTAAAACTCCCACCTCATTTTTATTTCATTTCTTAACTTAAATTTATATCGACTTGGATTTTGATCATCAGCTATTACCAGTGATGCACCTGTGGTAGTACAGGATGCACAACAGTTACCTGCTCCTGTATTCTCTAAGGCTGCTTTTTGACTCTTTGAGGAAACAAGGACAAGGGCTATAATGAAGGTTAGAGCATTAGGTCACAGCAGAAAATGGGAAGCAGAAGAACAGTAGTGGGCCAGCATTAGGTGAGAACTTTTCAGGGGAGATGATACTTTCCCCTTTCCCATGGTTTAACAAATTTTTAAAACACCTCATATATGCAAATCTTAGTTTAAACTAATAAAGTTCAGTGGAATAAAAATCCTGCAAGGCAGATCCGTAATGCTTTGGAAAATATTGTGGATCAAATCTGCACTTTTTCATTGCATCTGGAATTTTTCTGAGCTGTAATAGTGCCATATTTTTTTGCTATCTGCTGATTAGAAAAAAAATACCTATGCTTTTGGAGGCATTATTCATGTTACAGCTTACTTAGCTCCATTCATAGAACACAAGCTTAAATAGCATATATTCCTGAGTGCTGGAAACCAAAGCAAATCAACAGCTCTTTCTGCTTCTGAAAGGTGTGAATGAGGAATTTTTCTCCAGTTTAAACATGTTCCTGTTTCTATAGAGACTCAAACTGTAAAATTGTTCTACAATGGAAATATTACCTAAATCAATACATAATTCTTTCCAAAAACTGATCATCTTTCTGCATGCATTAGTGAAGGCATTAAACAAATTGCAGCAAGTGTGAAATAAAAGGAGGCATTTTCATTTTTGATAACTTTTGTTTTTGCAAACATTTTAACATTAAGGAAGTTTATTCTTGTCAGAAATCATGTTTGATTTTGTTTGTTAGGGAAGTTCAAGAGTAGCCTACTAGAAATGTAATGGGTATAAGTAGTCCAAAGTAGTAGTAAACAAACTGTCAGATTGTGGGGGAGAGGGGGAACCTGGTTTATGCACTAAACGTTTGTGCCTTGGTCTAAAATTAACATGATTTCTGTTTAAAAGAAAGAAGAGCAGATGTCTTTTTTTTTTTTGTGCTGTTTCTACATACATACTTTACATAATCTCATATTGCTGAATTAGTCCTTTCCAGAAAAACTAATTGAATTAAGGTTTACTGTAAACACTTGCTGTCATACTGAGATTTCCTTAATTAAAATGAACTACAGAAGCTAAGATTATTTTGCTCACTGTTGAACTAAGTTCTTTAAAAACCATATTATGATGGTTCTGTGCTTTTGTAAAGTGGATGTCTTAAACTGAGTACAGTTTAGGAGATCCTTTCTAATTCCAGGAAGGTATTGCTTTCCTCAACACTGTGATCTGATCTGTGATAAATCTGTGCTATACACAAGTGGCTAACAAGTCAGTTGCAAACAAACTGAATGTATAAATCTTAGTGCTGGTGCTGAAATCTCTTCAGATAGTTGTCATGATTTCAAGTTCATTGTTTGTTTAAAAAAGTTTTCAAGCATCAAGTGTCAATCAAAACTGAAGATGAAACATTAATGAATGTTGAATTTTCATGCATTTAGGTTTATTTCCTTTTTAGTTTTTTTTTCAGTTCGTTCTCTGCTATTTTTACCGTATTTGTCATTTTAAATTTCTTACATGCTAACTTTTTGTTTGAGCGAATGAAATAAAATTGCAATATATATATATATATATATATGTTGCCACCATTCATTTGTGGAGTTTGATAAATGGTAAATCTAGAGGATTCTGTTGTAATTCCCAAACGGGTCTTACTGAAATGTAAAAAATACCTTTTTAGTCTATGATTTTACCACTTGATGGTTTATATATTGCTGTTCTGTTTATAAATTTCAAGGCATTTTTTTAAATGCTTGCTCTACAAAGAATGTAATCAAAGGGAATGTGGAAAATTATGAATGAAAACTAGTGTACATAAATTCAAGACAGTTGTAGTCACTCTTACTTATGTTGACCCCCTTTGTTGGTCTGACTTGGCACAGGCTTTTGCCCTTATGTCCAAGAAAATGCTATGAAAAAAATCTAGGTTGAATTTTCCCAACTTTTTCTCTGCTCTTTCCTGGTATAACAAAATATTTAAACACTAATAATAAAGAAACCCCACCCTTAAAGTTTCACGTTGTTGTGCAGAAGGTAGGAAAAACCTTGCTTGACAAGTTTAAAGTATACTCCAAATAATTGTTTAAATATTATTTGTTGGATTAGAGCCTTGAGACTAACACTTCTCTACTGTCCATTTTATTCCATTTAGGAAACATTGATTTCTTTCCTCCACTTACCTCTTGTATCTTTCTTATGGGAGCACAAAGCAATACAGGCTTTCTTGCTTGCTTACTTTGTTTTCACAAACCGCCTTGATACCTTCTGTATAGTCCTGAAAACAAAGATTTAATCAATCTGCTCCCTTTGCTGAATGCCTCTCAAGCACCAGGCTACAAATGTCATACATTAACTGTGACAGTTTTTTAGCAGTGGCTATTTAAGATTTGTATTGTTATATTAATGCTATTGTTTAAAAAATTTTCTCATATCAGATAGCAATTTCAAGGTTGGTCAAGCTCTACGCCTAAATGTCCCCTTGCTTTTGAGAGCAAAAACTGAAAAGACCCCAGTGTTCTCAATCATTTTTTTAAAAAGTCAAATGAAAAACGTTCATTTGGTGCTTTTAAATACAAAGAATTGTGTACATGAAGTCTTTTTTATTGTTTAAAAAAAAAAAAGTACTTCACAATCACTTAATCTTTAACTTGTCTTTCTTAAAAACCTATGCTCGCCTGCTCACAGAATACAAATTCAAGACTGCACTGCTGAAGAGTAAGTTTTAATCATGTGTATATACTTAGAGGGTGTTGAGTATTCCCAGCTTCTGGTAAATGCAAGGTAAGGGAGGTGCGAGGGCACAGGATATACATAACAGGCTGTATTATACAATTTTATCTGAAGTGCTCCAAAAGCAATTTTTAAAGATATGCATTAAACCTTTAGCAACAAATGTCAGGATTATCAATTAGGTACTGAAACAATGTCAAGAAATCCTTTCCACCGTTATCAGAGCTGTTAAAATAAAATAAGCACCAGCTCAGACAGGAAGACAGAGGTGTCTAATTCTGAATAAACTAATCAATTATGTCAAAAATGGTAACATTCTCTTGGTGTAAACACGTGAAATATGACTACAAATGCAAGGCAGAAAATCTGTTGCTTTTGAGCATGATTTTACCAACCAAATATGAAGCTCACAAAAGAGAGAGAGGATCTTCACCATTTTCCATGGGCCAGTGGAGAAGAAGGAAAGATTGAGTGAGAGGAGGGAGCAAAAAAAAAGCTTTCCAGGATCATCTCTGCATCATGCTGTGACTGACATGATCTTTCCCTTTCCTAAACATATCCTGTTAGGGTCAAGCCTATTATTTGTGACAATAAGCAGATGGAAAAGAAAGGGCTGGTTTCAATTAGAGTTAAGAGTGTGAAGCTGTTGAAAAAGAAATTAAAGTTGTCCTAAGCTATTTCTTTTAACGGGGAAAGTTTTGCATACAGAAACATTGAGAATTAAATGAGCTTGCATCCCATGGGAAATCAAGGAGGATTTTGGATGAAGATGCTACAGTGTTAAAATATGGCTTGAAAAATGTAAGACAAATCAGCCTGTATTCATACAAACAACGAATTTGTGCTTATAAAGGCATTTCCCTGATTCGGGTTCGTGACCTGATATCTTACCTTAGTTCTTAAGGAGGAGTTAGCTCAAAGAGAAGAATATAATTATTGAAATTAATTGTAATGTCGGAAAGGAAATTAATTATTTAGCCTGATTGTCTAATCAGTAAAAGCAAATTTATCTAATTTATAGTGTTGTTGCTTGAGAAGATGTGGATTGTGTAGTCTAATGAAAGTTTTAAGGACTGAAATTCAGGATAGATCCACTAAACAAAACTTTTAAACTAGTCAGGTATAGTGTTAACTCATCTGATAACATGGCTTAAGGTTGGCAACCACCATCACCTGTCACTGGAAGAAAAATGATAAATTTAAGTTTTTCATGCTGCCAGGCATTATGATTCTACGGCAGGTCAGGGAGCTGTCCTGCTTAGCTAATCTCTCATGGTTTATAAACGGAGTGTAAATGTCCCCATAGTGAACAAATGCCTTTCCTACCATAATTTCTTGTAGAACCTGGTGTCCTACGTTTTGTTAATCCAATGTTGTTGTACCCACTGTTGCACCTTTATTTGCCATTGTATAGCATTAAAATGGAAGGCATCCAGAGCAGTTAGCACACTCAATTTCTCTTCCACAGCTGCTCTACTTACTCATCACTAATGGGTTAATGCTCCCATCCATGGAATTCTGAGGCTCCAGAACTAAGCTCTGCCCTTCTATTCAGGCCACCAGATTTTCTTCCCACAACGGTGGAATAAGTTGGCTGTTAAATTTCTCCTGACAGTTTTGGTGTATAGCTTCAATTTCATTCATTTTTTATGCAGAAACAATATATAATCTTTCTCCTCCTCCTGGATCAGGAATTTGGCAGCATGTTTGTTTCAACCACCTGGATCTGCCACTGGCAGCCATCCTCTTTAGGACTTCTCTGACCACATACAGTCATGAAGTGTGGCATTGCAAATACTGAGCTAAATCTCCCTATGTGAGGCAGCATTTACAGCCTCTAGAGAGGATAAATTATCCCTGACTACTTTTCACAACTAACTGACCCTCAGGGAACAGCTACGCTACCCGCTGGATCAGCGGGTAGTGATCGATCCACTGGGGATCAATTTATCTCATCTAGTGTAGATGCAATAAGATCAATCCCCGGTCACTCTGCTGTCGACTCCGGAACTGCACTGCAGTGAGAGCCAGAAGCGGAGTCGATGGGGGAGCGGCAGCGGTCGACTCGCCGCCGTCCTCACGGCCAGGTAAATCAACCTAAGATACGCCGATGTAGCTGAAGTTGCGTATCGTACACCCAGTGTAGACCTAGCTTCACATTGCCAGGGCAAGGGGCTCAAAGTCAGACTGGCATGTTGAGTTCTTCTTCCCTCCCCCCACCCCCCCACTCGCTGAGGACCCATGACTCCAAAGCAGAAAAACCTCATCAGGAGCTTCTGATCATTTCCAGAAGAGAATCTAAGGACCAGGAAGATGCTATCTGGCCAATTCAGGGTATAAGTCTTGAAACAGACTCTGGCTGGAGTGGAGAAGTACATGTCAAAGGATCCAAAGTCTGCCTTTCCCCCAGGTACTAAGGTGGGTCCTCAGCTCCCTGAGGAAAGAAGCAGGGTTCCTACAGAGCTCCCTTTCCTTTCACTATGAACTGGAAGCTTCTTGTGATGCTTTGGGGGTAAGTCTTATAAAACTCCAGTCCCAAAATGGGAAAAGCAAGTTCACCTTTGCAAGACAGCAGTGAGTATTGCACCTCCCACCTCGAGGGATTGTTTGGAGCTTTTTGCCTACACAGACAGTCTCGGTGTTCTCTATCAAGCACACTGCCCCTCCCCCACCCTGCAGCATGTCTGGACATGCAGAGAAACCAGTCACTCTTGTGAACCCTCCCTCAGGCTGAAGTGTAACGGGAATTGTGCCTGTCTGGCTTTCAGCCCATGGACTCTCACTTTGCCAGGGAAAGGGGCTCAGATTTCAGGCAGTAGCAGAAGGATGGGAATTGTTGTGTCTGCAAATAATCAGCCATAAGTGTTTGCCCTGCCAAGGAAAGGTGCTCAGAGTAGGGTGACTAGACAGTAAGTATGAAAAAATCAGGACTGGGGTGGGGGTGATAGACACCCATCTAAGATAAAAACCCAAATACCAAGACTGTCCCTATAAAATCGGGACATCTGGTCACCCTAGCTCAGAGTCTGAAAGGTGCGCAGGGGTCTCACCCCTCCTCTGACTCCACAGGCTGGCTCAATATTGAAGCAGAAGGAGCACTTCAGGCAGTCTGTGACCAGGCACCCAAAGCTGCACCATTGTGGGGATTACAGAAGGGTAAGTGAGAAATCTCTTCCCATGTTCAGATGACTCCTGATCTAGCCAGCTGTTAGTATCAGTAGCCCTCCTCAGTGAAGAGATTCCCCAGGCCAGGATGAGCAGCGTACTATCCTTCCCCTGTAAACATCCAGGAGAAATACCAAAACAAACCATCACCCCCAACTGTTAGGACTTTTTCAGGAAAGGATATGAGTGGCTTGCAATGTCCTGATTAATATTAATAAAATATTTCAGCCCATATTAGGTAGTTTCCCATATAAAGATTCAAATGAGAACTACTGGTTAAAACCAAGTATTAAACTGAAATGTTAAAGTCTCAAAGCAGTCACTCTGAGACCTATCAGTCCTCATTCTCAAAGGAAACCTGCACACTTTCAAAAGATGAGCCTTGGACCTTACGTTCATAACATTGCTAGAGACAAAACCATGGACTGAATAGACACATTGGATTTATGGCTTATTACCACAATCCCACTAACCATGCCTCCCCCCCACCCCCCCTTGAAATAGGTATTAACTACTTTTGCTGAAGTTCTGAGTACATTTCCCCAAGCTAAAGAAGAGCTCTGTGTAAGCTCAACAGCTTGTTTCTCTCACTGACAGAAGTTGGTCCACTAAAAGACATTACCTCATCCATCTTGTGTGTCACATAAAAAACAAAGACAGTGCCTAGGTTTTGGGAGCCAAAGTTTGGTGTAACAGTAGCACCACCAGTGAGACATTAACACTTTCATAAGTAGACTTCCTTCTTAAAAGACCCCATAGAGTATAAAAGTGAGGACATGCTACACAGCAATTTCAAAGCCTCAGCTATTGCCAGTCAGACCAAAATATTTTTTCATATATTTAGTAAGAAAAGCCTACTTGGTGGCCGGCATGTAGCCAGGGGCAGCTCTAGGCATTTTGCTGCCCCAAGCACGGCGGGAGGTCCTCTGAAGCCATAGGACCAGTGGACCCTCGCGGCCCTGGCAGAGCGCCCCCCGCGGCTTGACACCCCAGGCACACACTTGGCGTGCTGAGGCCTGGAGCCACCCCTGCATGTAGCTCATTGTCTAGGGATATAATCCTTGCTTAAAGTGAGATGTCTTGCATTCTGCTCTTGTCAAATCCTTGATGTTAAGCAGTGTCTTCTAACTTAGTTACAAGGAAGCCATGTTACACCCATAAGTAGTCAATCATTCTAAGCAGTTATCTTGTGCATAAACTTACAGGAAAATTACTGTTAGGGGAAACACTAGATATATTAGTAGCTGAGCTAGCAGAGAGACCTCAATCCTCACTATCAAAGTTACTGTAGCAATGTGTTGGTGGGTTATTACCAACACCAAGGGAAGCCAAGAAAGACTATTATCCTGGCATAAAAGAAAAATCTGAAGCAGACATCTCCAAGGAAACCTAGATAAATTTTCTTCAACAAAAATCTCAGCATGACAAAGAACAAACGAGCATTTGTGTATAAGAACTCATAGTTCCCATCCAAAACTCTTACTTCTGATCCATATCTACAGTCATACTACCTTGAACACCATAGATTTTGTATAATCTCTGAAGCTAAACTGTGTGTGGTTAGTACTTGGATAGGAGACCAGGCAGGGAATGCCAGAAGCTGCTCTGCACCTGGAGTTTTAACAGCTGGTACTAGATGAATGAAGACTCAGGCCACAAGTTACACACCTATATCCATGTATAGTAAATGTACCAATTTGTGCCCTGTCCAGAAAAACAGACCCATTTATAACTGGATGACAACTAGAAAGGATTCATCCCAGTTATAAATGGGTTGTCCAAAATTGAGAGCTTTTGAACCCAGTACACTGTATTGTTCACCCAGGGGTCAATAAAGAACTCTGGCCATAATTGTTCCATCATGGTAAACATTTGAAAAGATCCGAAACTCCATTGTATAAGTTATTTCCTGGCCGTGATCATAGCCAAGTATCTCCAGTGGCTAGGATTGCTAATGCCTTATATCAGCTTCATCCTCTGAGTGGGTTTCTTGAAATGTACTTGCAGAAATTTCTTCATAGGGCTTGGAACCGTGCACCGAATCCAAAGCCAACCCAGTTTTCACTCTAGGCCCTTGCAGTACTCGTTATGGATGCAAGTCTTTCAGGAGCATACTTGTGAGACAAATGTCCAAAATCTCAAACTACATATCCTTTTAGTTCTCCTCAGCCCCTCTATCAATGGTATGTCTGAATACAAATGCAAACAGGCCATATGGAATCAGACCAGTGGTTCATTTAGTGTAGTTCCTATCTATGATAGCAGTTAGTACCAGCTGGTTCAGAAGATGAGGCAGGAAGCCACATACTGGGCAACGATGATGCATGCAGGGAAAGTTTTTTCCTACCTCCTGTTAGCACTAGTCTTTTGTTTGAGGCATGAGTGTTTATATCCTTTCCAAAACCAGGGTGTAAACAGAGATAAAATCTCCTCTGCAACAATGAAAATAATGTCCTGAGCAGAAAAGAATCTGCAACCTTTCAAGAAAGTTCAGATAAAGAATACAGAGAAGAGGAAAAAGGAGAATTGAAATCCTCCTAGTGCTCCCAAAAGGCACTTCAGAATTGTGCAATGGAGGTCCCTCAGCTGTCTAGCCTGTAGAAAACACTATAACTCATGAAACAGACTCCTTTTTCATACACATCTGGATAACCTACATAGCAACCCAGGAATCAGAAACAAAGTGCAATTCAGGAGGAATTCTTCATTAGCCTATGTTGGGTATCCTGACAATTTAACCAGCAAATTTCATTCAATAATCTGTTTGAATTATATTCCTGGTGCAAAAGGAAACAGTAAACTGGAGCAAAGACTGTCTGTTTTGTACAGTGCCCAGCACCAGTGGGTCCTGACCATTAGATACTAGTGTAATACAAATATAATAATAATAATAATTAATAATAAAAAGAGTCTAGTGATCTCAGCTACACTGGAGTATCTCCAGAACTGTTGACTGGAGCCCTTCAAAAAAGCCTCACAAAAATATAAGTACCAGCCCTACTTGCATTCCATAGGAAAGCACATCAGATTCTGCATCAGAGTATCATCAGATGTCAAGATTAATCAAAAGCAGCAAAGAATCCTGTAGCACCTTATAGACTAACAGACGTTTTGGAGCATGAGCTTTCGTGGGTGAATACCCACTTCATCAGATGCATGCAAGATTAATCAAAATGACAGATTAGTCAACCCTGTGGCTGACTGGCTTTTCTAGTTACCATTATCTCAGAAAAACAGTGTTTGGAATTAGTTCCTGTAACAGTACAAGACCCACACTACTATTGTCGTGAAGAAAAGGTTATTCTTTGCTCTAGTATCTCGAGCATATAGAGTACAGATTCCAATTCTACCCTGTTCCTGTCATGCCATCCAAAATGCCTGGGCCTTGTGGCCTCAAGCTGATGCAGGCAAGATGTTAGAATCCTGCATCAGTTCACGATAGGCATCTGGGAAGAGATTCACAGAAATCCCAATGGGCACTGCAGGGAAAGTGTGTGAGACTTATCTGACCAAGACTTGCATTTCTCCACAAAGACATCCTTTGGTAGGAAGAGTTAATTCCCATATAATTCCTTAGTTTACAAAGCTCTTGCTTTATATGGGGAGGAACTTCCATTCCTGCCTATTATTCTACTATGATAATTAAAAATCTGCTTATCCTTCCCCAATTCTCTGATTCACTGCTTGATACTTCTCATCAGTGATGAATGGGGGGAGAAGCTGTGCAACAGAAGAGAAATTTCTTACCTGATAATGTTCTTTCTATTAGCAGCTTCTCTGCTTATTCAACCCACCTCGGTAGTCTAGTAAATGAATAGAGTACAAATAGTAAATCCATAGGCTGTTTGTATGGTTTGCAATGTTTCAGGAGAGTTCCTTCTTTAGTTAATAGTGATGCCATGTCTGTAATATCCAGTAAATACCACTGTTTCCCCTCTTTTTATGTATATATTCTTTTTTCATATAAGCAATAAATCCAATTGGAATTTGAGGATGGTTATTGCCCTAGGATGACTACTGGGCCTTGTGTTTGTAATACCCTTCAAGGTGTGATAAAATGATTCAAAATAGTTTTTTTAATTGATCATCATATATATCTTCTACACTTGCATGTTTTTCTGTACAGCATTACATGTATTTTAAATCTGTCTTAGTTACTGAGTTCAAATATTAATATATGACTGAATATAGCAACTCTAAAAATGTTGAGTTAACATAAAAGGTTCTTTCATAGCAGCATTTTAAAAATAAAAGTGACTGGTAATCCAATGCAATATAGATTCTAAATGTGAAGTAAATAGTAATGATTTAATATTATTAGCATGGTGACCCTTGTTTCTTAATAAAGAAATTGATAGTGTTACAATAATGATGACATTTAGAGCAAGAATTGTACAATGTCAACATTGTTTTAGAGAACCTGCAAAGTTCTGCTGCTGAATTCTAATAGTGTTAAGTTTGGGTGGAGTGGGAAAGGAAGTAACAATTTAAAATAACAATTCTGATGAATCTGTCAAATAACCCATAAGTGACTTCATAGCTGCTTTAAAATAAAAAATCATTTAAAAAATGAAACGAGTTAGCTGAGACTTCTTAGTCTTGTGCCAATGATACAAAGACTGATGCTCACAAAATAGAAAGAAAAGCCTCTAGGCCCAATGCTTCAAAGAGACTTACCAGAAATAAGTACGTTTTTCTGCACAAAAAACAGTGCCTTACAAATGGTCTGACATTGTATGAACTGCATGCAGATTTCATGTAACCACTAATTTTAATTTGTTTGCATGATATTGATATGTAAATTTTGAATACAACAAAGTAAGTTTGCCTTGATCAGTTTTATCACTGCTTATCTGCTTTTCTGATCTTCGGCTTCCCCCATTACACCCACACGTTTCGGCTTTGTTGGTTTATAGATGCTTCATTTCTATACCTCTTTATCATTTTCTTTACTAAATAAATGCTTAACTATTTAAGATGAATGCAAGATGTGTATTCTTTTCCAGCATTTAATGAACTATGTTTTTTCTGTTATAGAAGGGTGATTAAAATGCATGCATTTTTCTAGTTCCTGTTTTTTCTTGTCAAGCCCTTTGACTGTTTTGCTTTTCTCCATAAAGGGGATTTATTGTTGATGCAGAACCTTAGAAAAATCAAAGCAGTTTTTATTGGATAAGAAACATATAGTTTTTGTACAGAGAGCTTTTGTATAGACTGAAGACTCATCAGAAGAGATGGTTGGACTGTCCACTCCAAAATCTGTACATCAGCATTTTCCAGCTGTTTTTCTGCCTTACAGTGGTTCCAAAAAGCTTATTTTCATGTTCCTCTTTAGCTATGAACTTACACTTATTTTATCTGCAGTGAAACACTCAAATACCTTCTCAAGCAGAAATGTTAAATTTTTTATTATTAGTTTGGATTATTTCTAAATCAATCAGTGTGGAGAGAGGCACCCTAGTAGTGCCAAAGAGCACTGGTTTAAAAAGTTACCACTTCCATGAAACACATTTTTAAAATATTCACCATCTTTACAGTATTTCATTCTGCTCATCAGTTTAGTGACTTGCCTGTAGATGATTTTACAGTTATCTGGATAAGATAGGAAAAGAAAGAAGGGACCAGGAGAAGGGAGGAATTGGAGAAAAAGAAAAGAAAAGAACAAAACAGTGAGAAAATAGAATAGAGATGAAAGAAAAGACAGGTGACGGTAGGTTCTACAGAAATGGAAAAGAAAAACATGGCTTACACTTAGTACCTTGGTTTTCAGTTTTTGTTCATGCAGATCTCTACATTTCAGCCTGCTTTGGAGGGGGGAGGTTCGCAAGGATTTATTATAGGCTTTTTAAATTAGGATGTTCTATGCTTAAGGCACTGTTATACCTAGCAACAGCAATAAATCTATTGTTAGGTACTCTTAAAGAGTTCTGCTTTACCTCAGGGAGCGTGTGTGTGAGGAGGCTGAAGGTCCATTTGAATGTTGCCTCTGTTAACAGATTTTTCAGAATAGTGGAATAAGTTGCTGCACACTCTAGCAAAATAGCTGCTAACTGGAAGCTGAATTCCGTTATGAAGATTTTGCCCTCCCCACTTTTCTTCTCCTTTCCAAGCCAATGGACTTAATTTTTCTATATTTTGGGATAGTCCTTAATTGCAGTCTCTTGTCTAGCAGGTGGAGAAGGGAACTAACTATGCTTTCTTTTAGAAGTCTTTTTTTTTTATTATTTTTACTTGGATAAGACCTTTAGAACAGTTCCCAGTTCTGTTTCCAAGCTGAAATCAGATTTTCCTTTTTGGAGGGACCAGGATATTCCCTACCATGTGGTATCCCCAACCTTTTTGTAGCCAGTAGCACATTCATGTTCCAGAAGAGTGTGGCGGGCACCAGCAGTTTTTCAAGGCTTATTTTGTATTTGTACATTAAATAATATGAAAAACATCATATTTAATATTACATAATATATGAATTGCTAAGATAAAAAGGGTAATTTTACATGTAAAAGATGTTAAATTATTCGGCAATTACTCTTTCACTTACCATGTGAATTTGCTCTTTATCTACCTGTAAGAAAAAGTAAGGAGTTTTTACAAAATAAATATCATAAACTGTTTTCATCTTATTTATTTTAAAAAAGTAAAACATTGTTGAACTGCTGGTCCAAATATATTTATTATTCTTACTTAAACACAGAATGAAGCCTGCAGCCCCGGAGTTCTCTGTCCCCGGCAGGGATGGGGCCACGGCTTCTCTCCGGCTTAAGCCACGGCCCCACTCCTGCCAGGGACTGAGAACACCAGGCAGAGGTAGGGCTGTGTCTTCTCTCCGGCTTTGAAGCTGGAGAGAAGGGCCCGGTGCCTGCTGGGGACTGAACACAGGCGCCTGTAGCCCCAGAGAAGCTGGAGAGAAGACGCAGCCCCACGCCTCCCATGGACAGAGAGAGCTGGCTCCTGCAGCCCTGGAGTAGTCTGTCCCCAGAAGGCGTGGGACCCCAGCTTCTCTCCCCTGCTGGGCACTAGGAGGGCACACATAAATGCCCTGGCGCCCGTGGGCACAGCATTGGGGACCACTGTGCTATCCCCATTAGGTCCTAGATATGTGGACAGAGTAAGTGACAGAACACCACTAGCAGTCATCAGCCCCCAATTAAAACCTCTCCAGCATTCAAGTGCAGCAGTATTGTCAAACCCAAGTGTCTAAAAATCATGATTTTTTTAACAATTTTTTTTTACCTGCCTTCTGATTTTTCTTACCATTTGTGGGGGAGCTGTCCATCCCCATTTTGTGTAATAATTTCAGGTTCAAAGTTCAAGTTCAAATACAGACACAAAAATGCATCCCCTGCATGTCTGCTACTCTGAAGGGGCTGCTTACTCACTTCTATCCCCTGAGGAGTCAGAGGCCATGTCTACATCTAAAATTTTGCAGCGCTGGTTGTTACAGCTGTATTAGTACAGCTGTATAGGGCCAGCGCTGCAGAGTGGCCACACTTACAGCAACCAGCGCTGCAAGTGGTGTTAGATGTGGCCACACTGCAGCGCTGTTGGGCGGCTTCAAGGGGGGTTCCGGGACGAGAGAGCAAACCGGGAAAGGAAACCAGCTTCGCCGCGGTTTGCTCTCTCGGTCCCGGAGCCAGCCAGCAAACCGCAGGGAAGGAGACCTGCTTGCTCGGGGTTCCGGGACCAAGAGAGCAAACCGGGAACGCCGCGGTTTGCTCTCTCGGTCCCGGAGCCACCCAGCAAACCGCAGGGAAGGAGACCTGCTTGCTCGGGGTTCCGGGACCGAGAGAGCAAACCGGGAACGCCGCGGTTTGCTCTCTCGGTCCCGGAGCCACCCAGCAAACCGCGGGGAAGGAGACCTGCTTGCTCGGGGTTCCGGGACCGAGAGAGCAAACCGGGAACGCCGCGGTTTGCTCTCTCGGTCCCGGAGCCACCCAGAAAACCGCAGGGAAGGAGACCTGCTTGCTCGGGGTTCCGGGACCGAGAGAGCAAACCGGGAACGCCGCGGTTTGCGCTCTCGGTCCCGGAGCCACCCAGCAAACCGCGGGGAAGGAGACCTGCTTGCTCGGGGTTCCGGGACCGAGAGAGCAAACCGGGAACGCCGCGGTTTGCTCTCTCGGTCCCGGAGCCACCCAGCAAACCGCGGGGAAGGAGACCTGCTTGCTCGGGGTTCCGGGACCGAGAGAGCAAACCGCGGCGAAGCTGGTTTCCTTTCCCGGTTTGCTCTCTCGGTCCCGGAACCCCGAGCAAGCAGGTCTCCTTCCCCGCGGTTTGCTGGGTGGCTCCGGGACCGAGAGAGCAAACCGCGGCGTTCCCGGTTTGCTCTCTCGGTCCCAGAACCCCGAGCAAGCAGGTCTCCTTCCCTGCGGTTTGCTGGCTGGCTCCGGGAACGCGAGAGCAAACCGCGGCGAAGCTGGTCTCCTTTCCCGGTTTGCTCTCTCGGTCCCGGAACCCCGAGCAAGCAGGTCTCCTTCCCTGCGGTTTGCTGGGTGGCTCCGGGACCGAGAGAGCAAACCGGGAAAGGAAACCAGCTTGATTACCAGAGGCTTCCTCCTTCCACGGAGGTCAAGAAAAGCGCTGGTAACTGTCTACATTGGATTACCAGCGCTGGATCACCAGCGCTGGATCCTCTACACCCGAGACAAAACGGGAGTACGGCCAGCGCTGCAAACAGGGAGTTGCAGCGCTGGTGGTGCCCTGCAGATGTGTACACCTTCAAAGTTGCAGCGCTGTAACTCCCTCACCAGCGCTGCAACTTTCTGATGTAGACAAGCCCAGAGTTGCTTCTCTAGTCCCCTCCATACATGTAGACAGGATGTGTCCTATATACAGGATAGGTAATTGCCCCATTCACAATTTGTCTCCATGCTCCCCCGAATTTCCTGCCCCCCAGCTTTCCCCTGCATTCACCTGTTATGTATATTTCCTTCTCTTTTCCCTCAGTCTCCAACTCATTACATTCTCCCTCTTTGCCATGCCACATTCCTCTGCACTGCCCCATGTTCAGAATCCTCATAGTTTCCTGTCCTATACCGTGCCAAGTTTTATGCAGTTCCAGGTGTGGAGCCCTCAGTTTTTCTGCACAGCAAAAGCAGGGCAAGTTTCCCACATGTCTTGCCTGCTTCAGTTTTCATCTGGGGTGGCAGGGGATGTGGCAGCTTCTACTAACAGTAACATAAGTAGTTCAGTTTTTGTGGCCCATACACTTCGTAGCCTCTCTGAGTCTGCCACGTAGTCCAAAGTGTGGTAAGGAGTTTGTGATGTTGTAGCTGGAATTGGAGGCCCTCGGACATCCAATTGGTCTAGATTCATATGAGTGACCTCAAGGCAAAAGAATCTGAAAGGGCGTTAGCAAAGTCCTACCTCATCCAGTCCCCTTATAAAAGATAATGTTATCCCTGCAAGAGAGATTGTCTGAAAGAAGTATATTAAATCAAATTGTGACCATCTATACTATATGCCCTATCCTGTTCCTAAAAGGACAGCTCCAATTTAACCAAACTACAAACACTAAACATAAAACAAAATAAATATTAGCCCAATAGCCAAAGTAATTTCTAGATACGTATTACAAAATAAAATAATTTGAACTATTAAGAGTCCTCATGCTAAATTACATGCACTTTCCCCCTTTGGCCTCAACAACTGACCTCTACCACTTCACCCATCAGAATTAGGGAGGGCTGAAAGTGCGCTGCTGTTCTCTACAGGGAGCAGTCCATTGAGGGAGATAAATACATACTTTATTACAGGCTGAGTTATACAGCTGTGTGTGTTTTAGCATTAATATGCTAGGCATCAGGATTCCTGGGTTCTGTTCCTAGATCTAGGAGCTGGCTATGATTTAGTAGTTAGAGACAGCAAAGGGAAGCATGATGATGATGCCCCTGGTTGTGTCATCTTCAGGGACTAAACGGATTTCTAGAGCTAAAAGCTTGAGTGAGTTTCTACCACTTGAGCTAAAGAACAATTCACATTAGCAGATGAATTTATTTTTTCTCAGAGTCATTTTTAATATTGGTGCTTTAGTTCTGAGACTAATGAAAGATCAGTAAATAAGTACTATTTTTACTCCAAAGATACCCTTAAGAAGCTTTATTAGGAATCTGTCAAGTACTATGAACATTTAAAATGTTATGACATTTAGTCAAATATGTGCAAGCAGAGGTGTTATTTGCACAAAATTATTAGGAGCTAGTCCGCCTGGAGCTGTAGATGTGCAACTTCACATTGACTTCAATGAGAGCTTGGCTCTACTTGCACATCTCAGGGCAGAATTTCACCTGAATTTTAAAAGAAGAATTCAAATCTGGTGATCCTTTCTGGCCTTTAATTCTGATTCTGTGTGATCTAGCCACTAGAGGGACAATGATCCGCAGTTAGTAAGAATTACACATGCAGATACTTGGTTGATTCCTTCTGAAAGGCAGTGTAGAGAAGTGGATGAGACTTTGGTTTGTTTGGGTTCTCTTTTCAGCTCTGTCTGCAGTGATCTTTCCAGCCTCTATTATCAGATCAATGCACCTTCCCTTAGGCTACAGTGGAGTGTCTCGCTCTGAGGCACCTTCCATTTCACTTATTAACATAACTAATGCATCTGTTGACAAAAATAACAATTACAAACAATTCAACTAAACAAAAATATTCCCAACACATTCAAAATTACAAATGAACAGAAACTCTGTAAACCTATTTTAGAGTTGTATCTGTTCCAGGGTCCCAACATAGAGTTTGTTAACCGTACCAAGATCCTAGAAGACAGGGATCTAATTGGGCTGGTACATGGTGAATTGTCTTTTCTTTCAAACTCCTATAATGTTCCCTAGAATCTCAGCTTTCTTTAAAGCCTTCAGTTTATACAGTTGCAAAGAGAACTTAAAATATGTGAATTATGTATCATTGATGCAGAGATGGCTGAGGTAGCAGAGAGCTTATAACAATGGCTCTGAGTGAATTGCCCCATTCATCTGAGTGAAGTTTTAAGTCAGATGCCCAGTGACGGCCATTTAAATGTCAGCTTTGCAAACTCTTTCATTCCTCATGTCAGAGAAGGTTGGAGATGTGTATCTCATTTGGCATCACAAAGAGACAGTTTAAGAAAAATTACCATCTACCTTTTCCCCCCTTAGTCACGCCCCACCTCAAGGGAGCCAAGTTTAGCTCAGAGAACATCTTTCACAATCTGCTTTAATTTGACAATCTTAGTATGTGTTAAAGGCAGGGTATCTTACCTACACTAGACTTTTTTTTTTAAAATGGTCTTATTAGCCCATGTTAACATCACACCCTAAATATTAGTCTAGATAAGGCTATGGGGGTTTACATCAATTTAGCCACATCAATGTAAGTTTGATTGTAGACAGACCTAAAAATTGTTTCCCCTCTTAATAGCTCAATTTTCACTCTCTTGGCTCGGAAATGTCAGTATTTTAGCAGCAAAGAGTGTTGTGGCACCTTATAGACTAACAGACGTTTTGGAGCATGAGCTTTAGTGGGTGAATACCCACTTCGTCGGATACATGCATCCGACGAAGTGGGTGTTCGCCCACGAAAGCTCATGCTCCAAAACGTCTGTTAGTCTATAAGGTGCCACAGGATTCGTTGCTGCTTTTACAGATCCAGACTAACACGGCTACCCCTCTGATAATTGTCACTATTTTACTAGTTCTCTAATTATATCAGATACTTCTTCACATTAGATAGGACCAAAATTTCAAATGTTTTAAAAAAAATATTTTGAAGGGTTTTATTTTAGAGGGGAATCTTTCAAGTGAAAAGAGCATAAGCCCAATTCTCCCCACACCCCCTTTCTTGCAGGTTACCTTTAAGATAAACAAATTCTTCAGATAGGTACAAAAAAAAGAAGGTGCACTGTTAGGGTCTTGGAGGATAATATTATTTACATATTTTCAAAGTCAGATTATTCTGCAGCACATTAAAATAGGTCCTGAAAATTGCCATCTAAGCAATCTTGCTAAATGGGCTTCTTTTAATTTTGAAACAATAAATTTCTGCTTCTGTGCTCAGAAATCTTAATGCAGCGCAAGGCACTGGCAAGGCAGAGCTCCTGTGGCTATGCTAGTGGCACTTTGATGTGTTTATATATTTTAGAGTGGGACCATTCCTTTCTTCATACTGTTTGAGCTTTAATACAGTGCATTCTTTGCCTTTAAAATTAGTATTTTATTTCCTTGCTTTTTACAAGTTGCTTTGGGTGATATTTTCAAAAATACTAAATGACTTTAGGACTTGCACTTCGGTGCGATTTGTGCTCCTGAGTTACTTAGGGCTAGTCTACGCTGGCAATGCTAAAGTGCTGCTGCGACAGCCCTCTAATAAAACCACCTCCACGAGGGGCGTAGCTACCAGCGCTGAAACTTGCTGTGCTCAGGGAGGTGTTTTTTCACATCCCCGAGCGAGAAAGTTGCAGCACTGTTAATTGCCAGTGTAGACAAGCCCTTAGACATTTTCGAAAATCCCAGCATCTGTCTTTTAAAATTGGTAATATTGAATTAGTGTGCTTTCCAGATAGTACTCCTTTGCATCGTTGCACCTCTTGGTTGCACACTTTTTGCTGTCCCACACCATGTCAGTGCTGGCAGAATCCTTCCTCCAGCCAGATCCCAACATGGGCCCCTTTACCATGCTCTGGCTCTTTCACCTGTCATAAAGGAGTTGGAGTGGGGAATGAGCATCTTGCTCAGAAAGTTTTCAGTTTTAACAGCCATTAAAACTAAATATTTTATTTTATATTGTGCCCTCCTGCTTTTTCCCATTTCAGGCCCTGATTATTTGTATTACAGTTGCACTTAGAGGCACTGAGATATTGGGATTCCATTGTTTTAGGCAGTGTACAAACGCATAAAGATGTAAATGGACTAAGCAAACAAAAGGTGGGAGAATTCTTATTCCTGTTTTACAAATGGGGGAACTAAGGCACAGAGAGATTAAATGAGTTGTCAAATATCCCATAGGAACACTGTAGCAGATAAGAGAATTGATGCCAGATCTCCTATGTCTCAGTCCAATGCCTTTACAAGACCAGCCTTTTCCTTGGTATGAAAGCTGACTTTTGTTCTGCACGCATCTACTAAATAGCAAACTGTACAAGTTACAGTACTTAGCAGTTTATACCACGGTATTTGAGCTACTTTCCCACTTCCTGTTTTCTGGCCAACTTACGCCCACACAGAACTGGCACCTAAATCTGTCATCAGTGAATGTGGGCTTCTGAGGGTTTTATGTCAGACTTCTTATTCCTGTTAAATGTTGCTTTGTAAAATAGTATTTTGGTTTTGGGTAAGAATTGGATTATTTTTGCTGGACAGGAAGCTGTGCATTTTTCAGTTATTACAGTGCTACTCTTTTTGTCAACAAATCTTTTATTTAATTCTGTGTGGGATCTGGAAATACTGTATAGTTTTAAATACCCTGAAATAAAGGCAATCAAGGTTGTGAGGCTAGAGGGATAATTTCATAAGGATATATGCTAGGTTTTTTTCTACCTTTTATTCTTACAGTTTCTCTTTTAAAGTCTGTCTTATCAGGTATTTTAGTTCCTCTTATAACTCTGTCTCTGTGGAATAGTAGTGGCATCTTGTGGTCTTTTTAAGCAATTCTCATCTATCATTTCAATATAGATAACCCAGGACATACTGCATATTCATTATGTGCTCCACCTATTTTAAGGATGTAAGAGAGAATGTGTGTGATATATCTATGGTTTATAAGTTTAATTTATAGTGCCCATTATGAGCTAAAAATGTCCAAAGAGAAAATAGTGTCAAGAATTTAATCCACGTAGAATGTGAATCTAAATTAGAACCTTATCAAGGAGCGGTAGTAAAAGAAAGTGGTGGGGAAGAAGGAGGGCAGGATATATGTATCCTGTATAAACAAAAGGCAGTAATTGTTAGTAAGAACCTAAGGAAAAGATTAGGAAAAATAAACACAAGGAGCTACAGATAATTAGAATCCTTTTAAGTTTCTGGACTCGGAAGTCACTGGATGCATTCTTGACCACTTAAGGAATGTAAGATTCTTTCAGTGAAGACAGGAATAACCAAACACTTCTTTTCTCGCTCCACTCAAAATAAATAAGTAAATAATTTTAAAAATCTAGTTTTAAATCTGGTCATATGTCAGTAAAGCTTTTATGGTTTCAAAGGACATTATGTCAATGTCTATTGTTCAACTATAATCAGTCCAAAAGTGGAAACAGCAGAAGCTAAAGGTAAGTGCAATTTGAATGAGCAAAGAAGATCAATTTTAAGATAGTAAATATAAGTGTGGCTGCTTTGAGTCTTAAGAAAAAGATGCTTATTTAATGGAATTTGTGAATTAAAAATAATACTGAGCTGAAAACTTTTTAAACAAGTCGAGTTCATGTTTATTTTTTCCCATAGATGGTTGCAGTAACTCTTCTCTTATATTTTACCAAAGTATCAAGTGTCTTGATATCCATATGATTCAACTGATTAACATTCTACCTGATTATTTATAGATTCATAATATAATTAGAAAGAAAGAGGATGGCCGCCTTGTTAAGGCACGAACTGGGACTCAAGAGCTCTAGGTATAATTCCTTTCTCTGTCACAGAGCTTCCTATGTGACCTTAGTGTGTTGGTACCTCAGTTCCCCATCTGTAGAACAGGGATAATATTTTCTTTTTCTCTCCTTTCATCTGTCTTGTCTATATTGCAATCTTTTTGGGTTAGGGAGTTTGTTACTATATGTTTATGCAGCACTTAACACAATGGGTCAGACATACCCTGTAAATGCA
The DNA here is from genome assembly GCF_007399415.2 of Gopherus evgoodei. NCBI lineage: Eukaryota > Metazoa > Chordata > Testudines > Testudinidae > Gopherus > Gopherus evgoodei. The sequence continues at coordinate 171,264,973 of NC_044324.1, forward strand.
ACTATAACACTAGTGGTTTTTTTTAATGGTCTCATTTCCAGTATACTGTCAAACTTAGATTTAGCACTTAAAATGTTTTTAGACCATTGAAACTCACTGAGAAGTAACATCTCTCACTGTACTGCAGCCTGGAGACATTCTGCTTATCTGCAGTAGGTAAAATTGGGATTCTTTGCCAGGTGAGTAAAGGGTGGATGAATAGATTGTGTTTCTGAGCCGGTATGTTTGTGTGTCTATTTTGCAAGCCTTCACTAGAGTGACCTGGAGTACAGAAATTAAAAGCGACAGGTCTAGGAGATCCACACATCACACAATTCATTATTTCATCAGTAACTAGGAGAACTACTACTATTTTGGCTCACTACAGCATCAGCCAAAGTTCTGCCGTATTAGACTCTACCTCAAGTTATTGTATGAGCTCCGGTTTCTACCTGACAAGAATGTGAAAGCTATAGTTGAAGAAAGGGGAGGGGGAAGGAAAACAGATCATCTATAATTAGATAAAAGGGCAGTGAGGGAAGAGACCCCAAAGCATCATTTCAAGTTGCATGGTTATAGTTATTAAACAAGTAAAAACACAGCAAGCCATGGAACACAACCACACAAATGTACAGCATCAGCTCCAGAACAAGACCACAATTTTAAAGATAAAAGCACTTGAGCCCCCCAGAAAATGCTCAGTTGAAAATGGAGGGTTAATTATATGAATTTATATTAACTAGGTTGACTCTGAAACCTCCTGTAAGAGACAGTAGCTACAGTGGGTTTGCTTGAAGGCCCATCTGCAATACAATGCATCATATTGTTACATCATGAAGCATCCACAATAAGTGGGGTCAATGAAGAAGAAAAATAGGGTCTGTGGGAACTGAAACCACTTTTCTAATAGGGTGAATTTTGCCATTCCACTGCATTCAGCTAAAGTACAATAGGCAATTAAAACTAAAAAGAATGCCACTGCATCTGATTCAGTGCCAAAGTACAGCACTTGTACATTTTTTAAAAGGATTTTGTCTAATATTTCTTCCTCATTAATATAAAATACATAAATCCCACCAGGGAATACAGATTAAAAATATCCTCCATTCTTCTTTGAGAGTTATTTGTGTGTGTGTCAGAGATGGATTAAACATTAATTAGGTTGTTTAAACTTCTTTGCAGGGCTACAGTGACTGACAGCAGGGTCACAGTTATTATCATGACAAGACCTCTCATGTTGGACAATACTGTTTGTTCTGATGAAAGTAAACTGTTTGGACAGTTTTATCAAATCTCACTCCCTTAAACATCACATTCAGAAATTAAATTTAGACAGAGAATTTAAACTTCATTGAAATTGACCACCCAAGGAGACTGATAGATGTAGTCCTATAAATAAATGTAACATTTTACTTTAACCCATCACCCTGCCCTCTGCAACATATAACTTCTTGTAATGAGGTTTACTAAAGCAGTCGTTTTCAACCTTTTTTTCATTTGTGGATCCCTAAAAATTTTCAAATGACCCTTTTGGAAATCTTAGACATAGTCTTGAAAACCACTGTTCTAAAAAAATGCTGGAGCTAGGTGTATAAAGGCCAAAAGATGCAAATAATGAGCTGGCAAAAGTTTTCACCGCAGGGGAGTGCTCCTTGCCCCATAACCTCAAACTCTGAAACCCCCAAATTCAACTGAAGTAAAAATGACCCAGCTCCTCAGAACTGCTCGTGGCTATTTTGCTGCCATCTGACAGTATATTTTATGTGTGTTCTTCATATTTATTGCTGTATTAAGGGTATTTGAATGAAAATAGAATTGTTGATCCTTAGGAACTTACCATCTCCTGTTTGTGAAGTCAGAGACAAGGGATTATAACCGGGTGACAGAGAAGTGACAAGAGCAAGTGAACTCATAAGAAACAGAGAAGCTGTTTTTAATGCAAATATTTCTAGTAAAAACTGAAAGGGAAATACAAAACCTTTAATACACAGGCAAAATAGTCTAGTCTCTAAATTTTTTTTCCCATGTGGCATCAGATGGTCTTTGAAATATTACTTAGGTGAGGTGGGAGAGAGACAGGAGTGCTGAAGAGATACTGCCATAAAGAGCTACAGTTCGCAAATTGACTGTTTCCACTCGTGCTTCAGAACAATGTTTACTACATGGGCAACCCTGAAGGCATGCTGTCCAGCTGTGATAGAAGACCCCAACTGCACTCAGTACATGAGGTAAGTCACTGGTGGAAAATTTTTGCGTCTTCTTTATTTAGGTCTTACTCTAATAAGATTGGGGTTTAGAGTCTAACAGAAAAAGCGTGTTAAAATGTTTTTTAATGATACATGTTTGTCATTATTGGTGTTAGCCATGTGAGAAACCCAATCAGTTTCTTATGATAGATTGTTCTTTTCTTCTGTTTTCATATACTCACCCGCATTCTTGAAGTCTCTAGCAGACCAAGCAGTATGAATTCCCGTCTCCCCCCTCCGCTCTCTCTCAATGTGCCTAAACAGAACCTGTAATGATGAGATAATAGTGATATTGTATTGTGGATGTTTTTCCACTAGCAACTGGACTGAGATTGCCACCTCATTTCACACAGGCTGCTGCTCAGCTGTGAAAAGGCAGGAGCATTTGACTTGCTCTGATTTGATCCAGCAGACTAAAGAAGGAGTCCATATTCTATTAGCAATTCCCTGAGCTACAGCTTCTTGCTGGCTGATGATGATGTTCCAGATCAGCCCTTATCATTCCAAAATAAGTGCAACATTGTCCATTTTCTTGAAGAACAAGAAAATTTCACTCAGAATAAAACCTGAACAAAGCAATTAGTAGTATGAATCCCAGGAAGTGTAATCTACTTGGTGTATGAGTGGCTGAAAGGAGAATAAAGAGACAAAGATAAAGGGTTCCTGGCAAAGTAGAGCTAGAGGGAGGGGACAGGGGAAGAAGGTGAAGAAGGAGACAGGGAGCATCAAAGAGAGTGACTGCAAGGTTCATGGTAACGTATTGCCAGTGCCTCAGTCCCCATGTGAGAGAGCAAGAGCAACATCAGCCTTCAGGCACCTGCCTTCCTCCCCTCAAGGGAGAAGTGTACACACAGGGTATGTCTGTACTATGGGATTATTCAGATTTTACAGAAACTGTTTTTTTAAAAATTGTATAAGGTCGAGTGCACGCGGCCACACTAAGCACATTAATTCGGCGGTGTGCATCCATGTACCAAGGCTAGCGTCGATTTCCGGAGCATTGCACTGTGGGTAGCTATCCCATAGTTCCCACAGTCTCCCCTGCCCATTGGAATTCTGGGTTGAGATCCCAGTGCCTGATTGGGCAAAAAACATTGTCACGGATGGTTCTGGGTACAGCCTCAGCCCTCCCTCCATGAAAGCAGTGGCAGACAACTATTTCGCACCTTTTTTCCTGGGTGAACTGTGCAGACGCCATATCACGGCAAGCATGGACCCTGCTCAGCTCAAGACAGCAATCATGGACGTTGTAAATACCTCGCGCATTTTCATGCAGTCTATGCCTGCAAAACCAGGCAAGGAGGAGGCGGCTACGGCAGAGCGGCGACGAGAAGACTGAGAAGAATAGACAGGCCTGTAACTAGACCTGATCGGGAGAACAGAAGGGTGTGCTGTCTGCCAGGGGCTAAGATACAGGATGTGGACCTGAGGCTGAATAGGATCATTGCAGGAGCGGGAAAAAATCCATTGATTGTCCTTCATGTGGGAACAAATGATACGGCTAGTTACTCGCTGGACTGTATCAAGGAGGATTATGCCAGACTGGGGAAGACGCTCAAAGAAATCGAGGCTCAGGTGATCTTCAGTGGGATTCTGCCGGTTCCTAGAGCAGGGTGACGAAGGAGTGACAAGATTATGGCGATCAACAGATGGCTCAGGCATTGGTGTTACAAGGAGGGCTTTGGGATGTACGGTCATTGGGAAGCATTTACGGACAGACAACTGTTCGCTCAGGATGGACTTCATCTAAGTAAGGAGGGAAACAGAATTCTAGGATGGAGGCTCGCCGACCTCATCAAGAGAGCTTTAAACTAGGAAGTTCGGGGAGATGGTTGGGAGATGTCCAGGAGATCTCCACGCCGGAATATAACCTGGAGAGGGAAGTAAACAAAGTGAGAGGGGATACCCTTGTGGACCAAAGAATTGATCCGAGGAGGAATAGTGGAGTAGGAACCAGATTAACGGGTGATGCTGGTGGTAGAAGGTCTGTGCACGACGGGGGAAAGAAAGTCATTGATGCTAAACGCCAAAAATTAAAATGTCTGTACACTAATGCGAGGAGCCTAGGTAACAAGATGGAGGAACTGGAGCTACTGGTGCAGGAAGTGAAACCGGATATCATAGGGATAACAGAAACCTGGTGGAATAGTACTCATGACTGGAGTACAGGTATTGAAGGCTATGTGCTGTTTAGAAAAGATAGGAAGAAAGGCAAAGGTGGTGGAGTAGCCTTGTACATCAATGATGAGATTAACTGTAATGAAGTAAGAAGCGATGGAATGGATAAGACAGAGTCTGTCTGGGCAAAAATAACACTGGGTGAAAAAGCAACTAGAGCTTCCCCTGAGATAGTGCTTGGGGTGTGCTATAGACCGCCGGGATCTGATTTGGATATGGATAGAGACCTCTTTAATGTCTTTAATGAAGTAAACACAAAGGGGAAATGTGTGATTATGGGAGACTTCAACTTCCCGGATATAGACTGGAGGACGAGTGCTTGCAAGAATAATAGGGGTCAGATTTTTCTGGATGTGATAGCGGATGGATTTCTTCATCAAGTAGTTGAAGTACCTACGAGAGGGGATGCCATTTTAGATTTGGTTTTGGTGAGCAGTGAGGACCTCATAGAAGAAATGGTGGTAGAAGATAACCTTGGTTCGAGTGATCATAGCTGATTCAGTTCAAACTAGATGGGAGGATAAACAAATGTAGATCTCTGATTAGGGTTTTCGATTTCTCGAGGGCTAATTTTAAAGAGTTAAGGAAATTAGTTAAGGAAGTGGATTGGATGGAGGAACCTGCGGATTTAAATGCAGAGGAGGCCTGGAATTACTTTAAGTCGCAGCTGCGGAAACTGTTGGAAGCCTGCATCCCAAGAAAGGGGAAAAAAAACATGGGCAGGAGTTGCAGGCCAAACTGGATGAGCAAGCAACTCAGAGAGGGGATTAGGAGAAAGCAGAAAGCTTACAGGGAGTGGAAGAAAGGCGGGATTAGCAAGGGAAGCTACCTTGGTGAGGTCAGAACATGTAGGGATAAAGTGAGGAAGGCTAAAAGCCGCATTGAACTGGACCTTGCAAAGGGAATCAAAACCAATAGTAAAAGGTTCTACAGCCACATAAATAAGAAGAAAACAAAGAAAGAAGAAGTGGGGCCGCTATACACTGAGGATGGAATGGAGGTTAAGGATAACCTAAGCATGGCCCAATATCTAAATAAGTACTTTGCCTCAGTTTTTAATAAGACGAGTGAGGAGTTTAGCGATGATGGAGGGATGATAAACGGGAATGTGGATATGGAGGTGGATATTACCGCATCTGAGGTAGAGGCCAAACTTGAACAGCTTGATGGGACAAAATCGGAGGGCCCGGACAATCTCCATCCGAGGATATTAAAGGAACTGGCGCGTGAAATTGCGAGCCCGTTAGCGAGAATTTTTAAGCAATCGATCAACTCGGGAGTTGTGCCGTACGACTGGAGGATTGCTAACGTAGTCCCTATTTTTAAGAAAGGGAAGAAAAAATCCGGGTAATTATAGGCCTGTTAGCTTGACGTCTGTAGTGTGTAAGGTCTTGGAAAAAATTTTAAGGGAGAAAGTAGTCAAGGACATAGAGGTCAATGGTAATTGGGACGAACTGCAACATGGATTTACTAAAGGTAGATCGTGCCAAACCAATCTGATCTCCTTCTTTGAGAAGGTGACGGATTACTTAGATAAAGGAAATGCGGTAGATCTAATTTACCTTGATTTCAGTAAGGCGTTTGACACGGTTCCGCATGAGGAACTGTTAGTTAAATTGGAAAAGATGGGGATGAATATGAAAGTTGTAAGGTGGACAAGGAACTGGTTAAAGGGGAGACTCCAGCGGGTCGTCTTGAAGGGTGAACTGTCAGGCTGGAAGGAGGTTACTAGTGGAGTCCCTCAAGGATCGGTTTTGGGACCGATCTTATTTAACCTTTTTATTACCGACCTTGGCACAAAGAGCGGGAATGTGCTAATAAAGTTTGCGGATTACACGAAGTTGGGAGGTATTGCTAACACGGAGAAGGACAGGGATACTATTCAGGAAGATCTGGACCACCTTGTGAACTGGAGTAAGAGTAATAGGATGAAATACAATAGTGAAAAGTGCAAGGTCATGCACTTAGGGATTAATAAGAATTTTAGATATACGTTGGGGACGCATCAGTTGGAAGCGATGGAGGAGGAGAAGGACCTTGGGGTATTGGTCGATAGCAGAATGACTGAGCCGCCAATGTGATATGGCTGTTAAAAAAAGCAAATGCGATTTTAGGATGCATTAAGCGAGGTATTTCCAGCAAGGATAAGGAGGTGTTAGTACCATTATATAAGGCGCTGGTGAGACCCCATCTGGAATATTATGTGCAGTTCTGGTGTCCCATGTTCAAGAAGGATGAATTCAAACTGGAACAGGTCCAGAGATGGGCTACTAGGATGATCCGAGGAATGGAAAACCTGCCTTATGAAAGGAGACTCAAAGAGCTTGGCTTGTTTAGCCTGGCCAAAAGAAGGCTGCGGGGGGATATGCTTGCTCTATATAAATATATCAGGGGGGTTAACGTTAGGGAGGGAGAGGAATTATTTAAGTTTAGTACTAATGTAGGCACAAGGACGAATGGGTACAAACTGGATATTAGGAAGTTTAGACTTGAAATTAGATGAAGGTTTCTAACCATTAGGGGAGTGAAGTTTTGGAACAGCCTTCCGAGGGAAGTAGTGGGGGAAAAAGACTTATCTGGCTTCAAGACTAAACTTGATAAGTATATGGAGGGGATGTTATGATGGGATAGTTTAATTTGGGCAATTGATCTTGGTTTATCACCAGATAAGTCTGCTCAGTGGTTTGCGGGGAGATGTTGGATGGGATGGGATGGGAACTGAGTTACTGCAGAGAATTCCTTCTTGGGTGCTGGCGGGTGAGTCTTGCCCACATGCTCAGGGTTTAGCTGATCGCCATATTTGGGGTCCGGAAGGAATTTTCCTCCAGGGCGGATTGGCAGGGCCCCTGGAGGTTTTTCACCTTCCTCTGCAGCGTGGGGCATGGGTCGCTTGCCGGTGGATTCTCTGCAGTTTGAGGTCTTCAAACCAGTTTTGAGGATTTCAATAACTCAGTCCTGGGTTAGGGGTTGTTATAAAAGTGGATGGGTAGGGTTCTGTGGCCTGCCTTGTGCAGGAGATCAGACTAGATGATCATATTGGTCCCTTCTGACCTATGAGTCTATGAGAATGATGAGGGCAGGGACACAGAATTCTCTCAAACCGCCCGCCCCGGCGCGTTGGAGATCATGCTGGTAATGGCGCAGGTTCTATCCATTGAATGCCGATTTTGGGCCCGGGAAACAAGCACAGACTGGTGGGACCGCATAGTGTTGCAGGTGTGGGATGATTCACAGTGGCTGCGAAACTTTCGCATGCGTAAGGGCACTTTCATGGAACTTTGTGACTTGCTTTCCCCTGTCCTGAAACGCCAGAATACCCAGATGAGAGCAGCCCTCACGGTTGAGAAGCGAGTGGCAATAGCCATCTGGAAACTTGCAACGCCAGACAGTGACTGGTCAGTCGGGAATCATTTTGGAGTGGCAAATCTACTGTGGGGGCTGCTGTGATGCAAGTAGCCAAAGCAATCACTAAGCTGCTGCTATGAAAGGTAGTGACTCTGGGAAATGTGCAGATTGTAGTGGATGGCTTTGCTGCAAAGGGATGCCCTAACTGTGGTGGGGCAATGGATGGAACTCATATCCCTATCTTGGCACTGGAGCATCAGGGCATCCACTACATAAACCGCAAAGGGTACTTTACAATGGTGCTGCAAGCACTGGTGGATCACAAGGGACGTTTCACCAACATCAACGTGGGATGGCCAGGAAGGATTCATGACGCTCGCGTCTTCAGGAACACTACTCTGTTTAAATGGCTGCAGCAAGGGAATTACTTCCCAGACCAGAAAATAACAGTTGGGGATGTTGAAATGCCTGTAGTTATCCTGAGGGACCCAGCCTACCCCTTGATGCCATGGCTCATGAAGCCATACACAGGCAGCCTGGACAGCAGTCAGGAGTTGTTCAACTACAGGATGAGCAAGTGCAGAATGGTGGTAGAATGTGCATTTGGCCATTTAAAGGGATGCTGGCGCACATTACTGACTCGCTCAGACCTCAGCCAAACCAATGTCCCCATTGTTATTGCTGCTTGCTGTGTGCTCCACAATCTCTGTGAGAGTAAGGGGGAGACCTTTATGGCGGGGTGGGAGGCTTAGGCAAATCACCTGGTCGCTGATTATGAGCAGCCAGACACCAGGGCGATTAGAAGAGCATACCTGGAAGCGGTGCACATCAGAGAAGCTTTGAAAACCAGTTTCATCACTGGCCAGAGTACGGTGTGACTGTTGTTTTTTCTCCTTGATGAAAACCCATCCCTTTGATTGATTCATTCCCTGTAAGCAACCCACCCTCCCCCTTCAATTACAGCTTGTTTTCTAAGGAAATAAAGTCACTATCATTTAAAAATCATGTATTCTTTATTAATTGATTATAAAAAGAGAGAGAAATGACAAGGTATCCCAGGTGGGGTTTGGGAGGAGGATAGGAGGGAAGGAAAAGGCCACTAAAAAAATTTCAAAGTAATGTGACAGCCTTTTGGTTGGGCTGTCCACTGGGGTGGAGTGAGCGGGTGCACGGAGCCTCTCCCCACGTGTTCTTACACGTCTGGTGGGTGAGGAGGCTAAGGAACATGGTGAGGGGGAAGGGTGGTTATATAGGGGCTGCAGCGGCACTCTGTGAGCCTGCTGCCATTCCTGAAACTCCACCAGACGCCAGAGCATGTCAGTTTGATCACACAGGAGCCCCAGCGTTGCATCCTGCCACCGCTGATCTTCCTGCTGCCACCTCTCATCTCGAGCGTCCCTCCTCTCCTCACGTTCGTCCCTCCTCTCCTCACGGTCACTGGCATCTTTCCTGTACTTTGATACCACGTCCTTCCATTCATTCAGATGAGCTCTTTCATTGCGGGCCACTTCCATGATTTCCGAGAACATTTAGTCTCGTGTCTGTTTTTTCCACTGCCTTATCTGAGAGAGCCTTCGGGATGGAGTAGGGAGGCTTGAAAAATTTGCAGCTGCAGGAGAGAGGGGAAAAAAGGGAGAGAAGTATTTAAAAAGATACATTTTACAGAACAATGGTTATGCTCTTTCACGGTGAACAACACTATTCACATTACATAGCACATGTGATTTCAGTACAAGGTCGCATTTTGCATCTTAATATTGAGTGCCTGTGGCTTTGGTGTTAGAGATCACAGACGCAGGTCCAGGCAACAGAATTCGGCTTGCATGTGGCCATGGTAAGCCATTGTCTTTCAGTTTCTGCATATATCCAGCGCCCTCCTTTCCCAAATACCAAGCAAAGCCCATGGAGTGCTGCTGCTTTCATGCTAATGTGCAGCAGCAGAAACCAAACTCCCCCCACATCCAATTCTCTGGGATGATCACTTTACCCCTTCCCCCACCACGTGGCTGGTATCATGGAAGATCCCTGCTAGCCAAACGCGAAAACACTCAGCGCCCTTCACACATACACCCTCCTCCCTCTGCTTGGCTAACTGCAGGGAAGGATTTTTTTTCAGCCACAGGCAAACAGCCCAGTAGGAATGGCCACCTCTGTCCCCTTAATTAAATTCCCGTATTTCAACCAGGTTACCATGAACGATATCACTCTCCTGAGGATAACACAGCGAGATAAAGAATGGATGTTGCTTGAATGCCAGCAACCACCGGGACCATACGCTGCTAGGCTTTGCCATGCAATGATACCAGATTACTTGCTATATGCATGGCGTGGGCAAGTGTCCTACCATGGAGGACAGAATAAGGCTGCGCTGCCTAGAAACCTTCTGCAAAGGCTTTTGAAGTACCTCCAGGAGAGTTTCATGGAGATGTCCCTGGAGGATTTCCACTCCATCCCCAGACATGTTAACAGACTTTTCCAGTAAGTGACCTGGCCGTGAATGCATCCCAACTCCTCAGGGCAAATTAATCATTAAAAAACGCATGCTTTTAAACCATGTTTTATATTTACAAAGGTACACTCCCCAGAGGTCCCTTCCATGGCTTCATTGTCTGGGATACTGGCTTGGGAGGGCTGGGAGGGTAATTCCGTCAGGCTGAGAAAAAGGTCCTGGCTGTTGGGGAGAACGGTGTGTTGTGTGCTCTCTGCAAGCTCGTCCTCCTCATTTTCCCCATCCGCAGAATCCTCAGGCATGGCTGAGATTACTCCCACCTCAGAATCCACAGTCAGGGTGGAGTAGTGGTGGCGGCCCCTCCCTAGAACTGCATGCAGCTCAGCGTAGAAGTGGCATGTTTGCAGCCCTGCCCCAGACCTTCTGTATGCTTCTTTGGTTTTCTGGTAGGCTTGTCTGAGCTCCTTAACTTTCACACGGCACTGTACTGAGTCCCTGGTGTGGCCTCTCTTCATCATAGCCTTTGAGATTTTTTCAAATGTTTTTTCATTCCATCTTTTGGAACGGACTTGTGTTAGCACACAGTCATCTCCCCATATAGTGATCAGATCCAGTACCTCCCGTACGGTCCATGCTGGAGCTTTTTTTTGATTCTCAGACTGCTTACCTGTGCTGATGAGCTCTATGTGATCACCTGTGCTGATCAGCTCTCCATGCTTGGCAAATAGGAAATGAAATTCAAAAGTTTGCGGGGCTTTTCCTGTCTACCTGGCCAGTGCATCCAAGTTCAGATCGCTGTCCAGAGCTGTCACAATGGTGCACTGTGGGATAGCGCCCGGAGGCCAATATCGTCGATTTGCGGCCACACTAACCCTAATCCGACATGGCAATACCAATTTCAGCGCTACTCCCCTCATCGGGGAGGATTACAGATATCGGTATTAAGAGCCCTTTATATTGATATAAAGGGCTTCGTTGTGTGGATAGGTGCAGGGTTAATTCGGTTTAACGCTGCTAAATTCGGTATAAATGCGTAGTGTAGACCAGGCCACAGATAGGCTAGAGGAGTGATTGATCTGGATCATGCTAGAAGCTTGAGATGTAAGCATGGACTCCTGTGATGATGATAATTTTAATAAATGGCAATACCTTATTCAACACATCTACTACCTGTTTGCATTCAGAGAAATAATTACTGGTGAAATGGTGATATATACTGTCACCCTCTGCTGAGCAGAGGCAAAACTCCTGCTTCTGCTGAGCTGTTGTGACAGAGTTTGGATATTTTCTTAATACAATTTATTTAAAGATTCTACATTTTTATTAGCAGCTCCTAACTTCTGAGTACTTGAGTTTCCAACCACATTCTTTTAAAATAGGGTTTTAGGGAAGGTTGCATATAATATAAAACACAAACAAAAAATTTCATTTTACGTTAGTTAAGGCAGCTTTCATCAATAAATGAAACCATAAAAATTAGGAAATAAAATGTTTACAATTAAAAGGCCTGATACTCTCAAGTTAGGAAATGCCAGACTGAACATTGCCCATGCAACTTTAATTTGGCCCTCTTGTGCATATGCATTATGATACACCCTTTACTTACATTCAGAAGTAACTATCTATTAAAAAGTCTGGTGCACATGATTTGAGCAGCATCACCTAGGAACTCAATGGCAGAGGCAGGGATAAATGCCAAGTCTCCACGGCAACATTCAACTGCCCTAACCTTGAGACCATCCTTTCTCTAGCTGTAATCCTCTGTTTCATTCACTAGACACCTACCAAGTTCTGCAACAAATGTGTCAGGGGCCCTGCAGACAACACAACCCCAATTCATCCCCAGAGCAGACCTGTCCTGTACACAGAATGAACCAGCGATCCTCTGTAAAAATATATATATGATCATGTAATTAAAGATTCAGGTTCATACACATAATGTATACATAGAGGGGGTGGGCTATGGTGGGGTACAACAAATCCCACACTGAACAATATGGGCTCAGTTGGCTCCACCCTGTCACACCTATGCAACGTCAGGATTGGTGAAAGGAGTTTGAGAGAGATCCCCAGCTCAGTTGTTGGCAGATGTTCAGCACCCACCTCCTGAAGAGAGGGATGACTGGCCGCCCCTCCCTGAGGAAAGAGAGGGCCAGCTGCTGAGACACCTTGAGAAGGAGATTATCCCCTTTATTACCTGTGAACCTGTTTATTTGTGTTAATTCCCTCTGGTTTTGTTTGTTGACTTTCCCAGAAGGGGAGAGACTTTAAAGTGACCTGACTGGAGGGCCATGTCATAGGAAGAGGCAGACCAGTGCAGGCATGGAGTGACCATTAGCAGGAGGTATCTGGGCAGGAGTGCTGCTATACCATGTCTGGCCACAAGAAGGTGCTAGTGGTGAGTCAACTCCTTCGCAGGAGCCAATTAAGGTTGCATGGGCAATGTTAATTCTGGTATTTCCTAACTTGAGAGTGCATAGCTTTGCAACTTTTTAATCCTTAATTTTGTATTTCCTATTTTTATGGTTAATTTATTGAGAAAACCACCTTAACTAAAATTAAATAATTTTTTATTTGAATTTCTTTTACTTGTAATAGAAATAAAATCTTATACTTGTTTAAATAATAAAGCTTTTACATATTTGTCTTAAATTCATATTTTATTACACTTTGTGAAGTGCCATAGTTCACCACTCAGTTCCGTGTAGCTCAAATTACTGAAATTAAGTTAAACTGCATTTTAAATTTTTTTTAATGCATCTTCAGTTTTACTGCAACTTTTAAATAACTTTTTAAAAATTTGTGCAACAGAAAACTGAGTAGAAACTCATTTATAATATTCTGCTTTTTCAAAATGTAAGTATTCAGAAGGGCATAGCTCCCAGTTTGTAAGAAGCATGACAATATACATGAAAAGGATCTGGAATTTTGTATCTTATTTTTATGTTTCCCTTTTCGAGGAAAGTAACAGTAATACTTTGAAAGGAAACTGCGTAACCTACCAGACCACAAACCCGCAGGAGCATATTCAAAATTAGTCTACTTTCATTATAGCTCGTCCTGGGGCCCTTCAGATAGTCAGAGATAAATCAGTTATCAAAGGCAGCTGTTGCCACGACAGCCAGGGTAATAGTGACTCTTCAAGTATGCAAAATGAACTGTAGGGGGATGAGTGATTGAGTATCTCTAATGTTACTAGTCGGGAATGAGGGGGGCAGCAATTGAGCACTATGGGGTGGGGGGGAAATCAGGCTTTTCCAGTGTTCTGGTTTCCCCAAACTTTTGTGTTTGTGTGTTGGTGGTTTTTAGGAAGACACATGGAAGAATGTTCCATATACATTAAGTATCAGAGGGGTAGCTGTGTTAGTTTATACATTAGTTAGTGACTGAAATTTGGTTCAAATTCCCAAGCCATGCTTATTAAAAAAAAAAAAAAAAAAAAAAGGGGGGGGGAGTTTGAAAAAAGATGAGAGCGAGGTACAGACCCTATAAAACAGAAAATTCTGTGCAACTGTAACTATGGTCTCATTACTAGGAGACCATACAAATATCTGCTTACTATGACAAACAAAATGTCTTTACTGACTTTTACTTCTGTTGATTCTGAGAGGAAGCTGTATGCTATTTTGGCCTGTGATTTGACACTAGAATTGTTAATTGAACTCCACTTGCAGAATCTTTATAGCTGATGATGATTTATGAGCCAGACAGAACTCGGCTTGACTCTCAGATCCTAGGTTAAGCTTGCAGTGCTAACAATTAGAAAAACCATCCCTTGTCAGCTGAGCAAATCTGATTGTGATTGATGCAGCAAATATGGAGCCCTACACTGCTATTTTTAGAGTCACTTCTCAGAGTACAACTGGACTTCAAATAGAACTTCCCCCCTGAAGCCTAATTGAACTGTAAAATGAGGCTACGAGGTGGATTGCGATTTTGTGGGGTCCTGGGCTAGAGCAAATGAGGGCCCCTGCCTACCCCTTCTGCCTGCAGTTCCCACCCCCGAGCCCTCTTGCTGCAGAAATGGGCTCAGGGCTCTGGGGCTTCCCCCACCTGCAGTGCTCCTGCCAGGGAGTGGGGTTGGGGTTAAGGGAAATCCATTTTTCTTGGGACCCCCAATTAGCTGGGGCCCAGTGGCTAATCTGCCAATGCATGCCACTATTCTTACAATGAGAGGCCTCCAAAACTTGTCATAGTTCACAACCTACTACCTTATGATGTATGTCTGACTGTGCATTAATATCTGATGATTTAGAGCTACACCAGCTGGATTCAATAACATAGTCCGCATTATCAAACTGAATACTGATTACTCAATAATATCTTGAAGATGTTTTTGTCCATAGCTCGTAGCTTAAATTCCATACAAATTAAAAACTAGACTACATGATAGGATGCAGGTTACTGTACACAGCACTAAAGTGATTATCTTACACAGGAGATGATCCTTCAGTTTCACTCAGCCAAAACTCCCATTCAGGTCAATGGAATTTCTGCTTGACTGAGGACGGCAGGTGTGTGCTAGGCCCAAAAACTTGTAAGTCCTTTATTCATAATTTGTAGTGGCTTCCGGCAAAGAGTGCATGTGTCAGAGCACAAGAACTAAATATCTGGATGTCCTCTAATCGGTCTGCATTTTTTATTTAAACTAATAATAAAAATACTTTGTACTCAATGTACTTTTCATCCAGAGACCTCAAGACCTTCCCAAAAGTGAATTATAGTCCCCATTTTTAGAAAGCGGTACCTGAAGCACAGAAATCACAAGACTATGCAGGAGCTGAGACTAGAACCCAGCCCTACCCTCTGTCTACTGGATCAAGCTATCCCACGTGGGTCCTTAAAGCTAGGTTCACTGTCCTCAGAAGAGTAGGTTTTATCACAAGAGGAACATTTCAAATGCAAACCATGAAATACCCACCAATTACAAATAGTCAATATGGAGGACTCTGCATCTGTTGCTTTCATTTTCTTTTATGATCTCTGCAGCTCGTGTGAGTTACTGGTATTTTTACTTAATTACAGTCATTCTTTTAAGTGACTTATAGAGCAAATAATTTCTCTGCAATGACTCTATTTCTGTGATACTCTCACCTCTGCTTATCTTCAGGTGAAATTTTCACACATGCAAAAATTGAAGAGGTGAAAGAGAAATAGGTGAGGAGCCTTTGGTTATAGCCAGTAGACAATGCTCTACATCTGAGGTAGTTACTATACAGCCACATTATGCAGCACCTGGGCTAAGGGAGGCAAAGTGTGTAGGAGGGGGAACCTACAGACTTTTGCTCCCTTTGCAGATAAATCCTGTTAGTTACATTTTACAAAAAGAACTCTTGAAAAATATGGGGGGAGCAGGGCAACCAGGGCAGAAAAAGCATCCCACTTGCTACTGAAAAACTTGGCAAGCCGCTGAGGCCATTGTATTTCAATTATCTGCTCTGAGAAACAACGTAACCTGCTAAAATTGGAAAGAGAAAAGAAAAGCAAAATCTTGGTTACTGTGTTTTGCATTATGTTCTTTCCTGATGTAAGGTAATAAATTGATGTGCTGCAAACAGACACCGCTAGTTTATAACCAAAATGCAAAACCGCATTTACTCAGAGTTAAGGTTGCTCAAGGGCAAATCTCACCAACTTCTCACTAGAAATAAAGAAAATCACCAGCAAAGGCAACTTTCATTTGCATTCTTTTAATGCAAGTGTTATAAACAGATAGCTAAGGGTTAATGTCTCTTTCACCTGAAGCACCTGACCAGAGGACCAATCAAAAAACCGGATTTTTTCAACTCTGGGTGGAGGGAAGTTTGTGTCTGAGTCTTTGTTTTCTGCCTGCCTGCTTTCTCTGAGCTTTGGAGAAGTAGTTCTGTTTTCTAATCTTCTGTTTCTAAGTGTAAGGACAAAGAGATCAGATAGTAAGTTATATGGTTTCTTTTCTTTGGTATTTGCATGAATAAAAGTGCTGGAGTGCTTTGATTTGTATTCTTTTTGAATAAGGCTGTTTATTCAATATTCTTTTAAGCAATTAACCCTGTATTCGTCACCTTAATACAGAGAGACCATTTGTATGTATTTTTTCTTTCTTTTTTATATAAAGCTTTCTTTTAAGACCTGTTGGAGTTTTTCTTTACTTCAGGGAAATTGAGTCTGTACTCACCAGGGAATTGGTGGGAGGAAGAAATCAGGGGAGATCTGTGTGTGTTGAATTTGCTAGCCTGATTTTGCATTTCCTCTGGGTAAAGAGGAAAGTGCTTTTTGTTTCCAGGACTGGGAACGGAGAGGGGGAGTCACTCTGTTTGGATTCACAGAGCTGGTGTCTGTGTATCTCTCCAGCAGCACCTGGAGAGGGGAAGGGAAAAAGGATTATTTCCCTTTGTTGTGAGACTCAAGGGATTTGGGTCTTGTGGTCCCCAGGGAAGGTTTATCAGGGGGACCAGAGTGCCCCAAAACACTCTAATTTTTTGGGTGGTGGCAGCAAGTACCAGGTCCAAGCTGGTAACTAAGCTTGGAGGTTTTCATGCTAACCCCCATATTTTGGACGCTAAGGTCCAAATCTGGGACTAAGGTTATGACATGGTGGCAGCGGTGGGATATAGACAGAATCCAGAAGCCAGTAGGAATATTATGTTTTTCTTTTCTCTGCTAAGGGCTTTTTAGCAGAGAGAAACAGTTTGGTTTTAAAAGGGAACCAGAGAGAATTTTTTTTTCTGCTCTCTCTGGCAGTTTGTGGCTTGCATGTTAAGCAAGAAGCCATTAAGGTGCTATTAAGAGTCTTTTGTTACACAATAGCACTCCCATTGAGAGTCATTACCAGCACTATATAAATGCAAATAAAGTGGTTTTTCAGGTTTACTTAACATTGAAGATTAGCTAAAGGCACTGTTGCTAGGCAGACTCCAGGAGGCAACAGAGCCTGCAGTTCAGAAGCTAAACACCGGAGGGCACCCCAACCCAAAAAAACAGGAACCATGACTTCTAAGGCAAAAATTGAGGCCGAAGAACAAATCAGAGAAGCTGAACACAGGCGACAACTGGAAATAAAACAAACAGAGATGGAAATAAAAGAGAGAGAAAGAGAGGCAGCCTACCAAAGAAAAGCAGGCAGCCAGAAAACAAAGACTCAGACACAAAATTCCCTCCACCCAAAGTTGAAAAAATCCGGTTTTTTGATTGGTCCTCTGGTCAGGTGCTTCAGGTGAAAGAGACATTAACCCTTAGCTAAGACTATGACAGTCAGAGGCAGGAGGGCTGTGAGCAGAAGTGGGGCCAATAGGGTGCTCTGTGGGATGCAGGCAAAACAATGCACATTGATGCTGACAACTAACCACATGAATAACTTGCAGTGCTGATAAAGACATTTTAAAAACTGCCCTGTATAGCTGGGAGCCTTTCTGTTACTAATGCCTTGGGGCAGAGCAAATGGGCTCTACGCAGGTCTGCATGAACACACCCCTGCTCAGTCTTCTGTTATAGTGGAAGAAGAAGAGCTAGTTCCAAAATCTCCTGTGTACAATTGGAGAGGGTAACTATCTTTCCTTGAATGGGGAAATATTTATGGATCCAGCTGCCTCCAAGCCCATGAGGAATGTTAAGGGCCCAAACTGGCACAAACTTCAGAGATTTAAATTAGGGCTGTCAAGCGATTAAAAAAATTAATCATGAATAATTACTCTTAAACAATACACTCTACCACAATGTAAATGTTAAATAATCCTATGAACGTGCCCCATCAGTTTCAGAGCAGACACCTGGCACATGGAAGCACAAATATTCAGAGATGCAAGAATGGACATTGAAGTGAGTGTTCTAAGCTTGTATTGTGGGCTGATAGTGCACAGAGCTTTTTTATACCCTTAATAACGTCTATTTGTCAGTCCCTAAGAGAGCAAAATGTAGACCCTAGGTTCTCTGAAGCAGGCAGGTTAGCCTTAAAGGTACCACACTTCTGTCCAGTTAGTGCCTGCTCTTGCCCCCCTTTTACTGCCCACCATTGTCTCCCTGACCCTTGATACCATCACCCTTCCCCCTGACCTCGCCCCTGCTGGCCAGCCCTCCACTGACACCTTAGAGGGTTGGGTTCTCATCCAACGGAAGCGGAGCAAGCATAAGAAAATAAAAAGAGAAATGCAAATAAAGATTCTCTCAACATATACCTAAGCTTTGCACCACTAACACTTCAGTAGGACTGCTATGCCAGAAGGGAAGCAGACAATATGGCTTTCTTGCCTTCTCATCTGGTGGTGTTTCCTTGAGATACAGATATTTTGGGAGATTATCATATTTGTGGTGTGTATGTGTGTGTTTCTGCACCTTCTGCTTAAAGATTGCATTGTGATCATCTCTGCATTTATCTAGTACTGGTTGCAATGACCCTAATAGCCTCCAGATAGTTCTATGGACATCTCTGGGATGGTTTAAGAAAATGGGAACATCAGTGGCCATGAAGAAAATCTGTACATTTGCCAAGAGGTTTGTATGACCCTCCTCCCCACTCTATGAATAGTATGAGCACAATGACTCAGCTGTTAGAAACCCCAGAGCCTAGGTGATATTTTTCCACATCTAGTCTGCTGTATCAGGAGAGAGTGGTTTTCTTGTTTCCTACATCATCTTGGTGTCCTCCCAGTCCTTTAGAACAGAGCTGACCTATTTGGCTTGAGCTGAAATGGTGCTGAGCAGTTGTCTGGATTTAATAGTTGTTTTTTCTTGTTCTCATGTTTCCTGGAGGGAATCCCAAACTACGTTATTATGTGTGTTTTCTTGCTTTTCCATGTTCACCCACTATGTCTGCAGAAGTTCTGCTATATTAGCTAATGCTCTGTGGTTTATATGTCCCACTCCGTGCTATTTGCTTTTTTTGTACTGTGCTATCTTGAGTTTATCCTTCCTCCATCTCTGTTTATGAGTCCTTTTTAACGACAAAACTGAACACAAAATATTCTCAGCCAGTTGTAGCAGGCCAGTGTTGTGTCACATTTCTTGCCAGGATAGTGAGCCACTCCTTGGATAAGTTGTAGATCCCAGATGTTAAGCTTCTGGTGCCTTATCTGACTCCTCAGGCAGCTGTTATTGGCAATCCTTAGAAGTGCTTATGCAGCTGGGCGGGTCCTTTTATTTGATTACACTGTCTCTCTAGCCACAGCAGGCAAAGAAATGCTGTGTCTCTTCTACCTTCTTCCCAACGTCTCCAAGAAAAAAAAAGTATTGTCTGGCTAGTTCACTGCAATCACTATCTTTTTCTATTTATGTGGAAAGAACTTCTAGGGACTCTCTTGGATTATAGAGAATAAGCAGAAGTATCTAAATGTGACATGGCCAAAGAGCATCCCACAGAAGCTACAATCAACCATGTGGCCATCCTTTGTAAGGTGTGACTGCTGAGACATGTGGCTTCTGAATATAGCACTTATGTGGGCTGCTCACATCAAAATGATTCAATGTCTTCTGGGACTTGTTGTCAGCATGAGCCATACTTCTGTATGGAAGAGGAAGGTGACTACAGACTACTTCAATTGGTGTGCAAATTAAGTGTGGTCCTTGACATCCAGGCAAATTGACAATGCAGTCTGTGATTAAGTAACATTTGGGACCTCCTGCTGTATACCAAGGTAGGAACCTGTTACTTTGGAAATGATCTGACTAGCATACCAAGTTTTTATGTGCACTCTCTAGTGACAGGCAGGCTAAAAGATGAGAGAGAGACACATCAGAGGGCTCAGTTAATCCCATTGGCTTCCAGCAGGAAGAGAATAGAGATCCAGGTATGCATCTAGCCAACCACAGAACCATTAGATCTCTGAACTATACATGGAGTTTAAAAGGGAATGTGACGTATATGATACTCCATTCTATTCAGATTCTTATGCCTCCCCCATCACCACAGTAGTTTAGTGCCTTCTGACATGACTAACATCGGTCACATGTGGCTTTGGTGCTTGGAATGAATGAAAGTCTCTGTTGCTTTGTCATGTTGTATGCCTATTGCTGTGCTTAACACAAGAGAGCATGAGACACTAAAGTCAGAAATACACAGTAAGTTCCACTTATCAATTACTTGATTGAAAACCAAAGGTAGTAAGTACTTCAGAGCAGGAACCATGTCTACCTCTACATGGCATCTAGCACACAGTAGGACCCCGATTCTGAACAGGGCCTCTAGGTGCTGCCATAACAGAACAAATAATAAAATCCATGAAGATCATTCTATTATCCTGATGCACAAAATGGCTTTTTGTTCTCTTCTTTCTTGTTGGTAATATTTTAATTACTGTACATTTAATGTTAGTGGCTCCTGGTGGCAAGGTTTACAACTGCAGTATTTATGCTAATATTTATTTACAGGTCAAAAGGTATGAGAATCCCAAATACTAAACAAATTTTCTGTTGAACCATTCAGAACATCAGACATAGGAACCAGAAATGCATCATAATTTTTCTTCCATCCTTGCTGTAAGTAACAATGCAGCAGAGTAAATCCACTCTTTTTAGGATTTGCTTCCTCCAAATTAATGTTGGGGGGTTCTCATACCTGCTCTGCAGATGTTGTTCTCAGTGTTGTAGCGAGGTTCATAATATAGACTCCTTTTCTTGAAGGTTCAGTGTGGATGAATGGCACCTGAGAAAAACAGAAAAAATGATTACAGGTCTAGAAAACATGACCTATGAGGGAAGATTGAAAAAACTGGGTTTATTTAGTCTGGAGAAGAGAAGACTGAGGGGAGACATAACAGTTTTCAAGTAGATAAAAGGTTGCTACAAGAAGAAGGGAGAAAAATGGTTCTCCTTAATTTATGAAGCTAGGACAAGAAGAAATGGGCTTAAATTGCAGCAAATTGGTTTAGATTGGACATTAGGGAAAACTTCCTAACTGTCAGTGTGTTTAAGCACTGGAATAAACGGCATAAGGAGGCTCTGGAATCTGCATCTTTGGAGGTTTTAAAGAGCAGATTAAACAAATACCTGTCAGGGATGGTCTAGGATAATACTTAGTCCTGCCACGAGTGCAGGAGACTGGACTAGATGTCCTCTCGAGGTCCCTTTCAGTCCTACAATTTTATGATTCTATGATTTACAATTTATTTGTAAGTATTTCCCCAATATTATTCCCTTAGTGCCATTGTTGCAGAGCTGCAGGACAGAAAATATGGCCTATGACTGGCATCATGATACCTATATTGTCACTAGAAAAAGCAAGTACAGTCCAAACTTGGGGAAGAATTGTGTACGTCTAGTAGTTATTGCATATGAAAATGAGCTGTCAGTTCAGCTGTGCTGATTCTGGGCGTCCCATGAGGCTTTAAATAATAATTTGTTTCTTTATCTTTTTTTTTTAAATACAAGAAGAGATTATTATAGAATATGGAACTGCCTGTAAAATCTGTTTTTAGATGATCCCAGCCATTTTAAAGTAAAATACACCTTGTCATGGTATGATTCCCCACTCTGAACCTTAGCGTCCAAAAGGTGGGGTACCTGCATGAACCCCTCTAAGCTTAATTACTAGCTTAGAAATGATAGAGCTGCCACCACCCAAAAATATGGTGTTTTGGGGCACTTTCTGGCCCCCAAACCCTTCCCTGGGGAACCCAATACCCAAAACCCCTTGGGTCTCACAACAAAGGGAAATAAAACATTCCCCCTCCTTTCTTCCTCCCAGATTCTCCCCTCCCTGGGTAACACTGGGAGATCCCTGTGATTCAACTCCTTGAATCTTAAAACAGAGAGGAAATTCACCTTCCCCCTCCTTCTCTCCCCCTCCCAGACTCTCCGTGAGAGAGAGACAGTGATCCTAACACAGAGAGAAATCAGGCTTTTCCTCCTCCCTTCTCTTCTTTCTCCTACCAGTTCCCTGGTGAGTGCAGACCCCCTCCCCTTGGGTCTTACACAAGAAATAAAAAAAAATCAATCAGGTTCTTAAAAAGAAAAGCTTTTAATAAAAGAAAGAAAAAAAGTAAAAATTGTCTCTGTAAAATCAAGATGGAAAACATTATAGGGTCTTTCAGCTTATAGACACTAGAGAGAATCCTCCCCCCAGCACAAATACAAGTTGTAGCAAACAGATATACAATCCTTCCAGCAAAATACACATTTGCAAATAAAGAAAACAATCAAAAGACTAAACCGCCTTTCTAACTGGTACTTATTAAATTGAACAGAAGAGGCTGTTTCAGAAAATCGGAGAGTCTGTATACATGTCTGGTCCCTCTCAGAACCCAGAGAGAACAAAGAAAAACCCAGAAAGCACAGACAAAGGCTTCCCTCCACCGAGATTTGAAATTATCTTGTCTCCTGATTGGTCCTCTGGTCAGGTGTTCCAGGTTTACTGAGCTAGTTAACCCTTTACAGGTAAAAGAGACATTAACCCTTAACCATCTGTTTATGACACGCCCCCCAAATCACAGACAGTGGGGAACCTCACTGGCGGTGATTTTCTTCCTAGAACTTTAAAATAAACAGATTAATTCAACACGTGCACCTTTACATATACTACTGAGTATGTAAATTACAAGACTTTTTACATCTGAAGAACAATTTTTAACCAGTTAATTCTGGGAAACTTTCATAGGAGAGTGCATCAGCTACTTTGTTAGAAGCTCCTGAAATGTGTTGAATTTCAAAATCAAAATCTTGGAGAGCTAAACTCCATCAAAGCAGTTTTTTGTTGTTTCCCTTGGCAGTATGAAGCCATTTTAGCTCAGCATGGTCGGTTTATCGCTGGAACCGCCGTCCCCAAACGTATGGGCATATCTTTTCCAGGGCATACACAATGGCATAGCACTCCTTTTCACTGATTGACCAGTTACTTTCCCTCTCAGACAGTTTTTTGCTGAGAAACACGATAGGATGGAAGTTTTGATCCGGTCCTTCCTGCATTAGAACTGCTCCTACACCACGCTGAGATGCATCTGTGGTTACTAGGAATGGTTTGTCAAAGGCCGGGGCCCTTAGCACAGGGTCAGACATGAGCGTCGCCTTAAGCTGAGTAAAGGCCTTCTGACACTCATCAGTCCACTTAACTGCATTCAGCTGGGTCTTTTTGGTCAGGTCGGTCAGTGGGGCAGCGATTTGGCTGTAGTGTGGTACAAATTGCCTGTAATACCCGGCCAAGCCTAAGAAGGATTGGGCCTGTTTCTTTGACTTTGGGACAGGCCACTTTTGGATAGCATCCACCTTGGCCTGTAGGGGGTTTATGGTTCCTTAACCCACCTGATGTCCCAGGTAAGTCACTCTGTTTTGGCCTATTTGACACTTTTTGGCCTTAACCATTAGTCCTGCCTGCCTGATGCGCTCAAAGACTTTTTCTAGGTGTTCGGGCCATGAATCAGAAAAAATGGTCACATCACCGAGGTAGGCAACTGCATATTCTCCCAATCCTGCTAGGAGACCATCTACAAGTCTTTGGAAGGTGGCGGGTGCATTTCGCAGCCCGAAAAGAAGCACATTAAATTCATACACCCCTGCATGGGTGGTGATTGCTGTCCTTTCCTTGGTAGGTTCATCTAGCGGTACTTGCCAGTACCACGTGGTTAAGTCTATTGTAGATATGAACTTGGCACGTCCCAACTTCTCCAATAGCTTATAGGTGCGTGGCACTGGATAGTTGTCTGGGCAAGTTACCGCATTTAGCTTACGGTAGTCCATGCAAAAGCGTATTTCTCCATCTGGTTTGGGTACCAGAACCACTGGAGATGCCCATGCACTGGTAGATGAGCGGATTATACCCATCTATAGCATGTTTTGGAGCTCCCGTTCTATAGCAGCTTGGGCATGAGGAGACACCCGGTAGGATGGGGTTCTAACTGGGTGAGCATTACCTGTGTCAGTGGAGTGGTATGCCTGTTCAGTCCGTCCTGGGGTGGCTGAGAACAATGGGGTGAAGGTAGTGCACAGCTCCTTGATCTGTTGCCGCTGCAGACGTTACAGGGTTGTGGAGAGGTTCACCTCTTCCACGCCACCGTCACTTTTTCCTTCTTAGTAGACACCTTCAAGCCACTCAGCGTCATCTCCTCCCTGGGCTGTAAACTGACAAATCTGTAAGTCTCTGGAATAAAAGGGCTTGAGAGAATTAACATGGTACACTCTGGGCTTTAGGGAGGAATTGGGAAATGCTATGAGGTAGTTAACAGCTCCCAGGCGCTCTTGGACCGTGAATGACCCTTCCCATGATGCTTCCATCTTATGGGCCTGTTGCACCTTCAAGACCATAACCTGGTCTCCTACCTTGAAGGAACGCTCTCTGGTATGTCTATCATACCAGACCTTTTGTTCTTTCTGAGCATCCTTTAGGTTTTCTTTAGCAAGGGCTAACAAGTGTCGGAGGGTGCTTTGTAGGTTGCTTACAAAGTCTAGAATGTTAGTTCCTGGAGAAGGTGTAAACCTCTCCCATTGCTGCTTCACCAACTGTAATGGTCCCTTAACCTCATGGCCATACACAAGTTCAAACGGTGAAAACCCTAAACTGGGATGTGGTACAGCCCTGTAGGCAAAGAGCAACTGCTGAAACACTATATCCCAGTCACTGGAGTGTTCATTCACGAATTTACTTATCATGGCCCCCAAAGTTCCATTAAACCTCTCCACCAGGCCATTGGTTTGATGGTGGTAAGGGGTGTCAACCAAGTGATTCACCCCATGAGTTTCCCACAGTTCTTTCATGGTTCCTGCCAGGAAATTAGATTCTGAATCTGTAAGGATGTCAGAGGGCCAACCTACCCTGGCAAAAATGTCTGTTAGGGCCCAGCACACAGTATTAGCCCTAGTGTTGCTTAGAGCTACTGCTTCTGGCCATCGGGTAGCAAAGTCCACGAAAGTCAGTATGTACTGCTTTCCTCTGGGGGTCTCTTTTGGGAAAGGACCCAGGATATCCACAGCTACTCGCTGAAATGGGAGCTCAATTATGGGGAGTGGCTGGAGAGGGGCCTTGACTGTTCAGGAACAGGGATGGGTCTGGAAGCTTGTCTGCAGGTAACCATTCCCACCCTCTTGGCCCGCTTTACCTGGTTGGCCAAGTCTTCCCCCAGTAGCATGGGGTGGGATAATTGTCATAGACTGCAAAAGTCCGCATTCCTGACCAGCCTTTGTACTGGACAGGCAGTTCAGCTGTAGCCAAGTCTACAGCTTTTGACATGAAGGGGTAATTTGTCACTTGGGCCTTTGGGTTGATGAATTTGGGGTCCACTAAGGATTGATGGATAGCTGACACTTGTGGCCCCGTGTCTCTCCACGTGATAACCTTCTTTCCGCCCACTCTCAAAATTTCCCTTCGCTCCGAGGGTATTTGAGAGGCATCTGGGCCTGGGGATCTTTGGTGTGATGGTGGTGTAATGAACTGTACTTGGTTGGGGTTCTTGAGGCAGTTGTCCTTTATATGTCCCAGTTCATTACATTTAAAGCATCGCCCAACTGACTGGTCACCGGGCCGATGTGGGTTACTGAAGACTGGTGAGGTGGGAGAATAGGGAGTCTGGGGCTTTCCTTGGGTTATAGGTGGGGTCTTGGGTTGCCTCGAGTATAGGGTTTATTGTCGGTGTGCCCCCTGTGGTATTCGCTCCCCTTGACAGTAGCTTTTTTCTTTTCTGCCACTTCTATCCATCTGGCTCCAATCTCCCCCACCTCGGTTACAGATTTGGGCTTCCCATCTAGGATGTACCTTTCTATTTCCTCAGGAACACCCTCTAAGAACTGTTCCATTTGCATCAGGAGGGACAGCTCTTCTAGAATTTTAACCTTTGTTCCTGATATCCAGGCATCCCAATTCTTTCCAATGTGGTGGACGTGTCGGGGAAATGACACATCTGGTTTCCACCTTAGGGCTCTGAACCGCCGACGGGCATGCTCAGGTATTATCCCCATTCTGATTCTGGCCTTGGTTTGAAAAAGTTTATAATCATTCATGGTTTCCCTAGGCATTTCAGCCGCCACCTCTGCTAAGGGTCCACTGAGCTGTGGTCTCAGCTCTACCATGTACTGGTCTTCAGAGATGCTGTACCCAAGGCAGGCCCTTTCAAAATTTTCTAAGAAGCCCTCAATGTCATCACCTGCCTTGTAGGTGGGAAATTTCTTAGGATGGGGAACAATAACTGGCGAAGGGTTGTTAAGATTGGCTGTGTCCTTCTGCTTAGCCTGTTCTAATTCCAGGGCCTGCTGGTGTGCCTCCCTTTGGAACTCTATTTTTCTTTTGTGGTCCGCGTCTTTGGCTTCTTGCTCTCTTTTTTGTGGGCTGCCTCTTCCCTGGCTGTTTCTGCATTTATTAGTTCCATCTTTCTTCTATGTTCATTGTCTCTTTCTATGGCTACTAGCTTTGCTTGTTCCTGTCTAATGGCTTTCTTGGAACTCATGGCTCCTGCTTTTTTGTGCTGGTTGCGCCCTCTGCTGTTGAATGTCTGGAATGTTGCAGCTCAGGGTTGCTTGGCAACAGACTTTTTTTAACACTTTCTAACTAGCCTTTGCCCGACAAGTTAGAAGAAAAAAAACACACTTTCATTTGCAAATGTGTTTTGCTGGTGTTTGCTGACTCACAGTGGAGTCCTTTTGTTTAACAAAGATCCTTGTTAAACTTTAATGCCTCTGCCTTCAGGCAG
Source organism: Gopherus evgoodei (assembly GCF_007399415.2). Lineage (NCBI taxonomy): Eukaryota > Metazoa > Chordata > Testudines > Testudinidae > Gopherus > Gopherus evgoodei. The sequence continues at coordinate 171,291,747 of NC_044324.1, forward strand.
TCTTTCTGCACAACCAGAAAGGAGAAAAGGAAAAAAAAAATTGTTTTTCTGGCTGTAGTTTTAAAAAAAACCCTCTTGCCTGCTTACCAACAGCTAGCAGAGAGAAAAGAAAAAAAAATCAATCAGGTCTTAAAAAGAAAAGCTTTTAATAAAAGAAAGAAAAAATGTAAAAATTGTCTCTGTAAAATCAAGATGGAAAACGTTATAGGGTCTTTCAGCTTATAGACACTAGAGAGAATCCTCCCCCCAGCACAAATACAAGTTGCAGTAAACAGAGATACAATCCTTCCAGCAAAATACACATTTGCAAATAAAGAAAACAATCAAAAGACTAAACCACTTTTCTAACTGGTACTTACTAAATTGAACAGAAGAGGCTGTTTCAGAAAATTGGAGAGTCTGTATACATGTCTGGTCCCTCTCAGAACCCAGGGAGAACAAAGAAAAACCCAGAAAGCACAGACAAAGGCTTCCCTCCACCAAGAGTTGAAAGTATCTTGTCTCCTGATTGGTCAGGTGTTCCAGGTTTACTGAGCTAGTTAACCCTTTACAGGTAAAAGAGACATTAACCCTTAACCATCTGTTTATAACACACCTATTTGACACTACTCAGCTGTCTAAAATAGATTTTTACATCCTGTGTCTAAACTCTACAAAAGGTACTGGAGAGAGATGTACAGGCTCATCCAACAACATATTTCACTTCTGTGATAAGCTCCTGAACCAAGTGTTTCTTATTGAAGTGTTCCATCCGTTCCTATGAGCTGCTGCTGTTATGCTGTGCAAAATCCACTGTCTGATATTAAACTTTTTTCAAGAACCAAATTGTCTCTTGGACTATAGGAAGTGTATCTGTTCCAAGGAAAAAATGCGTTAGTGTGTCCTGGATGCTCTTATGTTTTGAGAAATTCTTGACAAATTGCATAAAGGTTTTAAATTGGGAGGTATTGGTATTATTTTTTTAGTTGAAAAAGTTGCAGTACACAAGCAGTGTTAATCTAATGCCACTATGAAATATCTTTGTGCCCTGACCACACAAAGATATCTTTGTGCCCTGACCGCATTTCTAGCAGAGGTTTTCAAATAACTATCAGCAAATTTTTGTATTTGATTGTAGCAGTAATAAATGAGTAAGGATCTGTGGTTAGAGGGTCATCTTGGAATAGACCTTGCTGTAATATGACAAAAAAGTAAAGTAAAAAAGCACTGTGATCAGTGTATAATGCAATGTTTTCTTACGTCGGCCCACGTTCCTTCTGAAGTTATTTCCATTCAAACATGAAATTTGGATTCTGCTATAATGGATGCAATAGATACAGCTACTTGGATTGTAAACTGTTTAGGTCAAAGAACTTCTCATCAAGCTGTCTGAAAATTACTATGCACCTCTTGGCACTATATAAATGATACTGTACTGTAAGAGCCCAATTTTGCTGTGTTACACTAGTGTAAATCCAGACTAACTCCATTGACATTGATTTAATTGAGAGCAAAATTTGGTCAGAAGCATTTCCGAGGTTTTGCTGTGAAACTCAGCAGTTCCAGTACTCTTGATTTTAGTACATTTACCCTATTGATGTTCTGTAATACAGTGATATCTGCCGGGGAAAAAACACTAAAGATCTAGAGAAGCTTAATTTCTATCTAAATTAGATGATACTTTATTTTTAGCCTCTTGTTCTAGTAGCTATTTCAGCTATTCTATGCCAAACAGAGGATTTATGTGAACTGAAACAATTTGCCTGTTTGACAAAACTGTCTGTTGCACTGCTGGCACGTTAGCAATAATACAGAGAAATCAACAGGCTGTAGCTTGTAACAGGAAATGAACTAAAGTACAAAAACCACAGCGTTGAGTCAGTTATCGGTGTGCAATGGCAATCAAGCTTTCATTTGCTACAGCTAGAAAACCCTGAGTGTGCCATTGACATGTCAGGTTGTTGTTGGTAATGAGAACAGAAAGAGGTTAAGAAAACAATGGCAGATCCACATGCAGTGTGGTCAGCAAGTCTCTTCATATGGCAGAATTTCACTAAGCTTTGACAAATGTCCAGTTCACCTGTTTATACTTTCAGCTTTCTGCTGCTTGAACAGTGTTTCTTTTCCCTCTGGATTAAGATAGTGCCCTTTTCCAAAAAATATACAAACACACTTGTTCATAGAGAGAGACAGAATCAATGTGGTAGTCTGTTTTCTTCTGTGACTATATCCCAGTGTTGCCACTGCCATTTCATAACTTGCATAGTTATTTCTTTGCAGGCAACCATAACTGCTAATGATGCCACATTAATTCTGTCAGCCTATAAAAGCTGATCACTACATGAGTTAGCTTCTATTATACTAAGCAGACGGTACAGTGTATCTACAATAATACAAATGTAGGTCAGAGCACTCTTAGGGCTGTTTCTTAGAAACACTAATCACTGCTTTTCTCTTAGTATCAGTTGCATAATAACTAACCCTATTAGACCCTTAAAGTCTTGAGCATTCTTTCACCAAAAGCACATCCTTGTTTTTCACACTGTATAACTTCTAATTTGTGTGGTTCACCCAAATCTCAACAGAATCTGCTCTCTGAATGCCCTTGAGGTGGTGGTTGTTTCTGTGAACGCTCTCCAGTTGAAGAATTTCCTTTTCCACTTGCTCAGGATATAGTGTGGCTACTACAATGAGAGGCCACTTCCTAATGAAAGGGTAGATCCTGTTAGCACAGTTCCTCTGGTTTGCAGGGGGAAACAAACTATTCAGCTTTGTGCAATATTCCAAAACTGGGAGCAAATCTCACAAGCACAAAATGAATCCTTTCTATGCTATTCAGTGTCTTCATGTGAAGTACAAACTCCGCCTACCAACAAACAATAAATGTTAAGCTAGTCTAAATTAAAGACAAAATGGGACTGGAGTTATTATGAGAAAAATAATAAAATCTTTTCTCACCATACTCTGAAATTAAACACTTTTAGAGAGAGAAACAAATCTTTTTCTCATGGTTCCATTCACGAAATTCAGTTTTTTGAGCTATACTAATAACATTGTTCTGTTTGTGCACAAATGCTATTTTACACTAAATATTCTGCATTAACTTTTTTGCTGTAAAATATCTCTAGCAGAAGGCACAGACCTCAAAATGCGTGGACAAAGTGGTAAGTCAAGAATGCTGACTTTAATTATTTATTTCAAATAGATTTGGGAGGGGGAGAGCAGGATGAGGATGGCTAGGTGAGTCCAGTCTCAAAATCTTCTTTTTTTATGCAACTGATGTTTGAGCAAACATCTAGAGAGTTGAACCCAGTCTGCATGGATGGGTTGTGCAAGGGCTGAAAAATGGAATCCTAACCAGGGCAGAGGATGGCTGTAGCTATTACTACAGGGCATGAGGAGGGGTAGCAAACATAATTGTGTAGAAATCCTGCCTCCTTGCTCCCAAACACACCCATGGTCCAGTATGGAGAGCTGTTACATAGTGCTATTCCATGATGCAAAGGGTGTTGTAGCCCATGGGGCTAGCCTGCTAGCACGGTCTTTTATGTAATCTGTTTTCTTTATTGGTTTGATTATTATTCTCTTGGTTAATGTTTTATACTAAATAATTTCAGTACACATTTCTTCATTATACTTGGCTGTAACACAAGGAACATACAGGTCTGTATCCTGTATGATTAGCTACAGCAAGTTAGCATAAAAGTTTGTAATCTTTGGCATAGACAAATGGCCTACCAGATACCTCTCTTGATTTTGGGGAACTGAACAAAAAACTGAATGTGTTCACCAAAATTCTGGAAAATATCGGTAACCACAAGGTACTCTATACCGCAGAACATGGAAGTAATGATCTAGGCCAAAGGTGACGGTTTTGAGGATGAGATAATTGATATTAATATGTATGAATATGGTATAATATGTCAGAATATGCTAGCCTATACAATAAGTGAACCTGAAGATTTATCTGGATCAATGGTTGGGCATTGATATGAATATTCAAGACAGTGTCAGGACCTTAAAAGAGGGAAAACCACCATGTGGAGGGGTCATTCCTTCTCTTAGTTATCTTCTGTTAAGCTATCAGCTCAGCATCTGTAATATAATTTAGCTACTGAACACTTGAACCTGATCTCTACCAGCTTGGGATTGAAAAGCCTGGAGCATTGAACTCATTGGGTGTGCCAGAGATGAGGCTGGTCCTCTGTCTCTCACTACCAGGTCTCCAAAGAAGGGTGTGAGTACGCTAGTTTAAGTAGCCTTTTATTAAAGATATATTACTTCCAGAGACTATAGAACTGTATTACTTTTTTGTGACTCTGTGGTTTGTAACTTTGGTTACTCTCTTGTTAATTTTAATAAAGATCTTGAAAATTTGGTTTTGTCTTCAGCATGAGTGTCCTTCCCACACATGCCGAGGGTCTGTACAAGATATTGCACTCCCTATGCTCTCTAATTCTGTAGCCTGAATCTGGGATAAAAATCTAGGTATTTTCGGGTTAGATCATTGGTGAGCTGTAATAAATTAGCACTATAATTTCAGGTCAACAGTGTTCACTTGCATAGTGGAAACGGCTGTGCTTTAGGCCCTATGTAGAGCTGTACAAGATGTATTTATACAGCACCCACATGGGCTAGGCCCTTAAAAATGATTGGGAAGACAGGCCCAAGCCTTCCTTCAATAATTTGCAGTCTAAACAGATAAAATACAATGGACTAATGGAGAAAAGGGATACAACATAGCAGCAAAGGGTGAATGATGTTTTATCACTGTCTTGTTCTAGATAAGTTTCATGACTGTCTGCTCCTTAATCTAACAAGTGTAATGGCTATACCCACTGCTTTAGTGTGGGAGATCTGGGCAGTATGAGACTTATTTCTTTAAGAGGGAACTCAATAGGATGTGGTAGAAGTCCAATCATCTAAAACTGGACAAAGTGCGCCTGGGATAACTGACAGGAATAATTCCCCATTAGCAAGGGAGTAGACTATGTGTGACTTGGCATTTGCCATCTCTGATGTTCATGAAATTAACACTAATCCCACACACATTTACCTAATTTTTTTTAATAACTTGAAGGGTGATGGAGTAGAGGAAAGGTGTATTGATTAGCCCACATAGCACTCTCTTATTATTAACTTCTTGTCATATTTCATTAGAAGATAGAGCTGGAGGGTTTACAGAGCAGTTTCTGCATGCGAGGCATTATAAATCCTAAATCAAAAAGCATTTCATTCGTAATGCAGTAAATGCCAAAGCCATAACAATGCCTGTTTGTTCTCTGCTTAAGTCAAACTCTGACTCCTCAAACCACCAGCAGCATCATGTGAGTGACATTTTGAGTATATCATAACTTTGTATTTTTGCAGAGACAGCAACATAATTCATCATAATCTCTTTCACTCTGACTTGTGGTGGTTTGCTTCAAAAAAATAGAAGGCAAAAAGCAAGGCAAGTTAAGTATATGCACAATTTTGATGGCAGTAGCTGTTTTCTTTGGGGCATAGTAAACAAGGCCAGAAGGGACCACTCTGGTTGGTTACCCTCACAGGTAAAAATGTACACCTTATTTCCAGTCTGAATTGTCTAGCTTCAACTTCCAGCCAATAGATCATGTTATATTTTTCTCTGCTAGACTGAAGAGCTCATTATTGAATATTTGTAGATGCAAATAGATGTAATCAATACAGGAAAGACAGTTGTAATTGAAAAAACTGGTTTTGAAGAAAGCAAGCACAGTGATACACTGAATTTGTTCCAGCATGTTCATTTGACTGAAGAAAACAAGGAACCTCAGGCCAGATCCACAGAGGGACTTAGGATGCCTAAACCCCATTTTAAGGCTCCCAAGTCCCAGTTTTGTGGAGTGCAATGGTGCCTAAAACTGCTGCATGGCTATCACCTAACCCTATAGGTGCCTAAACTCACTCAGTGCCTAAATTTCCACTGTAAAAGCTCCCTAGGCGCCTAAGATGCTGCCTCACTCTAGGTGTCTGGCCACCTATATCCCTTGAGAGGGGTGGGGGGCAGCGTTTCCTCTAATTTTTTACATCCATGTGCGAAATTAATTTTCTTATGTGCACCAATATGGAGGTCATGTGTGACACATCACCTTCTTATTAGTTTACATAACAAAATTCATGTGGTGGGGATGGGGCTGAGGAGTTCGGAGTGTGGGAGGGGGATTAGGGCTGGGGCAAAGGGTTGGGTTGTGGGGATGAGAGCTCTGGGGTGGGGCCGGGGATGAGAGGTTTGGGGTACGAGAGAGGGCTCAGGGCTAGGGCAGACAGTTGGAGTGTGGGGGCTCTGGGGTGGGGCCAGGGATGAGGGGTTTGAGGTGCCGGCTGTGGTGGGAAGAGATGATTTCCCCCAGCCCTCTCTTGCTGCAGCAGCTCGAGGTTAGGGGAGAGGCACCTCTCCCCGGCCGGCCGTGGCAGCTCCGTCGGGGCTGGGCCAGGATAGTCCGAGGGAGGGTCTCCTCTCCTCTGGCTGCGGCAGGTCTGCACTGGGGCCAACGAGGAAGGGCGCTTCTCCATGCCACAGCCCAGAGTCCCTGCATGGGGCTTAATAGGCATCTATGCAGCCACGCAGCTTAGCGGGAACTTAGGTGGGGGGTTGCCTGCCTTTGCAGTGTGTGAGTGCAGGTCACTTGACAGAATTACCTGGTTATATCTCCTTTAATCATCTCTCTGCCCTTGCAGGGTTGTTGGGCAGGGGCGCTGGAACAGGGGAAGCCAGAAGGTCATGGCCCCTCCACTTTTTACTGGCTGTAAGGGCAAGTGATGGGGGAGAGGGGGTGGAAAAGAGTGAGCGGGGGAGGTGTCTGGGGGGGAAGAGGCGGCATGGGGGTGGGGTCTGAAGGGAAGGGGTGGCACGAGTGTGAGGGCTCGGGGAGAAGGAGTGGTGTGAGGGCAGAGGCTCGGGGGGAAGAAGCGGCACAGGGTGTGGGGCCAGGGTTTGGATTCTGGTGGCCCCCCCAATCTTAGGGACTTTCCATCACTCCTGTCCTTGTGCACTGATGCAACTCAGTCCCTCTGTGCTCTGCTTGTGGCATATATCTAGTTCAGGTGTTCTCAAACTTCGTTGCATTGCAATCCCCTTCTGACAAAAAACATTAGCTCACAACCCCAGTAGGAGGGACCAAAGCCCAAGCCCCTCCTCTCTGGGCAGGGGGGCCAAAGCTGAAGCTTGAGGGCCTAAGCCCTGCTGCCCAGGGCTGAAGCCCTTGAGCTTTGGCTTTGGCCCTGGGCAGCGGGGCTCAGGCTTCAGCCCTGAGCTCCAGCAAATCAGTCAGCCCTGGTGACCCCATTCAAAGGGAGTCACAACCCACAGTTTGAGAAACACTGATCTAGTCTCCTGAGGGCTGTAATGCTTTGGTCTAATTTCAGTTGTCAGGTGGTGGTGATGTACAGGAGGTCTGACTAGATGACCTGCTGTCCCTTCTGGCCTTTAACTCTATGCCTAAGCCCCAGTGCAACCCTGAAACCACTTTGCCATCTTCCCTGTGGGACCTGATCTGGTAGCCATGCTTTGAGCATGGCTAATGCCACACGAAATGGCAGGAGGAAAGAAAGCAACTCTCTTAACCATTAACCAAGTGGCTAGGGTACTCCGGGGGATGTGAGAGATCCTGATTCAATTCCTCCTCAGTTTGTGAAGAAGGGCTTTGAAGAGGGGTTCTCCATTTCTCAGCTAACCACTGAGCTATGGAATAGGCTGCTGTGGGGCTCTCTTTCTTGTTGAAGCCATTTCACAATAATTAAATTGAGCTGTGGACAGATAGAGGATCATGCAAGCCCAGTGGTTTAGGGCACTCACATGGAACCCCTGTTCAAATCCCTTCTCCTCCTTGGTGGGGGTAGAGATTCAAAACAGGGTTTCCCACAGCCTGGCTGAATACCCTGATCGCTGGGCTAAAGGTTAGAAAAGAGGGCCTCGTTCCCTGCAACCCTCTGGCCATTTTGTGTGGAGTTCAGTAGGCACTTAACTCATTCTCACAAAGAAAGGCTTAGGTACCCAAACTGCCTGCCTCCAGGAGAGGTTCCTGGCCGTGTCTAGGCTGCAGGGAAGTGCCAATTCCATGGGAGGAGAGGGGCTTAGGGCACACCCCTCTTGTTTGGTATGTTTCATTGGCTAGCCTGGATGACTCCCCACATAACATGCTGGGTTTTGTGGATCTGATTCTTTTTATAGGGAGTCTATGTGCCTAATCAGGCTTTGTGGTTCCTATTGTTGTTCCAGTGATTTCTTAGTCACCTAAAAGTTAAGTGTTGCAATACCAAAATCCCTTTGTGGGGCTGGACCTTCCTGTATGAAGCAACAACACTTTAAGCAGATACCTATTATCAGTATAGTCCAGGGATCTGCAACCTTTGGCACACAGCACGCCAGAGTAAGCATCCTGGCAGGCCGGGCTGGTTTGTTTACCTGCTGTGTCTGCAGGTTCGGCCAATTGCGGCTCCCATTGACAACAGTTCTCCGCTCCAGGACAATGGAGGCAGCGGGAAGTGGCAGCCAGCACATTCCTCAGCCCATACCGCTTCCCACAGCCCCTATTGGCCTGGGGTGGTGAACCACGGCCAGTGGGAGCCGCGATCAGCCGAACCTGTGGACGTGGCAGGTAAACAAACCAGCCCGGTCTGCCAGGGTGCTTACCCTGGTGACCTGTGTGCCAAAGGTTGCTGATCTCTAGTCTCTTTTCTGGGCTCTAGAAAGGGTCCTAAAATGACCTTTTACAATGGTGAGCCAAAATCCTTGATATGAAGAGTCTTTGACTTTTGGAAAGCATCAAAATCCAGATTGGTATTTCAAGGCTGCCCTGTTTCTCTAGTTAACTGAAACACTGGATCTAAGCTTGAGGGGTGGGGGCAGGGAGTGTATCAGAATTACAGAAGTGGAAGGGACCTCAGGAGGTCATCTAGTCCAAACTCTTGCTCAAAGCAGGACCAATCCCCAGACAGATTTTTGCCCTAAATGGCACCCTCAGGGATTGAGCTCATAACCCTGGGTTTAGCAGGTCAATGCTCAAACCACTGAACTATTCCTCCCCACCAGGGAATAGTTTTTCACCCCGAGAGGGGACTTGAACCCACAGTCTCTGGCTTCAGAAGCCAACACCTTATCCATTAGGCTGCTGGGCCGTGATGTGACCTTCTGTATGTGCATATGCATCCATGCAGGGAGTTCAGAATCTGAACACATCCACATTTTGCAACTCAGGCTGATATCTAATGCGAAGTTTGTAATACATTAGTCATTGAAAGGCACAGTCTGCTGAAATGGGATGTGTATTCCAGGTAGCCCCATATGGGGAGACACAGAAAATTCTGGAATGAAAAGCATGCTCGCTCTCTCTCTCTTTTCAAACCAAAGAACGTAATATCCAGTAAAGCTGGGACAGAGTTTAAGCAAAGTTGCTGCTTGAATTGTAATGGATTTTGGGAACTAAACTTACAGGAAATCTATATTTATCTATGTAAACACCAAATAAGAATTCCTCAACCTGGTGGGCAAAAGCCCATTTTTTCTGTCTAGGCACCCAGTAGGACAGTTATTAGAATATCAAGAGAAATTTGGATAAATCAGATGCTATTTTAAAATAGTACCACTGTTTTGTGCATCTAAAACTACAAAAGAACCTTCGAAATATAAGGGAGAGAGGGTTGGCTAAGGCAGTGAAAAGGTGTCTAGCCAGATTCTGCCTTCCCTTCAGCCCCACCAAAGCACCCAGGTACATTATAAACAATGTTAATAAAAAACCAGTTCAGGGCTTCTAAGCAAGATGGGCACACAACACTTTAGATAGTGAAATAAATTAACCTGACAATCTGATCCTACGGAACACAAAGTCTTGGATTCAGTTGCCAGTTCTGATTTCTCATTTGACATTCCTAATCTAATGGGAGTAAACATATGCAGCTGAAAACCAGCTAGCCATTTTAATTGTTATAGACTACAAGCCACTAGCACAGTAGCGTGGAGTACCAAAATGCTCTTATGTGAAAGTGTCAGCCACGTGTGCATGTGCCCTTCACTCCAACCTTCCAGAGAGATTCAGGGGAGGAGGATGGAAAAGAACAAATGAGAAGTGTGGCTTGGCAGGGGTTAGAATGAAGGAAAGGGGAGAAATGATGATAACTTGTATGTCCTTTTCTTTCTTTCTTTTAATTGCAAGGGAATGACTATAAAACTATCCATTGTAGAAAACACTATTTTTCTTGCTTCTAAAACATAAGTCTTGTCTATACCGAGGCCTTGCCCTAGTTACATCCATTGGTAGCCAGCCACCAACATAACCGCATCTGTGTAAATACCTAGCATAGACAGACAGAGCCACTATTTGCACTGGTGGAGCTTCGTCTGGTTTTAAACAGGAGTAAATTTCAGTAATGTAAATAGTGGCTTTGCCTCTCTATGCTTTAGGATCATACAGGTGGATACAATTGGAGCAAATCCCTAATGCAGAAGGCCTTAAGGCCTTTTTCTCCTACATTGTTGATATTCCTGTGTCTAAAGTCACAAAGGTAATAGGTGGATCCATATAGATGTTTTAATGACCGATCATCAGTCTAATTGCTTTTGCCCTAGTCCCTTAAAAGTGATTCTTCATTAACTTGCCATGTCTTTGTTGATTTTTCCATTCATATTTTAAACTGAAATTATTTAGTATCACACACAAAAGAAACTCTCCTGTTAGATTAAGCTGAAATGGTTCTTTAGTTATGAGATTGGCCTTTACATGAAAAAACTTTACTCCAGGCCAAATTGGAACAAAAATATTTTTTAAAAATTAAAATCACAAAGCTATTTATATTACTGGTCGCATTCTGTTTTCTCTGTGTTACTGCTGGCGATGGTTGAATAATGCTTCCTCCCTTGGCACCCAACTCCACCTTCTGCCTGTTCCTGTAGCAGGCTAACACATGAGACTATAGTGTAAAGAACAGAAGCAGGCTCAGTACATAAACCTGGAACCAGGGTTTTTCCTTGGGCTCATCTCTAGTAAAGAATTGTCCTTCTCTTGACAGGGAGATAAGATTATCAGATACATATCTTCAGGCTCCAGCTCTTATGATTTTAGGCTTCCCATCCCTTCCACTTTTACAGTTATGATCCCAAATATATATCTTGGGGTTCCCACATCTGCCCAAAGTGACTAATGGTTCCAAGTCACAACCACTGTAGGCGTCTTAAATTAGAATCAGATTTGTCTATTTTAATGTACCAATCCCAATGCCATGCTTCCTTGTGATTGGCTGTACATTCAGAAGCCAGCCAATCGTTTTTGCAATGGAGTTTTAGCCTGATTATATACTAGTAAAACATATTCAGTCTTGATATTTCAAGAGGTGGGATCTGTCAGGAGTGGAACATGGATCCAAAGCCATGCTCTGCTCCTCTTCTTGTTCCATGTACTTGGCTATCCTGCAGTGGAGTTGTGATCCTGTGTTTGTTACAACAATTTGTGCCAAGGGAAATGGCAAAGATGTCACAGCTTCTGAAGGACTGAGGAGCTGGGCTGAAAGTTTTATTTAAAACATTTTGTCTTGAATCATTAGCAAAAAGGACAAGCAAAGCTGAAAAGTGGCCAAATTAAGGAAAAGATTGTAAATATAGTAAGCGAGCCATTCTTTAAGACCCAGAAATCTAAAATTCGATAAGTCAGGTTCTTAAGAATTTTGGACTGCAAGAGTTCTGCCTTGGGCTATACATGCTGCAGTTAGCTTGGTCTCTGGCTTCAGTACGTTACGTATTTTTGTTCTGCCTGTTAGTGTACTTAAGCATTCCCACAAGGACGGAGACTGATCTTTTTATCCTGCTACATAAAGTGAGGGAAATGCTGTTACATTTGTCATTGTTTTACTCAGCAAATCTTGTTTGCCAGGAACTCTTCCCACGGTGTAACAAGCTACCTGACTCCAGAACGTAAAAGGAATACATGTGAACAGAAATATGCAACAAAGATCAAACATTACATCAATGAGCCTTTTCTCATCCTATCCCCCCACCCAAGCTGTCTTGATGATTTCCTTTACACCCAGCTTCATCTACACACCATTGCTGCCCTGACAATAGCCTTTCTGTTTCACTCTCACATTCCCACCTAACACTGTGTATTACTCCTGATGTAGCTTCTGTCCTTCCACTCTAGCACTTCTCCTCAATGAAGTCTAACTATCATATTGACTGATGTTACATCTTGTAATTGAAAAGAGAGGCTGATGTATCAACTGCCATAGGTCTCAAATAGTAACTTTATTGTGCCTTAAAGCTCAATTCTACCCCCTCAGAGAAATCTTTGGAGAATGGTGGGGCCCTCATCCTGCAAAAGAAAATCAGTGCAAGTTGTTGGTGCTCAGTAGATTTCAGGATTTTTGGTCATACATAAGGAAACTGTGTGGGGAGGGGCTGACATTATCACAATAAAGTAACTTTGCGCAGTCCCACTTGTGTCCCAACAGTAAGAAAAAACAAAACAATGAGGTGGCTGAAAGCAGAAAAGACTAATGGGAGTGGAGAGACACAAGTGGGCAAACAGAAATATCAAGTTTTTGTTTAATCTTGAAAAATCCCAAGTTAGGTAGAGCAGTTAAGGAGTGGGAGTGGAACAGTGAGAGGCAAACAAATATTTTTAAACAAAGAAATGCTGCTTCCTCTGACAAAGGAAATCTATAGAACTTGAGAAACTTCAAAAGCCTGCTGGCAGCTGTGTACAGGAAGAGGAAATACTAACCCTGAATGTGAAAGCAACACTCACTTTCAAATGTAAACCATGGGTCTTCTGCTTGATTGGCTCTGTGTGTAGCCTGGTGCCCTATAAAGGATCTTTATTTAAATTTAAACATTACACAAGAATACTTTTTGTGTCATTGCTGAAATGCTATTTATGTAAACCGTTTGTGTGTTATATATATTTCTAAGATGCTCATCACTTTTGTATCTCGGCTCCAACTGCCACTCAAAATTGCAGAGATACAAAAGGGAAAATGCAATGTTGCTTAACCCTATGATGGGACCACAGCAGCTACTTAAAATTCAGCAGCAGTCTGTCTGACTTTGTAAAGTACTTTAAGATGCCTTGAGTATGCAGGGTGCTCTGAAACCTCTAGCCTACATGAACAACTGAGGGTCTATTCTTTGTCTCCAAGCCATAGTCAACCTATAAAGGTAAATAGACTCTGAGCCAGAATGCCTGTTGACAAGAGGGTAGGCATTAAGCATAAGCCGGAAACATCTTTGTTTTCATGCAAGAGTGATTGGTTCTGAGGGTGTTTTTAGGTCAGGCTGTCTGAGTGTCCTGCCATGGGCATTTAAATAATGATTATGTCTGAGTGTGCTTGGTCAGCCAGCCTTTCCTCATAGGTATGATATATACGTATATGTGGGGAGGCCACAGGTCTGGATTCTTGCTTCATGCTGTTTAGGGAAGTGATTGCCAAATGCCTGTGTGAGCTTTGTGGATAAAGAACCAAATAAAGCTGCATCTTAAAGCAAGATCCTACCCTCCACAGTCCATGGAAATCCCAGGTCCAAAGTGTACAGCAGTCTAATTCTAATCTGAATAAATCTCTATACAATCATGCCATGACAGTCTGAACTCTACATAACTGCTAAAGACAAGTTACTTAAAAATATGGAACATTCAGTGAATTGATTGAACTGTGCTCTGTAGTCTCTGAAACAATAAGTTGGTCCCACATGCAGGGCTGTGTCAGGAAACAAGAGGCACTTTCACTTTGTGCTAGTAGGCTTAAACAGCTTTAAGCAAATAGGTATTTCCCTGGGTTATGAAGCAGATTGAAGTTTCTTATAAATTATTAGCAATAGAACCTAAAAAGACCCCTAATTAGGTTCAGCCCTAGGTTTTCTGTGGATCTATATAATGTACTATATGCAGGACCACATCTGCCTCTTTCCATACCTGTAAAAATGCCCCCTCCGTTCTGCATGCCAGAGACAACATCCTGTGGCCATTTATTGCCTATGAATCTTTCTGCCTGTTAGTTCTTTAGCAACTGTTCCACCATGTAGTACGGAGACTCTAAGATAGTACGGAGACTATCTTAGAGCCCCCTCACCCACAGGGCCTTTCTTTCTAGCTCCCAGACTAACTTAACCTAATGTCACCACACAGTATCCCTAAATGCCGGTCTAGACTTTGCAGGCATCATGGAAGAAACTGATGATTACAAAAGCCAAAGTACAACTTTCTGAGAGAAAAGCACTATTAGATATGTTTCTCTCTCCCACTGCACAGTGGTACTAGTCCAGTCAGAGTCTACAGTTGTACTTATAGCTGGAGAACTGGAAATGATGTTCTGATTGAGGCATGTGTGTGTAACCTTGAGATCCTTGAAGTGTATGCCTCATATATAAGGATATACCTAAAGCCATCTCTGGATATGTCACAACTGGGACATGAGCAGTCTGACCTAGTGGTCAAAGCAGGAGTCAGGCCAGGTCAAATACTAGGAGGTCAGAGTAAAAGCCAGGCCAGAGAACAAACAAGAATCAAGTGTAAGGAGGCAGGCAGGGTCTGGTTACCAAGAGATCAGAAGCAGGAGACAAACTTGAGAGCAGAGCCACAGATCGGTAACCAGACTCAAGCCAGGTCTTCCTGCCTTGTAATTGGGGAAGAGGAAGATGACTCTGAAGTATAGTACATCAATGCCTTTTTTATCATGTTTCACAGATGTTGGCTCACTGGGATTTTTTTCCATAGATGTTTAGTCATTTGCCATGTATAGCTATTGCGTGCATGATTATCCAGAGGGGGCCATGACTTTGAGACAGTTTCATTGTATTGTAAGTGGGCCTAGAGTAAAATGACATTATTTGCTAAAACTGTTCCTTTCATCTTCCTTGAAAGTTAGGAAAGGGCGAAGGGGGACTATTTAGAAGGCGAGCCTAACCCTATGTAGCTAAAATTCTGCTCTGAATAACTGTTCAGCCAGTGCACTACATAGTAAATTCTTGTGGATATTTTTGTTCTTCAAGAGCTGTCCCTGTGGGTGCTCCATTCCAGGTGACAGTGCATCCTGGCACCGTTGATCGGAGATCTTCGGAAGCAGTGCCTGGTTGGGACACACACACCCAGCTGTTGTTTCGTGATGTTGTTAGGGTCTGTCTGTGCACAAGCGTCTTGCACTCCCTCAATTCCTTCTAAACTGTCCTCGGCTGAAGACAGGACTCGGGGCAGTGCTGAACCTCTTCCACTGGTCACTGAAGGAAACAAGTAGAAATAGTTAGCTAGAAATATCCCAGTTCTTTCCCTTCCTTTAGAATAGTTATTCATTGTTCGTTAGTTTAAAAAAAAACAAAAAAAACCCCTCCTTTTCTCTCAAGTTCATCTCCTGCTGAGACTTCCCCCCTCGCCCCCAGGCAGTCATACATTCATGATGCACCAGGGTCCCCTGGATTCAAAAAATGCAGCTCCTGCAATAAGACTAGCTCCTGCAATAAGACTATGCTGTGGTCTGATGGACACTCACTGTGTGTGAAGTGTCTAGGTGAGACACATGTCACCGCAAAGTTTGCCCATTGTAATAGCCTGAGAGCCAGGGCTCGCCGCGACAGAGATCTGTGGCTGAAAATGCTCCTTATGGAGAAATCCTGCAGCCACCAGCAGAGACAGGCACAAGTAAACCTTTTCCCTCATGCTCTCCTACTGGGTCAGAACTGACCAGGAGCACGGCTTCATCCTCTCATGCGAAGAGGCAGGAAGCCCCAACTTCTCCACACAGGGACCTAAATAAATGAAAAAAGGTCTCCAGTGATGTCACTTCCCCCTGTGCTGAGATCACCACAGACCAGCACAGATGACTGCTCCAGCACCTCAGAAACAAGGACTCGACCTGCCACAGCTGGCGGCTCTCCTCAGCACCTCTGCCCTCCTCACGAGCTATGACTATGACAATTACAACAAGTTATTTGAATTTACCTCCCATATCCCAGAGGACAGAAGATCATATTTTAAATCCGTCCTCATCAGAGGTCGACTGGTGTCCAGGGTGGCGCTACAAGCATCCCTGGACATGGCAGACACAGCAGCCTGTACTATCGTCACCGCAGTAGTGATGCGCAGGTCTTCCTGGCTGTCTTCATCTGGCATCCCTAAAGACCTGCAAACCAAAGTGGAGGACCTTTCCTTTGATAAGGATAATTTTTTTTCCAAAAAACCCCCGATGAAGTCCTTATTTGGACAGAACTAAGGCATTCCATAAATCTTCTAGACTATTCCTGTTCACTACCGAACAATCAAAGGGTGCTGCTATTTCCAGGCAATGACTCTCCAAGTGGATATCCAAATGCATTAGGTCCTGCTTCCAGACCCAGAATGCTCAAGCCCCCGAGGGAATCAGAACACACTCTATTAGAGTGATGTCAACATCCGTTGCATTCCTTAAAAACGTACCTATTACCGACATATGCAAGGTGGCCACATGGGCATCAGACCACATGTTCACCAAACATTACGCTATCACACAGGACACTATGGCAGACAACATAGTAGGCCACATAGTACTGTCTACTGTTACAGTGATGCAACTCCAAAGTCCCACCAACCATAGTGAGTACTGCTTCACATTCACCTGGAGTGGAGCACCCACAGCGACAGCACTCGAAGAAGAAGAGATGATTACTCATCTTGCAGTAACTGAGGTTCTTTGAGATGTGCGTCCCTGTTGGTGCTCCACTATCCACCCTCCTCCCCCTACTTTGGAGTATGAATCAGATGACTCTACAGTAGAGAAGGAACTGAGGGGGGATGTGCGCACACAGACAGGCCTTAATGACGCCACGAGACAACAGCTGGGTGTGTACGTCCCGACCAGGCACTGCTACCGAAGATCTCTGATCAATGGTGCTAGGACACTCTGTCACCTGGAGTGGAGCACCCACAGAGACACACATCTCAAAGCACCTCAGTTACTACAAGGTGAGTAACCTTCTCTTTTTTGTTTTTGTAACAAAAATGAAAAATGTTAGGCCATCAAAATGTTTTGTAACTGCTTCATGCCCAGGAAGGACTACCACAAGATTACAATAAAATCCCATTCTATTAGTCACTTTGACAGCTATTGTGGTAACTGAACATCAATGAGTAGTGCCCTATCACACTGACAGCCATAAAATTTCAGATTTATATAGCTGAAATAATGAAATTTACAATTTTTAAAATCCTATGACCATGAAATTGACCAAAATGGACTGTGATTTTGGTAGGTCCCTATCAATGAGGCTTCTTCTTTATGATTATTTTATCCAATATAATGCTACAAAAAGGCTATGATAGCAGGTGTTGAAATAAAAGGCTATATTTTGTTGAGTGAACTGAGTCCAGATGTCACCAACATGATTTACAATTTTGATAGTCATATCTCTTTAATACATTTTTCCATTCTCCTTTAAATAAACAAAATCTTTCACAAGCAATAATAAAACTAGGCATGAAAAATACCTTGGAGAAATTAATGAATACAGGTACACGTATATGATACTTGGGCCTGAATCAGATGACTCTCAATGTGGTTTTATGCCAATGTAACTCCAACAGGCCAAAGTCTGCTCTCCTTTACACTCAAGGAGTGCTGGAACAATTTGTATAGTAAGGGTGCTGGGAGCCATTGAACCAAATTGTAAACCATGTATATGATGGAAATGGGTGACAGGCATAATAGGGCAGGAGAGGCTAAGCCTCCCCTGGTTCATCCGCCACTGAGTTGACGCCAAATGCCTGGGATATGGTGGCCCTGCCTGCGTTCTCTCTCTTCCCCTCCCTGCTCTGCCCCTTCCTTGAGGGCCCCCACGAACTGCAGCAGCTGCTGCCTGGTAAGTCCTCTCCACCCGCTAGCCTGAGCGTCCCCCCCCCCCACCTGCTGCATCTCTCCTCATCCCCCTCGGGGTGCTTGGGCTGGGGGTCAGGCGGGTGCTCTGGCTGGCCAGAGGCCCAAGGGTTGGGTCTGTTCAGCCGAGGCTGCTCTGGCCACGTTGGAGGGGGCTCATGGCTCTGGTGGGTGAGAGTGGGTGGGGTCTCGGGCAGAAGGGGTGGGGCCCAGGGGCTAGCCTTCCCAAAGAGGGATTTCACCTGCCACTCATGGATGGAAACCACTTCAAGCCAGGGCAATGTCGCAGCACCCCCAGCACCTCTAGTTCCAACACCTATGTTTACATTGGTGTAAATCTGTAATAACTATTGAAGTTCATGGAGTTAATTCAGAGAACATCCTTAGCAGAATTTGTTCCACTGGTGTACATAGGAAATAACTCAGCTGAAGTCAGCATAACTTAAGTGTATTATCTCTGAAGAGAGACCCCTATTTTTAAAGCCATTAGATAAGAGCTAGTCTTTTGGGATATACCAAAGCTGGCCACCTGATCTACTGCCTCTGCTTCTGGCCTCATCACTTCAGCAAGGTATGCTTGGATTTTTGTTTCATTTTTTTTTAACGAGGAACATGATGGGAGAGGCGAGAATAGTGTGGGCATCAGGGCTGGATACTAAGAACTCTAGCTTTCTAGAGTTGTGAGAGGCAGGGAATTAAAGAAACTGGCATTATTCCCTAGTTGATGCTTTCACCTTTGCTTTAAAATGGAGAGAGATAGGAAGAAAGACCAGCATTTCAAAGTGTTCTACTGTTGAGGTGATTAGAGAACAAGTCTTGCAAAGTGAGCACATTTTTATGGGGTTGCCAAATTGCAACCTCTCCTCTTTTTATTTTAATATTGAGGAGTGGCCCCAGACTAATGTCCCCAGTGCAATGCTTCATCTGGATCCAATTGCCTTCATTTTATGCAAATTAGATTAATCCCTGACTTTTTCTGTCAGTGCTCAGCTGAGGGACAAAAAGGCAAAGCTGATATCCCTTGCAGATGAATCTGTTCTAGTGGTATAGTACTAGTTGTTCAGGGATGCTACAAAGGATGTTAATTTGTACTGATTTCTCTTTGCCTTTTCATGTTACTTCAGCTTACCCTACAAAGCCTCCTTTAACCCTTGCTTTCCCTGCTCACCATCCCAGCTACCGCAAGGCATTATGCAGTATTGCCAGCCTCAGGTATTCAAGGAATCATGAGTCAGACAATAATATTAATGATAGCATAAAAATCATTGTTTTTTTAAATAATTTTGGATTATTTTTCTTTGTGTTCTGATTTCTGATTCTTCAGTCTGTATTCACTTCAAGTTTTCAAAATTTCTCTTCAGCTATGAGGGCCAGAAACTTACCTTAAAAAAATTAAATACTAATACACAACTTGGCATCACAGCTACAGTTATGTGTTTCAACCACAATATGTCTTGCATCCTGGATGCAGCTATTTTTGCACGTAGCACTATGTATTTTAGCCTTCAGAACAGGAACTAGGGAAGGCTGAATACAATCCTATACTTAGCATGGTTTCTTCTTCTGTATGAGGTTAGAAAAAATGCAGCATAACTAGCACATATGCTGTTTGAACTACTCCAGGGGCATCCATATTCATGCTATTTGAGGGAGAAGGATAGGTAGGGTGACCAGATAGCAACTGTGGAAAAAATGGGACAGGTGGTGGGGGGTAATAGGCGCCTATATAAGAAAGTCACAAAAAACAGGACTGTCCCTTTAAAAACGGGACATCTGGTCACCCTAAGGATAGGTATGATTCAGACAGGATGAAATTGAGCTTCTCTAGTTTGTTCAGTAAAAAAAGTTACCAACTCTCACACATTTATTACAAGTCTTGTGCTATTTGGTGCTTTTCCTTAAAGCCCCAGATGCTGCAATTAATAGATTGCATGAAGACTTTCAGCTTTGCACTATCACAGGACTTTCCATCAGAGTGTCTCAAAGCACTTTAGAGATGTTAATGAATTAAACCTCACAACACCCCAGTGATGTAAGGGATATGTCGTCATTAACACTCTACAAACAGTGACACTGAGGCACAGAGGCCCAAATTCATCCCCTCATTCAGTGCAGTTCCTGGTGTGGGAACCGAGAGCGCATGCAATATGCCTCCCCTATTTGGGGGATCAATTCAGCCCTCTAACTTGCACCCCTTCTGAGATGGCCCCTGTTGACTGTAACAGAATAGATGGAGCATAGGTACCCCCTGCCCAGATTCCTTCCTATCCCTATTACCATGCTCCTAGAAGGCCTCTTGCACCAGGGGCGTTGGGGCTACAGCTACCAGATCTGGCTATCCACCTGGCAGAGAAGCTCATGTCAGGATGCTTTACAACCCCTTTGTGATGGCTACACTGACGCAAACAGGCCAGAAGGCACTGATTTAAAAACTCCATAAAGCTGCTTGTGAGTTACAGGCACTTAGTATGGCGGAAACTAGCTTTTCCTTTATTTAACAAATAAGGTGTAGGCTATTGTATTCCATCCTAGGATTCAAAAATGCTTTGGTTTGAACATTTCAAACTCTTTTGTTCTATTAATAGAATTGCCTTTGACATGGCTGAAAAATGTTGGCTCATATATCACAAAATCTATGAACCTTTGGATAATACTTCATGGGCAGTTATTGCAATACACACTTTTGTTAATACTCTTCATACTGAAAGAGATTATCCTTTCCAGGAACCTGTCACTGGAGCAAGGTAAGGGTCTCGTCAAAAATGAGTGTTCAACTTTCCACTAGAAGATACTGCAGCAAGAGAGCTTATCATAATCACCAGGTCTCTGAGAAAAGCATGAACCTCCCTTAGCCAATAATGGGCCTTATTTATAAATACATGTAGTTGCAGTACAAAGAGGAAGTTGTTACACTCATGTAGAGATCAAAGTTTCAATGTAATTTTTCTACTTCTCCTGTGTAGAGAATTTGGAAACACTTTGAAAACACTGTACCCATTCTTGCTATGCATTCCTGGGCACAAGCTAAAAAGCATGCAGCAAAGTAAAAGCTATTTATAACTCTGGCCAGTTTTTTTTAAAGCTGTTTGTGAAGATAACATTTTGGAAAATTTCCCAGAATGCAAGTGCCCAACACACACTTATTAAGAGCTGTAGATTCATAGGTTCTAAGGTCAGCAGGGATGGTTGTGATCATCTAGTCTGACGTCCTGTATAGCACAGGCCATAGAACTCCCTCAAACTAATCCCTAGAGCAGATTTTTCAGAGAAACATCCCATCTTGTTTTAAAAATTGCCTGTGATAGAGAATCCACCACAACCCTTGGTAAATGGTAGTGTCTGAAAGTATTTCATACTCTCCAAAAAGACCTATTTTAAATTGAGATCTAATGAGGAATCTTCTAGATTCTAAAGGTGAAATCCTGGCCCCATTAAGGGCTTGGCTATACTTGCAAATTAGAGCGCATTAAATCAGCCCTAGGCACCCTAACTGCTGAGGTGCCCACGCTGGCAAGGCACTTAGAACGCCTGGACTCTGCAGCTGGAGTGCCCCCGTAATCCACCTCTACGAGAAGCATAAAGCTTGCTGTGCTTTGGCTGAAACTCCAGAGTGTCAGTGTGGACGACGTGTTGCAGTACTGTGCTGTGATTGGCCTCTGGAAACGTCCCATAATCCCTTGAAGTCAAATGGCCACTCTGGTCATTGTTTTGAACTTGGCTGCAGGCATGGGGATATCCCCTTTCAAAGCTCCGTTTCTGACAGCCGGCATGCTTGTCTGCTCCAGGGCACTTTGGAATGCTGCTGCTGCCGAGACAGGTGTTTGTACTTGTGTGTGAGAGAGAGGCGGGGTATGTGGGGTGGTGTATGATGTCAGTGTTTTCCCCCCCGCTGCTGTCTGAACTTACAAGACAGCATGCTAACACACTCTCTGCCCCCCAAACACACTGTTTCTCCCCCCATATACACACAACACACTCCTTGTCACACTCCACCCCACTTCATTTCAAAAGCACGTTGTAGCCACTTACACACTGGGATAGCTACCACAATGCACTGCTTTCTGTGGTGTTGCAAGAGCTGCTAATGTGGCCACGCCACTGCGCTTGCAGCTGACAATGTGAACACACGGCAGCGCTTTCCCTGCTGCTGTCCCAGAGGGCTGGTTTAACTCCCAGCGCTCTACATCTGCAAGTGTAGCCATAGCCTAAGTCAATCACATAACTTTCATTCACTTCCAATCTCCCCCCTTTAAAAAACAAAACAAAACACCACTTTATCACTGAGAAATTAAAATAAAATAAGTATATCAACCTGTATGACTCTCATAGTGTTTGAGCACTTCATATTAATTAATCCTTACAACTTCCTCCTGAGGTAGGGAAATATTCCTGTTTTACAGATGGAGAACTGAGACACAGAGACTAATGGCTTGCCCAATAGTCAGGAGGGAATTGAACCCTCTCTCCTGTTCCGTGGATCATGGCCTTAACCAACAGATGTGTGTGGGTGTATCACTTTCATAGTAGCTGGAACTGCTAAACTGTGTGTCACACAAGTTGTACTGCTGACAATGGTAGCTTAAGTGGTATAGACTTATGCTTTTGAACCAGACAGGTTTGGATTCCCTCACATTGTTTTTCTTGTTAAATCACTGTCTCATCATTCAATTTTCTTCTACAAAGGCAGAGAACAAATTAACAAGGAAAATACAAGCTAATTACTCAAACCAATCAATAAGGCTCTGCTCAGATTAAAAAAAAAGTGTTCCACAACCTCTTCAGAATGGCAATCCCTTATTGAAGTAAAAAATTTCCACAACACTTTTACATTTACTATAAAACTAAGGGTAAAAATATATTAATGATAATAAATTATATAGGTTATAATTATTGGTGTAAGTGTTTTAAACAATTGACGGAGAATACTTGACCTTGAAGTGTGTAAGTGTATGTGGGAAGTGAGATTTTTCTTTACTTTAGTTCGTAATAAAATTTTCATTGCCTCGTGACCCTCATGCTAGGCTTTCATGATCCTCCTCAGGTGGAGAAACCTTGACTTATCATGAGAAAAAGGAAATACAGCTCCCGTTTCCAGTAGATGGCAAAACTCCTTTTGATTTCAGTAGAAGGATTGGGCTCCAAGCTATGGTGGATTTGTGATCCATAACAGAAGCAAATAAACATCAATGCTTGACAAGTGGAAAAAGGAAGAAACTGTTTTAAGCTTCTAAAAAAGTACCTAGAGAAACTTTTAAGCTTCGAAAAAGGTACTGAAATATAGAGTTGGGTTTAGACCGAGTTATAAGGAAACTCCCCAAGATCAGTCTACATGGTGGCACATTAAGCATAAATCCCATTGGTTTATGGATCTGGGTCCAAGGTCCAACATAATATAGATTCAATATAGAAAAGTGGGCACATGAGGAGCAGAAAATGTTTGAATGTATAAACTCTGTTATGCTGATGGATGACACCTTTTAACGCATAACATATTAATGTACTAAATTCAAACACAAGAGAGAGCAACTGGCAGGCACAACCCAAGGCCTGCCAAAGAATTTCAGAACGAAGCAGCTGCAGTTATATTTCCAACTATAGCCACCAACTCCCTGGGTGCTCCAGGGCTTGAGCATCCACATTAAAAAATTAGCAGGTGCTTAGCACCTATCAGCAGCAGCTCCCCCCATCCCCATAGCACCTGCTGCCCACCAGCAGCCCCACCAATCAACTCCTCCCCCTCCGTCCCAGCACCTCCCGCCTGCTGCGATCAGCTGTTCCATGGCACGCAGGAGGCACTGGGAGGGAGGGGGAGGAATGGGGACATGGTGCGCTTGGGGTAGGGGATGGAACTGCGCACGAAGGGGCCACGGGTAAGGGCTTGGGGGAAAGGGTGGAGTGGGAATGGGGTCTGGGGCAGAGCAGGGGTGGAAAGAGGCAGGGCAAGGTGGGAGTTTGAGGGAAGGAGTGGAGTGCAGTGGGGGCAGGGCCTATGGCTGAGCGAGGGTTGAGGACCCCCAGGCAAAGGAAAAAGCGAGCGCCTGGTTTCCAACCTATGTATCCAATGAGAGGAATGATGTACTCAATTTTCCCCCTCCCTCTTTTGTTCCCCTAGAATATGTCCACACTAGAAACTCTACAGTGGCACAGCTGCGACTGTGCTGCTGTAGTGTAGACACTTACCACAGCGATGTAGTAAACATAGTAGCTAGGTCAATAAAAGAATTTTTATGTCGACCTAGCGCTGTCAACACTGGTGTTTAAGGGCTTGTCTACGCAGCTTTTAACGACCAGGCCTTGTTGCTAAAAGTCAGCGTGTATAAACACTCTTTTTCGGTACTTTGTCGGCACTTTGTCATTACACAAAGCTACGTTCACACTGACACTTGTGTCTGCAAAACTTTTATCTTGGGAGGGTGGGGGGTTAAAGTACCTGTGAAAGGCAAAAGTTTTGTCGACAACTTTGCAGTGTAGACGAGCCCTAAGTTGGCTTAACTATGTCTCTGTGGGTTTTCACACCCCTGAGAGACATAGTTATGTCAACCTAACTTTCTAGTGTAGACCAGCTCTTGGGCTCTACAGAAACCATCAGCAGACAAAGCATGAGGTACTACAGTTCAGCTCTCTCTTAGGTCCCTCTTTTCTCCTCTTCTTCCCTGGAGACCCTTGCCTTCCTTGTCCAATGATATGTGGATTTAAAACAATGCTTACAAAAGTATTTCACTGCATTCTTTTAACTTCTGTTGAATTTACTATGTAACAGTGTATTAACTTCTGCTTTTCAATAGGTAGCTGTCATGGGTATGTCACTGAAACCTTGCTACCATTAAAATATATTCCTGCTTTATCACAAGGAGCTCAGTACCTCCAGAAGCAGGTTAAATTGTTTGAGATGAAACCTATTATGAATGAGTGCATAATAAGCATTTTAAAAAAACAACTAAAAAAGTTGTTTTGGGAAATATCTATGATAAAATAAAGACATAAAGAACTGCCTTTTTTTAACCAGTAGATTAGTGCATAGGTGAAATACACCTTAATGTGGATATGCCTTGGAAGGCCTCCACCTCACTAATGCACAGTAATGGGGCAGTGTGGGAGCATCTGCCAATTAATTAGCTTTATACGTGAGTTCCGTAATGCATGTACATCACAGAGAGGATCTCTGCTGACCCCCTGTATAGTAATGGCGACAGATAAGAGAAAAAGTCAGAGAATCTGTGATTATTCAGATATGGCGATTTGCCCTGGTTATAGCTGTTGGTGGCCAGCTACTAATATAATTGCATTTGTGCAAATATCCAGTGTAGTCAGGCTAAGCCACGGCAGACACTGGGGATTTCACCCATTTGTGGCCAGCCATCACTGTAGCTGCACCAGTATGAATTGTGATTTATAGCAGAGCAGCTCGTCTACAATAGAGATTTGCACAGGTGCACCTGCATCAATGGCTGGTCACCAGTGGGTAAAATCCCAAGTATTGACAAGTCCCCATTGTCCCCAGAGCCCCACACAATTGGCACAGATGGGCTGTAGGTGTTATTTAAACAGATAGAGTGGAGCAGTGGCTGCTAAGGGATTTTGCTTGCAGCCTCCATGTGCTTCATCCACATAAAGCTCAATCTCTCAAGGTTTTGGGGGTGAGCTGAATTTCACCTAGATTGTTTTATGGAGTGGGTCGCCTTTCCTGTTCCCTTATTAGCAGCCAAAGATTGCCCTTTCATGATAGTTTCTTCCTTCCTCTAGTATTATTCATAAACCTTTCCCACCGTTCAAAGTGACATTTTTAGATAAAAATATTGCTTAACAAACATCAGTAGCATTGATGCAAGTGAGAAATCCCATTATCATGAATGATAAGCTGCACAGAAAGCCAACATACTGTGTGATCTGCTTGCTGTGTGATCTGCAACACAGAAGCTACATAGTGTGATGATTTTTCAATTAATCAGATGTACAATTTTGAACACTGAGCTGTGTATCAAAGATGAGACCCTGAATTGCAAAGCTCTGATCTGGATCTGCGTTTCCCTGAAGTTCAGGTGTATTCATTTTAGTGTGTGTAGATATAAATCAGATACCTTTGTTTTCTGTGTATCTATATTTTAAAATTTCTAATAATTCTCACTGGTTTTCATCTCTATGCATGTTGTTTTTGGAGTTCCTGCAGGCTGTTAATAGAGGCGGCACATGCACAAAGCTGACCCTGCAATCAGTGTTGGGCAGGTGAATTCCTGTGCCTGCCTGGAGCCCCACTGAAATCCATGGGGCTCTATGTGGTCGGGGGGCCAGCCTGTGTAGTCCCAATTGTGAAGGGGGGGGAGGAATACAGTCTGTTGGACAGGGCATGAGACTGAGAATTATAATATGTGGATTGCATTCCTTGCTCTGTCATTGGCTCTCTGTGTGATCTTGGGTAAATAAATCCTCTCTTGCCTCACTTTCCCTGGCTTTAAAATGGAGAAATAATAGGAACATGGGAATTGGCATGGTGAATCAGACTTGAGGTCTATCTAGTCCAGTATCCTGTCTCTGACTGGACTAGTGAGTACCTTTGCAAAGTTATTTGTCTGTTCCATAACATTTATTTATCATTTTCAAGTGAGAGGAAAAAAAATCTTAATACAGAAATCTTTAAAAAGAGGATAGGACAATGGGAAAATACACAAGAAAGGATCATCATGAAAATTTGTTTTTTGAAAGAAAAAATGAAACATTACACTATCATACAAAGAAAGAATTGTGTTCACTGATACAAGGGCTGGCTGCTAGGTATGTCACTTCATGAGTGTGGGAAAGAGAAAATCAAAGTAAATTGGATACTTAGGGTAGTCCAGACTACCTGCTGGATCGGCGGGTAGTGATTGATTTATCGGGGATCGATATATCACATCTCATCTAGATGTGATATATCGATCCCCGAACGCGCTCCTCGTCAACTCCAGAACTCCTCGAACTACTGCGAGCGGCAGTAGCAGAATCGACGGGGGAGCCGCAGCCGTCGATCGCACACCGTGAGGGCGGGAGGTAAATCGAAATAAGATATGTCGACTTCAGCTACAGGAATACCTTCCCATAGCTGAAGTTGTGTATCTTACATCAACCCCACCCCCTAGTGTAGACCAGGCCTGAGAGTGCATGCAACTGGGTTTAGTTTCAATTGCAAAGGTCTGAATGAGGATTAAAGGGCTGAGTCCTTCTGTAAGGAAAAAGGAGTAATAAATATTGCAGGAACAGCCCCAAGCAAAGGAAATTTTGTAGAATTATGAGTAGCTCTTCCTTGTTAGTTCAATGTGCGGTAAGTGTTCCATGCCTCAAATATTAGTATAAAGTTTAAATATTATATTTCTCTCTCTTCACTTTTTGTTGCATATATTGTTTGGCAAATTTCTTTTTATATTAAAATGTGTTTGTTGTTCTGTTTTTTTAACATTAGTTATCCTGCTAAAAGATAGAGGAAAAGGTCCAGGTTGGGGGGATTCTCTAGGGTTTATTTAGATATATTTTGCATATATTTAACACAGTCAGTGAAACTAAGTTATCTTTTATATGATTGTGTATCTTATGTACTTCTATATATTTTGAATAATTGTGTAATGCTCTTGAAATTCTTTTATAGCACTTTTTACCAGAGAATCTCAAAGTGTTTTATAATCACTTAATTTGACCTCACAATAGTCTTGGTGGGTAGAAAGGGATTATTTATATGCCCCTTCAATGGAGAAACTGAGGCACAGTCTGGGGAAACAACTGAACACTAGGTGACTGAATAGGAGCTTTGCTTGAGTAAAAAGTAAAATGTATTTATTAATTTGTATCTTCAGCTTGTGACCCCATGACTTGCCCAGCATCACAAAATAAATTAGTGGCAAAGCTAGAAATAGGAGGTAGGAGTCCTGCCTTTTTGTTCTATCCTAACTACAAGACCATGTTCTCTCCCAAAAGAATACTCTAATTTGTTGGCAGTTTTCCTATTAATAATTTTTAAAAAGTTAAAGATCAACCTTCAGAATATTTACTAACAATTTTTTTCTACTCTATTAATAGTTTCTCTTTAACTGACACGCAAAGTAGTTTTGATGCAAAATATTAAAAAATTTTCCAGAAATGTTTTCAGTAAGCTTTTGCCCTTCCCCCTGCCCACCCTGGCCTTGTAATTTTTTTTTAAAGAAGTATTTAAACTTTCCTCTGTCAGAACTGTAAATCAAACACAGCGTTTTGATTTATGTTAGAACATAAGAACCAAGGTGAGAAATTTACCATAAACTAATTAGAATAGTTTCATTTTTCAAAGTAAGTGAAATGGTAAAAGTAGACCACCAACATAAAGGATGAAAAATGAACTAGCCCATGCCAGGGGCTCTGTGTGTGCCCCCTTCCCCAATGCCCTCCTATTTCTCCCCACCATTCTTATTTCTTTTCTTTTTGTCTCTAGCCAAGTCAGTTACAAAAAGTACCTTCCATTCAAACCCTTACTCAGGCAAGGGCATGGATAAACAGTTAGGGGCTCCTGAAGTTCATCAAATTCAGGCTCTGGCAGACAAGGGAAGCTAGTTCCAGAGTTACGGATTGTTCACCAAAAATACATTGCCGCCAGCCTCTGAATTTTAAATCTTGGGACTGTTAACTGAGAATGCATGGGCTGAACTCTGCTCTTGAGTGGGTGCATACTGTGGGGAAAAGCAGTCTATAAGGCCCTGGTAATTCAAACTTGCACATACTTAATTTTGTGCACATATTCAGTGTAATTGAAGTAAATGGGACTACTCAAATGTACATTTAAGCATGGGAATACCATGTTTGCAGGCATAGGGCCTAAAGTAGTTAGGTCTTCAGGCATGATGTAGGGCTTTATAGATTTAAACACACATCTTAAATTACATGCGGAAGTGAACCAGATAACAGTGCAACATATGGTGCCCAGATGTAACTACCCACATGAAATTCCTAGTATAGTCCATCACTTTTATATTTCCTCTTAACCTCAGACATAGCCTTTTGCAAACCGCCTCTACTAAGGAGAATTGGGATCTATTGTTTAATTTCCTTTTAAAGCATTCTTCTGCTGAGGCACTTCCTTTGAATATGCAGATGCTTCTCCTTGCGGGCAAGGATAATGGGGACAGTGACACTACTGCTCACCAGCATTGTTTTCTCACCATCGCCTTGACTTTGTGGGAAGTCTCTGCCTCAGTTAATCCTCACTTATTAACATTATTTGAAGTAGATTTTGCCCCATTGATGAGGGGCAGTTACGGAGCAACAGCCAGAGGAGAAAATCTTGGGCAAAGCTTGATCCGAGCCATACTGCTTTGGAAGCAGGAACTGAGATCCCCTGCTCAAGATCTACAGATTTGCAGCTTCAAGCACATTCCTACTTTGCAGTTTCAGATTCTTTAAGGGACATAGACCTTTTAAATATCCCATATCTGTCTGAAAATATTTATCTATGATTGTTACAATCAATACCTGCAGTTACTAAAATGAAAGTGATTAGAGGAAAAACAATACTTTTTCCTGTTTGTTTATTTTGTATATAGTCTGCCACTTTCCCCTATTTGGGTGAGTTAGGCAACAGGAGAGAGAGATTTCATTTATAAAAAGAAAATAGAAAAATTTGATTGTAAAGCCACATATATTTGCGGAGGGCTCGGGGAAAGTATTTTAGCCTTTTTTAATTTACTAGTTTTCAAGTTTGTGATGTTTTAATTATTAAAACATTATTGGATCATTTTAGATTACTAATCTGAAATGGCCACTTAATTTAACATCCATACTGGCAAGTACATTGGCTGAGTTTTGTAAATAAACCCTCAGTTGTCAAATTACAAGCTCTGTAATCCGGGTTTGACAAACAACTCCAAAAGACCCTGTTTCACTATGAAAGCATATTTATTCTCCAAATGAGATTACAGTTGAAAGCCTACATAGTTAGACACATTAATTATATGCCTTTATCACTAGTAAAATAAAGTTGGCTCTCTGTAAGCATGAATTGGATCTTTCTTTGTTTAAATATACAAGCTGTACGCCTGATAACAAGCCCTAATAGATTATCACTGTAAACTGTGCAATATTGGATTACTATTCAGAAACAAAATTCCCACTTGAGGTCAGAAATGTGCTTCAGTTGCTCTGCTCCTTGCAGTAAGATCTATCTAATGTCAGTCAGTCAAAAAGAAACATGTCTTAAAAAGAGCAAATTTGTACTAACTGGATTGTTGCAAATCTGTACTCTAACATGATTTTGTGACATTGAGTCCAGTTCAGTTATGTGCCTGATTTAATTTAGAAGCCTCTTAATAGCTTATATAGTGGAAAATAAAATGAACACAAAGGGCATTTTGTTACAGAAAATACAAATTGGTGTTTGTTCTTCTTAGTAAGAAAGCTGAATAAAAAATAAACTTTCTGGGTTGGTATTAGCACCAAGATTTCCTTTGCCTTGGAGAATTGGAAAGTTAAGGGCAGAGCTGAGCATACAGTGGAAAACATTAATTGCAAATCTTCATTTGAATATGAAAGTAAATTTAACTTTCACATTTGGTTTCTGTGAATGTTAAGGCTTCTGAGATTTACTAATGTGAATATCTGTGAAAAGCAAACTTTAGATGAATATTTGAGCTTAAAGTGAATTTCAAGTTTTATAAGTGTAATAGTCACAGTTCACACAGTATTAAATATATATAGGTGACTGCAAAATGAGTATTACAATGAAATAGGCAACTTGAAAATTGTGTTTTATTGATTAGTTGCATAAGTCATCATCTTGTATATTGTCATCCTTTATGGACAGATGTATGATTTATTACCAACACAGTGACATTTTTGAATTGTATATTCCAACATACATGATACTACACTCACACTATTGGTTTGTTACAAATGATGTCTCAGTTCAGTTCATAGTGAAGTGTTCCTAACTCTCACAATTTTATTAAGAGTCACACAATATTTAGTGTTATTCTTAAAGCTCCAACTGATGTGATTAGGTGAGAGTCTCTGTTAATTTATTTTTAAACCTGTACATTTCTAGCTGTCAGAGCTGCAGAGAAAATCTTGCAAACAAACCCCCAAGTCTCTAAAATCAGAAAAGAAATAAAAGCAACCCACAATGTATTAATTTTAGAATCTCAGAAATTTTAAGATAGTCACATGATTTCTGGGAGCCTAACTCATGGTTTTTACATGGATGGGGTTGTCAGTCCTTTAGTGGATACTATTTACATCACAAAAGCAAATAAACTCCCTGTCATGTCAATTCTCCAGGACAGAGTTGAGGTACTTTGGCAGGACAGTGAAGGGGAGCTTGCATTGCCAGTGACTATTGAGTATTTTATGGATGAAGAGAAGACTTTGAGGTTTTTAATCCAAATACTTACAACAGTATTAAATTAATTTTAAATGAGCATGGGTAAAATAGATAAATCATTTGCCTTATTGGTGGAAATAAAAAACTAACTTGCGTTTTATTTTTATTGAGAAATTACCCAGTGCATTTATGTTATCTTTCCACAATATATTTCTGTGCAGATTACAAGAAATATTATTGCTTAGGTTTCCTGATTTCAAAATATGCCAGTCATTCTCACATACTTTCTCGTGTCAGGATGGTTTAAAGGGATACCACCAATTATTATAAATTTTAAATACATAATCTGTATATATATCTTGTTCATTGTTTGTGACATTCAAAAATATTATAGTCTACTGCGTTTAATCTAAAAGATGTTTGCTTTCTGGTGGTTAAGTGAAGTGGGTTCTGTATTTCTTTTCAACATTACAGGGATGTCGCAAATCTTAATATTAAATAAAGTGCTTCTGGATCCTTGGTGAAAGGTACTAATCCAACAGTAGATGTCTTAAAAAGTAAAATATGAACTAGTATAATTATAATTCTTACGTTGTCACCCCCACATATGACAATGCCCCTTCCCCCCAAGAAAGATAGAAGTATTTTAAAAAGCAGGAAATAATGTGTGATTCACACTTCCTCTTTGGCTCCTTGTCATATGATGCGTCGAAATCAAGGCTGTGATTTTGACATTCAAAATCACTCATGAAATAAGTCAAAATGTATCACTTTACACAGATCTTCATCCCCCAAGGCAGCTACAGTCCCCTGAAACAATGGAGATGTCAACCTCAAAGGTCAATATTATGTTACTCCTGGGAGAATTCTGCGCCACTGTGCATGTGTAGAATTTATGTTCACACAGATTTCTTTGTTTCCCTGCAGAAAAATGACTTTCTGATGGGAAAGCAAAGGGAAGCTAGAAAAGCCATCATGTGACCCTCCCCAGCAGTATGTTTTGAGTGCCCAGGGCAGACAGCAGAGAGGTAAATCACTGTGTGGCAGGGGTGGGACTGGGGAAGACACGGCTGGTGGCTCCTACCCTGTGCCAGGCTCAGCTGCTAGTCTCAGCTGGGTTGGGCAGGATGGAATTTACTCTTGCCTTGCATGGCATCCGGGACTGGGTCAGACCCTCCCCCAGCTGTAGGAAGCTCTGCAAAGTCTCTCTCCACCCCTTCGCTTCCTGCACCCATCGCTCCTCCTCAGATGCAGAGGAAGGGATCCCTTTACAGGGAGCTGCTTCCCCATCCCCCGTGCATCCAGACTCCCTCATACACACACCTCCTGCTGAGCCTCACCCCTTCCTGGCACCCAGAACTCCCCTGATGAGCCCACTCTGGATCACCCCGACTCACCACCTGCACCTGGATCCCCCCATACCAAGCCCTAACTAGCTGCACCTGGATCCCCACCCTACTGAGACCCTTTCCCTCTGCATCTGGACCCCCTTGCTGAGTCCCCCACAGCTAGATCCCTGTGTTGAACTCTATTCACTCCACACTCAGATCTCCCCTTCTGAGCCCGACCACCTACACTTGGACACCCCCCAGCAAGCCCCTGTTCATCCAGATCCCCCCCTACACCCGGATCCCCCACTGAGCTGCCTGCAGCCAGACTGTCCCACACAGAATGCTCTCAACCCATACCTGGATCTCTCCACACTTGGATCCTCCCTTGCTGAGACTGCCTTCCCACACCTAGTGCACTTGGCAGAGGGGCAGGGCTCTGGGGTGTTTCTGGGGCAGGCCCGGTCCTTGTGCTGTATCAGGGTTGGGTGCAGCCTCACCACTACTCCATGTCCCAGGAGGGGGGCTGCAAAGCTATCTCCCATCTCTGTGCAGCAAGTGGCCTGTGCTCCCCAATGCCACGCTGGAGCCTCCACATTTATTTGACAATGTTTGCAGAATTTTAAAATATTGTTCGCAGAATTTTTAATTTTTTGCCATAGAATGCCCTCAGGAGTATTATGTGCATTGGTGACAGAGTCTTTGCACCAAATGCCCATGAACCTGGAACTCCTGGAAGAGAAGCAGCATGACTAAAAACCTCAGCTTCTTTAGAGGTAAATTTATATTCTTTGGCTTAGCCTACGTGCAATAATATTCATTAAAAATATCCAGTTCCTGCAGATGGAAATGAAGGGAGAGAAAATTGTATTTTTGGCCTTTAGGCTGTCAAACTGTGTAGTTAAACAAGGTGGTTGGGGTGGGGTAAGATAATATCTTTATTGGACCACCTTCTGTTGGTGGAAAGGTCAGGCTTTTGAGCTTCACAGAACTTTTCTTCAGATCTGGAGAAGGAAATTAGAGAGTCCAAGCTAAATACAAAGTGGGACATATTGTTAAGCATAAGGGATTCACACATGCTCTAGGGGACCACTTCAAATCAAGTGGAATAGTGGGCAGCAGGGTGTGTTACAAGTTGTTATAATGGGCCATAAAACCAGTTCTTGTTACGTGTGTGGTTTTTAGGGTCCAGTAGAGTTATGGGTTCAAAAGACGAGATTGGGAACTAAGAGGTGTAGTGCAGGTATCCTTTGAGGATGAGGACTGAGAGGTCAAATATGAAGTGATTGCTTTGTGAAAAGTGTTTGCCTACAGATGATGGCGTGTTTTTTTTTCTTTAAAAAATTGTGTGCCTGTAATTCACCACACATGCAGCTCCACTATAGTTGTAATGCAGACAAGACTCAGGTGTTTCCAATATTGTGATCTTTAGACAAAATTGTGTGTCTGATCACTGTCTCAATATAGTGTTTAGTATCACTTGAACTTTAGACAGTATTGCCAATTCTCATGATACTTGATGAACTTATTATGGTTGCAGCCCACAGACCAATGTGATTAAATGAGACTAGTTAGATACTGCCATGACACGTATACCTTCTTGTGTACTATTTTATGAGGTATTAGTTTCCAAAAAGTAGAGCTCCCGGGATTAGGAAGTTACCACATGACTGAGTGGTAAATAAAAACCTAGATGAATTAATGCCTATAACCTCTATACAGTCCTCAAACTTGGTTCTGTGAGTCAGAACTTTGGATGTACTTCCATCTGCTGCTGTGATGTACTAACTGTTTAGAAAAGTGTTTACTACAAAGGCTGTACAAAATGGAGTTAAATATGGAGCTAAAATAAGTGTCATATACAGCACTATTCCAGAGCTTTCCCTGAAACCGTATTCCATCCCAAACCTTGTGTTCCTTTACTGGAACCCTTCCACAAGCTTTAACTTGACGTAAACTATTTTAGCATGATGTCTTTGTGACTTTTTCGCATGTGCTGAGATTGTCCATCATCAGAGGATGTTTATAAAACCTATTAGTAAAATGCTTGTCAATCTTATGTTTTGGAACATTAGTGGAGAATAGGCCAAGCTCTGTTTGGGGAAATGAACCTGTTGCTGTCAAAAATTGTCAGCAATTGATACCCCTAAATCAGTACTTGGAATAATGCTAGTGCAGATGAGCAAACCATCTTAGGAGGGAGGGATAGCTCAGTGTTTGAGTATTGGTCTGCTAAACTCAGAGTTGTGAGTTCAATGCTTGAGGGGGCCATTTGGGGATTGGTCCTGCTTTAAGCAGGGGGGTGGACTTTAATGATCTCTTGAGGTCCCTTCCAACCCTAATGATCTATGATTTCAGATTTGTCTGTGTGGGGTTTTTTTCTTTACATGTAAAAGGCCTGATCTACTCTTTGTCTCCAGGGAACAGGAACAGTTGTCTTATGTCCTACATACAGTGCTGCAGCTGCACAGCTGTCTCCATAGAAGTGTGCTGCGGACATGTATATGGTGAAGAGGCTTAATTGCTGACCAGAGTTGACATAAAAAATACCTCTGCAAGCAGCGTAAGTGCTTGTCAACTAGTTAAACCATTTTCAGCTGTTTAGGTGTCTCCTCTCTCCTCCCTGAGTCAGTCTCCATTTCCCTTTCCCCTGGTTAGTTGCAGGTAGGGTTGGCAATTTTGGTTGGATGTATTCCTAGAGATTTGATCACATGTCCATATCTTTAATTCCTGGAGACTCCAGGCCAGTCTTGGAGGATTGGCAACCACGGTGGCAAGTGGTTGCTCTGACAGAAGAGGTCCCCTTCAATGAGGGAAAGGGGGGGGGGGGTCTGGTGCTCTGGACAGGAATCTGTTTCCTCCACCCCCCTAATAAGGCAGAGCCCGGGGGAGGGGCTAGGATTTGAGCGTCCCGATGAGCGAGGCTGAAGTTTTCCTTCCCCGAGGCGCGGGGACGAACTCGGACATGCAGCTCCCGGCTGGCCTGGGGCAGCTCAGTCACTCGGAGGGCCCGACAGGGGCACAAAAGGATGGAACGCGCCACCGACTCGTAGCCAATTCCGCGTCTCGGTCGCGATTCAAACCCGGCGACCTGGCCAATGGGGACTGTTGGCGCCCAACAGCTTGCAGGAAGGGGCGGGGCTGCGGCCGAAGCCTCGCGCGCCAGCGGCCCTGTAACCGTCGCTCGGGGTAGTGGTTTTCGTAGCTCGTAGACGCTCCGCTCCGGCTCCTGCTGTGTCGCAGAGGCGATTCCGGCCAGGCCAGGTGGGGGCGGCAGCCCAGGTAAGGACCTGGGACTGAGGGCAGCCGGGGACCAGGACACACCCCCTCAGCGGCTTTCCCGGGAGGAAGGGCACCGTCCAGTCGCTTCCTCCATTCCCCTCCCCCACGCTGCGGGACATCGCGGTGCCGAGACCTTTCTCTCTCTGCTTCTGGGGGCTGGTGTTAAACTGCTCCGTCCCCGACCTCTCTCGCTCGTTAACATCCCGCCAGCGGCGTTCGCATCTCCGAGCGGGCGGTGACAGGTTCCGTTATCCGCCCTCGCCTCCTTTCTACACGGCGGGGGGCGGACAGGAACGGGGGGAGGCTCGTGGCGAGGGAGCCCCGCGACCTGAAGCGTCCATGAAAACCGGCGTGTAGGGCCCTGCCCAGCGCGCGAGACTGGCCGGCTGCCCTCTGGGGCGCGGCGGTGTCCGAGGGGACATGCCCCCTACACCCTGCGAAAGAGCCGGACGACGACTGAGTACCTCGCCTCTTCCGGGCTAACTGGCGAGGCGCGGGCGGGCTGAGGCCTGGGGCGCGCGGAACGCTGCGAAACCAACGAGCGAGACTTTACATCGCGCGCAAAACCGGGGCTGCGGGAGGCTGAAGAGGAAATTGATGGTCACGGGATCGTTTCCTCTTCACCGTTCACTCTCGTTACTCGCACTGCCGGGGAGGATTCCCGATCCCCAAACAAACGTGAGATCTGTTGCATTTCCAGGGCGAGCTCAAGCCATTTATCATTGAAGCGTTTCTATCAAGTTAAATGGGAAGACTTTTTCCCTCCATTGTGAATGCTTCTGGTTGAAAGTATATTTAAAGGGGACGAATGCACATTTTCTTCTCTAATAGCTTCAAGATTTGCTTTGCAAAGGCTGACAGATTTTCTCTTCAGTTGGGTATTTAGTAGTTGTCAGTGATGGTCTTTGTCAGTTGTTTTTCAATTTAAAATGTAAATGCTGTATAGAAATAGGAAGATGGAGTGGTGGTGTTGTCTTTTCTTCTTTTTCTTAACACTGGCAAGAAATTAGGTAATATATATTAATTTTTTTGGCTAAGGCTGGTTTGAAAGATACTATGCAAAATACTTCTGTGGTAGTCACACTAAATTTTTTTTTTTTTTTGACACCCAACTATTTACTATACTCTTTTGGTATACTTAATATAAGGATAGTTAAAGTCAGATCAAAATATTGTTTTGTTTTTGCTCTAAGCCTATTTATGTTTGCTTGCAAACACATTTTATTTTCCAAGTTTTGTAAGTGTGTTAAACTATATGTAAACATGTATAATCTGATTTTTAAAAAGGGTTTTACTCCTCTTAGTTCTTAAACAGTTAACTTGCTTATTCCATTCTTCCTAATCAAATCCTTACATTGGCACTATACAAATAATTCTAGATTGTAAGTATAATGATGATACCCTGAACTTTTTGTATTCAGTTTTTCTTGATTTAATGTGAAAGTGGTATGAGTGATGGTATGGGCAAACATAATCTCCTAGGCTCCAATTGTACAAAAACTTATATATGTGCTTAACTTTATGCACTGCAAGCACTTCTTCCATTGAAAGCTGTACCTTAGTGAGTATTGTGGAGAGCTTTTCCTAAAGGATGATTTAAATATTATTTAAGTACTGTACAGTCCATAACCTGGAAACTGCACTGTGAAACTGTAAAATGCAAAAGGCAATTTGAAGAGCAGCTAGAGTACACGTTGACCATAGGAGGACTGATGACATAACCTAGCATAGAGACAGCCACTCTTCATTAAAGATGTTCACTGCTGTTAGCAATGGTGGGAACAGTAGTATGGACAAGGTCCCATTGACTGCTGATACTTTAACTTAATCAGTTTACCTAATCAGGTCCAGATTACACAATGGTTAAAATGGTGGTAGATGCCAGCATTTACGTGTTCAAGACAGGCAGACAAACAGTGGAAACGGTGATCCTAAAATTATCTGTCATAGTTTATTTTTACAGAGGGTTTGAAAATAAAACTAACTTCTCCTTTGTGAATACCTGCTGTTCCATTAGACATGACTACTGGCATGTTCTTCCTGATCTTCAAAGTATAGAGTCTCTCTTCACCTTCTGTCTTCTGAAAAACTGTCTCTCTCTTCTAGTATGCACAGCATAATGCGCAAATGTTCAACTCTCCTCAGTGTTTCTCCTCAATATGGCAAAGCAGTGGGTTCCTTTGGAGTTCTCCCAACATTTCCAAACAGGAAAAGTTTTTTTTCAGTTTTATTTCTCCCTTCAGTCCTGGTAGGGAGATGGGCTACTAAAGGATTCTGAGGGAAGAAAGTGTTATTGGATGCTCATTCAGTGGTTCAGAGGGGCTGTAACTCTTTTTGCACTCCACAGCAGCAAGAGTGCAAGGAGGTATTAAGTTATGTAAGGGTAACATTTTGGTGATAAGACCTGGTCTTTTGGAAATCATTTTCCTGCCTCTTTCTCTCCTGATGTGAAGTATGACATAGCTAGTCCAAAGATCAGGTCAGTAAGAAGAGCAGGAGGCCTCCTGTATGTGTCCCTGTTGTGTTGTCTCTGAATATTCATCTATCTCTCTAGATCACTTTATGCATGTGTCAGTCAATACCAGAGGTAGCAGTGCCTCCTAACTAGCTCTGAAAGTTCTGATGGCTCTCTAATTTGAAAGCATCCTCAAGATCAGGGGTTGGCAACCTTTCAGAAGTGGTGTGCCGACTCATCATTTATTCGCTCTAATTTAAAGTTTCATGTGCCAATAATACATTTTTAGACAGTCTCTTTCTGTAAGTCTATAATATATAACTAAAGTAGTGTTGTATGTAAAGTAAATAAGGTTTAAAAAATGTTTAAGAAGCTTCATTTAAAACTAAATTTAAAATGCAAACCCCCCCGGACCAGTGGCCAGGACCTGGGCAGTGTGAGTGCCACTGAAAATCAGCTTGCATGCCACCTTCAGCACCCATGCCATAGGTTGCCTACCCCTGCTCAAGATTCTCACCTCTTTTGGGGTATCAGCATTGGATCCTGAGCTCTCACAGAAAGAGGTGGGAGGTGGGATAACACAGAAAACAAATCCAATACCTTCAAATAAATTGGATTTACAGTATTGGAATTAATGTAGTTTAACCGTTCTTTTAGGGCAGCCTAGCGATACAGCATATTAAATATTTTGTTCTTCTGGCTCCCTCAGTATGCGTTTGTGTGGCCTTGTTTATTCTGCTGTTTTACTTGACCTTTATTGGTCTTTCTCAGGGATGCAACTGAGTGGTTTTGCACGTTCTGCCAATGCCAATAGAACTTCTGTTTTCTGTCCACCTCCCTTGAAGCATATGATCAGTGTGACAACCCTATAAACCTTTTTACCACACTGTCCACTGGCTTTACACAGCAGTGCGGTGAATTGATCTTGTCTCATACTACTAGCATGACTTATCATTCAAATAACTGGAATCTGAAGGTAGAGGATCTGTAACTCCCTTGATTGTGGCATCCATGAACTCAACAAAAGTGAAGATTACCTGGAATAGGAAAGTCCTGGAATTGATTGTTTTATTCTAGGACTTCAGTCAGATGGTCTCCTATGTTGGAATAGTGGAGAGAAAACAAAATGAACATCTGGTTATATCTCAGGCGGCTTAATTAAGAAAGGCCTATGCAACCTTAATTTAGCCCCTTTGGGCGGAGTATATGCATTATGATATAGTCTCTAATTACATAGAATCATAGGGGGTTGGAAGGGACCTCAGGAGGTCATCTAGTCCAACCCCCTGCTCAAAGCAAGACCAATCCCTGGACAGATTTTTACCCCAGTTCTGTAAATGGCTCCTTCAAGGATTGAACTCACAACCCTGAGTTTAGCAGGCCAATGCTCAAACCACTGAGCTGCTCCAGGCCAATGGGAGCTGCAAGAAGTGTCATGAGCCGAGAGACGTACTGGCCGCTGCTTCCAGCGGCTCCCATTGGCCTGGAGCAGCAAACTGCGGCCAGTGGGAGCCGTGATTGGCTGGACCTGTGGATGCGGCAGGTAAACAAACCGGTCTGGCCCGCCAGGGGCTTTCTTTAAATAAGCGGTGTCTCAAGTTTGGGAAACACTGATGTACACCATAGAAAAACCCATGAGGAAATTTTAATAATTCTCTCTTCACAGCAGTTTCAATAATGTGCATTAAATAAGATTTGAGGCAGTATGTCATTCAGTGAGAATAATATAGATGCTCATTCAGTGAGTACCATCTAGCTTGTGCATTGAATGAGATAGGGATCTTGT
The DNA here is from genome assembly GCF_007399415.2 of Gopherus evgoodei. NCBI lineage: Eukaryota > Metazoa > Chordata > Testudines > Testudinidae > Gopherus > Gopherus evgoodei. Next base: position 171,331,733 of record NC_044324.1, read on the forward strand.
GGAAAAAATAGTTTATGATCATGTTACTAAGGACTGTATCATAATATATTTTCTGGGGGAGACAGAGATTAAAGTTGCGTAAGCAACCTTAATTCTGGTATTTCCTAAATTCTGAGTGCTTGACTTGGCAATTTTAATAATGTTCTTTTAAAATAGGTATTTTATTTTGGTGCATAATATGGATAACACATGTAGATTCAATAGATTTGGAATGTTTTATTTTTGCATTCCAGAATAGGCCATGACAGTTGTGCTTCTGTACTAAAAGATTGGAGGTGGGAGAAAGGTGGGAATGAAGGCCTGGCTTAAATTTGTCATTTGATATAAAACCGTTTTTGTTTTTTTTTAAGGATTTTTTTTGGAAAATGCCAAACAGAAGATTTGCGACTGGTGAGGTGGTGATGGGTCGTTGGCCAGGAAGTGTCCTCTATTATGAAGTGCAAATAACTAGCTATAATGACCTCACTCACCTTTACACTGTTCAATACAAAGATGGAACTGAGCTTGAGTTGAGGGAAAGCGATATAAGGGTAAGTGTTCATCTGTATAATTAACAATATTTAGAATCCATATTGAAGTCTTAACTAAGTTCATAATGTGTACTATATTAAAAGTTTTAAGAACCGTGATCCAACTTGCTATCTAAAAAACTTTTGACAATGAAGGCCCAGGCCTGCAAGTATTCCACAAATAGAACTCCCATTAGAGGACTGTACCACACAATTGTGGAATTGCCTACAGAGCTGTTAGCTAGATGTTAAGTAGGTTTAAAAATTAAAAAAAACAAAATCTAAATTTGTTTAAAATACCCTTTTTAAAATACTATGTACAGAGCAATTAAAAAACACTCTTTTTGTAAGGGTCTTCTGCTCCAGTGACAACTAGTAGAGTCCTTAGGGATGATGAGAGTAACACCATACATGCTCAGGCCCATCCTTCTCTTCTTTACTCTGTGCCATGTACCTGCTACTTGCCTCTTAAATTTGTTCAGTTGCTATTACTTGTGAATGCCTTCCTGTAGAGCCTGCCTATGAGTTTCCCTTGAATGTAATATCCATGTGCTAATGCATGAGACAGGAAGTCAGCTGACATCAGCAGAATGCTAAAACTGAATAGACACACAGTGCTGTCAAATGCATAAAGTAAACTGGGAGGAAGAAACTTCCATTATAGTATTACAGATAGAAGGTACAACCTTTTTAGATGTAGTTTTTAAATTGATGGTACTTTAGGATACTTCTTAATCTTGACCCTTATATGTGAGCTGCAAAAGAATGGAAGGAAGTATACTTCCTTCTCTTTTTGTGTGTGTGTGTGTGTTGTTTTTTTTGATGTGTAAAGGCTTGAAAGGTGTTTTTTAAAAAAAATCTGAAAGATGATAGGTCTAATTTTTAGATAGCAATCTTGTCTTCTGTGGTTGGCTGTGTTGTACAAGAAAAAATGGGATTCTGAATTCTCTACTAGAGATGGTAAATTGTGGTTATGTATTATAGACTTGGATGAGGCATTTTTATCAGTGTGTTATCAGGTGCTTATTTCAAGGATGATTAGATGACATAGTGGTAAAAAAATCCTGAAACCCCCCAACATTTCAGTTTCCACCAGTGGTAACTCGTGAAATTATGTAGAATTGTACTCTTTGTTGAAGTCTTAAATAGTCTAAAGTGGATGAAAGAGAGGTCATTTAAATTTATAAGCAAGTTATTTAAAATCGCTGCTCAACACAAAAGAGTGAAAGGAATTATGTGAACTCTTTTTGTTCATATGAGAATCTGTTTGTTAGAGGTTTCTTATGGCTCCTGATGAGGTTAGAGTTGTTTTTAGAAAGAAAAACGTGTTTAAATGATAGGAAGCATGCGTATGAGGACTAGTGAAAACTTGTTCCATTCAGTTTGGGGCAAAGTTGCTCTCTAGTCTAAACACTGCTTTTCTGAGCAATATTTAGTAATTTTGATAATGAAGGGAATAAAAATCTGCTGCACCGTCATGGTTTTCACCACCACTCTTGGGACAAAGAAACTCCTCTCTTTCCTGATCCTGAAATATGTTCAGATCAGGTGGAGCGAAGGGACCAGAGATATTAACGTCTCCTTGACTGTGTCCTGAACAAGTCCTGAGAAGAGAATCTAAGATTTCTACTACTGGTCCCTTCCTAATCAGTTTTTTCCATAATCTTTATCACTTTTCTACTTGTCTAACTAGGTTGGTTTTACCCAAGTACGACAGATATGCCCTTTGCGATGCCAGGGGCAAAGTAAAAGTGATGGATAAAATTTGTCTTACCCTCAGATTAGGTATTTGAATTTTGTGCTAAATACTGTACAAGTGATTATTTTTTCCAGAAACTGAACAAATATCAAATGCTGTATTTTTTAAAAAATCTTTTACTCATCTTTTTGCCTCTCCTGTGTGTGTATGATCTGTCGTCTTATGAAGAAGCAGGATTGAATTTGAGAAACAAAACCTGAAAGCTATAAAAAGAGTCTTTGATGCCATCTTAGTCACTGCCAAGCAAAGGTTTTCCCCCTATAAAAGACTATGCAAATGGGAAATAAGGGAGGCTATTGAAATGAAAGTTTACTTATTTTTAAAATGTTTTAACACTCTTCTTTATGTGCATTTTAATACATCTTAAAAGAATTTGTTTGCTGTATGTTAGAGCCTCTGGCAACAGAACCCTGAAAACAACTGGTTTGTAAGAATAAGAAAGGTAACAAACAGGATACTGTTTAAGTTAACCTAAAATCTTAATCTGCTTATCATAACAGAGCTTCACATTGGTGAATTACAGGTCCTTACCTTCCTTGTGTAAACTTAGATGATTTGTATGAGCACAGAACGGAGTGGGAATTTTCTCAGTCATCAGTGAGGGCCTTGGATGTGTTTGAATAGAGTTTTGCTCCCAAGTGGTGGGGTTTAGATTTAACAAATTGAAGCAAAACAATATTCAGTACATTGATCAAAAAAATCTAAAAAGCAATGTCCTCACCTTAAAAGTCCTACCAGCAGCCTTTTATACCGACTATCCTCCAACTTGAGCACCTCTATTGACTATAATTGCAGAAGCATAGCACAGGAAAGAATAGCTTTCCAAGTAGGCAGGTCCCCAAGCCATTGAGGATAAAATTTCCAAATAGTTCCCAAATGACTTAGATGTTTAAATTTTTACTGAAAGTCAGTAGGATGTTAGCCTCTAAATCACTATGGCCTTGTCACCATTATCAAAGACAGGTGGTTTCTTAATGTAAATTAGAAAATTGAGTTAGCGTAGGCTACCAACTTTTAACCTGCTAAATTGTGCGAAAGCTACAGATTACTGTGTCTTCCCTAGGATTTGACATAAAATAGCCTTATTTGAGTGAGGTAATGTCTACACTGGCAATTGAACGACAGAAATCTCCCCCGCCCCCTCCAACAAACGTTTTGCTGGCAACAGGCACCAGTGTGACCAGCGCTTTGTTGGCAGAAGCGCTCTCCTGCCAACAATGCAAATGCCACTCATTGGGGGTAGAAGTGTTTTGTGGCAGGAGAGCTGACAAAGAGTGGCTACACTGTGTGACTTTAGCAACACAGCCATGTCGCTCGAAGCTATGTAGTATAGACATAGCTTTAGACATACCATCTTAGGTGCTTTTGAAAACTTTATCCTTACAGTTTTATATGTGAAAAACAATATCTTAAACTTCATCCAGAAACTAATATGGATCCTGAAACGTTGATGTTATGTGTTCTTAGTGAGAAATACTGCTTTTTAAATTGGCTGCAACATTCTACAGCACTCTGTTTCCAGGTTGACTTAAAGTGTGTTGCCCTGTGCAAAACACACTGCAATAATCTAATCGTTAGGTGATAAATGCAGAAGTAACAGAGTTCACATCTGAATGAAGTGATTTCAAGTCACCTGGTCAGATATAGATGAGTCTTCCTCACCACAGCTGCTAATAAGATCATTGAGCAGTAGCTGGGAATTCAACCATACTGTCACAATGCAAACTTTAACAAGTAGTAAGTAGACACCTTACATTAAAAGGAAGATATTTGTTGTCATGTAATGTTTTATAGTTGCTTCACCCAGATAATCTTAGTTTTATTTTAGACTGAGGTCTAGTCTACACTGTAAACTTACATGGGTATAACTACGTCACTGAGGGATGTGAAAAATCCACGTCACTGAGCAATACATTTATACCAAGCTAACTTCTAGTGTAGACAGCGCTATGTCAAGGGGAGGGCTTCTCCTGTCAGCATGTTAATCCACCTCATTGAGAGGTGGTACGTCTGTCGACGGGAAAAGCTCTCCTGTGTAGCATCTTTGCTGAAGTGCAACAACTTGGTCTCATCCGTACCTCTAATCTCTACAATCTCAGGGAGAAGCCATCCAACAGAACTGGTTGGACCGATGACAGTGAAATAGAGCTGGGTGCATCAGCATGCTGAAAATACTGTATTTCAGTTTTCCTCAGGGACCTGTGTACACACTGAACAACAGGGGAAACAAGTTTGAGTTCTGCAGAACTCAGTGAGAGAGTACTGATGACAGAAAATTTCCAAATATTATTTTCTGCAATATCTGAGACAAGATCTCAGAGGGCAGCCTGTTTACTGCTTCTGGGATTGTTAGAAGAGTCACTGGAATCATAGGCAGCTGACATGAACAGCTTGATCTTTACTGCAGCTAGAAGGAGCATGTATTACAATGTTGTTAGTGCAGTCTCTGTGCTATACCCAGGTCTGCACCCAAATTTGGCAAGGGTTAAGGAGACCTGAAGCAACCAGGTACTCAAGCCTGTCTCGTCTCAGTTGCTTCAGTATTAACCAGAAATGGAAGAATAGGGACTAAATACTAATGAGATTGTCGCTCCATCTTGGTCTTATGGAATGTTAGCTGAGTAGGGAAGCTTTGCATTACCACGGTCTCTGCTCAATTGCTAGAGCTGAAAATTGAGTCCCTTTGAGTCCTAAATTTACTACAAATAGTTAAACATTTTTATAGGTATTAGATGTTTTCAATTGTACAAATATATATTGAGAAATAACAGCTAAAATTACTGTCTAATTCTATTTTTATGACAACTTATTCTTTCATTTAGCAAAACCTTTACAAATCATATTTAATGTTTCCTGTTTCTTTCAGTCTGTATCATCATTTAAACCTCGAAAAAGCAATTCTTCCTCAAGTTCTCCTTCCAGACGCAGTGGTAGCAGATCCAGATCTCGTTCTCCTGGTCGGTCAGCAAAAGGCAAACGTCGTTCTTCCTCCCAAAGCAGAGAATTTAGAGATGAGAAAAAGAAAACAGTTCGGGAAACTAACTTAACTCTTCTGGTATTGGATTCATTTCTGATTGAGATCTGTCTACTTGCACTGATATGTACTGTGTTCTATAAACATGTATAGTCTAAAATGACATTTTTTTAGAGGAGTGAAAACTTTGAAGATTTGGATCTGTGGGTATGTGTCTAGGTTTAAAGAAAAAATTAATAGTACAGTTTGAAACAAATGTCCTTCCCAGTTGCTATTATAAGCGTAGTATTGCTTATGGTTAGGGCCTGGCTGCAGAATTGTGCTCAGGAAGCTCCACTTTCATTTTAACAAAATAAGTTTCCTAGCTTACATGAGTATGAAACTTGAAAATGTAAACCAAGTGTAAAGAGATGCAGTAATACCTCCTGAATTTGCACCGAACTTGAAGCGCTAGTTCTAACAGGTTTGAACTGTCCCACTTATCTTAATCGTTGCTAATATTGAAATCTAAAGATGAATATCTGTGGCACAGTGAAAATGTGGAGATAACAAAATCAAATTTAGTATCAAAACAGGTGCAGCAGTATTGATGATTTTCACAATTAATTAAAAACCTGTATATTAAAAATGTATCTGAAGCTGTTGCAGAAAGTTGGGATTTTGGTGCAGAATTTAGGACTAGCTTGCTGTGGAGTATATGTGGCCTTGCCTATGCATGATGTTGCATAAATGTTTTCATTATAAAGGATCGCTTTCTGATAGCTTTTAACTGTCAAACTTTTGGCTTTCAAGCTGAAATTTTGCACGTTTGTTCTAACCTGGAAGTGAATTTGTGCTGAAAATTTTGATTAAAAATGGACAAGCAGCTTTTGAGAATGAAGGTTAGCAGGGGTGACACATGTCTGCTTTATAAGAACTTTGTTTTGAATTGCTTCAGTGAGGAGATGGGAACTTGAAATAAGGCTGGGACATAGTTTCTAGTTTAAAAATGTGCCTTTCACTGATCCATTAAAATTATTTTTCATTTGGCTGAGTTATAACCCCTTAAAAACATACTGTGGTTTGTGCTCTGGATTTTTTTTTTATAATGACCTAATTTTCTACCTTTCAGGTGACTTAAAGGCCCAGGGTGTAGCTTGTTGGCGATATGCCCACATGCTGTGTTTCTAATGACTCGTGGCCCACAATTCTCCTTCTGTGCATGAAGGTCCTCATGTGCTTAACAGTGGGATTTAAACTTGCTTAAAGCTTAGAGAGCAGACATTTTGATCACTGGCATGATAGGAGTGACTCGCTCCTGAAGAATTCATAATTTTGGTCTTTTTCCTTAGTTACAGGCAGGTTTTTCTGAGTCTCCCTGCTGTGAAGCAGAAACTGAAACCAAAACCAAAATTTTATTTTGTCAGTTAGATTTTTCCAGAGCTGTGTAGCCAGACTTCAGATTTGTCTGAAGGACATATTTGGCTCCTATTTTTTTACTATGGAAAAGTATAATGTTAAATGGCACCTTTTTGACTTGGCAGGTCTGCTCCTTTTTTGTGTATATCTGCAGAAGAAACAATTTCGGGAGAGTGAGTTAGCTTGTGTAACAAAATGGTTAAATGGACACACTTTTTGTAATTGACATTTCAATTCACTGAGTTAAAAGTGATTTGGGAACTGCACCTTCCTCTGAATTCCCCCAACTTACCCTGTTTTACTATTGCATTTTCCTACTCTTAAAGGAATTCTCTCCCCTTTTTCCTTTAAGACTCATCCAAACAGTGGAGATTGCATTTACTCATTTTCAAAAAATTGCTGCCAGGTGCACAAAGTAAACAAATGGGGAGGGATAACAAAACACCTCTATTTTTTTCAATTATACTAGTCTACTGTTGTGACAGATACCTCTGTCAGTAAATATTTTTTAAATTATTCATTATATACTTATTTTAATTCAATGGTAGCATTTAAAAATTCTTTCTTTTTCAAACTAGAAACTGAATGAGAACAACACTGGCAGGTATAATGGTGAACCTGATAGTACAGAAAGGAATGATACTTCCTACAAAATCTTACAGGTAAGAGAGCTAAGAACTGTATATCTTATGGCCACAGTAAATCTGCAGCATTACCAGAAAAAAGTGTGTGTTACAGTAACTCCTTGCTTAACATTGTAATGTTTCTGAAAAATGCTACTTTAAGCGAAACGATGTTAAGCGAATCCAATTTCCCCATAAGAATTAATGTAAATGGGGGAGGGGTAGATTCCAGGGACATTTCTTTTGCCAAAGACTGTGTTTTTAAAATATTTTATATATAATATATATACACCCACACACACAGAGCAATGATGATTGTGAAGCTTTTTTGAGGTGTCAGAGTCAGATGGTGGAGTATTTCCCAGGGAATGCCTTACTGCTAAATGATGAACAAGAACTCGGGTGAGCCCTCAAGGGTTAACACGTTAATGTTGCCTCACGCTTTACAAGGCAGCATGAATGGAGAGAGGGGAGATAGACTGTGTGTGAGAGAGGGAGATGAGCATTGCCCTTTTAAGTACACTGACCCCACTCTTATGTACACTGCCTTTTAAAGTAGATCAGCAAGTTGAGACAGCAGCTGCTGCCAGCAAGCTCGCTCCCTCCTGAGCCCTGTCATGTTCCCACCTGTTTTATGGAGATGGGGGGCAGGAGTCGGGAGAGGAGGACACCCTGACATTAGCACCCCTCTTCTCTCCCTCCCCCCACCCCCTCGTGACCAGATGTCCCAATAATATTTGGGGCTTTCTTATACAGGTGCCTGTTACCCCCTGTCCCCATTTTTCACCCGTGCTATCTGGTCACCGTACCCCCTCTGCACAGCAGGCAGGAGGCTTCCGGGAGCAGCTCCACGTCAGAGGGCAAGAGCAGCACATGGCAGTGGGGGGAGGGACAGCTCACCTGCTGGGCAGCTGCGGTATAGGGAACTTAGAGGAGCAGGGAGCTGGTAGGGGGTCTGCTGGTCCACCCTAGTTCCAAGACCCCACCAGCTAGCTCCAATGGGTTGCTCTTTCTGCAAGCAGTGGACAAAGCAGGCGGCTGCCAAACAATGTTATAAGGGAGCATTACGCAACTTTAAACGACCATGTTCTCTAATTGATCAGCAATGAAACAATGTTAACTGCTGCTTTTTAAAATAATTTCTTCTGGCAGGGGAAGATGATTGTTTAGGTTAACACTCATCTGAAGGGAGGACTAGGGCATGTAGAATTGGAAAGGGTGGAAACAAAGCAGACAAGTGTGGAGGGGAGGGAATATTAAGCAGAATGTTTGCCTTTTGGCTGTCTTCTCTTCTACTGCTAATATAGTTGAATAACTTTTAACGGGGGAAAAATGCATTGTACTTCAGTGCTCAAATCTGAGTAATGTTCTCTTGATTACACCACTCTATAGAATAAGACATGGTAATTGTTTGGTTTTTGTAACCTTTTGTTCTTTATCAACAGAAAGTTGAATCAGAGCTAGAAATTGGGCATGTGCTTGACAAGTACACCTTACATCCAAGAAGACAGAAGAAAAAGGAAGAAATATTTTTGGAAGAGAGAGTTTTTGAGACAGCAAAAACTACTGAAAAAGTATCAACAGAAACAAAGGAGCTAGAGTTTGGTGGAAGAATTGGTATGTATATTAACAATAGTGATAGTCACTGATTTATTTTTACTTGATATCACGTTGCCATTCTCAAAGATTCCCCCCCCACACACACACATTGGGGTCATTCATCTGGTGCTAGTGTATCTTGTTTGCCTTTGGTGACATTGATGCCTCACATTTGGTTCTGTTTGACCTGCTGTGAGGAAGATGAGTGATTATCATGATCTTTCTCCTTGAAGTTACTAGAGTAAGCATCTTTAAATTTCATAATTTGAAAAGCCAGTTGTCTCAAACTCAGATATTCCACCTTTTTGGAGAACTACTGAAGGCAAATGTACTTTGTACTTCAATGGAATTAGTATGATCGTTTTTTTTTTTTTTAAAAGCCAATTGGAAAGTAACTGGGTTTAATGCTGTGAAAATAAAACAAGGAAAATTTTGGCTGAATAATGGAAGGTCAGTGATTTCTGACCATTAGTTGATTGAAATCTGGAATAGATTGCAAATGGAAATAGTGGAGTACCATTGTGTTAGGACACTGGGTTTTCAATCTTATGTTCTTTGTTATCACAGAAGTAGCCCTTTGGGGTTAAAACTAGAGAGGACAAAACTAGAAAAGAATCCATGAGAGAAACAATCTTCCATTTAGTTCTGTGAATACAAACACCTGTAATGTGAAACACACATTTTCACACTGTGTCTATTCTAACCACCACTGCCTGTTGCGTGTGGCTACTTATTTATTAATTTATACAACATACTGTATGTGGACACAACCCTTGAATAAATCCCTTTGTATCTATAGCTGTGTGGTGAACTCCTTTTATTAGCAGATATTGGTAGGTAAGCAAGTCTATGGGGGAAAAAAGGAGTTCAGGAGAGTTGGCAGCTTTTTAAAGATATATCCCAGTGCATGGGAAAGATAGGAAGAACAGTAAAAGACCACGCTGGCTTAACCAGGAGCTCTCTTCTGTTGGCATAGAGCAGGTACATAAGCAGTCTTACAGCGGCACAGCTGCATCAGTACAGGTGTAAGGCCATGTCTACAGTAGCAAGCTAACTTAGACATGTTAGTTGACTTCAGTCAGCAGGGACCGATGAAATACATACTATAATATGTAAGGAACTGGCTGAAGAGATCTCTGAGCCATCCGCAATCATCATTCCGAACCTGTGGAGGATGGGAGAGATCAGAGAGCAAATATAAGAACTATGAATAAAAGGGGGAATATATAAACCAGTCATCTTAAGTTTGGTACCTGGAAGGATAATGGAGCAAATATCAAGTTGTGAGTTCCTAGACAACAAGGTGATAATAGCCAACTTTGGTTTGACATGATTTATTTGTTCTTGACAAATCCATCTAATATCCTTTGACAAGTCAGCGAGCCTTGTGGATGGGAAGAAGTAGATGATTTGATATCTCAGTTTTAATGAGGTTTTTGATTCCGTCTCTCATGCCCATCTCATAAGCAAACTAGGGAAATACAGCCTAGACAAACGTACTGTGAGGCGGGTGCACAACTGGTTGGAAAATCATACTCAGAGTAGTTATCAGTGATTCACAGTCAAGTTGGAAGGGCATATAGAATGGGGTCCTGCAGGAATCTGTCCTGGGTTCTATTCAATATCTTTTCAAATGATTTGGATAATGGCATAGAGAATAACACTTATAAAATATATGGATGATAGCAAGGAGGGGTTGGAAGTGCGTTGGAGGATAGGATTAGAATTCAAAATTATCTTGACAAACTGGAGAAGTGGTCTGAAATAAACAGGATGAAATTCAACAAGGACAAATGCAAAGTACTACACTTAGGAAGGAATAATCCATGGCACTTTAGCAGGATTTCAGACTGTTGGGAGAGAACGCCCCCTTTTGGTGAATGTGGGTTCTTGCAGTAAGGGTGGGGAAGCCTACCAGACAGAGATTAGGGAACTTCCCTTGGCCTCAGAGTGGTGGGAGCTAGCAGTTAGAGTCTATGGCTGCCTTTGGCCTTAGGGCTGTGGGGCCTAGCAATAGGCTAGGGGGACCTGGGCCCGTCCTACTCAACTAGGCCCCAACCCAGTGTCTTGCGGAACCAGTAGTCCTGGCTTCAGGCTTAGGTTCCTCACTCAACAAACATGTTCCCTGGACCACTTCCTGCTGTTGGTCTTGGATCCTGTACTTCCTTCAGGGTTAGCAGCCTTCCACCTCCCACATTTTCCGCAGTCGACTGGGCTCTGCAGGCTGGAGCTCTAGCAGCTCCCTGGCAGGAGCCTGCAGCATGCATCTGCTTTTCTCCTCAGTCAGCCCAGATTGAGCTGAGCTGTGTCCTCTTATATACTGCTTCCAGATGGAGTATGCCCCAGGGGTTGGAGGTGTGTGTGACCTCCCGAGCCTAAAGTGCGTGGTTAACCCTTGCGGGGTTGGCACACCCCCTCACATGTGCACATACAAAATGGGAAATTACTGTCTAGGAAGGAGTATTGTAGAAAATGATCTGGGAGTTATTAAACTTGTGATCTACTATGAGTCAACACTGTAATACTGTTGAGGGGGGAAAAAAAAGGCCAACGTTGTAAGATGTACTAGCAAGAGCGTTTTATGCAAGACACGAGAAGTAATTCTTCCATTCTGCTCAGCAGTGATAAGGCCTCCACTGGAATACTGTGTTCAGTTCTGGGCACCACACTTCGTAGACAATCCAGAGGAGAGCAACAAAAATGTTTAAAGGTCTAGAAAACAAGATCTACAAGGAAAGACGAAAAAAATTGGATTAGTTAAATCTGGAGAAGAGAAGGTTGAGGGGGGGGGACATAACTGTCTTCAAGTATGTAAAAGGGTTGTTATAAAAAGAGGGGTGATAAGTTGTTTTCCTTATCCACTGAGGACAGGATAAGAAGTAATGGGTGTAAACTGCATCAAGGACATTTAGGTTAGACATTAGGCAAATGTCCTAATTGTAAAGGTAGGTCAACATTGGAACAAATTACCAAGGGAGGTTGTGGAATCTCTGTCATTGGAGGTCTTTACAAATAGGTTAGACCAACACCAGTCAGGGATATTATAGATAATACTTAGTCCTGCCTCGTCTATGGATGAGGTGACCTATTGAGGTCCTCTCCAATCCTACCTTTCTATGATTCTATTTTTTGTCTTTTGCTTGCACTGTGTGACTAATCAAGATAATCTGTCTCCACTGGCATTGGATCTAATATTCTAAATTAACCTGTCAGCTGTTATCCTTAAATAAAGAGTCTAGATGAAAATACAGTGATCTTAAAATTACACTGATCTAATTACATTGAACCTAGTTTAAATTAAAAAAAAAAGAAAAACACCGACCAACTTCACAACTGGTTGAGTTGGCAGTTTTAAGATTCCCTGTCTGAAAAGCAATGTATTTATCTAAGGTTATGGAATTCTTTGTTTATAATAGTCTGTGTTTAGAGGGAGTTTTGCTCTAAAACAGCAACACCAATTTATAGAAATGGCAGCTTAGATAATTTATATATGGTTTTACATTATAGAATTTTTTTTTACCACCTTCTTTCTGGTATTAAGGTAACTCTGGAGTGAGTGGTTTGTTTACAGAACTCCCCTTTTTTAAAAACAAACTATGTAGCATGGTATTTTTTAAAAAAATTGGCACTTATTTAGGATGACTATTCCTCTTGTGGCTGACACAGCCATTGTAAACACATGGTGGTAATCTTTGATAATACATGCAATTGTTTGTTTTATCAAATAAGTGTTTATCCTTGTATGAAATAATGTATGGGTTTATTAATCTATAGATTGAAAATTGCTGTTCTAATGGGATGATTTTATTTTCCAAGTTTATCTTTTACTGTTGTGTGTTTTTTGTTTACAGGGGCCTTTTGCATGATCTTTTTCCTGCCTGCCACTGTATTTTATTTGCTGTTGATGTGCAAACAGGAAGACCCCAGTGTTATGAACTTCCCTCCTTTGCCAGCATTTGACAGTTTATGGGAGACCAGAGTGTTTGGTGTCTTTCTTCTGTGGTTCTTTCTTCAAGCTCTGTTTTCATTATTGCCAGCTGGAAAGGTAAACTTCTAGTAGTAAATGTGTTCTGGAGGGTTTTGTGGACTGGGTTGAAAGAAGGTTTGATTCCATTATTTGAAATACAGTTAATTAACCAATAACTATATATTTATCAATACTGTATTGGAATATAACTACTTCAGATTTGTTGAAAGCTTAAATTACACAACTGCCACCCTGAAAACCCTTGCTGACAAAAGTCTGATTTCTGGTCATATATCCCAGTACCTTCAATAGACTACACAGTAACCATTTGTCATTTAGGTATCAAGTAGTAAAATGGACTTGATGCACTGATAGAATCCTAGAAGAATGTTATATGGCAACTTTTGAGCATATGCATTTTTACCAGCTTCTGTTACTGAGTTTCTATTTGGTTCCATCACTACATCAAATAGAGGGGAGAGTATTTTCTTCAAGATATAAGCTTCATTGCTGGGAAAGTTGCTCGCTCAGGAAGTCATTCCTAACTATCCCACCCATACACATCATCACACAATTGGACAAGTACATTATATTGTCCTTTACCTTTTCTCTGAAGCATCCAATATTGCCCACTTCTGGAAGAAAGAATAGAAAAGTAGATAAACTGTTGGTCTCGTTTGGAATGGCAATTTCTATAGAAGTCAGCAATCCTTTAGTTTGGCTGTTTAAAATGGAGAGGATTGTTCATTGGACTCTTGGTTGACGCTACTCTGGGAAACAGAAACTTCTGTCTTTGTAACACGTGTGTTAAAATTGCTACCTCCCACTTTTTTCAGACATAAATTTCACTGAGATTTCAGACACCTATGTTTATAGAAGTTCCTTGAAAGTTTATATAAACATAGCTATCATTTGTATTTCTGTCTTTCTCTTCCAGTTTATTCTCCTTGTCCTCCAAATATTTGAAAGAATGCTTTTTAGGGACTTAGTCTACTTGAAATCTAGTCAATTAAAAAATCCCTCTTCTGGCCTTCAAACAATTCCCCATCCTCACTAAGCTTGTCTTCACAAGCAAGCTCCCCACAGACCAGGACACCACTCAAAACAGCACCAGACCCTGTCAGAACAGATGCAAAACCTGCTGACATATCTGCATTGCTACAGTGATCAACACCCACCACAACACACCTTTCAAGATTTATGGGTACTATACATGCCTGTCATCATGCATCAAATGCCCCAAACAAGTATGTGGGTGAAACCAGACAATCACTATGGTCTCAAATGAACTTACACAGAGAGATGATAAAAGACACATACACCATGTTACCTGGGGTGGATGCTTCAGACAGCGATAATTCCATATCTGACCTCTCAGTCCTTATCCTCAAAGGAAACTTGCATAACACCTTCAAAAGATGAGTGTGGGAACTTAAACTTCTAACTCTGCTAGACACTAAAAATCTAGATTAAACAGAGATAGTGCTTTTATGGCTTATTACAGCAATTAATTATGCACCTTACTGCCTGCTAACTTTTAATTGTGCACTTCATTTGAAGTGGTCTATAGCATGTGCTATGGGGTGATGTCATGGCAGGGGTCTACCATAGACCATCAAATCAAGAAGAGGAGGTGGATGGGATGAAGCATTTCTAGAACAACAGAAATATGCAAAACAAGACCTGGTAGTAATCTAGACTTTAACTACCCAGAAATTTGCCTGAAAAGTAAAACGGCAAAACACAATTTCTAATAAGTATTTGGAATATGTTGGGATACGTTTTTGTTTCAGAAAGTGTAGGAAATAAGTTGGGGGACAACAATTCTAGACTTTATTCTGACCAACAGGGAGAAATTGGTAGGAAATCTGGAGGTGGAAGGCATTTTGGGTAAAAGTGATCATGACATGATAAATTTCATGATCCTATAGAAAGGAAGAATCATAGAATCATAGACTATCAGGGTTGGAAGGGACCTCAGGAGGTCATCTAGTCCGACCCCCTGCGCAAAGCAGGACCAATTCCCAACTAAATCATCCCAGCCAGGGCTTTGTCAAGCCTGACCTTAAAAACACCTAAGGAAGGTGTGAGGGCAGCAGAGGAACAATGGACTTCAAAAAGGAGACTTTAACAAACCTAGAGAACTGGTAGGTAGGATTCCATGGGAAGAAAAGCTAAGAGAAATAGGATTTCAGTATTGTTGGCTCTTTCTCAAGAAGACAATATTAAAGGCACAACTGTAAACTATTCCAATGTAAAGGAAAGATAGGGAGAATAGCAAGAGACCAGTATGGCTTCATCAGGAGCTCTTCAATGACCTGAAAATCAAAAAGGAGTCTTAGCAATTTGTCCGTTTTCCACTTTTTGTAAGGAGTACAAAAGAATAGCACAAGCCTTATACACAATAGTATAAACAATAGGGACAAAGTCAGAGATGCTGAGGCACAAAATAAATTACACCTAGCAAGGGTCATAAAAGGCAGTAAGAAGTTGTTTAAATACATTAGGAGCAAGGAGAAAAACAAAGGAAAGTATAGGCCCATTACTTAGTGGGGAAGGATTGCTAATAACTGATATCAAGATGGCTGAGGTGTTTAATGCCTATTTTACTTCAGTCTTCACTAAAAACTTTAATGGTGACTAGATATTCAGCAGAATTAATATTAACAAGAGGGAAGGAATATAAGCCAAAAAAAGAGGAAAGCACAGGTTAAAGAATAATTAGAGAAGTTAGATGTATTCAAGTCAGCAGGGCCTGATGAAACTCATCTTAGAGTACTTGAGGAACTAGCTGACGCTATCTTGGAACCATTAGTCATAATCTTTGAGAACTCCATGGGGACACATGCGGTCCCAGAGGACTGCAGAAGGGCAAATGTAAAACCATATCTTTTTAAAAAAGGAACAAAGAGGACCCAGGGAATTATAGACCAGTCAGCCTATGTTTGATATCTGAAAAGATACTGGAACAGATTATCAAAAAATCAGTTTTGTAAGTACCTAGAGTATAATATGGTTATAAGTAATAGCCAGTATACATTTGTCAAGAACAAATCGTGCCAAACCAACTTAATTCTTCAAACAGGGTTAGTGGCCTAGTGGATGGGGGAAGTAGTAGACATGATATATCTTGGTTTTGGTAAGGCTTTTAACGCAGTCCCATGTAATTCTCATAAGCAGACTAGGGGTATGAGGTCTTGATGAAATTGCAGTCAGATTGGGTGCACAAATGGTTGAAAGACTATACTCAAAGAGTAGTTATTGATGGTTCGCTGCCAAACTGGAAGGGCATATCTAATGGGGTTCCACATGGGTCAGTCCTGGGTCCAGTTGAGTCAATATTTTCATTAATGACAAGTATATTGGAGTGTAGTGTATGCTTATAAAATCTGCAGATGACACCACAATGTGAAGGGTTGCAGTACTTCAGAGGACAGGATTAGAATTCAAAAGGACCATGACAAATTGGAGAATTAATTTGAAATGAACAAGATGAAATTCACTAGCGTCATGTAGGAAGGAAAAATATTGTAGCCCTCCGAAATGAGGAATAACTGGCTACGTGACAGTACTGCTGAAAGGGATTTGGGGGATATAGTGGATCACAAATTGAATATATGATGCAGTTGCAAAAAAAAGTAATATTCTGGGGTAGATTAACAATAGTGTTATATGTTAGCCATAGGAGGTAATTATCCCACTCTATTCAGCATTGGTGAGGCCTCACCTGGAGCACTGTGTCCAATTCTGAGTGCCACACTTTAGGAAAAATGTGGACAAATTGGAGAGACTCCAGAGGAGATCAACAAAAATTATTAAAAGTTTGGAAAACCTGACCTATAAGGAAAGGTTAAAAAAAACTGGGCATGTTTAGTCTTTAGAAAAGACTGAGGGGTCGACCTGGTAAGTCTTAAAATATGTTAAGTATTGTTATAAAGAGGACAGTAATCAATTGTTCTTCATGGCCGCTGAAGGTAGGATAAAAAATAATCATCTTAATCTGCAGCAATGGAGATTAAGGGCATGTCTACATTACCCACTGGATTGACGGGCAGCGACCGATCCAGCGGGGGTCGATTTATCAAGTCTAGTGTCGTCTAGATGCGATTAATTGAGGGCTCTCCCGTCAACTCTGGTACTCCACCGGGGTGAGAGACGCAGGCGCAGTCGACGGGAGAGTGTAGACCTGGCCTTAGGTTAGATATTAGGAAAATTTCCTTAACTATTGGGGTAGGTAAGTGCTGAAATAGGCTTCTGTGTAGCTCAAAAGTTTGTCTATGTGAACAGAAGAAGTTAGTCCAGTAAAAGATATTACCTCACCTACCTTGTCTCTATTTTAAAAAAAAAAAAAAAAAGTGAAAAGTAGTTTCAGGTATTGAACCTGACTCCCCTTGTAAACCTCATTTTCCTATTTTATTTTCCCTTTTCTAAATGTCCCTCCCTGCTCTTTGTGGGAAAATACAAAATAAATGGGAAGCTTACTGAAAGGAAGCTGACCTTCGAGTGGTTGTTCATGTCCATTCAAAATAGGTGTGTGCGCCCTGCGTGCACGCCAACCGGAAGATTTTCCCCTAGCAGCGTCTGTAGGGTCGGTCCAGGCACCCCTGGAGTGGCGCCACCACGGCACCCTATAAAGGGGCCCGCCGACCCTCCACCTCCTCAATTCCTTCTTACCGCCAGTGACGGCTAGCTGGAACTTCTCTTAGGCCATGTCTACATCTAAAATTTTGCAGCGCTGGTTGTTACAGCTGTATTAGTACAGCTGTATAGGGCCAGCGCTGCAGAGTGGCCACACTTACAGCAACCAGCGCTGCAAGTGGTGTTAGATGTGGCCACACTGCAGCGCTGTTGGGCGGCTTCAAGGGGGGTTCCGGGACGAGAGAGCAAACCGGGAAAGGAAACCAGCTTCGCCGCGGTTTGCTCTCTCGGTCCCGGAGCCACCCAGCAAACCGCAGGGAAGGAGACCTGCTTGCTCGGAGTTCCGGGACCGAGAGAGCAAACCGGGAACGCCGCGGTTTGCTCTCTCGGTCCCGGAGCCACCCAGCAAACCGCAGGGAAGGAGACCTGCTTGCTCGGGGTTCCGGGACCGAGAGAGCAAACCGGGAACGCCGCGGTTTGCTCTCTCGGTCCCGGAGCCACCCAGCAAACCGCAGGGAAGGAGACCTGCTTGCTCGGGGTTCCGGGACCAAGAGAGCAAACCGGGAACGCCGCGGTTTGCTCTCGCGTTCCCGGAGCCACCCAGCAAACCGCAGGGAAGGAGACCTGCTTGCTCGGGGTTCCGGGACCGAGAGAGCAAACCGCGGCGAAGCTGGTTTCCTTTCCCGGTTTGCTCTCTCGGTCCCGGAACCCCGAGCAAGCAGGTCTCCTTCCCTGCGGTTTGCTGGGTGGCTCCGGGACCGAGAGAGCAAACCGGGAAAGGAAACCAGCTTGATTACCAGAGGCTTCCTCCTTCCACGGAGGTCAAGAAAAGCGCTGGTAACTGTCTACATTGGATTACCAGCGCTGGATCACCAGCGCTGGATCCTCTACACCCGAGACAAAACGGGAGTACGGCCAGCGCTGCAAACAGGGAGTTGCAGCGCTGGTGGTGCCCTGCAGATGTGTACACCTTCAAAGTTGCAGCGCTGTAACTCCCTCACCAGCGCTGCAACTTTCTGATGTAGACAAGCCCTTACATAGCAATCTGTTAGTGTCCTATCCATACCGTTTAGTTCATGTATCCAGTTATATAAATAGATCTTTGTATATAGTTTTCGTAGTTGGGGGGTGCCCACCTCACAATCTTCGTCGCTCGCTGGGGCATGCCCATGTTTCCCGGGTTCAAACTCTGCAAGGACTGCGGGAAATTCATGCCTAAGAGTGACCCGCACTCTGCGTGCTTGAGGTGCCTCGGAGAGAGCCACCAAAAGGACCGGTGCTCTATCTATAGATACTTCGGCCCGCGAACTATTAAGGACAGGGCTCAAAGACTTAGAGTCCGCCTGATGGAGGCGGCCCTGCGACCACCCTCGGACCCAGAGCCAGCCAAAGTGGGCCCCAGTACGTCGTTCTCTGTGCGGAGTGTCCCGGCACCGGCATCAGGACTTAGGGCCCAGCCCAAGTTGTCCAAGACCCGGCACCGGGTAGAGTTGGTCATAGGAAATCGGCCTCAGTGCAGCACTGCTCACCTTTGCCGGTGCCCGCCAAGAGAAAGAAGCCGGTGAGGGATCGGTCTCCCCACCAGGACCCGAGGCCAGCTCCACCAGTGGGGCTAAGTGGACAGGCTAGGCTACAGCGCCCCGAGGTTCTATCGACTCCAGCACTGCAGAGAGGGCGGTCGAGTCTGGACCAGCCCAATTTTCTGGGCCTCAGCGGAGACATACGCTCCCTGTCAATGCCGGAGGCGTTCGAGGCGGCATCAGACCTGATTGGTCTCCTGGCACTGACCTCCCCGAATCATAGGGAGTTGCCTACTGTGGTCCGCCCACCAGTACAATCTAGAGGCAAGCCGGCCATGCTATCGCCTCCCTCCCCGCACCGAGCTGCAAAGGCGGCACCGGACGAGAGGAGAGGCTCCCTGCTGTCTTGGCACTGTTCACCTTCGGCGCTGGGCGCTGCTCCCCCCTAGGTCTTCAGACTCAGAGACCTCAGACTCAGAGGTGGACTCCTATCGCTCCCAGCAGGTTGCGGAGCAGGAGATCGATGTCAGGGGCGAGCCACCAGGGTTACCCACAGTGGCAGCAACAATGGCAGCTGCCCTCGCAGTGGCCGTTTTGGACTCTGGGCCTACCATCAGTTGCTAGGCCAGGCGTTTGGCCCTTGGTCACAGTTGGCTTTGGTGTCCTTGACGTTGGTGGCCCTGGCGCAGCTGCCTCCCCCACTGGCATCGTCGCAGGGCAGGAGTGTGCCTTCATCAAGTTCAGCACCCCCTAATCGGGCAGCGGCACCAGCAGCGGCTTTAGTTTGGGCTCCGTCGGCATCACATGATACGCCAAATCACTTGCTGGCAACCCCAGTACCGGCCGCGGTGCCGTATTTGGACTCGGAACCTGCACCGCAACCTCAATACCGTGTGCTGCAGGACCCCGAGGGGCCGCATGCACCGGAGGAAGGGCCGCTCCATGTAATTTCCTCATCTTCCTCCCTGGACGAAGTGGTCTCGGACGCAGCTGCGGCACCGGCCCTGGAGGACACCCGAATCCTCCAACAACTGCTCCGGTGAGCAGCTTAGAGCCTCGCAATCCAAGCTGAGGAAATCGAGGTGGACGCGGACCCTGTAGTGGACATCCTGGCCCCCTCAGGGCCATCCAGGGTGGCCCTTCCGCTGATAAAGATGATAGCGGATATGTCCCGCACCCTATGGCAGACACCAGCCTCATTGGCCCCTACTGCCAAGAGAACGGAGCGGCGCTACTTCTTCCCCTCTGAAGGGCACGAACACCTGTGCACCCACCCTCCCCCAGACTTACTGGTAGTAGATGCGGCTAACCAGCGGGAGTGTCAAGGGTTCCGTGGGTCAACGGCAAAGAGCAGAGACGCAGAAAGACTTGAGCTCTTTGGCAGGAAGGTGTACTCCACGGGGGGACTCCAACTCCGTATTGCCAATCAACAGGCAATAGTAAGTCGATATGGCCACAACACGTGTTTGGCCATGTCGAAGTTCATGGAGCTCCTTCCCCAGGACTCGAGATCAGAATTTTCGGCTCTAGTGGAGGAGGGCAAACTGATCTCTCGAGCCTCCCTCCAGGCCGCCTTAGATGCAGCAGACTCAGCCTCGCGTACCCTGGCCACGGGCTTGGTCATGCGACGGGGCGCCTGGCTCCAGGTCTTGGGCCTGCCCTATAAGGTCCAGCAGACGATCTAAGACCTCCCCTTTGAAGGGCAGACATTGTTTTCAGAGAAAACGGACAAACGTCTCCATAGTTCAAAGGACTCGAGGGCCACGCTTCGCTCGCTGGGCTTGCATATCTCCATGACCCAGCGCAGACAATTTAGGCCACAGGCGGCCCCTCGCCCATACCAGCCACAGGCTCGCCAGGAACTGGGGCGCAGGCGGGGTAGAAATGGCAGGAGGCGTCATCAACATCACTCCTCCGGCCAGGCGTCTAGAGGCCAATCGAGACCACCATCTGGGCCTAGACCCCCTCCCCACCCCTCTTCAGGGACCCTTCTCATGAGCAACGTCTGGTTCAAGAAGTGAAATCCCTTATGGAGGTAGGGGTGATGGAGGAAGTCCCGCAGGAGTTCAGGGGCAAAGGCTTCTACTCCTGGTACTTCTTCATACCAAAGGCAAAAGGGGGCTTGAGACTCATCCTAGACTTGCGGCGACTGAACAAGTTTATGCGAAAACTCAAGTTCTGCATGGTCTCCCTGTCCTCGATCATCCCCTCCCTGGATCCAGGAGATTGGTATGTCGCCCTCGACTTAAAGGACGCCTATTTCCACATCACCATAATTCCATGGCACCGCCGGTACCTCAGGTTCGTCATGTCCGGCGTCCATCTGCAGTTCACAGTGCTCCCATTTGGCCTGTCAGCTGCTCCCTGGGTCTTCACGAAGTGCATGGCGGTCATGGCAGCCTTCTTGCGCAGGCGTGGCATCCAGGTATTCCCATAACTTGACGACTGGCTTAAAAAAGGCCCCTCCATGGAGCAGGTAGAGACCCAGGTGCTGTTCATCAGGCGGACCTTTCTCGACCTGGGCCGCCTCTTGAACGATACCAAATCCACTCTGTCTCCGACGCAACGCATAGAGTTCATAGGAGCGGTTCTGGACTCCACACACGCCAAAGTGTATCTGCCGGAGTCCAGATTCCGTGCAGTTTCCGAGCTCATCCTCCGACTGCACCGCGCCCCGGTCACCATGGCGTGAGTTTGCCTCCGGCTGTTGGGCCAGATGGCAGCATGCACCTATGTGGTCCACGCCAGACTCCGGCTTCGCCTGCTGCAGTCCTGGTTGGCGACAGTTTATCACCCGGTCAGGGACCCCCTGGACTCAGTGGCGTCAGTTTCCCTCTTGGTGCTGCGCTCGCTTCAGTGGTGGCTCAACCAACGGGAAGTCTGCATGGGCATTCCCTTTGCTGCCCCATAGCCTTCCCTCTCCTTGGTGACGGACGCCTCGGATCGAGGTTGGGGAGCGCACCTGGGTCGTCTCAGGACGCAGGACTTGTGGTCGCCGGAGGACCTCGAGTTGCATATCAATGTCAGGGAGCTGAGAGCGGTCCGCCTGGCGTGTTTGACCTTCCGGTCCCACCTGGTGGGCAGGTGTGTTTCAGTCCTTTCGGACAACACGGCGGCAGTCTTTTATATCAACAAATGGGGGTGCACGCTCCTCTCCCCTCTGCAGGGAAGCCCTCGCTCTGTGGGATTTCTGCGTCTACAATGCCACCCACCTGACGGCATTCTGTCTTCCGGGCGAGCAGAACAGGTTGGCGGACACCCTCAGCCGCTCATTCCAGGGTCATGAGTGGTCCCTCCGATGGGACATTGTGCGCTCAATTTTCCAGCTTTGGGGCTTTCCCCTGCTAGACCTATTTGCCTTCAGGGAAAACAGGAAGTGCCGATGGTTTTGCTCCCTTCTCGGCCACAGTCGGGGGTCTCTGTCGGACGTCTTCCTTCAGCCATGGGAGGACAGCCTGCTCTATGTCTTCCCTCTAATCCCCCTGATACACAGGGTGCTTTTAAAGATTCGCAGGGATCGCGCCAGGGTAATCCTGATAGCTCTGGCATGGCCGCGCCAGCATTGGTACACGTCACTCCTGCACATGTCCGTTCAGGCGCCCCTGATGCTGCCCCTGTTCCCGGACTTTATCACGCAGGACCGGGGCTCCCTCAGCCATCCGAACCTGGAGTCCCTTCAACTCACATCCTGGATGCTCCATGGCTTAAACCGGTGGAATTGCAGTGTTCCCAGCAGGTCAGGCAGGTGCTCCTGGGTAGCAGGAAACCATCAACTAGGGCCACCTACCTGGCTGAATGAAAGCACTTCTCCATCTGGTCAGGTCAGAGGGGTCACAACCCACTGAGGGTTCCAATTCCCGCTGTCCTTGTTATTTGCTTCACCTACAACAACTGGGCCTCTCCCTTTCCTCCATTTGCGTTCACTTGGCAGCCATATCCGCCTTTCATCCAGGAGAGAGGGGTACCTAAGTGTTTGCGAACCCGCTGGTTGCGTGTTTCCTCAAGGGTATGGACAGGCTCTTCCCGCAGGTGCGTCAGTCGACCCCTGCTTGGGACCTGAATCTGGTCCTCTCCGTCCTCTCAGGGCCTCCCTTTGAGCCTCTGGCTTCGTGCTCCCTGCTGTACCTGTCGTACAAGACCGCCTTCCTGGTGGCGATAACCTCAGCCCGACAGGTGTCGGAGCTTCGAGCGTTAACATCTGAGCCCCCGTACACAGTCTTCTACAAGGACAAGGTCCAACTGAGACCTCATCCGGTTTTCCTACCCACGGTCGTTTCACAGTTCCACATGGGCCAGGGTATCTTTCTCCCGATGTTTTATCCGAAACCACACTCCTCCAGAGAAGAGTGGAGGCAACACTCCCTGGATGTCCGCATGGCCTTGGCCTTTTACATAGAGCGTACCAAGCTTTTCAGACGCTCAACCCAGCTCTTCGTTGCAGTGGGAGAAAGGATGAAGGGGCTCCCGGTCTCCTCTCAGTGAATCTCTTCGTGGATTGCGACTTGCATCCGGGAATGCTACCGTATAGCTAAGACCCCTGTCCCTCTGGTCACGGGCCACTCCACTAGAGCGCAGGCCTCCTCTGCGGCGTTCCTGGCTCAGGTTCTGACTCGCGAGATTTGTAGAGCGGCCACGTGGTCCTCCATCCACGCGTTCTCGTCTCACTACGCCATCACGCACCAGGCTAGGGATGATGCAGCCTTTGGTCATGCAGTACTCCAGTCAGCAGTGATCTCTGCCCCCGCCACCTAAGGTTAGGCTTGTGAGTCACCTACTTTGAATGGACATGAACAACCACTCGAAGAAAGAACGGTTACCTACCTTTAGTAACCGTTGTTCTTCGAGATGTGGTGTTCATGTCCATTCCAATAACCACCCTCCTGCCCCACTGTTGGAGTGCCGGCAAGAAGGAACTAAGGGGGTGGAGGGTCAGCGGGCCCCTTTATAGGACGCCATGGTGGCGCCACTCCAGGGGGCGCCCGGACCTACCATACGGACGCTGCTAAGGGAAAATCTTCCGGCTGGCGTGCATGCGGCTTGCACACACCTAATTTGAATGGACATGAACAACATATCTTGAAGAACAACAGTTACTAAAGGTGGGTAACCGTTTTTTATGCTTTGTGCATTTGACAATACTTTCTTTAAACTAATTAAATGATGGGAAGAATAGACTTGCTAGCTTTCATTTTTTAATGATCTCAGTTGTTGCTATTTACTACAGAAGATAGAAGAATTTTAGAAGGGAGTAAGATTTTCAAGTTGATGGCATGCCTCTAGTTGGCGCTCATGACTGAATGTCATGTTGGCAAATGAAATTGTTTTAATCAAGTTTTTAAAAAAAATCAACTAGTCTTTTATCCTTTCTCTTCTAAGGTTGTAGAAGGAATGCCACTTTTGAATGGAAGAAGACTGCAGTACAGAATAAATGGTAAGTGTGTTCAGTAGTCTCCTTTGAAATTTGTCTAATCTGTGACACTGCGCTTTAATTAACTCAGTGCCACAGATTAATTAAAATACACATAGTGTAGTATTAGTGGGGAAAAGTTAGATGTTTTGTGAATATTTAATGTGCCCTGTACAATCTTCATAATGGAATAAGACTCTTCAGTCTTTCAATAGTTAAAATTAATTGATATCTTGTGCATATGCTATCTTTGAAGAAACTAGGTTGTAATTAAGATATGCGGTGAACAATAATATATAATTATTAAGATTATATAGGTTAAAGACAGAGTCAAATCAACAGCTCATTTCTTTTTTTTCTTTTTTTCTTTTTTTTTTCTATTTTTTAAGTTGGAGCCGCAGCCCTTTCTCTGCGGTTGATTTACATGCAACAGTCCAGCTGCTATAATGAGTCTGTGTATGAGGGAGACTGGACATGTGTGAAGAGTTCTTGTTGGAGATTTGGCTAAACAGTCATTTTTTAAAGATGCGCTAGTACACTTGGTGGTGCAAAGCAGCTGTGAAATAAGCTAAGCTTAAGTGGTCAGTGTGCTTTGGCTGTGTTGTGCTGGTCTGCTGTATCAGAGAATCAGCACACAAAGGTTTAAAATAGAACTGATTTAAGGTTGATGCTTTCTATCCTCAAATCATTAGAAATATCTCTCGGTATTATTATTTAGGTTTTTTTAGTTCTCAGGTGGGACACTTTAAAAAACAAGAAAACTAGAAAATTCCAAGATACACAACTATGTTAAAATGGAGTGAAGATTCAGTACATACAATAACTTACAGGGAAATAAATCATTTATAACTATATATCATAAAATTGAGCATTAAGACCGAGGAAATTCAGAGTTTGTTACATCTAAAGGAAATCCAAATATGTTAAGGTATGGAAACACACAGGTAAGGTGCCCACACAACCTTAAATACCCTGTAGTGACACAGTATGGAAAAAAACCTGTGTCTTTAAATGGGACTACAAACATTAAAATATTTCAGCCCTAATCATGGGGTTATTGCATGACTTCACTGTAGGGGCAGAGTTAAAGTTCTGGTATCTTAATGTGTGGATTTCTTTTAAGTGTAATTCTAACTGAATTTCCTGGATTTGTAATTCTTTGTTTTGGGGTAATTAATTACACGCTTGCAAGATTTTATTTTTTTGGTAACCCTTATTGCATAGCTATGGAGACCTGTTTTTTTGTATTGGTCCTAGTCCATGGAAATACGCGCTCTCAATCTTAACTTCATTTTAACGTAGGGTTTTTTGTTGTTTTTGGTCGTGGAATACTGTAATATTTAGGTAAATGTACCCATGGCTATGGTAAACACGATAACTTATATTGTTCTTCTGTCTCTGAGGGCACAGGATGAAGCGTTCTTATATTTTCATTTGCACTACTAATTTATGAAATCCACATATAAAATGGCCTTGGAAAGTTCTGCATGCCTATGGAATGGAGTTTAAATTATTCCTTATCTGTAGAATCTAATTATCATCTTGGTAAGAGTGTGGTCTGGTAAATTTTAATGGCTATATAGCAAGGTTGGCACAACATGGACTGGCACTATTCTCTATGGCTTGATGAGTATAAAGTTGCCCAGAATTTTCGCTGTAGTGTCCAGCTGTGGATGAGGGAATTAAACTTTTCAGATTGTGGAGTTCTGAATTGCATTGCTTTGTGCTCTGGGAATTTTTTTTGCTTTGGGGTGTTGCTTTTGTGTATTGGCTTCTCGGGGACACACATTCTCCGATGTCTGATTGGTTTGTAGCTGTGCAATACCAGTGAAGTGACTAACTCAAGTCAGTTTGTATTATTATATTTGGTGATTACATGTCCATCCCCACATTTTCCTTAAAATCACTCCCAATGTAACTAAAAATAGGAGAGGCTGTTATCTCCTATCTTTCTTGGTCTGTTACACTTTCTAGCATACTCTGGAGGCTGCTATGCAATTACTTAACTATGGAGACCTACTGTTCTTCTTTGAGTGATTGCTCATATCCATTCCAGTTAGGTGTGTGCGCCGCGCGTGCACATTCGTCGGAAAACTTTTACCCTAGCAACTCAGTGGGCCGGCAGGTCGCCCCCTAGAGTGGCGCCATCATGGCACTTGATATATACCCCTGCCGGCCCACCCGCTCCTCAGTTCCTTCTTACCGCCCGTGTCGGTCGTTGGAACAGTGGAGCGCGGCTTAGCTGACCTCCACTTCCCTAGCTACTCGTAGTTCTCGTATATAGTTATGCAGTTATAATCCTTTTATATATATATTTGTATAGTTATACGTTTTTTCTTTGCTAACATAGTTAGTTTAGTAATTGTTAGTGGGGTTCAGGAAGTAGCCCCTTCCATGAACCCGGTGCCGGAGCCCATGCACGGCTCACCGGGTTTTAAAATGGGCTCGGCCTGCCAGAAGCCGATGCCGAAGGGAGATCCACACGACTCCTGTTTGAAGTGCCTCAGGGAATCATACTTGACAGCTAAGTGCCCCATTTGCAAGGCTTTTAAGCCGAGAACAAAAAGGAGCGGGACTTTCACTTACTCCTCCACCTTTGGCGCCGAGCGATGATCAAGCGGCTGGCAGAAGCGCCTCCTCTGCACCGGACCCCACCGGTACTGCTAAGGCCTTTCGGCACCGGCCATCGCCAGCACCGAAGTCGACTCGGCACCGCTCCCTTCCTCCGAGGTCGAGAGAGCCTACGATTCCTGCTGGTGCCTGATGGCTCCCCGGCATGCGCCGTGGTTGAGCCCCCTGCTCCTGCTGCTTCCGTGCCACCTGCATCGCAGCCAGAGAGCTCGTCTAAGTCGGATTGCCCGGCATCGACACCTGCAGAGGCACCGACGACGTCGGCACCGTCGATCCCAGTCCCACAAGGGCCGTAGAATCCAGTGCCTGACGGCTCCCCGGCACGCGCCGTGGTTGAGCTACTGCTCCTGCTGCTTCCGTGCCGACGGCACCGCAGCCAGACAGCTCATCTAACTCGGATCGCCCGGCACCGACACCTACCGAAGCTCTGATGACCTCGGTACCGTCGATCCCGGTCCCACGAGGGCCGTCGAATCCGGTGCCTGACAGCTCCCCAGTATGCACTGTGGTTGAGCCTGCTGTTCCCTCCACGCCGGAGACATTACCAACGGCGAGGGATCTCATTGCCATGGCAGAGTCGATGCTGCCTGACCCCGGCACCGCCGGTGCGGGTAATACAGTCTCTTCATGTGACCGTCCTCTGTCAGCACAGCAGAGCGGCACCGTTCATGATCACGGTCCCGCAGACACTTCAGGTCCTGTCAGCACGCCCGACACCACTTGCAGTCCCGGTGCTGTTTTCCTCATCGGTACTGGTCGCACTCGCTGCACCGGTCAGTATCCCGTTCGCCGACCCGCTATCGGCACTGTTCCGACTCCCGGCATCGCGACAGGTACCTTGACTCCTGTAGCCTCTCCCCGAGCCTCGAGATCTCAGTCGACCTCCCGGCACCGTTCTGGTTGCGGGTCTGGATCTCGTTCCAGGTACCGGTACGCCTCCCGATGCCGAGTTGGGCAAGGTCCGATAGAGTCAGAGACTCTGCCTGTGCCTTCTTTTAGTACCTCCATGGCCATCCAGACACGCATCCGTGTCATCCCACATGTGCAGATCTTATGCTCAGGACCACGATTCTGATATGATGGCCAGCGGGCGCCAGCCCCGAAACCGAAAGAGACTTGGCGAATGAACCTGCTTGGCCGCCAGGTGTACTCTGCAGAGGCCCTGCAGCTCTGGGTAGCAAAGCAACAAGCCTTGCTTAGCTGCGATAATTATAGCACCTGGGTGAAGGTAGTTTAGTTTATGGAGTTTCTCCCTCAAAACTCCCGCCAAGAGTTCGCTGCCGTCTTGGAGGACGGGGGAAAAAGGTACCCAGAGCGTCCCTCCAGGCCTCGTTGGACGCAGCAGACTCTGCAGCCAGGACTCTGGCCTTTGGTGTCGCCATGAGGTGCATCTCATGGCTTCAGGTTTCAAACCTCCGGCCGGATCTGCAGTATGCCATTCAGGATTTACCCTTTGTTGGTAAAGGCCTCTTCGCGGCACAGACAGCCCCAGGCTGCGAAGCCTGATGGACAATAGGGTCCTAATGCGCTCTCTCAGCATGCATATGCCAGCGACCAAACGCAGGCCTTTCTGTCCCCAGCCGCCATACTCTGTGCCTAGCCAGAGACAGGACTTTGGCAAACGGCGAGGCCAGGGTGGTCGCAGACGAACGTCAGGACCCCTAAAGAGCCAAGGTCAAGGTCCCTCGCAATTACCACTGGGACCAAAGACGAACCTTCCAAGGTGCGCCTGAGGGCGGTGTATCAGTCACAGGCCGGGATCCCAATCCCGCTTTCTCCTGGTGTGGCCCCAGTTAATTTCAGATCGCTGGGTCCTGCGCACGGTGGAGCATAGGTACCACCTCTAATTTGTTCCAGCCCTGTCCCCCTTCAGGGACCCCTCTCACGAGCAATTCCTCGTACAAGAGGTGCAGACGCCGACTGATGAAAGGGGTAACTCCTGTTATGCCCTAGTCCCCCACTCGAACGGAGGTCTCAGACCTTCCTAGTCCTGCACGGACTCAACCGGTTTAGGATAAGGTTGAAGTTCCGCACGGTATCCCTGGGAACCATTATTCCATTATTCCATCCTTGCCTCCTGGGGGCTACTATGCCGCCCTGGATATGAAGGACGCGTACTTTCGCAACGCCATCTTCCCTACGCACAGGAGATACCTCCGCTTTCTAGCCAACTGTCAGTACTTCTGGTTTACGGCCATAGTCGCCGCTTACCTTTGCTGATGTCGGATATGCGTTTTTCCGTATCTGGACGATTCGCTTATCCGAGGACTCAACCGGTTTAGGATAAGGTTGAAGTTCCGCACGGTATCCCTGGGAACCATTATTCCATTATTCCATCCTTGCCTCCTGGGGGCTACTATGCCGCCCTGGATATGAAGGACGCGTACTTTCGCAACGCCATCTTCCCTCCGCACAGGAGATACCTCCGCTTTCTAGCCAACTGTCAGTACTTCTGGTTTACGGCCATAGTCGCCGCTTACCTTTGCTGATGTCGGATATGCGTTTTTCCGTATCTGGACGATTCGCTTATCCGAGGAGACTCTGAGACACAAACCACTCAGCGTGTGGGCATCGTCACGGTCTTATTCACAGGTCAAGGCCTGATGATTACTATAGAGCAATCCACTCTGGTTCCCACGCAGAGGTTGGACTTCCTAGGGGCTATCCTGGTCTCCTACCTAGCCGGAGCCTGCTTATCACAAGTGCGGTTTTAGGCGATGGCAACAAGCATCTGAGGTCTGCAGGCTTTCCCAACGACCTCGGCTCGTACTTATCTCAGTCTCCTGGGTCCATGGCTGCCCGCAAGTTTGTAACCAAACACGCCAAGCTCCGCCTCCGTCCTCTCCAAGTCCGGCTCACCTCGGCGTACCACCCGGACAGGGAGCCAATGGTCATGGTAGTCACCGTTCCCTCGAGCACCTTAAGCTCCCTAGAGTGGTGGCTAACTCCCTCCCTGGTGTGGGCAGGGATGTGGTTTCATCCGCCCCAGCCCTCACTGCCCCTGACGACGGACGCGTCATCTCTCTGCTCGAGTGCTCATGGTCACCTCCGAGCTTAAGGCCTTTGGTCTTCTCGGGAGCTGGCATTCCACATCAATGCCCCAAAAATGAGAGTAGTCCGCCTGGCGTGCCAGGGGTTCCAGCGGCAGCTGCGAGGCCGTGGTATCTCGGTGTTTACAGCCAACACAACGGCCATGTGCTTCATAAATAACCAGGGAGGGACATGGTCCTCCCCCCTTTTGTCAGGAGGCCATCCATTTCTGGGACTTTTGCATGGCCCACTCGATGGAGTTGGTGACGTCCTTTCTCCCAGGCGTTCGGAACGTCTTGGCGCTTTGACTCAGCAGGTCTTTCCTGTCTTACCAGTGATCACTCTGCCCCATGTG
The DNA here is from genome assembly GCF_007399415.2 of Gopherus evgoodei. Lineage (NCBI taxonomy): Eukaryota > Metazoa > Chordata > Testudines > Testudinidae > Gopherus > Gopherus evgoodei. The sequence continues at coordinate 171,362,143 of NC_044324.1, forward strand.
AGGCGTTCTGCTTTCCAGAAGTGGAGATGTTTCCTCACATAGACCTGTTCGCTCACCGCGAGAGCAGAAAATGCCAGATGTTCTGCTCCTTCCAAGGTCTCTCCTCGGGATCGATCTTGGACGCATTCCTGATGCCGTGGAAAGGCCAACTCCGTTATGCCTTCCCACTGTTCCCACTGGTTCATTAGGTCCTGCTCAAACTCCGCAGGGGCAGAGCGCGCATCATCATGATCACTCCAGAGTGGTCCAGGCAGCACTGATATACCACGTTGCTCGGCCTGTCAATAACCAACCCAATTACCCTGCCACCCCACCCAGACCTCATCACTCAGGGCAACGACAGGCTTCGTCACCCGGACCTGCAGCCTCTTCGCCTCACGGTGTGGCTGCTGCGTAACTGAGCCGGGGTGACAGGAAGCCTTCCACCTGGTCAACGTACCGGGCTGGGTGGAAGCGTTTCTTCTACAGCTGCAATACGCTCGATCTTGCCCCTGCTGAGGTCTCGATCCCCTCTATTTGGCCTTCCTCTAGCCTTCAGCGGCAGGACCTGGCGGTATCATCGCTGAGGATACACTCAGCAGCCATCTCTACCTTCCAGCCAGGCTAAGGTGGATGTTCCGTGTTCTCACACTCTATGGGTTCGAGGTCCCTCAAGGGCTTGGAGCGCTTGCACCCTCGGGTGCGCCGCCCAGCCCCAACCTGGGACCTCAACCTAGTTTTAACCAGACTTATGTCTCCCCCAGTCGAGCCATTCACGACCGGCCCTCTGCTATACCTGTCTTGGACGACAACTTTCCTCGTAGCTGTTACATCGGCCAGACGAGTCTCCGAGCTCAGAGCTCTTACGGTGGTTCCGCCGTACACTAGGTTTCACAAGACAAGGTGCAGTTATGACCGCACCCGGCTTTCCTCCCTAAGGTGGTTTCGGCCTTTCATGTTACCCACATCTCAACACAATGGGCACAACCATTGCACTCCTTGGACATCTGTGGAGTGCTCGCATTTATATTGCGCTGACAGAACCATTTCCTAAGGTGCCCCAGCTCTGTCACGGTAGCGGGCCAAAGGGAGGGCTTGCTTGTTTTCCTCTCAGAGGATCTCATCTTGGGTGATGGCGTACATCCGCACTTGTTATGATTGGCTCATATTTCCCCAAGCCACATCCGTGCATTCTACCAGGGCTCAGTCTTCATCTTCCGCCTTGCTGGCTCGTGTTCCTACCCACGAGATCTGTCGCGCAGCTCCATTGGTCCTCGGTCCATACCTTTGCTTCGCAATATGCCCTGGTTCAACAGTCAAGAGATGCTGTAGCCTCTGGCTCAGCAGTTTTCATTCTGCCACATTTCACTCCGACCCCACCGCCTACGTAAGGCTTGGGATTCACCTAACTGGAATGGATATGAGCAATCACTCGAAGAAGAAAAGACGGTTACTCACCTTTGTAACTGTTGTTCTTCGAGATGTGTTGCTCATATCCATTCCACACCCGCCCTCCTTCCCCACTGTCGGAGTAGCCGGCAAGAAGGAACTGAGGAGCGGGTGGGTCGGCAGGGGTATATATCGAGCACCATGACGGCGCCACTCTAGGGGGCGACCTGCCGGCCCACTGAGTTGCTAGGGTAAAAGTTTTCCGACGAATGTGCACACGCGGCGCACACACCTAACTGGAATGGATATGAGCAACACATCTCGAAGAACAACAGTTACAAAGGTGAGTAACTGTCTTTTTTGTTGTATCTGTCGTCATCCATAGAAACAAAAAAAGAATTTATTTTTTCTTCAGATAACTCCAGGATGCTCAGTATATTGAGCAGTTTCTCGTTCAAGTAACTTGTCATGGTGATCCCTTCATAAATACTATGGAGTTGTGCAGTTCGCAGCTTTTGAAGGATATGCTCATTGCACAGTTAGGGGCTCATTGCTTCCCTCCATTCCCTCCACAAGGTCCCTGTGTGCCACCTTCCTATGACCTTCCATTTCAGGCACTCCTTACAACACTCCCTACAATGCTTTTCATCACCCGCCTTCCTTAATGCCGGGGGCTGTGTGCTGTCCATTCCTCACTATGCCGTATGCCACGGAGACTGCCAGTCTCCTGGCCCAGAGGTTCTGTTTGCTCCATTACTTCGACATACCAGGTCCCTTAATCTCCCCACATGCTGGGGCTGTGTGCACGCCCCCTGTCCTTCCATCATTATTACTTGTAATTTTTCTGTCTGGCGAGAAGTTATTCAGGGTGTCACACATTAAACTCTGTTGGGAAGATGGGCATAGCTGAATTAGCATTATTGTGCTGGAAAGCATTATTGGGTGCTATCAACCAGTTATTTGATCTGCAGATCGTTGCAGAGGTGCTTGAAGCAGTTGGTTTGCTAAACAGAGGATAGTGTCTTTGTGTCCTCCCTTTTCCCCTCTCTCTTGGTTTCCCTAACATCAGTAAGGTTCTGGCTACTGATGCCCAGAATATTCCCTGACATTTTAGAATTAACTCAGTGTGGCATTCAAAAGTTAATGTGTTAGAGAAATGTTAACAAGTTGAGTGCATGCCCTCGCAAGCTCGGAGAACAGTAGAGCAAAACTTTGAAAATAAAATAGTCATACAAAATATATCCGGAGAGTATGTATTCTGGGCACGCTCTCCTTTGTCGCTATTTACTCTTTCTGGACCAAAGGTTTCCCCTCCATTATTCAAACTTCTCCAGCAGATTGAAAGATCACAGGGTAACCCCCAATCCCAGCTATGTTTCTTACACCAAGGCCCGTGGCAGTGGCAGCAGACAAGGGACTCTGGCTCCTCTCTGTCCTGGGCTTCAAGTAACAAGTCTATTCCTGCCTGCTTTCCTACCTGGCATGCAATGTTAAGAGCTCAAGTTCTTGCTCTCACCTTTCCACTTCAAATAAGCAGTTCGTCCTATAGGATCTCTTAACCCACACTCTGGCCCCATTCTCCTCAATGCTTTCCCACCCCCTGTCCCTCTGAGGACAAGTGCTTCAAAAGGGCCCTCCCATGTTTCTGCTGGGCAGCTCTGAATGCTTCAGCACTCTGTCCCCTCACTACCATAGAGCAGCGTTCAGAAGATTTTCTTATGCTGAGCAACACACTGCAATAAGACCGTTGCTCTCGAAAGAAAGTTTGTTTATTTTTACTGTTGAGAAAAGAACACTGATGTCCAAACCTGTACCTTTTCTATTCAGGTTCTTATACTGCACCATCATGTATTGAGCCCCTTTCAGTACTGCTTTAAGTACTGACACATCTAGTATATGCCAACTAGTGTTGTAGCCAAGTGGATCCAAAGCTATTTTTATATGTTTAAAAAATATCAAATATCTTGGGATCAGCGTGACTACATATGCTGGGACTGACATGGCTACAACAACACTACATGTAACTAGCATCCATTGTGTGCTTCTTATCTTTTTGTTTTTATTTTTCCCCAGGGGAAAATTAAAAAGCAACATTCTTGTGTGTGTTGATCTATGTGCTTTTTATGAGGAAGGTAAGATTGAAGAAGTGTGTGTGCGCGCGCATGTGGAATGGAAAGCAGTAAAGCCTGTGGCTTGGTTTAGCTTCTGTGGGAGAGCACATTCCTGGATCTCCCAAAAGATTTTTATCTCCTACACAATTGAGCTTTTAGCCCTGTGGTGGATATGTTGCCAGAGGATCGTAGCTGTAGATGGTGGTCCTTGTCCTGGAGCTTTAGGTGACCTATTTGATAACCCAGGCCCAGATTATTACTTGTCTTGAAGAAAAGTACTGAAGTCTTGAGCTTGATGCAAATATACTATGGTGAGCCAGTGAAGTGAATAGATGGGTTCGATGTGCTTGAGGATAAGCTGTGTTGCTGAGGAGGGGCGTTGCTGCATTTTGTATTAACTGTAGACCAGGTAGACTGTATTGCTGTAGTCTTGTTGTGTGTTGCTGAAACCAAGTCGTCATGTGATCCTAGCAAGCTGGAGGTGGTTGAATTCCTTGTTCATAGATATTGCTATGTTGAGAGCTTATCATAAATCTGGAATCCAGGGTAAGTTCTAAACTGCACACTGGCTTGACCAGTTGTGGGTGTGGACTTTCAACCAGAGGAGACTGTGGCTGAAAACTCTGTTTAAAAGAAGAAAAAAGAAAAACTTCTAGCCAGCATGACTCCTGCTTGGCCTGTTACATGCATGTTGCTATGCATATACATGGAAACCCTGATTCCGCTAAATGCTTAGCTGAAGTGAGACACATCTATACACATGATTTTAAAATTAGATAATTATGTCAATGTCATTGTAGGTATCTTTAAATCTTATTTTTCAAAACTTCACAAAATCATACACACATGTAATGAATGACTCTTTCTACTAAAAGTTTGTCTTTTGGCTTATTTAACTTTTGTTTGTTTGTTTTTGTCTTTTTTAAAGGATTTTATGCTTTTGTCCTGACTGCTGCCGCTGTAGGAAATTCTTTATATTTTGAAATTGAGCTTCATTATTTATATGACCATTTTCTGCAGTTTGCAGTCTCTGCTTCGATTTTTTCTTTGTTGTTGAGCCTTTATCTCTATGCCCGGTCCCTGAAAGCACCTAAGGAAGAGCTGTCACCTGGTGGAAATTCTGGTAAGTGTGTGAATAATATTTCAAACCCTTCCTTCCTTCTGTTTTATTACACTTTCATAGTACAAAGAAATCTTTGTTAAATCAAATCTTAAGTACATTTTAGCATAATTGCCATAACAGTCTGTCTAATTATTAGATGTTTCTCATATTTATATTGCAAGTTGAATGTTTTTTAATAAAGATACAGATCCTGCACAGCACCTCAAATTTAGTTGAACTCAGAAGCATTATTTGAAGTGTTTTATGTAGCCCTATACTTAGAGATGAGAGGAAAATGATTTTTCTTTTGCAGTTTTCAGCATTTGATAGTCTTCTGTATAGTTACTTTCACACTTTTCCCTCTTTGTTGAAACCTTTCCAACAACAGCTGGTGGGGAGGAACAGGGAGAAAATGATTTATTCAAAAACTAGAAACACTGGCAGTGGGAAATCAGGGGTAGGAGAGAATGTCAACATATTATTTTAACTCAGGTTTTTTTTTAGTTGGCTGCATCTGTTTTTAAATCTAGTCGTTTAACTTAGTTTTTGGAAGGATATTTTGACTCCAGTGGGACTACTCATTTATGCAAAGCTAAGCATATGCATCAGGGTTTTGCAGGATCAGTGATAAATTGGGGGGCGGGGGGGAGATTGACTGTGCAAATTTACCAAATGTACAAATAAAAGTAGATTCTCTCCCCCCAATGTTATGATAGTAATAATTTTGGCTTTTACTTGTAACAGTATGGGGGGACCACGTCAGACCTTGCTGGCTAACTGTAGAAATGTGTGTATATAACACGGCATTAAGCTGACAGTGTTGCTTCTAATGGAATAGCAGTATGATGACTAACAAGGGGAGTTACCAGACAAAATGAGTGAGTGAAACAAGAAAATTATTGAAAACTTGAGCTTACTGGCTTTTTGCTGGTGCTTGGGAGTGAACAGAAGAGAGAGTGTCACAATAATTGTGCTTCTAAAAGTATAGTTCTAGCGTTCAAAAGGTGACTTTTTAAAAATGGTATTCTATGTTTCTTCTATACAAGATTTTTTCCTACCTGCCAATGGAGCCATTTCTGTCCTTCTTATCCATCTTCAAAAGTTAAGAATTCCGCCTTCTAGCATATGCATATAGTATTGTCTTTCTTCTCCCATTTCCACTCCCTCACCCCTCCGACACACCAAAAAAAAAAAATTAGTCACACTTTATTCACTTATGCATTGTTTCATTTTCTTGATTAAAACTGCTACATGTTCTTGGCTGAAGTTACATTGCTGCTATCCAGCACAGAGTGAGGGTTGCGGTGAGGAATTTAAGAGTAGGAGCAGCTAAGATTAGTTAGTATGTAACTTGCACATGAGGATTGTGATGTCACTGTGTCACAGAAAATGAAGTTCACAAGCTCCTGACAGCAGAGTTTATGGAAGAGGCAAACTTCAAGGAGGAATAAAAGATGAAAAATTTCCTCAAGAAATTATTGGGCAGACTTAGCTTATGTTTTTACCATATGAGGGCTCTCAGGAAAAATTCCAGTATAGCTTTTTAAAAAATTCACGTTTTCGGATTACAGCACGACTTGTAACCACAGATAAAGTAATAGTTGTTTTTTAAGTGTTGGAGGAAGGTGGTGGGGAACAGACAGAAAGCCATTACTGGAAGCATGTGCATTTTGTTTGCAGGGAACTTTGTTTATGACTTGTTCATTGGACGTGAATTAAACCCTCGCATTGGAAATTTTGACCTCAAATACTTCTGTGAGATGCGTCCAGGCTTAATTGGCTGGGTGAGTATGAGTACTCTTAACCATTTTGTTTCACTTGCTTGGATCTTATTAAATATGAAAACTTTTAATTGTAGTAAAGAAATATAATATGCTTGAAAGAGGGGAAAATGTGCAAAACAGCTGTACATTGAAAGACATGATTAAAACAGATCTCACGAGAACAGTTTTTACAACTCTATCACATTGCTTGTATTAAGCCTTCTAAAAGTGTGACTTTGCAGAGGCTATACTTTTTTGAACCATGGCTACTAATGAGTTACCTTTTTGTGAAATTTGTAGATTTTTATTTTTATTTTTTTAAATAAAAGTAACCTAGATCTTGGATCTAAATTGCCAGACAGTCTGCTTTTAAAAATGAACTGTAACATAATAGAAATAAGTGTCTTTAAATTTGTGCAAGATTTGTAGTGAAATCTGACTCTTTTTTTAGGTTGTTGTTAACTTGGCAATGCTGTTGGCTGAGATGAAGGTACAGGATCGTAGTGTGCCATCTTTGTCAATGATACTGGTTAATAGTTTCCAACTTCTCTATGTGGTGGATGCTCTTTGGAATGAGGTAACTGACATTCCCTTCAGTCTATAGTAAACTTTTGCTGGCATATCCAGTTAAATTGTGACAGACTAATGTACTCGTGCTTTTTTTTATGAATTGTAAACTTCCCTCCTAATCTCTCTAGGAAGCTATTTTGACTACAATGGACATTACCCACGATGGGTTTGGTTTCATGCTAGCATTTGGAGATTTGGTATGGATTCCATTCGTCTACAGTTTACAAGCCTTCTATTTAGTCAATCATCCTAGTGAAATTTCTTGGCCTATAGCTTCTGCAATTATTATTCTGAATAGTAAGTCATGAACATTTTTTTACAATTACAAAACTAATCTTTATTTCCTTTTCTGAGAGAGGAAGGATGATCCAGTGGTTAGGGCACTTATGAGGCCCCATTTCCCTTCTCTGATACAGACTTCCTGTGTGGCCTTGGGCAAGTCATTTAATCTCTATCTCAGTTCCCCACCACAGTAATAGGAGTTCCCCACCATAAGTTAAAAATTGTGAGGCCCCCATTACTACAGTAGTTCTTGAGTAGGCATATTAAGTATTATAGGTTTACATACACTAAAAAAACCCGAACATACTCTGGGCAACTAATGAGTTGCTTAAGAGGGGATATTTTTTGGCTAGCAATTACTGCAAAGAATAAACTCACGTTAGATTCACCTAACGTGGGCTGTTGTAAAATTAGGCAAATAGCTAGATGAGTTGATGTATCTCCTGGAAGACCTTTGCATGCCCCCAGAAGTACACATACCTGTGTTTTGAGAACCACTGTTGTATGGAATCATCCACCATCTTAGAGAGTTCGGCACCTGGTTCAGAACCAGTGCCTGATTTTGCATGCATTTTGATGAGTTGGACCATACATTCAGGGCAGAGCCCTAGAGGCACCTGATAAGGCACGTTCTTCATAGGGTGATTCCTATACATAAAGCTAAGAGGACCAGTAGCTATAGACATTAAGCTGTGGTTGGCCTGCACATTTTACCAACATGTATATCAAGTTTTGGATCCAGTCGAATCTGTCTAGTGATGGGTAGACCTTTTGCCAGAGAAATCTTTTCACTCTCAAGCAAACTGTCTTTGTGAAGGGAGGGAATGAAGGAGCTCTTCTTGGTGTTTATCACAAATCCATGTGCTCGAAGCAGATCTAGTGTCCGGATTGTGGCACTGTGTGCTGCTGCTTGAATCAGAGCTCTGATCAAGATGTCATCTAGGAAGAGATAAGGACATGTGAGAGCCCAGAGATTTGAGCCTGGCTATTACTACCACCAGCATCTTGGTAAAGACCCAGGGGGTGGATGAAAGGCTAAAAAATAGAAGCGTTTGGTACTGGTATGCAAATCTCAGCAGTCTGTGGTGACATGGTCGTGTGGGAATGTGGAGATCTACATCTGCTAGAATCACAGTAATGAGGAACTCCCCTTGAGACAGGAATGCTACTGTTGAAGCTAGGATCTCAATCCAGAATCTCTTTCTTCATCATTTGTTGAGCTGCTTGAGATCCAGGATAGCTCTAGGACACCCCCAGTCGCCTCTGGTGTGCTTCTTAACAATGAAGTATAGTCTTAAGAATTTTTCTTCTAAGGGAACTTTTTCTATTGCTCCTATGCCTAGGAAATGTGACTTTGTTTAACACCAGCTTGTGTTTGATGGGGTTTGAATGAACAAGGGATAGGGTGGAGCCTTTAGTTTGAAGAAGTAACTGCCTCTCTCGCCCACTGTCTTTAGTATGTTCGAGATCATACTTCTGAGAACTGGGAAATTCTGCATCCTAGATTCATGTCTGGACGTAGGCACGTTTGTTGTCATAGTGGGTTCTTAAAGGCGGTGGACCCACCTTTTGGATTTTTCACTGAGTCTCTTGTTCCAGATTTTTCCCCTGATACCTTTGTGAGGAGGATGGACAAATAGAGTGTTTTTGACTTGCTGGGTTTGTGGTCTCTCCTTAGAGGATTCAGGGGGAAAGGACTGTTTCAGCTTGCAACAGTTTTTCCTATATTTTGTCTAGATTTTCTCCAAAGAGGAGAGGGCCTCTAAATTTAGATGAGCACGGAATTTCTTTGGAGTGAGCATCAACTTTCCAGGGTTCCAGAGCTGGATGCCATGGCTCTCGCTGAAAATCTCATTGCATCCATTCAAGCATCTGCCATAAAGGTTGTTGCTAGGGAAATTTTCTTAAGTGTAGACCTGAAGTCAAGAGAGCCTCTGTTCTTCATGGTCTTAAGGTCATCCACCCTGGACATCGTCGTTCATCCAAAGTCTCCAGATTGGGCTTTTCTGTGTAGGAGTTAAGGCTTTGTGGAGTAGTGGGACCAGCATGCATGCCTGACCAAAAGACCTGTGTCCTACCAGTGCAAGGTTTACTTGGCTAAAAACAGGCAGGGCCCAATTTGCCATTCAAAGAGCCTGTAAAAGCTGCTTCACAGATAGAATACCATTTGATTTAGTTTGGTGTTTGTCATGCATGACTGAAGGCAAAGGGGAGTGTAGGAGGGAGGCATTGCAATGCTGGTTCTGGGTGACTGAGACCAGATCCAATGGAGGGAAAACAAAGAGGCTGTTCGCTACTGCTCAAAAAGTGGATAAAATAATAAGTGAGCAAAGAAAAGTAAGGAGCAAAGTGAACTATCACTTTGCAGCTGTGGAGGCAGAAGATCTGGCAAAAGGGTCGAAAAAGGGGTGTGACTAGCACAGTCTAGGCAACAGGAATAGTCCACAAATATCAGAATTGTGGGAGATGCTGGGCTACAGACATCCATCTAGATAATTTTTTGAACCAGATGGGTTTTCCTTTCAGTCTCTCCAATGAGATGAACAGTCTAGCTGAAGATCTAAAATATTTTATCCTCTGCAAATAAAATGGTACATTAGATGTCAGACATGCCGTATGAAGCATAAGCAGGCGAGCATGGGGTGTGGCTAGCACTAGCTGTGCTACAGCTTTGAACTGCCTCCTGAAACTGCACTCAAGAGGGGAAAAGTATAGCCCATATGTATCAGAATTCTGGGATTGCTCTTCGAAATGCAATAACACTTATACATTTTATTAATTCATTTTACTTCATATCTGCTACCGCCAAGAGATGCAAAATGCATCTTTTTTTCCCCCCTTCCTTTTCAATTCTGAGGCTTCTTTCATTTGAATAAATGCTTAATTTTTAATATGCTGGAACATTGTCCCATTTTCCTTTAAATTTTTTTTGTGCCCACCCCTCTTCTTTCTTACATTTTTATCAATTGTGCTAGGGTACATAGTAGTACAATGCAAACTTCAAAAACACAGTGAAAATGTAGTGGCCCAGGTGCAACATCTCATTACTCTTTAGCTTGTGGTTTTTTTGTTTGTTTGTTTTTTAAATTGAATTCAATTTCTCTTCTATTAAAAGTTTACTTGCCTGGGGAGAGTGAGCAAGTAAACATGGTAAGACTATAGTAGTGTATATGAAGAGTGTAATAAAAAAGAATGTAACCATGAATGTTGTTGTCTTTTGGACGTACATCTGCTTGCAGTGATATATTGGGCATGTATTTTCCCAAAATAGGTGTACTTCTGAGGAATATGAGAACCTGTTGTGGGTTATTTAATAGAAATGTAAAACCTAGCATCATGTTAAAAATGAAACGTGTAAAAAGGAAAAGTTCTTGATAAAGATTCTCCAGAATCCTGTACCTATGTATAAAGCTTCAGATACAATATGAAATACGTTAACATTTGAAACCCAAGGTTGTTTTATAATATTTCAGTTCCATTAGTGAGTGATTCTTGAGAGCTGGGTAATTATGTGTCTAATGAAATAATTTTGTGATTGTACAAGAGGGTATTTTGATGATAGAAAAGTTTCCTGGAACATATTGCAATTATGAAATTAAAATATTATTTTCTTTATTTTAGTCTTTGGGTATTACATTTTCCGTGGTGCAAATTCACAGAAAAATGCATTTCGGAGGAATCCAAATGATCCCAAATTGGCTCGTAAGTATCTTTTGGCTAACTTAGGGCTGGTCTACCCTAGGGGAGGGAATCGATCTAAGATACGCAACTTCAGCTACGTGAATAACGTAGTTGAAGTCAAAGTATCTTAGATCGAGTTACCTACCGTTCTCACGGCGCGGGATAGATGTTCACGGCTCCCCCTGTCGACTCCGCTACCGCCGTTCGCGTTGATGGAGTTCCGGAGTCGACAGGAGTGCGTTCGGGGATCGATATATCACGTCTAGATGAGACGCGATATATCGATCCCCAAGAAATCGATTGCTACCCGCTGATAAGGCTGGTAGTGAAGACGTACCCTCAGTTTTTTTACTACTTTCCATACAGCATCTCTCAATTATGTACTCTTTACATGCACATTTTTAACATTATTTTATACCCTATTTTCTGTATGCAGACTTGAAATGTATTCCCACTGCAGCTGGAAAAAGTCTTCTGGTCACAGGCTGGTGGGGCTTGGTTCGTCACCCTAACTATCTAGGTGATATTATTATGGCTCTGGCTTGGTCCCTACCATGTGGTAAGATCCTGAAACTAAAGTGCTTTCTTTTAAAAACTTGTGCATGTGTTTTGGCAACTGACTTCCATTTTCTAATTTGCCAATAATTATTTAAGACGCTAGACTGTCTGTAATTAACAGAAAGTTTTAATTCAGTGGAATAAGTCTAATTTGACATCTGGCTTCCCACTACATAACCCCTTTGAACCAAGTTTAGGTCTTAGATAAACTTCTGACTCCCGCTTTACCTGTGCTCTTCTGGGGATGGCTGACTTGTGAGCCCCTTCTTCATTCATTCATCCTGGGGCTGCCAGCTGGGTTATGATGTTTACAAATGGAGCTAGAGGAAGTACTACTTTAGTAGGCAGAGTTTCCCGCTGCTTGGGGACAAATGTCACCAGATGTGGGCAGGATCTCAAAACAGAGTACATCCAAATGAATTGATGTGACAGTAAACACACCTGAAGGAAGGCTGTGTGTTGAACTCCTGTTGCTGAGCATTTGTTTTAAACTCCAAAGTTTTATGCCTTGGAATTAGAATGCAGCTAAAATTGAGCAAATCTTCCACTATTAAAAAATATCTAAACTTCAGAAATTATGGAAATTCAACGTTTAGGTTCAAATATCAGTTATTTCAGCTTTTAAATATTTTGAGTATAGTGAAGTTCACCTAAAGAGCACTGTCAGTAGTCTGTCTTATCTTAAATTTGGAGATCTAGGTATTGGGAAGATACTTTTACCTTCACATTTCCTTGCTTTTGTATGCATCGCACAATACTGTAATATTCTCTCAATGCATTTTTCTGCCTGAATACCCCTTTTGCTTTAGCCTACAGGAAGTGTGCGTTTGTGAGCTTTAATGCAAAATTACTTGCTTTAAGCATTGTAAAATTTGTCACATGTGTACATAAAACAGAGAGCAGGTTTACAAAACTAAAAGGCCTTCCTTTACACCTCTCCTTCAAAAACAAGCTGTTAGTCCATAGTCTAGACAAACCGCCTGCAAAATGTGCCATATCAGTCTTGCTATATCCTATTATTGAGTGCTAACAAAAGGTTCACTACTATACAAATAGATGCAATCTCTTTGAAGATGCTGGTAGGCCAGAACAAGCACATGCCATACAGTTTGGTATAGATAAAATGTTGTGTTTTGTATAATGTCTGACCTAATAGTTTGAACCCAATATCTGTATCATGACTTGTATTTCAAAGTTTTTATTCTTACTCTGAATACCAGCGTATTTTTCTGAGTTTTGCTATATGTACAATGACTTTCCAACTGTGTTCTACAGGTTTTAATCATATTTTGCCATATTTCTACGTGATTTATTTCACCTGCTTGCTTATTCATCGAGAAGCTCGTGATGAACATCAGTGTAAGAAAAAATATGGCTTGGCATGGGAAAGGTACTGTCAACGTGTACCATACCGTATATTTCCATACATCTACTAAGGTACTCCAGGAACTTGTGTTGCAAACTACGTCTGCAGTTACACATTCTTCGCAAATAAAAACATGCCCCATACCTTTGCACTTAGTCTGTTTGTTAAATTTTTAGGCTTTTCTTAAAGATGTGATCAAACAACGTAGTGAACAAACAAATATGATTATTAGACAGCCATCTCCAAATATTTACCAACTAGTCATTTTAAGCTGCACAGTGTATTCAGTTAGAATAAACCAGTTACCTTGTGATGTATGAGTAAGTAAAAGATAAGGAAATACACAGTTCACGTAACTCACATATTTAACTGACTTTCAGTATTATCCCAGAGAAAATGTGCTCTCTTCCGCTACTCCCACAAAACAAAACAAAACAAAACAAACAAAAACTGTAGAATGCAAGGCTTTGGGATTTACAACCCAATCAAAATTGTAAGGTTTTGTGAGTTTCTTTTTATTCTTGCGAACCCAATTTTTTAAGTTAAACCTTAATCTACTGAGTTTACATTTTTTTTAGAAAAAGTTCACTTAATTGAGCACTGTGATGTGATATAAGTTTTTGTTATATTAAGGGAATACGATTTCCATCCAGCTCACTCTTCTTCAGTCACTTGCTGGTTCCCAGCGGTGAGGAGCTAAAAACCATAATCCTGCATTCAGTGATAAATGGAAGGTATTATAAAGGTGTATAGTACACGCTATGAAGTAAATTAGCTACAGTGTGGTTGCTCTGAGTTTTGTAAAATAGTTCTTAATGTACCATAGGATCCATTGACTGTATTATAAAACCTTCACGTTTTTCCTGTACAGTGTTTGAGAATGTGAGATACATTAGCTTTTTTAGGAACAGGAAGAAACAAACCATTTCCAGTATTTTTTTTTTAAAGTTCTTAAGGATTTTGTAAAGTAATGTATTGATTGTCTTGAAAATTAATTGAAGTATTCATTTAAATATTGTTGACTAATATGCTATGAAAATGTAGAAAATATATTCACTCCAAAGTTTGTGAATCTGGCATTACTACCTCAAATGTAGGTTTTGCCTTTTATACTGTTGCAAATAGCAAAGTTTTTTCAATATTTCTATTTAAGTCAATTTTTACATGAATCTTTGTCACATTCTAATATATTTTTGTATATATTTGACTTTTTTTAATCTAGCGTATATATTTTTTTATCTACTTCTGTCAGTTATGTTCTTGATATCCCAAGAATGGAATTCTATTCTACTGCAAAGGTTTAATTTGTATTTGATTAACTGTAAGTGGGTTAATTTTAATAAGGCTGGGAGAGTGCTGAGGTAATTTTGCATTAATGAACCTTGGGGAACTAGTTTTATCCTGCTTGTCTTTCAGTTGGTAGCTTTTTTTCAGATACAAAAATTTAGTATGTCATTGAGCTTGAATTTTAATTGCACTGTGGAGGGAAATTCGGTACTCCATAGTCAGGGTTCCTATCAGACTACAATTCTTAAAAATGTTGAATAGTTGGATGTTTTAAAAATAGTGATATAATTGAAAAGCTAGTGTTTGCTTTCTTTTAAAATGCACTGAGTCATTTTGTGAATATAGCATAACTTGTTCAACATGATCATGACAGCTTCAGCAGGTCCATATGGTTGCTGTTGTAAGGAGAATATTTTAACACCAACTATTTTGATTTATGGAAAAAAACGTGGTTAAAAGTACCACTTTTTAAAGTGAGGTTAAATTATGCTACTGAAAAATAAACTAGCAACCTTTCTACAGTCTGCATGCCATTCTTTGGAGACATGGGTATATATCAACTGCAATTCTAAGAGGTGAAAACATTATCTAAAAGTTGTATCTGTTCTGTACGCTCATATTTTTGATGTAAAATTGATTAAGTAGCATTTTATACAAACAACCTGTAAACTGAAATAAAATTGTTTTTAAAAGTGGTAGAGTGCAAATTTTATCACTTATTTATATATTTAATTCCATTTTTAAGAAAACAGTGCCAGCTGAATCTTCATTTGAATCATCACCTGAAGAGAAACAAAATTTCAAATGAGGTGTTTTATTTGTAAAAATTTTCTTGGCCCTTCACTAATGGCAGCACTTAAACCCTATAAGCAAGTTTTTGGACCTTTTTTAAGCAGAGTTATTTAAACATTCCTCTTCACATTTTTTATTTAATCAGGAGTAACTCACATTTGTAACAAGTGTGGATCTTCACAGTGTGAGGGGCACCTACCTCAGTAGTTTGAATTCTTTAATCTCACCCATGCCCAGCTAATGCCGTACTGTTTTATGTAGGGGTGGGAATGAGAGTTTTCTAATCATGCAGTATATAATGTGGAAGTTGTCCATGAAATAGTGCCTTTAATTTCCTCTGCAATGATAAGATGTCCTTGCAAGAGAAGAGAAGAGGCCCAGCCTTGAATGTTGATCAGCCTGCTATTAGGTAAGAAGAACCTAATTCTGTCTCCTGTGTGCTTTTGGCAGGGAGCAGTGTTAGGTTTACATGCACTCTTAATATATATTGGGACAAAGTTTTAATTTTGTGCATCATCAATATAAGTAACTAAATTCTATTTGCACAGTCTTTTTCTGATGGTGCACAGGCCAAAATGTACATTAATGTACATTTTATTAAAATGGAGAAATGAAAAAGATCTTCATACCAGATCAGTGGTCCATATAATCTGGTTGCTCTTTTTAAACCTGGCAAAACTGGAATGCACAAGAGAAACAGAAGTAGTAGTTTTTAATCAGTTATAACATGAAGATTATCCCTGTAGTTTTGAAGTGGGCTCCGATAACTCCACACTAGCTACCACACTTTGGTAAACACTTGAACTACCATGGATAGAAGTGAGGAATACACTTATAATACTACGAAAAAGGTCTTTTCATTGGAGCAGTTAACAATGGTGTTCTTTAATTTCGAACATAAACTTAAATCATGATGCTACTTAGAATGCTCTACTTTCCTGTCGAGCCTATACAGAAATGGTACATAATTATAAAACTTAGACACTGCTTCAGATGAATAATCAGATACCAGGGAGGCGAGCGAATGGATAAAACCAAAGCAGAAAGAAAGTATGCTGTACATCAAACTATGGATTTTTAAATAAGATTTATTTAACCCAAGGAGTGCTACCTTATCTCGATCGCATTTGTACAGTAAGTAGCTGACTGACTACTAGTACTCCTAATGCTTTTGAAACCACTATACTCCCCAATCTTAGTTGTACAGCAGATAAGCTGTGGTTTCATGAACAATAAATGGTGGTTTGTTTTGTTCTAATTTGTCAGTCATCCATTTGGCACAGCATTGCAACCCCTCTTGTAACCCAATGACTGGAAGTTCTCTTGGTTGGTAGACTGACTGTTGTTACAAAGTTAGTGGACAGACCTGTAGATAACAAGATTCCAGCTCTTTGAGGAGTCCGGTAAAGTGGACATTCATAATGCATTATTTCTCCTTGTTCCTCATCTGGACATGTGTGTCTTGTTTGGATAATCTAAAAATTATAATCCAGACACAAGAGGATTGTTTAATAGCAGGTACATAGTTAAACCAAATGAAAATGTACTCCAACAATTTTTGGTTAGTGAGAACAGGACTAGATCCCCTATGTTAGAAACTAAATCCTGCCTTTTCCTTAGCTGACTCAGGGATCAGCTCCAGTTCTTACTCATGCAAAATTTCCACTGCGCACAGTACATTTTACCCAAGTAAGAACTACAGGACGAGGCCATTGGTATTTCCATGGGCAGCCCAAAGTGATAGCATAAAAGTTAGATTTGTTTGTAGATGGCGTAGCCAACAGATAGCAAAACTTACATCAGAAGTTAGCTCTCACCTGTTGTGGTAAAAACACTATTTCAGGGAGTGGATAAAATCTGTCATGAGGAAAGGGTTCTTCCAGCACATGTGTAGTAGTGCTCCATCGTGCACCATCTATATATAAACCAAAAACTAGAACACCATTTTCTGAGGGGGAAGATGCCTAGGATTAGAGAGAGAAATACTCAGATTATGTATTGTGAGGTAGAGAACAAGACTGCTTTTCAGCAACCTTAAGGATGCATGGCGGTTGGCAGCCTGAAGATGGCATACTCTAAACAACATAAAATGTACCCACCACTCCTGTTCATTTAAAGGAAATTGGAATGCTAAATCCAGAAGTGGTGGGTATAGTCCAGCATGAAGGAGGAAAACACGTTCAAGTAGGAAGGAAGTCCAGAGTTGTTTTTATTTTTAAGGTATGTGAAAGCAGAGAGGAGCAGGGTGTTTGTGCACAGCTTGATAGTTCCAAGTCACAACAGTAACTCTGTATCAACAACATACCAGTAATTTCTGTAGCTACTTGTTCCTGTTTTAATGGGGACTGTAAGGTCTTCAGGGAAGGGATTGTCTCTGTGTTTTCAGGGTGCTATCGTGATGGGGCCCCTAGAGCATTACTACAAGGTAGGGCTGTCAAGTGATTAAAAAAAATAATTGCACTGTTAAACAATAAACCATTTATTTAAATCATTTTGGATGTTTCCTACATTTTCAAATGTATTGATTTCACTTATAACACAATACAAAGTGTACAGTGCTCACTTTATATTTTTTATTACAAATATTCACCCTGTAAAAAAAAAAATAGTATTTTTCAATTCACCTAATACAAGTACAGTAGTTCAATCTCTTGTCATGAAAGTTGAACTATGTACAAAAAAAAACTGCATTCAAAAATAAAACAATGTAAAACTTCAGAGCTTACAAGTCCACTCAGTCCTACTTCTTTAGCCAATTGCTCAAACAAAGTTTGCATGTGATAAAGTTGCCCTTTCACAATATCACCTGAAAGTGAGAACAGGTGTTTGCATGGGACTGTTGTAGCTGGCATCACAAGATATTTATGCGCCAGATGTACTAAAGATTCATATGTCCATGCTTCAACCACTGTTCAAGAGGACATGCATCCATGCTGATAATGATGCATGTGGACCGACGCATGTTCATTTTCATCATCTTTGTCAGCCAGATGCCACTAGCAGAAGGTTGATTTTCTTTTGGTTCGGGTTCTGTAGTTTCTATATCGGAGTGTTGCTCATTTAAGACTTTTGAAAGCATGCTCCACACGTCGTCCCTGTCAGATTTTGGAAGGCACTTCAGATTCTTACACTTAGGGTCGAGTGATGTAGTTATCTTTAGAAATCTCACACTGGTACCTTCTTTGTGTTTTGTCACATCTGCAGTGAAAAATGTTCTTAAAACGAACAACATGTGGCAGGTCATCATCCGAGACTGCTATAACATGAAATATATGGCAAAATGTGGGTAAAACAGACTAGGAAATGTACAATCCCCCCCCCCCCCAGGAATTTAGTCACAAATTTAATTAACACCTTTTTTTTTTTTAATGAGCATAGAAGCATGTCCTCTGGAATGGTGGTCGAAGCATGTAAGGGCATACAAATGTTTAGGACATCGAGCACGTAAACACCTTGCAATGCTGGCTTCAAAAGTGCCATGCAAACACCTGTTCTCACTTGCAGGTGACACTGTAAACAAGAAGCAGACAGCATTATCTCCTGTGAATGTAAACAAACTTGTTTGTCTTAGCGATCGGCTGAATAACAAGTAGGACAAGTGGACTTGTAGGCTCTACATTGTTTTGTTTTTGAGTCGTTCCTGTAGCAACAAAAAAAATCTACATTTGTAAGTTGCACTTTCATGATAAAGAGATTGTACTACAGTACTTGTATGAGATGAATTGAAAAATACTATTCCTTCTTTGAGTGCTTGCTCATATCCATTCCAGTTAGGTGTGTGCGCGCCGCGTGCACGTTCGTTGGAAGATTTTTACCCTAGCAACACTCGGTGGGCCGGCAGGGCGCCCCCTGGAGTGGCACCGCTATGGTGCTGGATATATACCCCTGCCGGCCCATCCGCCCCTCAGTTCCTTCTTACCGCCCGTGTCGGTCGTTGGAACAGTGGAGTGCGGCTTAGCTGATCTCCACCTCCCTAGCTATTTAATCGTTATTGTGTGTATAGTTCGATATTCTATATTTCTAGTTAGTTTTCTAGTCTTATTAATTCTTGGTAGTAGTTATTGTATATAGTTGAGGGGGATCGGGGATTAGCCCCTTCCCCTCACCCGGTACCGGGGCCCATGCCCAGTTCACCGGGCTTCAAACCGTGCTCGGCCTGTCATAGGCCGATGCCCACAGGAGACCCTCACGACTCCAGTCTCAAGTGCTTGGGCAAATCCCACCTTGCAGACAAGTGCCGCATCTGCAAGGCTTTCAAGCCCCGGACGAAAAAGGAGCGGGACTTTCGTCTAAAGCAACTCTTGATGGAGGCAGCTCTAACTCCTCCATCTTCGGCACCACTGCGGCACCGGGGACAAGTGCCTCCTCTGCACCGGAGCACACGGATATAGTGAAGGCTCCTCGACACCAGCCATTACCGGCCCAAGCTCCAGCCCGGCACGGCTCTCTCCCCTCAAGGAGCAAGAAGCATAAGACTCCTGCGGCTCCCGTATCTACGCCGCAGTCAGAGCGCATAACTAAGACCGCCCAGCACCATCAACTGCTGCGGCACCGACGTCTTCTGCACCGTTGATTCCGGTCTCCCAAGAGCTGTCGAGTCCGGTGCCTACTAGCTCCCCAACACACGCCGTGGTTGAGCTTATCGTGCCCTCCACGCCAAAGATGTTTTCCACAGCACGGGAGTTGATTGCCTTGACGGAGCCAGAGCTGTCTCAACCCCCGGCGCCGCCGGTGCGGTTTGTTCAATCATTAGGCAAGCCCGCCCTGATGAGGCCATCCTCGCCCGGTACCACTGAATGTTGTCGGTCATGGTCCAGGTCCCGCAGGCACTCTCGGTCCCGTCATCGATCCCAGTCCCAACGCCGCTCGCAGTCCCGGTACCGCTCTCCATCTAGGTACCAGTCGTACTCATGGCACCGTTCGAGATCCCAGTCGCTGACCCGATACTCTCGGCACCGATCCAGGTCCCGGCACCGTACCTCTCGCAGACGATCTTGACGCGGGGGTTCAAGGCACCAGTCGACCTCCTGGCACTGCGCTGGTCGCAGGTCCCGGTCTCACTCCTGGTACCGTTCTCCGGTGCTGCATGGAGACGGACCGAATGGACACAGAGACCCTCCCCAAATGGTCTCAGCTCCTCCAACGAAAAATCTATTCTGTGGGAGGCCTCCAACTCAGGGTAGCAAACCAACAAGCCCTCCTCAGTAGGTACAACTACAACACCTGGGAGGCGGTAGGGAAGTTTACAGAGCTGGTCCCGCAGGACTCCCGCCAGGAATTTACAGCATTCCTGGAGGAAGGAAATAAAGTAGCGCGGACCTACAGCTAGAATGGCCGCCTCTGGAATCGCTATGCAACGTAGATCATGGCTGCAAGTGTCAGGCCTGCCACCTGAACTTCAGCACACTATACAAGACTTAACATTTGATGTCCAGGGCCTGTTCTCACAGAAGACGGACCCTAGGCTACAGAGTCTAAAAGACAATTGCGTAATTATGCGTTCGCTCGGAATGCATACGCCACAGACTCAAAGACGATCCTTCCGCTCCCAACCTCAGCGCCCTTGCCCCCCGCCTAGGCCAAGGCAAGACTTTACCAGAAGGCGAGGTCATACCAACCACAGATGTCAGTCTGGACCTCAAGAGGGTAACAATTACGGTCCCACCGAGCCAACAGCGGGACCCAAATCAAACTTTTGAGGGTGCGCCCGAGAGCAATGTACCAATTGTCTCCCAGGATCCTTTTCAGTTCTACAACCGCCTTTCCCCCTTCCTCCCTGCGTGGTCCCAATTTAACCTCGGATCTTTGGGTCTTAAGCACGGTGGAGCTTGGATACCATCTTCAGTTTTTCATCCCCTCCCTCCCAACCCCCCTCCTCGTCCCTCTTCAGCAACCCCTCTCACGAGCAACTCCTCCTGCAGGAGGTTCGGAGGCTCCTTACAATCGGAGCTATAGAGGAGGTACTGCAGGAATTAAGGGGCAAGGGGTTCTATTCCCAATATTTCCTAATCCCCAAGGCGAAAGGGGGCCTCCAGCTATCCTAGACCTGTGAGGACTGAACAAATTCATTAAAAAGTTCAAGTTCCGCATGGTATCCTTGGGAACCGTCATTCCTTCCCTGGATCCCGGAGATTGGTACGCCGCTCTCGACATGAAGGATGCATATTTCCACATTGCAATTTACCCCCCGCACAGACGGTATCTACGCTTTGTGGTGAATCATCATTATCAGTTTACAGTCCTTCCCTTTGGCCTCTCCTCGGCCCCTCGGGTATTCACGAAGTGTATGGCGGTAGTCGCCGCTTCCCTCCGTCGTCGTTGAATACATGTTTTCCCATACCTCGACGACTGGCTTATTCGAGGGACATCCGAGGCACAAGTCACTAGTCATGTGAGCATCATCAAGGACCTATTCACATGTCTAGGCCTGATAATCAGTTTGGAAAAATCCACTGTGGTGCCTACGCAGAGGATAGAGTTCATCGGGGCCACGCTGGACTCCAATCTTGCAATGGCCAGTTTGCCTCTACCTCGTTTTCAGGCTATAGTCTTCCTTGTACAAAGACTTCAAAGCTTCCCGACTACCTCTGCCCGCACTTGCTTTGACCTCCTCAGTCACATGGCTGCATGCACATTCGTCAAAGTACGCCAGACTGCGCATGCGTCCTCTTCAAACTTGGCTCGCCTCAGCCTATCGTCCGGGCAGAGATGCCATAGACATTATACTCACAATTCCACCGAGCATTCTAGGCTCCCTCGACTGGTGGCTGATGTGTGTGTGCAGGTCTGCCGTTCCATCCACCGCAGCCCTCCACGTCCCTAACAACGGACGCGTCATCTCTTGGCTGGGGTGCTCACCTAGGGCACCTTCGCATTCAAGGCCTTTGGTTGTGTCGGGAGTTGGTGTTACACATAAATGTCCGAGAACTGAGAGCGGTCCGACTGGCGTGCCAAGCGTTCCAGCATCATCTACAGGACCGTTGTGTTGCAGTGTTCACAGACAACACAACGGCCATGTATTACATAAACAAACAGGGAGGGACACGATCCTCCCCCCTTTGTCTGGAGGCAATTCAACTATGGGACTTCTGCATAGCCCACTCAATAGACCTCGTAGCCTCATTTCTCCCAGGAGTCCGGAACACGCTCGCAGATCACCTGAGCAGATCTTTCCTGTCTCATGAGTGGTCCATCTGTCCGGACATTCTCCATTCTGTATTCTGGAAGTGGGGCTTTCCTCACATAGACCTCTTTGTCTCCCGAGAGAACAGGAAATGCCAGGTGTTCTGCTCCCTACAAGATCGCTCCCCGGGCTCCCTCTCGGACGTGTTCCTAATTCCGTGGAAAGGTCACCTATTTTATGCCTTCCCACCATTTCCTCTCGTCCACAGAGTTCTACTCAAGCTCCACAGGGACAGAGCCCAGCTAATACTGATCGCTCCGGCATGGCCGAAACAGCACTGGTACACCCGGTTGCTCGAACTCTCTCTGGCAGAACCGATCCCCCTGCCACTCTGCCCGGACCTCATAATGCAGGACTTTGGCAGGCTTCAGCACCCGGACCTGCAGTCCCTTCATCTGATAGCATGGCTGCTGTCCGGTTGAGCCAATCTGAGTTGCGTTGTTCCACCTCCAGTGCAACAGGTGTTGCTGGGAAGCAGAAAGCCTTCCATGCTGATGACATATCTCACTAAGTGGAAGCGCTTCTCCCACTGGTGCGCCCAGCATGACTTTATCCCCGAAGGTGTATCGGTCCCCATTATCTTGGACTATTTATGGTCCCTCAAGGAGCAGGGCCTGGCGATCTCTTCTATAAGGTTGCATCTTGCAGCTTATTTCTACCTTCCATCCTGAGGAAACTGGCAGTTCAATCTTTTCTCACTCCATAGTTTCCAGGTTCCTCAAAGGCTTGGAGCGGCTCTACCCTCAGGTTAAGTGCCCAACCCCTACCTGGGATCTAAACCTCGTCTTAGCTAGGCTCATGGGTCCCCCCTTTGAGCCTTTAGCCACTTGCTTGCTGCTGTACCTGTCCTGGAAGACAGCCTTCCTTGTCGCTATCACCTCAGCTAGGCAAGTCTCGGAACTTCGAGCTTTGATTGTGGATCCCCCGTATACGGTATTCCACAAGGACAAGGTACAGCTGCGAGCGCACCCGGCATTCCTTCCTAAGGTGGCCTCTGCCTTCCACGTTAATCAAGACATCTTTCTACCAGTCTTTTTCCCGAAGCCACACTCATCGCGTCGGGAACAACAGCTGCATACTCTGGATGTTCGCAGGGCTCTCGCCTTTTATATTGAGAGGACCAAACCCTTCCGACGTTTGCCTCAGCTCTTTGTAGCTGTCGCAGAGCGCATGAAGGGCCTGCCAATCTCTTCCCAACGAATTTCATCTTGGGTGACATCCTATATCCAGACATGCTATGACTTGGCTAACATTCCGACTGACCATCTCACCGCCTATTCTACTCGGGCTCAAGCCTCATCTGCCACTTTCCTGGCCCATGTTCCCATCCAGGAAATATGTCGCGCGGCTACCTGGTCTTCCATCCATACCTTTCCATCACACTACGCATTGGTCCAGCAGTCCAGAGACGATGCCACCTTTGGCTCAGCGGTCTTACATTCCGCAACGTCTCACTCCGACCCCACCACCTAGGTAAGGCTTTGGAATCACCTAACTGGAATGGATATGAGCAAGCACTTGAAGAAAAGACAGTTACTCACCTTTGTAACTGTTATTCTTTGAGATGTGTTGCTCATATCCATTCCAAACCCGCCCTCCTTCCCCACTGTCGGAGTAGCCGGCAAGAAGGAACTGAGGGGCGGATGGGCCGGCAGGGGTATATATGCGGCACCATAGCGGCGCCACTCCAATGGGCCACTCCCTGCCGGGCCACCAAGTGTTGCTAGGGTAAAAATCTTCTGACGAACGTGCACGCGGCGCGCGCACACCTAACTGTAATGGATATGAGCAATACATCTCGAAGAACAGCAGTTACAAAGGTGAGTAACCGTCTTTTCTTTTGTTTGCCATTTTTACAGTGCAAATATTTGTATAAAAATAATACAAAGTGAAGACTATACACTTGATAATTGGTGTTGTAATTGAAATTAATATAGTTGAAAATGTAGAAAAACATCCAAAAATATTTAAATTTCAAATCCGATTAAAACTGTGATTAATTGTGATTAATTCTGTTAACTGCGATTACCTACTACAAGGTAATACCTTGTTAGAGCTGCCAATTTAGGGCTTAGCAGATAAGACAATAACACTTTCAGTGCATTTGTTCTCAATAAATTGCAATGTATGTTGCTTTAGTACTCATTGCTCCTTACCCACTTACAACCCGAATACTGATATCTATGCCCCCTTTATCCAAGACAGTAAATAGGTGCCCTCCCTGAATTTCCTTGCCTTCTGTCTCTCATAGCTGCTTTT
Source organism: Gopherus evgoodei (assembly GCF_007399415.2). Lineage (NCBI taxonomy): Eukaryota > Metazoa > Chordata > Testudines > Testudinidae > Gopherus > Gopherus evgoodei. The sequence goes on from NC_044324.1 coordinate 171,386,465, forward strand.
CCATTCTCAGAATGTTGGTGTCTGCTGTCAGAAATGCACTCCTAATTGCTGGCCTGGCCTCAATGTGAGGGTCCAGCTGGGCCCTACTAGCAGAGTGGATGTGGGCATGTTCTGTATATATTGGGGTTAAGATCCTTTCAGGCTTGTACTCTGCCCGCTGAGAGCCCTCTCTGTATAGATACTAGCAATAGTCAATTTTCTGAGGATGAGTTGGAAATAAACAGAAATGAAAAAGTTTTACTTCTGATTTTCTGCTCATGAATTGTAACCACCAAAATGGGACACAGGGCAGGGTGGTATTTTCTAGTTCGCTACAGATTCAAAGCATCATGGTGTTTAACTCAAGTTTTAAGAATATGATTATAAAGTTAGTGGTACAGGAACAATTTAAAACACAGGACGACTTAAATATTGGGGAGAGGGGCTGGAGCATGAAACTGGTGGAGCAATAGCCTGCAGACAGTGCAGACGCATGTGTCAAAAAAAAATCCTGTTTTAGAATGACCTTGGTTCCTGCCACATTTACAGTTTGTCATCTAGCTGCCATTACAGCCCTTACCTTAAACGCAGTTTGTATTATATTTTGTTTTCTTTTGACTTTTCTGAGGTTGCAGTCTTCATCGTGGATCGTAGGAAGCAGTCTATGGCCAAAAGTTAGAGAATCCACCGAGATTCCATTTTGACGAGCATAGTTCTGCAGCACAGCAGTAAGAAACCCTGCAGGAATAAAATACACAACAATCTGGTATTAAAACACTAAGTGTATTTAAGACCAGAGCCGAGTTTACTCTGAGACCCACATTTGCTATGCATTCCCAAACTCAAAATGCTCTGAAAACCGACATCACATCAACCCATGATTGTCATCTCTCAGTGACTTTCAAGTTAAAGCTACTCTAAATATACCGTAATGACAACTATTGTCTCTCACTCTCCCCCTGGAATTTGAAAGTCAGGTGTTTTTTTCCTGGTTCATGTATCAAAAATAAAGCTTTTTTTTTAACAATTAAAATTTGTTAATAATTAATACATGATCAGAAAAGAATCCAGCTCAGTACTAGGGCTGTGCTCTTTGTAAAGAGTTTTAAAAAAATTGTGTTAAATGCAGAAAGGGACTTAGGCATCACAATACCTAATTTTTAAGGACCCTGCCACTGTGTTGAATCATTATCTCCAAGGTGTCCTTCCAGGCTCTCTATATAAAACAAGGAAACCACTAAGAAATAGTGAAGAGGGGAATGGGACTTAAGCAAGGCCTAGTGTCAGCTTGGGCTTCACAGCCATGAATGAACCCATGCCTGGATTTAGGGCTGACCTGGCTTAGGTGCCTTTCTCAACGCTACACTGATCCAGGCAAAATGGGGATTTCATGGTGGGGGAGTGCTCTAATAAGTTGGATAGAGACATGCACAAACCATCAAGCCAGGAAAATTCTCATTCCTAGCTGTTGTTTGTTGGGGCCTGATCTAGTAGGCAGGGGCATGCCTAGTTTGAGAATCCCACCAGGGCTTGGGCATGAGCAGCTTGACAGATTGTGCCCATCAGCACAAATTTTAGGTGCCTTGGGAACTCTGCTGGCAGAAACTTTGAGTAGGGGGTTCTGAGGATCTCGGTTGTGCCTAAATGTTGGCTGTAGGGGCCTAAAGTAGCAGTTAAGCACCTAAACCCCTTTGTGGAGCTAACCTATAGCTTCTTAGGTCGCTGATCAGCTCCTTGGGCACATTTGGAATCAGCTCTTTTTACTTAGTGACAAAGCCACAATGCACCATATGCCCCTAACTGCCACTTTAAGCTCAACATTTAGCTCCTCAAAACCCCTGTTCAGCCTGTGTCTAATTCTATAGGCATGTAAAGTCCTCTTGGCATCTCAAGTTCTGTCAGTGGGCATATGCAAAGCTGTTTAAGTCCTGTTGATGCAGTGCTGAAGCCAGAGCCCCGCCGCCCAGGGCTGAACTGAAGTCATGGAGCTCTCATAAAGTCACAGAATTTGTGACAGAGTCATGGCCTTATGACTGGTTGCCTTATGCAGATGCCAGTAGGTGGCAGAGGACACCTAATGCTGATGCTAAGTCCCCCTTTTTTGATCCAGCCATAAGTTTTTACATAATGAATTCGCTGAGTAGAAATAAAACATATTTTAACTTATGAGGATACCACAATGAATAAACCTCTTAAGATCCACACCTCATTTCTTTGTGAGAGTTTCAGTGCACATAAGGCTAGATACTCCATCTAAAACCACAGCTATCAACACAGAGCAGTTGCAAGTTCAGTTCATTTTTATAATGAGGCCTTTGGAAATAATGTATTAACAATTTTTTAAAACCAATAGGGGCACTTATTCCAACCCCTTAAACCTTCCTCCCACAGTCAATGTTTTCTCCAGTCATTTTAAATGTCAATTGGTGTGAGGGGCGCGGGTGCAGTAAGAAAAAGTGCTGGTGCCATAATACTACAGTTTAATAAACAAAATAGCCCTGACTTGTTGGCAGTTAATTCAGTTTTGGATGCCACCATGGGAGGGCATCATTTAATCAGTAAATGAAAAATGACAAAAGTTATATGGCTAAGCTGTGCAATACCATTTTGGAAGCATAAAAATATAAAGGACATGCAGAAAGAGACTCGGCATGAATAGCCAATATTGCTATATAATCCACAGCCTTATTTTTATGATCTATATAATGTGCGCAGCTTTTGGACTGCCTTCAAAAGAATCTTTGCTGAAAAATAACAGTGTGATCCAGGTAGATTTAAGGAAGTATCAACTGGCCAACCTTTTTCAAAATAATGTCTTCTGACTTAATCATTAATGAGGCAAGCAGCGTTGAAATTAGGTGGTCAGCCAAAAATCAAGATATAAATTCAATCAAAACTAAGTATTAACTGAATACAGATTGGGAAACAGCCCAAGTTTTGGTATGATTTTCTGCAAAAACAGAAGAGAAATAGCCCCAAAAAGGAAGAACCATTTGCCTGCCTCTAAGAAATGAAACTCCCCCAACCCCCAGTCCAAGCCGGAGAGGGCAGAAGATTTGAGAAGAAAAAATTACAAATCACTATTCATTACTGATGACTGCCTATTGTGTACCTTGTGGGGAAAAAAACCCTGAAAGCCAGAAGCGACTGGGATTTCCCTGAATGCTGTTGGTGGATATGTTGGCCCTATTGCCAGTTGGTGATGAAAATGAGATCCCAGATGTTTTGGCTTGTTTCTGAAGCAGCTTAATGCAGCTGTTATACCTGTTTTTTAAAAGAGGATAATAAATGCTTAAGCAGGTTTTTTTTAACACCCCGTCCCCCCTCAAAAAAACCCCCAAACTCTAGCTCACTTGGTTGAAAACAAAATCTTTCTTCATCATTACTCTTAAAGATCTATGAATTCCCTAGCAAATTTTCTAAACGTCTTTAGATAAAACACATAAAAATTAGCAAATTAATGTCTGAATGCAACCAGTAAGATCACAGCAAATCATATTATTAAATAAATGTGATTTAGGAGCATACAACTGTGATTTAAAATTGTCTTTGGTAAGCTCTTGTGACTGATTAAATATGATACAATGTATTTTATTCAAACAACACTATTCAATTAAGCTGTGTGAGAGAAAGCTAGTTACCTCAAAGTGACGCCAGAAACTTTAATCTTAAATATTATATAAGGTAGGAGCCAAAATTTGCACTCCTTATTTATATGAATAATTTAATTGGTAAGTAGCTGCTCATGTGACAAAGTCAAGAAGGATTTAATTACAGATGTCTAGTAACCTAAAGTGACAATGCAATGGCTATTATTTACATGAAATGAGATGGTGCTCTCAGTCCAGTACTGGACAAGTGTCTAGATCACAAAACCACGACCATCACTTGCTAATAGTCTGAGCAGTGGGACAATAGATTGCATAGACAGGGAGACTGAACTTTTGCTTCATTGCTAGAGGTGGACCTTGCAGACAAAACGGGGGGGGGGGGGAGAAACGTGCATTTTGGCTGCCTATACTATACCTGTTCTCTAACTAAACAGAGGACTTCATTCTCTGGAGCTGGCAATCCAGCACCTTTCAACATCAGTGAATATTTAAGAAAAAAAATCATGGTCAAACCAAGTATTGACTGGCAGTGATGTTAAAGAGAATTGTCCGTAAGGGTCATTCTTCAAGCAAAATGGATCATATGTCGTCTTCTTTTAAAAAAAATTATTATATCTAATGTTTAAAAATCTTTACATGTAAACAATGCTCAGGATTTTTGTGTTATTTAGTATGAAGACTCAAACTTCCACACACAGAGGACTGCACCCTCTATTCAAGAAAATTCTGTCTTCATATTTTCTATGCTATCTTAGATTTTTAACCTAATTACAAATCAAACTATAAAAATGTCTCTTAAAATTACTCAGAATAAGTACCAAGGACAGCGTTGCAGATGATGGCATGCCTGCCTTCTAAATATATTTCTAGGGTGAAATCCTGGCTTCTCTGAAGTCAATGAGAATTTTGTAATTGACTTCAATGGAGCCAGGATTTCTCCCTTGGTCTTCTGAGTTCTGAAGTAGACAGGTTTCTCTATTCAGAGTGTGGACTTAGGCACCTAAATAAGTTGAAGGGTCTGGCCAAACTCCTGTTGAAATCAGTGGGAGTTAGGCACCTAAATATCTTGAGGATTTGGGCCTTTGTCTTTTTACCACTACAAAGTTTTAAAAGTTAGTGAGAACTTGTATGTATATGAAATACATTGTTATGAACTCTCTTAGTGTAAAGTAGGTTTCACATTCAACATGCTTGACTTGGATAAGTGGATCTATTTTAATCAATGACTCCAAGGTTGATATTCAATAACTTTGGCAAGGCAACTGAATTAATTTTGCTTCTCTTTGACCAGGTTACTCATCTAGACAATTTGAATCTCTCCTTGTTTTTAATACACTTCCTCAAATTGCATGAGAGTCTGTGTGGTGCCTATTCTCCTTTACTTTTCAGTCTTTTCTGGGTCTTTCCCCTCAAAATGCTTTAATTTTGCCCATCTTAAAAAAAATCTACCTTTGATCCCATTTGATTCTTCAACTACCAACCTATGTCGCTTTCATCTATAAGTTCCTTGAACATGATGCTAACAATGGCTGTCTGTAGTTACTCTCCTCCAATCCATTCTAGAAGTTCACCAGTCTGGTTTCTGCCCTTTTTCTGCTCAACTGAAACTGCTCTCACCAAAATTTCTAATGACCTCTTCTTAGCAAAAGCTCAGACCCAATACTCTAATTGCAACCTCCTGTCAGCCATCTTCATCACAGGCAACCATACTCTTCTTGAAATCTTGTCCTTCTGTGACTCTGCCCGCTTCTGGTTCTCCTCCTACTTCTCTAATTGTGCTTTCAGCATGTTCTTCAGACAAGCTTCCTCATTTCCCCACCAGCTTTCTTGGGGGTTCTTCAGAGTGTGTCCTTGGTCCTCTTCTTTATGATATGGCCTTTTCTATCCATTCACATAGCTTAAACTCTCATCAAGGTTCTCATTATCTCATGTCTCAATTACCTGCAATATACTTTTTTCTGTCCTTGCAAATACAAACTTGTCCCGCTCATATCCATTCAGAATGTTGCTGCAATGTTTTCCTAGCCCATCACTAAGCGTGTCACCCCTTTCTTTGTATCTCTCTACTGGAGTAGTGGGCAACCTGCGGCCCAGATGCGGCCTGTGAGGGTAACCTGCTGGCAGGCCGTGAAACAATTTTACGTTGACCATCTGCATGCATAGCCGCTCATAGCTCCCAGTGGCCGTGATTCACCGTTCCCGGCTAATAGAAGCTTTGGGAAGCAGCACAGGCTGCAAGGACATGCTGGCTGCCATCTCCTGCAGCTTCCATTGGCTGGGAACAGCAAGCCACTTGGAGCTGCAGACAGTCAATGTAAACGAACTGTCTTGTGGCCCACCAGTGGATTACCCTGACAGGCTGCAGTTTCCCCACTACTGCTCTACTGGCTGCTTCCTCTCTATTGTATGAAACATAAGCTATTTGTCTTCACTTTCAAGGGCCTTCAGAACCTATCCCCACTGTACCTATCATCTCATTCAGTATTGACAGGTCAATGCCTGCCTGTGATAGGTCAATAATGTCAACCTCCATTGTCACCTTTGTGCTTTCTCTCATGCTGCCCCCCCGCTCCCCTGGGAAAAGCTCCCACAGATATTTGCAAAACTAATTATCTATCCTTCTAAACCCTGCTTAAAACTCTCCTTTGCCATGAGGTCTACAAAAAAATTGATAACAGCTGTGCTGAAACCACAGCCTATCATGCTGACCAATATTATCTTACATTTTCCTTGTACTCCCCCCTTTGGTTTATCTGTATCCATCTGTTGTCTCTTGTCTTAGACCAGGGGTGGCCAACCTGTGGCTCCAGAAGCTAATATGCGGCTCCTTGTATAGGCACTGACTCCAGGGCTGGAGCTACGGGCGCCAACTTTCCAATGTACCAGGGAGTTCTCACTGCTCAACCCTCTGGCCCCACTCCACCTCTTCCCGTGCCCTCCCGAGACTGCCATGCCCTCACTCTTACCCCTCGCCCCCAGTGCCTCCTAAATGCCATGAAACAGCTGATCAGGCAGTGGGAGGAGATGGTGCTGGGCAGCAGGCACTGGGAGTGGGGATGGGGGGAGCGGAGCTGATGGAGGGGGCCGATGACATTACTGTGGCTCTTTGGCAATGTACATTGGTAAATTCTGGCTCCTTCTCAGGCTCAGGTTGGCCATGCCTGTCTTAGACTGTATGTTCTTTGGGGTAGGGACTGTCTTTTTGTTGGCCCTGGCCCATGATTGGGGCTCCTAGGCACTGTGATAACACAAATAATAATAAATTAATAATACAGCATAACTACTCCTTGTGCCCTTCTGAATCCAGGCTGCTCTAGAGAGTGGAGGCCTATCTAAAGTATGTCAGCCTGGCTGAGCTGCCCTATGGCAGCAGCACTACCCAGAATCTTCATAGCACTACAGGCTGTGGCCCAACCCTGACACACTCATGTCCTCAGTCATGCCTCCTATGCTAGGGGGTCCTCAGGGGGAGAGCCTGTGGGAGTCCATCTCACCCAAGTATTTGGTTTAGAGTTCCAGCTGGAATTGTAATTTTATTATGGTTTTCCCCTTTACTTCTAGTTTATTTTTCATGTTTCACTTTACCTTAACTGTATACAGGTGATGACCTGGTTTGCCCAGGTTGCAAAGAAATTCACTCGTAGAATAAGGTCATCAATCCATGATCCCAAAGACTTATTTGACATATAGGAATATAGCTGTTGCAAATGACAGAAAAGCAAAATCTCATTAAATACCACTACACTATCAAATACAGCCAGTCTATAAACTGGAACTGTTATCAGTAGGTCTGTGGAAAGGAATCACTGCATGAGAGGTAGAAATGGACAAAATATAGATTAAAAGCCTTTGAAAGAACACTCAGAAACAACTCACAAACTTCTGCTAGTGCTCACTATGAAATGCCCTTTAATCTATAACGGATGTCGCTCTCTGGACTTTCCGAAGTGTCAAAGTGTTAAAATTCAGAACACACATGCTCAAAAAGAAAAAAAAAATGCATCAGCTTTTCCAAAACATACTTGTAATATGGGTTTCCTGAAAAACCAAAGTATCACATTAGATCTATCTGCCTAAGCATTTGTACTATCATTGTATCACCATGCTTTCTTTGTGCTCAACACACATATTTGAAAAGCTTAGTTGTGTTACTGAAGGTTCAAAAACCAGATCTACTTTGCTAAAAATTTCAAAATTTGGAATTCTTTTAATTTCACAAGATTTAAAAGTGGAACAATTCTTATTTATTTTTTTCAAAAATTTTTGCAAAATATTTTTGGAATTTCAATTCCGCATTCCCTTTTCCCTATTTTTCCCTTTATGCTAGTTAGTGCAATAAAAATGAATGCTATCAAGATTTTAAATTGGACTTTTCTTTTTCCATTCTGCCTTTTCAAAGCTGCAACTTTGGAAAACTTCTGAAGTGACAAAAGGGAAAATGAAACTGTAACTCTAGTAAATGTCACCTTTTTAACCTTTCTCCAACTGTTGCAAAGTTACAGTGGCAGAGATAGTGTGTTTAATTCTTTCAGCACTTTGTGCCTTTTCTAAAAACAGCCAGCCAACCACAAAACACAGCCCTGGTTTACACTATGAGATTAGGTCGAATTTAGCCATATTAGGTCGATAAGCAATGCATCTATACAACCAACCCCGTTCTGTTGACCTAAAATCGACTTCTGTACTCCTCCCCGGTGAGGGGAGTAGCACTAAAATCGACCTAGCTGGGTCAAATTTGGAGTAGTGCAGAGGCAATTTGACAATATTGGCCTTGAGGAACTATCCCAGAGTGCTCCAATGTGACCACTTTGGACAGCTTTCAACTCCGATGCACTAGCCAGGTACACAGGAAAAGCCCCAGGAAATTTTGAATTTCATTTCCTGTTTGGTCAACGTGGTGAGCTCAGCAGCACAGGTGACCATGCAGTCCTTCCAGAATCGCACATGAGCTCCAGCATGGACCAAACAGGAGACACTGGCTCTGACTGCTGTATGGGGAGAAGAATCTGTGCAGGCTGAATTCCGATCAAAAAGAAGAAATGCTAATATATATGCCAAAATCGCACAGGGCATGGTGGACAGAGGCTACAATAGGGACGGACAGCAGAGTTGTGTGAAAGTTAAGGAGCTCAGCCAAGCCTACCAAAAGACAAAGGAGGCAAACGGTCACGCAGGGTCAGAGCCCCACACATGCCGCTTCTATGATCAGCTGCATAGCAGTCTATGGGGGCACCCTACCATGACCCCACCACTGTCCGTGGACACCTGCTGGGGGGAGTCTCACGCAACAGGGAGGAGGATTTTGTGGATGAGGAAGAGAATGAGGATAATGCGCAGCAGGCAAGCGGTGAATCCGTTCTCCCCAGCAGCCAGGACTTTTTCGTCACCCTGGAGTGAATGCCTTCCCAAGGTAGGATCCCAGACCCTGAAGCTGGAGAATGCACCTCTGGTGAGTGCACATTTGTAATTACAGTACAGGGTTTAAAAGCAATAATGTTTGATTTGCCCTGAAGAATTGGGATGCATTCGCGGCCAGTATAGCTACTAGAAAAGTGTATTAATGTGTCTGGGGATGGAGTGGGAATCCTCCAGGGACATCTCCATGACGCTCTCCTGGAGGTACTCTGAAAGCCTTTGCAGAAGGTTTTTGGGGAGGGCTGCCTTATTTCGGCCTCCACAATAGGATACTTTATCACGCCAAGTCAGTAGTAAGTAGTCTGGAATTATTGTAGCACAAAGCATGGAAGCGAATGGTCCTAGGTTCTGGTCACATTCAAGCAACATTGGTCTATATCTTTCTGTGTTAGCCTCAGGAGAGTGCTATCATTTATGGTCACCTGGTTGAAATAGGGGAATTTTGGTAAGGGAACAGTAAAAGGACCCCGTTCATGCTGGGTTCTTTGTGCTTGGCTAAAAGGGATCATCCCTGAGAATAGCCACATGGTGGGGGTCGGGGGAGGTGTATGCTGCACATCCACCTGAAAACCGCAGCCCCTCCTTTTAAATGGCAAACTCAATTGGCATTGCTTGCTGTGAGAAAGGAGGGCACTGCAGTTTGAAACCATTTTTACATGTTATGAACGCAGAAGAAGCCAACCCCGCGTACCCTTTGGCTTACCATGGCTGCCTGGAAACCAAATTCTGTTGCCCAGCCATGTGTGATGTGTCATCATACCGGTAGGTGATCAATATAAAAGGCAAAATGCGACCTTGTACCTAAAGCACGTGCTGTCTGATGTGAATTGTGAAAGAGTCTCCCTTTTGTTCTCAGAAATGCATCATCTTAAATTGTATTCTCCTTTTTTTCCCCCCCGCAGGTGCAAATGTTTCTCTGCTCCCCCTATCATCTCATCCCTGAGGTTATCGCTGATTAGAAGGCAACAAAATCCCGTATTCGCGATGACGTTTTCCGAGCTCATGCAGCTGATAGGGCACAGCTGAATGCATGGAGGCATTCAGTGGCAGAGGGCAAGAAAGCATTAAGTGAGGGTGATGAGAAGAGGCAGGAGGCAATGCTGAGGCTAATGGGGGAGCAAATGGACACGAAGAGGCATCTGGTGGAATTGCAGGAAAGCCAACAAGAGCACAGACTGCCGCTGCATCCACTGTATAACCACCTGCCCTCCTCCCTAAGTTCCATAACCTCCTCACCCAGATGCCCAAGAAAGCGTGGGGGAGGAGGGGAGAAGAAAGGGGAGGTTCTGGGCACCCAGCCACTCCACTCCAGAGAATGGCCCAAGCAACAGAAGGCTGTCATTCAAACAGTTTTTATTTGTAGTCTGGCTACGATAAGCAATGTTGCCTTGTCCTTCCCGCCTCTCCTCCTCCCCCTCCCCAGCTGGGCTACCTTGTCAGTTATCTCCCTTTTTTTTAAATAAATAAAGAAAGAATGCATGGTTTCAAAACAATAGTGACTTTATTTCCTTTGCCATCTCCGATTGAAGGGGGAAGTTTGGTTGGCTTACAGGGAATTAAAATCAAAGGGGGTGGATTTGCATCAAGGAGAAACACGCACAACTGTCACACCGTAGCCTGGCTAGTCATGAAACTGGTTTTCAAAGCCTCTCTGATGCGCAGTGCACCTAGCTGTGTTTTTCTTAGCCCTGGTGTCTGGTGGCTCAAAATCAGTCACCAGGCAATTTGCCTCAACCTCTCACCCATCTCCCCTTTACTCTCACAGATATTATGGAGCACACAGCAAGCAGCAATAACAATGGGAATATTGGTTGTGCTGAGGTCTAACCTAGTCAGCAAACAGCGCCAGTGAGCTTTTAAACATCCAAAGGCACATTCTACCACCATTCTGCACTTGCTTAGCCTATAGTTGAACTGCTCCTTACAACTGTCCAGGCTGCCTGTGTATGACTTCATGAGCCATGGGAGCAAGGGGTAGGCTGGGTCCCCAAGAATAACTATTGGCAGTTCAACATCCCCAATGGTAATTTTCTGGTCTGTGAAGTAAGTCCCTTCTTGCAGCTGCTTGAACAGAAAACGTCATGCACTTTTCCCAGCCATCCCACATTGATGCTGGTGAAACGTCCCTCGTGATCCACCAGTGCTTGCAGCACCATTGAGAAGTACTCCTTGCGGTTTACATACTGGTTGGCAAGTGGTCTGGTGCTAAGATAGGGATATGCGTTCCATCTATCGCCCCACCACAGTTAGGGAACTCCATTGCAACAAAGCCATCCGTTATGACCTGCCCATTTCCCAGAGTCACTACCCTTGCTAGCAGAAGGTCAATGACTGCACTGGCTACTTGGATCATAACAGTCCCCACAGTAGATTTGCCCACTCCAAATTGATTCCCGACTGACTAGTAGCAGTCAGGTGTTGCAAGCTTTCACAGGGTTATCACCACTCACTTCTCAACTGTCAGGGCACCTCTCATTTTGGTATTCCTGCACTTCAGAGTAGGGGGAAAACAACTCAAAAAGTTCCAGGAAAGTGGCCTTACACATGCGAAAGTTTCACAGCCACTGGGAATCAACCCATACCTGCAACACTATGCAGTCCCACCAGTCTGTGCTTGTTTGGTGTGCCCAGAATTGGCATTCTGCTGTATCAATCTGTCCCACTGCTGCCATGATGTCCCAATTGCCACATCCCATGCTTTCAGGAACATCTGTGTCTATGTCCTCCTCACAATTGTTCTCGTGCTGGTGTCTCCCAGGTTCTGCACATACTGCAGGATAACATGTAAAGTGTTTACAATACTCACAACAGTAGCGGTGAGCTGAGTGGGTGTAACGATGCAGTTCTGGCGGGACCAAACTGAGAGTGCCAATTCAGGACAAATTGCTTAAACAGGGCATTTACGGCCCAAGGCTGGGTTTTTTCCACCTCTAAGGCAAATCAAACCAGCCAGACAAAGAGGATTTTGGTCTCACCCACTAGCTAACCACAAGTCACACAAGCAATTCCCTTAGACACTCCAGCTTTCCAGTATCACCACCAGTGCCACTCGTCATGTGGATGAATGATTATGAAAACCAACACCCCAATAAAAGAAAAAGCTTCTCTCAATCCTAAAGAATCAAGCCCCAGACCCAGGTCAATATACAAATCAGATCTTACCCACAAATCACACTGGTGCCAATCCTTTAGAATGAGAGCTTTAGATGAGAGAGAGAATTGGTTAAATGGAATCAATTACATACACTAATGGCAAAGTTCTTAGTTCAATCTTGTAGCAGTGATGTGGTAAACTGCAGGTTCAAATCAAGTCTCCGGAGTACAGCCACAACTGGGATGGGTCATTCAGTCCTTTGTTCAGAGATTCAGTTTCTAGCAAAGTTCCTCCAGAGGTAAGAAGCAGGATGGAAGACAAGATGGAGATGAGGCATCAGCCTTTTCAGGTGTAAGAACACCTCTTTGTTCTTACAGTGGAAAATTACAGCAAAATGGAGTCTGGAGTCACATAGGCAAGTTCCTGCTTACTTTGCTGAGTTACAAGGCGTATCTGCCTTCTCTCAATGGGTCAGTTGTATAGCTGATGGTCGTTAATGGGCCATCAAACAGGCTCGGCAGAGCTAACACCAACTTGTCTGGGATGTCACCCAGAAGCATAGCATAAGTTTGAAGTACAGACAGTATAGAGCCAATATTCATAACTTCAACTACAAAAACAATACATGCATACAGACAGCATAATCGTAACCAGCAACCTGGTCTTCGACACCTTATGACCTCTTTTACATAAGATTTGGTGCCACTACAGGACTTTGGTTGCAAGCATGTTCTATATGGTCCCAGATTATATCAGTAACATCACAGCGGGCTTCATGCTTGCTGTGCTATGGCACCTGCATGGGTAACCCAGGAAAAAAGGCGCGAAAATATTGTCTGCCATTGCTTTCACTGAGGGAAGAAAGGAGGAGAGACTGATGACATGTACCCAAAACCACCCATGACAATGTTTTTGTCCCATCACGTATTGGGAGCTTAACCCAGAATTCCAATGGGCAGCGGAGACTGCAGGAACTGTGGGATAGCTACTCACAGTGCACCGCTCCATGAGTCGATGCGAGCAGTGGTATTGAAGATGCACTCCACCGACTTAATGTGCTTAGTGGAGACATACACACTCAACTGTATAAAATTGCTTTCTAAAGATCGACTTTTATAAAAATCGACCTAATTTCATAGTGTAGACATATCCAAAGACAACAACACTCTTCTTCCCCCCAACAAACAATAAACATCCAAAAATACAATAAAAAGACTTCTTAGCCCTGAGTCATTTTATTACAATCAGTGGTAGAAAGGAAAAAGGAAAAAAAGTGAATATTTTTCAGACAATTTTTTGGTTTGAAAAAAGGGCCACAATTTTAGAACAAAAATTCCCTCCTTCCTTCTAGGGAGCTTCCGGAATTGAATCATCCTCTAGTAAAAGCCTGTTTGGAAGAGTCCCTCAGTGCTTAAGATTGATCAGTTGATTGATCGATCTATCTATACCTGCACATGTAAACTACGAGGCTTTATTTAATCTTACCTGCCAGAACTCAGGCACCTTGGACTTCAAAACTGAGTTATAAAGTTCTTCTAACCCTGTGGTGAAGATAATCTCTCCTTTCATAGCTTGTTGAAGTGAATGCAATGATATGGTTATTACAGACAATAAATTATTAAATCGGTCAATCTCCTGGCGAAGAACAGTTAACAAAGCTGAATTGATAAAAGGATCATGTCCTGGTAAAGGAAAAAGGAGTAATATCAGATGGATCTTTCCTCCCACAGAGAAGTGAGGAGGAGCTGGCTCATTATCATGACATTCAAGTTTTGCAAATATTGCCTTAGTTTCTCTCCTATGCTGAGTTAGGGACAAGCCACTTTGCACCATATGAAGTAGTGGGAGAGAACTTTATCATTAACTTTATCAAAAGTCTTCTATTAGCCAACTGCAGGTTTGAAGTAAGATGCATAAATGACACTCAGCATGTCTAAGACATTTTTTGTCTCAATGCTTTGTGATCCTCACTTAAATGAGGCAGAGAAATGGAAGATCAAGTTTTATTATAATTCAAGGTAATTTACTTCTCTTTTTCAGCAAAGAAGGAAAATATCCTTTCCCTTTGTATTCACTTTTGTGAATGTGGCTTCCATAGTATCTGCAATACTGTCTGAGACCAGCAGGCTCAACAAGTGAATGTCAAATGTGCAAATTTCCAATTTTATAGAAGTTCTCAAATCTAGCAGCATGATCCTTTCAGATTTTGAATTTCTCTTAACTATTAATAGTCAAATCCTGAAATCTTTGCTCAACACTTAATCTTTACTTGGACTACAACTGAAATTACAGGGAAGTTTGCCCAATGAAGGCATAAATATTGACTTCAGGTTTTAGGCCTTTTAAAAAATTATTATTCTCATTTTAAAAAATATGGATAGAGTCCAATAGCAATAGATTTAGAATTTATTTACTGTTACATTTTCTATTTTGTTACACTCTTTCAGCCAAATCATTGCACCAGATCAATGAGGTGAAGCTCAGATAAACCTGAAATTCTTTGGGGCTGAAACACAAATCTGGACCCAGGGGATTCTCAAATATGCCAACAAGTATTTTACACTACTACTGCATTTTTTGGGGGGGATTTCACATGCATGCACACATGAAACTAGAGCTAGGTATGAGTCAGCCTTTGGTTGAAGCACTAACCAAATGGTTGAGCAATACAGATTAGAAAATTCCTCCCCAGATTAACATTAAAGACAGGGAAGAATTCTCAGTGTTTTTAGCACTCTATTGCACATCAAAGGCTAGAAAAAACTGACAGAGTCATAGTTAGATGTCTCCCTTATATTATACATTAGCCCAAAGTAAGATAATATCCTAAAATTTGTTCAAGAGCATAACTGGCTATAGTGAGTTGCTGATCCACATAACATAGGCTTCTTCAACTAATGTCTTTGTAGGACTTTTTAGTTACAAGAAAGTTGATTTAACATTTCATCAGAGCTTGGGAAGAATGGTTACTTACCCTGCACTAACTGTGGTTTTGCAAGATGTGCTGTCCACACGTTCCCAATATGTGCAGAAACTGAGGGTAGTGTGGGAGATCTAAACCTCTCCCTATATGGGCTCAGGGGTACTGTCTCCTGTATGCCCCCCATTGGTTCCAGTAAGGCCACTGAGTGGGGAATGGCATAAGCGGTCACATCCATGTGGGGGGAGCATACCAGGTCTGGGTGTCAGCCCTGTGATGGATTTTAGACTGTATAGGTGGACCCAGCACTGTAGTAGATTGAGTAGCAAAGGAGTGCTGAGATGAGAAGACACCTTCTTCTTCAGTATATTCTTCCTCACTGGAGAATGGAGAGGCCAGAGGTGAAGTAAGCTGACGCAGTGCCATGTGTGTCATGGAAACACTGGTGCCAAAATGATGTGATTCAGGTGTCAATGAGACATGCAGGTCTGCCTGATGTAAGAAGAAGTGTGGTGCCGATGGTTTCAGTACCAAGGTGGTCAGTGCCAACAGTGCTGTTGTAGTCGCGTTTGTCAGTGCTGGCCTCTGTGCGCTCTGCGTTGTCGGGACAGGAGGTGGCACCAGAACTTGGGTGGAGCGTATTGGTGCCACATCTTGTGGCAGCTCTGTTGGTGCCATAGAGGAGGAGGTAGGTTTCTGTTTGCCCCTTGACTCTGAGCCTGCCCACTTAGGGTCACTGGCTTTCACGGTAGGCATAACACCAGATAAGCCCAGTGCCTCATAAGTACTCAGTTGGACTGGGGATTGCATCTTTTTTGGCGGCTGTTTCAGAGAAGTCAAAGCCCTTTTCCTCACTGCCTTTTTGGAGGAGTGAGCCTTCCACTGTGAACTGGGTGAAGTTGCTGGGGAACACTGTCCAGGCGGGGAGTTTGTGGACCTGGATCAGATGCTGGGCACAGAGACTTCTCCATTAACAGAAGTTTGAGACATAGGTCTCTATCCTTTCTGGTGCGAGGTTTCAGGTTAATGCAGTGAGGGCAATTTTGAGGAACGTGTGCCTCCCCTAGGCACCAGACACACCGAGAGTGTCTGTCTGAGACCGGGTCACCTCTCAGCACGAAAGGCAGCACTTGAAACCCAGTGAACCGGGCGTGGCTCGAGTTATCATGGTTCAACACTAATGGTGAACTCTAGTAAGCTAAGAGGTATTCAAACTCAGAGTAAAAAGAGAAAAAAAAATAAACAGGGAGAAAGAGATAAGTAAACCTAACTAGAGTGCTAAAGACTACTCTAAAATCTAAGGTTTCAGAGTAGCAGCCGTGTTAGTCTGTATCTGCCAAAAGTACCGGAGTACTTGTGGCACCTTAGAGACTAACAAATTTATTGGAGCATAAGCTTTCATGGGCTACAGTCCGCTTCATCGGATGCATGTAGTGGAAGATACAGTAGGAGGATATATATATACACAGAGAACATGAAACAATGGGTGTTACCATACACATTATAAAGAGAGTGATCGTTTAAGGTGAGCTATTATCAGCAGGAGAGAAAAAGAACTGTTTGTAGTGGTAATGAAAATGGCCCATTTCCAGCAATTGACAAGGAGACGTAAGGAACTGTGCGGGGGGTGGGAGTGCGGGGGAGGGAATAAACATGGGGAAATAGTTTTACTTTGTGTAATGCCCCATCCACTCCCAGTCTTTATTCAAGCCTAATTTGATGGTGTCCAATTTGCAAATTAATTCCAATTCAGCAGTCTCTCGTTGGAGTCTGTTTTTGAAGTTTTTTTGTTGTAATATTGCGACTTTTAGGTCTGTAATTGAATGGCCAGGGAGATTGAAGTGTTCTCCAACTGGTCTGATCCCAATGAGGGTTACCAAAAGAAACTACAGCAACTACTCAAGAAACTCCCTGAAAAAGCACAAGAGCAAATCTGCACAGACACATCCCTAGAACTCTGAGCAAGAGTATTCTATCTGCTTCCCAAGATCCATAAACCTGGACATCCTGGATGCCCCATCATCTCAGGCATAGGCACCCTGACAGCAGATTGTTTGGCTATGTAGACTCCCTCCTCAGGCCTTACACTACTAGCACTCCTAGCTATCTTCGAGACACCACTGACTTCTTGAGGAAACTACAGTCCATTAGTGATCTCCCTGAAAACACCATCCTAGCCACTATGGATCTAGAAGCCCTCTACACCAACATTCCACACAAAAATGGACTTCAAGCTGTCAGGAACAGTATCCCTGATAATGTCACGGCAAACCTGGTGGCTGAACTTTGTAACTTTGTCCTCACTCATAAGTATTTCACATTTGGGGACAATGTGTACCTTCAAATTAGCAGCACTGCTATAGGTACCCACATGGCCCCACAGTATGCCAACATTTTTATGGCTGACTTAGAACAATGCTTCCTCAGCTCTCGTCCCTTAACACGCCAACTTTACTTGCACTACATTGATGTCATCTTCATCATCTGGACCTATGGAAAAGAAGCCCTTGAGGAATTCCATCATGATTTCAAGAATTTCCACCCCACCATCAACCTCAGCCTGGACCAGTCCACACAAGAGATCCACTTCCTGGACATTACAGTACTAATAAATGATGGTCACATAAACACCACCCTATACTGGAAACCTACTGACCGCTATACTTACCTACATGCCTCCAGCTTTCATCCAGACAACACCACTCAATCCATTGTCTACAGCCAAGCTCTACGATACAATCGCATTTGCTCCAACCCCTCAGACAGAGACAAACAAATACAAGATATCTATCTAGCATTCTTACAACTACAATACCCACCTGATGAAGTGAAGAAACAGATTGACAGAACCAGAAGAGTACCCAGAAGTCACCGACTATAGGACAGGCCCAACAAAGAAAGTAACAGAATGCCACTAGCCGTCACTTTCAGCCCCCAACTAAAACCTCTCCAGCGCATCATCAAGGATCTACAACCTATCCTGAAGGACGATCCATCACTCTCACAGATCTTGGGAGACAGGCCAGTCCTTCCTTACAGACAACCCCCAAACCTGAAGCAAATACTCACCAGCAACCACACACAACAAAAACACTATCCCAGGAACCTATCCTTGCAACAAAGCCCGTTGCCAACTCTGTCCACATATCTGTTCAGGGGACACCATCATAGGACCTAATCACATCAGCCATGCCATCAGGGGATCATTCACCTGCATATCTACCAATGTGATATATGCCATCATGTGCCAGCAATGCCCCTCTGTGATATACATTGGCCAAACCGGACAGTCTCTACGTAAAAGAATAAATGGACACAAATCAGACGTCAAGAATTATAACATTTAAAAACCAGTCAGAGAACACTTCAATCTCTCTGGCCATTCGATTACAGACCTAAAAGTCACAATATTACAACAAAAAAACTTCAAAAACAGACTCCAGTGAGAGACTGCTGAATTGGAATTAATTTGCAAATTGGACACCATCAGATTAGGCTTGAATAAAGACTTGGAGTGGATGGGGCATTACACAAAGTAAAACTATTTCCCCATGTTTATTCCCTCTCTCCACCCCCCCGCCCCGCACAGTTCCTTACATCTCCTTGTCCATTTTCATTACCACTACAAACAGTTCTTTTTCTCTCCTGCTGATAATAGCTCACCTTAACTGATCACTCTCCTTATAATGTGTATGGTAACACCAATTGTTTCATGTTCTCTGTGTGTATATATATATATCTTCCTACTGTATTTTCCACTACATGCATCCGATGCTTATGAAAGCTTATGCTCCAATACATTTGTTAGTCTCTAAGGTGCCACAAATACTCCTGTTCTTTTTTCTAAAGTCTAAGTATAGCTATCAGTTTTAACACTGCTAGGAGCTCCATTTCAGGCCAAGGACAGCTGAGAAGGAACTGAGTGGGGTCTGGTCACATGGTGCTAGATAGGCACCAACAATGGCGCAAGACAGGGAGAGTGCATGCGTGACCCAGATGAGCACTGTTGCTGAAATTCTCCCATCAAAGGCACAGGGATGCACCAGCATCTGAAATGGAGCACCACAGGGACACTCCTTGAAGAAGAACCCCTGAATTTGTCCTGAGAACCTGTGAAAGGTGGACTGAATGCTTCATCAGGGAACAAGGGGATATCTAGGAGGACAACAAAATGGAGGTTCTTTAAGAATACCTGCCCTCTTTCTATGTCCTTTAATGGAGTCATTTCTGGAGGTTCTGTTGGATTCCTGTGGCGCCATCCAGGTTGGAGAGTTGGGGCAGGAAGGAGAGAAATCTCTGTTGTGATCTGGAGAGGACAACGAAAATAGCAAACCTCCTCCAGGGGTGGAGCAATCCTCTCTGGGATATCAGGGCTACACAAATGTACCAGGTTGGATGCAGGCAGAGACACAGGCTGCTTGAAGATGACATCTCTTAAGTACTCCAATAGAGGAGACTCCGGTACCAAATCTACAGGTAGACTGGCCAGTACCATGAAAGCTTCAATGCCAGAATCTACAGCACCAAAACATCTAGTGCTGAAAAAGTCTATTGGTAATGAGAAGGTTGTGAGTGGTACCAGAGATGAGGTGCCAAAAGTTGCAGTGCTGAAGATGCTGTTGGAACATATGGCACCTGAACTGTACCACGGATAGCATGGTCCTTCGGAGTGTTTGGTATCACTTTGTTCTTCTGTGCCAGGGCACCAGAATGGGACTCTGAATTGCAACTTTTGGTAGATGAGATTCAAGGAGACGTTTTAAGTTTCTTACTTGGGGTTGGTGAGGGCTCCATAGGTGGGGGGCATGTTGTGAATGAGGAGAGAAACTGTGACAGAATGTTAAAAACAGAGAAGGAATATTTTAAAATAAAAGATTAATTTGTGAAAATAGAAGTTCCTTTCTAATTAAACATTATGTAAACCATTGTTCTGACCTTTAGCAGCTTTTGCAAGAGCAGCCCAAATGGGGCCTGACAGTAAGCTTCCCAGTGTGATTTTCATTTTGGAGGAATGTTCAGTTCCAGGTGTCAATTCTGTATCTTGTTCCTCTACAGTGAGTGGCAGCTGGCTTAGAATGTCAGAAGCTATTTCCAGTACTAATTCATCTTGGCTCTTTCCACCACTGGAAGGGGCAAAAAAAAAAAAAAAAAGTTATAATTCTGGAATTGTGAGAGCTGGAGGGGTCCAAAAGGAGATGATCTAATCTCCCCACTTCCACTTATGGTTTATGGTTATATTCTAACATTTCTAGACCATCTCTAGCAGGTTTCTATAGTTAGATGAGTGGATATGGATGAAGAGTTAGGTTGTGGGGGATATTCCAAAAGAATGGTCCTTTCAACATGACACTGAGGAAGAGTCAATGATCTATGCAGTAAGGCAGATTCCTGACAAAGCAGTACAAGTATCTAGGAATTACAGAAAAATAGCCATTTCACTAAGCAAGTTAGTTACATGGACATTTGATCATTTTCCTAGTGGTTGTTTTATAGGAGCTAGAATATATTTGACTTGCACAATACACAAAGAACAGAATATTGTACTCATATATCAGAAACAGACCAGCCGAGGGTTGAATTTAGGTTATAATGATGCCTGTAAATCTAATATGTGGCCAGGAAGATATTCATTTTCTTTTCTAGGCAAGGTCTTTTACTATGCAGCAGATTAGATTTAAATAATGTGACAATGCCTCTGGAATTATGCAGTAATACTCAAACCCGCAGAAAACACAGCAGTTGGAAGGGAGGAGACTTCACCAAATAAAACACTGAAGGAAGAATTAGAGAACCAGAAAAGGAGAGAATCATGACAGCCAAGGGAGGAAAAGACTTCAGGAAGAATAGCATAGTTGACTATGTTAAAGGCAGCCAAGAACTTAAGGAGGATGAGAATATTTAAATGTACAGGCCCTAGGGTTTGGCCACGAATAGGTCATTAGAGAAGTTGGTGAGTGCAGTTTCAGTGAAGTATTCAGGTCAGAATTCAGACTGCAGAGGGTCTAGGGATGGAACTGGAGGAGACAAAATCCATATAGCAGTTGAAGATGAGGCATTCAATGAGTTTTGAGATGAAGGAGAGAAGGAAGAATAATCAATAGTCGCACAGGCAACATGAGATCAAGGATGGATTTTTAAGACTGAGGAGACTAAAGTCTGTTTATATTGTGAGGGGCTTATGTCGGTGTAGTTAGGGCAATGAAGTGTCTGTGTAGATACTGCATTACCTACATCGGCAGTTGGCTGCCTGGTCAATTTCACGGCTCCACTGGAACTGTGAATTTGACAAGAAAGCCCAGCTTTCTAACTGGGCTGCTACCAGGTTTCCACTCCAAGCCAGGCTGCCACCCAGACTCCTGGCTTGGGCTGCCACCCGAGCTCCTGTCTGGGAGCCCTGCTGCCCCCCCCCAGCTCGGTCCGGGCTCCTTGCTGGCAGGCTGGTTGCACCAAGACTCCTTGCTGGGATCCCAGCTGCCGCCCATGGCTCTTGGCTCCCCACTAGGAACACGGCAGCCAACCGGACTCCAGGCCTGGATCTTCCTGTCGGGAATCTGGCTGTCCCCTAGGCTCTCAGTTCCCCTCTGGAAGCATGACATCTGACCAGACTTCAGGTGCAGATCTCCCTGCCAGAAGTGAGAAGCCCCGGGGGGCAGCTGGGCTCCCGGTGGTTAGCTATGTGGAGCTGAGAGCCCTGACTCTCAGACCCCCACACTGCCCCTCTTCAGTCAGTGAAAGCACTCCTGGTGAGAATGCGCACCACTGACAGAAGGAGGGCAGTGCGGACATCAGCTACTGCAGTAATTAGTGAGGTGGCTGAAAGTCAGCCTAACATAGGTTGATTTAAGATTGTAGTGTAGACATGCCCTAAGCACTAGTATACACTAGAAAATTAGGTTGGCATAACTATGTCCCTTAGGGTGTGAAAAATCCATACCCCTGAGCGAGGCGGTTAAATCAACCTAACTCCCAGTTTAGACAGTGCTAGGTTGACAGGAGAATTCTCCCACTGACCTAGCAGCCACCTCTCAGGGAGCTGGATTATCTACACTTACAGGAGAAGCCCTCCCTTTGACATAGGTAGTGTCTTCACTGACGCACTACAGTGGCTGCAGTGGTGGCACAGATGTGCTAGTGCAGTGTTTTAAGTGTAGACAAGTCCTGAGTACCTCTCCCACACCTGAAGAAGCGTTCTGTGGAGCTCGAAAGCTTGTCTCTCTCACCAACAGAAGTTGGTCCTATAAAAAAATATGATCTCACTCCCTTGTTTTACTCATTCAGTAAATCAGAGTTAAGTATATGCAAATAAACTTTAAAATTGTGGGCAAGCATAAGAAATAACTTCCTAACTCTCTTAGGTAATAGATTCTACTTTGTTCAGTCACAAAAACAGTTTCTTTTTAAAGCACTGACCTGATGATCAGGGTGTCCATGCTGATTCCTGGCTGCATACTGACAATGGTATCAATAAAGGTTTGTGCCTGAGATTCCAGGAATGCTCTTTCAGCACAGGCATGCATTCCAAATAGCTCTGGTGAATCAGTGTCTGGCAGAGACTCTAAATAGGCTCTACAGTCTTGTAAGCTATCTGTGGCAGACACAGGTCGATATACCTGCAAAACAAATGACAAACATTTTATTTCCCTACTTAATGAAAGGCTGGTTAGTGCAAAAAAGGTTACACCCAAGTAACTTTTCTTCAAGGTTGCTTATATGGTCCCACCTGGGACTGCTTTTCTAAAAGATTCCTGAAAGTCAGTGGTGCGTGATATTCCTTACAGGCGGGAATAGACACAAAGCCAATTTGAAGAAGAATGTAATTATATTGCAAATACCCTTCTGCTTGAGCAGTTATCTGATTAACACATGCATTTATACATATGTTGGTGGTGGTGGGATTCTTCTGTGAGTGCAAATCATTCCGTACTGCTTATATAAAAATAGCATATATCCCTTCCCCCATTCTTCTCTCTATATGTATATGCATGCATGCACGCATACATGTACACAAACACACACTATGGAATAAACAGCATAATTTATTCGTAAGGTTTATATATGGGCCAAAATATCATCTATTACTATAAAATAAATCAATTCACCTTCCTTTAAAATAAGAAAAAGGACAAGACATGGAGAGAATTCAGTATTCTCCTCCTCCCACAAGCACTGTAAACTTATGTCAACTTACAGGTATTTTTGCTTTTTATATATTTGTTAATTATTTTTAAAATTCAGTAAGAAAACTATTTTAAATTAATGCTGTCGCTGTGTTGTTCAGATAGTTTTAAGCTAGTAATTCAATTGTAATTCACTGTGTTGTTCAGATAATTCTGCTAGTAATTCAATTGTTCAGAATTAACTTTCCTGATTTTTCCTAGCACTTCTGAGTAGCAGAGGTAGCAATATAAGAGATCCTTCTGGGGGCTACCCTTACTTGTGCAGAGAAGTTTTATTTACTAGTACCATAATCTTCAAGAGTTGTCTCTGTGCATTCACACTTATGGGTTCTAGCCCCTCTAGTGTTGAGCTGGGGAACTATGTAAAAAGCCATGTTTGCTGGGGGTTGCATATGTGCTTTTTCATAACAGAATATTCCCCCGCCTGACCACCTCAGATCTTTCTCCTAGCCTACAGAGTCCAGCAATACAAAGCACTCTGAGGCAGAGAGGAAGGCAGGTGGGAAGTGTGAATGAACTCAGGCAACATTTGGAGAACAACAGTTACAAGTAACCAACCCTTCTTTCTCCTTTGAGGGCTTCTGTGCATTCCACGTTACAGGAGATTAGCAAGAAATGCTCCCATCAGAGGATGGAAGGTGAGGAATTCTAGGCAAAAATGAACTGTAGTACCAGCTTACCAAACCAAGCAACAGGACACAATGCCAAATCCAACAAATAGTGCTAAGTAAAAGTTTGAACCGAACTCCATGTTGCTGCTTTGCAAATCTCTGCACAGGATCCTATCTCAGACAAGCTATAGAGGGAGTAGTAAAAGTCCTGGCGTGCACTGTAGCAGTGTCCACATGGCGAGTTAGTGTGCAGCAAGCTGACTTGCCAGGCACTAAATCACTGTGTAGTCATGCTCAGAATGCGTCTTTAAACCAAGAGATACTGGTCACATCCTTTGGTACTACAATGAATGAAAGTCTATATGTGGTGTTTTCATATTTGATGCTAGAATGCACTTCTCCTCCACTAGTATGTTTATTCCAGAATAATCAGTTACTTTTATTTTTGTTTTGGTCTTATTTTCAGTCTCTCATAATCTTGTTCAGACAGAATATTAACCTGCTCTTCTGCGTCCAGGTTGAGTAGAATAATGGTTTCATTTACTGCCTGTCATAACTCTAGTCCCAGATTTGGACCTTAGCGTCCAAAATATGGGGGTTAGCATGAAAACCTCCAAGCTTAGTTACCAGCTTGGACCTGGTACTTGCTGCCACCACCCAAAAAATTAGAGTGTTTTGGGGCACTCTGGTCCCCCTGAAAAACCTTCCCTGGGGACCCCAAGACCCAAATCCCTTGAGTCTCACAACAAAGGGAAATAATCCTTTTTCCCTTCCCCCCTTCCAGGTGCTCCTGGAGAGATACACAGGCACAAGCTCTGTGAATCCAAACAGAGTGACTCCCCCTCTCCGTTTCCAGTCCTGGAAACAAAAGCACTTTCCTCTTCACCCAGAGGGAATGCAAAATCAGGCTAGCAAATCCAATACACACAGATCTCCCCCTGATTTCTTCCTCCCACCAATTCCCTGGTGAGTACAGACTCAATTTCCCTGAAATTTCCCAGAAAAGAAAACTCCAACAGGTCTCAAAAAAAAAGCTTTATATAAAAAGAAAGAAAATACATACAAAGGGTCTCTCTGTATTAAGGTGACAAAATACAGGGTCAATTGCTTAGAAGAAATATGAATAAACAGCCTTATTCAAAAAGAATACAAATCAAAGCACTCCAGCACTTATATTCATGCAAATACCAAAGAAAAGAAACCATATAACTTACTATCTGATCTCTTTGTCCTTACACTTAGAAACAGAAGATTAGAAAGCAGAGACTATTTCTCCAAAGCTCAGAGAAAGCAGGCAGACAGACAAAGACCTCAGACACAAAATTCCCTCCACCCAGAGTTGAAAAAATCCGGTTTCCTGATTGGTCCTCTGGTCAGGTGCTTCAGGTGAAAGAGACATTAACCCTTAGCTATCTGTTTATGACATGCCCCCCAAATTGCAGACAGTGGGGAAGCTCACTGGCGGCGATTTCCTTCTAGAACTTGAAAATAAACAGATTACTACAAAACATGCACCTTTACATATACTACTAAGTATATAACTAACAGACTTCTACATTTTAAGAATACTTTTTAACTACTGAATTCTGGGAAACTCTCACGGGAGAGAGCATCAGCAACTTTGTTAGAAGCTCCTGTGATGTGTTGAATTTCAAAATCAAAATCTTGGAGAGCTAAACTCCAGCGAAGAAGTTTCTTGTTGTTCCCCTTGGCAGTATGAAGCCACTTTAGTGCAGCATGGTCATTTTGTAGTTGGAACCGCCGTCCCCAAACATATGGGCGTAGCTTTTCCAGCGCGTACACAATGGCATAGCATTCCTTTTCACTGACTGACCAGTGACTTTCGCTCTCAGACAGTTTCTTGCTGAGAAACACGACAGGATGGAAGTTGTGATCTGTTGCTTCCTGCATGAGCACTGCTCCTATACCACGCTCAGATGCATCTGTGGTTACTAGGAATGGCTTGTCAAAGTCCGGGGCCCTGAGCACAGGGTCAGACATGAGCATCGCCTTAAGCTGGGTAAAGGCCTTTTGACACTCATCAGTCCACTTAACGGCATTTGGCTGGGTCTTTTTGGTCAGGTCGGTCAATGGGGCAGCGATTTGGCTGTAGTGTGGTACAAATCGCCTGTAGTATCCGGCCAAGCCTAAGAAGGATTGGACCTGTTTCTTTGACCTTGGGACAGGCCACTTTTGGATAGCATCCACCTTGGCCTGTAGGGGGTTTATGGTTCCTCGACCCACCTGGTGCCCCAGGTAAGTCACTCTGTTTTGGCCTATTTGACACTTTTTGGCCTTAACAGTTAGTCCGGCCTGCCTGATGTGCTCAAAGACCTTTTCCAGGTGTAGTAGGTGTTCGGGCCAGGAGTCTGAAAAAATGGCCACATCATCGAGGTAGGCAACTGCAAATTCTCCCAGTCCATCAAGTAGACCATCTACCAGCCTCTGGAAGGTGGCGGGTGCATTTCGAAGGCCGAAAGGAAGGACATTGAATTCATACACCCCCACATGGGTGACGAATGCTGACCTCTCCTTGGCAGGTTCATCTAGCGGTACTTGCCAGTACCCCTTGGTTAAGTCTATGGTAGAGATGAACTGGGCACGTCCCAACTTCTCCAATAGCTCATCGGTGCGTGGCATTGGATAGTTGTCCGGACGAGTTACCGCATTTAGCTTACGGTAGTCCACGCAAAAGCGTATTTCCCCATCTGGTTTGGGTACCAGAACCACTGGAGATGCCCATGCACTGGTAGATGAGCGGATTATACCCATCTGTAGCATGTTCTGGATCTCCCGTTCTATAGCAGCTTGGGCATGAGGAGACACCCGGTAGGGTGGGGTTCTGATTGGGTGAGCATTACCTGTATCAATGGAGTGGTATGCCCGTTCAGTCCGTCCTGGGGTGGCTGAGAACAATGGGGCGAAGCTAGTGCACAGCTCCTTGATTTGTCGCCGCTGCAGACGTTCCAGGGTGGTTGAGAGGTTCACCTCTTCCACGCCACCGTCTTTTTTCCCGTCGTAGTAGACACTGTCAGGCCACTCAGCCTCATCTCCCTGGACTGTAAACTGACAAACCTTTAAGTCTCTGGAATAGAAAGGCTTGAGAGAATTAACATGGTACACTTTAGGCTTTAGTGAGGAATTGGGAAATGCTATGAGGTAGTTTACAGTTCCCAGGCGCTCTTGGACCGTGAATGGCCCTTCCTGATGCTTCCATCTTATGGGCCTGTTGCGCCTTCAAGACCATAACCTGGTCTCCTACCTTGAAGGAACGTTCTCTGGCATGTCTGTCATACCAGGCTTTTTGCTCTTCTTGAGCATCCTTTAGGTTCTCTCTAGCAAGGGCTAAAGAGTGTCGGAGGGTGCTTTGTAGGTTGCTTACAAAGTCCAGAATGTTAGTTCCTGGAGAAGGCGTAAACCCCTCCCATTGCTGCTTCACCAACTGTAATGGCCCCTTAACCTCGTGACCATACACAAGTTCAAACGGTGAAAACCCTAAACTGGGATGTGGTACAGCCCTGTAGGCAAACAGCAACTGCTGCAACACTAGGTCCCAATTATTGGAGAATTCGTTGATGAATTTTCGTATCATGGCCCCCAAAGTTCCATTGAACCTTTCCACCAAGCCATTGGTTTGATGGTGGTGCGGGGTGGCAACCAAGTGATTCACCCCATGAGTTTCCCACAGTTTTTCCATGGTCCCTGCCAGAAAATTAGACCCTGAATCTGTAAGGATGTCGGAGGGCCAACCTACCCTGGCAAAGATGTCTGTTAGGGCCAGGCACACAGTGTTAGCCCTGGTGTTGCCTAGAGCTACTGCTTCCGGCCATCAGGTAGCAAAGTCCACTAAAGTCAGTACGTACTGCTTTCCTCTGGGTGTCTTTTTTGGGAAAGGACCCAGAATATCCACAGCTACTCGCTGAAATGGGACCTCAATTATGGGGAGTGGCTGGAGAGGGGTCTTGACCTGGTCTTGAGGCTTTCCCACTCTTTGGCACACCTCACAAGACCGGACATACTTGGCAACGTCCTTGCCCATCCCCTCCCAGTGGAAGGACTTCCCCAACCTGTCTTTGGTTCTGTTCACCCCAGCATGGCCACTGGGATGATCATGGGCTAAGCTTAAGAGCTTCCCCCGGTACTTAGTTGGAACCACCAACTGTTTTTGCGGCTGCCATTCTTCCCGGTGTCCACCAGAAAGAATTTCCTTGTATAAAAGTCCTTGGTCTATAACAAACCAGGATCGATTAGAAGAGCTGAGAGGCGGTGGGGTGCTCCGTGCCGCCGCCCAAGCTTTCTGAAGGCTGTCATCTGCTTCCCGCTCCGTCTGGAACTGTTCCCTTGAGGCTGGGATCACCAGTTCTTCCTCAGACTGTGGACTTGGGCTTGGTCCCTCTGGAAGCGATGTAGGTGATGGGGTTGTTTCCGTTGCTGGTGTACCGCTCTCCACTGGTGCACCTGAGGTTATTTCAGGCTTTGGCTGAGCCTTTTGGGTATGGCTGTCTGTTGCTTCTGCCAGTTTTGGCTCGCTGGCGCCCTCTGGCTTTGAGTTTGAAGATATGGTTGCACTTGCTGGTGCTGGTTGCTTTTCCAGTTCCGGGCCTGGGACTGGAGGTGCTGTGGCTGTTTCAGTGGTTGGCATGGAATCCGGGTCCACTACCTCTGTCTGGGTCTCTGGTAACACAGACGGGGCCTCTGTGGACGGTTCAGGAACAGGAATGGGTCTGGAAGGTTGCCTGGTTTGGCTACGGGTAACCATTCCCACTCTCTTGGCCCGCCTCACCTGGTTGGCCAAGTCTTCCCCCAGTAGCATGGGGATAGGATAATTGTCATAGACTGCAAAAGTCCACATTCCTGACCAGCCTTTGTACTGGACAGGCAATTGAGCTGTAGGCAAGTCTACAGCTTGTGACATGAAGGGGTAAATTGTAACTTTGGCCTTTGGGTTGATGAATTTGGGGTCAACGAAGGATTGGTGGATAGCTGACACTTGTGCCCCCGTGTCTCTCCATGCAGTAACCTTCTTTCCGCCCACTCTCAAATTTTCCCTTCGCTCCAAGGGTATTTGAGAGGCATCCGGGCCTGGGGATCTTTGGTGTGATGGTAGTGTAATGAATTGCACTCGCATGGTGTTCTTTGGACAGTTGGCCTTGATATGTCCCAGTTCATTACACTTAAAGCATCTTCTATCGGATGGGTCACTGGGCCAAGGTGAGTTACTGGAGACTGGTGAGGTGGAAGAGTAGGGCGTCTGTGGCTTTACTTGGGTTGTATGTGGGGTCTTTGGCTGTCCTCGGTTGTAGGGTTTATGGTCGGTGTGCCCCCTCGGGTATTCGTTCCCCTTGACAGTAGCTTTCTTGCTTTCTGCCACTTCCATCCATTTGGCTCCAATCTCCCCTGCCTCAGCGAGATCTTTGGGTTTTCCATCTTGTATGTACCGTGTGATGTCTTCAGGAACACCATCCAAGAACTGCTCCATTTGTATGAGGAGGTGCAGTTCTTCCAAGGTTTGAACGTTGTGTCCTGTTATCCAGGCCTCATAGTTTTTTGCAACGTAGTAGGCGTGTTTGGGAAATGACACATCTGGTTTCCACTTTTGGGTTCTGAAGCGCCGACGGGCATGATCTGGGGTTATCCCCATTCTGTATCTGGCCTTGGTTTGAAAAAGTTTATAGTCATTCATTTGCTGCTTAGGCATTTCAGCTGCCACCTCTGCTAAAGGTCCACTGAGCTGTGACCTCAATTCTACCATGTACTGGTCTTCGGGGATGCTGTACCCAAGACAGGCTCTTTCAAAATTTTCCAAGAAGGCCTCGGTGTCATCACCTGCCTTGTAGGTGGGAAATTTCCTGTGCTGTGGAGCAATAATTGGCGCCGGGTTGTTAGGGTTGGCTGGCACATGCAGCCCAGCTTTTGCCAAGTCCAGTTCATGTTTTCTCTGTTTTTCCTTCTCTTCATTCTCTTTTTGTTGTTTTTCCATTTCTTTTTGGTGTTTTTCCATGTCTCGGCGGTGGGCCATCTCTTCTTCTGCTTGTTTCCTTCGGTGGGCCACCTCTTCTTCTTCTAGTTTTCTTTTGTGTGCTGCCTCTTTGACTGCCTGTTCTCTTTGGTAGGCTGCCAGTTTGATGCTTTCTTCCTTTTCTTTCAGCTCCATCTCTTTTTGTTTTATTTCTAGTTCCTGTTTGTGTTTTTCCATCTCTCGCCTGTGTTCAGCTTCTTTGAT
Organism: Gopherus evgoodei; assembly: GCF_007399415.2. Lineage (NCBI taxonomy): Eukaryota > Metazoa > Chordata > Testudines > Testudinidae > Gopherus > Gopherus evgoodei. Next base: position 171,416,495 of record NC_044324.1, read on the forward strand.
TTGTTCTTCAGCCTCAATTTTTGCCTTAGAAGTCATGGTTCCTGTTTTCTTGTGTTGGGATGCCCTCAGGTGTTTATCTTCTGAACTGCAGGCTCTGTTGCCTCCTGGGGTCTGCCTAGCAACAGGGGTTTTGCCCTTTGTTTTCAATGTAAAGCAAACCAGAAAAACCACTTTATTTGCATGTATATAGTGCTAGTAATGACTCTCAATGGGAGTGCTATTGTGTGACAAAAGACTCTTAATAGCACCTTAATGGCTTCTTGCTTATTATGCAAGCGACAAACTGCCAGAGAGAGCAGAAAAAAAAAATTCTCTCAGGTTCCCTTTGAAAACCAAACTGTTTCTCTCTGCTAAAAAGCCCTTAGCAGAGAAAAGAAAAATATAATATTCCTACTGGCTCTGGATTTGTCTATCCCGTAACCGCTGCACACCATGTCATAACTTAGTCCCAGATTTGGACCTTAGCGGTCCAAAATATGGGGGTTAGCATGAAAACCTCCAAGCTTAGTTACCAGCTTGGACCTGGTACTTGCTGCCACCACCCAAAAAATTAGAATGTTTTGGGGCACTCTGGTCCCCCTGAAAAACCTTCCCTGGGGACCCCAAGACCCAAATCCCTTGAGTCTCACAACAAAGGGAAATAATCCTTTTTCCCTTCCCCCCTCCAGGTGCTCCTGGAGAGATACACAGGCACAAGCTCTGTGAATCCAAACAGAGTGACTCCCCCTCTCCGTTTCCAGTCCTGGAAACAAAAGCACTTTCCTCTTCACCCAGAGGGAATGCAAAATCAGGCTAGAAAATCCAATACACACAGATCTCCCCCTGATTCTTCCTCCACCCAATTCCCTGGTGAGTACAGACTCAATTCCCTGAAATTTCCTAGAAAAGAAAACTCCAACAGGTCTCACAAAGAAAGCTTTATATAAAAAGAAAGAAAATACATACAAAGGTCTCTCTGTATTAAGGTGACAAAATACAGGGTCATTGCTTAGAAGAAATATGAATAAACAGCCTTATTCAAAAAAGAATACAAATCAAAGCACTCCAGCACTTATATTCATGCAAATACCGAAGAAAAGAAACCATATAACTTACTATCTGATCTCTTTGTCCTTTCACTTAGAAACAGAAGATTAGAAAGCAGAGACTACTTCTCCAAAGCTCAGAGAAAGCAGGCAGATAGACAAAGACCTCAGACACAAAATTCCCTCCACCCAGAGTTGAAAAAATCCGGTTTCCTGATTGGTCCTCTGGTCAGGTGCTTCAGATGAAAGAGACATTAACCCTTAGCTATCTGTTTATGACACTGCCATTGGCAGAATCCAGTCCCTCCCATCAGTTTTGCTTGATTCCAGCACACCTATGTAAAACTCCTCAATCAGGTTGTCTTTAACTACATGTTCTTGACTTTTCTGCATTTGGAATCTGCAGCATTTATGATAGAGCTTCCAAAGGCAAAACACTGTTTGGGGGCCATGCTGTGATCCACACTTTCCACACAGGGCCAGCTCCAGGCCCCAGCGCGCCAAGCGCATGCTTGGGGTGGCATGCTACGGGGGGGCTCTCTGCCAGTTGCCGGGAGGGTGGCAGGCGGCTCCGGTGGACGTCCCGCAGGTGTGCCTGTGGAGGGTCCGCTGGTCCCGTGGCTCCGGTGGAGCATCTGCAAGCATGCCTGCGGGAGGTCCACTGGAGCCGCGGGTCCAGCGGACCCTCAGCAGGGACGCCTGCGGGAGGTCCACCAGAGCCGCGGGACTGGCGAGCGGTAGAGCACCCCCCGTGGAGTGCCGCCGTGCTTGGGGCGGCGAAATGGCTAGAACCGGCCCTGTTTCCACATAATCTGTATTCACTCTCCCCGCAGCAGTCGTTTTCATAGTAGGTGGTTGCACTTTTTGATCTGACCTTTTCTGGCTATATTCTTTTGTATTTAGTGTGTGAATAACCCCTTCTAGAGAATTCAGCTCTTTGGCATGTGCTTTCAGTTTCTGCTGCTTTGCATATATGGAGAGATTTTTCTGGAGTTAAATCTCCTTTATGGAGCAGTCTCTTTCTCAAAACATTGTCTTTAATGCTATCTTTGACCAGAGTCTCTGTCAGCTAACCTAAGTCACAGGTCTCACTAAGCCTCCTTAATTCTGTGACACATTGCTCTAGTCTATCATCAGTTTTTTTGTGTGCATGTAAAAAAAGTCTCTCTCAAAGGTCTCATTCACAGGCGCCAACTTTCTAAAGTGCCAGTGGGTGCACTGCCCCAGGACCTGCCCCAACTCCACCTCTTCCCCCAAGGCCTCACCTGTGCCCTGCCTCTTCCCGACCTTGCTCCGCCCCTGACCCGCCTCTTCCTGCCTAGTTTTATCTCCTTCCTCCAGTGCACCATGTCCTTGCTTCTCCCTCCTCAGCCTCCCGCATGCCATGAAACAGCTGATTGTGGCATGTGGGAGGAACAGGGAGGGAGGGGGAGGCGCTGATTTGTGGGGCCTGTCAGCAGGCAGGAGATGTTGGCAGAGGTGGGGAGGAGCTAATAGGGGAGCTATCGATGGATGCACAGCACCCCACCATTTTTTCCCTGTGGGTGCTCCGGTCCTAGAGCTGGCGCCTATGGTTTCATTCCTTTTTGGCATGCAATATTCCTCAAATTTGGTCAGTATTTTACTTAACTTCATGCTTTCTTCAAACTAAAAGTTGTTACAAATATTCAATTCTTCCTCCCCAACAATATGCAAAAAGACAGATGATTTCACTTTATCACTTTTCATCTCTGCTCCTATACAATTCAGATCTCTCTCAGAATTTTTTTCACTTCTCTGCAACATTGCCTGACAATTGCAGACTGGATGGAGTTTGCAACATATCCATTTTTGTCTTTCTTCCCTTCTTAAATGTATCAAACTACTATTGTGCTCATAAAATAGATACAAAAGCCTTTGTTGTTCTTTGTTTGTTGCTCCATGTGTTCCTTTTTCCTATTATCAGTTTCAAACACAGAATTAACCTAAAAATTACTGCAGTCTCTTTCTCATTTGGCATTTCTGACTTGATATAATGATCTTAGGGATCACTAAACAACAAGCCACTGAATGAGAAAGGCACAAACTTTTAGTAGAAAACTTGGGAGTGTTCATGGTACACACATACCCTGTGTTCGCCATCACTGCCACCAGGGCATGTCTCAAAATTCTTATATCCATAATGTTGTCATAATGCTGTTATGAGGGAAGCGTCTCTAAATTATAACCTTTAACAAACATCTCTCTGCAATGAGGAGATCTGGAAGCTTGTCTTTTATTTGTAGTGTCAGTGACTATTCTAAGAACACCAAGGCAGTTTTCAGTGCCAATGCTGACACCAGTGTAGACTGCAGTGCCGGAGCAGTCTGTTTTGATAGAGCCTATGGTGATGAGATGCTGGGCAGGAAGCTCAGCCCCAGCAGATATATGTCTTGGGGAGATAGATATCAGGCCTAGTATTGTGTGCAGCACCAAGGCTGAGGCAAAGGGATATTTAATGGAAGACCTCGGAAGAAGTGGCAGATTTTGAAATTCCCCAAGGTCTTCTAGGATAGTCTGGCTTAAAGCTTAAGGAAGCTAAGGGCACCTGCACCATCTGTCGTTCCTTGTCCAACTAGTGAAGGCATGCCAAATTATGCACTGTGACACTACATGAGCCTCTCCCTTGCACACTAGACACTGAACATTTGCGTCAGTCTCAGGAACAAGGGCTGAGAAGTTTGCATACCTTTTGAATCCCCTACCAAGTCTGGGACCTGACATTGCCTTGGGAATAATCCAAGGCAAATTACTCCAATCATTCACTCTCTAAATAACCAATAATAGAAGAAAACAGGCTGACTAGCTTGCAGACACAACAGATAGCTGCCAAGAGCTAAATGGAACTAAGGAACTGAGATTTTCAGGGGGATGCAGCCTCCCATTGATGGGGCTGATGATATCCTAGCACAAGAGTGCTCCTGCATTCCTTAATGGACATAACTCTTTTCTATCATTCTGCAGCTTCATGCTAGAGGTGTTAGCTCTCCTAAATGGGAATTCACAGAAGTCCTTGAAGAATCAATTTTTTTCTTAAAAATTCTAAATTGGTTTTGCTATAAACAAGTTTTAGTTTAATCTCTACTCACAATAAATTCTCATGCTCCTCAGGGGTAACTGTTTCTCAGTCAGTGCCCGTATCCCTGCTTCGCTAGACGGTCTTAAAAGGACCAAATGCCATTTCATATCTTGGTGCATCTATTTGACTACTAAATGGAGACATTATAATATATTTTAAAGTGTGATTGTAATCTCACTACCACATTGTGCCATTTTTCAATACCCCAATGTAATTAAATATCACTCCACATGATTTTTAAAAAAACGAGGGAGGTCATTTTGTTATTGGTACCATAGCAAAGCAGGACCCAGGAGCTAACAGTGTGCAAATAAATCCTTCTGTTGTCCATTTCCAGAAGTTTGCCACTAAGCCAATTACATGCAACTACATAAAATGACAGGGGTGCATTTTGACCATAGAGATGCACCTTGAGCTCTTATTTTAGTTAAAATTCATACAAGTATGGTAATCAGTGTGCCAATGTAATTCAGATCAATGCAGCTAAATATACTATATTTCACCAACTGTTTGCAAAAAAATACATACAGATGCATGTATATAACTTTAATCTGAATGACAAGAGCTTTCTGTGCCACAGTAAAGTTTAACAATTAATTGCCATTCAAAATTTAGATTTGGATGCCCATAATCTGAAGTTCAGTAATTTATAAGGCTTAAAAAAATTAAATATGCAATATAAAGGCACAACTTATTACAACACTTGAGAATAGTGAGAGAAAAAATATTTTTCTTACCCCATCATTAGAGTAAGCAAAACCCTCCTGCAATACAACAGGGCTATAGAAATTGTTCAGAATGCTGAGCAAGCAACGACGGTCCCAGTGGTCAGTCACGCGACCTCCATAAACTACCTCGCCAGTAAGATAACATATTGCTTGCCAAGGAATCTCTTCTTGGTTTGCCAGAAGCATCCCCAACATCTGTATGGAAACCTTTGGAGCAAAAGATTGAAGTTAAGCATTACTATTGTTACTTTAATTTGACTCTTGTGATTTATGTTATCATAGAATCGTAGAATATCAGGGTTGGAAGGGATCTCAGGAGGTCATCTAATCCAACCCCCTGCTCAAAGCAGGTCCAATCCCCAACTAAATCATCCCAGCCAGGGCTTTGTCAAACCTAATCTGAAAAAACCTCTAAGGAAGGAGATTCCACCACCTCCCTAGCTAACCCAGTCCAGTGCTTCGCCACCCTGCTAGTGAAAAAGTTTTTCCTAATATCCAATCTACACCTCCCCTCACTGCAACTTGAGACCACTACTACTTGTTCTGTCATTTGCTACCACTGAGAACAGTCTAGATTCATTCTCTTTGGAACCCCTTTTCCGGTAGCTGAAAGTAGCTATCAAATCCCCCCTCATTCTTCTCTTCTGCAGACTAAATAATCCCAGTTCCCTCAGCCCCTCCTCATAAATCATGTACTCCAGCCCCCTAATAATTTTTGTTGTCCTCTGCTGGACTCTTTCCAATTTTTCCACATCCGTCTTGTAGTGTGGGGCCCAAAACTGGACACAGTATTCCAGATGAGGCTTCACCAATGATGAATACAGGGGAATGATCACATCCCTCGATCTGCTGGCAATGCTCCTACTTATACAGCCCCAAATGCCTTCTTGGCAACAAGGGCACACTGTTGACTCATATCCAATTTCTTGTCCACTGTAACCCCTAGGTCCTTTTCTACAGAACTGCTGCCTAACCACTCAGTTTCTAGTCTGTAGCAGTGCATGGGATTCTTCCATCCTAAGTGCAGGACTCTGCATTTTTCCATGTTGAACCTCACCAGATTTCTTTTGGCCTAACCCTCTAATTTGTCTAGGTCCTGATGTATCCTATCCCTACCCTCCAGTGTATCTACCACTTTTCCCAGTTTAGTGTCGTCTGCAAACTTGCTGAGGGTGCAATCCACGCCATCCTCCAGATCATTAATGAAGATATTGAACAAAAATGGCCTCAGGACTGACCCTTTGGGCACTCCGCTTGATACCATCTATCAACTAGACATGGAGCCATTGATCACTATCCATTGAGCCTGATGATCTAGCCAGCTTTCTTATAGTCCATTCATCCAGCCCATGCTTCTTTAACTTGCTGGCAAGAATACTGTGGGAGACTGTATCAAAAGCTTTATCATCAGAAAAGACGGTTACTCACCTTTGTAACTGTTGTTCTTCGAGATGTGTTGCTCACATCCATTCCAGTTAGGTGTGCGCGCCGCGCGTGCACGTTCGTCGGAAACTTTTTACCCTAGCAACTCCAGTGGGCCGGCAGGTCGCCCCCTGGAGTGGCGCCGCCATGGCGCCCAATATATATCCCTGCCGGCCCGCCCGCTCCTCAGTTCCTTCTTGCCGGCTACTCCGACAGTGGGGAAGGAGGGCGGGTGTGGAATGGATGTGAGCAACACATCTCGAAGAACAACAGTTACAAAGGTGAGTAACCGTCTTTTCTTCTTCGAGTGATTGCTCACATCCATTCCAGTTAGGTGACTCCCAAGCCATACCTAGGCGGTGGGGTCGGAGTGAGAAGTCGCGGCACGGAGCACTGCAGTTCCGAAGGCCGCATCCTCTCTCGACTGCTGTACCAGGGCGTAGTGGGAAGCAAAGGTGTGGACCGATGACCAGGTCGCTGCCCGACAGATTTCCTGGATGGGCACACGGGCAAGGAAAGCCAGCGACGACGCCTGCGCCCTGGTAGAATGCGCAGTCACACGGCCCGTAGGGACATGGGCCAAGTCATAACAGGTCCTGATACAGGACGTAACCCACGAGGATAACCTCTGGGAGGAGATAGGAAGCCCTTTCATACGGTCCGCTACCGCCACGAAAAGCTGGGGGGATTTGCGGAAGGGTTTGGTCCTCTCTATGTAGAACGCGAGAGCTCTACGGACATCCAGCGAGTGGAGCTGCTGCTCCCTGCCTGAGGAGTGAGGTTTTGGGAAAAAAACCGGGAGGAAAATCTCTTGGTTGACGTGGAAGGCTGAGACCACCTTGGGTAGAAAGGCAGGGTGTGGTCTAAGCTGCACCTTGTCTTTGTGGAAGACCGTATATGGGGGGTCTACCACAAGGGCTCGGAGTTCCGACACCCGTCTAGCTGAGGTGATAGCTACTAGAAAGGCAGCCTTCCAAGAGAGGTAAAGCAGGGAGCAAGTAGCTAACGGCTCAAAGGGGGGGCCCCATGAGCCGGGACAACACCAGGTTAAGATCCCAGGTTGGAGCAGGGGGACGGACGTTAGGGAATAACCGTTCCAGCCCTTTAAGGAATCTCGACACCGTCGGGTGAGAAAAAACGGAGCGACCGTCCGCACCCGGGTGAAAGGTGGAGATAGCTGCTAGATGGACTCGCAACGACGATAAGGCCAGACCATGCTCTTTGAGGGACCAAACATAGTCTAAGATTTCGGTTACAGAAACTTCCATAGGGCGGAGATTTCTCTCTACGCACCAACAGGAGAAGCGTTTCCATTTCGCCGAATATGTGGCTCTTGTGGACGGTTTCCTGCTGCTCAAGAGTACCTCTCTCACAGGCGTGGAGCAGCGCAGCTCGGAACCAGTTAGCCACGCAGGAGCCACGCCGCTAGGTGCAGCAACTGCAGGTCTGGGTGACAGAGAGACCCGTGGTCCTGGGTAATCAGGTCCGGATGAAGGGGCAGGGGAACTGGGTCGGCTACGGCCAAGTCCAGCAGCATGGTGTACCAGTGCTGTCTGGGCCATGCCGGGGCCACCATGATCACACGAGCCCTGTCTCTGCGCACCTTCAGGAGGACCTTGTGAACCAGAGGGAACGGAGGAAACGCATAGTACAGGTGGGTCGACCACTGGATGAGGAAGGCATCCGCTATCGACCCCGGCTCCCTGCCCTGAAAGGAGCAGAACGCTTGGCACTTCCTGTTCCCCTTGGACGCAAAGAGGTCCACCCGGGGATAACCCCACCTCCGGAAAATGGAGAGAGCGACGTCCGGGCGAAGGGACCACTCGTGTGACAGGAAGGATCTGCTCAATCGATCCGCCAGCGTGTTCCGTACTCCGGGAAGGAAGGAAGCCCTGAGGTGAATGGAGTTGGCTACGCAAAAGTCCCAGAGTCGTATCGCCTCGAGGCACAGGGAGGAGGACCTGGTGCCGCCCTGCTTGTTGATATAATACATGGTCGTCGTGTTGTCCGTGAACACGGCTACACAACGACCCTGAAGCTGATGACAAAACGTTTGGCAAGCAAGGCGGACCGCTCTCAACTCCCTCATGTTGATGTGTAGCCCCACCTCCTCCTGGGACCACAGGCCCTGCGTCCGCAGGGTCCCTAGGTGGGCCCCCCAGCCTAGATCTGAGGCATCCGTTGTCAGGGATACCGAGGGCTGAGACGGGTGAAAGGGAAGACCCGCACACAATACGGGCTGGTCCAACCACCAGCCGAGGGAATCTAAGACCTTCTGGGGGATTGTGATTAACATGTCTAACGGTTGCCTTGGCCTGTAATGACTGATAAGCCACAGCTGGAGAGGCATCATGCGGAGCCGAGCGTAGTCGGTCACAAAGGTGCACGCCGCCATGTGGCCTAACAGGGTTAGACATGTCCTCACTGACGTCAACGGGGCTGACCGCAAGCGTTGAACGATCGCCGCCATGGTCTGGAACCGCTGCAGAGGCAGCGAGGCCCTGCCCACAGTGGCGTCCAGGACGGCCCCGATAAATTCCACCTTCTGAGTGGGCCTCAGGGTGGACTTGTCTGTGTTTATCAAGAGGCCCAGACTCGCAAACATGCCGGTGATCACGCGGACATGGCTGTTCACCTGCTGTTCCGACGTGCCCCGAATCAACCAATCGTCCAGATAAGGGAACACGTGGACACGGTTGCGGCGAAGATGCGCCACGACAACTGCCATGCATTTTGTAAACACCCTCGGGGCCGTGGACAGGCCAAACGGGAGGACTGCAAATTGATAATGACGAGCCCCCACAATGAAGCGGAGGAAGCGTCTGTGGCGCGGCCAAATGGCAATGTGGAAATACGCGTCCTGCATGTCGAGGGCGGCGTACCAGTCTCCCGGATCCAGGGATGGAATAATGGTCCCCAGGGATACCATGCGGAACTTCAACTTCACGAGGTATTTGTTGAGCTCTCGCAGGTCGAGGATAGGCCTGAGGCCCCCCTTGGCCTTGGGGATCAGAAAGTAGCGGGAATAAAACCCCTTGCCTTTCTCGCTTTTCGGAACCGCCTCTATAGCTCCTTTGCTGAGGAGCGTCTGCACCTCCTGCCGAAGGAATTGCTCGTGAGAGGGGTCCCTGAAGAGGGACGAGGAAGGAGGGCGGGAAGGAGGAAACGAAACAAACTGCAGGCGGTATCCCGTCTGCACCACGCTTAAGACCCAGCGGTCCGATGTTATTTGGGACCACGCCGGGAGGAAAAACGAAAGGCGGTTGGAAAACGGGGGGGAAGGATCCATAGAGGAAACTGTTACTGCGCCCTCGAGCGCACCTTCAAAATGAAGGCTTAGGACCAGGCGGGGGTTTTGAGGAGCCTTGGTTCTGCCCCCCTTGGTTCCCCGACTGCCTGCGCCTCCCGTTCCTGCCGCGGCGCCTGTAAAGGTCCTGCCGCTGGCGGAACTGGGAAAACGGCCTGCGTTGTTGTTGTTGTTGTTGTTGTGGCCGGAAGGGTCTACGCTGCGTCACGGGAGTGTGCATCCCGAGGGACCGCATAACGACTCGGTTATCTTTCAGACTCTTGAGTCTGGAGTCTGTTTTGTCAGAAAACAGGCCCTGGCCTTCGAAAGGAAGGTCCTGTATAGTATGCTGGAGTTCCGGCGGAAGGCCGGAAACCTGCAGCCAGGAGATGCGACGCATCGTAACTCCTGACGCAAGGGTACGGGCAGCCGAGTCCGCAGCGTCCAAGGAGGCTTGCAAGGCCGTGCGCGCGACCTTCTTGCCTTCGTCCAAGATGGCCGTAAACTCTTGGCGAGCATCCTGTGGCAGCAGCTCCTTAAATTTGTCCACTGCCACCCAGGAATCAAAGGCATATCTGCTCAGCAGGGCCTGCTGGTTGGAGACCCTGAGCTGCAGCGCCCCAGCCGAATACACCTTACGGCCAAGGAGGTCCATCCGCCTGGCCTCTCTGGACTTGGGGGCCGGAGCCTCCTGGCCGTGACGCTCCCTATCGTTCACCGATTGCACTACCAGTGAACCGGGAGTCGGGTGAACATGTAGATATTCATAGCCCCTAGAAGGGGCCATGTACTTTCTCTCGACTCCTTCGCTGTCGGAGGGATGGAGGCCGGGGACTGCCAGATAGTATTGGCATTGGCCTGGATGGTCCGTATGAAGGGCAGGGCGACCCTGGTGGGAGCATCAGAAGAGAGGATGGTGACAATTGGGTCCTCTATCTCCGAGACCTCCTCTGCCTGCAGACTCAGGTTTTGAGCCAATCGCCTGAGGAGGTCCTGGTGCGCCCTGAGATCCAGCGGGGGGGGACTGTTGGAGGAGGTACCCGCCACCGCCTCATCCGGGGAGGAGGATGATGAGACCCCAGGCACGATAGTGTCCAACTGAGGGTCTTCCTCAGCCCTCGCCTCTGTCTCCGGAGCCACAGCGGAGTCCTGCTGATTGACCCTTCGTCCCCTTCCGGGGAGGGAGGGGGGCGAGACAAAGAGGCTTCCGGGGGCCCTACGCTCCGCATTCGCCGGCCTAGCAGGGAGCTGCTGGGGGCCCTGGGCCTGATGGTACGCCCAGGGTGTCCAGAATCCCCACTGTTGTGGGCCTTGGTCCTGCAGCGGCGGATCACCAAACAGCGCCGCCTGCCGGTCGGTGCCCAGCGCATAGCCGCTGTCCGTCTGGGAGGATACGGACGGCTGTCTCGAGGGCCACGGTGGGCCGACCCTGGATGGTACGGGTCTGCGCGGGCCGGCACGGAGGATCGTCTCGGTGCCGGGGACCGGTGCCGGGAGTCATATCGGTGCCGGGATCGGGACCGGGATCTGTCACGGTGCCATGATCCTGATCGGTGCCGGGCGCCGCTTCGGTGCCGGGCGCCGCTTCGGTGCCGGGACCTGCTACCAGCTCGGTGCCGGGAGGTCGACCGGGACCTGCCACCAGCTCGGTGCCGGGGAGGTCGAGCGAGACCGGGACCGGGACCTGCCACCAGCTCGGTGCCGGGAGGTCGACCGGTGCGGCGAGTAGCGTCGGGACCTGCTCCTGGAGTCGCGGTGCCGGTGTCGACTGGAGCCTGACCGCGACCGTCTCGATGCCGACCGGTGCCGCGAGTGCGACCGGTACCGCTGAGGGGAGCGGTGCCGGGACTGCGAGCGGCGTCGGGATCTGGAGCGCCCAAGACGTCGGGACCTGGATCGGGAACGACTGTCTCTGGGCGGTGCCGACATCATGGGCTTGCCTCTGGACACGACCCGCACCGGAGGTACCGGGGGTGGCAGCCGAGTAGGCTCAGTCAGGGCAATAAGGTCCCGAGCCGAGGCGAAGGTCTCCGGTGTGGATGGGACCACTATCTCAACCCCAGATCTCATGGGGGAGCTCGCGGCACCGGACTCAACGGACCCGCCGGGCCCGGAGTCAACGGTGCTGACGGTGCCGGCGGCGCCGCGGCCGATGTCGAGGCCGGGCGCTCTAGCCGGGTCTGCCTGGCCGGAGTATTAGACTTCGACGGCCTTGGCTCTGGCTCCAGTGCCGGAGAGGGTCGGTGCCGAGGAGTCTTCTCGGTGCCGGAGCGATCCGGTGCCGGTGCCGATACCACGGCCTGTGAAGCCGTCGGGTCAAGTGCCCGCCTCCATTAGGAGAGTTCGGAGCCTTTGATCCCTCTCCTTCTTTGTCCTCGGCTTAAAGGCCTTACAGATGCGGCACGGTCAGATCTGTGCGATTCCCCGAGGCACTTCAGGCACGCTTCGTGGGGATCGCTGGTAGGCATGGGCTTCTGCAGGCCGCACCTGCTTGAAGCCCGGCGAACCAGGCATGAGCCCGGTGCCGGGTGCCGGGAAGGGCTAAGCCCCGGCGAAGAAGTACTTTACAACTAATTAACTTAACTATCAACTTAACAAACTAATTAACAACTATAATGGAACTAGAGAATAACGATAGATAACGATAGATAACTAGGAGAGCTAGGGACGTGGAGGACAGCTATGCCGCGCTCCACAGTTCCAACGACCGACACGGCGGTAAGAAGGAACTGAGGAGGCGGCGGCCGGCAGGGATATATATTGGGCGCCATGGCGGCGCCACTCCAGGGGGCGACCTGCCGGCCCACTGGAGTTGCTAGGGTAAAAAGTTTCCGACGAACGTGCACGCATGGCGCGCACACCTAACTGGAATGGATGTGAGCAATCACTCGAAGAAGAACCTCATGTTATATGTGAATCCTTCAAGAGCACCCTACTAGCTGTATACTAACTATAAAAACAGATTAAAATAAATAAAAGTTGACTCATCTTGTAACTGCGGATCCTCAAGATGTGTGTCCCTATTGGTGTGCCACTGTAGGTGTATTCACACTTTCTGTGCCTCAGATCTGAGATTTTAGGTAGCAGTGTCCATTTGATTCTGCTCTCTCCCCCTCTTATGCCCTGCATCAGGGCTATATAATGCTTTGCAGGCGAATCATCCTCAGTTCCTTCTCTATTGCAGAGCTCATTGGTAAGAACTCCAAAGCAGACAGGAGGAGGGCAGTAGTGGAGCGCCCACAGGGATACACATCTTGAAAAACCACAGTTACTGCACAAGGTGAGTAAAAGACGGTTACTCACCTTTGTAACTGTTGTTCTTCGAGATGTGTTGCTCACATCCATTCCAGTTAGGTGTGCGCGCCGCGCGTGCACGTTCGTCGGAAACTTTTTACCCTAGCAACTCCAGTGGGCCGGCAGGTCGCCCCCTGGAGTGGCGCCGCCATGGCGCCCAATATATATCCCTGCCGGCCCGCCCGCTCCTCAGTTCCTTCTTGCCGGCTACTCCGACAGTGGGGAAGGAGGGCGGGTGTGGAATGGATGTGAGCAACACATCTCGAAGAACAACAGTTACAAAGGTGAGTAACCGTCTTTTCTCTTCGAGTGATTGCTCACATCCATTCCAGTTAGGTGACTCCCAAGCCATACCTAGGCGGTGGGGTCGGAGTGAGAAGTCGCGGCACGGAACACTGCCGTTCCGAAGGCCGCATCCTCTCTCGACTGCTGTACCAGGGCGTAGTGGGAAGCAAAGGTGTGGACCGATGACCAGGTCGCTGCCCGACAGATTTCCTGGATGGGCACACGGGCGAGGAAAGCTAGCGACGACGCCTGCGCCCTGGTAGAATGCGCAGTCACACGGCCCGTAGGGACATGGGCCAAGTCATAACAGGTCCTGATGCAGGACGTAACCCACGAGGATAACCTCTGGGAGGAGATAGGAAGCCCTTTCATACGGTCCGCTACCGCCACGAAAAGCTGGGGGGATTTGCGGAAGGGTTTGGTCCTCTCTATGTAGAACGCGAGAGCTCTACGGACATCCAGCGAGTGGAGCTGCTGCTCCCTGCCTGAGGAGTGAGGTTTTGGGAAAAAAACCGGGAGGAAAATCTCTTGGTTGACGTGGAAGGCTGAGACCACCTTGGGTAGAAAGGCAGGGTGTGGTCTAAGCTGTACCTTGTCTTTGTGGAAGACCGTATATGGGGGGTCTACCACAAGGGCTCGGAGTTCCGACACCCGTCTAGCCGAGGTGATGGCTACTAGAAAGGCAGCCTTCCAAGAGAGGTAAAGCAGGGAGCAAGTAGCTAACGGCTCAAAGGGGGGCCCCATGAGCCGGGACAACACCAGGTTAAGATCCCAGGTTGGAGCAGGGGTGACGGGACGTTAGGGAATAACCGTTCCAGCCCTTTAAGAAATCTCGACACCGTCGGGTGAGAAAAAACGGAGCGACCGTCCGCACCCGGGTGAAAGGTGGAGATAGCTGCCAGATGGACTCGCAACGACGATAAGGCCAGACCTTGCCCTTTGAGGGACCAAACATAGTCTAAGATTTCGGATACCGAAACTTCCATAGGGCGGAGATTTCTCTCTACGCACCAACAGGAGAAAGCGTTTCCATTTTGCCGAATATGTGGCTCTTGTGACGGTTTCCTGCTGCCCAAGAGCACCTCTCTCACAGGCGTGGAGCAGCGCAGCTCGGAACCAGTTAGCCACACAGGAGCCACGCCGACTAGGTGCAGCGACTGCAGGTCTGGGTGACAGAGAGGACCCGTGGTCCTGGTAATCAGGTCCGGATGAAGGGGCAGGGGAACTGGGTCGGTTACGGCCAAGTCTAGCAGCATGGTGTACCAGTGCTGTCCTGGGCCATGCCGGGCCACCATGATCACACGAGCCCTGTCTCTGCGCACCTTCAGGAGGACCTTGTGAACCAGAGGGAACGGAGGAAACGCATAGTACAGGTGGGTCGAACCACTGGATGAGGAAGGCATCCGCTATCGACCCCGGCTCCTGCCTGAAAGGAGCAGAACGCTTGGCACTTCCTGTTCCCCTTGGACGCAAAGAGGTCCACCCGGGGATAACCCCACCTCCGGAAATGGAAGAGGCGACGTCCGGGCGAAGGGGACCACTCGTGTGACAGGAAGGATCTGCTCAATCGATCCGCCAGCGTGTTCCGCACTCCGGGAAGGAAGGAAGCCCTGAGGTGAATGGAGTTGGCTACGCAAAAGTCCCAGAGTCGTATCGCCTCGAGGCACAGGAGGAGGACCTGGTGCCGCCCTGCTTGTTGATATAATACATGTCGTCGTGTTGTCCGTGAACACGGCTACACAACGACCCTGAAGCTGATGACAAAACGTTTGGCAAGCAAGGCGGACCGCTCTCAACTCCCTCATGTTGATGTGTAGCCCCACCTCCTCCTGGGACCATAGGCCCTGCGTCCGCAGGGTCCCTAGGTGGGCCCCCCAGCCTAGATCTGAGGCATCCGTTGTCAGGGATACCGAGGGCTGAGACGGGTGAAAGGGAAGACCCGCACACAATACGGACTGGTCCAACCACCAGCCGAGGGAATCTAAGACCTTCTGGGGGACTGTGATTAACATGTCTAGCGGTTGCCTTGGCCTGTAATGACTGATAAGCCACAGCTGGAGAGGCCTCATGCGGAGCCGAGCGTAGTCGGTCACAAAAGTGCACGCCGCCATGTGGCCTAACAGGGTTAGACATGTCCTCACTGACGTCAACGGGGCTGACCGCAAGCGTTGAACGATCGCCGCCATGGTCTGGAACCGCTGCCGAGGCAGCGAGGCCCTGCCCACAGTGGCGTCCAGGACGGCCCCGATAAATTCCACCTTCTGAGTGGGCCTCAGGGTGGACTTGTCTGTGTTTATCAAGAGGCCCAGACTCGCAAACATGCCGGTGATCACGCGGACATGGCTGTACACCTGCTGTTCCGACGTGCCCCGAATCAACCAGTCGTCCAGATAAGGGAACACGTGGACACGGTTGCGCCGAAGATGCGCCACGACAACTGCCATGCATTTTGTAAACACCCTCGGGGCCGTGGACAGGCCAAACGGGAGGACCGCAAATTGATAATGACGAGCCCCCACAACGAAGCGGAGGAAGCGTCTGTGGCGTGGCCAAATGGCAACGTGGAAATACGCGTCCTGCATGTCGAGGGCGGCGTACCAGTCTCCCGGATCCAGGGATGGAATGATGGTCCCCAGGGATACCATGCGGAACTTCACGAGGTATTTGTTGAGCTCTCGCAGGTCGAGGATAGGCCTGAGGCCCCCCTTGGCCTTGGGGATCAGAAAATAGCGGGAATAAAACCCCTTGCCTTTCTCGTTTTCGGGAACCGCCTCTATAGCTCCTTTGCTGAGGAGCGTCCGCACCTCCTGCCGAAGGAATTGCTCGTGAGAGGGGTCCCTGAAGAGGGACGAGGAAGGAGGGCGGGAAGGAGGAAACGAAACAAACTGCAGGCGGTATCCCGTCTGCACCACGCTTAAGACCCAGCGGTCCGATGTTATTTGGGACCACGCCGGGAGGAAAAACGAAAGGCGGTTGGAAAACGGGGGGGGAGGATCCATAGGGGAAACTGTTACTGCGCCCTCGAGCGCACCTTCAAAATGAAGGCTTAGGACCAGGCGGGGGTTTTGAGGAGCCTTGGTTCTGCCCCCCTTGGTTCCCCGACTGCCTGCGCCTCCCGTTCCTGCCGCGGCGCCTGTAAAGGTCCTGCCGCTGGCGGAACTGGGAAAACGGCCGACGGTGCTGCTGTTGTTGCGGCCTAAAGGGTCTACGCTGTGTCACGGGGGTGTGCATCCCGAGGGACCGCGCAATGACCCGGTTGTCCTTTAAACTCTTAAGTCTGGGGTCTGTCTTATCGGAAAACAGGCCCTGGCCTTCGAAAGGAAGGTCCTGTATCGTGTGCTGGAGCTCTGGCGGAAGGCCGGAAACCTGCAGCCAGGAGATGCGACGCATCGTAACTCCTGACGCGAGGGTACGGGCAGCCGAGTCCGCAGCGTCCAAGGAGGCTTGTAAGGCCGTGCGCGCGACCTTCTTGCCTTCGTCCAGGATGGCCGTAAACTCTTGGCGAGCATCCTGTGGCAGCAGCTCCTTAAATTTGTCCACTGCCACCCAGGAGTTAAAGGCGTATCTGCTCAGCAGGGCCTGCTGGTTAGAGACCCTGAGCTGCAGCGCCCCAGCCGAATACACCTTACGGCCAAGGAGGTCCATCCGCCTGGCTTCTCTGGATTTGGGGGCCGGAGCCTCCTGGCCGTGACGCTCCCTATCGTTCACCGATTGCACTACCAGTGAACCGGGAGTCGGGTGAACATGTAAATATTCGTACCCCTTAGAAGGGGCCATGTACTTCCTCTCGACTCCTTTTGCTGTCGGAGGGATGGAGGCCGGGACTGCCAGATAGTATTGGCATTGGCCTGGATGGTCCGTATGAACGGCAGGGCGACCCTGGTGGGAGCATCGGAAGAGAGGATGTTGACAATTGGGTCCTCTATCTCCGAGACCTCCTCTGCTTGCAGACTCAGGTTTTGAGCCAATCGCCTGAGGAGGTCCTGGTGCGCCCTGAGATCCAGCGGGGGGGGACTGTTGGAGGAGGTACCCGCCACCGCCTCATCCGGGGAGGAGGATGATGAGACCCCAGGCACAATAGTGTCCAACTGAGGGTCTTCCTCAGCCCTCGCCTCTGTCTCCGGAGCCACAGCGGAGTCCTGCTGTTTGGACCCTTCGTCCCCTTCCGGGGAGGGAGGGGGGCGAGACAAAGAGGCTTCAGGGGCCCTACGCTCCGCAGTCGCCGGCCTAGCAGGGAGCTGCTGGGGGCCCTGGGCCTGATGGTACGCCCAGGGTGTCCAGAATCCCCACTGTTGTGGGCCTTGGTCCTGCAGCGGCGGATCAGCAAACAGCGCCGCCTGCCGGTCGGTGCCCAGCGCATAGCCGCTGTCCGTCTGGGAGGATACGGACGGCTGCCTCGAGGGCCACGGCGGGGCCGACCCTGGATGGTACGGGTCTGCGCGGGCCGGCACGGAGGATCGTCTCGGTGCCGGGGACCGGTGCCGGGAGTCATATCGGTGCCGGGATCGGGGACCGGGACCGGGATCTGTCACGGTGCCGGGCGGCGCCCGGTACCGGGCGCCGCTTCGGTGCCGGGACCTACTACCAGCTCGGTGCCGGGAGATCGACCGGGACCGGGACCTGCCACCAGCTCGGTGCCGGGAGGTCGACCGGGACCTGCCACCAGCTCGGTGCCGGGAGGTCGAGCGAGACCGGGACCGGGACCGGGACCTGCCACCAGCTCGGTGCCAGGGAGGTCGACCCGGTGCGGTGAGTAGCGTCGGGACCTGCTCCTGGAGTCGCGGTGCCGGTGACGCCGACTGGAGCCTGACCGCGACCGTCTCGATGCCGACCGTTGCCGCGAGTGCGACCGGTATCGCTGAGGGGAGCGGTGCCGGGACTGCGAGCGGCGTCGGGATCTGGAGCGCCCAAGACGTCGGACCTGGATGGCGAACGACTGTCTCTGGGCGGCGCCGACAGCATGGGCTTGCCTCTGGACACAACCCGCACCGGAGGTACCGGGGGTGGCAGCCGAGTGGGCTCAGTCAGGGCAATAAGGTCCCGAGCCGAGGCGAAGGTCTCCGGAGTGGATGGGACCACTATCTCACCCCAGATCTCATGGGGGAGCTCGGCGGCACCGGACTCAACGGACCCGCCGGGCCCGGAGTCAACGGTGCTGACGGTGCCGGCGGTGCCGCGGCCGATGTTGAGGCCGGGCGCTCAAGCCGGGTCTGCCTGGCCGGAGTATTAGACTTCGACGGCCTAGGCTCTGATTCCGGTGCCGGAGAAGGTCGGTGCCGGGGAGTCTTCTCGGTGCCGGAGCGATCCGGTGCCGGTGCCGAAACCACGGTCTGCGAAGTCGACGGGTCAAGTGCCGCCTCCATTAGGAGAGTTCGGAGCCTCTGATCCCTCTCCTTTTTTGTCCTCGGCTTAAAAGCCTTACAGATGCGGCACTTGTCAGATCTGTGCGATTCCCCGAGGCACTTCAGGCACGCTTCGTGGGGATCGCTGGTAGGCATGGGCTTCTTGCAGGCCGCACACTGCTTGAAGCCTGGCGAAACAGGCATGAGCCTGGCGCCCGGTGCCGGGAAGGGCTAAGCCCCCGGCAAGGAACTACTTAACAGCTATTTACTAAACTATCTACTTAACAATACTAATTAACAACTATATAGAACTAGAGATAAGCGATAAACAAGCGATAGAAACTAGGAGAGCTAGGGACGTGGAGGACAGCTATGCCGCGCTCCACAGTTCCAACGACCGACACGGCGGTAAGAAGGAACTGAGGAGCGGGCGGGCCGGCAGGGATATATATTGGGCGCCATGGCGGCGCCACTCCAGGGGGCGACCTGCCGGCCCACTGGAGTTGCTAGGGTAAAAAGTTTCCGACGAACGTGCACGCGCGGCGCGCACACCTAACTGGAATGGATGTGAGCAATCACTCGAAGAAGAACCTTATCTTCTTCAAGTAGTGTCCCTATAGGTGCTCCACTGCAGGTGATTCTGCAGCAGTGCCCCAATGGAAGAGTGGGGCTTAGGAATTGAGTCTAGAATTGAGGATAAGACAGTGGAGCCAAATATGGCATTGGACATTGATTATGCATAATGTTCAGTAAATGTATGAGCAGATGTCCAAGTCACTGCTCTGCACATTTCTGTGACCAGAATATTTTTGAGGAAGTCTATGGAAGTGGAGAGAGATCTAGGAGGAATCTGAATGTTGTGAGAACGATAGCAATAGGTAACGCAGTCTGATACCCATCTAGAGAGTCTTTGTTTAGCAACTGAGGATCCCTTAGATCTATCTGCAATGGAGAGAAATAGTCTGGGAGCTTTCCTGAAGGACTTAGTCCTATCCAAATAGAAGACTAGTGCTCTCCTGACATCATGTGTGTAATGTCGCCTCCCTTTTGTCCCAGTGTGGTTTTGGAAAGAAAACTCAGAAGTGGATAAGCTGGTTTATATGGAAGTCTGAAAGTATTTTTGGTAGGAACTTGGGATGTGGTCATAGTGTAACCTTGTCTTTGAAAAAGATTATAAACAGGGGAGGGTACCCCATTAGAGCCCCTATCTCTGCCACTCTCCGAGAAGAAGTAATGGACACTAGGAATGTGGTTTTCATGAAGAGAGCTGATGGGCATGGGTTCAAAGGGAGGCCTTGTAAGGCACCTGAGGACAAGGTTGAGATCCCATGCCGATGTAGGCCATTTGATTTGCGGAAAGAGGTTACTCATTCCCTTGAGAACCCTTCTTGTGAAAGGATGACCAAAACCAGAACAACTTTCTATCTTACGATGGAAGACAGTGATGACTGCAAGATGCACCTTTATGGAGTTTAGAGATAATCCTGACATCTTTAGTTCTAGGATGTAATCTCACACAAGTAGTAATGGAGAGGATGTAGAAGTAGAAGTAGAAGTAATGCATCTCAAGTCACCAGAGTTAGAATCTCTTCCATCTTTGAACATATATGTGAAGTGGTTTGCTTCCTGCTAAGTAACATCATCACCTTTACATACTCGGAACAAGTCATTTCCAAGCTTTGGAACCATCAAAGAGCCACGCTGGAGTTTGGGGTGATGGACCTAGTCAGCATCCTGACAGAGGAAATGAGGAACAAGCTGGAGAGTGATTGGTTGGGACATCACCAGTTGAGTAGGTAGAGAAATCTTTATCACTATAATTCTGTTGATTTTCTGATTCCACAATCCAAGCAGGAGAATATGACACTCAAGAACTTGAATTAAGTGACTTACATGTATGCTCAATGTATTGTGGGGAACTCATCCTGAATGTTGTAGATACTGTGATCTTGGGGGTCAATATGCCACAGTTGAGGATCTTATGGATGACACATATTCGCCCAACTTGGAGGATACCAAGGAAAGTAATTAGGTTTTATATCTTTACATTCATAATAAGGCTAGTTTGCATTGCCTTTACTGTTGTTGTTTTCTTGTTGCTGACTTGCTCTATTCTTCAGTGAAGGCCTCCTGCTGAAGTCTAAAGAGGAATCAGATAATGACAATCCTTTTATTGATGGGATAAGAAATAGTTACTCACTCTGCCCAGAAGTTCAAAGGGCAGTCTTGGGAGGCATTTAAGGACCAGACTGAGGTCCCTATTGGAGATGGATGTTGGACCACTAGTAGAGGTTTCCAAGCTCTTTGAGGAACCATCCTGTGGTTGGGAGGCTAAAGATGGAATAGCCTCCCAGCCACACTAAAGATGTGAAAGGCTCTGATGGCTATTAGGCGGCCTCTTATTGAGCTCATCAGTAAATCAGACGTTTTTAGGGCTAAGGTGTAATCTGGTATATCTGGAAGCGATGCAGTCATTGGTGAATGCTGTCTATGGCCACACCAATTGGCAAAACGTGTCCATTTCCGACAATACATGTAGCAAGTAGATTGTTTCCCATTGTGTAGTAGCACTCTTTTTACATTGGTTGAACAAGTTATCTCCAGGGCGCCTGGGGCAAAGCAATTTCAGGGGCCCCTTCCATAAAAAAAATTGCAATACTATATTCTTATGGGGGCTGCTGCGGGCCCCAGAGCAAATTTCCCCACTTGCTCCCCTCCACAGGCAGCCCTGGGAAAAATAAACCTTCCGCATCTGAGCACAAACCCAGTTTTGAGAAAACGTCTTTACAAAGTATCACTGGTTCTCAGCATCAGCTAGTGCTAAAAGGCACTAAAGCTCATTAAAATGGTTGGACAAATATTTTCCATCAAAACTTTTTTTTGGATTGAAAACTAGGGGTTTTTAAAAAGCAGAAAAAAATCATGGACAATGTCTGCTTTCATTCAAAATTTGTTGTGTTTTTTTTAATTGAAAATCTGAAATAAGTCTGCCAAAACCTGAACATGATTTGGGGGTCCAGAAGTGTGTGGCCAAATATTTGCTGCTTGCTGTGTTTGATTGTTTAAAGAAACAATAAAAAAATTCTGCTTAAAAAAAATCCGAAACTTTTGAACCACCTCAGCTTGTGACCAAATGCGTGAGCCCATCCGATCAGAGATTTTTCAAGGTTTCTGATACTCTGCTGGCTTCCTTGATTCATATCTGTCTCCATAACTTTGGGTTCATTTAGGTTAGAATATAAGAACAGCCATACTGGGTCAAACCAAAGGTCCATCCAGCCCAGTATCCTGTCTACCGATAATGACCAATGCCAAGTGTCCCAGAGGGAGTGAACCTAACAGGTAATGATCAAGTGATCTCTCTCCTGCTATCCATCTCCACCCTCTGACAAACAAAGGCTAGGGACACCATTCCTTACCCATCCTGGCTAACAGCCATGAATGGACTTAACCTCCATGCATTTAGCTGTTTCCTAGAAACTGGCTCCACAGGGTCCCTCACAAACTGAAGACGATTACTGTGGGTTTGTCTTTAGTATAGCTTATGTACATACTCCACGAACTGAGCATTTGAGCTTATTCCAGAATCTGGGTTGAGCCTAAGTTGTGAAACCTAAAATGCTCAAAATAGCACATGCATGTGAATGGACACAGAGTGCTAAAATTAAAATAACTCAGGGGTTCTCAAACTGGGAGTCAGGACCCCTCAGGGGGTCATGAGGTTATTACTGGGGGTCGCAAGCTGTCAGCCTCCATCTCAAACCCCGCTTTGCCTCCAGCATTTATAATAGTGTTAAATATAAAAAAAAGGGTTTTCAATTTATAAGGGATTGGTGGGGGGGGGTCGCACTCAGAGGTTTGCTATGTGAAAGGGGTCACCAGTACAAAAGTTTGAGAACCATTGAATTAACCCCTCTGAAGCCTCAGGGAATGCAGGGGAGGAGGGGTCTCCCTTGGTAGGGTTGGGCAGGATATTGCTCTTCTCATGTGATCCCTCCCCCAGTGGCTAATTTTAAATGAAGCTACCCTCCCCTGACATGAATCTCCCTATGGCACTGAAATTAAATATAGACTATAATTTGGCATTTGAGAAGTGAAAGGGATGGTAGCCCTAATGGAAAAGCTAACAGCTTGGCTCTTCTGCAAGCCTCAAACTGCTGAATCCGCTTTAGGGTAGGGAAGGCTGTGCCTCCCAAACAGCCTGGCCCTGCCCCCTATCCAACCCCACCCACTTCCTGCCTCTGATTGCCTGCCCCCCTCAGAATCCCGGACACATTCTGCTCCTTGTCCCCTCACCATCCCCCAGAGACCCAACCCTCAACCACCACCCCGGGACCCCACCCCTGCTCCCTGTTCCCTAACTGCCCTGACCCCTATCCACCCCCCCCACCGGCTGAGTCCTGACAGATCCCTGGAACACCCACAATCCAACCCCCCTATTCCCTGTCCCCTGACCGCCCCTGCAACCTCTGCCCTCTCCCTGTGCCCTGACTGTCCCTGGGACTCCCTGCCCCTTAGCCAACCCCCCCAGCCCCAGCCTCTTACCCTCGGCTCCCCCCTCAGCCAGAGCCTCAGCGCGTCACTGACCAGCTGCAGCGTGTCTCTGGTGGGGCCTGAGCTCCGCCCTGCTCAGAGCCGCGTGGTAAGGGGGCAATGCTGCGAGCTCCAGCTGGGCCTGAGTTCCCTCCACTAGGCCCGGAGCTAGCAGCCCCGCCCCTTTACCACGCAGCTCTGAGCTGGGTGGAGCTTAGGTGCCCAGCCGGAGCCACACTGCCGCTATTGAGGGCAGCTCCTGGATTCGCTGAGGCTCCGGGCGAGGCGAGGGGCGGAGGCGGGGGTAAGGGGCCAGGGCGGGAGACTTAGCCGTTCTCTTGGGGGCCCCTGTGGAGCCCGGGGCCTGGGGCAAATTGCCCCACTTGCCCCCCCCCGGGTGACCCTGGTTATCTCTACCCCAGTGAGCTTTCGCTTAATCATGCTTCGAGACGAAGAATCTTGAAATTGGGGTGAAGAATCGTCTCATTGTTTTAGGAGAGAAGGTGGGGAGTGTGATGGTGCACCCCATAAGGCTTTATGGAAATATGCTTATGAATGTATGTGTGACATAACTGGAATATATTTTACATTACATATGCCATGTAACATATCTATGTAAAGGTTATGATCTACTGAATATATTAATCCTATCTGTATGCATGTGTCATTTTTGTATTCAAAGTTATGAATATTGGCTGTGTACTTGCTTGATTTTAACTAGCTTAGCAGAGCATTTGGTCAGCTTCTTGAGAAAGGAATGTGCAAATTAAGTGTCCAGTCAAGAACCACTTAAGCCAACAATGAATTCAAAGATGCCAATCCACATCAGAACTTTCCCAGGAATGTGGCTTTGCTGGTAAGAAACTCAGTCATGCACGGACATGTGACTTGCCCATGTGACTCCAAAACTCCATCTTGGAGCTGGACTTTGCATAGGAGAGAGGAAGGGGTGTCCACCCACAAGAGAGAGTCTACTTAAATCCCTGGGATACCCCTCCATTTTGTCTTCAGCTGGCTAAAGAGATAACCTCTCCACCCCAAAGGATACCTGAAAGAATCTGGAACAAAGGACAGTAACTACAGAGGGTGTGAATGATTGCTGGACCCAGACTAGAAGGAGACTAGTCTGTAAAAGGAAGCTTACTGGAATTCCTCTAAGGGTAAGGTTTTATCTATATTCAGTTTTTTTAGACTTAGACTTCCATGTTTTATTTTATTTTACTTGGTAATTCACTTTGTTCTGTCTGTTACTACTTGGAACCACTTAAATCCTTCTTTCTGTATTTAATAAAATCACTTTTTACTTATTAATTAACCCAGAGTGTGTATTAATACCTGGGGGCAGGGGGCAAACAGCTGTGCATATCTCTCTATCAGTGTTATAGAGGGCGAACAATTTATGAATTTACTCTGTATAAACTTTATACAGGATAAACCAGATTTATTTGGGGTTTGGACCCCATTGGGAGTTGGGCATCTGAGTGTTATAGACAGGAACACTTTTTAAGTGGCTTTCAGTTAAGTCTGCAGCATTGGGGCAAGTGGTTCAGACTCTGGGTCAGTGTTGGAGCAGACTGGTGTGTCTGGCTCTACAAGATAGGGTGCTGGAGTCCCAAGCTGGCAGGGAAAACAGGGGGCAGAAGTAGTCTTGGCGCATCAGTTGGCAGTTCCCAAAGGGGTTTCTGTGATCCAACCCATCACAGTGACGTAGTCGAGCAGGACTTGTGCACAGCTGATTGCTTTGAGATACTGGTAGTGATTTTAAGTGAGTTTTAAGTGTGGTGGCTGGAGAACAGACAAAGTGGTTACTGGTTTATTATTTTCTGTTTGCTTATTTCGGGTAAGAGCAATAGGGACAGAAAAGGAAGCAAAACAAGTAAGAGTGAAGATCAGAAAAATCTAGAACTACACAAGTTACAAATTGCCCAGAAAGGCTGAACACGGCACTGGGAAAGTCTCTGTTAACTAAGAAGCCCCTGAGTTGAGTGCATCAGTTTCAGTGAAATGCAGATGGGTGTGGCCCAACCTCTGTGTCTGTGTGGAAGCTGACTGGCTCAACAAGACAGAGTGCTGGAGTCCCAAGCTGGCAAAGAAAGCAGGGGTAGATGTAGTCTTGGCACATCAGTTGGCAGTTCCCAAGGTGATTTCTGTGATCCGACTGGTCACAGGGAGTGTTGTGGAGAATGATCGGATGGCAACACCCAGCTGTAGGGTGTAAGGAAACCACATTTCCCTGGGCCAGGTGGAGGTTATTAGAATGATTTGGCCCTGTTCTTTGTTTTGAGCAATGTCTTGCCTATTAGAGGAGTCAGAGGGAACACGTACATTAGGCTGATGACCACTGAAGTTGAAAAGCATCTCTTAAGGACTGGCAACCCAATCCGCTTGTTTACTTCTGTGGTGAACAGATCTATTTGAAGGGTGCCCCACTCGTGGAATATGTGATGTAATATGCTGGGATCTATTTCCCATTTATGGTCTTGGAAGAAGTGTCTGCTGAGTGCATCCACAGTAATATGCTGTGAAACATTTGTAGGATGGATGGATAGTGATGAAACATGCGTTGTTGCTAGCCATCTTTGTGCCTTCAATTTGTAATTTCTAAGTGTAACGGGGCAGACTCACCTCTCACGAGCACCCCATGGTAGAGTGCATGTGACCGTACACTCACTTTCTCTCTTTGGTGGGTCTCCGGTGGCCCACTGGCCAAATCATATACAGTTTGTCTACAGGGGCCTCTTTCAGTGCCCTCTGTAATGCCTCTCTCAGTTTGTCCCTGCTCCGGAATACAGCGGTGCTTCAGGGCTCCTTCCCTGAAGGCAATGTGTTTGCCCTCTCAGGGCCTTTCTGGCCCCAGCTCTTCAGCTGGGTCACTGCAGTTCAGGTTCCCCTTTGGGGTGCCTCAAAGTCCAGGCCACTTTTCTCAGTGACTAATGGGAGGGTTTTGGGAACCCAGGTCCGCCCACTACTCTGGGTCCCAGTCCAGGGACCCTGTAGATAGCAGTAGTCACTGTGTCCCTTTATCTAAGTTGCGCTGCTGCTCTAATTCCCTGGGCCACTTCCCTATGGCATCTTCAGCCTTACTTCAGGGCCTTGTCCTGATGGAATCCCTGCAACCAGCTTAGGGCTCCTTTTCGCTCTCCCCAGCTTCTGGCAGAACTACCTCATCTGAGGTCCTGCAGCTCCTTCAGCCAGCCACACACAATCCAGGCCCCTCCAGCTCTATCCAGGAACTGAACTTGCACTGGCCCTGCAGCTCTTCTTATAATACCCTGCTGGGCCCTGATTAGCTGTTTCCCTCACAGCTTCTCTAGGCAGTTTGGAGGACCTCTCTACTGTCCTTTTCTGGGGCAGGTGTGGCAGGACCACAAGGTCTCCAGCAGGGGGCCGCAGAGCCTAGTCCACCCCATCATACTAAGCCAACAGTCTTGAAGGTTGAGGGCTGAAAACCAATCCCCTTGCTCTAGTGAAGGAATTATCGCTGCAAGCATCACTATTTTGAATTTCTGTACCTTCACATAGGTACTGAGTAGTCTCATATTTAGGATGAGGAGGATAACCCTCCACTCTGTTTTGGTACGAGGAAATACCTTGAATAAACCCGCTTCCCTCTGTGCAGCATAGGAACTGGTTCTAGAGCACTCAAACATAAGACAGTGTCTATTTCTTGGAGAAGCATGCTCTCTCATTAGAGAGGTCCCCGAAGAGGGATAGAGAAGTGGGAAGTGAAGTGAAGTGTACTGAATAATCTGTGGAAACGATCTCCAAGACCCACTTTTCTATAGTGATTAACTCCCAGGCTCGCCTAAAGCAGTGAAGGTGTTTGCCAAAGGAAGAAAGGCTGATGAACTTGTGCAGCAGGAGAGGATGAGGATTGTAGTTCACACTCTCAACAGACACATCAAAATTGCTGATTGGAAGCGGATGGGTATGAGCAGAAGACTGAGAAGTGGGTAGTTTCCTTCTCTGAAACCTCTGCCTTCTTAGGTGCTGTTCATATAATAGGCGCCAATTCCATAGGTGTTCCGGGGCGAGAGCATCCACTGGGAAAAAATGGTGGGTGCAGAGCACCCACTGGCAGCCCACCATCAGGTCTCTCCCCCAGCACATTCCGCCCGCCAGTGGAAGCCTTGCGGTCAGATCAGCGCCTCCCCCACCCTCCTTCCCACCACAATCAGCTGTTTTGCGGTGTGCAGGCAGGAAGCTGGGAGAGACGGGGAGGAACGAGGACGCGGCACATTTGGGGGAGGGGGCGAAACTGGGCAGGAAGACGGGGGTGGGGGTTGAGCGGGGAGAAGAGGCAGGGCAAGGGTGGAGCAGGAAGAAAGCAGAGCTTTGGTGGGGCCTTAGGGGAAAGGTTGAGTGGGGGTGGGGTCTGAGATCAAGCACCCCCCAGCATTTTGAAAACTTGGTGCCTGTGGTTCATTTGGCCTCTGAGGGGAGAGGAATTAGATTGGGTGGGATCTCTGTGCTGTCTGGGACTTTTCTCTTGTATGAAGGGGGTATAAATGCCAAGAGAATGTAGTCACTCTGGAATCCTTCAATATTCACAGAGGCTCATCCATCAAATCTGTGAACAATTAAGAATCATTGAAAGGAAGGTCCTTGACCATGGTTTGAACCTTCTATGGGAAACCAGAGAGCTGGAGCCAGGAGTCTCTTCTCACTACCATTGCTGTGGCAACTGAACGAGTGGCGGTGTAAGCAGCATCGAGGGAGGCTTGCAACATTATTCTGGCCAATAGCTAGGCCTCCGCCACAATCACCTGAAACTGCTCCCTGTGTTCTGCCAATAGGCGGTCAACAAAGGAGGCGAGTTTAGTATAGCTGATGTGGTTATATTTTGCCATCAAGGCCTGATAATTGGCAATTCTGAACTGAAGAGAGGCCGAGGAGTAAGACTTTCTCCCTAATAGGTCCAGGCACCTGTGATCTTTATCATGAGGTATTGATTTAGCATGGGGCTGCCTACCACCTTCCTTCACCACATCTACTGTCAGGGAGTTGAGTGAGAGGTGGGAAAATAAAAACTCTGAGTCCTTTGCTGAGACATAATACCTCTTGTCTGCTCTTTTACGTAGGGGGAATGGAAGCTAGTGTTTGCCAAACAATCTTTGCTGGATCTAAAAGAGCCTCATTAACAGGTAAGGCTATATAGGCCTCTGAAGGTGGAAGATATCAAGCTGCTTGTGATGAGGCTCAGTAACCTCCTTTTAGTTTGGACTAATTCAGTCTCCCTTTTGTAATGTTTCCTATCAACATTTGTTATTTGTTATTGTGACATCTTATGAACTTTCACATACTTTTTGCAGCTGAGACCACAATTAGAGTAAATTTGTAGGTTCAATTATCATAATAGAGCTCAGCACTGTTGTATCTAACTAAAAACCTACTGCCTGAGAATAAAAGACAAAATTAAAATGTACCTTTTTAACAACTAGGGTAACTGTAACGCTAGTGAATACTAAGTTCCAATTACTAAAAAGTAACATCCTATCTAAGCAACAAGGAACTATAAAAGGGATATTGATGTTCCATCTGCTCTGCCTAGGGTGGTTGCAAAGTGCTGAGTGGAAGTTAGGGTCTCAGGCTCTTTATACCCTTGGGAAGGGTGCGCGGAGTGTGAATGTGACCCCACTACACACTGCTAGTGAAAATGTTGCAAACTATTGTTCTGGGGTGCCCAACACACCATAAGTGGGATCCACATGTGCACTGATCAAAGTAGAACAATTACCTGCTGGTTTCAGGAATTATGGAGTCTTTGTTTCTCCACAGAGTTTTCATGATCTCCTGCACTAGTGGTATTAGAAGGGATATGGGGTACCCTTCCTGCATTGTAGGGAAAAATAATACATGGTGGTTTTCCATAATCTTCTCTTTTTCAGACACATTTATAAATACTTAATGATCACTGAGTTCTTCCCAGGCCTGACCCTGGAGTGTTTACTTTTTATTTTAAACTTATTGGGATTTTGTCTCCTAGAAACTGAATAGTTCCTGGGAGACAAACTTAGAATCAAAGTACAGTATAAGCTAGGTATGGGTGTGAGACACTGAATTTGTGCACTTGGGAGATCAGACTAGGTGTTCTAGTTCATACCCATCTCTAGTGTAAGCATTCATCAACCTGGGAATCAGAGTGCCAGATAACTTTCTATTTGTTTCTTTGTGGGTTTTTTTGCAAAGTACTTACTTCTAAATCGGAAGAGTTAAATTCATATGGAACATTCCAGGCCAAAGAGCCATATTTTTTTCTTTCATGGACTACAGCATTGAAGAAACACAGGCTGAACACCAGCTTCTTCCAGGATAAGCCACATTCAACCTTGTTGAAGATAATTTCCGTTACATCTCCACTGCCACTGTATCCAAATGTCTGAAGTAATTTTCCCTTCAGACCCCGAGGTGGTTCTATTGCCATCTTTAAAAAAGAAAAGAGGGAAACAAGGCAAGTGTATTACCATTACACCTCTACCCTGGTATAACGCTGTTCTTGGGAGCCAAAAAATATTACTGCGTTATAGGTGAAACCACATTATATCGAACTTGCTTTGATCTGCTTGAGTGCGCAGTCCTGCCACCCCCCCCCCCGAGCACTGCTTTAACGCGTTATATCTGAATTCGTGTTATATCAGGTTGCGTTATATCGGGGCAGAGGTGTATTATATTTTCGGAATAATATGCTGCAGGCAGATTGATGAGAGCAAAACAAATCTAACAAAACCCTTTCACTTTTTCTTAGTGGATTAGTTATTGAATTGGATATGATCAATTGGAAAGAGAGAGAGATTACTTACAAGTAACTATTGTTCTTGGAAAATGTTGTCCCTCACACTTATGAGATATAATACTCCTTGTGTTGAGCTATGGAATTTTATTAGTGATCAATATCCATTGGTGCCAGTCATCTGACCCCTATAAGGATTCACAAGTCTTGAACCACGATCCTTGGGTCCCCAAGCAACCTTCGTATTTTGGCTACCATCTGGTGGCTTGCTAGTAACTGGTGGGCTCAGTGGCTAATGGAACCTTAGCCAAACCAGACGCATCGGCAATCGAAGTGCTGATTGGATGAGTGCCCGGTCCCACCTATTGGTCTGGCTGTGCTACTTAAACCAGAAGCAGACTCAGGAAGTTATCTGTGCAACTGGGTAGTTGCTACATTGGACCCTGCCTTCTTGCCAGACTCCTGAGCCATGCTTTTCTGACTTGTCCCTGGTTCCTGCTTCCCTGTCTGCTCCTGATTCTAGTTTTCTTGACCTAGTTCTTGCTTTCCTGCCTTGTTCCTGATCCATGCCCCAGTCATGGATTCTGACTTCCACCTCTGATTCTGATCCTTGACTTGGTTTACTGACTCCTAACTCCGACTCATAGGTCTGACTGGCCAAACCTGTCATGCTACCCGTTCACCCCCTGCTCCATCCGGGGAGGATTCCGAGGGTATAAAAGAGGGTGTGGCCCCAACCACCCTTCAGTTCCTTTGCTACTTTTGGAATTCTTTATCTGAGACTCCAAAGAAGAGGGGAAGGTGAGTAGAGAGTGTGAATACGGAGTGTGAATATACAGAAGCAATACTGTCAAAGAACAATTTCTGGTAAGTAACCTCTCTTTCTTCTTCAAGTGGCCTATATCTATGCTCACTTGTGAGAGAATAGCAAGATGTATAACCTCTGAGGAAGTACAGCTGATAAGTCTAGATGAACAAGGCCTACAAACTGCCAACATGAGCATCGGCGCTAGATTGCAATACAACAGAATGTTGAAAGTGATTATAATTTCATTTTCCCACATCAGACCTCAGCAAAAGACATTTTTATTTCAATATATTTACATACAGGGCTTCAAGCAACAGCTGTGCAAATTCTACAAAAAAGATAGAAGGCCTGCAATGGATGTATCAACAATACTGAGACCTCAGGTTGATTGCAGGGAATATAGGGACTTAGGCACTTCATCAATTGTGCCAGAACCTCAATGCTAATAGATCAACCCAGAGGGATCCGGCTGCTTTGATGCTATAACAACAACATTGGGACATCAGCATCAAATTAGAAATCCAGGGGATCTTAGCACACATCAAGGCTGCTGGAATTAGACTGACCCGGAGGAATACAGGGACTTTGACACCACAACAAGAATGCTGACCTTGGTGATGAATAGGTCAAGCTGGAGGGATCAGGAGACTTTGGCAGCACGTCAACTGTGTTGGTATCTCAGTACTGAATTAGACTGACCAGGAGGGATCCAGGGACCTTGGTGCTGGTTGGCACCAGGACCTTGGCATGGGGCTCACCCAGATAAGATCACTGAGATGGGCGTGGCTCAAGCCAGGCACAGAGCCACTTTAGGTTAATGGATGGCCAAAATTGATGCTGGATTTACACATTGCCAGATTTAGTAATCTGGGCCTGAGGATTCTCCCCTGTCAGTAGGAGAGTTTGAGGTGACCCTCCCACTCCTGCGGGTCATCTAGATGATACCTATGTCCCTTGCCCTAACAGTAAACCCAAGTAAACTTATATGCAGTACTGAGACCTGATTTTTTAGCTGATAGTCTTCTGAAAAGTGAATGTGACATGAAGTTTAATCTCTTGCCCTGAGCAGGAGCTGAGGGCATTATGGAGGCTGCATCTGGGGGATGGACCACCTTGCATTCTTCTCAAATAGCCTCCTCTCGCTGACCCATCAGCACCATCCAGCTCTTCTTAGCCACAAGAATGAGTAAACCTAATGGCCTTAAAGGATATGTAAATATAAAATGACATATTCCCAGAAAAATCACTCAAATTAAAAGAGTGGAAAATGGAGCACTCATCCACCAAGTAAAGATGAGACCATAAAAATTCTGTTTATTTCTTCAAGGGAAACAAGAGAAGAAAGTGTTTTATTCATGAGGCCATCTTCTCCTAGAACACATTCATTTTATTTCATTGCTACAACATATACTTGTATCAAACTCTTGAACTTAAAATACATTTAAAAAACAAATCCAGGATGTTTGAATTCTACCTTTTTCCTTGTTACTGCAAGAATAACATTCAGCTCACTTGGGCGGGAGGAGGAAGGAGATAAATCTTCAGTGGTCAGACAGGATTGTACTAAGCAAAGTAGTCTTTATAATGTCTCCTTTTTTATATAGAGAAACAAGGCCATCTAGGTCAGAGTAGAATTGGGCTTTAGGTGGGCAGACTGGAGGAACTGGAGTTGAGTTTCCTCATGAACGTTGGATGGTGGAGTGCAGAATTTTGGTTTGGCTCTGTTTCTTGTTAAGATAATATTAGAATGAGAAATTTGAAATATTCAAATTGAGTATTCACAGCCAAAACCACAGCAACTTTCTGATTGTGGTGTTTTAGAAAATTATAATCAACCCTTACCCATGGGCTCCAGGTTAGTATAATTTTTGGTGATGCCCAGAATGGGTCCAAGCAGAGCCATTCTGCTTTTGGGGGGGGGGGGTGGCATGCGCTTCAGGGAGACATGGGGTCCAGGGTGGCCTGGGGGGCTAGCAGGGCGGGGACGGGGCTTATGCTGGCAGCAGCAGCGAGTAGCCCAGCCCCAGCCCGCCCCTTGCCCACTCCTGGCGTTGCTCGGAGGGAGGAGCTTGAGGAAAGGGATGGAGTGGGACAGGCTGGGGCCTGGTTGCCCGCTGCTGCTGGCCCCAGGCTAACACCCCAGGCCCTCCACTAATCCCTTGGGGTGCAGAGCCCCCCAGGGCATTTTCCCCCGTCTGTCATATGGACGGGATGGTTCTGAAAATATAAGCCCAAACATTGGTGGAGCCCATACAATTCACCGCCTATGCCCTTACCTTAAAACCTTTCTGCAGGATAGGTATGGGGAAAGAAGGATCAGGTGTGGAACTTAACCATAGTCTAAACTGAGGATCCATGTTTATGTTTGGCTGGGTAAATCTGTAAAGACAGGTAGTTTGGTAACATAATTATTATTCTACCAAATATAAGGCAAGATGCAAACTTTTAATAATCAAATTTCTTTACCATTTGCTCAAGTTAATTAAATGAAACAACCTGGACAGAAATAATGTGATTTCTCTAGCTTTTGTCTTACTCTTCAAAGTAGTAAGCCTAGAAAGAGAACTAGTGGGTCCTGAAAAAGAGAATCTGAATCTACACATCATGGTCCAGTTCAGAAACGTGATGCTGTCCACTCACATTAGAACCTCTAATGATGTACTATAAGACTGGGAATGGTCATTCCTACCCGGTAGCTAATTTCTAGGTACTGGGGTTTGCCAAGATCAGAAAATACTCAGTTGCATTCCAAGTGAGTGGTGCAGTAGGTAGAGGAGAGAATTCAACAGC
This sequence comes from Gopherus evgoodei, assembly GCF_007399415.2. Lineage (NCBI taxonomy): Eukaryota > Metazoa > Chordata > Testudines > Testudinidae > Gopherus > Gopherus evgoodei. Next base: position 171,449,835 of record NC_044324.1, read on the forward strand.
CCAACAGGTTCACAGATGCAAGGTGGATCCCCTTTCACTAATCTCTGGCAGCGAACCCCGCAGCCGCTACCTTTTGTTCACGGATATATTGTGTGGTGAGCTTCCCTTTTCAGATATTGTGGGTGAACTTCTCACTCATTTCTGACAATGAATGGCAACTTCAGCCTATCTGCTCATGCCATGAGGGGCCTCCTGGTCAGAATGATCTCTAGGGTGGTAATGGGGGACAGTTCCTTCAGGGATAAGGGTACCGGTGGGCAGCAATAGCAGCAACAGCTGTATTCCACTGAGCTTCCACTGAGGTCCAGGTCAGGAGCTGCTAGCTAAAGTCCAGGAGTTGTAGCCTTTCCTCAGAAATCAGCACATGGTGGAACAGTGCAGACACCAATATCTTTGACAAATCAGAAGCCTATGTGGTTTTCTGAGCATGGTAGATCCAACAATTATGATTGCAGAAAAGTGATAGAAGGAAGGACTGTGAATTGCTAGTGGGTATTGCTCACCACAAACCTGAGGTACTTTCTGTGAGGGCTGAGTGATTGCAATATGAAAATGTGTGTCCTTCAAGTCGAGGGTGCCATACCAGTCTGCTGGATCCAGTCAGGGGATCATGGAGGCCGAAGAGACCATGCAGAACTTTAGTTTCTTCATGAACTTGTTGAGTTCTCGCAGGTCCAAGATGGGCCTGAGGCTGCCTTTGGCTTTCAGTATTTGGAAATACCAAGAATAGACGCCCTTGCCCTTCTGCTCCTGAGGAACCTTTTCCACTGCCCCTAGTGATAAAAGCGAGTGCACCTCCCATATAAGGAGTTGCTTCTGAAGAGGGACGGGTAAGGGGGGGTGGAAGGATGGGAGGGCACAGAATTGGATGGAGTATCCCCTATCTACTGTGTGGCGCACTCAGCGGTCCAAAGTAATACGGGACCATGCACAGTAGATACTTCCTGGGAGGTTCATAGGATCTCTGGTAGTAAAGGGGCGGAGAAGCAGGCTCTTGCTTGTAAGGAGGTGGTTTGGAGTGCCTTCTTCAAGGTGCTGAGGTGTATATACTCAGGGAGTGGAAGGTTGCATGAGAGTCCTGAAGGACTGTAGCAACTCATCCATTCTGTCACTGTACATGTTGTTAACCTCAAAGGGGAGATCCTCCACGGTAGGAATGTCCTTGAGGAACCAAGAAAATTAAGTCATGAAGCTTATCTCATTGCAACCAAAGTTACCATGCAACAGGAGGCTGTGACAGATGCATCTACTGAGGCTTGGAGGGAAAATCAGGCTATCAGTTTGTCCACTCACTCAGACAATGGTCTGCAATTCTGTTTTAGGTTCCTGGAGCAGTTTGTTTCTGAACTCAGAAAAATTATAATTAATAAAATCCTATTTTGAATTGTGGTCTGATAATACACAATGCAGAACTATAGGTTAGCTGAGATATAACTCTTCCTATTGAAGTGGTCTAATCTTTTGGTGTCCTTGTCAGAAAGAGTAGAGCTATGTTGGTGCAGTCTGTTACATTCAGTGACAGCCTGAATTTCTCTGAGAGAGAATTTAGAAATGGAAGTAGCTAAGGAGTACTTTTTGGGAGCTGGAACCATAGAGGAAGTTGTGGCACTCCCATTCACCAGAGCAGGTCCAGTAGAAGAAATTTGGATCCAGGTAGATCTTGTTGGTCCAGGACCAAGTATAGGCTTGTCTAGGAGGTACAGCTTTAAATAAGCCTCCTTTGCTTTTGAGTTCTATTTGTTGGTCTTTTTCCAAAAGAGCATTTGTTAGTAATATACCACTCACTCAGACAAAATAGGCATCTAATATGCCTGTCATTGAAGGGTACAGGCACCTGGCATGGTGATTTTTGCTCAGCCATAAGGTCTGAAGGCTGGTACCAGATAACTAAAAGACAGAGTAAAAACTATGCAAAATGGAAACCTATCATAAACTACTGTATCCACACTAAAAGCAACTATATACAACATGATTGTATTGACAATCACAAATGGGCAAGAGACAAATACTGTCCTCAGTTATGTCTCTCAGTCCTGGGTGGTATGAAGGAACCAAGAGTAGGTAGGTGTGGCTCTCCTCTTTATGCCCTTTGGAGAGGAGAATGAGGGCACTCAGGTTGTAGGAACTGCCCAATGGATATTGCTAGCCAAGAGTAGAATATATAAACACTCAAGGAAGAAAACTTTTTCCAGTTCCTCTTCTGAGACTTTATTTATACCTCTTAAATAATAATTGGAGTTATACCTATCCTCATAGAACTGGAAGAGACCCTGAAAAGTCATTGAGTCCAGCCCCCTACCTTCACTAGCAGGACCAAGTACTGATTTTGCCCCAAATCCCTAAGTGGCCCCCTCAAGGACTGAACTCATAACCTTGGGGTTAGCAGGCTAATGCTCAAACCACTGAGCTATCCCTCCCCCCTTCAAAGTATTTTCTCTCTTGTGTTAAAAAGATTGATATTTGCATTTATATTGACTGCTTCAAGTATATAACTTATTTATATTTTGAATATAAATAAAACGCTTACGAATCAACAATAGTACAAAGCCTGGGCATAAATGATGCAGCAAGATGGCAGTTTTGCAGGAAAACCCATTGTCCACTCAACAGCTGTGCTTTATGTATCAAATCTTCAGCTTTGCTTCCCTGACCACGTCCCAAAGAAATCATTTTCACATGCCGTGTGCTTCCTTTTATTTCCTGTGCAAGGCGCAGAAGGTGAGCTGCTGGGTCTATTCCTGTGTAACAACATGGAATTGATTTATTTATGCAGCTATAACAGCCAAAAATTATCTTTAGAATTACATATTTAAAAATGTGTCATCTTTAATTATCTCACCTGTAAGAATAGTACTCTGTGTTATTTTTGTAATATTATACATTTCATTATAAGGGAATCATGGGGTGAGGAACAATGGGTTATGTTATATTATCAGAAGAAAGCACCGAGACACTAATAAATAAAAATGGTTTGATTGTATTAGTTCAAGAATTTCTCAAAATGCTAACTATCACAGCAAATGATACTGAACAGCAGAAGTACCTCTTATCACGAAAATGCTGAGGTGGTTCAACAAACATTTTTTGGTTAAGTTATTTAGTGTTATTTTAAATATTGAACAAATAATATAGGGCCAGATCACTCACTCTCATGGAAAAACCACTAGAGGCAGTCTAGAAGGAGAAAAACTGCACAGGCCTTGTAACTCTGTGCTGCTTACTGGCTCCTTACCACTTTCCTTATCTTTGGTGACAACGAGCAGGGCTTCCCCTACCAGCAGCTACCTTGAACCCAGTGTTAAAGGGGAATTTGAAGATTGGTGTAGATTCCAAGACCAGAGGTACTGGTGGATTGATGTGGAGCATCCCTCACAACCCTCCTCCTTCCTGTGATTTTTGTCTACTCCCAGTTTCACTCTTTGCTGTTCAGTTTAACAGGAGACAAAGATAACATGAACACAAAAGTTGGTAACACTCTAGGAAGCAGGGGCAACCTATTGAACATAAGAGCTAAACTAGAATCTGAACATTAATGCTTCATAAACCAGGTTTTATGTGCCCCTTCTTAGTTTATAAGTATCTCACCATGAGAATGAATAAATATTAATGGAGTGGTGGCACTGGAATCTTCATACACTTCTTTCAAGTTAATCACTCCAGTCTGAAGATATCTGGCTCCTAATTTCTCAATAACAAACTCTCGTATTGCACTATTTAAACTTCCTGGTCTGAGAATTTTAATCTAACAATAAAAATATGAAAGATGAGGGAACAAATTAATCAAGTAATTTAAGTTAACATTAGCATAATAATTATGCCTGTGATAAAAATAAAGTCCAGTTGTTTTGTACTATACAGTTCTAAAAGATTCCAAAATCTCAACATTTGTGTTTTACTTAACCAATATTAATTCCACTAGTCATTGTATACTTCTCACTTTACAGGAATCAAAAGATATCTACATGGGAAAGTAAAGCACTTATCCGGTAATATGGGAAGAATTGCAATAAAATCAGGACTAGGAACTGAAAAGAAGGTGAAAGAAATGTTATTTACCCCATGGTAACTGTGGTTCTTTGAGATGTGTTTTCCACATGGATTCCACTCAAGTTGTGCAGGTTTCCCATGTGTAAGATTGGATTCTTTTGGATAGCAGTGTCCCTTGGGGTTGTACCTGTACTCTGAGATCCCTTGTGACCACCACAGCTTAGGGCATAAAGGGCAGGGTGGCCTCAACAGCCACTCGGTTCCTTTGCCAACAAGAGTCATAAGAGAACAGGACTCTGATTATCTGGGATGGAGGGTGGCTTGCAGAGTGCTGGAACAATTTGTGTAATGGGGGTGCTGAGAACCACTAAATATAGACAGGAACACACCTGGATAACCTCTGCGGACATGGGTTGCCCTCTAACTTTTTCTGGGAAAGCCATAAAGGGTCTGGGGGAAGAAATGAATAACTTTGTTCCATTTAAGGATAAAACTCTCACTTCTTTAGTATGTGCTGTTTTATTTTGCCTGGGTTGAAGTGAGGTTTTGGGGAAAAAATGGGAGATGGATTAATTGATTGAGATGAATTGATTGACTGAAACTACCTTAGGCAGAAATTTGGAATGAGGCCTAAGGATTACTTTGTCTTTATGGGGACATAAGGGCCTGTATTTGCTGACTTTTCTAAGCTGAGATAATGGCCACCAGAAAAGGTGTCTTCACTGACAGATGACAGAAGAAGCAAATCACCATGGGTTTGATGGGTAATCCCATTAAACCAGTAAGAATTAAGTTGAGGTCCCAGGAACGGGGATGGTCCTTAAGTAGGTGGAGAATGTAAGCAAGGCCCTTCAAAAATTTCAGTACTGTGGGGTGTGTGAATACAATGTAACCCTGGACTGGAGGGTGATATGCAGAAATTGCTGCCAAATGTACTCTAACTGAGCTGATGGAAAGCCTGGATCACTTCAGGAAGGATAGACATTCCAGGATAGTTGGAAATCAAGGAGTCATTGGTGAAAGCTGCTGCTGGATTGTTCAGATAATAGAACCTTTTCCATTTCTTTATGCTAGTCCGGTAGAAGGCTTTCTGCTTTGTCGAGAATTTTCTGTAATTCAAATGAATAGATCCTCTCCAGGGGAGTTACTCAAACAGTATCCAGGCTATTAGATGGAGTGATGTTGTATATGGGTCCATATTCAGCCCTTGTTTTCGGAGACTGTCAGGAAGAAGTGATAAGGTGATTGGTGGGATGATCAAAAGATTCACCAGCTCAAAAAACCAGAGCTGTCTGGCCCATGCTGGGAGTGGTCAGGATAATGTGGCAAGAGTTCTGTTTCAGCTTTCCAAAACTCTGGAAATTAAGTGAGTTGGTGGAAAGGTGAAGAACTGATCCAGCACTCAGGAGCAAAGAAAGGTGTCAGCGAGCCTGGGTTTACATCCCTTCAGGAGCAAAAGGTCCAGCAGTTGCTGTTCTTGTATGATGTGAACAAGACCACAGCTGGAAATCCCCACCTGATTAATATGTTGTGGAAAATGGAATTGGGGCCATTCATGATTCTGTGAAAATGATCTGCTGAGCTGGCCTGCCAGAGTGCTCTGGAGTTGGAGAAGTATCTAGCACTGTGCTGATGAACTCTATGGTTCGAGTTGGGATCATAGTGGACTTTGTCCTTGATGACTCTAGGCAAAGAGATGCAAAGACATGTAGAGTTATGTGAATTGAGTTGAATATTTGCTATGGGGACCTTTCTTGAACTGGCTAGTCATCCATATACAGACAAACTTGCATTCCCAGTCTATATAGATGTGCAGCCACAATGGCTAGCAACGTGGTAAAGACCTGTGGGGACATCAAGAGGCTGAAGGGTAGGATGGAATATGAAACATTGAATAATAACCTTGTTGAGGCACTGGATGCCCAGATCCCTTTCTTCTTTGGAATTAGGATGTAATGAGAATAAAAGCCCATTCTTCTGAATTCTATGGGTATTTCCTACTTCTTGCCTCACCAGCATCTTGTGAAAGGGGTTCTTGAAGACAGACAAGGGTGGGGGGCAGGAACTGTCTAAAACTGGATGGAATATCCGTTGGTTACTACAGGGGTGGCCAACCTGCAGCTCTGGAGCCACATGCAGCTCTGGAGCCACATGCGGCTCTTCAGAAGTTAATGTGCGGCTCCTTGTACAGGCACCGACTCTGGGGCTGGAGCTACAGGCACCAACTTTCCAATGTGCCATGGAGTTCTCACTCAATTTCTGACTCTGCCATAGGCCCTGCCCCCACTCCACCCCTTCCCAGCCCCTCCCCTGAGTTCTACCATGCCCTTGCTCCTCCACCTCCCCTCCCAGAGCCTCCTGCACATCATGAAACAGCTGATTGGGAGGTGTGGAGAGGGAGGGAGAGGCACTGATCAGCAGGGCTGCCGGTGGGTGGGAGGTGTTGGGAGCTGATGGGGGGCTGCTGATATATTACTGTGGCTCTTTGGCAATGTACATTGGTAAATTCTGGCTCCTTCTCATGCTCAGGTTGGTCACCCCTGGGTTACTATATCCAGAAGTCGCTGATCTGAAGTTATCCCATTCTTGGCTTTTTGAAAGCTGGAAAATCAGTTTCCAAAAGATGTGACAGAAGCATTCACTGGTAGTTTGACTGGGCTCTTGCTACTTGTGTCAAAACTGTGGGACAGTCAAGGAGATGGTGAAAGGGTGATGCTTGTGGAATCTCTACCTCAAAGGCTCAGAAAGTCACTGTTGAGAGTAGTACAGGTTTTGTAGCAAGGCTGCCGTCTCAGAGGCTGTTTCCCCTGAGAAGTAGGGACCTAGAGCGCCTGGAATCACAGGTCACTCAAATGTCCTTAGGTCTGTGAAGAACCTCATCAGTAGTGCTGCTGAAGAGCTCACAGCCCTTAAAAGGAAGGTTTGCTATAGTCATCTTGACCTCCCAAAGGATCCCAGATGCCTCTAGCTATGAAGAACACCTCATGAAGGTGGCCATGGTCACAGTCCTCACCATTGTCAGAAGCAATAAGAGTGGCCTGGAGGGATGTTCTCACAGTGAATTGGCCTTTGGTCATAAAGATCTTTAACTCCTCCTGATGATCCTTAGATAATTTATTGAGGAGGTTCAAAGGACTGTCCCAGAGAAGAATTCATATTTAGACAGGAGTAAGGTGTTGCAGTTGGCCACTCTCATTTGAAGTCTCATGGAGGAGTATATTTTATAACCATATAGGTACAGTTTCTTAGGTCCCTGTTGCAAGGAGTGGTTTTGAAGGACTCTTGCTATTTTGACCTCTCTTGGGCTGCTTGCATGACCAGTGAACCTGGGCTTGAGTGCTGAAATAAATATACCATACCCATTGTTTGGGCCTCTGATCTGTTCACTTGGAGATCACCATTACTGACGTGGGAGCATGCCAAGATGCTTTTGCAAGTTTGAGAATGCCATTGTTTATGTGCAGTCCTAGGCTATCAGGTGTTGATGAGTTACATATGTCAGTAATTTATGCTATTTCTCCTGGATTATTTTTGGTGGAAAAACACAGGTTTCGGTAATTCTCGGCAAAAGATCTTGAAAGACTATTCATCCTATGAGGTCAAAAAAGGTGTTGGTCTTCTAGGTTTCTCATCCTTGACATCATGCAAAGTCACCTATTTGTGGCAATTCAGACTCACAACTGGGAATTAATTTATAATTTGGAAGAACTGGGTGAGCAGAGGCATCATATGCATTTCCCAATTAGTCAATGATGAGGACTTTGTCCCTTTTATAATGCTCAAGCAGCATTATGACCTGTGACCATCAGCAGAGTGGCAGTACTTACAACTAAGACACTCGCTAACATATCAATTTGGTTCAGATTCCCTGGGGCTGCCAGAGGTTCCAAAATACTGGGAGGCTTAGAAATGCTTCATAAACTTCCCAGGCCTACGTCCACTATATATACTTAGTTAGTTAATGAAGAGGACCTCAGTCTTTAATGAGGAGCTTAGGGATAATGGTAGGATGACAAATGGGAATGAGGATACGGAGGTAGATATTACCACATCCAAGGTAGAAGCCAAACACGAACAGTTTAATCGGACAAAATCGGAGGGCCCAGATAATCTTAATCCAAGAATATTAAAGGAACTGGCACATGAAATTACAAACCCATTAGCAAGAATTTTTAACGAATCAGTAAACTCAGGGGTTGTACTGTATGACTGGAGAATTGCTAACATAGTTCCTATTTTTAAGAAAGGGAAAACAAGTGATCGGAGTAACTATAGGCCTGTTAGTTTGACATCTGTAGTATGGCAGGTCTTGGAAAAATGTTTGAAGAAGAAACTAGTTAAGGACATTGAGGTCAATGGTAATTGGGACAAAATACAACATGGTTTTACAAAAGGTAGATCGTGCCAAACCAACCTGATCTCCTTCTTGGAGAAAGTAACATATTTTTTAGACAAAGGAAACACAGTGGATCTAATTTACCTCAGTTTCAGTAAGGCATTTGATACGGTTCTAAGTGGGGAATTATTAGTTAAATTGGAAAAGAATGGGGATCATTATGAAAACTGAAAGGTGGATAAAGAACTGGTTAAAGGGGAGACTACAACGGATTGTACTGAAAGATGAACTGTCAGGCTGGAAGGAGGTTACTAGTGGAGTTCCTCAGGGATTGGTTTTGGGACCAATCTTATTTAATCTTTTTATTACTGGCCTTGGCACAAAAAGCAGGAATGTGCTAATAAAGTTTGCGGATGACACAAAGCTGGGAGGTATTGCTAACACAGAAAAGGACCAGGATATCATATAGGAAGATCTGGATGACCTTGTAAACTGGAGTAATAGTAATAGGATGAAATTTAATAGTGAAAAGTGCAAGGTCATGCATTTAGGGATTAATTAACAAGAATTTAGTTATAAATTGGGGACGCATCAGTTGGAAGTAACAGAGGAGGAGAAGGACCTTGGAGTATTGTTTGATCACAGGATGACTATGAGCCGCCAATGTGATGGCCGTTAAAAAAGCTAATGCGGTTTTAGGATGCATCAGGTGAGGTATTTCCAGCAAAGATAAGGAGGTGTTAGTACCGTTATACAAGGCACTAGTTTGACCTCATCTGGAATATTGTGTGCAGTTCTGGTCTCCCATGTTTAAGAAGGATGAATTCAAATTGGAACAGGTATACAGAAGGGCTATTAGGATGATTCGAGGAATGGAAAACCTGTCTTATGAAAGGAGACTCAAAGAACTTGGCTTGTTTAGCCTAACCAAAAGAAGGCTGAGGGGGGATATGATTGCTCTTTATAAATATATCAGAGGGATAAATATCAGGGAGGGATAGGAATTATTTAAGCTTAGAACCAATGTGGACACAAGAACAAATGGATATAAACTGGACACTAGGAAGTTTAGACTTGAAATTAGACGAAGGTTTCTAACCATTAAAGGAGTGAAGTTCTGGAACAGCCTTCCAAGGGGAGTAGTGGGGGCAAAAGATATATCTGGCTTCAAGACTAAGCTTGATAAGTTTATGGAGGGGATGGTATGATGGGATAGCCTAATTTTGGCAATTAATTTGGCAATAGATCTTTGATTATTAGCAGGTAAATATGCCCAGTGGTCTGTGATGTTAGATGGGGTTGGATCTGAGTTACCACAGAGAATTCTTTCCTGGTTGCTGGCTGGTGAGTCTTGTTCACATGCTCAGGGTTTAACTGATCACCATATTTGGGGTTGGGAAGGAATTTTCCTCCAGGGCAGACTGGCAGAGGCCCTGGAGGTTTTTTGCCTTCCTCTGCAGCGTGGGGCACAGGACACTTGTTGGAGGATTCTCTGCACCTTGAGGTCTTTAAACCATGATTTAAGGACTTCAATAACTCAGACATAGGATAGGGTATTGTTACAGGAGTGAGTGGGTGAGATTCTGTGGCCTGCGTTGTGCAGGAGGTCGGACTAGCTGATCATAATGGTCCCTTCTGACCTTAAAGTCTATGAGCTCTCTAGGCCAGAGCTCCCCAGCTCCCTTGGCCTTCCTCAGCCCTGCTCCACTCCAGGTACCATCTCTCAGCTCCCTGCAGCCAGGTCCCTCCCTCTCAAAGGTAGAGAGAGTCTCCCTTGGCTTCTGGCCCCAGCCAGGGCCGCCTCCAGTCACCAGCCAAGCAAGCTCATGCTTGGGGTGGCAGATTCTAAGGGGCGGCATTCCGTCCAATCCTAGGGTGGCCCGGTGGCTCTTAATTTTCTTTTTTTTACCACTCTGGCTGCCCTGTAGGGACCAGCGGTGTGGAGGAAGGAAGCGCCCGGCTGGGAGCCAGCTGTGCGTTCTGTCTGCCCCAGCTAGTGCCAGGTGTACGGCAAGCCCGGCAGCCAGTGTCCTTCCCTCCCCGCCGACCGGAGTGGTGCAGAGCCCTCCTGGCAGGCGGCACAGTGGGAGGGGCCAAGTGGTGAGCGCCCTGGCTGAAGGAAGCCCTGGACACTTCCCTTCTCTCTCTCCTCCCTGCTTCCTCCCCCTCCCACCTGCTTCGACACTCCAGCTGCCCTGCAGGTTTTTGTTGTTTTTTTTTGCTTGGGGTGGCAAAAAAGCCAGAGCTGTCCCTGGCCCCAGCCCTCTTTATAAGGGCCAGCTGGGCCCGCATTATGCCAGCCACCGCTGTGGCTGCTTTCCAATCAGCCTAGCCTTTCCCCTGCCACAGCCTGCTCCCAGGGCTGTTTTAAGCCCTTCATGGCAGGAGTGGGGTAACCACCCCACTACACCCAGTATGGCCGTTCTTTGTTCTAGTCTGGAATTCTTTGTGAAAATGAGGGAAGGGAATTTATCACAGTCCTTAAAAGAATCTCAATGGCTGAGCATTTACATAATGTTAAAAATGCCTCTATGGATCTCAGGCTATGCGTAACATAACAAAAGGTTATATTCAAAATATACTGGATGCCAAAGAGGTTGCACAAGATAAAGGCCTTAACTTCTGATGTTTGTTCTTTATTACAAAGAAAAAGGAACCGTGATACATATGCTATTCAATGGTCAGGCAGCTGTGGAAAAAGGTGAACTCAAGAGTTAAAACAGTGCTCGACCTCAGCAGCCAAACCTCATCCTAAAATTATATCTTAGCAGGTAAATAACCTAAGTTGGGTTTAAATTTGACACAAAGTCTGGTTCTTGAGGGCTGCACTTATCATCAAGACCATGATTTTACATAAATGGAAGAGTAGGCTTATTTCCAGCACTGAGCAGTATTTGGACCTTTCTGAGTCAGCAGTCAAAGAAAGAATAGCTTATCACAGTAGACAGAAATTATATTAATTCAGAGAAGTCTGGGCCCCATTTCTAGATATATTTGAGACAGCTCAAAGAATGCCAGACTTCAAATTCCTAACTCCTCCTCTCTTTTCCTCATACTCCATCCCCCTCTGCCTATTCATGTACTTCTATTTTATTACTGTTACCCCCATCCTAACATGTAATGTCTATGTAGCATGGTTTGGTATTGTATTGTCTGGTTTTTCAGCTTTAATAAATTGTAAAACTGTGTAATTGCATAAATCTGTTGCAAATCCCATGAAGCGTGCAGTATTCGGAAACATATAAACGTTATAAGTCTTTTTTTTTTTTTACATTTCATTGCCTGTTTCTTTATGAAAATAAATAGAAAAATTAGTCACAGAAAAGTGGATTAACTGCTTCCTCAAGCAATGAAGAAGACACCCATTCAGGGAGAGGGCGGTGTTGGTCTGGGGAATTGTCATCTACATTCTCAATGTCCTCATCTTCCAGAATCTGATGTTGCAGTAGATGAGGAACTGGAGGAGGTTGAATCTGCTTCTTCAGAGAGTGAGACTTCAATCTAGTCACAGTAGAAGTGTGCTTTGTAGTATAAAGGTTCATATCTCATGGAGATCAGTAAGGCCACAACTGATAGGTTGTTAGGCATTCTGAGGTGGAGGGCACATGAGGGGTTCAAAGATGGAAGTTCTTTGTGGGTCCCTGCCCTCTGTCCTTCTTGATTCCCAGTGGTCTGGGAAGTGGTGGGGAAAGACGATCAACCAGTGAGAAAAAAACAGTTACAGACCTGAACAGTAGCTGTTGTTCTTCAAGATGTGTTGTGCACATATACATTCCATTGCAAGTGCATGGGTGCCCAACACACTTGAGTCTGTGATTTTTGCCAGAAGTACCACTAGGCAGCGCATGCAACCCTACTCTCCTCTTCTTCCAAGCCAAGGCCATAAAAGAGGTGTATCTATTGCCTCCCTCTCTAGTCCTTTGCACTGCTGTGTATCTAGTGTCTGAAGTAGCAGGGAAAGAGGGAGGATTGTGGAATGTATATGTGCACAACACATCTTGAAAAACAACAGTTACTGGATTAAACTGGGTAAGTACTGTTTTTTCTACTTTGAATGATTGTGCACGTATACATTCCATTGCAGATGACTCATCAACAGTTCCCTTACAGGCTACAATTAATGTTGCCCTTGTACCTTTTCAGTTTTTGGAGTACTTCTGGGATGAGAAGAACTGGAGGGAATGCAAATAGGAGATGAATGGACCAGGGGAGAAGGAAGGCATCTGTAATGGAACTGGGGCTGTGGCTCACCCTGGAGCAAAAACTCTTACAATTGCTGTTCAGATTAGTCAGAAATAAATTTATTATCAGATGTTTCCACTGGTAGAAGATCCAGAGAAGAATATCTTTCCTCATTGGGCACTTATGCTGGCCTATGAAATCCTTTCGGAGGAAATCCACAATTGTGTTCCTTACCCCAGACGATGAACAGGTTTCAGAGATACCTTGTTTCTTACAGTGGAATGTATATGTACACAATCCTTTGGAGGAGAACATCTTCTGTGCTCTGGAGAAGCAATAGGCCTCCTCAATAAATGGAGTGGTTTTGTCCGGGATAGCTAATCTAAACAGCACCCTGAGCTATGGTAGTCAAGAGGGCTCCCAGTGTATAGGCACAGCCCCAATGAACACTGCTATTCAAAAAGAATCTGATCTCACATGCATGGGGCACATGTGCATCAAGAGTGGAATCTGTGTAGACAATCACTCTCAGAAGAATCCCAAGTACAAAGAAAATTCTATGATAGTCTTGGTAAAAAGGGAAGGGGCTTAAGTCTTGGAAAAAGAGATAACTGACTATTGAAGGGAAGGGGCACAACAACATTAATACAGATGCTCCCCACGTTACGCAAACCCAACTTATGCAAATCCGCACTTAAGGAAAAAGTTCCGTAAGTCCTGAAAGCTTTTTTTTTTTTTTTTGCACAATTGTTGGGTATACTTTTCCGACTTACGCAAAATTAGACTTACGCCAGGCGTTCCTGAACTGAACACTTGTGTAAGTCGGGGAGCGTCTATAGGTGTGTTTGGGAGACAGTAAGTGATCAATGGATTGGATGATTGGTTCTTGTGTATGTGTATATTGACATGGGTATAAGAGGGAGGCAGTGTGTTTGTGTGTGAGAGAATGGAGTATTGCTGCAGGATTTAAATCAGGCAAATGGGATATGTTAGCAGGAGTGTTGTAAGCAAGACACAAGAAATGATTCTTTTGCTCTATTCCATGCTGATTAGACACCACATTTCAGGAAAGATGTGGACAAATTGGAGAAAGTCCAGAGAAGAGCAACAAAATTTATTAAAGGTCTAGAAAAATTACCTATGAGAGAACATTGAAAAAATTGGGTTAGCTTAGTCTGAAGAAGAGAAGACTGAGAGGGGACCATAACAGTTTTCAAGTACATAAGTTGTTACAAGCAGGAGGTAGAAAAATTGTTCTCCTTAACCTGTGAGAATAGGACAAAAAGCAATAGGCTTAAATTGCAGCAAGAAAGGTTTAGCTTGAACATTAGTAAAAACTTCATAACTGTCAGGATGGTTAAGCACTGGAATAAATTGCCTCGGAAGTTATGGAATCTCCATCATTGGAGATTTTTAAGAGAAGGTTAAACAAACACCTATCGGGGTCTAGATAATACTTACTCCTGCCATGAGTGCAGGGGACTGGACTAGATGACCTCTTGAGGTCATTTCCAGTCCTACAATTCTATGAAATCCTTAAAATTAATAAAACTGGGAATTGGAGAGAGGGCCAGATTAATCAATGTGCACTCATTTCACTTCCACAGGACCCCCATGTCAGGGAGTTGCTGACAACTGGGAAAAACAAAAGAAACTCTGCAGCACTGTGACGCTGTACACTGGGTCACAGTGCCACTCACTCAAATTTGGCCTGGCTGTCCTCCTGTCAGATGGAGGGATAGCCACACCAAACCTAAGCAGTGCTGCAACCTTGTGCACCAGGTTGCAACACCTCTCACTTAAGTTTGGCCTGGCTACCCCTCTGTCATGACGGAGAAGTGGCTGAACCAAACCTGAGCAGCACAGGGCCCTGTAAGTGAGTAGAGCTGGGTGGCCAGGATTGGGAGAAGCCACCATAGCCTGAGACAAAAGCAGACCACTGAGTTGGTGAGTGGCTAAGACAGTCCTGGGAGTGGTGGGTGATGGGCTATGGGCTAAGAGGGGCGTGTTGGAGGGCTACATGGTGAGGAGTTAAAGACTAGTGAAAGATGGTGGCTGAGATGAGTTGTGGGGGCTGTGGAGGGAATGGAGGATGTGTGGTGGCAGTTGGGGTCTGGGATGTTGGGGGTGAGTGAGGGATGTTGGGGTCTATGGCTAGTGGAACTGAAGTGTGAGTGAGAAGCATGTATGTCAAGGCTGCTGGGATGTGTGCGGAAACTACCAGGATAACTGGAATAAGGACTGTAGGAAGTTGCTGGGGTACACGTGGGGTGAGAGGACCATTTGAGGGTCTGTGTGTGGCGTGGGGAGACAATGGCATTCAGGGATTTGTGTGGGGTGGGGTATATATGTGGTCGGGTTGCTTTGTTTTCTAGTTTATGGAAGATGTGGTTGCCCCAATTTCCACAGTGCACATGATCCCAAAATTCTTTAATCCAAACATGATTAAAGACAGTCTAGCCCAGATTTAGGGTTGCAGTCAAGAAGCACACAATGTAACTCAGAGGAGGTGGTGCAAAGATGGCAGTAAGGCACTTCTGTGTTCTCCTGATTTAAGGTGAACCGTGGACCTAAGAGTCCTCTGGTCTAAGGGAGGCCTATTGATGTGAGTCTGGTTGAAGCCTGTTTTAACTTATTCAGGCTACAGATACCCACTAGGGGCTATTTACGGTAGCTGGAGATCACTGTGCCCCAGGAAACTCTCAGACACATCTCTTATTTTGACTGCAGAGAGCAGGGTGATATAAGACTCTACTATGCTCGTTTTTAGGTTGCTTTGTACTTGTGGTATGGTGCAGAGCAACCTGAATGCAGATGAGAATTTGGGCCTCTGTATAATGCTTTTTATTTCACAAAATGAACTGTAATGTATTTATTCAGAAAAAAACACAATTTAATTGCATTATAAATAGCTTTCTGTGAAACTTGCCCCCTTTATTTTCTTACAGGAGTTTTGCAGAACTTATTTTATGTGTCTTCAACATTACATCATCAAATATTTTGGAATTTAGGAGCTATAAAGTCCTCTCAAATCTATATCTAACTAAGTGGTCAACAGTGTCTAAAATTTGTGGTAAAAGAATATTCCCTCATCATTTTCTTTTCTTACCAAGATAATTCTTTGAAATGAAGAAAGATTCTCCCAATGAAAGTCTACCATGGCACTATCAAGCCCAATTCTTTCTTTTAGTGCATCTGACTGCAGGTCTGTATCTGTTATAGAATCATAAAACCAGAGTTACAAGTATACAACAGTAATAAAAAAGACTAGCACTAGCTGCCTAACTTTATATTCCAGAGAGTACCTCACCAAAAGTAGTCATTGATCAAAGACTTTAGATGGCTTTTTGTTTACCTTTTAAAAGCTAAACATAAGATTTTTGTCAACTGAATGAGTTTCAAGAATGATACCATCTGAATAATACTGTAACAAATCCCAGCCCCCACGGACTCCATAGTTTTAACAGAATGTAGACATCCTGCTCTAAAAGCACAAACCCCTACCATTTCAGCTAAAGGAGAATCTCAATAGCTATTAGCAGTACAGGGCCTATGACACTGAAGCAGTTCTGATTCTATCCAATGGAGAGCAGTGGTACACATGCACAGCAACCAGTTCATTACAGTACATAGCATTATATGCAGCCAACTTTACACAATAAGCCTTAAGGTCTGTTGATATCAACACAATCATAAAAGTGAATGTGGGATGATTTACAGAGTTGTGTGAAAGTTTTACCAATATAGTTATTCTGATACAGTCCCTCATGTGGATCCAATTATACAGGTATAAAGATGCCATATATCAGTATAGCTTATTCCCCTTCCCGTACAGGAATAGATCTATATATAGGGTCACTTTATAGTGGTATAATTGTGTCCCTTCTGACATGGGGTGGGCGGTGCTTATCACAGAATCATGGACCTTGAGACGCCATCTAGTCCAGACCCCTGTGCGGCGGCAGGACCATTCCTGCCAGGTGTTTATCTAACTGGTTCTTAAAAACCTCCAATGATGGGGATTCTGCAACCTCTCTTGGAAGCCTATTTTATGCGTAACTATCCTGATAGTTAGGAAGATTTTTTCTAATACCTAACCTAAATCTTCCTTGCTGCAGATTAAGCCAAATACTTCTTGTCCTACTTTCAGTAGACACGGGGGACAACTGATCACACTCCTTCCTATGACAATCCTTAGCATATTTAAAGATTGTTATCAGGTGCCATCCTCAGTCATCCTTTCTCAAGACTACACATGCCCAGTTTTTCAAACCTTTCCTCACAGGTCAGGACTTCTAAAACTTTTATAGTTTTTGTTGCTCTCCTCTGAGCTCTCTCCAATTTATTCACATCTCTCCTAGATGCCCAGAACTGGACACAATGCTCCAACTGAGGCCTCACCAGTGCTAAGAAGAATGGGAGAATTACCTGCCATGTCATACATAGAACACTCCTATTAAAAAATCCCAAAATGATATTAGCCTTTTTTTGCAACTGGATCACATTGTTGGCTTATATTCAATGTGTTATGCACTACAACCCCCATACCTTGTTTAGTGGTACTACTGCCTCTTCAATTATTCCCTATTTTGTAATTGTGCATTTGATTTTTTTCTTCCTAAGTGAAGTACTTTGCACTTGTCTTTCTTGAATGTAATCTTGTTGACTTCAGACCAAGGTCATTTTGCATTCTAATCTTACTCTCCACCTGTTTGCTACTCCCCTTGCTTGGTGTCATCTGCATATTTTATAAGCATACTCGCACTTGATTAACCAAATCATTAATGAAAATATTGAATAGTACTAGACCCAGGATAGACCCCTTCAGAGCTCCACAGGATATGTCTTTCTAATTTGTCAGAGAACCATCGATAACTTTTCTTTGAGAATATTCTTTCAACCAGTTTTGACTCACCTTATAAATAATGTCATCTAGACCACATTTGCTTATGTGACTGTCATGTGAAACTGTATCAAAAGCATTATTAAAGATATATCATGTTTACAGCTTCCCTCCCATGCCCTAGGCCAGTGGTCCCCAGACTGTGGGACACACCCACTAGAATGTTTGGGGGGAAGTGGCGGAGGCCGAAGCCAGCCCCCACAGGGAGTGGGGAGGGAACACCACACAGCCTGCTCTGCCCTTAGCTCTGCCGCAGCCCTGGCTCCTGGATCTTGGCTGTGGCTCTGCTCCCAGCCCCAGCCTTAGTCCCTGACTGCGGCCCAGCTGCAGCTTCTTCTCCTGCCCCTGCCCTCAGAGCAACCCCCAGCCTCAGCCCCCAGACACAGCTTCTCACAGCCCCAGCCCTAGCCCTGTCCCCAGCCTCAGGCCCCAGCTGCAGCTCCATTCCTGGCCCCAGACCCACCCCCAGCTGCAGCCCTAGCCTTGGCTCCCTTACTCCTGTCAACACTCACCCCCCCTTGGGGCGCTGTGGCCCCACTTCTGGCCCCGGCTTGCAGGGGCACAGACAGGTGTAAGGGAGAGCTTGTCCGTGAAAAGTTTGGGGACCACTGCACTAGGCCAATAACCCTGTCAAAGCTTGTATCACTGTCTATATTGGTATAATCAAAGTGGTACAAATTGTGTGTGTACACAATCTGAAGTATCTTGCTGAATCAAAGCCTTATAAATGTTACTTTTCTAGTTTATAAAGTCACCACAAACCTCCTGATTGACATACAGCTTCACTAGGCGGTAGAGGTGCCTAGCAAATGCAGTGTTGTTGTAGCTGGGTCAGTACCAGGATATTAGAGAGACAGATAAGTTGGGTGAGGTAGTATCTTTTATTAGACCAACTTCTGTTGGTGAAAGAGATAAGCTTTCGAGTTTATACAGAGCTGTTCTTCAGATCTGGGAGCTCTGTGTAAGACTGAAAGCTTCTCTCTCTCTCTCATCAACAGAAGTTGATCCAATAAAAGATATTACCTCACCCACCTTGTTTCTCTAATATCCTGGTACTGACAGCTACAACACTGCATATAGATTTACTGGGCACAGCTGAGGAAACATGACTCCTTACCCAAGATTACTTAAAGTTTTAAACAAAATAAAGTAAAATTACGAGCTTGTACCTTGTTGTGACGATGTTGGCCTGTACTGTGTGCTAAGTAAATAATATAAGTTACCACTGTTTAGGAAAGAACTCCATTGTTGGGAATTTGATGCAAGGGAGTCACACAAGAGATTGAAAGGTTGCATGTGAGTGCTCATGTACTGACATTCCTTCCACATAGATTCAGTAATCCAGAGATGAGGAGTTTTATTAAACTTATATGAACCTAAGCAACAAGAATTATAGGATTAGAACACATTAATCCTTTGCTTCTCAGATTTTCATCCATGTGTCATACGAGTAAAATTAACTGATGCAAAAAAAGTAACTATGGTCTGTTCACTTAAGTTTGATCATACACTGATAATATAAAGGAGACTTTGTAGAAAGATTACTGGTTATGCTTTTTGGATGTTAAAACAGCAGTTACATTACCACTACTCTATTCTACCAATGTTAATGCTATTTCATTCGAATGAGAGGGTACTTACTCTGTGCAGTATCTGGAGTTCTTTGACATATGTTCCCCTACAGGTGCTCCATTTCAGGTACACATGCACCTCATTTGCCTTTGATTGGAGATTTTTGGTAGCAGTGCCCATTCGGCTCATGGATGTGTTCCAGATATCCCTGCACCCAATACTAAAGATACATAGAGCTGTGCAGGTGAACCACTCTCTGCTCCTTCTCTACCACAAAATTCTGCGAAAGGAAATGCTGAGGCAGTGGAGAAGGAGGCTGGGAAGTGGAGCACCTATAGAAAGACGCATCCCAAAGAACTTCTTTTACTGCACAAAGTAACCTCTCCTTCTTCTTTGAGTAGTGTCTCTATGGGTACTCCACTTCAGGTAACTTCTGAGCATTATTCCTGGAAAGAGGAGGGAGCTTCAGAGTTAAGTCTAATACTGAACGACAGAACTGCACTGCTGTCAAGTATAATTCCCAAATCTGGACCTTAGCATCCAGGATATGGGTACTAGCATAAAGTCCTCTAAGCTTAATTACCAGCTTAGATTCTGTAGCGCTGCCACCAATCAGGAATTTTTAGGGCCTGATACCCTCTGGTCCCCCCAAAACCTTCCCAGGGGATCCCA
The DNA here is from genome assembly GCF_007399415.2 of Gopherus evgoodei. Lineage (NCBI taxonomy): Eukaryota > Metazoa > Chordata > Testudines > Testudinidae > Gopherus > Gopherus evgoodei. The sequence continues at coordinate 171,469,487 of NC_044324.1, forward strand.
AGACCCAGATTTCTTGAGTCTCACAACAAAGGGAAATAAACCATTCCCTCCCACCTCTTTACCTCCTCCCAGATCTTTCCTGCCTGGGTACACTAGGAGATACCGTGAATCAATTCCTTGAAACACAACACAGAGAGATCAAGTTTCTCTCTCCCCCTCACCCAGAGGCAATACAAACTTACCTTTCCCTCCTTGCTTCCCACCAATTCCCTGACTACATTTCTTTGAATTTTTTATTGTGCCCATTCTTTTATTTGTTCCACAATCACAGACTCAATTTCTTTGAGCCTTAATTAGGAGAGAAAAATCAACAGGTCTTAAAAGCAAAACTTTTAATAAAAAAGAAAGAAAAAGTAAAAGGTTAATCTCTGCACTTTAGATGGTAAAAAGTTACAGGGTCTTTCAACTTATAAACAATAGAAAGAAACTTTCTCCGGCAGAAACACAATTTAAGCTACTTCCATCAAGTACATATATGCAAATAAGAAAACAAATTAAAAGACTATAACCACCTTTTTTCTTACTCACAATTCTGAATAGATAAGAGACTGTAGCAGAGAGATTGGCAGAAACCTGGTTGCACCTCTAGTCCCGTCCAGGACCCAAAGAGAACAAAGCCAAACCCCAAACCCACAAACATAGGCTTCCCTCCATGAGATTTGAAAGTATCTTGTCTCCTGATTGGTCCTCTGGTCAGGTGTTTGCAGGTCACTGTTTGTTAACCCTTTATAGGTGAAAGAGACATTAATCCTTAGCTATCTGTTTATGACAACTGCCAACTGCAGCACCTGAGCTAGAGGCATGAACCAAAGCACAGTGTTTAGAAAAAATATGTAGTGAAGTCTAAGGTGCAGCTTTGCAAATTTCAACAACTGGAACATATTTGAGTAATGCCACGGAAGTAGACTGAAACTTTGTAGAATGAGCTAGCATCCTAGAAGGAGATTGGATGTTGATAGATTGTAACACAAAATAAATCATCCAGAGGGCCTCTTTGGGCAGAGACTGCAGATTCCTTGGATAGAAACAGTCTTGGAGACTTTTTAAATGGATCGGTTCTGTCTGGATAGAAAGGTAATGCCCTACTGATATCCAAGATATGGAAGGTAGCTTCCTTCCTGGTCTGATGTGGCTTTTGGAAAACAACTGGGAGATGAATGACATGACTACTATTAAATTCAGAAGACACTTGAGGTAAAAATTTGAGATGTAGTCATAACAAAACCTTTCCCTTGAAAAACTCTGTAAAGGGAGAATCTGCCATTAATGCCCCCATTTCTCTGTTCCTTGAAGGCGGAAGGTTCAGCCACCAAGAATGCTGTTTCAGTGGATAAGTGAAGTAAAGAGAATGTAGCTAATGGCTCAAAAGAAACATTTTATAAGGGAATTGAGGAAAAAATTCAAATCCCATATTGCGGTGGGTTCTTCAATCTGTGGAAAGAGACTCATCATGGACTAGGATAGCTTCCCAGAAAGAGAGACAACATTTAAAACCTAAGAATCCCAGCATATCAAAAAAATGGCAATATACAGAATAACCCTTGAAGTGGGAAAAAAGAAAGGGGGGAACAACAAACAACAGAACCACAAAAACTAAATACTATGAACTAGACTAAACTAAAGAAATAAAAGAATAACTATACTTAACTGTGCCTAAAGTGAAGTGGGCATGCTCAACGCTCTGCCTCAGGTTGAAGGGCAATTGAGAAGGAACTGAAGACAGTTTGTCCACACAGCTCTACAGACATCCTCATATCTTGATACAAGGTATGAGGATGTCTGGAGTGCATGCTCAGGCTGAATGGGCACTACTACTGAAATTCTCTGATCAAAGGCATACGGAGCACGTGCACCAGAAGTGGAGAACCCATAGGAACACTACTCAAAGAAGAACTGTTGTTACAACGGCACTGTGTCATGCAGTCCAGGCCCAAATTTTAGGTTTTATATTAAACATAAGAATAAAAGGCTTGCATTTTACAAAAATTGTGTTAATTAAATATTTTCATGGTTTACAAAAATGCAAGTATGTTTTTTGTATTTAAATACTTTCCTAAAATATTTGCAGTCTAACACACAACAGAATTATGGCAGTATCAGAATCAGAAAGTGAAATTGGATATAAGCAGATTAGTCAAGATTTACAGTCAAACCCAGTTCAAGAAGCAAAAACAAACAACAACAATAACAACAGGCTCTCTATTGAACATTTGATGAGATTTTTCAAACTTTTCAGTTCTACTATTACAAGGGCTAAATTCTATTCTCAGTTATATGATGTAAAACCAGAGAAATTCCAGTGACTTCACTGTAACAGAGTAGAAAGTAGTATTGGCAGCAGAGGCAAGAAAGACATTTAAATATATATGTTTATTAGCTTGTTGTGTTTCTTCAAAGGTACCTAATTCTGCTCTTAGTTACACTCATGAAGCCCCTTTAATTTCAGTGGGATTGTATAAGTCTAACTGAAGGATAGGAGCTTTATTTACCATCATTTTCGAACTCTGATTGTGTATCCATAATATTTGCCAACATGCTGGAGTAGAGGAAGAAGTTCCACTCATTCTCAGGTAGGAATCCAAGGTTGTCTTGGGCTTGATTTTCACCACAGTTATTCTGCATGATCTCAGTGCAGAGTAGGAAAGAGAAGCAGAGTTGGTTTTCAGTGAAGAGGGCAGAACAAACTGACTGTTGAGGGGGAAAGATGTGTGTCAATACTAATAGTGTAATATACTTAGAAAACACACAAAGCAGATATTTAAGGCAATGTCTACTTTACAGACTAGGGGTGTGATTCTCCTGCTTGAATACTGCTAGCGTGAGTATAAATACCAGTGAAGCCACAGTAGCACTGGTAGAGGCAATGGAGGCACAGCTGAGCCATGCTGAGTATATATGGGTATGTACAGAGGGGGTCATACTCAGCACAACTGAGCCGTGCTTCCACTGCGGCTTCCCAAGCTATTGCAGGTACACTGATATTTATACTCATAATAGCAGTATGAGTCCATAAGCAAGAGACTCACACCCATAGCTCATAGTGTAGACATAGCTTCAGACACAAAGCTTCTCATAGTAATTAAGATTTATGAGTAAGTAACTATATTGTATTTTGGTGAAACCTCACCTTATAAACATTATTCGTCAACGTGTCAATTATTTCTTTAAGATGCTTGTTAAAGTTGTCTGTCTCATTCTCACATCCTTCCCAGTGCTCTTGGGTGAAATGCCTTTTTCTCTGCCTGCTAAGGGCTCGTACTGTTCCACATACAGAAGAAGTCGAATCTGACAGAGAAATTTGACTTCGCAGTTTATTCACCATATCCATAGATTCTACAAAGATTTTATGGAACCACTCCAATGAAAACTGATACATGTAGTTGATCTTAATAAGATCTGCCACTACAAAGTAGAGCACAGCACCTCGAGTTGCAATAGGGAGATAATTTTTACGTGTTTTTTCAATTGCGGCCTCTGTTTTTGCTGATGCTTCTACACGCTCAAAAATCTCTTTTGAAGTAACTTTTGTTCTTTGTAAGTTGTCAATGAGGTCCTGGTCATCTAATATGTGTCCTAAAATGTGAAAAAGGTTTTATTCAAATTGAAAATTTGTGAACTAGAATGCGGCAGACAAATGAACACATTTTTCAAAAATAAGCCAGGCTGTATTTTATGGAGGTCACTTCATAAACTATCTCTGTAGTCATACATTTATTTAAAAAAAAAACCAAAACAAAAACAAAGTATCACACTAAATGTAACTTATGTTAGTCTTTCACATTATTTGTTTATATATGAAATTTATTGTCTTGCTGTATAATTTATATTTATCTTAATACTTTATATAAACTGTAATGAAAATAAATGCACAGAAATAAAGTTATCTGATAATTTCACACACAAGAATTAACAGAAGAAACTGAAGCAAAAGTTTACTCTTTGCAATGCACATTAAGAACTTATCCATGTTCACTATCACAATACTGTATAGCATAGTAAGCAATTTTGTTATATACTTTCCTCAAACAGATGCACAGTATGTCCTCAATTTCTGTAACATTTTTGCTTACCTTCTGTTTTCTGGAGCAGTTTAAGTGACTTTTGTTCCAGTTCTCGGAGTGTGATTTGGTCAGCAAAGATACTCTCCAATAACTCACAACGTTGTTGCTCTAACTGGGGTGTTTCATGAATTACTACAGTGGACAACAGCTGGTCCTGCAAACCTTGGAATGTTACAGTGAAGTTGATCATTGTGACCACGTTACAAACTGAAGGAAGAAAATGGGGGTTGGCTTTTTGCGTCGTTATGTATAATCTGAAACCACAAAGCATTTTAAGTGTTAAAGGAATAAGTAATAATGCACATATCAACATATCTTACTCATACATTTTCTTTCAATTTGAACTTCAGGTTAAGGATGAAGCACATTGGCAAGGTGAGGTGAAAGAAGGCAGCACTTTCTTTGACCACGCTTTACCTGTTCTGTGAATGAAAATCTATCTAAAGAAATATATTATGAGGGCATCCATCACAACAGGATTTGAGTAGCAAATGTTTCTTGTCTAGCGCTTTCAATCTGGCATATTTCAGCAACACTAAGAACACTTTAAAAATAAATTGGGTATTGAGCTAGACCCTTGCAGAACCAAAAGGGGTGGGGTGGGGTGGGGTGAGGTGAGGTGGCAGCAAAGATGGCTATACATCACTTTTATGTCCTCTTGATCCTGTCTGGGAGTTGGTTTGACTCCCACTATAAGTCAGAACAGCCTCAGAAATGCTCTAATTTTTTTCAGAAAATCAGTGATTTCTCTTCTCTTGCCCTAGCCCCAGCTTTATCCCTGTTAAATAGGAGTAGGAATGTGAGTTGTCTCACAAGCAGGACTGAAGTAAACGGTATAGGTATCCAGATTGTCAGGTGCTACCCAATGAGCAGTCAGCCACCACAAAGCTATTTTCCTCCACCCCATGGCAGACTGGGGCATGAACTGAAGATACCACACTAGCATTTCAACCTGTCCCTGTGTGACCCTACCCCCTGATTAAGCACACCACACATGCAGATAAAATGAATTCCATAGGGGTGACCAAAAGACCACCAAAGAGACTGACCACATTTGTCTTTTGCTTTCACTCTGATTCTGTCTCTTGCAGGGGAAGGAGGTGAAAAAGTACCTTTTTGTTTGTTTTGTTTGGAGAAATCTCGTGTGTCTCAAACAGGGGAAGGACTGTGTAAGCAGTGTAAATTGTGGTCTGCGGGTATGCAGGGGATCCCCTACCCACAACACCAAGTCTCACTAGTCTCCTGATGTCATCAAATATCTGTGAATCCTACTGGAAAAGTTTCCCCTTGTTCTGGGCCACATAAAGGCTGACAACGTACTACTGCTATAGGTTATTCCATTAGCTCAAGGTGCAGAGGTCTATGCAGTGGATCTAAAGCAGAGGTGTAGCGAGCGCCCTCCGTACCCTCTGACCGGAGGGGGCCCCGCAAGGAAGAGGGCCCCTAAAAGTGGCAAAAAAAAATGTAAGGTATAACTAGGTAAGTGACATTTATTGACGCTATTGCACAATCCATGTCGGTTTTACTGACAAAACCGTGAAGTCATTATGATACATCATAATGCTATTGGCTACATCAGTTGTCTGTCGATCAGTTTCGAATTTTAGTTGGACCCATTCAAAGACTGTGTATTTGCGTTCATAATGGCGGTCAGTGGATAAATGTTATTAATTTAGTTGCTTAGTTTTTTATCATTTCCAACGCAGAAGCGTGCTTTGTGATGTCTAAGAGAATGTATAAGAGCGGAGCTAGTAAACGAAAGGCAGCAAAAGATGCCGAGAAGGAACTTGAGAAAATTCCAAAGTTGTCAACGTATTTTGCGCTGAAATCCAACGTACAGGTACAAGCACATGAAATGGACGGCGCTAGCAGCGACGAATCGTATCCAGAAGTGTTTCAAGTGAGGTCAAAGGTGAAGCCAGTTGTTCTACCAAACAAACTGTGACAGATATTCCAGCTGCTGCCGGGAAAGAAGTATCTGAATCTGAACCACTGACTGATGATCCAGGAGATTGGCCGTCTATAATATCGGACAAGCAACTGTGTGACATTGTTGCACGTGGCCCACCGCAGCAGAATGAAAGTTACGAATTTCCATTTAACGAGGAAAGACGGAGGTTCACAAGTACTCATTTCTATCGAACCATGGCAAATGGCGAGAAAACAAGACGTTCATGGTTAATGTACTCAGTTCAGAAAGATGCCATTTTTTGTTTTTGTTGTAAATTATTTGGCACTGGTGACATACCGCTACGTCGTGGAAGATCTGCTTGGAAAGCACTGTCAAAAAGACTTCAGCAGCATGAAACAGGCAAAGGTCATCAAGACTGTATGGTGAAATGGTTTGACCTTCGGTCAGGCATAGTAAACCGTACATCTAGTGACCAACTCGAATTGCAGGCTTTTTTGAAAGAAAGAGATTTCTGGAGAAATGTTGTCAAACGCATGGTTGATGTCGTTATTTTCTTGTCTGAAAGAAACTTGGCATTTTGAGGAAGTAATGAAAAGCTCGGCGATCCTTCGAATGGCAATGGTGTCAATATTCATGAAGTGTTTGTTGGTTTTCTTAATGTTCATGATACAACTGGCGAGGGCTTATTGGAAGCATTTCTTGAAAAGGCAAACAACTTAGGAATAGACATTGCTGACATGAGAGGCCAAGCTTATGATAACGGCGCAAATATGAGAGGAAAGAATAAAGGAGTTCAAGCCCGCATGCTAGAAATAAATGACCGTGCCTTGTATGTACCATGTGGAGCTCACACTTGGAATCTTGTGATCTCAGACGCGGCAAAGTCATCGAAATATGACGTTGACTTTTTCGGTCTGATTAACAGAATATACGTTATCTTTTCTTCTTCACCTTCACGTTGGGATATACTTCAAGAACATATGCCAATATCTGTTAAAGGGTTATCGGACACTCGTTGGGAGTCGAGAATTGATGCTGTGAAGCCATTGCGTTATCACCTTGAAGAATTGTGCAATGCTTTGTCATCTTTGCGAGAATATGCGCTGGAAAAGAAAGATGGCAATACAGCAACAGAAGCCGGTGCACTTTTAGACCATGTTACTACGTTGCCTTTTGTTCTGACTGTGTACACGTGGTACGATATACTATTTCACGTCAATAAAACCAGCAAATTAATTCAGTCACCAGATGTGTCAATTGACGTACTGCAGGCAGAAGTCGGTGCTACAATGAAGTTTTTGGAAGACTATCGAAATACAGGATATAACTCTGTGGTCACAAATGCACGCGAAATGGCAGAGCATATGGGTATTGAGCAGGTGTTTCCAGAAACCAGGGTGCAACGTAAGAAGAGAATGTTTGATTACGAATGTGCTGATGATTCGAGTCATCTTTCCGAAGAAAAATTCAAATCGCAGTTCTTTCTTGTTCTCACTGATCAGGCCATATCTTCTGTTTCATCGCGATTTGACCAACTCGTGGAGTGGTATAAGTTGTTTGGATTTCTGTACAACGCTAACAGCCTGAAGCAGTGTCACAGAGAAAATGAACTGGAGAATCATAGCAAAAATTTTGAAATAAAAATGGGAGACATTGATGCCAACAAACTCATAATGGAATTGAATCGTTTTATTTATGTCATCAAGAAAGAGAGAGGACTTGTCACGGCAAACAATTTTTTAACGTACATATACAAGAACAGCCTTCAGGAGATATATCCAAATCTTTGCATTTGCATCAGAATTCTTCTGACCACACTAGTTACTGTCGCTGGTGCTGAAAGGAGCTTCAGCAGAATGAAACTGATCAAGAATATCCTGCGCTCAACCATGACAAATGACAGGCTTTCTGCGCTTGCAGTTATCTCAATCGAAAACAAGATTGCCAGATCTCTGGACTATGACGCATTGATTAACCAATTTGTGGAGAACAAGGCTCGAAAGAAGCGCTTTGCGTAAATACGGAATACATGTACACTGTAGGCCTATGTATACATAATATGAACCCTGTATATTGTATAAAATAAATACCGCATTCCAGTTTCTGCATTGTAAGGGGCCCCGGACATATGTTCGGAGGGGGCCACGTTCTTTGTTGCTACGGCCCTGATCTAAAGATTCAGAACTCATTGATGACTCACGTGGGCCTGCTCTAGGAATGAATATAGGTTGTATAGTGAAGGATGCTGCTGTCTGTATGACCTCTGCCCCATTTGCTGCAGTAGTTGGAAGTTGTGTGGTGAATGACTTTATGGATTGCAGGAAGAGAAAGGATGGTCTTATGGAGAAGGCAGTTGAAAGCTGTCCTGGAGAACTGGAATCTATCCCTGCTCCTGCCACAGAGTTCTTATATTATGCTAATCATTTCACTTAAATGAAACTTTTCACAGGTGACCACTAATTGGGTGTTCTTCACTTTCTGGATGCCTGACTTGAGATCTTATGGCTAAATCTGCAGAAGTGCTGAGCACTCACAGTTGCCACTAAAGTCAAAGGGATCTGTGCTTTGAACATATAAAATACTATATTAAATTAAGGGTATATCTACACTACCTGCTGGATCGGCAGGTAGTGATTGATCTACCGGGGATCGATTTATCATGTCTAGTGTAGATGCGATAAAATCAATCCCCTATCGCTCTGCCGTCGACTTCGGAACTCCACCGTGGTGAGAGGCGGAAGCGGAGTCGACAGGGGAGAGGCAACGGTCAACTTGCCGCCGTCCTCACGGTCAAGTAAATTGACCTAAGATACGCCAACTTCAGCTGCGCTATTCGCATAGCTGAAGTTGCGTATCTTAGGTTGACACCCCCCAATGTAGACCTAGCCTAAGGTCACCTGCTGATAGCTTGTACCCAAAACTAAAACTTCTGAAAACACAGAAATATAGAGTTAAGGTAAATGCCCTCTGTCATAAACAGATAGCTAAGGGTTAACGTCTCTTTCACCTGGAAAGAAGTAATCTGAACCACCTGACCAGAGGACCAATCAAGAAACAGGACTTTTTCAAATCTGGGTGGAGGGAACTTTGTGTGTGAGTCCTTTGTTCTTGGTTCTTCTGCCTGTATGCTCTCTCGGCTATGAGAAGTGATTTCTGTTTCCTGCTTTCTAATCTTCTGTTTCCCAGTTGTAAGTACCAAAGATCAGATAGGGATTTATATGTTCTTTTGTATTTACATGAATATAGTTGCTGGAGTGCTTTGAATTGTATTCTTTTTGAATAAGGCTGTTTATTTATATTTCTTTTAAGCAATTGACCCTGTATGTGTCATCTTAATACAGAGAGACCATTTTTATGTACTTTTCTTTCTTTTTATATAAAGCTTTCTTTTTAAGACCTGTTGGAGTTTTTCTTTAGTGGGGAATTCCAGGGAATTGAGTCTGTACTCACCAGGGAATTGGTGGGAGGAAGAAGTCAGGGGGAAATCTGTGTGTGTGAGATTTACTAGCCTGACTTTGCATTCCCTCTGGGTGAGGGGGGAAAGAGAGATTAACTCTCGGTACTTCTGTTTTCCAAGGCTGGGAACGGGGAGGGTGGAGTCCCTCTGTTTAGATTCACGGAGCTTGCTTCGGTGTTTCTCTCCAGGAACACCTGGAGGGGGGAAGGGAAAAGGTTTATTTCCCTTTGTTGTGAGACTCAAGGGAGTTGGGTCTTGGGGTCCCCAGGGAAGGTTTTTTGGGGGACCAGAGTGCCCCAAAACACTCTAATTTATTGGGTGATGGCAGCTTTACCAGGTCCAAGCTGGTAACTAAGCTTGGAGGTTTTCATGCTAACCCCCATATTTTGGACGCTAAGGTCCAAATCTGGGACTAGGTTATGATACCCTCACAACCTTAGCTCTGTCCTCACTGGAACTAGCAGTAGCTACTGGCAATTATCTGAATGTACTCCAGCCGCATTCTCTGTGTTAGGTGTAACTGTACTGAATGGTGGAGGAATAAGTTGGAGCAACTTGAAAGAGCTGAGACTGAGATATGAGGAGATCTGGTTCTGAGTCCTTCCCGCTCCCCATTTTGTGTTATCAAAGGAAAGAGATGCAAGTGTTCCTGTACCTTGAGATTCCAGTCTGCATCATTTCAATACAGAATTGGGTAGGCTGTCTCAGTAGAGAGTACTGAGGTCTTCTTGCCATGGGTATTGTCATAGTGAGGAGGATATTAGAGAAGTCTGTGGATTTCATGATGGGTAGGAGAAAGTATAAGTTTAGGTGGTGACCCGTGTGCAAGTGTGAAGGGGCTGTAAAAAAGTATAAAGTGATTGTTAAATTTTGCAATTATGGTATTCTGTTGGGGGAGTAGGCTCAGAGTTTGAGCGTAGGGAAGTGCAGTTTGCTTCTGTCCATTACTATGCAAAAACAGAGTGCAAGTATGTGAGTTATGGGAGTTGTGGGGGGTCTCACTCAAAGAGGGCAGAGCTGAGGTTGTATGGGTGTTTATCTTAACTCTTTATTTCTGGAATTCAAAAGTTTGAGTTTTGCTGAACTCAGTGTTGCGGAAGGGCACAAGCTATCATCAGGCAACCTTAACTCTGCCTTACTGAAGTTTTTTGCCATTTAACTTTGTAGTTCTTTTTTTAAACAGAAAAAGAGAAATGTTGGTTTGTAGGAGTTAGTGCAGCGGTTCTCAAACTGTGGGTCGGGACCCCACTCAACCCCATTTTAATGGGGTCACAAGGTCTGGCTTAGACTTGCTGAGGCCTGAAGCCTGAGCCCCACCACCTGGGGTTGAAGCTGAAGCTTGAGGGCTTCAGCCATGGGCAGTGGGCTCAGGCTTCAGTCCCCCTCTCTGGGGTTGTGTAGTAATTTTTGTTGTCAGAAGGGGGTCATGGTGCAATGAAGTTTGAGAACCTCTGAGTTAGTGCTCATTTAGGCATTTGTAGTTCTCACCTAGGTTTGCAGTTGATGTTACTGTGACTAGGTAATAATCAAAAGATATAGGATAGATATATGGAGACAATACTGGCATAGCTATATCATTGTAGCTATGCTGGCATAACGGCATATTGTAGATGCAGCCTGCATTGATGGAAGGGATTTTTCTGTTGGTGTAGGGACACCATCTCCCCTAACAAAGTTAGCTATGTTGACAAAAGCATTCTTCTATAAACATAGTTGCATCTACACTGGGCGTTAGGCCAGCATAGCTATGCTGGGCTGTGTTTTTTCACACTACTGATCAATGTAGCTATGTCAACCTAACTTTTAAGTACAGATCAAGCCCTAGCTTCTATAGTGCTTTTCAGCAGTAGAACTTTACAACATTAACCTCATTTTACAGATGGGAAGCTGAGACAAAGAAAGTTGAAGTGACTTGCCCAAAGTCACTCAGCAGGCCAGTGGCTGAGCCAGGAATAGTCCCGTGTCTTTCCACTAGACCACATGATTGGTACATAATTCCTAAGAGCACCTCCCCCATCTTGAAATTTTGTTAGAGTGAAATGAGGATAATGGTCATGCTTTGAAATTTTGTCAATGTGTATTTGCTAACAGAACTGATGAGAAAAATCTAACCTATATCTATGCGCTAAAACCTCAATAGTTTTATTACATGGTTGTTACAGTAGCTTCAAGCGTGAGAGAGAAAAATGGTATGTCTCTCTCCTTCTCCACCTCCTGATCCCCTACCATTCCCTGGAACATATAGCCCTCCACCAACATTTCCAGTTCCCCCTCCCCTTCCCATCCCATTAAGCCATTCGTTAGCATGGCAGAAGCCACCAATACATAAGAAGTTGCTCCTTGCTGTCTCCTGCCCCATACTGCTGATTACAAATACCACAATCAGCACTTTGCCACCTGAGCTAGCACCTCACTTCCATTGCCTACTTGCAGATGGGACTCCTGCACCTACTTCAGCCCGGCTTCCCCAGCCATGCCTCAGGTCCACCCAGTCTGCCCCTTCTCCAAACTGAGCCCGTCCCCCATACACTTTCAAAAGCTCCATCCCCACACAGCAGTGAAGTGTAACTTAACTATTCACTTTCTGGATTTCAGATGTCTAAATCTGTTACCTTCAGTTCCTCCTCCCCCATGACCTCTCATGGAGGAGCAGATCAGGAAACTCAAACAGACCAAGAGAAGCAGTGTTCCCCAGATCCCAGAACACACAGCAGGTAGGGAGAGGGGCTCAGATCCCTGAACAGAGGTAGGACTTCTCCAGATCCCAGCACACATATGGAAGGAGAGAATTCAGGGTAGAAAGTCTCCCCCTCCGCTAAACTCCAATTACCTGTGGTACTCCCCACATTCTCCAACCCATCTTTTTCCCTCCCATTCCCTCTAATCCTTACCCTCACCCCCTTACCTGAGCACCCCAGCTTCTCTTCCCTCCCCTACCACCCATTCCTATTTATCCCCCTCTCCAGAATACTTGCATTCTTCATGGCAGACCCAAACAGCTCCTCCTAATTACTACCTATCTTGCCCCTTAACCACCCCTACCATCCCAGTGTTCATTCATTCATGTAACTCATTTTCTTTTCAAAAATAGTTCCAGTGCCTTCTGAATATTCTGTATTCAGATTATACTTCTCAAAAAATAAAACAAACACACCTTGATAAACGCAGATTTTTCTCAAATGTTTACTGTTCATTCTCAGATTTCTACTCATGGAGGATTTCAAACTTCAAAGTTGCTAGAATGTGAACTTAATGAAATGCTGTTTTTCCCCTGGGGTCTGTATCTTGTTGAAATGACCTACATTTGCATAGCTAACCCTACCCCCTAAACTGATAATCTGTATAAGCATGCAGGTTTTAGAGCATTTTGAAAAGTTGTCCTTTACACAGGAAGGGCTTCCCAACCTTAGCTAAAGAAGAGCTAGCACTTCATTATAATATTCTATGAAATTATAGGGAGAATGGAGCAGAGGGGCTCTACACAGCCATCAGCAGTACAGCAGGCTCAGAGGGGTGTTAAGTGGCTCATTCATTTCAATGAGATTTTCAGTTGAATGAATAACCAATGCAGATAAATACAGCCTAAAACAATGGCTCTGAGAAGTATGATGCCCCACTCCCATTCATGTCAATGGTGTTCCCTTCCCTCCTCCCTAGTGCTGGAGAGTTTCTGATATGCATCAAGCATAATTGTTCTCAGCTCCTCACCCCAGTATCAGCACTGTGTTTTGGGGGTATGCTGTGAGCAACATGTCTGTTCTAAGCTCCTCATCCACAGGGGCAGGACTTTCCAAGGTTCTGGCTCATATGTGGGGGATAGAGAGAGGGGCTCAGATCTCCTTAGAAGGTCAAGGCATCCCAGATCACCCGAGGGGAATAGGAAATGGGGCTCAAGCACCTCCAGAACAGCTAGCTCTCTCCAGAACCTGGCTCATGAAGAGAACATGCAAGGGAGGTCAAACCCCACACATGGGCAGGGAACCCCAGATCCCAGGTCACATGGGGGGTAGGGAGAGAAGCTCAGAACATCCCACTCCCCAAATAGGCAAGCCTCCTCCAGAAGTTGGCTCACATGTGGAGGGGCAGAGAAAGGAGTCATATCCCTGTAGATGGGTTGGGGAGGGTCCCAGATTGTGGCACACATATGGGAAAGAATGTGGGGCTGACAGATGCCCCTGCCCTTATCCTCTCCCACGTTCTTCTTCTCAGTGTCCCAAGCCCTCCTCCATTCTCTAGGGCAGAGGTTCTCAAACTGGGGGTCGGGACCCCTCACGGGTCATGAGGTTATTACATGGGTGGGGTCATGAGCTGTCAGCCTTCACCCCAAACCCTGCTTTACCTCCAGCATTTATAATGGCGTTAAATATATAAAAAGGTGTTTTTCATATGTAAGGGGGGTCACCCTCAGAGGCTTGCTGTGTGAAAGGGATCACCACTACAAAAGTCTGAGAATCCCTGCCCTAGGGCATCATTTCAGATTTTGGTAGGGGGGGAGGGGGCAACTTTAAACATGATACCAAAGGCTACTTAGGCACCTGAAAACTCTAGGGTTTTTTTTTTTTGCAGATAACAACTTAGAAATTAGCTGATAGGAGTAGTGTATCTAATTTCTATATAAAAAAGAAGATTTAATAAATATTAGACCCACTCAGCTCTAATACTAATATGTTCTCACATCTTGTGTCAAGTTACTTAAGGAACACTGGTTAGGTTTAAAATTTTAATATATACTCTTTGTTACTAACTCTGGAATACAACAACTGAAAAAAATTGTAGAAAAATCTAGATTACTTTCTATCACTTTTTGCAGTTCATCAAGCTTGGACTAGATCATTTAACTGAAACATCCTACTATGGCAAGGCACCAGGAATTTATACTGCACCTGCCTGAGGCTCTAGAGGTGTTACCTCATTACAAATAATACACTAGAAAATAACCTTAGACAGAAGTGAAACTGACATTTCAAGTCACTTTCACAGTATTGCCAATTCCAAATGTTCAAAAATCATGAATCAGGCTCACCAAAAATCATGTGATTGGTTTTTAAAATCATAAAATATGAGTATGTAAAAATAACAGATTTGGGGTTCTTTTTATTTGCCTCCTGCTGTCAACCATGGCATCCATCCTGGGACTGTTTGCTAGAGTCTCAGAGAACTGGCCGCTTTGGTTTTGCTCCCATCTGTCAGAGTCCTCTTTATTGCAGCATGCAGCAGAGAAAGAGGCTGGTCTGCTGGATAGGGAGCAAGCCTTGAAAGACCTGGGTTCTACTTCCCTCCATGGACTTCCTCTCTCACCCCAGGCCAGTGCTTTAAGGACAGACTTTCAAAGGTTTTTAGGCACCCAAAGATACAGCTAGGCATCTAATGGGATTTACAAAGAACCTAACCTTCTAAGTGCATTTGAAAAATCTCATTAGGTGCTTAAATACCTTTGAAAATCTGGCCTTTAGTTGTGTGTGACTCAGTGCCCCATCTGTGCAATGGGGATAACAGCATTGCTCTACCTCACCAAGGGGCGGGGAGGAGAAATAGGTTAGATTGTGAGGTGCAAACTCAAATACTATGGTGATGGGGCCACATAAGTACCACAGGTAGAGTGGGAACTTCTCTATACACCGCTAGCCCTTCCCTGGGTTTGACCCCTTCTTTTCACCTATGCTCCCCAAACCTCCCCCTTTTCTGAATGCAACCTAGGCTCAGTGCTTTGGTGTATTTTTTCCAAGTGCCCCACGTTCTCTCTAAAAAAAAGCCCTCCTCCTCCCTCTCCCCTGTCCACAGAGGAATTCCTCTTTTACAGGCTAAACTTCCACATCCTTAATTTAATTACCAGCCCTTTCTTATCTTAATCACCCTGCCTCCGTTTGTAAACAAAATACTGACTTCCTGCCTCAGGGGCACCTCTCCTCTCTAGAACTTAAATTGCACACTAATGCTGTTCTGTTGTTAAGAGCTCTGCCAGGGAACTAGCACACCTCTTGTATGAAACTGGTGGTAGGGGAAGTTACCACCCTTCTCTGCCCCCACAATTGGTATCCTTGCCCAATCCCCATCACCAGATCCCACAAACCCCTTCCACATTATCACCCACACCTTAGCCTCTACTCGCCCTCCCCTCCCAACAAGCATTTGCTTGTGTAATTTATTTTCTTTTCCAAAAATAGTTTTAGCACCTCTGAATATTCTACTGTATTCACGTTACATTTTCCACAAAGTAAATAAAAATGAAACCTTTTGTCAGAGGCAGATTGGAGCAATATACCTGGTTTTTCACTTCAGATTTCTGCCCTGGGCCAGATTTAAACTCTCAGGATATGTCTATACTGCAATTAAAAACCTATGGCTGGTCCGCGCCAGCTGACTTGTGCTTGCAGAGCTCAGGCTAAGGGGTCGTTTAACTGAGGTGTAGAGGTGTACCACACCTCAGAGGGTCCCAGAGGCTCCAGCCCAAGGCCAAACACCTACACTGCAATTAAGCAGCCCCTTTTCCCAAGCTCTGCAACCCATGAGCCTGTGTCAGCTTGCACAGTCCAGCCCTGGGTATTTAATTGCAGTGAAGATATACCCTCAGTGCCTGGGACAGTGCTCAGATTCAATAACATATCTCAGAGCCACACAGGTCCTGTAACACAGAGGTAATTTTCTAAATACTGTAGTTAGCCTCTCTCTTCACATGTCCAGTGTGATCCATTAGGAGTGTTAATAGGTGCATGAGCCTTAGAACTGCTTGGCACGTACCTAACTGGAGAAGCAAACCCTATTTCAAATAATATTTTCCCCAAAAGGCTGGTGGGTGCTACGCACTCAGTTGAGATAACCCTTGAGCATAACAGTAGTGTGATGATCTGAGCCCTGGTTTGAACTCTACCTGTGAACAAAAGTGTCATATTGTGTTTTCTGGGGGCTGTATCTTGTGAACAACTTGGTCAAATGGCCCCAATTTTGGATCACTAGCAGAACTCTGTGCCTCATGAGGAACACCAAATTTCACGGCAATCCTAGTAACCATGTGGATTTAGAGCACTTAAAGTCAAGAGAAAGCTGGTCTTAAGTTTAACACTCTGAAAAATCGGGGCCTAGGTATCTCAGATTGAGGACCCAAAATTAGTGGTTACTTTTGACCTTAATGTCTCTGTGCCTCAATGCCCCTTCTGTAAAATGGGGATAATACCACTCACTTTCACGAAGGTTTTGTTAAAATGAATTATTTAACATTTGTGAAGCAATCACATACCACAGTGATAAGCACCATAAAGACCATGAAGAAATCAATTATTCTGTTTTCAGAGTAGATTTTGAATAGTGTGCAGTAAATAAGGCATGTGGCACACAATCAACAAAAAAGAGAATAAAAGATATTGAATAGCTACTCATTAAGAGAGCACTATCCATGCTCTTACTGAATGAAGCAGGGGTTCTGAGGAAAAAATATGTGATCATATAAATCAATACGGTATCATCATGGACATGCCCAAGGGAGCTGAATTAAGATTGCACAGGCAACCTTAATTCTGGCATTTTCTAACTTTTGAGCACTTTACTTTGCTACTTTAATAATGTTCTTAAAATGCATTTTGAGAGTGTAGTTTAATATATTGTACAACCTAATACAATAGTAGTTAGAAAAAATTGTCATGGATGAGGTCAGTTACCTAAAGTTGTGGTTGTATTCAATTTCAGCATCTCCAATCCTGATGAAGTCTTTACCTCCTGTACTGTAGATTTCCTTTCTTAAGATTGGCTTTAAATTTGAATCCAAAGCTTCAGCAAGATCCTAAAACCCATAAATGTATTGTCTACATAGCAATCATAATGGTTAATTAATAAGCTCAAATAATTATTTAGCTTTGTGAGCTTGAAATCAGATATACACCTTGCATTTTATCATTAAATTTAACTTCTGGAAGGATATTCATATCCCTTGTGCCCAGCTGGGAACTCCCCTTAAAGAGGGACCCAGGGATAGTGGGTTCTAGAGATGACCTGTCAGTGAGACTCCATTGGAATCATGCCGCCTAGTAATGCAAGTGTGGGGATGGCAAGGACACAGAGCTAGTGCAGAAGCATAGGTACTCAGTGGCCTTTTGATCCCAGAGGAATCCATGTAGCTGACCGAGACTTTCTCATAGGTATGTGGTTTTACTGAAAAACTGTCAGTGCTTATGGCCAGTTCTCCATACCAGTTTTAATGCAGTGTAACTCCGCTGACATCACTGGAGTTACTACTAATTTACATCAGTGTCAGTGAGGAGAATCAGGTTCCTAGAGTTTTAGACAGATATTTATTATTAAATTTAAATAAATAAAACTACAAAGTAGTTCCATCGCTTCCATCGCTCTCCTACTTTCACACCTTTGACAAGGGAAATTAACATTCAAACGCATTCTATTCTTCTTACATTTATAGTTTTCTGATGGGATTTTCTTCCTTGTTATTTACTCAGAACCCCGGTCCCAAATTAAAGCAAATTACCTGTAGCAGAATGGAGTTTCCAATTCGCATGGCATTTTCTAAAGTTCTTAAGTAATTGGAATCAGAAGCATGAATTTGTCGTAGCCTGTCTCCCTCCATTTGACAAATCCATCTGTAAGCCTGTTTCTGTGGATCAATTAGTAAAGGCCATCGTTGTCCATTCTTAACAAGGATAGCATTCTCAATGGAGTACTGGTCGAGAGGCAAACCTTCATTTTGCCATTTACTGACCTAGAAAAGTTTCAATTTTCAATATTTTTACATTTTAGACAATCCTTGTTATTTCATGGATACATTGTTTACAATTAACTACATATAAAGACATAAACAAGGTGATGCAACAAAACACAACGATCTATATTGTCAATAATCTCACTAAAATACTTGGACCTCTGAATTTTACTCTTAATAATCAAGTTTGGAATCAAGTGTTCTGAAAGGCGGAAGTCCTGATAAAGCCTTTGATGTAAAAAAATCAGCTATGCCCCTCACCATCTGCTCATATTATTACCTCATTTTTTTCTGTCATAGCTGTTATTAGCGAATAATTTGGAGACACAGGAACGATGTTCTCATTACACAATCTCAGACATTCATTTATTAGCTGCTGACGATATTCTGCTGATAACACTCCGCTGTAGATGATGCATGCTGCTGAAACAAGGGCATCACCCATAATACCTTGCAGCCTTTCGTCCAGGTTATTAACTGATTCTTTCCATCGCTCCTAACACATCCAAATGAAATATTATCATTTACAATAAAAATGTACCTGTTTTTAAATGTATTTAAATATGCATTTTTAATAATGTACTATCAAAGTTTACTATTTACAATTATGTGGAATAGGAATTGGGAGTTTAATTAAAGTGACAGTTGCAACTCTGGACCAAGGAAAGGAATCATTACTGCAGCACCTCAAAACCTATTAATCATAATAGAGAAGGCTTCCTCCTGCCCTGCAGAACAAGTCATAATAGAGGAGGCCTCTTTCTGCCCTGCAGTACAAGGGATTGGAAATACTTTTGTACCTGCTGGAGGGAGGAAACTAAGGTGCAGCTATTGAAAGGTAGGAAGATTGGTTTTATTGGGCAAGAATCCTCAGAAAGGCAGTTCTTCTCTTCTGCCCAGGGCTGGGATCTAGTTATTAAACTGGAGAGGCCAGCACAAAAGGCCACAACACCATGCTAAGCCATATGGTAATGTAGGAGAGGGGAAGCACTATCTGAAAAGGAGAGGCAGCTTCCCACCCCTGAAAAATGTAGATGAAGTAGAACTCCTATGACAGTCTTATGCTTGAATGTTCTGAGGCCAAAAAGTGGACAATACAAAAAATGAAAGGCAATACCATCTCATCCGCCAGAGCTGTGCTTAATATAGATGCTCTGTGTAGACGCTGAGTTGCCAGTTGCTTTCGAGTTGCTAGCATTTCTTTCTGGGCTATGCTCTCTTGATAGCTTGCCTCTAAATTCTGTTCATGTTCTTCAATCTAGTAATCAATTGGCAGATAATAGATCAAGGTTTTTATTTTTTATTTTGACTAAGGGGTGCCTGTCTGCCAGGTATTAGACTTAACAGATCTACTTCATTGCTTTTATCACTACATGTGCTATCAATGTAACAGGCTTGAGAATATTTAAGAAAGAAAGAGCTTATGCTGTAGTGACTGACAGTTGTTTCACACTGCATTGCTCTAAAACTCAGTCTTCTCATTATGCGTTGTCTGACAGTAAGATGGCAATACACGAATGGCAATACACGAATGGTCACAGCAATTTAGAGGCTAAGGGCTTGTCTACATCACAAAGTTGCAGCGCTGCAACTTAGGAGGTGTACACATCTGCAGGGCATCACCAGCGCTGCAACTCCCTATTTGCAGCGCTGGCCATACTCCCGTTTTGTCTCGGGTGTAGAGGATCCAGCGCTGGTGATCCAGCGCTGGTAATCAAGTGTAGACACTTACCAGCGCTTTTCTTGACCTCCGTGGAATAAGTAGGTATCCCAGCATACCTGAGGAAGCCTCTGGTAATCAAGCAGGTCTCCTTCCCCGGTTTGCTCTCACGTTCCCCGAACCCCCGAGCAAGCAGGTCTCCTTCCCTGCGGTTTGCTCTCGCGTTCCCCGAACCCCCGAGCAAGCAGGTCTCCTTCCCTGCGGTTTGCAGGAGGGTTCGGGGAACGCGAGAGCAAACCGCGGCGAAGCTGGTCTCCTTCCCCGGTTTGCTCTCGCGTTCCCCGAACCCCCGTGCAAGCAGGTCTCCTTCCCTGCGGTTTGCAGGGGGGTTCGGGGAACGCGAGAGCAAACCGCGGCGAAGCTGGTCTCCTTCCCCGGTTTGCTTTCGCGTTCCCTGAACCCCTGTGCAAGCAGGTCTCCTTCCCTGCGGTTTGCAGGGGGGTTCGGGGAACGCGAGAGCAAACCGCGGCGAAGCTGGTCTCCTTCCCCGGTTTGCTCTCGCGTTCCCCAACCCCCCTTGAAGCCGCCCAACAGCGCTGCAGTGTGGCCACATCTAACCCACTTGCAGCGCAGGTTGCTGTAAGTGTGGCCACTCTGCAGCGCTGGCCCTATACAGCTGTACTAATACAGCTGTAACAACCAGCGCTGCAAAATTGTAGATGTAGACATACCCTAAGTCACCTCTAGTCTCTACCCTTTCTGAAGTATAGGCACAACACAAATTTTTATTGTTCATTTTCAAGTGGGCCTTTCCTACATTTTGGAGCAACATTTTCCCTTGGTATTGAAATTGTTCTTTTGGGGTTATTTATTACTACTGATCACTTTTTTGTTGTTTAACACTTCCTGCATTAATAAGTCCTCCTCCCACTCCCACTGTAAAGTCCAGTGTCCCAGATTGGTTGAGAGGAATGAAGCAAACTAGGAGGCACTGGAAGCTATTTCTCTGAAGAAATCACTATTTTCTAGACTTTGCTGAAGTTTGAACAAAGGCCTGATCTTGCAGTCCTAGTGCAGGTAAAGCTCCCACTGAAGTAAATGAGACATCAGACAGGAGTTCCACAGTCTTAGGATTGTAGGATTGGGCCCCAACTCTCCAGTACAGAAATGTCTCCCCCTTCTGAAGCTTTTTAAAAAAAACAAGTTTTAGTAGGGTCTAAGAAAAATATGAATATTTACATGCTTCAGTAACTAAGCAATAACATACAATAATGAGAAATGTCTCACCAAGGCCAAACTTCTTTGTTTTTCATCCAGTTTTTGATGGGCAAGTCTTAGTACTTCCTGAGCTTCTGTAACTCGGATTTGTTTTGGCTTCACCAACTAGATAAAAATATGTATCACAGGCTACACTTCACTTTGAATGAAGAAAATATACGTTTTGTTAAAAAACACCTACATATTTTGAATGTATTCAAAAACCTGAAAAATGACTTTTCCTTTCTCCTGCAGTCCCCCTGGGAAATATTTTCAAAACTAGGCATCCTGAAATACTAGTGGTTATCAGTTAGTTGGTAATGGTACTGGTTGTTAATGTTTGTATTGATATGAAAGAAAAATCTGCTGGTCATCTTATTTCCTAATGCAGACTTAGACAAGTATAAACTACATTTTCCCATTTCTTCACTGTACCCTCTTTGTTTAGCTTGTAGACATAAGCAAATACCTACCTTGACATCCTAAGGCCATGTTTATTAACCTAAGTGCATATTACTGAAAAAGGTTTCCAAGAAAAATAAACTTCAGCTCTTATAGTATAGTTATATGACATATTTAGCTCAAGTCATAAAAAATGTGGCAATTGTACTTTCTAACAGGACTGAAAAGTCAATATTAAAAGCGAATCAAAATAATGTCCAAATCAAACAAATGACTGCCCAAATCTTTCATTCTGTGCATAAATTATATTAAATTCATTGCAGTTTTGTGCTATAACTCCATACACTCTTTCATGGGCATATGCCTCCTTTTGGTTTATATTATTACTGGCTGTATTTGCTTGTTTTGTCTGCCTTTCTGGGGTTTTCATACATGCAGAACATTTGAGCAAAAGCTCTTGTATAGATTAACATTTTTTTTCAGTCTGTAAAATGCCAATTGTGTTTTAATAAACACATATTATTAGAAGTTATTGATTAACCAAAGTATCTGTATGGCTTCTAATTCAGATAGTTCATCAAGGTAAGAACAACTGTTTCTCTAAGAATTTCACATATTTCTCATACTATTTTAAGACATGCATAAAATAAAATCACATAAACACAAATGTAAGTTCCATAACTTATTTTTTCAGTATAAATGAAAATATTTACATGTGTAGAATGCAAACTCCAAATACTCAAAACATGCATCAGGATAACAAAAATCAGTTGATTGTATTAAAAATCCTGAAATTTTTAAAATAATAGATTTGGAGTTCTTTATTTTCTTTCTCTGTTATGAGTCTTTAGGGTTTATATTTTCAAACTTTTCTCTGCAACCATGAGGGCTAGAGGCTTACTCTTTAAAAATTAAAATTGAGATTCTCAGGTAATTAAATGACTCCTGGAGTTGGCACCTCAAGAAAAACACCAAAATTTTGGGGGACTCAGTATAAAATCATAACAGTTGGCAACTAAGGCATCATGGTAGAAATAGATCATTGGAAAGATAATTAGGATGAGGCCTTAAAGATAAGACAAGAATCAAGCCTGATGTGGATTAGAAGAGGGAGTACAATGGATGGATAAATAGATATGGGGGTAACATACCAAGAGGCCAGAAATAGGAACTGACCTTTTGGTAAAATAAGGATTTCAGTTTTGGCCATGTTAAGGTTGAGCTAATGGTAAGAGATCCAGGAGAAGATGTCAGACTTACAGAGACATGGGTCTGGATGGAGGGAGGCAGTGAAGAATGTACAGGCAGATTTCAGAGTCATCAGCAAACTGATGGTAGATTAAGATGTAAGAGGACAAAATCAGCCAAGGAGAGAATCCAGAGGAAGAAGAGGAGAGGACTGAGGAAAGACCCCTGTGGGATGTGCATAACGAGTGTAAAAGGATATGAGGTTGACCCATTGAAAGAGATGCTGAAGGAATAGTATGAGTGGCATATGGAGAACTGAGAGACGACAAAACCAGAAAAAACAAGGGAAGAGAAGAATGTCTACCAGGAGGGGAGTGACTATAGTGTCAAGAATAGGAGAGATGTCGAGGTTGAGGATGTAGTATTGTTTCCAAGACTTGAGTAGGAACAGGTCACTAGAAACCTTAAGAAGAGTTGTTTCAACAGAGTGAAGAGGTTAGAAGCTACAACAGAGGAGATCCAAGATGGAATTAGAGAAAGGGAACTTAAAGCAGGAGTTGTGTCTGGTGAGCTTGATGAGTTTAGAGCTGAAAAGAGTTGAAAATTGGAAAGAGAGGAGACAGGACTGACCATTTATGAGAAATCGGGGATACTGATGGATTGAAGTTTGGAGAAGGTCTATATGGCAAGACTAGAGAGCAAGAGGGTGAGTGATATTAAATTAGATGAGGTCAAAGAATGGAAACTTAATGGTGGTGAGATCAAAGAGAGTAGTTTTTAGCGAAGCCAAATTTGAGTGTGACCTTTTTAGTGTGTGAGGAAACTTCGAATGATCCAGGAGATTAAGGGACCACATGCCAATGAGATCAGAGGGACACTTAGGAAATGAATTAAGAGTAGGAGAGGAATCTGGGGGTTCTAGAAGTTTGAAAGATACTTCTCAAGCATATATTCAATTCTTACTAAACGCGAAAACAAATTTTAGTTGACAAATGTCAACTACTAAGCTGCATTTACCATTTTTCTATTTCAGCTATTAAAGATGTCTTCTAGCACAATAATCCATGGTCACGTGACTGTAACATGAAATCTTTTACTCATTGGTTCTCCCAGACCAAAGTTAACTTATCTCCTTTTGAAGATCTAAGGGGTAATTTTCTGGCAGAAAAGAAAGACAAAGCACTTTATACATGTAGGGAAGAGGATTTCAAATGCAAAGCCAAATTCTGAATTGTGAGCAATGTCAGAAGATAATGCAGTTGCAATACATATGTATTAGTTTTAATATAATGTATTCATCCTAACTAATATGTTTTAATTCCAATATCTCCTTCACCACAGTGAGGATCTGAAAGCAAAGAGCTCTAAGTGTTCCCGTCAGTGGCTGTCTCCTCAGGCACTTCTACTTGTCCTCCTGTTCTACTCCTAACACTTCTGCTTAGTTTCTACTCTTGCTCCCTGATTTTATGTGAACTCTAGAGCCTTCTCCAACTTTCATTCCCTAGTAACTGCTTCTCCCACTCCACTCCTTTTACTTCCAATTACCTAATCTAATGTGCCCATACACTTCTCTTACTTCCCCATCTGACCCTTCTCCTGGCCCACAGGCTGTGCCTATTAAATAACTGCCTTCCCACACAGACTGGCTTCACCTCTCATCTCACCTAAACCTCCCTACGTCCTGGCTCTATTCTCCATTTCTATTCACTCTATTTAAATCTCCATTTGGGTCTGGATGCTCTGCTTCAGCTCCTGCTCCATCTGTTTCTCTGCCTCTAGCCACTAGTTACATACCAAACAGAATACCTGGTGAGATTCCCTCTTCTGAACATCAATTTATGAAAGGGTTAAATAAAAGGTGGTTTCTTACATTATTAAAGAATGAAAAAGGAATAAAAAATCATCACTCTTCATGTACACATATTCAACATCCCCACAAATAGGGGCCTTGAGAGGAAGATTCCACAAACTTTCCATCATGAAGAGCTTCCCATATGGTTTAATTGGGAGGCAGGATTTGAATTTCTGAAACTGCTGCAGGTGTGGACTAGACAGTAGGCAGGCTTTGTGTCTCACCTCAACTTTTTGGGAACATGGACCCAATGGAGCTGCAATGTCAGGGATTTCCCTGTTTGCAGATGGGCTGAGACCTTATTTAGAAGCTATATTACTTCTCCTGCCAAATTAACAGAGGCCTGGCATATGGACAATGCACATCATTCCCTAGAGCTGGGCCTGTCTAACTGCCTGTTTCCTCCAACCATGCAGATCTCTGGATGGACAGTCTTCCATGAAGTGCAATGGAAATGGGACTGCCTTCAGAATAGGGTTGGGGATCCTCACACAGTTCAAGGGATAAGACAGGACCCAACTGCTTGTATTACATTTTCTGTGTATGTATTTGAATATGTATATAGTACACAGACACTGAATATACAC
The DNA here is from genome assembly GCF_007399415.2 of Gopherus evgoodei. Taxonomy (NCBI): domain Eukaryota; kingdom Metazoa; phylum Chordata; order Testudines; family Testudinidae; genus Gopherus; species Gopherus evgoodei. The sequence continues at coordinate 171,494,567 of NC_044324.1, forward strand.
ATAGAATTATTGTGCAGTCCTTATGAGATAACTGTTGAAATGTTTAATCCCAATAAATACATTGTACATACTCTTTTCATGCCATGTATATATTTCATTAATCAAATTATTATTAGGTCTTTTGATTAATCGCAGTTAACTCACGTGATTAACTCAAAAATTAATCGTGATTAATCGCACTGTTAAACAACAGAATACCAATTGAAATTTATTAAATATTTTGGATGTTTTTCTACATTTTCAAATATATTGATTTAAATTACAACACAGAATAGAAAGTGTACAGTGCTTACTTTGTATTATTTTTATTGCAAATATTTGCACTGTAAAAATGATAAATTGTATTTTTCAATTCACCTCATACAAGTACTGTAGTGCAATCTCTTTATTGTGAAAGTGCAACTAACAAATGTAGATTTTGTTGTTACATAACTGCACGCAAAAACAAAACAATGTAAAACTTTAGGTTCTTCTTCGAGTGATTGCTCATATCCATTCCAGTTAGGTGTACGCGCCGCGCGTGCACATTCGTCGGAAAACTTTTACCCTAGCAACTCAGTGGGCCGGCAGGTCGCCCCCTAGAGTGGCGCCACCATGGCGCTCCATATATACTCCTGCCGGCCCACCCGCTCCTCAGTTCCTTCTTACCGCCCGTGTCGGTCGTTGGAACAGTGGAGCGCGGCTTAGCTGACCTCCACTTCCCTAGCTACTCGTTTTCCCTCGAACGTCTTAGGCTCCCTAGAGTGGTGGCTAACTCCCTCCTTGGTGTGGACAGGGATGCGGTTTCATCCGCCCCAGCCCTCACTGCCCCTGACGGCGGACGCATCATCTCTCTGCTCGAGTGCTCATGGTCGCCTCCGAGCTTAAGGCCTTTGGTCTTCTAAGAAGCTGGCATTCCTCATTAATGCCCCAAAAATGAGAGTAGTCCGCCTGGCATGCCAGGGGTTCCAGCGGCAGCTGCGAGGCCGTTGTATCTCGGTGTTTGCAGCCAACACAAGGGCCAGGTGCTTCATAAGTATTCAGGGGGGACATAGTCCTCCCCCCTTTTTTGTCAGGAGGCCATCCATTTCCGGGTCTTTTGCATGGCCCACTCGATGGAGCTGGCGACGTCTTTTCTCCCAGGCGTTCGGAACGTCTTAACTCTTTGACTCAGCAGGTTTTTCCTGTCTTACGAGTGATCACTCTGCCCCATGTGAGGCGTCCCGCTTTCCGGAAGTGGAGATGTTTCCTCACACAGACCTGTTCGCTCACCGCGAGAGCAGGAAATGCCAGGTGTTCTGCTCCTTCCAAGGTCTCTCCTCGGAATCGATCTTGGACGCATTCCTGATGCCGTGGAACGGCCAACTGCATTATGCCTCCCCACTGTTCCCACTGGTTCGTTACGTCCTGCTCAAACTCCGCAGGGGCAGAGCGTGCATCATCATGATCACTCCAGAGTGGTCCAGACAGCACGGACATACCACGTTGCTCGGCCTGTCAGCCCAGACCTCATCACTCAGGGCAATGACAGGCTTCGTCACTCGGACCTGCAGCCTCTTCGCCTCACGGTGGCTCCTGCGTACCTGAGTCGGGGTGACAGGCAGCCTTCCACCTGGTCAACGTACCGAGCCAGGTGGAAGCGTTCCTTTACAGCTGCAGTACGCTCGATCTTGCTCCTGCTGAGGTCCTCGATCCCCTCTATTTGGCCTGCCTCTGGCCTTCAGCGGCAGGATCTGGCGGTATCATCGCTGAGGACACTCTCAGTGGCCATCCCTACCTTCCAGCAGGCTAAGATGGACGTTCAGTGTCCCACGCTCTATGGATTCGAGGTCCCTCAAGGGCTTGGAGCGCTTGCACCCTCGGATGCGCCGCCCAGCCCCGCCCTGGGACCTCAACCTAGTCTTGGCCAGACGGGTCTCTGAGATCAGAGCTCTTACGAAGGTTCCAAAAAGACAAGGTGCAGTTATGACCGCACCCGGCTTTCCTCCCTAAGGTGTTTTGGCCTTTCATGTTACCCACAGCTCAACGCAATGGGCATAAACCGTTGCACTCCTTGGACATCTGTGGAGTGCTCGCATTATATTGTGCTGACAGAATCATTTCCTAAGTGCCCCAGCTCTGCCCCGGTAGCGGGCCAAAGGGAGGGCTTGCTTGTTTTCCTCTCAGAGGATCTCATCTTGGGTGATGGCGGACATCCCCACTTGTTATGATTTGGCTCATATTTCCCCAAGCCACATCACCGTGCATTCTACCAGGGCTCAGGCTTCATCTGCCGCCTTGCTGGCTCGTGTTTCTACCCACGAGACCTGTCGCGAAGCTCCATTGGTCCTCGGTCCTTACCTTTGCTTCGCAGTATGCCCTGGTTCAGCAGTCAAGAGAGGCTGTAGCCTCTGGCTCGGCAGTTTGTATTCTGCCACATTTCACTTCCGACCCCACCGCCTTTGTAAGGCTTGGGATTCACCTAACTGGAATGGATAGAGCAATCACTCGAAGAAGAAAAGACGGTTACTCACCTTTGTAACTGTTGTTCTTCGAGATGTGTTGCTCATATCCATTCCGCACCCGCCCTCCTTCCCCACTGTCGGAGTAGCCGGCAAGAAGGAACTGAGGAGCGGGTGGGCCGGCAGGAGTATATATGGAGCGCCATGGTGGCGCCACTCTAGGGGGCGACCTGCCGGCCCACTGAGTTGCTAGGGGTAAAAGTTTCCGACGAATGTGCACGCGCGGCGCGTACACCTAACTGGAATGGATATGAGCAACACATCTCGAAGAACAACAGTTACAAAGGTGAGTAACCGTCTTGTCTACAAGTCCACTCAGCCCGACTTTTTGTGCAGCCAATCCCTCAGACAAACAAGTTTGTTTACATTTACAGGAGATAATGCTTCCCACTTATTTACAATGTCACCTGAAAGAGAACAGACGTTCACATGGCACGTTTGTAGTCGGCATTGCAAGGTATTTTTGTGCCAGATATGCTAAACATTCGTGTGTCCCTTCATGTTTTGGTTTTTACTATTCCAGAGGACATGCTTCCATGCTGACGACGCTCGTTAAAAAAATAACATGTTAATTAAATTTGTGACTGAACTCCTCGGGGGGAGAACTGTATGTCTCTTGAGCTCTGTTTTACCCACATTCTGCCATATATTTCATATTAAAGCAGTCTTGGATGATGACTCAGCATGTTGTTTGTTTTAAGAACACTTTCACTGCAGATTTGACAAAACACAAAGAAAGTACCAATATGAGATTTCTAAAGATAGCTACAGCAGTAGACCCATGATTTAAGAATCTGAAGTGTCCTCCAAAATCTGAGAAGGACGAGTTGTGGAGCATGCTTTCAGAAATCTTAAAAGAGCAACACTCTGATGCAGAAACTACAGAACCTGAACCAACAAAAAAAAGAAAATGTACCTTCTTCTGGTGACATCTGACACACATGATCTGCACTGCTTTGGATTGTTATCGAGCAGAACCCATCATCAGCATGGACATATGTCCTCTGGAATGGTGGCTGAAGCATGAAGGGACATATGAATCTTTAGCACATCTGGGATGTAAATATCTTGCGACTCCGGCTATAACAGTGCCATGCAAACGCCTGTTCTCACTTTCAGGTGATATTGTAAACAAGAAGCAGGCAGCATATCTCCTGCAAAAGTAACCAACTCAGGCCAGAGCTACCATTTAGGCAGCCTAGGCAATCGCCTAGGCACCAGAATAATTGGTGGTGCCGTTTTGCCGGAGGGGCGGCAGGCGGCTCCGGTGGAGCTGCCGCAGTGGTGCCTGCAGAGGGTCCACTGGTCCACGGCTCCGGTGGAGCTGCCGCAGTCGTGCCTGCGGACAGTTGGCTCCTCACGCGGCTCCAGTGGACCCGCTGCAGGTATGACTGCATCAGCTCCACCGGAGCCACGGAGTACCGGACCCTCCGCAGGCACCACTGCAGCAGCTCCACCGGAGCAGCGGGACCAGTGCGTGGGGCGGCCGAAATTGCCGTGCGCTGAGAGCATTCAAACCACTAGCGCCGGTCCTGACCAAACTTGTTTGTCTGAGCGATTGGCTGAACAAGAACTAGGACTGAGTGGACTTGTTGGTTCTGAAGCTTTATATCGTTTTATTTTTTAATGCAATGATTTTTGTTCATAACTCTACAGTTGTAAGTAACTTTAATGATAAAGAGATTGTACTGCAGTAGTGAATTAAGTGAATTGAAAAATACTATTGCTTTTATTTTTACAGTGCAAATATTTATAATAAAAAATAATAGGTGAGCTCTGTACACTTTGTATTCTGTGTTGTAATTGAAATCAATATATTTGAAAATGTGGAAAACTACCATTTATATAAATTTTTTGGATTTCTATTAACAGCGCTATTAATCGCACAATTAATTGTGATTAAATTTTTTAATCATTTGACAGACCTAAATATTATTGGTTATGTTATCATATATATTTAGTTTAGTCAAATTAAACATGCTGTAATGAATTAAACTACCCTAGTCTACTGAATCAACTGTTTATGCCAGGTGCATTTTATTCAAGAACATAACTATACTGTGTAAAACACTCTTACAGCTAAATTCAAGGCTCAGATGGCACACAACATATGCCCAAAAATGGCCTGAGGGGAATCATAAGGTGTAATTTTTGTGTCTCACTCCCCAAATCTTGCAGAGTTCACACCTCACAGGTCCTCTGCAGCTGGAGCTATGAAGAGTAATATTCCAGGGTGGGACCTGGGGTCAGGACCCTATATTTTAGAAGGTGCACTCTCTGACTTGGTTTATTTCTTTAGATGTAAATAACAATAAAAATCACCTCTTAAGTTGCAACATATGTCTTAGATGTCTGGTAGATTGCTTCTTTTACAGAAGCAACCAATGAGCAATCTGCATGGGAAAGTGCACGGGTCTATAGTTGGTCTGAAAACAAGCCCATTGTCTGATCTAAAAGTACTTGGGACCTGAATCTTGCCCCTCTTCTTTAGCCAGTGTTAAATTCCTATTTCTCCTTTACCTAGAATGTGCTTAAAATTGAATTTCTATAAAAGATGTTTAAAAGACATTTTTGTATTTAAAAGTGAATTTACTGGTTGTGAAAAGTGTCTGATAGGAAGGTAGGACCTAAGGAAGGAAGGAAGAGCTAGACCTCTCTTTATCCACAGTACAGGAACAATATGGCTTCACCAAATATATCTCAATCCTGATTCAGAGAGAGAACCTCAAAAAGACAGAAGATTGGTTTTCTGGGCTATTAAATCATAGATCTCTCTACTGAAACTTCTAACAAGACAAGAATGAAAAGATCCTGGAAAGTACATTAAGGATGGCCACAGATGTAGAAAGATTTATATACGATGTGAGAGAGTAAAGAATAAATTGGTACTCAATTTATTTGGCTTTTTAATCATGCTCAGTTTCTATGAGCTTGCATAACATGAAAGTGAAATTGAGTCAGCACAGATTTTAATATTTCTGGTTTTATTCCACATTCTCTAAGGCATCTAGTTGAGTTCTTGGAATATAAGTAGCATGGGTTTTGCAAACTAATTTTCATCATTTCTATTTTGAGATTACTGCCTTTAGATGGATTGCACAGATATTACTAAGAGCAGAATTTGGCCCATGAGCTTTATTATGGGTAACCATTTGATTAAGAGGCTGAATCAGTATTCCAGTAGAATAACTGTTTCATATGAAGGTTCCTACTACAATAGCTAATTTCAGTTATTGTTGAATGCATTTGTATATGAAAGATCATATTCTAAAAACAGAAGATCATCTACCCCAAATGTATTCTTATAAGGACTTGTATTTTACTGGGAATATTAAAAGAGTTTTTGGAAATAATGATAATTTTATTAAATAAGGTACCTTTTGTACTTCATGGTAGTGATCTAAAGCTAAAATCCAGTGACACATGGAACAACAGGCAATAGACACCAGTCCCACTTTTGATGGGCGAAAGTCAGGGGATCTTACATATCTTTTCAATTGCAGAAACACCTAAAAAATGAACAGGTTAAATATTAGAACAATGACTTAGATGTCCCACAGATTTGAAGAATTATTACAGCATTCTTTGTTGTTTAAGGAGAAGACAATGGAAAATCTTTTTGGATATTTTTTAGTTATGTGAAGATGGGAAAAAACCACTATAAATACTTTGGGCAGGATTATGATCTCATTTTCACTGATGTAAATCCATAGAAATGTTACTGTCTTCAGTTAGATCTATATAGTATCATAGAAATTTAGGGCTGGAAGGGACCTTGAGACGTCACCTATTCCATTCCACTGTGCCGAAGCAGGACCCTGTACTCCTAGACATCACTGACAGGTGTCTGTCTAACCTGTTCTTAAAAACATCCCATCACAGGGATTTCACGATATCCCTTGGCAGTCTATTCCATTACTTAACTATCCTTACAGTTAGAAAGTTTTTCCTTATATCTAACTTAAATCTCCCTTTCTGAAAGTTAAGTCAATTATTTCTTATTCTATCTTCAGTGAACGTGGAGAACAACAAACAGTGAACGTGGAGAACAACAACAATGTCACTCCCTTAGCAGAGCCGCGTTGCCAGGAGCTAGAGCCACTGTTGATAGCGGCCTGGGAACAGCAGCTGCCAGCACCGCCACTGCTTCCGCCTCAGCTGTGAAAATTGCACAAAAATGTCTCTTTATCCTTCTCTGGAAGATCTGAAAGTGGACAAGGTAATTCAGGCTCAGATTGCCTTTTATTCAAACCCTGCCAATCCAGCAATTTTGTCTGAAGCTTCTGCTTCCATCCCTCAAGATGGAAGTCTTTATCCCAGACTATACCCAGAACTTTATGAACACATGGGTCTGAGCCTTAATGAAGAAGGGATACATAAAAACTTGCCAATGGTTGCAGGTACACAATCTCAGGGGCAGCTGGTAATGAGACCCTCCACTGTGAATTATATGGTAGCTCCAGTAACTGGAAATGATGTTGGAATTCACAGAGCAGAGATTAAACAAGGCATCCATGAAATAACTGTGTGTAAAGATCAGGATGGAAAAATTGGACTTCATCTTAAATCTATAGACAATGGTATATTTGTCCTGTTAGGTTTTTTTTCCCCCGGGGTTCTCTGCTCAGTGTCCCCGTCAGGTTCCCTTCTTTTGACCCTTTGACCGCACTCCTGTGCCTGTTATTTCATTAGTTGTCCCCCCGGAATCACTTGGCTTACAGGTCCTGTGGATCCCCCACTTAAACTGGGGGATGTCCTTTAGCAGTAGGCTTCTGCCTGCCAACTTCCTGGATCCTAATAGGACCATTCTCTTTATAAAAGCCTTTAGCATATTTGCAGACAGTTATCTGGTTGTCCCTCAGTCTTCTTTTCTCAGGACAAAACATACCCAGTTTTTTTAACCTTTCCTCACAGGTCATGTTTACTAAAACATTTATCATTTTTGTTGCTCTCTTCTGGACCCTCTCCAATTTGTCCATATATTTCTGAAAGTGCAGACACAATATTCCAGCTGAGTCCTCACCAGTGCCTGGTACAGAGTCTGTGAAAACTGTCAGGCTCTGGTTTGAGGCAGGCAGACCTGGTAGTTAGAGAAGTGGTCAAGAACAGGTGCAAGGGTCAAAGACAGCCATACAGTTGGGTCTGGGCTGAGTTGGGGAGAGGCTGTGGGTCAGAACTGAGGTCAGAGTCCAAAGACAAACCAAATCAGATTTATAGTTGGAGTCCCAATTCAGGCCAATGATTGAAGCTGGGTGGGAGTCAGTCTGAGGATCTGAGGGGTCAGGAAATGGATGCAGGGCTGGAGTGGGTCAGTAACAGGGCTGGAGCACAATTGGACTAGCGCACGGGCAAGGCTGAAGCAAGCTGGAACAAGGCTCAGGTAAGGCTGGGGCAGGAATTGCATCAAAGGCAGGCTGGAAGCAGAGGGAGTCTATAACACAGTGAGACAGCATGAGGGTTCCTGGCTGGGTAGTGCTATAGCACAGACTAACCTGATATCTGGTGCCATCAGTAAAATACTTGTGCCTTGGGGTTATTTGACCCAGGCCCTGCTCAGGGATATGCGGCTACAGCATGCCTGAGTGCTGAGTCACTGCAGGCTCTGTTGGAGGGGTGAATCTCGGCAGCTGAGTGAGCAGTGGTAGTCTGGTTGTGGGTTTGCCTCACACAAGGTGAAGGCACAGAACAATTTTTACAATTGCAATGGTGCTTAGAAAACAAAATGGAGGTTATTATTCAATATAGATGTATACTGAGTTCAAAATATCAAACAGAATTCAGAAGTTGTATGTAGGCAGCTCCCCCAAACCATTACAATACCCCTAAAACCTTGATATTAAGAAGAAAATTCTGGTGAGGGAAGTGAGATTTAAAAACTTCCTGAACAACAAAAACTTATAAAAAAAAATTTCCAGCAGATAACTAAGCCTATCTTTTCCTAAATTAACACTAATTATGTTCAAAAGAACTAGTATAATAAGCTAAAAAGAGATGTGTCATGGATACTAGGAAGCTCTGTTTTACAGCCACAGGCAGTGAGAAGGAAATAAGTTGCAGGTGGACCACCTCCACCTTTGATGCCCTCAATATGAGACCACAAGGACACTCAGGGCGCAGTGCAGCCCCAAACAGATGCTGCTGGCCAAAAAAGCACATGGGGAGCATGTGCACCAAAACTGAAATATATATACCAACAAGCACTCAAAGAAGAAACTACTGGTTTAATTTTTTCTAAAAGCATTACTCTCATCCATTCTTTTCTACATATTGATAGAAAGGGGAAGGTTCTGTGTTCCTCCAGTTCTTCATCGAGCACTAAACCAGTTGAGTTGGGGAGAAAGGAAGCTTTAAACCACATCTGCACCTCCTCTCTTCTGTCCCCAGTCCTCATCTCAACTCAGAGCAGCCCATGAGCTAATTTAAATTGTGCCAGTTTGCAATAGCCTTCTATGGACAATTACAGCGGCACACAGCACAGTGTGCTCATGACTTTCTCTTTCCTCACTCTCCCACTCCGCCCCTGACATGGCCCATACTTCTGGAGCTGCCAGGGGGTCCAGCATAAAGGTATTATCCCAGGCCTATGCTGGGAAGAGAAAGCCTATCCATGACAGTAGGATTCTGCAGCAGTTGTTTCTGCCTCTGTCCCCTTTGTAGCCCCTTCATCCTGCCATTGTGGCATAAAGGGGCTGCAACATGGGACTGAATCTGGCCCAAAGTTATTATACAAAATTCAGTCTTTATTAAGACAAAATCAACATCCTTTGAAGAATCCTAGAAGAAGTGAAGATGAATTATTGAGCACTATACCATCCCTTTACCTTTTCGGGTAGATTATCTTTATCCAGGGTAACCAATTTTTTGAGGAATCCTGCATCTGCAAGGAGGAGCTTTGCTGTTGCCCAACTAGGTTTCTTTTGCAGAAGAATACAAACTGCATTCATAACAGTTAGTACAAGAGGAGGAGGATGAGCGTATACTCTGTAAAAAACCAAAGAAACATTTGAGAAATTGATAATCAGCAGTTTCAAACAAAATATGGTGCTGTATATTTTCATTTAAATCATCCAGTATTGGCCCACCTCAAAGACAGGCTACTGAATTAGATGGTTCAATAGTCTGAACTATTATTTTAGTTTCTAAATTAATATTAATTTCTGTGTTCTTACTAATTAGTATATAACTATACTACAAAGTACTATATTGTTATATTAATAGAATGGAGAAGAAAAAAATCCCCTATATTAACAGAGGAAAACAACTGAGATCTGATGACACCATCCTTCACCCCTTTTCCCTGAAAAAGGTCTGTGTATAAAAGTGTAGAAAATGAAAATTTCTGACAAGCCCCTATTGACCCAATATAGGGTGGTGGGTGTGTCTGTGTCTTGATTTAGAAAGAGAATAAACTAACCAATAGGAACTAATTTGACACATGAAAGCATAAAGAAGTAAGAGTAAGAGTGAGTGAGCTTGAAATGTAGGCAAGTTTGCATTGTTTGCACTTTCAAAATCATTTTCTTTAGTTATGGATGTTCTGAATGGAAGGAACTCCTGTGGAAACCTTTGCTCTGTTATGTAATTTGCCAGCATTATTATTCCAGAACTGAAGATTGTCAATGTTCCAACTAATAGCAAAGTTTTAAAACAAAACCGACCTACCTGAGTTCTGCAATGTGAGCTTTGTCCAACGCATCTAGAGCAGCGAGGGCCTTTTCTAACGCTGGCAATACAGCATTTAGCTCTTCAGTTGCTTGCTACATTGTAAAAAAAAAAAACCCCAAACAAACAAAACCCCACAGCCCACAGAAAAAAGTTAGAGTTGGCATTTTCTTTTGGCAATATGTACTTGAAAAAACCAGTTTTCTGTAACCACCAGTAGGAAAATGTTTGTTTTGCGAGTAAGACATACAAAAAGATGATGTGTGAAGTACTAAGATGCTGTTCATGCATAGTTACTTTTCTAATCAGAATCATGCTTGAAAAAACTAAAACAGATATCTTCCAGTTTTTATTACTTTACATTTTATTATATGGTGAAGATTCCTAAAAAAAACAGTATCTATGCTGAAGGCATATGAAAATTTCTGCACTTTTTGGAACTACTTATTTTTACCATAAATAGAACTGGATCGTGCAAGGTTGTTAATGCCCAGACTGTTCTTAATCCTTTGTAAAACTAGGCCCACAGAAACCAAACCTGTAAGAGACCACAAGAGATTCAGTACCCGAGCATATTCTTCCACAACTTTTGTTTCCTCAGTCATGATTTCTTCATCCTGTTTAACAAGAGTTCGAACCTGCTCTACAACTTGTGAGTCTCTATGAAGTTTTTCCATGAGTTCTTCTATCTCCTAACAGGAAAAAAAAAAAGGTTTTTCTTTGCAAAACATTTTGATTGCAGAATTTCAAATACACTTGGTGAGATGACGGAGTGGTGAGAAGATTGAAACATTTTCTTTTTCTCATGAGCCAATCAGAAAACTGAATTGTCTTTACTGTGTCTGAATCTCCTGTCAGCCATGGAAGTGTTGAAGGAGAAAGCGTATAATGTAACTCACTGGTGATTTAACAAGTAGGTTTTAGGTCCTGAATTTTGTGGAGAGGAGGAGGTGGAATGGGAGGTCACAGAAGATTTTTAAAGCCCACTACAGAAAGTAATTTGTAATTAAAACATACCTTTGATTTTTGCTCTATCTGAGGGCCAAGGGTAAGCAACTCTTCTTGCATTTCTGCAACCAGTGATGTTGCTTCCAGAAGCTTGGTCAGACCATTGTGAAAACAAGCCCTACAAATAAAAATTAAGTTGCAATGTGCATTATCTAGTTGTGTACTTTTATTTTATTTGTCATTAAAGATAACAGCCCAGTTTCATTCAACGGTCTATGTTAACTTCTGCTCTGGGAAAATCTGACTGAAGGAGTGGAGAGGTAGATAGTAGCAGTGGAAATCTGCTACAACCTCCCCTCCAATGAAGGCCCACAAAAGGCCAACACAGCCCAAATATTTGCAGTACGGGTTGGAGAGATGGTCTGGGAAGTGAATTCAGAGGTGAGCTGATTTACCACATCCACTGAGGAATCATACCTGGCAGGGTTACTATGTGGTCCCAACTGTAAAGATGGAGTTGCAGGATAGAAACAGGATTGTGGGGGTAATTTTGTTGCCCCAGGGAGAGATTAGCTTGTCCAGGAAAATATAGTTTACAACTACTTCCACTTGCTTGGGTGCCGCTAGTGTAACAAATGTATTTTAGGTGGTTTGTAATATTTTGAAACATCCTCTAATATATGGATAGTGTGAAGATTAAGTAAAATATAAGTTATTATATATTGACTTTGGGATCTTTAGAAATAATTAGGGCTTCCAAGCAATTAAAAAAATTAATCACGATTAATTGTGCGATTATTTACACTGTTAAACAATAAAATACCATTTATATAAATATTTTTGAATGTTTTCTACATTTTCTAATATACTGATTTCAATTACAACACATAATACAAAGTGTACAGTGCTCACTTTATATTTATTTTTTATTACAAATATTTGCACTGTAAAAAACAGAATAGTATTTTTCAATTCACCTCATACAAGTACTGTAGTGCAATCTCTTTATCTTGAAAGTTGAACTTACAAATGTAGAGTTATGAACAAAAATCATTGCATTAAAAATAAAACAATATAAAATTTCAGAACTAACAAGTCCACTCAGTCCTAGTTCTTGTTCAGCTAATCACTCAGACAAACAAGTTTGTTTACATTTGCAGGAGATAATGCTGCCAGCTTCTTGTTTACAATATCACCTGAAAGTGAGAACAGGCATTCGCATGGCACTGTTGTAGCTGGCGTCACAAGATATTTATGTCCCAGATGTGCTAAAGATTCATACATCCCTTCGTGCTTCAGCCACCATTCCAGAGGACATACGTCTATGCTGATGATGGGTTCTGCTTGATAACAATCCAAAGCAGTGCAGACCAGCGCATGTTCATTTTCATCATCTGAGTCAGATGTCACCACAAGAAGGTTCATTTTCTTTTTTTTCGGTGGTTCAGGTTCTGTAATTTCCGCATCGGAGTGTTGCTCTTTTAAGACTTCTGAAAGCATACTCCACACCTTGTCCCTCTCAGATTTTGGAGGACACTTCAGATTCTTAAATCATGGGTCTACTGCTGTAGCTATTTCACATTGGTACTTCCTTTGCATTTTGTCAAATCTGCAGTGAAAGTGTTCTTAAAATGAACAATGTGCTGAGTTATCATCCGAGACTGCTGTAATATGAAATATATGGCAGAATGCGGGTAAAACAGAGCACAGGAGACATACAGTTCTCCCCCAAGGAGTTCAGTCAAAAATGTAATTAATGCATTATTTTTTTAATGAGCGTCATCAGCATGGAAGCATCTCCTCTGGAATGGTGGCCAAAGTATGAAGGGACATACAAATATTTAGCATATTTGGCACAAAAATACCTTGCAATGCCGGCTACAAACGTGCCATGTGAACGTTTGTTCTCACTTTCTGGTGACATTGTAAATAAGAAGTGGACAGCATTATCTCCTTTAAATGTAAACAAACTTGTTGGTCTGAGCATTTGTAGGCTCTGAAGTTTTACATTGTTTTGAGTGCAGTTATGTAACAAAAAAAATCTACATTTGTAAGTTGCACTTTTACGACAAAGAGATTGCACTATACTACTTGTATGAGGTGAATTGAAAAATACTATTGCTTTTATCATTTTTACAGTGCAGATATTTGTAATCATAAATAATATACACTTTGATTTCAATTACAACACAGAATATAATATACATGAAAATGTAGAAAAATAGCCAAAATATTTAATAAATTTCAGTTGGTATTCTATTGTTTAACAGTGTGATTAAAACTGCAATTAATTGCGATTCATTTTTTTGAGTTAATCACATGAGTTAACTGTGATTAATCAACAGTCCTAGAAATAATATCCGGTAACTTCACATATAAAATTATGCATGTTAAATGAGTAATTGTGCATGCAATCACTCTTACACATCTGTATTCTTTTGCACAATATTAGTGCATACACGCTCATAGATTTAACAAGGATATTTTAGGTGTCCAATTCTGAAAATTTGACCCATTGTGTTTGGTTTTGATATTTTGCTCCTTTGAAGTAGGATATTTTATGTGGCTATACATTGCAGCAGAGCATAATGGGAAAATGTTATTAATTTCTCACCTGTTAAACAGACTTTTCTTTTTTGTATTCTGTAATATGCTTGAAAAGGTGTCTATGAATTGCAAATAGCTATTAGGAGTGATGTAGTAGTGCCTTTTAGTTTCCTTCAAATATTTCTCAGTTGTTGTAGATGCACTTTTGTGGATTTCAACACATACCTGGGCAACTATGTTTGTTAAGTTCTGGAAGGCAACATGATTTTAAATAAAGATGAAAAAGTAAAATCTTTATATTTTTTTAAGTCATAGTATTCATTTTTGTTTATATTTTGGTTCACATAACATTGTTAAATGCACAGGAAATAATAAGTTAATAAAATGATGCTTATTAATATTAATTAATGCTTATTATATTAGTATTCATAGTTATAATAACAGAAAGTAATAAAATAATGCTTCATATACTGGCACGCAAAGTTAATAGAAAATTTAAATTATGTACCTGTAACCAGAATTCTTTGAAATGGACTTTGGATATCCCCACTCAGGGGATTGTCATAGCTCAGGGGTCGGCAACCTTTCGGAACTGGTGTGCCGAGTTTTCATTAATTCACTCTAATTTAAGGTTTCGCGTGCCAATAATACATTTTAACCTTTTTAGAAGGTCTCTTTCTATAAGTCTATAATATATAATATATAACTAAACTATTGTTGTATGTAAAGTAAATAAGGTTTTTAAAATGTTTAAGAAGCTTCATTTAAAATTAAATTAAAATGTAAAGCCCCCTGGACTGGTGGTCAGGACCTGGGCAGCGTGAGTGCCACTGAAAATCAGCTCGTGTGCCGCCTTCGGCACCAGTGCCATAGGTTGCCTACCCCTGTCCTAGCGGATGCAACTTAGGCAATTAAACCTTCTTGTAACAGTGTCTCTTAGAGTGATCAAGTGTTCTTCCTACCTCTCTTCTCTGTTCCTGGATATTCTGAGGGTGAAGCTATAAAAGGGAGCATGACACCCTCTGCCAGCTCAACTCCTTCCACCACTTTCCCAGAGTGAAGTTTTATTAGGACTCCAAAGAAGATAGGAAGGTGGGCAGGGAATGTGAATATGCAGAGTCTATCTCAAAAAACTCGAGTTACAGGTTAATTCCTTCTTGGAGAGTCCTCTGAATATTCCCACTCACAGGAGAATTTGGCAATCAATACCCCATGAATGGATCGTGGGACTTGGAGTTCTAACTGAATAGAAAATGAAGTAGTGCCCTACAAAACTAAGTGTCTGATCTACACAGTAGATCTAGGGAACAGTGTTTTGTAAATGTATGTATAGAGCTCCCTGTACCAGCCTTACAGATCTCAGCAACTGGAACATTTCTAAGACATGCCATAGCAGTACCCATTGCTCTGGTCCTAACCCCAGCAATGGTCCAGCAGTCATCTATACCTCTCATGGCTCATGTAATATCGACAACAGTATGATCACGGGCTCTGACAATGACAGTGAAAAAGATGCCAGTGTTCGCCATGTGGGTGTTTCCAAGTGGTCTTACGTTCATCGCTTAGTCAGATCAATCATGAACATACAGCTTGCACCACACCATAAACAACCAAAAGGAATGTGAAAGAGATTTAACATCAAGGCACTTCAAAAACAAGCTATTTGCGAGACTCTTCAGCAACACCTCATTGAGAGGCTCTCTGACTTTCCTGACAATATCAACAACATCTAAACACACTGGAAGCAATTCAAGACCATCATTCACAAGGCATGTGCTGAATCAATTGGATAGTCCACTCACTGCCATATGGATTGGTTTGATGACAACAATAAGGAAATCATAGCACTTATTCACTAGAAGAGAAGTGCATTTTGCACTTGGCAAAATGAATCCTCTAATCAGTAAATACCAGAGACTTATCATTGGCTTAAAGCTGTGTTCAAAGGAAGCTGCATGACATTAAGAATCAGTGGTGACAAGCATAGGCCATGGAGATCTAGAGTTCTGCTGATCAGCATGACATGAGAAGCTTTTTTCAAGCAACAAAAGCCATCTACGTTCAAATGGCACAACCCCTCTGCGATCTCAGGACAACTTCATCTTTCTTAAGGACAATGGCCTTCAAGCAATGTTGGAAGTAACATTGTGAGACTCTGTTGAACCGTGAATCGGAAGTCTCAACTGCCACCAGTCAGTCTATTCCTCAGCATCCAGTAATAGAACTGCTTGCTACCCCCTGCCATCTTCTGAGGAAGATTGGCATCACTCAGACAAGAAACAACAAGGTGCCAGGCCCAGATGGCATCCCTGGGAGGTTTTCAAAGGTGGTGGAATAGCCAGAGGTGAAAGTAAGCCGGTCCAGTCCAGTTCGGCACACCAGCAAGAGCCAGTACGCTGTGGCAGACCGCACTGGCTTCCGCGGCCAGGATTAAAAGGGCTCTGGGCTCCCAGCAGCGGCAGAGAGCTCCAAGCCCTTTAAATCCCACCCGCAGTTTCGGCGGCTGGGCTGGGGCCGGGATTTAAAGGGCTCAGAGCTCCCTGCCGCTGTGGAGAGCCCAGAGCCCTTTAAATCCCGCCTGCAGCTTCAGCATCCGGGCTTTAAAGGGCTCGGAGTTCCCTGCAGCCGTGGGAGCCCTGAGCCCTTTAAATCCCAGCTGGAGCTGTGGTGGGGATTTAAAGGGCCCGGAGCTCTGTGGTGGCCGGAGCCCCACGCCCTTTAATTTGCCTGAGATCTCTGGGTTGATTTAAAGGCCCTGGGGCTCCCAGCCACAGATGGTACCCCAGGGTATTTAAATCTTGAGAGGCCTCGCCTCTTCCAGTTGAGGCCACGCCTTTACCGGATGAGGCCATGCCCCCTCGAGACTCCGGCAGTACCGGTAAGTCCTGTAAGTTACTTTCACCCCTGGGATAGCATTTGTGCAAAAACTGCATAAACTTTTTGTTAGAATTTGGGTTAATGAGGAAATTCCATCCAACCTAAAGAATGCCAATATTATGACAATTTTTAAGGAAGGGGACAAGTCAATGTGCAGGAGTTACTGAGGTATTGCCCTACTCTCCATTTCTGGGAATGTCCTTGCTTGCATCCTTTTGAACTGTCTCCTCCCTCTTGCTGAAGATGTCCTTCCAGAATCCCAGTATGGTCTCAGACTGTCTCAGAACACCATCAACATGATTTTTGTTGCATAACAGATCCAACAGAAGTGTAGAGAACAACACCAGCCATTGTTTATGGCTAAAGCGATGATTTAGTCATGGATATTTTTAGTAAAAGTCATGGACAAGTCACAGGCAATAAACAAAAATTCATGGACCGTGACCTGTCCGTGACTTGTACCATAAATACCCCTGCCTATATCTTAGCTGGGGTGCTGCTGCTCTGGGAGAGTGGGCCAGGGGACAGCTGCTCAGGAGAGCACCAGCTGCTGGGGACTGCTGAGCAGTGGCTGTTCTAGCCGCCCCTGGTGCTACCTCCCCCACTACTCCGGCTGCCCCTGGAACTGCTGCTCAGGCAGTCCCCAGGGCCAGCTGCACCTGCCGCTGCTCAGGTGGTCCCCAGGGCCAGCTTCCTGGGGACACCCAAGCAGCGTCCAGGGTGGATGGCCCTGGGGCCACGCCGGCAGTGCCTGTTGTAGCTGGCTGCAGAGCCGCTCCAGCAGGAGCCTATCACAGCTTGGGACTTTCCCTCAAGAATGGTAAGACTAAAGTGCTCCACCAGCCTGTCCCCACACTAATTGCCCCCATTCTCCCACAAATTGTCACCGGTGGTGGACCCTTGGAAAGCTGAACATTTCTTTACTTTGGTAGCCACCTCTCCCAGACAGCCAATCTCAATGTAATGATTAAACATAGCATCCATTGCGCCAATGTGTCCTTTGGAAAGTTGCTCCGTTGTGTCTTTACTGACAGAGATCTGCGGATGGAAACTAAGATCCTGGTCTACAATACCATAGTGATTCCTACCCTTCCTTATGGGTGCGAGACATGAGTGACATACTGAAGCCTTCTTAAGCATCTGGAGTGCTGCCTTAGGAAGATTCTCCATGTCAGATGGGAAGAGCATTGCACCAATACCAGCATTCTCTCTGCAGCTAACATCACATGTTGAGGTGAAGATTAGGAATAGGGCTCCATGTCTGTCACGGAAGTCACAGATTCTGTAACTTTCTGCGACCTCCGTGACTTCTGCAGCTGCCAGTGTGGCAGACCCCAGGAACACCTAAGCAGCTGGCCCTGGTACCAGCTGGTCAGGTGGCCCCGGGGACAGCCACACTGCTGCTGCTGGAGTAGCTCCATAGCCAGCTACACCGGCCACTGCTGGAGAGGCCCTGGAGCCAGCCGCACTGGCCACTGCTCAGGTGACCCCAGGCACTTGGCCCCGGGGACCACCTGAGCAGCGATCGGTGCAGCTGGCCCTGGAGACTGCCTGAGCAGTGGTCCCGTGGGTGGCCACAGCAGCGGCAGGTGAGCGGCCCCTGGCAGTAGTCCCAGGGATGGGCGGAGCAGTGAGGGGTGGATGGCCCCGGGGGCATGCCCCCTTTCCAAGCAGCGAAACTCCCCCCCCCAGCTAAGATTTAGTTAGTGATATTTATAGTACAAGTCATGCACAGGTCACGGGCCATGAATTTTTGTTTATTGCCCATGATTTGTCCATGATTTTACTAAAAATATCCATGACTATATCATGGCCTTAATTATGAAACATCAACTTAACTGAGCTGATAATTGTGTGTGGATGGCCGATACTCCCCTTCTGAAGCAAGTCCTCTTTTCTCAACTTAGTGATGGGAAAAGGATCTGTGGGGGACAGAGGAAAAGCTACAAGAACACCCTGAAAATATATTTTAAGAAGGGAGGCATTGCACCAATTGGGAAGAGCTGGCTGGCAATAGACTGCAATATTGTTGCATCATACATCAAGCCTCAGTCTGTTTTGAAGAGAATTGCCTTGCTCAAGTGGCTGAGAAATGGCTGAGGAGGAAGGAAAAGATACTGCATCCTGGCCAGAAGTTGTGCTCTTTCCAAGCAACCACCTATCACATATATGAAAAAAACACGTAAAGCACAAATTTGACTCCTTAGCCATCTTAAGTTTCATCAATGACTTTTCCCCTGGCAGACATCATCCTCATATCAAGGGATAGCCTGACGACGGCCTGTCATAAACAGATAGCTAAGGGTTAATGTCTCTTTCACCTGAAACACCTGACCAGAGAACCAATCAGGAAACCGGATTTTTTCAACTTTGGGTGGAGGGAATTGTGTGTCTGAGGTCTTTGTTTTCTGTCTGCCTGCTTTCTCTGAGCTTTGGAGAAGTAGTTCTGTTTTCTAATCTTTTGTTTCTAAGTGTAAGGACCAAGAGATCAGATAGTAAGTTATATGGTTTCTTTTCTTTGGTATTTGCATGAATATAAGTGCTGGAGTGCTTTGATTTGTATTCTTTTTGAATAAGGCTGTTTATTCAATATTCTTTTAAGCAATTAGCCCTGTATTGTATCATCTTAATACAGAGAGACCATTTGTATTTTTTCTTTCTTTTTTATATAAAGCTTTCTTTTAAGACCTGTTGAAGTTTTCTTTACTTCAGGGAAATTGAGTCTATACTCACCAGGGAATTGGTGGGAGGAAGAAATCGGGGAGATCTGTGTGTTGGATTGCTAGCCTGATTTTGCATTCCCTCTGGGGGGAATAGGAAAGTACTTTTTGTTTCCAGGATTGGGAACAGAGAGGGGGGAGTCTCTGTGTAGTTTCACAGAGCTTGTGTCTGTGTATCTCTCCAGGAGCACCTGGAGGGAGGAAGGGAAAAAGGATTATTTCCCTTTGTTGTGAGACTCAAGGGATTTGGGTCTTGGGGTCCCCAGGGAAGGTTTTTCAAGGGGACCAGAGTGCCCCAAAACACTCTAATTTTTTTGGGTGGTGGCAGCAAGTACCAGGTCCAAGCTGGTAGCTAAGCTTGGAGGTTTTCATGCTAACCCCCATATTTTGGACGCTAAGGTCCAGATCTGGGAATAAGGTTATAACACGGCCTAACCCCATCAAGGGGAGGAATGGATGCTATCTTTAACATTTTTCCACACACTGTCTAACTCAGGTCTTTGGAGCGGAGCCTGAAGCTGGAGTGGAGCAATTCAAAAATTTGATTGCTCCAAATCCCTGGTCTAACATATCTAGATAATGATTGTGAAGAGGTAATGTGACCTTTAGGATTGTCAGAACATGAAATAAAGAGATTGGGAGACTTACAAAATTACTTAGCCCTATTAAGATAGTAAGCTAAAGCAGGGGTTCTTAACCTTTTTCTTTCTGAGGCCCTCACAACATGCTGTAAAAACTCCATGGCCCACAACTGGTTTTCTCCATATAAAAGACAGGGCTGGCATTAGGAGGTAGCAAGCAGGACAATAGCCTGGGGCCTCATGCCACAGGGTCCCTATGAAGCTGAACTGCTCAGGCTTCAGCTTCAGCCCCAGGCGGTGGGGCTCAAGGCCTCGGACTTCAGTTTTCTGACCTTGGCCCCAGCAAGTCTAATGCTAACCCTGCTTGATGGACCTCCTGAAACCTTCTCAGGGCCGTCCAGGGGCCCCAGATCCTGGTTGAGAACCCACTGAGCTAAAGCACTCTTGGTGTTTAAAGTATATGTCTTTGAGTCTTATTTAAGCATGAAGTCTAGGAAAGTGTGACACAGAGGCCCATAGGTGTCAACTGGCAAAGGGTTCACTGTACTTTAAGAGCAATTCCTGCCTCAGACCTGACAAATTCTCTACACCAAATATACTGCTTTTATGGTACTTATTCATAAAGGGCAACAGGTGAGGTTTCTATCAAATACTTGTAACTTACTGATACTCCTAATCATTGTGAGATGTGCATACAGGTAATATTTAAGGAATAATGTATCTATATATTGAAAATTAAGCCCCTATGGCCTTGGAGTGAAAGTGAATCACCGAGGACTAATATGTCTCTGTGATGTCCCATTCAAGTGGGAGGGAGCTGTAACTCCTCCCTGGCTAGCTGATTATGTAATTATTACTCAATTGTCTATTTCTGCACCTACCCAATTCTTGTGTCACCTGAGATCTCTGTAAGAGATGTTTTTATGATTTCTTCCAGGTTACTGATATAAGTATTAAACAGTGTAGGGCAAAGACCCTTGCAGGACCCCTGGAAATGCACAACCTACTCAAAGATGATTCCTCATTTACAATTAAAATTTTCCCCAAATACAGAACAGAAATATTTATTGAATACTCCTACCTTTTCGCATTATTATTGATAATTCTATCATTTCTATCTAGTAATGGACCAATACCATTCTCAGGATTCTTTTTGTTCCTAATATATCAAAAACCTCCTCCTATCTTAAATTCTACTGGCAATCGATTTCTCCTTGTGTCCTATTGCTTCTCTTTTTATAGGCTTGCCCCCAGAATGTTTGGGAAAGTGGAGGACAGGGGGTTGGAGGAGAGCCTGAGTTCTAAGGATACAACTATACTGCAACCTGAGGTGTTACTGCAGCACAGGTAGAGATAGCTATCGTAGCTAAAAATAGTACTGTAGATGAAGCAGCATAGGCTTCAAGGTGGGCTAGTCACATGATACACACCCAGGGTCCACAGTATGCTTGTACAGCTTGCACTGATGCCTGTGCCAGTGCATCTACACTGATACTTTTAGTCATGGTAGTGTGGGCAAAGCCAGAGCAGGTTTATCCATGCTGCCCTCACACCTTGGATTGCAGTGCAGACATACCCTCTGGGACACTGCTATAAGAAGGTTCCACCATTTACACTGCACCATTTGACATGTCCCATGAGTGGGAATATGAAAAGGATACTTGAATAAGAATTTCAGCTCTTGTTGCCAACTGAAAACCTGTACAGTTTTATTACAAATGAGGACACTGAAAAATACAAAGGGTCAAATTCTGTCAAAGTCACAGAATCCGTGACTTCCAAAGACCTTTGTGACTTCAGCCAGCGTCGGATGAGAGCTGCAGGGTCCTCTGGAGCTCCCAGCCTACCCCCAGCTGCCCAGGCTCCCCATTTTGTCATGGATATTTTTAGCAAAAGTCAGGGCCAGGTCACAGGCTTCCATTAATTTTTAATTATTGTCTATGACCTGTCCATGACTTTTACTAAAATATCCATGACAAAACCTTAGCCTTAGTTATAATGATAAAAATGAAGCCAATAGATTTGCACCAATGTAAGTGAGGGAAGACTCTGACCCATCATGTTTGACAATTAGGCCCTGGAAAAATATGTGAACATATACATTGAGAATGGCAAAATTTTCCTAGTCACTGTTTTTGCAAAAAATGAAAAGTCACTTCACATCAATTGCAGCTTGGTTAAAATTTCCTTTAATGAAAAGCAGTTTTCTATAGAAAACAGCTTTTACAAAATTCACCATAAGCCAAGCCAAAAATTATACATCACCATGGAAGTGGGAAAAATAATTATACTCATTTTTGCAATGTAGTAATAATTTTATTTTATATCATCCTGACAACTGTTTTTTCTACTGCTCCTTGTTATTGCACCTCACCATGTAGGTCTCATTTTATATCAAATTGGTGTTTTAACAATGATCTGACATACATTCTATGGGCCTGATTCTTTTCTCAGTTATACTGGTTTTACACCAGTTTAGCCCTATTGGCTTCAATGAAATTATTCCTGATTTGTACTCATGTAACAAATGCAAAACTCAGGTCCAGACCTAGATTGTCATTTCAATCTCTGCTGAATTTGGCTCTGCTATTTCCATGTTGTCTGAATCTGGTATCAAATGCACAATAAATGAAAAAGTGTTAACTACAGTTAAAAAAAAGTAAGTTCTATTATTACGCTACCTCATTGTCATCACAAATGTCTTCATGGCTAAAGTAGCTTTTTGCAACATGCAGGAGAGCTTCTTCAGGCCAGTTGTCGTACCAGTCAATGGTAGAGCAATTAACAATGGAAGGATATATCCGACAAAGTTGACGGAAGTTAAGTCCTGCAGGACTTGTTGCCAAAACAATATGAAGCTTGCTACGTACTCTCTGAAATAAAGGTTTAATTTTGGCAGGGGGAATTACAGTTACATATCTCTTTTCCCAAATCTGTTTGCTGGCTGTAATTATTTTATTAAAAAAATTATGTTAAGATTACTACTTTTTACTAATGTAATGCTCTCTTTTTTAAGTGACAACAATACTGTACAAATACATGATCAACAATGTAAAAATTTACCTAATCATTTTTAAGTCACGCATTTAAGACTATAAAAAACACAGTACAAAATATTAAAATACCAAAAAGAAAAGGCAGACAGCTCAAATACTTAGTGAATTTGATAGCTCATAATATCCTTGATCTTGCAGTCCCTACACATGCTTAATTCTTAGAGTAAATAGGAGTTACACATTCATATGGACAGTTGTGATGGAAATTTGTTGACATACTGTGACACCCAGTACTCCATGTTCACCACGTTAATATGGTTATGATATATTTTGTACAAAGTATGCTTTGTGATGTATCATTTGAAAATTTATAATCTGCTGAATATCATTGTCCTGTTAAGATGTGTGTAACAACACTGTGTGTAAAGTGGTGAGATTTTACTGTATGATTGTTACTGAAATATGTTGTAATTCTGGGTAACACCCACAAACCAGTTTCTCAGAGACAAAGACACACTGGCATGCCAGCAAAGTGCTAAAGCGCCATTACCTACTTAATTGGCTATTCACCATCAGGGCGGGAAGATATAAACAAAGAATTTACATTTCCTCCCAGAAGCTTTTCAAACCTCACAGACAGAGGAGACTGTTTGCCTGTAC
Source organism: Gopherus evgoodei (assembly GCF_007399415.2). Classification (NCBI taxonomy): domain Eukaryota; kingdom Metazoa; phylum Chordata; order Testudines; family Testudinidae; genus Gopherus; species Gopherus evgoodei. The sequence continues at coordinate 171,518,038 of NC_044324.1, forward strand.
CCCAGTAGGACTAATCCTCAAAGAGGGGAGTAGGATAAAAGAATGGGAGACAGTGACCTCCACCTTACCACTTCCCCTCCATCTCTATTGACAGCAACTGCACTGCTTGAAAGACAAAAGAAGTATCATTGAACTGGAGGACTGGTCCTGGCCTGGCGGTTTTCAAGCCAGCACAGACTGCTATAAGCTTTCGTTGAGAAAAACTTCTTTCTGCTTTTAAACCTATTACCCTTGATAAAGTTTAGGTATTAGTTTGTGTGTTTATCCTTTTATTTCTTTTTAACTAATTCTGATTTTTAAGCCTTATCACTTGTAATCACTTAAAAACCATCTTTCTCTGTTAATACACTTGTTTTGGCTGAAGTGCTTGAGAATCTCTACTTAGGTCAACAAGCCTAGTGCATAAACATTACCCAGTGTTGGAATGTTGGACTATCTATGAGCTTATACTGTTCAGAGGGCTATTGAGCAGTGTAAAACACATATTTCTGGTGCATAAGACTGGGAGTGGGAATATGTGGGTGTCACTCTATATGTAATTCATGAATGGCTGGGCATAGCATTCATGTATTCAGCTCGGAGTGACTTTACATGCTGGTGGCTGCGAGTGAGCAGAGCCAAGATGGGTTGCTGTTCACCAGCAAAGCAGTGTAAAAGGCATCTCAGGTTGGACAGCTAAGGGGACATAGCAGTCCATCAGTTCAGACTGCACCCTATGGAATGTCACACAGACCATCTCTTTAGTTTTCTTTTTATGAAGAAGAAAAAACATTTCAGTAAATCAAATACTTAAGTAAGCATCCTAGATTGTTGAATGTAAAAACAAAGAGTGAAATATGATGCAAAATATAATTTTTAAAATTCAAGACTACTACTATTAAAAATTATATGAAATAATATATACGTGGCAAAATTTTCAAAACATTTAAGTGACTAAGTTCCATTTTCAAAAGTGATTTAAGTGCCTCAGTAACTTTTGACTTAGGTAGACATCTTTGAAATGGTCTTAGATACAGCTACCTACTCCTGCTTACACTGATGACAATGGCAAAACTATTGTTCAACTGGAACAGGGTCTAGACCTTGGACATTTTGATAAAAAAGTTTGAAATTCTCTAAAATTAATGTATTTGAAACAGTACCTGCATGAAAAATGAAAGAATAGCTTCTCTGCTGTTAGTGTAGTTAGCCTTTTCGACAACAGCTGTAAGCTTCACAACAATACCTTCCAACTCCTCCTTATCAAATAAATCAAGCACTTCTCCAGAATTCAGAATGCAGCTCAAATGTTCTAAAAAAGAATCCTAGGGTAAAGAACAACAATTAGTAATCCCTGCAAAACTTGTTACTTATTTCCTTTTAAAACTAATACAGTATAACATAAAGCATTTTTAGGGCTGAAGACTTGTCACAGTGGTAAAAATATCACAGATACAGTGATTTCTTGGTTAATCTGTGACTTTTTTTTGTGTCTGTAATTTTAATAAAGGGGAGTTTCCCAAACAGTGGATTGCAAACCAGTAGATTCCGCGGAGGTTCTAAATGAGTCACTGGCTCGGTTTGCAGAAGAGGTCAGGGAGGGGGAGAAGTTGGAGAGTGAGTCTGACCCACACTGTCCCACATGCTGGGCCCAGTTCCCCTCTCAGGTAATGTGACCTGGCACAAAGGGTTGCAGCACTGCCCGGCCAAATTTGTTTGAGTGGCATTACAACCTGTGAGGGTCATAGTAGTACTCACTCAGGTTTGGCTCAGCCACATTTCTGTCATGACAGAGAGATGATCAGGCCAAACCTGAACGGTGCTGTAACTTTGTGTGCCAGGGCGCAATGCCTCAACTGGGGAGCCAGTTCCAGTCGTATGGGACAGGAGCCACCACTGTGGGATGAGTACAGAACAGGCTCCAGCTTTTCCTGACCCACCTTAGGGCCTCCCCTCTGCACTGGGTGGGGATTAGGTTTGCAGTGCTGGGGTGGAGGGAGCTGCTGTGGAAAGTCGGTGCCCCTTCTGCAGGGATTTATGTAGACTGTATTTAAAGAGATATAACTGACTTTTCATATCTGTGACTTTACACACCACTGCCCCCTAAATACATGACTTTTACTACATTTACCAAGACTTTTCTGTGATTTTTGATAAAAAATAAAGTGACAAATTTGTAACCCTAAGCATTACTGTATTTGGATTACAATTAGGACAGTTGGACCATTTTAGAAAAAGAGGAATTAACTTAAATCTTTGCCTGCAACTCAGATGAAACCTGAAACTTCTCTAAGGTGAAAAAACTGGTTAACTTTACATTATCTATTAATTTTCATATGCTTTCTCATCCTGCTTTTTTGGCTAAAACTGGAAAAAGAAATACCACAAAAGAGGCCATTTTCTTATTTCCTCTGACCCCATTAACAAAAGTGCTGAAATTTTATATGAAGGTCTATACCTGTCAGGTTTCCAGTCCAGTTGTCAGAGCAAAAAGATTTGCTCTGTACAAGCACCAGAACAAAATATTAAAAAATTCCCAATCATTGATAGCACCAAATATTAGGTTTTTGTCTTCATTGGGCACATACATATAACATCCACAAGTACAAAAAATATACATAATGATGCATGCAGGTACACCACGAAACCCGTGGCCATGAGTGCCTTTTCAAGCATAAAGTCAAATACCTCGTTCTTTCAAGTATGGGTGAACTGTGAATTTATCTTGGTAATTAATCAACTTCTTGAAGTGTATGATTGCGTTTAAATGTTTCATTTTTTTCTTTCTGTTCAAATTGGTGCCTATTTTTTCACATCACTGTGAAATAGGAACACAGTTTAGGAAAAAGGACGTTTCTCACTATATAGCAGGGGTAGGCAACCTATAGCACACGTGCCGAAGGCAGCACACGAGCTGACTTTCAGCGGCACTCACACTGCCCTGATCCTGGCCACTGGTCCGGAAGGCTCTGCATTTTAATTTAATTTTAAATGAAGCTTCTTAAACATTTTAAAATCCTTGTTTACTTTACATACAATAGTTTAGTTATATATTATAGACTTAAAGAAAGATACCTTCTAAAAATGTATCACTGGCATGCGAAACCTTAAATTAGAGTGAATAAGTGAAGACTCGGCACACCACTTCTGAAAGGTTGCCGATCCCTGCTATATAGCATATAGGCGGAACCCAATACTGCACCACTGAAATCAATGGGAGTTTTGCTATTGAGTTTAAAAGGAAGCACGACCAAACTTTTAAAGAGACCAGTTTTCAGCCCATGGTCTCCATTTGTTTGTACAAAACATATTTGTATCCGCACAATGGTACAACTCTAAGGGTATGTCTACACTACCTGCCAGACTGGCGGGTAGTGATTGCTCTATCGGGGATCAATGTATTGTGTCTCGTCTAGACACGATACATTAATCCCCAAACGCGCTCCCTATCGACTCTGGAAATCCACCAGGGCAAGAGGCGGAAGCGGAGTCAACGGGGGGAGAGGCGGCCGTCGATCCTGTGCCGCAAGGACACAAAGTAAGTGATTCTAAGTCGATCTAAGATATGTTGACTTCAACTACACTATTCTCGTAGCTGAAGTTGCATATCTTAGATCGATCCCCCCAGTGTAGACCAGGCCTAAAACAAGCATGCATGCAAGTACTCTAACTTTAGCAAAAACATAACATAAGAAAGCATTTACCTGAACTATATCTGGATCAGTGATGAGCAAAACAGTGTTCTGGCCCTCCAGCCCTGTTTGTCTATAGACTCTTTTCAGGTCCTCTATGAAATCTGTGTAGCTGTACTGGGGTAACAGACAACCTAAAGAGACTACAGTTTGCTAAATAACAGGCAAGGGTTGCACAGGTTATTTTCCCATTTCCATCCAGGCCAATCTGCAGAAAGATATTAGTTATTTTGCCTATCTATCTATCTACGCACACACACACACTCATGCAGATGGTTTGAGAATCTCTTCACTATAGATTGAGAAGAAAAATATAAAATGAAATAACTGTACAACTACAGATATTAGAGAGACAAGGAAGGCGAGGTAATATCTTTTATTGGACCAACTTCTATTGGTGAGAAAAGTTGGTCCAATAAAAGATATTACTGCACCCATCGGGTCTATCTCTTGGAACCAATATGGCTACGACACAGCATACAATTACAGAGATGACTATCAGTTCACCAGATAGTTGCTGAAGCAGTTCTGCACTTGAATGTGTAGCTCTGGAAGGCAGCATGCAGTTGTTTCCACTTTTTTCTGTGCACCAGTTTATTTGCTTCAGTTAGAGTACTGAGATGACATAAATGCTATGCAGCGGGACATGACAGACATTTAAACACCTTTATACAATTCCATTCACTTCAGGCAATTTTTATTCATCATTAATAACATTCACTCCTTGTAAAGGGATTCCAACACTCTTTAGAACAGTAGATAAATATTATTAACTTCATTTTACAGACAGAAACACCGAGGCATGGAAAGGTTAAGCTGTCTGTCCATGGTCATAAAATGAGTCACTGGTATAGCCAAAAACAGAACCTAGATCTTCTAAATTCCAGGTTCTTGCCATAGATTCTAAACCATCTTGCCGTCTACATTATCATCAGATATTGTATCATCAGATATTGTAGTATTAGAGCTAGATTCACAAAAGGACTTAGATGCCTAACTGCCACTTCAGGTCCCTAAATCACAGAATCAACCCTCTAGTTACCTGCCCTTGAACCCTGTAGGTACCTAAAAATCACACTACGTCTATTTTTTGCAGTAAAAGTACCCTAATCAGCTATGTTTTCTGCTTCTGAACATGTGCACTGAAGCTTCATGCCAGGTATCTGTATGCCTATGACATTTATAATCCACACTGGCCCTTATATCTTCATTATTTGTAGGGATTGACTGTATCATGAGAGTGGAGTTATGGCCCTGAGCTCCAAAATGTCAACTTCTGAATAGTCCAGCTGCCGCTGATAGTATGATCTTGCAGATGAGCTCCCCATTCTAGAAGGGATGTGTCCAAAACTACTGTGACAGTGGAGGGGGGTGGGGGGAGGATGGAGATGGTTTTTGATATCCCTGAGCATATCTTGTCTGGATTGTTCCACCAATAGAGGGAAAGTAGCATATGACATGGAATGGAAAGAATTTTGTTTAGACTGTGTCTGCTGGTGATGTAAACTGCTCTGAGTCAGGCCTGAAGCAGCAGAGATGTAGGTGAGTGTAGGGTGACCAGATGTCCTGATTTTATAGGGATAGTTTCCAATTTTCAGAGTTTTTCTTATACAGGTGCCTATTACCCCCCTCCCGATTTTTCACACTTACTATCTGGTCACCCTAGGTGAGTATCTAGGGTGGCAAAGGTGCATGTGTCATGTGACCAAGGAATTGTAGATACGACCTGGCAGCTACCTGAGAGCAGGGCTGGCTCCAGGGACCAGAACAGCAAGCTGGTGCTTTGGGGCAGCCCATGGAACGGGGTGGCACGTCTGGGTCTTCGGCGACAATTCAGCGGCGGATCCCTCAGTCCCTCTCGGAGGGAAGAACTGGCCGCTGAACTGCCACCGAAGAATGAAGCAGTACGGTAGAGCAGCCGTCGAAGTGCCACCGATTGCAGCTTTTTTTTTTCTCTTTTTTCTCTTCGCTGCTTGGAGCAGCAAAAAAGCTGGAGCCGTCCCTGCCTGAGAGCTCAATTCAACTCAGCAGTAAATGTGATAGAGTGAGGAATCCTCTGGTATGTAAGCTCTGGATGTTGTAGCATCAAAAATAGTCTCTGTGAACTCTATCCATTGCACAGGTAAGAGGCAGGACTTTCTGGTGTTGTGCTCAAGGCCAAGCATATTGAACAGAGTCACAGCTTACTCTACAGCAGTTCAAACTTCAGTGTAGGAACGTCCCTTGAGAAGCCAACCATCAAGATAGGGGAAAGATCATTCCCCATCGACGAAGCTATGTGGCAACTACTGCCATAAATTCTGTGACATGCAGGGAGTGGCAGAGTCCAAATGGCAGGATCCAATATTGATACTGATTCTACCAACAAGAAAGTGTGGAAACCTCACGAGAGAGGTGTATTGTGATATGCATATATGTGTCTTAAAGGCTGAGAGCTGTGAATCAATCCTGTGAATCTAGGGATGGTATGTTAGCTGCAGGTGTCACCATCTTGAACTTCTATACCTTGACAAGGGTACTCACCATCCTGAGATCTAGGATCGATCTCCATCTGTCCTCCTTTTGTGGGAGCCAGGAAGTATTTGTAATAGAATTCCCTTCCTCTGTACCGAGAGGGAATTGGCTACACAACTGCAATGTGGAGGAAGAACAGAACCTCTTGCCTGAGTAGAAGTTTGTGAGACATGTCCCTGAAAAGGGATGGGTAAGGAGAGTATGGAATGGAAATAAATGGAGTAGCCCAATTTTATAACCTCAAAAAAAGTCTGTTAGAAGTAATCTGCTCCCAAGAGGTGTAGAAATGGGAAAGATTTTTTCCAAAAAGTCAGAAGATGGACTGGGTTGAAAGATGCAGCATCAGATCCAGGACGAGGGGATGTTCTTGACTCTCAACCAAGGCATAAAAACAAACTCTTGGCTGATGATGGCTGTTGTACTGATACAGGTGGAGCAGTTCAGAATTTTCCCTTCTACATTCTGTGGGGGGTTTTTTTGAGTGATTTTGGTGATGTGTAATAGGCAGAAAATTGAGATGCATGGGATATCTGGGCTGTCTAAGACCAACTAATTCTCCCTTTGTTTGCAGGTATGTATACTCCCAGTGAGCAAAGGGTTGCCCTTGAGTTTTTAAGAGAATGTGGGGATTCATCGGTTGACTCGCTAAACAACTGAGCCCATCACAGGGAAGGTCTTCTGAAATATTTTGGACCTCACATGGGAGGGACTGTAGCCATGAAGCTTAGCCCTAACAGCACATGTTAAGATGGAATAAACTACAGTGTCAGCTGCATTAAGAGAAGCTTGTAAAGTCATTCTTGCCAGGAGTTGGCCCTCAGCAAGGGTAGCCTGAAACTGTTCCTTGTGTTCTTGTGGAAGATGTTCTATAGAGAATTGAATTTTGTGTAGCTTATGTTATTGTATTGTATTTAGCAAGAATCACCTAGCAATTAGCAATTCTGAATTGCAGGGTGGCAGATTAGTAGCTCTTGCGATCAAACAGGTATAACTTTTGGTCCTTATTATGCCAGGTGGTCTTTGGACAATGCTTCCTGTTTTGTTCATTGACTGCATTGACCATCAAAGAGTTAGGGGCAAGATGGGAAAATAAAACTCTGAGAATCCTTAGCTGGGACGTAGTACTTTTTAATGTACCTTCTAAGTGGTTAGGGTATGCCAGATTGTCTTGGTAGTTTCCAACAATGCTTTATTTACAGGCTGTGCCATTCATGCTGAATATGGTGTGCAAAGAAAGTCCAGTAGCTTATGTTGGATCCTTTGGACCACTTATGATGGTATTTGGAGAGTGTATGCCACTCGCTTCACCAAGTTCTGAAACTGTTTAAAATCATCTACATGAGATGGAAGGGGCATAAATGCTTTATCCAGGGAGGAGGATGAAATAGCCTCCTCATCAGCCCTTCTTTTTTGTTCCTCAAACATTTCCTCCTGTGGTGGATATTGATATCAGGAAACAGAGGGAATAGGAGGAGATTGTTGCCTTTGACATCCATATGAGAGTTAGGTGCCTTGGAGAGCTGCTGATAGCAGGCCACCCAGGGATCCTAATATGGGCATTGTGGAGAGCCACAAGGAAATGGAGGAGGCATCCAGGCTTGGTCATACCAAGGAGGATGCTGAACAGACCAACCAAGTTCACATGGGTCTTTAAGTGTTCCTTGAGGAAGCAGGTTCAATGAAGTCAGGCCTAGGATGATGAGCAAAGGAGCCCTGAACAGACATTTGAGAGTGTGAAGAACTATCATCTGCATTGTCCAAAGGGGAGGCAGATGATGCTGGTGTATTGTCTGTCTGTCCATGCCCCATTGGTACCAGGGAACCCAGTGATATTGGCGATAGAGGAGGTACTAGAGATTATGCAAGCTGCAGTACTGGGGGTCTGAGCTCAATCAGGGAGGCTCAAGTTCATCAGAGATGAATAAGTCTTTGAAGCATCTGAACTTCTGGGATACTGAGTGATTGATTGTGTGCAGAAACTTGATAGTCCCAGATACAGAAGCATCTGTGGTACCAACGATGGTGCAGAGTACGGTGGCATCTGCTGGATGACAGGTCTGTGCACTGAAGAAGCAGTAGATGTTGCAGATGGTACCACTGTCTTTGGGGTCTCTAGCTCCTCACTCATGCCCAATGATACTGAGGAATACTTTGGTACCAAATGGCATATGCCAAGCATGGCCAAAATTACTGATCCTCCCTAACACATCCAACACAGGGAATTTCTATATTAGACACCATCACAGAGAATGAGGAACTGATCACAGCACTAAAAATTAATGGTAGCTTAGGTACAAATGATCATAACTTGAACACATTTACAATATGCAAACAGAATAAGGTCAAAACCAGTAAGCTGAAAACAATTATGAGCAAAATCATCTGAGAGGAAGAATTTATTTAGAAAAATGTGACTGATAATTGGGAATTGTTTAAGAACACTTACTAGATGCCCAAGGCCACACTCCCACAGCTAAAGTAGAATGGTGTATTGGTTAATAAACCAACATTGTTTAGAGAGGAAGTGAAGGCAGCTATAAAAAATAAATAATGTTCACAACAAATATAAGAAAGGGGAATTTGATAGCCTTTTTTTTTTTAACATCCTTCCCATGCCAGTATTGGCACACAGGGCAAAAAACATTCTTCATCATTACTTACTGCTGCTTCCATCTGCTCTATGGTGTTGCGATCAACTGTTCTACCCTCTCCCCTGCTAAGGGTTCTTTTTAGGAAGTCTCTTAGGTGCCTGCATTTTCTCACACCAGTTGGTTTCCACTTGAGGACTTCATGTGGGAGTCTGTGTTGGCATCCAGAGTACATGCCCTAAATATGTCCAGTGCTTCCATCTGATTCTGGCGGTGATGAGCTGCTGGTTGGCAATTTATTGAATATGTTAGCTAATAATGAAGTCTTTGTATCCAATGCCCATAATCTTTCATAGGTAGTTATTTTCGAAAGTGTCTAGTTTTCTGTCTAGTGTTTTGGTAGGTCTCCAGCTTTCAAAGTGATATGTTAACACTAAGATTACATTTGTGCTGAAAATTCTAAATTTTGTTATGGTGCCGTAAATCTTTGATTTCATATGTTGTTGAGTTTACTGAACACTACGGATGCCTGTCCTATCCTTGATGCTACTTGCTTCTTGAGATCCTTGCTGGTTAGTGTGCTGTGTCCAAGGTAATGTAGTTCCATTCACTCTTCTATGATGGTTAGAATAAAAAAAAAGCAGACAAAGCAGTGAAAAGCAACACTGGGAAAGAAACAGAACATTTTGAAAATCTAGCAGTGGAGGCTGAAACTGCTGATATGACAGGAAATCACAGAGCTTTTTACCAAGTTACTAAACCCTGTGTTGAAAATTTCAAAAATGGGAAATGGGCCAATAAAAAGCAAAGATGGAAAAAATGTTTGCAACTGATGTAGAACAGAAACAGATGGGCACAGCATTTCAAAGAAATCCTCAACAGCCACAGCCCCACTTCAGCAAATCTGATCAACTTGACATTAACACTGGTCCAACAGAATTCTCAGAAGTTTAGACTGTAATTAAGCAGCTGAAAAACAAAGCGGCAGGAAACAATCAAATTACAGCAGAATTGCTAAAAGCACTTGATACCACCAACCTAACAAAACTGACAGAACTGTTTAATGAATTCTGAGAAAAAAGGGACAATTATGACCCAGTAGAAACATGGAGTAATTGTCAGAATAACCCCAAAAGGGTGATCTCACTGACAAACAGTTGGAGAGGAGTTACTCTACTACTCTTTGTTGTAGGGAAAATCTTCTGCAATGTGATGCTACATAGGATGAAAGAGACAGTGGATCCAAAACTTAGAAAAGGACAAGCTGGATTCAGGTCCAAAAGATCCTGTGTTTATCATAAGAGAAGTTGATATTAATAAATATATCAGAAGATATCAATTTTCTACAATTTCTAAAGAAAGCAAAGGGACACCAGGAGAAATCTATGGCCAGCAACAAGGAGTTTTTAAGCTGTACTAGAAACAAAACAAATCTTAGTAATGGTACTGGTCAATAACTAGATAGAAAGAGTAGAATTATCAATAATAAGGCAGAAGTGTTCAATAAATATTTGTTTTGTATTTGCAAAAAAACAGATGACTTAGTCATATCATATGATGATAACTCTCTTTCCATTCCACTAGTATCTCAGGAGGATGTTTAACAGCAAGAACTAGAGACATTTTTAAATCTGCAGGTCCAGATAACTTGCATTCAAGAATTTTAAAAGAGCTGGCTAGGGAGCTTGTTGGACCATTAATGTTGATTTTCAATAAGGCTTGGAATACTGGGAAAGTTCCAGAAGACAAGAAGAAAGCTAATGTTGTGCCAATATTTAATAAAGGAAAATTGGATCACCTGGGTAATTTTAAGCCTGTCAGTTTTACATTAATTCCAGGCAACATAATGGACCGGATGTTACGGGACTCGATTAATAAAGAATTAAAGGGAGGGTAATACAATGAATGCCAATGAAAATGGGTTTGCGGAAAAATAGATTCTGTCAAACTAACTTGATATCTTTTTGATGATATCACAAGTTGGTTGAGAAAGGTAATAGTGTTGACATAATACTTAGGCTTCTGTAAGGCAATTAAACAATTATTTAAAAACTAGAATAATATAAAATCAACATAGCACACATTAATGGATTAAGAGTTGACTAACTGATATGTCTCAAAATGTAATAGTAATAGGGAATCATCATTGAGCAGGGGCGTGTTTCTAGTGGGTTCCCACCGAACTGGTTCTTTACCCTATGCTAGTCAACATTTTTTTTACTGATCAAGTTGCAGATGAGCAGTAAATAATGGAGAGGATAGATGTAGCAAGAATCTTTAATGTTCTCATCACTTAACTTTTAACTTTATTCTAAGTTTGCATTCATAGACCAGGATTAGAGTATAATGTTTCTAATATAAAAACATTCTAATATATGTTTTTATTATTGTAAATATTTCAGAGTGACACAGAGATTCAAATAAATCTGGAAAAAAAATAAATTCCAGGTTTTTCACAACTCAGGCTTGATACTACTTACTTCTTAATATTATACTTATTGGATATCTTTCATCAGCTGTCCCCCAGGCCTGAAAAAAATGGTTACCCACCTTTTAGTAACTGTTGTTCTTCGAGATGTGTTGTTCATGTCCATTCAAAGTAGGTGTGCGCACGCCGTGTGCACGCCGCGTGCATGCCAGCCGGAAGATTTTCCCCTAGCAGTGCCCGTAGGGTCAGCTCTGGCGCCCCCTGGAGTGGCGCCACTACGGTGCCCTATAAAGGGTCCTGCCGACCCTCCACCACTTCAGTTCCTTCTTGCTGGCACTCTGACAGAGGAGCAGGAGGGTGGGTATTGGAATGGACATGAACAACACATCTCAAAGAACAACAGTTACTAAAAGGTGGGTAACCATTTTTCCTTCTTCAAGTGGTTGTTCATGTCCATTCAAAGTAGGTGATTCACAAGCCTAACCTTAGGAGGTGGGGTCGGAGGTCACTGCCAAATGAAGCACTGCACAACTGAAGGTGGCATCATCCCTAGCCTGGCGTGTGATGGCATAGTGCGACATGAACGTGTGGATGGAGGACCACGTGGCAGCTCTACAAATCTCCTGAGTCAGGATCTGAGCCAGGAACACTGCAGAGGAGGCCTGCACTCTGGTAGATTGGGCCGTAACCAGAGGGATAGGGGCTCTAGCTATACGATAGTATTCCCTTATGCAGGCTGCGATCCACGAAGAAATCCTCTGAGAGGAGACCGGGAGCCCCTTCATTCTATTTGCCACCGCGATGAAGAGCTGGGTCAACCATCTAAACAGCTTTGTCCGTTCAACATAAAAGGCTAGGGCCGTGCAGACATCCAGGGAATGCAGCCTCCGCTCCTTACCGGAAGAGTGTGGCTTTGGATAAAACACCGGTAGGAAGATATTTTGCCCCATGTGGAATTGGGAGACGACCTTGGGGAGGAAAGCCGGATGAGGTCTAAGTTGGACTTTGTCCTGATAGAAGACAGTGTACGGGAGTTCGGATGTCAGCGCCCTGAGCTCCGATACCCTCCTGGCTGAGGTGATCACTACAAGAAAAGCGACCTTGTATGACAGGTACAACAGAGATCATGAAGCCAGGGGCTCGAAGGGAGGCCCCGTGAGGGCAGAGAGGACCAGGTTGAGGTCCCAGGTAGGAGCTGGTTGACGGACATGTGGAAACAGCCTGTCCATGCCCTTGAGGAAATGACCAACCAGCGGGTTTGTGAACACCGAGGTGCCCCTTTCTCCCGGGTAGAAAGCCGAGATGGCCGCTAAGTGAACTCGAACCGAGGAGAGGGAAAGGCCCAAATATCTCAGATGGAGCAGATAGTCTAAGATAACGGGAATCGGGGCCTGCAACGGTTCCTGCCCTCGCTGACTGGACCAGATGGAGAAGCGTTTCCATTTGGCCAGGTAGGTGGCCCTGGTCAAAGGTTTTCTACTACCGAGCAGCACTTGCATCTCCACCGGGTTCAACCATGGAGCATCCAGGCTGTGAGGTGGAGTGATTGCAAGTTTGGGTGGCAGAGGCAGCCCTGGTCCTGCGTGATCAGGTCCGGCAGCAGGGGCAGTGTCAGGAGCGTTCGGGTGGACAATGTTGGTGCAGCCACGCTGGTGCTATCAGGATTACATGGGCGTGATCCCTGCGGATCTTGAGAATTACCCTGCGTATCAAGGGAATTGGAGGAAAGGCGTAGAGCAGCTCTTCCTTCCACGACAGGAGGAAGGCATCTGACAGAGACCCTGGGCTGTGGCCCTAGAGGGAGCAAAACCGCCAACACTTCCTGTTTTCCCTTGAAGCAAACAGGTCTAACTGGGGACGACCCCAGAGCCAGAAGATTGAGCGCACTACGTCCTGATGAAGTGACCACTTGTGACCCCAGAAAGAGCAGCTGAGGGCGTCCTCCAGGCCGTTCTGTTCCCCCAGGAGGTAGAACACCGTCAGGTGGGTAGCATTCTGAACGCAAAAGTCCCACAGCATGAGGGCTTCCCTGCACAGGGGAGAGGAGCATGCACCCCCCCTGTTTGTTGATATAGAAGACCGCTGATGTGTTATCCGTGAGGACTGAGACTCTGCCGGCCAGGTGGGATTGGAAGGTAAGACAAGCCAAGTGAACAGCTCTCAGCTCCCTGACATTGATATGTAACTTGAGGCACTCCTGCGACCACAAGCCCTGTGTCTTGAGGTCCCCCAAGTGCGCTCCCCATCCCCGATCTGAGGCATCTGTCACCAGGGAGAGGGAGGGTTGAGGGATGGCGAAGGGAACACCCAAGCACACCTTCAGTGGGTCGAGCCACCATTGGAGAGAGCTCAGCACCACCTGGGGAAGAGTTACCACTTAGTCCAGGGGATCCCTGGCCGGGCGGTATATTGTCGCCAACCAGGATTGTAGTAGGCGAAGCCGGAGTCTGGCATGGCTCACCATAGGTGAGCTTGAGGCAGTTTCTTGCCGTGGTGGTCGAGGTGCGTTGCAGACCGAGAATGATTTTGGACATGGACCGGAACCTGGACTCTGGAAGATACGCTCTGGCGTGTGTTGAGTCCAGAACCGCCCTTATAAATTCTATCCTTTGGGTAGGAGACAGGGTGGACCTGGCCTCGTTTAAGAGGAGGCCGAGCTCGACGAAGGTCCGCCTGACGAAAAGCACCTGAGCTTCTTGGAGCGGCCCTTTATAAGCTCCTTGGAGCGGCCCTTTATAAGCCAATCATCCAAGTAGGGGAATACTTGGATACCCCACCTGCGCCGAAAGGCTTTCACGACTGCCATGCACTTCGTGAAGACCCTTGTTGCCACCGATAGGCCAAACGGGAGCACTGTGAACTGCAGATGGGCATCGGCCATGACAAACCCGAGGTACCGATGGTGTCGGGGGATTATGGCAATATGGAAATATGCGTCCTTTAAATCGACGGCGGCATACTAAGCTCCTGGATCCAAGGAGGGAATGATGGAAGACAGGGAGACCATGCAGAACCTGATCTTTCTCACAAACTTGTTCAGTCGCCGCAAGTCCAGGATGGGCCTGAGGCCCCCTTTTGCCTTCGGTATTAGAAAATACCAGGAGTAGAAGCCTCTGCTCCTGAGGAACTTCCTCCACCGCCCCCACTGTGAGGAGGGACTGCACTTCCTGAATTAGAAGTTGCTCGTGAGAGGGGTCCCTGAAGAGGGAGGGGGAGGGGGGCTGGTGGAGTGGGGGGGGAGGAGAACTGGATAGAATATCCCCTTTCTACCGTGCAAAGCACCCAACTGTCCGACGTGATTCAGGACCAGGCATGGTAGAAGGGGGACATACATGACCCAAAGGTAGGGAAAGAAGGATCCGGAGTCCTGATCGGTAGGCCGTCCTCGACCGTACCATCAAATAGGGGGCCTAGGCCCCGACGTCGGTCTCGGTTGGCTGGATGCCTGGTCGGAGGGCTGGCGTTGGTGGCGCCTCCTGCCATTCCTGCCCCGATTGCGCCCAACCTCTGGATGATTCTGAGGCTGGTAAGGGCGCGGGGCCGCTTGTGGCCTAAACTGTCTACGTTGGGTTGCTGGGGTATACAGGCCCAGTGAGCGAAGCACACTCCTTGAGTCCTTTAGACTATGCAGACACTTCTCCATTTTGTCCAAAAACAGCATCTGCCCTTCGAAGGGGAGGTCCTGGATAGTCTGCTGGACCTCATAGGGGAGGCCTGAGACCTGGAGCCAGGCTCCTCACCTCATGACCAGGCCTGTTGCCATGGAGCGTGAGGCCGAGTCTGCTGCATCTAGGGCAGCCTGAAGGGAGGCTCGGGAGATGAGCTTTCCCTCTTCCACCAAGGCCAAAAACTCTGCCCTCACATCCTGGAGAAGGAGCTTGGTAAACTTAGACATGGCCGAACATATGTTATGACCATATTGGCTTACGACAGCCTGCTGGTTGGCTATTCGTAGTTGAAGGCGTGCCGTGGAGTACACCTTTCTACCAAAGAGGTTGAGCCTTTTGGCATCCCTGTTCTTTGGCGTCAACCCTTGAAATCCTTGACACTCCCTTTGGTTGGCCGCGTCTACCACCAGAGAGTCCGGGGAAGGGTGGGGTGTACAAATGCTCATGCCCTTAGAGGGCCACAAATAAAGCCTTTCTGTTTTCTTGGCAGTAGGGGTCAATGAGGCTGGCATTTGCCATAAGGTGCGGGACGTGTCCTCTATGGTCTTGATCAAAGGTAGGGCCACCCTGGATGGTCCCGATGGAGCCAGGATATACACTACCAGATCTACGTCCACCTCAATTTCCTCAGCCTGGATTGTGAGGCTCTGAGCTGCTCGCCTGAGTAGTTGCTGAAGGATCCTTGTGTCTTCCAGGGCTGGTGCTGTGGCCGTGCCTGCGACCGCCTCACCTGAGGAAGAAGAGGAGGAAATCACTTGGATTGGCCTGTCCTCTGGCGTTTCCAGCCCTTCAGGGTCCGGCGGCACACGGTACCGAGGTTGCGGGGCCAGTGCTGGTTCCAAATGCGGCACCGCGGCCAGTACCGGGGTCACCAATGAATGGCTTGGCGTGTCTGGCGGCACCTGTTGTGCCCGAACCGTGGTCGCCGCCAGTGCCAATGCCCAGCTAGGGGGTGCTGAACTTAGATGCGACACACCCCTGCCTGGCGACAGTGCCGGAGGAAGAGGCAACTGCGCCGGGGCCATCGATGCTGAGGAGACCGAGGCCGACCTGGAGTGAGGACCAAACGCCTGACCCACCGACTGGTGGTAGGCCTAGGGGGTCCAAAACGGCCACTGGGAGGGCGGTTGCCATTGCTGCTGCCACTGTGGTGGGTACCGCTGGTGGCTCACCCCGAAGTTGACTTCTGCTCCATGACCACCTGGAGCGATAGGAGTCCGCCTCTGAGTCTGAGGTCTCTGGATAAGAGGACCTGAGGGGAGCGGCACTCGTCGTCGCTGGAGAGCGACGCGGAGGTGGGGAGCTGCCTCTCTGGTCCGGTGCCACTCAGGTGGCACGGGACGGAGAGGGAGGCGACAGCATGGCCGGCTTGCCCCTAGACTGTACTAGGGGACAAGCTATGATCAGCAACTCCCTGCCACGATGCGGGGAGGCCAGTACCGGCAGTCTCAGCAGATCTGAGGCTGCCTTGAATGCCTCTGGCGTCAAGGGGGGGACGCACGTCTCCACCAAGGCCCGGGATGTTGGTTCGCTCCAGACTCAACCGCCCTCTCTCCTGTGTGGGAGTCGATGGAGCAGCCAGGGGCTGTAGCCCAGCCTGTCCACTTGTACCGGCGGACGGTGTCGGCCTGTGAAGGTCCTGGCGGGGCGATCGCTCCATCACTGACCTCTTCTTCTTAGCGGGCATTGGGAAGGGCGAGCGGTGTCACATTGAGGCCGCACTTCTTATGACCCGACTCCTCCGGTGCCGGGTTTGGAGGATTTGGGCTGGGCCCTAAGTCCTGACGCTGGTGCCGGGGCACTCCGCACCAATGATGACGTGCTGGGCACCGCGTCGGCCGGCTCTGGGTACCAAAGGTGGCCGCAAGGCAGCCTCCATCAGAAGAACTGTAAGTCTTTGTGCTCCGTCTTTGAGAGCTCTGGGACAGAAACCCCTGCAAATAGTGCACCGGTCCCTTTGGTGGCTCTCCCCGAGGCACTGCAGACAAGCAGAGTGTGGGGTCACTTTTTGGCATGAACTTTCCGCAGTTCACGCAGAGTTTAAACCCGGGAGACCCGGGCATGCCCTGGCGGGGTGACAAGTAGGTGGGGGGGAACCCCCAACAGCAAAGAACTATGTACAACTAATCTAGATAGACTAACTATATACACAACTATATACATGAGGTTTATGGACCTGCTAAATTTGCTATCAGCAAGTGAAGTTCCAACTAGCTGTCACCGGCAGTAAGAAGGAACTGAAGGGGTGGAGCGTTGGCGGGCCCCTTTATAGGGCGCCATAGTGGCACCACTCCAGGGGCGCCAGGGCCGACCCTACGGGCGTTGCTAGGGGAAAATCTTCCGGCTGGCATGCACGCGGCGCATGCACACCTATTTTGAATGGACATGAACAACCACTCAAGAAGAAAGAGCCTGTCTGGTCTGGGGCTGTCCAGCTTGTTAGGAAGAATTAGAGCAGGAAAAGTTATGGCCTTACTGAAGCATTAGCTGAGGCCTAAAAGACCCTCAGAGACCCTCACATATGTAGAGAGTGCTGCATAGGAAGTGGAAGGTTTTGTGCCCTGCTTCTGCCAGTAGGGGAACTGGTAGCTTCCAGCTACTGCCTCCACAAAGTTCTTTACACGTCTGGGTGCAACAACTACACAAGGTATGCCCTTCTCGAAATATAAGATTGGAGGAATGACTACCTGATTCTTCCTAGAAACTTACAGGAGAAGGGGGCAACTGCCTCCAACAAAGACTTCTCAAGGTAAAAGATTCCCTGGAGACTTTTGGGGTGACATGGTGTCATAAACAGATAAGTAAGAGTTAATAGAATAGAAGTACACTATATCTCTTTTGCCTGTAAGGGTTAAACAAGATCAGTGAGCCTGCTGTCACTGACCAGAGGACCAATCAGGGGATAGGATACTTTCAAATCTTGAGGGAGGGAAGTTTTTTGTGTGTGCTGTTAGATTTTGGTTTTTGTTCACTCTGGGGGCCTCAGAGGGACTAGACGTGCAACCAGGTTTTCTCTCCAATCTCTCCGATACAGGCTCTTATAAGTTCAGAATAGTGAGCACTAGGTAGATAAAGCGAGTTAGGCTTATGGTTGTTTTCTTTATTTGCAAATGTGTATTTGGCTGGGAAGAGTTCAAATGTGTATTTGGCTGAAAGGAGTTCAGATTGGTATTTTGCTGAAAAGATTTTAATTTGTACTTGTATACTTAGGCTGGGAGGGTATTCCCAGTGTCTATAGCTGAAAGACCTTGTAACATATTCCATCTTAAATTTACAAAGATATTTTTACTGTTTTTCTTGTTTAAGAACCTGATTGTTTTTTTATTCTGGTGAGACCCCAGGGGACTGGGGTCTGGATTCACAGGGAATTGGTGGGGAGAAAGGAGGGAAGGGGGAGAGAGAGGCTAATTTCTCTCTGTGTTAGGATTACTGTCTCTCTCAGGGAGAATCTGGGAGGGGAAGAGAGAAGGAGAGGGGAAGGTGCATTTTCCTCTCTGTTTTAAGATTCAAGGAGTTTGAATCACAGTAATCTTCCAGGGTATCCCAGGGAGGGGAAGCCTGGGAGAGGCAACGGTGAGGGAAAGGGTTTACTTTCCTTGTGTTAAGATCCAGAGGGACTGGTCTTGGGGGTCCCCGGGCAAGGTTTTGGGGGGACCAGACTGTACCAGGCACTGGAATTCCTGGTTGGTGGCAGCGCTACAGGTTGTAAGCTGGTAATTAAGCTTAGAGGAATTCATGCTGGTACCCCATCTTATGGACGCTAGGGTTCAGAGTGGGGATTATACCATGACACAGGGCCATACAGGGAACGTGGATGGATGGATAACATTATTCAGTGCCAGAACAATTTATTTTAAAATACAGTACAAGCCCAGCTATTTTCTTAAAGATGGTAACCTCAAAAGATACAAGTGCTAGCTCTGATTTTATCTTGCTAGGAATTAATATGGTTTAGGTGAATCTTCTTAGTAAGTACAGCAAGTTGAAATTCTGCATAAAACCCCACTTCCATTGGGATTCTTAATTTTTTTAAATGTAGAATTATGTAAATGTTAAAAAATGAATATTCTTACTAGCATCATGTGGCCGCCTGGTTGCCGAAAGACTCTAGCAGCCCTTGTGGTGTGTTCTACAGCTTCCTTAAAGAACACCATTGAAGTCTGGGGAAGCAAAAAAGACAAGCTCACTTCAGTAAGAAAGCAGCTGCACATGGCAAGTGATATTTACAGTAGGTAAGTAAGGGGAAGGGGCTAGCCTGGGGAAACATACCTAGAAGAGATAGGAGAGACAGCGCAATTCCCATAACTAGAAAAGTTATAATAGATGTTTATTTCTTCTCTCTCCTATCCTCTTGACTGCCTCTCTCAAAGTCACTTACAGAGATCCTCATGCGGCTACATTACATAATTTCCCTGATTAGCTGCACTCTGTCCATTCTACCCAACAATACCCTACTCAGATTGCAAAAGCAAGTACTATTATAGGGGTCGGCAACCTATGGCATGCGTGCCAAAGATGGCACGGAGTCCCGGCAGGCAGCAGCGTGCCATTAAAAATCCCACCCAGCTCGGCCTGGCCTAGCCCACTCTTCTCCACCCTCCATCCCCTCCCACGGGGGCAGGGGGCAGAAGCTTGGTCCTGCTGGCTCCCCTGCCTCTTCCCACAGTGTGCTGGGTTCCTGCCCCTCCTCCTCCTCTCCATCCCTCCCTCCCTGCCAGCCCTTCAGCTGATGGCCCTTGCGAGGGAGGGGCTGGGGAGGAGTGGAGTCAGCGTGCTCGCTGCTCCTGGCAGAGACAGAGAAGAAGTGGGGGCAGGGCCTTGGGGAAGGGAGGTGGTGGAATAGGGCCATATCTCCTCCAGCCCCTTGCTGTGAGCAACCCACAACCCCAGCCCACAGCCCTAGTCCTCTGCCCTGACTCCTCCTCACACATTCCCAGACCCTTGCCGTGAGCACCCCATGACCCCAGCACACACCCCCAGCCCTTGCCTTGATACCCTCTCACACAGAACCAGCCCCCTGCCGTGAGCACCCCACGACCCCAGCCCACACACCCAGCACTCCGCCCTGATTCCCCCTCACACATCCAGTCCTCTGTCCTGAGCCCTGCAGCCCTGCACACCCCCAAGGCCTGTGCCTGAGCCCCGCACCCTGCACACACCCCAGGCCCCTGCCCTGAGCCCTTTACCCCCCTCACACACCTCCAGCCCTCTGCTTGACTCCTTCACCCCCCCATGACCCCAGCTGTGATTCTGGCACCCCCCCACATACCCAGCCCCCCCACATCCCATGCACCCTCCCACATCCTGACTCTTGCATCCCCCACATCCCCAGCCCCACCCTGAGCACCAGACAGGAGCTCCTGCAGCACCCCTCCATATTCCTACCTGCACCTCTTGAACCAAATGGGAGCTGCCCAGGTAAGCACTCCACACCCAAACCTCCTGCCCCAACCCTGAGCCCCCTCCCTCATTCTAGCTCCTGGCCAGGGCTGCCCAGAGGATTCAGGGGGCCTGGGGCAGGGCCGGATCTTCGGTGGCAATTCAGCGGTGGGTCCCTCTTGGAGGGAAGGACCCGCCGCCGAATTGCCACCAAAGAATGAAACTGGCAGTAGAGCAGCCTAAGTGCCACCGATTGCTTTTTTCCCATTTTTTTTCCCCGCTGCTTGCGGTGCTTGTACTCACTGGGCGGCGCGCTGAGGCTTCAGCAGCACTTCAGCGGCGGGTTCTTCACTCTCTCTGAGTCTTCCGCTGCACGGTAGGACCTGCCGCTGAAGACCCAGAGCGAGTAAAGGGCCAACCACTGAAAACCCGGAGCAGCTCATGCAGCCCCTCTGGGGCCCAGGGCAAATTTCCACCCCCTCAGGAGGCCCTGCTCCTGGCCAGACCCTACACCCCAACCCTTAGCCTGCTCCTTCACCACCCGTCCTGTGCTCAGTGTACTCCTACCCTCAGCTCAGTGCAGAGAGAGAGAGAGAATGGGCCAGAACCAGGGAGAAGGCAGGAATCCACTGTATGTGGGCAGGGCCGAGACCCCAGACCGGCAGCGGGCTAAGCGGGTCTGGCAGCCGGGATCCTGGCTGGCAGGAGCCGGTGGATGGAACCCCTGAGCGGCAGCGGGCTGAGCAGTTTAGCCCACTGCTGGTCTGGGGTCCTGGCCACCAGCCCTGCACAGCCTGCCAGTCTGGGTTCTGGCTACTGGACCCTTGCCAGCCGGGGTCCCGGCCGCAGGCCCTGCTCAGCCCGCTGCTGACCTAGGTGAACAGAACCCAGACCAGCAGCGGGCTGAGCGGGCTGGCGGCATAAGATCAACATTTTAATTTAATTTTAAATGAAGCTTCTTAACATTTTGAAAACCTGTTTTATTTTACAATATAACAACAGTTTAGTTATATAATATATAGACTTGTAGAGAGAGACCTTCTAAAAACATTAAAATGTATCACCGGCACGTGAAACCTTAAATTAAAGTGACTAAATGAAGACTCGGCACACATGCCTCTGAAGGTTGCTGACCCCTGTACTATAAGCTGCAATCTGCCCTTTGTTACAGTGGTGCAGCCCCACTGAAGTTAATTAGCATTACAGTATAACCGTGGATGTGAGAGAAGGATTTAGCTTCATGTGGGACAGAGTGGATTTACAGTAGTGCAGAAGAAGATGGACTAACAGCAGTGGGGACAACCAAAATGACCAAAAATCTCTTGTTCCTTGATTCTCCTCAGTGAGCTTCATGGTCAGCAGAGGGGATTAATTTTGGGGAAATGGAGGGAGATGAGGTGGGAAGGAAAGTTTATAGAAGTATCATTGTATAAACCAGTGATGTAGTCATAAAAACAAATTGTTAGAACTCCAGCATCTGAAAATAGGAGCACATAGCAGAATTAGACATATCTGCTGACTTCTTTGGACAGAAATAAAACTTGTGACGATGATTAGCAGAATAGTTTCTATTCTGATTAATTTTTAAATTTAAAAAAGAAGCCTGTAGCTGAGATGTGATCCTAATATAGTGTTTATTGTTTTGAAAAAATATATACTTCAATATATTGTATATACTTCTGCCCATACCAGTATGTAAGTAACTTCTATTAATTTCAATTTGAGCATATCTGCAGGCAGAATTTGGTTCCATATACAATCCAAACAGCCATGACGCAAGCTGATGTCAAATATGTTGATGTTTACCCCCTTTGCCTTTCCTCACTAAAGAACTCCGGCCTGCACCCAGATCTCTCTTGCAAGTAATATAGCAATCTCCTCCTCTCTAGTTCTATGCCTTGCTCTTTTCCCTTCTCCAATCCATTCAATATGCTACAGCTAAATTATTCTTCCTTGCTGTCCATGTCAATTGTCTCTATCATTCAATTTATTTTAGTTCCTTATCCTCACTTTCAAGACTCTACATGTTGCCATCCGTCCCTACAGCTCAGCACTCTGCTTTTCCTTATTCCTCATTTTATATGCCACTCTGCCAACTCTACCCTCTTTAATGGCTTCAGCACTGTTTCTCCCCTAACAGCATGTTGGGAGCTTGTGGGAAGCTGTGCTCTACAGCATACAGAAGACACGAACACCATATACAAGTCTAACAAATCAACTCCAACTGCAGGAACTACATCAGGTATCTGAATTTGGGGAACTCTGTATTGACATGTACAGAGACATAGAGGCAGAATTGTGCTATGATCATCGGCAACAATTCAGTTAGTGAAATTCTCTGGTAACACTTTAAAGTGTATTATTTATTAAATTCACAAGAAAGGAGGTCCTATTCTAAGGCTTTAAGAGACATTTCGTTAATAGTGTGAATAGGAAAGTTAAGATAACTCCTTGACGACACCGTAAAATTATTCTGGTGACAAAATAATGAAATGTTGTCATGCATTTTTCATATAATGTTGTCTTTGGCAACATTAAACATTGATTTAACATTAAACAATGCTAAATTAAGAAAGGATAGTATAGTTTAACTTCAATTGGGGAAAAGGAGGGATTTAAAAAAAAAGTTGTATTAATTTAAATCTAGATTTGACGTTATTTCTTGTCTCACTGAGTTGACACATACCAATGAGTGGTTGGTGGAAAGAAGGATAGACCACATGCCATATGGTAATAGTCTTTGAAATTTGAGACAATGGAATCCTTTTTCTATGATAGCTACTATGATTCAGTAGATTTCATATTATTCTTTTTGAATTAGGGAGAGTTTACTTTGTCTAGAGATAGTCAGTAACACAGTTACTAGAACAGATTAGTTGGTGAGAGACTATTTATTATAGGCTTATATTGGTGTTCATTCCATAGTACCTATGTGTGTCCCATACTTAATGAATTTATCTGTGCAGATCCTTGTGCCCATGTTCCAGAAGGGAAACTGAGACCAGAGAGAATAAGTGACCTGTCTAAAGTCATCATGAAAGTGTGTACCAGAGATAAAAATAGAACTCAGATCTCCTGAGTCTCAGTCCAGTGCATCATCCTTCTACTCTTAACAACTGAAACCAATGATCCCAATGAAAATAATAAAACACCAATAACTAGCTCTTCTGGACTACATTTTCAAATAAACACACCTATTCACCTGCCATGCTTGCAAAACTCACACTTGTGTACTTTAAATACAGATCTGTCGCATCTTACACTGGGGTTACGTTCTGCAGTCAGCACATAAAGTGAAAATCATGTATAGTCAAAATTGCATTGAGTGTAACAGTGGGTGGAATCGCCCGCAGTACATGTACAGTATTAAAATTGTTATTTTTCTCCTTTTTTTTTTTGTTTTTTGCCGACTGTGTAAAGCTGAAATCGTGCATGTTTAATGCGCGTAAGATGCGACAGACCTGTACTCACTGCATGCAGATATCAAGTAATTGCGTACTATAATAACTGTCCAGATTGCATGTACAAATATAAACTAGGTATATTATTTTTTATCACAACTTACATGCCTATATTTGAAAAAACAGCATTTTTGGGCATGCTCAAAATATTTCTAAAATGTTCTCTTCCAAATTTAGTTTAATAGCTACAGATAACAAACTGTCTGTTTTCAATACCTTAGTATTCATTGAATTCATTTTAGTTTGGAATCTTCCAGACAGAAACAAGTTTTTTATAGTTAGTGATGTTTCGATAGATTTTACTTTCAAGAGGTGTGTTCATATCCAGAAAATCCACAACTATGGTAGACTCCGTCCATCAATTTTTCTTTGGTCCATCTGATTCTATTAAAAATACAATTCAATCTATTAACCTCACCATTTTATATGTTAGAAAGCAATGTTCACTGCTGCTCATAAATCAAATGGTAGTTCTGCCTATTATTGTTTCCCCCCGAGTTCTTGTTATTAGACCCTCATTTCAGTTCCCCATAACTTTGCCATATTTAATTGTATTGAAATTTTCCATATTGGATATCTGTCTAATGATGGTTTTTTTCCGTTGAAATTTACAGCTAGAAAGGTTCAGCCATTTCTGAGAATGAAATTAGGGAAAGTACATATTTTGCCGTATTAAATGTATGTCCTTTTCTTCTCAAAACTAGCGCCTCCATGCTTTGGAGCAGGAACTTTAAATTTGGCAGGTGGTGTTTTGTGTCAGGGATTTACCTTTTCCTGCTACTTTAAAATGCATCCAAATTTGGCAGGAGTTATAAGCTCTGAAGAATCTCAGGTTGCACATGCTCAGTAGAGTTTAGAAGCTAAAATCTCTGAAGATTCCACCCTCACAGCTCCTAGCATGGCAAACTGTGCATATGATATCCTCACAAAGTGAAGGAGCATGCCTGTAAATGCTGTTCTCAGCTTTCTGTGATAGGGTAGGGCGAGGCACCAGAACTGAGAGCATGAAGACTGTCTATCATGTGCTCTCAATGAGGCCCTTTCTGGCTGCCAGGCAGTGTGGAGAAAGAGGAGGCCTAACTGGACTGTAGAAGAGACTAAAATCAGACCAGGGAAGATGGAAAGAAATAGGTTAGGACAAGGATCCTAGTGAGACTGGGACTGGGCTGGGAAGGAGTCGGGGATGAAGGAATGCAAATCCCTTGGGGTGCCAGGGGAGGAAGTTTGAGACTGGAATTGACTGGACAAGGAGACTGGGACAGAGAGCTGGTGGGTAGATGGAAAAATATGAGTGGCTCTGCAGGCAGACTGGGACCGGAGGTGGAGACTGAGATTGGAATCTAGTGTATCTTTTCAACACGCTTAGAAAGACAGTTTCAAATAGTATACTTACTAAGAGAATGGGTTACTCTGAAATGATGCAACATATTGAATGTGCATCATTAGCAAGCACAACTGTCTTGCATCCTGGGCATATTTTAAACTTAGGGATTTGCACTCTGCCATCAGATCTACCCTTGTTACTTAGGCAAGACTGAAAGAAGAAGATGACTCACAACCCCACCCTTTTTTAAAAACTCAATGGGCTTAAGTGAAACTTAACAAAAAACTAATGAACAGATAACTGATTTTTTAGACAAAGAAAATGCAGATCTAATCTACCTGGATTTCAGTAGGCATTTGATACAGTTCCATATGGGAAATTATTAGTTAATTTGAAAAGATGGGGATTAATAAAAGAATTAATATAAGAAAGTTGGGAAGGAACTGGTTAAAGGGGAGATTACAACAGGTCATAGTGAAAGATAAACTGCCAGTCTTGAGGGAGATTACTAAGGGAGTTCTTCAGGGAATAGGGTTATGGTAATATCATATAAGATGATCTGGAGGACCTTGAAAACTGGAGTAATAGAAACAGGATGAAATTTAATTGCACAAAGTCATGCACTAAGGGACTAACAAAAATAATTTTTGCTATAAGCTGGGGACATATCAGTTGGAGGCAACTGAGGAGGAGAAAGACCTGGTTGTACTGGTCGATCACTGGTCGATGACTTTGAGCCACCAATGTGATGTGGCTGTGAAAAAGGCTAATGCAATTCTAGGATGTATGAGATGAGGTCTTTCCAGTAGAGACAGGGATGTGTTATTTACCTTATTTAGTCACTGGTTCTTTCTTTTGTATGACATTTGAAAAGCATCAGTCTGGGATTATAATTTAATTTTAAGGTTTGAAAGCCATTCTAATGTTTCTGGGATAAATTAGGTGGAGCCTCCTTGTACCTCCACTGTAAGTGTAAATGGGACAGTTGTTCATGATGTGTCACATGATTTGTACCTCATCACAGTCACAATTTGGTGATTCTTTGATTTTCCATTTGTGGAGAAAATATCCTCGCCTGGCGATGAGACCTCCTCTGGAATACTGCATAATTCTGGTCTCTTGTGTTTGAAAAAGATGATTTCAAACTGGAACAGGTGCAGAGAAGTGCAGACAAGGATGATCAGAGGAGACTTAAGGAGCTTTGTTTGGCTTAACAAAATGAAGGCTGAGGGGAGATTATGATTGCTCTCTACAAATACATTGGAGGGATGAGGGAGGGAGAGAAGTTATTTAAGTTAAGTGCCAATGCTGGCACAAGAACAGATGGATATAAATATCAGAGGGGTAGCCGTGTTAGTCTGGATCTGTAAAAGCAGCAAAGAGTCCTGTGGCACCTTATAGACCAACAGACGTATTGAAGCATGAACTTTTGTGGGTGAATACCCACTTCGTCGGATGCATAGTTACTGCAGTCTCCCCCACCCATTGGAATTCTGGGTTGAGATCCCAGTGCCTGATGGGGCAAAAAACATTGTCACGGGTGGTTCTGGGTACAGCCTCACCCCTCCCTCTGTCCAAGTAACAGACAACCATTTCGCGCCTTTTTTCCTGGGTGAATTGTGCAGATGTCATAGCACGGCAAGCATGGACCCCGCTCAGCTCAGACAGCATCATGGACATTGTAAACACCTCGCGCATTCTCGTGCAATCTATGCTGAACCAGGATCTGCAAAACCAGATGAGGAGGAGGTGGCTATGGCAGCATGGCGACGAGAGTGATGAGGACATGGACACAGAATTCTCTCAAACCGTGGGCCCCTGCGCTTTGGAGATCATGCTGGTAATGGGGCAGGTTCTAGCCATTGAACGCCGATTTTGGGCCTGGGAAACAAGCACAGACTGGTGGGACCACATAATGTTGCAGGTGTGGGACAATTCCCAGTGGCTCCGAAACTTTCGCATGTGTAAGGGCATTTTCATGGAACTTTGTGACTTGCTTTCCCCTGCCCTGAAACGCCAGAATACCAAGATGAGAGCAGCCCTCACAGTTGAGAAACGATTGGCGATAGCCCTCTGGAAGCTTGCAACGCCAGACAGCTACTGGTCAGTCAGGAATCAATTTGGAGTGGGCAAATCTACTGTGGGGGCTGCTGTGATGCAAGCAGCCAAAGCAATCACTAAGCTGCTGCTACGAAAGGTTGTGACTCTGGGAAATGTGCAGGTCATAGTGGATGGCTTTGCTGCAATGGGATTCCCTAACTGTGGTGGGGCGATAGATGGAACCCATATCCCTATCTTGGCACCGCAGCACCAGGGCACCCAGGACATAAACCGAAAGGGGTACTTTTCCATGGTGCTGCAAGCACTGGTGGATCACAAGGGACGTTCCATCAACATCCATGTGGGATGGCCAGGGAGGGTTCATGACGCTCGCGTCTTCAGGAACACTACTCTGTTTAAACAGATGCAGCAAGGGGATTACTTCCCAGACCAGAAAATAACAAACAGTTGGGGATGTTGAAATGCCTGTAGTTATCCTGGGGGACCCAGCCTACCCCTTGATGCCATGGCTCATGAAGCCATACACAGGCAGCCTGGACAGCAGTCAGGAGTTGTTCAACTACAGGCTGAGCAAGTGCAGAATGGTGGTAGAATGTGCATTTGGCCATTTAAAGGCGCGCTGGTGCACGTTACTGACTCGCTCAGACCTCAGCCAAACCAATGTCCCCTTTATTATTGCTGCTTGCTGTGTGCTCCACAATCTCTGTGAGAGTAAGGGGAGACCTTTATGGTGGGGTGGGAGGCTGAGGCCAATCACCTGGCCACTGATTACAGGCAGCCAGACACCAGGGCGATTAGAAGAGCACACCAGGAAGCGGTGTGCATCAGAGAGGCTTTGAAAACCAATTTCATCATGGGCCAGGGTACGGTGTGACTGTTGTGTTTGTTTCTCCTTGATGAACGCCCCCGTCCCCCGATTGACTCATTCCCTATAAGCCACACACCCTCTCCCTTCGATTACCGCTTGCTTCCTAAGGAAATAAAGTCACTCATTTAAAAATCATGTATTCTTTATTAATTAATTATAAAAAGAGGGAGAGAACTGACAAGGTAGCCTGGGTGGGGTTTGGGAGGAGGATAGGAGGGAAGGAAAAGGCCACTAAAAAAATTTCAAAATAATCACAGCCTTTTGGTTGGGCTGTCCACTGGGGTGGAATGGGCGGGTGCACGGAGCCTCCCCCCACGCGTTCTTAGTCGTCTGGTGGGTGAGGAGGCTAAGGAACATGGTGAGGGGGGAGGACGGTTATACAGGGGCTGCAGCAGCACTCTGTGATCCTGCTGCTGTTCCTGAAGCTCCACCAGACGCCGGAGCATGTTCATTTGATCACGCAGCAGCCCCAGAGTTGCATCTCAACACCTCAGATCTTCCTGCCGCCACCTCTCATCTCGAGCGTCTCTCCTCTCCTCACGTTGGTCCCTCCTGTCCTCACGTTGCTCCCTTCTGTCCTCATGGTCACTGACATCTTTCCTGTACTTTGATATCACGTCCTTCCACTCATTCAGATGAGCTCTTTCATTGCAGGTCACTTCCATGATTTCCAAGAACATTTCGTCTTGCATCTTTTTTTTCCACCGCCTTATGTGAGATAGCCTTCAGGAGGAGGGAGACTTGAAAAATCTGCAGCTGCAGGAGGAAGGGGAAAAAAGGGAGAGAAGTATTTAAAAAAATACATTTTACAGAACAATGGTTATACTCTTTCACGGTGAACAACACTATTCACATTACATAGCACATATGATCTCACTACAAGGTCGCATTTTGCATCTTAATATTGAGTGCCTGCGGCTTTAGTGTTACAGATCACAGACGCAGGTCCGGGCATCAGAATTCGGCTTGCATGCGGCCACGGTAAGCCATTGTCTTTCGGCTTCTGCAGCCTTCATATATCCAGCGCCCTCCTTTCCCAAATACCAAGCAAAGCCCGTTGAGTGCTTCTTTTTTCCTGTTAACGTGCAGCACCAGAACTGCCCCCATCCAATTCTCTGAGAGGATCGCTTTACCCCTCCCCCCACCGCATGGCTGGTATCATGGAAGATTGCTGCTAGCCACCCTCCCCCCCACCACGTGGCTGGTAGCAGGGAAGATCCCAGCTAGCCAAACGTGAAAAAGCTCAGCGCCAGCCATCCCCTCTCCCCGTCCTTGGCTAAATGCAGGGAAGGATTTCTTTTAAGCCACAGGCAAACAGCCCAACCATCTCTGTCCCTCCCCTTAATTAAATTCCTGTATTTCAACCAGGTTACCATGAACGATATCACTCTCGAGGATAACACAGCAAGATAAAGGATGGATGTTGCTTGAATGCCAGCAAACACCGGGACCATACGCAGCTAGGCTTTGTCATGCAATGATACCAGATCACTTGCTACATGCATGGCGTGCTCAAGTGTCCTACCATGGAGGACGGAATAAGGCTGCCCTGCCCAGAAACCTTCTGCAAAGGCTTTTGGAGTACCTCCAGGAGAGCTTCATGGAGATGTCCCTGGAGGATTTCCGCTCCATCCCCAGACATCTTAACAGACTTTTCCAGTAACTCTACTGGCCGCAAATGCATCCCAAGTCCTCAGGGCAAATTAATAATTAAAAAACGCTTGCTTTTAAACCATGTTTTATATTTATAAAGGTACACTCACCAGAGGTCCCTTTCATGGCTTCACTGTCTGGGATAGTGGCTTGGGAAGGCTGGGAGGGTACTTCTGTCAGGCTGAGAAAAAGCTCCTGGCTGTTGGGGAGAATGGAGTGCTGTGTGCTCTCTGCAAGCTTGTCCTCCTCCTCATCTTCCCCGTCCGTAGAATCCTCAGGCAAGGCTAAGATTACCCCCACCTCGGAATCCACGGACAGAGGTGGGGTAGTGGTGGTGGACCCTCCTAGAATTGCATGCAGCTCAGCGTAGAAGGGGCATGTTTGCGGCCCTGCCCCGGACCTTCCGTTTGCTTCTTTGGTTTTCTAGTAGGCTTGTCTTGAGTTCCTTAACTTTCACATGGCACTGTACTGAATCCCTGGTGTGGCTTCTCTCCATCATGGCCTTGGAAATTTTTTCAAATGTTTTTTCATTTTGTCTTTTGGAACGTAGTTCTGTTAGCACGGAATCCTCTCCCCATATAGAAATCAGATCCAGTACCTCCCATGTGGTCCATGCTGGAGCTCTTTTTCGATTCTCAGACTGCATAGTTATCTGTGCTGATGAGCTCTGCGTGGTCACCTGTGCTGATCAGCTCTCCATGCTGGGCAAACAGGAAATGAAATTCAAAAGTTCATGGGGCTTTTCCTGTCTACCTGGCCAGTGCATCCGACTCCAGACTGCTGTCCAGAGCGGTCACAATGGTGCACTGTGAGATAGCTCCCGGAGGCCAATACCGTGGAATTGCGGCCACACTAACCCTATTCAGAAATGGCAATACTGATTTGAGTGCTACTCCCCTCCTCGGGGAGGAGTACAGATATCGATATTAAAAGCCCTTTATATTGATATAAAAGGCTTTGTTATGTGCACGGGTGCAGGGTTAATTCAGTTTAACGCTGCTAAATTCGGTATAAACCCATAGTGTAGACCAGGCCTATAACTATCTATTATCCTAATTCTAAATAAGGAGGCAGGAGGACACTGTAGTTCTGACTTGCTGTCATGAGAGGTCAGAAGGAATCAAGTGGCAGGTTGGGGCTGCTCCATCCTTTATAATCTTGCTGTCAGTGGCATGACGGTGTACAAAGTGCATTGCTGACTAAAAGATGCACAAGACGCATACACCTTCAGTAGGATCTGTGTAGACAATTGCTTGAAGAAGAACTTGCTCTTTGCTGCTTATAGGTCTGATTTAATCCATTCAGCTCTCATGTTTAGATTCAGTAAGTGTTCAACCATTAAGACCATTTCAAACAGAGAAAGTATTTTTGTCATTCAAGAGTGCCTTTGACAAGAAATAGTGTTTTCTAAGGAGAGCATATTAATAAAACAAGCTTCTTTATCATTTTGCAGCAAAATACAGCAATTTAGCATGGATTGCTGGCTGTAACTTGTAATGCTGTTTTTCTCTTGAGCATTATTTTTTTTTACTAGCATCTTTAAAAAAGGATTTGAAGTAAAGGGTATACAAATCAACAATGTATTGTTCTCTAACATTTAAAATGAAATCTTTTTACTTTTAAAATGATACTTACTGCTCATCAATAATCAGTACCAATTTATTATGGATGTCTGGAAAACAGATGATTACTCTATTTTGCATTTATATCTCTCCCAATTGATCAGTATTTAAAAAAAATCTTCACTATATTTATTAAAATGTTCACTATGCTATTTTAGGAGATTTGTAACTCCCAACCCATACATATTAAAATAAAGACATTCCTGTATTTGGCTTACAAAACCTGATGCAATTGCAGACATATATTTTGTTGTGTGTGTAACCCACCAACTTAGTACAACTAACACAAGTTCTAGACATAAGATCTGTCTCATTCCAGGGAAAAACAAACATATTGTAATCTATCACAACCTATTTGAAGGGACCTGGTGAAGACTGATAGCCATGAAATTGATTTCCCTTCCCCATCTAAAATGATTGATCTTCCAGATGTTTTCTGTGCATTTCTATTTCCAATTAACTTTTGCAAATGCAAGAAAACATTTAAAGCATGCAACTTGTCAGACGAACACACACCACACACACACACTACACAACAGCAGTCTATTAGAGAAGTACTACAAGAGAAGTATTTCAATGACTAGTTGTGTATCAGTAATTCCCTTGTGATTCACATATTACTTACTTACATATTACTAATTACAATTGATTCTTCCTGTAAAATTGCTTTCAACTTGCCACATTCAAAACATGGTACAACCCTAGAAGCTGACGGTTTGCCTAATGTTGAACCTGACTAAATATAAAACAGTGAAATGTGTCTTCTAGTTAAGAGTTGTTTTTGTTCTTGCAAACTGTTATTGGAATAGCTAGTTAAACTCTAATGGCCAGTTCTTCAGCTGGTGTAAACTGATGTAGCTCTAACGAGGTCAATCGGGCTGCCCTAATTTAAAGGCAGCCAATGTTAATCTGGCACCAGATGTTAAAGGCATGTTAATGCCTTTGTAGCATATTTAGCACTGTGCTAATAATTGGTCAAATTGTCAAGTTATGTGAAAAACACAGAATCTACTGCATTTCACCTTGGATTATGATCTTGTTAAATCCCACAGACTAAGAAGGGTTAAGCCTAGTCAATATCTGTAAGAGAGAACTCCATGGAAAACTGAGTGCCATAGGAAGCAAGGTTGGTGTTTCTTATAAAATAATTCCTCTTTGACTAAATTCACAACTAAAAATGTGTTGTACAGTATTTTAAACATTCCTAAATTGCTACAGACTGAAAACATTCATCGTTTGCTACAAACTCATATTTCCTGACAACAAGTTAAACAGATATAAATACACCACAATACAGTACATAAATGGGAGAGTGAATATTATTGTCATTCCTGGCTTCATTATTTAATTTTTAGCACCTAAAGCAAAGTATGGTGAGAGATTTCCTTAGTTTTTCAGATAAATTTCAGCTGAAAACTATCTTATCACCTACATGTAGAGAAATATTTATTTTTTATCAAAAGAAAGCTCTATGTGTTATCAGATTCCAGTATGCTTGCTTCTGCTCATCTCCAACTGCGGTAGAAGATGGAGAAAGACCTCCCTCTTCCCTCCCTTTGTTTACCCATACAGGGTCAGATAGAATCAGTCATCTAATATTTAAGGGCCCAATCCTGCAAGCCTCCTCACATGGAACTCCTTCTGAAATCAGCAAGAATTATGTATATGGGGGATTGAGGAGCAGGCTAACTTTTTAACATCAGGCCAAATTCTGCTCTTAGTTACACATGATTTATATTGGTGTAAATGAGAGCAGATTATGGCCCTTAATTTATACATCTATAATTACTATTATTTTTTACAACTAAGGAAGTTTTCCAAAAGGGCGTAAAACAAATGCACAATGTCTAAAAAAAATGTCTGAAGAAAAATACATATATTTACCTTAAAATAGTTATGGAGTTCATTTGCAAGAAACTGATAAAAAATCTCTCTTTCAGCAGATTCAATCAGGCGATCATGGAATACTCGGGTTGTTTCATGCACAAAGAGAAGAGCTGCAGTTTCATTTGAGACAATAACAGACCTGTGGGCTTGCAACAACCCCTGGAGCACCTGTTAGCAATTTTAGTACATCATGTTTATATGAAGTTTTAAATTACTGGTAATTGGATTACTAAAAGAGATCCTGGTATGTTTATTTTTAAATTACCATATATTATATTAAGTTTTATCAACAGTAGTATCACACATTTTAATCAGAACTAAAGCATTCAAATATCTCTTACTCAAGGTATGTGTTTTCTTCCCTTGCACATACATTCAAGGGAGCAGGAGGGCACAAGAAGCCTTCTCCTACCTTATACTTCCCACACACAGGGGATGGTAACATGACAGTTCCTGGGCCATGACCATGCTTACAACATCCTGCTAGCCAGGGAAGGTGGGAGGACATGAAAATAAGTGCACATTGTATCCCCTATAGGATGTGGCAGCAGGTGTATCTTCCCTGGGCATCAGGAACTACTGAAAATATTGTGCCTCTTGAGGCACAGTGGGTTCAGGAGTCCTAATGGGGTGGCGCAGCTCAATCCAAGCTCTACCACCTGGCTGTTGGTATAAGCCAGATGACAGTCCATATTTGGTCAACCATAAGCATAAGCAATGCAAGTGACTGCCTGGGGTACTTTTTGCGATGGACAGTTTGCAACACATGGAGCTTACATGAGCCAACTTTCCATACATATTAGGAATAGAAGCAACTCCTGACCTAATTATTTCCCCTTTCCC
This sequence comes from Gopherus evgoodei, assembly GCF_007399415.2. NCBI lineage: Eukaryota > Metazoa > Chordata > Testudines > Testudinidae > Gopherus > Gopherus evgoodei. The sequence goes on from NC_044324.1 coordinate 171,552,005, forward strand.
ATCTTCCCTGGCAGCATGAGGCCCTGAAAATTCATAAAATAGCTCTTGTTCGAGTTCCATTACTGTAAGATACTGTAGTATTTTATTTTATAAGAAATACTACACTTGCTGAAATCACAATTTATTGAAACCTTTAATAGTGCATGAACATATTTTTATATCTGTAGATCATGCACAACAGGGACTGATGTATATGCTCAGCCTTGATTTAAACTTTAATCTTTTCAGTAAATGAATATAGATAAAGGGTTAATTGAGTCCTGGTATAAGTGGAAGTTCAACTTCATTGAAGTCAATGGAGTTGTGCCCACTTGTCGCAGGGCTGAAAATGGCCAAAATTATTTAGTTCCTAAATATTTGTTTCTAATGTTAACACATCTTTTTACTGAAGGCAATAAAGGTAAAATAAAACAATATATACCAGTGCACAAATAAGTGAGAGATAGGTTAGTATATAGCGCTCATGTTACGGCCACTCTGGTAGGCAGCAACAAATACTTTTAAAATGAACAATTTGCAGTCTGAAGGAGACTATCATTTCCGCCCTGTGTTTTCTTCTATTTATTAATTATTATTTCTGAGTGATCTTGGCAATTCTGAAAGCAAAGACTGGATTATATGGAAATCTCCAAATTTATTTTCCCTGTATGTCATAAACCAAAGAGAAACTATCATAGGACTCCAGATAGCAAGACTAATTTAATAATCTAACTCCAAGAACCAGGCTACATTCAGTAGACAAAATTATATATACTCTTGCTTGTTCATTCTGCACAAAAATTGTGAATAGTTATGGCAATCTAAAATGTTTACTGCAGTATAACATACCTTGAAGAGATCTCGTAGATTAAATGTATAGTGGCACTTAGCTGGCGTTGGGAGCATGCTGCGGCACACACTATAGTATACAGCTATGGAAGAGGAAGTTAGAAAGTCACTGCATTTCTGAACCTCAGATAAGAATCTGTTGTTATACAGGTATGTTCCCAGATTAACCTAAAGAAGAAAAATGCATATGATTTAGTTACCACTTCTTAAGAAAGGTTTAAGCATATTGCTAACTGCTGAAATATAACAAAATTTATAAGACAAGAAGCAGCAATTTTCATTATTATTTTGAAGGAAAAGACACTCTTACCTACCTGCACAGTAACTTTGCTTCTTCAAGATGTGTTGTCCACTGCTGGTCTGTGTCCAGTTCATTTGAGCAAGAGACTTTTGGTCAGCAGTACCTGTTTGAGTGAGGCAGGTGACCTCAGGGTCCTCATGCCCCCAGCTGAGGGCATAAAAGACTGGGCCACTCAAACTGCCCCACCCCCAGTTCCTTCATCACTGAAATCCTTATAAAAATAGACTCCATAGTAGCAAAAATGTAGGGCACATTGTGGAATGTGTGTGTACAGGTAAGTAACTTTCTTCTTCGAGTGCATGTCCACATATATATTCCATTGTTGATGACACCCAAGCAATAGACATGTTGGAAGTGAGAACCAGTAGTCTTTTAAAATAAAGACTATAGAACGTTTTTCCCAAAGTTCACATCACCACTAGATACAGCCCCACATTCACTCAGTATTATACCATTGTGGAAGCAAGACCTACCAATGTCCACAATAGGAACATTCCTTAGAGAGAGTGGGCAGCTTGAGCTCTAGTAGAATAGGCAATAATCCTAGGGGGTGGACTTGCATTAGCCAATTCGTAAGAAATTTTGTTGCACAGCGAGATCCAGTTATAGATTCTGTGAGGCACAGCAGTCTGACTGTTCATTGTCTCTTCATATATAAGAAAGAGCCTGAGACGCATTTTGAACTGTTTCATTCAATCTATGTAAAAGGAAAGTGCCCTATAGACCTCTAAAGCAGGCAGTCTGTTGTGAGTTTGGGATTTCAGGAAAAAACATCAGCAGATTAATGACCTGATTCAAGTGAAAATTGAAAACCACCTTCAATAAGAATTTGGAATGGACCTTTAATGAGACATTAGCTTTATGGAAGAAACTATATAGATGTCCTGCCATCAGGTACAGTAACTCCCCTAATCTCCTTGCTAATGCTATTGCCAACAAAAATGCTCTTTGCTGATAAGTGAAATAGACCAAGGTGGAAACATGAGACTCGCTGTGGTGGGGCAGTGCCCCACCCCCTGAGAAAAAGGCTGGAACAGGCCTTTCAGGCGGCACAGGCCGGCAGCCAATCAACAGAGGCCTGTTAGGAGCTAACCAGGGCCAGGTTAGGCTCTACATAAAGGCTGTCTAGCAGGTGGAAAGGCAGTCTCTCCCTGACTGCCAGAGGAGGAGGACTGGCTCCTAGGCTGAAAGGTAGCACTTTGGACAGAGCAGTGCTGGGGAAGCGCAGAAGAAGCTGGGGAGCTCCAGCCAAGGAAAACCCCAGGCTGCAGGCCTTGTTACAAAGGGACAAGCAGGTGCACAGGGTCAAATGGGAAGTGGCCCAGGGACAAAAGTCTGAGAAGGGGAGAGAAGGAGGGCTGCTGCTAGAGGGTCCCTGGGTTGGGACCCAGAGTAGCGGTTGGGCCTGGGTCCCCCCTACCCCCTTGTACTGCACCTGGCTGAGGAGGAACATGGCCTGATACAGGCTGTGGCTGGCCCCCGTGACAAAGGGGCTAGACTTTGAGGCTGCAGCCGGCCACTAGAACAGGTGCAGGTGGAGGTCTTCTGATAACACCACACCCCTGGAAGAGGATGAGACCAGAGCCGTAGGCATGCCGGAGGGCAGTGTCCTGAAGAGGTCGCAGCAGAGCGGGGAGCAACATGGGTCCAGACACCAACAGGGGAGCAGACGATGGATGGGACACCACCAGCAGAGGGTGCCCCGCAGAGGACAGAGCTAATTCCCAGATGTGCCAAACAGGAGGCACTGCGGTGGTGAGTCTCAACCCTGTCACACCTGCCAGGACTAAATTAAGCTCCCAGGAAGGGACTGGTTTTCTTTCGGGGGGTTAAACCCATATCAGACCTTTTAAAAATCTTGCAATCATAGGGTGGGAAAAAACAGAATGTCCATGAATAACAGAGTGAATAGCAAAGATGGCTGATAAGTGAACCTTCACGAAACTAATTTACAGGACTGAATTTTTTGAATTCCAGGAATTATTCTAACATGTCTAGGACCTAAGCTGTGGAAGGCGATAACTGATGATGATGAACCCATATCGAAAATCTCTTCCACTCAGCCTGGTAAGTTTTCCTAGTAGAATCTTTCCTACTTTCACTGAGAATGTTCTGTACATGGCCGAACAAACTTTCTGATGAGTTAACCATTCAATGTCCATGTTGTGATGTGCAGAGTGCAAGGAGACTTGACTATGACTCAGAGATTATGCCTCAGAGTAACAGTAAGGGGTTGGGAGGTTGAATGGATGAGGTTTGAAGGTCTAAGTACCAAAACTGTGTTGGCCACACCAGGGATATTAATGATACTGGCTACTTCCTGTTTGAATTTTCGGATGGTTCTGGGAATCAGTGGGATTGGAGAAAACACATATAGACATTCCAAGCACCATGAAATCAGGAATGCATTGGAAACTGACCCTGAACTCTCTTCCTTTGCCACAGAAACAATGACACTTCTTGTTTTGTTTGATAACAAATGGATCAAAGGTGGGAAAACCATATTTGCTGAAAATCATTTGAAACCCCTCATCCTTTAGAGTCCATTTGTAATGGTTGATTAATTTTATGGTGAGGCAATCTGTCAGAACTTTCTGCACTCTGGAGAGATAAGATGCTTTGAAAGTGACCCGATGACAAATGTAGAAGTTCCAGACACATACCTCCTGACTCAACTGAGTGGATTTTGACCTGCCTTGTTAGTTCAGATAAAACATTGCAGCCATATTGTGTGGTATAATCTTTATGGTGAGGCCCTTGTTGAATAATAGGAAGACTTTGCAAGCTCAATAAATGGCTCTCGGCTTCAGGATGTGTAAATGAAGAGCTGACTCCTGAGGTGTCCACAAGTCCTGTGTTTGTACATCATCCAGGTATAGTCCCCAGCTCAGAGTGGATGTATCTGTTACTAGCATCTTTGATGGAACTGGAGGAGAAAAGGGGATCACCTTGCAACATATATCACTGGATTCATCCATCAACTTAATGAGGCCAGGACTCAAGATGCAAAGTGAACATGTCCATGTGATGTCTTCTCGGCTGATACAGATTTCAACCACCTTTGCATTCAGCACAGGTGAAGTCTGGCATGCTGAGTCACGTAAATGCAGAAGACCAGGTGGTCGAGCAACCTGAGGTAAGATCTTGCAGTTCTTGGATAAACCTGCAGATTATTGCATAAATTGAGCCTAGCTGGACTTTTTTCTGGAGGCAGATAGGCAATCTCCTGTTGTGGAGTCCAGAATAGCCCCAATGCACTCTATTCTTTACATAGGACATAGAACTGACTAGTCACTGGTTATTTTCAGGCCAAACTGAGCAAAGAGAAACTGAATTTGAAGGATATTGTCCAAAATTTGCAGACTGGATTTACTCTGGATTAGCCAGTCATCCAGATATGGAAAAACGTGGATATCCAGTCTTCTGAGATCAGTAATTATTACTGATTTAAAGATGATCTAGATGATCTCTCTCCCCATCCCTGAGTGGAGTTGTCTGTCACTAGAGTCTTAGTATGTAGAGGTGTAAAGAAGGGTACTGCATTGCACACCTGAGAAGGGTCTTTCCACTAGTTTAATGATGACTTCTTGTGGGATCATAACCATCAAGTCCATAAAGTGTCTTCTGGGTAGACACAGTGATTTCAACCACCCTTACATGGAGTGTAGGTGAAGTTTGGCATGCTAGGTGACATAAGTATATGAGGTCAAGTGTGTTAGATATCTGAGACATGCTTTCACTGATGTTCTTGGGTGAACTTGAAGTTGACTGATAAGACTTGCAATTGTCTGGGCTCTCCCTTTGGAAGATAAGCTATCACTATCTGGAGTCTAATAGGATTCCTATGAACTCTATCTAGGCAACACTGAGTGTGGATTTTTGTCTATTAACTTTGAGACCAAACGAGGCAAAGAACTTTAGAATTACTTGGACTGAGTCAGTCACCTCAAGCTCTTCCTCGAATCAGTTGTTGAGGTAAGGATAGATCTGGATTCCTTATCTACCTGGATGAGTTGCCTCTGCTGCAAGGTACCTGGTGAAAACCCTTGATGCTGTAGATAGCCCAAAGAGCAGAGCCCTATTCTGATAGTGGAATGTTCCTAAAGGAATTTGAGGTATTTCTGTGGGTTGGGTGGCTAGACATATGGAAGCAGGCATTTTGTAGGCAAAGAGCAGCAAACCAGTCCTGATGATCTAATGAGGGAATTTATGGAGGCTAGAGTCATCATCCTGAATTTGAAACAATGGATGAACATTTTGAGGCACTGAAGGTCCAGGCTAAGCCACAAACCCAATAATTATTCTTTGGGATCAGTAAATAATGTGAATAAAAGCATCTTCCCCTGAAATGTAAGGCACTTCCTCCTTCACAGTTCCCAGCTATAGAAAGGAGTTTACTTGTTTTAACAGTCTCTTGTGAGAAGGCTCTCTGAAAAAGGACAGGGAAGGGATTTGCTTATGATCTCTAGGACCCACTAGTCTGAGGTAATGCATGCCCAAACTTCTCAAAAATAAAAATGGTTGTTCCCAAGGGATGGTGTGAGGGTAGAACAAAAAAGATCCTCAAGTGGTTCTAGCAGGATTTCAATGCTGGAGTCAACCATGGGACAGCAAAGGAGGTAGAGGGTCATTTTCACAGGAATCTCTGTCTCTTCTTCAGTGGCTCTTAGGTCCTCTGTGGCTGATTGTAATATCTGACAGAGGAGTGCTTTCTTTAGAATTGGGATGTAGAGGAGTGTTTCCTCTTTAGAATTGGGATGTAGAGTCTCAAAGAACGCAGAGTTGCCCTAGAATCCTTTAGAGGGTGCTTCCTCTGTCCTGTTGTTGAAAAGTTCATTATTCTCAAATGTGAGGTCCTCGATTGTTGCCTGGATCTGCCTGAGGATCCCTGAGGACTGAAGCTATGACAATAGAGAAGTACATAAAATCAGATGTCTTTCTGCCATTGTATATTTCATCTCCGCTTACTAGTCTTTGGATAGTTGCCTATAAATTGAAACATTGTCTCAATTAAAAAAAATCTTATTTTGAGAGAAGGGCATAATAGTTAGCCATACCTCTGGAGCATAGTTGATGAATACAGCTTAAGGCTAAAGAGTTTCAATTTCTTTGAGTCTATTTTGCTCAATGTGGACTTGAAAGGGCTCAATGTTTTGATCTCTTGTACTGCTACCACTATGAGGGAACTTGCTCTTGAATATCTAGAAATACTCAGATCATTTAGCAGGGACTCAGTACCTCCTGTCAGCTCTTTTCGAGATGACAGGGATGTATGCCTAAGCTTTTTACCATGTGTTTCATGAGGTCCTGGAATTCCTTAAACTCACCAGCTGAGGGGGGTGGATTCACTGACTTGTCAGGGGACAGTGAGCAAACCATGGCAGAAATTGAATGCTTTTCCCCTGGTAGCTGATGTTCTTCTTCACTCTTCTCCTGCCTCTCAAGTATCTGTGGCTGTAATGTCACTTGATTTGTCTCTTTGAGGAGGACGATTTAGCCCTAGAGACAGTTGATGAAGCAGACTTCTTGAAGTCTGGCTGTACACCTGTGGGTGCCAAATAAACCATGACTGGAATGGGTAGAACTATTGAGTTGGAGGTCACATGGGAGGTGTCAGATAGGGTGACCCCCTATGAAGCCCAGACCTCTTTTTACTACACCTAGACTAGTGTCCCCATCAGAGTATTAAGGTCTGGTGTTATGGAAACAATTTTTCTGCCACACCTGTGGTGATCGTAAAAAGTTCTCCCTCTTCTCCCCCAAAGTCTTTTTTTAAGGGCTCCAAAAAGGTGATGAGTGGAATAATCTATCCTTTCATTATTTTGTCCATCAATTAGGCCTAATTTTGATACACCAATATTGACTTATTGAATTTCGATTTTTTACTTATTTACCAGTCATAATTTTAACACAGTCCTTGAGTGGTAATAGTAGACCGTTTTTTGTTTAAATTTAGTTTTTTGTATCCTTTTTTAACTTGTTAAAAATAGTTTTATATAACAATTACTGTAACAATTTTTGAATCTTTACCCAATTTTTATCAGTTAGGCTAACAATTAAAGTAGGTGTGTTAGGACCCAATTATTACACCACCTCCTCTAAGAGAGGGACAGGTCTTTCATGTATACCATCTCTGTATAGTAAAGGTCACTACCAGGGATACCTCTCTGACCTGCAGTACCAGTGGCTACAAGGTTGGTGGTTTAGCTATCACCTCTATTTTTTTTTAAAGAGAGGGGACTCCACTACAGAGTCCACCAATAAGTTTCTCAGAATTGAAATAGTGGGTACCATTGGTGTAGTTGGTACTGAGATGGAAGATACTGGGGCTACAATCACAGAGGCACTTGTAATGACGCTCTGAGTGCCAAGGCAGTTAGCGCCATAGTCTGTACCAAAGGGTTGGCATTGAGGGCTGCAGTTTGCCGATTTAGAGAGTGCCAAATGTGCTGTCTTGGAAGTCAGTACTGGGTCACTAGCATGGATCTTGTCAGGCTTACGGCTGTTGGATAAATGAGCCCAAGAGAAGTCATGCAGCTGATGACTCTTCTGTTTCTTGCCATGTAATGGGAATGGCAACCCGTGCCTGAGGTTCATCTTTGGATTGGTGCTTCTTTCTGCTCATCAGACACTGATACCAGTGTAATGTGACTGAATGGTTCTTGTGAGTGTATGTAGTTCAGGAGCTCAAAATGGATCACAGCTCACGAGCCCACTGTCTGAAGCCTGGCTGTAGCTCTTCTCTCTCAAAGTCTGAGAAGGCTTGGATCAATTCTCTAGGAGGAAAAATTTCATTTGTGCCTCCATCTTTCTCTGAGTACGCTTGGTGAAAGAACAACAGATAAAACATCTCTCAAGGATGTATCCTTCAAGAAAAAGAAGGTACTGGAAGGGCCCATTCTTAATGGGCATCCAAGAATCATACGAGTGACATTAAACACTGGTGACTTACCTTCTGCCATAATATTAGTACCCCTGTATGGTTGGGAGTGGTAGGGGTGGTGGGGAGGAAGACCGATACCAAGGCTAATTAAAATGTGTTGTGACAAAGTTCCTCCTTTACCTTGGTGGGTCCTGTGCTTATTGGCAGATTTGCTCACCTCAGTGACCTTCCCCACAGTCTGGGTCAACTCCTCCTGTGTCTGATCAGGAGTTGGGAGGTTTGGGGGGAACCCGGGCCCGCCCTCTACTCTGAGTTCCAGCCCAGGGCCCTGTGGATCACAGCTGTCTATAGTGCCTCCTGTAACAGCTGCATGACAGCTACAATTCCCTGGGCTACTTCCCCATGGCCTCCTCCAAACACCTTCTTTATCCTCACCACAGAACCTGACATAACCTTATTCCCAGATCTGGACCTTAGCGTCCAAAATATGGGGGTTAGCATGAAAACCTCCAAGCTTAGTCACCAGCTTGGACCTGGTACCTGCTGCCACCACCCAAAAAATTAGAGTGTTTTGGGGCACTCTGGTCCCACTGAAAAACCTTCCCTGGGGACCCCAAGACCCAAATCCCTTGAGTCTCACAACAAAGGGAAATAATCCTTTTTCCCTTCCCCCCTCCAGGTGCTCCTGGAGAGATACACAGACACAAGCTCTGTGAAACTACACAGAGACTCCCCCCTCTCTGTTCCCAATTCTGGAAACAAAAAGTACTTTCCTATTCCCCCCAGAGGGAATGCAAAATCAGGCTAGAAATCCAACACACAGCTCTCCCCTTGATTTCTTCCTCCCACCAATTCCCTGGTGAGTACAGACTTAATTTCCCTGAAGTAAAGAAAAACTCCAACAGGTCTTAAAAGAAAGCTTTATATAAAAAAGAAAGAAAAAATACAAATGTTCTCTCTGTATTAAGATGATACAACACAGGGTCAATTGCTTAAAAGAATATTGAATAAACAGCCTTATTCAAAAAGAATACCAATCAAAGCACTCCAGCACTTATATTCATGCAAATACCAAAGAAAAGAAACCATAGAACTTACTATCTGATCTCTTTGTCCTTACACTTAGAAACAGAAGACTAGAAAACAGAACTACTTCTCCAAAGCTCAGAGGAAGCAGGCAGACAGACAAAAGACTCAGACACACAATTCCCTCCACCCAAAGTTGAAAAAATCCGGTTTCCTGATTGGTTCTCTGGTCAGGTGTTTCAGGTGAAAGAGACATTAACCCTTAGCTATCTGTTTATGACACGCCCCCCAAATTGCAGACAGTGGGGAAGCTCACTGGCGGCAATTTCCTTCTAGAACTTGAAAATAAACAGATCAATACAACACATGCACCTTTACATATACTACTAAGTATATAACTAACAGACTTTTACATGTTAAGAACACTTTTTAACTACTGGATTCTGGGAAACTCTCACGGGAGAGTGCATCAGCAACTTTGTTAGAAGCTCCTGTGATGTGTTGAATTTCAAAATCAAAATCTTGGAGAGCTAAACTCCAACGAAGAAGTTTCTTGTTGTTCCCCTTGGCAGTATGAAGCCACTTTAGTGCAGCATGGTCAGTTTGTAGTTGGAACCGCCGTCCCCAAACATATGGGCGTAGCTTTTCCAGGGCGTACACAATGGCATAGCATTCCTTTTCACTGACTGACCAGTGACTTTCCCTCTCAGACAGTTTCTTGCTGAGAAACACGACAGGATGGAAGTTGTGATCTGTTGCTTCCTGCATGAGCACTGCTCCTATACCACGCTCAGATGCATCTGTGGTTACTAGGAATGGTTTGTCAAAATCCGGGGCCCTGAGTACAGGGTCAGACATGAGCGTTGCCTTAAGCTGGGTAAAGGCTTTTTGACACTCATTAGTCCACTTAACGGCATTTGGCTGGGTCTTTTTGGTTAGGTCGGTCAATGGGGCAGCGATTTGGCTGTAGTGTGGTACAAATCGCCTGTAGTATCCGGCCAAGCCTAAGAAGGATTGGACCTGTTTCTTTGACCTTGGGACAGGCCACTTTTGGATAGCATCCACTTTGGCCTGTAGGGGGTTTATGGTTCCTCGACCCACCCGGTGCCCCAGGTAAGTCACTCTGTTTTGGCCTATTTGACACTTTTTGGCCTTAACAGTTAGTCCTGCCTGCCTGATGCGCTCAAAGACCTTTTCCAGGTGGAGTAGGTGTTCGGGCCAGGAGTCTGAAAAAATGGCCACATCATCGAGGTAGGCAACTGCAAATTCTCCCAGTCCAGCTAGTAGACCGTCTACCAGCCTCTGGAAGGTGGCGGGTGCATTTCGAAGGCCGAAAGGAAGGACATTGAATTCATACACCCCCGCACGGGTGACGAATGCTGACCTCTCCTTGGCAGGTTCATCTAGCGGTACTTGCCAGTACCCCTTGGTTAAGTCTATTGTAGAGATGAACTGGGCACGTCCCAACTTCTCCAATAGCTCATCGGTACGTGGCATTGGATAGTTGTCCGGACGAGTTACAGCATTTAGCTTACGGTAGTCCACGCAAAAGCGTATTTCCCCATCTGGTTTGGGTACCAGAACCACTGGAGATGCCCATGCACTGGTAGATGGGCGGATTATACCCATCTGTAGCATGTTCTGGATCTCCCGTTCTATAGCAGCTTGGGCATGAGGAGACACCCGGTAGGGTGGGGTTCTGATTGGGTGAGCATTACCTGTATCAATGGAGTGGTATGCCCGTTTAGTCCGTCCTGGGGTGGCTGAGAACAATGGGGCGAAGCTAGTGCACAGCTCCTTGATTTGTTGCCGCTGCAGACGTTCCAGGGTGGTTGAGAGGTTCACCTCTTCCACGCCACCGTCTTTTTTCCCGTCGTAGAAGACACCGTCAGGCCACTCAGCATCATCTCCCTGGACTGTAAACTGACAAACCTGTAAGTCTCTGGAATAGAAGGGCTTGAGAGAATTAACATGGTACACTTTAGGCTTTAGTGAGGAATTGGGAAATGCTATGAGGTAGTTCACAGCTCCCAGGCGCTCTTGGACCGTGAATGGCCCTTCCCATGATGCTTCCATCTTATGGGCCTGTTGCGCCTTCAAGACCATAACCTGGTCTCCTACCTTGAAGGAACGTTCTCTGGCATGTCTGTCATACCAGGTCTTTTGCTCTTCTTGAGCATCCTTTAGGTTCTCTCTAGCAAGGGCTAAAGAGTGTCGGAGGGTGCTTTGTAGGTTGCTTACAAAGTCCAGAATGTTAGTTCCTGGAGAAGGCGTAAACCCCTCCCATTGCTGCTTCACCAACTGTAATGGCCCCTTAACCTCGTGACCATACACAAGTTCAAATGGTGAAAACCCTAAACTGGGATGTGGTACAGCCCTGTAGGCAAACAGCAACTGCTGCAACACTAGGTCCCAATTATTGGAGAATTCGTTGATGAATTTTCGTATCATGGCCCCCAAAGTTCCATTGAACCTTTCCACCAGGCCATTGGTTTGATGGTGGTACGGGGTGGCAACCAAGTGATTCACCCCATGAGTTTCCCACAGTTTTTCCATGGTCCCTGCCAGGAAATTAGACCCTGAATCTGTAAGGATGTCGGAGGGCCAACCTACCCTGGCAAAGATGTCTGTTAGGGCCAGGCACACAGTGTTAGCCCTGGTGTTGCCTAGAGCTACTGCTTCTGGCCATCGGGTAGCAAAGTCCACTAAAGTCAGTACATACTGCTTTCCTCTGGGCGTCTTTTTTGGGAAAGGGCCCAGAATATCCACAGCTACTCGCTGAAATGGGACCTCAATTATGGGGAGTGGCTGGAGAGGGGCCTTGACCTGGTCTTGAGGCTTACCCACTCTTTGGCATACCTCACAAGACCGGACATACTTGGCAACATCCTTGCCCATCCCCTCCCAGTGGAAGGACTTCCCCAACCGGTCCTTGGTTCTGTTCACCCCAGCATGGCCACTGGGATGATCATGGGCTAAGCTTAAGAGCTTCTCCCGGTACTTAGTTGGAACCACCAACTGTTTTTGCGGCTGCCATTCTTCCCGGTGTCCACCAGAAAGAATTTCCTTGTATAAAAGTCCTTGGTCTATAACAAACCGGGATCGATTAGAAGAGCTGAGAGGCGGTGGGGTGCTCCGTGCCGCCGCCCACGCTTTCTGAAGGCTGTCATCTGCTTCCTGCTCAGCCTGGAACTGTTCCTTTGAGGCTGGGGTCACCAGTTCTTTCTCAGACTGTGGATTTGGGCTTGGTCCCTCTGGAAGCGATGTAGGTGATGGGGTTGTTTCCGTTGCTGGTGAACCACTCTCCGCTGGTGCACCTGAGGGTATTTCAGGCTCTGGCTGAGCCTTTTGGGTATGGCTGTCTGTTGTTTCTGCCAGTTCTGGCTCGCTGGCGCCCACTGGCGTTGAGTTTGAAGATGTGGTTGCACTTGCTGGTGCTGGTTGCTGTTCCAGTTCCGGGCCTGGGACTGGAGATGCTGTGGCTGTTTCAGTGGTAGGCATGGAATCCGGGTCCACTGCCTCTGTCTGGGTCTCTGGTAACACAGACGGGGCTTCTGTGGACGGCTCAGGAACAGGAATGGGTCTGGAAGCTTGCCTGGTTTGGCTACGTGTAACCATTCCCACTCTCTTGGCCCGCCTCACCTGGTTGGCCAAGTCTTCCCCCAGTAGCATGGGGATAGGATAATTGTCATAGACTGCAAAAGTCCACATTCCTGACCAGCCTTTGTACTGGACAGGCAGTTGAGCTGTAGGCAAGTCTACAGCTTGTGACATGAAGGGGTAAATTGTAACTTTGGCCTTTGGGTTGATGAATTTGGGGTCAACGAAGGATTGGTGGATAGCTGACACTTGTGCCCCCGTGTCTCTCCACGCAGTAACCTTCTTTCCGCCCACTCTCAAATTTTCCCTTCGCTCCAAGGGTATTTGAGAGGCATCTGGGCCTGGGGATCTTTGGGGTGATGGTGGTGTAATGAATTGCACTCGCATGGTGTTCTTTGGACAGTTGGCCTTGATATGTCCCAGTTCATTACACTTAAAGCATCTTCCATCTGATGGGTCACTGGGCCGAGGTGAGTTACTGGAGACTGGTGAGGTTGAAAGGTAGGGTATCTGTGGCTTTACTTGGGTGGTATGTGGGGTCTTTGGCTGTCCTCGGTTGTAGGGTTTATGGTCTGTGTGCCCCCTGTGGTAATCGTTCCCCTTGACAGTAGCTTTCTTGCTTTCTGCCAGTTCCATCCATTTGGCTCCAATCTCCCCCGCCTCAGCGATATTTTTGGGATTTCTATCTTGTATGTACCGTGTGATGTCTTCAGGAACACCGTCCAAGAACTGCTCCATTTGTATGAGGAGGTTCAGTTCTTCCAAGGTTTGAATGTTGTTTCCTGTTAACCAGGCCTCATAGTTTTTTGCAATGTAGTAGGCGTGTTTGGGAAATGACACCTCTGGTTTCCATTTTTGGGTTCTGAAGCGCCGACGGGCATGATCTGGGGTTATCCCCATCCTGTATCTGGCCTTGGTTTGAAAAAGTTTATAGTCATTCATTTGCGGCTTGGGCATTTCAGCTGCCACCTCTGCTAAAGGTCCACTGAGTTGTGGCCTTAATTCTACCATGTACTGGTCTTCGGGGATGCTGTACCCAAGACAGGCTCTTTCAAAATTTTCCAAGAAGGCCTCGGTGTCATCACCTGCCTTGTAGGTGGGAAATTTCCTGTGCTGTGGAGCAATAATTGGCGCCGGGTTGTTAGGGTTGGCTGGCACATGCAGCCCAGCTTTTGCCAAGTCCAGTTCATGTTTTCTCTGTTTTTTCCTTCTCTTCATTCTCTTTTTGTTGTTTTTCCATTTCTTTTTGTTGTTTTTCCATTTCTTTTTGGTGTTTTTCCATGTCTCGGCGGTGGGCCGCCTCTTCTTCTTCTTGCTTCCTTCTGTGGGCCAACTCATCTTCTGCTTGTTTCCTTCGGTAGGCTACCTCTTCTTCTTCTAGTTTTCTTTTGTGTGCTGCCTCTTGGGCTGCCTGTTCTCTTTGGAAGGCTGCCAGTTTGATGCTTTCTTCCTTTTCTTTTATCTCCATCTCTTTTTGTTTTATTTCCAGTTGTCGCCTGTGTTCAGCTTCTTTTAATTGGTCTTCGGCCTCTATTTTTGTCCTGGTAGACATGGTTCCTGTTTTCTTGTGTTGGGGTGCCCTCCGGTGTTTCTCTTTTGAACTGCAGGCTCTGTTGCCTCCTGAAGTCTGCCTAGCAACAGTGCTTTTTTCCCTTTCTCTCTCTAGCTAATGTTCAATTAAGGGAAACCAGAAAAACCACTTTATTTGCATGCATATAAGTGCTGGTACTTGCCTCCTAATGGGAGGGCTATTGCATGACAAAAGACCCTTAACAGTTTCTTGCTTAACATGCAAGGCACACACTGCCAGAGAGAGCAGAAAAAAAAATTCTCTCTGGTTCCCTTTTAAAACCCAACTGTTTCTCTCTGCTAAAAAGCCCTTAGTAGAGAAAAGAAAAATATAATATTCCTACTGGCTTCTGGATTCTGTCTATATCCCGCCGCTACCACCATGACATAACCTTATTCCCAGATCTGGACCTTAGCGTCCAAAATATGGGGGTTAGCATGAAAACCTCCAAGCTTAGTCACCAGCTTGGACCTGGTACCTGCTGCCACCACCCAAAAAATTAGAGTGTTTTGGGGCACTCTGGTCCCACTGAAAAACCTTCCCTGGGGACCCCAAGACCCAAATCCCTTGAGTCTCACAACAAAGGGAAATAATCCTTTTTCCCTTCCCCCCTCCAGGTGCTCCTGGAGAGATACACAGACACAAGCTCTGTGAAACTACACAGAGACTCCCCCCTCTCTGTTCCCAATTCTGGAAACAAAAAGTACTTTCCTATTCCCCCCAGAGGGAATGCAAAATCAGGCTAGCAATCCAACACACAGCTCTCCCCTTGATTTCTTCCTCCCACCAATTCCCTGGTGAGTACAGACTTAATTTCCCTGAAGTAAAGAAAAACTCCAACAGGTCTTAAAAGAAAGCTTTATATAAAAAAGAAAGAAAAAATACAAATGTTCTCTCTGTATTAAGATGATACAACACAGGGTCAATTGCTTAAAAGAATATTGAATAAACAGCCTTATTCAAAAAGAATACCTATCAAAGCACTCCAGCACTTATATTCATGCAAATACCAAAGAAAAGAAACCATAGAACTTACTATCTGATCTCTTTGTCCTTACACTTAGAAACAGAAGACTAGAAAACAGAACTACTTCTCCAAAGCTCAGAGGAAGCAGGCAGACAGACAAAAGACTCAGACACACAATTCCCTCCACCCAAAGTTGAAAAAATCCGGTTTCCTGATTGGTTCTCTGGTCAGGTGTTTCAGGTGAAAGAGACATTAACCCTTAGCTATCTGTTTATGACAGAACCTTCCTCCTGGTGTCTGATAACACTTGTACTCCTTAGTCCTCCAGCAGCACACCCTCTCACTCTCAGCTCCTTGTGCCTCTTGCTCCCAGCTCCTCACATGCACTTCCTCTCTTCTGGCTCCCCCCTGCCTGACTGGAGTGAGCTCCTTTTTAAACCCAAGTGCCCTGATTAGCCTGCCTTGATTGGCTGCAGGTGTTCTAATTAGCCTGTCTGCCTTAATTGGTTCTAGCAGGTTCCTGATTACTCTAGTGCAGCCCCTGCTCTGGTCACTCAGGGAACAGAAAACTACTCATCCAGTGACCAGTATATTTGCCCTCTACCAGACTCCTGTACCCCACTGGTTTGGGTCTGTAACAGTATCTAATTCCCTCCCCCTCCCACAGTACGCATTTGTCATAAATACAAAGGGAAGGGTAACCACCTTTCTGTATACAGTACTATAAAATCCCTCCTGGCCAGAGGCACAAAATCCTCTTACCTCTAAAGGGTTAAGAAGCTCAAGTAACCTGGTTGGCACCTGACCCAAAGGACCAATAAGGGGACAAGATACTTTCAAATCTGGGGTCGGGGGGAAAGACGCTGTTCTGTCTGTTCCATGTGGCTCTTGCCAGAGATAGATCAAGAAAGCAAGCAATCCAACTCCCATAGAATTAATAAGTACTAGCAAGGGAATGCATTAGATTATCTTTTGTTTTGGCTTGTGATTTTTCTCTGTGCTGAGAGGAAGGTATATTCTTGGGTTTTGGGGGGGGGATGAGGGGGCTGTGTAACTTTAAGGTTTTGCCTAGAGGGAAATCCTCTGTTTTGAATCTGATTGCCCTGTGAGATTATCTTCCATTCTAACTGTACAGAGGTGCTTCTTTCATCTTTTTTCTTTCTAATAAAGTTTCTGTTCTTGTTAAGAATCTGATTGTTTTTTTTAGTGTCCTAAACCCCCAAGGTTGGTCTATGCTCATCTTATTTATTCTCAAGCCTCCCCAGGAAAGGGTGCATAGGGCTTGGGGGAATATTAGGGGGGAGACAGGGCTCCAAGTAGCCCTCCCTAAATGTTTGTTTGAATCACTTGGTGGTGGCAGTGTTTACCTAATCCAAGATACAAGGGAGAATTTGTGCCTTGCGGAAGTTTTAACCTAAGCTAGTAGAAATAAGCTTAGGAGGTCTTTCATGAGGGTCCCCACATCTATACCCTAAAGTTCAGAGTGGGGAGGGAACCCTGACAGCATGAAAAAGAGAAACCACACAAATTACACTATACTATTACATACAAGGCTAAGTAAATCGCATAGTGTGCAGAATATGTGCAGACTGCAGGGCTTCTGCGGAACTGCCATGAGTGTTAGGAAGGAACTGAGAGAAATTTGGACCAGCTTTGCCCTTTATGCCTTAACTGTGGGAGGGAAGGGATGTGATGGTACATAAGCTAGAGAAGCAGCCCCAGTGCACACAGCTGGCCAAAACAATCCCATCTCACATGCACAGGGTACACGTAAACCAAGAGGGGACTCCATAAAGACAATCATTCTAAAAAGAAATGTAGTGACTTCAGCACTTTAGTGGGGATATGAACAAATCCTTGGACTCCTTCCAAGATGCTATCCTTGAGAAATCAATATTCTAGACAAAGGAAATACATGTATTCCCTATCGGGAGATGGACATTTATCACTGTTAAGTTCTTGTCAAACATATGGTGTGCCTATGTCAGCTCAAAAGGCAACATTTTGAATTGAAAATGGTGGTCCTGTTAAAAATATGATACCTCTTAACACTTGGATGTGCCTCTATGAGCAAGTAAATGGCCATCAAGCCCAGAGAATGTAACTAGTTTTGCTATTTGCAGGTGAATTCAAACCACAAGCTGTACCAAATCCTTTTGAAAAAGTAGTATAAGATGGGCTTGATATCAGAGCTTGCAATTTGCCTATCCTAAGTGCAGAGGTGGTTGCCCATAAGAAAGCTGTTTTCATGAAAAGGTGGTATAGGGAACATGATGCTACTGATCTGAATGGGAGTCCAATGAACCCAGCCAACACTATATTGAGATCCTATCCTGCCTGGAGGGAATACGTATATCAACACTTTGAGGAATCTAGACACTGTAGGGTATAATAATACAGTGTGGTTATGTATTGGAGGATGATAAGCAGATATAACCACTACATGTACTCTTGTAGAGCTAACCGAAAGTCCAAAGCACCGTAAGAGAGAAAGTAATCCAAAATAAAGGGAATGTCATCTTAAAATGGAGAGAAATGCTATTTCACCTAAACAGTGAAATGCTTCCATTTGGAACTGCAAGTAAAGCAATCATCCCAGAGAACTGGATTTGGGTGGGAGGTGGGTGGTTTAGTTTGGTTTCTGCTGCTGCACGTTAACATGAGAACCGCAGCACTGAATGGGTTTTGCTTGGTATGGGAAAGGAGGGTACTGCTTTTATGAAGATTACAGAAGCCAAAAGACAATGGCTTACCGTGGCCACATGCAAGCCAAATTCTGTTGCCTGGCCCTGCATCTGTGATCTCTAACACCAAAGCCGCAGGCACTCAATATTAAGATGCAAAATGCGATCTTGTACTGAAATCACGTGCTATGTAATGTGAATAGTGTTGTTCACTGTGAAAGAGTATACTCATTGTTCTGTAAAATGTATCTTTTAAAATACTTTTCTCCCTTTTTTCCCTCCTGCAGCTGCAAATTTTTCAAGCCTCCCGCCTCTATCCCGAAGGCTATCTCAGATGAGGCGGCAAAAACAGCTGCACGCGAGATGGAATGTTCTCAGATCATTCAGTCGACCCGCAGTGAAAGAGCTCATCTGACTTAGTGGCAGGGTCTCCATTCCTCCAGTTCTCTGGTCTTTCAATTCTCAGCAACATACTTCCAAACTCCAGTCCTCAATCCTTCCTTGCACCATCCTGTCTGCCTGAAGCAGGGTTTTTTTATTAGGTTCCTGACAGTGCCTTAATTGACTACAGGTGCTCCAATTCACCTGTTGTAACCTTCCCTAGTATACAGAGAACTACATGTTAATTAGCCTAGGGTTTATATATCTCCCTTCTACCACTCTCCCACTGTTCCCTGGCCCTGCCATCTCACACTGTTTAAAACTGTTATTTTTGTTGCTGGGATTTTATTGTCTTGTTAATTATGTATTAGGGAACCCAGAGCCTTGTATACTTGACAGTAAAAAAAAATTAAATTCTAAATAAATAAATAAAAACTCCTCAGGCTACTCCGCAACCAGTACTGCAACCTCAAAGCCCCACTGTTTCCATTCATCCCCCATCATAAAATCCCACCCAACTCTCACTGATGTAAGCTCTATGTAGCCAAGCCTTCCATCAGTGAAGCAGAACTATTAAACTGCAGTATAGGGCTCTCCATATCTATGCTGGCTTTGTTCCAATGTGTCAACTATCTACTTTTTCCCCAGGAATGAATTTCCGTTTCTGGCATAGCTGCTTCCCTGGTCCCTGAAGGGATGTGTAAATGGCAATCCCTGGAAACAATAAGATGAATTATAACAGATGAATTATAACAAATATGTACTGTTTGTAGTTAGAATAGACTCACAAATGAGTCTTTTGATAATGCATCTCGATTTGTCTCGTTTACTTTTCCCTTAGTAATCTGTGACTGAATTCAGAGTTCCTGAAAAGTAGGTATTAGTGCACACAATCTTAAACCAGGCATAATCTAGGTAAGTTAAATACTATGCAAGCTTCCCAACACATCTCTTCCAAGGTACTTCACTCTTGATCTGCAAAACCCCTGCTTTTCCAGTTCAGGGCCTCTCTCGAACAGAGAATGTCAATAATATTATATGGAATGTGGTTTCATAATGTTTACAAATGGGTGCATCCATCTGTTTTAGCAGTAACAGGATGAGATCCTAATACAGTATAATCCTATGAGAGAAAACAAATCCATCCAAGTTTCCTACAGTTAGATTAGAATACAATAGAATTTACATAATGCATTTGTCAAGCACAGTGATTGATAATATTTCTAGTACATGTATGTCATATAGTATTTTGTCAGAGACATTGTCAGGATCACACTGGCATGTAAGTCAGTGGGAACAACTAGGGAAGATGAATAACACTCAGCAGCGGCAGTTTGAATCCTCTTCCTCAAGGCTTTCTTTTGCTGACTTATAAACAAAGGATTCCAAATAAATAAAAACAAAAATAATCCATTCAGAACAATTAACTTCAGTGCTTGCCAGAGATGTTTCCAGCTTCTTTCACACTCTTCTCCCAGGTAGCCACCACCACAGTCACTTCCTCTTTAACTTAATATACCCCACCTTTGATTACCCATGTTACAGGGAGGGATCTGCATTAACCTCGCAAACACTAGGACTCATAGAGTGCCTTTCTACCTTATCACAGGTGTTTCCTACCCAGAAATATACATTATGTGCATCTTAATCCTTAGACAACTACTAGGGACTGGTAGGCAAACAGCACTATTTGAAGGAGGGTTGCGAACAGATGGGAAGAAATGGTAATATTCCAAGGATCAGAAAAGGTGTCCAAGCAGCTGAGAAATAGAACAGGTTGGGCAAAGATTCCTGCTCTAATGATAGGAAACTCTCCTCAATCCTTGGCTTATTTTCTTCAAGTGACACACACCTTACTGCTTCCAATTCCCAGCCCCAACAACAGCTGGCAGCAAGATGCTTATAAGGAGAAAGGAGGGTACAGCAGTTGATAGGAGACTTTGGTGCATCTGTTTGGCAGGAGAGGTAGGAGAAGGGAAAAACTGAGGATGAGCTTAATCTCTTACTGTTCCTCAAATGCAATTTATTCACATAAACTAAAAATCTTCCTCGGTGCTTTCAGGGCTAATTTAATCAAAATCTCACAACTGTGAATTCTCATAAGAACCTGGAATTCTTTATTTAAACATTATTTCAACTCAAGATCATACAATTTTAAGTGTTTCCTAAGTAGTGAAATAAAATCTATGTTTGGGACATACCTGGTTTGAACTCCCAAACAAATAAGGGTTTCTTAGATGCCTAAAACCACCTCTTTGCTTATACAATACTACATAAAATGTTGTGATTAGAGTGAAAAAAATGGTTTGAGGTATTTTAAGTGAAACTTATTGGCTATTCATTCTTTTAGAACTTCCATTTGCTGATATAATTTCTCCCAAACTATCTGATCTATTACCTGGAAAACACGTTGCAAGGATTGTAAGGAAGGTTGAGGCAGAAACAACAGACAAAAGTGTGAGAGAAGACGTGGGCTAATCTCATTTCTTCCACCACTTGGAGGGGCACAGTCTGCAACCAGTGAGACATCCTGAATATTCTGTAAGAAATAGAATGGGAGAAGCTTGAAAGGCAGCAACTGAATCAGCATTTCAAAACAAAATAAATGTTAGAGCTCTTATGCTATTGCAAGGATTTCCACTTCAAGGTCTCCATCTTGCTCCAAATGTAAATGTAGTTAGAAAATAGGCAAAATTAATCCCTAATATAAATATATAAATCCAGTGACTTGAGCAACGATAGCAGGAAAGAGTTACTGAGAGCTACAATTTATATATATATATTAGAGTTGTTGATTAATCACAGTTAACTCACGCAATTAACTCAAAAAAATTAATCATGATTGATCACTCTGTTAACATTAGAATACCAATTGAAATGTGTTAAATATTTTGGATGTTTTTCTACATTTTCAAATATCTTGATTTAAATTACAACACAGAATACAAAGTGTACAGTGCTCACTTTGTATTATTTGTAAAAATGATAAAAGAAATAATACTTTTCAATTCACCTCATACAAGTACCATAATACAATCTCTTTATTGTGAAAGTGCAACTGACAAATGTAGATTTTCTTTTACATAACTGCAGTCAAAAACAAAACAATGTAAAACTTTAGTCTACAAGTCCACTCAGTCCTACTTCTTGTTCAGCCGATCGCTAAGAGAAACAAGTTTATTTACATTTACAGGAAATAATGCTCTCCACTTCTTATTTACAATCTCACTTGAAAAAGAGAACAGATGTTCGCATGGCACTTTTGTAGCTGGTATTGCAAGATGTTTTTGTGCCAGATATGCTAAGCATTCGTACACCCTTTGATGCTTTGGCCGCCATTCCAGAGGACATGCTTCCATGCTGATGACGCTTGTTAAAAAAATAACGCATTAATTAAATTTGTGACTGAACAACTTGGGGGAGAATTATATATCTCCTGCTCTCTGTTTTACTCGCATTCTACCATATATTTCGTGTTACACCAGTCTAGATGATGACCCAGCATGTTGTTCGTTTTAAGAACATTTCACTGAGGATTTGACAAAACATGAAAAAGGTACCAATGTGAGATTTCTAAAGATAGCTACAGCAGTAGACCCATGATTTAAGAATTTGAAGTGCCTTCCAAAATCTGAGAGGGACGATGTGTGGAGTATGCTTTCAGAAGTCTTAAAAGAGCAACATTCTGTTGTGGAAACTACAGAACCTGAACCACCAAAAGATAAAATGAACCTTCTGCTGGTGGCATCTGACTCAGATTATGAAAATGAGCATGCGTTGGTCTGCACTGCTTTGGATCGTTATCGAGCAGAACCCATCATCAGCATAGACATATGTTCTCTGGAATGATGGCTGAAGCATGAAGGGATGTATGAATCTTTAGCGCATTTGGCACTTAAATATCTTGCAACACTGGCTACAACAGTGCTATGCGACTGTTTGTTCTCACTTTCAGGCGATATTGTAAACAAGAAGCAGGCAGCACTATCTCCTGCAAATGTAAACAAACTTGTTTGTTTGAGCGATTGGCTGAAAAAGAAGTAGGACTGAGTGGAATTGTAGGTTTTAAAGTTTTACATTGTTTTATTTTTGAATGCAATTATTTTTTGTACATAAATCTACATTAATAAGTTCAACTTTCATGATAAAGAGATTGCACTACAGAACTTGTATTAAGTAAATTGAAAAATAGTATATTTTATTTTTACAGTGCAAATATTTATAATAATATAAACTGAGCACTGTACACTTTGTATTCCGTGTTGTAACTGAAATTAATATATTTGAAAGTGTGGAAAACATCCAAAAATATTTATATAAATGGTATTCTATTATTGTTTAACAGCTCAATTAATTGTGATTCAATTTTTTATGGTGTAATGAATCATGATTAATTTTTTTAATTGCTTGACAGCCCAAATTTATATATATATATATATATATACATATATATATATATATACATATATACATACATACACACACACACAAATATTGAGTTCTCTTTCTCTAGTTTATCAATGACAGGTGAGTAATTTGACGAATTTAAGATGTATATCCTGCAGATTAAATAATAAATTGGAAACATTCGGTCAAAACTATCACTGAAGAGAAGAGAAGTCTTATTTTGTTTGGGTACTTTTAGGAATAAGAAAACTTTTTACCTAATTCAGAATCCACAGAAACAACATGGATTTCAAAGTCTGATTTGAATTTAAATGTATGTGGTCTGCTTAGGAGTGTGAAAAAAGACGCAAAGAGGGACAGAGATAAAAAAGTCTAATGAAAAATGGTGAAGAAAGGCACAGAGAATAGGACGACTGAAAAACAAACATGAGTATGTAGGGAAAAGGAACAGAAAGGTGAGAGAAAAATTCTAAACAAGGAATAATCTATTTCAGTCTTGCAAAATTCCTATAAAAACACATCTCTCAGGTAAAAATCCCACAGCCCAATGAAGTCACATGTCTTGCTGTTAATAAAATTCCATGTCTATATGTGCCCCCAACCCATGAAAAAATCAATTTTTTGCCTCCTTATACCACTCAATACTCTCCCTTTCACCATGTATGGCTACTTCGTCAGCACCTCTTTTGGGTCGGTTTTTCTCTCTTGAGAAATGTTTCTTGGTGTGGAGGCTGCTCCTACTTCCAACCCCTGTTTCAGAGAGAGGGAGAGCAGGGAGAGAAGGGGATGGGAAATATTGAGTTCACTTCCTATGTGCTAGAATGAAGAAAGCCCTGAGTGGGTAAAACTGTAGTGGGCAGGGGAGGTGGAGACAGAAGAAGCATGAGACAGCCAAGTTGATTGAGGCTGGAGAAGGTGAGTTTCTTTGGTTTCTTCCTTGAGATAAGAGGAGACAAAGAGATGCAAGAATGATGCTGGTGGCTAGGCACTGAGAATAGCTCAAACCTAGGAAAGGGGAAGGTGGCTTGTAGGAGGAAAAGCTGTTATCATAGACAAACAATTGGTCTCTCAAAATGTTGTGCTCTCCCAATTCAGAAATACACTCACATCTCGTGAATGGGATTCTCGCATCTGGTGAGCGGGCTGATCTACCTAAAGAAGAAGCCAATTCTGAACCTGCACAAATACATATGCAAATCTGATGTGTGTGTACAAGTTGGCCCTACTAGGGTTGCCAGCAATGGAAAGACTTACACCTATTACAGAAACTGAAATGCTTTAATATAAAAAGCAAATTACACATGAAATGTATCTACACATCTTCACAAGGAAAGCTGTCTGAGAGTACAAAATAAAATTGATGCCATCAACGAATCCCTTTGGTCTCACAGTACCATGCCTCATCTCTATACCCTTGCTACAGAAAGTCAAAGAAGAATGAAAGAGAATCTCAAAGTTAGATGCTACAGCACCTCTGGCACATCCCTCTTGCTAAAGAATCTATACCATTAACTTCATTCATCACCCTGTTTGGAAGGTACTGTTTCAATCAGTTTCCATTTGGCATAGCTTTTCGGCACCAGAACATTTCCAGAAAAGAATCTCTAAGATTGTGTCAAGTTTGCCTGTTGTCCTTTGCCATCCAGATGATGTCTTGGTATATGGCAGAGATAAAAATGAACATGAGTGATTACATGCAGTTTTGAGGTGCTTCCAACAAGCTGGCCTCACTCTAAGCAAGAAATGTTAATGTGGAAAAGAGCAGGTAAGATTTGTAGGACACACATTTAGCAAACAGGAAATTCAGCAGGATTCAGACAAACTGAAGGCACTGCTTGCCTCATTTGAACCCAACAATATTTCTGCTGTGAGAAGATTCCTGGGCATGACAAATCATTTTGGAAAATTGAAATTTAGTTCATCCAACCAAATCCTTAAGAGCTCTCCTTAATGATTACAATATGTGGATTCGGACGAGCACAAAACAAAATACATTTAATAAAATAAAAAGAACTATTGAGATCTCCATCTCTTTTTGCACAATACTCAGTAAACTATCCAACAACAGTAGCAGCAGATGAATCTTCATATGGTTTAGAAGCAGCCTTCACAAAAAAGCAGCCAGCGGGAGACCAGACACCTGTTGCATTTATATCAAGAAGTCTCACAGAAACCAAGCAGCAGTATGCTCAAGTGGAAACCAAAATTTTAACAGTCACTTTAGCCTACATAACTGTTTGTGTTGGATTTTAACATAAAAAATATAATGATTT
Source organism: Gopherus evgoodei (assembly GCF_007399415.2). Classification (NCBI taxonomy): domain Eukaryota; kingdom Metazoa; phylum Chordata; order Testudines; family Testudinidae; genus Gopherus; species Gopherus evgoodei. The sequence continues at coordinate 171,576,925 of NC_044324.1, forward strand.
AAATCACTAGTCAGAAAGACTCAATGTAATAATGGATTTCTACATAAAAGTGCATTCGTGTTGGTTATTTATTTATTTTAAAAACATTTTTGCTGTTAACAAGCATGTTATCTCTGGAGACACAAATCCACAGTTTGAGAACTGCAAAACTAAGCATCTCTGATAGTATCTTCTAGACTGAGCACTGAGTCTCATTGGGCAGATAGAAAAATTAACCTAAATAATCTACACAGAAGCCCCTGGAACCCCATAAGACTGGGCCCCTAGTCCATGAACTGTTGAAACTCATTTACAAAACTTTTCTTAAACATTACATGAATATGTTGTCATACTATAGAATTATAATTTATAATCCCTATTCCATGATGAGATATGTATCTTAATTAAAACCATCTAGATAGGTTTTTTCCTCAAAAAGCATTTTATCAAAAAATCTGATTTAAATAAACAAAATCCATTTAAAAAAAATTTTTTTAATCATTGATTTTTATCCATCCTGCTAAAGAACATGGGGTCAAAGGAATAGACTTCCAACAGATCACTACCATACTGGCAGGACCAAAATTACCTTTACATGGCTGATGGCCTGCTTTTGAACATCAGCACATTCTTCTCTCTTTGGAATTTCAGAAAGAGAGACTCTCCAAAACCCATGAAAGACACCAAAGTATAAACAACTGCAGGGCCTGAGCACAACAATCCCTATGGTGGCCTGCCCTGAGTAGGCAAATTCAGACTTTAATGGAGAGCTGTGAAGTATGCAACAAAGAAGAAAAACAATCACCAGAACCATTATTCACTACAAAGCTATCTGCTTTTGTCACAGCATGACATGATCTTCTCATAAGCAAACTAGTGAAATGTGGTCTGATGAAATTACTATAAAGTGGGCGCATAACTGGTTGAAAGACTGTAGTCAAAGAATAGTTAATGGTTTGTCATCAAACTTGGAGGGAAATTCTAGTGGGGTCCAACAGAGATCAGTCCTTGGTCTGGTACTACGGAGAATATGCTTATAAAATTTGCAGACAACATCAAAGTGGGTGAAGTTGCCAGCATTTTGGATTAGGATTAGAATTAGATTAGAATAAAATTCAAAATGACCTTGACAATTTGGAAAATTGGTCTGAAATCAACAAGATGAAATTCAATAAAGAAAAGTGCACAGTACTTCACTTCAGAAGTAAAAATGAAATGCATAACTACAAAATGCAGAGAACAGACTAGGTGGTAGTTTTGGTCTGGAAAAGCCTTCCAAGGGATGTTGTACAGTCTCTATCATTGGAGGTTTTTAAGAACACGCTGGACAAACACCTGTCAGGGATGGTTTAGGTTTACTTGGTCCTGCCTCAGTGGAGGGGGCTGGACTTGAAGATTTCCTGAGGTCTTTTTCAGCCCTACATTGTTATGATTTTTTGAAGGAATTTTGAAAATGAGATGATGAAACAAAAATCTGGCAGCATCTAAACTTCAAGGCTTAGCACTGAACAAAAGCACTACCTGAACTTAGTCAGGGAACAAAGTTTGGCTCAAAAGCTCTTAGACATTTGGAACAGTTCAGATTGTAGCAGAAACTCTCAGATCCTGACTAGCGGAGACTCCAAAAGGACTTATTTGTGGGACTTGAGTTCATCTTCAATACTTCCCAGGACAACAGAGAATCTGAGACCTCACCTTCACAGAGAACTTCACACACATGGGCTGGAAGATTGATCAGGCCCCCTCAGAGACTTGATCTTTAGAATATTGCTCAGGACTATTTAAACTGAATTGATAAGGGACATATAAATGCAAATAATTTTGAGGAATTCAATGTTTATTTTGAATTCTAGATAGAGAGACAGACACACACTGGCTGGGTTATAATTTAAGTTGTAATCTTTTATTATAAAGAAAGGGAAATGTGGAGTAGTTATGGAGCTCCTGGTCCTCCACAGTTCCAGAGTAGACCATGAGTTGCACTGGGAGTTTAATAAAGAGAAGGACTTCTTGGGTCAGGGAGTTCTCTAGTTACTGCTTAATGCATGGCACCCTAAGTGTAAGTCTTGACACTACAAAAAGAAGAGACCACAAGACCTGAAAGCAGTGGTGATGAAACAAGGTTTTGAAAAGAGAAAGAGAAAAAGATCCTCAGGAGAGAGAGCAAGGCCAAAAGGCATTCTGTAAGGATACAGGGAGAGGAGATCTATCCAGCTGAAGCAAGGTATGAGCTGAAATGAGATTTTTAAAAATTGTGTATGAATTTTAAATTTCATAAAATGTAATGTTTCAGAATAGCAGCCGTGTTAGTCTGAATCAGCAAAAAGAACAGGAGTACTTGTGGCACCTTCCAGACTGTAATGTAATCTATTTAACTAGAATACAATAAAATCGTATTTTCTAAATAAATTCTAGTTAAAATTTTTTTTAAATTTTTTCTTGCTTCTTAAATCAGAATTTAAAAAAAAACTCTAGTCCTTTAGAGCAACCAATAAGACACATTTACAATTCTCCCCATCCCTCCTGGAAAACTCATTTAAATATACTCCATTGTTATCAGTAAGCATAATATTATCATAATATTAATATGAAATGGTTAGTAGCCCTTAGATTTAACTTAACTTGCTCTTTGCAGAAGATTAATTAGAACTGATAAAAAATCAGAAGTCCATACTGTACCTTCCATGCAAGTTGCTTAGTGTCATAAAAACCTCCTAAATCTAAAAACTGTCTGATTGTTTCAAGTGGTGGCTGGGCACCATACTCCTCTGGTATTGGCATATTCAGATCATCAATGAACATTATCACCTGTGAATAAATATAACCACATTAGAAACCATATCTGATTTATGTTAAACTTAGCTTTACTTATTATTACAGAGTATTAACATGAAGTGACTGTGTTTTACACACATAATTATGAAAGAGCTACATTGTTCTTTATCTAAAACACACATTAATTAGTGTACTTGCACAAATGACCTAGTATATGTCATTATATGAGTAGCTCAGATGTAAACTGCAAGGTACAGGAAGCTGTTATATCTCATCCAAATGGAAACAATGAGAATGCTTTAATATTAAGAAACATAAAAATGTAAGAATGATCATACTGTGTCAGATCAATGGTCCATCTAGCACAGTATCGTCTCTTTTGACAGTGGACAGTGCCAGATGTTTCAGAAGGAATGAACAGAAAAGGGCAATTTATCAAGTGATCTATCCCATTGTCCAGTCCCAGCTTCTGACTGTTAGAGGTTTAGAGGCATCCAAGGCATGGGATTTCATTCCAGACCATCTGCCTCATAGCCATTGATTGACCTGTCACCCATGAATTTATCTAATTCTTTTAACTCAGTTTTACTTTTGATCTTCACAACATCCCCTGGCAATGAGTTCCACAAGTTGACTTTGTGTTGTGTGAAGTACTTCCTTACGTTTGTTATAAACCTGCTGCCTATTGATTTAAATGGGCAAACCCCAGTTCTTGTGTTATGTGACAAGGTAAATAAGACTTTCTTATTCACTTTCTCTACACCATTCATGATTTTATAGACCTCTATCATATCTCCCCTCAGTCACCTCTTTTCTAAGATGAACAGTTCCAGTCTTTTTAATCTCTCTTCATGTGGAAGTTATTCCATATTCCTAATAATTTTTGTTGACCTTCTATGTCCCTGCTCCAACTCTAATATATCTTTTTCGAAATGGGTGACCAGAACTGCACGCAGTGTTCAAGGTGTGGGTGTGCCATGAATTTACATAGTGGCATTATGATATTTTCTGTCTTATTATCTATTCCTTTACTAATGATTCCTAACGTTCTGTTAGCTTTTTTGACAGTGAACAGATGTTTTCAGAGAACTATCCACAATGACTCCAGGATATCTTCTTTGGGTGATAACAACTAATTAAGACCCCATAATTGTGTATGTCTAGTTGGGATTCTGTTTTCCAATGTGCATTACTTTGCATTTATCATCATTGATTTTATTTCCATTTTGTAACTCCCTTTGTAACTCTTTGCAGTCAGCTCTGGACTTAAATATCTCGAGTAATTTTGTCTTGTCTGCAAACTTTGCCACCTTACTGTTTACCACCTTTTCCAGGTCACTTCAGAAAATGTTGAACAGCAGTTGTCTCAGTCTTTATCCTTGGGAGACCTCATTATTTACCTCTCCACTGTGAAAACTGACCATTTATTCGTACCTTTTGTTTCCTATCTTTTAACCAGTTATTGATCCATGCGAGGACCTTCCCTCTTATCCCATAACTGCTTATTTTGCTTAAGAGCCTTTGGAGAAAGACCTTGTCAAAGGCTTTCTGAAAATCCAAGTATATTATTCTGCTGGATCACCCTTTTCCACATTTGTTGATCCCCTCCAAGAATTCTAATATATTCATGAGGCATGATTTCCCATTATAAAAGCTGTGTTGACTCTTCCCCAACACACTGTGTTCATCTGTGTGTCTGATAATTCTGTCCTTTACTATAGTTTCAACCAATTTGCCTGGGACTGAAGTTGGGTTTACTGGTCTGTAATTGCTAGATGTGCCTCTGGAGCCTTTAAAAAAAAAGGGTGCTACATTAGTAATCTGGTACAGAGGGTGATTTAAGTGATAGGTTACATATCACAGTTAGTTGTTCTGCAATTTCATATGTGACTTCCTTCAGAACTCTTGTTGCTGTTTGATTTATTAATTTGTTCCAAAACTTCCTCTAATGACACCCCAATCTGGGACAGTTCCTCAGATTTGTCACCTGAAAAGAATGTCTTGGGTATGGGAGTCTCTTCATATTCTTTGCAGTGAAAGCCAATGCAAAGAATTAATTCTGATTCTCTGCAATGGTCTTGTCGTCTCTGAGTGCTCCTTTAGCACCTCAATTGTCCAGTAGCTCCACTGATAGGCTTTGGCAGGCTTCCTGCTCCTGATTCATTTAAATAAAATTCTGGTTTTTTTTTGTGTCTTTTGGTAGTTGTTCTTCAAATTCTTTTTTGGCCTGCCTAATTATACTTTTATACTTGACTTCCAGAGTTTATGCTCCTTTCTATTTTCCTCAGTAAGATTTAACTTCCAATTTTTAAAAGATATCTTTTTGTCTCTAACTGCCTCTTTTATTCCATTGTTTAGCCCTGGTGATATTTTTTGGTCTTCTTCTTCTTCTTCTTTTAAATCTGGGGTTTAAAGTCTCTATTAAGTTTTTTTAATTTCCATGAATCTTGCAGGCATTTCAGTTTTGTAACTGTTCCTTTTAATTTCAATTTCACTAGCCTCCTGTGGAGTTCCCCTTTTTTGAAGTTAAATTCTATTTGAGCTGGTTTATTTGATATTTCCCCCCGTCCCCCAAAGATGTTAAATTTAATTACATTATGGTTGCTATTACCTAGTGGTTTAGCTATATTCACCTCTTGGACCAATGCTGTGCTCCACTTAGGCGTAAGTCAAGAACTGCCTCTTCCCTTTTGAGTTCCAGGCCTAGCTGTTTCAATAAATAGTCATATTGAGTGAGATCATCCCTTCCCACAATAAAACCTGCAGGAAGCAGTTCTGGGAAAGGAATTCACTCCTTCTTCCACAACTACACAGGGCCAGGCAAACTACATTTGACGTTACAAACAATAAGAGGTTTCACAGCTATGGAAGAACATGCGAGGAGATTAATACTATGTATTTTGTTAGTTCCTATTTGGATTTTTAAAAGTTATTGTAATGTATTAGATTTGTGGATGGTGTCCAGAGGGGAGGCCAGGGTGGTGGCCAGCAATGGAAACAGCGACAGAGATTCAATGAGCCAGCACCCCCTTCTGCACCCCTACCCCACTAGGGTTGGCATAGTCAGCTAATTGAGTAGCTGGCTGAAACATCTTGGAAGCTTTGTATTTATTTTTGTAGCTACTATAACATTCATAAATGAATGGGATTGAATAAATAAGGTTACCAATACATAACTTATTAAGAATATCTTATCCTCAAATTCCTGCCATTACATCTGAAATACTACCTTAGTAATTGAAAAGAAGCACAACAGTAACAGATAAAAACAATAACCCAAACAGCCTAATACACTCAACATTAGAGATACAAGGGGGATGAGGTAATGTCTTTTATTGGACCAACTTCTATTGGTGAGAGAGACCAACATGGCTACAAATGTATTTAACAGGAGTTAGACAGACACACTTTTAAAATAAGTCAAATAGTTCGGTCAATCTTTTTAATGTTTATTTTAAGCACTTTCAGCATTTTTAAGCATTGGTAGAGTAGAACACTGTTTTACCTGTTTGGATTTTGGTGCACCAAGAGCATCTTTACTTTTTAGTATTAATTTCTGACAAATCCATGCCTGTATTTGGGCAGCACTGGTGTGGGCACCACACTGTATTGTGGAAACTATAACACCCTTGATTCTTTCAGATGTTGGAGCAATGTCACCAGTTTCACTTGCAGAATATGGCCCTGTCGTTGACTTCAAATCTGTGCCATATACAAAATTAAGGGTCAGAATGATATCTGATCAACAGTGGATCTACTCTCTTCACCACTCTAAGATGCTATTAATATTGCATACTGTTATTACAGAAAATATTTTCTTTTAATATCACTATCAAAAATATAAGTCAAGTCAAAGCGCATATTGTCTTCATATTAGAGTGGTATTTTAAGCATTGCCAGCTTTGTTAAGCATGATAGAGTAGAACACTGTTTTGATTTTGGTACAATTCAAATGTGCTTCTGCAATTTAACAGTAATTTTACAGTTTTGAATTCAAAGCATCTCTTTGCCTGTGTATCTTAAAAAAGCATATTTAAAACATAAGTTAAAATGTTTTCTTCTCCTGAAAGAGATAAAGGAAGTTTACTTGTAAGCTACTGTGTAAAATATATACATTATTTATTCAAAAACTGTTTTTCCATTAAAAAAGTTTTAAAAAATTCTTAACTGTGGAAGAAGACCAACAAACTCGCTAATTCTCCACCAGAATTACTCATGACTGTGGTTCCCAAACTTCAGTAACCCGAGGACCTCATTTTGATTTAAAATGTTTCAGGGAACCCCCCAAGCCACTCAGCCACAGGCCCCACCCCCACTCCACCTGTTCCCCCAAGCCCTCGCCCCACCTCTTCCCACTCCTCACTCACTTCATTCCCACCCGTCACTCGCTCTCCCCCACCCTCACTCACTTTCACCAGGCTAGGGCACCTGGTCGAAAAAGGACTCTGGCGGCTCCAGTCAGCACTGCCAACCTAGCCATTAAAGGTCAGGTTGGCAGTGCTCTGGTGCTAAGACAGGCTAGTCTCTACTTTTCCTGGCACCGTGCTGCGCCCCCAGAAGTGGCCTGCAGGTCTGGCTCCTAGGTGCGGGGGGCATAGGGCTCCACGCACTGCCCCTGCCCCGAGCACTTGCTCCACACTCCCATTGGCCAATTTCCATCCAATGGGAGCTGGAGGGGCAGTTTCTACAGGTCAGAGCAGTGCACGGAGCCTCTTGTCCCCCCGCATAGTGAAGGACCTGCTGCTGGTCGCTTCTGGGGCATGCACAATGCGGTGTAAGGAAGGGTAGGCACACGGAGATCCCTTGCCCCCACCCTGAGGGGCTGCAAGGATGTGCCGAACACTTCTGGAAGTGGCACGGAGCCAGGGCAGATAGAAAGCCTGCCTTAGTCTTGCTACACCACCAGACTTCTAGCACCTAAAATTTCCCGGTTTGGCTTCAGTAGCTTCCGGGAGATAGAGCTGTTCCCCAGCATGCAGGTACTGGGAGGTAGGGGGAGGAGTTGATCAGCGGGGCCCACGGACCACTTGGAGTACCCTCATGGACTCCAGTTTGGGAAACGCTGACTAATGATGTTTTTTCAGTTGTATACGAAGAAAGAAAAGCTGCAAATAGCAACTCTACTGAATTGTGACAGAGAACAATGAAACTGGATATCCATTCTAGCCTGTATGCACCAAGTTTCAGATGGCAGCCATGCACATTTCTGGAATTAGAACTTGACAACCTCAAAGAAATTGCAAAAGAGGTAGCAGCTGTAGTAGAAGAGACATTCCAGAACCCTAGAGGAAATGTGCTGCAACATTACTTAAAGCTGAGGGACATGAGTGACTTTGCCTAATGTTGCATTTGGTGGTGCATACTTTTAAGGTGGTGGTATTTTACATCCTCAGAACTCCATAGCCATAGTGTCTCTAACCTTCCTTTTCAGGTAAGGTTTTTGGGAAAGTTGTAGTGAAGCACCTCCTATGTCATCTAGAGTTCTCAGATTTATTTGATCTATAGTAATAATCCCTATGTCCAGAGAACAGTATGGAAAATGAAACAAGCTTGCTGGCTGATAACTTCCTTCTAGCAATGGACAACAGTCTTACAATTTTTTTTAGATCTTTCAGTAGCATTTGATACTGTTGGCTGTAAGGTTTTATTGACTTGTCTGTGAATCATGCTGGGATGGATGAAATTACGCATAAGTGGTTCCATTCTTTTTTGTTCCTGCACAGTGGTCCAAGAACATGTTGTTGGGCAATTGCCCAGTTAACTGCAGGGCTTTCTAATGCATGGCTGCTCAGGATTATTTTCTGTCATCCCTTCTGTTCAACGTTTATGTGAAGTCATAGGAGGAGATAGTGAAGAAGTTTACACTTTAGTGCAATCAGTATGGAGATGACATGCAGCTTGACATCTCAAAAAAAAGCCATCAGTGCACTACTTGAACTTGATGACCATTTGGAAGTTGCACCCAGTGTAGCAGTGCTTAGGAAAGTACAGCACAAGAAAAATACCACATGAACAGTCCAAATACTGCACTAAGTTCTTGTTCACTTCCAGGTGCAATTTAAGATGTATAATTCCCTACAGGATTTATTTCTGAGCTATCTCCCTGTGCTCTGTCAAGGCACCTGAGATCAACCAGCATGCTCTCACTGTGATTCCCCATATATATTTGAATATCTAAAGGACTAGAGCAGGGGTGAGCAAACGTTTTGGCCCAAGGGCCACATCTGGGTGGGGAAATTGAATGCAAGGCCATGAATGTAGGGCTGGGGCAGGGGGTTAGTGTGCAGGGTGTGAGGGGGGTGCGGTGTGCAGGGAGGGGCTCAGGGCAAGAGGTTCGGGTGCAGAAGGAGTGCGGGGTGTACGAGGGAGCTCAGGGCAGGGGTTGGGGTACAAGAGCGGGTGCGGGGTGCAGCAGGGGGCTCAGGGCAGGGGGTTGGGGTGCAGGAGGAGTGTGGGTTTATGAGGGGGCACAGGGCAGGGGTTAGGGGTGCGGGCTGGCACCACTTACCTTGAGCAGCTCCGGGGTGGCAGCAGTGCACAGCAGGGCTAAGGCAGGCTCCCTGTCTGCCCTGGCCCCACTTTGCCCCCAGAAGTGACCAATGGGAGCTTCAGGGGAGGTAACGGCAGGTGAGGGCAATGTGTGGAGCCCTCTGCCCCTGCCCCCAGGCCACAGGGACATGGTGCCCGCTGATTCTGGGGGTGATGCAGGGCCAGGACATGCAGGGAGCCTGCCTTAGACCTGCGGCACCACGGGGTTGGCAATCCCGCGTAGTTTGCTCACCTCTGGACTAAGGGCGGGAATCTTAGTGCTAGATTTTACTTCCTCTGTTAGTCCTAAAGAAAGTAAGCTTGTTGACTTTCAGTTCAGATGGTGCATGGCTGATCTGTTTAACCTGGCTTTTTCCTGAATGAGTGACTGTGGTCTTTATTTCCTAACTGCAGGTGAATCTACTACAGCAGTGGTTCCCAAACATGTTTCGCTGCTTGTGCAGGGAAAGCCCCTGACAGGCCAGGCCAGTTTGTTTACCTGCCACATCTGCAGGTTCGGCTGATCGCAGCTCCCAGTGGCCGTGGTTCACCACTCCAGGCCAATGGGAGCTGCGGGAAGCAGCAGCCAGCATGTCCCGCGCCGCTTCCTGCAGCTCCCATTGGCCTGGAGCGGCAAACCACGGCCACTGGGAGCCGCGATCAGCCGAACCTGCAGACACAGCAGGTAAACAAACCAGCCTGGCCTACCAGGGGCTTTCCCTGCACAAGTGGCAGAACAACTTTGGGAACCACTGTACTACTGCATACTTAAATAAATTTTAAATAAATACATTTTTGTGCTGTATATTTCTTGGAAATTTTATATAAGTGATCAGAAATATCTTTATAGATGCACTTAGATGCAAAATCCAAAAGACTTTGCTGAAGTCTACTTGCATTTTTCAAACAGATTTTCACACCTATAAAATGTAACCACACACATCGTTCACATGCTTTGTCCCTCCAATCAAATTGAAATATAATAGTGATGAAAAGCTTGGTTTATTTTGGTGTTACTCATGTAGAAGCTTATCATGGTTTGAGTTCTTGAGCTAATTTTGATGCCTGTATTCCCAGTTCTGCTACCAATCTCATGTAAATATTCAAATGTTTATAATAAAAGTACAGTACTAGGATAGAGCTTGCTACTAATTAATACAATTTTACAGTCATTTTTAGTTGTGAAGGCCAGATTATCAGACAGACTTCAGCTCAACCTCTTTTTCGGAAGGTTCAGTTTGCACCCACAGTTCAAATGCTTAGACATCTAACTGGGATCAGATGTTGGTGTAATTAACTGCCCCCAACATTTTGCTCCAAAGTTTAATTAGAGATGCAAAATTATTCCAATAAAATTGGTCCTAAAACCTTTTAAAAATGAATGTGATCACATACCCAAGTCTCCAGGTGAGGGCCACACTCTCTTCTGAGCACCGTGGGGCACATCAAATGTTAGGTAACTGGAATTCTTTAACATACTGATCAGGAAGATATGAGTAGGAAAAAACACAATTCATTTTTGTAACTTAACTGCCATGAAGAAATAATACAGAGTAATGAAATAAATCTTTTTTCTTCAGGATGGGAATTTATACATCGTTATTCAAATTGCCAGTGTGAAAACTATATCAACATTTTTCAGGTACTTCTCCTTTTGATATTGAAAATAGTTTGCTCTCAGTGAAGACTATTATTACTTTTTAAAAAAAGTTTAATTTAAATTTTAACACATTTTTCAATCTGGCCACATACAAAATCTGGATTTCTCATACATGAAAAACAAGTTTATTAAAAATGTAAACTAATGGAATTTCACAAAACTCAAACAAATTCATCTTTGAGCTAAGAAGAAGCATAAATTATTTTGGCTAAAATATTACTTTTTTCCAGAAAGTTAAAGCACTTGAAAATGGGGGTTTAAAATAAAAATGTTGCCTCAACAGCACTATACTTATAGCATAACTTACCACAATGCTATAATTAATGTCTATTATTTATTCATTATCAATCCTAAGGAAAGTTTGACCGCATTACTTCCTATGATATTAAATACTGATGGAAAATGTAAAACTGGAAAGCCATCTACAACCTTGCTTTTTTAATTTCATTATGTAAGAAGACATCTCCTAAAATTGTTCCTGATTTTACAAATAATCCCTCTTGTTTCTGAAGTCTTTCAAGCATATTTTGAATCATGGCAGTCTTCCCAATACCAGAGTCTCCTAAAAATACCCAAAGACAAAAAGAATTGAGACACTTAAGCTCAAATTTTCATTAATAGGCATGGCAAAACTGTGTGCCAAAACATGAATTCACTATTACTGCTATTACACATGTTAAATCTCTGCTTGTTTTATATCTTTCAGTATTTCTTAAATATACAAACAAGAAAAACTGATAAGAATATTATGTTTCAGAAAATGCTGCCACAGGGGAGCTGTGATGTTCAAGTTGGAATGTTTTCATTCTGTGCATGAGAGTACTCCTACCCAAGCTATGGCTGTTTTCAGCTCTCTCTTAACGGACAACTTAAGTCCTGAAAGTCAAAGATTACATTCAAGTATAGCTTTAGATTATATACTATCCCTACATATGGGGAAAAAGGAGCTGGGAAAGCAACAGTAGATGCTGCAGATTCAGGAGTGAGTTTAGGGCTCATCCTCACAGTTTTTCTGGAAGTCAATTCATCAAAAGCTGTTTGAATGTTCTATTCATGGTTGCTATTCATCCACCATTTTGCTAAATGCTTTTTTTTGAGAACGGCTTAAATCCCATCATCTTTCTGTAGGACAGATTCTGTCACCATCATTGACATTAAGTAATATCTTTTGTGAGTAGTCCCACTGATTCTAATGGGGTATTTTGTGGAGTAAGGTACTACTCGACATGAGTAAGAGCAACAGAATCGGATACTGGAAGATTCAGCACCATCAGTCCTTTATTATGCATATGCTATATATTAGGTGTCAACTTATACTATATTCAGCTTTTCCTATGTGGAGAAGGGATTAATAACGTATTAAATAAAACTTATAAAACAAAGCACACTAGGCTAATGGGAGTCAATGGATAGGAATTCCTATGTCTGTATTTTGTTTAAAATCTATTTGGACATGAATAATTTATTAAACAGACTACAGTATTTACTTTGTTTTTAGAAGTTAAGAGTTTGTTACCTGTGATAAGTACTGGATGTTTATTCATTAAAAGAAGGTTTGTTAGAAAAGAATAGCAAATTGTTTCCATATTAGGTATAAACTTCAGAGTATCTCTTCTTCCAAGGTTCACATCTTTATTACTCCCAGATTTCAGGGAATCAGAAAATGATGTAGTCTCTGAATAAAAAAACAGATTTAATTTTAATTTCTGATTTTTTAATCTCTGTATTGATTAAGGAACTCACAAGTTATGTTGTTTTCTGTCCATGCTGCCTCCATATTGAACACATTCTTTCCATTCCTCCTTCCCAATACAATTCAGTTAATACTGCTCTCTTCCTGCTACTGAATTAATTTACACTGGGCGCTACATCTCTGCAGGGGCCCATTGCTGCTACCACCCAAAAGATCCTTGGCTGCATCTCCTCTAAGGGAGGGAGCTGAGCTGCTCAAGAGCTGATGCTTACTGATGAGCTGATGGTAAGGAGAAGGAGAAAGGAGCAGGGGCTGCTCGTCACAAACTGGGAGGGAGAAAGAGCAGCAGCTGAGCTTGAAGCCTGCTATGCTTCCTTCTGCTCTTCCTGTGAGAAAAGACGGTTACTCACCTTTGTAACTGTTGTTCTTCGAGATGTGTCGCTCATATCCATTCCAATTAGGTGTGCGCGCGACACGTGCATGCTCGTCGGAAGATTTTTACCCTAGCAACACTTGGTGGGTGGGCTGGGCGCCCCCTGGAGTGGCGCCACTATGGCGCTGGATATATAACCCTGCCGACCCAACGGCCCTTCAGTTCCTTCTTGCCGGCTACTCCGACAGAGGGGAAGGAGGGCGGGTTTGGAATGGATATGAGCAACACATCTCGAAGAACAACAGTTACAAAGGTGAGTAACCGTCTTTTCTTCTTCAAGTGCTTGTTCATATCGATTCCAATTAGGTGATTCCCAAGCCTTACCTAGGTGGTGGGGTCGGAGTGAGATGTTGCAGAATGCAAAACTGCTGAGCCAAAGGCTGCATCATCTCTGGACTGTTGAACCAGAGCATAATGAGAGGCAAAGGTGTGGACCGAGGACCAGGTAGCTGCGCGACATATCTCCTGGATGGGTTCATGAGCGAGGAAGGCAGCAGATGAAGCCTGAGCTCTGATAGAATGAGCGGTGAGGTGGCTAGAGGGAACATGAGCCAAGTCGTAACGAGTACGGATGCACGCCGTCACCCGAGATGAGATCCTCTGGGAGGAGACAGGTAGGCCCTTCATTCGGTCTGCCACCACGACGAAGAGTTGAGGCGTTTTACGAAAGGGTTTTGTGCGCTCGATATAAAATGCGAGCGCTCTACAGACGTCTAGGGACTGCAATTGTTGCTCCCGTCGTGATGAATGTGGCTTCGGGAAGAAGACCGGAAGGAAGATATCCTGGTTTACATGAAAGGCCGAAACCACTTTAGGAAGGAATGCCGGGTGTGGTCGCAACTGCACCTTGTCCTTGTGAAACACAGTATGCGGTGGGTCCACTGTGAGAGCCTGAAGCTCAGAGACTCATCTGGCCAATGTAATGGCTACGAGGAAAGCTGTCTTCCAGGACAGGTATAGTAGAGAGAAGGTTGCTAACGGCTCGAATGGGGCAGACATGAGTCTGGTTAAAACAAGTTGAGGTCCCAGGTTGAGGCGGGGTGTTGTACTTGGCGGTATAGGTGCTCCAAGCCTTTGAGGAACCTAGAAACCATAGGGTGCGAGAACACGGAGTGGCCACTCTCCCCTGGGTGGAAGGTAGAGATGGCTGCCAAGTGCACCCTCAATAATGATATCGCTAGGCCCTGCTGTTTGAGATACCAGAGGTAGTCCAAGATAGTGGGGATCGAGGCCTCGGTGGGAGTGACATTCTGTGATTCGCACCAGCAGGAGAAACACTTCCGCTTGGTCAGATACGTTGACCAAGTAGAAGGTTTCCTGCTACCCAAGAGTACTTGTTGTACTGAGGCAGAGCAGCGTAACTCGGACTGGCTTAACCACGCAGCAGCCATGCTGTGAGGTGAAGGGACTGCAGGTCTGGGTGGCGAAGTTTGCCATGGTCCTGAGTTATGAGGTATGGGCAAAGAGGCAGGGTAATTGGGTTGGCTATCGACAGGTCGAGCAGCATGGTGTACCAGTGCTGCCTGGGCCACGCTGGAACAATCATGATCAAGTGCGGAGCTTTATCAGGACACTGTGAATCAGCGGGAACGGTGGAAAGGCGTAAAGCAGTTGGCTCGTCCACGGCATCAGGAAAGCGTCTGAGATGGAGCCCGGGGAGAGGCCTTGGAAGGAGCAGAACATCTGGCATTTCCTGTTCTCGCAGGAAGCGAAGAGGTCTATATGGGAAAAGCCCCACTTACAGAAAACGGAATGAATAATGTCCGGATGAATCGACCACTCGTGAGACAGGAAGGATCTGATGAGTCGATCCGCCAGAGTGTTCCAAATGCCTGGGAGAAAAGACACTACCAGGTCTATCGAGTGGACTATACAGAAGTCTCAAAGCTGGATGGCTTCCTGACAAAGGGGGGAGGACCGTGCCTCTCTCTGCTTGTTTATGTAATACATGGCTGTTGTGTTGTCTGTGAACACTGAGACACAGCGGCCTTGTAAGTGCTGTTGAAACGCCTGGCACACAAGGCAGACTGCTCTCAGCTCTCGGACATTGATGTGCAAGGCCAGCTCCTGAGATGACCAAAGGCCTTGAGTGCGAAGATGTCCAAGGTGGGCACCCCAGCAGAGAGATGAGGCGTCCGTCGTCAGGGCCATGGAAGGCTGGGGTGGGTGGAATGGCATCCCTGCACACACCAGTCGAGGGAGCCTAGGATGCTCGGGGGAATGGTGACTATCATGTCTATGGCGTCTCTGCCCTAGTGGTATACCGAGTTGAGCCAAGATTAGAGGGGACGGAGGCGTAACCTGGTGTGTTTGGTCATGGACATGCAGGCAGCCATGTGACCCAATAGACCAAGACAAGTGCGAGCCGAAGTCGTTGGGAAGTTTTGTAGGCTTTGGATAATTGTTACCATCGTCTGAAACCGAGTTAGTGGCAAGCAGGCTCTGGCAAGACTGAAGTCCAGGATGGCCCCAATGAAGTCTATCCTCTGTGTTGGAACCAGAGTGGATTTCTCTGTATTGATCATCAGGTCTAGATGTATGAATAGGTCCTTGACGATGCCTACATGATGGGTGACTTGTGTCTTGGAGGTCCCTCTGATGAGCCAATCGTCGAGATATGGAAAAACGTGTATCCGGCGGTGGCGGAGGGAGGTGGCGACTACAGCCATGCACTTTGTGAATACTCTCGGTGCTGTGGAGAGGCCAAATGGTAGGACCGTAAACTGGAAATGCTGACAGTTGGCTACAAATCGGAGGTACCGCCTGTGTGGAGGATAAATGGCAATGTGAAAATACGTGTCCTTCATGTCAAGGGCGGCACACCAGTCTCCGGGATCCAAGGATGGGATGATGGTCCCCAGGGATACCATGCACAACTTCAACTTTATCATGAACTTGTTGAGTTCTTGCAGGTCTAGGATAGGTCTGAGACCTCCCTTCGCCTTGGGGATTAGGAAATAGCGGGAGTAGAACCCCTTCCCCCTTTCGTCTTCTGGTACTTCCTCTATGGCTCCCATGGTAAGGAGCGTGCACACCTCTGGTAAGAGGAATTGCTCATGAGAGGGGTCCCTGAAGAGTGACGAGGGTGAGGGGTGGAAGGGAGGGGGCGAAATAAACTGGAGGTGGTACCCAAGTTCCACCGTGCGTAGGACCCAACGATCTGAAGTTAGCTGGGACCACGCAGGGAGGAAAAAGGAGAGGCGGTTGGAAAAGGGAGGTAAAGGATCCTGGAAAGGTACTGGTACGCCATCCTTGGGCGCACCTTCAAAAGTTTAGCTTTGGCCCCGTAGGTGGTTTGGAGGGACCTTGATTCTGGCCCCCTTGGGGTCCAGACCACCGTCTACGATTGCCTCAGCCACGTCCTCTGCCGAAGTCCTGTCTAGGTCTAGGCGGGATATAAGGGCTGTGAGGCCGGGGACGGAAGGACCTGCACTGAGTCACCGGGGTGTGCATCCCGAGGGAGTGCATGATGACCCTGTTGTCCTTAAGGCTCTGCAGCCTGGAATCAGTCTTTTCAGAGAATAGGCCTTGACCGTCAAAGGGCAGGTCCTGTATGGTAGTTTGTAACTCAGGTGGAAGGCCTGAGACCTGAAGCCATGATATCTGCCTCATGGTGACACCTGAAGCCAGGGTCCTGGCTGCGGAGTCAGTTGCGTCCAGGGAGGCCTGGAGAGAAGTTCTCGCCACCTTCTTCCCTTCCTCCAAAAAGGCAGCAAACTCTGGGCAGGAGTCTTGGGGAATGAACTCCTTGAACTTCTCCACCGCCATCCAGGTGTTATAATTGTACCAGCTGAGCAGGGCTTGCTGGTTTGCCACCCTGAGTTGGAGGCCCCCAGTAGAGTATACCTTGTGGCCCAATAAGTCCATGTGCCCAGCCTCCTTTGATTTTGGAGCAGGAGCTTGCTGGCCATGGCGTTCCCTTTCATTGACTGATTGTACGACAAGAGAGCAGGAAGGAGGGTGCACGTCCAGGTACTCATACCCCTTAGAGGGTACCATGTATTTCTGCTCAACTCCCCTGGCCATGGGCGTAATAGATGCTGGAGACTGGTATCGGTGTTTGCTTGTATTGTACGGATAAATGGCAAGGCCACTCTTGTGGGTGTGTCAGCTGACAGGATATCCACCACCGGGTCCTCTATCTCTGAGACCTCCTCCACCTGAAGATTCATATTCAGGGCCACCTGCCTCAGGAGGCCCTGATGTGCCCACAGGTCAATTGGAGGAGGACCCGAGGAGGATGTCCCTGCCACCGCTTCATCTGGAGAGGAGGAAGAGGAAAGGCCAGGGACAAGAGGGTCCTGCGTGGGGTCCTGTTCTGGAGCAACATCAGTCTCGGGTGGAATTTGAGACACTGTCGAGTGAACGAGAGCCTCCTCTGTCCCCACGGGAAGGGGCGGCTGACTGTTGCCTCTGGCACCCGATGTTCCGATGGTGTGGAGTGGGATGGCATTGGAGGTGCACCTTGGGCTTGGTGGTATGCCCAAGGTGTCCAGAATGATCACTGAGGGGTCCCTGTTCCTGGGTCTGGGTCTCCTGAAAGACATGGCCGGGCACATCTGAGTCATGGTCCTGTGCATAGGAAGCACTGTCCGTGTGAGAAGACACAGATGTGTGATGAGATGGCCAAGGAGGCGCTGAAATGCCCTGGGAAGGGTCTCGATCTCTCAACAACCTTTCTCTGTGTGGCACCAGAGAGCGGTACTGGTTGCCATACCGGTACTGGGACCTGCGACTGGAGCGGTGCCAGGAGGTCGACCGGGATCTGGAGGCTCGACGTCTAGAGCGGCTGTGAGAGGCACAGTGCCGGGAACGGTACTGGGAGCTGGATCGGTGCCGAGAGTAGTGGGCCGGTGAACGGGACGCTGAGAGGTGCCGCGAGTGCGACCGGTACCGAGATGGAGAGCAGTGCTGGGACTGCGAGTGGTGTCGGGACCGGGATCGGTGACAGGACCGAGAGCGCCGGTGGGACCGTGATCATGATTGGTGCCTCTCGACGGTGCCAACAGAGGGTGGCCTCAGCAGGGCAGGCTTGCCTATTGATTGAATGACCCTCACCGGTGGTGCCGAGGGTTGAGGCAGCGTGGATTCCGTCAGGGCGATCAGCTCCCTCGCCGTAGAGAAGGTCTCTGACGTGGAGGGAACTGTGAGCTCAACCATGGCGTGCACCGGGGGGCTTTCAGGTGCCAGACTCGACGGCCCTTGCAGGACCGGAATCGACGGTGCTGCGGCAGGTGTCGGTGCCGCGGCAGGTGTTGGTGCCGCGGCGGTCCAACTGCGGTGCAGGTGGCATGGAAGCCGCAGTAGTCATGCTTCTTAACCCACAGAGAGAGCAAACGACAGTGTTGAGCAAACGACAGTGCCAGCGACGGTCGGTGCCGAGGGGCCTTAGCGGTACCGGCTTGATCCGGTGCCGAAGAGACGCTTCTGCTTGATATGGACTGACCAGCGCTCGGTGCCGAGGGTGGAGGAGTAAGAGCTGCCTCCATCAGAAGCTGTTTCAGACAAATGTCCCGCTCCTTCTTCGTCCTGGGCTTAAAGGTCTTACAGATCCGGCACTTATCTGAGAGGTGGGATTTCCTGAGGCACTTAAGGCAAGAGTCTTGGGGATCTCCCATTGGCATCGGCCTGTGGCAGGTACAGCACAGTTTGAAGCCTGGTGAACCAGGCATGGGGCCTGGTACCAGGTGCGGGGAAAGGGCTAATCCCCGAACCCCTGTCAACTATATACACTAACTATAACAAAGAATGAATAAAACTAACTATAACTATAGAATTTACAACTATATACACGAGAATTAATAAAAGAACTGCGAGTAGCTAGGGAGGTGGAGATCAGCTAAGCCGCGCTCCACTGTTCCAACGACCGACACGGGCAGTAAGAAGGAACTGAAGGGCCGTTGGGTCGGCAGGGGTATATATCCAGAGCCATAGCGGCGTCACTCCAGGGGGTGCCCGGCCGACCCACAGAGTGTTGCTAGGGTAAAAATCTTCCAATGAGCGTGCACGCGGTGCACACACACCTAATTGGAATCGATATGAGCAAGCACTTGAAGAAAATGTAGTTGGCCCAGCTGTTCAAGGATACATATAAGTGACAAGAGAATGTGCCTCATATTCTTTTAATTCTCTGCTTGACTGGCCATTTGGTGTCTTACTATGAATTAGCCTTTGAAAGAAATATCTTACTCTGGATGTCAGTGTGTCTGATCTTAAACAATATCAATACTGGTAATCATGTCACCATGTTGGGGAAGCTGGTCTACAGGTTCCATGCAAGTGGAAGTAGGAGCAGAATCAGAAATTCTGATCTGAGATACCACAATGATGATCTCGGTACACAAAGATCAGAGTGGAGACCATGACTTACTATAGCTCTCTGAATATTTGTAGACACTATGAAAATAAATAAATAATAATTTTACCTGGAGAGCTATGAAATGCATGACAGGATATTTTGTCACAATGCACAATTAATCTCTGCTAAAAAGCGTATAAAATTGTAGTATTATTCACAGCAGGAACCTTACAAGCAGAAGTGAAACAGTTTTGAAACACCAGTAGTCACTGACATTATTAGCACATTTTACTTAATTATATTACTTTGACCTATCCATCTGCTACGATATACTACAGATAGACAGACAGATAAAAACTTCATTGGAATTAATGCTTCATATTTTCTCACAAAAAAGAGATATTACAAGAAAAATAATACATCTGTTTTATAAACAAAGAAGTAAAAATACAAAATTCAGATTTTTTTTGTAAGAACATATTGCTTTAAAAACAAGTCCCTTTAAACTGAGAGAGTCTATTCACATGCATAAGTTATTCATGTGCAAGTGCTTGCAGGATTGGGTACTTGTGTGGCTTAGAATCTAAAATATTTGTATGGTCCTTATCATTGCATATTTCAATTCCTTATA
This sequence comes from Gopherus evgoodei, assembly GCF_007399415.2. Lineage (NCBI taxonomy): Eukaryota > Metazoa > Chordata > Testudines > Testudinidae > Gopherus > Gopherus evgoodei. Next base: position 171,596,922 of record NC_044324.1, read on the forward strand.
TGAGATATCCGTAGAATTCTGTTATTTGATTTCCCCAGGTTTGGAAGTCTTTGCTTACTATGTTTTTTGTTTGGGTTTGTTTTTTGTTGCACTTACAGTTCATAGTCATTGTCTGAGTTATTGCAGAAGTTTTGCAGCACACTCTGAAAATAGTCTGGGTTGAACTAGTCTCATCTCCTTTGATGGGTCATTTAACAGCCAAGCACTTTCACATTAAAAAAACACCTTATCTATAAAACTAAAGAATGTCCCTGGGATATTGTAGGTTGTGTTGTTCTATAGGAGAACAGCTGTCTCAGAGGGTCAAGAGAAATAGAAGTTATTTGTAACCAGTTTTTTGAGACAGACTCTGCATATTCATACTCTTCAGGGGCAGCCTCGATGATTAGAACTTCTCATAGCAATGTCATTGGAGTGCTCCTGTGCCTCCTCCTGCTCCTCCCTTTAGAGTGCCTGAACGTTCTGAGGATAAAGCTATAAAAGGGGCATGGCACCTGCTATTGCCTGAGTTTCTTCCACTGTCACTGCAGTGATTTTATTAGGACTCTGAGGAAGAGAGAAAGCTGGGTGGGGAGTGTGTCTATGCAGAGTCAACCCTGAAAAACTCATCACAGGTAAGAAGTCCTCACTTCTTTTTGAGTGCCCTCTGCATATTCCCTCTCTTTGGCTACTTTTGCAAGTAGTACCCCATCAATGGGTGATGGGACGCTGTCCTAATTAGATATAGATTCAAGCACTGCCCTACCAAACTGAGCATCTGATTTGAACAGTAAGGCACAGATTTTTAAAGGTATTAAAGCATTACTGCACTTCTGTAGGTAGAAAGCCAAGGCTCAACAGATATTCCAGAAAGTAGAGCTTTCTGTCCTCTCTGGATGCATGGGGCTTCTGACAGAAGATAGATAAGTGGATGACCAATGGTACCAACTTGTATGGAGGAGGAGTTGTTGATACCAAGGACTGCCAGTCACTTGGCTATCAATATACTCTGTTCAATGACTATTTGAAACTGAAGTTTGTGTTTTAGAGGTAGCTAGCTGATGAATTTAGAGACCTTATTATAATTAATAAAAGCATACTTTGCCATTAAAACCCAGTAGATTACTGTGCAGAACTGTAAAGTGTGAGAAAGGAAGTTATTTTCCCTAAAGAGGTCTAGATGTTTGTCTCCCTATCTGTGAGTGAAGATCTGTGTTGGTGTTGCTTGTTCCTTTTGGGTGACAGGCTGCACCACTAAAGAGTCTGGAGCAGGGTGTGAGAAACAGTATTATGCCCCTTTAGACAGTATAAAATACTTCTTCTCCATTCTTTATAGAGTGGAAGAATAGGTGGCTGGAGTATGCCAGACCACTTTGGCTGGTTCTAAGATAGCCTCACAGATTGGCAATGCCACCTTACTATGACCCAAGCTCTGGAGGATATCCAGTAATTTATGATCTCCTGTATTTCTTCCATGAGGATCTAGAGTGATTTTTCTTAGAAGATCCTGGCATTGTCTATAGGTGTCTGCTGGTGACAGTGAAGCTGATGAGACCTACATAGCTGCTGAGGATGACGATAACCCCGCGGTCAGATTGTCTCTCTTCCTTGGAGTGTTCCTGAATGGGTTGGGATTCTTCCCTATATGTGGATAGATGCCTTGACTCTTCTTCTGTATTCAAGATGTCTCCTATAAGGACCCCATTGAGAGGGATCAAAGAGGTAATAGTGGGAGGTAATAGTCCCTCTGAGGAACTGGGTAGTCTCTCCTGTGGGAGTGGGAAGGTGCCCATTAAATCTTAAAGCCTCTGTTGGGGCCAACTTCCCACCTTGATAAGACCCGTGAAGCTCTCCCACTGACCCCAGATTCATTAGAGGAGTACAAATCCTCACGTGGACAGGCAGGACCATCAGTACTGGTGGTGGTCTTACTATGGCTCAGCTGGTAGATGGCACCAGTGAATGATGAACCACTAGTGTAGGCAAGGACCAGATCTTACAGTACTGGCAAATCTGAGTCTGCAGAGACTGTAGGGTACTCTGGGATAGTGTATGTGACCTTTATTGCTGGGGGACAAACAAGACAAACTTTTGGCAGTGCCAGTTTTGAGTGAGTGGCAGTTCTTGGTATCAACAACTCCTCCTCCATACAAGTTGGTACCATTGGTGGAGGAGGCATCCACTTGCTCCTTTCCCTTACTGGTACCGAGAATGGTTTCACTCCTTCAGCAACTGACATTCACAGGGCATTTTTGGTTCTCAGCACTGAGAAACTGGTCCCTTGGCTTCTTGTGAGTGCCTGACAGACATGTAGCAGGGCACAGAGTATTACCTGAGTCAGAAGGGGTCTGGGAAGAAGTCCTTTTCTTAGATGAGGACTTAGAGAGGGATTTCTCACATTTATTCTTATGAGAGAATTTATCCGTACCCTATTCATGTTTGCTTTGTTTGCTAAAGTCCTTCACTTTGCTCTCAGCAGTTCTGGAGCTGGAGACAACCGTGCTCGAAGGGGCACTTCTTGACACTTCTTCCTGATATATAGAAGGGGTCTTTTGGATTGGATCAAGGCCTCATTGAGAAATCCATCAGGAATCTTCTAAGTCTGAAATTACGGGATTTATGGATTCAGTGAGGGAAGGAGCAGCAGATATTATACATAGAGGGGATGTGAGCTTTCCCAAGGCAATACAGTCAAGTGGTTGTCGCTGACCAGGAAGATCTGGGGGCAGATCACACAAATCTTGAATCCTGGGGTCTTGGGTATATTATGTACTCTGCACAGAGGAGTGAGAGAGAGGGGAGGAATATCCCAGACCTCTGGATCTTTGACCTATCCTAACCCTAGAATACACTTATACAGAAGAGCAGGCCAAACTATTTACCACTGCTCACACTAAAATAAAGAATGTTAGCTAAAGCTGTAGATACTAGACAAGCTCAGCCTCAGACCACAGGCGATAGAAAGGAAATAGAGAGGTCGTTGGTCTGTACCACTCCTTATAGCCTTGGTTTGGAACATGAGGAGAAGAAGGGCACAGACGCAGACCAAAGGACTCTGCTAGTGAATAATCTTCAGGTCTCATGTGTACCTCAAGTGAATATATACAGGGACCATAACTTGAAGGAGAATGTTGCTGGCTGTCTCAGCACAGACACTAAGAAATGGATGATTACAAAAAACTGAACTATCCTCTTATCCATGCAGGTGGTGTCTCCAAGTCAAATTTGAGGTATGCTCGATGAACACCCAGGGGACAGTTTACACAATCACTAACAATACTGTATTTGTTCTGAGGATAAACAGTGGTGTGAATCTTTCATTTTTGTAAGCACTATATTTAAAGGGAAAAAAGATCCTCCCAGACATAATAAAGAAGACACACAGTACTAAAGATTTTCACTGAGGAATCTTACCTTTTTGAATTAGAAACTGAGTGGTAGGAACTAAGTCTGTCCATGGTGCAAAGTCACCTGTTTGTAAATCCACAAAATACTCAAAGATAACCCTGTCTCCAGCTGGGAACTGAATGCCTGTGAAGTTGGAAATAAATATTGAAGCAGAGTGACAAATCCTTAGCTGGTGCACATTAGAATTTGATGTCAAAGAGTTACGACAATTTACCCCAGCTGAGGATCTGCCCAGAAAAATTAGAGATTTCATATTGTTCAACTGCCTCTAAGTGTGATGATGTAAAGCTAAACAACTGAACAGTAGTCAATATAGCTTATTTCTCAAAGAAATGAAATATGTGTACACATATTTCTAGATTTAAAAAAAAACACTTTAACCATCTCTCCTTCTTACCACTCATTGCAAGGTCAAAAATACATTTTGTTTATCTCTAAAGGTATGCCACACTGAAAAAAAACCCATGGCAGTGAGTCTTGGAGCCTTGTCAACTGTCTTGGGCTCATGCTATGAGACTAAAATAGCAGTGTAGACGTGCTTGCTCAGGCTGAAGCCCGAGCTCTGAAATCTGGCAAGGGAGGTGGGTCTCAGAGCCTGGGCTTCAGCCCAAGTGGGAATGTTTACACTGCTATTTTTAGCCCCATAGTGCAAGTCTTGCAAACCAAAGGCACCAGACTAGGGCACTGATGGTATGTTTACACTATAATTAGAAAACCGTGGCTGGCCCATGCCAGCTGATTCATGTTCACAGGGCTCAGGCCAAGGTGCTATTTAGTTATGGTGTAGACATTTGGGCTTGGGCTGCAGCCCAGGCTCTAGGTCTCTGCAAGATGGCAGGGTCCCAGAACTTCGCCTGCAGCCTGAGTCCAAATGTCTATACCACCATTAAACAGCCTCTTAGCACGAGCCCAAGCCAGCTAGCACAGGCCAGCCATGGGGGTCTAATTGCAGCGTATATGTACCCTGTCACCAGTGTTTCTTTGCAGTGTAGACATACTCTACATGAATGAGCCTTCTAAATTTAAACTGACTAGCAACTCTGGAACTACATGTATTTTCTGCTGCTTTGTGAACAGTTTTTCAGCAATTACCCAAAGTGAAAATCATGGCTGGCCTACCCTGACAACTTCACCTCTCCCAATCACAGTATTATTAATGACTCTGACTTTGTCTGAATATGATAATTGCACAAATTATTTCCGGGAGAAAATCTGGGACTTTGAAAACAGAGATAATTATTCAGCTAGTTTGATCTTCTTTAGTTTTTTAGTACTAAATATTTTAAAAAGTGTACAAAACTATATATATAATATGTGGCTTTTAAGTCCAAACGTGAACATTTTTTATTTATAAGATTTGGTTTGAAAAGATGGAAACCTTCAAACTAATTATAATAGAAACACCATAAAATTAATGAATGGTATGTAGTATACTATATATAGCAAAACTTACCAATAGGTGATTCTCCTTCAAATATATCACGAACAAAGTTACTGAAACCACGTGTTACAGTTACAAGAGACTCATCTTTGGTATTTATGCCAATCAGAGACTCTTCCTCATAATCAGTCTCTCGTCTTAAAACTCCTCCAACTGCCCAAGTAAATGCAAAGACATAGAGTTTCTCTAACAATGATGGCAGTTTGTCAGGATACTTTTCCAAAAACCATTTCTGATCTTCCCTGGAATCAATGAGAAAGAAGTAAGTTCACTAATATTACAAAAGGCTATTACTATTATAGTCAACTGCTTCATTGCACGTAATTAACTTACATGTTATAAACTGTTATTATGCACCATAAACATAAGGACTGGTAGGGTGACATTTTCAACTGACATGCATGGTTACTAATAGCCAAGTGGCGTGCAACATATTACACAGATGTTGAGTACCAGACAGTAAATAATTCTGTAGTACTGCTGGTTCTCAAAAAGCCCCAGTAAGGCATGATATGTTAAGAGTATTACTCCACTTTTTCTAATACATTGTGAGGTGCTGTTTCAGTGTGAGACTGTGGTCTAACATAATTCCAAGATACAGTAGTTTGGCTAGTGGTCATGAATGGGTTGAAGGACACAGAACACGATAACACGTTGTGAACGAAATAATTATTCTGGAGGAATGCACAAGAGACCGTTCCTATTGGGGCTCAGGTAAAAGTTCAGATCATTCTCTAAATTCTTGAATTAAAGAAAACTGTAAACAATCATCTAGTTAGTTTCATCCAACATCTCAGTTTGTGCAGCCAGGCAGATATCACTACTATATACACACTTTGAAGTTGTAGTTTGGAAAAGATTTGACATGCAGACATTAAACAAAGTTAGGGCCAACACAGAACCTTGTGGTAGCCTGTTCTTTAAGATGCAAGGAAAAGTAATGTTATTTGCCAACTCCTAATAATCCAATTTGAATTAGTGCGCTGTTTATCAAGGGGTTTGTCTTTTCTCGAAAAAATAATGGCTCATTGTTAACAAATCTAAATCCATTGGCTGACCTTTTATTTTCTACTGAGGCCTTTGCAGTTAGTGCTTTGGCTTCAACTGTTATTTGAGAGCTGAGATATTGGGTCTGGGACACTTTTGAAGTACCTACAACAGAGTGCTGATGTTCAACACCTAAAAAAAAAAGCCAGAAGACATCATTTGACATATGCAAGAAATAAGTTTATAAGATTACACAAACTACAGTTGTACTAATTTTAGTTTGCTAGGCAACTTTGAAACTTCTCATTTGCATTAATGTAATTATGGAATGTCAAAAGGCAACTGGTTTGAAGATGTTGGATTGACACTGGAACTATGTTTTACCAAAGAATTTTTTATGACTTGATCATAATTTACTCTAGAAAATAATTCAAATGACTGACTGCAGTGAAAGGTCCTTTTTTGCTTCTACTAACACAGGAATAGAAAAAAATTGTTCTACCTAATTGATGTACACAAAAAACATAAACAACATTCTATACATATGAAATCTTTCAGCTTTCTGTTCTTCCTCTGTACCTATAAGTCTGAATGCACTGCTAGGTTACTACTAACTCCTATAGAATATGCTGCCCTTTGTGGAAAGGACAGATAAGATGGAGAATCAGAAGACATGGAGAATGGGTGACAAGAAGCTCATTTACTTAACTACTTCTGCTCTTAGGAAGCACTACAACCAGTAACTGTGGAGCTGGTTCTTCCTCTGTAGGAAAGCACATGGTTAAAACATTGAGGGATGACTGAGCTCATAAGTCAGAATCAAGAATGCTAGGCGTGAGTTATTCTGAAGATTGACAACATACCGTGCTGAGTCAGGCCATTAGGAAATCAGAGGTGGTAGTTGAACTTTATCCATTTTAATTTTAGTGGTGTTAGCTAACTAGAATAGCACTAACTAGTATCAGATTTTTCTTTACCATACAATTGGTTGTGTAATTGTAATTATTTTTTTCTCAGACTGATAGGAGTTCATTTGGATTAACATGGACTGAAGACAAATAAAGTTGAATCATAGCATACATAGGTTTCTGTATGAGTAAAATTCACTTAGGACAGTAAGGGCCAAAAATAGCCCCCAGTGTAGCATAACTGCAACAGAACTACAGGGAGGACACTGGCTCTGTGCCAGCTCCACATACAGACTTGCCATGTGAGGCAAGATGGTGAAGTCACTATCACTTGGAACATTTAAAATGAAAATAGATATATTTTAAATATATGCTTTAAAAGATATGCTTTATTTCAGCTTCTGGGAGAATTCTATGACCTGTATGTGCAGGAGCTCAGGACATATGGTCACAGGGTCCGTTCTGGTCTTGAAATCTGTAAGGTTATGAGTCAGCCTGTTCATTCTCTTCTTTCATGGGCTATGGGCAGAACAGGATTGCCTGCACTGCCCTTAATGTGCTCATAATACTTGCAGTTCTGCATTAAAATAATCTGCAGAAATTCCCCCCACCCACAGTGCACAATTGATATATTCTGTGCCTACTTTCTTCTGAGTCATCAGAGATTGGCCACAGCAGAAGATAGGGCACTGGATGAGGTGGAGCAGTGTTCTGAAATGGTACAGTTAATTCTCTTTCTAAATGGCTTTCTGGTGTGTCTTCATCAAATGCTTAGGTGCATACTGATCACCAGATATGGGATTTGGAAGGAATTTTCTCCCAGGTCAGATTGGTAAGGGCCTTGAGTTTCCTCTACCCTCCTCTGTTGCATGTGGCATGGTTTGCCTGCTGCGATTATTTTAGCATATCTCACCTAATCATTTCCCTGCCACTGCAGGCACCTCAGACATTGGTGGCACCTTGTTCTTTGAGTATGGTACACAACAGTTTATCTAGGCCAAAGTATTTCATTCCTTGGGAAACTGAAGTTTTTGGGCTTAATAGAGGGGTGTCTCAGTGAAATATGGTGGCCCGTGACATACAGAAGGTCAGATTAGATAATCTGATGATCTCTTCTGGCCTTAAACTCTATAAAACTATGAAACTATGAAATATACTAATATTATGCTCTGTATTTCCTAGGGACTATAATATCCAACATACGGTATGTTGCACCAAACTTGTATTATTTACCAATTACATATCTGTTAGAATTTTATTAAATGATTGAAATAATATAAAAACCTAATCTCTGGTTTCCAAAACGATAATAAAAGAACAACAAAAAATGTCTACATCATTTTAAATACAACATATGTTTTGATATGTATTACTTGAAACAGAATTTTTAAAGTATTTATATTTTAACTCTTTACTCAAACCAAAATAAAAAAGAACAATGTAAAATATTTACATCTTATTAGAAATAAGTATGGAAAGAAAATACTTTAAAACAGAGGCAAGTGTAAATAGGGTCCCAATTCTGTCATCTATACTCATTCAGAGTAATACTTCACTAAATAAATAGTTGCACTGATTTCTGTGTAATTATTTCAAGAATAATATACTTTTCAACATGAGCAAAAGTGGTAGAATCAGGCCTTAAGTGACAAAATTAAGGATGCTTACTTACCTGTTACTACTGGAGGGTCTTCGAGATGCGTGGTCCCTATCTGTATTCCACACATGAGTTTTTATGCACACTATACACCTGAATCCAGAGATTTTTAGTAAGCAGTGTCAGCTGGTCTGCACATGCACAGTTGTTCTCATGCTCTGAACCGGAGTATAAAGGGTGGTGCAGACCAACACCTCTCCAATTCCTCTTCTACTCCAAATCCAATTATGATCTGCGGCGGGGGGGACGGAAGGCAAGTAGTGGAATACAGACAGGGACCACATATCTCAAAGAACCTCCCGTAGTAACAAGTAAGTAATCTTCATTTCTTCATCAAGTGATTGTCCCTATATGAATTCCACACGTGGGAAATTAGTAAGCAGTGGTCAAACAGGAGGTGGATGAGAAGATGCAGATGTAATGACTGTCTGTAATATTGCTGTCCCTATAGTTATATCAGAAGTAGAAGACTCCACTAAAGCGTAATGTCTTGTAAAGGTGTATAAGGAGCTCCAGATAGCTGTAATACCTATTTCCAGTAAAGGCAAGTATTGCAGTGATGCCATAGAGATTGCTTGCACTCTGGTGGAATGGCCCTTCACCCCCTCTGTGGAGGAAATAAGAGCTAATTGGTAATAAACAATGTTGCAACCCAAGATCCATTTAGAGTCTCTCTGACCTCTTGAGTTCTCTGGTATGGCAATAAAAAAGCTGTGTGTCTTTTTAGTTGCTTTTGTTCTCTGTAGATAAAAGGCTAGTGCTCATCAGACATCTAGAGAGTGAAGCCTCCTTGCCTCATCAGAGGCACATGGTTCTGGAAAAAAATATTGGTAAAAGGATGGTTTGACTCATTTGAAACTCTGAAATTATTTTAGGGATGAATTTTGGGTGTAGGTGAAGAAAGATCTTCTCTTTATGAAAGGCAATCAATAGTGGATTTGCCATGAGTGCTCCCAGCTAGATCACCTTTCTGGCAACTTTTATCGAGAGATGAGACATAGAGCATGTGGCTAATGATCTGAAAGGAGGTTTGATGAGAATCAAAAGAATGAAGTTGTTGTGGCACTTCACCACTGGTGGAAAGGATCTAAAAAGTCCCTTCAAGAATCTCATCATCTCAGGATGAATGAAGATAGTGTGTTCCTTGATAGGAGAATGAAAAGCACTGATTACTGACAGATGAATCTGTGGGGAACTGACAGACACCCCCAATGTCTTAAAGGTGAATAGATATTCTAGAACAGCAGAGTTCTCACTGGACTCTAGAGATAATTGGTGTGGTGACCAAAAGGAGAAACACTTCCACTTGACTGAACAGCATCTCATGGTAGAATTCTTCCTGTTCTGGTTGAGAATGGATTGAACCACCCTGGAACATAAGTGCTCTACCTCTGATGCCCATCCAAATGCCAGGCCTTGAGTTGTTGTGGCCCTGGGTTGGGGTATATGATAGTGCCGTTGTGTTGCATTAGCAGATCCGGAAATGGTTGGATGTTGATGGGCAGGCAGGTTGAAATCCACAGGTGGTCTGAGAACCAGAACTGCCTCAGCTAGCTGGATTTGACGAGGATGACCCAAAGCCCTGTCACGATGGATTTTCTAGAGGACTTGTAATACTAGTGGCTTGGGAGAACAGGCATAACTGAGGTGGTCTGTCCAGGGTAATAGAAAGGAATCCCCATTGAGAATGGAATTGTGAATCTCGCCGATTCATGATCTGAGGAAAAATGTCTCCTGAGACAGTCTACTAGGGAGTTCTGCATATTTGGTAGGCATACTGCTGAAACAGTTATGTGATTTCAGATGCACCAGTTCCACAGGTTGACTCTCTCTATATGCAGAGGGTGGTATCTTGTTCCCCTGTTTGTTTACTTAGAAGACAGTCATCAAGTTGCCAATATTATCTGGATATGTCAGGATTGGATGAGTGGAAAGAAAGCATTGCAGGCCCAACAGACCTCTTTTAGTTCCAGTAGATTGATATGCAGGATGCTTGCCCATATGAGCTCCCTAACCTAAAATGGAGTAATCTGTAAAGCTAATCACCTTGGGTGTAGCTGTGAGGAAAGGAATTCCCACCCAAACTTTCTCTGGTTTTATCCTTCGGTAAGAGAGGCCAGAACTTGGTCAGAATTGTTACTTTTGGCACTGATGTTGTCTTTTTCTGGTGAGTAGATAGATTGAAGCCAGATTTGTAGGCAATGGAGATGGAGCCTAGCAAATGGAGTAATGTGGATGCATGAGGCCATGTGGCCAAACATGGCAAGTCTTGACTGTAGTCCAAGGCTGAGGATGACCTCTTTTATTAGATCACCCAGGCCACAGAATGTCTTGATGAGGAGATAGGCTCACTCTAGAGCCATTCTGAAGGCATGTCAGAGGGCCAAAAAGCTTAAAATCTAAAGGATTTTTCTGAATGACTCATTCTGGAGGCACAAGATTCAAAAGCGGTATAAATGGAATTTTTGTGGAAAAACTTGTTTTCAAGCAGTTTAAGAGAGTAATGCAAAGAGTGGAAAGTATTTTTTAAACTCTAGACCTGTAAGTGCCTGAGTCATTTTAGTTTTGCCCAGTCTTGAAGAAACAAGTGTGTGAATACAAACTAATTAGATGGGTAAATATATGCTCAACATCAAAGAATCAAACACCTATGAAAGGAAAAATGATTTTAAATTAATTTTAAAATGTATTTACTCACTGTGAGAGAAGAGTCCATTTTTGCTCATTATATCAATAAAAGCACCAAGGATTCTGCAGAGATTCATTATAATTCCCATCTGCTGCATGGGAAATGGCTGCATTTTCTTGTGTTTATCTAAAAAATTTAGTCCTTTTTTTATACTTTTTTCAAATAAACGTTCAAGACACTCTGAGCCACTTTGTGTAATTATTCTGGAAGCTTTTAACAGCCATGTCTTTACATAAGGTTCCCATCCCAGATTACTTGGGTCCTGTTAATTAAATCAAATGAGTTGTATAGTCTTTACAATAGATCTTGAGAAATGTGTTTGTGCTATACAGACTATAAAGCTGGAGGGCTTGTTATTTTTGCACTGGCTTCAAAATGAGTAAGATGGGACACAAACAGGGAATCAGACCCCCAACTACTAACAATCATTGCATTCCCATTACTCCCCCCCCATCCCAGAGCAAGTGGTCAGAAAGGACAGGGAACACGCAGAGACTTGGCTCCAACCACACTATGAACTGGCTACTGTAGCTAAACTGACACTGAGGGTGCAGAGACTTGCTGCCCATACACAGCAGCAGCAAAATTACTCCCCCACTACATAGCAAAAAGAAAGCAGGGGAGCAATTTGTGATTCACAGCTGTATCCTTGAGTCACAGTGCCTGCTAGTGCTACTTCTGGGGTGGTGCAATTTATGCACTGCCCTTTACTCACGGCTGTGCCTAAAGTCACACTCTAGCTCTGCGAGTGCAAAATTCGTGACTGAAAATTGTGACCTCAAAAATTGAGGCTATTAATTAAAATAATACTCTACAAATACATAGCCTTCGGTGCATGTGTATTGTTCCCTCTAAAATCACTGACAGGATAATACAAATCTGGTGGTTCAATGATGTACTAAACATTAATTCGCTCAGTTTGTTATGTTGGCATTTTTGCAGATGAAGTCAAATATATCAATAAGGCAAAAAAATTCTTATCAGACTTACCACAAAAACCATTGCACATCGACTGATAGTAGCAGGACTGGCCTGAGAGAGACTGTCTGTTTCAAATATCATTCTGATTCCTGACGGTAAGCAGATTCTTTCACTATTCGCAAGACACATTGTTCTGGTATCGTCTAGCACAGTATTTAAGTTTTCTATCCAAACTGTGTCTACTGGTCCATCCAAGATTATCCACTGCCAATCAGTAATAGTTTTACCTACAAATAAACATTCATTTTATAGTCACACGATCACACACGTAAAAAGAAGCTCTTCTGTTGCATTTTCTACCTGACGAGAGTCTTCACGTTATAAAAGCTTGTCTTACTACATGTAGTAGAAATGCAATACAGTTAACAGAATGGAACGTGTTACTCCAATAATTATCTGAGAGTGCTTGAGAAATAAACTCAGCTTTGCCTCATACCGTCTGTCAGTCAGTAAAAGAAGATTACTGGATCCAAAACCTGCAAACATTTAACAGGTTTAATTAATGATTAAGTACAGAAAGATAGATTCTAAGTGATTACAAGTAATGATGCATAAAAGTCAGAATTGATTACAAATAAGTAAAAGGTATAACACAATTAACACCTAACTCAACAAGCTAAGTGAATTCAAAGCAAAAATTTTTCTCACCATATGCTCCAGCAATCTTACTGTCTGGAGTCCTTTCAGCCAGGACCCCTCCCTCAGTTCAGTGTTAATTTCACTGTCCTTAAGGTATTGTTGATGCTTTGAGTAGAGATGAGGGAGAGATTATTTGAGGCCTCTCTTCCTTATTTTTATCCTTTTCCTCCTCTTTGAGAATCATCTCCAGCTGGGGATAAGGAGACAGAAAGTCTCAAGAGATGGGAACTGCCAGCTGTAAATTTCTCACTCAGACCCTTTTTCCTGCGAAAGAATGGCCGCTTAACCACGTGATGGTCCATTTGATTTTCTTGACACCTGGTTGAGTTGTCAATTTGCCTTTTGTCTCTGAGGAACTGGTTTGTGCCTGCTTTTTTAAACTTGGAACATGTCTCAGCCATGTCATACAACAGAATTTTTTAACTTTACATGGCTTTACTTTGCAAATCTTCCTCAGATGAGACATACACTTTTTCCCCTAATGCTCCTGGATGCCTGTGCATAGCTTCCCAGATGTCTACCTTGAGAACTGATGCAGGATTTTAACATCTTGTTTGCAGCAACTTTGCGGTTCTAAGGATTTGGCATTTTTGATAGAATGAGATGAACTGATCACAACTGGTATGTATACTCCATATGCTTGAGATATATCTTTAGAATGCTAGAAATAGCCACATATATGTCATAATCTTCTAAAGAAGTGCTATGGGTTAGAACAAATTAATGGGAGAACTATTTCTCAGGAATTGTGTAAAGGGTAACTTATTTTGAACAAAAAGATTTCTGGAGCTATCTGAATAACCTTTTCCTTATGGAAACAGTAGTGCGATTCTTGTATTGATAGGCAGGGCCGGTGCAACCTATTAGGCGACCTAGGCGGTCGCCTAGGGCGCTAGAATTTGGGGGGCAGCATTTTCTTCAGAGGTGACCACAGCGGTGAGATCTTCGGTCGCCACGGTCGCCGCCAGCATTTAGGCGGAGGGAGCTGGGGCAAGGGGGCGTGGGGAGGGCCACCTGCAGCAAGGGGGGAGCGGCACGCAGGGGAACTCCCCGCCACAGCTCACCCCTGCTCCACTCCTCCCCGAGCACGCTGTCGCTGCTTCACTTCTCCCACTTCCCAGGCTTGTGGTACCAATCAGCTTAGGCGGGGTGGACATTGAGTTATGTTGAGTTATGCGGTAGCTGGGCTTTGCCAGATAGTTTTAATAGGTTACATGACAGCTTCACTGACTGGAATGGTAATCCACAGTGTCTGTGGCGTCCATGCCTGTCCCGCCGATACCCTGTACTCAGCATGGAGCAGTGGCTGGAACTCTGTTCTGAAGGCACCTTACCAGACAGCCTGGTGGGTGATGAGAGCAGAGGCTGAGGGCTGTCGCCCAACAGGACACTGGGTGACGAACGTGCCCGAGAGTGGTCCCCTGACTGGGATCTGCATCAGGTCAGCGTCAGCTGGTGAGAGTCCAGCAGCAGCTTGCCTCTAGATTGGGGTCCAGGTGCCGGCGGTGCCCCGGGCACCTGCAGGGACATAATGTCTTTGGCCGCCTGCAGGGCCTTCGGTGTCGAAGACATGCGGACTTCAGCTGGAGAGGCCTGATTGATGCAACCGGGCTGCTCCGCTCAACCTGAGTTGGAGCTCCACAGCCTGGGGGTGTGGGAGGGGGAAAACAAGGCTGCCCGACAAGGGCCTAGCCTCACTCTATGCCTTCTCTCTGCACTTCTGTGATGACGACGATGCCTTTCTTTGCTTTCTCATCGGGGAGCGGTGCCGGTCACTGGCAGGGGTCATGGGGTTGCTGTGCAATGAAGATAAGATGCCCGGTGCTGACTCTGCTCAGCACACTGGGGTTGGAGCCAGTGCCAACTGTATGAGAAGGGCCCGAAATCGAACATCTCTTTCTTTCTTAGTCCTGGGTTTGAAGGACCTGCAGATTTTACAGTGGTCGCTAATGTGGGTTTTGGCCAGGCAGCAGAGGCAGTCAGAGTGTGGGTTACTCCTGGACATCGAATGCCTTCAAGACTCAAACAATTTAAACCCTGGGGCCCGGGGCATGCCCTGGCCTGAACTCTAACTCACAAAACTAGAACTTTTGAACAATATAGGTACTACTGAACAACGAACGAGGTTGGGAAGAGCTGCAGCGAAGCTGGAGCTAGTAGTACTGATGCATCATCACTAGTGGCAAGAAGGAACTGAGGGTGAGGGGGAGCGCATGGCTCCCCTTATAGCACGCTATAGTGGTGCCACTCCAGGGGTTGCAGTTGCGCTCCCCCCTATGGGTACTGCTGAGGGAAAAACTTCCAGCACCAGTTTACGTGGCGACCATGCACACCTACTGTGGAATACACATGAGCAAGCACTCAAAGAAGAATGAGTTTAGAATTCCTCTCAGAAGAGTGTCTGCAGTTCTGGGTACAGGTACTCCAGCTTGGTACCAATTCTGTCTTTGATGAATTACTCTTTGAAACTGTCTTCACTGCCATTGCAGCACCAGAATCACTTGTAGCCTGCATGGAACTCCCCTTGGGACCTGAGGTCTCCATAGCCCATTTACGCAGTGGTGACTGAAATGTCCTTGGAGATTTACTCATTACCTCTTTCTGCCTAGAGGCAGATATCAAAGCTAGCTTTTGAGGATTTCAGCCCCATAGACATAAACGGTACTGCTATGTCCTATGTGTCTTGCAACCTCCCGTGACATAGATTTTGAGGTGGACAGAGCACTAGCTGTACTAGGATACCTATGTACAGTGCAGCCCGCCATCTCTGAACCCAAAGCTGGTGTTAAGGCTTAATCCATTGGGATCTACTCATGAAGGAAGTGTAGATCTTGCGCTTACTGGGAATGTACACAGTGGAGGCACTAACAGTGGAGGCACTGAGAATGCCCATCATTGCTCAGGATAGCCTTGCGGCATGAGAGGCACCTTCTAAATCCCTGGGAGCCTGGCATTTTTTAGCAAAATAACAAAAGCTGACCTTTTTAATGTTTTTAAAGGAAAAAAGCAAAAGAAAAAAGACAAAACAACTGTTCCCACAACACTATGAAATAACTAACTGTATACTGACTAACTGCTAAATTGAATATTAACAGGAACAGGCAGACAAAAGACTCCATCTCAGGCTAAAGACAGCTCAGAGGACTGTGGGCAGTTCACCCATCCATTCCCATATAGTCACAGTATGGGGATGTGTGGATGTGTAGTGCGCATGGATGTGTGGCGCGCATCCCTGAGGTGAACAGACACTGCTACCAAAAATCTCCAACCAAAGGTGCAGGCGAACCTGAAGTGGAGCACTCACAGGGACACTACTCAAAAAAGAATCTTGTCTCCAGAGCTGAAGTGTGGGACTTTGCCCTGGAACCTCCAGCAACAAAACTGAACTGATTTTGAATATCAGAGGTGGGACCATTAATCCATTAGTGATGAATGAGGACAGAAGATGTGCAACTCAAAGAGATGCATGGCACATTTTATTCATTGTACAGCACCATGCATATCTTCAGTGCTATCTGAATAAAGATGATAATAAAAAGAAACCTTAGTGAAGGCTTCTGTGAACTTCTCAGCAAACTTGACTTATATTCTATGGTAAAACCACCTGGTTATTTGGCACTCCAGTGCAGCAGACTAGAAATTCTTCCACAGCTCCATTTGAATTGAAAATGGGAGACTTTTATGGAATTAAATATGAAACAATCATATAATCAGTACAGTAGCCACGTAATACTTATTTTGTCATTAAATTCCATTTATTTTACACTGTTCTCACACTTTCACTTTTTGATATGCCATGGATTTTTTGCATTGATGATGCATAATTACATCATAAATTCTGTTTCTGCTCAAATGATTAGCTGTGAAATAGTTAGTTTTGGACATTTACATTTAGTATCAGTGGTGCATTGAGATGAATGCGGGCAATTCATCTCTCTCAGGGTTGTTGTTCCTGGCTCTGTACACACTCAAGGCTTGTCTTCACTGTATTGTTGACTCAAAGTATAACTTGAGTTTTACTCCTAACCTGCCTCTGGTCCTCACATAAAAATCTCTAGCTTGAGCTAAGCATCTCTTTTAGTTTGAACTAACTGGAACATCAGGGTGTAGAGGCTGAAACTCAAGTGCTCCTGAAGCTCAATTTAGTAATGAAGTGGAGATGCGGCAACTTGAGTAACAAGAACTCATCAACTGTTCATCCAATCACTCTGTACCACTAATCAAATAACTCTGTGTAACAAGAGTTTTGTTGTTTCAAAATGTGGTCACTCTCACTTGATTAAGGCTCCAGGGGAGTAATTTGAGTGTGCTAACTCAATTTAATGGTTGCAGTGAAAACAAGCCTTCAGGCAGACATCACTGTTTTAGTTTACAATTCGGTTCAAGATTTTAACGTAATCTACTCATCAGTGATTGGTAACAATTTTTGTGACTGCAGATTACACAGAGCCTGGACATTAGTTAACTAAGGATACATTTTAAGACAATGTGTGAATTTGATACAAAAAATATAGCACTGACAGATAAACGCCATGAGGTATAGCTGGAAAGTTTATGTTAAAAGCAGTTACAAACCACTGACATAATACCTGTAACTTTATTCACTGTGGGTGAGTTTGTTCAATCCTTACTCATATTGAATAGTACTGTTACTCCTTTTGAACCACGAGGTTAGCCAAAATTCGTTCTTGTGGATTATTTCCATTAAAGGAAGAAATTGGTGATGGAGTCAGGTATTTCTTTGATGGAATCTTGTTTATTTACAAAGAATGTACACAACATTCTGTTTACTTGAACACTTCAGGATTCAAACAGCAGGAGACAGTTTCTATGCTCACTGTTGTAAACCCCTTTCTAGCCAGTACGTATTTAGCCCAAAAGCTGTCTCTCTCAGCTTTTTCTCTGGGTCACACTACCAGGGCTTCTCTGCTCCTTCTCTACTTCTGTGGTGTTTCAGTTCCTTATCTCACACATACAGTACAAAACAGCAGTCAAACCAAACCCACCCCTGTGTTCAGGTTTAGGCCATCATGAAACCCCTCCACCTACAGTGCAGATTCCTGAGTGGCCTTACATGTGGTCTATCTATGTTTTAGGTGGTGGGTCCTATTATTTCAGCTCTCTCTAAACAAAGGGACTTTTCATTGTTCCTTCATTTATCCTAAGTGGAAAGTGGCTGTTCTGCTGATCAGCTCCACTGAGGTTTTACCCAAACTCCAAAATAACAATACCTTAAAGAAGGAATAATCCTACTGAAGTCAATGAGTTTATTTGTGGAGCAAGGTACTACTCACTGTAAGGCTATCACAGCCTGGCTCCTAAGTAGTCCCAGTTGTTTAACTGGGGACACTTAAGAAAATTCTGAGTAAGAGTTGCATGTCTACTTCTCCTTTCTTTGGTGCATTCTGAAGTAAAGACAATTTTTTTAATTGCAGCATTTATATTCTACTATAAGCTTAATCCTACTTCAATTATAAGGAATTTAGTCTTTATGAGGCAGAAGAAATAGCAATGAACTAGACTTCAGAGAAAGGAGTTTTCTTTATTAAATGTTTGCCATTTGTTCCATGTTTATACAGTCATAGCACTTACTGTGTGAGTACGAAGATTCTGTTACTTCTTTGTTTTTTGCAGTCACAGCAGCGTCAGTTAGATCCACTGTGTTCAACTAAAACAAATGACAATATTAACAGTGTAATTTACTAGACAATATAAAAGTTAGATTCTCTTGCCTAGAGCTGAAGATTTGTCATGGATTTTTTTAAAATAAAAAATCACAGAGCATTCACAGTAAATTTAGTAAAAGTCATGAGATTGGGGAAAAGCAATGTATAAAGTCATGGTATGAAAATTCAGTGGTACCTCTTTAAATATAATATACAGCAATCCCTTCTCTGCCTCCTTTATGCCTCGCTGAGGTGGCACCAACCACCTGCAGCAGCACCCTCTGCCCCAGCACAGTAACACTAATCCAGACTTGGTGAGGAGGGGAGGTTCTGGGAGGCTGCTGGAGAGTGAGTCTGTCCCTGCTTGACACTGCCTGTGAGACAGTAGGAGAGGTTACTCACCTTGTGCAGTGACTGGAGTTCTGCGAGATGTGTGTCATTGTGGGTGCTCCACTTCAAGTGTGCTTGCATCTTTGCACCTTTGATCAGAGATTTTTTATAGCAATTCCCAATCGGCCCACGCTTGCACCCAACACATCCTTGTGCTCTGCACTGAAGCTATATTGGGCTGCATGGCCAAACAGTTCTCGGCTCCTTCTCCACCACAAAGACCCACTAGGGAGACTCCAAAGCAGAGGGGAAGGAGAGCAGGTAGTTGAACACCCACAGGGACACACATATCAAAGAAATCCAGTCATTGCACAAGGTGAGGAAACTCCTTATTCAAGTAGTGTTCTTTTGTCTGCTCCACTTCAGATGACTTCTGAGCAGTACCCCTATTATGTAGGTGGAAGATTCAGAGCAGAGTCCAATACAGAAGAGAGAACTGCATTGCCTAGAGCATCATCTTTTGCCTTAGGTAACAAAGAATAATGATTAGAAAAAGTATGAAAAGATGACGAAGTTGCTGCTCTACAGATGCCTGCAATTGGTACATCCTTAAGTAAGCCTATAGATATAGATAGTGCTCTTGTGGACCGTGTTATCACTCTCAAAGAGGGCTGAACATGAGTTCTGTCATAATCTTAATACAGCCAGAAATATATTTTGATAACCGCTGTTTAAAAATTACTGAACCCATGTTTCTGTCGCAATGGAGATCTTCTAAATGGTTTGGTCCTATCTAGGTAGAAGGCTAATGCTTTCCTGATCATTATGGCAGCGGTAGTAAGCAGGTAGACCATGGGCCAAATGCAGACCACTAGATGCTTTTGAACAGACCCTGAAATCTTTTTCCTTACTTATTATCATTATTGTATAAGCAGAGTCAGGATGAGCCCTACCCTGACATCTGGTTGTGAATTGTGGAGAATTGTGGAAAAGAACTTCAGGGGCTGGTCTATACAAGGTAAAAGAACCAAAGATGAAAGGAGCTTTAAAAGACCCCGTTCAGGCAGTGAGAAGACTCCTTTAGTACAAGAATTAAGGAACAAAGCTGTAAGGTTTCCTTCCAAACTCCCCCTCAACAAGTTTTAGGGCACGTGTAGGGGCACGTCAGGGGCAGGGACACAGCACAGAGTACTGCCAAGATTCTGGGCAATGCAATAGCCCATAGGAAAGCCCCAGAAGGCTGCCATAATTTAGGCAGGCCCCCCAGCGCTGGGAGTTCTGCAGCACAAATTTCATTTATTAAATATAATTAAACATAGCAGCTTGAAGATTTAAAAGCAAAGATTCTTTTGGAACCAGCAACGCTTTTATCTAAAACATGGTCACTGACTTTTTTTTTTTTGGAGGCTTCCAAATTTGTGGGACAGTCCCAAATTTTACATGTGATTAGGATCTGCAGCTCTCTGATGGCCAAATCCTGATCCCATTATAGTCAAGGCAAACCTCTTACTGATTTCAGTGGGAATAAAATTTGGCCAAAAAAACACCAATTGACATTCTGCTAGCTATCCTCCTTGGTGGGAAGACAAAGGAGGAAAGAAGAGGATTATCGCGGTGAAAGAAGAGGTTTAGCGGGTAGAGAGCCCAAATAATAGCCTTGCCAGCCTCTCAAACCCCTACAGCTGGCCCAATTTACAAGTCAACATTAGGTCATACAAGACTGTGACATATTCCTTATAATCATTAAAATAACAACTGAACTCACGGTGTAAGTGTCCTGGATTCTTGTAGCTGCATCAGTGTTTGCCTCCATTTTTTTATATTTTTTTGTTGAATATTTTGCAAATGTTCGAACTGCTGATGCCAATAATCCATCAGACCACTCCATAGTATTAGGATCAGTCTGTCCAAACAGCTCACCAACACTGACACACTTTGGGTTTATTACAAAAGTATCCACTTTTCCTTTCTTTGGTGCATTCTGAGGTAAAGACTTTTTTTTTAATTGCAGAATTTTTATTCTACTATTAGCTTAATTCTACTTCAACTATAAGGCCTTCAGCTTTAATGACTATGACAGATTGCACTACCATTTATATACCACAAAGGGTCAAATCTAACAATTCTTAGTGAGGCCCTGATTCAGCAAGGTACTTATGCGTGTGTATAACTTTAAACATGTGAGCAGTCCCACTGATTTCAATGGACTAACTCAAACATGCACATAAAGACCTTCTTGAATCTGGTCCTAAGTTCTTACTCAGGTCTTATCTATATGTGAAATGCTACAGCAGCACAGCTGCACAACTGCAGCTGCACCACTGCAGTGCTTCAGTGTAGATACTCCCTACAACAATGGTAGAGGTTCTCCTATTGGTGTAGGTAATCCACGCTCTTGAGAAGCAGTAGAAATCTTGACCTAGCGCTGTTTACCCGGGGGTTAGGTCAGCTTAACTACATTGCTCAGGAGTGTGGATTTTCTTTTTTACACCCCTAAGCAAGGTAGCTGGGTTGACCTAACTTTTCAGCGGAGACCGGGCCTCAGTCAAATCTTCCATTAGCTTCATAAGGAACTCAGAGACCTTGGCAACAAGTAAACACAAATGTGTTTAATTTACATTCAAACATCTTAAAAAAGCTTTATGGAGTTTTTAAACACAGTAAGTCTGATATGAGAAAAGCCACATTACCAATCTGAGTTTTTCTATTGAAGATTAATTTAGGACCAGCTCTTTTTGATATAGTGGAAATGTGAGCATAAGATATTCCAACCTTCATGATAGTAAAGCTTCAAAATAACAGAACACTGGACAACAAAGTATGACATTTATTTTCACACTCAGTATGTTGATTAGAATTTATATTTGTTTTCTTATTCAAAAATAGAGGTAGGTAGTGCAATGGGTTAATGAACTAGCCACAGACTCTGGAGGCCAGGCTTCATAACTTGTTACATGTCATAAGTGAAAATAAATATGTGGTCTATACCTAGTTCCTACTTGACATCTGCCCTCTTTGTAAAACCACCACACAATTCTAGTAGCCTAGGACTGAAACAGCTAGATCTGTTGCAGACTTAGATTAAAGTGTGTGGGAAAGCTTGCACAACCATTAGTTTGTCAGGTCTGTGAGAATCAAACATCCATGGAAATTTTAAATCCCTGGTTACTCACCTTTTGTAACTGGTTGTTCTTTGAGATGTGTTGCTCACGTCTATTCCACTGTAGGTGTATGTGTTCACCACGTGCACTGGCGCCGGAAGTTTTTCCCTAAGTAGCATCCATAGGGGATTGCTCTCTGCTACTCTCACAACTGGCCTCCCCTTCAGTTCCTTCTTGCTGCAACTCTGACAGAGGGGACAGAGAGTGGATCATGGAATGGACATGAGCAACACATCTTGAAGAACAACAGTTACGATAGGTAACTGTTTTTCCTTCTTCAAGTGCTTGTTCATTTCCATTCCATTGTAGGTGACTCCCAAGCGGGTAGAGTTCATGGAGTGTCAACTGCAAGACAGCTCTGCCAAAGCCAGAGTGGTCTCTGGCCTGCTGGGTGATGGCATAATGCATCATGAAGGTGTATACCAATGACCACATCATGGCTCTGCAAATATCCTGAATGGGGACATGCACCAGGAAACCATCTGATGATGCCTGAGTTCTTGTGGAACAAGCTGTCACTATTGGTGGGGGCACAGCCTGTTCTATCTCCTAACAAGTAAGGATGCACGTGGTGATTCAGGACGAAATCTTCTGAGAAGAAACTGGAAGGCTCTTCATCCTATCAGCCACCACACTGAAGAGTTGAGTAGATGTACTGAAGGGCTTGGTGCGCTCCAGGTAGAAGGCTAGGGCATGCCTGATGTCTACGGTGTGTAGATGTCTCTCTTCTTTGGAAATGTGAGGCTTTGGACAGAATATCAGGAGGAAGATATCCTGGTTGACATGCAACTACAATATCACCTTTGGCAAGAAGGCTGGATAGGGGGACAGTTTTACCTTATCCTTGTAGAACACAGTGTGTGGGGGTTCCAGCATAAGAACTTTAATCTTGAAGACTCACCTCGCCAATGTAACACAGGCAAGTCGCATCATACACGCATTTAACTTACGCAAGTTCAACTATACACTCTCAGCAAAAAAAAAAAAAAAAGAAAAACAAGAAGATACCTGTAAATAGTGCAGGCGATTCCACCCAATGAGTGTATGCCCCGAAGTGAGTGTGAGATGGGAGACGTGAATCTGCTGTTCCCTCAGTCAGTCTCAGTTCCGCATGCCTCTCATAGTGTGAGCATCTCACCACGCTGAGTGTGATTCTAGTGTTTAAAGATACGTATTTTTCATACAACATGGTCCCTAAATGCAAGTCAACTACTTCATCTGGTGCTCAACCGAAGAAACAGCAATCTGTTCCAATGCTGGAGGAAAAACTGGCTGAGATGGTATGTCAGTCTCCAGCGTGGTGCGTAAATATGGCCGCAATGAGTCTAGCATCCATGCCATCAAGATTAGAGAGAGAGAGAAATTCGTCAAGCCGTGGCATCAAGTGTGCCAATAACTGCTAGTTGACAAGCCAGGTGCCTGAAAACACTTTAGTGAAGACTGAAAAGGCATTAACCTTATGGCTGGAAGACATGAATCATAAAGGTGTGCCTATCGATGGCAACATGTTGCAAGAAAAGGCTCCTAGCCTCTACACGCTGTTCAAACCTCCTGCCAAAGAGGGACATCCTTCTGATGAGAAGGAATTCAAAGTCAGCCAAGGTTAGCTTAACAGTTTTAGGAACCACTTCAACCTCAATAACGTGCAGACTACTGGTGAAGCTGCATCTGCCAATGAAGAGGCAGCAAACAACAATTAAAGAAAATAATAGAAGAAAAGGGCTATCTTCTGGAACAAGTTTTTAATGCTGACGGGACTGGGTTCTTCTGGAAAAAAATGCCCAACCGCACTTACATTTTGAAATCCGAACGACAAGCCCCTGGCTTCAAAGCAGCTAAAGACCATGTGATTGTGTTGTTTTGTGGCAATGCGGCTGGGCATTTAATAAAGCCGGGCTTGCTCTACAGGGCTGCAAATCCCCATGCTCTAAAAGGCAAGAACAAAAAATCTCCTGCTTGTGTTCTGGCAATCAAATAAAAAGGCTTGGGTGACAGCAGCATTATTTCTGGATTGGTTCCACAAGTGTTTCTCTTCGAGGTACCGCTTGACATCCGGAATGAAAGGACTTGACTTGAAGTGTTGCTGATTGTAGACAATGCTCCTGGCCACCCTGCGGCACTCCAGTTTGCACATAATGACACCGAAGTCGTCTTTCTCTCCCCCAATACCACCTCCATCGTCTCAACCAAGGCGTGATTCACTGTTTCAAGGCCACATACATGAGGCTTACGTTCTCACAGATACGTAGCACTATGGATGCTGATCTCAATCTTAATGTGATGGAGTGTTGGAAGTCCTTCAACATTACTAATTGCATCACTTATATTAAACAGGCAATAGATGCAATCAAGCCTGAAACAGTCAATGCATGTTGGTGAAACCTATGGAAAGAATGTATGAATGATTTTAAGGGTTTCCCGACCATTGACAAAGAAGTGAAACTCATTGTTCAGGTGGCCAGGCAAGTGGGTGGTGATGGCTTCGTCGAAATCCTTGAGGAAGAAATTGAAGAATTAATTGAAAGCCGTAGAGAAACATTGACTAACGAAGAGTTAGAGGAACTGATAAAATCATCAACAGATGAAGATGATGACGACGAACAGGAAGAGCCAGCAAGTTGGAATCTTGCTGAAGTGTTCCAAGCAGCGAAACACTTGAATGATTTAATTTCTGAATATGATCCCTCTATGGAACAAAGCCTCAAAATCACACGTAGTTATTATGGATGATTTGAGACCGTATCAAAAAATGTTTGAGCAGCTCAAGAGACAACAGCGACAGTTGCCAATCACCATATTTTTCAAGGAAAAACAGCCAGCAGCAGATGAGCCTACACAATCAACTTCTCGAGCTGAACTAGAGCCAACCATTTCGTCTACGACTCGCTCTCTGTCATCCAAGCTCTCTGTCATCTCCATTTCCTGGATCGACAACAAGCCCTGATGATCCCCTGTAATTACCACCTGTAATTAAAAATACAGTACTATAAAAATTATATTTTGCATATGTACTCTATTGTATACTGTACATTACTATATACATTATACATTTATACCTATTACTGTACAGGGTTGTATACACAAAACCATGTACAGTATACTGTACTTTATGGGCGATTTAAGGGATTTTCAAGGGTAATTTTGACTATACACGATTTTTGCCTTACGTGCTGACTTTAGAACCTAACCCCTGCGTAAGATGCAACTCCATTATAGCTACAAGGAATGAGACCTTCCATTACACGTGTGAAAGAGTGCAAGAAGCCAGAGGCTCAAAGGGAGGGCCAATGAGCTTGGAGAGGACCAGGTTGAGATCCCACTGGGGAACTGGATCCCAGACCAGCATGAAAAGTGTTTCAAGGCCTTTCAGGAACCTGACTGTCATCTTGTGTGAGAATACTGATCAACCCTGGATGTGAGAGTGGAAGGCCAATATGGCCACCAGTGCACCTTGATCGATGAAAAGGCAAGGCCCTAGTGCTTTAAGTGAAGCAGGTAATCCAGGATGTATTGTAGTGATGACTGGACTGGAAAGATATACTGATCTGACACCCAACAGAAGAAGCGCTTCCACTTTGCCAGGTAAGTCATTCTAGTGGAGGCCTTTCTGCTTTCTGAAAGAACCTGCCAGATCTAACTAGAACAGGATTGCTCTTCAAGATTCAGCTATGCAGCATCCATGCTGTGAGGTGGAGAGAGGCAAGGTTCAGCTGCAGTAACAGTCCATGATCCTGAGAGAACAGGTCCTGGCAGTTGGAAAGTGTCCATGGGGCTGCTACCGCTAAGTCCATGAGCGTGCCGAACCAATGCTGGCGAGGCCAACCCGGGGTGATCATAATTACTCACGCTTTGTCTCTCTTGATCTTCAAAAGGACTTTGCTGATCAATGAGATTGGCAGTAATGTGTACATCAGGTTACCCGTCCATGATAGGAGAAAGGCAACGGATGGCAAGCCACTTTCGAGACCCTGCAGAGACCAGAACTGGTGACATTTTCTGTTCTTTCTCTATCTGGTGGTGAATTGGTCCACTTGGGGAGCTCCCCACTTCTGGAAGAGTATCTTGACAACCTGCTAGTGGAGGGACCACACGTGGTGAGAGAAGAAGGACATGCTGAGGCGATCCACCAGAGTGTTCTGGACACCAGGGAAGTTGGAGGCTTCCAGGTGGCTAGCATTTTGGATACAGAAGTCCCACAGGTGAAGGACTTCCTGACAAAGGGTCGATGATCGAGCTCCCCTGTCTGTTGAAATAGAAATAGAACATGGAGGCCTTGTTGTCTGTCAATACCTGCACTAAACCAGACAGATGGGGAAGGAACACTACGCAAGACAGGTGGATGGTCCTTAACTCTCTGATGTTTATGTGCAGTGACAGCTCCTCTCAACAACACAGACCATGAGTTCAGAGTGTACCGAGGTCAGAAGCATCCGACACCAGGGACACTGTGGGTCGTGGAGTCGCAAACGGAACACCTTCCAGCACCAGATCAAGTTTGGACTAGCATTGCAGGGTGGTGAGTACCTGTGGCGGGATAGTGAGGAGCTTGTCCAAGTGATGCCAGCCACATCTGGAGGGGTCTGAGGCGTAGTCTTGTGTGCTGGACAACATAAGTGCATGCCACCATGTGTCCTAGCAGCCTGAGACAGGCCCAGGCTGTAGTAAGCAGGTGGGTGGTGATTTGGGCAATCAGATCTGACATTGCCTTGAACCTGGCTTCTGGCAGGAAATCTCTGGTTTGGGAAGAGTCGAAGACTGCTCTGATAAACTCTATCTTCTGCACCAGGACCAATGTTGATTTTTGTTCATTTATCAATAGGCACAGTGCTTGGCAGATGGCTTGTAGCACCGCAACACTGCATTGGACATGCTCCCTAGACTGGCCCGACAAGCTAGTTGTCGAGCTATGGGTAGATTCAGATACCCCTATGTGTTAGGTAGGTTGCAACCTCTACCTTGCACTCTGGCAACACTCTTGATGCTGTCACTTGGCCAAATGGGAGCACTGTGAACTGGTAATGGGTCTGCCCGATTACAAAAGGTAGGAACCTTCTTTAGCCATGAAAAATCAAAATATGAAAATAGGCATCCTACAAGTTGAGGGCAGCATACCAGTCTCCAGGATTCAGGGAAAGGATGATGGAGGCTAGGGAGACCATACAGAACTTCAACTTCTTGAGACATTTTATGATGTCTTGCAGGTTGAGAATAGGGTGCAGCCCCGCCACTGCGGCCTTAGGAATAAAAAAACAGTAGGAGTAAAATCCTTTCCCTCTCAGATACTGGGGAACTTCCTCTACGGCTCCCACCTGCAGGAGGTCTTGAAGCTCCTGAGCAAGTAGATGACTGTGAGAAGCGTCCCTGAAGAGGGATTTGGGGTGGGGGGGGGGGAGGGAGAGAGGGATAGAAGGGAATTGGAGGGTATACCCCCCGCCACAGTGCTAAGCACCTACTGGTGATATTATAGAAGCCCAATCAGGGAGGTAGGGCAGTAAACGGTTGGAAAATAAAAGAGGCATCAGATTCCAGCTGCAGACTGGGAGGTTGCTATTGGGCACACCCTCAAAATGCCTGCTTGTTACCCGGCTGGTGGTGGGTGGAGCCCGACTGAGCAGAGGTAGTCAGCGGTTGGCACTGGCAGCACTTATAGCCGTGGCCTGTCTTACGGTAGCACTCCAACCTGGACTGGCTCCCGAATCTCTGGGTCTGCTGCAGTTTGAACCACTTTCTTGCAGGCGCAGGCGTGTGAAGACCCAGGGAGCGCAATGTAGCCTGGTAATCTTTTGGACCATGCAATCTGTTGCCTGCTTGGTCTGAGAATAGCACCAGGCCATCAAAGGGGAAGTCCTGGGTTGGCTGCTGAACCTCCACTGGGAGCCAAGACGCCCTTCTCATGGACATGGCCAAAGCCACAGTCCTGACTGTGAGAATGGCCAGGAACTCCTGCTTAGAGCCCTCTGGCGAAGAGTCCAAAAGCTTGGCCACGGATTGTCAAATGTTATATCTGCCAAGCAGGGCTGTGTGTGCAGCCACTTGCAATTGGAGGTTGGCAGTCGAATAAATCTTTCTGCCAAACATATCGAGCCTCTTTGCATCTTTGTTCTTAGGGGTCAAATCAGGTTGCCCCTGCCTGTCAAGTTCATTGGCAGTGGATACAACCAAAGAGCTCGGGGACGGGTAGGTGGAAAGGTATTTGAAGCCTTTAGCCGGGACATATTTCCTCTCTGCCCGCTTGGAGATGGGGTGCAGGGAGGAGGGAATTTGCCGAACCACCTTAGAAGGGGCCGCTGCACTCAATATGTCAAATAGGGCATCGGAAGTTTCTGCCAACTCCTCAACCCCCAGCCCCTTTGCCATTCTTAAGTAGCTCCTGCTGAGCTTTGACATGGTCCTGGGGAATCATATGGGAGGGCCCTTCCAATGGCTTATCAAGTGAAGACGATGAGTAGATGGGTTGACCAACTCCATTTCTGCTGCCAGGGGAGCCTTGGCTGAGGCTGGCTACCACTGGACACCCTGCTCCGACTCTTCTTCTGAGTGTTGGGGTGGACAGGAAACTGTCGCCCATCGCTTCTCAGAAGTCCCTGAGACTGATCACTGTACAAGCTCCGCTATCTGAGGGAATTCCCAAGGGTTCTAGAACTGCCATGGAGTTGTCACTGGCCCTGAGGCAAAGCACTTGCTAGCAGTTCTGGGGGAAATCCCGATGAAACTGGCAGGTGACCTTGGCCCACGGGCACTATGAGCTCCTCACCTTCTGAGACTGAGAAGGAAGAGACTTGTCTTGGGGACCATGGAGTTATACCTATCCCATAGAACTGGAAGGGACCCTGAAAGGTCATTGAGTCCAGCCCCCTGCCTTCACTAGCAGGTCCAAGTACTGATTTTTGTCCCAGATCCCTACATGGCCCTCTCAAGGACTGAACTCACAACCCTGGGTTTAGTAGGCCAATGCTCAAACCACTGAGATATTCTTTCCCCACCCCATGGTGGTACCACTACTGCCTCTTTGCCCTTTCCTTTGAGCTGTCCCTGTGCTCATCCCCTGGGGACCGGTGCCAGGAAGTCATAACTCATTATTGGGTCTCTGGTGACAGAGCTTGGTGGATCAGTGATGGTTGCCTCATTATCAATGCCTCACACTCTGGAAATGGTGCCAGGGCTTCAGTGACTGGCAGCGCAGAGACCTCCATCATGACTCCAGAGATTGGCATCGGGCCTCTAGACTGGTACTGTTGATTCAGAGACCAGCGTTGAGACTCAAGAGATTGGTGCCATGAGTCTGGAGGGTAACGCAGACACTCAGGAGACCAGTGCCAGGCCTGGTCTGGTGGCGTGTCTTGGGAGGTCTGTGCCAGATAGCTGGCAAACAACGCTGAGATTCCAGAGAATGGTGCCTGGAGTCGAGAGTGGTGCTAGGAGCTCTGGCAGGCCAGCTGGCTTGTGTTGGAGGGCAGACAGCACAGCTCTGGAGACTGCTGGCGGGATGCCTCCTGTGGTGGTGCCAGGGAGCAGTGCCAAGCAGATACGAATTGTTTTAAAGGCCCCAGGGCAGGATTGCTCTCGAGTGGGCAACTTGTCTCACAGGCATCAGCAGCAGTAGGAAGGACAATATGTCCTTAAGCAGCCTGAAAGTCCTGTGGTGTGGATAGCTCTGCCAGGTGCCGGGTGCCTCTGCTGCTTCCCAGGGTGGTGGGCAGGTCGCAGAGGGGGCTTGACAGATCAGTCGGTGATGCTGGAGCCTGGCTGCACTCTAGAGGGGATCAGCTGCCCCACGTGGGTCTTTGCTCACCTCCGGCTTTCTCCTTCCCTTTACGAGACATGTGAGACTGCCCGATCCCAGTGTGTTTCTTCTGCTTCTTAGCAAGTACTGGGGATGGGGATCGGCACCGTTCGGAGGTCAGGGCCAGTGCCACACTCCGCACCGTCGCAGAGGTGCTTGTAGCAGAGTCCAATCTGGCTGGCTCCGTAAGGAGTGCTTGAAGCCAAATGTCTCACTCCTTTTTGGTGTGTGGCTTAAAACTTTTGCAAATGCGAAAGTTGTCACTTGTGGGTTTCCCTCAAGCACTTCAGAAAGCTTACTTACACTAAGGAAACTAATAAGAACTACACTAGAAACTACCCTCAACAATTATACACAGCAAACAATACTAGAAACAACACTGAAAAAGCCAAAAGCTTGCCAAGGCAAGGGACTGTTCCAGCACCACCACTGGTGGTAAGAAGGAACTGAAGGGGGGGGGTGGTGGTGGTCCTTACACCAGCACATATGCACGTCACTCCAGAGGGCGCCAGAGCCGATCCATTGTGGATACCACTGTGGGAAAAACTTCCAGGACTGGTGCATGTAGCGAGCACCCACCTACAGTGGAATGGACATGAGCAAGCACTCAAAGAAGTAGTAAATTTTTGGCCAATTTAAAAAATGGATACTTACTCAAAAGATCAGAATAAGCTCATGTTAATGAATTAGCAGTTAAATGTAAAACATTTGTATAAAAAAAGAAAAGTATTTTATGCTTCAGACGTCTTTACATAAATCTTTTGTTGCACTGACTTCCAGATTTGTCATTGCTAAGTCTTCCTGTACCATATATGACTTTTTTTTTGTGGTTCAGTATCATGCAATACATTCTTATTTGCAAGATTATTACTGGGTTATCCCTTGTCTAAATTAATTTACATTTTAAAAGGCTAACTACAAAAATTTAAATTTTACTGCAAGATATTGACATTCTTTAATAAAAATGGGAGCATAAAGTATGTTCTTTTTGAAATATAACCAGATCTCTCTCAGTTTTCTTAGCTGAAAAGTGTATGTCTGACTAATTAATTCTAAACGATAAATAGAGGACTAGATGATTCAAGGAACTGGTGATGAGACATGAAGTATTTCATTACTAGGTTATTACTGGTTCAAATCTCACAACGATCTGTAATTATTAAAAGTTGTCTCAGTCTGCTTCCTAGTAGACAACTGCCCATATCACTGATATATTTGAGCACACTAGTGGCAGTCAACAGAAAGGCCAAAGTCTGAATGAATAGGCATGAAGAACAAATAACCTCTCAGGTACAGGGGTGGTCTTCCTAGGTTAAGGACTGAGGCTCAAAGATTGAGTGTAGTGAGGAAACTTCCACTGAAACTTGTTCTTCCCACCCCCACACTTCAGAGTGCAATTTTCAAAAGTGCTTAAGAGACTTAAGGCATCCAATTCCTCCTGACTTTCAATTGGAATTGGGCATCAAACTTTCTTGGGTACTTTTCAAAATACTCTCCCCAGGATATTAATGTGTTACTTTCCCAAAGCACTCAATTTAAAAAGAGGAACAAATATGGATCTTTACTGATAAATTAGTTTGCTGGAAAAATTATGATCTAGGCAGAATTATGAACTAGGCTTTAAAATAAATGCCCTTCAAGATTAAAAATTAAACTAAACCCAGCATCTTAACATATAAGAGAGAGATTCAAATATCTTACCTGCAAAACAGCATCATTTTTTGAAAATTTTTCCAAACATAAAGTGGGTAAAATTACCAAGGCTTTTTCTAAAATTGTTCTAACAGTTGTCTTCCCTCCACCTGTAGGGCCTACTAACATCACACCAACCCGAGCCTGAAAACACATTTGCAAAGATCAGCTCATTTCTAAGTAGCACTGGAGCTTATCCCTAAAATGATAGACTATTAGAAAAAAATTTCAATGATTTAGTGTGTGTGCAAGTTTAGAATTCTGATATGAATTTGATTTTGGTCTCAAAAATATTTTTTCTTTCTACTACAATATCAATTTTGTAGTTCTCAACAGGCATGTGATTATATTAGGATCTTTTGGATACTGTCAGAAATCTTCAAAAAATCTCTGGACTTGTACCTCAAATTCAAGGCATTTGTCATATTAACAAATGTTCTGCTGTACTTACCAGAATTTGATTGTGAAACTGTAAAACTTTTTCTATCTGAGATGCCCAAGGCTGCAAACATAACTGTTGCATTGCAACAGCTACTGATTTCTAAGATGAAAAAAAAATCACACAGTTAGCACAGTAATAGAACTTAAAAGAAATTAAAAGGTAAAGTGACTGCTTCTGCTGTAAATGCATTCTCCTGAAAACATTTTTAGGAAGGCAGCAGTATCAGAAGCAGAAGAAATTAGAAAAGTAGGTGATTTCCACAATACCTGGGGCTAATATTCCTAAAAAAAAATTAAAAAAAAATAGGTTATTGTATCCCCTAAGAATATACAAATGTTTCTGATGCATGCTAGAATGCAATTAACAATATCATAAAGAAATCTCTGATTCATTGCAATCCCAACTATAATGCTTAAATATCACATGCATCCAGTTTAGCACAGCTCAAATTGACAGATAAAATGGAACAGATTAAATTATTGTTTCTTTCTTTTACTTAGTCCTTCAGTGTCATGACCCTGTATTCATAAAACAGTTCTCTTTATTTTCTATAGGCAAAGACACATACTCAGAATTTCCACTTACTTTAATTACAATACTGTACACATCTTAACTCCTAAGACATGTAACATGTTAACTACAACTCTACCCCGATATAACGCGACCCAATATAACGCGAATTTGAATATAACATGGTAATGCAGAGCTCCGGGGGGGCACGGCTGCGCACGCCAGTGGATCAAAGCAAGTTCGATATAACGCGGTTTCACCTATAACGCAGTAAGATTGGTTGGCTCCCAAGGACAGCGTTACACCGGGGCAGCAGTGTATAATATCATGGAAATTGAAAAGAAAGGGTTACTCACCTTGTGCAGTAACTGAGGTTCTTCCAGATGTGTGTCCCTGTGGGTGCTCCACTTCAGGTGCATGCCGGCGCTGCTGATTGGAGATTTTCAGTACCAGTGCCTGGTTGGGATGCGCGTGTGCAGTAACCATCTCATGATGCTGTTGGCGATTCAACTAGCAGTCACGTGTCCTAACCCCTTAGTTCCTTCTCTACTGTATAGTCCTTACTGCAAACTCCGAAGTAGAGGGAAGAAGGGTGGGTGGTGGAGCACCCAGAGGGATACACATCTCGAAGAACCTCAGTTACAGCATAAGGTGATGAACTCTCTCTTCTTCTTCAAGTGCTGTGGGTGCTCCACTTCAGATGAATGTAGAGCAGTGCCCTCATGAGGATGGAAGGAACTTGGGAGTGGAGTCAATTGCTGAGGCTAGTACAGTGGGGCTTAGTCGTGTATTCAAGCTGGAACAAAGAGTGATTGCACAGTGGTTCGTGAATTTGTGTTCAGAGGCCCAGGTGGCTACCCTGCAGATATCTAGAATGGGAACATTGTGTAGAAATCTTGTGGAGGTAGCTAAAGCTCTTGCCGAGTGGCCTCTCATGCCCGGAGGTGCTTCAGTTGTATGTAGTGAATAGCATGTATGGATACAGCTGGATATCCATTTAGATAATCTTTGAGTCATATGGCAGAGCCTTTTGATTGTTCTGTTGTTGACACAATGAATCTAAGAGATTTACGGAATGGCTTTGTTCTGTCTAGGTAAAAGGCTAAAGCCCGGCGCACATCCAGTGTGTGCAGGATTGCCTCTTGAGCATTAGTGTGTGGTTTTGGGTGGAATGTAGGTAAGTGAATTGGTTGGTTGAGATGGAATGAAGATGATATTTTGGGCATAAACTTAGGATGTGTTCTAAGTGTGACTTTATCCTTGAAGAATATTGTGTATGGGGGTGAGCCATGTGTACCCCTATTTCACTAACTCTTCGTGTGGATGTAATGGCGACCAGGAATGCTACTTTCATAGATAAGTGAAGTAATGAGCATGTGGTTAAGAGTTCGAAAGGGGCTCTGGTTAGACTTTTGAGAACCAGATTTAAGTCCCAAGAAACCACACCCACATGGGTGTCTGGATACATATTCTGTATGCCCGTTAGGAATCATTTAGTAATTGGGTGGGTGAATACCAATGTCTCATCTACTTCTTTATGGAAGGCCATGATGGCCACAAGGTGAACTCTAAGCGAGCTCGTAGCAAGCTCTGAGTTCTTTAGGGATAATAAATGATCCATGACTAGTGGAAGTGGTGCCCACCTTGCAGCTGTTTGTTTTGGCACTACAGGAAGAATCTTTTCCATTTTTGGAAGTAAATAGTGTGTATGCTGTATTTCCTGCTGTTTATTAACACATGTTTTACCTGTTCTGAGCAGGTTTGTTCATTGGGGTGGTCATGCCTTCAGGTGAAGTCTCTCTGGGTCCAGATGGAGGACTTGACCGACATCCTGAGAGAGAAGATTCCATAGGCGAGGAAAAGTGAACAGTTTGAAGATCACCGTGCGCGACAGGTAAGGGAACCAAGTCTGTCTGGGCCATGTCACTACTATGAGTATTATTTTGCCTCTGTCTGTTCGTATTTTGTGCATCACTCTGGAGATCAGAGGTATCAGAGGAAATGCGTATAGAAAAGGAGCACTCCATTTGATGAGGAAAGCGTCCCCCAGGGATTGTGCTCCGAGTCCTGCTCATGAACAAAGCTTTGGGCATTCCTTGTTTACCGATGTCGTGAACACATTTATGTGTGGTGATCCCTACATGTGAAATATGTGTTTATTTTGTAGTTCAGTTCCCATTCATGCTCTTGGGAAAATCATCTGCTTAATGTGTCTGCCGTCATGTTCGGTCAGCCTTGGAGGTATGCTGCTGTAACAGAGATGTTGTATTTTATGCACCAATTCTATAGTTTTAAGGCCTCTGTGCATAAGGAGTGGGAATGTGCCCCCCCTGGTGGTTTATATAGAACATACATGCAATGTTATCTGTCGGGATCCTTATTGTTTTGCCTCGTATAATGGGGAGGAAATGTAGGTATGTATTGCGAACCATGTGTAATTTGAGCAGGTTGATCTGTAAGTGTGTTTCCGTGGGGGACCACTTGCCTTGGGTTGTATATTGGTTTAGGTGAACTCCCCATCCAACCAGTGAGGCATCTGTTGTGATTTGTACCTGCTGAAACGGGATGCCTGAGTACACGTTTATTGGGTTTGTCCACCACTGTAGTGAATGTAGGACCTCTGGGGTTGGTGTGAGTCTTTTGTGTAGGTTGTGCTTTCGTGAAAGCAACACAGGTGTAGTCTGGCATGTTTTAAAATGAAAGTGGTGGCTGCCATATATCTCAGGAGTTATCGGCAGGTGTAGGCACCTACACGCTGTCTGAGATCACCGATATGATGGAGGTCAGTGCTGTGAATCAAGGCATCGATAGCAATGCTTTGGTCTCTACTGAATCCAGGTGCACTTCTATGAAGTCCAGTTGTTGTACTGGAGTTAGGGTAGATTTCTTTTTGTTGATTTGTAGCCCTAGGGAGTGAAACAGAGAGATGGTTTGTCAAGTCATGTGTAGTGTTTCCATCCTGGTAGAACCTTTTAGCAGGCAATTGTTTAAGAATGGGAATACCAGTATTCCCTGTCTGCGTAGATGAGCAGCTACCACCGCTAGGGTTTTGGTAAAGACCCATGGAATTGTCAACAGCCCGACTCTGTATTGGAAGTTATCTTGTCCCACTGTGAATTGTAGGAATTGTCTGTGAGCAGTATGGATGGTAATGTGAAAGTAAGCATCTTGTATGTCGAGGGCTGAAAATCAGTCCGCCTCTTCCAGAGCTGGGATGATAGAGTTCGGTGTGACCGTTTTGAATCTGTGGGTGTGGACAAATTTGTTCAGTTTTCTGAGGTCTAGTACGGGTCTCCAACCTCCATTTTTCTTTTGAGTCAGAAAATAATGGGAATAAAATCCTTTCCCTCTGGGTTGTGCTGGAACTTATTCCATGGCCCGTAATTGTAGAAGGTGATCTACTTCTTGTCTCAATAGGTGCTCATGAGAAGGGTCCCTGAAGAGTGATGGGGCAGGCAGGTGGGTAGGTGGGATGAAGGTAAATGGGATGGTATAACCTGTTTGAACGATCTCCAAAAAACAGTGGTTCGTAGTGATGGTGGCCAACATATGGTCGAATGGTCAGAGTCAATGACCAAAAACTTGGATTATTGGTTCTATTGGTGCTGGTGGTCGGGGGCGGTCGGTCAGACCCTCAACCAATACTTCAAAATAGCATCTTGTTTTAAGATGACTGGGATGTCACAGTCTGGGACTGGGTAGGGTGATGTCTCTGTGATCTGTGCCTTTGTCTTTGATTATCATAAGGCCTCTGTTCTTTCTGTCCAGTTGTGTCTATTGCACTGGTAAGGTTGATATCTCCTACATCTGTTAAGGGGCGTATAGATGCCCAGGGTTTGGGGCGTAGTTCAAAAGTCATTGAGTGTAGGACTTCATCTGTTTTTGCCAAGAATAGTTTTTTCCTGTCAAAGGGGAGGTCCCCGACTTTAGTCTGGAGGTCCTTTGGTATTCCAGAGAATTGTAGCCAGCAGGCCCTCCTCATGACTACTGCTGTAGCTGTTGTGCGAGCAGCTCTGAACACGACATCAAGGGACGCTTGTAAAGCAGTTGACCTTAGGTTGACCTTAGGTTATGGTGGATTAGAATTGATCCCGTCTGTCTTCTGGGATGTCTGCTATGAATTCACTGAGTTTCTGGTAATAATCATGGTCGTATTTCACTAGTACTGCTGTGTAGCTGGCCATGCGAAACTGAAGGGTTGCCGATGAGTAGACTTTTCAGCCAAACAAATCCAATCTTTTTGAGTCCTTGTCCAGTGGTATGGATTTATAATGGTGTTGTCCCCACCCCATTGATTCACTGTCTCCACAACCAAGTAGTATGGCTGAGAGGATGAAAATAGGAAGTCCATACCCTTGTTGGGCACTTAATACTTCCTGTCTGCCCTTTTGCATGTCGGAGGTATGGTTGCTGCTGTTTGCCATACTAGTTCTGCTGGTTCCATTAGAGCACTATTAATTGGTATTGCAATCTTAGTCGAGAATGCTGGGTGTAGTATCTTGAGCTGATGTTGGTTTTCAGTCACTTCTTCCAGCTGGATGTTCTGGCTGGGTGCCATCTGTTTGAATAGCTCTTGAAATTGTTTTGAGTCATCTGCAATGGTGGGCAGAGATGGCATGACTGCCTCATCCAGAGGTGAAGATGAATCGTGATTTGGTGATTGTTCTTGGTTGTTGGAATCATCCAATTCCTCTACAGAGTCCTCCTGTGTCTCCGAGGGCTCGTTTGCAGTATCTGTCACAGGGCGTATCTGTCACCTCTGTCATGTATAGGGCCCTTGGGCCTGAGCACAATAAACTGCCCATGGGTCCCACTGTGCCCACTGCGTTGGGAATGGCATGGGGGGCACATCCACAGGTTAGTCAGCCATGGAGGCATGTCCCTGTGTAGGTGTTCCCTGGAACTTGTGTACAACGCTGGGGGTTCAGTGATCATTGGGGAGGTATCTCCAGAGTAGAAGACTACCTCATACATATCAGCTTCCTCACTTGAGAATCTGGAGGCATTTGGTGATTCCAGTTGCACCAGTGCCATTGGCACCAGAGAATCATCGGTGCCGAGTATCGGTGTGGATGAGATTCTGATATCAGCTGCTTTAGTGAGGGAGCATGGTGCCAAGGGCAGTGGTGCCATGTTCTTATGTGTAGAAGCCTGGGAGGTTGATCCCATCTGCCTGTGCATGGCCTTTGCTGGTGTCAACTTAGTACGGTCAGGTTCAGCTCTGTAGTATGTGGCACCATAGGAAGGGGCATAGCGAGCTGAGGCATTGTCGGCACTGTGTCCTTCCTTGGAGTAGTTGGTGCTGTGGAGGAAGTTGATTTATGCCTGCAACTTGATTCCTTATCTCTGCCAGCCGAGGTCCCAGTATTGGCAGTGTTGGAGATGCTTGGAGTATCAAATATGGTCACCCTGCTGGTCACCATGGGTAGCGATCTTGCTGGAGACAGTTTTCTCTACAACGTTTCTCCATGAGCAGGAGATATCTTCCTCTTCCTCACCTTATTGAAGGAGAGGGCTCTTGCTCTGTTTAGGGATAAGGTACCTGGCAAATCCCCCAGTTCCTGGAGGTGTTAGGGATTTTTCCATAAAAATCATTTTGAGTCGGAGATCCCTGTCTCTCCTCGCTCTGGCCTTAAGAATACTGCAGTGAGAGCATTTCTGAAGGATGTGCTCCTCTCCTAAGCAGCAGACGCATTGTGAGTGAGTGTCTGTTGTAGACGGGCATCACGTCCTTACAAGAAGTACATCTTTTAAACCCAGGAGAGGCTGGCATTTTCAGAGTCCAATTTTGGTCATGGGATAACTAAAGGAAACGGAGGGAAAAAACCCCTAGGGAGGGTTTTTTGTTTTTTTGGTTTTTTTTAGTTTAACTAGTTAGAAAAAGAAACAGAAACTTAGTTCAACAATGACTAACTGATTATTGAGGACTAACTTAACTAATAACTATTTTTAACACTTTTCTAGATGGTTCTGTGACACTGCAATTGGAGCTCCATCTGCAGCTGAGGATAGTTGAGAAGGATCTGAGGGGGTTTGGATGCAAGAGCACTACTTGAATCTCCAAGGGCACTGCAAGACAACTACTGTGCACACGTGTCCCAACCAGGTACTTCTACCATAAATCGCTGATCAGTGGCACCGGGACGCACTGACACCTGAAGTGGAGCACCCACAGGGAAGTCAAAGAAGAACTTAAAAATCTTTTCTGACATGGTTATGACTTGCTCTTTTCTGTAAAAGTCTCATAAATAATGGGCTTGAGGAACCTCACACTATTTTTCCTAAACAGAATTATTCTCAGTATATATCAGTGTAAGGTCTCAATCCTGCAAAGACTTATGCAAATACTTAACGTAACTGAAGTCAATTGGACACATTGCCTCCTTAAAGTTAGGTCCTCATACCGCAAAGACTTGCATATTGCTTAAGTAGCGGGAAAATCAGCCCAGTAGTCTCACAAAAGATCTCAAGATGATCAAGGGATCTTCGTTCACAAGAGCTGGACAGAGATCCATCTTCTCTTCAATACATACACAAACTCCAGCTATGCATGATCACCAAGAATAGAAAAGACTCCACAGTGTTCAAATCTCTGGGCAAATTTCAACAAATGAAGAGGAAAAAGCTCTCCAGGTTTCTCTCAAACAAACTAGAAAATCCACCTTTAACAGAGATCCCATGCTATTTTATATCAACATGTGAAATTAACACAAAAGACTAAAAAGTAAATTTGATTTACTTTTAAAACATTTTTCTTTAGACAACTGAGATAATTGGACTACAGACAAAAAATGTTAAGGGAAAACCCTGCTTCCCCTTTCCTCTGCAGACACATAGGGCCGAACAGGTAGTGGAACATGTTCCACTGCACAGAGCACAAATCAAGGGAATTTGCAAAGGAGGTTTCCACTCCCTGGTCTCAGTGGGGTTGTGAAGGATGGAGGATAAATCAGCAGATCTGGGACTGGAGATCTGTCATTCAAATGTATCTGTGTAAAGTGGGTCAGGCCTGAGTCTTCAGGAGTTACAGAGTGGCTCCATGGCCTAGGGTGGAGAGGGGAAGGATGCTATTTCCCTGGCCATTGGAGAACTCTCTCTCATCAAGACACATCACTTTGATTTGCTGCATATCAGGGTTTCTCCCTTAATAAAAAATTTAAGAATTTTTAAACCATTAAAGATTTTTTTTATCCCTTTCTTTATTGAAATAAAAGAGTGACATTTAAGTTGTCAATCACTATCCCAGAAAAGCCTTATTCATTTTATTACCTCTAGTTTGTGAGTGCTTACTCTTGGAACTGTAATTCCTGGGAACAGATCTGCCATAATGTTCTCAAACAGAGGAACATCTTCCACAAGAAACTTGGGTAAATTAGCTTCTTTCAATGAATTGATTATAATGAGAGTTTCTTCTTCTTCAGGAACACTAGTATCATAATTTCTAGAAAAATTATAAAAAGAATGTCAAGCCAGGATATTTAATATATGATTTTATCTGACTTACACTCTTGGAGAATATCATTCTCATTTTCCAATTTATTTATAATTGTGCATCATACTGTATATTTTAGCAGATATTTTGAAAATAATCACATTTTTGTACTGAAAAGAGTTTGGAAGGACAAGGTGAGATCAAACTTGTTTATTTAATTTGAATTTAACCTTGGAACATAATTTTTCTCACTTTCCTCATTTGGGAACCAATCCAATTCTGACTGAAATAAAATAAAAGATTTTCACTGACTTCAATAAAAGTTGGATCAGGCCCATAAGTAGTAAATTCATACAAAATCTATTCAACAGGAGGGAAAAAAGGCAAACAAATAGAGTAAAACAGGAATTCAAGTCACAGTATATTATAACAAAAATCAAAGAAATATAGGGCTGGATGGGATCTCAAGAGGTCACCTAGTCCATCTCCCTGTGCTGAGGTAGGACCAAGTATACCTAGACCATCCCTGACAGGTGTTTATCTAACCTATTGGTAAAAACCTCCTATGAGGGGAATTGCACAACCTCCTTTGATAGCCTATTCCAGTATATAACTATCCTTACAGTTAGAAATATTTTCCATATATCTAACCTCAATCTCCCTTGCTACAGATTAAGATAATTACTTCTTCTCTATGTCCATTGAAAGTAGGACAACAATTGATCACCATCCTCGTTATAACATATTTATAGACTTTTCAGGTCTCCCCCTCTTTTCTCAAAACTAAACACCCCTAGTCTTTTTTAAACCTTTCCTCATCAGTCATGTTTTCTAAATCTTTTATCATTTTTGTTGCTGTCCTCTGGACTCACTTGAATTTGCCCACATTTCAAAGTGTGGTGTCCAAAACTGGAAGCAATACTTCAGATGAGGCCTCATCAGTACCAAGCAGAGCAGAACAATTGCCTCTCATGTCCCACATATAACACTACAGTTAATCCACCCCAGAATATTTGCCTTTTTTGCAACTGCATGTGTCATGGTATAATTCCCCACTCTGAACCTTAGCGTCCAAAAAATGGGGTACCAGCATGAATTCCTCTAAGCTTAATTACCAGCTTAGAACCTGTAGCGCTGCCACCAACCAGGAATTCCTGTGCCTGGTACACTCTGGTCCTCCCAAAACCTTTCCCGGGACCCCCAAGACCCAGTCCCTCTGGATCTTAACACAAGGAAAGTAAACCCTTTCCCTCACCGTTGCCTCTCCCAGGCTTCCCCTCCCTGGGTTACCCTGGAAGATTACTGTGATTCAAACTCCTTGAATCTTAAAACAGAGAGGAAAATTCACCTTTCCCCCTCCTTTTCTCTCCCCCTCCCAGACTCTCCCTGAGAAAGAAAGTAATCCTAACACAGAGAGAAAATAACCTCTCTCTCCCCCTTCCCTCCTTTCTCCCCACCAATTCCCTGGTGGATCCAGACCTAGTCCCCTGGGGTCTCACCAGAATAAAAAAAAACAATCAGGTTCTTAAACAAGATAAGCTTTTAATTAAAGAGAGAAAAAACAGTGAAAATTATCTTTGTAAATTTAAAAAATGGAATAGGTACAGGGTCTTTCAGCTATAGACACTGGGAATACCCTCCCAGCCTAAGTATACAAGTACAAATTAAAATCTTTTCAGCAAAATACCAATTTGAACTCCTTCCAACCAAATACACATTTGCAAATAAAGAAAACAACCATAAGCCTAACTCGCTTTATCACCTAATACTCACTATTCTGAATTTATAAGAGCCTGTATCGGAGAGATTGGAGAGAAACCTGGTTGCACATCTGATCCCTCTGAGCCCCCAGAGTGAACAACAACCAAAATCTAACAGCACACACAAAAACTTCCCTCCCTCAAGATTTGAAAGTATCCTGTCCCCTCATTGGTCCTCTGGTCAGGTGACAGCCAGGCTCACTGAACTTAACCCTTTACAGGCAAAAGAGACATGAAGTACTT
Organism: Gopherus evgoodei; assembly: GCF_007399415.2. NCBI lineage: Eukaryota > Metazoa > Chordata > Testudines > Testudinidae > Gopherus > Gopherus evgoodei. The sequence goes on from NC_044324.1 coordinate 171,638,630, forward strand.
CTGTTCTATGAACCCTTGACTATCTGTTTATGACAGCATGACATTGTCTCATATTGTGACTCACTATACCCCCAAATTCTTTTCAGCAGTACTACAGCCTAGCCAATTATTCCCCATTTTGTAGTTGAGGATTTAATTTTTCCTTCCTAAATGTAGTACTTTACACTTGTTTTATTGAATTTAAACTTGCTGATTTCACACTAGTTCTCTAATTAATCAAGGTCAGTTTGAATTCTAATCCTGTCCTCTAAAGGACTTGCAACCCCTTCTATCTTGGTGCCATCTGTACATTTTATAAGCATACTCTCCACTCTATTGCCAAGTCATTAATGAAAATATTGAATAGTACCCAACCCAGGACTGATCTGAGCAGGACCCCACTAGATGTCCCGTTTTGACAGTAAACCATTAATAACTACTCTGAGTATGGTTTCTCAAGCAGTTGTGCACCACCTTTTGGTAATTTCATCTAGACCTCATTTTCCTAGTTTGCTCATTAGAATCTCATGTGGGACTTACCATGGCTAATACAATCCAGTTCTTTAACATAAATACCAATGTCTTAACAGCAGTTGGAAGAAAGAAAGAAAGAAAGAAAGAAAGAAAGAAAGAAAGAAAGAAAGAAAGAAAGAAAGAAAGAAAGAAAGAAGACCCCAGATACATGGGACTTTTGTTAAAAACATACACCTTATTGAGGAACATCATAAACACATTAAAGGTAACTGGTTCCAAACACCTTATATTTCTCCAGGAACATCAAATAAAAGAAGTAGAAATCATTATTGCCAAACATATACCTTACTAAATAAAGGATAAATATATAGATAATGAAGGCAAATGTCTAGTTAAAGGTACATTTAACATGGTGATAGAATGCTAATGTTAGGAAGTATTTGTGCCCCTAGTCACAGTCAAATACTTTTTTTCAGAAAGTTATCTCAGACATTAGAAGATTTTAGAGAAGGAAATATTATTATTGGATATGATTATAATTGTATCCAGATCCTGGGTTAGATAGATCAGAGAGGTAGTATAATAAAGGATAGATTAATTCTTCTCCTGATTTTCTATCTAATGGATAAACATACTCCAAGAGGTGTCTTAACCCTATGAAAAGAGACTACTCCTTCTTTTCAATATCCCATAGAACATATATGATCTCTAGATCTTTGCTTAGTACAGCAATGTCAGCACTGGAAGGATGCATCCCTTGAGCAGATCATGCATTAGTTTGACTTCTTATAAGACAGTGGAAAGACACACTAAAATGAAAAAAATGGAGATTAAACATCTCACTTCTATGGGGTGATAAGAAAAGAGTTGAAGATATCAGAGAGGAAAATAAGCAATATTTTAAGGAAAACAGTGATGACTAGATTTTAAAAAGCACTCTGTGGGATATCTTGAAAACAGTACTTGGGACATCCTAATTAACAAAAAATCCTATGTTAGAAAAGTTAGAAAAGACAAAATGCAAACATTGCTCAATAAGGCTGAAAAATTTAAATTACATCAGAAAAATCAATCACAGAATATATACAAAAAATAAGAGAGGTCAGAAGCAAGTTAGATTTGCTACAAACAGAAAAAGTTGAACTGGCAATCAGATACACCAAACACTTATATTATGAAAAGATTAACAAAAGTGATAAATGACTAGCTAATATACTAAAAATTTTAAAGGAAGTAAAATTATACTTCCAGTCTGGAAGCGACAAATCAACTGGCAACTGGCCCAAAAGGCATATGTGAGACTTTTGCAAACTTCTATAGGAGACTTTAGTCCCTAGAGTCAGTTGACCATAAGCTGATAGAGGAATATTTTGCTAAATCTTGAACTCCCTGACCTAGAAGCCCTGGAGCAAGATATTAACTCAGAGGAAGATCTAGAGGTTATTAAGTCTCTTAAAAATAGTAAATCCCCATGCCCTGGTGGATTTCATCCAGAATTCTATAATTTTTTTAGGATACAACTAATATAAGAGTTAACAATATCTTCAATGAACTAACAAAAAAAACCCCTAAGATATTTAGAGAGAAGGATAAATTGTAGTCATCCGAAAACCTGGTGAAAATCATCCAACTGTGTGCCTTAGAGGCCCATCTCCTTACTAAATCAAGATGCAAAAATGTATGCTTCCATCCTAGCAAACAGACTGAAAAAATTATTACCTAGATACATTAATAGTGACCAAAACAGGTTTGTATTAAACAAGCAGCTATCGGATAATGTTAACAGAGTTTTAGACCTGAATTTCTTTGAAGACTTTATGAATGAGGTCCATATATATTTATCACTAGATGCACTAAAAGTTTAGAGAGAGTAAACTTGCAGTTCTTAAAAGATATTCTAGATGCACGCAGTTTAGGCCCTATTTTTGAAAATTGGATTTCAGTCTTATATTCCAACCATATGCTACAATAAGAGTAAACAGGATATCGATGAGAAAAAATTTCCCCTTTTTAGAGGCAGATATGCAGGATGCCCCTTATCACCTCTTCTTTTTGCCATGTTAATGGAGTCATTTGCCCGATCAATTAGCAATATTGGTAGTCCATCGCTAACGATGACTACCAACGTTGCTGACTGATTGGGCAAATGACTGGCCTGATCAATTAGAAATAATCCTAATATAAATAGAATTACAACAGGAAAGAGGGAATGCAAATCAGCCTTATATGCTGACAATGTCATGGTATTTGTTATGAATCCCTGTTCAAATACTATAAGAAGTGCAAGAGGTAATCTAAACATTTGAAAAGTGTCAGGATTTAAAATAAACAGTGACAAGTCAGAAGTTCTGGATGCAAGTGTGGGGTCTGATCTACAGAAAGATATAGAAGATAAATACAAAAACAAATGGATAACTACTTCAATAAGATACTTGGGAATGCACATTTCTAAAAGACGACACATCTTAAATAATATTATTTATACTAATTTGATTAAGAATATCAAAACAGATCTGGAAAGTTAGTCAAGAGAAGGTTAACTCACCTTGTGCAGTAACTAAGGTTCTTCGAGATGTCTCCCTCTATAGGTGCTCCATTGGAGATGGGACAGCAGGCCCTGTACCTGGGATCAGAGATCTTCATCAACCACGTCCGTAGGACCACATATGCACATCTCCCCACTCTCATGCTGTGAGCGGGATGTATATATAGCACTGTGCAGTCTGACCGCCTCCAGTTCCTTCTCTGCCGCAGAGCATATGTTTTAGGCTCTGAAGCAAAGGGGAAGAGGAGGATAGTGGAGCACTTGCAGGGGGACACATCCAGAAAAACCTCAGTTACTGTACAGGGTGAGTAACCTTGTCTTCCTCTTCGAGTTATGTCCCTATCGGTGCTCCACTGTCAGTGACTAGAAAGAAGTGCCTCTAAATGGGCAGCTGGGGCTTTGGAGATATCCTAGGAAACATGTCCCAGGAGAGTGTCTGCTGCGGCGTAGTGCCTAATAGAGTATTGCTGGGTGAAACTGTCTGTTGATACCCATGTGGCAGCTTTATAAATGTCATCAATGCAGACCTTATTCAGAAAAGCTATTGAGGTGGAAAATGAACATGTGGAATGTATTCTGATTGTGGTAGGAGGTCGTCTGTGGTGGAGCTCATAAAATAAATTATATACACTGTGAGATCCACTTGGAAAGGCATTGTTAAGAGATGGCTGTGCTTTGGATCTTTCAGTGGTTGAGAAGAATAATCATGTTGATTTTCAGAAATGTTTAGTCCTGTCCAAACAAAACACTAATGTTCATCTTACTCCAGAGTGTGTAGAGCTGCCTCCTGTTGGTTGTTATGACACTTTGGGAAGAAGTAAGGAAGGTGTATTGCTTGCTTGAGGTTGAAAGATTATGGAAATTTAGATAGTAATCTTGAATTTAGGCATAGGGTAACTTTGTCTTTGTGAAACATTGTGTATAGATATGCCATAAGGACCATGATTTTGCCCACTCATTGGGCAGCAATGGTGGTGACAAGAAAGGCCATTTTCATTGACAGATGCAGGTAAGATCAGGTCACCATTAGTTCAAATGGAGGTCTAGTTAGAGAACATAAGATTAGGACGATGTCTCAGGCAGAGGTCAGGTCTCATAAGTGGGAATAAAGATTTTGGAGACCCTTCAGAAACCGTTTTGTGAGCAGGTGTGTGAAAAGGTATGTGGCAGTAAAAAGTAGTGATTGCCACCATGTGTACCCAAATAGAGCTGGTAGATAATCCTGATTGTTTAAGGTATAACATGTAGTCCAGGATAAGTGGTAACTGAGCATGTGCTGCGTCAATTTGGTGGGAGGCACACCAGCTTTGAAATGAGTCCATTTGTAAATGTACTTGCATCTAATTATGTCACGCCTGCTATTCAAAAGTATCTGTTTGACTGCATATGAACAGGTTATTTCCGAAGCCTAGAACCACGTAGGAACTAGGCCTTGAGGTGGAGCATCTATGCATTGGGATGGAGGACGTGTCTTGTGGAAGGACCATGGTGTTGGACAGAGAGAAATCGGTTGGCATACTATATCTCAAGGAGGAAGTATACTAGACCTGTTGTGGCCATGTTGCAGCTATAAGAATGTAGGAGCTCAGTCCTCCTGTATTTTGCAAAGTACTCAGAATAGGAGGGCAAAAGGAGGGAAGGCATAGAGGAGTGGTGCATACCATGTGATAAGGAATGCATCTCCCAATGATCTGTGTTCCAGTCCTGCTCTGGAACAGAATTGAGGGCAATGGGTGTTTTGCAGAGTGGCAAACAGATCTATGGTAAGACATCCCCACTGGCTGAAGATAGGCTGACAGGCTTGCATGGCCAGTTCCCATTCGTAATTATGGGAGAATCTCCTGTTCAGTGCATCCACGGTGGTGTTCTAATGTCCAGGGAGGTATGCTCCTGACATGGTGATGTTGTGTTGGATACACCTTTTCCACATTTTGAGTGCCTCCAAACATAAAGAATGGGATCTGGCTCGGCAGGCGAGATTGTCCATCATGACTCTGATGGTGTGATGTTCGAGAGAGGAAGGAAATGTCGGCAGGTTTTGCAGACCGCTCGTAGTTCTAGGAGGTTGATGTGTAGAGTAGATTTGGTTAACAACCATATGCCCTCACTATGTGATTGTGGAGATGTGCTCCCCAATTGATTAGGGAGGCATCAGTTGTTAGAATCATGGTCGGTGGTGGTTGGAGGAAAGGAACTCCGATGCAGACCTCGTTGGGCTGCGTCCACCAAAGCAGTGAGTCCTTGACTCTCATCCGCATGGATAAAAATTTGGGGAGGCTATGTTTGTGGGAAAGATATACTGTACGGAGCCATGCCTGAAGACATCACATGTGTAGTCTTTTGTGTCTGATCATGAAAGTGGCTGCTGCCATGTGGCCTAGAAGTTGGAGGTACATTCTGGCAGAGATCTGGGGTCATAAGTGCCAACTTCTCCTCTACCTGGTGGGTCCTCAACCTGCCCCCCTGGCCCCACCCCTGCCCCACCTCTTCCCGCCCCTGCACTGCCCGCACCCCACCCCATTCTACCCCTTCCCCAAAGTCACCCCCACCGCACCTTCCCCCCAGCCCTGCCCTCATTCCACCTCATTCCCCCAAGCCCCCGTCCCTGCCCTGACTCTTCTTCATCTCCTCCCCTAAGTGTGTCACATCCCTGCTCCTGCCCCTCCCTCCTAGAAAGTCCTAAGTGCTGCCAAAAAGCTGTTAGGCAACGGGCCGGAAGCGCTGGGAGGGGGAGGAGCGGGGATGCAGCACGCTCGGAGGAGGAGGAGGTGAGAAGAGGGTGGGGGCGGATGGAGGTTGGCTGCCGGTGGGTGTGGAGCACCCACTAATTTTTCCCCGTGGGTGCTCCAACCCTGCAGCACTCATGGAGTCAGCAACTATGTCTGGGGTGGACCTGTACATTGGATATCAGATCTAGTACAGCGGAGAATCTGTGAGGTGGTAGGAAGGCTCTGGCTTGCATGGCATCCAACTGCGCGCCAATAAATTCCAGGTGTTGTACCGGAATTAAAGTAGACTTTTCTAGGTTTACGAGGAGGCCTAGCTTCGTAAACAGGTCCATTGTTACTTGGATGGCTCGGACGGGGCCTTGAGGAGACAATTGTCCAAGTATGGAAAGATGATGATGCCTTGCTTTGTAGACAGGCAGCAACTATCACCAGGAACTTTGAGAACACCTGAGGGGCTGCTGATAGTCCAAAACACAGTACCGTGTACTGGTAGTGGTTGTCACCCATGATGAATCAGAGAAATCATCTGTGGGCAGGATGTATTGTGATATGGACATGTGTCTTGGACATTGAAGGCCAAGAACCAGGCCCCCTGTTCAACCGCCGGGATAACAATGGAGAGGATAACCATCTTAAACCGTTGCAGTTTGAGAAACTTGTTTAGATTGTGAAGGTCCAGGATGGGTCACCGGTCATTGGATTTCTTCTGGATGAGGAAATAATGGGAATAGAAACCTTGTCCCCTGTTTTGGAAAGGGGCCAGTTTTATGGCTCCCAGCTGCAGAAGATGACTTATTTTTCCCTGTAGAATGGGTTCATGAGAGGGGTCCCTATAAAGGGATGGGGAGGAGGGGTGGTGGGGCAAGATAGGAAGGGGATGGAGTATCCTTCCTTGATTATCTCTAGAACTCATTTGTCTGAAGTGATGAGTTTCCATGATGGAAGAAACAGAGTTAGCTGGTCGCCAAGCTCGTGGGATGTCAAAGATTGTGGGGAGTCCGGTGACACTTTGAGGTGCCACTTGACTCCTTGTTCTTTTTGTGGATACAGACTAACATGGTTACCCCTCTGAAAGATGGTGGGAATGATTGGAAGAGGGGGAAGCTTCTTGGGGCATTGACCACACCTTCCAAATTGTTGCTTAAGTGGGGCTGTATGAGAAGTAGCCCTCTGAGGAGTGGGTTTTCTACACTTGGAAGAAAGCCTTTTTTTTTCAGCACGGGATATCCAAATGATATTGAGGAGTATAATACTCCTCAAGGCCCCATTCGAGCCATCCAAGTAACAATGGACCTGTTTACGAAGCTAGGCCTCCTCGTAAACCTAGAAAAGTCTACTTTAATTCCTGTACAACTCCTGAAATTTATTTGCACACAGTTGGATGCCATGCAAGCCAGAGCCTTCCTACCACCTCACAGATTCTCCACTGTACTAGATCTGATATCCAATGTACAGGTCCACCCCAGCACCCTGCAGGGATCGCAGGGGGAGATGATACTTTCCAGATGTCTCTTCAATGCAGGCGTGTAGGTGCCAAGAAATCGGAGTGTAGCTCAGGAGTTTTTAAGGGAGTGCAGAGAATCATCCATGTGCGCTGAGGACAGGTTTTTTTTGTTCCAGTACCAAAGGTACCTGGGTGGGCCCCACAGCTATGGCTTCTGTCAGATGCTGTTGAGGCGACTGACGTCATTGGGGATGGTGTTCTGAGTGGGCTATGCCTCAAAGCATAGGTGCTAACTCCATGGGTTCTCTGGGTCTGGAGCACCCACAGAAAAAAAATGGTGGTTGCTCAGCATCCACCAGCCACCCACCAATCAGTTGTTCGGCGGCAGGCAGGAGGCACTGGGGGGAGGGGATGGAGTAGGGGTGGGAAGAAGCAGAGTGAGGGCAGGGGTGCTTGGGGGAGAAGAAGGGGTGGGTAGAGGTGGAGTGAGGGCGGGGACTTGGGGGAAGGGGCAGAGTGGGGACAGGGCCTCAGGATAGAGCAGGAGTGGAACACCCACTTGGAGAGAAGAAAGTTGGTGCCTGTGCCTCAAAGTGTGAGGACGGAGCCCATTTTTTCTAATCCAAGTGAGAAAGGGATGATTTTCTCTTCGAAGGACAAGGAGAATGAGGATCAGCAGACAACCTGGCAGAACGCGAGAGCCTCACAGGGGGAGAGTCCAGGCCTGGGTCTGATGCATGCTGCAGTGATTTCTCCATAAGGAGAAGTCTTAAGCTAATGTCTTTCCTGGCTCGGGCTGTCAGGAAATGGCAGTGGGAACACTTTGTAGAACGTATCCCTCTCCCAGACTGTGTATATATTGCAGATGGCTGTCTGTTACTGGTATGCTAGCCCTGCAGGAGAAGCACCTCTTACACCCAAGGGATCTGGGCGTAAGGGTGAAGAAAAAAAGCTTCCCAATTGGGATGGGCGGGAAGCAGGGGGCAAATGAAACCTAAGCTATGAAATAACTGTAAAAATAAAGAAAACAAAAAAAATTTTTTTTTAGAAGAAAAGGAGAAGAAAAAAATACTAACTACACTACAACTAATAGGTAAGACACTAACTACTGAAGGAACAAGAAAAAGGGGGCTCTGCTGTAGATTCCATCCCAGACTAAAGGTGGTAGAAAAGGAACTGGGAGGAGTCAGACTGCACAGTACTAGATATATATATACCACTCACTGCGCAAGAGGGAGGAGGTGCACATGTATGGTCCGACAGGCACTGCTGATGAAGATCTCCGATCCCAGGCGCAGAGGGCGCTGTCGCACCTACAGTGAAGCGCTCATAGGGACATCACTTGAAGAAGAACACGAAATTTCAGGTTTGGCAGAACTGCAGTAGTTAAAATGAATATCTTACCCCCAAATCACTTCTTTTTTCCAAACAGTTCAAGTTCCAGGCCCAGGAAATCTCTTCGATCAAATGGCAATCCATGATAAATTGATTTGGGGAAATAAGAAACCCAGTGTTAAGCAATCTACTTTACACAGGCCGTGGTAAAAGGGAGGACTGGCTCTGTCAAGGCTGAATCCCCACTCTGGCACTTCGAAGGCAGAAGGTGGGGGCCCGCAAGGATTTTAAAAATTAATACTTGCCACTCCAGGCTTGCATTAAACTCCTAAAGTTACAGCTTTTCTCTGACCTTGGCGTGGTAAATGCTGCCACCACCCAAATGGAAAAAAAAACCCTTGGACCCAGGAAGGAGCACTTGGGAATTCCTCCCTGTGCGGTATCCTCAAGCCCTTTCACATACACCCCTACAGGGAAGAGCTGAGAAAGAAAACAAAGGAAATTAGCTGTTGCTACCAGTTAATCGAACAACATGCACAAACCTCTTAGGACACCAACAATTCAATCCTGTTCTTAAAAATTAAATTTTATTAAAACAAACAAGAAAGTAAATACATCTGGAACTTTGGTTTTAGCTAGATTTTAAAAGAGCAATTACAAAAATTAAACACCCAAAATAGCTTTCTTGGGGTTTCAGCTTAAAGGTTACAAGCAAACAAAAGCATCTGGGGTTGGCATAGAGGAGTCCATTACCCATAAGTAATAAGCAAAAATAACTCTAATTGTGTCTTTCTAAACATTCCTGATCTACTTACACATTTAGGAATTCCAGATAAGTAGTTCTAGGTATGATCTGATGACTTATGATCAGACTTGGCTTAAAGTTGTTTACAGCATTGCTGCTCTGTGTCTCTGCTCTCCGGAGAACAATCACAGACACAAAGGGAAAGCTTCTTTCCCAATTTTAAAAAGTTCTAGCCTTCCCATTAGCTCTTTTGGTCAGGTGGCCTTTTCTTTACCTGGGGGACTTTGTTAACCCTTGACAGGTAAAGCAAGTAGAGAACAGCCACCAAGAGGGACTTTATAACTAACTGGCTAGCTGGGTGTCTATAAAAGGGAGCTCTCCCCTTTATTTATCTCAGGTTCTACCAAACATTAAGCATTATTATCAAGCTAGTCAAATAAAAAACCTGATATACTGCATAACACCAGATCCTGATAAGCACTAGGTAGAGACAGAACAATGTTATTGTTGTGCAATCAAATTCCACATGATTCCCTGGATAAAGAATTCCCATAGGCCAAAACCAACTGCAAATTGAATAGCCAGTAAAAACAGATTTTTGCATCATCACTGAAAGTTAGGGAGCTTCAGTAAGGGAAACAGCAGGGGTTGTCAGAGCATTTTGGCCTGAAAGTGATGATCGAGATTTGGCCAGGAAAGGAAGAAAGCAGCTGGAAGAAGACAACCTTGGGGAAAGTTTGAACTAGGAAGTTTGGACTAGGAAGCACCAAGTTGGAAGAGTGGGTATAGCCAAGAGTTTTGGAGGAGATGAGAAGTTAGCATTTGGGAGTGGGAAAATATTGGCGAATTTGAACAAGGAACTGTTGCAAACAGCAGTTGCAAACAGAGGGAGTGAAGCCTAGAAAATGTCTAGAAAATGTCTAGAAATATACTTTCTATTTAACTTAAGTGACAGCACAAGCCATACAGGAAATAGGTTTGTCTACACTATTTATATATACACACACATGTAAATTCCCATACGTGCATAACAACAGCTGCTAAACACTTTGGACCAGATTCATCCATGGTATACCCTCATTATTTTCAGTGAAGTTGTATTATGAAAAAATTTGGCTCTTTACCTCCCTGATGTAACTTTGAACATGTGAATGTAAGTAAAGCACAACAGATAATGTCTGCTTCTGGATGTCTGCTTCCTCTTCCTGGGCAGAAATGCATCACATTCTTTTTATGAGCCCAACACTACAAGGTATTGTGCACACCTACGTATTACCAAGCACACGCTGATGCTAACAGGAGTTGAGGGTGTTCAGCAACTCACTGTTCTGGAACTTTAATACTTAAAATCTAGCTGTTGGAAAGTAGGATGCACCACTACTAAGGCTTTGTATCAACATACAACATAAAAACCTTTATCTGCACCTCAGTGCTCGCTCATAAGCAGTATGTGATGCCAAATCAAGGTTTCACCAGTGGAGTTAATATTGATCTTGCTTGTTTTGAAAGCTGGATTTTTCAATGTAACTATCATCAGTTAAGTCTTTTGCACATTTTTAAAGCTATTTTACATTTTTGTTTGTTTAGGGTAATGATTACAGCAGAGCTCCTCACTCCTCCAACTTCCGTCTTGTGATGAGACATCCCAACATCCACTGGGCTGGTGATGTCAGTGTGTAAGTCAATAGTCCTGTTAAAGATTCTCTGTTCACAACATTTTAGTTGTGAGATTGTGTGTTATTTTGCTTGTTAAGACATCATAATAAAGACCTAAATTTCAGTGTGGAAGAGATTTAGAATCTTACTCACTGTATTTTTAATTCTTTTTTCTTCTGTCCAGCCCTCAATAACACTGTCTTTATGGCTCTCATACCAAAATCATAATGATCCTAGAAAACATTGAATATATTTCCTTAATGAGGCTAAAATAATATAACAAATTCTTAAACAGTATCAGACATAAATTGACATATACACTTGAGAACAAGAAACTCAGTAGGATTGCTTGGATGCAGAGAAGGCAAAATTTGTCCCTTGAACTATATACTTATTATATATAATAAATTACTATATTTGGAGAAATGCAACCCAATCATAGAATCAAACAAAACAGGTTTGATATAAAAATATATCTAGGTAAGAAATTTGTGAAACCAACCAATGACAGCTCAAACAAGTGAAAGGTAAGGCTATCCTGTATACTTAACAACTAATGCCTGAGCGAAAAATGTGCTAAATTAATTTTAAAAAAATCATAGCCAAGTCAAGGATTTTTTGAGGGGGCCAAAGCAATAAATTCACATTATGGAATGAACTCTTGCAAAATCTATTTTTCAATATTAAATGACTGATCATTGTTGAGTTGTAAAAGCAAAATAAAACCAGAAGAATCCTAACCTGGTTTTTTTGCTGTTGGTAGAAACAAGAATTGCTTAAGCAGAGTATTTGTATGCAAAGGTTTGTTTAAAATGTGTTTAAAACCTATTTAGTATTAATAGAGTGCCCTGAGATATTTGTAAAAAAAAAACTGCTATGAAATCAACTACAAATGGACTCCACATATCCTCTGGGCGCATGATAAGCAGCCTCACTTTCCACATGTATATTCTGCAATCTTTAAAATACAATTCTGAAAATGCAATGTAGTAGTAAGCTGTGTTGGTCCCAGGATATTAGATAGACAAGATGGGTGAGGTAGTATCTTTTATTGACCAACTTCTGTGGGTGAGAGAGACAAGCTTTCCAGCTTACACAGAGCTCTTCTTCAAGTCTGCTAAATACAAGGTGGAATAAATTATTTCAAGGGACTATTTGAGGTGAAGTGGTTCATTAACGCCCCTCTAGTCTCCTCATTGTTTTTGCTGATACAGACTAACAGGGCTACCCCCCTGAAACCTCTAGTCATAGAGGGGGAAGCAAGAGAGGGAGGGGGAAAGGCACCTGGGGGGTTACAGATGGTTGTAATAAGCCATAAATCCAGTGTCTCTATTCATGCCATGATTTTTAGTGTCTAGCAAAGTAATGCACTAAATGCACTAAGTGCACTAAATGCCCCAACAATAACTATATGGATGAAACCACACAATCACTATCCTCTTGAATGAACTCACACAGGAAAATGATAAAAGACAAAAACACCATATCACCTGTGGGTGAATACTTTTCACAAAGCAATCACTCTAGATCTGACCTATCAATCCTCAGTCTCAAAAGAAACCTGCAGAACATGTTCAAAAGAGCCTGGGAGCTTAAATTTATAACTTTGCTAGATACTAAAAATCATGGACTCAATGGAGCCCCAGGAATTATGGCTTATTACAACAATCTATAACCCACTAACAATGCCCCCCCCAGCTGCCTTTTCCCCTCCCCCTGTGACTGAAGGGGTGTTAACGGACCACTTCACATCGAATGGTCCCTTGAAATATGTGTTGACTACTTATGCTAAACAATCTGTTCCATCTTGTATTTAGCTGTGTCGCTCTGAGCAGGTTTCCCAGACCTAAAGAAGAGCTCTGTGTAAGGCCACGTCCAGACTACCCGCCGTATCGGCGGGTTAAAATCGATTGCTCGGGGATCGATATATCGGGTCTAATCTAGACGTGATATATCGATCCCTGAGCGAGCTTATATCGATTCCGGAACTCCATCAACCCCAACGGAGTTCCGGAATCGACACGGAGAGCCGCAAACATCGATCCTGCACCGTGTGGACGGGTGAGTAATCCGATCATAGATATTCAACTTCAGCTACGTTATTCACGTAGCTGAAGTTGCGTATCTAAGATCGATTTCCCCCCCTTAGTGTGGACCAGCCCTAAGTCAAATGCTTGTCTCTCTAACCAACAGAAGTTGGTCCAATAAAAGATATTACCTCTTGTCTCTCTAATTCTAAAAATGATATTTTACCTGTTGTGACAGCTGATTGCAAGCCAACTGGTAAAGAATGACCAATTTCCTAGAGAGTGATTTTGCTGATTTGAAACCTTCTGAAAATAATATTACTTCAGCAATGAGTTCATAATCTGGTACCATCATTGAGACAGGTCGAAACAAAGATTTTAAATTGTCTGGGAGTTCTACACGGCCTTTGTACCTAGTGAAGAAGAAGAAAATTTCTCAAGCCTTCAGAAGTTACATCTGTACTAATTATCTGGGAGTTAGAATAGTAAGAAACTAAAGAATGATTTCTCAAACACCAAAAAAGTTATAGTATAGTATTATCCTATTTTGGTATTATCCTAAGGAATTAAATAGTGAAGTTTTGTTGCTTACATCAACATATTTTAATTAGTCCACAGCAGATAATTTACTTCAGGATCACCAATATAACAATTTCCCTTAAGTTTAGATGTTTTGAATACATACAAATGCATGCACGCACATCATTAGTTTTGGTATAAAAACAGGCAGGAGATAATTATCTACAGATATGTTTCCAATCTCTTTTAGAAGAGTGTAAGACCTATGCAGATTCAGACACTTCATATGCAGACACATCCCTAAACTTTTATTCTATGGATCAGCATAATCACTGTACATTTGCCTCTACTGGAATTGTGAGATTTCCTAGGGCTTTTCTCTGTGCCCTATTCTCTCTTGCCCATACGTGCACAAAGTTACACTCTATGGATGGGCAGTCACAAAACCTATGTCGCTGTTGTCCACAGGAGTAGCAGACAATTGCATCTGGTCCTTGTAGTCTATTAGCCTTGTGTCCTCTTTCCAAGTTTCACTGGGCCCAAATTCCTGCATTGGTTTGGGGTTAGCGGGGCATTTAACATTACAGACTTACCACCACTGGGCCCAGTGCGGGGCACCTATCACCTATCCTGTCCAACGACCCATTAAGTGTCTGGGCATTAGCCTTTGAGCAATAATCTGCAGCTGAGCTTTGGAGGGGAGGGAGTATTGGCACAAATACTAACAGTAGGTTTCTAACCAAGCCCAAAGAACTCTCCAGCAAAAGAGGAGGCTGAGGCAGGGATATGTGTACAGGTGTCTTAATTATTTTATATAGATCTGTGTTTTTTTCATGTTTCTAAGTAAAGAGTAAATATGTAACAGAATCCCGTGCAAAGTCTATCTATTGGCTGGCTTTCACTACCATGTACCCCTGAACAGGAAAACTAAGCCAGAAGACTCGCACCTTTGCTGGCATTCTAGGGAATATGCAAAAGCTGCTGTAGATGCTTGGGGGAAATGACACTAAATTTTCAGGGCCTAGGCAACTGGGGCATCAGGGGCCTCACTGACAAAAGGTGTGTCAGACCTGAGGTCTGCACCTGGAATGTGTACCCAAAGCCAAAACTGGGACTAAACTCTGTCCAGCCCCAGCAAGCTAAAGACAAGCTGGATTCAACATTTAGGTTTCCTTACAGCAGTCTAGTGAGTGTCCAACAGTGGGAACTCAGCCAGATCTGTGACAATATAGAAAGAGGATTGAACAGGGCCACCCAGAGGATTCAGGGGGCCTGGGGCCCTGCTGCGGTGGTAATTTGGCGGGGGGAGGTCCTTCTGCTCTGGGACCCACCGCCAAAATGCCCCAAAGACCCAGCACCTCGGCGGCGGGTCCCGCTTCAGTGGTAATTCAGCAGCGGAGTGTCCTTCCTCGCCCTCGGGCAGAAGGACCTCCCACCGCCGAAGACCCGGAGCGGAAGGACCCCACTCCAGGGGCCCCGAAAACTCTCGTGGGGGTCCCTGCGGGGCCCAGAGCCTGGGGCAAATTGCCCCACTTGCCCCTCCCTTTGGCGGCCCTGGGATTGAAGTGGGAGAAGAATACCAAACCAGTTGCTAGGCAGGTGACTTGAAAGAAAAGCAGACAATGAGAGGAGAGGTAAGCAGAAATAAGATCTGAGAAGTACAGACACAGAAGGCTGAAATGGAGGACAAGCAGCTCAGATTTGAGGCGATAAGTGACTGCAACACAATATGCAGGGATTGAAACATGGGAGCATCAACAATAGTGGCCAGAGAGGAAGATAATTGTGGCAGCAGTGTCTTGAATAGATTGCAGGGATGCAAGGGGACAAGCCAGGGAGCCCATGGAGTAAACAGGAACAATTACTTTTTTTGTCAAGGTTCCATTTTTATGATCAAGATATAGTCAAGGTCCAGACTCCAGAGAAAACAATAAAAATAACAATAATGATAATAATAAGTAAATAAAAATATTTCTGGTCCTGTTCAAAAGCATCTGGCAGTCCAGATTTGGCCCACAGCCTGCATATTGATGACCCCTGGGGTTCAGTAGCTGAGACAAGTGGTTACCAAAGCTTAGACTAGGGTTTAAGGATGATGAAGAAAACAGATTTTCAGAGGTTTCATAAAGGAAGAATCACATGACTTGCAGAGGAGGCAAATACCACTATCTATTATAAACCCATTTGAAAGGGGAAAGTTACAAATGTTATGATTATAAAGAGGGAGAGGGAAATGGGGAGGCAAGAAATGATGAATTCATGACATAAAAGGTATACAAAATATATTGAGAAAAAGAGGAAAAATATAGTTTACTATTTTATAGGAAAAATAATTTGCTCTCTTCATTTTGAGCAAATATGTTTGAAAGCAACATGCTGAGCCTTAAGGGACAGATGACGACGATAAATTAGGAAAAACAGTCTCATCATTCCTTTCGGATCCTGGAACAAGCTACAGAAAAAAGAGAGCAACTCTTTAGTTACTAAATGGACAAATATTCTAACTAATCTGGAAGATAAACTAATGCCAAAAAGCAGCCCAGAGTTTAATCTGTGTGAGCATCAAAGGGGAATTTTGAAGCTCATGCTTCGACATTCTCAAACAAGTCTAGTTTTTATTGTCACTTACCCAGGATTCATAGTAATAAAGATTCCACAGGATGTATTGATACGGATTTCTTTTCCTTCCAGCACAAATCTATGTTATAAAGCACATTATTAATCATTTACCCCCCAAAAGGGGAAAAATAAAAATGTTTTCTGCACATTTAAATTGGATAATAATATAATGTATTAATACAAATATTAAAAAGACACATGCATAAAAGCAAAGCAAAATTATGAGGGAGAGGGAGCAGACAGACAAAGATAAATGACTTTGGGACAAATCTTGAACAAAGTGCAAGTGAATGGGCCTTTCACAGAGAATCTCTGTGAGGGTGAAAATTCTCCATTGTAGGGAAGGAAAGGCCAATGCATCTATTACTGCAGTTTATGGCCTATAATAATGACTGTAGCCTCTGCATTCATGCATACATACCATAAGTATTTTGGTCAGTGGATTTACACAGTCACACCACAACTCTCCTGATACGCACAGTTGCTACCAAGCTCTGCTATAGTGAGGGTACGATGTCCTCCTCTTGCACAACCCCTCCACAGTTCCCTCTTCCCCACTCACATGTAACAGAACCTAAGTGATTCAAGTGCATTCAGGGCTTTATGTATCTAAGGAGGGGATGATGGCATGATTCAGCTTTCTGTTTCCTTTTTGGGAGTGTGGGGAAGCCAAACAGATATTCAGGTTTTTTTGTGTTTGTTACTAGCAGAACTTGTCCTCTGAACAAGGTATACAAGGATTTCCCTCTGTCCCATACTCTGCTCATTCAATCATAATAGAAGCTAACCCCTTCAAGGTAAACTGTACCATTGTTCCTAGCAAAACAAAAAAAAAACAAAAAAAAAACCTTGCCCAGACTGCTTAAGAGAAACCATCTTAACTCTGCTAGGAATGTTTAAATCTGGTTATCATCAGCAAGGATCAACCACAGGCCTGGTCTACACTACGAGTTTACATAGAATTTAGCAGCATTAAACCACATTAACCCTGCACCCATCCACATAATGAAGCCCTTCATATCGATATAAAGGGCTCTTAATACCGGTATCTGTAATCCTCCCCAACGAGGGGAATAGCGCTGAAATCGGTATTGCCATTTCGGATTAGGGTTAGTGTGGCCGCAATTCGACAGTATTGGCCTCCAGGAGCTATCTCACAATGCACTGTGACCACTCTGGACAGCAATCTGAACTCGGATGCACTGGCCAGGTAGACAGGAAAACCCCCGCAAACTTCTGAATTTCATTTCCTGTTTGCCCAGCGTGGAGCGCGGATTAGCACGGGTGACCATGCAGTCCAAGACTCAAAAAAGAGCTCCAGCATGGACTGTACAGGAGATACTGAATCTGATCTCTGTATGGGGAGATGAATCTGTTCTATCGGAATTCCATTCCAATAGACGAAATGCCAAAGCATTTGAAAAAATCTCCAAGGCTATGACAGAAAGAGACCACAACAGGAACTCAACACAGTGCTGCGTGAAACTTAAGGATTTGAGACAAGCGTAACGGAAAGCCAAAGAATCAAATGGATGCTCACGGAGAGAGGGAGGGAGGGAGAGAGGGGGGACTGAGGACTCTAGCTATTCCACAGTTCCTGCACTCTCTGAAAATCATTTGCATTCTTGACTGAGCTCTCAAAGCCTGAAGGGTCAAAAACATTGTCGCGGTTGGTTCAGGGTATATGTTGTCAGTCCCCCCCGCTCCCCATTTCTCGCCTTTTTTCAATGTCACCGTATGTCTACTGGATGCTGCTGGCAGACGCGGTGCTGAAGCGCTAAACAACGGCATCTCCTCCCCTTCCCTTCCTGATGGCAGACAGTGCAATATGACTGATAGCTGTCGTCATCATCATCCCGTGAGTGCTCCTGGCTGGCCACGGTGAGGTCGGCCGGGGGTGCCTGGGCAAAAATGGGAATGACTCCCAGTCATTCCCTTCTTTAAGCTTTGTCTAATGGAGATTCAGTCCTGCCTGGAATATCATCGCAGCTGGAGGCTGCCTCCCCCTGCCTTTTATCTCTGATTGCAGATGCAATAAAGTCAGTTTCTTATTTATGCATTCTTTACTACTTCATCACACAAATGGGGGAATAACTGCCACGGTAGCCCAGGCGGGGTGGGGGAGGAGGGAAGCAACGGGTGGGGTTGTTGCAGGGGCACCCTCCAGAATGGCATGCAGCTCATCATTTCAGTGGGATGTCTGGGCCTTTGACCCGGAGCGGCCGTTTGCCTCTCTGGTTCTTTAGTAGGCTTCCTGATATTCTAGGCCGGACTGACTCTACGTTTAGACAAAACGTAAAGAAGGGAATGACTTGGGGAGTCATTCCCATTTTTGTCCATGCGCCCCCGGCCGACCTCACCGAGGCCAGTCAGGAGCACCCATGACAACAGCAGACGGTACAATATGATTGGTAACTGTCACTGCCAATTTGTAAAGCAGCAGACGGTGCAATAGACCTAATAACCGTCTCTGCTAACTTGCAAAGGCAAGTGAATGCTGCTGTGTACAACTGCAGTACTGGGTCTGTCAGTAGCATCCAGTAGACATACGATGACAGTGAAAAAAGTCTGAACGGGCTCAACAGTTGCCATGCTATGGTGTCTGCCAAGGCAATCCAGGGAAAAGGGCACAAAATGATTGTCTGCCATTGCTTTCACGGAGGGAAGATTGACTGAAGACATTTACCCAGAATCACCCACAACATTGTTTTTGCACCATCATGCATTGTGATCTCAACCCAGAATTCCAATGGGCAGGGGAGACTGCGGGAACTATGGGATAGCTATGGGATAGCTACCCACAGTGCAACACTCTGGAAATTGAGGCTAGCCTCAGTACACGGACGCACACCACCGAATTAATGTGCTTAGTGTGGCCATGTGCACTCAACTTTATACAATCTGTTTCCAAATACCGGTTTCTGTAAAATCAGAATAAACCCGTAATGTAGACATATCCATAGTGTGGAACAGGTATAAGAAATTCAAGTGCCTTTCTACACCTAAAACAGTAAATAGCCAGTTCTATAAGGCACTATTACTTGCAAAAGAACCAAAGAAATGAAAATAAATACCTGATAACATGGCTATCTTTTGCAGCCTTGATTGTCTGAATTTGTGAAGCAATTACAGACAGAACTTCTATATCTATGCGATTGAACTCATCAAAACAACACCATGTTCCAGACTGAACTAGTCCACAGAAGAATTTTCCCATCATCTTAAGAAAAAAAAAAACAGAGAAAAGAACAGAAATTAGTATTAAGAGCTGAAGCTTTAGATGATTTTGGTAATACTGATTCTTGAAAAACTGCAATGTCCTTTAATCACAAGAGCATGAGAGAAAAAACAGAAAGAAATCATCTTATTTATTCAAAGGGAGCAGAACAGTAGACAAAACACATTCTCTGATCCTAATCTAAACATATTCCGGATCCAGATTTGCACACAGCTCCCTGACCCAATCTCTAAATTTAACTATATTCACTTTTCCTTAAAAAAACCCTTGTATTATTATCATCTCAGTTTTTAACCCAGAAATGTACTATAGCTGTAGGATAGAACTAAGAGGAAAAACATGAAATTATTTATTCTGCTATGCAGTACTATCCTGCCAAGTTATTTGTGATAAAGAACATAACATGCCTTACCTGATAATCCAAACCTTCAAAACAATTAAAAACCACACAGAGTTTTCCCATGGCCTAAGGGAAAGAATAATGTTTTAGAGCAGATATGACACATTTCTTGAAACATTAAAATAACAGCGTATGAATAAGGTCATCCCCATGGACATAAAAATTGTTGAAAGCATATTTTTGAAGAATTATTTTTGATGGACAAATTTTTATAAGTGATTCTAAAAGGAGAGAAGTAACCTCACTGTAGGTCTGATTCACCCTTTACATTTCTAAATCATCACTCTTCACATTTACAATTAAGGTAGGCATATGACCTACGTCTTGCAAATACAGAAAGAAAACACACAATCTAGAACAGCAGCAATATCCTTATAATATATTAAAATATCAATCAGAACTTAATAAAAACCCTCTTCTTTGGTACACTGTTAATAGGGCAAAAAATGCATTGATTTAATTACTACTGTGGACTGAGAAAATATTAAAATCATTATATTTTGAGATGATAAAAAAATCTTTTTTTTTTTTTAAACAAAAGAGGCAAAATTCAGCTTGCTTTCAGCAGCTGGGAAATTCTGCAATCATTCTATAATGAGGTAGATCTTCCAAAGCTCCAGATTTACATGGGCAAAAAGGGTGACGTGAAGGAACATTTTCATATCTACCTTCAAGGACAGCAGTTTCCATGATCTGGCATTTTAACAGAATATGTATCTTACATAAATGAGGATTTGATAATTAATTCAAATATAGTTAAAAACATGGGCAATATTCAAAGTAGAAAACCCAAAGTCAAAGTTAACATCATGAATCATAGCCACATCTTCTTGTTGGGTAATATCTGTCACTCTGAGTTGATTACATTGATTAAAACATATTGACAGGGACTAACAGAAAAACCGAACGTAACTATAATAATATGGATGGTCTTATACCATGAAAATAAGGAGTACCCAGGTTGTCCCTCCACCTCCTGAAGGCAAATACAGGACAATCTATAATTTGGAAGAGTATAGATCTTAAACCAAAATTTAAGAAAAGCTATACAAATTCAACTACTTTCAGAAAAACCACCCATCTTGGCATGTAAAAATGAGGCAGAGATAGAAATTGGGAGAATTAAAAATCTCCTAAAAAAATACTAAGGCTGAAATTTGGCCGCTACACCAAACGTCAGCCCCATAGAGCATCTGCAATATTATTTTAGCATTGAAAATTCTTAGCACAGGGCAGGAGTTAAAAAAGTCTTTTCAGTGTTTTCTTCCCTTGATACTGTGTTTGTTGGGGGACCTATTGAGCATTAAAATCTCCCAAAATAATCAGCTGAGTCATTGGGAATTGAAGACCTATCATACCAATTTACTCATCAAAGCACCCCCACAATGACTCAGAATAAAATGTGGAAGATAAACATTTAATAAGAAAATTTGGAGATGGGGAAATTAAAAAAAAATAGCCTGAATGTCCTGACACTTTGATTCCAAAAGTTAAATCTGGCACCGGAGAAGGATAATGGCGTTTTCTCTCTGACTCCCTCTGGCAGGAGGATACTGTCAAGTCTGGTGGTATGCTCCTGGACAGTGTGGAGTCTGAACCCCCGTGTACTGAGCAGCTTGATTTTAAGGGGCATTCAAAGTGGCTTCCAGTCTGGAAGCCTTACCTCCCTAGAAAACTTATCTCTGGTCTTGAACCCCCTGCAATAGGACACTTATGCCTAATGTGTCTTTCTCCCACACTGTTTAAACAATAGAAGTGGGGATCACTGAGTAACAGACTTTCTATAGCCACAACAGGCTTATGCCCTGGGACTTAGGCATGCCCAGTACCAAACTCAAAAGCAGGAGTGAAAGTAACTTAAAGGACTTACTGGTATGCTGGAGTCCTGAGCAGGGGCTTGGCCTCAACCGGAAGAGGCATGGCCTTTCAAGATTTAAAGGCCCTGCTAAGATTTAAAGACCCAGCCAGCACCCCAGGGCCTTTAAATCACTCCAGTGCTACCAGCTGCAGAGGCAGCAGGGAGCTCCGGGCCAGGGGTGAATTAAAGAGCCTGGGGTTCTGGCCATCACAGAGCTCCGGGCACTTTAAATCACAGTGGGAGCTCTGCCGCTGCTACCCTGGGGTGGCAGGGCTTGGGCAGGTATTTAAAGGCCCCGGTGCTCCTGCCACTGCATTGTGAGATTTCCGATTTGCTATACTAATTACTTGTTCTGAAATAGTTATCTAATTCATTCAGCTATTTTAAATGAATGCATCTGATTGCCTTATATACTCTCTTTTATTACTTGTATACATATAATTTACCATTTAAAAGAGGGCTTTCTTTCTTTTTCATTTCAGTAGACAGCTTCTGTAATGGTTGGCCATACACATGGCGAATAAAAGGATAGATATGAGAAAATAAGAACTGATCCTGTGAGATACTGAAAACCTCCAGTAAGATATCAAATATATCAGAACCTCAGAGTTATGAACACCAGAGTTGTGAACTGACCAGTCAACCACACAGCCCACTTGGATCCAGAAGTACACAATCAGGCAGGAGCAGAATAAAAAAAAAAAGGCAAATACAGTACAGTACCATGTTAAAAGTAAACTACTAAAAAATAAAGGGAAAGTTTAAAAAAAGATTTGACAAGGCAGGGAAATTGTCTTTGTGCTTGTGTCATTTAAATTAAGATGGTTAAAAGAAGCATTTTTCTTCTGCATAGTAAAATTTGAAAGTTGTATTAAGTCAATGTTCTGTTGTAAACTTTTAAAAGAACCACCATAATGTTTTGTTCAGATTTTGTTCAGAACATTTCAGAGTTATGAACAATCTCTATTTCCCAGGTGTTTGTAAGTGTGATATTCTATTGTACTCTGAAGTCCAATTCAAAGGGAGTTGAGAGTGCTCAACACTTTGTAGCATTGCATGCTTGGTGTGTTACTGTTTTATGAATAAAGGTGAACATCTCACATAGCAGTTTTCCAGTGATATTTGCAAATATTTTCTGAAGCTTTTTGGATCATAGAAGCAAAGCTTCAAATATTCTCTAATAATATACAATTCTAAAAGAAGAAAAGTAGCAGTTAAGTTTTGTCTCTTAGTAAAAAGTAGGGGCCAAAAAGAAGCTGAAAACATCCATGTTTTTAACACATATCTACCAAGTATATGTTTCCTAAGTACTTTAATACTGAACAATTCAAGACTCAATCAAACGACAAGAAATAAAAATGATACAAAGGACTAAAATAACTGATTTCATTTTGGTAAATAAAATGTATGTATTAAATACAGCAAATTGAATGAAATAGATTAAAAGTAAGAAAATATTGACATCACAAATATTTTTGGCACCATTGACCTAATATATTTAATTAATCCTTTCCAAAACAGACGAACTACGGTCTCATGGTAAAAGGCTCAACATTCTCACTAGCATGCTATTACAGAAACTAGAACTGATATATATAGTTTAAACCCTTACACTGGGATAGACAGCCTATGGCACGTGTGCCGAAGATGGCACACGAGCTGATTTTCTGTAGTACTCACACTGCCTGGGTTCTGGTCACTGGTCCGGGGGGCTCTGCATTTTAATTTAATTATAAATGAAGCTTCTTAAACATTTTAAAAACCTTATTTACTTTACATACAAC
The DNA here is from genome assembly GCF_007399415.2 of Gopherus evgoodei. Lineage (NCBI taxonomy): Eukaryota > Metazoa > Chordata > Testudines > Testudinidae > Gopherus > Gopherus evgoodei. Next base: position 171,661,982 of record NC_044324.1, read on the forward strand.
AATAGTGTAGTTATATATTACAGACTTATAGAAAGAGACCTCCTAAAAACGTTAAAATGTATTACTGGCACATGAAACCTTAAATTAGAGTAAATAAATGAAGACTCAGCACACCACTTCTGAAAGGTTGCTGACCCCTGCCTTCCACTCAGATATGTACCATACACCATCTTTGACTTAGTTCCAAATATTTATGAAAATACGATCAAATTGAAAAAAAACAAAAATTGTTTCAGCAGTTGAGGGAATCTAAATTGTAAGAAAATGACATGAACTTGATGGCCCAATTTTATTCACAAAGTTGATTTGAAAGCAATAAGTTGTATCTTAAATATAATGCTCTGATACTGAATCATCTTATAGTGCAACCAACTATAGAATATATGCCCTGAATTAGAGTTTCATAAATTTGACAGTCAGTAAAACCTTAAAATTTATCACGAATGGACACAATTAACTACCTTTTGGTCTTCATTATTAAAAAATGGCAAGCAACCTCCATAACACAAGTTTTTCCAAGTATCACTGTCTTTCTGACTCTATGTAAACTTTAATTAATTATGCATTTCTGTACCAATTAAAATCACTTTGGAAATGATAAATTAAAGGTATAGTGCAACATTTTAGAGCTACACAGGGAAGAATAAAAGGCAATGGGCCAGTTCCATCCCTAATGCAACTCCATCAACTATAATGGTTTTGCATTTGAGATTTATGACTTATTTATTTATTATTTTCAGAATGGTTTGAAACAATTATGTATATGTGTTCTTAGGATTCAACATTTAAACAAGGCTGAAATTCTATTCTGAACAACCATTACCCTAAAGAGTGTCTACATTCTTTGTAGCTACAGTATTTGTTTTATATTCAACTAAGGTTTGCAAAAAATACCATACCAATTAAAATCCTTATAAGGATAAGAGGGCGAAGTCCTTCTTACTCACAATGAATAGTTTACTGATCTCCATAAAACTCTTCATGTAAGGAAGGCAAACTGTCACGGCCCAGAATCTACAGATGGAAGAGACTTCCCTTCTAGTCATCTAGTCCATCACCCTGACAGTGGTGGTCTCATTCTTATTGTTACATTTACCAGTGTCTTCTCCAACCTACATGTAAAATGTGCCATTATCCTAATTATACCAACTTTAATTATACTAAACAAATTCTCTCTCTTGGGTGTTTAAATCTTTCAAACATTTTCTCTCTTTTTCTCTTTGGATAATTATAGAATTTGAAGGTTGAGAGTGCAGGCACGATCATCCCAGCCCTGCTAAAGAAAGGAATCAGTCTTGCAGTGAGTGAAGAAGCCTCATTGTGCTGGTATCAAAAACAGATGGGACAATGTGCTTCTGTATTGATTTCAGAAATGTAAATGCCATAACGAGATTTGATACCTACCCTATGCCCAGGGTGGATGAATTACTAGGAAGGCTGGGAGCTGCCAAATACATCTCTGCCCTAGACCTCACAAAGGGGTAGAGAGAGATCTTTGACCTCAGAATCACAGGAAAAGACAGCTATGTCCACCCCATTCAGTCAATACCAATTCCACACTATGCCATTCTGCCTCCAAGGGGTAGCATCTACTTTTCAAAAACTCATGATCCAAGTGCTGTGACTTCACAGCCAATATGCTCAGCCTACATAGATAACATGATTTATAGCCATAATTGGGACAATCACCTATGACATGTCACTTCTATCCTATGGGCTTTCAAGAGTACAGGACTAACTGCAAAGATAGCCAACAGTAAGATGGCGAACTAGGAAGTTATATACCTCAGTTATAACACAGGGGGGCAAGTTACAACCACTAATTGGCAAAGTACAGATCTTAGCTACCTGCTCTATCCCGATGACAAACAAACAGCTACAACTCTTTCTGAGCCTACCAGGAAATTATAGAAGATTCATACCAGACTTTGCCATGATTGCAGCATGTCTCACAGACCTCATGAAGGATACTAATCCTAAGAAAATCATTTGGTCAGAGGACTGTGACAGGCCGTTTAGGACTCTAAAAGACCATCTGTGCCAAGAGCCAGTACTTCTCCAATCAGACTTTTCCAAAAAGTTCACATTACAAACAGACATCTCTGATGTAAGACTGGGTGTAGTTCTTTCCCAGGCAGTTGAGGGAGAAGACTATCTGGTCCTCTATATACACAGAATACTGTTTCCCCAGGAGGTTGCCTGTTCAGTCATAGAAAAGGAAGCTTTAGCTGTGAAATGGTCTGTAGATTAGGCCCTAAGACAGCATTTGTTGGGAAATCCATTCTCACAAGTAACAGACCATTGCCCCTCTTCACTGGTTAAACTCCATAAAGTATGCCAACCCCAGAATTACACAGTGGTACCTTTCCTCACGGTCGTACAGTTTTCAGGTATTTCACTGAGCTCGGAATGCCCACCAAAACATAGATTTTTCCCTCCCGAGAGAGTGGGGACCTGGGTCTGAAGGATATGAACCCAGGTCCTGTTTTGAGGGGAAGGGTGTGGGATGTGGCATACAAACTCCACACTAAATAACAAGGGGCTAAGGAGCAACTTTGGTACCAGATGACCCTGCCCTTCCACACTTATAAAGCTTGTGCAAACTGGAGACGGACTTTCAAAAGGGAAGCAGAGCAGCTCAGAAGGGAACAGGCAGTGTAAGAGGGCAGACCTCTGCTCTCAGTTCTGCAGAAGTACTGCTAGGCATCAGCCAATGAGAGCTCCTGGGCAACACAGAACTGACAGAACCTGCAAAAGAAAAACTGGAGTCTGTCGCCCCTTACAGATGTATTCACAGGAGAGCTGTAAGTAAAACAAGAGAAGTAATTCTTCCATTTTACTTAGCATCGATAAAGCTTCAACTGGAGTACTGTGTCCAGTTTTAGGTACCACACTTCAGGAAAGGTGTGGACAAACTGGAGAATATCCAAAGGAGAGGGGAAAAAAGATGAAAGGTCTAGAAAACATGACCAACAAAGAACGATGGAAAAAATTGGACTTGTTTAGTCTGAAGAAGAAATGAGTGAAGGGGGACATGATAACAGTCTTAAAGTACATAAAAGGTTGTTATAAAGTAGAGGGCAATAAAGTATTCTCCTTATTGTCTGAGAACAGGACAAGTAGTAATGGGCTTAAATAGCAGCAATAGAGATTTTGGTTAAACATTAGGAAAAATGTCCTAACTGTAAGGCTATTTAAGCATTGGAATAAATTACCTAGGGAGGCTATTGAATCCCTCTGTGACTGGAGATTTTTAAAAATAGGATAGAAAACCATCAGGAATGGTCTACGTAATACTTAGTTCTGCCTCAATGCAGAGGCTGGATGAGATGCCCTATTGAGTCCTATCCCTTCCAGTGCTATATTTCTATGTTTCTATGCTGCGGAGTGGAGGAGGAGCAATGGACTTGATACAGAGCACTGTAAAAGAGCCTCTTTGAGGAGAAACGCCCCAGCGAACTCTTCCACAGGGTGGGAAAGCAAAAGAAAAAGGGTTTAAACCCCAATTTTTATATTGCTTGTTCATTCACTATACATATTGCTGCCTTATTAAGGGCACATTTGCTTATGTCTTTTTGGTACCTAGAGTCTCTGGTGTTTGCAATATTTACCCCTTAGCAGGCTGTGAGGGGTTCTCATCTCTGTGGTCTTGTTCCTGGTCAAACTTTCCATAATGGGTCATGGCTTGGAGCTGAGCCTGAGGCTGAGGCTTCAGCACACCTGTCTGACCCAAAGCCCCATTCCCTGGCAGAGAGAGGGTTGGCAACTTGTTGGAGTAAGTTTCAAGCTTGCCCTTGAAAATTCCTGAAAAGCTGCCCATAACAATTCTTGGACTTGACTCGTGCCTGCGGGGCTTCTCTGCTGACAGTAGAGGGTGGTGGGATCACACTCAAGAAGTACAGTACTGGAGAAGGCAGAGGATGAGAGCCTCAATACTCCATTAATTCTTCACCTTAGGGAAGTGAGAGAGGAGCTAAAAGCTGAAATCAAGTCACTACTGCAAGAAAATAAATAACAATGTAAACTATACGGCGAAACAAAACTGCCAGCATTGTTGGAGGCAGAAGATATGGTGGTCTGACCTGAGTCCTGAAGCCTCCAACAACAGCACTAGATCGCCTTCAAATTCTACAAGTGGGATGTGTTACCCATTAGTGATGAATGCAGACAGAAGCTGGATAGCAGAAATACTACTGGTTATAGTTTCTCTAAAAGGAAATATCATAAATGCACTGGATTTATTCTGTCCTATCAGCATATGGTACTTACTTTAGACAGGTCTTTGACAGTCTCGGTTTTTCCTGTACCAGCTGGACCAGCAGGACAGCCTCCGAGATTCAAGTGTAGTGCTCCAGTAAGAGTTAACCAGCATCGGTCGGTGAGCGGTGTAATAACCAATCGAGAGGAACAGCCCAAGTACTCATAGCCATAAATAAAGGAGGCATTACCTTGAACTACCCTACATGTGGTGTTCATTTCATTCCATTCATAGCGCAATTGCCTGAAATAGTATTTGTGTATCAGAATTTTGTAAAATGAATGACAAAGGAACTAACATCACACCTATTCACTGTATGGAATATACATGGATTTTTTAAATGAAGGGATAAATTAGATAGAGTTGAAGGTGCAAGAAGAGTCAAACAAAAATAATAATCATAAATAGGAGAAAATTTAGAAAGCAAAGCTTATTACATTATGTACTAAAAATAAAGCATCACTTTATCATAATGACATGGAATACTGACTATATGAGTAAAAATAACACAGACTCTGAGGACTTGTCTACAAGGTCAGTTAATACATAGTAAACCAGGGTTTTAATGTACAGCACACTAGCTTGCCAGGCACTACAGGTCTTGTGGATCCTGCTACCACATAGTAAGAGTTTTGTAGTGCACTCTGACATACTGCTCTTCATCCAATCTCAATGTTGTCCCCACTCTTGGCTCCTGGCCCAAGTCTCTTTGCTTAGCCAGTCCCAGTCTCCTCCCTCACCCTGACTCCTCATGTGCCCTCTAGCCAGTCCCTTCCCATTTCCCTCCCTGACTTCCAGTCCCAATCTACTCCCCCTACACCAACCTATCCAGCTCCTATCCCCTCTGCATTAGAACCAGGCAGCTTCCTTCTACATGCTCCACGGACCCAGCGCGAGGAAGAGGGCACCGACAGCACAGGAGAGAGACTGGCTTCTTTCTCTCAGTTCTGATGCTTGGCCCCAACCTATCCAGCAGCAACCCAGAGCTACAATGGCCAGGAAAGTTCTGCTAAGCCCCAAACCAGAACATGACCAATATGGACAGAATATTTCGGGAATTTAGTTGAAAGGCTCTAGGAAGTCTCTGTTGGGCATGTGCAAACTGTGATTTCTCAAATGCATATAACTTGGCCAAATAAGGCAGTTTTTGATAGGGTTGGCAAAAGGTATATCCCTGACACAAAGGCTACTCCCCTGCCAAATTTCAAACCCCTGCTGTAAAGTATGGAGTGACACAGCTTCTCCAAGAAAGGTCACTGGAATTTTTTAACATACAAAAACAAGCATTTTCCCCTAGGTTCATTCAAAATTTCAAAAAAAAACAAAAAACAAAAAACAAAAACAACTCGCTCTGAGTCCAGCATTGAAAATTTCAGCCCTAATGCTTAAAGTATGGCAAAGTTATAAGCAACTGAAAACAGTGTCCAATAATGGGAAGTAATTAGATGTTGCTATCATCCCCACCTCAAATAATTTTAAAACTTTGTACCTTGTCCATTCAAAATCCTCCCTTTTGAAGATTTGTTTATCTATCAGACTGGAAAGTATGTCCCTACAGTGGATGTACAGAGTAAGCAACGCCTCTAGTGTGGTTTGCTTGTGAAACTGAAGAATGTCAGATGCCATCTCTGCGAGTTGCTCTAGATTATGGACTACTTCATCATGGATTCCTGTCAGTGCCATTTTTGGATCAGAACTCTGGAAACTTCTTGTACAATCCTTATTAAACATAATTTGACTCTAAAATAGACAAATATTATTCTGGCAGCATTAACTACACTTTCTGTTTCTTTGACTTCAAAAGTATATGTTGCATAAACCCACAGATTAGTTTAATAACCTGGGGTCAGATTCTGACATCCTTATATTGACCAGTACTTTACTCCACAAATAATGGAGTAATGAAGAGAAGTATACTGCTGATGATGAATAATGGTAGCAGAACCCCATGCTTATTTGATATTTCCCTTCTGAACACAGAGAAAAAATAATATAATCTTTTCACACTTAGATTTTTTGTATCTTAACCTTCTAAAATGATCACATTGTTCTGTATTCTACTTCAGGTAATGGACTCTGGAAATACTAATGATTTTTTCACATTCATAAATGTTATTTAAATGTAATTAGCATATAACTATTTTTTCTGTAAACTTCTGTTACAGCCCTTTAAAATTACCCTCCTCCCACTATTCTTTTATTTTAACCCTATTAAATTTGAGGCCCTCATGTCAAGGCTACTATCCATTCTCTTTTTTCCTTGACTGCTGGGCAATACAAAATGGTCCCACCCTCAGGCAACTTTTAAATTGCTCCAACCACCTCTGATAATCAGAGAACCAGAGTACACAAGCAGGATTAAACCTGCAGAAATGGTTTATGTTAAAGAACCATGTTATCAACCAAGTAGTCAAGCATTTTGTACTGAAATTTGGAAAGCTGCTTTCATATAGCATTATTAGAATAGGATTTAGATATTTAAAGGCAGAGTTTCTCATTAAAACAGATATCCAAAATACAAGTGGCAATGGCATTTTTCATGTTTGAATGAATTCTCAATGATACTTACCACAAGAAGTACCACCTGTCCTGGATGAGTCAGAAACCACTGTTTAAATTCCATTTGATTCCACTCGACCATTCCAATATTTACAAATCTACAACACATGTCATACCATTAAAATAAAAGTAGGTGATCACAGAAATACTATTAGTTAATTATTATGCTGCCCAGAAGCAATGTGTGGAGGAGGGCATGCAGGCTCCCATACCTCCCCTCCCAAGATTTGCTGCTTGGTTTGTAGCGTGCATGCTCAGTAACACTGCTGAAGCCTCTGCCCTCACTTTGCGCTCCCTCCCGCCCCCCGAACCACCATCAGCAGGCATGGGTCGTCTCTGATGTTGCCATATACTAAGGTTTTGTAGCAGACTTCATAATCACTAGCTAATATAGCAAGTATTTTGACAAACCAGACTTTGCTATTCTGGATATTTTTGGATGTTAGAGCAGATCACCAAAGGCCCAAAGATTAAAAGTCCTCATCACTTTCAATGTCATATGAGGTGCTCAGAACCTTGCATTAAGTGCTTTGCATCTTGCAGAAGAGACCCTAAAAGAACTACCATTCCATATGCCAGCATTTTGTCCATAAAACAAATTGCAATATCTGTGCTTAACATCAGTTTCAAAAATGCCTCTTCCAAATAATGACAGCTCAGACTACAGAAACAAATCCCACTTCTGCTTCAGTGTCTCCTTACTGATGCCATATCAGACCAATCTGTTACCTAATAAAACTTTTACAAAAGACAAACCACTCCTCTTTCAAATAAAACCACTTCTCTGAGAGTGAAGGCATCCATAGTAAAAGATGTATAAAATAAATGGGATTCTAAGAAATTTTAATTGCCATCACTAGTCCTTACAATGACTGTGACAGATGAGAGACTTGGGAGGTGTGAGAACTTCAAAGACTATTATATTGAAATGGACCAGAGAGGCATGGGCTTTTGTGACAGTAAGAATTAAATGTGTTTTCAGGGTCCTGGCTTACTGGATGAATTTCCTGTGTAATTTCTACTTGTAGTTAATATAAGCTCCCCAACACTGGTCATGGCAAAAATATCTGGCCTTTGAAGCTCTGCTCCAGAGATGAGGGGCACTGACTCATGCTGCATGTTTCAGGAAGCCAGAGGGCAAAGACCCAAACCATGTGAAGACACAGCTGTGCTCTCCCAGGTAAGGGTACCAGGTCTGTCTTGAACAAGGAGGAGCAATCAGGATGACTTGGACTCTGTCTCTTTATTTTCAGCAATACGTTAAACAGTAGAGATACTGGTGAAAAGGTGGAGACGAAGTCCCTGTTCTAGGGATGAGGAGAGCATTGCCCAGGGAATATTGACTCATTCCCACTTTGGAGAACTAGCATGGATATTTCTTATTCAGGTGAGTGCCCAACAGGTCTGTGGACAATGTCCCCCATCTTCTGAATCTGTCGTGAAGTACTGTTGAATGTTTGTGACTGAACTTTCCGCTGTCAAGTTGTATGTGCTTGGGAGGAAGGCTGCAGACAGTGTAACATTGCGGGAGATGCACCAATTCCATAGCCTCACTGCTTCTATGCATAGGGAGGGAGATCTAGCTCCTGCCTGTCAATTGATGTAGTACATACAGGCTATGTTGTCTGTTAGGAATCTTTGTGTGTGATCCTGTGATCAGTGGGAGGAAATGGGCACAGGCAATTCTGACAGTTCTTAGCTTGAGGAGATTGATGTGAAGGGACATCTCCATTGGTGACCACTTGCCCTGCATCATGAGACCGTTCAGATGCATGCTCCACCCTATGAGTGATGCATCCGCAGTGAGGAGCAACGATGGCGAGGTTTGCAAGAAGGGGATCCCTTTGCAAACGTCAGCTGGGTCCTTCCACCAGTCTAAGGAGTTTTTGATTCTGGTGGGATTTGTCTAGTCTGTCCCCGTTTGGTCTGTAGACCAAACTGACTATATTTTTTGGAGGCATCACATGTGAAGCCTGGCATGTGGTATCACCGCCGTTCTTGCTGCCATGTGACCCAAGAGGTGGAGGCAGAGTCTAGCTTCTATATTCATAGTCTGTTCTGAAAAGTTTCTATGAGCATGACTAAGCATGGGAAAATGTGTTGAGGCAAGAGGGCTCTGGCCTATAACAAGTCAAGGTCAGCCTCTATGAATTCCAGGCATTGCCATGGAGTGAGGGTTGACTTCTGGGTGTTGATCTGTAGGCCCAATTCTGTGAACAAGTGCATCATAGCTTTGGTGACTTGGAGACAATCATCCAGGTACAAGTAGATCTTTATCCCGTGGGAACTTAAGTAAGTGGCCACCACTGAGAGAACCTTGGAAAATACTCCTGGGGCCGTTGATAGCCTGAAGGGTAGCACTCTGTCCTGGCAATGGTCGTGTCCCAGAGTGAATCTGAGAAAACATCTGTGAGTAAGTAGGACTGAGATACAGAAATAAGCATCCTGAAGGTTGAGGGCCAAAAACCAGTCTCTCTGTTCCAACACCAAAATGATCGTTGCTAAAGTGACCACCTTGAATTGTTGAGCCTTGACAAACTTGTTGAAAGCTCTGACGTCTAGTAGAACCCTCTGCCTCATAGAAGTTGAGGTACTGGTTCTATGGTTCCTAACTGGAGGAGACAGTCTACTTCTTGTTGTAGTAAACTCTCATGAGAAGAATCCCTGAAGAGCGATGGGGAAGGGTGTTGTGAAGGAGGGAGAGAGGTAAAATGGATGAAACATCTGGTTTGAACAATCTTTAGGACCCACTGGTCCATGTTCTGCATTCCCAGGCACTGCGGAACGCTGCCGATCGGTGGCCAAATGGGTGTGAAACACTGGTTGGCTGTGTCACTCAGGGCGAGTGATCTAATGGCACTTCGATCCACCCATCAAAAATGGTGCTTGGATGTAGTGGGCTGAGACAAAGAAGATGGTGGGCCAGGTGGTTTGCACATATGGAATTTCCCTTTCTTTCTTTGTGGCTCATAGTGGCATTGAGATTGAGATTGAGACGTGTGGTCGATGCTGGGATTGGGGACTAAATTGTCTCTTTTGTCCCAGTATATAGATACCCAGTGACCGGAGAGTAGCCCTGGAGTCCTTCAGGGTGTGATAGGAGACATCAGTCTTCTCAGCAAAAAGCTTTGTGCCATCAAAAGGAAGGTCCCCAATTGTCCCTCTTTCAGGAAGCTCAACAGATGGAGCCATGGCAAAAGTTGCATCACCATAGCCATTATGTTGGCCACATCAAGGGCAGATTGCAGCAATGTCTTTGTCCTAATTGGCCCTCCTGGATAATGGCCTTAAAGTGGTCCCAATGTGATTCTGGCATCTTTTCAATAAACTCGTTCAGTTTTAAGTAATTTATAAAATCATATTCGCTATGAGGGCCTGGTAGTTGGTGATACAGAATTGGAGAGTGGCCAAAGAGAACGCTTTTCTAATGAAAAAGTCTAGATGCTTCCAATCCCTATCACAGGGAATAGCCCTTGACTGGTGTTGTCAACCACTGGAGTTAATGGCATCCACCATGATGGAGCTGGGTGGTGGCTGGGAGAACAGAAATTCAGATTGCTTGGCAGGGACATAATACTTTTTGTCCACCTGCTTGCAGGTAAGTGCCACTGGTGATGGGGTTTGCCACACGGTTTTTGCTGGGTCTAACATGACCTCATTGATAGAGAGGGCAATCTTGGAGGAGGAGGAGGAAAGTGGAGAAGGAGTTGTATGTGAGTGTCCTTGACTTCCTCCAATGGTATCCAGACAGTGTCTGCCACTCCCTTATCCAGCTCCTGGAAGAGGTGAAAGTCATATGCCAAAGATTATGGGGGAGGCATGATAACTTCGCCAGAAGAAGAGGAGGATATGGTCCTTGGTGTCACTTCTTCCTCGGTACTGGCCTCCTGTTCCTCTACGTCTTGTGGAAGTTCTGAAGCACTGGATGCTGCAGGCAAGGAGGTGTATCTCGATAGTTCTCGGGTGAGGCTTGAAGCCTGAGAGGCATGCTGGCAATGTGCCACCCAAGGTTCCTAATATGGCTACTGGGATGGTGGGGGCATACAGCCCGGTGGTGGAGCCCATGAGTGGCCATAAGAAGACGGTGGGGTCATCTGTGGGTATATCCTTCAGATCTGTTAATAGTGAGCACCATATGGGGCTTGGGAGGAGTACTGCAACACTACCTCCTCTGGCTCACTGTCTGAAGCATCACTAGAGAGCAGAGGGGCATGACATGGCAGTGTGGATATTTCCTGTGCTCAGTAAATGCTTGGTGCAGAGGTCCCAAGAAGTGAGGACCCAGATGTGTCTAGCATGCTGAGGTCCCTGGAATGGTGGGATTCTGCTAGTACCAATCATCCCAGGGTCAGTGGCAGTGGAGATGGTCTTGGTGCTGACGGTGCCAAAGATACCAAGTGAATGGAAATCGCTTATGGTTATCTCGGAGCTCACTGTGTGGACTTGCTGCTCTCTTCTTATATGATTTATGAAAAGGGTCCTCATCTTGTTTCTTCGACCCACAGTCCTTAGATGTAGAGGGCTTGGGGAAGATTCACATCTGTCAGGTGATTCGGGCTGGAGAGCAACCTCCATGAAGATGACCTTCCGGCAGATCTCTCTGTCCTTAAGGGATCTTGGCTGGAGTTGTTGGCAAAGACCACACTTCTACTGGATGTGGCCTTCTCCAAGGCAGAGAATGCACTGACAGTATTTGTCCACAACTGGGATTGCCTCTTTAAAGTGAGGCATTTTTTGAAGCCCGTTGAACTGAGTATACCCCACTGGGGGGGAAGGGGGAGAAAAGAATAGGAAAGAAATTAAAGTCTTGGGGGGGAGGGGGGATTTTTAAGCGTAAAATAAGGAAGAAAATAACTACAACTAGAACTATAACTAGGAGACTAACTATAGGTAAGTAAAATAAAGCGATAGTCTTAATGGACTGCTAATGGCTGTAGATCAAGGAAGGAATTATAGCTCCCCACATCACCATCTTGACTTCTATGACTTTATGAATTTGTTCAGACATCTCAGATCTAAACTCAGTCACCACCCTCTGTCCTTTGGCATGAGAAAATACTTTTGAGCAAAACCCTTTCACCCTGTGAGGAGATGGGATCATTTCTATTGCTCCTAACTGAAGGAGAGAGTGCATTTCTCAAATCAGTATAGTCTCATGAGAGGGGTCCCTGTAGAGAGATGGAGAAGGGCTGCAGAAAGTAGGGAGGGAAGGACATAAAGTGGATAGTGTAGCCTAATCTTATAACCTCCATGACCCACTTGTCTTTTGTAATACACAAGGGCAGCTCTAGGCATTTTGCTGTCCGAAGCACGGCAGACAAGCTGCCTTCGGTGGCTTGCCTGAGGAGGGTCTGCTGGTCCCGCGGCTTCGGTGGACCTCCCGCAGGCGTGTCTGTGGGAGGTCCTCCGAAGCCGCAGAACCAGCGGACCCTCTGCAGGCACGCCTACAGGAGGTCCGCTGAAGCCGCAGGACCAGTGGACCTCCGCAGGCAAGCCGCTGAAGGCAGCCTGCCTGCCGCCCTCGCGGCGCCGGCAGAGCGCCCCCCGTGGCTTGCCGCCCCAAGCACGTGCTTGGCGGGCTGGGGCCTGGAGCCGCCCCTGGTAATATGCCACCAAGCCTGTTGGAAATTGGAAAGGTGGTCTCCAAAATTGGAAAGATGGACAAAAGATTGTAGCTTGCAAACTAGAGGGGAGGGAGGAATTGAACCCTTGATCAATCCATCCAAATTACTGTTTAAGGGATAAGTGGGTACTTGCTCAAGGAGGGTGATGAGCTCTCTTCCCCTGGAATCTTTGCCTCTTTCTAATGGGTTCAGTGGTTCTGTAAAATCAAGAGAACTGGGAAAGGTGCAGTCTCTGGGCAGTTTGAGGTGTGCCAAGTCTCCTTTTGTTCATAGGGGTGTATATAACAGAGATCTCAACATGGTCATGGATTTCTTCAGTGTATGTAGGGACTCGTCTGTAGTTCCAGATAAGAGCTTCCAACCACTAAACTGGAGATCCTCAAAAGTATTCTGAACCTCTCTTGTGAACCTCAAATGTTAGAGACATGACGTTCTGTGCATAACAACCGCTGTGGAGAGGGATTTAGCATCGTCATCTGCAGTATCTAAGGAGGCTTGGAGAGAAGTTTCGGCTAATAATTAACACGTCACAAAGATGGTCTGAAAGTGCTGTAATTCATGAAGTCATATTTCCCACAATCACCTGACAACTTATGGTCCAAAATGGGAGGAATATGAATGAGTAATCCTTTTGTCTAAAAAGGTCTAACTTCTTCTGATTCTTATTATACGAAGTTAAAGAAGTATGGACTGGACGACTGGACTATAAGGTGGATAGAAAGCTGGCTAGATCGTCGGGCTCAATGAGTAGTGATCAATGGCTCCATGTCTAGTTGGCAGCCGGTTTCAAGTGGAGTGCCCCAAGGGTTGGTCATGGGGCCAGTTTTGTTCAATATCTTCACTAATGATCTGGAGGATGACATGGACTGCACTCTCAGCAAGTTTGCAGATGACACTAAACTTGGAGGAGTGGTAGATACGCTGGAGGATAGGGACAGGATACAGACGGACCCAGACAAATTAGAGGACTGGGCCAAAAGAAACCTGATGAGGTTCAACAAGGACAAGTGCAGAGTCCTGCATTTAGGACGGAAGAATCTCATTCACTGTTACAGACTAGGGACCGAATGGCTAGGAAGCAGTTCTGCAGAAAAGGACCTAGGGGTTACAGTGGACGAGAAGAGAAAGTTACTCACCTTGCAGTAACTGAGGTTCTTCGAGATGTGTGTCCCTGTGGGTGCTCCACTCTAGGTGACGGTGCGTGCCGGTGCTGTCGATCGGAGATTTTCAGTAGCAGTGCCTGGTTGGGCGCACGCACCCAGATGGTATCTCCTGTCTAGTTGGAATCTTCCTGAGTGCGTGTGCACCACACTCTCCTCAGTTCCTTCTCTACTGTGGAGAGTCATCTCTGCACTCCAAAGTAGAGGGGAGGAGGGCGGGGAGTGGAGCACCCACAGGGACACACATCTCGAAGAACCTCAGTTACTGCAAGGTGAGTAACTTTCTCTTCTTCTTCGAGTGCTGTCCCTGTGTGTGCTCCACTCTAGGTGAATGTGTAACAGTACCCACTATGGTTGGTGGGACTTTAGAGATGCAGCAGGGAGTACTGAAGATATTACTGTATGGCCTACTATTGCGTCTGCCATGGTGTCTTGCGTGAGAGCACAGTGTTTTGCAAACGTGTGTTCAGATGACCATGTAGCCGCCTTGCAGATATCAGGAATGGGAACGTTGTGTAAGAAGACAATGGATGCTGACATGGCTCTAGTGGAATGAGTTCTAATGTTGTCGGGCGGTTGAAGATTTTTTGCACAGTAACAGGATCTGATGCAGTCAGAGATCCACTTGGATAGACGTTGTTTAGAGATAGCTGTGCCCTTTGATCTTTCAGCAACGGAAACGAAGAGTCGTGGAGACTTGCGAAATGGTTTAGTCCGTTCTAAATAAAAGGAAATTGCTCTCCTCACGTTGAGAGTATGCAGGGTTGCGTCCTGCGGATTTTTGTGAGGTATGGGATAGAAAGTAGGTAAGTATATATGTTGGTTGAGGTGGAAGGTCGACACTACCTTAGGAAGAAATTTAGGATGTGGTCTCAAAGTGACTTTATCTTTGGAGAAGATTGTGTAGGGAGGGTGGGCCATGAGGGCACTCATTTCACCAACTCTCCTCACTGATGTTAGGGCAACTAGGAAAGCCACCTTCATGGACATATGGAGGTGAGAGGAGATAGCCAACAGCTCAAATGGAGGTTTCATGAGGGCATGAAGAACGAGGTTAAGATTCCCATGTAGCCACTCTGGATGAATTTCAGGATAAAGATTTTTGCAGGCCAGAGAGAAAGCGTTTAATGGTGGGGTGTGTAAAGAGTGAGTACCCATCCAATAGGTCATGGAAGGTGGTAAGCGCCGCCAGGTGCACTTTGATGGAGCTGAGAGAGAGTCCGTCCTGTTTTAGTTTCAGGAGGTAGTCTAGAATGTTACGGAAGGTCACATTATTGGGTGCTAAATGGTTATGCGAGCATCAAAGAGCGAAACGTCTCCACTTCTGGAGGTAGGTTTTACGAGTGGAGTCTCTCCTACTGTGCAAGAGGACATATTAGACCTGCTCGGAACAGGCTAGTTCATGGGTTTGGAACCATGAAGGAACCAGGCTGTGAGGTGGAGCTTTTGGAGTTGGGGGTGAAGAACTTGTCCGTTGTCCTGGTAAAGGAGATCTGGTCTGTTGGGGAGAGCCCATGGGTGACGGGAGGACATGTGGAGAAGGTAGGGGTACCATGTCTGTCTTGGCCAAGCCGGGGCAATAAGGATGACCTGGGCTTTGTCGTCCACAATCTTCCAAAGAACCCTGTGTAGTAGAGGGATAGGTGGGAAGGCATACAGGAGGTAGTTGTTCCATGGGATGAGGAATGCATCCCCTAAGGATGCAGTCCCGAGTCCCGCCCTGGAGCAAAACAGGGGGCATTTTCGGTTTCGGGTCGTGGCGAAGAGATCTATTGATGACATGCCCCAGTGGGAGAAAAGCTGTTGGAGTACTGCGGGGTGCAGTTCCCATTCGTGTTCTGTCGAGGAGTGTCTGCTGAGTGCGTCCGCAGTAGTGCTGTGACAGCCTGGTAGGTAGGAAGCGATTATCTGTATTTGATGTCGTATGCACCAATTCCATAGTCGAATGGCTTCCATGCAGAGGGAATGTGATGGGGCTCCCCCTTGTCTGTTTATGTAATACATTCATGCTATGTTGTCTATTAAGACTCGCAGGTATTTGTTCTTTATGAGGGGAAGAAAGTGAAGGCATGCTCTCCTCACTGCTCTGAACTCTAAGAGATTTATGTGTAGATGTGTCTCTGATGCAGACCACCGGGCTTGTGCCCTGTGTTCCGCTAGATGTGCTCCCCAACCAATCAGGGAGGCGTTCGTGGTGAGTATGAGCATTGGGGATCATTGCTGGAAGGAAACCCCCGTGCAGAGGTTTTCTGGACTTGTCCACCATTGTAGGGAAGTTACAACATGGGGTGGAGGAGTTAGCAGCATTCCTAAGGGATTTCTGCTGGGTTTGAAATGGAGTTGAGCCAGCCCTGGAGGCATCTCATATGTAGCCTGCGTGTTAACCATGAAGGTGGTAGCTGCCAGGGCCGGCTCTAGCAATTTCGCTGCCCCAAGCACGGCGGCATGTCGCGGGGGGTGCTCTGCCGCTCGCAGGTCCCGTGGCTCTGGTGGATCTCCAGCAGGCTTCCCTGTGGGGGTCCGGTGGTTTCGCGGCTCCGGTGGACCTCCCGCAAGTGTGCCTGCAGATGCTCCACCGGAGCCGCGGGACCAGCGGACCCTCCGCAGGCATGCCTGTGGGAGGTCCACCGGAGCCGCCTGCCGCCCTCCCGGCGACTGGCAGAGCGCCCCCCGCAGCACGCCGCCCCAAGCACGCGCTTAGCATGCTGTGGCCTGGAGCCGGCCCTGGTAGCTGCCATGTGACCAAGGAACTGTAGGCAGATTCTTGCTTGCGTCCTGGGACGAATAGAGAGCGTATATATGACCTGCCTGATAGTAGGAATCTGTTGTATGGGAGCGAGGCCCTGCTCTGGGTTGAGTCAAGATGAGCTCCAATGAATTCAATCTGTTGCGTGGGTATCAGGGTAGAGTTTTGGATGTTTATTTGGAGGCCTAGGCTGTGAAAAAGGGAGACGGTGAAGCGCGTGGCTTGAAGTGTCTCGCCATAGGAGTCGCCCCTGATAAGGCAATAGTCCAGGTAGGGGAAAAGTGTGACCCCGTGTTTGCAGAGGTGAGCCACAACCACGGCTAGGGTCTTGGAAAAAAACTCTTGGAGCTGTGGAGAGTCCGAAAGGGAGAACTCTGTATTGGAAATGATCCTGACCGATTGTGAATCGGAGGAAGCATCTGTGAGCTGGATGTATTGATATATGGAAGTAAGCACCTTGTAGGTCGAGGGCTGTGAACCAGTCCCCTTGATCCAATGCAGGTATTATTGTGCCTAGTGTGACCATCTTGAATCTTTGTGTCCTCACAAATTTGTGAGGCATAGGTCTAATACAGGCCTCCATCCCTCGGTTTTCTTCTGCGTTAGAAGCCTAATCTTAGAAGCCTAGAAAGTAATGGGAGTAGAACCCTGTCCCTTGATGTTGCATCGGCACAGGTTCCACTGAGCCTAGTTGCAGAAGGTGTGCCACTTCTGTGTGAAGTAACTGCTTGTGAGAGGGGTCCCTGAAGAGGGACGGGGAAGGAGAAAGGATAGGAGGATAGGATATGAACGGGATGGAGTAACCGGTCTGAACTATTTCGAGGACCCAGCGGTCCTGTGTAATCCGCTGCCAAGCATGTTGGAAATACTGGAGGCGGTGGCCAAATGGACAAGTAAGTGGTGGAATCAACGGGTGGTCGTGCAGACCCTCGACCAAAGCTTCAAAACTGTTGTTTATTGCCCGGTGGACGGAAGGTGGTGGCTTGATTTTGATTTTGTCTGCATTTGGGAGGTCTAGTATGATTCCTAGTTGTGTCGTATGGTCTCGATTGAGGGCGATAGCACTGATGTGTGCGTGGTCTTTGGTAGGGTTGGTATCATTGTCTCCTGGGAAGAGATGGGTCAATGCCCAGGGTGCGCAGTGTCGCTCTTGAATCTTTCATGGTGTGGAGGAGTTAATCAGTTTTTTTCGAAAAGAGTTTGTCCTTATCAAAAAGGAGATCTTACACTTTGGTCTGGAGCTCTTTAGGAATGCCTGACACAGAGAGCCATGAGGATCTGCGCAGTTGCAGTGGTACAGGCTGCTGTGTCCGCCATGTCTAAGGATGCCTGTAGGGCCGTTCTGGAGATCAGTTGTCCCTCAGACAGGATTGATTTGAAGTCTGCTCTTCTGTCCTCTGGGTTGTATGAGGCAAATTCGAAAAGCTTATTGTAATTATCGAAATCATAGCTGGCAAGGAGAGCAGAATAGTTTGCAATCCTGAATTGTAGTGTCGAGGATGTATAAACCTTGCAGCCCAGGACATCAAGGCGTCTAAGGTCCTTGTCTTGAGGGGGAGGTCGATATTGTGACTGTTTGGTCTGCTGTGCAACTGCATCGATGACAAGAGAGTTCGGTGGTGGATGAGAAAATAGGAAGTCTGCGTCCTTTGCAGGAACATAGTATTTACGTTCGATCTTCTTACAAGTTGGTACTAGAGAAGCTGGGATTTGCCAGAGAGTGTCAGCTGGCTCCATGAGTGCTTCGTTTATAGGGAGCGCAATTTTCGAGGGCGCAGACGGCTGAAGGATTTTGAGGAGTTTGTGCTGAGTCTCCTGAACCTCTTCTAAGCGAATATCCTGACTGAGTGCAACCATCCTAAAAAGTTCTTGAAATTGTTTGCAGTCGTCCACGGTCTGTGGGGGTAGAGGGAGGATGGCTTCATCTGAGGCTAATGGAGAGTTAGGGTTAGGCGAGTCAGGATATGGTGCACAGCTCTCAGGCTCAGGAGGGGGCTCAGGCACCCTGGAAGTGGATGGAGCAGGAGATTGAGGCACCGAAGGAAGATGATAGGTAGGAGGATTCTGCCACGGGTACCAGTGAAGCCAAAGCATGGGGTAGGAGAACCCAGGCATCGCCCACAGGCGGGACAACGTAGGGAAAATGAGGCTGCTGAGCTTGAGTCATAACCTGAGGCAGTAAAGGTGCCTGTGGAGGAGAAGCAGGAGGGGAGAACTCCGCTTGCTGCTGTAGCTCAAGGTCACCTTCGGTGAAAGCCAGTTCAGGTGAAGAAAGTGGCAGGTCAAGAAAGGAGTCCTCTGTATCTAGGAGCAGAGAGTGAGGCTCAGGTGGCACTAAAAGGTCACTTTGAGTGAGAAGCTGTTGTTCCTGCTCCCTAGGTTCAGCTAAGCCTGCTCTCTGCTCTAGCACTTTAGTAGGAGAGAGTGACAGAGAATGTCCTGCTGTATTGAGCCTAGAGGTGCCCTGCAGGGGGTCTGCTGCTGGTGCGCGGGCAGAAGAGTAGTTGGGTACCGACGCTCTTCTCAGTGCCGAGGCTGATCGCGCTTTCGGCACCGCAGCTATTTTCGTTGCTGAGGCAGAGCGCGCTGGCGGGTCCACAGCCACTTTTGGAGGTGAAACTGACCAGGCTGTGAGTACCGCAGCCATTTTGGGTGTCGGTGCCGAACGCGCTGCCAGCACTGCACGCGCTGCCGGCACCGCAGCCGTTGCCAGTGCAGAGGAGGAACGTGGTGCCGGTGCTGAAGCCCCTCTGGGTGCCGAAGAGGAATGAGTTGTCCGCGCCGCAGTCATCTGCGGCACTGAGGGGACCGAGTCAACAGGTGCCTTCCCCGCGCGGGAGGTCTGGTCCCTGCCTTTAAGCTCTGTCAGAGCGGTTGCTGAGGCATTAGAAGAGGCTGATGCAGCTGTCTTTCGTGCTGTCAGCACAGGAGGTAGGGATCTCGCTGGAGACCCCCTCCCCCTGTTAGAGTCTCGTTTGTGAGACTGCTGAGCTTCTTGCCTCCACTCCAGGAAGGGTGAAGCAACGCTCCCCATCGGTTCCGATCTGGCTGGGGAGCGTGTGGGAGCAGGTTCTACCTTTCCCGTCTCCGACAGCGGCTGCAGGGATTTTTCCATCATAATGATCTTGAGGCGCAAATCCCTGTCACGACGAGCTCTTGACTTGAGGCTCGCACAATGGAGGCACTTCGCGGGGATATGGGTGTCCCCGAGGCACTTGACACAATGAGAGTGGCCATCTGACCATGGCATGAAGTCCTGACAGGAGATGCATCTTTTGAAACCTGAAGCTCCTGGCATTATGAGTTAAAGATGGCCAAGGAGAGTGTCTCAATGGGAGACAAGCCTGAGGCGTTTTTTTTTTTTGGTAAACTAAATAACTAACTATGTAAATATACTAAAGGAAGGGAAACAACTGGGAAGTAATTAATAATTACTTCCATGTTCTTTGTTACTGTTTCCCATAGAGATCAGGGAAGAGAAGGTAGCACTGCCCCGAGTCCCGTCTTCAGCCGAGGACGGTTGAGAAGGAACTGAGGAGGGTGTGGGGCGCACGCACTCAGGAAGATTCCAACTGGACGGGAGATACCATCTGGGTGCGTGCACCCCAACCAGGCACTGCTACTGAAAATCTCCAATCGATAGTGCTGGGACGCACTGTCACCTAGAGTGGAGCACCCACAGGGACAGCACTCGAAGAAGAAGCTGGATATGAGTCAACAGCGTGCCCTTGTTGCCAAGAAGGCATTTGGGGCTGTATAAGTAGGAGCATTGCCAGCAGATTGAGGGATGTGATCATTCCCCTCTATTCGACATTGGTGAGGCCTCATCTGGAGTACTGTGCCAAGTTTTGGGCCCCACACTACAAGAAGGATGTGGAAAAATTGGAAAGGGTCCAATGGAGGGCAACAAAAATGATTAGTGGGCTGGAGCACATGACTTATGAGGAGAGGCTGAGGGAACTGGGATTGTTTAGTCTGCAGAAGAGAAGAATGAGGGGGGATTTGATAGCTGCTTTCAACTACCTGAAAGGGGATTCCAAAGAGGATGGATCTAGACTGTTCTCAGTGGTACTCGATGACAGAACAAGGAGTAATGGTCTCAAGTTGCAATGGGGGAGGTTTAGGTTGGATATTAGGAAAAACTTTTTCATTCAGAGAGTGGTGGAACACTGGAATGGGTTACCTAGGGAGGTGGTGGAATCTCCTTCCTTAGAGGTTTTTAAGGTCAGGCTTGACAAAGCCCTGGCTGGGATGATTTAGTTGGGAACTGGTCCTGCTTTGACCTCCTGAGGTCCCCTCCAACCCTGATATTCTATGAAGTAGACCTAGTAGCTGTTTATCCCTCTCATTTCCAGTATCCTCTACAAGATAATTAAGTCTGTAGGAGTTGGGGGAGAATAAAAATTGAGGAACATGATATTTCTTACCTGCCAATTTTCAAGTTGGTGAGATAGGGTGGCAGGAGTTTGCCACACAGTCTTTGCTGCACTTAGGGATGCTTCCCAGCTAGCGCAACTCAGGTGAATGTTGCCAACTACAGAATGTCCAGGAGCTTGTGTTGTGAGTCTTTAGCTTCTGCAAGAGGTATCTGAAGGCTGTCAACCAACCTCTCCAGAAGATCCTGGAACTGACAAAAATTGTTGGCCACTAATGATGATGGAGGCATGACTGCCTTGTCTGGAAATGAGGATGAAATAGGAGTTTGAGGGGTGGCCTCTGTGACACTGCACCCCATATACTTAGTGATATTATGATACAATTATGACTTAGTTATGATGTATTTTATGCAAGATAAGTCATGTGAGATGTCACTGAAAATTTTATGATTTGCCGAATATGGTTATCCTATTTGTACGCATGTATTATTTTTGTATCTGGAGTTATGAATATTGATTATGTATCTGTATTCCAAATGCAGTTACACCTGGGGAACGCCCAAGAGATTAGATGTTTTCAGTCTAGGTAGTGGGTGGGGAAGTGCCTATTCAGGGCAATGAGCCATTAGGAAAAAACAATAGGCCTTAGGAGAAGCTTATCATCTCGCACCTGGGGAGCCTTCCTGAGAACACTACAGACAGCCTTTGAGTAATGGCTGCTATGACTCTACAAAGACATGTGATGTGACCACGTCTCTAGATTACATTTTAGGATGTCAATGTTTTACCACAGACTAGTATGGGAACCAGGCTTTGGGAACAAAGGGATCCAACCATATGCAAAAGCTATATAAAGGAGGGAGTGACATCATCTGGTGTTCTTCCCTCGCCACCCAAGAAGACTCCTGGAAACACCTGAGGAACAAACAGTGAACTGGGGGAAGTGCTGGACCCAGGCTAAAGGGTTTTTTAGCCTGTGAATGAAACACCTGGGGATTCCAAGCTGCAAAGCAGATGCAGATTGCCTCTTAAGAATCTGCAGCCTGCTTGTATCGTTCCTTAGGGTGGGAATTTGCTATTCATAATATACTAAATAGACTGGATAAGTTTAGTTTGCATTTTTTGTTTATAGGTATTCTGCTTTGATCGGTTTGCTATCACTTATAAACACTTAAAGTCCATCTTTTGTAGGTAATAAACTTGTTTTTGCTTTATCTAAACTAGTGTGTGGGAATCATAACTCAGGGCAAAGGGCTGTTGCATATTTCTCTCTAGATTGAGGGAGGGAGTGAATTTTATAAACTTATGCTGTACAGTTGTCTGTGCAGTGGAGGACGGTATAAATTTGGATTTATACTCCAGAGCAGGTGTATGCCTGAGGAGCTGGGAGTAGCTTTCCCATGCAGGTGCTGGTCAGAGAGCTGCTTGTAACTGAAGCTGAGTGTGTTCCTATCTGTATGTATGCTGGTGAAAGTGCAGGCTGGAGGATTTTGTAGCTTGTCACAGCAGTACAGTGTGAGAGGGGCCCAGGCTGGTGGGTCAGGGGGCTCAGTGGTACCCCAGTTCCAGGTGGCACTCAGGGGGGACCCATCACAGTCTCCTTTTCCTCTCTACTCTCTTGTTCTTCAAAGGTCTTCTCATGAAAGGGTTTGATGGGGAGACTGTATAACCCTACCCTTTTGGTGTAATGGAGGTGGAATTTGGCAAACTGCTACCGATATGCTGCCCAAGGATCCTAGTATGATCACTAGGGGGAGGGGGAGGCCATACGGAAGAGAGGGTGATTCTACTGTTCCTGTTGTGGACAAGGATCCTGTCAAAGTATAGCTTTCTATCTGGATATGCACTGATAATATGAGACTGACTGAATATCTCCTTCATCCTCCTCAATATCCTCCAAAGCAGGGGGGCCCTGTACAAAAAGGCAGATAATCTTGCAATACTGGGAAGCAATGGTAATCTGGAGACTGGGGTCTTGGTACCAAGAGTTGTTGGTACCTATTTAACAGTGAGGAATCCAGTTCATCTAAATGTGATAGGTCCCTGGAGTAGTGGTATTCCTGCGGTATGGAGTGGATCAGTACTAATGCAGGAATTGAGGTGGATGGTACTGTTGATCTGGAGCAGGTAGGTTCTCAGGCTTCAGGTGTCTGGTGCTTCAATTTTGTCAGAGGAAGAAGGCACTGATAGTAAGTCTGATGTATACGGTGCCATTTTACAGAAGTATATGTCCTGGGCATCCTGTCTTTCATAGTACATGGGCCTGCTGGAGCCATATTTCTCTGAAACACTCCAGGATCTTCTGGCTCTGCTGGTACTGGAGGAAGAGTTCATTGCTTCCATGGTACCAAATTGAGAGGTCGAGGCCACCAATACTGTAAATTTATTGGGAGATTAGGGCCTTTTGGGAGCTGGATCCTTGTGACGGGAGACCAAGTTTCTCCTCTTTGGAGCTTTCCCTGAATCCTCTAAAGTCTTCTGCCTCTTAAGGGAGATCTTGGCTGAGCTCAAAGGATGTTATGTCTGTCCAGAGACAGAAATTCATGGAGGGGCATGCCACCAATGGCTCCTGAGAATAAAGCTTATAGAAGGACAAAAGGATAAATCAGAATCAAATCGAAACAGAAAAACGCTTAAAGTGTACATGAAGTGGAAAAAGATGGAGTTTGTTGGGATTGAAAATTACACACAAACCATCTGCACGATTGTTTTTTTAAGAAGTGTTAGTATAATTTTGTTTGCTGTTTAATACATGATTAGACTATTAGAAACTATCCCCATCTTCAACTGGAACTGCACTAAATATGCTCCAAGGAGAGTGAAATCATTCTCTGCTGTTTTGAAAGGACTAGTCTGGTTATCTCAAATGATTTCTGAGCACTCCTGCATGCCAATGCTACCAAACATAAGCCTGAAATTCTGCACACTGTCAGTTTTCATTTAGCTTTAGGTAAGAGCGTTTATGGTATGCATTTGCTTGTTTTTTTTTAAATAATTGTAAGTCTTTTGTTCAAGTGTAAGCTTGCTGGGGGCAGACTATCTATCTCCTACTGTGTGTTTATACAGCACCTAGGCCAACAGGATCCCGACCATGATTGAAGCCTCTGGATGCTACCACAAATACAAATAAATATGTAACACAAATGACTATAACAGAGAATTTTTTATTCAGTGGGAAATATATACTTACTTTTTTACCATGTCAAACATGCTGCTCTCTACATTACCTAGCCACTGCTCAACAGGGCCTCTAATTACGAATAATTCTGTAATGTAGAATTGAAAAGTCAGCACTTATTGAAAACAACTGAACATTTTAATTTCATATTCTTACAACTTTATTTGAATTGTAGGCATTAGGAGTTCTACTGCACCTCTTATTTCTCAATTCTACACACTTGAAACTAATCCCGAGTGCGAGAAAACATTTCTCTCCTTTGGATTCCACTGTCTTTCTCCAGGGCTACAGATTTGCAGCTCATTCATGTGCGTAACTTACAAAGAAATCAATGGAAATTTTGTCTCCATGGAGATGTAGGCTTATATAATGCATGAAGGATCACATCCAGAAAGAATGGTTTACTTACCTTAAAGTAACTCTAGTTCTTGCAACTTGTAGTTCATATCTATTTCCCCTCTTGGTGCGCATGCAACCCACCTCATACACACAAGATTGGATTATTTTGGCCAGTGGTATCCAGTGGGACCATGTCTGCACCCACAAGTTGGTTTAAAGCAACATTTATTGAATGAAAAAATGTTACAAACCATGGAATTTATGGCATGTTTTGACTTTACACTTTTTTCAAAAACAGTGGCTTCAGACAAGCCCATTTGGAGAGGTCAGTTTTTATTTCCACAGGCTGGCAGATGGGTGCACAGACCATTCCCCCCGCAAGAAAGCTCAGGCCATTGGTGTTTGCAAGAGAACCTCATATACCAAACTTCAGTTCAAGGATCCAGGATGAGGATCTACCATGTACTGGAGAGTAAAGACCCAGGAATAGGATCTCAGCTTCAGGTGGCAAGTCATTGACCCACATCCAAGGATCTTCAGATGGATAGGGTAAGCTAGGGTGTGCTAACAAATTTTATATAGCAAAACCTAAAGGACAGAAGGGCAAATCTCCAGTAAATTCAGCCCTGGGTCACACTACCAAGAAACATGGGACTCAAACACAAGGATGAGTCTGAGGAAAGTGACAGTCAAGCGATGGCTGGATCTGAACCTCTCTGCTGGGTCATGTACATTCTGCAGAAGGACCATGGACCTGACAATACAGGATTGGAAACACAATGGGAGTGGGCCTGTAAGGGTGGCTCATGGAATCATGGCAGGAGTAGCAGCAGCAACATACATGCCAAAGGGACAGGATACAGCTCCAGTTTGGGTTAGCAGAATAGCTGACTCTCTGGCTTCTCTCATGCCTGAAAGGCTATGGACTATGTCTGGAGCAATAATCTCACATTAGAGGTAATGTGCCCTCCAGAACCTTTTAAATCTCACCCCCCCCTTCCCCATCAAGAGTTATGCATTATCTCTAGGCCTCACGTTCAATTGGTTTGGTTGGAGATGCTTGCAAGACGAGTTTGGGGGGGTGTCATAAGCCAGCACACATCAACAGGGCACAAAAATGTGAATCAGAGGCAGCCGGGATAATTTTGTGACTTGGAGTAGGAGCACATAGTGATAGCTGATGCAATGGTCCTGAGCTCTTTAGGAAGGACAGAGAGCATCTGTCAGATATTGGGACCGTCATTTGGCTTGGTGACTTTAGGGATTGGGTCATTCAGGAGAAAGATACCAGGCATGCTGCATGTCCAGTGACCAGAGGCCAGTGCAAGTAAGGCTAAAGGGCAAGCTACCCAAAGGTCAATGAGGTTCGGGATTTCACAGCTGAACGATACACGTTGCACTCGTGGGGGGAGGGAAGCGGGGGGAAGTCTTTACTGATTGAGGTTCCCAACCCAGCCTTATGGCTCTGTCACTCCACCCCTTGTTACATGGTGGGGAGATGGTCACAACTGAACTGAGTCTTGTGGGGTAGCCCAGGGAAGGTCTACTCTGACTGTATGGCTTGTGGTAGAAGCCTTGTAACCTGCACTGGAAACAATTAAAATGTTTGGTATGTGAGAGCTACAGCGGGCAATGTAGTGTCCCTCCAAGGTTTAATTAATAGTTGCAAGCAAACCATTTAAAACCCATCTCACATGTCTGTGGATCATTAGCCTGCTGTCCTGGTCAAAGTGTTCTGAAGGCTGGGAAGGTGCAGAGCTGCTGGTGTGATTTGACTCAGAAAGTGCCAGCCTCCATAGCTGAATGGCCTCTTGCTTCCCCTTGTCTGTTGATATAAGCATAGCTGTGGTTTAGTATGTCAGAACTTGGATCGTGCATCCCTAGAGTAGTGGTAGGAATGCCTGGCAGGCCAATTGAATGGCTCCGAGCGCTAGAATAATTATGTGGAGGACAAGCTTCCAGAGGGGAACATGGGACTGGATTTAAAGGTGATCTAGTGAACTCTAAATCCCTGAATGGAGGGGTCCTGGCACCAGAGACTTGAAAGGCAGAGGTGCAGAGAAGGGTACCCCACTGCACACTTTTCCCCACCAGTTTAACTAGGAGAGAACTTATGGGACCATTATGCCCATTGGCTATCTTCCTCATATATACACTGATTTCAAACACTCTTGTATACAGTGTAGGTTAAGTCTGGACAACTGCATCATATAGGGCATGAGGCCATATGTCCCAAGAGTCTAAGTTGGTTACCATTTGGGATCTGGATCAGCATGTTAGGTGAGGTATGGGCTGATCTGGATCCTTTGTCTCCTTAGATAACTTGTCATAACATCAACCTCATGAAGAAACTTGCACAAATACAAACAGATATCATGCTTCCTTTCCAAATGCAAACGGATGGACATCATATCAAATGGACTAAAGTAAAAAATCCACTGCTATCTACCTACTACACAGACCACAGTGAGATATTATCCATCTCTATCAAAGAAAACTGAGGAACCACCATGATCAGCATCCTATACAGCAAACAGGAAAACATCAAAAAGAGCTCTCCAACCTGGAGACTTAATTAATAACCAAACTTCCCTACAAACGGACTTCACTAAATAAGACAGGAGATCTACATTACTCACTTCACCTCTCTACAAAGGAAAAAGGACTGTAAGCTGTCTAAACTCCTACCTGCCTCATGGGGCACAAATGTGGTACCCCCAACCCACCCAGCAATATTGTCAATCTATCCAACTACACACTCAGGCCCAGAAGAAAGTCTTCCTATCTCGGGGACTCTCTTTCTGCCCTGCCACCCCCCACCAACATGATTACAGTTCTGCAGCAATCTGGAAGTCACTTTCGCCGTCTCCGACTCAAAGAATACTTTCAGGACAACACTGAACAGCACATTGATACACAGGTACCCTCCCACCAACAGCACAAGAAGAAGAACTCCACATGGACTCCTCCTGAGGGTCGAAATGACAGTCTGGACCTCTTCATTGAATGCTTCTGCCGATGTGCACAGGGCAGAAATTGTGGAAAAAACAACATCGCTTGCCTCATAACTAAGTCGTGCAGAACGCAATGCCATCAACAGCCTCAGAAACCACCCAGACATTATCATCAAGAGGCTGATAAAGGAGGTGCTGTTGTCGCCATGAACAGGTCTGACTACCAAGGAGGCTGCCAGACAACTCTCCAACACCAAATTCTACAGGCCACTTCCCTCAGATCCCACTGAGGAATACACTAAGAAACTGCAACATCTACTCAGGACATTCCCTACACTAACACCGGAACAAATCAACATACCCTTAGAGCCTCGACCAGGGTTATTCTATCTACTACCCAAGATCCACAAACCTGGAAATCCTGGACGCCCCATCATCTCGGGCATTGGCACTCTCACTGAAGGACTGTCTGGATATGTGGACTTTCTACTCAGACCCTATGCCACCAGCACTCCCAGCTATCTCCGTGACACCACTGATTTCCTGAGGAAACTACAATGCATTGGTGACCTTCCAGAAAACACTATCCTAGCCACCATGGATGTAGAGGCTCTCTACACGAACATCCCAAACACAGATGGAATACAAGTGTCAGGAACAGTATCCCTGATGATGCCACAGCACAACTGGCTGCTGAGCTCTGTGGCTTTATTCTCATACACAACTACTTCAAATTTGATGACAATATATATCTCCAGATCAGTGGCACCGCTATGGGCACCCGCTGGCCCCACAATATGCCATATCTTTTATGGACTGACCTGGAAACAACTATCCTCAGCTCTTGTCCACTCAGCCCCTTCTCTACCTACGCTACATGATGACATTCTTCATCATCTGGACCCATGGGAAGGAGTCTCTGGAAAAATTCCACCACGATTTCAACAGCTTCCACCCCACCATCAACCTCAGCCTGGACCAATCTACACGGGAGGTCCACTTCCTAGAACACCACAGGTGCAAATAAATGATGGTCACATTACCACACCTATATCGAAAATCTACTGACCGCTATGCCTACCTTCATGCCTCCCGCTCCATCCAGGGCACATCACGCGATCCATTGTCTACAGCAAGCACTGAGGTAAACCGCAACTGCTCTAACCCCTCAGACAGAGACCAACACCTACAAAATCTCCACCAAGCATTCTCAAAACTACAATACCGCAAGAGGAAATAAGGAGACAGATCAACAGAGCCAGACGTGTACCCAGAAGCCTCCTACTGCAAGACAAACCCAAGAAAGAAACCAACAGGACTCCACTGGCCATCACATACAGTCCCCAGCTAAAACCTCTCCAACGCATCATCAGGGATCTACAACCCATCCTGGACAATGATCCCACACTTTCACAGGCCTTGGGTGGCAGGCCAGTCCTCGCCCACAGGCAACCTGCCAACCTGAAACATATTCTCACCAGTAACTGCACACCGTACCATAGGAACTCTAGCTCAGGAACCAATCCATGCAACAAACCTCGATGCCAACTCTGCCCACATATCTACACCAGCGACACCATCACAGGACCTAACCAGATCAGCCATACCATCACCGGTTCATTCACCTGCATGTCCACCAATGTAATATATGCCATCATATGCCAGCAATGCCCCTCTGCTATGTACATCGGCCAAACTAGACAGTCTCTACGGAAAAGGATAAACGGACACAAATCAAATATTAGGAATGGCAATATACAAAAACCTGTAGAAGAACACACTTCAACCTCCCTGGCCACACTATAGCAGACCTTAAGGTGGCCATCCTGCAGCAAAAAAACTTCAGAACCAGACTTCAAAGAGAAACTGCTGAGCTTCAGTTCATCTGCAAATTTGACACCATCAGCTCAGGATTAAACAAAGACTGTGAATGGCTTGCCAATTACAAAACCAGTTTCTCCTTCCTTGGTTTTCACACCTCAACTGCTAGAACAGGGCCTCATCCTCCCTGATTGAACTACCTCATTATCTCCAGCTTGCCTGCATATATATACCTGCCCCTGGAAACTTCCACTACCTGCATCTGATGAAGTGGGTATTCACCCACGAAAGCTCATGCTCCAAAACGTCTGTTAGTCTATAAGGTGCCACAGGATTCTTTGCTGCTTTTACAGATCCAGACTAACACGGCTACCCCTCTGATACTTGTCATGACAGCGAACCCCTTAGTGAACACCCTCAGTGCCATGGAAAGATGAAAGGGCAGGACCCTGTACTGTAGTGAGATACTCCTACTAAGAATCTGAGGTATTCCCTGTGTGATAGATGAATGGATATGTGAAAGTAGAAGTCTTGCAGGTTGAGAACCACAAATAAGCCTTGAGGATCTAACGAGGAAATTAAGGAGGCCAGAATCATCATCCTGAAGTTGAAATGAGAGATTAATTTCTTGTAATTCAAAGTCCAGAATGGAACACCAACCTCTCTCCTTTCTTCTTTGGGATAAGAAAATAACGTGAATAAAACCAAATGCCCCTGAACTGTAAGGGCACTTATTCCACAGCTCCCAGCTGTAGAAAGAGTCTATTTCTTGAGATGGGGAGGGTGGGGGGAAGCACTAGGAAGGAAGTGGAATTGGATAGAATACTCCTTATTTAAAATTTTCAGGGTCCACTGGTACACCATGATCCAAGTTCAGGTTTCATGAAATTGGTGATGGATAAAACAGAGTAAAAGGAAGAGGATTCTTGGGAGTATTAATCAGATTCTCAATACTGGTGTCAAACCTGCTGGCCGAGGGAGAATGCAGAATGTGCAGTAGTAGAGGAAGAACCAGAGGGTTGTCAGTGGAACCTCTACTTCTCTCTTGATGGCTCCAAGGTCCTTTGAGACTAATAATAATAGTAAGAAGAGGAACATTGCAAGAAGGAGGTCTGTGGTCTTACTTGTTTTCTCCTTGGGACTGAAACAGAGAAGCAATGAGAACACAGAGTTGTCCTACAGCCCTTTAAGAAATGGAGATCCTCACCCATATTTTAATTAAAAAGTTAAAGGGAAGGTGGTTCTTTGATGCTTGGACCTCCCTGATTGGAGCCAGGAAGGTCTTCCCATCATGGCCACTGATGTAACCACAGCATGCATCACTGGGTCGGACACACCGCGTGTAGCTTGTAAGGAAGCATAGATTATCATCTCTTCTTCAGACATGCTGGGTTTATAGTTCCTGTTAGTGTTTTTGTAGCAGTTTGTCCCAATTCAAATAATTTTTATTTGGACAGAAGAACCTGACATTTAGCTAAACATATCTGGAGGCTGGCAGATGAATACACTCTGTGGGTGAATAGGTCCAATATCTTTGGGTCTCTCTCCCTAAGTATACATTTGGGAGGCCCCTACTGCTTCAACCTATCTTGGATGGCAGCTACCACAAGCAACTGTTGTACTGGGTTGGAATAAAAGTACTCAGATCCCATGGGAGGCGCTTGGTACCTCTTGTCAGCTCACCTGGATGTGATCAGAATGGAATCTGGAGGGTGCCACAGATCTTTCACAGGTTACAACAGTTCCTCATTTAGGGGACTGCTGAGCCTGCCAGGCATGGAAAGGTGCAAAGCGTATAGGAGTTTGTGAAGTTTGTCCTGAACCACTTGCAGAGATATATCCAGAGTGTCTGCCATGAACTTGATTAGACTCTGGTGGAACACCTTTAAATTGTTGAATGAAGTTGAATGAATAAATCCAGGGATTTACTGTCTTGTCAGTAGAGGATGAGATTGCATTGGTGACACTAGAGACAAGCTGATGCTTCTCCTTGCAAATTTTATTACTCACTACTTTTTTCTCCTGCCTTTCCAGGATCTGAGCCTGCACTACCTGACCTGGTTGTGCTGCTTTATAATGACTATTTGAGAAGCGAGATCTAACTCTAGAGGAGGTCAATGATATAAGTTTGTATGAATATGGCTGCACCTCCCAAGACATCAGCCACAGTCAAGACTGATACCAAAATGGGTACTAAGGTGGAAGACACACAGAGAGCTCACTTACAGATCCCTTCCCAGACTCTCTTCCTAATTTGCACTGAACTAATCAATGAGAGGGAAAGAGGGTGTGCAAGAAAGGAATCCCTGATACCTCAAATGGAATGAAGAAAAAGTACACTTCTTCCAAGTGAAGGGCTGTCCCATTAGGAGTACTCTGGCTCTGCTGTGCCCTGCCTAAATGGGTAGGAAGTGAAGTCAGTGTCAGATATAAATCCTTCACCTGCCATACCTTGTAAGCTGGTGGTTTACCTATCACCAACCTCAGGCTCTCAGGGAAAGAAACTCTGATAACATTGCCACAGATAAACCACTTGGTACCACCACTCAAGGTTCTGATGCGCTGGGCACTGGGGAACAGTTTCAAGGTTGCCTGTATAGAAGCACAGGATACTGAACGTTGGGTAATGAGACGTCAAGTGCTGAAGGATCGGTACTGAAAGATACATGGTACTCTGGTTTAATGGGTACATCTGGTGCTCTCTGGACTCTTCTCAGGCCATTAGATGCCCTTCAGCCACTGAGCTGTGAATTCCAAGTCTTGTGCCTTGACTCAATACACACTGGAGAGGGTGATCTCAGCTCAGTTCTGGACTGGTGCTCATTCCCACCCATAAGAGGTCAAAGCCATAATAGAAGAGGACTGGGTCTCTTGGTCAATGTACCCTGGGAACAGAGGGTAGAATCTCAGCTCACAGGCCACTTGTAGAGCAAGAATGATTGTAGGACTGAGGTCTAGCTGCATCTTTCCTCTGGTGTCAGAAGAGGATTGCACAGCACACTCAGGGAAGGACAATTTCAGGAGAGCGTCTGTAGCTTTTTTAATCCACTTGGAGAAGAAGCAATGTATGATACTTTGTTCAAAAATATGTCCCTCTCCAACAGATACTGCTCGCCAATCCAATCTTGCATGCATGGGGTATATGTGCACCAAGAGTGAAATCCATGTGAACAATCACTTGGAAAAAAAATCTTTAGATTTTAGGTATATTTCTGAATCCAATGAAACACATTCATTTTCCAATGAAAGATAAGTTGCCAATTATTGACATTTATATGGCAGATCTTCTTCTTTCACTCATAGTCTATTTCCCCATAGCAGTAGTCACTCCCTAAATATCTTGGGCCAAGGATCTGGCCTTTCTTCATTACATGTGCATCTATCTAAATTATAATTTATTTATTTTGTGACAAATCAGTAGATTGTAGCTTAATAATAATAACAATAATAATAATAACAACAACATCTGTTGTTTTTAATGTTCCAATATAGCTCTAACATATTGTTTGAAAATCCTTAACAGCTATAATCCAATTTTCAGTCTGTGTAATGCAATTTTACTGCTCCCTTCCATACTGTGCACCTTTTTATACTGTCAATCAGTACACTGTATTCTTTTTTTTAAGACCCTGCTCTGTCATTAACATTTTCAATAATTTGTCCAATTTGGTTATCTGGCTTCATTATTAATTTTTTCTTTAAGATTCAAAAATGGAGGTGGCAATGTACGCATTTCATAAATGATTAATATCATATTTATACTTTACAAGAGAAACTGTTATAGAGAATAATACAAATGGAAGAGAGAATTAGTGTGTCTCTCTATTTTGGGTAAGTACAATTAGAGAAATAACTAAGAAAGCCTTCAAAACTGAAAATATAATATTTAGCACTTACAAGGACTAAAGGGATTATTATCCTTATTTTATAGACACCTAATAGAAAAAAATGATCTGTTGTAAGTAATGCTAGAGATTCAGATTAAATATTAAATAGATTTTTTTAAAAACTTCTCACAGTCAAAGATACTTTACATTTATGGAAAAAAATATTTTACCGCTGATTTCAGACCTTCTTTAGCTGACTGTTGAACTAATTTTTAAAGTAGCAAAGGGTGACATCTGTTTAGCACACTACAATACAAAATAATTGTAACTAAAACTAGGAATACATAATTTTTCTTGAATGTGTCATTATTTAGGGCCCAACACTATAAATACTCACATACATATGTAAATTTACTTGCATGTACAATCCTACTGAAGTCAATAGGACTACTCACCAAAATAAAGTTACACATATATGAATGTTTGCAGAGTTGGGGCCTTAGTTTGTAGATTATTTAGCTTTAAAATTTTGAGTAAGCAATCATGCCTTTCACAACAGTTGTGTCTTAACTACACATTCATGAAAGAATGAGGAATTTATTACCCCATAACTTCCTTTCTGCTAGCAATATCTCCCACAATTCTGAGATTGTGCGAGCTATTTCCTCTCCTCTTTGCATTTCCACAGGCAGTTCAGTGTTGTAGCACAGCCCATACTGGCACATCCTCTTCGCTTGCTTGCTGCCAGTAGATCATTCTAAATCTATGTAAAAACTTCAAGAATATGATTAGTAACAAGAAATTCAATATCAATCAGTAAACTATGTATGTAGACTAGCTGGCCCGCAAACAGTACATACGAATGGCCATACTGGGTCAGACCAATGGTCCACCTAGCCCAGAATTGGGTCTTCCAACAGTGGCTGGTGCCAGATGCTTCAGAAAGAGCGAATTTATCAAGTGATCTATTCCCTGTCATCCAGACCATCTTGGCTAATAACCATTGACGGACCTATCCCACATATATATAAAAATTAAAATTGAGGTAGCACTAGAACTTTTTTAGGGCTAACTTCAATCACTCTGAACTCCACAAGCTTGATGCTCTGGCTCCTTTCTATAGAGTTCTATGTGCCATGCATTATTGTGTGTCTGTGATGTGCTCTGCACACAGTTAGGCTGGTATCTGTTGTGAGTACCTATGAGTCTGTACGGCATACGGAAAGACCCTTACAGACATTTTCTAGGATTGTCCACCACCTGAGGGAATCCAGAACCTGGTTTGGAACCAGCATTTGATACTGCGTGCATTTCGGTAAGTGATTTCAAACCTTGAAAAGAAACTTCTAGAGAACCTGATATGGGATCTTCCTCAGAAGGTAGTTCCTATACATAAAACCAGAGACACTGAGATATGGATGGCCTTGTGTTCCTTACAAACACAGGTATAAGCTTTTGGATTTTCTCAAACCTGTCCAATAAAGGCCAGACTACAGTCACAGAAGTGTCTATATCCATTTCTAGGTGATCTATCTTTGTGAAAGGAATCGGATATTTCCTTTCCTGTTTATCACAAAACAGTATGCTTGAAGTGTCCAACTTGTGGTTGGAGCACTGATAGAAATGTCCTCCAGGAAAGGATACAGATGAAAGCCTGGGACCAAAGTTGGGCTATGACCTCCACCTGCATCTTGATAGAGACTCTGGGTGCTGACAAAAACAATGATGGCAGTGGTTTGTACTGGTAGTCAGCTGTGCCATACACAAATTTTAATACACAGCAGTGACATGTACATGCAGTTATGAATCTGCTAGGTCCATTGAGACAAGGAAATCCCCTTTTTACAGGGATTCTACCACTGAGGCTAACTTTGCATCCACAATTTCATTTTCTTCATTTGTAGAGCAGTTTGAGGTCCAGGATGACTAACTCACACTATACATTTCTGGATAATACAGAATATGGAATATAGCCACAAGAATCTTTCTTACGAGGGTAGCAATTGTATTGCTCTTCTGTGCAGAAGGCTACAGATTTCATTCAGTACTAGCCCGAGTGCTTGAGATAGGCAACTGGATGAATAAGTGATGCAGTGGGGCCCTTAGTTCAAGGGAGTAACCAAAACTTACTACTGCTTTCATCTACTCATCAGTGATGGACAGACATCATCCATTAGAGAAGCGGGACACTCTGCCTCCTAGATTCAGATGTGGTCAGAGGCACAGACTCATAGGTGAGTCCTTAGAGGTGTTGCTACCACCTCGGTTTTGCCACTTGATCCATGGCTAAAAAGTTTTCCCCTGACATACCTGCTATCTTTCCTTTAGTATTTTTATGAAAAAGATGGATGAAAGGAACATTTCTGCACTTGTCATAGCTTCTTGAGGCACCGCATGGGAAAGGAAGGGATTGCTGCAGTTTGCATGCACTGTATACCACTGTCTTATTAAATTTATCTCCAAATAGTGGAGATCTTGTGAATCTGGATGAGCATAACACTTGTTTTGTGTGCACCTCTGCCATCCAAAGATATAGTCAAATGTGGTGCCCAGCTGCTGAGCTGATAACATGATCCTGGCTGAGAATCATATTGCATTTAATGATACACATGTGCCACGAAGTCTTTGCTAGAATACTTTCTTCAAGTTAGACCTGAAGTCAGGTTGGTCCTTATTATCCAGGGTTGGTCATTCAGCCAGAATACTGTGGTTCTTGCAAAACAGGTAGTGGCCAGGGAACTCTGAAGGCAGCCAAGAAAGTCACAAAATACCTTCTTTGACTTCCATCTTGCTATCAAGAAATCCCTTTCTGATAGGATTATGCTATCTTTAGCTAAAGATGTCACCTACAGGATCAAATGTGTTGGCAATTTTTTGGCTCTTGTATCTTATGGTATCTAAGTGCATGCCTGCTAATGCACTTACTCTTGTTAGGGTATTCTATTGATCCCTGATCACATCCTCATAGGAAGAGTGCAGCAGGATTGGCATCTTGGTCACTGATTTGGCTGATGGGTATTTGCCCTTGACCTTCTTATTAGGTATCTGTTCTAGGTGGATCTGAATAGCAGATGCAGACTTTCTGTGACTAGTATTAAATCTGTCAGGGTGGAAAGTCCTTTGATGTATTTTTCCATGTCCTGCTCAGAAACTTGAACTGGAGAGCTCACCTTCCTCAGAAAAGAAGAAAGACACTGAATCAGATATACGTTTTTTATATTTTTTCCTTTCTCTTCTTGTTTTCTGGCTCTTTTTGCCTGTTTTTCAGAAGTTGCTGCCCAGCTGTGGCCAGCCCAGTGTTTCTTGTGGCTCTTTTCATCATGAGTCTTGAGTGCCCTAGATATGTTTCTCTCTGTGTCCTTGTCCTTAGGGTCACAGTTCCAGGAAATGGTGTGTGGCCCAGATTAGTCACAGGGCTTACCCTCTGAGCTGGTCAAATGGTCTCCTCCTTGTCCTTAGGCCCTCTACCCAAGAAGTTCAGGAGATCCTGATTGGGCTGGAGTCACGAGTCCTCTAGGGAAGGAGTGTCCCAGCATGCCAACCCAATGCTGAGCTCCATACCCTGGCAGCATGAGAATCAGCTGGCTGTAAACAGGCAGGGCATAATTTGCCTTGAGATGAGCCTGTAAACACTTCTTCATAAATGGGCCACTGCTTTGATTTAGTCCAGTGTTTTCAGGAAAACTCAGCCATGGTGCAGTAGTCCCAGTAGGGAGACACTCCAGTGGCAGATCTGGGGGCTATAAATCACCATAGTGTTAAATACCCAATCTAAGAGGAAGGAGGAAGAAAAAGTAAAGGTTGCTCACTAATGACTAAAGATATATAATAAAGTAAAACTGGTAAAGGAGATGTTTGGGACCACTGTAAACTGTCACTAATTGCAGAAATTCTGGCAGCAAGCCAAAAAACAGGGCATGGCCAGCACACGCTGTGATAGGACACTGAACCACCTCTAGAAAGCAGAGAGGAGGAGGAAATGGTTTCTAACCTTAACTGGTGTTCTTACAGATGTGCTGCACATGTCCATTTCATTGTAAGTATTGTTGTGCTCCAGTGCACAGTTGGAGGATAGTTTTTCCCTTACTGGTACCCATTGGGCTGGCATGACAGCCCTCTGCTGCTGCGCACAGGCATAAAGGGCCAAGTTTCCTTTGACCCTCCTCAGTTCCTTTCTACCGGAAATACTTCAACAGAGAGGGGAAGGAGGACAGATTATGGAATGGATATGTGCAACCCATCTCTAAGAACAACAGTTACAGAAAGATTAGTAACCATTTCTTCTTCTACACATGATAGCACATGTCCATTCCATTGTAGGTGATTCACAAACAGTCTCAACTGGAGGTGGGTTAGGAGTTTCTTTGAACAGGGATTGGAGAACCACTCATCCAAATTCAGCATAGTGTCAACATAGCTGAGAGATAATGTAATGAGAGGTAAATGTGTGACAATCACCAAGTTGCCACTTTGCAAATGTCCAGTATGGGCATATTTGCCAGAAAAGCCGAGAGGTTGCTTGGGACCTAGTCATATGACCCTATGCTCTATACGGTGGCTTGATGTTAGCCTAATCGTAACAAAGGCAAATACAATTGGATATCCATGATGAAATCCTTTGTGTGGAAACAGGACTGCCCTCGATTCTGTCCGCAAATGCAATGAACAATTGAGATATAGTCCTTTCAGATAAAATGCTACAGTTCTTCTAACATCCTGAGCATCTCCAGCACCTCATTACTCTGGCTTTGGGAAGAAGGTCAGTAAGAAAATTTCTTGGTTAGTATGAAAAGTGGAAGCCTCTTTTATAAGAAAACTTGGGCGAGGATGAAGATAGATTTTGTCCACGCAGAAACTCGTATATGGAAGATCTGATACTAGCGCCCTCAATTTCCACGTTCTCTGCACAGCACCACCTTCATCAAAAGGTACAACAGAAAGTAAGTTGCTAGAGGCTCAGAGAAGGTACCTGTCAGCTTTGTTAAGACTAGATTCAGGCTCCATGGTGGAATAGTGTTCTGTACCTGATGAAATAGTCTGTCCAAAACCTTTAAAAATATTACGGTCATTGGGTTGGAAAAGAGAGCATGGTTATCCACAGCTAGGTGAAATGCTGATATAGCCGCTTAATGTACTCTGATCGAGCTAATCATCAATCTCTGATGTTTCAGGGACAGAAGAGAGACAGCACATGCTGAATAGAAGCAAGAATGGGGAAAACCCCTTTCAGTCTGGACCAGAGGGAAATCCTCTTCCAGTTAGCCAGGTAAGTAGTTCTAGTTGTTTTTTTTTTCTATTTAGCAGCATGTCCTGAACTTCTCTAAAACAGAACTCCTCCACTGATGTTAACCACAAAGCCTTCAGGCTTCTCAGGCAAAGAGCCTGTAGACTGGAGTGGAGGAGGCAACAATGACTCTGGAAAAAATTCAAGTCTGTATGTAGTGAGACTGACAGTGGCAGACTGATTGATAGGTCTAACTCAGTGGTGGGCGACCTGCAGCCTGTGGGCCGCACATGATCCATCAGGATAATCTGCTTGCAGGCCACCAGACAGTTTGTTTACATTTTCATGGCCGCCTGCAGCTCCCAGTGGCCATGGTTCACCATTCCTGGCCAATGGGTGCTGTGGGAAGCGGCACGGGCTGCAGGGACATGCTGGCTGCTGCTTCCTGCAGTTCCCTTTGGCCAGGAATGGCGAACTGATGGGCCGCGTGCAGCCACAGGTTGCCTACCACTGGTCTAACTAGTTTGAAAACCAGTGCTGATGGGGCCATGCAGGACCAATCAGTATAAGACAGGCCTTATCCTGCTTGACCTTTCATAGAACTATGGACAGAAGAGGGTTAGAGGAAATTATACAGCAGACTCTCTGACCAAAGCAGTAGAAAAGCATCCATTAATGAACCTCGACTGTGGTCCACTTGGGAGCAAAGCTGACATTTCCTGTGGTCTTTTCTTACAAATAGATACAGTCGGGATGTTCCTCAGTGCTGGAAGATAGACCTTGCTATGTCTAGGTGAAGGGATCACTTATGATGACTGAGAAATAACCTGCTAAGCATATTCTGAGCACTTGGGCTACTTTCAGAACCACAGAGTTGGCAATGCAGAAGTCCCAGAGCAGGATTGCTTCCCGATAAAGTAGTGAGGACTGTCCTCTCCGTTTGTTTATATAAAACATGTCTGGCATATTGTTGGTCAGCACCAATACACGCCTTCCCCTGATGTGAACAAGCTAACTGGGTTGCTCATATATTGTTTACATAGAGACTGAGATCTTGAGTAGATCAGAGACTTTGCATTTGTGGGGGTACCAGTTGATCCCAACCCAGGTTTGAGGCATACATGACTAAGGAAAGACATTGTTAGGGAGGGACAAAGGGAACACCTTTGCAGATAGTGGTTTGGTATGTTCACCAATTAAGGGAGAATAACATCTAATTTGCTATGAATATACCTTGGTGAATATACCTCAGACAACCAGTCTTGAAAGAGCATGAAATGGAACCTGTCACATTTGACTATGTAAGTGTATGCTGCCATGTGTCCCAGTAGCCTAACATAGTTTCTCACCTGGTGATGGGATAATCCTTTAAGTCTAGAATGAGATTTTGCATTGCATAAAACGTTGTCTGCAGCAGTAAGGTCATGGCCATTGTCAAGTCCAGGACTGCGCCAGTAAATTCTATCTTCTGTACCAGAGATGGGGATGATTTGTTTGTGTTGATCACTAAGCCAAATGCATCGAAGATGGATTGGATTTTGCTTATGCTGGACAACACCTGCAACCTGGATTGACCTCATACCAGCCAGGTAAGGGAAAATGTGGACCCCTGCTCTCTGGAGGAATGCTGCTACTGTGACCATACACTTTGTAAATACATGTGGGGCAGCTGACAGACCAAAAGGGAGCACTGTGAACTGATAAGGGCATCAGCTGACAGTGAATCTCAGAAATTTTCTATGCTTTGATGAACTGCCACATGAAAGCAAATATCCTTTAAGTCAAGAGCACCATACCAGTCTCCTGGCTCCTGGGAAGAAATAATGGAAGCTAGAGTGATGATCCAGAATTTCTGTCTTTTTTAGGCACTTGTTTAACTCCTTTATATCTAAAATAGGCCGGAGATCCCCTTTTGCCTTCAGTATCAGTACAGATCTCTTCTATAGCTCCTACCAGGAAAAGCAATTGTATTTCTTGCAGTAACACTGCCTCATGACAGACGTCCCTAAAGGAGGACAGGAAGGGTAGGTGGGAGGGAGCAGAAATAAAATGGAGTGTATATCCCATTTCCACCACGCTTAGAACCCACCTATCTGTTGTGATGTGGCCCCAATCACAATGGAGGTAGAACACACAGTTTGCAAAAACTTGGGAAGAAAAAGATGGCATTCTTAGAACTGGTACATTGCTTTCAACCCGTACATCAAAATAAGCTTGTGGAGGATGCTTCCTGCCTTGATGAACCAGACTGTTTGTTGAACTCCTGGAAGGCAGCCAGAAGACTGTAACCAAGACAAGCATTTCATTGTGATGGCAGAGGCCATGCCCCAAACTGCAACATTTGCTGCACCTAGACTCACATGCAGAGCCATTCTGGCAACCAACTTACCCTCCTCAATTAATATCTGGAACTCTTGTTTCATATCATCTGGGAGTTTGTCTTTGAACTTTGAATCTATATCCCACAGGGTGAAATCATAGCACCCCAGTAAAGTTTGCTGGTTTGCAATAGGAAGCTATAACCCACACGTGGAATAAAGCTTCCTCCCAAATAAGTCCTGCTTCTTGGCCATCTTATTTTTAGGGGGTTGATGTCCCGTGACCATGTCTCTCTTTCTCATTGGCTGCTAACATTACAAGTGAGCTCAGAGGGACATGATTACAGAGGTGCTTGAACCTCTGAGAGGGGACATAGTACCTCCTCTCCAGTCTTTTTTTGCAGTCAATGGCAGGGAAGCTGGGGCCTGCCAAAGAACCTTGGTAGGCCTTAAAATAGCATCATTAATAGGAAGAGCTATTCTTGCTTGGGCTGCAGATACCAAGAAGTCCATCAACTTGGATTTTTCCTGGACTCCTTGACAGTAGATGTCCAAGACCACAGCCATCCTCAACAACTCTTGATGTGTCTTAAAATCATCAGGAGGCAGAGAAATAGGTTCTGCCACAATTACCTCAGAGAAAGAGGATGCCAGCCATCTTGGAAGCTTGTCCACTTCCCACTCCTCTTGTGGATGTTAATGAGAGGGGTCCTGTGTCCACTTGGTCAGGCTCAGTGCCAAAACTAGGGTGTTTGCAGCATCAATGCTCCTGATAGCCACTAGATGGAGTCAGCTGAGGTAGAGGTGAGGAAGCTCTTGATTAGGGGGAAAACCCCCATGAGTTCTAAAATGCCCCAGGGTCCTTTCAGTAAGTAAACATTGATACTGAGAATGAAACCAGGGTGGGCAGGTAGCATATTCTTGATGGTGGGACTAGCTAGGCTAGGACACATAGGATTCCACTTCAGAGTCTGATGAAGAAGCCTCTTGTTGCTACCATGGTGGGGCTGTACTGAACAGTACCAGTGAGGAAGATTCAGACTCCGAAGAAAGGGGAGCCAGGGAGATCTGTGCCTTTCCCTTAGGCAGCATTGTCTTAATCAGAACCCTGATGGCTAATTCAGTTGGACCTGCCCAGTGTAATGGTGAAACCACTTATGCTGGTAGCTTGGGCACCAGTGCCAGGTAGGACTCCTGAACTGCTAGTGATGATGGCACTGAGATGTTCAAAAGCACTCTCATAGCCTCAAATGCCTCAGAAGGAGACAGTACCAGAGCATGAGGTGATCCCAATGATTGTGCTTCGGAAGCTGGTCAGAACAGCCCTGTACTGGGCCCTGGTGTCAACAATCAACCCTGCTTAGAGGTTTGCCTGGGGAGTGTATGCTTTGAGCACCCTCTTGAGCCTTCAGTTGATTTTGACCTCTTCGCTTCCTTTAATGATCCTTGTACCAAATACAATTTACGGTGCCTCTTCTTTGTTACTAGCAACAACAATCTGCCTGTTAGTACCAGTAATGCAGAATATGCACTACTGACTAAAGCAGAGGTGCTCCATACCCAAACCAAGGTAGATGGTACTATGTCCTCCATTTGAACTGATTTCA
Organism: Gopherus evgoodei; assembly: GCF_007399415.2. NCBI lineage: Eukaryota > Metazoa > Chordata > Testudines > Testudinidae > Gopherus > Gopherus evgoodei. The sequence continues at coordinate 171,703,973 of NC_044324.1, forward strand.
GCAGCAGATTTTTCAATCTGGCTGCCCTGTCTTTTTTGGAGCAGACTTTAATCCCTTACAAATACTACATTTGTTATTCATGTGAGCCTACCCTAAGCTCTTGAGGCAGCAGGGGTGAGGGTCACTGTTAGGCACTGCCTCACCTCAAGAGTGGCAGGGCTTGAAACCCATGGCACATGGCATATCTCCGGTACCAGAGTCAGTACCTAGACTGGGTGCTGGATCACACAAACAATTTGTATTAAGTACACTAACTACACAGAATTAGAATGAGCACTATTTACATGATTTGACTAACAACTTGCAGATGCAAGGAAAGGGAGCTCCAAAAATTGTTACAAACAGTAAGAAGGAACTGAGGGAGGTCAGATGGTTTGGTTCTTTATGCCTGTGCGCTTGCTGGTGTGCATGCTTCATCAACAGCTATCGCTAAGGGAAAAACTCTTTGACAACTGAGCACTGGCGCTCACAAACACCTAAGGTGGAATAGACGTGTGCAATCACTTGAAGAAGAACATCTCATATGTCTTAGAAGTGTGAGAAATGCTGGGCTGCAGAATGCATTTGTTCTAATGCAAAATGTTTACCAGCTGTTATGCGACAAATCTGACCAGCTTCTAGATTTGTAAGGCACTGTGCATGTTACAAACAAATGTTGAGACAGCGTATTCTCTCAAGTTAGTATTTATAGTAGTCTCCGCACGCAAATTCAGCTCTGAAGTAGCTGTAGCTCCCACTGCAATCAGTGGAAACTGTATATGCTGACTCCAGGGCTGAAATGGGTCCTTAAGGTTTTATAATACAGTGTGAGAAGAGCTCCACATCACAAGATTTAATGTCATTCAAAATATTCAAAACTGATTCATCATTAGATGGTATCTGCATGTTTATGATGAGGCATAAGGAAGCTTTGAAACTGCTGGTTACAAGTTTCAGAGACCTCAAACCAACACTATCTGTACACCAAAGAATCCATACAAAGTTACATTGAAAAGAGCTGTCGAAAAATCAGCAGAAATTTCTTAAATTTCCATTGTATTAATTATCATGCAATGTATGTATACCATACTTTGGCACTAAGAGAGTCTCTTCTTCAGCAGAACCGATCATCACCACCACCGGAGAGTTCTCGTCATGTCTGCGTATATATAACTTCCTGATATTCGCAAAACATTTCACAAGATGAGGCTATGGTACAGACATAAAAGAAAATAACAGAATAACATATGAACAGTCTGTCATTACATGTAACAAGAAGAATGTTCCTAGCATGCAGTATTGAAATGTTACCTGCACAGCCTCTGGATTTCTGCTTTCAGCTAAAATGTCAAGAAGTTCAGCACTACTGAGAAAGTAAAACCTTGGGAAAATCATTCGTTTAATTTCAAGATAGTCCTGTTCCAAAATAAATACATTAATTAAAAAATAATGTTAAAGATACATTGAAACAATAACTACGGTTAAGGCTCCTATGTGTAGGGCTGTTAGAGCTAGGGTTAGGGTTCCTATGGGGAGGGAACTTGGAGTTAGGATTAGGATTCCTATGGCTAGGGATCTTGGAGCTAGGATTATGGTTCCTATAGGTAGAGCTCTTGGATCTAGGGTTAGGGTTGCTATGGGTACGCCTCTTGGAGCCAGGGTTAGGGTTCCTATGGGTAGGGCTCTTGGAGCCAGGGTTAGGGTTCCTATGGGTAGGGCTCTTGGAGCCAGGGTTAGGGTTCCTATGGGTAGGGCTCCTGGAGCTAGGGTTAGGGTTCCTATGGGTAGGGCTCTTGGAGCTAGGGCTAGGGTTCTATGGATAGGGCTCTTGGAGCTAGGGTTAAGGTTCCTATGGGGAGAGAACTTGGAGCTAGGGTTAGATTCCTATGGCTAGGGCTCTTGGAGCTAGGGTTAGGGTTGCTATGGGTACGGTTGTCATAAACAGATAAGTAAGAGTTAACAGAACAGAAGAACTTCATATCTCTTTTGCCTGTAAAGGGTTAACAAGATCTGTGAGCCTGGCTGTCACCTGACCAGAGGACCAATCAGGGGACAGGATACTTTCAAATCTTGAGGGAGGGAAGTTTGTGTGTGTGCTGTTAGTTTTTGGTTGTTGTTCTCTCTGGGTTCTGAGAGTGACCAGATGTGCAACCAGGTTTCTCTCCAATCTCCCTGATACAGGTTCTTATAGATTCAAAATAGTAAGTACTAGGTAGATAAAGCGAGTCAGGCTTATGTTTGTTTTCTTTATTTGCAAATGTGTATTTGGCTGGAAGGAGTTCAAATTTGTATTTTGCTGAAAGGATTTTAATTTGTACTTGTATACTTGGGCTGGGAGGGTAATCCCAGTGTCTATAGCTGAAAGACCCTGTAACATATTCCATCTTAAATTTACAAAGATAATTTTTACTGTTTTTCTTTCTTTAATTAAAAGCTTATCTTGTTTACGCTGTTTTTTTTATTCTGGTGTGAGACCCCAGGGGACGGGGTCTGGATTCACCAGGGACTTGGTGGGGGGAGAGGAGGGAAGGGGGAGAGAAAGGTTAATTTCTCTCTGTGTTAGGGTTACTTTCTCTCTCAGGGAGAGTCTGGGAGGGAGAGAGAGAAGGAGGGGGGAGGTGAAAATTTCTCTCTGTTTAAAGATTCAAGGCGTTTGAATCACAGTGATTTTCCAGGGTAACCCAGGGAGAGGAAGCCTGGGAGAGGCAACGGGGGGAAAGGGTTTACTTCCTTGTGTTAAGATCCAGAGGGTCTGGGTCTTGGGGGTCCCCGGGAAAGGTTTTGGGTGAACCAGAGTGTACCAGGCACTGGAATTCCTGGTTGCTGGCAGAGCTACATGTACTAAGCTGGTAATTGAGCTGAGGGATTGATGCTGGTACCACATCTTTTGGACGCTAAGGTTCAGAGTGGGGAATTATACCATGACATGGTGTGCAGCATGTGGGATAGATAGATAAGATAGAATCCAAAAGCCAGTGAGGTTTTTATTTCTCTCCCTGCTAGCTATCTGCAGGCAGACTAAGAGGTTTGGGTTTAGGATCAAAAGCCAGTAGGATTTTTTCTCTCTCTTCCCCCGCTAGCTGTGTGTAAAGAAGGCTAGAGGAGATTGTTTTTAAAAGCAAAGGTCTGCAAGATTTTCTTGGTCTCTCCCTTCTGGTACTCTGAAGGCAAAGGCATTAGGGTTTAACAAGGATCTTTGTTAAACAAAGGAACTCCAGCTGTGAGTAACCATACACCAGCAAAACACATTTGCAAATGAATGGTTTTTTTTTCCTAACTCTGTCGGGAATAGCTAGGTAGAAGGAGTTAAAAAAAGACTCTGTTGCTAAGCAACCCTAAGGAGGCAACAGAAAAGCAGCATTTCAGGCAGTAAATACCAGAGGGCACCCCAACACAAGAAAGCAGAAACCATGACTACCAAGGACACCCTGAAACAGAAACGAGCAAGAGTGGAGACAGAGGAACAAATCAAAGACGCAGACCACAAGCGAGACATGGAAAAGAAACAAAAATAACTAGAAATAAAACAAAAAGAGAGAACTGAGAGAAAGAGAGATGGAGCTGAGAGAAAGAGAAAAAGAGGCTGCCCACAGGAGAGAGCTGGAGATAAAAGAAAGAGAAAGGGAGAGAGGGAAAAAGAGAGAAAGCATGAACTGGAATTAGCACAGGCTAGGCAGCATGCTCCAGCCAACCCTAACAACCCTTCTCCAGTTATTGTTCCACATCCCAAGAAATTTCCCACCTATAAGGCAGGTGATGACACTGAGGCCTTTCTAGAAAATTTTGAAAGGACCTGCCATGGATACAACATCTCTGAAGACCAGTACATGATAGAGCTGAGGCCACTGCTCAGTGGACTTCTAGCAGAGGTGGCGGCTGAAATGCCTAAGGAGAACATGAACAATTATAAACTTTTTCAAACCAAGGCCAGAATCAGAATGGGGCTAACACCTGAGCATGCCCGTCGGAGGTTCAGAGCCATAAGGTGGAAACCAGATGTGTCATTCACCCGACACGCCTACCACATTGGAAAGAATTATAATGCCTGGATATCAGGAGCCAATGTTAAATCTCTGGACGACATGCACCTCCTAATACATTGGAGTAGTTCTTAGAGGGTGTTCCGGAGAAAATAGAAAGGTACATCCTAGATGGGAAGCCCAAAACTGTCACCGAAGCGGGGGAGATTGGAGCCAGATGGGGGGAAGTGGCAGAAAAGAAAAAAGCTACTATCAAGGGGAGCGAATATCACAGGGGTCACACCGACAATAAACCCTATACCCGATAACAACCCAAGACCCCACCTGCAACCCAAGGAAAGCCCCAGACTCCCTATTCTCTCACCTCACCAATTTGCAGTAATCCACCTCGGCCCAGTGACCAGCCAGCTGGGCGATGCTTCAAGTGTAATGAACTGGGACATATAAAGGCCAAATGCCCCAAGAACCCCAACTGAGTGCAGTTCATTATATCTCCATCACTCCAAAGATCCCCAGGCCCAGATGCCTCTCAAAGTACCCTTGGAGCGAAGGGAAATTTTGAGAGTGGGCGGAAAGAAGGTTATCGCGTGGAGAGACACGGGGGCACAAGTGTCAGCTATCCATCAATCCTTGGTGGACCCCAAATTCATCAACCGAAAGGCCCAAGTGACAATTTACCCCTTCACGTCACAAGCGGTAAACTTACCTACAGCTAAACTGCCTGTCCAGTACAAAGGCTGGTCAGGAATGTGGACTTTTGCAGTCTATGACAATTATCACATCCCCATGCTACTGGGGGAAGACTTGGCCAACCAGGTAAAGTGGGCCAAGAGGGTGGGAATGGTTACACGCAGCCAAGCCAGGCAAGCTTCCAGACCCATCCCTGTTCTTGAGCCGTCCACAGGGGCCCTGTCTCTGTTACCAGAGACCCAGACAGAGGTAGTGGACCCGGATCCCCTGCCAACAACTGCAACAGCCACAGTACCTCCAGTCCCAGACCCGGACCTGGAAACGCAACCAGAACCAGAACAATTGCCAGCACTGACACCAGTGCTTGCAAACGCATCTTCAACCCCAACGCCAGAGGGCACCAGCGAGCGTGAACTGGCAGAAGCAGCAGACAACCACACCCAAGAGGCTCTGCCAGAGCCTGAAATACCACCAGCGGAGAGCGGTTCACCAGCCACGAAAAGAACTCCAGCACCTACATCGTTTCCCGAAGGACCAAGCCCAAGTCCACAATCTAAGGAAGAACTGGTGTCTCCAGCCTCCCCGAAACAGTTCCAGACCGAGCAGGAAGCAGATGACAGCCTTCAAAAAGCTTGGGCGGCGGCACGGAGCACCCCACTGCCTCTCAGCTCTTCTAACCGATCCCGGTTTGTTATAGGACAAGGGCTTTTATATAAGTAGACTCTTTCTGGTGGACACCGTAAAGACTGGCATCCACAAAAACAGTTGGTGGTTCCAACTAGGTACCGGGGGAAGCTCTTAAGCTTAGCCCATGATCATCCCAGTGGCCATGCTGGGGTGAACAGAACCAAAGACAGGTTGGGGAAGTCCTTCCACTGGGAGGGGATGGGCAAGGATGTTGCCAAGTATGTCAGGTCTTGTAAGATATGCCAAAGAGTGGGAAAGCCCCAAGACCAGGTCAAGGCCCCTCTCCAACCACTCCCCATAATTGAGGTCCCATTTCAGCGAGTAGCTGTAGATATTCTGGGTCCTTTCTCAAAGAAGACCCCCAGAAGGAAGCAGTACATATTTACTTTCATGGATCTTGCTACCCGATGGCCGGAAGCAGTAGCTCTAGGAAACACTACGGCTAAAACTGTGTGCCAGGCTCTAATAGACATTTTTACCAGGGTAGGTTGGCCCTCCGATATCCTTACGGATTCAGGGACAAATATCCTGGCAGGGACCATGAAAGAACTGTGGGAAACTCATGGGGTGAATCACTCGGTTGCCACCCCGTACCACCATCAAACCAATGGCATGGTGGAAAGGTTTAATGGAACTTGGGGGGCCATAATACGTAAATTCGTGAATGAACACTCCAATGACTGGGACCTACTGTTGCAGCAGTTGCTCGTTGCTTACAGGGCTGTACCACATCCCAGTTTAGGGTTCTCACCATCTGAGCTTGTGTATGGCCACGAGGATAAAGGGCCATTACAGTTGGTGAAGCAGCAATGGGAGGGGTTTACACCCTCTCCAGGAACTAACATTCTGGACTTTGTAAGCAACCTACAAAACACCCTCCGACACTCTTTAGCCCTTGCTAAAGAAAACCTAATGGATGCTCAAAAAGAGCAAAAGGCCTGGTATGATAGACATACCAGAGAGCGTTCCTTCAAGATAGGAGACCAGGTTATGGTCTTGAAGGCGCAACAGGCCCATAAGATGGAAGCATCATGGGAAGAGCCATTCACGGTCCAAGAGTGCCTGGGAGCTGTTAACTATCTCACAGCATTTCCCAATTCCTCCTTAAAGCCCAGAGTGTACCATGTTAATTCTCTCAAGCCCTTTTATTCCAGAGACTTACAGGTTTGTCAGTTTACAGCCCAGGGAGGAGATGAGGCTGAGCGGCCTGACGGTGTCTACGATGAAGGGAAAAGTAACAGCGGCATGGAAAAGGTGAACCTCTCCACAACCCGGGAACGTCTGCAGCGGCAACAGGTCAAGGAGTTGATGAACACTCCCGTAAAAGTTTCCCAAAATCAACTGGTTAAAAATTGTCCTTACAATGTGAAGAATCTTGTAGTTGTACATAATTAGTAGCATATGTAAGGGTGCATGCGTTTATTGATCTGTTTATTCTAGAGTTTTAGGGAGAAATCACCGCCAGTGCGGTTCCACACTGTTAGCGACTTGGGGGGCATGTCATAAACAGATAAGTAAGAGTTAATAGAACAGAAGTACTTCATATCTCTTTTGCCTGTAAAGGGTTAACAAGATCTGTGAGCCTGGCTGTCACCTGACCAGAGGACCAATCAGGAGACAGGATACTTTCAAATCTTGAGGGAGGGAAGTTTGTGTGTGTGCTGTTAGTTTTTGGTTGTTGTTTTCTCTGGGTTCTGAGAATGACCAGACGTGCAACCAGGTTTCTCTCCAATCTCCCTGATACAGGTTCTTATAGATTCAAAATAGTAAGTACTAGGTAGATAAAGCGAGTTAGGTTTATGTTTGTTTTCTTTATTTGCAAATGTGGAAGGAGTTCAAATTTGTATTTTGCTGAAAGGATTTTAATTTGTACTTGTATACTAGGGCTGGGAGGGTATTCCCAGTGTCTATAGCTAAAGACCCTGTAACATATTCCATCTTAAATTTACAAAGATAATTTTTACTGTGTTTCTTTCTTTAATTAAAAGCTTATCTTGTTTAATAACCAGATTGTTTTTTTATTCTGGTGTGAGACCCCAGGGGACGGGGTCTGGATTCACCAGGGACTTGGTGGGGGGAAAGAAGGGAAGGGGGAGAGAGAGGTTAATTTCTCTCTGTGTTAGGATTACTTTCTCTCTCAGGGAGAGTCTGGGAGGGAGAGAGAGAAGGAGGGGGGAAGGTGCATCTTCCTCTCTGTTTAAGATTCAAGGAGTTTGAATCACAGTGATCTTCCAGGGTAACTCGTGGGGGGAAGCCTGGGAGAGGCAACGGTGGGGGAAAGGGTTTACTTTCCTTGTGATAAGATCCAGAGGGTCTGGGTCTTGGCGTTCCCCGGGCAAGGTCTTGGGGGGAGCAGAGTGTACCAGGTACAGGAATTCCTAGTTGCTGGCAGCGCTACAGGTTCTAAGCTGGTAATTAAGCTTAGAGGAATTGATGCTGGTACCACATCTTTTTGACGCTAAGGTTCAGAGTGGGGAACTATACCATGACAACGGCTCTTGGAGCTAAGGTTAGGATTCCTATGGGTAGGGCTGTTGGAACTAGGGTTAAGGTTTCTATGGGTAGGGCACTTGGAGCTAGGGATAGGGTTCCTATGGGGAGGGAGCTTGGAGCTAGGGTTAGGGTTCCCATGGGTAAGGCTCCTGGAGCTAGGGTTAGGGTTCCTATGGCTAGGGCACTTAGGGCTAGGGATAGGTTCCTATGGGTAGGAAACTTGGAGCTAGGGTTAGGGTAGATATGAGTACGTCTCTTGGAGCTAGGGTTACGGTTCCTCTGGCTAGGACTCTTGGAGCTAGGGTTAGGGTTCCCATAGCTAAAGCTCTTAGAGCTAGGGTTAGGATTCCTATAGGTAGGGAACTTTGAGCTAGGGTTAGGGCTCCTCTGAGTAGGACACTTGGAACTAGAGTTAGGGTTCCTCTGGCTAGGCTCTTGGAGCTAGGGTTAGGATTCCTATGGGTACGGTTCTTAGAGGTAGGATTAAGGTTCCAATGGCTAGGGCTCTTGGAGCTAGGGTTAGGGTTCCCATGGGTAAGGCTCTTGGAGTTAGGGTTAGAGTTCCTATGGATAGGGCACTTAGGGCTAGGGTTAGGGTTCCTCTGGGTAGGGAACTTGGAGCTAGGGTTAGCGTTCCAAAGGGTAGGGTTCTCGGAGCTACGGTTATGGTTCCTATGGGTATGGCACTTGGAGCTAGGGTTAGGGTTCCTAAGGGTAGGGCTCTTGGAGCTAGGGTTAGAGTTCCCATGGGTAAGGTTCTTTGAGTTAGGGTTAAGGTTCCTATGGCTAGGGTTTTTGGAATCTGGGTTAGGTTTCCTATGGCTAGGGCTCTTGGAGCTAGGGTTAGGGTTCTTATGGGTCCGGCTCTTGGAGCTAGGGTTAGGGGTCCTTTGGGCAGGGTTCTTGGAGCTAGGGTTAGGGCTCCTATGGGTAGGGCTCTTGGAGCTAGGGTTAGGGTTCCTCTCAGTAGGGCTCTTGGAGCTAGGGTTAGGGTTCCTCTCAGTAGGGCTCTTGGAGCTAGGGTTAGGGTTTCTATGGCAAGCGAACTTGGAGCTAGGGCTAGGATTCCTATGGGTATGGCTCTTGGAGGTAGGGCTAGGTTTTCTATGGGTACGGCTTTTGGAGGTAGGGTTAGGGTTCCTATCGGTAGAGCTCTTGGAGCTAGGGTTAGGGTTCCTATGGGTAGGGCATTTGAAGCTAGGGTAAAGGTTCCTATGTGCAGGGCTGTTGGAGCTAGGGTAAGGGTTCCACTGAGTAGGGGTCTTGGAGCTAGGGTTAGGGTTCCTATGGGGAGGGAACTTGGAGCTAGGGTTAGGATTCCTATATCTAGGGCTCTTGGAGCTAGGGTTAGGGTTCCTATGGCTAGGGCTCTTGGAGCTAGGGTTAGGGTTCCTATGGCTAGGGCTCTTGGATCTAGGGTAGGGGTTCTCATGGGTAAGGCTCTTGGAGCTAGGGTTACGGTTACTGTTGGTAGGGCACTTAGGGCTAGGGTTAGGGTTCCTCTGAGTAGGGCTGTTTGAGCTAGGTTTAGGGTTCCTATGTGGAGGGAACTTGGAGCCCGGGGTAGGGTTCCTATTGCTAGGGCTCTTGGAGCTAGGGTTAGGGTTCCCATGGGCAAGACTCTTGGAGCTAAGGTTAGGGTTCCTATGGCTAGGGCACTTGCGGCTAGGGTTAGGGTTCCTATGGGTAGGGCTCTTGGAGGTAGGGTTAGGGTTCCTATGGAGAGGCCACCTGGAGCTAGGGTTAAGGCTCCTATAATACAGAAATATGATCCCAAGCTCCTCATCATGCATCCGACAAAGTGGGTATTCATCCATGAAAGCTCATGCTCCAAAACGTCTGTTAGTCTATAAGGTGCTACAGGATTCTTTGCTGCTTTTACAGATCCAGACTAACACAGCTACCCCTCTGATACTAAGCTCCTCATCCTCACTTTCACGGCCCTGCATTTCAGCCATGTATACCCCTCTTAACTTCATCCTTTTCCTTCACACCTACTCCTCTCTCTTTATTCATTACCTTTTCCGATGGTTGGTTTTCTGCCCTTTTTTATGTTATCCACTATAGTTGGATCAGCCTCCTTTCAAGTCAGCTAAGTAGCCTTCCTCATCTCCCTTACCATCAAACCTCTCCTGAAAGTCCACGTTTGCATTAATCTAATCAATCCAATACTCTCCCCGCTTCTTCCTGTGACTGAATTCTTGTCCTATGGTTTGTTTTTGTCTATGTTAAAGTAGAAACTCTTTTGACAGTGATGTGTGATCCTACTTATTTTGTAGTGCACTATGCATATTTATAAAATAATCGTTCTGTTTATCAGGCTTACTCTTGTTGAAGCCCGCTGGGCACAAAAACAATCTAAAAACTCCACAGGATAACGCTCCGCTCTCTCTAAATTTATATATATAAAAAACACATCTTCAGTCCACTACTGCAAATATATTCTAGCCCACTGATTGGTGAATAGTCAGCTGATGCAAACAATGCAACGTCAGTGCAATACACGCCTAAATGCTCACTTCAATGAGCCACTTGCTGTCATATCCTATATTAGTTGCATGCAACAAAGTTGCTTTGCTGGCAGCCTCTTTTAGAGGAAATGATTGCAGTCAAATTGCTGTACAGAAATCCTATCAATAATCAAATGTTAAATTACACTAACTGTTTGACAAGGATTTATACTAATGATGACTAGTATAATAGGAAGGCAAGGCAACTCAATGTCTACTTTGCTTGTATTCTCTCAAAAAATAATATGTGAATGGATGACTAGCAAAGTCACCGTAGTCAATATAGGGGAAGGGATAATGCAGAATGGATAAGTAAAGAACACATCAGATCTTCTGACCAGATTGAATGAATTCTAATCAGTGGGGCCGGTTGCTATTCACCCAAGGGTACTGAAGGAATTAGATGAAGAAATCTCAGAGCCATTGGCATTGTATTTACAAAGTCATGGATGACAGGAGAGGTCCTGGAAGACTGGAGAAGGGCTAACATAGTGTCCATATTTAAAGAGGGGGAAGAAAGAAGAACCGGGAAACTATAGACCAGCCAGCCTGACTTTGATACCTCAGAAGCTACTAGAGCTATGTATAAAACATTCAATTTGCAAATACCTGGAGGATGATGGGGTAATCACTAGCAGCCAGTATGGATTTACCAAGAACAAATCATGTCAAACCAGCTTGATTTCCTTCTTTGACAAGGTAACTGACTTGGTGGATAGAGGGAATGCGGTGGTCATAATATACTTGGATTTCAGCAAGGCTTTTGATACAATCCCATATGACATTCTGATAAGTAAACTGGAGAAATGTAGGCTCGGCAAAACTACCATTAAGTTGATACATAGTTGGTTACACAACTGCAAAAAGTAATTATTAAAGAAATTATCTCAGATTGGAGGGAGGTCTCAAGTGGGGTTCCACAAGGATCCGTTCTGGGTCTGGTGTTGTTTAACTTCTTTATTAATGACCTGGATGTAGGTATAGAAAGCATACTGATCAAGTTTGCAGATGACACAAAGCGGGGCAGAGGGTGTCAATACTTCAGAGAATAAAGCTAAAATTCAGATCTTGATAAATGAGAGAACTGGGCTATAGACAACAAAATGAAATTCAACAAAGACAAATGTAATGTGCTATACTTAGGTAAGTAAAACCAAATGCACAGATACAGAATGGGGGAAAACTGGCTTCGCGGCAGCACTGCTGAGAAGGAAGGAAAGCTAACTCACCTTGTGCAGTCACTGGAGTTCGAGATGTGTGTCCCTGTGGGTGTTTCACTTTAGGTGGCGGTGCGTCCAACACCACCTATTAGAGATTTATGGTAGCAGCATCCGTGCAGGTCGCACATGTGCAGTAGACATCTCACGGTACCGTTGGTGCCGCGTGTAGTGCATTCCTTCTCTATCACAGAGTCCTTACTGTGAACTCTGAAGTCGAGGGGAGGAGGGCAGGTAGCGGAGCACCCACAAGGGCACACATCTCGAAGAACTCCAGTGACTGCACAAGATGAATAACCTTCCCTTTTCCTTTGAGTAGTGTCCCTGTGGGTGCTCCACTTTAGATGACTGTAGAGCAGTGCCCTTATGAGGGCACTGTGGACTTCGGGTTCATTTGAGTCATTGAGGTAAGTACCGTGAGGCCCCCTATGGCATCAGCCCTGGAGTCCTGTGTGACTGCATAGTGCGTTGTGAATGCGTGAATGGAGGCCCAAGTGGCCACCTTACAGATATCTAGTATTGGAATGTTATTGGGGAATGCTACTAAAGTTGAAATGGATCTAGCAGAATGTGCTCTAATGTGCTCCAGTGGTTCTGTATTCCAGATATGGTAACATGTTTGAATGCATGTGAAAATCTATTTAGATAATCTCTGAGTCGATATAGCACCTCCTTTCAAGCACTTGGTAGTAGAGATGAAAATTCTAGGGGATTTCCTGAAAGGTTTGGTTCTTTCAAAGTAGAAAGCTAGCACCCTTTAAAATGTCTAGAGTGTGTAGGGCAGCTTCTGTTGGAGTACCATGAGGCTTAGGGTAGAATGTCGGTAGGTGAATAGATTGGTTCATGTGAAATGCTGAGGTTATTTTCGGTAAGAATTTACGGTGTGGACATAGTGTGACCTTGTTCTTGAAGAATGCTGTGTATGGAGGATCTGCCATGAGCACTCCTATCTAGCTAACCCTTCTCGCTGAGGTAATGGTGACCAGGAAGACTACTTTCATCAATAAGGTGGTTAACGATTAATGGTAATGGTGACCAGGTGGTTAATGGTTCAAATGGTGGTCTAGCAAGGCATTTCAGTACCAGGCTGAGGTCCCATGTTGGAAGCGATTTGTAGTTAGGTGTGCGAACATCAAAATTCCATCAATCTCTTGATGGAATGCTGAAAAGGCTGCAAGATGGACTCTAATTGAGCTCATCGTTAAGCCAGTCTTTTCAGCTCCAATAGTTATTCTAAGATTAATGGTAGTGGTGCTGAATCACTCATCAAGTGACTTCCTTGACACCTGGTGGAGTCAGTTTTTGAAGGTAGGTATTTCTCATAGTCAGTTTCCTGCTATTTAATAACACTTGTTTAACTTGTTCTGAGCAGGTTATTTTGTCATGGTGAAACCATTCAGGAGCCATGTCTGTAAGTGGAGTATCTCCAGGTTTGGGTGGAGAGTGCAACCGTTCTGTTGAGACAGGAGATCCAGCTGGCGAGGAAGAGCTCGCAGATGCATATCGCCATATGTTACAGGTAAGGATACCATGCCTGTCTGGGCCATGTCAGGACTATAAGGATAACTTGGACCTGTTTGCTTGTATCTTGTGTATCACACGTGATATCACTGGTATTGGTGGAAATGCATCCATGAGCTGTGCCTCCCATTTGATGAGGAAGGTGTCCCCTAATGACTGTAGTCCCAGTCCAGCTCTTGAGTAGAACATCACGCATTTGCAATTTGTCAGGGATGCGAACAGATTGATGGTGGGAGTGCCCGACCATTTGAAGATGGATGGAGAGGTCCTGAGTTCAATCTCCCATTCATGCTCCTGAGAGAAGTACCTGCTGAGCATGTCTGCTGTTGCACGGTAGCAGTGCTTGTTCCATGGTACCTAGCTGTAGAAGATAAATCGACTTTTGTTGTAGTCAGTGCTCCTGAGAAGGGTCCCTGAAGAGGGATGGAGAAGGGGGTAGGTTAGGTGGGAAGGAGGTTAAGGGGATAGTGTATCCCAACTTGATAACTTCTAACAGCATTTGTTTGATGTTATGGCCCAGATGTGGTAAAAGGGCCAGAGTTGATGGCCAAAAATTGGGGCTGGGTCAGGTGTGAGTTCTGTTTCATGAGGGAGGTAGTTCAAACCCTCAACCAACTTTTCAAAATCGCGGTTTTGGAGGTGCTAACTGAGAAGATGGTGCCCAAGATTGAGGTGTTCGCTGGTGTTGTGATCAATGATGCTGCATTGGTTATCATATGGTTCTGTGTTGTTGCCTGTTTGAGGAGTCTCTAGGTCTCTGATATGGTTGGTATCTCCTTCTCTCTGCAGGGAGTTGTAAATCCCAAAGCGCAGAGCGTGGCCCCAAGAGTCTTTCATTGAATGAAGCACCTTGTCTGTCTTCTATGAGAATAGTTGCTCCTAGTCAAAAGATAAGTCCTCTAATTCTGTCTGGAGTTCTTTTGGTATCCCTGAGACCTGAAGCCATGAGGCTTGGCGCATTGCTACAGCTGTGGCCGTCATTCTGGCTGCCGTGTCTGCTGTGTACAATGCCCCGATGGGCTGTTTTGGATATGTGCTGGCCCTCAATGACAATGGCCTAGAATTTTGTCCGTTTTTTATCCGGGAGCTCATATGTGAACTGGACAAGTTTCCCATAGTTGTCATAGTCGTATCTAGCCAGCAGTGCTGAATAATCGGCCACTTGAAACTGAAGGGTGCTGGAGGAAAATACTTTGCATCCGAACAAGTCGAGTCTTTTGTGTTCTTTGTTACTGGTTGTAACCTTGAATTGTGGCTGTTTGCTAGGGTGACTTACTGCCTCAACAACTAGGGAGTTGGGAGGTGGGTGCACAAATAGAAAGTCTGTCCCCTTGAATGGTATGTAATATTTTCTATCCACTTTTTTGTAGGTGGGCGGAATAGAAGCGGGTGTCTGCCACACTATCGCCGCAGGATCCAAGATGGTTTTGTTGATGGAAAGGGCAATCTTGGAGGTAGATGCAGGTTGCAGTATTTGTACTAGCTTGTGTTGGTTTGTCTTTACCTCCTCTAGTGGGATGTTTTGAAGCTGTTTAAAGTCATCTGCCAAGGTTGGCGGTAGGGGCATAATTGCCTCATCTGGGGAGGAAGGTGAATTGTGTACAGGTGAAATGTGTCATGGTCTGTGCCCATCTCTGAGTTCTCCTCCCTCTCTGTGTCTCCAAGGATTGTGGTGTGGGAGATGCTGGGTTAGAGCGCAGTTTACATCTATGAGTTATGGATGGTCGAGAATGCTGATCCCTATATGAGCTCCATGGTTCCCAATGGGCCCATTGCATTGGAAAAGCCATAAGAGAGTACATCCATGGGGGTCCACATCATGGTTGGTTCATCTGGTGTCTTGGACCCATGTGGTACCACCCGGTCAGTGGGCCTTAGGTGAGGAGTGACATGGAGATATTGTCCCTGCATCTCCTCTTCCTCAATGGAGAACAGTGCCATGACTTCTGGGCTGTGATCACCTCTGGAGCCTTTGGGGGATCCCTCAGCACCGAGTATTGGTGAATGTGGTGCCGATGAGATTTCCAAGTCTCTCTGGTGCAGCAGAGACTGTGTTGGTGCTGATTTCTGAGTAGTCAGTGCCGTGGGTGCTTTCCCTTTCACTGATGGAGTAAGTGCCAACCGGTGGTGTTGTTTGACACTGTTGTGTCAGTGCAGATTTTCTGGTGTCTACCCATGCCGACTGAGTTCTCGGTGGTGGGGGTGGAGGCATGGTGCCTGAGACACCCAGTGCTGAGCTCTGTACCGGTGAGCTTGGTGCTGTGGAGGAGGCATTTTTTTGTCAGTGCCTTGACTTTGTTTCTTTTGCTCTGACTTCAGTGGTGCTGGAGGTCCTAGAGTGTCATAGGTGCTCACCCAAGAGTAACATGGCATCAGGGATATCAACCTGGCAGGAAATTACCTCTCTGCGGAGACCTTTGAGCCCTCTTTTTTGGTTTTTCAGAGGGTAGGTCTCCTTTTCCATCTTGAGGAGTGCCCAGAGAGGCTGTTTGCTTGTCCACCTCAGGCTAGAGGGACTTCACCATCAAGATCATTTTAAGCTGGGGATCCCTGTCCCGTCGGGCTCTGGCTTTCATGTTGCTGCAGTGGGGACATTTCTGGGGAATATGCCCCTCACCCAGGCAGTGTATGCATAAAGAATGTCTGTCTGAAACGAGCATGGTATCGTGGCAGGAGCCGCATAGTTTGAAGCCTTGAGACCCCGGCATTTTAACTAGTAACCATCCCTTATGGGAGGTTGTCTAATGAACTAACAAGAATTTTTTTTTCTAACCCTGACACTAATTCTAACTCTCTCTGTAACAACTTATCTAAATATTTATCTAAAAGTTATTTCTTAACAGTTTTAGGGAAAAGCGCTAACACTGCCCCTTCACTCTGTCTTCAGCCAAGGACAGTTGAGAAGGAACTGGAGGGCTTGGGTCAGGCATTTACTACATGCAGCACCAACAGCACCACAAGACGCCTACTTTGCACATGCAACCCACGCAAATACTGCTACCATAAATCTCCAATTGACAGCACTGGGACACACCACCACCTAAAGTGGAGCACTCCCAGGTACACTACTCGAAGAAGAACTCGGAATTGTGGTAGAACACAACCTCAACATGAGTCAGCCATGTGATGCTGTTGAAAAAAAAGAGCAAATGCAATTTTAGGTTGCATAAAAAGCGGCATCGCATGCAAATCACGGGAGCTGATAGTACCGCTCTACTTGGTGCTGGTTCAGCCTGAGCTGGTGCACTGTATCTGATTTTGGTCACAAATGTATAGAAAGGATGTAGAGACACTGGAAAGGATCCAGAGGTGCACAACAAAGATGATTAAAGGGATGGAATGCAAGCTATTTGAGCAAAGTCTGAATGAACTGGGTATGCTTAGTCTGGAAAAGAGGAGATTAAGGGGGGATAGGATAGTTGTCTTCAGATACTTGAAAGGCTGTGTAGACGGGTTCCGCCGGGGCTCGACCCTCCCTGAGGGGGAGGGGATCCACACCGGCCTCGATGTCTTCCCTGCAATTACAGTCTGCTCTGGCCTTTCGGCAGGTCAGAGCAGTGACAAAGTCAAAGGGGGTCCAGCCCTTGGTTCGGGCGGGGCACCAAACACAGTTCTAAGTAGCTCTGGCCCTTTGGAGCAGGGCAGAGTACCAAACATGCAGTTACAAGTAGCTCTGTCCCTTTGGGGCAGGGCAGAGCAGTGGAAAGTCAGCGGGGCCCAGCCCTTGGTTCGGGCGGGGCATCAAACACAGTTTTAAGTAGCTCTGGCCTTTGGAGCAGGGCAGAGCAGTGGCAAAGTCAAAGGAGGCCCAGCCCTGGGTTCGGGTGGGGCAACAAACACAGTTCTAAACAGCTCTGGCCTTTGGAGCAGGGCAGAGCAGTGGCAAAGTCAAAGGGGGCCCAGCCCTGGGTTCGGGTGGGGCACCAAACACAGTTCTAAGTAGCTCTGGCCCTTTGGGAGCAGGGCAGAGCAGTGGCAAAGTCAGTGGGGCCCAGCCCTTGTTTCGGGCGGGGCACCAAACACAGTTAAACGGTTACCGGCCTCTCCGACTGGGAAGAGGGGGAATCTGCCACCCGGTTACGGGTGGCAGGGGGAACGCAGGCCCACCCACTCCTCTGCGTTCCAGCCCGGGGCCCTGGTAGCGGTTCTCACCGCTACTAGTGGTCAATGGGGTCCTGACCGCAACACACTGACATGGGCAACGGTAGCTCTGCAGCCTGACTGGAGTCAGCTGCCCCCGGGCTACTTCCTAATTCCCCCTCTATTCCTACCTGGTCCGGGGCCCCTGTTCCGGAGATGTCCAGGACCATCGGTTCCTCCCAATCCGGGCTGGGCGGCAGGTCCGGTAGGGTTTCGGGGAAGTCGGGCCACGCCTGGTTCGGGGGCTCCTCGGGGCCGTAGTAGGGGCGTGGCAGTTCTGGCGGCTCCTCGTCGTAGTAGGGGCGAGGCAGCTCTGGCGGCTCCTCATCGTAGTAGGGGCGAGGCAGCTCTGGCGGCTCCTCGTCATAGTAGGGGCGAGGCAGCTCTGGCGGCTCCTCGTCATAGTAGGGGCGAGGCAGCTCTGGCGGCTCCTCGTCATAGTAGGGGCGAGGCAGCTCTGGCGGCTCCTGGTCTTGGCCTCTGGCTCGGGCAGCCTCCCAGGCACGAGCAGCAGCAGGCACGTCTGCTCCTGCCGAAGGCCGAGTCGCAACTGAAGGCTAGGGCCCGGCTTTTATTCTTCTGGGTCACCACCTGACCCTTTGAGGGGCGGGACTTCCGCTCCGCGACCCTGCCCCCGTGGATGACTGACGGGGCTCGACCCTCCCTGAGGGGGAGAGGACCCACACCGCCTCGCTGCAGGCTGCCATAAAAAAGATGAAGAAAAATTGTTCTCTTTTGCCACAGAGGCAGAACAAGAGGCAATGGGTTCAAACTACAGCATAGCAGATTTAGATTAAATCTCAGGAAAAAATTCCTAACTGTAAGAACAGTAGGATAATGGAACAGATTGCCTCAGGAGGTTGTTGAAGATTTTTCACTGGAGATTTTCAAGAGGAGACTGCATAGCCATCTGTCTTGGATAGTTTAGACACAACAAATCCTGCATCTTGGCAGGGGGTTAGACTAGATGATCTTTGTGGTCCTTTCTAACCCTATGATTCTATTATTAGCCATTGAGTAAAAAAACTGCATGTAAATGAAAAAAACATGCACTTGGATCGTAATTTACTACTTAACTGCAACTTATTTTCTATGAACTGCAGGTCCAGCTCCTTCAGATGGTATATAATCTTGATGGCTGTCATTTTTGGCAAAATGTCATGGCTTTACATCATTCATCCTATTCAGAGTCAACATAAAGCATGTAGCTATTGTGTAAATCAGGCCATAGCCTCATGCCAGCACCCAAGCCAACTAGCCTGGCAGAGTGCTGGGCTGAAGCCTACCTTATTTGTCCCTGCAACAGGTTAGAGATCCATGCAGAGATGGATCCTCTGTCTGTTACCCTCTCCCAGCCTTCTCATCACGCAGACAGTAAACCCAACCCTTCCTCAAGGAGCAGACCTGTATAAATTTTACTGCCAAGGCACAGATTTGCCTCATCACTGATGCAAAAAATACAGTTAGGAATTTTATGTACACACCAATCTTAATACAAGATCACATAAGTGAGGAAATGCAAAGTTAGGGCACCTAAAATTACATACCCTCACCCTTCCAAAAAGAGTCACACATCTCACTACAGAACAACCACCATGCAACATAGACAACACACTACAACTTCTGTTCTGCCCCAGTAGGGATGGCAGATCTGGGGACAAGAGTCAGTGTTGTATTGCTTTCCTGAGCCAACCAGAAGGGCTTCTGCATAACACATCAGACAATGGAAGAAGCCAACATAAGACATTTTCTCTGCTAGCTAACTGTTGCACAAAAAGTTTCAGTTACAACAAGTAATACTAAATTTTTTTCTTTATTAATAATTATGCAACTATAGAGAGACCGCCCAAATGCCAATTATGTATCAGTTTCTGAGTTTCTACTGTACTGTTTTTAAGCTACAGAAGCCCAGAAAATTGCAAGACTTAAAATGTCAACTTTTTAATGCCAATTTTAACTTAGAACTCAGAAACAAATACATGGATTTGTTTGAAAATCCTCTGAAAATGCAGACTTTACTCAAAACTTATGTGCTGAAAATTTGAAGCAGACAAACTTTTTCATACAAAAACCAGAGTTTGAACTCTGACTGTAATTGCAAAATACAGCCCAGTCTTACATATGACCTTGTAAGCACTACACATTATCTAGCATTTCTGTGTACAGTCAAATCTGGGTTTACTTCATTAGTGAGACTTTTAAAGGGATTTTACCTTTTACTACTATATAGATATAAACTGAAGCTTAGTTAACGCTCATAAGTGATTTATGACTTCATTAGACTTTTATTTTGAAGGGATACAAATGTATCTGTAGAGAGTCATGTCCAAAGATATGTTCAAGATGTTTGTTCTTTGAACATGGTATGTTTAGGTTGTTATTTCCAAATATCTCATTCAAACCCACAATTAATTACAGATTCTTATACTATTTGTTTAGTTTTTTTATCACAAAGTTTTACTAAGGAAAAAGCACTGGTTTGCAGCATGGTTTAGTGGATAGGGAACAGTGCTGGAAGTAGGGAGATCAGGTGTGGTTTTACCTCAAGAGACTTCTGTATTTTTTCAAGATGTGCATTGTTGGTCTGCAGCATCTCAAGGACTCCTGCAGTTGTGGCTGCCCTAAGAGCATTTGGGTTATCCTCTGTACACGCCATTATCTCTTTCCATTTGTTATTGACTTGAGAGAAAATACTTGCTTCTGCTGGCAACTGCCTATTTAAATCACAGATCATATTAGAGACCAATTTATAGAATGCAGCATTCAAATATATCTAATTCTGAATTTTGTCAATTTATTTTCCCTACAGCCTTTATACTGCTTCCACAAACTCAAATTTTGGAACCGCATGTTGAGCCACACAGAGTCAGGATAGCATGCCTCATCACAGGTTAATCAGTCGATCTATCTATTTAGGCACATATGTCTCTCTTACAATAGTATCTGAGTGCCTGAATGTGCACTAATCACTGTCAAAACTTCTATAATAAGATGCACAGCCAACATATCCCCTGAATTCCTGACCAAGAGAAGAGAAGATACTATGGCGAGAAAGATGAATGTGGATTTGGGTGAAAAAAATATTCAGAAAATTCTAGTAAACAGGAAGTAACCTAGTTTTTTTCTCTTCATGTAATTTGTGGCAAATTGCCTGCACTATTATGATGGGTCTCATGCTCTCTCTTCTTTGGGGGGGGGGAGGTGTTCAGGGCACCATTTCTTGCCCCTAAATTGGAATATTAATTGCCCTAGTGTTCTAGAGGAGGGGAGTGGAGAGGGAGGGATCTGGGCCCGTCCTCTACTCCAGGTCCCAGCCCAGGGGCCCTGAGGACAGCGGTGAACCACTTGAACTGATGGTTCTTTCCCCTGGACTACTTCCCTCTCCTGCCCTTCAGCTTGTGGGTGGCCTCCTGCCCTCCCTCTGCACAAGCCAGGGGACCCTTACCTAGAGTCTAGGGCTTCTTAGCTCACCACAGCACTTCTCCAAACTGTTCTCTACTCCAACACCAATTCTTTCTGCTCCAACTCCTCCAAACTGTTCTCTGCTCCAACACCAATCCTTTCTGCTCCTGCTCCCACTCCCACACTGTCTGATTGAAGCATGGGTTTTTACCATGTGACTGACTGCAGGTGCTCTAATTGGCTTCAGGTGCTCTAACTGGCTTCAGGTGCTCTAGTTAATGTATAGCAAACTTTTTTCCCCTTAAAGGGAATAAGGCTCCCTTCTAACCCTCTCCTGCTGCCCTCTGGCCATGTTGTATCACAAATTGCTTCACTCATCCCCATACCTGGAAGCTAGCTAAAAATAAAAAATAATCATACAAAGACAAGATAAAGGCTACGGTAATTAAAAATAGACTGCAGTATTGTTTTACTGAAGAGGGCATGTAATCTAGCCTCTTAAGCCTTAGCTTTTAAAACTGCATTTTATAGACATCTGAGTTAAACTGGTGCAAAACCATGTATGAACACTCTTATTTCAATTTAAACCTGGTTTATGTCAGTTTAGTATACCTTGATATCCAATTAAGCTAATTAAAAGAATAAGTACACAGGGTGTGCAGTAGATTAATTGAATCAGTTCAAAAATCACATTTTTTTTAAATTGGTACAATTCTGAATAGAGAAAAGGGCAAAATCTTTTAACTTTTCTTTTCAAGCTATTTATATCTTGGTTGATTTTTATAAAATAGAGCTCCCTGACATTTAGTGTGCCAGTACTACTGAATCTCCCTAGCATTGTGCCCCATCCTGGAATGTTACACTTCATCATATCACAATCTAGCTATCCACTCATCTGTGTTTTTTGTCTCATGAATCACCATGGTATCCTCCCTTAAAAATTAGCCACTATTTCTTAAATGCTTGAACATACTTGAGGTTCAGTTCTTCTGATCTGCTAAGATCACTTTGCCCTGAGATACTGTGATATGCATTCATATATACCTTTGTATTTCTGGAGCATGAAAGATTGGTTCCAGGTAAATCCAATTCCTTTGGCAAGTCAACCATTCCTCCAGGGTGCGAGAGAAGAGATTTAACTTATGATCCCATGCATCTACAAGGTTCTACCAAAAAAATAGAATAATATAAAGTAAAATCTAAGCTTGGTGGAAATTCTTACTTCTGCAAGATATGTTACCTAAGGACTCCAAAACAAAATTTTGATGGAGTTTTAAGCAGACTATAGCATAGTACTAAATATAAAGTTTCCACACTTTCATATAATGTGACAAAAAACTTGCTTAGGAGTTAATTATTTGTATCTGAAAAAGGCTTACTAAGATATGTCATAAGTTTGTTTTATATTATGTTTCAATAAATAATAATAATAATAATAATAATACATAAGAGTATGAAGAAAATAGCTATCACTCAGCTGGAAATCTTTTCATTTCAGGGCACTGGCATGAATTAAAATTTAACTGTATTTGTAGTGGTATAAATTATGGAGCTGAATCCTGCTTTCCTTGCTCATAAATTAACCTCATTGTTAGTTAGCGTTCACTGAAGCCAATAGAACAGTAAGGGAAATTCCGTAAACCTATTTCTACAAACTTAACAAATATACACATGTTCATATTTGCTTTAAATAAAGGGCAAGCAGAATTTTGCAAGATGATCCGAAGAAGACCTAGTTACTATATCTGGTTTCTTTTTGATATACTGATACAGCTGCAATACCCAGCTCTGTATCTTTTTAACAATAAGTCAGTTAGTTCTAGGAGCCATAAATTAAAGCTATTTACAGTTGCAACCTGGGCTGAGACTCAAAACTATAAATCACATCCAGCTATATAAATAATTGGACTCCTTAAAAATAACTAAAAATGTGATATAAAATGTCACATTTGAGATGTAAGAGCAAGAATTGTATAATTAAAAGAAGCCAAAATAATCTGTATTGCTGAGGACCTATTTGATGGCAGAAAAAGTGAAAAAATAGATTACAAAACATCATAATGTCAACTGAATTTGCATATATTCATCTTAATTTGTTTCATACATATGATTAATTACTTTACAAAGGCCATGATTTGATAAGCACTCTGCACACAATTCAGATTTTAGCTCTATAATTCATGCACACTGCAAAATACTATGGGACAAAATCCTTACTCAAACTCTCATGGACTTGAAGACAGGACTGAGTTAAAAACTTCAGGATGCTAGTCTTATGTAGTCTGCTATTCTGTGTCCATTACTGCACCATTTTAGCATTTGAGACTCCTTTGATGATTACTCTTTTTTCCTTTCTTCCCCTTGTCATAAACAGATAGCTAAGGGTTAATGTCTCTTTCACCTATAAAGGGTTAACAAACACTGACCTGCAAACACTTGACCAGAGGACCAATCAGGAGACAAGATACTTTCAAATCTCGTGGAGGGAAGCCTTTGTTTGTGAGTTTTGGGTTTGGCTTTGTTCTCTCTGGGTCCTGGATGGGGCTAGAGGTACAACCAGGTTTCTGCCAATCTCACTGAGGCCTGGTCCACACTACAGCGTTAAATCGATTTAAACAGCGTTAAATTGATTTAACACTGTACCCGTCCACACTACAAGGCTCTTAAAATCAATTTTAAGGGGTCTTAAAATCGATTTCTGTACTCCTGCTCAACGAGAGGAGTAACCCTAAAATCGATATTACTAAATCTATTTAGGGTTAGTGTGGACGGAAATCGAAGTTATTGGTCCCATTCTTTTACTGGGCTACCCAGAGTGCACCGCTCCGGAAATCGATGGTAGCCTGGGACCATGGATGCACACCACCGAAGTAATGTGCCCTAGCGCATGTCCAGACTAACCCGCGGCATCGGCGGGTTAAAATCGATTGCTCGGGGATCGATGTATCGCGTCTAGTCTGGACGCGATGTATCGATCCCCGAGCTCGCTTACATCGATTCCGGAACTCCATCAACCCGAACGGAGTTCCGGAATCGACACGGAGAGCCGCGGACATCGATGCCGCGCCGTCTGGACGGGTGAGTACCTCGATTTTAGAAATTCGACTTCAGCTACGTTATTCATGTAGCTGAAGTTGCGTATCTAAAATCGATTTTAATGCCCTAGTCTGGACGTGGCCTGAGTGTGCATGCGTAAAATCGATTTTATAAAACCTGTTTTATAAAATCGATTTTATTAATTTCAATTTTACTCTGTAGTGTGGACGTGGCCTGATACAGTCTCTTATCTATTCAGAATTGTAAGTAAGAAAAGGCGGTCACAGTCTTTTAATTTTTTTTCCATTTGCATATGTGTACTTGCTGGAAGTAGCTTAAATTCTGTTTCTGCTGGAGAAAGTTTCTTTCTATTGTTTATAAGTTGAAAGACCCTGTAACTGTTTACCATCTAAAGTGCAGAGATAAACCTTTTACTTTTTTATTAAAAGTTT
Source organism: Gopherus evgoodei (assembly GCF_007399415.2). NCBI lineage: Eukaryota > Metazoa > Chordata > Testudines > Testudinidae > Gopherus > Gopherus evgoodei. Next base: position 171,728,080 of record NC_044324.1, read on the forward strand.
TGCTTGTAAGACCTGTTGATTTTTCTCTCCTAATTAAGGCTCAAAGAAATTGAGTCTGTATATATCAGGGAATTGGTGGGAAGCAAGGAGGGAAAGGTAAATTTGTATTGCCTCTGGGTGAGGGGCAGAGAGAAACTTGATCTCTCTGTGTTGTGTTTCAAGGAATTGATTCACGGTATCTCCTAGTGTACCCAGGCAGGAAAGATCTGGGAGGAGGTAAAGAGGTGGGAGGGAATGGTTTATTTCCCTTTGTTGTGAGACTCAAGGAATCTGGGTCTTGGGGTCCCCTGGGAAGGTTTTGGGGGGACCAGAGTGTATCAGGCCCTAAGAATTCCTGATTGATGGCAGCACTACAGAATCTAAGCTGATAATTAAGTTTAGAGGACTTTATGCTAGTACCCATATCCCGGACACTAAGGTCCAGATTTGGGAATTATACTTGACATGTTGGCAGCATGTGGGAAAGATAAGAATCCAAAAGCCAGTAAGATTATTAATTTGCTTCTCTGCTAGCTGCTTATAAGCAGAGGGAAGGGGGTTATTTTTTTAAACTGCAACCAGAGAATTTTTTTCCTTGCTTCAGTCTGGCTGTGCATAGATATGGCCTCAGGCAAGGGCCATTAAGTTTAACAGCGGTCTTTTGCTAGACAATAGAACTCCAGCTGTGAGTCAACTACACCAGCAGAACACACATGCAAATGAAGGTTTCCCTTTTGTTCTAGTTTTATTCAGGAAGGCTTGTTAGAAAGATTCTGTTGCTTAGCAACAGAGCAGGCAGCAGAGGAACAGTAATTCAGACAGTAAACCCGCAGAGGGCACCCCAGCCCAAGAAAGCAGGAACCATGACTACCAAGGATGCCCTGAAACAGGAGCGAGTGAGACTGGAGGCAGAGGAACAAATCAAAGACGCAGAGCACAAGCGAGATATGGAAAAAAAATACAAGAACTAGAAATAAAACAAAAAGAGATGGAGCTAAGAGAAAGAGAAAGAGAGGCGGCCCACAAAAGAGAACAAGAAGACAGAGAGGCAGCCTACCAAAGGGAGCAAGCAGCCAAAGATGCAGACCACCAAAGACAGCTGGAACTCCAGAGGGAGACCTACCAGCAGGCCCTGAAATTAGAAAAGGCTAAGCAACAGAACCCAGCCAATCCTAACAACCCGTCTCAAGTTGTTGTTCCACATCCCAAAAAATTTCCCACCTATAAGGCAGGTGATGACACTGAGGCCTTCTTAGAAAATTTTGAAAGAGCCTGCCTTGGATACAGCATCTCTGAAGACCAGTACATGGTAGAATTGAGGCCACTGCTCAGTGGACCCTTAGCAGAGGTGGCAGCTGAAATGCCTAAGGAGAAAATGAACGATTATAAACTTTTTCCAACCAAGGCCAGATACCGAATGGGGATAACACCTGAACATGCCCGTCGGCGGTTCAGAGCCCTAAAATGGAAACCAGATGCGTCATTCCCTCGACACGCCTACCACATTGCAAAGAATTATGAAGCCTGGATATCAGGAACAAAGGTTAACAATTTGGACGAGCTGCACCTCCTGATCCAACTGGAGCAGTTCTTAGATGGTGTTCCTGAGGAAACAGAAAGGTACATACTAGATGGAAAGCCCAAAACGGTAATCGAGGCGGGGAAGATTGGAGCCAAATGGATGGAAGTGGCAGAAAAGAAAAAACCTGCTGTCAAGGGGAGCGAATACCCCAGGGGGCACACCGACAATAAACCCTATAACCAAGGGCAGCACAAGACCCCACTGACAACCCAAGAAAAGCCACAGACGCCCTATTCTTCCACCTCACCATTCTCCAGTAACCCACCTCGAGCCAGTGACCAGTCAGCTGGAAGATGCTTTAAGTGTAATGAACCGGGACATATAAAGGCCAACTGCCCAAAGAACCCCAACCGAGTGCAGTTCATTATACCACCATCACACCAAAGATCCCCATGCCCAGATGCCTCTCAAATACCCTTGGAGCGAAGGGAAATTTTGAGAGTGGGCGGAAAGAAAGTTACTGCGTGGAGAGACACGGGGGCACAAGTGTCAGCTATCCACCAATCCTTCGTCGACCCCAAATTCGTCAACCCAAAGGCCCAAGTGACAATGTACCCCTTCATGTCACAAGCTGTAGACTTGCCTACAGCTGAACTGCCTGTCCAGTACAAAGGCTGGTCAGGAATGTGGACTTTTGCAGTCTATGACAATTATTCCATCCCCATGCTACTGGGGGAAGATTTGGCCAACCAGGTGAAGCAGGCCGAGAGAGTGGGAATGGTTATATGTAGCCAAACCAGGCAAGCTTCCAGACCCATTCCTGTTCCTGAGCCGTCCGCAGAGGCCCCGTCTGTGTTACAAGAGAACCAGACAGAGGTAGTGGACCCGGATCCCATGCCAACAACGGAAACAGCCACAGTGCTTCCAGCCCCAGACCAGGAACTGGAAAAGCAGCCAGCACCAGAACCGGTGCCAGCACTGACGACAGTGCTTGCAAATCCATCTTCAACCCCAATGCCAGAGAGCACCAGCGAGCCTGAACTGGCAGAAGCAGCAGACAACCATACCCAAGAGGCTCAGCCAGAGCCTGAAATACCGCCTGGTGCACCAGCGGAGAGCGGTTCACCAGCAACGGAAACAACCCCATCACCTACATCGCTTCCAGAGGGACCAAGCCCAAGTCCACAGTCTAAGGGAGAACTGGTGTCTCCAGCTTCAAGGGAACAGTTCCAGACTGAGCAGGAAGATGACAGCCTTCAGAAAGCTTGGGCGGCGGCACAGAGCACTCCACCGCCTCTCAGCTCTTCTAATCAATCCCGGTTTGTTGTAGAACAAGGACTTTTATACAAGGAGACTCTTTCTGGTGGACACCAGGAAGACTGGCATCCACAAAAACAGTTGGTGGTTCCAACTAGGTACCGGGGGAAGCTCTTAAGTTTAGCCCATGATCATCCCAGTGGCCATGCTGGGGTGAACAGAACCAAGGACCGGTTGGGGAAGTCCTTCCACTGGGAGGGGATGGGCAAGGATGTTGCCAGGTATGTCCGGTCTTGTGAGGTGTGCCAAAGAGTGGGAAAACCCCAAGACCAGGTCAAGGCCCCTCTCCAACCACTCCCCAAAATTGAGGTCCCATTTCAGCGAGTAGCTGTGGATATTCTGGGTCCTTTCCCAAAAAAGACACCCAGAGGAAAGCAGTACGTACTGACTTTCGTGGACTTTGCTACCCGATGGCCGGAAGCAGTAGCTCTAGGCAACACCAGAGCTAAAGCTGTGTGCCTGGCTCTAACAGACATTTTTGCCAGGGTAGGTTGGCCCTCCGACATCCTTACAGATTCAGGATCTAATTTCCTGGCAGGGACCATGAAAGAACTGTGGGAAACTCATGGGGTGAACCACTTGGTTGCCACCCCATAATCAAACCAATGGCCTGGTGGAAAGGTTTAATGGAACTTGGGGGGCCATAATACGTAAATTCGTCAATGAACACTCCAATGACTGGGACCTAGTGTTGCAGCAGTTACTTTTTGCCTACAGGGCTGTACCACATCCCAGTTTAGGGTTTTCACTGTTTGAACCTGTGTATGGCCACGAGGTTAAGGGGCCATTACAGTTGGTAAAGCAGCAATGGGAGGGGTTTACGCCTTCTCCAGGGACTAACATTCTGGACTTTGTAAGCAACCTACAAAACACCCTCCAACACTCTTTAGCCCTTGCTAAAGAAAACCTAAAGGATGCTCAAAAAGAGCAAAAGGCCTGGTATGACAGACATACCAGAGAGCGTTCCTTCAAGGTAGGAGACCAGGTAATGGTCTTGAAGGCGCAACAGGCCCATAAGATGGAAGCATCATGGGAAGGGCCATTCACGGTCCAAGAGCGCCTGGGAGCTGTTAATTACCTCATAGCCTTTCCCAATTCTTCCCTAAAGCCCAGAGTGTACCATGTTAATTCTCTCAAGCCCTTTTATTCCAGAGACTTACAGGTTTGTCAGTTTACAGTCCAGGAAGGAGATGACGCTGAGTGGCCTAACGGTGTCTACTACGAAGGGAAAAAAGACGGTGGCGTGGAAGAGGTGAACCTCTCAACCACCCTGGAAAGTCTGCAGCGGCAACAAATCAAGGAGGTGTGCACTAGCTTCGCCCCATTCTTCTCAGCCACCCCAGGACGAACTGAATGGGCATACCACTCCACTGACACAGGTAATACTCACCCCATTAGACGACCACCCTACCGAGTGTGTCCTCATGCCCAAGCTGCTATAGAACGGGAGATCCAAAACATGCTACAGATGGGTATAATCCGCTCATCTACCAGTGCATGGGCATCTCCAGTGGTTCTGGTACCCAAACCAGATGGGGAAATACGCTTTTGCATGAACTACCATAAGCTAAATGCGGTAACTCGTCCAGACAACTATCCAATGCCACGCACCAATAAGCTATTGGAAAAGTTGGGATGTGCCCAGTTCATCTCTACAATAGACTTAACCAAGGGGTACTGGCAAATACCGCTAAATGAACCTGCCAAAGAGAGGTCAGCATTCATCACTCGTGCAGGGATGTATGAATTTAATGTGCTTCCTTTCGGGCTGCGAAATGCACCCGCCACCTTCCAAAGGCTGGCAGATGGTCTACTAGCAGAAGTGGGCGAATATGCAGTTGCCTACCTCAATAATGTGGCCATTTTTTCTGACTCCTGGCCCGAACACCTAGAACACCTGAAAAAGGTCTTTAAACACATCAGACAGGCAGGACTAATGGTTAAGGCCAAAAAGTGTCAATTAGAACAAAACGGAGTGACTTACCTGGGACACCAGGTGGGTTGAGGAACCATAAACCCCCTACAGGCCAAGGTGGATGCTATTCAAAAGTGGCCTGTCCCAAAGTCAAAGAAACAGGTCCAATCCTTCTTAGGCTTGGCCGGATACTACAGGCAATTTGTACCACACTACAGCCAAATCGCTGCCCCACTAACCGACCTAACCAAAAAGACCCAGCCGAATGCAGTCAAGTGGACTAATAAGTGTCAGAAGGCCTTTACCCAGCTTAAGGCGACACTCATGTCTGACCCTGTGCTCAGGGCCCCGGACTTTGACAAGCCATTCCTAGTAACCACAGATGCATCTGAGCGTGGTATAGGAGCAGTTCTCATGCAGGAAGGACCAGATCACAACTTCCATCCTGTCGTGTTTCTCAGCAAAAAACTGTCTGAGAGGGAAAGGCACTGGTCAGTCAGTGAAAAGAAATGCTACGCCATTGTGTACGCCCTGGAAAAGCTATGCCTATACGTTTGGGGACGGCGGTTCCATCTACAAACTGACCATGCTGCGCTAAAGTGGCTTCATACTGCCAAGGGAAACAACAAAAAACTGCTTCGATGGAGTTTAGCTCTCCAAGATTTTAATTTTAAAATTCAACACATTTCAGAAGCTTCTAACGAAGTAGCTGATGCACTCTCTCGTGAAAGTTTCCCAGAATCCACTGGTTATAAAGAGTTAACAAACAGTGACCTGCAAACACCTGACCAGAGGACCAATCAGGAGACAAGATACTTTCAAATCTCGTGGAGGGAAGCCTTTGTTTGTGGGTTTTGGGTTTGGCTTTGTTCTCTCTGGGTCCTGGATGGGGCTAGAGGTGCAACCAGGTTTCTGCCAATCTCACTGATACAGTCTCTTATCTATTCAGAATTGTAAGTAAGAAAAGGTGTTCACAGTCTTTTAATTTTTTTTCCATTTGCATATGTGTACTTGCTGGAAGTAGCTTAAATTCTGTTTCTGCTGGAGAAAGTTTCTTTCTATTGTTTATAAGTTGAAAGACCCTGTAACTGTTTACCATCTAAAGTGCAGAGATAAACCTTTTACTTTTTTTCTTTTTTATTAAAAGTTTTGCTTGTAAGACCTGTTGATTTTTCTCTCCTAATTAAGGCTCAAAGAAATTGAGTCTGTATATACCAGGGAATTGGTGGGAAGCAAGGAGGAAAGGTAAATTTGTATTGCCTCTGGGTGAGGGGCAGAGAGAAACTTGATCTCTCTGTGTTGTGTTTCAAGGAATTGATTCACGGTATCTCCTAGTGTACCCAGGCAGGAAAGATCTGGGGGGAGGTAAAGAGGTGGGAGGGAATGGTTTATTTCCCTTTGTTGTTGAGAGACTCAAGGAATCTGGGTCTTGGGATTCCCTGGGAAGGTTTTGGGGAGATCAGAGGGTATCAGGCCCTAAAAATTCCTGATTGGTGGCAGCGCTACAGAATCTAAGCTGGTAATTAAGCTTAGAGGACTTTATGCTAGTACCCATATCCTGGACGCTAAGGTCCAGATTTGGGAATTATACTTGACACCCCTCTTTACGGAAGTCATATGGGGCTTTTTCTTTGTCCTTTTTTCTTCTTTCACTATACCTGGGTAACCTCATCCACTCTTACAGCTTCAGCATCTTTATCCTAATGAACAAGTCTCCTTTTCCACACTTATGTCCCTTTTCTCTCCAGTCCCACAACCCAACTGATCTTTCCAGCATATCCTCCTGAAGATCTTGGTACAATATAAGCTTACCACGGCTAAAATCTATCCTCCTAAGTCACAATTTCCCACCCCCATCCACTTTTTTGGTTGTGTTATCAACACCACCATCGTCCCAATCACCCAGGCTCAAACCCTGGGGCCATTTTAACTCCTTTTTCCTTCCCATGCATTTTGGCCATGTCTAAATCTTTTTTTTTCCCTTCCTTCACAGCACACTACAAATCAATCCCTTTCTCTCTGCCTGACAGCTACAACACTCATTCATGCCCTCATTGTGCATACTGATTATTATAACCACCTTCTTAAGCCTCTGCGACATCTACATTGACTCCCTTCAGTCCATCCAAAACATATGTTAGTGGCAATCTTCCTTCCACATCAATCTAGCCATGTTACCATACTTCACATTTGAATCATTCCACTGATTCACCCTTGACCACCAAAATTTCTTATTCTCATCTTCAAGTGCACAACTCCACTCTGGCCTATGTCTCTGACCACTTTTACCTCATTCCTCCTTGTCCCAGTGATTCCATGCCTTGTTCATTTCCTACTACTTCCATCTGTACATTTTTCCATGTATGGAATGCCCTGCCCCCAACCTAGCTCACCTTTCCTCATTTCAATCCCCTCTTCAATTCTCATTATAATTAGCAAAAGCTCACTGCAGAAAACTTACATTTAAGTATAGCTCAATAATGCTGAAAAAGTGTTACTAAAGTAGAGCACTAAATGATCTTTGAAAAGAGCGCGTATCATTTGTATGGTTTAACTATAGTTGCACACAAAGTTAGATGCATCCAAATATAGTGCCTGCCTTTTCAAATCATTGTAATTAGACAAACTCACGTATAAGTCATGGAAGTCTGGACAGAATGCTAAGGAGGAATTGGATGCTTTAGAAACTAAATGCTCTGCTCCCACTCTTTTTCCTGCTGATCTATGCTGTGGAAAGATCTAGCTTCTCTTGTACCTTGGACAGGGTTGAAAAGTAACCACATATTCAGCAGTGCTACCAAAAAGCAAGTGTTTAATAACAAAAATAAATCTAATCAGAACTAATCGCTGCTGAGTAGAAAAACTGCCAAAAAGTTAATCAAATAAATCACATACAGTATACAGTAACTGCAGTGCAAATGCTGCTAATGGTCTTGTGGAGACGGAACTTCTGAGAAGTTCTATGAAGACCCTCCTAACTAGAAGCTCTGCAACTATTTACAACGACACGCATACAGTAATGCATACCTTTAGAAAAGGTTTACTGCCAAGCTTTGAAAGTAAAAAGAAAGTAAACATCAAAGATACTATTTATTTTAGTTGTACACCACTTGCACAGGTTTTCCGCAAACTTTATTCTCCAAACATACACAAATGTCACAAGTAATCTTTACCTTAATTGGCCCAACATAGCAAGAACCCTTAATTGTTGAAATTATTACTTGAGATTCTTCTAACTGAGCCATTATATCTTCAGCAGATGAAATAATCATGAAAGTAGAAGTTTCAGAGTGGTGAGGAGACAAATGGAAATTAGTTTTATTCCAAAGGTTAATTATCTTATTCAGCATTATTTCAAGGGTAGCTTCATTGGTTGCTGTTACTGATACATCAGTGATTTCTTTCTTGTACTGAAACAACTAAAGTAGAAAACTGTATTACGCGGGGTTGAACAATAGATAAACAAGTGATAATACAGATATTTTACTAAATAACTGGAGTATAAATTTCTCCAAAATATACAATATCACTATTAAAGCTGCAGAAATGGAGTAGTAGCAGCTGTAGACTGGACTATATATTTAAAAGCTAATTGTAAAACTTTAATCAGAAGTACAGCTGTAATAAACTAATTATAACCACATTTTACAACAAAAATGTTAAAATCATTTCCTGAGCCAGGTATAAATAATGCAACATATATTTACATTGAGTTGCAGAACATCCTCCAGGGTAAACTTTTTATCCCAAGAAATGGATTGCCCAATAATATACTGTATAGCCTTCCAATGCCTTGGTTGAAGATATGGACTTCTTAAAAACACAATCACAGATAGGCCTTCTTTAAAATCCATTAGTGACTGCTTCAGACCTATTATAATATTATTTTCTGGTAAACCTTGGAAAATATAAAATGTTTGCAATATATCAGACTTATTTCAATCTGCGTAAGCAGATACAACATTACTATTAAGTATATATAACAAGATATTTCTCTAATTATTTTTCTTTAGCATCTTACTTACTGTGCTCCATTATCATATTATTTTTTCCATTGGCACCACTTATAAGAATATATTAAAATACAATAATGAAACATATCTATAGTTTTATAATTTTATTTTATTCAAATGGTCATGGCTTTTTGAATAATTTGGATATCAATAGCCTCATGTTCTACGATTTGAAGAAGTCCAAACCCCTCTTTATCCCACACCAAAGGGGAACCACCAGGAATATTCTTTAAGTTTAAAGTTACCATGAGTGCACCACCAATTAAACGTCTCTGCGTCTCATAATTTGATTTTGTAGAATAAGGAAACAGTGGTGAAAATCATTGCAGACCTATTAAAATAACTGGAATTATTCTAATTTACACCAGTTAAGGATCTAGCCCATAATTTCTAAATATTTTGTTTCCCTCAGTACATTGATGAATGGCTATAAGCCTCAAACAACTAGCGATTTTAATATTTTTACCTTTTTCTAGAATCTGTATTGTCTGCATAAATCTGCTAACATCCTTTTGTATTAAATCTACATCAACGTTCTCAAAAAGTGTATGTTTCCACCTAAAAGAAAGCTTCCCCCATTCCTCTAGTAAGTCCCACAAGAGTTTTCGCAAAGATAATTCACTTTCAATTACAGAGAGCTCTTTATTCACTCTCCGAGAACTTGAGTCTCCAACTTGACTCTTCTGTGACATCCTTTCCAATGATAATGACCTCATGTCAGCAATGGAACTGTCAAAGAGATCCTGGTAATTTGCATAACTTCTGGATTTGTTAGAAATAACTGCAGCTTCTTCCACAAGACTTTGGATCATCTCTTTAGCTGTCTTAGGCAATGTTTTGCTAAGGAGGAGAACTGGATTTCTCACCTATGTGACATAAAAATGTGTTAAAATGTGTTCTAAGAATGTCAAAGTACAGAGCCTAATATTAGTAACCAATTACAGTACTCATATAAAACTTTTTAAATATTTGCAAAATCAAATATCTGAAAAAGCATTCAATTCTTTATGAATTTCTACCTTTTACCACATCATTTAGTTATTGTTTGTTCTGCTGCATGCACATGCAATCTATCAAAAATCTACACTTACTAGAGGAAGAAAGCAGTATATGTAAGTCTTATATTTATTTATTTATTTTTATTATTCTGACATTATGCCAGAAAGGGTTAAGCAACTAGCAGGCTAATTGACCCAAATTCAACATTTAGAGACATATTAGAAGATAATGATTGTCACAATATATGTAAACACACAAAACCACAAAGTTCCTCCTCTACCTTGGTGGGTCCTGCGCTTATTGGCAGATTTGCTCATCTCACAGATTTACCCTGAGGCTCAGGAAACAGCCCAGAGACCTTCCACAGTCCAGGTCAATTCCTCCTGTGTTTGATCAGGAGTTGGGAGGTTTGGGGGGAACCCAGGCCCGCCCTCTACTCCGGATTCCAATTGCAGCTGTCTAGAGTGCCTCCTGGTACAGTTGTATGACAGCTACAACTCCCTGGGCTACTTCCCCATGGCCTCCTCCCAACACCTTCTTTGTCCTCACCGCCGGACCTTCCTCCTGATGTCTGATAACGCTTGTACTTCTCAGTCCTCCAGCAGTATGCCTACTCACTCTCAGCTTCTTGCACACCTCTTGCTCCCAGTTCCTCGCACACACTTCCTCTCCTCTGGCCTGACTGGAGTGAGCCCTTTTATAGCATCAAAGGGGCCTTAATTAGAGTCAGGTGCTTAACTGGCTCACCTGACTCTTAGCAGGTTAATTTGAATCAGGTGTTCTCATTAGCCTGGAGCAGCCCCTGCTCTGGTCACTCAGGGGACAGAAAACTGCTTATCCAGTGGCCAGTATATCTCCCTTCGACTACTCTGCTGTTCCCAACTGGCATGAGTCTATTACAACATATTGTTAGAGGCTGACAATATAACTGCCCTTCCCCTCTATAGGCGGTATTCTGTTAATCCAGAGATGAAAAGGAGATGTTAACATTTAGATGAACTGTGAATGTAGTAATATCACTGTCTTAATTTCTCTTTGAACTATGTAGTAAACTACCTGTAAATGGCAGATGGGCAGTTGCTATATGTTAATCCATGTAGCTAATTACGGTGCTGGTTAGGAAACAGGAAGTCTACTTCAAAGCTATGATAATTGCCTATTGTTCACCGAAGGACAGCACTCTGTCAAGAAGCTACTAGACAACTATAAAAAGAACTCTAGAGCCCTGATCCTGTCATCTCAGATATGCTTAAGCTCCAGTAGGGGAAGTTTGAGTCGCAAGATAGAGGTCTCCAGTCCCTTCTAGATCACCCTGATATTGAACATTGGACTGTAACCTATGGACTAATTCTGAAAGAACTCTTTGCCAACTTTAAAGGTCACCATCTCTACTATGAAACTGGCCGAAGAACTCTCTACTCATATCTGTATGCATAATGATCTTTTAACCAATACCCTCTCTACTTTTTAAATAAATTTTAGTTTAGTTAATAAGAACTGGCTGTAAAAATGTATTTGGGTAAGAGCTAAGATATTCATTAATCTGGTGGGTAATGTGTCTGATCCTTTCGGATTGGTGTAATTTTTTACATGACGAACAAGATTTTCAGTGATCCTAATCATATTTGACTTTGCTGTCTGGGAGTCCAAAGCTGTGTTGCTTTAAGGGAGCTGTGTTTTGGTTTCTGGGTAACCAGTAAGGTATTATAGCATTTTTGTTGCTGGTTTGGTGATTTTAAGTATCAGAATACCCACCAGTTTGGGAGATTGTCTGCTCCATTTTTGGGAGTTTGCCCTAATTCAGCAACCTCAGCATGATCCCCCTGGCATCCCGGTCAGAATTATTAATGACTTTTTTATGCATTAGTATTGCACTAGCTGTGTTCAGCGCATGGGCAACTCAACCAGTATGTTATGTTCAGAGAGAAAACATTTTAAGAAATTTGGTTGAAATTTTGAACCAACATTTCTTGTGTGCACATCCATATCACTTTAAGTGCATGCATAGTGTGCATCATTAACTAGTTTATTTTTCAGATGTTTCTATTTTCCAAAAAAGAAGTTAGTGACAATAATTGAAAACGTTAGTTGTATCTCTATATTTCCATAATGTTTTGAACCCAATTCAGCAAAACACTTCAGCATGTGCTTAACTTTAAGCATGTTTTAAGTCCAACCTGATTCAGCAAAGTACTTAAGCACACGTTAAAGCTCCATTAAATGTCTATTAACATCCACTTATGCCTTGATGTCTATAAAATACTTGACTATTCTTAGGCAGCTGCTGTGCTGTGACCAATGTTTAACATGCTAATAATAGGATAAGATAGGTTTAAAATTAAAAATGATCTGGACAAACTGGAGAAATGGTCTGAAGTAAATAGGATGAAATTCAATAAGGACAAATGCAAAATACTCCACTTAGGATGGAACAATCAGTTGCACACATACAAAATGGGAAATGACTGCCTAGGAAGGAGTACTGTGGAAAAGGATATGGGGGTCATAGTGGATCACAAGCTAAATATGAGTTAACAGTGAAACACTGTTGCAAAAAAAAACAACAACCCAACCCCCTTCCCACATAATTCTAGGATGTATTAGCAGGAGTATTGTAAGCCAGACGCTAGATGTAATTCTTCTGCTCTACTCCACGCTGATTAGGCCTCAACTGGAGTATTGTGTCCAGTTCTGGGCATCACATTTCAGAAAAGATGTGGACAAACTGGAGAAAGTCCAGAGAAGAGCAACAAAAATTATTAAAGGTCTAGAAAACATGACCTATGAGGGAAGATTGAAAAAATTGGGTTTTTTTAGTTTGAAGAAGAGAAGACTGAGAGGGGACATGACAGCAGTTTTCAACTACATAAAAGGCTGTTACAAGGAGGAGGGAGAAAAATTGTTCTTCTTAACCGCTGAGAATAGGAAAGAAGCAATGAGCTTAAATTGCAGCAAGGGCGGTTTAGGTTAGACATTAGGAAAAACTTTTTAATTGTCAGAGTGGTTAAGCACTGGAATAAATTGCCTAGGGAGGCTGTGGAATCTCCATCATTGGGGATTTTAAAGAGCAGGTTGGACAAACACCTGTCAGGGATGGTTTATATAATATTTAGTCATGCCTTGAGAGCAGGGGACTGGACTAGATGACCTCTCGAGGTCCCTTCCAGTTCTATGATTGTATCTCATTGTCAACTTGGACTTCCATTAGCTGTCCATCCTAGTCTGTCTTAAAGACTGTATATGTACAGATTGTATATGTTCTTTTGGCCAAGAACAGTCTTTTTGTTTGTACAGCACTTAGCAAAACGGGGACCTGGGTTCTGGGTGGTACTGCAATACAAATAAACATAGTAAATGGGACTTAAGGATATGCCTAAGTGCTTTATTGAACTGGGGCATTTATGAATATTACATAATTATCCTCATAATACCTCTGTCAGCTACATAAGTATTATTACCCACACATTGCATATGGGGAAAATGAGATATAGATATAGTATTAAGCGATTTGCCCAAGGCCACAATATGAGCCAGAGTGACAGTTAGGATCAGAATGCTTGAGTTCCTGGTTCTTGAACTCATTTTTAATCCGTTAGACCAGATTGACTCTAAAGATGAAAAGATGTTTTCTTAACAGAGCCGTAACTTACTTTGTTCTTAAAGTTCCTAAGTTCAAACTGTAGGTTGCCAAAATAACCATCCAAATCTGCACTGAATTTTATAATATTGTCATTTTTTTCTTTTTCACAAATAAGGATACTTGATTTAAGATCATGCAGACTGCGAGTAAGGGTCTGAAATAAAGCAAACTGTTCAACTGGAATAAAGTCATAGGCTCTCGCAATACAATACAATTGGGAAAGAGTGTTATACTGAGTTTCTAGCCCTGGCAACTCTGAGGAAATTTGACTCAAAAAAGTCAAGTGCTCAATAAATTCTTCCACTGTTGTGAGATCTTTGTCCAGCTTTCTAAGTGCTGAATGGATAGCCTAAAATAAATGAAACATCAATCATTATATTGTTCAAACACACACTTTTAAATTATTTATATTGTTATATTTTTCTCTGTTTTATCATCAAATTAATCAGAGACGAGCCAGGAACAATGCAGTTAAAAAAAATCAAAATGAAGTATAAGAGCTGGAGATAAAAGGCTGGATTTTCATTTACACTAAGGCTATGTCTAAGGATGTGATGCCCAGCTTGTATACACATACTCCCATTAGCTCTCATCTGAGCTAGCACACTCAAAATGGTAGTGTACAGACGGTAGCATAGCTGCCTCAGTACAAACCTGTCTGAACCCTGATGGGTATGTACTTGGGGCAGCAAGCTCAGGCCACTGCTGCCACAGCCCATACTACTGCACATACACTATTTTGAGTGTGCTAGTGCTGATGAGAATTAACGCAAGCATGTGTACAAAAGCTGGGAATCCTGGCCCTAGCTCGTAGTGTGGTGAGACTCTTTCACACCTTTTCAACAGTGTAAAGTGACATACTCTAAAGCTTCATACCTTTTTATAAAATGCTGCCACTAAAAAGAACATTTACATACACTACAGGTAATCAGTTATTTGAGATGTGTTGTATCCACGTATTCCACCTGTGATATGCACAGGCCCCATGTATGTAAGACCAGAGTTTTCTGAGCAGTAGTGTCCTTTGGGGGCTGTGGCTATGCTCTATGCATTCTCCAATGTGACATAGCCAAGGGCTTAAAGTGCAGGGCATCCATAACCACTTCCCAGTTCCTTCACTAACACAGTCTCCAAATTAGCGAGAACTCTACAATAGTGGGAAAAGATGGTTGGGAGTGGCACAGATGTACAGAAAGCATATCAAAGAACCAGTTACTACTTATTATAGGCTAAGTAATTGTTCTTTCCTCTTCGAGTGAACATCCACAAGTATTCCACTTCTATTGACTCACAAGAATAACTCGTGTCCTGAGGTGGGTGCTCAGAATCCTGGATGATGACTACAGGAAAGCTCTGTCACAGTGGGCATCAGGTCTGGGGCTTTCTGCCAAGGAGTCATGCTGAGTGGAGGTGTGAACTGAACTCCAGGTATGAGCTTTGCAATCTCTGAAATTGTGACATGTCAAAGAGATGCAGCAGAGGCAGCCTGGGCTCTGATGGAATGAGCCCTAACTTGCTCAGGTGGCTCTAAATGGACCAGCTCCTAGCATTAACATAGTTGAAGACTAGTTTTGACAATCTTTGAGTGGACATAGGTTGTCCCTTCATTCTATCAGCAAACGCTAGAAACAGTCAAGATTCCCTGAATAGCTATCTTCTCTCTCTAAATAGTGAGATATTTGAAAATGTCAAAGGGATTAAGTTTCAGTAGTGTGAGGCTTGAGGAAGAAGATAGGTAGGTGAATCATCTGATTAAGATGCAAATCAGAAACCACATTAGGTAAGAAGCTTGAGTGAAGTCTCAGTCACTTTGTCCTTGTGAAGTACTATGCAGGGAAGTCCTGCCATAAGGGTCTGAATATCCCCTATTCTTCTAGCCAAGGTAATGCTACTAAAAAGGCAGTCTTCATAGACAGGTAATACAAAAAGGAAGTTAACTCACCTTCTGCAGTAATTATGGTTCTTTGAGATGTGTGTCCCTGTGGGTGCGCTTGCACCCCTGCACTGCTGATCGGAGAACTTCAATAGCAGTGTCCAGGAGGCCAGCACGTGCACCCTCCCTCCCTCATGGTCTGCCTCAAGGTTACCTAGCAGTGCATGGGTGAACCTCCCCTCAGTTCCTTCTCTACTGCAGAGCCTATTAGGGAGAACTCCAAAGTAGAGGGGAGGAGAAGGACAGGTTATGGAGCACCCATAGGGACACACATCTCAAAGAACCATGATTACTGCACAAGGTAACTTATTCTTTGAGTAGTGTCCCTATGGGTTATTAGCTGTAGGTAACTTCACAGCAGTATTCCTCATGGAGGGTTGAGACTTTGAAGTGGAGTCTGTTACTACAGAGAGTGCTGAGAAGCTGAAGATGGCATCAGAAACCGAATCTCCAGTAATCACATAATGCTCTGCAGAAGTGTGGGCAGAAGCCCAAGTCACTGCTCTGCAGATTGCTGAGATAAGGACATCTTTAAGGAATGCAATCGAGGTAGAAACTGACCTTCTGGAGTGTGTATGAACTCTGTGCAGCGGCAGTACGTTGTATCCTTCATAACAGAGATTAATGCAACTCGCGACCCATTTGGATACTCTGAGTCAATATCACAGAGTCCTTGGATCTTTCTGCAAACCAAAGAAAGAGCTTAGGGGATTTCCTAAAGCCCTTAGTTCTGTCCAAGTAGAATGCTAGTGCTCTTCTAACATCTAGCATATGCAGAATCACCTCCCTGTTGTCATGGTGTGGTTTTGGGGATAAACAGGGGGATGGATCTGTTGATTCATATGGAAACTGGAGGCAACTTTAGGGAGAAACTTGGGATGCAGCCTCAGAGTTACTTTGTCTTTAAAAGAAACCAAGTATGGTGGGCATGCCACTAGGGCCATTATTTCTTCTATGCACCCCGCTGAGGTGATGGCCATTAGAAATGGTGTCTTCATGGACGTGTGTAAAAGAGAGAGCAGGTTGCCATGGGTTCAAAGGGAAGTCTAGTCAAAGCTCTAAAAACTAAGGTAAGGTCCCAGGTTGGAATGGGTGGTCTCACATTTGGGAAGAGATTCCCAATGCTCTTAAGGAACATACACATCAGTGCGTGAGCGAACACCAAGTATCCATCTAACAGTGGAAAGCCGTTATAACAGCAAGATGTACCTTAAGGGAGCTGAGTGAGAGTTTTTACATCTTGAGGTCTAAAATGTAGTCTAAAATCAGAGGGAGAGAAAACAAGGCTGGGTCTGTGTGCTTAGAATGACACCAAACTTGGAATCATTTCCATTTTTTGTAGGTAAGTACGTCAAGTGGTCAGCTTTTGGCTGTGCAGCAACATATCTTTCACCTCGTCAGGGCATTCCACCTCTAAAACTTGGAACCAATAAGGAGCCAACCCTGAAGGCGGAAGACCTGAAGGTTGAGATGAAGGATCAGCCTCTCACTTTGAGAGAGCAGGAGGGGAATGGGCCTAAGACAAACCTGAGGACATATTGCCATCTGTGTCAGGTAAGGGAACCAGACTTGACTTGGCCAGGAGGGGCAATTAGAATAACTCATTTTGTCTTGCTGAATTTTCAACAGAACCTTCAACAGATGAGGAAATGAGAGAAAGGCATACAAGAGGTCCCTGTCTTGGAAGGATGAGAGCATCTCCAAGTGAATGTTTCCCCAGGTCAGGCCTGGAGCAGTAACGAGGACATTTCTTGTTCTGGTAAATAGTGGAGAGCTCTATAGTCAGGGTTCTACAAACGCTAATATGTCTTGTAGCACCTCTGAGTTCAGTTCCCATTAATGGTCATGAGAAGAGTTCTGATTAAGACTGTTAGTTGTCATGTTCTGTATCCCCATTAGACAAATAGCGGAGACAAGCACATTGTGACAGTTGCACCAATTCCAAAGTTTGAGTGCTTCCATGAAGAGGGAGTTAGATCTGGTGCTCACTAGTGATTTATGTAAAACATACAGGTCATATTGTCCATCATGACCTTTGTGTAGGCGTTCTTGATGAAAGGCAGAAAGCGTGCACACACGTTCCAGATGGCCCTTAGCTCCAAAACACTGCTATGGAGGGTTGCTTCTGTGGAAGACCACTTGCCCTGAACTTTGCAGTTGTGTAGGTGAGCTCCCCAGCTTATTAGGAAGGCATCTATTATTAGAGTCAGTGTCAGTTGCATGAATGGAACACTTGCTTGGACATTGGATGGGTCTGTCCAACAGTTCAAGGAGTGCTTTACTGTGGAGGTTAGTGATAGTTTGTTTAGTCTGTTCTTGTTTGGGGAATAGACAGAAGTGATCGACATCCGAAGACATCTCATGAACATCCAGGTGTCTGGGGTGTTGAAAGTGCATGCTGCCATATGACCTAGCAGTTGCAAGCATTTCCAGGTCAATGTTTGAGGACTGGACTGGACTGGACTGGACTGGACTGGACTATCTCTTTGAGACTCGTAAGGGTGGTGAGTCTGTGCAGTGGGAGGAACGCTCCTGTTTGTACTGCATTGACGCCAGCACTGATCAACTCCAGTCGCTGTACTGAGGTCAGTGTTGATTTCTGTAAACTGAGCTGTAGACCCAGTTAAACAAATGTGTGCCTGGTCATCTGGGTGGTTTGTACAGCATTCTGAAATGAGGGAGCCCTGAGGCAGCATTTGCTTAGCTATGGATCACAATGCTGAATGTTCGCTGGTGCACCACTACGATGGAGAGAACCTTGAAAGATACCCTGTGTGCAGAGGAGAAGCAGAATGGGAGCACCCTGTACTGATAATGGTCCTGCCCGAAGTAAACCATAATAATCTCCTGTGTAGTGGTCATATCAGGATGTGGAAGTAGGAATCTTGTAGATCGTGGAATAAAAACCAGTCTCCTTGCTCTAGAGCTGGAATAATGGCTGCTAGAATGACCATCTAGAACTTTTGCACCTTCACATATTTGTTTAATGCCCTTAGATCTACAACGGGCTTACACCCTCCCTTTGCCTTGGGAATCAGGAAATAATGGGAGTAAAATCCCTTTACCATGAGATGCACTGGGACTGGTTCTATGGCCCTTAGGCATAAGAGATGATCTGTTTCCTGGTGAAGCAGGTTCTCATCAGAAGTGTGCCCGAAGAGGGGAGGGGAAGGAGAGTGGGACTGGGGGAGGGATGTGAACTGAATGGTGTAACCCTTTGAAATAATCTCCAAGACCCACCCGTCAGACGTGATCTCCCAACTGCTGTGAAAGAGAGCCAGTGACTTCTGAAGGGGTGTGACCGAGTAGATGGCAGCTCATGTTGTG
Source organism: Gopherus evgoodei (assembly GCF_007399415.2). Lineage (NCBI taxonomy): Eukaryota > Metazoa > Chordata > Testudines > Testudinidae > Gopherus > Gopherus evgoodei. The sequence goes on from NC_044324.1 coordinate 171,746,725, forward strand.
AGGTATAGTTGTTCAGACCCTCAATCAACCTGTCAAAAGTGTTTAGAAGAGGTGGTCTGAGAGGTCACTGGTTGAGGTGTTGACTGCTTCTGAACCCCGAGCCTCTTACATTGCAGCTCATAATAGCGTTGGGACTGTGGGTACTGAGGAAGTCGTGACCTGTCCTGTGGCTGAGCGCTACATCTTCCCTTCTGTACCTTCCATTCCCGTGTACTAGATTCTTTGGGAGGGTAATGTGGCCTAGGAATCCTTCAAGGTGTGGAGAGAAGAGTCTCTCTTCTCTGCGAAGAGCTCAGGCCCTTCAAACAGGGGATCTTTCATCATCATCATCTGCAGCTCTTTGGGCAACCCTGAAAAGTGTTGCCAAGAAGCCTGCAGTGGAGATTGAGCGGATCGCTGTATCAGCAGCGTCCAGTGCTGTCTACTAACTGACCCTGTCTGACAATGGCCTGAAACAGCTCCTTTTGTGTGTCTGGTAAATGTTCCAGAAAAAATGTACTGAGTTTCCCATAATTAATAAAATTATATTTGGGCATCACAGCTTGGTATTTCATGACTCTAAACTACAATGTTGCAGACCAATATGCCTTCCTGCCAAAGTGACCTAGCCTTTTCCAATCCTGATTGTATGAGGTCAACTTGCCATGATGTTGCTTGCCTCATGTATTAACCGCATCTACTATGATGGAGTTGGGTTGCAGATGTTGAAATAGGAAGTCTACCTCTTTGGGAGGGATGTAGTATTTTTCAGGTCTCAAAATCATCACCTAGTGACTGGGGGGAGGTTTTACAGCCTCATCTGGTGGAAATGGGGAGAAGTTAGCTGGGAGGAGTAGCTTCCCCTTTAAGCCCTTCTTCTTCTTGTGCAAAAGCTTCTTCCTCCCCGGCTCAGGGGCTCTGGACAGCAAGGCTGTAAGAAACTGTCTGGTGGACTCTCTCTCTCTCTCTCAGAGATACTGGATGGCCGTGATGTGTAAGTCACCCAAGATCCCAATATCACCATTGTGGGGGAAGGGTATTAGGTGATGGGGTTGCCCCAGTGAGCCCATACCATGATCATGTGTTGGCTCAATGGAACTGAGGAGAGCCTTGTATTGTGACAGCAGACCACAATGAGAGACCAGGAAAATGACATCCTCCTTGTCACTGGGTAAGGGTGGCGCTGACCAGGCTATTAGTGGTACATGGCCTGATACAGAGGACAATTTCAGGTGCCAGGATGTGCTCAGTACCAGGGCCCCAGTACCGACTAATGGAGACTATGGTTCTTTCCCAACCGTCAGGTCTGTAGGGTACCAGAACTCTTGCGGTACTGTGGGCTCATTATCTCAGTGTGTCTGTTATCGGTACTGATGGCTGAGATGGTGCAGAGCGTTCCCTAGATGGGAGCTTTCTCACACCTAGTACTGAAGGTTTACTTGGTGCCTCTCTTTTAGAGATGGTACAGTAACTGTCTTTGTCCTTAAAGGGTGGCACCGCTGCCTCAGAACCTGACTCCTGGTGTCTCTAGGCAGTGCAGCTGAGCTCACGGCAGAGAAACCCTGATACTTCTGGTTACTATTAGTATCGATGTGGCTGCAACGGGGAACACCTCTGACTGCCCAACAACTCCGTTTGGGGGCTTGGAGCCCTTTTTCTCAAGCCTTTATAGGGAGAATCTGCTGGTCTTCTCTGTGACTCTATTCCTTTGACATTGAAAGCTCTGGGTATGATCCAGGGTCTACACCGGAGTCCCGTGGAGGCTGAAGTGTCTTTTCCATAAGGAGGCATTTTGACTTCGGCTCCCAGTTTTTGCAAGACCTTGGCTTTAGCTGGTTGCAGAGGGAACACTTCTGCACTGGACACAGTGAGAGTGTCTGTCCATTACAGGAATTGACTCTTTGCAGGAGAGGCACCTCTTGAAGCTCAGCTGAGCATGCCCCTGGAGGAAGGGCTATCACCCTCTAGCAGTGAGGAATGCAGAAGAAAGTTATTTCTCCCTCCTTTTTTTTTTTTTTCTTTCTTTTTTTTTTAAACTGAAAGAATTTAGAGAGAGTCTTATAGGCCAGGTCCACACTACAGCGTTAAATCAATTTAAACAGTGTTAAATCGATTTAACGCTGTACCCGTCCACACTACAAGGCACTTAAAATCAATTTTAAGGGGTCTTAAAATCTATTTCTGTACTCCAGCTAAACGAAAGGAGTAACCCTAAAATCGATTTTACAAAATCGATTTAGGGCTAGTGTGGACGGAAATCGAAGTTAATGGCCTCCGGGAGGTATCCCACAGTGCACCAGTGGCCGCTCTGGACAGGTAAAAGAACTCTACTGCACTGGCCAGGTACACAGGAAAAGCCCCGGGAACTTTTGAATTGCATTTCCTATTTGGCCAGCGTGGAGCTCTCAGCAGCACAGGTAACAATGCAGTCTCCTGAGAATAGGAAAAGAGCTCCAGCGTGGAACGCACAGGAGTTATTGGATCTGATCGCTGTATGGGGAGAAGATTCTGTGCTATCAGAACTGCGTTCCAGTAGACGAAATGAGAAAACTTTTGAAAAGATTTCTAATGCCATGAGGCAGAGAGGCCATAGCAGGGACTCGGTGCAGTGCAGAGTTAAAGTGAAGGAGCCCAGACAAGCGTACCAGAAAACCAAAGCAGCAAATGGCAGATCTGGATCTGGGCCAAAAACATGCCGCTTCTACGCGGAGCTGCATGCAATTTTAGGTGGTTGCGCCACGACAAGCCCCCCCTTGTCTGTGGATTCAGAGGTTGGGGTAGTAATCTCAGCCATTGCTGATGATTCTGCGGACGGCGAAGATGTGGAGGAGGAAGAGGAGGACGAGATGGCAGAGAGCACACAGCACTGCATTCTCCCCAACAGCCAGGAGCTTTTCCTCACCCAGACAGAACTACCCTCGCAGCCCTCCCAAGCCACTAGCCCAGACAATGAAGCCATGGAAGCGACCTCTGGTGAGTGTACTTTTTAAAATAAAAAACGTAGTTTAAAAGCAAGCGTTTTTTAATTATTGATTTGCCATGAGGGCTTGCATGCATTAGCTGGCATTAAAGTTACTGCAAAAATCTGTTAACATGTCTGGGGATGGAACGGAAATCCTCCAGGGACATCTCTATGAAGCACTCCTGTAGGTACCCCAAAAGCCTTTTCAGAAGGTTTCTGGGCAGGGCAGCCTTATTCCGTCCACCATGGTACGAAACTTTACCACGCCATGCCTGGAGCACGTAATTGGGTATCATTGCATGACAAAGCCTAGCTGCGTATGGTCCCGGGGATTGCTGGCATTCAAGAAGCATAATTTCTTTTTCTCTGTCTGTAATCTTCAGGAGAGTGATATCGTTCATGGTCACCTGAATAAAAAGTTATGTAGTTTATTAAGGGGACAGAGATGACCATTCCTTCCTTGCTCCTTTCCTGCGCCTTTAAAAAAATCCTTCCCTAGCAGTTAGCCATGGGGGGGGGAGGTAAAAAACAGCCCATTCCTACGGGGAGCTGTCTCTAATGGTGCTGACCTTTTTAGCATTTGGGCAGCAGGAATTTTCGCTGCTAATTGCCAAGGCATAGAGGGGAGAAGGGGGAGGTGGTAAGGTTTCAGTGACCTGCCATTACAGCAGACATGCAGAGTGGGGGGGAAAACCATTCACAATTTTCCACTAGTGCTTAACCTTTCTGATGGCATAAGAAAAGAAGCAAAAGATGTGCTTTTTAGCAGATTGGCTGCCAAGCATGAATGTTACCTGGTAATAGCCAGTGCTACGGGGCAAAGGAAGAGGTTGTACGGTTAACTGCCATTAGATGTATGCCTTACCATGTTTGCCTGCAAGCTGATTTGTAATCCCCGGACCTGCGTCTGTGTTGCTGTCTGACACCACAGCCGCAAGCACTAAATACTAAAAGAATCCAAAGGCGACCTTGTAGTGAAGTGACATGTGCTACGTACGGTGAATAGTGTAGTTCACTGTGAAAGAGTATAACCATTGTTCTGTGAAATGTATCTCTTATGATCCTTCTATCACTCTTTTCCCCCACTCATGCAGCTGCACATTTTTCAAGCCTCCCTATCCCAGTCCGACGGATAGGTCAGATAAGGAGAATAAGGAAGAAGAGGACACGGGAGGAGATGTTCACAGAAATAATGGCAGTAACCCGCAGTGAAAGAGCTCTTCTGGGGGAGTGGAAAGACGTGGTCGCAAAGTACAGGAACACTGCCAGTGAACGTGAGGACAGGAGAGACCAACGTGAGGACAGGAGGGATGCTCGAGATGAGATGTGGTGGCAGGAAGATCAGCGGTGGCGGAATGGAATGCTGGAGCTGCTGCGCGACCAAACTGACATCCTCCGAAGTCTGTTGGAAGAGCTGCGGGGTCACAGAGTGCCACTTCAGCCCATGTTTAATCTCCCTCAGTACTCACCATGTCCCACATCTTCCACACCCAGACGTGTAAGAACGCGTGGGGGAAGGCTTTCTGCACCTGCCCACTCCACCCCCGTGGACAGTCCAACCAAAAGGCTGTTATTACATTGAAATGCCCTTAATGGCCTTTTTCTTCCCTCCTATACTCCTCCCAAACCATTCCTGGGGTACCTTTTTTTTTCTCTTACTCTTCTTATAATGACATGCTATTCAAAGAAAGTGGGAGGGTGGGTTGGTTATAGGGAATGACTTTATTTCCATAAGCAAGCTGTTAGGGAAGGTTGCAGGGTAGGTTGCTTGCAGCAGGAGTCAATACGGGGGAGGGGAGGTTCCAAGGGGAAAGAAACACAGCAGTCACACCGTACCCTGGCCCATGATGAAACTCGTTTTCAAGGCTTCTCTGATGCGCACTGCTTCCTGGTGTGATCTTCTAATTGCCCTGGTGTCTGGCTGTGCGTAATCAGCGGCCAGGTGATTTGCCTCAGCCTCCCACCCCACCATAAAGGTCTCCCCCTTACTCTCACAGAGATTGTGGAGCACACAGCAAGCAGCAATAACAAAGGGGACATTGGTTTGGCTGAGGTCTGAGCGAGTAAGTAAGCTTCTCCAGCGAGCTTTGAGACGCCCAAATGCACATTCTACCACCATTCTGCACTTGCTCAGTCTGTAGTTAAACAACTCCTGACCACTGTCCAGGCTGCCTGTGTATGGCTTCATGAGCCATGGCATCAAGGGGTAGGCTGGGTCCCCCAGGATAACGACAGGCATTTCAACATCCCCAACTGTAATTTTCTGGTCTGGGAAGTAAGTCCCTTGCTGCAGCCATTTAAACAGAGTAGTGCTTCTGAAGACACGAGCGTCATGAACCCTTCCTGGCCATCCCACGTGGATGTTGGTGAAACATCCCTTGTGATCCACCAGTGCTTGCAGCACCATTGAAAAGTACCCCTTGCGGTTTATGTACTGGGTTCCCTGGTGCTCCGGTGCCAAGATAGGGATATGGGTTCCATCTATGGCCCCCTCACAGTTAGGAAATCCCATTGCAGCAAAGCCATCCATTATGACCTGCACGTTTCCCAGAGTCACAACCTTTCGTAGCAGCAGCTTAATGATTGCTTTGGCTACTTGCAGCACAGCAGCCCCCACAGTAGATTTGCCCACTCCAAATTGATTCCCGACTGACCGATAGCTGTCTGGTGTTGCAAGCTTCCAAAGGGCTATTGCCACTCACTTCTCCACTGTGAGGGCTGCTCTCATCCTGGTATTATGGCGTTTCAGGACAGGGGAAAGCAACTCACAAAGTTCAAAGAAAGTGCTCTTACGCATGTGAAAGTTCCGCAGCCACTGCGAATCGTCCCACACCTGCAAAACTATGCGGTCCCACCAGTCTGTGCTTGTTTCCCGGGCCCAAAATCGGCGAGCAATGGGTAGAACCTCCCCCATTACCATCAGGAGCTCCAAAGCGCAGGGGCCCGCGGTTTCGGAGAACTCAGTCTCCAGGTCCTCATCACTCTCGTCGCCGCGCTGCCGTACCTGCAGCCTCGTCTCCTGCATTTGCTGTTCATGGTTCAGCACAGACAGCACGAGAATGCGTGAACTGTTTCCAACGTCCATGATCAAGGTACTGATCAGACCAGGGTCCATGCTTGCTGTAAAATAGCGTTTGCTCACTTCACCCAGTAAAAAACGCGCGAAATGGCTGTCTGCTGCTTTCAGGAAGGGAGGGGGTGAGGCTGTACCCAGAACCACCCACGACAGTGATTTTTGCCCCATCAGGCACTGGGGTAGTAACCCATAATTCCAAGGGTCAGGGAAGACTGCAGGAACTATGGGATAGGAACCCACAGTGCAATGCTCCTGAAATCGATGGACGCCTGGGACCATGGACGCACACCACCGACGTAATGTGCCCTAGTGTGGACGCGTAAAATTGATTTTATAAACCCTGTTTTATAAAATCGATTTTACTAATATCGATTTTAAGCTGTAGTGTGGACGTACCTATAAACGCCCCTAGCAGGAAGGGAGGGAATCCCCCTAGACAGGGTGGGAAATATAAATTAAAGGTCTTTTCTGTCTTTTTATCACAACGGATAAACTGAAAACTCAATGATGAAGTTTTTTCTCCCAAAGAGGTCTAGATGTTTAGTATCCTTGTAAAATGATGCTGACCTTTTCTGTTGCTTACTCTTCTTACTTGCTGCTTGAGAGTGTTTGGAACAGGGTCTGAGAAGAGATAATCTGCCTCTTTAGCTGGTACATATTTTTTCTGCTCTTCCAGATGTAGGGGTAACGGTGGCCAGAATCTGTGACACAGTTTTTTCTGGTTCTCAAACTGCCTCACTGATAAAAAGGGCAACCTTATTCGGAATCGAGCTATGATGGATGTCCAATAATCTCTGAGGAGCCTCCTGCACTTCTAGTGGTATCTGGAGGTGCTTCAGCAGTCCTTTTTGACAGTTTTCAGGAACTGAAACTGAAGCTCAAACCACTGCCTCATTGGGTGAAGATGACAGGACCAGTGGAGCTGGTGTCCCCTTGTTCCAGCTGACTGACTTCATCTGACTGTTGATCCTGTCTAGGAAGCTGAGAAGGATCCTCCTTGGGATAAAATGGCCTTCTGTCACCTTGTGTCATGCTCACTACGTGGTCCCAGAAAGGGATGTCTTGTATACAGATCCCAGGTACTTCAATAGGGACACTGATGTGTTTCAGAGGGGAAGGGAGCAGGAGCCCCTGAGGGAGCATACTTGTATCATATGAGAGTGACAATCACTAACGAGGGAGTGCTGAAACCAATGTCCCCTCTAATTTTTTCCATCCATCTGTGGAATAAATTCTGTTATATGCACTGAGGTAATGTGCGGATGTGCATCACCAGTAGAAATAAAAAACCTAGATATGTTATTTTTTAAAAGTTACCATAGGAATAATTACTCCAGACAGGTCAGATTAGGCATTTTAGAACTCATTACTCAAGAATTAAATTTACGCGTAAGAGAGAAATAAAAATTATGAAACCCATAGACCAGTCAAAAACTAAAATAACACTTTGAAAAAATAAAATTACAGAAAGTATGTGCACTGCAAAAAGTAACAATAATACAAGTGTGTTAGGAGGTGAGTGTGTGTGTGTAAGACACAGTGTGTGAACTGGATGCTGGGAAAGTTTCTGAGAGACACCATGTGCTGTCTCTCTTTAAGGCAATCACAGAAAGCTCTCCTGCTCCTGAGCCCAGTCCTCCCCTTCCCCTGCTCTGCAAAGATGGGGCATGTGGGCGGGGGGAGGTGGAGAGAGAGAGAGTGTGTGTGTGTGTGTGTGTGTGCGTGCATGCACGCTGACTGCCAGGGAAGTCTCTGAGACATTGCACGCAGTCTCTTTAAGGCACTCACTCACAACCCAGAAAGCTTGTTCAGACCTCAGCGGCTCTCCTGCTCTAAGTCCTGAGCCCTGTCTCCTCTCCCCTACTCTGTGGAGATACGGTACAGGGGTAGGGGAAGGAGGACACCTTGATATCAGCACCCCCTTCTCCTCCCCACTCTGCACAGCCAGCAGGATGGTCCTGGAAGCAGCTGCAGGAGCAATATGGCTGCAAAGCAGTGGGGGGAAGGTGTGGTGCCTCCTGCTGGCCTTGGGAATTAGCTCAATTCCAGCTTGGAGCACCCTCTCCTGGCTGGTGGTTCACTTGCCTCAGGCTTCCCATGTTCCTCCTGGACCCCGGTGTCCCTTTACCTTGGGGTTCTGTCCCCAGCAGTAACCCACAGTCTGGATCTCCCCTCCCAAGGGAACTCCTCAACCCTCTATCCCCACCTTGCCTCAGTGGCTACGGCCAATCATCATCTAGCCCCCGCTCACTGGGTCAGACTGCAGTCTGTCATAGCCACTCATCATTGGCAAGGAGGTTGGACCAGCTGCCTCTGCCTATTTCTGGACTGTGCCTCTCCAACCCCAGTACCTGTTTTGGCCTTTTAGTAAGGCCCACAGCCTGGCAATTTACCAGGCTGGAGCTCCCCAGCTCCTCTTGCCTTTCCCCAGCCCTGCTCCATTCCCTGGACCCTGTGCTCCCAGGCAGCCAGGTCCTTCTCCCTCCAAGGCTGGAGAGAGACTGGCTCACAGCCCTTTTATAGGGCCAGCTGTGGTCTGATTGGGGTGTGGCCCAAGCTGTGGCTGCCTTCCCAATCGGCCTACCATATTGGCTCCCCGGAGCAGCCCTTTCCCAGAGCTGTTTTAAACCCCTCAGGGCCGGAGCGAGGTGACCGCCCCGCTACAGGCACCTAAACACACATTGCCAGATGTGTGTGGTTCTGCTAATCAAGTGTGCGCAGCTTAGAGGGAACACAGGCTGAGACATTCCTAGATGCCCATCTGGACTAATGTCCCTTGAACTGAGGGTAATGTGTTTCTATTGGCTATGGATTCAGAAAAGGAATATGAGACCTCTCAATGGCGATGCCGTTGGTTCCCGAGAGGAATGGGTTCTACCTTGATTTGTGAATGGTACTGGGAAGGATTACTGTGCCACTAATGGAACTATTTTGCTACTTGATATTATTGTAAATTCCGCTAGAAAAGCAGGGATTACAATTATGTATAGACCATTAAGTCATCCGGTACTGTACACTGCGACCCTCTCCAGCAGTATGTTTTGGGTGCTCAGGGCAGCCAGCAGAAAAGTAAATCACTGTGGGGCAGGAGGTGGGACTGGGGAAGACCCAGCTGGTGGCTCCTACCCTGCATTGTGCTCAGCTGCTAGGCCCAGCTAGGCTGGGGAGGATGAGACTTCTTCTTCCCCTGCACAGCATCCGAGGCTGTGTCAGACCCACCCTCAGATTTCTCCCCTGGCTGCAGAAAGCTCTGTAAAATCCCCATCCCCAAACCCATTGTGCCTCAGCTGCAGGGGGAGGGATTCCTGTACAGGGAGCCGCCCCTTCATCTGCCCAACCTCCGTGAATTCAGACCCCTTCATTCCCAGACCCTCCAGACAAGCCTCACCTCCCCGCACTCAGAACCCCCACGATGAGCCCCACTCCACCTGCATCACCCTGCGAGCCACCCACACCTGGATCCACATCCCACTGAGCTCCAACCATCTGAACCTGGATTCCCACCCCACTGAGCCCCACTCCCTGAGCATCGGGACCACTCACTGAGCACCCCACACCCAGACTCTGTCTGCCGAGCTCTATCCTCCCACACACAGACCCCCAACCACCTTCACCTGGACCCCCCAACAAGCCCCTGATCATCCAGATCCTCTCCACACCTTGCTCCCCCACTGATCCACCTGCACCCACACTGCCCCATACAGAACCCTCTTAACCCACACCTAGATCCCCCCTACTTAAGCCCCTCCACACTTTGATCCTGCCTTGCTGAGCCTGCCTGCCCACACGGAGGGACAGGGCCCTGGGGTGTTTCTGGGGCAACCCAGGTCCTTGTGCTGTGTCAGGGTTGGGTGCAGCCTCACAGCTGTGTCTGTGTCCCAGAGGGAGCTACACAGTGATCTCTCACTTCTTCTCCCCAGTGACATGCTGGAGCTTCCACATTTACTCAACAAATAAAATTTGCAGAATTTTAAAATTTTTGGTGCAGGAGTATGAAGAGCCATTATCACTCTCCTTATGAGCTCCAGCTATACCTATACCAGCACGTGGAGTCTCAGAACGCTTGGAGACACGGGTCAATGACCTCTTCTTTGAAAAGGACTTGATAGGGGATTTGTCCCTACTCTCTTTCTAGTAATGTTTGCTCTTTTCCTCCTCATTTTTCCTGATGATTCCTGAGTGTTTTAGGGAAGGATGCACAGAGCAATATAAAGCCAAGCTTAATTGGACGAACCTGGACTCCACTGGCCAACATACTGGAGGATTCAGCAGGACAGGATGTGACTCTATTCTCATGGACCTATCAATAAGGGAACACCCTAAGCTGGACTTTTCTGGGATGTGTGGCCTAAGGGCAAAATGATCTACAAATACAGCACTTTGATGGTGGGTCAGTCTCTTTATAGTTAAGTGTCATGGTCATGTGCTAACTGGGTACAGACAGACTGATCACACAGTATTTAAATCCTGAGCATTTTCACATGCTAGGCCCCAGAACATATATGGAGAATTAAGAAAAATGGAGGAGGGGGGAGATAACCTCCTTAAAATTGTTGCTAACTATAACTATCTAATCAACCAACTAACAATACATACACTACTAGTTGGATAACTAACTATATACAACTACAAAGAGAAGCTAAACTCAGACAAGCTATGGACACTAGTGCTCTGTCTCAGACCAAGGGTGGTGAAAAGGAACTGTAGTGGCAGTTGGTCCTGCATAGCCCTTTTTATCCTTGGTATGGTGATAGGTAGGACCCACGCAGAGCCCAATGAACACTGCTAACAAAAACTTCCATTCACAGGTACATGGAGCACATGTACACCCTAAAGCAGAATGCAAACAGGGACAAGCACTCAAAGAAGGAATAAGCTACTTCCATCCATGAAGCAGATCTCTCAGGTGTCCAGGAGGGAGATCATGAATCAGTAATGGTGCTGAGGTCTGTGCCAGAGTACGTAACTTCTTGGCAGAAAAAAGTAACAGAATGTCATCTTCGTCAGTTATCATTAGGTGTCTCAGTACCTTGAGCTGAGGGGGTACCACAAATAAAGGCTCAGGCAGCAAGGTCTCAGGAGGAAGTACAGTCAGTATCAGAGAGTAATAACTGCTCACACTGTGCACCAGTGCCATGGGTAGATTCTTCTGGGTGTGGTCCTTTGTTACCGGGATTTTCAGAGTCAGAAACAATACATTTGTGCGCACGGAGCTCTGATGCTGAGATCTTTGGAGCTGACTCTTTCAGTGCTGAGTGCTTCTGTCCACGATTACTAGTACCAGACTCGTCAGTGGAACCTGGAGACCGAGCAGAAATGTGACGACTGCTTGATGTCAAGGCATCAATGGGACCCATTACGAGCTTTGAACTACCTGCTGAACTGGACTTGCTCAGTGCCAGAGATGCACATCTGTGTCTCCCGTGACCATAGGATTGGTGCTCTTTGAGGCCTCTCTCTTCAGAAGATTGACCTGAGGACACTGAAGAGATACTGGCCATCCCCATTGGAAAAGAGAGGGACTTCCTCAAAATGAAATGATTTCTGAAGCTCAAAGTGAACCACTGACTGACTAGAGTGCTCTCAGAGACTGTACGGTCTGATCAGATAGACTTCTCACGCTCAGGAGTCAATGAAGCCATTGTGAAGCTCTCAACGAGAATGTTTTCAGATGACCCTGGATTTTTGGGTCCTTTTTAGAAAAGGAACAGCATATAGAGTACTCGTGTGGTATATGCACATCCTCCAAACAAAAGAGGCTCTCACACTGTCTATTGTTGATAGAAATGGCTTCCTCACAAGAGGGACAGGTCATAAATCCCAGGGTCTTGGAATTCACCATGTCTAAGGGTCTGATGTCAAGAACAACTGGACTTGACTATAAAGCTAAAAGGTTTTGGGTTTTATGTATATTTTTATTTAATATATATATATAGCCAATGAACTAGAAAGAAAGAAACTAACTACATAAACTACAGCTAACTATGAGAATTAAGTAGCGCTTTGGGCAAAGATACTGCAGATGTTCAGTCTCACAACCACAAATGGAAAGAAGAAACTGGAGAGCAATTTTGCCCACCCCATCCTTTATGCCTAAGCTGTGGGGCGCCCAAGGACACTGATGTTCAAAAATGTTGGCCTCGTGCTGTGCACTATAAATGCAGTATATGTGAACAACCACTTGAAGAACTGGAAGTGTTTTTTATAAAAATAATTTTGAAGATGACACATATCCCCCAAGCCTAGCTTCCTAGAATCTGCAAAGTGTAAAGGGCACAATACATTATAAAGTCCAATATGGATCTTGCTATGCAAAACTCATTTTCCAGGGCATATCTTAGATTATGTGGAATGGTACTAATGAAAGGCGACTGATCCAGATGGATGGATGGATGGATGGATCTGACAACTAGAAAATAAATCATCTTCTTGGAAACTGAGGAAATTTGCTGTGGTAAACAGAGAAATCAAAAAATGTAGAACTCTATGAGACATTTTTAGAGTAGCTTTTAAAAAGAACAATAGTTTAAGGTTTTCCTTCATAAATTGAAAAAATATCATTTTAATTATATAATCTTCTAACGATATCACAGCAACTAAGCAGTATTTGGTTTCATCATATTGCTGATTAACATATGTGTGGAATAATACCATACATCAGGGGTCCCCAATGCGGTGCCCGCGGGTGCCATGGCGTCTGTGGGGGCATCTAAATGCACCCGTGTCCTGGCCGGCGGTGGAGCATCCACCGAAATGCAGCCAAATTTCTGCAGCGTTTCGGCGGCGACGCCTCTCGATGACATCACTTGTCGGCGGCAAGTGACGTCATCGAGAGGCATCGCCGCCGAAACGCCTCAGAAATTTGGCAGCAACACCTCTCGATGACGCCACTTGCCGCCAACAAGTGACGTCATTGAGAGGCGTTGCCGCCGAAACGCCGCAGAAATTTGGCAGTGACATCTCTCGATGACGCCACTTGCCGCTGACAAGCGATGTCATCGAGAGGTGTCGCTGCTGAAATGCCACAGAAATTCGGCAGCATTTCAGTGCTCCACCACCGCCACAGTCCTTCGTCTGGCGCCCGCCAGACGAAAAGGTTGGGGACCACTGCCATATATACTATATGCTATATAACATATTTTCATTTATTAACCCTAAATGTGTGTGCAATAAAAATGATCAAGTCACTTACTTCTGAGAGATGCGAGTTCCTTGCTTCAACTATTGCATACAATGATGAACGTATTATATTAAGCAGGGTTTCAAAATATGGCAGGCAGTCTGTTTGATAGTTAACACTTCTGACCTTAATCATATGAATGCGTCTTTCAATAGTCATACATATAATCTCGTTTACATCATCTGTATACTTATTTAAGATGCCTCTGAAATCATGTGATGATAATTCCCTTTGTAGTGCTAAGATTTCCATATTCCTAATTTTAGCTTCATTCACCATGGCACAGTATCGCATAAAGTTTCTGCTATAAGATTCAACTTGTTCCATTGAACTACTAAGAATAGACAGAAGAGTCAAAATCTGTAGATTTAATATTGTAAGAAATAGTTACAATTTAATTTTGACAAAAGGTTGGTCTAATTAAATTTTCTCTGTTACCAGAATTTAGATATCTACTGATCAGTTTTGTAAATTAACAATATTTCAAAACAGAGATCGTCAAAATAGATAAGTTGAACTTCAGTTAAAAAACAACAAAAAAAACACCCAGGACCTATACTTTCTTACATAAATTAAGATTGGTATATTCATATTTAGTTTACAACTACCTTCCAAGAATCCTTCCTAAAGACTCACTTCTAACAGGATGTCAACAGAAAGCAAGTTGATAACATTTTTTTCAATATTGCCACCGCCGGGTTTCCCAGCGCACCTTGTGTGTGTCTCTATTAGAATGTTAACTCTTTAGGGCAGGGAGAATGTTATTTTCTGTTCTGTATAGTGCCAAACTCAGGGTTAGCATTCAATATATAACAGATTATTTTAAAATATACTTTTACAATCAAATGTTGTTACTTAGATACATTTTTTAACTTTGCAGCACATACTTTGTTTTGGTAGCATGGATCTGTTCCTAGAAGTAGCTCCCAATTGGGCCATGGTGCTGGATACTCTTTTTCCCACAATTCTGAACAACTTTCATGTGACTGCATTATTTTATGTAAAGACTGAGTGATGAAGACTGACAGATGAGTATCACGAGAAAATGGAATAACCTGAGCTAAAAAGAGATAAAGCAAGTTAATTTTCGGAGACTAATCTCAGAACTCAAATTTACAATAATATATAAACAAAGATCATAAACAGTATGCATATTCTCCACTCTCCAAATATTACACTAATATTGTACTTCCCCATATAATCTATCACAATATGATACATAATGAAGAAATCACCACAGTGAACTGTATATATTGAATTAAAAAATAAGATTTCTATAGTTTGCTTATTGTCTATTTTTTTTATAATTTACCATTATTTCACGGCAATCTTTGTCTCATTTCACATACAAAATCTTGGAGCTCTAAAATCCTTTTTTTTTCCTATTAACAAATCATACTTAAGTTTGACTAATTCCAAGCCTCCAAAGATAAATTTGTTACTTACAAAAGAGAACAATATTGATTTGGTGCATCACATATTATGCACAGGAGGTAAAACAACAGAGCATAAGGAAAATATATTGCAGAATGCAAAGTATTTTAAAAGCTGTTAAGATATTCTAGTGATGGAAAATATTTCTGTCTAAACTCAAGGGGCCAAATCCTGAGGCCATTGCAGTTGTGCCAGTGTAACTGAGGCCAGGATGTATTTACTATGACCCCAGTTTTAACCTCTGGAGTTAAGATTAATGTGCATACACATAAGTGCCTCCTATGACACTTTTCAGAGTGGTGGCCATATTAGTCTGTATCACCAAAAGCAACGAGGAGTCCTTGAGGCACCTTAGAGACTAACAAATTTATTTGGGCATAAGCTTTCATGGGCTAAAACCATCAGATGAAGATGCATTTGATGAAGTGGGTTTAGCCCATAAAAGTTTATGCCCAAATACATTTGTTAGTCTCTAACATGCCACAAGGACTCCTCATTGTTTTTCTTGTGACACTGTCACTGAAAGCTAGTTTGTGCCAGTGGTAGGGACAAATGCTATTAACATGGCAAGTATAAATGCACATATATATTTGCTAATTTTTGGAGTCATGATAAATAAAAAGAAGATACGCAACAGGGCCAAATTCACCACGTATAAGTATAAGCAGCAACATTGTGAAGTTAATAGAAGTGCCCCCACCATTTCACGGATGAATTTGGCTTTTGGTATCTAAATATGCTATAATATTAAATATATATGAAAGTATAAATGTAATAATTATTTCAACATACATAGAGGGTTCTCCACCTTTTTTGAACAACAGGCATACAGGAACTTATACATCCATCTATGTTAGGCATGAAGAACGCAAGACTGTTAATATAAATGTAACTAAATTTGCAAATCAGCCGCTACTTGCTATAGCTAAATTCAGAACTTTTCATCTTCATAGTGCTGTACAACCATATACAAACCAATCCTCACAACAGTCTTTCAGGTAGGTAGTGAAACTTGGTTTAGGTGAACACTCAAATGACCACCAAAAATTGGTTAACAGAAATAGTTTTCTAATAAAAGCAGAAAAGAATTTCACAAAATTGTACGCTCAAGGTATTTAGACTCATAGACTTTAAGGTCGGAAGGGACCATTATGATTACCTCATCCATACTGTCATCAGAACCTATTCAGCTGGGCTTCACTAGCAGGAAGCCTGTCCAGTGAAAAAATCCCAAAAACATAATTTGCCCAGAAGTCCCACTCAAATGAGGCAGCTGAAGCAAGTTGGTAGAGCCTGGGAAGTGAGCAGGAATGACCAAAGAGGGCAAACCTAGTAAGAAATTAAAGCTGCTCTCCCC
Source organism: Gopherus evgoodei (assembly GCF_007399415.2). Classification (NCBI taxonomy): domain Eukaryota; kingdom Metazoa; phylum Chordata; order Testudines; family Testudinidae; genus Gopherus; species Gopherus evgoodei. The sequence continues at coordinate 171,762,713 of NC_044324.1, forward strand.
TTGAATAACTACTATGGGAAGATAGTGTAAACATTGCCACTGTTCCTGTAGATCACTGTCTTGGTGCAACTGCTCCTACAGGAGCAGATAGATGCAAACTGCATCCCTATTCCATTGTATTTATAGGGTGAACCAAGCCTAATAGGAACACTGAGGTTGGGGGAGAGGGATAGCTCAGTGGTTTGAGCACTGGCCTGCTAAAAAGACAGTTACTCACCTTTGTAACTGTTGTTCTTCGAGATATGTTGCTCATATCTATTCCAATTAGGTGTGCGCGCGCCGCATGCATGATCATTGGAAGATTTTTACCCTAGCCAACATTTGGTGGGTAGGCTGAGGTGCCCCCAGGAGTGGCGCCCTTATTCCCCTGCAGACCCAGCGCCCCCGAGTTCCTTCTTGCCAGCTACTCCAACAGAGGGGAAGGAGGGCTGATTTGGAAAGGATACGAGCAACACATCTGGAATGGATACGAGCAACACATCTTGAAGAACAGTTACAAAGGTGAGTAACCGTCTTTTCTTCTTCGAGTGGTTGCTCATATCCATTTCAATTAGGTGACTCCCAAGCCTTACCTAGGCGGTGGGGTCAGAGTGAGATGTCACGGACTGAAGGACCGCAGAACCAAATGCAGCATCACCCCTGGACTGCTGCACTATCACATAGTGGAAAGCAAAGGTATGTACTGATGACCAAGTTGCTTCCCTACAGATCTTCTATATGGGCACATGAGCCGGGAGGTGGAGGATGAAGTTTGAGACCTAGTAGAGTGGGCAGTAAGGTGCGTAGTTGGGACACCAGCCAAGTCATAGCACGCACGGATGCATGATGTAATCCAGGAGAGATGCACTGTGTGGAGACCGGGAGGCCCTTCATCCAGTCTGCCACTGCTATAAACAGCTGGGTTGTCGTCCTAAAGAATTTCATTCATTCAATGTAAAAGGCGAGGGCCCTGCAAACATCTAGGGAATGCAGCTGTTGCTCTCGTCGAGAGGCGTGCGGCTTCGAAAAGAAGACCAGAAGGAAGAGATCTTGGTTGTCATGGAAGGCAGACACCACCTTAGGAAGGAAGTTGGGGTTTGGTCACAGCTGTACCTTGTCCTTATGAAACACTGTATACAGTGGGTCAGAAGTGAGGGCTCGAAGCTCCGCCACACATCTCGCCGAGATGATAGCGACAAGGAAAGCTGTTTTCCAGGAAAGATACAGAAGCGAGCAAGTGGCCATTGGCTCAAACGGGGCACCTATGAGCCTGGATAGGACCAGGTTGAGGTCCCACGTAGGGCCCGGATGCCGAATTTGCAGGTACAGATGTTCCAATCCCTTGAGGAATCTGCTGACCATGGGATTGGAGAAAACCAAGCGCTCGTTTTCACCCAGGTGGAAGGCCGAAATTGTTGCTAGGTGTACTCTGATGGATGAAACTGCTATGCCTTGTTGTTTCAAGGACAAGAGATAATCTAGGATGATAGGTACTGGAACCTCCAGAGGGGCAGTATTGCTCAGGGTACACCAGTAGGAGAAACGTTTCCACTTGGCCAGGTACGTGGACCTAATAAAGGGCTTTCTGCTACCCAAGAGTACATGCTGCACCAAGTGGGAGCAACGCAGCTCAGATTGAGTTAGCCATGCAGCATCCATGCTGTGAGATGGAGGGATTGCAGGTCCAGATGACACAGTTGGCTGTGCTCCTAAGTGATCAGGTCCAGTCACAACAGGAGTGGAATTGGTGTGGACACCGACAGATCAAGGACAGTGGTGTACCAATGTTGCCTAGGCCATGCCGGGGTGATCAAGATTAAATGGGCCTCATCTCTTCACAATTTGAGAAGGATCTTGTGGACTAATGAGAATGGAGGAAAGGCATAGAGCATATGGTCTTTCCACGGCATCAGGAAGGCATCCAATATGGAGCCCAGGGAGCACCCCTGGAGAGAGCAGAACACCTGGCACTTTTGAGTCTTGCAAGAGGCAAAAAGGTCTATGTGGGGAAACCCCCACTTCCGGAAAGCAGCATGGATAATGTCCGGGTGAACTGACCACTCGTGAGCCAGGAAGGACCTGCTGCGGCAATCTGCCAAAGTGCTTTGGACTCCCGGGAGAAATGATGTTACTAGGTCGATCAAGTGAGCTATGCAGAATTCCCACAGGTGAATGGCTTCCTGACAGAGGGAGGATGATCGCGCTCCCCCTTCCTTGTTGATGTAAAACATAGCCCTTGTGTTGTTTGTGAAGACTGCAACACAATGGCTCTGAAGGTGTTCGCGGAACGCCTGGCATGCCAGGCGAACTACTCTCAGTTCCCACACATAGATGTGCAGGGCTCTCTCTTCTGTGGACCAAAGTCCCTGTGTGTGAAGGTCTGCAAGGTGACTGCCCCAGCCCAGAGATGATGTGTCCGTGGTTAGGACTAGGGAGGGCTGTGGGGCATGGAATGGCATCCCCCTGCATACAAAGTTGGGGTTCAGCCACCAACCCAAGGAGGTTAAGACTTCCGTCGGTACCATGAGCACTGTGTCCAGATAGTCTCAGCCTGGACGGTAGACCGATGAGAACCAGGCCTGAAGTGGACGGAGGCATAATCTGGCATGTCTGGTCATGAAGCTACAAGATGCCATATGTCCCAGTAGACCGAGGCACGTGCATGGTGTCGAGGTTGGGAAGCTTTGGAGGCCATGGATAATGCTCGCCACGGACTGGAAGCTGGCATGCGGTAGGCACGCCCGGGTGAGATTTGAATCCAGGACTGCTCCGATGAAGTCTATTCTCTGGGTCGGCTGCAAAGTGGACTTTTCGACATTGAGCAGCAAGCCCAGCTGTCTGAACAAGCTCACGGTGAACCTAACATGATATTGCACCTGGAGCTCAGAGCGACCCCAAATGAACCAGTCATCGAGGTACGGAAACACTTGGATCCGATGTCAACGGAGCAAGGCAGCTACGATAGCCATACACTTTGTAAATACCCTTGGTGCCATGGATAGGCCAAAGGGGAGGACGGTAAACTGAAAGTGTCATTGACTGACCACAAAGTGAAGGAAGCGTCTGTGTGGTAGGTAGATCGCTATGTGGAAGTACGCATCCCTCATGTCAAGAGCAGCATACCAGATTCCAGGATCCAGGGAAGGAATAATGGTCCCCAGGGAAACCATACGGAACTTCAACTTTACCATAAATTTGTTGAGTCCATGTAGGTCCAGAATGGGCCATAGCCCCCCCTTTGCCTTGGGGATTAGGAAGTAGCATGAGTAAAACCCCCTGCCCCTCAGATTCCTTGGAACCTCCTCTATAGCTCCGACAATCAGGAGCATCTGCATCTCCTGTAGGAGTTGCTCGTGAGAGGGGTCCCTGAAGAGGAACGGGGAGGGACAAAACAAATTGAAGTCAGTATCCACTTTCCACCGTGCATAGGACCCAGCAGTCTGACGATGGGACCATGCAGGGAGGAAACAGGAGACATGGTTGGTGAAAAGTGGGGAAGGATCCTGCTAAGAGACTGGTGCTCCGCCCTTGAGCACACCTTCAAAAGTTTTGTTTGGGCCCCGCCGATGGTTGGGGGGGTGGCTCGTTCTGGCCCATCTGAGGACCAGATTGCCTCCTCCTACCACCGCGGCAGCGTCTTCTAGAAAAGTCCTGTCTCAACCGGAGGTTAGGGTAGGTGCGCTGCAGTTAGGGTCGGAAGGGCCTACATTGTGTCACCAGGGTATCCATGCCCAATGAGCACATGATGGTCTGATTATCCTTCAGACTCTGGAGTCTGTTTTGTCTGAAAATAGCCCCTGGTCATCAAAGGACAGGTCCTGAATTGTTTGTTGCAGCTCCTGTGGAAGACTGCACACCTGCAGCCATGAGACGCGGCGCATAGCTACGCCCGAGGCTAGAGTCTTAGCCTTCGAGTCTGCTGCATCTATCGAAGCCTGCAAGGATGTCCTGGCTATTTTCTTGCCCTCCTCTAGCAAGGTCCAAATCTTTCCCTCTCATTAACGGACTGTACAACAAGGGAGCAGGGTTAGGGATGAATGTACACGTACTCAGTCTTTGGAGGGGACCAAGTACTTCCTCTCCACCCCCTTGGCAATGGAAAGAATAGACACCGGAGACTGCCAGATTGTATTGGCATTAGCCTGAATGGTCCTAATAAATGGCAAGGCTATACATGTGGGGGCACTGGCAGATAAAATGTCTAACACCGCATCCTCAACCTCCACCACCTCCTCCTCCACCTGGAGGTTCATGTTTTGTGCCACTCTACAAAGCAAGTCTTGGTGTGCATGGTGGTCTATAAGTGGTGGGCCAGAGGAGGATGTGCCCACCACCATCTTGTCAGGGGAGGATGAGCAGGATACACCCAGGACTAATGAGTCCTAGGGCAAGTCCTGCTGGGGGGTGGGGCATGAGGGGGTCCAGCTGCCTTAAGTCATCCATGCTAGGGGCATGGCCTGAGTTGAAGGTAGGGCCATCACCTCCAAGCCTCCTGGGGGGTGGGGGGGACTGACAGTGGCCTCCAGAACCCAAGATTCTGAGTGGGCAGAACGGGAAGCTCCCAATGGGAAACCTTGGGCCTGATGGTATGCCCAAGGGGTCCAAAAGGACCATTGTGGGGGACCCTGAGCAGGATCCTGCCTCTCGTCGTGCCATTGGCTAGCTCCGTCCTCATCTTGGTCATGGACGCAGTAGCCACTCTCCACTTGGGACTTTGAGTTGGGGTGGGAAGGCCAAGGTGGAGCCAATCGCTCATGCTGGGTTGCGCTGTCATGCGTTGTTGGCCAGCACCACGGGGAAGAAGATTGGTGCCGTGGTCTCAAACGGAATCTGGACCGGGACCGATGGTCAAATGCAATCTGGACCGGGACCGATGGTTGTTTTGGTGCTGGGAGGTAGATCTGGACCTCAATGAAGATCTACAGACGGAGCAGCGCCGGGAACGACTCCAAGGAGAGCGGCGCCGGGAGCTGGACCGGTACTGACTGTATCGGAAAGATCTTCTTGAGGTGGTGCGGCGCCGCAAGTACAACCAGTGCCAAGATGGTGATTGGTGCTGGGACTGCGAGTGGTGCCATGGAGGAGACCAGTGCCTGGATCGGGACTGGGACCTGGACTGGGACCAAGATCGGTGCCGACCCTTCTCGCTCTGCGATGGAGGGCGCATCATGGAGGGCTTCCCTATCGATGGAACAGCCCGCACCGGCTGTACCAAAGTTTGTGACGGTCCTGGCTTGGTGAGGGCAATCAGGTCGCGAGCAGTAGAGAAAGTCTCCGGGGTGGAAGGCAGGCTGAGCTCGACCACAGTGCGCACTGGGGAGCTTTTGTGCACCGGACTCAACGGCTCTTGCGGCACCGGAATCAACAGTGCTAGAGTTGGAGCCTTCACAGGATGGTCCGGCATGGGACGCTGCTCCAAGGGGAGCACAGGCAGTGCCGGCAACTGTACAGGAGCAGCAGGTTGCTTGTGCTGCTTCTTGGCTCCCGGAGACAGCAAGCAGTGCCATGCTGGTAATGGTGCCGGGAGTCTTTGCCGGTGCCGGGTCGATTCGGTGCGAGAGGTGCACTTCGGACGAAAGGCGCCGGGGTCTTGGCGCGGAGCTGAGGGCATTGGGCTAAGTGCCACTTCCATGAGGAGCTGCTTCAAACGAAAGTCCTGCTTCTTTTTTGTCCGAGGTGTGAATGCCTTACAAATGCAGCACTTATCTGACTGATGGGATTCCCCCAGGCACTACAGACAGGAGTCATGGGGGTCTCCCACAGGCATCAGCTTAAGACAGGCCGAGCAGGGCTTGAAACCCAGAGACCTAGGCATGGGCCCAGTACGGGGAGGAGGAGGGAGAAGCCCCTTACCTCCAATTACTATATACACTAACTACAAAAACTATTAACTACAACTAGAAACTACTAACAACTACACTATAACAACTATCTAAAGGTATAAATGAGCAAAGAGCTAGGGAAGTGGAGATCAGCTCCACAGTTCCAACAACCGTCACGGGCAGTAAGAAGGAACTGAGAGGGCATTGGGTCGGCAGGAGCATATATCCAGCACCATAAGGGCGCCACTCCAGGGGGCACCTCAGCCGACCCACTGAGTGTTGCTAGGGTAAAAATCTTCCAACGATCATGCACGTGGTGCGCACGCACCTAATTGGAATCGATATGAGCAAGCACTTGAAGAACTACCCAGGGTTGTGAGTTCAATCCTTGAGGGGGCCAGTTGGGATCTGGGACAAAAAAATCTGTCTGGGGATTGGTCCTGCTTTGAGCCGTGGTTGGACTAGATGACTTCCTGAGGTCCCTTTCAACCCTGTAATTCTATGATCTGTTAAGATAAGAAGCTGCCCCATACAGATTTTATATAATGGGAAACTGAGACACAGAGAGGTTAAGTGATTAGCCAAAGCCACACAGCTGGTTAGTGACAAAGACAAGATTAGAAGTCAGAAGTTCATAGCTTTCATTACAGCATGCTACCTCAGTGCCCTAAACAACAATACTGACACTAACCAGTCCAGGATTATCCCCAGATTTTGTAGGCATAGGACACATCCAATTCTGACCTCACCTGTGATTGGGCCTCCCGGTTTCTGCAAACTGACAACAGATCCTGCCTACCAGGCAAGCAAAAACTGCTACTGGTACAAGCCAGTCAATATACAAGAACAACAACAGAATAAGGATGAAACCAATAGGAAGACCTCACTGCCATGGACTCCTTGGTAGATTGTGATGCTGGATCCAATGTATGTAAAAGTAACTGTACTTTGAGATGTGTGTTCTATGGATGCTGCACATCAGGTGCAGAGCCACCTTTAATTGAAATTTTTTTGCTAGCAGTGTTCTATGGATGCTGCACATCAGGTGCAGAGCCACCTGTAATTGAAATTTTTTTGCTAGCAGTGTAGACATGGTACACACGTGCTCTAGCTGTCCTTGTGCCCTGTACAAAGGGTATACAGGGCACTGTGGGATCAACTGCCACTCTACTTCATTTGCTACTGTGGAATTTTTCAAATATTAAGGACTGTGAAGCAGAGGGGAAAGATGGTGGGTAGTGGAGCACCCACATGGACACATCTCAAAGAATTCCAATTACCATACATGTCAAGAAACCTTCCTTGCTTTGTTGAGTGAATAGTCCCAAATGAGTATTCCACTTCAGGTGATTCCCAAGTAGCAATTCTCTTATGAGGATGGGGGCTTCAGAGTCTTTTTTTTTTTTTTTTTCACTTACAGGAGATTGAAGCACAGCCAAAACAAGAGAGGCATCAAGTCAAGAAGTTTGAACAAGGGCATAATGTCTAGTAAACACTGCATAGAGCCCAACATAGCTGTTTTACAAATATCAAGGACATTCGCTAACCACCTTGTAGAATGAACTTAATATTTGTAGGTGGCTTTATTTTCAAGGTTTCGTAACAGCTTTGTATACATGTCACAATCAGACACGAAACTTTGAATTGTAATTGGGCAGCCTTTCAGTCCTTCTCCAAACAAGACAAAGTTTTAGAGAGGCTCAGAAAAGTTTAGTTCTTTGTTGGTAAAAAGTGAGAGCTGTCCACATATAATACATTCAATCTGGGCCTCCCCAGAATTCCCAGAAGGTTTAGGATAGAACTCCAGTAAATGAATTTCCTGATTAATATGCACATTTGTGACCACTGTGGGAATAAACCAAGAGAGAAGATGAAATGTTACCTTGTCCCCATGAAACACAACATAAGGCTGGAAGGTGGTTGGGGGGGGAGGGCTGCTAGAAGAGCTCCCAACTCCCCAACCCTCTGGGCTGAAATTATAACCACTGGGAAAGACACTTTAATTGATAAGTGTAAGAAGGACCAATTGACTAAACATTTGAATGGAAGTCTCATTAAAGCTGACAGAACCAAATTAAGGTCTTCAATCTGTGGAAGTAATCTAACAGGGAGGTAATGGTTTACTAGCTTTTTGAGAAATCTAACTCTCTTAGGGTGAGCGAAAACATAACACTCCACCATGAAATGAAAGGCACTGATGGCCTCTAACTGAACTATTATTTAACTCAACAAAATCCCACATCCTTCTAATATCAGTCAATAACTAACATCTGAGGTAATGGAGAAACTCTGGGAGACTGATCTCTTTCCTCACCTCAAACTTGGCATTTAGTCCATTTACCAATATAAGTTTTTCAAGTTGACCACTTCCTGCTGTTCAACAAAATATTATGAAGGTTCTTTAAATATTTCTCCTCAAAGTGTGAGACTCATCTAAGAACCACACCACCAAGGGCAAGAACACCAGACTGGGATGGGAAAATCTGTTCTTAGTTCTGGTGTAGCAGGTTGGACCTCAGGGGGAGCTAATCATTGGAGTTGTTGAAAGATGGACTAAATCTGGGAACCAGCTTTGTTAGGACAATTCTGGAACTATGACTTAACTTGCTTTATATTTTTTTAGCACCTTCTGAATTAAGGGAATAGCAGAAAGGCACACAAAAAAACGGTTATTCACTTTTGTAACTGTTGTTCTTTGAGATCTGTTGCTCATATCCATTCCAGTTAGGTGTGCGCGCGCCGCGTGCGCGTTCATCGGAGAAACTTTTAGCCTAGCAACACTCGGTGGGTTGGCTGGGTGCCCCCTGGAGTGGCGCCGCTATGGTGCCGGATATATACCCCAGCCGACCCAGCCACCCTTCAGTTCCTTCTTGCCGGCAACTCCGACAGTGGGGAAGGAGAGTGGGTTTGGAATGGATATGAGCAACACATCTCTAACAACAACAGTTACAAAGGTGAGTAACCATTTTTTCTTCTTCGAGTGATTGCTCATATGCATTCCAGTTAGGTGATTCCCAAGTTTACCTAGGCCGTGGGGTCGGAATGAGATGTGGCAGTATGCAGAACCACTGCGTCAAAGGCTGCATCATCTCTAGATTGATGGACCAGCTTGTAGTGCGAGATGAAGGTGTGGACCGATGACCACGTCGCTGCACGGCATATCTCCTGGATAGGCACACACACCAGGAAGGCGGCTGATGACGCTTGAGCTCTAGTAGAGTGCGCTGTGAGGTGGCCCGAAGGGACATGAGCTAGGTCATAGCATGTGCGGATGCATGTAGTCACCCAAGAGGAGATTCTCTGGGAGGAGACTGGCAGACCTTTCATCCGTTCCGCGACTGCCACGAACAGTTGGGGGGACTTTCGGAACGGCTTTGTTCGCTCAATATAGAAAGCGAGTGCCCTGCGTACATCTAAGGAGTGTAGCTGCTGCTCCCTCCAAGAAGAGTGGGGCTTTGGAAAGAAGACCGGGAGGAAGATGTCCTGGTTGGTATGGAAGGCAGACACAACCTTAGGGAGGAACGCCGGATGGGGGAGCAGTTGTACCTTGTCTTTATGAAAAACAGTGTAGGGCGGGTCCACTGTGAGTGCCCTCAGCTCGGAGACCCACCGGGCCGATGTAATGGCCACCAGGAAGACTGTTTTCCATGACAGGTACAGGGGCAAGTCGCTAGCGGCTCATATGGTGGGAGCATGAGTCTGTTTAGGACCAAATTGAGATCCCAGGTAGGGGCAGGGCAATGTACGGAGGGATAGAGACGCTCTAGGCCCTTAATGAACCGGGAGACCAAAGGGTGGGAGAACACGGAGTGGCCACCCTCACCTGTCCGGAAGGTGGATATAGCCGCTAAGTGCACCATCAGAGAGGATGTCGCCAGGCCCTGTTGCTTAAGGTACCAGAGGTAGTCTAGGACCGTGGGAATCGAGGCCTCCGAAGGAGTAACGCCCTGAGTTGCGCACCAGCAAGAGAAGCGTTTCCACTTTGCCAAATACGTGGAGCGGGGTGGAAGGCTTCCTGCTGCTGAGGAGAATATGCTGAACCGGAGCAGAACAGCGCAACTCCGCTGTGTTTAGCCATGCAGGAGCCAGGCCGTGAGGTGGAAGGCTCGCAGGTCTGGGTGACGAAGCCTGCTGTGGTCTTGTGTGATCAGGTCTGGGAGAAGAGGGAGGGGAACTGGGGTGTCCATGGACAGATCTAGCAAGGTGGTGTACCATGCTGTCTGGGCCACGCAGGCACGATCAGGATCAGATGCGCTTTGTCCCTGCGGAGCTTTAACAGGACCTTGTGCACCAGGGGAAACGGAGGGAAGGCATACAACAGGTGGTGCCGCCACAACAGGAGGAATGCGTCTGTGATCTACCCCGGAGAGAGACCCTGAAAGGAGCAGAACTCCTGGGACTTCCTGTTCGAGCGGGAGGCGAACAGGTCTATGTGGGGAAATCCCCACCTCCGGAAGAGCGAATGGATGACATCCAGTCTTATTGACCACTCATGACATATAAAGGACCGGCTGAGCCGATCTGCCAGAGCGTTCCGGACTCCCGGAAGAAAGGACACCAGTAGGTCTATCGAGTGGGCTATACAGAAGTCCCAGAGTCGAATGGCCTCTTGACACAGGGAAGACGAACGGGTCCCCCCTTGTTTGTTGATGTAGTACATGGCTGTTGCGTTGTCCGTGAATACTGAAATACAACGGCCGTGAAGATGTTGCTGGAATGCCTGGCACGCAAGGCGGACTGCTCTCAACTCCCGGACGTTTATATGGAGTGTTAGCTCCTGGGGCAACCAAAGGCCCTGGGTACGCAGGTGACCTAGATGGGCCCCACAACCGAGGGATGATGCATCCATCGTTAAGGTCATCGATGGCGGCTGTGGATGAAACGGCATCCCTGCGCATACCAGGGATGGAGCTAGCCACCAATGGAGGGAGCGGAGGGGGCTGGGGGGAACTGTCACCAGGACGTCTATAGGGTCCCTGCCCGGGCAGAAGACCGAATGGAGCCACGTTTGGAAGGGTCTCATGCAGAGTCTGGCATACTTGGTCACATAAGTACATGCGGCCATATGCCCCAGGAGGCCGAGGCAGGTGCGAGCTGAGGTGATTGGGGAGGCCTGTAAACCTCGTATGATCGATACGATTGCTTGGAAGCGGGGCTGAGGCAAGTAAGCCTTGGCTTGAATGGAGTCCAGCGTTGCCCCTATGCCCAAGTGGTATAATTGTATCGGCTCAGGAGAGCCTGTTGGTTGGCCACTCGGAGCTGTAGGGTCCCCGCTGAATACACCTTCCGACCCAGGAGATCCATTCGTCTGGCTTCTTTGGACTTCGGGGCCGGCACCTGCTGGCCATGTTGCTCCCTTTCGTTGACCGACTGGACAACTAAGGAGGAGGGAGGAGGATGAACGTACAAGTACTCATACCCCCGAGAGGGTACCATGTACTTTCTCTCAACTATCTTTGCTGTCGGTGGAATGGAGGCTGGAGACTGCCAGAGGGTGTCGGTAGTGGCCTGGATAGTTTTGATGAATGGCAATGTGACCCGGGTGGAAGCATCAGTGGTGAGGATGCTCACTACGGGGTCCTCGACTTCCGGAACCTCCTCCACTGGGAGTTTGATATTGAGGGCCACCCTGCGAAGGAGGTCCTGATGGGCCCTGAGGTCTATCGGTGGGGGCCCTGATGACGAGGTCCCTGCCACAGCCTCATCTGGTGAAGAGGAGGAGGATACCCCGGGAATGAGAGGGTCCTGGACAGCCTCCTGCTCTTGGGACGGTTCCTGTTCCAGCTGCCCCAGGGAGTCCGGAGGATGCGTCACGTGCTCTTCCGACTCAACAGCGGGGGGGGGGCGGGAAATGGTGGCCTCTGGTGCCCAATGTTCTGAGGCAGCAGAGTGAGTCTGGACCAGGGGGACACCCTGGGCTTGGTGGTACGCCCAGGGTGTCCAGAAGGACCACTGTTGAGGTCCTACGTCCTGCAGCCGAGAGTCCTGGAAAACCCCTGTAGGTAGGTCCGTATCCCGGTCCCGATCGTAATAGCTGTCCGCCTGGGAGGATACGGACGTGTGTCTGGACGGCCATGGTGGAGCAGAAAAGCCTGGAGCTGAAATCCCGACTGATCTCGCACCTCTCGATCGTGGGGACCGGTGCCGGTACACCGAGCGGTACTGAGGGCGAGACCAGGACCTGCGACCGGATCGGTGCCAGGAGGTTGACTGGGATCTCGAGTCTCTATGCCCTGACCTGCTCCGGGAGGTACGGTGCCTGGGACGGTGCCGGGAACTTGAGTGGTACCACGAGTAGCAGGTTGGGGAGCGAGAGTCTGACCGGTGCTGAGAGTCTGACCGGTGCCGAGAGTCTGACCGGTGCCGTGGCGAGGAACGGTGCCGGGACTGAGAGCGACGCCGGGAGCGGGAGCGACGTATCGACTCAGTGCACCTGCGGGATCGCGATCGTGAGCGGTGCCAGTCCGCTGCGCAGACCGATGGCGGTCTGGTCAAGGTCGGCTTGCCCATGGACTGCAATACCAGCACCAGCGGTGCCGGGGGTAGGGGCGGTGCTGACTCGGTGACGGCGATCAAGTCCCTCGCCGCGGAGAAAGTCTCCGGGGTAGATGGCAACGTGAGCTCTACCACGGCCGGTGCCGGGGAGCTGTCAGGTGCCGGACTCAACGGCCGTCGTGGGGCTGGAGTCAACGGTACTGGTTTCGGCTGTGCCACGGCAGGTATTGGTGCCGGGCAGTCAGATCTAGGTGCAGTCTCTGGCTGCAACGCTGGTGTTGCCATCTGACCTTTCGCTGTCTTCGACCTCGGGGAGAGGGAGCGGTGCAGAGTCGATTTCGGTGCCAGCAGTGGCCGGTGCCGGGAGTCCTTAGGCATACCGGCGACGCCCAGTGCCGTAGGGGTGCCTCTGCTCACCGACTGGCTCGTGCTCGGTGCCAAGGGCGACGGGGTCAGGGCCACTTCCAATAGGAGCTGCTTCAACCTAATGTCCTGCTCCTTTTTAGTTCTAGGCTTAAAAGCCTTGCAAATTGGGCACTTAGCCGATAAGTGTGATTCCCCTAGGCACTTCAAACAGGAGTCATGGGGATCTCCTGTTGGCATCAGCCTATGACAGGCCGAGCACTGCTTGAAACCCGGTGAGCCAGGCATGAGCTCCGGCACTCGGTGCGGGGAATGGGTTGCCCCCCAAACTCCGCAACACTTACTAACGAACAACTATAACTATGAACTATAACTAAATCTAACGAACTATATATATACAATAACAGTTAACTACACTACGAATATAATTAGAAAAGACTACGAGTAGCTAGGGAAGGTGGAGGTCACCTAAGCCGCACTCCACTGTTTCAACGACCAACACGGGCGGTAAGAAGGAACTGAAGGGTGGCTGGGGTATATATCCGGCGCCATAGCGGTGCCACTCCAGGGGGCGCCCAGCCAACCCACCGAGTGTTGCTAGGGTAAAAGTTTCTCCGACGAACGTGCACGCGGTGCACACACACCTAACTGGAATGCATATGAGCAATCACTCGAAGAAGAACAGTATTCTCAAAACACAGAATCTGAAACATGTCCTCTGGTGATCAGTCACCGAGACTTCCCCGGAACAAAATTCCTTGCACTTTTGTTGACCTGGGTGGTGAAGAGGTCTATCTCTGGGAAACTCCACTCATGGAATATTGATTGAAGCACTTTTCCATTAAATTTCCATTTGCTATCTACTGAGAAATGTCTGCTTAATTTGTCCATCATTGTGTTCTGTAGTCCTGGTAAGTGCACCTCTGTTATGCTGGTGATATTTCATGAACCAGCTCCACAAAAGCATCACTTCTTTGCATAAGCAAAATGATCATGCACCCCCTTGTTAAATTTATGTAGCACTTAATGGTAGGAGCTGTAAGCATGCATTTCTTACTGTTCTCAGTTGCAATATATTGATATGTAGGGTAGATTTTTGAGCACTCCAGCTGCCCTGCACCACCACGTTCATCCAGATGTATCCCCCATGCAATTAGTGATGTTTAAGACATTATCTTCTTTGATAGAATAGGTGGGGTAATCCCCGTACATCCTCATACAACCTGTGGTGAGGTCCTTCCACCAAGTGATAATAGTACTGTTTGTGGAATTGAAACTGGTATGTACAATCAATATTTGTTGAGGATATGAACTTTCCGGAGCCAGGCCCGAAAACAGTGGAGATGAAGTTTGGCATGTAATTTTCCTCCTGCTCATGTCCCCCATTTACCTTATCTCCATAGAGCACGGGCTCAGGACGGAGGGAGCTTGCTGGCAGCAGGAGCTGTCTCAACTTGCTGATCTACTTAAAAAGGCATGTACGTATGGGGTCAGCATACTTAAAGGGGAAACGCGCATCTCTCTCTCTCTCACACACACAGAGGTGAGAGTCTCTGTCTGCCATGCTGTCTCCCCTCCCTCCATTTATGCTGCCTTGTAGAGTGTGAGGCTACATTAACAACGTGTTAACTCCTGAGGGATCAGCTGTTCTAGTTCATCATTTAGCAGTAAGGCATCCCCTGGGAAATATCCCACCCCCTGACTTCACCACTTTCAACCAAGCTTCACAATCATCATTGCTGTGTACAGTATTAAATTATTTGTTCAAAACTTATACTGTGTATATATATTTATAAAAAACAATTTCCCAGGAACCTAAGTCCCCCTATTTACATTAATTCTTATGGGGAAATTGGATTCGCTTAGCATCGTTTCGCTTGAAGTCGCATTTTTCAGGAACATAACTACAACATTAAGCAAGGAGTTATTGTATAACTACGTCACTCAGGAGTGTGGAAAATCCACACCCCTGAGCGACGTAGTTATACTGGCCTAACTCCCACTGTAGACAGTGCTAAATCAATGGGAGGGTTTCTCTGGTCAACATAGCTACTGCCTCTCAGGGAGGTGGCGTACCTACACCAACGAAAGAAGTTCTCCCTTTTTTATAGATAGCGTCCTCACTAAGCACTATAGCGGTGCCACTGCAGTGCTGGAAGTGTAGACAAGCCCTCAGAGTACCCTGTGAACAACCTGGGTGCTGATGAAAGTCCAAATGGGAACACTATGTACTGGTAATGATCTTAATCTATTGTGAATCATAGCAGATGTGTGTGAGTCATACGTATGGCTGTACGAAAATGCACATCCTTGAGGAAGGGGCTGCAAATTGCAAGCCAGTCTCCTGGATCATATGACCATCTTGAACTTTGAATGCTGGATGAAGGTGTTTAATCTGCTTAGGTCTAGAATGGGTCTCTATCCCCCCTTCTTCTGGGAGATTAGGAAGTACCTTAAGTAGACCTCTCTGCCAATGTAACTGAGAGGTCTTGCTTCCATGAAAATCCACTTCTTTTCTCAAAAGACACCCATGGGAAGGACCCTGAAAAAGAATGGGACAGGGATAACTTTCAAGTGGATGCGTGTCCAGAGGTTACCACTTCTAAAATCCACTTTTTGGATGTTATGCAGTCCCAAGATTTCCAGAAAAGAGAAAGGTGACTTCTGAATAGAGGGGTAGGCAAAGAAGGATGACTCATTAGATCTAAAATGACAAGTGGTAGCAGCTCTCAGCCTTCAGAGCAAAACTGCTGTTTCTGAGATGTGGATGGTTGCATGTTCCTATTGTTGCTAAAGGAAGGCCTCTTCTGAAACTTTCCCTTCTTTCTGGGAGGTTCAGACAGTTTTTACTGGTAAGACATTTGCACAGTACATTGTCTTTGTGAAAACTGCACCTATATTTTCTCTTATTGACAGGTGTGTAAATTCCTAGGGAATGTAAGGTTGCCCTAGAGTCCTTCAGTGAATGGAATGAAGCATCTGTTTTATCACTGAATAAAACTCATCCACTGTGCTCTGGGCCTTTTTAGGAATTACAGACCCTTCTAGTCATGATGCTCTATGTATTACTATAGCTGCAGCCACAGTGTGTGTTGCCAGTGACATCAAAGCAGCCTGAAGTGAATATCTGGCTACTGTCTGACCTTCAGCTTTCAAGGACTGAAACCGAATCTTCTGATCTTGTGGCAGAAACTTACTAAATATAACAACTTCCATATTTTATTATAACTGTACTTTGCCATCAATGCTTGGAAATTCATTATTCTAAACTGAAGTGTGGCACACTAATAATTTTTTCTTCCAAATAAATTCTAATATTTTTGGTCCTTATCAGGCAGGGTTGATCTACAACCATGCTTTGACCTTTCATTGACAATGTCTACTACTAAAAGAGTTATGAACTGGAAGGGAAAACAGGAACTCTGAGTCTTTGGGAGATAAATAATATTTGTAGTCAATTCTCTCATGTGTAGCTGGAATGGTGGGTGACACATCCAAACGCTTTTTGCTAGCTCAGACAAAGCTTTGTTGATTGGAAACACCTCCCACTGGAAGATGACTGAAGTATACCCAATAATTTGAGTTGAGATTCTTGAATTGCCTTTAAAGAAATTTGTAAAGCATCAGCAATTCTTTTCATCAGTTCTTGAAACAGTTTAAAATCATCCGCACAAAATGGAGGTGAAGGCATGACAGGCTCATCCTGTAAGGCCGATGTGATGTTTTGAGACCGAGGTGATTCACCCCCTAGCTCTTGCACTTCCTGACATTATATGTCTTCATTCTGAACAGAGTGAATAGGAAGAGGCTGTGACAACATTGGTTGTCTTCCATGATTCTTCTCATTGGAATGGTTTTGCACCGTCAAATATCTATCCCCAAAAGGTTCCCACATGTTCCAAAAAGGCCATTGTGATGCCCTACATGCAAGAGAGGGAGGGCTCCAGGGAGGATGGTACCATGGCATATGAGAGTGATAATGTGGATTTTCATCCCAATTAGGTATTGAATAAACCCTTTCAGAGACAATCCCTGTAGAAGGAGACCCATAAGAAGAAGTGGATGAACTGGGCACACACTGGTGAGAATCTTAGGCAAAATCTTCTAAATCAATGGCTCCTTAGAAAGAGATTTTTTCTTCTCTAAAAGTCTATCCTAACCACACAAACTAATATAACTATGTATTTATAAACACTACAGCTAACTGAGAAGCTAGCTATGCAGACACCACAGCATTCCACTACATGCCACATATGGTTGAGAAGGAATTGCAGCTGTGGTTGGTCCCGTACTGCCCTATGCATCTTAAGTATAGGGCAGGGGTAGGCAACCTATGACACGTGTGCCAAAGGCAGCACATGAGCTGATTTTCAGTGGCACTCACCCTGCCTGGGTCCTGGCCACTGGCCCGGGGGACTCTGCATTTTAATTTAATTTTAAATGAAACTTCTTAAACATTTTAAAAACCTTATTTACTTTACATACAACAACAGTTTAGTTATATATTATAGACTTATAGAAAGAGACCTTCTAAAAACATTAAAATGCATTACTGGCATGCAAAACCTTATATTAGAGTGAATAAATGAAGACTCGGCACACCACTTCCGAAAGGTTGCCGACCCCTGGTATAGGGCATGAGGATAGCTAGGGTGTACTTATGGATCAACCAGAGATTGATAGCAAGAAATACAATCGAAGGCACATGGGCTGTACATGCACCTGAAGTAGACAACCCATAGGAACTCTCTAGAAGAAGAAAATTTTAATTATTTTTTATCTGTCATCCAGATCAGTTCTATATACCGTACTATAAATAAGCAATGTCCTGAAACCATCCAATATAAGAAATAAGCTGATTTATTATATAGAAATCCAATGGGCTGCCAAAGGGCACATTTGACAGCCTACTCTAAACTTCAGTAGTGTATACAAGTCTCAATACAAAATGTATGCATGGAATCAATGTTTAAAAAAAAAAAAAAAGGAGTTGGACCACCACCACCAGTGCTATTCTCCCCACATCCTTTTTCTCTCTCTCTATTCTTTGTATTTGCCTCCCTTTCTTTTCATCTTCTCTTCTGTCACCCTTTCTTCATTTTCCTAAATCTTTCTCTTCCTCCCACTCCACAGCATTTGCTAACCCCTCCTCTTTTCTTGCTTGGTGCTTTGTTCTATTACATATTCGCTAGTATTTGCCTTATGAAGTGATACTAACAATCATACATACCGGTAGTATTTTCTAGACCATCCACAATTCCTTGTAATTTTTTAGAAAACTGTCTTCTATTGGGAATTAAAAAGATATCTGGACAGAATGATGAAGAACTAGGAAAGAAAATAACATTCTGAATATGGGTAATATATTTTAAAAAATGTGAATACAATTATAAAGGTTTCAACTAAAATACCCACTTTTACCCCATTACTATCAGCTGTCATAGTCTGAATAGTGAATAGTGTGTTGTTAAATATGTTTCTAAGACTACACTTACCATTCATGTTTTAATTCCGCTTTATTATCTGATTCAGGCTTGACTTCTGCTTTGCCTGCTACAGAAAAGAAAGCACAAGTATTGAACAAAATTCTAATGTCTTACCTCCTAATTTGATGTCTTATATCCCTTAACATGCTAGTCAGTCCAAACAGTGGTTGTAACTTCTTCTACCAACAGAGGGAAACAGGAAAAAAGTCAAGTGTGTGTGACATTACTCTCTTTTTATGGAGATATGGGTGCTGGCAGGCTGAATGCTCTCAGTTTCAGACTTCCTGAGCAATAAAAACAAAATCTAAGAAAAAATTCAATTAAAATTCCTAAAAGACAAGTAATTCAGAGAAAAACTGTGTCCTGGTCCAACAACACTGCTGTCCAAATTGAGTGGAATGACATATTAAGAAGGGTAGAGAACAGATGGGTTACATACCTTGTGGTAACTTGAGTTCTTCAAGATGTGTTGACCCTGTGTATAGTGAACATTCAAATTGTGAATGTGCTCCATGTGCCCAGAACCAGAGATCTTGTTTTTAGCAGTGTCAGGAGGGTCTGAGTGTGCACCCCTACCAACCTCATGGTCCACCCTAAAGAAATAAAGGGGGCTGCTGGACCACTGCCATTTTGGTTCCTTTTCTACCTCAAGTCCCCAGTAGGGGGAACCAGGTAGTGCAGAAGGAGAGCATGTAGTGTACTACACACAGGGACAACACATCTCAAAGAACTCAAGTTACTACAATGTGAGTAACTCATCCTTCTTTGACTGATTGTCCCTATCTATAGTGAACTTCAGGTGATTCACAAGCAATGCCTCTTTAAGGAAGTGGGTTCCTTGTGTCCTATGGCACAGTAAACTGCAGAACTGCCCTGCCTAGGGAAGCATCAAAAGCAGCTCCTTGCACCAGTGCCTATTGTCTAGTGAAGGTGTGTACAGAATTCCAAGGTGATGCTCTGCAGAAGTCAGTAACAGGAACTTCTCTAAGGGAAGCAACCAGTCCTGCCTGAGCACTAGTCAAGTGAGTTCTCACGCTGCCCTCAAAGGAAATATCATTCATCTTGTAGCAGCCAGATGCACTTTGAGATCCATTTCAGCAGCATCTGGGAGGAAAGAGCCTCTCCTTTCATAAATTCCACGAATGAGACAAAGAGTTTATGGGATTTTCAAAATGATTTTATTCTTTGCAGATAAAAGGCAAGAGCCCTCAGCATGTCCTCTGAAAGCCATGAGACCTCCTCTCTGATAGAACAAGACTTACGTAAAATAGAGGTACATAATCTGGTTGATGTGAAATTCCAACACTACCTAAGAGATAAACTACAGATGTAGTCTGATGAATACCTGGGATTGCTGTCTCACACATAGAGCACTACTTTGATTTTACCTATTGCTTTCTTGGCTGCTCGGCCATGCATGTAAGGCGCAGAGAAGCCAGCAGGGAAATATTGGAGCAGAGGCTCAGGGAAGGTTAAACTCTTGAGGGGTTAACAGACCCAGGGAAGAGGAAGAATGCCAAAGAGGGAGAACACTGCTCCCCACTGCCCAGAAAACTGGCTAGAAACTTTAAAATAGAAAGAGTAAGGGCAAAAGCAAAAGGAACTGTCACTATCTGCTGCTGTAGAGGCAGAAATCTGGCAGCAAGCAGGAGCAGAGGGGGCATGGCCAGACCATCCAGCACCAAAACACTGATCCACCTCTGTGAGCTGCAAAGAAAGGAGAGCATTCCAGAGATCCAGGACTGTGGGATATACAGGGTTGCATAATAGATCATTGTACTCAAATGAAAGGTCCTCCACCATTGTTTGTACCTCCTTTGGGATTCCCACAGAGGAGAGATTTCACCACCAGGCCCTCCATGTCTAGGGCAGTCTGACATGTTAAATTTTGTTTCCAGTTTCTTTCACCAGTTAGAGCCCAGAACTGGTCTCTAAAGTCCTGGGAGGCACCTTAACAATGAAGCCACCCAGCTTGTCATAGAGCTTGGCAGTTTGAAACTCAGAACTGAAGGGAGGCTGAGAAATATGCCTTCCTACCACAGAGGTCAACCCTCTTCACTTTATTCTCATGCTGCACAGAACTGGGTCTTTCTTGTCAGCTATGCTCAATGGCTACAGACACCATCAATGAGTCAGGAAGTAGGTGAGAACCTATGTACTCTGACCCTTTCACAGGTATGAAGTACCTCTTTCTCAGCCCAACTGTAGACTGGCGGTATCATGACGTGTGTCTGCCAGAGCCATGAAAGGTTTGAGGATGGCCTCATTAACAGAAAGCACCACTCTGCTTGGGACTGATCTATACAAAATGACCAGCAGTTTGTATGGATCTTCCTATACCTCTTTCAGGGGAATATAAAGTGATTCTGCCACTCTCTTCAGGAAGACCTGGAGGGCCTTAGTCATCAGGGCATGGTGGGGAAACTAGAACGACCGCATCATCCAGGGAAGAAGAAAATGTCACAGGCATAGACAAGTTCTGCTCTTGTTCCTATTCTTCTTCATACTGCTGGAGTTGTGATTCTTGAGAAGGCTGAGGAAGCTCCTCCTCCACCCTCTGAGAACCCTAGGTCTCCTCGGGTCCTTGTGCCATGAGATGGATATAAGGGTGGTAAATCCCACAGATCTTCTGGGATCCAGTACTGCCACTATAGGATCTAATATTCCTCTATGTTGGTCCCCAGGAGGCAGGGCACCAATGAGTATAGGGGGGATATTCTCTTATATGGAAGTGACGAGAAGCCCTGGAAACTCCTGATGTTCTGCCCAGGCCAAAGCCATCCCTCTCAAAGTCTCCTTCCAATCCTGAGGATTCTGATCCCAGATCCAGAGTGGGAGCCATTAGTATCAGAAGAGGTGGGGTGACCTGCCCCTCTACTCACTGACAGCAGCAGAGCCAATCTGGCTCAACCCTTACTTGAGGATGGGGACAGAGATGGGTGCCATAGTGATATCAGAAGCAACTGAAGTCCTGGTGCCAGGCGCTGAGGTCTGGAGAGGGAGGTAACTCTGGTTCTGGAAGCAGTGGAAGGTATTCTAGGGCTAAGCAGAGAGCTAGAGTCATTTCTATAACTCAGATCATTGAAGTAGAAGATGTTGGATAGAGCGGTACCAATGAAGGGTTTGGTGCCAGAGAAGCAGTCCCAGTATTGAAAAGTGCCACAATTTTGCCCTCCAAAATCTCAGTCCAGTCCTTCCTGGTACTAGGTGGTTCTGCTCCAGAGCAGAAAGCTCTCAATGATTTGGTTCAGGACAGGGACTCCTGCCACTGTCTAGGAAGTTTGGATGCCATTAGGCTTACTTGGGGTGCTCCCCCTTTGCATCAAACCAAAATGAATGCTGACTGATGAAGCACTTTGAGATGAATCTGACTAAACACATCTAGTGGCCATTCCCGCTGTCTACAGAGATTCTCAAATGCCACATCTTCAGATGCTGTTTGAAGTATATGAGGAAATCTTGAAAACCATTAGCATGTACCTGTCTTTGTGAAGTTATCTAATTACGGTACTTAGTTCTTGCCAAACCTGACACCCAGAAAAAGACAGCAAGTACTCTCCAGAGGAAGATGCACATGAGGAATATCTGGAAGCAATCTGCACATTTTATTGATGGCCACAGATATTTTCCATAAGCAATGTGGTAGGAAGCTTGTGAAAAAGACAGTTTTAGCTTCCAGAAAGTTTCCTGCAGAGAGATACAAACGTCTCCAGAAGATGTTATGCCACTATAAAGATTAAGCTTAATCAATTGACTGCTGATCTCCTCAAAAACATTATTTTTTATTCCCCATGTTTCAATCACTGGTATGTGGAGTCACAAAAGACGGTTACTCACCTTTGTAACTGTTGTTCTTCGAGATGTGTTGCTCATATCCATTCCAGTTAGGTGTGCGCGCGTGGCGTGCACATTCGTCGGAAGATTTTTACCCTAGCAACACTCGGTGGGTCGGCTGGGCGCCCCCCTGGAGTGGCGCCGCTATGGCGCCGGATATATACCTCTGCCGACCCACCCACCCTTCAGTTTCTTCTTGCCGGCTACTCTGACAGAGGGGAAGGAGGGTGGGTTTGGAATGGATATGAGCAACACATCTCGAAGAACAACAGTTACAAAGGTGAGTAACTGTCTTTTTTTCTTCAAGTGCTTGCTCATATCCATTCCAGTTAGGTGATTCCCAAGCCTTACGTAGGCGGTGGGGTCGGAGTGAAATGTGGCAGAATGAAAACTGCTGAGCCAGAGGCTACAGCATCTCTTGACTGTTGAACCAGAGCATAATGCGAAGCAAAGGTATGGACCAAGGACCATGGAGCTGCGCGACAGATCTCGTGGGTAGGTACACGAGTCAGCAAGGCAGCAGATGAGGCCTGAGCCCTGGTAGAATACACGGTGATGTGGCTTGGGGAAATATGAGCCAAATCATAACAAGCGCGGATGCACGCCATCACCCAAGATGAGATCCTCTGAGAGGAAATAGGTAGGCCTTTCCTTCAATCTGCTACCGCGACAGAGAGTTGGGGCGTTTTATGAAATGGTTCTCTCCGCGCAATATAAATGCGAGCGCTCTACAGACGTCCAGGGAGTGCAACTGTTGCGCCCATTGCGTTGAGTGTAGGTAACATGAAAGGCCAAAACCACCTTAGGGAGGAAAGTCGGGTGTGGTCATAACTGCACCTTGTCTTTATGAAACATAGTGTACGGCGGAACCACCATAAAAGCCCTGAGCTCGGAGACTTGTCTGGCCGATATAACGGCTATGAGGAAAGCTGTCTTCCAAGACAGAGTATAGCAGCGAGCAGGTCGCTAACGGCTCGAATAGGGTAGACATAAGTCTGGTTAAAACTAGGTTCAGGTCCCAGGTTGGGGCTGGGTGGCGTACTTGAGGGTGTAAGCACTCCAAGCCCTTGAGGGACCTCGAACCCATAGAGTGTGAGAACACGGAATGACCACCTTAGCCTGGGTGGAAGGTAGAGATGGCTGCCAAGTGTATCCTCAGCGATGACACCGCTAGGTCCTGCTGTTGAAGGCCAGAGGTAGGCCAAATAGAGGGGATCGAGACCTGAGTAGGAGTAAGATCGAGCGTTTCGCATCTGTAGAAGTAACGCTTCCACTCGGCCATGTACGTTAACCAGGTAGAAGGCTTCCTGCCACCCCAGTTTAGTCACGCAGCAGCCACACCGTGAGGTTGAAGAGACTGAGGTCCGGTGACGAAGCCTGCTGTGGCCCGAGTTATGAGGTCTGGGTGGCGTGGCAGGGTTAATTGGGTTGGTTATTGACAGGTTCGAAGCAACGTGGTGTATCAGTGCTGCCTGGACCCAAGCTGGAGTGAACATGATGATGCACGCTCTGCCCCTGCGGAGTTTGAGCAGGACCTAATGAACCAGCGGGAACAGTGGGAAGGCATAAAGGAGTTGGCCTTTCCACGGCATCAGGAATGCGTCTGAGATCGATCCCGAGGAGAGACCTTGGAAGGAGCAGAACATCTGGCATTTCCTGCTCTTGCGGTAAGCGAACAGGTCTAAGTGAGGAAAAGTCTCCACTTCTGGAAAACAGAATGCATCACATCGGGGCAGAGCGACCACTTGTGAGATAGGAAAGACCTGCTGAGTCAAAGCGCCAAGGGATTCCAAATGCCTGGGAGAAAGGACGCTACCAGATTCACTGAGTGGGCCATGAAAAGTCCAAGAGATGGATGGCCTCCTGACAAAAGGGAGAGGACTATGTCCCTCCCTGGTTGTTTATGTAGCACATGGCCGTTGTGTTGGCTGTAAACACTGAGACACCACGGCCTCGCAGCTGCTGCTGGAACCCCTGGCATGCCAGGCGGACTGCTCTCATTTTTGGGCATTGATGTGGAATGCCAGCTCCCGAGAAGACCAAAGGCCTTAAGCGCGAAGGTGACCGAGGTGAGCCCCCGAGCCGAGA
This sequence comes from Gopherus evgoodei, assembly GCF_007399415.2. Taxonomy (NCBI): domain Eukaryota; kingdom Metazoa; phylum Chordata; order Testudines; family Testudinidae; genus Gopherus; species Gopherus evgoodei. The sequence goes on from NC_044324.1 coordinate 171,786,780, forward strand.
GATGACGCGTCCGTCGTCAGGGGCAGTGAGGGCTGAGGCGGATGGAACGGCATCCCTGCCCACACCAGGGAGGGAGTTAGCCACCATTCTAGGGAGCCTAGGGTGCTCGAGAGAACGGTGACTATCATGACCATTGGGTCCCTGTCCGGGCGGTACGCCAAGGTTAGCCAGACTTAGAGAGGACGGAGGCGGAGCGTGTTTGGTTACAAACTTGCAGGCAGCCATGGACCCAGGAGACCGAGACAAGTGTGAGCCGAGGTCGTTGGGAAAATCTGCAGACCTTGGATGATTGTTGCCATCGCCTGAAACTGTGGCTGTGGTAAGCAGGCTCCGACTAGGTCGGAGACCAGGATAGCCCCTAGGAAGTCCAACCTCTGCATGGGAACCAGAGTGGATTGCTCTACAGTAATCATCAGGCCTAGACGTGTGAATAGGTCCGTGACGATGCCCACGTGCTGAGTGATTTGTGTCTCGGACTCTCCTCGGATAAGCCAATCATCCAGATATGGAAAAACGCATATCCGACATCGGTGAAGGTAGGCGGCGACTACGGCCATACACTTGGACAATACTCATGGGGCTGTAGAGAGGCCAAACAGCAGGACCGTAAACCAGAAGTACTGATGGTTGACTAGAAAGCGGAGGTATCTCCTGTGCGGAGGGAAGATGGCGATGTGAAAGTACGCGTCCTTCATATCGAGGGCGGGATACCAGTCTCCAAGATCCAAGGATAGGATAATGGTTCCAGGGATACCATGCGGAACTTCAACCTTATCATAAACTAGTTGGAGTCCTCGCAGGTCTAGGAAGGTTCTGACACCTCCGTTCGAGTGGGGGACTAGGGCATACGGGAGTAAAACCCCTTGCCCCTTTTGTCCATCGGCGTCTGCACCTCTTGTAAGAGGAATTGCTCATGAGAGGGGTCCCTGAAGGGGGACAGGGTTGGAACAAATTGGAGGTGGTACCCATGCTCCTCCATGCGCAGGACCCAGCGATCTGAAGTTAACTGGGGCCACGCCAGGAGAAAGTAGGAGTGGGATCCCGGCCTGTGACTGGTACACCGCCCTTGGGCGCACCTTGGAAGGTTCGTCTTTGGTCCCAGTGGTGATTGCAAGGGACCTTGACCTTGGCCTCTAGGGGTCCCGACGTTGTCTGCGACCATCTCGGCCGTGCCGTCTGCCAAAGTCCTGTCTCTGGCTAGGCACAGAGTACGGCGGTGTGGCCGGGGATGGAAAGGCCTGCGTTTGGTCGCTGGCGTAAGCACGCTGAGAGAGTGCATTAGGACCCTGTTGTCCTTCAGGCTTTGCAGCCTGGGGCTGTCTTTGCCGCGAAGAGGCCTTTACCATCAAATGGTAAGTCCTGAATGGCATACTGCAGCTCCGGTCAGAGGTTTGAAACCTGAAGCCATGAGATGCACCTCATGGCAACACCCAAGGCCAGAGTCCTGGACGCTGAGTCTGCTGCGTCCAATGAGGCCTGGAGGGACGCTCTGGGCACCTTTTTCCCTTCCTCCAAGAAGGTAGCGAACTCTTGGCGGGAGTTTTGAGGGAGAAGCTCCGTAAACTTATCCACCACCACCCAGGTGTTATAATTATAGCGGCTAAGCAAGGCTTGTTGCTTTGCCACCTAGAGATGTAAGGCCTCTGCAGAGTACACCTGGCAGCCGAGTAGGTTCATTCGCCTAGCCTCCTTCGATTTCGGGGCTGGTGCCTGCTGGCCATGCCATTCCCTCTCCTTAATGGACTGAACGACTAGTGAGCAGAGAGGAGGACAGACAGACAAGTAGTCGTACCTCTTAGAGGGCACCATACCGGGTCCTCTACCTCCGGGACCTCCTCCACCTGGAGATCCATATGGCGTGGTACCCTCCTTAGGAGGTCCTGATGGGCTCTCAGGTTGTTGGTGGGCACATCAGAATCGTGCTCCTGAGCATAAGATCTGCCCGCGTGGGATGACACGGATGCGTGTCTGGATGGCCATGGAGGTGCTAAAAAAGCATGGGCAGAGTCTCTGACTCTATCGGACCTTGCCCAACTTGGCACCGGGGACCAGTACCGGGAGGCGTACCGGTACCTGGAATGAGATCCAGACCTGCAACCAGAGCGGTGCCGGGAGGTCAACCGAAATCTCAAGGCTCGAGGTCGGGAGAGGGCTACGGGAAGTCACAGCACTTGTAGCAAGTGCCGGGAGTTGGAACGGTGCCGATAGTAGCGGGTTGGCGAATGGGATACCAACGGTGCGGCGAGTGCGACTGGTACCGAGGAGGAGAACAGCACCGGGAGTGCACGTGGTGTCGGGTGTGCCGACGGGACTGGAGCGTCTGCGGGACCGTGATTATGAACGGTGCCGTTCTGCCTGTGCTTACAGAGGATGGTCATATTGACGGGAGGCTTGCCACGAGACTGATTACCGCACCGGTGATGCCGGGGTCAGGTAGCGTCGACTGTCATAGCAATGAGATCCCTCGCCATTGGGAACGTCTCGGCGTGGAGGGAACAGTAGGCTAAACCACAGTGCTTACTGGGGAGCTGTAAGGCACCAGATTCGACCGGCCCTCGCGGGACCGGGATCGACAGTGCGACATCGTCAGAGCCTCGGCAGGTGTCGGTACCGGGTGATCCGACTTAGACGAGCTCTCTCTGGCTGCGGTGCTGTTGGCACGGAAGCAGCTGGAGCAGTAAGCTCAACCACGGCGCGTGCCGGAGAGCCATCAGGCACTGGATTCGACGGCCCTCGTGGGACTGGGATCGACGATGCTGACATCGTCAGTGCCTCGGCAGGTGTCGGTGCCGGGTGATCCGTCTTAGACGAGCTCTCTGGCTGCGATGCAGTTGGCACGGAAGCAGCAGCAGCAAGCTCAACCACAGCGCGTGCCGGGGAGCTGTCAGGCACTGGATTCGACAGCCCCGTGGGACTGGAATCGACGGTGCCGACGTCATCGGTGCCTCTGCAGGCGTCGGTGCCGGGCAATCCGACTTAGACGAGCTCTCTGGCTGCAGTGCAGGTGGCACGGAAGCAGCAGGAGCAGGGAGCTCAAATACGGCACGTGCCGGGGAGCCTTCAAGCACCAGCAGGAGTCGTAGGCTTTCTCGACCTCGGAGAGAGGGAGAGGTGCCAAGCTGACTTCGGTGCCGGTGGTGGGGTCCGGTGCCAGGGAGGCGCTTCTGCCCACCGCTTGATCATTGCTCGGTGCCAAAGGCGGAGGGGAAAGTGAAAGTCCCGCTCCTTTTTGTTCTCAGCTTAAAAGCCTTGCAAATGGGGCGGCACTTAGCTGTGAAGTGCGATTGCCCAAGGCACCTCAAACAGGAGTAGTGCGGCTCTCCTGTCGGCATCGGCTTGTGGCGGCCGAGCACGGTTTAAACCCAGTGAGCCGGGCATGGGCTACTGGCCATCAGGTGCGGGAAAGGGGCTACTCCCGAACCCCCACTAAGTATTACTAAACTAACTATGTAGTAAAGAAAAAAACGTATAACTATATACACATTATATATATATATATAAAAGGATTATAACTATATAATTATATACACGAGAACTACGAGTATCTAGGGAAGTGGAGGTCAGCTAAGCTGCACTCCACTGTTCCAATGACTGACACAGGCGGTAAGAAGGAACTGAAGGGTGGCTGAGTCGGCAGGGGTATATATCCGGCACCATAGCGGCACCACTCCAGGGGGCGCCCAGCTGACCCACCGAGTGTTGCTAGGGTAAAAATCTTCCGACGAACATGCACGCGGCGCACGCACACCTAACTGGAATGGATATGAGCAAGCACTCGAAGAAGAACCAAGTATTTGGGCTAGCTTACAGCAGTAACTAGAAAACATGAAAAATGATAGAGTCTCTCTCTCACACACACAGAACTTAACAGATGTAAATGATTTTTTTAAATATAAAAATACTTAGAAATTAAATTCACTTCATTAGCCACTAGTAAGGCCAGAAAATACAGTAAACTTTAAATAAAAATGTTATTGCTACTTGCAAAAATACTAGCATTTACATAATATTCAATCTCTACTGTACTATTGGATTTACTTTAAATCCTATTTCAGTAATAGTTTACATGTCAGTTTCATATATGATTCTTTTCTTTATTCCTAAAGGACTCTGTCTATCTTACCAGAAAGGTCAGTTTTAACTTGACTTAATTTAAATGTCTGTTTCCTTGTATTTTCTGACAGCTCCTCATATGCTCTTTTACTGTTACTCTGGGTCCAACTTTTCAAATTGTCATCATCTTTTAACCTTTGCTTCAGAAACTCTACTGAGGTCAATGAAAAAGAATCATCATCTTGCATCTCACAGGACTCCGGATCATCCTCCTGATGGCTGCTCCTATCGTTAATCTTCTCAAAAGGAATTCTTAGACCTATATTTACTTCAAATACTGGTGCATATTCTTGCTCTCCTTCCAGTTGCTTTTTTACATCTTCTAGCACCTAAATTGATACACAGATATTATTAAATTGCAAGGATACAATAAAATATTTAATATAGCATTTTTATTACAAACTGTATCCCAAAACAGAAATAAAAGTCCAGAACATCACACTACACAACAGCATAAATTACAAGTATCAGTTGTATGAAGACACTATACAGTGGGGAAAAAAAAGAAAACATCTGATCCTAAGACCAAAAGCTGAGGGAGATTACTGATTATCATCAGTGTAAAGTGTTAATTAAAAAGTAGATGTATGAATGTTAGAAATAATTATTCCAGATACAAAACAGAGCCAGAACTTCTGATCTGGAGATGACAGGGTGAAATGATTAGACCATTACAGATAGGGACTAGTCAGATGTGAATTTTATTACCAGTTCTGTCCTTGGTTTCAACATAGGGTGACCAGATAGCAAGTGTGAAAAATTGGGAAGGGAGTGGGGGGTAATAGGTGCCTATAGAAGAAAAAGCCCCAAATCTCAGGACTGTCCCTATAAAATAGGGACATCTGGTCACCCTATTTCAACAAGTCACAAAATTCTCTTGTGCTTCATTTTTCCCTAATTCTAAAATGAGAATAGCACTTATCCCAGGGGCGGGCAAACTTTTTGGCCTGAGGGCCGCATCAGTTTCCAAAATTGTATGGAGGGCTGGTTAGGGGAGGTTGTGCCTCCCCAAACAGCCAGGCTTGGCCCGGCCCCTGCCCCCTATCTGACCCCCCCTGCTTCTTGCTCCCTGATGGCCTCCCTGGGACTTCTACCCCATCCAACCCCCCATTCTCTGACAGCCCCCCCAGGACCCTGCCCCTTCCACCACCCCACTCCCTGTCCCCTGACTGCCCCTCCTTCCTGACTGCCCACATTCAACCCCGCCCTCTGACCGCCCCAAACCCTATCCACACACTTGCCCCCCGACCACCACCCAGAACTCCCCTGTCCTTTATCCAACCCCCCACTCCCATTCCCTGCCCCCTTACCGCACTTCCTGGACCACCAGTGCCTGGCGGCACTACAGCCGCGCCACCCTGAGCACCCGGACAGGTAGCTATGCCACCTGGCTGGAGCCAGCCATGCCACCACGCAGAACAGAGCACGAGGTCAGGCCCCGGCTCTGCAGCTGCGCTGCTCCAGGTGCTCACAGCCCCACCGCCCAAAGCATTGTGCCATCAGCACAGTGAGTTGAGGCTGCAGGAGAGGGGGGAACAGCAGGGTAGCGGCCAGAGGCCAGCTCAAGGGCCAGGCAGGAGAGTCCCGTGGGCCGGATGTGGCCTATGGGCCGTAGTTTGCCCATGTCTGACTTATCCACTTTTATGAGTCTGTTTTTGAACCTCAGATGGATGCAGATGCATTCTTTATGAATAACAAGCCTTTTAATTTCAGCTGCCTATTTTTAGTAATTTAATAGTAAACTTGTAGAATACTTCATATTTCCACACCTCCTTAGTTTTATTTTGACTACTTTAATAGTGTCAAATAATATTACAAATTTTAATACGCGGGTGGGTTTACATAAAACCTATTAATATTTATTTGTATACAGCTGTTAGCTAAAAATCATTTGTTGTGTGATATGTAACAGATTTAAAATCTCAATCATTTTCATTACTCTTCTTGTGCCAAAAGATGAGAGCCTCACTCAGTTAACTCACGCAAACTCCCACTAAAATGAATAGATTTAGTAAAAAATCTAACAACTCATTTTTGTTTTTAAAGTACCACTCTACACCAGTGCATATCATAGATGCATATCATAGATGCATATCATTCCAATAGGAACTCCAATACTTCCCAGATCCTTCTGGTGCACTGAGACACTACACCTGCTGCTACACCATACTAGCAGCACTAACTGCCTGTGGTACTTGTACTCAGAAAGAGGAATATAAAGACTAACTGGCTGTTCTCTGTGGAGCAGGGGAGAGACTGGCTTTCACATGGGAAAAGAAAACCATTATGCTCTTCCTCTCACATGTGCACCTCCGTGCATGTGCCCTCCATCCGATGGCATAAAGGGCAGGGCCAGCCCAACCCTCTCAGTTCCTTCATCACCCAAATTTTGGTGATATTAGACTCTAATAAATGGGATGGAACCTGTGTCATGGAATATATATGTGAACAACACATCCTGAAGAACCAGTTATTGTACAGTTAAGTAACTATTTCTTCTTCAAGTACTTGTACTCATATATATTCTATTGTTGGTGAGCCCAAGCAGTACTCCTTTCAGGGAAGGAACTCAAAGTCTATTTAAACAGCATATGCACAACTGCCTTTCCAAAGTGTACATTGGCAATAAATGCTTCAACAATGGTATAATGTGGAGTGAACCTATGTACCTGCTTTATAAAGGTCTATGATTGGAACATTGTGCAATAATTTCTGGAGGTGGTACAATCTTTGCAAAATCATAGCAAGATCTGATGCAGGCAAAGGTCCAATTGGAAATTCTTCATGCTGATATTAGATTCTCTCTCTTCTCTGTGTAACCTACGCAGAGTCTTGGTGAGGATCTACACTGTTTTGTCCTGTCTAAACAGAAAGTGCTCTACAAGAATCCAGTGAGTACAACCTCTCCTCATCCCAGTGAGCATGTAGTTTCATGAAGAATAGTGGTAGATGTATGACCTGGTTTAGGTGGAATTCCTAGATGACCTTTGACAAGAACTTTGAAGGAGACCTCAATAAGACCTTGTCTTTGTAGACAATTGTACATGGAGGTCCTACCATTAAATTTTATAGCGCTCCAATTCTTGTTACTGATGTTATTAAAATGAGAAAATCTGTCTTAGCTGATAAATGGAAGAGAGCATAAGTCCAAAAACGTAAGTGGCAGATCCATAACTGCTACCAATACTAAATTAAGGTCCCAGGGAGGTACAGGTTCACTTATTGCGAGGTTAGGCCTTTCAGAAATCTTTCCACCACAGGATGAGAGAAAATAGAATTTCCATGGACTAAAGGGTGACTAGCACGTGTTCGCAAAGTGAACTTTTACTGTACTCATAGAAAGACCTTATTCTGTTAAGTCCAACAGATATCCCAAGTACCTTGAATCTGCACTTTGTATGGTGACAGCAGATGACAGTGGGCCCAAATAAAAATCTTTCCCACTTATCTAAGTAAACTGTGCTAGGTGAGCTTTTTCTACTGTTAATAAGGATGTTCTGTATATTATATGACCAGATCGCCCTCCAGTATCATTAGCCATTCAACAACCATGCGGTGAGGGAGACGCCATAAGGATCTGGGTGCAGAAACTTTCTGAAATTCTTAGAGATTAAATTGGGGAACAATTGCATGATGATGGGAGGCTGTCATGACAGAGTCTGAATATCCAAAAAGCAATATTGCAACAGCCATGTTAGAGTTATTAAAATAATGTTAGTCTGATCTTATTTCAATTTTACAATAAATCTAGGAATCAGTGTAATTGAAGGATATACACATAGACGTTCTGAGATACAAGGATGCCAGAATGCGTCTTATTGATTCTAAACTATGAATGGCCTGGAACAGAAGCAGTCACACTCTGTTTTCTGTGGGTAGTGAACATGTATAAAGCATGGATGCCCCATTTGTTAACTATAATCTGAACTATTTTGTGTTTCAGGGTCCATACATGTTTGCTGATCAACTTCCTACTTAGACAATCCACTAGAGCATTCTGCACTCTAGGAAGATAAGATGTTCTGAGGCAGATTTTATTTAATTTCATTTCAGGCGTCCAGGCAATCTCAGACAAGTCCTCACTGTTGTACTTGGGTGAGCCTACAGATTGGTGCATATGTTTAGGATAGACTGAAACTTTTCCTGAGGCAGGTAGATGATTGCATGAGTGTTGAGAATGGCCCCAATAAACTCAATTCTTTGTACACAAGATAATATCAATTTTTCCTTGTTTATTTCAGACCCAGTTTTGCAAAAAGCAACTGGATTTGACAGATGCTCTCTGTTAGCTGGATTGTCTGCGAATTAAACTGTCCAGTTATGGGAATACATTGTCTAAAATGAGCTGATGAGAAGCTAAATGGAAGCATTGTATATTGGTAATGACGACACCCCACTAAAAACCTTATGTTTTTTCTGTGGTTTGGGCAGCTAACCACATGAAAATAAGCTGCTATCGCCCTCAAGGTTGCCTAACAATCATTTGAGTTGAAGGGCAGAATAATGAAGGCAAGGGGCACCCATCCTTAATTTTAGCTTTCTGAAAAGATGTTCAATTTCCTTTGGTCCAGGACAGGCCTGAAAATGCCCTCTTATTTTGGGTACAAGAAAATACCAGAAGCAAAACCCTCTTCCCCTGTGCTGAGTGTAAAGGAACCTCCCTCTATTGCTCCAAGAACTAGAAGAGATTGTACATCTTGAACAGTCCAATCTTGTGATAAATCACTGAATAGGGATGGGATAGAGGCTGGTAGCATACAGCAAAACATGGAATTTCACAGTGCCTATAATCCAGAACGACTGGTGGTTATGAAGTCACAGATACTTGCAGAAATGGAACAACTGGTTCCCAGAGGAAGGGAACTGGTTGGGAAGATCCAAAATCTCTGCTCTCAGTGAAGTAGTCAAATTGGCTGCCTTGAGGCTGATGGAGGTCGATGGGTAGAGTTCATTGATGCAGATGTGGATGATTTTCTTCATGGAAACCTATGTCACTCTCTGGAGAAATCAGCCTGCCCATGTTGAAAGGAGCACTGGCAGTGGCACTACTGAGGCCCACTAAATTAAGGTGAGGTATGGGGTATACATCTTCTTGGCGCCTGGGGTATATATTTCTAAAGACATTAGTGTCACTCTGGAGTCTTTAAGAGAGTATAAAGCCTTGTCAGTCTTTCCAGTGAAGAGGTTGCACCATAAAGTTTGGAACTTCCCTACATATGCCTGATGTGGGAAGACAGGAAGACCTCTCAATGGCGATAGCAGTCACTATGAAACTGAACGCTGTATCTACTGTGTCCAGAGTCATTTGCAACAATGTCATGGCTATTTGCTGGTCCTCAGTCACAACAGATTTAAACCGGTCCTTCACTTTTTGAGGCAATTTGTCAGTAAATCTGTTCAGTGACTCCTAGTTATTAAAATAATAATTCAATATTAGTGCCTGGTAGTTTGTAATTGTTATTTGGAGGCTACAACTAGAATAAACCTTCTTTCCTTCCAAACAAATCAAGCCTCTATGGCTCCTTGTCCTTTGGAGTAGATTTGAAATGCCCACCTGATCTTCTCCCTTCACTGTTATCACCATGCATCTGACTAAGTGGGTATTCACCCACGAAAGCTCATGCTCCAAAAAGTCTGTTAGTCTATAAGGTGCCACAGGATTCTTTGCTGCTTTTACAGATCCAGACTAACACGGCTACCCCTCTGATACTTGTTATGACCAAGGAACCCAGCAGAGGGTGAATAAAGAGCTTCTCAAACCCCTGCAATGGCAGCTAACAGAAGTCAGCTCTTTTTGAGGTTAGTGATGCTCTCCTCAGGGAACCTAGAGCCTCAAGCCACTGTGTTACCTCTCTGCCTTAGCAAGAAAAAGCTTTGCTGAAGCTTAAACTATGTGACAGCTTCCTGACACATCAGTCTGTCTGCCTTACCAGTACACTATTCTGCCAATAGATTCTGCCAATCTAGATCTTGCTTCGTAGATAACATTCAGTACATCCCAATTCCCAACCTCCCCAGAGATGTTTCTCTGCGGTATCCAGCCCCTCTCACTGGACACTTACAGAAATTAAGTCGGAAGTCTCCAAAGAGGCAGTAAACAAATACACCCTAACTTAATACATAGCATTGAGATGGGGTTTGTAGTAAAAATAAGCATACAGTTTATTAATAAAGAACATAGATTTAAGTGTTAATAAGCAAGAGAAAAAGAGAATGGCATGGTTTCAAATAAAACAATAGTAACAACACACTTTCTTTTGTCTAAAATGTAACAGTTTACAATCCTGGTCTTAGGCAATTTCTCATCTAGTCAGTTCTCAGCATCTTCGTCCTCCATGGCTGAAGGATCAAGTTTTCACAGATTCCAAGAGTGCTGGCCTCTTCTGTCCTTTAAAGTGATGGATACTAAGCACTTTCCTCTCACCTTCTCCTTAAAGTTCAGTAAACTTCTGAAATGTATTCTCTTGAAGTGTATCCCCAGATAAAGTTATTCTCCCCTGCCGATGAACAGATGCTGTCTTCCTTATTCTCTTGAGAATTAGCTCTTTCTGTTGATTACTTTATCTTAAATTCAAATGTACTTCCACTGTATCTGACATCACCTTGCTCAATTTACACTGGACGCACAAGTAAACAGGCTAACCAATACTGCCCAGGAAAAATGTGTTCATCAAGTCCACCCCCAAAACAAACATACTTCCAGCACAAACACACACAAACACACCTCATTACACATCATTCATATGTGCTTCATGCAATGATATTCATGACTAGTGTATCACCAGTTTTCATATTATACCTTCCAAGACACTGTTTATAATACAATAAGTTGAGTTAATTGCTTATTCTTCGGGTTTCAGACCCCTGCTCTCCTCCTGGGGTGTCTGGATCCTGACTGTCACAACACCAGAGAAGCTGGTGTTTGCCAGAGGAATTTAGCAGTGTCCAAAGATTTGATAGTGTTGATATGTAAAGCTACCTGCCTAGGTACAGCTCAGTATAATATATTCAACGATCTGTAAAGGTTTTCTTGGACCATCACCCGAGGGATAGCGCAAGACAAGATAACCCTCTGCATGAGATCCTGGAAGGATCTGTAGTCATCCAGGACTCAGGATTCAGGTACAATGGTCTCTTCAGCTAAGGAAGACGGACAACTACACTGGAATCTGCTGTTCCTCCCGCGTGTCCTCATCCAAAGGAGCCAAGCTAGCAACAGGATGAGTCATTTGAGGGAGCACAATCTCTTTTCTAGATGGTTGGTCTGGACTGAGAGGTTGAGACAGATCTCCTTGCTTACAGGATACCCCCGGCACTCAATAATATCAAAGGGAGTAAGTGTAAGGAGCTGGTGGCTAACAAGGAGGATGTCAAGGAATTATCTACTTAGCCAGGACCTGTAGGTATGATTGTAAGAACACTTTATAGAATGCTGCCTGGATATGGATGGTGGGGGACATTTGAATGCATGGGATTTAGCAGGGGAAGCCTCCCTGCTGCTCTGTAAATCTGGTAAGGAAAAAGAATATTCCTTTGGTAAGAATAGTGGAGTGACATAGGTGTAACTTGGAGCCCTTATATTTGAAGGCTTCAGACTGGCTTTAAAAATACTGAAGCCTGTCCCAGGACCCTGATTTGACATATAAGAGAGCCTAGAACTGACATGCAGAGCAAGTCTCTGGCTGCCATAGATACTTGGGGATTTCATGGTACTGAGAGTATTGGTGCTGCAGTCATCAGTGCCATCTCTGAAGACATCAATGGTACTGATGTCAGGGTTACTGCTACCAAAGGAGCAGTGGAGGGTAGCAGCTTCATTGGTACCCAAATGATCGGTACTGGCAACGTTAATACAGTGCCAAGTAATTTAAGGTAGATGGTACCAGCTCAGTACCAGTCAACTTATGAAGTACCTTTTCACTGAGAGTATGAAGGTCAGAGTCTCCGCAGGTGCTCCAGGAGCCCTTTTTGGGTCCTGAGCTATCACTGATATATACAGAGCTTAAAGTCCTAGGAGTTTTTGATGATGTTCCCAGGTATGGGAACAGTAACTCTTTTCTCTGGTCATTTTAAGGGTTTTTCTCTATCTCTATCAGAGGACAATGACCTCAGTGATGGAACATATGAATTTGTAGCTGCTGGAGCACATCTAGAGGTGGTGTGCTTCACTTGATCAGTTTTAGGCTGGCCAGGATCACAGACTGGGAATATATGTGACAGACCCAGGCAAGTGGGGTGCAGGAGTCTGGTAGAGGGCAAATATACTGGTCACTGGGTGAGTAGTTTTCTGTTCCCTGAGTGACGAGAGCAGGGGCTGCACTAGTCAGGAACTTGCTAGAACCAATTAAGGCAGACAGGCTGATTAGAACACCTGCAGCCAATCAAGGCAGGCTAATCAGGGCACCTGGGTTTTAAAAGGAGCTCTCTCCAGTCAGATGGGGAGGAGCCAGAGGAGAGGAAGTGTGTGTGAGGAGCTGGGAGTAAGAGACACAAGGAGCTGAGACTGAGAGGGTGTGCTGCTGGAGGACTAAGGAGTACAAGCGTTATCAGACACCAGGAGGAAGGTCCTGTGGTGAGGATAAAGAAGGTATTTGGAGACGGCCTTGGGGAAGTAGCCCAGGGAAGGTGTAGCTGTTACAAGAGGCACTATAGACAGCTGCAAATCCATAGGGCCCTGGGCTGGAACCTGGAGTAGAGGGCGGGCCCGGGTTCCCCCCAAACCTCCCAACTCCTGATCAGACACAGGAGAAGTTGACCCAGACTGTGGGGGAGATCACTGAGGTGAGCAAATCTGCCAATAAGTGCAGGACCCATCAAGGTAGAGGAGGAACTTTGTCACAATAACTCTCCATAAACTATTCTCTCAGACAAGCTTCCCTGGATTTTGCATTCTCTAGAAAAGCACTTGCAAATAGCACATGTCCCTAATATGACCTTCACCTAAACAGATGAGGCATCTAATATGCCCATCTTTAACAGGCATGACTACCTTGCAAGACAGGCAGTTTTTAAAACCTGGGGACTTATGCATGACTAAAGTCAATACTGTAGTACCACCTCAGGAACAAAAACAAATCTTCTATTAGAAGACAACAAAGGAAATACTATATACTAATGACATTAAGTATTTACACAAGAAAAGTTACTGATGAGCACTGGAAAACAGTGAGTACACAGTGTCACTGGGATCTCAAACTTTTAGCAACAGGTGGTCAGAAGGAACTGAGAGGTGGACACGGTAATCCTGCTCTTTATGCCCTCAGTTGGAAGAATCAGGATACTCGGAGTGTGCACTACCCCGATGGGTATTGATCACCAGAATCCTCCAGCTCAAGTGCACTAGGAAGCATACACACTTACAGTGGAATATATATGTCAAGCACTCAAAGAAAAATCCTATATTTTGGCGGCTGCTTTACCTTGTCAATATCAGCTACAGTAATTATTTCAGGTTTTAAAACTTTGTCCTCCCTTAAATGGAAAGATGATTCTTGAGGTGCTCTCTCAAAATCTCGAATGAATTCTTTACATACTCCTACTGAACAGTATTCTACATCCAACTGGCCAGATAGTCTCACAAGAGTGTTCTTATAAATACTGGATTAACAAAATGAACCAAAGAAAACTAAATTATGTTTCTTACTAATTAAACAGAAAAGAATTACTAATTACCTGCATCTTTCAACACTAAAGCAGCTTCATTAAAAATGTCTGTAATATTTTTTCAGTAGATCTCTCTATTTTTCAGGTAAACTTATTAGTTAGATCAGTGATACTCAGACTTCACCAAAAAGTCACAGTAGTGTGAATTCATTATTTCATTTACTATTTTTATATTTATACATATATATATTCTCACAGCAAAGCAACTGACCAAGTATTATCATCTATATTCTGATTGGTTAATAACTTAGACTGGTTGATATCAAAATACTCAGATTTAATTATGTGCCGCAAGGAGCTGCAAGAGTCACATTAAAGAGCCACTTTAAAGAGCTTGCGAGCCTCAGCCTGAGTACCACTGAGAGAGAGAGAGACAGACTATACACTTCACTACATCACGATTTCACATCATGGCTTTATATATCAGAAATGAACTTTAACATTTTTCCAAATGAAAACACAAACATGTATTTGTAATGTAATCTAGAAGGAATATAAAAATGTATAGAGTGGGGGAAATTAGATGACTCAGGGAATTGGTAGAGGGATATGAAGATCTTCAGTTTTAGGCTGAGTTCTTACATGGTTCAGACAAGTAGTGATGGAATATTGTCGTACACTGACAGCTATATATTTGTCTTTGTGAAAGGAGTTGTGATCCCAGTCCAGATCCCCAATATTATATAAACCAATATCATGTGGCAGCCTGTTAATCTCATCAGAAATATGAAGAACTATATGGAAACAAACTAAATTACTGCGCCACCTCTAGGGGTCATCTCTGGAAATCTGGGTGGAGGACACCTTGTTTAGGCAGTGTACAGATAAATGGAGAGTTGCTAGTGGTATTACATCTGTTTTATGGATAAAGAGAAAAATTCAGATGCCAGGATGTTAATTCAGCACTTTTTCACGGCACTAAAATTCACTTTAAAAAAAATTGAAATACTTCAATGAAGAGAGCACTTCAATGAGGAAAAAAGTACTTTTGATGTGAGTATTCATAGTTTCTAGGTTACATTTTAACTAGTATCAAGTAAATCCCATAGTGTCCTTACTCCTGGGTCTACTCATTCATTCATTCATGTGTAACTTCTCCAGCCTCAATTACACTTAAAAAAAGTTCACTGACCAAATAAGGAATTATTAGTCTAAAATAGGTCATGTATTTCCATCATAAATGTACAGTTACTATAGCCAATTTATACAAATCCAACTTTATATTGCAGACTAACAGTACAATCCAAAGTCCACTGAAATCATTGGAAAGACTCCTTTTAACTTCAGTAGGCTTTGCATCAGGCCATAAGAATGGATCTATAGATCTGGGCCCTAAATGGGGAAGGAACCCAGAGATCGGTAAAGTACGGAGCTTTAGATCCAAGAGAGGCACACTGCCCAAACCAAAAATCTGGCAGCCTATCCCTCTTTCACCTGGTGCAGTGAAGAAAGCAGATGAATGTTGCTATTGAGCCCCTTCCCGGCTCTGGGTCTAAGAGCCATGGATCTGCCGCTTACTATACTGATGTCTCCATTAACAGTAATATTAAGAGACAAATCTCATATCTCTAAGTATTTACACATAAGGAAATCATGTGTGTACAGGGCTTGAAAACAACGTGGAAGAAATTGATGGTCCACAAAATATAAAAGCAGAGCAAAATAAAAAAAATCTTATTACTTTAAGAAAATAATATAATAAAATTAAAACGTTTTAAACCAGTGCTCGCAACCAAGAGTGCCAGAAATAACCTTATAAGGTTTTCATTCTTCTTTTCATCTGAACTGGTCACATTGCTGGAACCCTTAAATAACTCCAGTAGCAGCTGGACAGCATTGTGCACCAGTTTACGGAGCAGTTCTTGGAAGATCTTGTCAACTAGCAGAAGAAACCTTGAAAAGCGTTTCATCATCTGACGCCATTCACTTATCTCAGCATATTTTGGGTTTTCCTTGCTGTCACTTGGCACAGACTGAAAAAGCTTTTGAGCTCCCTTCATTTCTGCCACCTAAAGTGTTAGTAAAAATAAATTTAGAAAAGTACGCTTTAAATCCCATTAAAAAAAACATACAGCACATTTTGCAGCAGTCAACTTTTTATTACAGACTTTTCTGTATTGTTCAGAAATGATTTTATTTAAAGTTCCAGAGATAGAGAGAGACAGACCATGGAAATTCAGTTTTTCTATGTTAAATAAGACTTAATACTTCTGAAAGAAATAATTCTTTATCTTTTTAATATGTTGTTAGTAGAGTATCAATAAGATAAATATTACAAAATAACCAAAAATATACATCAGTAAACAAACACTAAAATAAAACTAAGGCCATATCCAGAGTGACCTCAATGCCTACCATACCTTTATTTAAGCTTTTACTATACAATATATACACACACACACACACACTCTTTTAAAATTAAGTCCTCAATGTCAATGCATTTGCGCAAACATGCTGCATGCACACTAATCCAAGCTGTTTTCAGTCACCAAGACAGGGTTTGGCAGAAGTATTTTGTTGGGTCACAGAACTGAAGTGCAATTCAGGAAAGAGCAGAGGTGATTTTTGGTGTCAGTCCAGATGCAATCAGCCAATGAAATAATTCTGGGAAGCAGGCCATGACTGGCCAATACATGGCATCTACTGGAAGAGGAGACTCGGGGTCCTGTTGACGGTAGTCTCAGTACAGATCTAGATATGACCACACAGCACATATGAAACCTTTAGGGGATTGAAGCTGCATTTGGCTGCCTCAGAGTCCTGTGGCATTGGCTGGGGCAAAATAAGGCTTTCATACAGGATTCTTCCATGTGTGAACAAACATTAAAACAACAATAAATACATAGATGAGGACATAGCTAGCAGCAGCTTAGCTGGATTAAACACCAGTTCTTTAAGGAGGGCATATAGGCATGAAAGGGGGGGGTCAATTTTATGAATTTGCCATTGTGCCAGCTAAATTGTAAGACTGGTATCTAACAAGTTAGATTTGTCAATGTGCTAAGTGTTATAGTCAACATTAGAACTGAATCTAATTAGGATAGCCCCTTTTTAGTGAGTCTAGGAAGCATTAGGTTATTTATTTAATGCTAGGTTCTTTTCAAATCAATTTTCATCTTGAACATTTTTCTTGAATCAGGACTCTTGATTATTCTTAACCAATCAACAATTTATTAATTCACCCAGAAACACTTCAGTATAAAATCAACATTTCACAAATCAATTGAGGACAACCAATATTCTAGGCACGTACTGAACGTATAAATAGAGTCTTGAAAGCAAACGTTGTAGATGAGGATTGATGATCAACAGTTATACCAAGGAAGAAATGGTCGCTCAACCTCTGCAGTAACTGTGGTTCTTCAAGATGTGTGCCCATACAGGTGCTCCATTCTAGATATGCTTGAACCCCTTCGCCTTTCATTGGAGATTTCTAATAGTAGCATCCATTCGACTCATGCATGCACATTACTCAGTCTCATGCTCCATGATTATATTACTCCAGCCTCATGTTATAAAGCATGGCGGGCAAACCACCTCCAGTTTCTTCTCTACCGGGAAGCTCCATAGCAAAGAACTCTGAAGCAGATGGGAAGGAGAGAGGGTAGTGGATCGCCCATAGGAATACATATTTCAAAGAATCACAGTTACTGCAGAGAGAGAGTAACCACATATTCTTCATGTCAACCACCAAGAGTAAGGAGAGGGATTAGAAAATAAAAATTCTCCTTACACAGAACATAATATTTCTTATCCACTTTCTTGCATATAGGTGGAATTGTGACTGGGATGCGTCAGATGAGGCCCTACTGGACCCTGCAAAGGTTAACAGTCAAGGCAATGCGAGCAGATGAAACTGTATGAAGGATGTCAAGCAGCTTATATGATATGATTCTTTAACCTGTTCAAGAGGCATTTACAAATAATCCACAATTCTCTTTACAAGCTCTTGAAACAGCTTGAAATCGTTCACCAGGGATGGAGGAGGTGGCATAACACTTCATCCAGGAATGAAGAGATATTGGCCAGTGGAGAGACATCTTCATCAGCACTAGCTTCCCATTCCTCAAAGATTTCTTCCTGAGGTTCAGGTTTTCTAGACAGGGAGGGCGATGAAGGCTATTAATCTCTGTGATAGATGGTGCTCAAAGCCCTAGAGAACTGTTGGTGATCGGACACTCAACGGTCCCAGTATGACCAAGGTGGTGGTGCATATGGCATCCCTGGGTGTTCATACCAACTAGCTGGTGGTTGTGGCCGTTTCTCACAAGTGATACCAATCTCCTCAGAGACCTCTGGAAAAAAGAGCCTCTACATGAATGCAGAGGAGAGCTTTGCACATATATTTGGGAGACTGAGGCAAAATCTTCATCAGAATCCCTCTCTTCCAAATCATTCTACAGTAGTGGATCACTGGAAAAAACCACGCTCACTCAAACAGACCACACAATTTAAAGACTTATACATTTGAGTGGAAAGGTTTCTATGGCCCTAACAAAGAGCACAATCATGCAACCCTTACTCTCCTACATGGTTTTATTGAAATGAACAGGGCTAATAATGTGAGCAAGGGCAGGGCTGCCCAGTGGGGGGAGCAAGTGGGGCAATTTGCCCCAGGCCTCGGGCCCTGCAGGGGCCCCCATGAGAATACAGTATTCTATAATATTGCACTTTTTTTTTAATGGAAGAGGGCCCCTAAAGTGCTTTGCCCCAGGGCCCCTGAATCCTCTGGGCAGCCCTGAGCAAGGGCTGCAGGACCAGAACCATTATTAGGCAAAGTTTAGAGCAGACGGCTTTTATGCAGTCTTCAGTAGCATTGAATACATAGGAGTTAAAGCCTCTGTTCTGAAGTCTTAGAAAAATTGTATCATCCAAATGCCATTTTACAATATGTATATTGACACCTTCAATTTAAAAAAAAAATCATACTTCTGTCTAGAAATTCTTAATGTGCTATTGTAACAAGTAACACCCAAGAGCATTATAACTGAAAACTTAGAAAAAACATGATGATTTCTCTTTTTTCCATTTATTTAATCCATTTGACAGCACCTAGTGTACAATTAATTATTTTCTATGTACAGTCAATTTCCACTTCTAAGAGTGGCCTTCAAAGCATGGTATTATATTAAATAAATATCTGATTAATGATTTTGAAATTCAAACTGTAGACCTCACTGAAACTACAAGGCTCTTAAAAGAAAAATTATATATGATATAATATTTCTATTAGAGAAAAGAACAAAAAGGAGAATTTTATTATATGGAAACACAGAATACAATAGATGTTCTTGTAGTTTGCATGAACAGGTACCCACTCTTCTCATATTGCAAACACCTAATAGATTTTTTAATAGAACTTGAAGAGGAACACCACATATAGGATAAAACCATACAAATAAAAATAGCAAAGGCTCTTAAATAATTACCCTTAAAAAGGTACTTTGAATGGCTTTAATTACTTTCTCCCTGAAAGTCTGTAGCTGATGAAGTGCTTCTTTATTCTGTTGATATTGCTCCTCACAAAACTCATCCAAAGAATATGTGCGAGATCTGTCCACCTAAATGAATGAATGGAAAAAATACCATGAGTAGTGAAAGAAAACCTAGCAGTTAGACATCAGCTCATATGTCTCCCCAACCCATCCTCATGGACAGCAGCAGCATACAGGCTCTAGGCCTCAAAATGCAAAGAGAACACAAGAGGAAGGACAACTGTCAAAGTGCAGGCCTTCAAGTGGAAGAATAGTTTGAGATGACAGAAAAGTGCAATATAGGCAGGGGAAGAGCTAGACAAAGCCTGAAAGGTGAGGACAATTAATTTAATTTCAGTGCAGGAAGAGGAGGACAAATGAGTTTAATTTTAATGCAGGTCATGCAGAAACAGTGAAGAAACTTAAGTAGGGAGTATGTGTGTGTGTGAGAGAGAGAAACATATGGTGGTTAGAGCAGTGGAAGAGAAAAAGAGAGGTTCCTTACCTTTTAGTAATTGATGTTGTTCAAGATGCGCCGTCTATACGTATTGCACTTATAGTATTGCACACCCTCTAGCGCCAGAGGTCAGATTTTTTTCCTGCCAGCAGTTTCCTGCGGTCCAGACATGCTCACAGAATGTACCCCTCCTGCTTCCACCTTACCAGAGGGCATAAAGGGACAGGGCAGACTAAATGCCACTCAGATGCTTCATCAGCCAAAATCTTGTAAGAACTTTGAATTGTGGGGAAGGAGGGCAGGTCATGGAATACATATAGACAACTCATCAGTTACTGTAAATGAGTAACCTCGTTTGTCTATACGTCTCCCACTTATGGGGATTGAAAAGCAGTTAACAAATGGAGGTGCATATCAAAGTTTTACATAAAGATAAATCTAAGCACTTCTTTATCAAAGGCTGCATCTTATCTAGTTGCCTGTTCAACTGCATGTTCATGAAAGTATGGACAGATGCCCATGGCCTTACAAATGTCTAAAACTGAGACATTATTAAGCAACTACGGAAGCAGCTTGGACTCTTGTAAAATGGGTCCTAAATGCCAATGGGGCATCCCGACTTGCAAATTGATAGCACAATTTAATACATATTGTAATCCAATCTGAAAGTATCTGAGAAAAAACAAACAAACAAACAGTTTATCTTTAACTCTTCTGGTGCCACAAATAATTAAAGAAAGCCTAAAAGATTTAGTTCTGTTCAGATAACAGGCTAAATTTGGGACTCTAACTAGAATCCTTTCTACTCTGTGAGTGTGAGGTTTTGAACAAAACACTGGTAAGTTAATTCACTGGTTAACATGAATTCTCAGGCATTCACAATCTCAGGCAAGAAACTTGGATAAGCCCTTAATAAAACCTTATCCCTCTGAAAAATCATATAGGCATGACCAGACCCCTACATTTTCATCCACTCGTCGTGCAGAAGTAATCGCTACTAAAAATACTGTTTTCATGGACAGAAGATTTAATGGACAAGTAGCTACAGTTTCAAACAGGGTTTTCATTAAATTAGACAACACAATGTTCAGAATTCATGGAGCATACAGATCCTTTATAGCTGGAAATGCTTAAGAAATCTTTGAGAAGTAGGATAAGAAAATACATTAAAACCATCATTCTTAGGATGATAGGCAAATACTGAAGCTAGATGCACTTTAATGGAACTAATCAATAATGCAGATGATTTTAAGGACAGAAGGTAATCTAAAATGGAAGGTATATCAAACTGAAAAAGGTGAAATATTAAGACTCTGGGACCAATCATCCAATCTTTTCCAAGTTGCTCAAGTGGAAAGCTTCTACTATTTATTAAAATGTCCTGAACTGCTTGAGAACAGAATTTCTAAGTCTCATTCAAGAAGCTAGCCTCCAGGCTGTCAAATGTAGGGATGACGCTTTCAGGTAAAGAATTGTCCAATTATTCTCTGATATCAATTTGGGAACCAGAAAAGGGGCAATCTGTGATGGTATCAACCATCCAGAAGCCAGTCTGGGAGATGAGACTTATGGAAGCTGAGTCTTGCTTGAGCTTCACTAAAGTTCTTGGAATCAATGGAATTGGAGGGTAAGCAACATCTCCAACACTTTCTGGCCTGAATTGGGTGAAAGATTATACAGACTAGATGAACTGTTCAAAGTTCCAACATCATATGTATGTAGAAGAGTCTCTTTCTGAGGTCACAATGCTCAAGTCTGGTGATGTTTGGAAGTAAGCATCCCAACCCAGTTTGGAAGTATCCATTAGAGTTGGTTGAGGAAGCACAAATGAAGCCTTGCAAGCCTGAGAAGGATCTAACCACAAATGAAGGGACATCAGAACTCACTGGGGAACCGTAAAGACAGAATGTATAATGCTAAGGATTAGTGCTATGAGGACGGTTTTGGGATGATTGACCATGGACAAGAATTCACAGAAAAAAGACTCTTCAACTGATGGACTCCATTTGAGTCCCTGGGGTATTAACTTTCTGGGATCAGTACTAGAATGACTGATAAGAAGGGCTTTATGCTAAAAGATATGAGGAGAAGTTTAGGAGAAACTTGTGCAATTTCTACGCCTGGTTCAATCCACAGTAGGAAGAAAATCAACTAAATGAAGATGCAGTAAGGGATAATGGAAAACCACAAGGTAAGAGTATGAAAAGGAAGGAAGAAAAATGGAAATGTTGTTTTAGAGTAGTATTCAGGCAGGTATTACACTTAGTGAAAGACTTATCCAGTGCAGCTAGAAACTGGGTGAAGTCCAAGGGGAAACAACTGAAATGCTTCTACATGAATGCAAGAACTCTGGCAGTAAAAATGGAGGAAATGAAACTACTGGCACAGAAGGTCAAGCCAGATATTCTAGGGATTACAGAAACATGGTGGAATAGCATTCATGACTGCCATACTGGTTTTGAAAGAAATGTGTGTTTAGGAGAGAGAGGAATAAGGTGATGAAATAGCACTGTACATCAATGAAGCAGTAACTGTAATGAAATATGAAATGACAGTATGAATAAAACAATCTGTCTGGGTCAAAATTGCCTGGAAAGAATTGTAAAAGAGGGTCTGTTGGGATAATATTAGGGATCTGCTAATATTGACCTTCTGGGTCAATCTTAGATATGGGTAATCATCTCTAATATTATTAGAGAGAAATACTTTGGGATTCATTACATAATGGGAGACTAAGTTCTTGGATATAGACTGGAAAATAAATGCTGTTAGTATTGGTAGGTACAACTTATTCCTGGATAAGACAGGTCTGCTTCTTTATCCTATCGCTACTGAAACAAGCGGGTTAAAGGAAATAACCTTGGATTAAGTGATCAAAAGCTGATTCGGTTTAAATTAAATGGAAAGAATCAACACCAAGTCATCAACTACGATTTTTTTTTTTTCAAAAAGGGCAGACTCTTGGAAATTAAGGGAGTTAGTTGAAGAGGTCAACTGGACAAAACAGCTTAAAGGCTTAAATACAGAGGCTTAGAAATTCTGCAAAGCAACTATACAAAAGCGATCTGAAATTTGCATCCCAAACATAGGGGGTAAAATTTTATAGGGAAAGGTTCTGGATCCAGATGGATGAACAACCACCTCAAACACATTATTGGGAGTAAGCAGTGCCAGAAGAAATGGAAAAAAGGGACTGATGAACAAAGAAAGCTACATCATGGAGGTTAGAAAACACAGAAAAAGTGAAAATTGTTGAAAGTCAAGATGAAATAGCTTTTGCCAGGAAAATTATAATAAATACTAAAAGGATTTTTAGTTACATAAATAAAATGAGAATAAGGAAGGATGAGAATGAACCGCTATGTAATGCAGAGGGGAAGATTAATGATAAATCTAGCCATGGCCAAAAACTAAATGAATACTTTGCCTCAATTTTCAATAAGGATGATAATAAGGAGCATATGAATGAAGGCAGTACTGCTGATGGAAATGAGTGTCTAGAAAGTACCACCTCTGAGGTGGAAGAAACACCTAAGGAGCTTAATGCACTCAAATCAGGGGCACCTGATAAATTCCATGACAGAACACAGAAAGAAATGGCACATGCGACTGCTAGTCCAGTAGCAAGGGTTATTAATAAATCTATGTGGGGGTAGAACCATATGACTAGAGAATAGCTAACATCATACTAATATTTAAGAGGGAGAAAACGTAGTCTTGGCAATTACAGTCCTTTTAATCTGACCTCAGTAGTATGCAAAGTTTTAGAGTGACCTGTGAAGGAAAGAGTAATTAAATTCACAGTTAATGCTTAAGGTGATGTAATGCAACATGGGTTTACCAATGATAGATCATGCCAGACTAACCTGATTTCCTTCTTTGCTAAAATAACTGATTTTTCAGACAAGAGAACTGGACTTCAGGAAAGCTTTTGACATGGTTTCACACGGAAAACCATTAGTTAAATTAGGGAAGATGGGGATCAGTACAAGCATTGTAAGGTGGATGTGGAATCAGCTAACAGGAAGAAGGTAACGAATTATATGGAAAGGTGAATTATTAGACTAAAGGGAGGTTATTAGTGGAGTTCCCCAAGGATCAGTCTGGGGACCAGTATCATTCAATATTTTTATTAATAAGATTGGCACAAAAAGTATGAGTGCCCTAATGAAACATGCTGATACTACTAAGTTGGGAGTCATCACCAACTTAGGGGAGGATCAGAACATTATACATGAAGATCTCAATAGCCTTGAACACTGGAGTGACAGAAATTAGATGAAATTCAATAGTATGAGATGCAAGGTCACACACTTGCAGTCTAATAATCAGAATTTCTTCTACCTGCTGGGGGCTCATCACTTGGAAGCAATAGATAAGAGAAACTTGGTTGAGAGTCAATCACAGGATGACTATGAGCATCAATGTGTTGCAGCTCTAAAAAAGGGAAAATGTGATCCTAGGGTATACTTAGTGAGGCATTTCCAGTAGAGACAGAGAACTATTAATCCCATTAATAAGCCACTGGTAAGACCTCATTTGAATATTGTGTACAATTCTGGTCACTCATGTTCAAGAACGATTAATTTAAACTGGAACAGGCACATACAAGCACTAATAGGATGGTCAGGGGAAGGCTTATTTTATGGAGAGAGACTGGAAGAGCTCCTCCGCTGAGCTCCATCCCCCTGCACCCAGATCCCCACCAAGCTCCACCCCTGCATCTGGATCCCCACCCCTGCACCCAGACCACTCCCTGCTAAGTTTTCCTGCATTTGAAAGCCCACCTTGATGAGTCCCACACTCCCTCCACACCTGGACCACCGCATCGAGCCCCCTGCATCCGAACTCCCACCTCACTGAGCCCCAACCAGCTGCACCTGGACCTTGACCACACCAATCTCCACTTTCCCAGCACCCAGACCACTCCTGCTGAGCCCCAACCACCTTCACTCCACCCCTTTCAGAGTCCCATTCCCTCTGCCCCTGGAATCTACCGAGCTCCTATGCATTCAGATCCCCCCTGCACCGGGACCCCCCACAGAGCCACCCACACCAAGCCTCTCCACACTTGGATCCTGCCAGGTTGAGCCTCCTTGCCCCATACCTGGATTGGAAGACAGGGCTGGGCGTGAGAGACTCTGTTCCTCTTGCTTGCTACCCTGATTCACCTGACGTGGAGGGTCAGGGCCCTGGGTGTTTCTGGGGCGGGGCAGGCCTGGCCTGGCCCGGCCCTTGCATTGTGTCAGTGTTGGGTGTATCCTTACTGCTCAGTCCATGCACTGGGGGAGAGGGGGCTGAAGGCTGATCTCCCACCTCTCTGCAAGTAGTAGCCTATGCTCCCCACTGTCATGCTGGAGCCCTCACATTTAATTACTGACAAATAAAATAAGCAGAATTTTAAAATCTTGTGAGCAGAATTTTTTTGGCGCAGAATTCCCTCAGGAGGAAACCACATGACAGGGTTGCTTGTGATGGTAGGGGGCAGGGCTCAGCAGCTCTGGAGCTCACTTCTGGTTATTTTCTAAAAGCTCATGGTTCACGGTTTCAGCCAGCCCTCTGCAGGGGTCAGGAAGGGATTTTTTTTCTCCCCAGCATATTTTGGGACTTTTGTTGTTTATCTCCTTCCTCTGAAGCATCAGAGGTTGCTACAGCTGAAGAGGGGACATTGGACAGGATGGGCCAGAGCTCTGAGGTGGCATACAACAGTCTCCCTCTCAGATGCTTAGCTGGCTGGTTTTTGCTCACATGCTCAGGGGCTAACTCAGGGGTTCTCAAACTAGGGGTCAGGACCCCTCAGGGGGTCACAAGGTTATTCCGGGGGGGAGGGGAGTGTCGCGAGCTGTCAGTCTCCACCCGAAACTTTGCTTTGCCTCCAGCATTTATAATGATGTTAAATATATAAAAAGTGTTTTTAATTTGTAAGGGGAGAGTTGCACTCAGAAGCTTGCTACGTGAAAAGGGTCACCAGTGCAAAAGTTTGAGAACCACTGGGCTAAATGATAGCCTTATTGGGAAGGAATATTCCCAGTCAGACTGACCTTGCAGGGGGAGTGTCACCTTCCTCTGTAGCATGTGGGTATGCATCATTTGCCAGGATTATTTGGGTGTTTCTCACTAATTTATTTCCTGGCCAATGCTGGGGTCCCAGGTACTGATGCATATTGGGTTCTCCTGTTCTCTGACTGTGGCTCATAATAGTCTTGTCTCCTGTGTGCTGTAATACTTTGATCTCCTTTCAGTTGTTGGGTGTAGTGTGGGGTGCTGGGTGGTCTGTGATATATAAACAAGTCAGACTAGATGGTCTGATGGCCCCTTCTGGAATTAAACTCTAGGATTCTCTTCAACCACCGTGAGAGAAGATGAAGTTATAGCCTGGACTGAGGAAAGAAACCAGCAGAATACCATGTACCCTGAATAGTCTCTGACACATTCTGACAATCATTACAGAATTTCTTTGCATGAGTAGTATGACATTCACCAGGTTTTCTAATCTGTTCTGAGGAAGATCTACTTATATTGTCTTTGAATCTATCACAAACCCTGTAATTTCCATTTTTTGAGAAGGAATTGTTTGATTTCTTCAGGTGAACTCTTAGAGCTTGTCTACACTGGCACTTTACAGCACTGAAACTTTCTCACTCAGGAATGAAAAAACACCCCCCTGAGCACAGCAAGATTCAGTGCTGTAAAGCACCAATGAAGACAGTGCACCAGCATTCTGCAGCAACTACACAAACCACATTAAAGAGCTGCCACGGCAGCACTGCCACAGCAGCACTTCAACATTGTCAGTGTAGACTAGCCCTTACACCTACATTTGAGAAACAACCAAGAATGAAGATGATGTGATCCACTACTTCCTTTTATGAAAAGCCTCAAAGAAGCCAACTGTGCAACAACTGATATACTCTGCTGTTGTGTCATCTGCCACTGTGTCCAGACAATTATGAAGATCCTTGGTGCCAAAGCCAACATTCAGTACTGGTATGTGTCATTCCTACCAAAAATCTCAAATGTTGTTTACAAACTGGATAGATGGAGATGTGAACATATTCATCAAGCATATCCAGAGCTGTAAACCAATCCAGCAGATTCAGTCATGGGAATATAACAGCAAGAGCCAGCATTCTGAACTTCTGTTTTCAGATAAAAGGGAGGTCCTACAGTGGGGTGTTCTTGGCCCAACTATATTTTATATGTTTATCAATGACCTGGAATAAAACAAAACAATTACTGATAACACTAGCAGATTACACAGAGTTGGGGGAGTGGTAATGAAGACAGGTCACTGATACAGAGCTTTCTGATCCACTTGGTGAGCTGGACACAACCAATGTGTGTTTTAATACTGCTAAATGTAAATGCATGTGTCTAGGAACAAAGAATGTAGGCCATATAAACAAGACAAAAGACTATCCTCATAAGCACTGACTCTGACAAAACATTTACGGCTCATGGTGTGTAGTCAGCTGAACATAAACTCCCAATGCGATGCAATGGTCAAAAGGGCTAATGCAGTCTTTGGATGCATAAAGAGGAGAATCTCAAGTAAGAGTGTATAATTTATTCTGCCTTTCTATTTGACACTGGTGTGACAGCTTCTGGAATACTGTATCCAGTTCTGGTTCCCACAATTCAAGAAAGATGTTGAAAAATAGGAAAAGATTCAGAGAAGAGCCACAAGAATGATTAAAGGATTAGAAAATATGCCTTATAGTGACAAATTCAAGGAGCTCGTTCTATATAGCTTAACAAACAGAAGTTTAAGGGATGACTTGAGTACAGTCTATATGAGTAACAAATATTTGAAAATGGGTCTTTTCAATTTAGCAGGGAAAGGTATGACATGATCTAGTGGCTGGAATTCAAAGCTAGACTAATCCATGCTGGAAATAAGGCATAAATGTTTAACAGTGAGGATAAGTAACTGGCAATTTTAAAATCAGGATTGAATATTTTTCTAAAAAATATGCTCCAGAAATTATTTTGGGGCAGTTCCACGGCCTGCATTATACAGAAGGTCCCTTCTGGCCTTGGAATCTAATATATAATCCTTCTGGGAAGACTTCTGAAGTCTGATTTTAGGACAAATCTTGGGAACCATAGGCAGGTGGGTAAGAAAGATATCCCTCCAAACTTGCCTCAGAAGCCAACGAACATTCTCTCAAACCAAGATGACTAGCAAGGAGCAGTCTTCATTAAGCGAGTGCCAGATCCTGCAGGCAGATGTTCAATAGCCAGTACCAATGATTCACCCATATATGGCACCAATAGTAGATTGTCAGCATGAGCCAGTATTGATGATTCTGAATGGTCACATACCACTAAATCTAATGGTACCATGTATATGAGAGCTGAAGTAATCAGTACCGATGCTGGAGCTATATAACTGATCAGTAAAGTTATACACAATACCAACAAGAAAGTAGTCATGGAAGCAGCACCATCGAACTGAGATGGTATCTGTGCACCTGTTATTAAATCCTTGAGTACCCAATGAAGTACATACAGAATATGCTACTGTTACCTGCAGAGGTGGCACAGAAGCCTCAGAATGATCTGAAGGCACTCTCTTTAACCGTACCAATCTCTCAGAGGTATGCTTCAGGGCTTCAGAAAACACCTATCTATGCCTTCCAAAACAGCAGTTTGCATCTTGTTTTCTTTTTCTTCAAAGGATCTGGAGAAAGAAATGTGTCCCTTTTCAGCCAAAGATTTTTAACTGCCACAGAAACACTACTTGTAGAGGGAATACTGGAGATCGACTAATCTGATTCACCAGGATCTGAGTCAGGTCTCACATCTGTCCAGGAGACACATCCTCAGTTTACAGAGTAACAGCCATGTTAGTCTGTATCCGCAAAAAGAACAGGAGTACTTGTGGCACCTTAGAGACTAAAAAATTTATTTCAGCATGAGCTTTCGTGAGCTATAGCTCACTTCTTCAGATGCATAGAATGGAACACACAGACAGGAGATATTTATACATACAGAGAACATGAAAAGGTGGAAGTATGTATACCAACAGGAAGAGTCTAATCAATTGAGATGAGCTATCCTCAGTTTAATCTCCCTGTTCTTCCAAGACTGCTAGCCAAAAGAACAGCAGATAGCACATTTATTAGGAATATGCCCCTAACCTAGATACAAAAATACTTACAAGCATCTCTGACCAGGCAACGTTACATGAAAGGCATGTTTTAAAACCATGAGATTTAGGAGCCCACATAGCTGCCTATCACCTAGTTTAAATGTTTAGTTAGGTGCTTTTTAAAAATACTAGCTAACACTAAAATACTAACAAAGAACTTATCTAAAGCTATCTGACTAAAACAAAAACTATTTACAACACCTAACTGCTCAAGTTTAAAACAGATAAGGGACTGCTAAAGTGTTCTGCCTCTAACCTAAGGCCATTGTTGAAAGAACTAAGTGGCAGTCAGTCAACCCTGTCTCTTTATGCCTTCGGAGATGGAATAGGAGGGGCATTCCAGGAGCATTCGTGGACCAACAGGGCGACAGCTAGCAACAAAAAAGTTCCAATCTCTGGCATTAAGGGATGTGCAATATCATGAATGGAAGACATCTAGAAAACCACTCAATGAAGAAATATTAGTTTAGAATCATAGAATATCAGGGTTGGAAGGGACCTCAGGAGGTCATCCAGTTCAACCCCCTTCTCAGAGCAGGGCCAATTACCAGACAGATTTTTGCCCCAGACCCCTAAATGGCCCCACAAGGATTGAGCTCACAACCCTGGGTTTAGCAGGCCAATCCTCAAACCACTGAGCTATCCCTCCGCCAGTGATATTTTGTATAGAATTGAAGGGTACACAGCAAAAGGAAAAGTAAGCTAAGAAGATTCCAGTGAACAAATAAAATATCATTGTGAAAATTATACTTAAAATTCATAAAATGCAGCTGGTTTACAATGGTCAAATATAGAAAAAACTGCCTAAAACAACACTAGATTCCTATTGCAATGAAAATAATATGGTACTTAATTTTTTTCGGATCACCTTGTTGCTTTATGGCAGATTCCATTAGTATTTACATAGTTTATTTTCTGTATTGTGGTAGATGGCACCTGGAGGCCCCTATCAAGGCCCCACAATACACATATAATGAAATAATCATAACAACAGTGGGGTAAAACCTACCTCTTATATTGTACTTTTCATCCATAAATCTCAAAAGTGCTTTACAAAAGAGGTTAGTGTCATTATCCTATTTTACAGATGAGATAATGGAAGTACAGATAAGGGAAGTGACATGCCCAAAGTCACAAGTGAGATAGTCCCAAAAAGCTTAAAATCTTAAAATCTATCTTAGTACAAATGATTTCAAGTCACAATAATATACTGCATTGTATTGGTGACACACTGTACAATTCACACACTTTAAATGATGCACATCAATTCTTAAACAGATACTTCAAATCAGTTCCCATTATCAGCTGGCAAGCTGACGCCCAATTCTCCATTCACTTGTTTTGTTGGAATGAAAATTCTATACCCAGTCATGTGCTCACATTCCCCATACCTCAAATGCCTTTGTTGCTCTTTTCCAGAATTATCCAAGAATATCTTATCATATCTTTTTTCATCACTAATATTTACTGCTGTGTGAGATACGGAGCCAACAATTTTTGGTGTATTTACACTTAAAAATACTGCTGCTTTGCTCACCTTTATCAAAGAAATTGCATTATCTTCTGATCCTTTGCAGCAATTAATGTTACATGCATCTTCACACAGACCTTGGATATAAAGCAAGCAGCTCAGAAATAATTCATCAGCCAAAAAAAGCTGGTTGTACATCATAGTTCTGGAAACAAGAAAAGCATCTCAAGGTGTAAAATGTATACAAGTGCTTCTCTTTTTGTAACAGTTAAGTGGACACTATAGAAATATACTGTAACTGGAACTCCATGTTGTTTTCCCCCTTTTAATTCTTTAGTATTCTCAGCCTGAATTTCTCTTTATGATACATATAATTATTTTCCTATTATTGATTAAACGTTATTTTAAACCTAGTATCTTAACATGTTGAAGGCAGTTATCCTCATAAAAGACTGATCCCAAAGCCCTTTAAAATCAGTGGAAAGACTCCTGTTGACTCCAAAGGGCTTTGGATCAGGTCCTAAAGCTGTAGGAAACTTAATGTTTATAATCAAATGACTGGAACAATTTGAACTTCTACAGTATCTTCCATATTATATGAGGATCTCAAACTCCAACTATGAAGGAAGAATGCCACCAAATGTAGCATCCTGATGTTCTCTAGAGGTTTCCTATCCAAGAAGTAACATGGTCTAAGTCATCATAGGCCAAAGGCCTGCAAATACTTATACCTGTAACTTTATGCTGGTGAATAATCAAAACTCCTACCATAGGCGCAGACTTCCCCTCTACCCGGGGGGAGCTCAACGCCCCCCCCCAGACCCCAACCCTACTCGACCTCTTCCCTGAAGCCCCTGCCTCTGCTCTGTCTTGCCTCTTTCCACCCCCTCCCAAGTGTCCCCCATCCCCACTCCTCCCCATCCTGCCCAGAGCCAACCTGCCGTGCGAACAGCTGTTTGTGGCGGGTGGGAGGCTCTGGGATGGAGGGGGAGGAGTGATCAGCGAGGCTCCCAGTGATGGAGAGTTGCTGGAGAGTGGGCGGGAGAGGGGGAGCTTGGCTGGTGGTGGGTGCTAAGTACCCGCTAATTTTTCTCCATGGAGTCAGTGCCTATGGCTTCTATGGACTTCAATAGGGTCTCCATTTCTTTCATCTGTTGAGTTTAGTGGAACTAACCACCAAAAAAAAGTTACTCAGATGCCTAAGTGTGTAGAGGAATAGGGGTTAGCTTGTGGGATGTGATGAGACTGCAGTACTAGATGCCATGGTAATACAAATAATTAAAAGTACAAGGTACTATGGTTGCAGGATACATTTTGAAAATAATCCATTTTTTAGTTATTCAAGAGTAAATTTGATTTTTTTTTAAAGATACAATTTTAATATAGTTGGATAGTCTGACAGTGCCCCAAAATAATGATGACAAACTTTCCACACACAAAAAAAAACTGCATTTGGGCAAACTGCTGACAGGAAAATAGAAAACCATAACTGGTAAAATTTTCAGCTAGCTATTAGCATTTGAAAATAGGGCTTTATAACAACAGTGCCTCCTTCACTGTACCTAATTAACATAATTACTGTAAAAACGTTACCACTATCTCTCTTTTACAGAAGTTTACAGATTATAAATGAAACCATTATGTTCTCACTTCTATAATCAATCAGCAAAATTTTGGAATTCTTATTCAGTTTTTAATCATTCATAACTCCTATTTACAGAAATGAAAATGGCTGAATTTAAATACAGATTAAAAATTGAGTAATGACTCCCAATGCCTTTCCCATTTAAGTAACTGAAAATAAGGTAAAGACAGACTATGTTAACTATAGTTAGATTGTGCTTAGGTCACACATGAATGTGCAAAGGAAGGGACAGATCATATGTAGCCTTCTCCCACATGCACACTGACACACACACAGGTAGCAAAGAGGGGACTCTCCCTCGCCAAACTACTGAGCAGGGATCCAATTGTTGAAGCCTCCAGAGTCTGAACAGAGCCCATGCACTGACCCTATTTTCAGTCCTCTATGCAAATACTCATGGTGCAGAGATGGGACCATGCAACCTACTGCCCAGCCTCTGGAACCAGTGTTGATTCCTCAGACTATCTCATTAGCTTAAACATACCTTTGACACTGCACTCCATATTCTTTGCAGTGATATTATTACAATATCATTAGGACACTTGTAATGTATGCAAGATAAATCATCTAAGGTGTCATTGAAAAAGTTATGATTTGCTGAATATGATTATCCTATTCGTATGCATGTATCATTTTTGTATCTGAAGTTATGAATATTGACTATGTTTCTGTATTTCAAATGTAGTTACACCTGGGGAATGCCCACTAGACAAGATGCTTTCAGTCTAGATAGTGGGTGGGGAAGGACCAATTCAGAGCAATGGCCATTAGGAAAAACAATAGGCCTTAGGAGATGCTTATCTCCCACCTGAGGAGTCTTCCTGAGAACACTACAGAGAGTCTCCAACTAATGGCTGCTATGACTGTACAAGTACATGTGATCAGTCCACATGATAAAAGGAAACAAGAAAACATTCTACAAATACATTAGACGTAAGAGGAAGACCAAGGACAGAGTAGGCCCATTGCTCAATGAGAGGGGGGAAAGACAACAGAAAATGTGGAAATGGCAGAGGTGCTTAATGACTTCTTTGTTTCAATTTTCACCAAGAAGGTTGGTGGCAATTGGACATCTAACATAGTGAATGGTCAGTGAAAATGAGGTATGATCAGAGTCTAAAATATGGAAAGAACATGTCAAAAATTACTCAGACAAGTTAGATGTCTTCAAGTCACCAGAGCCTTATGAAATGCATCCTAGAATAGTCAAGGAGCTGACTGAGAAGATATCTGAGCCATCAGCAATTATCTTTGAAAAGTCATGGAAGACAGGAAACATTCCAGAAGACTGAAAAAGGCCAAATTAGTGTCCATCTATAAAAAGGAAAATAAGGAGAATGTGGGGAATTACAGACTCGTCAGCTTAACTTTTGTACTCGGGAAGATAATGGAGGAAATAATTAAACAATCAATTTGCAAACACCTAGAAGATAATAAGATGATAAATAACAGTCAGCAGGAATTTGTCAAGAAAAATTGTGTCAAACCAACCTGATAACTTTCTTTGACAGGGTAACAAGCAGAACTCATTATGCCCACTCCCCTATGCAGGCATTGGCCTGAACTCACAATCTTCTGTTGTATATTCCATAGAGAAAGAAATTCATTCATTGTGCAGAGAACCAGTGCAAGATCCTCTGCATCACTCATAGGCCTGTGCACCTCTGCATGCCATAGATTGTGTCTATGTATTAATGAGGAAGACCATAATGGGAATGGGATAGAGAAAGTGGCTATGAGGTCCTGTTTCTTCTGGTCCCAGCATAGGGACTGAATTCCCCTCAGCCCCTCCATGTTCCATCTGCATGAACCTGATAATTCTTACACTATATGGGTGGAACAGACCTCACTCATGTTAGGCCTGAATAAAGATATTGCAGACACAACCAGGTAGCCAACCTGACCAAAGTCAGGCTAACAGAGGTTTGTGGGTAATTCCTGAGTGGAAAACACTGAGAAGCAGCAGCATGTCTCACAAGCGCTGGGAAAAAGTGAAATAAGAGAGAAGCTGCATTCCTGGCATAGTACCAGATATGCTGTGTTAGGGCAGCTCCTTCGAAGAACTGATAAGAGCCCTAGTTTCCCAGCCTCCTTGTTTTCACTCCCTGGATTTGTTCTTTGTTTGTTTTTAACTCCCCTACATTTCTAACTTTAGGCATGCATGTATACTAAAAGGTGTCTAGTTTCTAGTTGTTAAAAGAAGGGGGTGGGTTGCTCCAGTGAATAATTTATCAAGCGACGGAACTGTCTATATAGGCTTATACTAAGATGTAAAGAGCAGGCTGGTTCTCTCTGGAGACGAGCTGCTCTCTATTGATGCGTGCACTTGTCAATAAAGAGCTTTTGATCAGACCTTGCTGGTGTTGCCTGTCTCTCTCGCGGTCAGACAACGAACTTTGCCGTCTGGGGGTTAGAGTCCCTGACATCCATACTCTATTATTATTTGTATTACCATAGTAATGTCCTTAGAATCTATGAAAAGCATATTGGGTCTCTAGTCATGGACCATGACCTCATTGTGCTAGGCTCTGTACAAACATACAACAAAAAGACAGTCCTCTGTGATATTATGCTTTACAGTAATATAGATGTACCATTGAACTTTCATTGCAATAATTTTTGCCATGCAGGCATCAATACAATAAAGATGCCCTAGCGATTTTTTTGTAATCGTTTACTGCTGATTGACATAACACTGAAATATTAATTTGCACTTTATTCAACAGATACATTTCAGAACGTTCAGATCCTTTTAATTTTTTTTCACAATACTTTGTATTCCAACTTACTTGCTCTTGGTTGTCTTAGCTCTTCGAACATTGATTTTCCAGGTGAAAAAATATTTCTTCATTCTAGAAACAAGAAAATGGTAAATTCCTTACCTAATAATTTTCTTACTGATAGCAGCATCTCCCATAGTTATGATATGTAGAGCGTATTCCCCTCCTGTGTGCAGTTTCTGGAAGCAGTTCAAAGCTGTAGCAGAGCCTGAGATAGTCAGGCCCCTAATCTCTGGCCTGCTGCCAGATGATTAATCCCAAAACTGTATAAAAGTGTACAGAATATGGTTAGTAAACACCAGCTAATAAACTATGTACAATAGGCTGTGGCCTTCAAACATGAATACTGAAATTAAATACTGTCCTTTGACTAGGAAGCCAACCAGGGAGGGTAAAATTGTGGGAGAATGTTGCTAGCAGAAAGGAATATCAGGTAAGAAATTTACCATTCTTCATCTCAGCATTTCCCACAGTTCTGATACATATGGGAAGTAGCAAGTAGTGAACCAAAGTAGGGAGGGATAAAACACAAAACAGAATGAGATTGGGAAACCCCCTCTCCCAAACTTACTCACTCAAAAATAGTAATGCTATTATTAGACGCACACCTGCACAATCCTGCAACCTGCACAGTAGTCTAATAAAAGGTGTTAATATAGAACCGTGTTGCTGCCCTGCAGATCTCTGCAGTGGAAACACAAGTCCTTTCCACCCACAAACTTGCCATAGGTCCTTTAGACTACAGCATGCCTGGATGATGTCTGGAAAAAAATACCTGCTGCCTTATATACCTGAACGATGCATAGCTTGATCCACCTAGCTAGCAATAGCTTGGATACTTGGCACTTCACATCAAATACAAATAAGAAGCCCAATATTCTTGTTGATTCAGTAGGCTTGATATAGCTCTTTAGCGCTCTAACATCCAAAGTGTGCTAGCAGCTTTTCTATTGGGCGCTGTGGCTTTGGACAGAATGAAAGGATGACAGTCTTCTGTGAAACACTGAAAGATGAATTCACCTTAGGCAAGAGTGATTCTGGGAATCTTAGCACCAACTTGTAATGATACACACTCAGGGTCCTGCATGGATGAAGCTTTTGGTTCAGAAACTCATCTAGCAGTCATCACGGCAGCTAGAAAACAGATTATAGTGGATAGGTAAAATGGAGCTATTGATGTCAGTGGCTCAAAATGGTGTGCGATTGGTATCTCCCAACTGGGAAAAACTGGTCTAACTGCAGGTTTAGCCAGTCTGACTACTCTGAGAAATATAGATACCAAAGGGGTCTCAGCTAAGGAACCAAACAATCCCACAAATAGGATATTACTTATAGCTCATACCTGGCAGACTATGGACCCAGGCTGAAATCCCTTGTCTATTCTTTCCTAAAGAAAGTCAATGATGTAATACGTAGAATGTATACTTTAGATGTTGGGACATGTGGAAAGATGCCTGCTTGTCTGGCAAGGAAAGAGAACAGCCAGGTAAAATGCTGAGCCTGCAATCTGATCATGTAAACAACTAGGTCAGCAACACGATCAGTTAAACAACTGAGTTAGCAAACTAATCTTAGTGCTAAGACAGAAAAAGTGTTTATACAATATATAAATGAATAACTTTTTAACAATGTATTTAAGGCGAGCTCATGAATGAGGGAACACGCTTACATTTAAACCTATGCTGTGCCCTGTTTCAGTGGACTGATCACTCACTGAAGCACCAAATAAATGACATACTACTTCATCTCAAGAGTCTGTGAACCTATGCATTCTGGGTAGCAGGAAAGAACCGATCAACACAGGATACCTGGGATATCAGGATCACTGGGATTTTTGCTGTGTTCTTGACACCATGAGTTAAACCTAATAAAATGGAAGATTGAGCTTTTAATGTTGAGGCTCATCTAGACAGTAGGGTTCCAATCACTTTGTAGGATAATTCCAGCATAGCTAAGCTTCCCTCTCAACAGCCAGGATGACAGAAGGCAGAATGTATGGCAGAATGGGCCTTGGCCAATGATGTCTAGTCTCACCGGTAGCTACACTGGTGGCTCCAATTTCAATTCAATCAGGTTGAAGAACCATGATCTCCTTAGCTAACATGGAGTTAACACACTACTGCCTTTTCCTCATCTTATCTACTGGATCACCTTTCCTAGAAATGGAAAGAAAAGGAAAGGTATATGGCAGGCCTTGTAGCCATCTGTGCAAAAGAGCATCCGTCACCAGAGATTTGGCATCTGCATCCCTGTGAGATACTTTGGCCACTCTGTGTTCTTATGATTGGCTAACAGGTTGACTGCCAGAAGTCTGAACTCTTGACAATCATAGCAAAGACTTACTAATTCAAGAACCATCCTGAGTTTTTGACTGTGCATCTCCTGAGCCAGTCTGACATTTGATTAACTTCACCTGGGGTTCCAGGTACCTTGCATTTTTCTGTGCCCCAGATTCATTTCCCATCCTTTCAGGCTAGCATCAGTTGTGAGTACCTGTGCATCTTTAAGACAAAGGGAAGACCTTTGCAATGTTCTGTGAGACTGTCCATCATTTTAGCGAAATTAGTACCTAGTTCAGAACTTTGCACGCATTCTGCTGAAAAGTTCCATATTTTCAGGAGAAAGGCCTAGAGGCACCTGATATGGCCCATGGGATGACTCCAATACATGAAACCAGGCAGCCCATTAGTTGTTGACATTGAGCTATGGTCAGATTTGAACATTTTACCAACTGGATATCAGGTTCTGTATCTTGTAAAATCTGCCTGGCGATGGACAGACCCTTTGACACAGAAGTCTATTTCTATTCCCAGGTGAAGGGAGCCAAGCAGCTACTCTTGGTGTTTACAAATCCATATGCTTGAAGCAAATTCAGAGACTGGACTGTGGCATTGTGTTCTGTTGCTTGGGTTGGAGTTCTGATGAAGATGTCATCTAGGAAAGGATACAAGTGAGTGCCCTGGGACCTCAGTCTGGCTATTAATGTCACAAGCATCTTGTTAAAGACCCTGGGAACTGACAAAAAAGGAATCCTTTGTGGATGGGGTGATTATGGCACATGAAAAGTACACATCTTTCATATTGAGAGCTGTGAACCATGTATTTTTTTTGTAGGGAAGGTATTATCAATACCAGTGTAACCAAACAGAATTATAATTTGGGGGGGGGGGGAAATCAAGAAAATCAGCCTCCACCCTTCCTTCTCTTTGGGAACTAGGAAATATTTCAAATAGAACCCTTATCTTTGATGTTAAAGAAGTACCCCATTCTATTGCTCCCCATTTATGGGAGAGATTCTACCTCTTGACAGAGGAGCTCCTTATGAATATGGTCCCTGATGAGGAGACAGGGAAGGGTTTTTTTGAGAGGGTACAGAGAGAAACTGGATTATGTAAATGTAATGGATAATATCTAGCACCCACATGTTCATTGT
Source organism: Gopherus evgoodei (assembly GCF_007399415.2). Lineage (NCBI taxonomy): Eukaryota > Metazoa > Chordata > Testudines > Testudinidae > Gopherus > Gopherus evgoodei. The sequence continues at coordinate 171,824,970 of NC_044324.1, forward strand.
TATTGCACTCCAGTTGTGGGGAAAGAGTGATATATGGCTACACCCACAAAAAGGATACATGAGGATTCTGTGGAGACCGCAACAGTGGTTCACAACACCAGAGCCTCCAGTCAAAAGTATCTTTTTCAGGAGGTGAGTTTGGGCTGATGTGGTTGATTTGGAAGATACAGGGTATCATGGCTTTTGCCCTCTGTCTTTTACAAGACAGTTCATAGAATAGCTAGTGATAAACAGTTGAGACATAGGCATTGGCTTATTTGAATTATTTCCTCTTTGGAGCTGCTGTATATATACACCCAGGGAGTGGGGGCGGGAGACTGCCCTTGAGTCCTTTAGTAAGTGTAAAAACTTATCAGTCTTTTAACTGAAAAAGGTTGGTCTCCTCGAAGGGCAAGTCCTCCACAGTGTTCTGGATCTCCCTGGGAAGCCCTGAAGATTATAGTCATATTTGGCACATCACAATGGCAATTGCCATTGACCTTAATGTGGTGTCCAGTGCATCAACCACAGATTGTAATGCAGTTCTGACCACCAGTTTGCCTTCATCAATAAAGAGCTGAAACTGATCCCTATCTTGCTAAAGTAATTTGTCCTTAAAAATCTAAGAACTCTGAATAATTCAAAAGATCAGACCTGACCAACAGCACTTGATAGTTCAATATTCTCAACTGCAGTCTAGTAGATGTAAATATCTTCCTACCCAGCAGGTCCAGATTCTTGGCCTCCTTATCGCAGGGCTCTTGGATGTTGCTGCCTAGATCTTTCTGTTGCAGCCTGAACTAGAGAGTTCGGTGTCGGGTGTGTAAACAGAAACTCCACTCCCTTTGCCAGGACAAAGTGACCCTTCTCAGTCCTCTTGGGGATAGGGGCGCATGTTGTTGATGCATGTCATACAGCTCTTGCTGGTTTCAGTATCACTTCCTTTACTGGGAGCACTACTCAGCTGGATCCTGTGGGTTATACAATGTCTTGGATCTTATGTTGTGTATCCTGGACCTCCTCTAGGCAGATCTGAATTTCCTCCACCACCCTGCACAGCAGCTCTCGAAACTGCTTGTGTCCATCCAGAGGGGATGGCGAAGCTGGAGTGATAGGAGATGGGAAAGATATTTGTGCTGGTACCAGTGGAAATGGCAGATCCAATTTGTAGTTCTCCTCTTCTATAGGGTCATGAGAAAGCAGACAGAGGATGGCATGCTGTCTTCCCAGACTCAAGACATAAGACATAACTCTAAGATTAGACAGGCTTTTGAAGTCATTGGACAAGCCTCCACTGGTGATGGTCCATATCAGCACTAATGACACAAAGTCATAGAATATCTCACAGATAACAGATGACTGCAGGGAACTCGGAAGTGGGCTGAAGAATAATGTTTTTTCTGAGATCCTGCCTGTCCTGCAAGCGAAGGAAGGCAGAAGATTCTGGAAATTAACCACTGGCTAGATAAATGGTGGAGGACTTTGGTTCTTTAGAACATTGGTTCACATTCTGTGGAGAGAGAGGGCTGTATAGACTGGATTACCTCCACCACAGAAGAAGGGGAACCAACTGTCTCAGGAACAGGCTGGACAGAGTAGCCAGGAGGGGGGGTAAACTAATAAAACATGATGGCAAAAAGAGGGGTGATATAAGCTCTCAGAACAGAATAAAGATATCAAGAACAAAATTAGTCAAGGAATCAAAGGACATGAAGAGAAGAAATTGTTTAACTATACACCAGTGCTAGGAGGCTGGGTAACAAACAAGAAAAATTGGAATTGTTCATTTATGAGTATAAATTAGATTTAGTTGGTATTACTGAGACCTGGTAGAATAATTCATGATTGGAATGTTAAAATCAACAGCTATTACCTATTTAGGAAGGACTGAGTAAGCAAAAAGGGGAGGGAAAATGGCACCCCATGTTAAAACTGACATTGCTTGTTTGAATCACCAATATCTCAGAAGAAAATGATCCTGAATGCTTATGGATCAATGTCCTAACAGATAAAGCACAAGATGGAATTTTAGTTGGTGCCTGCTACAGACTACCATATCACATTAGGGAACACGCTGATTGATTCCTTATGCACCTATCTACAACGTGTAGAGAAAAAAGCTGCTTAATCACTGTGTACTTCAATTTGAGCGACACATGCTGGAGCTTTCATGCTGCCAGTACTAAAACAGCCTTGGAATTTCTTAATATTATAGATAATTTCCCAACTCAAGAAGTATTGTAGCCAACATGAGGGGGGATTCTGTATAAGACCTGGCCTTGAGAGATACAGAGGAACTCGTCACAGAACTAAAAAATAATGATAGCTTAAGGTACAAGTGATCATGACTTCATCACATTTATAATGTGAAAACAGAATAAAGTCCAGACCAGTAATATGTATATACTCACACACACAGTAATTTAGAAGGGCCAATTTCACAAAGCTGAAAACAATTATGAGCCAAATCAACTGTGAAGAATAATTTAACCAGAAAAATGCAAAATGATTATTGGGAATTGTTTAAGAACTCTTTACTAGAAGCCTAAATGCTACAACCAAGGAAGAAGGCTGTATTGGCTTAAAAAACTGACCTGATTTAGAGGGGAAGTAAAGACAGCTATAAAAACTATATATTTATGACTGAATGGAACACATAGGAAATTGACAGTAATGAATATAAATCAGAAGCCAGGAACCGTAAAACATTGATAATGGAAGCCCACGTAATCAAAATGTACAAGAGGGATTTTAAATCTTGCTTTAAGTGAAATGTTTAACTCAATCTTTAACTATGTCATTGTTATGGATGCATCCACAATACCAAATCAGAAGAACAAGACAATTTTAGTATCAAAGATTTTGCTTTAATCTTTAATACATAATGGATTGCTCAGCAGCATTCTACATGTGGGTTGAATAGTGCTAGTCATTTCATGCATTCTTTACCATGAAAGAAAGATTAAAACCACTTTGCATACCATACACCTGATTTTGAGAAGTCTTCTAACAAAAATGAAAAAGATGGCTTGGCATACCTGATAGTCTAAGGTTAAAATAAAGAAGCAAAAAATCTTCCGACACACACACAAAAGAAAAAACAGGAGAAAAGAAAAATGAATCCTAAAAAAGGCATACTTTTTTTTTCTTTGTTAGTCATCCTTAAATAACGTAACTATGGAAAAATATCAATTTATGAAACTGACAAATTATTGCAGGCCTGATATTAGTAGGGTTTTTTTAAGGCATTGTTAAGTTATATAAAAATATTAGAATGTATTATAATCTATTAATTCTCTTTCTCTTACCTGCTATTGGAAAACACATTAAAATTACATATCATGTAATAAAGTTGTCTTTCACATAGCCATTCCATTACAGGAATTATTTCCATTTCTTCTGCTTTGTGTACTACAGAAAACTAGAAAAAAGAAATAAATAGTCATTACTTCATCTTAAACAGGAGTTCAAGAAGCATTTCTTTGAGAGATTATGGAGTTTCCACTATTGCAATACATAATTTATTAGCTACACAGTAAATCTGACATTTTATTAACTGCCCTAATAAACAAAATCCGGTTAGTAATAGCAATTGCATGGCAATAGCAGGCAAACAGAAAAACAGCAGGTGAAAGAGCTGCTATGCTTGTGTAGGATCATGAAGATCCTTTCTTCCAGGCTCTAGAGGATGCTCACAAATTAGACAGTATGTGCCCTTCTCGGTGCCTAAGAGTAGTACCATACTTATGAATGTTTTGAGACCCTTCATGTTTGAGGTGAGAGAATAAATTAGGCTGGATATTAATCACGGAGTCCTACATTGCAACATACTATGTTACCAGAAGAGCTAACTGCAGATAGCCAAAATTTTGCATTTCAAAAGATTTTTGTTTTTTCTACAACTCCACAAATATATCCCTCCTCTCTCTGTATTCCCATACAAATGGACACAGCATGTTTCATTGTTTGCTGATGGGAATACATATAAAACCATCTCTTTCTAGCACTGTGACTCTCGAGTCACATGATTTCTATGCTACTCAAAAAGAGTACACGAGGTTTATAGGTAGCAAATTAACTGTTCTATTTCTTTCCTCATATTTAATTTCAAATTACAAATTAAGAAGGTATGAAAAACATAATTAAAAGCTTCAGCAATAAAGTACATTTATATAAAAATATATTTTCTGTTGAAATCAGTTATATGTAGGGATATAACAAATCAGTATTTATTACTGCTAAATTATGCTATTAGTAGCGAACAAGCATTTTTGAACCAAGCTCTTTTTTTATATAAAGCGTCCATACTGTTTAATGCAGAATTATTTTTTTTCAAGCACACAGTATACAATTGATCCAAAGGATGCTTTTTGGCAGACGATCACATAAAACTATCATTTTGTTTAAAATACTACAGTCTGAATGGTTCTTAAGTTCCCTTTTACAGTCCAAAATAAGACAGGACTCTAAGACATAACTGTTCTTGTGAATATTAAAAAACAATAATAAAAACCAAGGCTAATCAAGCCTGACTTTGTTATGTTTGCATTCTGCATGCACAGGAAACAGTTCAAGAATTAATGCAGAGCAAGACACAGCCAATAGGTCTTGACATCACGCCACATAACTGTTCCTAGACTGCTTCCTTATATTCTTTTTAAAACATAGCAATACCTTTATCTGCAATTTGAATCAAGCCATAGATACGGGGCTTTAGTCAAGGACAGAATGTTATCTACACAGCAAAAAGTGATAAGACAATCAAGTCTCATCCCATAATAAGGATCAGTCTTTGTGTGAAATGCTATTAGTTTTTACTGAACTGATACTTCAACACTTGAAAGAGGATCTGTCTGTCTGACCCATCTTATACCTCATGACATACACTTCTACCTCGATATAATGAGGTCCTATATAACATGAATTTGGATAATAATGCGGTAAAGCAGCACTCCAGGGGATGGGGCTGCTTTACCTCGTTATATCTGAATTCATGTTACCGCACGTGGTTCCTCCATGCCCGTCCATTCCGTGCTGCGGCCCTCCCTGGGGCCCCCTGCCCTAGCTCACCTCCGCTCCGCCTCTGCCTCCTTCCACCAGCGCACTGCAGCTTCGCTTCTCCTCCTTCCCAGGCTTGCTGTGCCAATCAGCTGTTTGGCGCGGAAAGCCTGGGAGGGAGGAGAAGCGGAGCTGTGGCACACTCGTGGGAGGAGGTGGAGGCAGAGCGGAGGTGAACTGGGACGGGGGGGCTGCAGCAAGTAAGGAGGGAGGGGCGCAGAGGAACCGTTTCCTGCCCCAGCTCACCTCTGCTCCGCCACTTCCTCCTCCCATGAGCACACCGCTCAGCTTCGCTTTTTCTCCCTCCCTGGCTTGCCATGCCAAACAGCTGATTGGTGCGGCAAGCCTGGGAGGTAGGACGGAGAAGCGGAGCTGCGGCACACTCGTGGGAGGTGGAATGGAGGTGAGCTGGGGTGGGGAGGCCCTGGAGAGGGCCGCAGCAAGTAGCTGAGGGCACAGAGGAAATGCTCCCCACTCCAGCTCATCTCTGTCTCCACCCAAGTGCTCCGCCACCACTCCGCTTCTCCCCCCCTCCAGGCTTGCTGATTGGCGCGGCAAGCCTGGAAGGGAGGGAGAAGCGAAGCGGCGGTGGTGCACTCAGGGAGGAGGCAGAGGCAGAGCGGAGGTAAGCTGGGGCAGCAAGCGGTTCCTCTCCTTACCCAGATATAACGCCGTCTCACCTATAACACGGTGAGATTTTTTGGGGTCCAGAGGATCACATTACATTGGAGTAGAGGTGTACCTGGTGATAAGGCTTTAAAGGCTTGCCATCATATTTACTGAAAGAGGATTTCAGGAGGGGGAAAAAAAATCATTCTCTGTAATGTCAAATATCTTGCTTCATAGTGCCTATGTGATTGTGAGGCTACATTTCAGAGAGGATTAGTGCACAATAAACTTTTTAATTAAGAGATCTTCAGTCAAAATTCTGATTAAATTACAGTTAAGAGTGAGTATGATGATCTCATTTCATTTTCTAGCCATCACCACCACACAATTCATAATGATTAACAATCTCTGCTAGCTGCACCAGGAAACAGTAGTTAGACATTACTTTGATAGGTGCTTTAGAAATGCCACTAGATTAGATAGTCACACTACAGGGACATTGGTCATTACAGTTTATTCAAACAGTAAAAGTACAGAGTTTCTTGTAGTTTGAAGGTTTCATGTAAGGATAGTGCTTCCTGAAGCTCAGAATCCTTGAAGGAGATCTTTTAGTTATTCTAACCCAGAATATTGAAGGACCAACAGCTTAAACTTGACTCAATGTTCAAGTGGGGGGGGGGAGAAAAGAGAGAGAATGATGCACTCTCAGTAATAAAAAATACAATAAAACACCTGGAAGAGCCTGATATGAAAAGGTCTAACCAGCACTGTTTCTGCAAAGGAAAATTGTGCCACTAATCTATAAAATTCTTTTAACATCCTAACAGAACAGAACTGTATTGACATAATTTATTTAGCTCTTCAAAAAGTCTTTGTCAAAGTCCCTCAAGAAAAGGCTGTGTACGAGGTCTGGTGATGTTTAATACATTTACTAATGATCTGTAAAGGGAAGCAAGCAGTGGCACAGCAAAAATTGCAGATGATAAAGTTATTTAGGTTAGTCAAATCCATAGAAGACTGTGAGGAACTTCAAAAAGATTTAACCAAATTAGATGAAAGGACAATATGAGTGCAGACAGAGTTCAATAGTGATACATGCAAAGTAATGAATAGTGGAAGGAACAATTTCAGCTACTCATACAGGGTTTTAAAATAACTGCATCAACTCAGAAGAGGGGCCTAAGCATCATCATCTCAGTGAGGACCTCTGCTAAGAAAGAGGTGACATCAATAATCGTTGCTCTTTGAGAGAGTTACCTCTGTGCACTCACACTTGTTGTATATCGGGTGCTGAATTGCAGAACTGTCTTGAAATACTGGTGTTATACGAGTTCAGCATCAGTGGGGAGTCCATAAAGATGTCTAGAATGCAGATGCTGTTGATTATTTGGGGATATATATTGACTAGTGGCAACATAAATGGGGCAAGCCAGTTCTTCAGCAAGCTTTTCATTATCCTCTGCCAACCAATACATCATAACCTTCACTTTGCTTCTGTTTAACTTCAACCAATTCATCCTCATCCATGTTTTTATCTTATTCAAAGCCTAGGATAGCTGTGTGATAACAATGTTCATGCTTTGGCCACAAATCAAGAAATTACTTATGTGCTTAAGACCATCCCTATATTGAAAAGCATATCCTCAATCCCAATTTACTTCGGTGAGTTTTAGGGATGGTTATCTAAATCAGGGCCTCGGTGAAGGATAAACAGAGCTGTTGTTTGCATATTTGTTGGTAACTGAGCACGAAGAGTGTCAATTTCTTCCAGAGACTGCATGTAAATATTGAATAGGAGAGGGGAGAGAAGTGAGTCTTATAGTACACTTCACATGTAAGCATTCTGATAAGCAAAGTGACAGTTGTTCACCACCATCCTTTGAGTTAAGCCCCAAAGGATTTTAAACTATTGAGATGGTTTCCTTTGACTTCTATCCCATCTTTCAGATGAGATGGCAGCATCCTATGATCAACTGAACCAAACACAAGAACTCTAAGAGAGCAGATGATTGTTCCTTGTCTATGAGAATGTGAAGATCATCCATCAGCATCATTTCAGTTCCATATCCTGGACTGATATCTGATTGGGTAAAGATTAAGGTCACAGCCAGTGGACAGGTGCACTTTGGGACTGCTATTCGCTATCTTTCATATTAGCTTCTTCAAAAAGGGAGTACTACAACAAGAAGCAGTCGGCAAGGTTGACTGAATCTAGTGATGGCTCTTCAGGATTGAGTGGACAACAGAATTCTCCATGGTGAGTCCTGATTATAGGCATCTTGTATCAATACTGTATAAAAAGGGCGACCCATAATGTTTATGCATTACAGGTCTGGAAGCAATCTTAACGCAAATGGAATAAGGTCAGTGTCTCTTTTCCAGCCAGAACCGCCAAGATTCTTTATTTTCCCTGTTATCTGGTTTCACAAGCACTCACTCAATCTTTCAGTCGCTAGTTAGTTTAATTTACACTGTATCCCAGCCTAGTGAGCCAGTGTATTGCTGGCAATGTTGGAAAGAAGGATGCTCCCTTCCAGATTTTCAAAGGTTCTTCCCATCAATTTAATGATGACAGGACAATAGTATGTAGTCTAATACCAAAGAGATCAGTAGATCTTTTGACATAAAAGAGTTGCCACAGAGTTCCCATAAAGCACAAGGCTATGTCTGCCACATCAAGAAAAGTCTACAGGGAACATCTGGCAATCATCTGGCCTTCAGTAATGAGAGTTTGAAACTATTCCTTCTAGTCTTGAGGCAAATCAATAAAATGTGAGAATTTGCTCTAATTTATAAAGTCATATTTCACCATCAAGGCATAACAACTGGCAATCTTAAATTATAGAGCAATTGAAGAATAGCTTTTGCAACTGAGATGGTCCAGGCATTTAAGTTCTTTATTGGAGGGAGATGATCTGGACCAATACCACCTATTCCTTTCATTAACAGTATCAACTACCAAAGAATTAGGGGAGGGATGGGAGAAAAATACTCTGAATCCATGGCCAATACATAGTACTTTTAGTCAGCATGTGGGTGGAATGGTTACCTGTGTTTCCTATATCATACAGGTTCGTGATAGTAAGTAAAGCATCACTGACAGAGCACGATTGCCTTGCCTGAGAGGAGATATGCAAAATATCCACCCGGGAGCACTGTACTTATATTTCCTCCAACGGGATCCACAAGGCCTCTGTGATTCTTTTTCCTAAACTTTTGTAAGATCTTGAAGTCACCCATGGAGAATGGGGGTGGGGCATAACCATCTTTCCTGGTGAGGAAGAAGATTTGTCAGATGAAAGTGTCTCTTCCTGGGAAGAGAATCCTGAGGTGCTAGTGGCTGTTGATTTGGTAGGTCCTCTTGCATGAGGGCACCTTATAGAATTGGCCACCATAAGGAGCACAAGGTGTCCAAAAAGAAAAATGCTGTGGGGGCATAAGGAAAAGGAGCGAGGCCCCAAAGATGTTCCTGCTAAGGCTGACAAGTCAGTCATCGACTGGTTAATGGGGTCTCGTCCTTGGGATATACCTTAAAGGAGGAAGGCTGAATGGGAAGGTGGTGGAAACCTGGATGGAAATGTCTGAGGCAATATCATCTATCTCCAGTGGCGGAGCTATAGGTGTCAGTACCAGAGGTGAAGGTAGGAGGGGGGCGGTGGCATATCCTTCCCTCCCTGTATATTCTTGTACCAGAGTATGAGAATGTGTAGGGCACAGGCACAGGCCAATAGATATTGCTGACAAGAATCTCTGATTGAAAGCGCATGGACATGCACACACCTGAAGTGGAGCATCCATAGGGACAGTGACTCATAACCTATTAAGTCATTCAGTCTATCTTTCCAAACTACAAGTTACTAGTACTTGTGCTAAAGGAGACCTTTTAAGCTAATGGAAAATAACCCAGGTTTCCCCATCAAGTTCAGCACCATCGAAATAGACTGTACAGATTATTGCAGTGCTCTTTTTCTAATAGGCCTTAGCCAAACTGTGGTCCATGGACAACTGACTGGTCTTACAGCAATGACTCCCTCTCTTTATTTCCAGCTGTAAATCACTAAAAGGCAGATAAAAATACACTGAGTGAGATTTTCAAAAAACGCTCAGTGTTGGCTTAATTCTGCTTCCACTGAAATCAATGGGAGTTTTACCAGAGACTTCAAAGGGAGCAAATATAGGCCAATGCTGATCAATTTTGAAAAATCCACCTTAAATACTTTCCCAATACTACTTTTTTATATAAGTGTAATGTGATGCCCCTCAATAGCTCACTGACAGTGGGGATCAAACCCAGAACTCTAGGTCTAAAAGCAGAAGCCTCTTCTGCCTGAGAAAAATGGCCCAGGTCTGTTAACTTGCAGCCATTAGTAGCAAACTCATCCATCTGTATGTGTGGCACACACGTTAGATGGAGTTCAAGTGCCATAATGTATGATTTAAATATGCAAGTACTGTAATTTCCACTGGGATGTTGTAAGATCATAAATGGGAGGTGGGGTGAATACATTCTACAAAAAAGTTTCAAAACTCTTGAGTTACAATTACTGCTGTGCATGTAACTTCTGAAATTATTATATAGATACCTTGGACACAAATGAAGCAGTAATGGTCCAATATTCTTTATTATGTTTAGCTGAATTTGCAGAGACAACTTGAAGATCGTATGGATTATAGGGAGCCTTAGGGTTGTTCCTGCTTCTTCTGAGACAATATATATATTCTCCACTATCTTTCAGTAATAAAGGTCTCTGTTAGCAAAGAATACATGCATTAAGTTACTGCACCACTTATTTTTCATAATTACAGATTGATTATGTACTTTACCCTAAGTAGATAATAAATTCAAACAGACTGACTAAAAACAGAATGGTGAATAATGGCATCAGAATTAGCTGGAAAATTACCTATTATTACATCATATAGCTCTTCAAGCAGCATCAATCCAATTATTCTTCTGTTCCATGACAGGAGTTTTTTAAATGTTCACAGATTCCAAAGCCAGAAGGGACCATTGTGATCATCTAGCCTAACCTTCTATATAACACAAGCCACAGAATTTACTCAAAATGATCCTCAGAATACACCTTTTAGAAAAGCATCCAATCTTGATTTAAAAATCATCAGTGATGGAGAATCCACCACAACCCTTGGTAAATTGTACCAATGGATACTTACTCAAACTGTTAAAAATGTACACCTTATTTCCTGGCTGCATTTGTCTAGCTTCAACTTCCAGCCATTGGATCATGTTAGATCTTTCTCTACTCCACTGAATAGCCCAGGCAGCGCAGTAAGGGTGCAGGGAGCAGGGGGGGTTAGATAGAGGACAAGGGAGTTCAGGGTGGGGGGCAGAGAAAAAAGGGGTGTGGATGGGGTCAGGGCAGTCAGAGGGCAGGGAACAGGGGGGTTGAATGGGTGCAGCGGTCCCGAGGGCCAGTCAGGAAGTGGGGGGGTTGGATGGGGCAGCAGGGGGCAGTGGTTCTGGGGGTGGTCAAGGAGAAGATGTGGTTGGACGGGGCAGGAGTCCTGGGGTGGGGCAGCCAGGAATGAAAGAAGGGGTTGGATGGGGCGGCGGGGGACAGTCAGAGGACAGGGAGGAGTTGATGGGGCAGGGGTTCCAGGGGTGAGAAGCGGAGGGAGGGGGAGAATAAGGGTGGGGGCTGGGCCATGCCTGGCTGTTTGGGGAGGCACAGCCTCCCCTAACCAGCCCTCCATACAATTTCCGAAACCCAATGTGGCCCTCAGGCCAAAAAAAAATTTGCCCACCCCTGTTATAGGAGCATTGTTAGGTTTAATCAATTAATATTGTGAAGCACTTTGTGAATGTTAGAAAAATAGGTGCTATTTAATATTCTAAATACTGTTACTATCTAGTAGTTTTGAAAATATGGCATAAATTCAAGTTAAATGAACTACATTTTAGCAAATTATTATGCTTCTTGTAGGGACATAGAGGAATAACTTTTGAATCAAAAGTTGCAAAGCTGCGGAGTATATTTTTGATCTTGCCTCTAACAATGGGCAGGAACATTTTGCATGCAGAAGCAGGTTCCTGTGCAAAATTTTCATTTGCACAAGTAAACCAGGTAGCTAGCTAGTCATTCATGGAGTCAATGTTTCAAAATCTGGCTTCCTATTACCTATATCAAGATGCACAGAGGGTGTTAAACTGGAGGAAGCCCTTATACTTCTCAACCAGTTACTATGATGCAACAAACTTTGCCAATGTTATAAGTACTACATTATTTGAAACCAGATTTCTAAACACCTTCCATGCATTTTGAATTGCTGTTACCATGATATTTATGTAGTATTTTCTTTCCTCTAGAAACCAAGTATTGTGTTGTTCAGTACTTAAATAATTTGCAGTAAGGCAATATCACTTCAATCAGTTTTGATCAAAATATAGAAGCATAATCACCACTTTTGAAAGAATGCAATTACTTTCACTCCTAAAGGGAAACAGGTAAGAGAAGTATAAAGCTCACACCATCCCAAATGCCAGGCACTCTAGAAAAGCTATCCACACATGGCAATTTAATAGATATCTTGCAAGTTGGATGTTCTATGACAGTGGTTTTCAACCTGTGGTTCACGGACCCTTGGGGGTCTACAGACTATGTTCAAGATTTCCAAAGGGGTCCGCATGTCCATTTGAAATTTTTTACGGGTCTGCAAATGAAAAAAAGGTTGAAAACCAGTGTTCTATTTATTTTATATATAATGTCTTGAACCACATAATAATTGACACTGATGACTTACGATGGGAAGAAATAATAATCAAACCATTTGGACGGCTTCTTCTACCACAAAGTTATTAGTTTTAACAGAATTTTATATTTTTTTAATTTTGATGGAAATCTATTGTAACCTTTTTTTTTCCCTATTTCTATCAATTTTAAATCAATCTAATTTAAATTTCAGCAGGGAGTCAGTGGCCCAGATGAGCCCCCAGTACAGGGGAGGCCATCCCACTGCTTAATAGCTCCTGTCGGGGTCTCATTCTCTTCCTCCCTTTTGCTGTCCTAGACAGGAGTCTCTGCTCTGCTAGGACTGCAGCCTCCTGCCCCCAACCTTGTGCCTGCAGGGACCACATGTCAGCAGCCACTCAGCCCTGCAGGGAACCCTCTATAGTTCTGATGTCCCAAGAGTGAGTGAGTGAGTGGGTCCTGGCAGGTCTCCTACCTGGGGAGAGAGAGAGAGAGAGAGCAGGCCCATGGCAGCATGGCTGCGGAGGGCTCTCTGAGTTGCTGCTGTGCTGTTGACATCTGATCCATGCAGCTGTAAGGTGCTGCTAGGGGGAGGACTGCAATCACACTGACTGATAATGATAATTTCAGCTGACACACTGAAATCAGCCTTTACTGATAAAAATCAAATTCTGTCAAGACTTGTGGTTTATACAGGAGGCCTACAATCAGTTTCCTGTATCTCCTACTACATTCCAAATCAAAATTTTATTTACCAAATGGCCTCCATTTTGTTACTATCTGTGTATGAATAAGGAGCAGCCACTTAGCAACTAAGGCTTTTTTTCTTTTCTTCAATATTCTTATTTTACTACCATCATTACGGCTGGTGATTATAATGCTAACAGACACCAGCTGCCTGTCTACACTAGCACTGCCATCCTGGCTTCTATTAGTGAAGATGCAATGGCGAGAACTTTAAAGAAAAATGCAAAATACTAACAAATGAAGGGTCAATGGTAACAAATGTGAAAGAATAAATGAATACCTAGTACTGTACTATGAAGCAGATTTTTCTGATTTCCTGCAACAATAGTTGACCTTTCAAACCTGATCACAATTATATAAATGTCAGCATACAAAGATCCAGATGGATGAAAAGGTGCCCCTTGTTCCTGCACATCAGATTACTTGTCTACACTGAACTTTAAAAAAACAACAAAAAAACCAACCAACCATTTTCTACCACTGCACTACCACCAATGCAGCTGCATCGGCATCAGTAACAGTTCTAAACAGGGAAGAATTTTTAATGAAAAGAGACTGTTTTTCTGTTGTTGTTGATGATGATGACAAAGAATACTTGCCCCACTAGGACTTGCATAACTTGCTGTTCTGCATAAAGAGGCCCAAACTATGTCTGACTTTGTAAGAGTGCACTTTATTGAAGAGAGAACACAAGGAGACCTCTTACCATCACTACTGCACTTACAAAGGGACAGACATATTTTGGCTATTAGTACTCCAGTGAATGTGAAGAAATATCTGGCAAATGCTGTTCACAGTACAGGCTTTATTAAAGGCCACTTCTTACTATTCCCTCCCAGGACATCTGGAGACAAATATAGCACGGCCAGGCATCACTATTCAAGGTGTCTCACTCCTTCCACTCCCCAAAATGTCTCTACCTCTTACAAGGCATAGGCTATATGACTTGTGATTTTAAAGGTTTAGACCCCAATCCTACTAACGTTTTACTAATGCTGAGCATTCTGTTCTCCTGATTTAAGGAAAGAATTATGTTCAGGGGGGAAAATAGGCAAGGGAGAACTATTTTAACTAAAGTTACATTCAATTCTCATTTTCACAAGGCAAAATTCAACAGATAAATAAAGAAAAATTACCCGAAGTGCAATCTTATGAATTATAGTAGCCTTCGTCTCTTCAGCTACATATCCACGTGGTGGTAATACCGTTTGCCAGCCAAGTTTGCCTCTCAGCCTCAAAATATGTTTTATCACATCATCATCAGTTGGTTCTGGTGAATAGAGTGGGGGGGGGAATCAATTTTTAAAGGAATCTTTTTACATTTGTAATACATACCCAAACAAGGTACATAGTTGAGTAAAATAAAGACCAAGGAACAAATTCACCAGGGGGATGAATATCCACAAATTAATTTGAATTATAAGAACAACTGATAGTAGCATATATCAGATGAAAGTACTGTTATTCCTACCTTACAGATCCATCTATCTACTATATTTCTGGACTGTTATATACAATAAACAAGGGGTTCTCAAACTGGAAGTCAGAACCCCTCAAGGGGCCGCGAGGTTATTACATGGGGTGTCACAAGCTGTCAGCCTAAACCCCACTTTGCCTCCAGCATTTATAATGGTATTAAATGTATTAAAAAAAAGTTTTTAAATTTATAAGGGTGGTCGCACTCAGAGGCTTGCTATGTGAAAGGGGTCACCAGTACAAAAGTTTGAGAACCACTGCAATAAACCTATCATTAGAAACACACAACACTGAACTAATTAAAGCACAAATTCACAGTATCTTGAAGGTGCCACTAACAAAAGGATAATGTATAACAAAAGTTAAAGGATCTCTCTTAGCTCGTTAAAGGATATCCCCTAATAATACCATACACACTACTCCATATTAATGTGAGACGCACCAGGGCAGGTTAGTGAACTTTGTGGTTGATGGAGTGCTAGGACTATTAAAAGTAAGTATGTTCCCTGGAGCCAAATATAGGATCACCACGTCTCTCTCTTACTGCATTGTGGACACACAAGTGAGACCCACGTTCAGAAATTCTACAAATACCAAGCCTGTGGCTTGAGTCCCCCAAAGACCTGGCTTTATTTTGCAGTGTGGACCTAGCCTAAGAAACCTCTGTTCACACTTCTCTCCCCACTATTGGATCCTCACCCTACTGCTAAAGCACCTACTGCTGGGGGGCCTGGCAAGGATAATCTTACTGATTTGGGGGCAGCTCTGGCGTTTTCACTGTGGGAATTAAGAAAACCTGGTGTAGTTTAGATAGGACTGTGTGTACTTCAGTAATCCTCCTATGTTCCTACTCCTCTCTTCCCTCCATTGTTTTGCTTACATAGGCACTGAACTCTACCACATGGAGTTAAGAATGGCAATTGTCTTGTAGATAGACATAGGTGAGCCTTAGCTCTGACCCATTTGCCCTTCTAATGATGCCTAGACTGGGGTGGAGTGAGGCTGGCTTATCCCAATGAACAGAGAGGCAGGCTAGCTCCCCCCAAAGTGGGCTCATACCGATGGAGAGAAGAGGAATGAGGAGACAGGTTAATCTTTCTGAAAGTCTCCCTGTGCTGCTCAAGTCTTAACTTCCATTTTCCTTTCACTACTCCTGGTAATCTTAGTTGAGCACCATGGTGATAGTAAGCTTAGCGTTTCCCAACCCTACCTTCCAGCAACTACCTCATCGGGAGAAGGTGCACAGAAATGCCTTATCCTCATTTCAGGACCTTACTCAGTTCTGTGAGAAAGCTTGACTATCCATACCACAGCACTTGAGAGGAATTTGAGGCAAATTGCTAAGGAGGAGTACAAAACAGCATACGCATGTAGACACAAGAAGAGGGTTTTTTAAACATACTAGGATAAAAAAATAAAAGACAAAGGAGAGCACAGGTCCTCTACTTAATGGGGAAGGAAAGCTAATAACTGATCACCTCAGGAAGGCTGAAGCGTTTAATGTTTATTTTCCTTCAGCCGTCACTAAAAAGGTTAATGGTGGCCAGATACTCAACTCAATTAATATTAGCAACAAAGTGCAAAAACAAAAGCCAAAATAAGGAAAGAGCCGGTTAAAGACTATTTAGAGAAGTTAGGTATATTTAGGTGGTCATGATGAAATTCATGCTAGAGTACTTAAGAAACTAGCTAAAGCAATCTTGCAACCATTAGCAATTATATTTGAGAACTCATGGAGAATGGGTGAGGGTCCAGAGGACTGAAAGGCAAAGATTGTTTGCAGAAAGTTACAACGGGATCTCACAAAACTGAGTGACTGGGCAACAAAATGGCAGATGAAATTCAATGTTGACAAATGCAAAGTAATGCATATTGGAAAACAATCCCAAATATACAAACAAAATGATAGGCTCTAAATTAGCTGTTACCACTCAGGAAAGATCTTGGAGTCACTGTGGATAGTTCTCTGAAACTATCCACTCAATGTACAGTAGCAGTCAAAAAAGCTAATGTTGGGAATCACTAGGAAAGGGATAGTTAATAAGACAGAAAATATCATATTGCCTCCATATAAACCTATGAATACTGCATGCAACTCTGGTGGCCCCATCTCAAAAAAAGATTTATTGGAATTGGAAAAGGTACAGAAAATGGCAACAAAAAATGATTAGGGTTATGGAACAGCTCCCATATGAGGAGAGATTAGTAAAACTGGGACTTTTCAGCTTGGAAAAGAGACGACTAAGGTGGGATATGGTTAAGAATCCCCATCACTGGAGATTTTGAAGAACAGGTTGAACTAACACGGGTCAGAGATGGTCTCTATTTACTTGGGCCTGCCTCAAAGAGCAAGGCTTAATGCCTTTTTGAGGTCCCTTCCACACTACATTTCTGTGATTCTGTGATTGAAATCCTGCTGGTGCTGTTTACAGAACCATTTGGATTCCAATTACATCAACGCTGTCCACATTATTGTGACTTGCTGTGCTCTTCACAAAGTTTGTGCATCCAAATGTGAGCCATTTGTCACTGAGCGGACCTCTGATAGTAATAGATTGCTGAACCGGAACACTCAGCCAGAAAATGCACCTGTCATAGCTGGAGCAGGATGCTCACATGCAACAGAAATCAGCAATGCTTTGTGCGCTCACATTATGGATTTGCATGGATCAATAGAGAAGGGAGATTAGTACATTTATGAATATATTTGTACAGCAAAGTTAACAGTAAATTAACTAGTTGCTGTACATTACAAATGGATTGGATGTGATTGTCACAATTTTTAAATTATGGATGAAATGACTACTCATACAATGGAGCGGAACAGTGGTTTGTGTGACATGAACAGTGAATTTTCATTATGGACTGACTTGAAAAGATGTATTGAGAAATTGAGCATGGAAACAATTTCCCAGTTATGCCTTATGTCTTTATTCCTTGAAATACATATATTACTGTATATGATGTGATGCAGTGACGGTAATAAACTTTCTTAATAAAATAAAAACTATTTTAACATGCTGTATTACAAAAACACCAATATTAAAGACCCATCAGGCAGACCAGTTGCTATTAAAATGCCTAAACCTGTAATAATATAATGCATAACAAACATTGAACAGTGCAAACAACTAAAGCTCTTACTTCTGGGTTCCCTTTCCTCCTCCCCCTCATTCACCATGCAACTTGGAGCTGTTACACAGGAATGAAGGACAGCAGGGAGTGCAGGACCGCAGAAGATACATTTGCCATGTCCAACTAGCATTCAGGCCTGTTTTCACAGGCCACCGAACTATGATATTGTCCAACACAGTGTTATGAACCACCTCCTTTCCTGAGATGTTCGTAACTGAGGTTCTACTGTATTCCAAAGGGACCTTCAAGAAGAATTCAGAAAGAGGATGCAGTATAAATTTTGTCTTTATAGAAGGCGGTATACTGTGGGTCAGCCATAAGGGACTGAGCTTTTTCATTCATCTAGTTGAGGTGATAGCTATGGAGGAATGTCATCTTGAGGGAGAGGTGGAAGAGCGAGCAGATAGCCATTGGTTCAAAGGGAGGTTTCTTTAGCGCATTAAGAACCAAACTGAGGTCCCACTGCGGGATGAGCTTCTGTACAGGGGAAAAAAGTTGGCTAAACCCTTGAAGAATCTAGGTGCAGCAGGGTGAGGAAAGATTAAGAAGCCTTACACAAGTGAAAGGCTGTGAGGGTGGTTAGGCGTTCTTTAATCTAGCTCACTGATAGATCATGTTTCTTTAAATCCAATAGGTAGTCCAGGATCTTCAAAAGTGGTAACTCTGAGACCCAAGAAGAAGAAAAAGAGCACCAAGAATGGAAGAATTTCCACTTCTGAATGTAAGTTTTGTGGGTAGTAGGTTTCCATTAGACAGGAGAAATGACTAGACTCTGTTCAAACAGGTTAGCTCCATGCTCGAGAACCATCTAGGAACTATGCTGTGAAGTTCAAGGAGAGGGTAGGATGGATCAGGGTCCCTACCTTCTGCGACAGGAGATCTCTCCTGAGAAGTCAGACAGGCATTGCCAGAGAGGTGAAGGAGGTTTGAGTACTACACTTGTCTTGACTATGATGGTGCTATGAGGATGACCCTCACTCTTTCCTCTTGTAGTCTGAATAAGGTCTTAAGGATGATAGGTAGAGATGAGTAAGCATAGAGCAGGGCAGGGAGGCAGTACATTATCAGGGCACCTCCCAAGAAGTTATGGCCATATTCTCTCTTAGAGAAGAAAAGGCAGCATTTCACGTTCCTCAGGGTGAGAAAGAGGTCTACTACTGGGGAACTCCAGGTCTGGAAGATGCTGTTATCCTGAGGAACTGTCTGCTCAGAGAGTTTGTATCTGTATTCTCGAGACCTGGAAGACCGCTGAAATTTCTCTCTCATGGAACATGCACAGTTCCACAGCCTTAGCAAATCTGTGTATAAGGACTGGGATCTTGCTCCACCTAGTCAGTGGATACAACACATTGCTGGCCTATTGTACAGCATTACCCTGGCAGAGTGGCACTGTATGGTGTAAAGGAAGTATTGGCAAGTGTATCACTGCTCTCAGCTTCAGAATGTTGATATAGAGCAAAACATCTTGTGTGGACTACTGCCCTGGATTGTGTCCCCTTACAGGCAGGCTCCCCATCCCAAAATAGAAGCATTTATTGAAGAATCTTTAATGGAGGATGGGGTCCAGAGAATGGGGTTCACAAATAATATTTCAATGGATACTTCTACCATCCGAGAGAGTCCAGAACTTTGAGGTACCATAATACGTTTGGAGAGACCATGTATGTTTGAGGTATACATAGATTTGTAGTCATGTCTGAAGGCATCTGAAGTGCAGTCTGTCAAACAGATAGCCAAGGGTTAATGTCTCTTTCACCTATAAAAGGGTTAACAGTGACCTGAAACACCTGACCAGAGGACCAATCAGAAAACAAGACTTTTTCAAATCTGGGTGGAGGGAAGTTTTGGGTGTGAGTCCTTTGTTCTTGGTCTGTTCTTTTTCTGGGCTCTGAGAGCGATCACAGGAATCTCCAGGCTTTCTAATCTTCTGTTTCCAAGTTGTAAGTACAAGGATAGTAAGACAATAGGTTTATATTTTTTTTGTGTGTTTACATGTGTGTAGTTGCTGGAATGTGTTAAATTGTATTCTTTTTGGATAAGGCTGTTTATTCATTTTTTCTTTTAAGCAATTGACCCTGTATATTGTCACCTTGATACAGAGACCATTTTATATCTTTTTCTTTCTTTTTATATAAAGCTTTCTTTTTAAGACCTGCTGGATTTTTTTTTTAGTGGGGGCTCAAGGGGATTGAGTCTGCAGCTCACCAGGAAATTGGTGGGAGGAAGAAGATGGGGGGAAGAAAGAATCTCTTTGTGTTAGATTTACTAAGCCTGACTTTGCATACCCTCTGGGTGAGGGGAGAGAGAGATTGCTCTCTCAGTACTTGTGTTTCAAGGACTTGAAGCAGGGAATATCCTAGAGTACCCAGGGCGGGGAAATCTGGGAGGAGGTAAATAGGGAGAAGGGAAGTGGGTTATTTCCCTTTGTGGTGAGACTCAGGGCATCTGAGTCTTGGGAGTTCCCCAGGGAAGGTTTTGGAGACACCAGAGTGAGCCAGACACTGGAATTCTGGCTGGTGGCAGCGATATCAGATCCAAGCTGGTAATTAAGTTTGGAGGTTTCATGCTAGCTTCTCATGTTCTGAACTCTAAGGTTCAGATCTGAGTAGGAAAGTTATGACACAGTCTCATGTAAGGCATGGCAAACATGGAGGCAACATGTGCCCCAAGGGTTGTAGGCAGAACCTTACAGTTGTTTGCGGGCAGTGTTGTATCATTGAGATTAGACTGAAAAGTGGAGAATCCAATTTGGGGAGTTAGGCTCTGGTGGCTAGTGAGTCTAGAGAGGCTCAACGAAGTCTATTTCTCTGGACTGGTGTCAATGTAGACTTCTTCTGATTGATGTGAAGGCCTAGAGACAAAAATAGCGCTATAGCCTTGGATGCTACAAACTAGACTTCTACAGCTAATTGACGCTTGAGGAGCCAATCATCTAGGTATGGGAATACGACTATAGCCCATTAAAATAAAAGGGCTATCACTGCTGAGAGAAGCTTTATAAAGACCCTATGCTCTGAAGAGAGCCCAAAGGGAAGGTCTCAGTACTAGTAGTGTTTGACCATCTGTGCGATGGATGGATGACTACATGAAAGTTGGTTTGTCAACCTCGACCTCTAGGATACCTATCTCCCGGATCTACAGATTTATTATAGTGGCTAACATTACCATCCTGAAATGCAGGTGCAGGTGCTCAACTTTCTCAGATCAAGGATCAATTGCCATTATCTACACCTCTTGGAAACTAGGAAATAGCTGGAACAAAAGCCTCTTCCAACAAACTCAGGGGAAACCTGCTTGATCACCCCTCAAGAGTAGGATAGACTGGCCCTCCTGTTTCAAGAGGTTCATGTGTGAGAAGTCCCTGAAGAGGGACGGGGAAGGGGGATAGAGTGGAAGTTTATGGAATACCACACATCGATGACCTCAGAAATCCATCTGTGAGGTAATCTGTTCCCAGACAAGAAGGAAGCTGGACAGTCAATCCCCAAAGGGGGGGTTGGATGGAATCACTCAGCACAGGTTTTGGAAGGGTAGGAAGCTTGAAGCACTCAACCAAGGCATTGTTTCTTGGAGGGATGTGCAGATGATGTTACTGTGGAAGACTGAGGTCCCTTCTTTGGAAGCCTAGATCTCCTTCTTTGAAAGTCAAAGGGTCTGGGAAAAGTCTGTGGGAGGTTGTATTGGAACAGCCTAGATCACAGTGAGGTATGAGACCCACTAAATCACCTTTGTTTCAGGGACATAAATTCCCAGTGACTGCTGGGTAGCTGTCAAGTCCCTCAGGGAGTGAAAGGAGGAATCTGTGTCAGAAATGAATAGTTTGGGTTCCTTTAAAGGTAAGGTCTTCAACATACTCTGCACCTGTCTTGGGAGACCAGAAACTTTCTGCTTGACCAGGATCATGGCTAGGGATCTAGAAGCTGTATCCAGGGTATCTAGGGCAACTTGGAGGAAGGGTCTTAGCTATCAGCTGACTCTCTGAAATGAGAGCCTGAAACTGTTCCTGCTGATTAAGTAACTGATGTTAAATAAAGAGAGTGAACTTAAAGTGTTGTAGTCATACTTTCCCAATAAGAATGGGAGGGACAACATAGTGTAGCTTTTCCTTCCAAGGAGATCTAACCATTTGGACTCCTTCTCATAAGGTGAAAGAATGAAATGCTAATGTCTACTCTTTTCATTTGCCACATCCACAACCAAAGTATTGGGAGTGCAGTGCAACAAAAAATCCATATCCTTAAAGGGGACATAGTACTTCTTTATCTGTTCACCTACAGGTGGGCTGAATAGTGCCAGGTGTTTGCAGACTTTATGATAAGATGATACCAGGGCCTCACTGACTGAGAGGGCAATATTCAAAATGTCCCAAAGACTTAAGTCTCCTACACTTCCTCTAACAGAATCTGGAGGGATTCTGCCAGGCATTCCATGGGGTCTTGAAAGCCACAAAAGTTGTTAATATAGGGGGAGGAGGGAAGAGGGACATCACTGCTTCATCAGGAGATTAAAAGAACTTAGCTGATGAGGCAAGGTTCCCTCCACCTGGGGATCCTGCTGATCTTGACTGTTTCCCTGTGGTGAGGGTGTATAAGGTACCCAAGGAAGAGCATGAGGTACCAGATGGCAATTCTGCAGTACCAGAGGCTGGTCAGATGGTGTCTGAGAATGGTGCGGTACCAGTCGGTGTTGGGTTTTCTTGGTAGTTGGAGACCTGCAAAACTGCTCTCCGAAGTGCCCCTAAGGATTCCAGAAGGCCTACGAAAAATGGGCAGATAAGGAAAGATTCCCCATGGATATTCAGAACCCCTGATCCTAGAATGCCCGGTAGCATCCCAGGAGGGTTCATCCAAATGCTGGCTCAGTGAGTGGAGGGCAGAAAAGGAGCCCTGCTCTGAGACATTAGAGTCTGAAAAAGGCTCATCCCTTGGGCTGAATGGTGGCACCTCAAACAAAGGTGCCAGTACCATACACTGGATGTCCAATCCAGTCTCAATCCATCTAGATAGTACCAGAGAAGATCACTGCAATGTAGACTCCAGTACATGCCATAACTGAAATTTTAAACCTGAATTGTCAGAATGCTAAAAGGCAACGTAAGAACCTAGACAGTCATCTGAATAATGTTTTTAACATCTGAGAACTCAAAAACAAAAACACATTTTTAACCCTACAAGCAAAATCATTTCTGGATTGAGACAAAGCATGAAAAATATTAACCCTACAGGTAATTTGCAGGGAAAGTTATAAGCCGCTGACATGTCTTTCAGAATTAAAGTGCCATCTAAACTAGAACTATCCCACAGAATTTTTAACCAAGTACACAACTGTTCCCAAAAAGACATGGAGACAAATATTTTTTGGTTACATAAGTTTGCATCTGGAGTAACTCCATTGTTTTCAATGGCATAACTGAGAAAATAATTTGTCTCTGTGATACTAATATTTACGTACCTGTTCTATCATAAGAGTAAACTTTTTCCCTAATAGGTTTGTTATGAGACGTTCCAGCTTTCTGTTGTTTACAAATCTTTGTATGGCAACTTGGTTCTGAAACAACTGTTTGAATTTCAGTCTCTTTATCATCATCTGTAACAAACAAACAGTTTAAATACAAGTATTATGCTACTAACAGTAGATCGTGAAGCCTCATTTGATTTCTGAAAAAAAAGTTACAATTTTACAGATAATATACATTCTTATTTACATTTATGAAATTTATATTTTTTCAAAGAACATTCTAATTTAAATGTATTTTTAAAATATCACTATATGTAAAATCTATAACATGTTCACAGTAAAAAAAAGTTTTAAAAAAATCATAAGTACTCCCCTCCTTCACCCCAATGAACACACTGGAAATCCACATTAAACTTCTTTTGCTGTTACAATGGACCAATCAGTATTAAAGCGTATAGTCTGAACATGTATTTTACCTTCAACAGTTTTGAAAAAAGTAAGAGTGTTCCTTGTCTTTTTATATTTTGCTCTTGCATTTAAAATTCCGTCACATTCGATTCTACTTGCAGTCAGATGAGAGCTGTGACTTTAATAGAACATGAATGGGCCATTAAGGATTAAACTTTTTCACTTTCAGAGAAAAAGAACCCAGTACCTACTTCTTTAGGGGCCCAATTCAGCAAACCACTTATGCATATGCTTAAGTGTATCCCTAATAAACAAAGGCCTTAAACATGTTTAATCAGTCAGACTTACGCACATTTAAAATAAAACATGTGCTTCTGTGCTTTGTTCAATCACTGAATCATGGCATGCCATCACCATGGGCCTAATTCTGCAAGTCACTTAGCACCCTCAATTTCCATTTTTTTTGCTTACAAAAAAAGTCTGCTATAGTCCCTTGGATCATCAGCCCTTCCTTTCAGTCTCATTTAAGGACTGGTCCAAAGCCAACTGAACTCCCTGAGAATGGTTTTACCTCTCCCCCGGCTCCATATGAGCTTTGGCTTAGGGCTTAAGTGCCTGATTTTTCACCCACCAAAGTGAACTGCAAAACTTCTACAGATTTTATTCTTTCCAGAGGTGATTTTATTTTGTATTTATTTAAAATACATTTGGAGGGAAGAAGGTAGTATTTTTCAGCCTTTAGGAGATGGTTATAAACTATTTTTATCACCCTCCTCTCAGGAAGTTCACCATAAAATATCTTGTCAACTTGAATACAGACTTAGAGAAGATTTATTTTGCATAGATTAGAATTACACGTGCATGTAATTTTGAGATGTGGAGGTAAATTTTTCACCTGGATAAATATATTTTGCACACACGTTGGAGTTGATACTTTGAACCGTAAAAGACATAGGGATCATACCTCTCGGTGTCTTTTCATCAAAAAAAAGGGGGGGAAAAAAGTGTGTTGCATATTTCTATTCCACTCAGCTGTTGCGTGCCAAGTGCACCTGGACCCAGAGAGTTCTGTGTAGCCAGACCTGTTGGGGTGGAACATGCATCCTTGTGCCCCAGGCCAGCCTATAAAGGGCAGAGCCATCCCAACCCTCCTTCAGTACCTTTACAATGGAATCATGACAGAATAGATTCTGAAGCAGAGGAGGAGGAGATTGGATCATGAAACAAACATGTACATGCATCTCAAGTAACCATTTTTTTCTTCTTCGAGTGTCTGCAAATGTCTGTTCCACCTCAGTGACTCCCAAGCAATATGGAATGGTGGTGGGATTGGGATTCTATTTGAATAAAGACCATAGGACTTCTTTCCCAAAGTCTGAGTCAGTTCTGGAGGCTATGTTAATAGCACAGTGCTTGGAGAAAGTATGCACCGATGAGCAGGTCACTGCTCTACGGATGTCTTCTGTGGGAAAATCTCTCAAGGAGTTAAAGAAAGTTGCTGGTACCTTGTGAAATAAGCTGACACTTATGAAGGAGGCAGTGAGTTTGCTATCTCATAATTTGCGGTTATACATGAGGTTATCCAATGAGACCATATTTGAGCTGAGCCCTCCTGTCCTTTCATACTGTCTGTACAGAATATAAGTAGACATGGAGATGATCTAAAAGGATTTTGCTCTGTCTATATAGAAAGAGTGGGCACGACAGACATCCTGTGTATGAGGCCATCCTGTGTATGAAGACATTCTTACATGTATGCAGCTGAGGGGAAAAGATAGATAAACGGACAGTCTGGTTAACGTGGATACTGGACACCACCTTTGGAATACATTTTGGATGGAACCGCATGAACACTTAGTCTTTAAAAAATATAGTGTACAGGGGCCTCATCATCAGAGCCTGCAGGTCACTGACTCGCCTTGTAGAAGTAATAGCCACCAAGAAAGAAACTTTTGCTGAAAAGTGGGCGAAAGAGCCTCAAATGGAGGTCTCATTAGAGCTAGTATTACCAGATTCAGGTCCCAAGGAGGAACGGTCTGTTAGATGAGGAAATAGATTCTGCTATCCCTTTTAAAAATATAACCACTATAGGATTAGAGAACATTAGTCGTCATGGGACAGGAGAATGTATAGCTGAGATACTAGATAAATGTACTTTTAGAGCGTTAATAGACAGTTCAAATTCCTTACAATGAAGCAGATAAAATATCCTGTATCTTTTCTGCTGAGGGGAAGAAGCTATGAATCTCTAGTCAACCCAAGAAAAGTTTCCATTTACACTGGTAAGTATTCCTAGTAAACAGTTTCCTGCTGTTCAAAAGAATCTTCTGAACAGCTAAACAAAACAAAAAAAAACAAACCACTCCAGTTCTTTGCAGTACAGTACAGCCATTCAACCTACTAGCATACATATCCTGAGCAATAGGAAAGCATCCATTAGGGAACCCAGACTGTGACCCTGTAAGGAATAAAACTGGTAGCACTTCCTGATGTATCTCATAACACACAAATCTACCTGGCGAGTTCTCCAGATTTGGAAAATGGATTTGGCTACATCGCAACAAAAGGACTACTCATGGCAACTTGCAAATGACCTGTCTAGATGATCTTCCAGTTCATTCTGCACTCCTGCAAGGTAAGTAGCTTTCACACGGATCAAGTTCGCAATGCAAAAATCCCATAGACAAGTTGCCACTTGGCAGAGCAAGGATGACTGCATTCTTCCTTGTCAAGACAGAACACTGCTGCTATGTTGTCTGTGAGAGTGAGGCTTTTTCTCTGGACATGGGCTAGGAAAACCTGGACTTCCAGCTGGATAGCTGTCAACTCCCTGACATTTATGTAAAGAATAAGGTCCTTTGTATACCTTAACCTCTGAGACTGAAGAGAACCCAAATGAGCCCCCCAAAACAAGGTAGCTGCATCCTTTAATATTATTCCCAATGATTGAGAAGGGACTAAATGAACTCCTACACAAGTATTGGCAAGATTTATCTACCAGTCTAAAGAGTCTAA
Source organism: Gopherus evgoodei (assembly GCF_007399415.2). Taxonomy (NCBI): domain Eukaryota; kingdom Metazoa; phylum Chordata; order Testudines; family Testudinidae; genus Gopherus; species Gopherus evgoodei. The sequence goes on from NC_044324.1 coordinate 171,851,564, forward strand.
AATGTGAGAGATACATGTTTTCCAATGAGAATGGCTCAGAAAAAAATATTGAAGCCAGCCAATCTTGTAGAATCCTGAGATGCAACGTGACATACTGGATTGCAGATGTTCAAGAGACCATACATCCCAGAAGCCTCTAAATTCCATGCAGCTGTGATTGGGTAAGTCTTGAGATCTAAAACAATGGATCAAATTGTCTGACTCTGGAAGGAAAGCTCTAGCTGGGGTAGAGTCCAACACTGCCCCTATAAATTCTATCCTCTTAACTGGTGGAAGGATAGATGTTTTCTGAATTGATCAACAGACCCAGTGTCTTGAAAGCTGACTGAATGAGAGTTACACTGGACAATAATTGAATCCTGGAATGGCTTCACACAAAAGTCAGTCATCCAGGCAGAGATAGACTTGGATTCCCAACCTTCTCAGGAAGGCAGCTACCACCATCATATATTCTATAAAAATCTGAGCACTGTTGACAGGCCGAAGGGCAGCACCGCAAACAGGTAATGAGATGACAGGAATCTGAAATATTTTCTGTGGCCTTGATAAATCACCACATGGACATAGGTATCCTTTAAGTTGAGGGCGGCATATAAGTCTCCAGGGAGGGGATAATGAAAGCCAACATGATTCTGCAAAACTATCTTTTTAGATATTGGTTGAGTTGATGTAGGTCTAAAATTGGCCTGAAACCTCCCTGTCCTTTTGGGATTAAAAAATAGAATCCCGTTCCTCTTTAACATTGAGGCATCTCGTCTATGACTCCCACCAGGATGAGAAATTGAACCTCCTGTAGGAGGAGGGCCTTGTGAGAATGGTCCCTGAAAGTGATGGGGAAGGAGAGAGAAGAAACAAACTGAAGGATGCATCTAACTTCCACTGTGCATAAGACCCATTGGTCCAAAATAATTTGGGACCAAGCACCGAAGAAATAGGATTGTTTGTGAACAAAGAGGGAGAAGACATTGGACTCATGAAAACTGGTCTGGCATCCTCAATCAAATCATCAAAACAGCTGCTTAGTACCCACAGGGCACTTAGATGGATCAGGAGGAGTCCATCTGTGCCTATAATTCCTACTCTCTTTTCCTCAATAGGTCCTGGCAAGGTGCAAAAGAACAGTACATGAGATGGCTGAGGAGCCTGCGAAGTCAGCCAAAGTGAAGGAAATCTATGTCTGGATAAGCAAAACCATACTCAAGGACAAAGGGCCGCCACAGGGAGCCCAACAAGGCCTGTGTGGGCATAGCATGAGTGGCCAGCAAGAAACTCAAAGAAGATCTCCCACAAGACCAATGTCAATAAGCATTTCAACAACACAGTAACAAATGTGAACTCCTGAAGCATTCTTAACAGTTTTACCATGAAATCATAGACAGTTCTCTTGGGCATTCCAGTCTGTTTTGTCTCCCAGGCAAGCTGGACTTAGCAATAGTTGATTGCTATATACTAGAGATCATAAAAGATTCAAGTTGCTTCCAGGCCCAAGAGACCAGTCACTTACCCCAGGTCAATTGGTACCTTTGATCTCACACTAAAGACAATGCTTGTTGTTAATCCTATACCAAGCTAAGGATTTATTAACTAGGAAAAAGAAATGAGAAAGTTATTTATAGGTTAAAGCAGGCAAACATATAAACACAAATGAGTTATAGTCTATGGTTCCAAAAGGTGAAGGTTATAGTAATCTGTCAGCACTGAATGTCTTTTAGGACTATCCCAGCTTGACCTTGGGGAATCTGCTTCTGTTTCATAGCTCCAGCTGTCAGAGGCCAAACACCAAAAGAGATCAAAAATGTTCTGTTCACTATCTTTATGTCCTTCTTCCAGAATACAAGCTAATGGGACGAGCCCTTTTGCTCTTAGCCTGTGGAGGGGCAATTAGCAAAGTCTTTGTATTATGATGTCCCAAAATGGCCCACTCAGTTTTGGTAGCCCTGCCTGATGGGCAAGAGACGTTCCCTTCTGACAGGCTGACAGTTTCAGGGCAAACATTTTTACACTTATAAGGTAATATTTAGGTTTTTGCTTTACAGCATGTGATAAAGATATTACGAGTGAGATTAATGCATGCAGCAACTTGCATGCATTTCATAAAGTCTAAATACTAAACATATTGTTTTATGTTCAATACCCATCTTAGTCACATTAACACACAGGTAAAACAGACTGGCTGCCAGCAATGAATTTGTCAGTGCCTATCTGGGCCTAAACCTTGGCAAGAGCCAGCACCTGGTTTTCCAGCACCACACCCCTCACCTCTCAGACCCCTGGAGGTCACCATAACAGAGGTGACACCAAAGGGGGTCACAGTAAGAAACAGTTTGGGAACCACTGCTACTGTAATCTGATTCAGAAGGACACATAATAGTCTTATGTCATCGGAGAAGTCATGGTACAATGGGTAGATAATGCACTCTGCTTGCAGTTTAAACAAATAAGGCTTAGCTGACAACAGCATAGGGGCTGCCTCAAAGTCAGCACAGAACCAAACATCAATGCTATGGTGACATGTACAGAGAACTATGCATGGTGTGACTTTGGTACCAATGGTTGTATTTGCTGCAGTATGAACTACTAGAGGTGCACCAAACAGGTGTTTGAAACAGTTGGTACCAAGATCAAAAGCTGCAGTGGTGCCAGTCACAAAGTGAGTCAACGTTAGTGCTGAGACTAGAGTCAGTGCCAATACAGAAAGTGAAACCAGTACCAATTCTGGTTCTGACCTCAGTACAGATAATGCCACTATCATAGTCAATGTGGCTGAATCACAGCAGACTATGGTACTGATAGGCATACGTCTACATCTGCAGCATAAGCCTCAGGTGTAGTCAGTGCCAATAATCCAGGAGCCACAGAGAATTGCTGGATCGTAAGTCTGTAAGAGGCCAGACAGTGCCAGAACTGAGATGGTACTGGGGAGTGTCAGGCCAAAGATGATGCTCTAACCTTGGTATGGATAAGAGCCTGGGGAAGATTTTTAGAAGAATGTCTGTGTTCAGGATCCTTTTTAAGACCCAAAGAGCTCTTTATTGGTTTAGGGTGAGTTTCAGGTGTTGGTTGTTTCTGAGAAGTGCAGAGAGATGGGGAGAGCTTCCATTTTCTCATGACAGATCGATCCCACTTTCTCATGTTTTTGAGAGCTTGAATAAAGAAGACACTTTTAGGAGTGGTAGTTTGAGATCTTACTATATCAGGCAGTACTGAGTCAGAGGATAGTCTCATTGCCTGCTCTATTACATACTTCCTCAGATGAAGCTCTCTTGACTTCTGAGTCCTCTTTTTAAAAGGCACAACAGATGCCACATCTTTCTCACAAAGTGAACTTCCCCCAACCACAATAAGCAAGAAGTGCAGCTGCCATTGTTAGGGATAGACACCCTGCAAAAGGGGCAGTGTTTAAATCCCAGAGACAGCATAAAGCCAGTGTTTCACCTCTCAGACTAAAAGAGAGCAATTTTGGCAGAGTGGAAAAAAAATAAAAAGAAAACACACACTGAAGTGCTAAAAATGATACTATTACCTATTTACAAAGGAAAAAACCTCTTAAGACGAGAGAAAGAGACCATGACAGAACACAGGGAGCTCTAGCTTATAGTCACAGTGAGAAGGAACCAAAGAGGGGTTGAAGCTGCTCCACCCTTCAAACACTTGCCAGGAGGTACAGGACACGTGATCCGCAGAATCCTCTGGCTTGAGTACACTGGATGCACACACCCCTAAAGTGGAATACACATGCACAAGCACTCAAGGAAATAGCACCATTTGTTAATGATTCCAAGACGTGTCACACTCCTAGTAAGCAAGCAAAACTTAATCCAATTCCATTATAACATCTTGTGCAGATGCAGAATGAACAAACATTAATACTACACTATTTTTACAGGGGACAAGTGATTTATAATCACTGTATTATGCCAAATACTAACAGCATAGTCAGAAATAGTTTAAATTTAAGAGCATGAGTTAGAATGTGATGGTAATTTAAATAGAAGTATTCATGATTTGTGGCCTTCTTGTCATGAATGCAGAGAAAGCAATTTTTTCTGATCATCATAAAAATTATCCTAAGTACACTTATACCAATACAAAACACAAATTTGATTTTCTCTCGCCTTCTTTTTCTGCCATTTTAAGCTTATGTTCATTATACTTTCCTTCACTATCTATGGAAGAAGACACTGATGTGCCAACAACATGTTGAACTTTTTCATGAACAGGTATCATGGAATGTTTTTTTCCAGTGTCACTCTTCAGCTCTAAGGATATCATCGTCTCGCACTGAGCCATTTCAGGAGACTCTCTCAGTTTTCTTGAGAGTCTAGAATTGAACAAGAAAATTATCCTGTATGAATAATTTGAATATTCAATCAAATAAGAGAAAAGAATAATTGACTAGGAGAAAACATATATGCAATAGTTAACATTTACAGTTAAGGCACAACTCCTCCTAGCATGAAGTGAAAAGGTAATTCTCTATGAAGGGAATATACTATTTGGGAAAAAAAAAAATCAAGCCTGGTCTATGCCTATAACTTAGGTTGATATAGCTGCATCACTCAGGGGTGTGAAAAATTCACTGTTAAGACACACATTTAAGACAAAATAAGCCCCAATGTAGACACATTCTTTTGTTGACCTAACCATTGCCTCTCGAGGAAGTGGATTTACTATAGCAATGGAAAAACCCCTTCCATTCCTGTAGTGTTTACACTACAACAGCATCACTACACATGTGCCAATGTAGCACTTGCAGTACAGACATACCCTTAGATCTCCTGAAAGAAATAACTGCCCCTCCCGAAAGGAACTTCAGCAATGGTTAAATCTACAGAACATTCTCATCACTACTTGTATGGGAGGAAGTTTATGATTCGGAAAGACCACTCTTCCCTGCAATGGTTCTTTAGATTCAGCAATCTTGAGTGGTACTTGCCACATAGCTGGAAAAACTGCAATGCTGTGATTTCACAGTTACATACAGGCCTGGGAATAAGCATAATAATGCCAATGCCTTGTACAAATCACCTTGTTGGAAGAGCTTATTGCAAACACTGCCCTAAGCAGGAGAGCAAGGAATTAGTTGCTCAAGGGAATGAGTACATTCAAGAAAAGATGGCAGTCGCCTCTCATTCCATAATTTGCAAAAGTGAAAATGTTCCTGGTTCATCCACTGAGACAGTCAGTCAATGTGGGGTTGCAAGAATGGATTCTACAGCAACGAAAAGCTTCCCAAAAAGAGGGGATCCTCATATCAGAATAATGTGTGAGAAACACAGCCACCCCAGAATAGAATATCCCTTCACAATACAAACAACAAAAGCACTCTGGTAACAGTGAGAAAGCTTGGAGTTTAAGAATAAATATTGTATCGGGGAAAATCAGCGGTGATAAGTATAAAAACCTTAGCCAATCTAAGACAGAATTTTTATTGGATAAAATGCTTGCAAGAGCAAGAAAGAGGAAGTTACTCACCTTGAACAGTAACAACGGTTCTTGGAGATGTGTCCTCCTACAGGTGATCCACTGTAGGTGTATATGCGCCCCTGCGCCTCTAATCAGAGGTTTTCGGTAGCAGTGTCTGTTGAGCCCACATATGCGCTCTCCCTTCTTCGTGGTCTGCCTTGAGGTTATCTAGCACTATGTGGATGAACCCCCTCCTCCCCAAGTTTGTTCTCTACCCCAGAGCCCTGTGGAGAACTCTGAAGTAGAGGGGAGGAGGGCGGGTTGTGGAGCACCCACAGGGACATATATCTCAGAGAACCATTGTTACTGCACAAGGTGAGTAACATCCTCTTCTTCGAGTAGCGTCCGTATGTGTGCGCCACTGTAGGTGACTCCCAAGAAGTACCCACCACTGTAGGCTGGGACTTTGGAGTGGATCTGTTACTATAGAGAATACTGTGGAGTCAAAGGTGGGGTCGGAGGCCAAATTTCCAGTGATTGCGTAATGTTCTGCGAAAGTGTGGGCAGAGGCCCAAGTCATTGCTCTACAGATTACTGAGATAGGGATATCTTTACGAAATGTGAACAAGGTAGAAACTGACCTCATGGTGTGCATATGGACTCTGGATGGAGGCTGTGATTAATGCAACAAGAGACCCATCTGCCTTTGGCTCTGTGAATGCAAGGAAGAGCATAGGGATTTCCTGAAGTTCTTACTCCTGTCCAAGTAGAATGCTAGTGTACTTCTAACATCTAGCATATGCAGCTCATTTCCCTGTTGTCACAATGTGGTGGGGGGGGCATAAGGAGATGGATATATTGAGTCATATGCAAAGTGCAGAGAAAGTAGGGAGAAACTTACGATATGGCCTCAGAGTTACTTGGTCTTTAAAAAAAAACATACCGTAAATGGTGAGCAAGCCCTCAGGGCTGCTATTTCTCTTATGTGCCTAGCTGAAGTGATGGCAAATAGAAATGCTTTCTTCATGGAGAGGTGTACGAGAGATCAAGTTGCCATTGACTAGACCTCCCTTTAAGTCCAAGCCCTGAGAACTAGGTTAAAATCCCAGGCTGGAGCAGGTGATCTCACATGCAGGTAGAGATTCTCAATGCCTTTAAGGAATCTATGCTTCAGTGGGTAAGCAAACACTGAGTATCTGTCTACTTGGCAGTGGAAAGCTGTTTTTGCCACAAGATGTACCTTTAGGGAGTTGAGAGAGAGTTTTGACCTCTTGAGGTCTAAAATGTAGTGTAAAATCAGAGGGAGGGAAGATGAGGTTGGGTCTCTGTGTTTAGAACGACAACAAACTTGGAATCATTTCCATTTTGTAGGCATGTCGAGTGTCAAACTTTTGGCTGTGTAGCAATACATCTTTCAGCTCGTCGGGGCATTCTGCCTCTAAGCCTTAGAACTAAGAAGGAGCCAAGCCTGGAGGTGGAGGACCAGCAAGCTGGGGTGAAGGATCAGCCCGTTGTTTTGAGAGCAAGTGAGGAATGGGCCAAAGAAGAACCAGAGGGCATACTGCCATCTGTGTCAGGTAAGGGAACCAGACTTGTCTTGGCCTGGAGGGGCAATCAGAATAACTCTCACTTTGTCTCGGTGAATTTTCAACAGGACCTTGGATAGAAGAGGAAACTGGGAAAAGGAAGACAAGAGGTCCCCGTCCCATGGGAGGAGGAGGGTGTCTCCCAGTGAATGTTTCCCCAGGCCAGCCCTGGGGCAGTAATGAGGACATTTCTTGTTCTGGTAAGTAGCGAAGAGCTCCATAGTCAGGGTTCCCCAAAGGGCAAATCTAAGCATCTCAGAGGTCAGTTCCCATTCGTGGTAGTGAGAAAAATTCTGACTGAGACTGTCTACTGTCACATTCTGCATCCCTTGTAAATAGACAGCTGAGATGAGCACATTGTGATGGATGCACCAATTCCAAAGTTTGAGTGCTTCTGTGCAGAGGGAGGGAGATCTGGCACCCCCTCTGGCAATTTATGTAAAACATACAGGTCATATTAAGTCCATCATGACCTTCGTCTGGGTGTTCTTGACAAAGGGCAGAAAGTGTGCACAGACATTCCTGACAGCCCTTAGCTCCCAAAGAGAGATATGGACGGTCACTTCTGTAGGCAGCCATTTGCCCTGAACCTTTTGGTTGTGTAGGTGTGCTCCCCAGCCTATTAGGGAGGCATCCATTCCAAGATGGTGAGTCTGTGTAACGAGAGGAATGCTCTCACTTGTACTGCATTGAGATTGGTCCTGATAAATTTCATTCACTGTACTGAGGTTAGTGCATTGCTACAATGGAGAGAACCGTGGAGAATACCCTGGGTGGAGCAGTCTGTACCACAGGAATCTCCTGTACGATGGCTGTATTGAGATACGGAAGTAGACATCTTGTAGGTCAAGGGCCGGAAATCAATCAATCTCCTTGTTCTAGAGCTGGAGTAATGGCTGCTAGCGTGACCATCTTGAACATCTGCACCTTCCCATATTTGTCTAATGCCCTTAGAACTAGAATGGACCTCCAACCTCCCTTTGCCTTGGGGAATCAGGAAATAATGGGAGTAAAACACCTTGCTCCTGAGTTGCACCAAGACTGCTTCTGTGGCCCCTAGGCATAACAAATGATATATTTCCTGGTGAAGTAGGTTCTCGTGAGAGGGGTCCCTCAAGAGAGATGGGGAGGAAGGGCTGGAAGGCGGGGGGGACATATGAATTGAATGGTGTAACTCTTCAAAATAATCTCCAGGATACATCAGTCAGAGGTGTTGTCATCTCAACTGCTGTGAAAAAGGGCCAAGCAGTTTCTGAACGGGGCATGACAGGTGTGTAGATGGCAGCTGATGTTGCAAGGTATAATTGTTCGGGCCCTTGACCAGCTCATCAAAAGTGCTTAAGGAGGCAGTTTGAGAGGTCATGGATCGGGGGTGCAAACTGATTCTGTTTTTAAGCCCTAGTCCTCTTACACTAATCCCTAGTCCTAACAATGCTGAGATGGTGAATATTGAGGAGGTTGTGACTTGTACCGTGGCTGAGAGGTGTATCTTCTCTTCTGTCTCACAGTGCAGATTCCTAGGGAGTGTAATGTGCCCCAGGAATCCTTCAGGATGTGGAGAGAAGAATCTGTCTTCTACACAAAGAGTTTGGGCCCTTCAAACTGGAAGCCTTCTGCAGCTCTTTGGGCAACCCGGAAAGGTGTAGCCAAGAAGCCCGCCTCAGTACCACTATTATGGAGAGCAGGCGGGCCACTGTATCGGCTACATCCAGTGTTGTCTCTAGCACCAGTCTGGAAATTAACTGACCCTCTCTAAGTATGGCCTGAAACTGCTCCTTTTGTGTCTCCAGTAAATGTTCCAGAAACACACTGAGTTTCCCATAATTAATAAAATCATATTTGGCTATGAGCGTGTGGTAATTCGCGATTCTAAACTGTAACGTCACTGAAAAATATGCATATCGTATAGGGTCAACTTTACATGATATTGCTTGCTTTGTGCATTAACCATGGATGGAGTTGAGTTGCAGATGTTGAAACAGGAAGTATGCCTCTTTGGGAAGGATGAAGGTTTTTTGTTTTTGTTTTTTGCTCTCTTGCTGGTTGATGCGATGGAGGCTGGTGTCTGCCGGATTACTTTGGTAAAAACTAGAATTGCTCATTAATTGAGAGGGCAATTCTTGATGAGGAGGAGGTGTGCAAAATATCTACCAACTTGTGATGTGTATCTGCCACTTCCTGTAGGGGAATCTGCAGCTTATCTGCCACCCTCTTAGTAAGATCCAGAAAGTTTTTAAAATCACCACCTAGTGATGTGGTGAGGGTAGGGATTGCAGTCTCATCTAGTGTAGATGAGGGGACATTTGCTGGAGAGGTAGGTTCCCCTTTGAGCCTTTCCCATTCTGAAAAAGCTTCCTCCTCCCCTGGCCAATGGGTTCTGGACAGCCAGGCTGTAGAAGAGCATCTGATGGCCTCTCTCAGAGAGACAATAGATGGCTGTGACATGTGGGATGTGCACATTGCCCAAGGATCACAATGGTTAAGGGTTAATGTCCCTTACCTGTAAAGGGTTAAGAAGTCAGTGAACCTGGCTGACACCTGACCAGAGTACCAATGGGGGGACAAGATACTTTCAAATCTTGGTGGAGGGAAGTCTTTGTTTTGTTCATTGTTCGCTCTTGGGATAAAGAGGGACCAGACGTACAACCAGGCTCTCCAAATCTTTCTGAATCAGTCTTTCACGTCTCAAAATTGTAAGTATAGCCAGGCAAGGCAGATCAGTCTTATGTTTGTTTTCTTTCAACTTGTGAATGTTTTTCCTTTTGCTGGAAGGATTTTTACCTCTGTTTGCTGTAACTTTGAATCAAAGGCAGGGGGTGGGGGGGAAGGTCCCTCTAGTCTATATGAATCTGAATATCCTGTAAAGCATTTTCCATCCTGATTTTACAGAGATAAATTTTACCTTTTCTTTCTTTAATTAAAAGCTTTCTTTTTAAGAACCTGATTGATTTTTTTCCTTGTTTTAGAATCCAAGGGCTTTGGTCTAAACTCACCTGGGATTGGTGGGGGGAAAGGAAGGGGGAGGTTTAATTCCTCTTTGTTTTAAGATCCAAGGAGTTTGGATCAGTGTGAAGCTTCCCAAGGCAACTCAGGGAGGGGAAAGTCTGGAGGGAAAAGGAGGGGATGGTTAATTTCTCCTTGTTTTAAGACCCAAGGGTTTGGGTCTTAGGTTCCCCAGGGAAGGTTTTGGGGGAACAGAAATGTGCCAGACACAGACTTCTGGCTGGTGGCAGCGTTACCAGATCTAAGCTAGGAATTAAGCGTAGAAGGGTCCACGCAGGTCCCCCACATTTATACTCAAGTTCAAAGTGGGGGAAAAAAACCTTGACATGGGGTGGGCATGGGCGATGGGGTTACACCAAGGGGTCGGTACCACAATCATGGGTTGGCTCGATGGAATTGAGGAGGATCCTTGTACTGTGACGGTGGGCCACAATGCCCTCCTGCTGGCCACTGCCAAACCTGTCACTGGGTAAGGGTGGCTGATTGGGGTGTTGGTGGTACACAGCTTGATGCCAAGAATGATTCTGGGTTCCGGGATGTGCTCGGTACCAGGGCCCCAGTACCAAGTAATGGGAATTGTGGTTCTTCCCCAACCATCAATTCTCCAGGATATCAGAGCTCATGTGGTACCCTGCACTCACTCGGTACTGCGAAGGAGTGTGCATGGTACTTTGTCAGTACCGATGGTTGAGAAGGTGCAGAGCACTCCCTAGATGGGAGTTTTGTCAAAAGTTTTCGCTGTTCCGCTCTTTTACAGATGGTATGGTACTTGTCCCTCTCCTTAGGGGGCAGTACCATTGCCTCAGAGCCTGACTGCCTGAGCCCCTAGTATAGCAAAGCCCATAGCAGAGGCCCCCTTCTGAGTACCATGCTTCAGAGCTGCTGGTGCCATCAGTACCGAAGTGGCTGCACCAGGGAAACCCTCTGGCTGGCCAACAACTCGGAGCCCATGTTCTTCCAGTGCTGTCAGTACTGAGGTGACCGCACTGGGAAACCCCTCTGGATGGCCAATGACTCAGAACTCTTTTTACATACCTTTACAGGGGGAATCTGCCAGGGTTTTTTTCACAATTCTACCCTCTTTGAAATTAAAGGCTCCAGGGACAATCCAGGGTCAGCATCAGAGTCCCCTGGAGACTGAAGTGCCTTCACTCCCAGACTGCAGTTTTAGCTGTGGCAAGGGAAGCACTTCTGTGGGACTCTCCCAGGCACCAGACACAATGAGAGTGTCTTGCCATTACAGGAATCAACTCCACACAGGTGAGGCACATCTTGGAGCCGGGAATGCCCCTGGCTGCGGGGCATCATCCTCTAGCAGTGAGGGATGCAAAAGAAATGTCTTCTTTCCTCCTCTTCTTTTCCTCTTTTTAACTGATAAAACTGTCTTCTAGGAGGGTACACTCCACACACCCACAATCTGGTGGGATGACAGAACGGTTCAATAGGACTTTTGTGGTTCAGCAGGCTACCTTTGTAGAACAGCACAAGGGACTGAAATCTGCATATCCCACTTCATTTGATGGCTTATAGAACAGTCAATTAGAGTACAAAATCTAACCCAGCAGTCCTCATATTTGGGCATGAGCTAAGGACTGGAGCAAATCTCATGGATAGCATTCCTGAAGAGGAACAAAGAAATATGAACTTTTTAGACTACACAGAAACCCCACAATGCAAAACTGAAAAAACACACACCTTTGCTAGAGAAAATTTGAGGATAGCCTCTGATAAGATGAAAAGGTTCTACATGTAAGATTATATGAGGAATTTTTAAAAAGAGAATCTGGTATGCTTTTACAGTTCTAGGAAGAAGAAGAGTAGGAGCCCTAAGCTGAATAAATGTTAAGAGGGATCCACTACAGAACTCATCTAAATAAATGAAGTGATGCATAGGATACAGTTGTTTCCCAGGACTACACCCAAAGTTACCCACAAGGACCATTTAAGGAGGCATCAGAAGGGCAATATTTCAGTGTGGTGGCCACAAAACTGGGAACTTAGCTGTGGATGTTGAGACTGGGAAAGTTCTGGCAGTAATGATTTCCAATTAGAACAAAATGGGCAGAGTCTGTCTCAACCAGCATATTCCACAGAAACAACAGACACTTTAAACAGGCACATTGTATGTGGCCTCTCCCAATTGGGTTAAGGCAGCCCAAAAAAAAAAAAAAATTCAGTGGAAGTAAAACATTTTGAGTTGGCGATATGAAAACTCTCTGACAGACAGTATAAATATGTAAGTATCATGAGTTTATTGTAGGACATGAGTGAAAGTTTGTAACGTCACAAAAACCTGTAACAAAATGCTGATGGAAAAAGGTACGAAACTGAATTAGTCTAAACAAAAAAGGACTTGTTGATATAATTCAAGGATTATGTTAAAAATCACACTTGTTAAAAACAGATGTGGCGCTGGAAGTTAATGAGCCAAAATTGGTGTGTCAGATGTTAGGCCTAACTGGTAAACATGGGTAAACAACTGGTAAACTGGATTTTTGGGTCCTTAAAAAAAGACTTTGGGGAACAAATAAGGAAGAGCACTTGAAGCAACAGATGATGACTAGTGGCGTGAGCTTTGGTATCACCATCACCTGGGTCACCTTCATCATCCTGATCCTGAGAGATGCCTGACAAGACAGGGCCAGAGAGAGGAAGCCAGATGACAATGACACCCATACCAGCTCCAGCTGAATCCCAAGCAACTTGGGAAAACAGCTACTACCTGTTTAATACCATCTAACAGATTGTCCAACAAGGGGACTTTTTCTTATAAGACTGAATTTAGCAACACCACCTTCAGCCCATCTCAGCTAAAGTCTTCTCTTTTCCACAAAAGAACAGTTATTACCATCTTTAATCTCATCTAAGAGATCACCAAACAAGGAGGTTTTTCCTTAAAAGACTCTCGAGCTAAAAGGAATGAGAAGAAAGGATGTTGTTAAAATGAAAGACTTATTTAATACTTTACATTTCAAATGCTTTGACTGTTTTTTCTTCTTTTCTGTATCTTTAATAAAAGGTTAAAAGGATTTTTAACAGCATGTTTGCCATGGTGCTAAGTAAGATGAGGTCTTTGTATACGAAACCCCAAACCTTGTTTAAAACTGTTTAATGTTGGAGAGTGACTAGGCCGAAGGTGCTAACATATCCCACATATTGCATCTCACTTAATATAACAGACCTCACGACCCAAAACAAAAGGCACATATGAAGTGGCTCAAGATTTAGAACTATGTGGTCAGAGTGTTTTTGCCGGGTATTGTTTGGTGGAGATGGGGGGGGGGAGTCGGGCAAGGGGAGAGGAAACACCAGAGAAACATAAAAGGCAACAAGGAAGCTCCAGACAGAGTGTAAACAAGCACTGTGATTGTGATCCTTAGAAAAAGCCTAGAGTGCTTCTGTCTACTTTGTCTGTCAGTCTGACTGAAAGGGGCTTTGAGCTATGAGCAAAAAAACCTGTCTCCTGTTTGATTCCTCCTGTGTTCTCGGAAACAGGACTTTATATATTCTTCATAAACAAACGGGGCCACATCAAAGATGTAACTGATCATCAGTTTCTCCTCCTAGTGGAAACAACCTGCAGAGTCCCACACTCTGGCCAACCACTTCAGTCAAAAGCTAACAATAGACACGTCTCAGCATAAATCACAATATCCTGACAGCTACTCTAAAATTACTAGCTGCAAATGAATTTAAGTTCCTGTTATAGCAGCTGAAGATTGCCAGGGCTCATGGAGGCTCTGACTACTGCTCCTTTATCCCAACCAGTGGTCCTGGCACTGTCCCACAAAAAGGTATGGTGTAGGACCTGCTCTACATCATCAGATCAGCCTATACTTCAAATGATTCGACAAAGCCTGGCTATGTCAATTTGCACCAACATTACAGGGGGGGAAAAAAAAAACCACCCTACCTGAAGTGCAGAATCTGGGAAATTTCAATATATCTACATGTGGATCCCCAAAGCCCCCAGAAACACAAGTACTAAATAATTGTCACAACTGATATAAATATTCTTCTGCACACCAGCATAAATGCAACGGTGTTTTTAAGAGCGGTGTGAAAAATGTTTTCCTACCCTTTTGTGTGAAATTGGAAATAACACAGCAGTAAACAGCAAGCTCACTATATTAGGAGCAAATAATTTTAACCATAAATGTAAGCAAGTCATCATATGCAAAAACAAACATAACAAAAATAAATTTCAGCCCAGGTTTTAAACAGTCCTCAGAATTGGATGTGAAGAACTGCCTTCTCACAAGGTATGTCTAAGAGACCTGCAATAAGAGATCTGCGGCACGGGTGTGGCTGGCCTGGGTCAGCTGACTTAGGCTCGTGGAGCTAAGAAATTGCAGTGTAAGCTTTTGGACAAAGGTTGAGTCTCGAAGCCTGGGCTCCAGCCCGAGCCTGAACATCTGTACTGCTAATTTTAGCCCCACAGCCCGAGCCATCTGACCCAGGCTCTGAGACTCTCTTGCACAGGTTTTTTTTGCAGCGTAGACATGTCCACAGGTATTCTTCTTTCTCTGCCTCCCCAGATATTCTTTGGGTCAGATTGCGATCTTTTACACTAGTGTATATCCAGAATAACTGACTTCAGTGGAGTTTCTTTGGATTTACATCACTGTAAATAACATATACTGTCCCTTTATAGTAGAGTTGGGCCTGAGCTGTGAAGCTTATATCTGGATAGAAGTACACACTTACCAAATCTAAAGCCTCTCTCTCAGATTCTGGAGTTCCACTGGGGGTCATCTCTGCTTTAAATTCAAAACAGGAAGTACAGAATGAAAAAATATAAATTTTACATACACATATTCAAAGCCTATCTTTCCTTCCTTTGCTGTTGTTTTGTGTTTCCTTTCTGTGCCTGTTCTGTAAACTGCTGTACGGAATGCAGTAGGATACTTCTCTACTGAAGAGGGCTGAGAAAGAAAAGAAAGTAGAAATTCATTAATTTAAATACATATTGAATTGATGCTCAAGTAATATTTCTGAGGAAACAACTGAAGAGCTGATTTTCAAAAGTACTAATTGATGGCCTAACTCTGCTTCCACTGAAAACTTTTTCGGAGGTAAGATTAAAAGGTGTTTAGGTGTATGAAAACTTTTGTAAAGAATATTTCAGTGAATGATTGAATTAAATCATAAATAGATTTATACAAAACACTCAAATACTTTTATTAAATAACACTTATGTTCCCTTATTTTCATACAGAAAATAAAGGTTTTCTTTCCCTCCTCTTTTCCATCCTCCAAAGACAGGAATAAATGACTTTGAACTTACAACTGAGAACAAAATATTTTGTAAAGAAATCTGGCTAACAGGCAACCCAGTGAAATCATTAAAATCAAAGAGTTGCACAGAGAGTAAAGTCAGGACAAAATATGGCCCTATGAGTCAAATATCATATAGTAGAACCTCACTGGCTCACACTAATGGCTAGGGGATCCAGTGTGAATGAGTGGCATTTATAAATTACTGTGTACGTGAACAAAGACAAAACGGGACAGAATAATTCAAAATAAAATGTAATTTGTTTGACACATGCAGTTGTTTTCATTATTTCTCATCATTTTTCAGAGCACAGCATTAAAACATATATTGTAGAATATTGTGCAAAACTAATTATTAAACAATGTAAATCTCTCCAAAGCATTCTGTTCAGTTTCAGTTTGGCTGGTGTGACCCCAGGCACAGGGCCAGCTGTTGGGACACTGGTAACAGCAGAGTCCAGGATGTGGCAGCAGTGGGGATCCCCAGCTGTTGGGACCCCTGGGTGTGGGGACAGCCACTGGGACCCCAGCAGCAGTGCCATGAACATAGCAGCAGTGGGAATTTCCTGCAGGGGGTCAGCTGCAGAGCTCCCTAAGTGGCCTCCTCAAGGACTGAACTCATAACCCTGGGTTTTGAAGTCCAATGCTCAAACCACTGAGCTATCCCTCCCCCCAAACCAGCTCCCTTGAGTCCCAGTCCAGTGCCCTAGCCACGAGACCACACAGCCAAAAGGGTTTTGATATTAGAAAAAAATAGAATCATAGAAGATTGGGGTTGGAAGAGATCTCAGGAGGTCATCTGGTCCAACTCCCTGCTCAAAAGGACCAATCCCACCTATATCATTCTAGCCACCAGGCCTTAAAAACCTCTAAAGGATGGAGATTCCACCACCTCCCTAGGTAGTTCTACTTGGATAAATTACATATACAAATAACTACAAATGATTTGCACAAAAAATGTTCATATATTTTCCCTCATCCCGTTTGTTTTAATCGCTCATGGTTTATGACATTCTTGAACATACAGTAAGGTAGGGTTGCCATATTTGAACTTTTAAAAAAAGAGACACTCTCTTAGGGGGGGTAGCTCCACCCCCTATCCACTCCCTCCCACTTCCCAACCCCTCACTGCCCCCCACAGAACCTCCAACCCATCCAACCCCCACTGCTCCTTGTCCCCTGATCGCCCCCTCCAGGACCCCTGCCCCTAACTGCCCCACTCCCTATCTAAGCCTGTCTCCCTGTCCTTGACTGCCCCCTCCTGAGACCCCTGACCCATCCAAATCCCCTGCTCCCTATCCCCTGACTGACCTGACCCCTCTCCACACCCCCGCCCCTGACAGGCCCCCCCCCAGAACCTCTGACCCATCCATCCCCCCCTGCTCCCTGTCCCCTGACTGCCCCCCAGGACCCAGGACCCCTTCTCCAACCCTCTTACCATGCCGCTCAGACCAGTGTGTCTGGCTCCACATAGAGACAGACACACTACCACATCCACTCCGTGGAACACACAGTGCCCCCCCTCTCCCAGCGCTGCCAGCGTGGTGTGCTGAGGCTGCAGGAGGCACTGATGTGAGTGACTCAAGCCAGACCGGCCTCTCTGTCAGCCGCGCTGCACTCTGCATTGGGAGGGAAATCCCGGACCTTTTTAGATTTTTACAAAGTCCTCCCAGATGGCTATTTAAAACTCAAAAATCTGGACATGTCTGTGATAATCTAGATGCATCGTCACCCTAAGTAAGGTAAGGACTATTTATGGCAGTGGTTCTCAAACTTTCCAGATTACTGTACCCCTCTCAAGGGTCTGACTTGTTGAGTAAGATGAAACTTGGGGTATGCAAGACAACTACTTGCTTATAAAATCAAACAAAAATACAGAAGTGTCACAGCACACTATTACTCAAAAATTGCTTACTTTCTAATTTTTACCATATAATTTTAAAATAAATCAATTGGAATACAAAGATTGTATTTAGATTTCAGTATATAGAGCAGTGTAAACAAATCGTATATGTAATTTTATTTGTACTGACTTCGCTAGTGCTTTTTATGTATCCTGTTGTAAAACTAGGCAAATATCTAGATAAATTGATGTACTCCCTGGAAGGCCTCTGAATACCCCCAAAGGTACATGGAACTCTGGTTGAGAACCACTGGGACAGAAGTTGGCTAGTAAAAACCTATACATCTGTTGCAAGGCCTCTGGGGTTCAGGGGAAGAACAAGGCCAAACCAGGCCACACACAGCTGGTTCTCATCTCTACTGCAGAGCTACCATTAGGCTTAGCAACAGTGAAGAAGTCAGGTTTCTTGGCAGAGTTGCCCTTTTCACCATGCCAATTAATCCAACAAAACATAACCTAGAAAGTAATAGATACAAACCTGAGCCTACAGAAAAGTTTCTTGTCCAAATAGCTGAGATGAGTATTCATCTGTTCTGGATTTTTAAGAGAAAAAAATATATCTTTTGCTTTCTAGAATGTGACAATTGTGCTTCAGAGCCTAGGTAAAGAGATTTTTGTTGGTCTTGTTCTCTCACAGGCCAAATAAATATAGCATTCCAGGAAGGAAAGAGACTTCGTTGTTAACCATAACACAGAATATATGATGTCTCTCTTTGCAATAGAGAAGCCAAGACTTTTTTCCTTTTCACTTAAAAAAACCAAAAAAACAACCACTACTACCCCACAGCACACACACCCACTCACCAGGGTTGAATTTAGCCCTGTATGATGGAGTGTAACTACCACTTATATGCTGTCTTAGCTAACAGCTAATTCTACTTAAAATTCTACTTAAAATTAAGGGTAAATATCATTAAGTCAGTCCTTTAATGTAACGTGATTATAGTTAATATATTAACATCGTAAGCATTTATCCCTGCAAGGATAAGGAGGTGTTAGTACCGTTATACAAGGCGTTGGTGAGACCCCATCTGGAATACTGTGTGCAGTTCTGGTGTCCCATGTTCAAGAAGGATGAATTCAAACTGGAACAGGTTCAGAGACGGGCTACAAGGATGATCCGAGGAATGGAAAAACTGCCTTATGAAAGGAGACTCAAAGAGCTTGGCTTGTTTAGCCTGGCCAAAAGAAGGCTGCGGGGGGATATGCTTGCTCTATATAAATATATCAGGGGCGTTAACGTTAGGGAGGGAGAGGAATTATTTAAGTTTAGTACTAATGTAGGCACGAGGACGAATGGGTATAAACTGGATATTAGGAAGTTTAGACTTGAAATTAGACGAAGGTATCTAACCATTAGGGGAGTGAAGTTCTGGAACAGCCTTCCGAGGGAAGTAGTCGGGGCAAAAGACTTTCCTGGCTTTAAGACAAAGCTCGATAAGTATATGGAGGGGATGTTATGATAGGATTGTCAATTTGGGCAATTGATCTTGGATTACCACCAGATAGGTCTGCTCAATGATCTGCGGGGAGATGTTGGATGACATGGGAACTGAGTTACTGCAGAGAATTCCTTCTTGGGTGCTGGCTGGTGAGTCTTGCCCACATGCTCAGGGTTTAGCTGATCGCCATATTTGGGGTCGGGAAGGAATTTTCCTCCAGGGCGGATTGGCAGGGGCCCTGGAGGTTTTTCGCCTTCCCCTGCAGCATGGGGCACGGGTCGCTTGCTGGTGGTTTCTCTGCAGCTTGAGGTCTTCAAACCAGTTTTGAGGATTTCAATAACTCGATCCTGGGATAGGGGTTGTTATAAAATTGGATGGGTGGGGTTCTGTGGCCTGCCTTGTGCAGGAGGTCAGACTAGATGATCAGATTGGTCCCTTCTGACCTATTAGTCTATGAGTCTATGAGTCTATGAGTAAAAAGGAAAACACTGATCTCTCACCAGTGAGCTGCTCTTTTCCTCAATGTTGACAGCTTGTTCATGCATAATATACCTTCCTTCAACCATATGTGGTATCTCTGTATTCTCTGGTCCCAACTGGAGACGAGACACCAGTTTTGTTTTGGGCAAGGTGTTCTGCTCATCCATCTGGGTTAGGTATCTTTGGTCCTAATGATGAAAAACAGTTACCAGATAGGAAATCACCAAACTGTGATTATGCCTCTATTATGGTACCATAATGAGTTGTCCTATTACATATACAAGGAATGCATATATTATCTGAGTCCAGGGCTTAAAATTAGAAGTCAATCATAAGGCTTTGCATTTATTTATTAAGGAGTTGGAACTGATAGTCCACTTTCAAAATGGCAACATAAAAACAGTTTTGAGTGGTTTTCAGGCCTTTTACTGAAAGATGTATATACTTTGCCTGTAAGAAATATGAAGCAATTAAACTGTTTTCTACTATGTCAGTCATTTCTCTAAGACAAATGAGCACACATTTAATCTACTAATAATCATTTGGTAGCAGTAAGATTACAAGAAAAATTATTGCAGAAATATTTAAGGGAAAAATATCAGTTCTATGATAAAAATGTATAAATAATAGCCACATTTTGTACACATCATGAGCATCATATGCATTGCTTCAGGGCTGAGTCTGAAAACATTTTTTACTAAATCCAGCCCTAAATAACAAGCCTAAATTTCTTCAAACAAATCAACCAACCATTCTCCTTTTTAAACCATAAACCATAAATACTGTAAATTAAGCCATTGTACATAATAGCACAAATCCCTTTCATTCTGGAGTAATAGAAAGTCTCACTTAAGTTGTCTAACTTCATACTAGAGTATAGCCACCTCTCTACATTTCACAGACAAGCCTCTCCTCTACTTCTCCCCCTCTCAAATACCTCAAAACTACAGCCCCATAAACACAGTCTCTGCAGGAACAATGACATTATATGATCTGGGGGGGTTGTTCAGGGTCTCACCTCCCACTAATTTCAAAGGGAGTTGTGGGATTAACACCTAGAAAACTGGGATTAGAATTTGGCCCAATATGGCTAGCACACTGCACAGATCCAGGCTGCAAATTCTATCCATCACGCAGTGTGAAGACCTACATACCAAAAGGTTGTGAAAAGCAGATTTTTCTTCCTCAACCAATCTGACATTTTTTTACACCAGAGAAAGATACATAATCAGAGGAAAAATGTCTCATACTATGTACAGTTCCTTCATCTTCAGCATTGGTCTACACTATAAACTTATATCAGTATAATTACATCGTTCAGAGGTGTGGATTTTCCACTCCCAAGTGACACAATTATACTGACCTAACAGCCGGCATACACAGCACTATGTCTGTAGAAGGGCTTCTCAGCTACTGCCTCTCAAGGCAGGCAGTGTATTTATGGAAGAGTTGCAGCAGTGCACCTATGCCACTGCAGCATTTTAAGTGTAGACAAGTCCTCAGATGTCAGTGATTTACAGTGCCTCTTTAAAGGATTAAAATGCTATGCATTGGTGATAGGTAAGGCTACGCAGTCGATCACAGATTCAGTGATTTTATATGATCTCCACAACTTCAGCCCTGCAGCACCAGGGCTCCAGCTTCAATAAATCCATAAGTTGTTTGTTTGTCTATTGTTAAGCTATGTTTAGATGGCTCTATTACCAGTCCTATGAACCATCCAGAGCCACTTGTTTCATTTTACACATAAAAGGAGTTTCTCTAATTTGGGGATTTTATACACTGCATTTTCTGTAACATAACCAAACAACTATATTGTGCATGAAAAAATAATGACTTCTATACATTCTGTATTTGAAAGGTTAGGAGGCAGGCGCATAAGAAGTGCAAGGGATCCTCCTGCTAATCAACAGGAGTGAGCTACATTCAGACAGCGTGATCATTTTAGGTATAACCTTTAAGTTTAGAACCATCTCAAAAAAACAGTTCCCAGTTCCAATTCTTTCTGTGGGAATGTACAGAACACCAGTCACCTATAATAATATAAAATAAGAACATATGGTTGCAATTTAGCAGAGCACTCAGAACATGCTTAAGTCTTTGCTAAATATTTTCTTTCACAAAGTTCTAGCCTCTGAGCATTCAGTAATGTATCTCCTTAAAATGAGAGTAAAATTATTCACCAGTAGGTAAGCATCAGGTCTATACTAAGTGAACAGATGAGGGTCAAGTACTCATCTGGAGAAAATGCTCCTTCAGGAGAGCATCAGAGGGTAGCCGTGTTAGTCTGGATCTGTAAAAGCAGCAAAGAATCCTGTGGCACCTTATAGACTAACAGACGTTTTGGAGCATGAGCTTTCGTGGGTGAATACCTTTTGAGGAAGTGGGTATTCACCCACGAAAGCTCATGCTCCAAAACGTCTGTTAGTCTATAAGGTGCCACAGGATTCTTTGCTGCTTCAGGAGAGCAAAATTCAACCTACCTCCTAATATTCTGAAGGGATTAGTCTGTGAATTGTTTCCACTCAAAGAAAAAAAACTTGTGAATGCATGGATTTGTCAACACACCTACTTGCACCATTTTAGATAAACCAATGCAAACGTTATGTTGACATGCTTAGGCCCTAACTCTCCAAACTCAGACTTATATCAATTTAGTTAGAGAAGCAAGCTAAGCAAGCTAAACAAACTTCAACCAACTTTAAATAGCTATAGGAGTGTTCACAAACTTACAACAATTTCACAAAGTTCCTTTAAGAATTATTACTATATGAAAATCAGGCCAGTGTCTAGGGTACATCTAGATGAGGGGTGGCTAAAATTCTGTTTGAGCAATTACAAGGCATCTACAGTTTTTGATGAATTGTAAAGGACCATTAACTTGCAAAAGTGCTTTATAGCCACAATAAATAATCACTACTTTGAAAAAGGTTTGGCCGCCACTGTTTTAAAGGAGCCCAGTCTCCATCTCCCCCACCCATCCCCCTTTTACAGGCCCTAAGTAAGCTACTGTGGACTTCCAGGTTAACTGAACAAAGTCAAGAGTTGACCCAAGTTGACTCACTGACTGTATTGGAGGAAAGTCTCCTCTAGACTAACAAATTGCAATTCTAAAATGCCGGCGCTTTTCCGGCGGGTTTCCAGGACTGCGCAGAGCGACGCCACCTTTACCCTGCCCCGACAGTTGACGCCAACGATCTAGCCAAGTTCACACACGAGCGGCGACAGTCCGTGCCCCTAAAGCTTCGGCGGCTCGCGCTCTTCTGCAACTGCCTCCCTGCTGGGCCCCGCGCACCCGCGACGGGGGCACCCCTCCAGGACAGGCAGCGCAGACTGTCTTCTGCAGTCCCAGCCACACGGAGGCTCGCCCCGGCCCCGCCATTTCTGCGGGGTTTCCCCGCTGTCTTCTGTGACCTGTCCCGAGACCTGCTCCCTGTCTGGTATTCCCGCTGCGCCCCACGCCGAGAGAGAGGAGCTCGCCCCGTTCCCCGCGCTCCTGACTAGGAAACTTTCTCCCCGCAAACACCTCCCCTTGGTCCCCACCCCCGGTGGAGAGGGTCTCCGTTCCCTGCGCCTCCCCTAACCCCACGGGAGGATCTTTCCCCCCCAACTGGAGAAGCTCGTCCCTGCCCCGGCCTGACGGGCTCACCATGTTCCCCTCAGGGCGGCAGGTGGGTCCGTTATCCCAACGAACGCCCGGTCCACGCGCAATCTCCTCAGTCAGGCGCGCGCGAATGCGTCCCTGTTGCAGAGTCGCACTCCGGCCGCCAGAGGCCAGTGTGGCAGCGCATAGGCTAAGCCTGAAAAGTCCTGGGGCCAGAGGCGTTTACTGCGCTCACTATACAGGCTCCTCCCACTCCTATTATCCCATCTTCTCCCAGCCGCTGGGAGCGCTGGCTCCTAGGCCTTCTACCACCCCACTCAGGGAACCTGATGCCACGTTTTCTGCCTATAAACCAGTTTCCAATCCATCATAGTGCTTAACTCCCACTCGTTGACTACTTCCTTTCCCTGAGAGCTCCAGATTAGACTGTAAACTCCTTATAGCAGACAGTTTTCTCTTAAGTGTACACAGCACCTGGCACGATGGGGCCCTCAGTGAGGACTTTGGCACATCTGAAATACAAATAACAAATAATTACTAAGATTTTCAAAAGTCTCATGATTTTTTGGGCGTACTTTGAGACACGGTAAGGGAACAATGTTCAGAAGTTTAGTGCTCTCAGGATTTTATTAATCAAACCTCTATAAGACACATCAGATTGGACACTGGAAAATCAATAATCACTTTTGAAAATCTTGGACAACACTGTGAAGTGAGAAACTTTCTCAAAGGATTTTTAGAAATCAAATCATGTAAACCTGTATTCCTTCATCTACTATTGTACTGACAATGAAATACTCAGACTAGAGAGAGGTGACTTTCCTTGACAAAAGCTGTGGTGGTTTGTCCCTATCATATTAAAATATGTGATATTTCATGATTATTTCTACCAATTTCTCTGCGGAGGCTCATTAGTGTAGAATTCCAAGAATCACTTCTAGCACCTTTTTTAAAAGGATAGCTACATTTGCAGAGGTGAAAGTAATTTACAGGACTTACCGGTACTGCTGGAGTCCTGAGGTGGGCATGGCCCATCTGGAAGAGGCCTGGCCTCTCAAGATTTAAAGACCCTAGGGCACCAGGGAGACCCAAAGCCTTTAAATCAACCAGGGACTCCCAGCTGCAAAGGTGACTGGGAGCCCCCCGGGGCACAGGGGCAAATTAAAGAGCCTAGGGCTCTGGCTGCCTGGGGGAACCCTGCACTTTGCGGGGCTGGGGCAGGGATTTAAAGGGCCCTGAGCTCCTGCTGCTGAGGGAAGCCAAGAGCCCTTTAAATCCTGGCCCCAGCCCGGCCGCCAGAGCTGTGGCTGGGATTTAAAGGGCTCTGGGCTGCCCGCAGCCGTGAGGAGCTTTGAGCCCTTTAAATCTCCACCCCAGCCCAGCTGACGGAGCCGCGGCCGGGATTCAAAGGGCTCTGGGCTGCCCGCAGTGGCGGGGAGCTCTGAGCCCTTTAAATCTCAGCTGCGGGCAACCCAGAGCCCTTTCAATCCCCACCGTGGAAGTCAATGCAGTCCAGCACGATGTACTGGCTCTTGCCGGTATACCATACCGGATCGGACCGGCTTATTTTCACCTCTGACTGTATGTATGTGTATGTGTATGAATGTGTTACAAACAATGCAGCTGCAGCCTGCCACCGACCAGCAGCAACCGGCCCCTGTGGGCTGCTGCCTGCAGAGAGCCAGCAGGTGCCGCTGGGCTGGGTCTGCCAAGGAGTAAGTAACCAAGGCAAAAACCACAGCCAGCCAGCCAGGGAGGAAGGGAAGTCGGGGGTGAATGAAGGACAACTGGAATAGCCTTCATGAAATATACAAGATATTTAGAGAAAGTTTTGTCAATTTCAGCCTCTGCACTCTGCAGGCAGGACAAAACAAAAAAAAGAGATCTGAGATTGCACCCGATGTCCTAAGGACAGTTCAAGTGTTTAAAGCAATATATAAAGAGGGTGGATTGGAATGAAAACTACTATTTCTTTCAAAGGAGGCACAATAATTTCCCTGAATATTCAGTTTTCCCCTCCAATCCCTTTGTGGTTTTGTCTATGGAGGCTATTTGCTTTCCTCTGTTAATCTTTAGTTGCTTTAGCAAAATTGCTTTGCCCAAAATAAACCCTAATCATCATGACACATCTTTCCACCATGTTCTCCATGTTTTTTGTGTTGTTTTTTTAAACAATAACATTTCAAAGAGGATGTGCAAGCAGTTTGGACATCACAACCATGATCCTTTGCTGGGGAGGAAATGGGATAGATTTGAACTTGGTTCCTGATTTTGACTGTGTTTAGGAGATCCCCTCATCCCGGGGGCAGAAAAGAACTTCCCCTGCCATACTCACACACACCCAACAATAACTGGGAGTGAAATTAACAAGGATGCCACAAAGGGTTCCTAACTCTGAGCACTGAACTGCACAGGGAACAGCTGAGTTTAAACTGTTCTTTTGCAGGCAGCAGCAGCAGGCATCTCAGCCAGTCTCTCTACTGCAAGCTAGAGCCTAGAGGAAAACCTCTGCTGGCGGGGGGGAAGGAGAAATGGGGAGGAATGCAGAGCCTTGTCTGCAGCCTGGCTGGAGGAGGGGGAGGGAGGAGACAAGAAACCAATCTGACAGTGAGTTTTCCCCTTCCACCTGCTTTTATTAGCTCTGGATTTAAGCTGTGCAGCCAAATGCTTGTATTTGTTGTGTATATTAGTATTGGAGAGATCTCTTCATCCCCGGGGCAGAAAAGGACTGCCCCTGCCATGGTCAAACGCACCCTCCCCGCGACCCCCTCTCCCCAGCTACTGTGAGTGAAATTAGCAAGGATGCCAGAAACCTAGCCCTGGGAGTTGAATCATCAGGGAACAGCTGAGTTTAAACTATTCTTATGCAGGGAGCAGGCTTCTCTCTCCCTCCCTCAGTCAGTTTCCTTTTCATACCGGTCCTCTGTACCAGCTCATACCCGCTTACTTTCACCTCTGTATATTTGGTACCCTTTAATTTAATAGTGGCCTTTTAAAAGGCCACCTATTTTTGTTAGCAGCTCAGCACTTTGTTCTTAAGTTTCTCTAGAACTCCTGAATGAAAACTATTGATCCTTATTGTTATTTCATTTATCGGTTTGTTCCAGCACCAATTCTTCTGACATCTTAAGCTCTGATAGCACTTTATTTTTATTATCAACTCTTCAAAAGAATTTCCACCTCCCCTTCCCCAACATCCTCTCTGTGTTGAAGAGAGGTGTAAAGGAGAGCATGTAGCATTTTTTGCATCGTCCTTACCCTCCTTAATTGTGCTCTTTACTACAGGATAGTCTAAGAGATCCACCACTTGTCTCATAGACTTTCTACTTCTGATATTCTTAAATAATTTATTTGTTTTTATAGCTTTGGCTTTTTGCACTTCGAATTCTCTCTTAGCCCTTCTAATTTCCATTTCACGTGATATTTATTATTATAGTTATTATTTGTATGTTCCTATTTAATGAATTAAATTGGACAATTTCCCCCATTTTTCAAAGGTATCTGTTTAGTTTAAATAATCTCTAGAACCTTCCTATTTATGCTGTTTTCTCTTGCCTTCTTGCTTACATTTTATTTTGCAGGCACCTATATTTGCTGTATATATCAGTGCCTTAAGCAGCCTGCATACAGAGCATGATCTTCTCACTTTAGATACAAGGGGCTTTTTGACTCACTACCTCTTTAAAAAAAAAATTAAAAAAGATTAATGACACAATGCTGACTTTTGGCAAAATCCCTCCCACAATAATGTTGAATTTAATTACAGTATAGTCACTTTTTACTTAGTGGATCAACTATAGCTACATCTTGAACCAACTTTTTGTTATTACTTTCTACCTAGTTGCCACAGGACAATATTTTAAAAGTTCACAGTTTCAGCAAATGAGTCAGACTTAGAGATTGTAAGACACACTGTAAATAAGGCTTTCATGATTTCATTGGAAGTTTCAAAAGACATGATGAAAGCAAACTGCTTACACGATAATGAAGTCACATATTTATTGCACTTCAACCAGAGAATTTTTAAAAGGTCAATGCTATTCAATATTTCAAAAATTGGCTTCCTAACCAATATGTTCAAATCAGACTGGTTAAAAGTTATCTTGGTCACCTCACTATATAGTTTTTGTCCTCTGACTAGTTACTCAAACTGTAGCCTTCTTTCATAATTAAAAAAGAACTAAAACTGTATATTTTAAGAGTATCTTATCTAAATTTTCAGACTCTGTTGAAAACCTGAAAGAAAATAAGTCTGCTCAGATCTGGTTAATCCATACTTGATTTATCCTCATGCGGGTATCCCAAAGATTTAAATAGTGACTAATCTTTGATTTGTTAATCTGAAATGCTTAAATCCAAATAAAATATGAAGTTTGCAGAGACATTCATATTAAAAAGGCCTGACTAGATGAAATTGAGAACAAATGTCACATTAAGGATGTGGGCTTTCATTTGATATGCCACCTAAAACCTCAGTTAACTAGAACATAAGAATGGCCATACTGGGTCGAACCAAAGGTCCAGCTAGACCAGTATCCTGTCTTCTGACAGTGGCCAATGCCACGTACCCCAGAAGGAATGAACAGAACAGGTAATCATCAAGTGATCCCTCCCCTGTCGCCCATTCCCAGCTTCAGGCAAACAGAGGCTAGGGACACCATCCCTGCCCATTCTGGCTAACAGCCATTGATGGACCTATCCTCCATGAATTTCAAGTTCTTTTTTCAACCCTGTTATAATCTTGGCCTTCACAACATCCTCTGGCAAGGAGTTTCACAGGTTGACTACGCGTTGTGTGAAAAAATACTTTATTTTGTTTGCTTTAAATCTGCTGCCTATTAATTTCATTTGGTTGCACCTAGTTCTTGTGATATGAGGAGGAGTAAATAGCATAAATAGCACTTTCTTATTTACTTTCTCCACACCAGTCATGATTTTATAGATAGCTATCATATCCCCCTTAGTCATCTCTTTTCCAAGGTGAAAAGTCCCAGTCTTATTAGTATCTTCTCATATGGCAGCCATTCCATACCCCTAATCATTTCTGTTGCCCTTTTCTGAACCTTTTCTAAGTCCAATAGATGGTTTTTTTGAGATGGTACGACCACATCTGCATGCAGTATTCAAGATGTGGCATAGCATGGATTTATATACAAGCAATATGATATTTTCTATCTTATTATCTATTCCTTTTTTATGATTCCCAACATTCTGTTCACTTTTTTGACTGCTCCTACACATTGAGTGGATGTTTTCAGAGAACTATCCACAATGAGTCCAAGATCTCTTTCTTGAGTGGTCACTAATAATTTAGACCCATCATTTAATACATATCTATTTTCCCATTGGTGCACAGGACTACAATTAAAGCTACTGGGAGTTACCATCAAACAGTTGAGAAAGAATAGCCCCATTAGAACTTTTTTAAAGTTACATGGAAATAGTTATTTTTCCACTGCTAAACTGCATGTCTTTAAATTTGTATTTTGGGATGTTTTAATATTTGGTTTAAGTAAAGTTAATGTGAAAGATTTGTGACTGATACTCCCAGAGAGCAATGGCAGACCCTCCTGGTTGTGCTGAGATAGGGTGAGTTAGTATGTGACACAAATTATCCATAACATGACAGTCCATGTGGATTCCAACACACACATCACTATTAACCCAACATAAAAATCAGTTTAAAAAATTCCTACTTATCTGGATGCAACAAAAAATTTTAATATGCAATTCTAAGTAAAGGTTTGAAAGACCCAAAATAAATTTTGCACAAAATTTGGTTTTGTTTGTGTTTGAATTTGAAACTAAATTAATTTAAATGTAGTTTTGGATTTCATTATAAGTTTGCATACTGTTAGTTAAATATTGCTTCAGATATATGTTATAATATTCCTAACTTCAAGTACAAATATACATGCATACAAATAGGAGGAATTTATTCAGTAGATCATAACCTTTACATAGATATGTTACATGGCATATGTAGCATAAAACATATTCCAGTTATCTCATTTTATAGATACATATATATATATATATATTCCCATGAAGACTTATGGGGTACACCGTCACAGTAGTCTGCAGTCACTCCCTGGGAGGGAGCTACAGAGGCAACTAGCCCATGATCATGCCTTGCACGAAGGAAGTGGGGAGGGCCAGGAGGTAAGGAAGAGGCTCACAGAAAGACAGCAAGGTACAGGAGGGAACCACACCTTAGCTGCTGTTTAGAGCGTCCCTGAGCCAGAATCTGGAGTAGAGGATGGGCCCTTCTTTCCCCTCTCTACTGAAGGATTGACACCTGGAGCAGTTAGAGGACTGCCTGAGAATGCTGGGGAGCAGAGACTGATACACATCCCTGAAAGGGACAACCACACAGTGATCTAGTTAGAAGGCTGAGTCAAGAAGGGGATGCTGCAGTTACTGGAGTGAGAGAGGGTCACAGGCTGAGAGAGTGGCAGAGTGTAGCTGCTGGAAGAGGCCTTGGCCTGGCAAAGCTAATCCCCAGAATGGCCAGGAGGCAGTGCCAGTTACATGGTATATGACACTGAGTCAGGCAGAGTTAAGCAACTAGCAGGCTAAATGACTGAATTCAACCTTTAAAGACATATTAGAAAAGTATATAAATGGTCATTAGGGTAATTCCTTATATATAACTAACAAAGCTATGTCAGCTAACCTAGAGCTTTGAACTCTAAACTTATATTGTTAGAGAATTAGAAGATACTGATTGTATTTGACTGTTTACCTATATCTTGTTAGATGTTAACAATGTAACCAGATTAACTAGTAGAAGATAAAAGCAGCAAAGAGTCCTGTGGCACGTTATAGACTAACAGACGTTTTGGAGCATGAGCTTCCGTGGGTGAATACCCACTTCGTCAGGTGCATCTTTGCTGCTTTTACAGATCCAGACTAACACGGCTACCCCTCTGATAGTAGAAGATAAACTTCTTTTCCTGAATTGTATTGATTCAGAGATCCAAAGGGAATATTAGCAATTAGATGAAATGTGGTGTAATATCATTGTCTTTTTCTCTTTGAAATTTGTAGTAAACTTTGTATGAATGAATAATTACCTTATGCTGATAAATGCAACTAATTACCTGTGTATACACAGGAAATAGGAATTGACTTCAAAGCCACAATGTATGTTGCCTATTCTTCACCCAAGAAATATCTGCTCTGTTAACTGCTGTCAAGAGGTTTATCAGATGAACTTCAACTATAAAGGAAGTTTCAGGCCTGATCCTTTTTTAATCTCAAGTCTGCTTGAACAGTACCAGGGGAGGTTTTGTGTTGCAAAATCGAGGTCTCCAGCTCTGGTCTGGATTCCCTTGCTATTTCTTATGGAAGAATTTATACAGACTGAGCCATGGGAGTCAGCAGTAGACTGTCTCCCAGGATCACTAAGGGCATTTCAACACCCCCCATTGGAATCTTCTGGTCTGGAAAGAAAGTCACTTCATGCAACTTTCTATATAAGCCAATGTTCCTAAAGATGTGTGCGTCATATCCCTTTCCTGACCACTTACATTGTCAGTGAAATGACCCCCGTGATCCACCAGCGCCTGTCCTACCATATAGAGAAGTAGCCCTTTTTATTGATCTACTCCATCGCAAGAAGGTCTGCGGCCAAAAATTGGGATATGCATGCCATCTATCACCTCACCACAGTTAGGGAATCCCATTTCTGCAAAGCAACCCACTATTTCCTGCGCAGAGACCAAAGTCACAATCCTTCGTAGCAGGTGATTAATGGCCTTGTACTCTTGCATCGCCACAACCTCCACAGTCGACTTCCCAACTCCAAATGGATTCGCGACTGACTAGTAGCAGTCTGGAGTTGCCACCTTCCACATAGTGCTCCACCATTAGGGCAGCTCTCATTTTGGTATCCTTGTGCCGCAGGGTTGGGGTGAATTCTGTACATAGTTCAAGGAAGGTGGCTTTATGCACACAAGAGTTCTGCAGCCATGGCTCATCCTCTCATACCTGCATCATAATCCGATCCCACCACTCAGTGCTTGTTTCCCAAGCCCAATAGCAATGGTCCGCTGTGTGTAGCTGCTCCATGAATGCCAATATCAAATCTTGAATTGTGTCTTCCCATGGCACACAGCAGAGCAGGCACCATGGCTTCCTGTTCAGATTTGCAGCTCATGAAATATTGCAGGATCAGTTGTGTTGTGTTCATAACACTTATCACAAGACTAACAAAAAGTGCAGAAGCCATGCTTTCAGGCAGAGATGGCAGGCACAAAGTTTATAGGGGCTGCTGAAAAACAGCACAGAACACAGTCAGAAATTTTTAGAATTATGGGACGGAGAAAACTGTATTGCATCATGGGGTAGTGATCCCACCCCCTTAATGCATTGCAATCCATTCCCAGACTTCTAGCAGGAGAAGGTGGCAATTTGCACAGTGGGATAGCTACCCATAGGGCACTGCTCTCTGTCAGTGCTAAAGCAATAACTTTGGACACGCACCGCTGACACAAGTAGTATTGTGTGAACATGCCCAAGTGATATCATTACAGAAGCTTATGATTGTTGACATAATTTAAGTCAGTTTAACTCTGTAGTGCAGACATGGCCTTACAATGATATACTTAAAATGGTAAAAAAAAAATAATAATAATAAAAAAAAAATCTGTGTCAACCTGCCCTTATACACTATAGAAAGGTGGTAAGATTTAAAACAGACCTCCTTCCTGGAGAAGAAAAGGTCAGCTTTATGTTGCTAGGAAACCATAATCACAAAGCATCAAGAAAATGTCCATTTCCACTTTTGAAAATATAATTTTAAAAAGAAATTGAAAAGACTGAAAAGATAATGTACTTAAAAATAATGATAAAAAGGTATCAAAGGTATATCAAAGATCAGTGAAACATTTATAAGTTAAAGTGCCAATGTGATGTGAAAATCAAGGAAAACTCAACCCAAATGCATCATAAAGAACTGAAGAGCTACAAGGCTAGTTAACTGCTTGATTAGAAATACAGACAAAATTATCCAACCTCAGAGTAGAGAAAGAACAGCCACTCAGTGTGATAAACAGATGACTCAAGTGATTTAATAAGTTTAAAAAAAATCAGAGAAGTATGAGATAAACTGATTCAGTTTAAATCAGTTTACTGTAATGCAGCAGATAGCTATACTGCAGTCTAAAAACCCCAGAGCAGACTATTAAAATTAGTCAGACATTTATAAGAAGGCTCACATCTGTTCTAAAGATTAAACAACCCAGAATTCAACACATGAGAGAGAAACCTGGGATGATTATTAGGGTAGAAATGGTATAAAACACACATTCGTTAATTATAATTATTTTCCATGCAGTTGTGCAATGCTGTACACAGAAGGGAAAAAAATCCAACTTCTATGGATGAGGAACACGGGGATAGTGGCAGCATGAATGTTTGTTTGTGTGTGTGTGTTTGAGAGAGAAGACAGGAGAAGTTTTTGGTTTGTTCTTCTCCTGCTTCCACTATTGACAGTAACAGGAAATTTTTCTTTAAAACATAGTTTTGGTGGGTGTTTGCTGAAATCGAAGTGGGTATTCACCCATGAACGCTCATGCTCCAATACGTCTGTTAGTCTGTAAGGTGCCACAAGACTCTTTGCTGCTTTTAATCAAAATATAGTTATTGTATTTCTGGGGAATGGATATTTGCTTTGTTTAAAGGACGTATTTATTTACCACAACAGGTGCATTCATAATTTATTTTCCAAGATCCATTAAAGACAATTATTTTCCAAAGAAAAAGAAAAAGAAAAATCGACACACTCTTCTATCTCCCTTTGGGCCCAATTCTGTTCCCATTCAAGTCACTAGCAAAGCTCCCATTGGTTTCAGTAGAAGTAGGATCCAGCCGTAGCTTATTTATGCACATTGTTTCTTTCCTCTAGCTCTCCTCTCTTATTCAATTAACTAGTCTCTTTGTCACTTATACAAATATATTCAATTTATCATTTGTTTAGGAAGTCTCTTTTGGCCCTTCTAGGGTGACCAGATAGCAAGTGTGAAAAATCAGGATAGGAGTGGGAGGTAATAGGAGCCCATATTTTAAAAAGCCCCAAATATTGGGACTGTCCCTATAAAATCAGGACATCTGGTCACCCTAGGCCCTTCACAACTGATTACCTACTGTAACCATATCCATCCAAAGCTGAGCTTGCTGTAATTTATTTTTCTATTACATACAAAAAAGAAACTATGTTTAAAGAACATTAAGTTGAAAAGTCAAGCACTCACAAATTAAGATGAGGTGGTCGTATTGACCCTTTTATACAGATGATGAACAGAGGCACAGAGATTAAGGTCAGAAGTATCCACTAATTTTGGGTGCCAGTTTTGAGACACCTAGGACATGATTTTTCAGAGTACTTAGCATTATAAAACCCTTTATATGTTAAGAAAACAGCTCCCGTTGACTTCAATTGCACCTCTGAGCACTCAGCAATGCTGCAAATCAGACCCCAGTGTCTCAAGGGCAGAAAGAAACTGAGGAATACAGAATTAGTGACCACTGGATAGTAACTCTTTGGCAGAGACAGGGATAGAATCCAGTCCTCCAAGGCAGTATTGTATTGAACTGCCTTCACCATCCTCTCTCTTCCTGCAGTCCCCTGCTTCATTCAGTACACACCTTCCAACTCTAGGAGGTGAGGGCAGCTTTTCTCTGAACCTCCTGATCTATGCACACTCCTTCCATGGCCCCATAAAGTCATGGGACCTCCTCAACAACCTCCTCCAGGTACTGGCCAAGACAGCCACCCATCACAGCAGAAGCTAGATTGGGGGGAGGAGGTAAATGAGTGCTCTGTGATGGTGGGGCCTATTTCCAACCCCTTATCCAATCAGGTCTCTGGGCAGGGCCCCTTTGGACAGAGTCCACTGATTCCCTAGATGCCTTTGAGGATCAGTGGGTGCTATCAGGAGTTCTCTGCTAAGGGTCCGCTCCAGATCCCTGATTTTCAACCTCTGACCTCACTCCCGTTCCTGTTTTTTTCCCCGTTTGTTGTCCCAACTATTCAACTGTAGCCTGGGCTTAGTGGTTCCTCCATCTTAACTGAGGGGGAAGGCCTTTAGTTATGGGTGGGCCTAGACCCTCCTGCCCCAGTACTACAAATAGTACACACCTTCCAACTTACATAACAAAAGAAACCGGGGTCCTACAGACAATACTACATAACCCTGATTCATCCACCGAGCAGGCTCACCCAGTGCACTGAATGAGGCAGGAATCCTGGCGGGGGGAGGGGGGAAGGGAGGCAGAGAAAGATGTCATGTTTTTTAAGACTACCATACTGCATACTCACATGAAGGATAAATGAAGAATGCACAGGCAACTTGAATTCTACCATTTTCTATCTTTTGAGTACTTTTTCTTTTGCAATCTTACTAACATACTTTTAATGTGTCACCTTCTGCCAGGTGGTTAATGCCAACAAAAAGGTCTGGGTTCAATATATATAGGGTCCTCTTGATGAATAGCTAATATGCCTCAAGCCCCCACCCAGAAACTAAATGTTTACCCACAGAGGGTAAACTAAGTGTACCCTCTGTAGGTGCCCTCAGTAGGCTGAGCTTCCTTACTTGCAAGCCCTTAGAATTTATACAAATAAGGAAATTATTAGGAGAACAGAAACAGTCATAGATTTGGAAAACACAGCAACAGAATATATGCAAATGAAGGGTAAAAAATCACCTCCTTCACGTAACTATAGCCACAGTCTACTTAACTCCCTTCATACCTGCTAGTGAAAATGTCCCACAAGTAATAATCCCTTGACCATATCTGTTCACCCATCCACCTATCCCTACTCATGGTTTGCATCAGCAAGTGGCAATAATCCAAGTGTCTCTATGCAGGTCCATCTCCAGTCCCAAGGGAGTTGCTTTTTCCTTTTGCGGATATCACAGCACTGTATAAACATTGTTGAGTTAATCCTCATATTATTGGTGTGAGGCATGCAAGGATTATCATCCTTGTTTTACTGATGGGGCACTAAAGGTTATGTGATTTGGCCAAAGTTACCTAGAATATCTGAAGTACAATTGGGAATAGAAACTAGATCTTCTGACGCTTAGTCCTGTGCATTAGCCACATGACCATCTTCCCTTGGCACCTTCACTCTAGTTCCTAGTGGACATGACAGAAGAACTACGATATTAACAAATATGAAAAATAAAATATGGAAATGGAAATTACTTACAGCAACATTGTACCAAGTCCTGTACAGCCGCATGAAGTGGAGAGGAAGGCACAAACATCATCAGGGCTGGCACAATCTGGGACCCTGTATTCCTGGTGCTCAGTGGCTCAGAGACTCAGTGCCAACTCTGGTTTTAGATTCCCTATTGGCAGGAAGGGCTCATGGCCCAGCACCTGCTCCTCACAAGCTGATGCAACTAAGCCAGCATGTGGAGCAGGGATAAGGAGAGTGCACACTACATCCCATGAAAGGATGGGGGAGCTCCAATTCTGATATGCATTCCCCTGGAACCTCTGACGCTATTCTATTTGAGTCATCTAAAATATCCCTGGGTCCTCCTTTTGCTGCATGGCCACCCCACATGTCCATTCCCCAAATACAAGCTGGACTTAAAAGCCATGATATACCCCTAATTTGACTGTCATTCTCTGGATTTTTTTCCAAATGGTTCTTGTATCATTGTTAGTGTGACATTGTGCCACGCATCAAGTCATTCTGAATGGCTTTCATGTTAATTGTAGTGACAGTGATCATCCTGCATTAGCTTAATATCTCCATGATCTGATGGGTTTCCCCCCACTTCACAAGGGTTTCACTATGCCAGTAAAATGAATGATGTTCAGTCACCTATAGACCTCAAAGACTTATCTATATACCCACTCCAACAGTAAGCCAAGAAGGCACATATTATTAGTCACATTTTTCTGATTTTCAGCTTGATGGATGCCTGTATATCTTCCTGTTAATTGTCTCTCCACCATCCTTTTGTGTTCTTATCTCTGTACTGATTCCTCTTTAGATACTTACTGTACATGGAATGGGGTTGTTGAATCAGCTGTTGAAAATGATTACTCAATGTCAATTATGGAAGCTTATTCAAGTGTCAGGATCAGAGTTTTGTACAACATATGTAGTATACAATGCTGTATTATTATATGTATATTGCCAATAGTTTGCTATGTGCAAAGGTACTTTCTCGGTCTCACCAGCCTCTGCTGCTTTTAGCCTTGGTGAGACAGGCATGGGTAAAACAGTCCCCCTTGGTTGCACAGGGGAAGTCTGTTCTTTCTCTCCATCAGTCTTTTGGGCTTGGTTTTCTCCCTTATGAGATGAAATGCAACCTACCCTCCAGGTGAGGCACGCTGTCTCACTGCTCCTAACCTACTGGTAGCATGACTTCTTCTCTCCCCCCACCCCCATAGGGGAGGGTTTAAAAAGGTCTCAGGCAGCCCTTAGTTGGAATCAGCTGATCCTAATTGACCACAGGTAACTCCCTCTCAGCTGATCCTAATTGATTCTCTGGTAGCCCCTCCTCACCTGATAGGGAGGAGGGCCTTTTAACCTTCCAGTTGTCTGTCTTGAGTTTATCACAGCTACTGTTGTACAACATACAGCAGCACCTTAGGACACTAACTGCTGCAATGTAATTCACAAAAAAACTTCTAGAGATTTTTGATTAGTCATATATTTTTAAAAGAAAGAATTCAGAAAACAAATACAATTACAACATGATTTTTGGGTGCAGCATTTTAGAGCAATGGATGCCACCTTCAGAAAAAGCTATGTGATCACAGCAGGTGTGGGGTGGGATGACCCTAGAGCAGGGGTTCTCAAACTGGGGTTCAGGACCCCTTAGGGGGTCATGAGGCTATTACATGGGGGGTTGTGAGCTGTCAGCCTCCACCCCAAACGCTGCTTTGCCTCCAGCATATATAATAGTGTTATATATTTTTTAAGTGTTTTTAATTTTTAAGGGGGCAGGGGAAGGTCGCACTCAAAGGCATACTGTGTGAAAAGAGTCTCCAGTACAAAAGTCTGAGAACCACTACCCTAGAGCAATCAGGGCCAGGGTGATTTCCAAAAAGGTTCAAAGCCGTAGAATGCAGCTCCTTAAAACTGCACAGAACCCAGCCCTGAACCCTGACTCATAGAAGTATTTCTTACTGGCAGAAGCAAGTTGATGAGGCTATTTTTGTGTATAAAGGTTTACAGGATCAGGCCCCTAGATTATAAATTCCTCAATCCAGGGACCCTATCATCCTATGTTTGTAGAACATGATGCAGAAATGGCATTACAACCACCAACAAATGGAGAAAAGGATTTAGTAGGGAAACAGAGCATACCACTGACAAATCCACCCTGGCAGTCAAGAGCACTATGCATGCACTTCAGAAAGTTTTTATGGTTTATCTAAACTTCTTGTGCAAGACAAAAAATAAAAATGAAAACTGTGTGAATTGTGTTTCCTTGGAGAAAAACAAAATAATGAATTTTCAGTGTAGAAAATATTTTATTTTGAACAGTAACTATAAATTGGATGGAGACTGTTCAGCTTTGCTGCACTTTATTTTTCCTTCCCAACCACTGGGAATTCCCCCACATCCCACCCACACACAACAGGAGGGACAGAGTGAATAAATAGTCAGCAGGTCATTTCTCAATATCCCAAACTGCATAGGGTGAAATTCATCCCTGCACAGGAGGGGCCAGCAGAAGGCCTAAATACACTTACATTCCACATAAGCCCCCAGCGTGAATTTCACCCTAATATTCCAGAATTATCTAGGTAGGATATTTACTTTCTTCCTAACAACTACCAGTTTAGTTGCCATGTTACCAGAGCAACATTAAAAATTAATGATCTCTTACAATAAACAAATCTCACATATAAAAATTCCACAGCCTCCTTCGTATGAAAAAGCTTGTAATTTTAAAAGGAACAGTTAAAACAATAGGCTGACATACTGAAACAGCTTATGAGACACAAAACAAAGCACTAATAAAATGCAACTCAGAATTTCAGGTCTCTTAACAATTCACCAAACACTTTTATATGACAGATATAAAAACTGAGAACTCATAAGAAAAATCACTACTGCATTTTTAAAACTCTACTCATTTTCACAATGTGAAATCTGTGACTGAATAAATATCAATGGTTCTGCGTTGCACAGCTTTCCATGGCAATGAAGTGAAATTATATTTCTTTTAATTATGCTTTAGTGATACTTCATTGATCTAAGTGTGTTCTCACAAGCGTGAAATTGACTTTTTGGCTCTTGGGCCAGTTCCCATGTGTCCACATCACTAAAAGTAACAATAGAATAGACACTAATTGTCAACCATGTTAGCAGCTCAGCAGAGAAGCCATTTCCTATTGGAATTTGGAAGACAGCCTAAATGTAACAGCCTGTACAGCAAAAATTATCATTAAATATGGCAACTGTCAGTAAAACAGCCATGAACACTGGAGCCCTATGCTTTTCAAACATCACTTGTTCCTATATTAAAAGTTTCCACCTTATTTAAGATGACATTTTGTCCCAAGTTCCAAATGAAAAAAAATCAGATTCTGCTAAAATAAATTGACAAGGCTACTGCTGACCTTGCCATATGCAGGAATCATTTTAGCTTTAGATTTTCATTAAAGATTTAGTAGCAAACTGATATGCCCCAGCTTTGCAGATTTAACCAATGGCTGCATTTCTAGATTCCTGCAGTATTAATTTGGAATGCTAAAAGTAAAGGAAAAGTAGCAGCCGCCCCATCGGACATTCAATTAATCAAGAAGAAAGATTAAGTCTATGTTTTTAGAAGTGCAGCTTGCACAGCAGCCCACTAACTTCATTAAAGTTGCTTTTCATAGAGCTCTACAACTATATTTACAATTCATATATTTGATAAAGAGAAAAAAGAGTACAGGCAATAATCTTTGGTTTCACATCAGTAATCCTTTTGGAGTACAAAAGCAACCAAGAATAAATATGTTATTCGTATACAGTAGGTTTCATCTAAGGATCTCAAAGCACTTTGCTAACATGGCTTGACTACACTCCAGGGTCAGTGATGGCTTCTGTTTTTCCCCTTTCTTGATTTAACAGTAAAACAGAAAACTTGACTAAGAGACCTGAATAAAGTATACAGCTTTCATTTCAGAATACTGTAGGAGTTGGTGTTTGGATCATCAAAAAAGAACAAACCAATAAAGAAGCTGGAAAAATGTGATTGGTGAAAGAAAAATGTGTTTGGTAAAAAGGAACTTGCAATGGAATGTGACCCAATATATATGATTAGTAAGAGATTGTTTTCTTTTAATTGATAATGAAGTATTGCTGCTTTCCTGTTAGTTATTGTATATGTTTTTGTCTATAGCCTTTGGCTCCTCTAGTCAGTCATTAACTGCCAGGAAATGCTTGTATATTATAAATTACATGTAATGCTGAGAAAGGATTCAAGCTAATGTAGAGGCATTCATTTTTAGAATGATCTTATAAATGCCATTTAAAACTACACCACCCATAAAAAAATGTATATATATATATGCCTACGGTTGTTTTCCTTTTTCATTATAAGAATGATGAGCTGACAAAGGCATGTGGCGTTGATTATTCATGCCTACCAGTGGTTGAAGCTATTTGGGCTGGAAGACTCATACCTAAAGGGGATGATGATGACTATTAAAAAATAATGCTTTGTGTTTATAGTAAAGAGACCAGAGGGGTGAGGTAATATTTTAATTAGACCAACTTCTGTTGGTGGAAGAAGTAAGCTTTCAAGCTACACAGAGCTCTTCTTCAGGTCTAGGAAATTTACTCAGAGCTGCTGTGTCACAGCTAAATAAAAAGGTGGAACAGATATGTGTTAACTGCTTATATTAAACTATTTCAAGAGACTATTCAAAATGAGGTGGCCAGTTAACACTTCTGCAGTCATAGGACCAAAAAGGGGGTTTTCAGGTTGTAGAGTATTGTAACAATAGAGACACTGGATTTAGAGTTTAAGTCCATGATTTTTAGTGTCTAGAAAAGTTATGAATTTAATCTCCTAGGCTCATCTTTTGAAATTGTTGGACAGGTTTCTTTTGAGGATGAGGACTGAGAGATCAGATATAGAGTGACTGTTCTGTGAAAAGTGTTCACACATGGATGATATGGTGTTTTTGTCTTGAATGAACTCTCATAGAAAAATAAGAGTATAATGATAGTCTCATTTCACTCACATAGTTATTAGGGCATTTAATGCCCCGGATGAGCTACATCACATGTTATGATAGGCAAGTGTAGGATCTTCAGAAGTGTGTTTGGAGGGTATTAATCATCCTATCAATGGAAATACAGCTGCATGTTTTGCATCTGTTATGGCAGGGTCTGGTGCCACTTTATGCTGGTAGGTCCTGGTCTTCCCAAGCTCAAGGCCGAAGAGGGAGTTTAGGAAAGGTTTCTTTCAGAATGTGGTCCCTATAGAGCATAGGCTGTCGCTGAAGAGCAAACCCAAATCTGAGCAAATCTGTAGTCTCTACTTTCCACCAGAATTGCACAAAACAGTAACTGTCAAGTTTAGTGGGAACAACTGACCTAGGGCTATGAGCATTGGCCTTGATCCTAGTGTACTCATAGATCATTAGTCTTGGAAGAGACCTCAGGAGATCATCTAGACCAACTCCCTGCTTAAAGCAGGACCAATTCCCAAGTTCCTAAACGGCCCCCTCAAAGATTGAACTCACAATCCTGGGTTTAAGGAGGCCAATGCTCAAACCACTAAGCTATCCCTCCCCACACAGTACTTGGTTTCAGAGTACTGTGCATTGGTATGGACAAGAAGCAGCTATATCCAGTTTGTGGACAGGCAGCTGAATCAGTCCATAAGAATCATCACAGGAACTTTAAAATCAACACCTCTATTGACTTGCTGTATTAGGAAACATCAAACGTCCAGCTATCCATCAATACAGAGCCACCAGAAGAGAATTTAAATGTGCTGAAGACTACACAGAAATTCCTATCCAGCAGGTTATGGATAACATAACCCAACACCACCTGAAATCACGAAAACCACTATGGACTGCATGTCTCTGGATCCAGCCTCGGAATGGCAAAGTGTCTGGACCCATTTACTGCTCCAAAAAGCACACTACTACTAACCCAACAAGCCACCCTCCTGGTTTTGACCTGCAGACTTCGGATCACACTGAACTGCAACTGAACAAATCATGGAAGATGCAGCTACTTGATGCACAAGTGGAAAAAGCAAAGATTCCCTTTGTGTGACTCTAGTGAGAACATCTAAACCAACAAACACATAACACCGTGCCCCAAATATGGATTCATAGGTGAATTGGATAACATGCACAATGTCACAGAAGAGGCCTTGAAATGACTTATGGACCCACAACTGCATCTACAAAATGTTGCTCTGAAGATGCCATACATGCATAAAAGGGAGAGAATTGAAGAAGAGGGTCAAGTCACCACACCCATGGAACCCAGGAGGAAGGATACAAGGGTGTGCCTGATCATGTCTAGCAGACAGATGTTTCCAGTGGGATCAGTTCTTGGCCTGATGCTATTTAATAATTTTTATTAGTGACCTGGTAGAGAACATAAAATCACCATCACCTACCAGAGGTACAAATATTTGATAATAACATCAATCAGTGACAGGAAGTTGAAGCTGGAAAATTCAGACTGGAAATAAGGTGTACGTTTTAAACAATGAGTAATTACTCATTAGAACAATGAGTCAAGTGTTGTGGAGGATTCTCCACCACTAACGATTTTTAAATCAAGATTGGATGTTTTTTCTAAAAGCTCCGCTTTCACATAGGCTCTGACTCTGTGGGTGCTCCGGAGATGGAGCACCCATGGGGAAAAGTTAGTGGGTGCTCTGCACCCACCGGCAGCCAAGCTCCCCTCACCCCCCCCCTCACCCTGAGCACGCCATGTCCCTGCTCCTCCTACCTCCCAGCTCTTTCTGCCTGGCTGCTACCAAACAGCTGTTTGGTAGCATTAGCACACTCTAGGGGGGAGAGGGGGAGAGAAGGTGCAGGAATGTGGCGCGCTCAGGGGAGGAGGCGGGGAAGAAGCAGAGATTTGGGGAAAGAGTTGGAATAGGGGTGGGGCAGGGCCTCATGGAAGGGGTGGAGTGGGGACAGGGCCAGGAGACGGGGATGGGAGGGTCCAGCACCCACAGGAAAGAGGGGAAGTCGGCGGCTATGTACTTTTGGAATTATTTTGGGGAAGTTGTATGGCCTATGTTATACAAGAGGTGAGATTAGATGATCACAATGGTCCTTTTTTACCTTGGAATCTATGAATTACACATGCACTGCATATCTGTCATAGCTTGAAGCAGTCTGATATCCTAACTTATACAGAACTAGGTGACTTTAGAAAATGGGACTTCGGTGCTATTTGAAAATTTTAGTTGAGATGATCATAGTGTCCTTGTTTGCCTTAAAAAATGTGATCTATTCATAGCTTATCATATTCCATCACCTTAGTATCTGGACACCTGGCATTCCCAGTGTAAACCCACAGTAAGGCTTTGAATACAGAAACAGTATGAATCCTGTAGTTACTCAGTAAGTGAAAATATTCATCTCCCACTCCCTATCTTAAATAGCTGGATGGAGAGTAGTTTTGCCACTATAAAAAATGCTAGAGATGTCTTTTCTATAAACATTCTTTCTGACAAGATTTTGAAATAAGTCTTATTCTTTTGCATGCACACACTTGCACTCAGACACTTTTAGTCCCATCTGTAAATGAGGCAAGTGGTGGTTGATCAACCTTTCAAGCTCTCATGAACTGTATCTTTCTTATTGTTTAGAAACAGTCCTCTCTCTCATGTAATCTAATGCCATGAGTTGTAATAATAGTAGTAATATTTTAGTCTTAAAGTTGTTAATGTGAATTCAGATCTCATGAACTATTATCCGTAGAGACTAAAATCCTCCATTTATTCAGATGTAACATTAGCACCCTTGTGGCCAAAATAGAGTCTGTTCTGCAGGCAGCTCCGGCCAAGAAAAGGTATGCACAGGAAAGCAGCAGGGAAAGTCTCTTCCATCCTAGGAGTACCTGTTCCATACCCTCCAGAGTGAACACACACCAGAATAGTAGAATGAATATAGGAAATGGAAATATTTATTCAGAGGGATAAATGGAGAAACAAAGGAAAGATAAGGGGAGTGGTAAAAAAGGGTTATATTCAACACAAGGATCCACAGTCCCAGTGGTACTACAGTCTGAAAGGGCAGACTCCTACCATGCATCTGCATTAAGAGTCCAGGAGTCCTGGGCAAAGTTCCAATCTGGTGGGGAATCTTGGTGTTTCTGGTCATCTTCAGCATCAGTCAACTTTACCCAGCAAACCCCTCCAGTGCCCTCTTCTGCTGCTCTGCAAACCCACACAGAGTGGCAACCTCCCCACTTTACTAGTTACAACCTCCCTCCTTATTCCCAATGCAAAGTCACAAGCCCCAATACACATGATCCCAGGCAGTTCTGGGCAGCAATGATACTGGGTCCAATTCTGGTTTATTCTTCTCGGGTGGTTCCTCCTTGCCACAGTACTCCTCCTGGCTCCTGTCCTGGGGCATCTCCGGTCAGCCACTCTGTCCCTTCCAGGCTTCCGGCAGGTTCTCGGCCACCTCGCTACATGAGGGCCTGCTTGCCGTATCCTTCTGTCTGGAGCTCCAGACACACACACACCGTCGGTCTCACTCTCTCCACGTTCTTCCTTCCCTCCAACAGCCCTTTCTCTTCTTGGAACAATCAGCACTTCCTCGCCCTCAGGACAAAGATTTAAAGAGGCCACGCTCTCTAACCCCAAAAGGTGATACACAGGGAACAGGTATAGTGTGAGTAATGGTAACATAGACTCTCCTATGCCCACTCCTTACTACCACACATACCTACTGCCTGCCAGTCTGAACCCCCTGAATTAAGATTAAAGCAAGCTTCAGTCTCCATGGTCA
Organism: Gopherus evgoodei; assembly: GCF_007399415.2. Taxonomy (NCBI): domain Eukaryota; kingdom Metazoa; phylum Chordata; order Testudines; family Testudinidae; genus Gopherus; species Gopherus evgoodei. Next base: position 171,895,244 of record NC_044324.1, read on the forward strand.
TTTCATCCTTAGTCTCTGCTGAAGATACCAATAAGAGCTAATAGATGCTAGTTTTGGTGCTATTTTTGTGATGAGTCAGTGTTGCCTATTGTATAGAGCACTGAACTGGGACTCAGGAGACCTGGATTCTATCCCTGACCGTGTTACTGGCCTGCTGCTTGACCTTGGGCAAGAGACTTCCCCACTCAGTTTCCCTAACTGTAAAATGAGGATAATGATAACTCCTTTGTACAGCACTTTGAGATCTACTGATGAAAAGCTCTCTATAAGAGGTGAGTATTTTAAGTATTATCCATTGAGAAAGTTACTAAGACTATCAATTTATTTCATGGAGGCAACCAAATATGTACTGATCATAACAATCCTTGATCATTACTGGACTCAGTATTGCAAAGCTCAAGAGATTAAAAAATCATGACTCAGCCCATAAAAATAAAATAAAAACCAAAAAAATCACACCACAGCCACACACACCATGAAACTGCCCCTCGCCAAGTGATTTTTTAAAAACTCGCTACTAAATTGGAGTTTTCTGTCTTGATTTTTGAACTCCCTCTGCCCAAGAGACAATTAGAGTTGCCCACTCTCCCACATTTATTGGGAAAGATGATTTTGACTCCGAGTCTCACCTCCACATCTATCCATCCCTTGCCCAGCAATTAATTCTGACCCTGACCCCCACCAGTTCAGCCCCTCACCCCATCTCCAAACATTCACTTCTGTATCCCAATCTCCACTGTGTTAGCCCATTAGTTCTGTCCTCCCCGGATTGTAAACTCAGCTGTGAAAAGTGAGTCAAAGTTCATAGAATGTCACAATAATCTAGAGTAATAAATGTTGATGGGAAAGGGGCAAAAAAAGGAAACAATGACTGATTTAGTACAAACAAAGAGGCCTATAGCTATGATCTTAACATAGTCCTTGAATTATATCTGATAAAGTGTGGGACTAGTAATCAATGAAACAAAATAATGAGGGGAAATGAGCTATTCCACTCATCACTTCCTTTTGGGATTCTTAAAAGGAAAACAATTTGGGGGAAAGGATTAGCATATGGACAGAGTGACACAAATGCCGGGTGACTGAAAGATGAAAGAAGGAGAAGGAGCAAACTTCACCATCATCACTGTCACACCATCCTGGGACCACAGGATCAATTATGACACCATTGTTGTCCTGACCAGACCAAGCCAGAGAGAGGTACCCAGTGACATTGCTGTGACAGAGGGAAATTTCCTGCAAGATCCTGGACAAACCTTATAGAATTAAGTTTAATACCTTTGGGATCTATTTTATTAAAATAATGTAATTGTGTGTTATTGTAGGATGGTATGTGACTTTTCTGGGAGACTGACTAACATAAACCTTGGAAAAATGTTAGGAACATCCAACAACTAAGACAATAAGTGAAAAGGATTTTCCAGGAGTACTTCAAAAAGCCCTTTGCAGCTATGCCTTGAAGAGAAAAACCCATTGTCTACAGATTACCTGTTCCTGGAAACTCTAGATGGAGGACCCCTGAACTATACAAAGGAGGGATGACATTTTTCATGAGTGCTAGTTCTGAGCTGAGGCTATTTTATTGTTTTACAATATTTTCTGTAATATTTTTACCCTAAGAATAAATAAGCTTAGAAAGAGCCATGGGGTACCTTAACTGTGGGCAGTGACACTGTTATTAATCTCTGAAGAGAAAGTAAGCAGGTCTGCTGGGGAAAAACACAGTGAAGGCAGAGAATTGTTTAGCCTGGAGATACCCCAGGCTGAAAGACACATTTCTCCATTAAAGAAAGGCAACCGCAAGGGAAGCTGGAAGAGTGGATTCCCTTGCTGGATCACCATCTCACACTTGTACTCTGATCAAAGCCTTCCTCTCATCCCCCTTTTTCCAACATCTCTTTCCTCCCTACAAGCCAGAAAGGCTCAGCATCACAGTATTTATCATATCTTTCATTACCTGCATTGTTTAGGCACAGACCCAGGCTAACTGGGTCTGGTGGAACTAGCTGCATGCTAAGCTGAACAGAAAATGCCGACTTGCTTTCTAACACTGGAGATGGAAGAGGTGGGTTTCAGGGACTGGGGATGTAGGAGCACTGGATTATATGGAAAGAGATTGCTAGCTCAGTACAGGTACAACCAAACTTCAGTTAACTGGGAGTTTCAGTTAAGATGAAAAAAAGCATTTTGCCCATTTATGTCATTTAGCTCTGCTAACAGTAATCTGAAGGGGAGTGTGCATGTCAACGTATATGGATAAGAAACTCACAATTATTATTAATTGTATTATAGTAACTCCTAGTGGACCCTGGCACTTTTAGCACTCAAGAAGAACAAATAGCACTAACTCATTCCTGCCTTAGTGCAGGAAATCACCTTGCAAGCTTTGCATCACCACTTCTGTTTGTCCACTTCAGACCTGACCTGCAACAAACACTCCCAATATTTCATAGCTAGAACTATCTTGAACAAAAAGCTACTGATTAGCTGGAGGAAAAGAAAATAGTGGACTTGCAATTCCATTTGTGACTTAGACTAGAATTTGAAGTTGGCTCTACAGGGATGAAAAGCTAGTGCACTCACCATTGCATCTTCTGCAAGTTTATTAAAGGAACTCTGGGGATACAAAACATGGTGCTAGAAAAAGATGCAGAATGACACCTGAAATTACAACCAGTTTGATCACAATAATTAAGAGATGATGAAGACCGGCTATATTGTTGCCTAAATCATCTTTGCCAGGAGGACATATACCCCTATGCAGAGGACACAGCAGATAGCAAATTGATATTACTATGCACTATGATCTCAACCAGACACCAACTGCAAACAAGTTAAAACTGATGGCTCAGCATCATTACCTCTAAAATCAAGCACACTGCATGGTAGAGAATTGCATACCATGACTTCCTAAAATCATTGACTAGAGGATTTTGTGCACTTTTCTTAAATTTCTGCTGCACAAATTGCGTTTGAGAGCTAGAAAATGGCTTTGCCTCAAAAGTCACTTCATGTGTTGCTTGGCAGTGAGCTACAGTGAACACTAGCACAAGCGTACAATTCTTCAGAGCCATTACTGCGTATTGCACCAACAAGTACCAAGGTTAAAGGCCACTTTTGTAAGAGGGAACCATTGGGTTCTCAGTGCAAAGTCTCTTTGAAATAAAGGAAATGTGGGCACATTATCTGTTTTCCATTGGCTGCAATGGGGCAAGCTGCATGAGTAAGAGGCTGCAGGATTGGGCCCAACATTAGTAAAAATCTGTCTACAAAGGCTGATGTTTATGGATATGGAGTTATTTTTCTGGTAAAAGGGCAAGGTAAGTTCAGTTCAGAGGTATGGAGATCACAAGTGGATTATTCTAAATTTATGAGGTCTATTTCTTCTGAAGAATCCCTTAGAAACTCTGAATGAAATCCCAGCTCCACTGAAGTCAACAGCAAAACTCTTATTGACTTCATTAGGGCCAAAATTTCATCCCATGAGTTATTGGAGCAGAGCCAAAGCTCACCCACTTCTTGGTGGTGAAAACAAACCCAGAGAGAAAACTGTCCCTCATATAACAAAGTGATTTTTTGGGGGGAAATTCCACAAGGGGTTCCTCATAGCATTCTCCCTCCCCAGAGCCCCTCTGTAGGTATTTCCATGGAAGTAGGGCAATTTCTGAAATCCTCATATATGCAAGTTTTCCAATGAAGTCACTGGGCCCTTAAAATTGAAATTAAAACACAATCCACAAAACCATACATTCTGAGTTAAGATTGTCATAATACACTTGGGCACTCAGAAGCTATGGTGATGGGGGGCATTATATAACACAATACAGTCCACATACCAATGGCCATTAATAGATAAGAACATAAGAATGGCCATACTGGGTCAGATCAATGGTATATCTAGCCCAGCATCCTGTCTTCTGATAGCAGTCAATGCCAGATGCTTCAAAGGAAATGAACAGAACAGGGCAACTATCAGGTAAAGCCATCCCCTGTCATCCAGTCCCAGCATCTTGCAGCCAGTGGCTTAGGGACACCCAGAGCATGGGGTTGCATCCCTGACTATCTTGGCTAATGGAGAATAGGTCTATCAATGGCTTTATTCTCCATGAACTTATCTAGTTCTTTTTTGGGCTAGGGCAGGGGGTTGGAGCGCAGGAGGGGGTGAGGGCTCCACAGTGGGGCCAGAAATGAGGGGTTCTGTATGCAGGAGGGAGCTCTGGGCTGAGGGCTCCAGCTGGGGGATTCAGGCTGTAGGGTGGGGCTGTGGATGAGAGTTTTGGAGTGCAGGAGTGGGCTCAGGGCTGGTGGAGAGGGTGCAGGTGCGGGAGGAGGTGCTGGCTCCGACTGGGGCCAAGGGGTTTGGAGTGCAGGAGGGGGCTCTGGCTGGGGCCGAGGGGTTTAGAGTGTGGGGTCTGGAAGGGAGTTAAGGTGTGGGAGGGTATTCCTCCTGTACCAGAACCCTGTCCCAGGTGGGGCGTTCGGGGTGCGGGCTCTGGCACAGCGGCGCATACCTTAGGTTGCCCCTGGTCAGCAGCTCTGTGGGGCAAAGGCAGCATGCCTGGCCCCTAGGCGGAGAGGCCAGGTGGCTCTGCATGGTGCCAATGGGAGCTACAGAGCTGGAGCTGGAGGCAGCACATGAAGCTTCCCTGATCACCCCTCTGCCTAGGGGCCAGACATGCCAGCTGCCTCCAGGGAGCTGCACAAACCTAGGGCAGGCAGGGAGCCTGCCTTAGCCCTGCAGCACTGCCAACTGGACTTCTAACAGCCTGGTCATCAGTGCTGACCAGAGCCACCAGGATCCCTTTTTGACTTGGTGTTCCGGTTGAAAACCAGACTCCTGGCAACCCTAGCAGTATTCAAGGTGTGGGTGTACCATGGGTTTAGATAATAAGACAGTAAATATAATGACACTATATATCCCATTCCTAATGGTTCCTAACTTTCTGTAAGCTGTTAGGACGGCTGCTGCACACTGAGCAGATGTTTCCAGAGAACTATCCATGATGACTCCAAGATCTTTGAGTGGTAACAGCTAGTTTAGACCCCCGTCATTGTGTGTGGATAGTTGGGATGATGTTTTCCAATATGCATTACTCTGGCAGATGAAATTCAATGTTGATAAATGCACTTTGTTGCCCAGTCATCTAATTTTGTGAGATCCCTTTGTAACTCTTGCAGGCTGTTTTGTACTTATCTTGAGTAATTTTGTATCCTCTGCAAATTTTGCCACTCCTGGTTTACCCCTTTTTCCAGGGCAAGTTTGTGGGTAGCGCTACCTGTTCTACTATAATGTAACAGTCTATCTCTAAAGATAATAAGCTAAAAATACTCTAATACTGCCCAACTTCTCAGATGAGATAGGGCCAACCCTGCTGCACTGCCCTAATAAAACTGGATTGAGAAAAAGGTGCAGGAGAACCAACTGGAAAACAACCTTATTCTTGTAGGTTAGCTTCTCAGCCATAATGTTATTTTAATCTGAGTTGTAAGTACGTGTTTAATGAAATAGTGGATGCATAATGATCTGACTTCAGTCGTGACAGCAACAACCTACTGCCGTGCTTGTAATTATAATTTATTCTGTGCCACAGAACAGGTCTAATTAGAAGTTGACACGAGCAGGCCCAGCAATCTGAAGTGTAACTGACACGATTATTTCACTTCCATGCACTGAATAATTGCGTGCTCCTCAGGCTGTATTTCCTGTTATGTCCTAGCCTGTATAGTTAGAAATGCATTTCTGGTAACACAAGACACCATCAAAAACACATACATAGTTTAAGAAATAAAATATTCCATTTGTCATTTAAATGCCACTCCCTACTTAACTTAAGAGACAAGAGCAGATGACTGTTGCCTCATCCACTCCACCAATGACACCAGCCTTGACCACTGATGTTTGCTTCTCCCTCTGCTGATTTCACTTTTCCTTCCATGCCACTTCCTAGTCAGGAAACACAATTCCTGAATTTATTCCTACTTCCACCACCTTCAAGTCTTTGCTACCATGAAGCTCATAGAAAGTCAGTCAACAAATTAGTTCAGTTCAGCAGAGGGGTTTTGTTTTTTAAAAGCCTGACAGCTATATACAGTAATGCTTTCTACTAGCAGCATTCCCATTGAGATCTTTGGGAATTGTCCCCTTGATCTATGTACGATACAGAAGTGCCACCACAAGGCTCCACAATGTCCAAGTATAGCATAGTGTTACACTTGAAAACAAAAACTAGTGTTTTTTAGGACAACAGGGTGTAGTGCCTGTACATGTCAAGTCAGTAAGTTGTCTTAACCAGCGCTGTCTACAACACTTTTTCTGTGATACATTTATCTATGATGTAGTTGTCATAATGAAATGAGGGAAAAGTTATGTATTACATAGTCCGTAAAAAAAAATTAAAAGAAAAGTATTATTCTAATACTTTGCCATACACAAGTCAAGAGAAGTTTAAACTGCAAACAGTGCAAAATTATATTTAATCCATACTGATTCTGAAGCCACAAACTGAAACCCTCTGCATTTTGGGAAAAGTCAAAATTAATTTCTAATTCTGCGTCCAAAGCGCATGGCTTGAGCCCATCTCCAGATGTAAAATAGCCTCCCATGCTGCTTCCTAGTGAGGCATTGTAAGACAATCTTGTCCTGTTCCAGGGCAGCATAGCCTTGTATTTAAGGCAATAGACTAGGACTAAGAAGACTGGGTCCAATTCCCAGTTCTGCTAGAAGCTTCTTGTATGATCTTGAGCAAGTCCCTTATCTCTCTGTAGCTCAGTGTTCCAGCTAACTCAAAGAGGTACTGTGTATATAAACTCAGCCTTTGCTAAGTGCCCAGATACTACAGTAATAGGATCCACAGAAGTGTACCAGTAGTCACTGGAGTCAATGGATATTGATCTCTGCCATGTGACAGCAGTCTAGCCTTTTCTAACTGACCTATGTCATGCAATGGACCAGAAAATAAAGATTGTACCAGTTCCTGCATGTCACACCCTTATTACAACACGTACATAGAAAGCACTGCATTCAGCAGTGCCAATCTAGCCCCTAGGCAAGTGAATGAAGCTCACTTTTACATATTGCATTTGTGAAAAATGCACAGCTGCACTCAGGAACAGAGACTAAACTAAAATTAACTTTCCCTTCTGTTGATCATTTCCTAATTACTCAAAAAAAATCTCACATTTTGTGAACATGTTTCCTTTGATTTGATTTGTAGTTTATAAAAGCTGTCAAGCTCATGCAATATTTAAATGTTTTCTTCCAGTCCTCCTGCTGGAAGTTTAGTCACTCAATCTGGAATATGAAGTACTATATCTGCATTAGTATTCACCATGTGCTTTGCCACACTTTACTACTGTCTCAAGTGGTTTTACTATCCTAGGGAGATGTGGATTAAACTCCATGGCAACATAGAACTTAAATTGATCAGAGTGATAAATGATGAGAGGAAGAGGACAGATTAAAAATAATTAAAACAAGATCACAGCATATTTTACCACTGATCCATATTAAAAAAAGTCTCACTGTAACAATCAACAGTTTACCACATAACAAGCAACTATTATTCAGAAAGTTTAGTGATTATTAAAGGATAAAATGTTAAAAGAAACCCATTATAAAGAATATCAGATTTTTAAAGGATATTAGTTTTTTAAAGGTTGTAATCAGATTTTTAATCTAGCTCTTAATTTTTATGATATCAGTCATTTCAGAGATAGATCTAATGGCTAATCTAGCTCTTAATTTTTATGATATCAGTCATTTCAGAGATAGATCTAATGTGAGAGGACTGGGGAATCAGGAGAACTCTGCTCTATTCTGACACCAACTGGGTGTTTGACGCAGGACATGTCATATTTAGCCACTTAAATGGCCAGATTCTCTCAGATTTTGAGCATCTACAATCTGCAATTGAAGTCAATGGAAGTCCAATAATTAATTTAGATGCTTAAATATTATTTCAGGGGGCTAGTTTAAAGTTTATGGCACAGAGAGTTTGGAGCCAAAGTGTCCAATGTTATCTTTAAAAGAAAGATAATATAAAGTTGTAACAGTAACTGCTGAGTCAGTTGATAGTGACCTCTGCCATGTGACAAGAAGCATAGACATTTGCAACAAATGCATGTTGTGTGACCCAGACAAGGAAATAAACAAATCTCTTAGCAAAGCTCCTAGATGTCACATTTATTACTATTATTCACTTAAGTTTAAAGTACTTTGGATTTTTTGAAACGATATACAAAATAAACACAAAGCATTATTATTAAAAATCATATACATGATAAAAGAGGCAGTGTGACTATAGCTTATACGAAATGGGTTAGTTTCCTTAAATATTTTGTGAGCCTTCTAGCAGCCTCCCTGTTTATGTTTCAGAAGCCAGCAAAATCCTGCCAGAGAAGTAGTATGTATATGTAGCTAGGCCTTGCATGTGGTGTATAGTAAGTATAAACAGTTATTTGGACCTCACTGTGCCAGGGTAGCTCCTTCATAGCTGATGGATTATTTACAGCCTCAGCTCCAAGAGAAAAATTGATATGTAAGAATCTCAGTTTTCATTTTAAAAAAAAAGTGTATAGCTCTCTTGGTTGCAGAGAAATTGTTGAAAATGTGATCCAAGCACACCCTGAAGGCTCAAACACCACAAGTTAGATAAAAAGAACTTAAGATTTTTTTATTTTTAAGTCAATGTCATAATTTTGGGGATCTGACACATGACTTTTGAGCATTCAGTGGTGGCTATACTGAAGAGGCCTCCGAGAGGTGAGTCTGACTTACAAAGTTCAGATCCTGACCCAGAAAGGTAACAAAGCTTCCCTAAAATAGGTCCACAGGATCCAGAGAAGGGAGATACAATGCTGCAAAAGCAGCTGAGCCACTACTTCTGCACAGAAGCAGAAAAATCCATATGGAGGATACCTTATGTACAATATATAGGGAGCATGATCTGGAATAATAATATTGTGAGGATGTTTTAAAATTTAGAAAAATCTTATTAACACGAAAGGGTTACTTTCAAGAAATTAATAAGAATTGCCAGGCTTATTTCCAGTTCCATCCTAGAGGTACTGGAAAAATTCCTACTTCTCCCACACACAAACACAGTAACCTCTAAGGATAATTTCAACTAAGAACACTTTATTTAAAATTTTTAGAAGATAATCAGGGCCAATATGAAAGAAATTATTTTCCAGCTTGTCATTGCTGCAGACCTTTGTTCAAATCCTGATAAGATCACATATGAAAGTTGTGAGGTCTCCAGGCCCTTGTCTCACATGACTCCCTAGTACAGTGTTCTTTATTGCAAGGTCTGCAAGCCAATGGCGACTCCCATGGACCCTAAGTGCGACTCCCTGTTGATCGCACTCTCCAGTGGCAGTGGGGCTGCAGCTAAGGCAGCCTCGCTTTCTGCCCCAGTCCCATGCAACTCCCGGAAGTGGCCAGCATGCCCCCGCAGGGTAAGGGGGGAGCAGAGGTCTCTGCACACTGCTCCTGCCTGCAAGCATTTCCCCCACAGCTGCCACTGGCCAGGAAGCACGTTGGCCCCTTCCAGGACTCGCATGGAGCCGGGGCTGCCCGAAGAAAGTGTCGTTCCCTTCAATGGACAGGTTCTGAATAGCTCTTCCACCACCCAACCTGCAGCCTCCCAGAGCCAGCCCCTGCATACCCCCTCCTGAACCCCAAGCCCATGCCCCATCCCTGTGGCCCCTCCCAGAGCCAGCACCCCATACCCCCTCCATATTAACCAACAAAGAACTCGGAGTGTTCAACCATCTGCATCGGGTTGCTGAGACTCTCACATTGAAGGCTTTTTGCCAAAGTGTCCCCCACTTCAAAAGTAATGAAGAGCACTGCCCTAGTAGATGAGAAGCCATTCTCAAAGGATCAGCCTTGAAAAAGGTTTGGAGCTTAGTTCAGTTCAGATAAGCATCTGAAATTGTGATTGGCAACTATGAAAATCAATATGGTGTCTTTTAACAGGACCAGCTTTCTTTTTAAAAAGACAGGGAGACAGAGAAGAATGCTGCATATATCACAAGATATCCAGCTGCTGATGTCTAAGAGCCACTCAGTGATCTATTACAGACCAAAGTCAAGGCTAGTGCCAGTGAATTGTATGTATGGTTCACATAGGCAATAGCTACATGGAAGGAATCACATCATCTACCTTCCTAAACTCTATAAAGGGTGGGCTGGAGTGACTTAGGCAAAGTGTGATAAAGGTGGAAGTAGAAACATTTCAGGGCATTTGCTGATATCTATTTTTTTAATTATAACCATTCTCAGATACATCTTTATAATTTAAGTTGAAAAATGTTTAAATTATAACCCTGTTTTCACATACTGTACTTAGCTTCAAAAATTAGATCTTTTCCCAACTTTCCATGCCTGGTAACCACCCCAAGGTGACTCCTTAACCAAATTCCTCCCCACCCCATACATTTTCAACAAAATTTAAAAACATATACTTTTTGATAGAACTGGAGTTCTAAACATGGGCTGGATAGTCCATAGACCTCATTGAGGTCTGATATCTTTGCTAAGCTTAAAAAAAAAATCACTGTTACTTTGGTTGGTAGACACATGAGTTTCTTAATAAAATCAAATAGAAAACTCAAGTAAATAATGTATAATATCACCTTCCTGTCTCATTCTGAGAGCAGTTTTACGAATCTCAGCACCTATTGCCTGCTATTTCTAATGGCATTTTAATGGCTCTTTCTTCAGACAGTTTTGTTTTTGAACAATGGGGGTGTGTAAAGATTTGGACACTCCAATTCAATAATTAGGTCAGATACAATAACACCGTGCTGGAGACTCTGTATGAAATAAACTGCAGGGTGTTCCTCAGCAGCACTAAAAGCAGCGGGGAAGCTAATCTGTCCCTCTGCTACATCAGCCTATTCATCAATTAACAAATTAGTGGAGTCATTCCCCTCAAGATATTGCATAGAGAAAATGGAAACTGGAGTTATAGGTGTGGTGAAGTATTTTCAAATATTGTTTTCTTATAAAAAAAAATCATTCACAGTAGTAATTAATCTGTCTTCTTACATTTTTATTTTTCTATGAAGAAAAGTATTTATAAACCTTTATCTTTTCAAAAGGTTAAAGATGCACTTGGAAATGATAATATCAAACAAGAGTTTAGGTAGAAACTTGTCAAATTATAATAGCCTAGAGAGCAAGTTATATTATCATTCAAAACCCAACATAATTTGATAGGAACATAAATATAAACTTGAACTGTCTCATCTGTATCATAGCTTGGACTAAGGCATTCATATTACATACTAAATTAAAGATGATTATAAGTTCACTTTAGTGCCCAATCATAAAGTGGTAAATGCAGAGCTGACACTTGTTAAAGCAGGGGTGGGAAAACATTTTGGCCTGAGGGCCACATCAGGATTCCGAAATTGTATGGAGGGCCAGGTAGGGAAGGCCGTGCCTCTCCAAGCAGCCTGGCCCCAGCCCCCTATCCGCCCCCTCCCACTTCCCACCCCCGACTGCCTTCCTCAACCCCCCCGACCCATTCAACCCCCCCTGCTCCTTGTCCCCTGACCACCACCTCCTGGGACCCCCTTCCCCAACCGCCACTCTGGGACTCCACCTCCTAACCAACCTCCCCTGCTCCCTGCCTCCTGACTGCACAGACCACTTTCCACACCCCACTCCCTGACAGGCCCTCCAGGACTCCCATGCCTATCCAACTGCCCCCTGCTCCCTTTCCCCTGACTGCCCCCAGGACTCCCTGCCCCTTATTCAACCTCCTCGCTCCCTGCCCTCTTACCATGCCTCTCAGAGCACCAGGACTGGCAGCTGCACCTCCCAGCCAGAGCCAGACATGCCACCACAAAGTCTAGCACACTGGGCAGGCCGGTGGCTCTTGCAGCCATGCTGCCCAGCAGGAGCAGAGTGCTGGCAGCATGGCAAGCTGAGGCTGCAGGGGAAGGAGGATACCAGCAGAGGGGCTGGGGGCTAGCTTCCCCGGCCGGGAGCTCAAGGGCCGGGCAGGTCGGTCCCGCAGGCCGGATGTGGCCAGCAGGCCATAGTTTGCCCACCTCTGTGTTAAAGCATACGGATGTTCTTTCCATATAGTATTTATTTAGATACATAAGAAGTAGTAAACTTCAAAGTCCTGTGATAAGTTTTTTTTCAAAAGGCACTCATCTTAAAACAAGGTCCTTCTATCCAGGATTTAAAAAAACCTTGCATACAGAACAATTTTGCCTATATTTTACTTTTACATTTCATCTAGGAAATTGTTGCTAATGGATCTACTTCCTATGACACTTTTACCCCTTCCATGAATGTTCTCTAAAGGCTTGCCTACACTTAGAAATTTACCAAAACAGCTATACCAGAATAGTTATTTTGGTGTAAAACCCCATATGGAAACTCTTATTCCAAAATAAGAGCTTCCACATGAGGAGATATACCAAATAATTATTCCAGAATAGCTATTTCAGTACATTTCCAAGTGTAGACAAGCCCTGAGAGAACATTCATGTAAAGAAAGTTTGGAACATGAAGTTCAAAATAGTAGCATTTGTGCTGAACACTTGTTTATGACAACAGTCATAAACAAACTAGGGGCAGAGGTCTTCTTGACCTGCTGCTCACAAACAGGGAAGAATTAGTAGGGGAAGTAAAAGTGGATGGGAACCTGGGAGGCAGTGACCATGAGATGGTAGAGTTCAGGATTCTGACACAAGGAAGAAAGGAGAGCAGCAGAATGGACCCTGGACTTCAGAAAAGCAGACTTTGATTCCCTCAGGGAACTGATGGGCAGGATCCTCTGAAAGAACAACATGAGGGGGAAAGGAGTCCAGGAGAGCTGGCTGTATTTTAAAGAATCCTTATTGAGGTTGTAGGAACAAACCATCCTGATGTGTAGAATGAATAGTTAATATGGCAGGCGACCAGCTTGGCTTAACAGTGAAATCCTTGCTGATCTTAAACACACAAAAAAGAAGCTTACAAGAAGTGGAAGATTGGACAAATGACCAGGGGAGAGTATAAAAATATTGCTCAGGCATTCAGGAGTGAAATCAGGAAGGCCAAATCACACTTGGAATTGCAGTTAGCAAGAGGTGTTAAGAGTAACAAGAAGGGTTTCTATAGGTGTGTTAGCAACAACAAGAAGGTCAGGGAAAGTGTGGGCCCCTTACTGAATGAGGGAGGCAAACTACTGACAGAGGATGTAGAAAAAGCTAATGAAATTGGTTTTTTTGCCTTTGTATTCATGGACATGTCAGCTCCCAGACTACTGCACTGGGCAGCACAGTATGGGGAGGAAGTGACAAACCCTCTGTGGAGAAAGAAGTGTTCAGGACTATTTAGAAAGCTGGACAAGCATAAGTCCATGGGGCCGGGTGCACCACATCCAAGAGTGCTGAAGGAGTGGTGGATGTGATTACAGAGCCATTGGCCGTTATCTTTGAAAACTCTTGGCAATGAGGGGAGGTACCAGATGACTGGAAAAAGGCTAATGTAGTTCCCATCTTTAAAAAAGGGAAGAAGGAGGATCCAGGAAACTACAGGCCAGTCAGCCTCACCTCAGTCCCTGGAAAAATCATGGAGCAGGTTCTCAAGGAATCAATTTTGAAACACTTAGAGGAGAGGAAAGCGATCAGGAACAGTCAGCATGGATTCACCAAGGGCAAGTCATGCCTGACTAACCTAATTGCCTTCTATGAGGAGATAACTGGCACTGTGGATGAGGGGAAAGCAGTGGATGTGTTATTCTTTGACTTTAGCAAAACTTTTGATACGGTCTCCCACAGTATTCTTGCCAGCAAGTTAAAGAAGTATGGGCTGGATGAATGAACTATAAGGTGGTGTGGCAGAGCTCTGACTTTGCTCCCATGGGTCCTGCACTTCTAGGCGGTTTATGCTAGCCTCAGTGGCTCACTGTGACCCTCCTCATAGCCCTTCTCTCTTTAGAGCCAGGTTTACAGTCTACTGAGCCCTTTTCATCATAGGCCAGCAAGGAGGTTGGTGAGAGAACTCCGACAGTCTCTGTTTAGCCTCCTGTCCTGACAGAGGCCTGACTTCCCCTCTCAGGAGATGTTCCTGTAGTGGTGGGTTGGGGGAACCCAGGCCTGCCCTCTATTCCAGGTTCCGGCCCAGGCACCCTAATGGTAGCAGCTGTTGGCAGCCAACCTTTCACTGCCAGAGTTGCTACATTTCCCTAGGCCACTTCCCCACAGATCTCCTGCTTCTCCCTTCTTCACCCTTACCTTAGAGCTCCCTTAACAATGGTTTGAGGGTGTCTTCAGTAAGCAGCACTTCAGCTGCACTTCCTCTCCCCTGGCTCTGCTCTGCCTGACTGGAGTGAGCCCTTTTTATAGTATCAGCAGGGCCTTAATTAGAGTCAGGTAGTCACATTAACTTAACGGCCTCACATGACAATTTGCAGGTTACTTAGAGTCAGGTGTTCTCATTAGCCTGGAGCAGCCACTGCTCTGGTCAGTCAGGGAACAGAAAACTGTTAATCCAGTGGCCAGTATATCTGCCTTCTGCTATTCTGCTGTACACAACTGGCCTGGGTCTATCACAGTGGATAGAGTGCTGGCTAGATCATCGGGCTCGACAGGTAGTGATCAATGGCTCCATGTCTAGTTGGCAGGCGGTATCAAGCAGAGTGCCCCAAGGGTCATTCCTGGGGCTGGTTTTGTTCAATATCTTCATTAATGATCTGGAGGATGGTGTGGACTGCACCCTCAGCAAATTTGCAGATGACACTAAACTGGGAGGAGTGGTAGATATGCTGGAGGGTACGGATACAATACAGAGGGACCTAGACAAATTAGAGGATTGAGCCAAAAGAAATCTGATGAGGTTCAACAAAGACAAGTGCAGAGTCCTGCACTTAGGAAGGAAGAATCCCATGCGGTGCTACAGACTAGGGACCGGAGTGGTTAGGCAACAGTTCTGCAGAAAAGGACCTAGGGGTTACAGTGGACGAGAAGCTGGATATGAGTCAGTGTGCCCTTGTTGCCAAGAAGGCTAATGGCATTTGGGGCTGTATAAGTAGGAGCATTGCCAGCAGATCAAAGGACGTGATCACTCCCGTCTATTCGTCATTGGTGAGGCCTCATGTGGAGTACTGTGTCCAGTTTTGGGCCCCACACTACAAGAAGGATGTGGAAAAATTGGAAAGAATCCAGCGGAGGGCAACAAAAATGATTAGGGTGCTGGAGCACATGACTTATGAGGAGATGCTGAGGGAACTGGGGTTATTTAGTCTGCAGAAGAGAAGAATGAGGGGGGATTTGATAGCTGCTTTCAATTATTTGAAAGGGAGTTCTAAAGAGGATGGATCTAGACTGTTCTGTGTTACCAGATGACAGAACAAGGAGTAATGGTTTCAAGTTGCAGTGAGGGAGGTTTAGGTTGGATATTAGGAAAAACATTTTCACTAGGAGGGTGGTGAAGCACTAGAATGGGTTACCTAGGGAGGTAGTGGAATCTCCTTCCTTAGAGGTTTTTAAGGTCAGACTTGACAAAGCCCTAGCTGGGATGATTTAGTTGTGGATAGGTCCTGCTTGAGCAGGGATTGGACTAGATGACCTCCTGAGTTCCCTTCCAACCCTGATATTCTATGATTCTATGAATCAGAGAACAGAATGCTACATGACCTCTACATACAAGCAAAGCTAAGCAATGCCATTTAGATTTCAAATGGAAACTGTTTACATACAATACAGTGCCTGTGAATAATCTGCAAATCAAGAATTACTGGCTTAGTTTATTCTGTGATTAAATTTTACTAGCAATTAGAGTCGGGGGGAAAAAAGCAAAAATGAATAAATAATTGGCTACATATTGTTCTTTCTCCTCTACCTGTTATCTTATTGGAGTTTCAAAAGAGACTGAATGGGAGTGGAGATGGTCTATCCAGTTCAGGGGTGGTGTATGATGGTAAGACCCATACAACAGGGTTTCTCAAACAGGTGTCATCACTTCTGTAGGGAAAGCCCCTGGCGGGCCGGGCCGGGCTGATGTATTTACCTGCCCTGTCCGCAGGTCCGGCCGATCGCAGCTCCTACTGGCCACAGATCGCTGCTCCGGGACAATGGGAGCTGCTGGAAGCGGCGCAGGCTGAGGGATGTACTGGCCGCTGCTTCCAGCAACTCCTAGTGGCCCAGAGCAGTGATCCGTGGCCAGTGGGAATCGCGATCGGCCGGACCTGTGGATGGGGCAGGTAAATACACTGGCCCGGCCCGCCAGGGGCTTTTCCTACAGAAGCAGCGATCCCTGTTTGAGAAACCCTGCCATACAAGAATGCTGAAGCAGCCACAATCTTTTCTATGAATAGACAGAAGATTCAGGCAATCAATCCTCCACCCTTAATCAGCAGTGGAGTTTAAAATATGTTTTAAAAATAGCCCCATATTTCACAAAACAATATGCCAGTTATTTGTTTCACCACCTAGATTTAGTTAATTCTACATTGCAAGCTGACAGCAGCTGGAGACACCAAAGGAGATTATAAACTTGATTTTGACAAAACAACAAAGAATTGTAGCATATTCCAGTTCCATAGAATCAAAAGTTAGTGACAGCTACTTGGAAGCAGCCAAGCACAGGAAAGATGACAATGTGAAATCAAAACTGCATTTGTGGTTCTTATTTATAGCGATAGCCTGGCATTTGCTTCATGACAATGATTATCTGAGTCTATAACTCATACAATTTTGAAAACTAAAACCTACATCATACAAGTGATCAAAAGAACTGGTTCTTATTTTTGTGATGTTTGACCAGGTTACTGAAATTCCTTGTTTGTGGATAGAATAGAGCTTGCTTTTTTATCAGTGCCATTCAAATAAACACTTTCATGTTGAGGCTCACTTCTTAAGGCAGAGGTTCTTTGGTAGACTTTTTCCTCACCCCCAACCTCTTAATCCCACTACTTTATGGCAGTAATGATAATGCTTGGTTACATGAAATAGCAACAATTTAAATGAGGACACAATATGAAAATAATCTTGATTTAATATGATGGATGTGACTGCTTGGTTATGTCCTCCCATTTTCAACCTGTGCTATTTATTTGTGTTATACTGTCTTTCGGTGTAGGAATTCATATTTTATTAATACTAAACCTTTCCTTTTTGTCTTTTCAATCCCTGCTGCTCTATTTTTGAAGGCACAAATGGCAGTTGGGTGTCTAACTGATATTTATGTTTTTGTAAATCCCTCCTCCCATCTCTCTGGGTCATTTTGAAGCTTGTTTCTGTCATCCTGTATATTTACTAGCCCTCCAGTTTGTGTGAGTGCACAAGTTTGATTCCAGTTGAATATACACTAAGTAAACTCTTGACAAAGAAGGACATAAAGCTGCTATACACAGTGCTGAGGAGAGCCTGTATTATTTATTTTAATCATTAAAAAAAGCATCTGGAAACTAAATAGTGTGAGAATGAGCAGAGCTGGCAGCTAATTATCACTTATAGACTTATTGAGGCTTCATCATTGTGAGAAAAGCAGCTCCATGAATTGGGCCATGAACAACTGTTTGAGAACCATTATATCACTGACCTGAAACAGTACCTTATCCCTACGGGTTTAATTTACATCCATCCCTGTTAGCACAATGGAATAAAGCAGTAGCCTTTTACTTCTGAACAGGGCCGGCTCTAGGCACCAGCATCCCAAGAAGGTGCTTGGGACGGCAATCTGCAAGGGGGGGTAGTCCTTGTGCTTTTACCCCCAAGCAGCACACGAATTGCCGCCGTGGAGGGCGGGGGCAGTCCATGTGCCTTTAGGGCGGCTCTCGCGTTTCTGCGGTGGTGGCAATACGGCAAAAGCTTCTATGTTCAGCTGTCCCCTGCGGCGCAGCTTCTCTCTTCCTGCTGAAGAGAGAAGCTGCCTCTGAATTGCCACCGCCACGGAAATGCGGGTGCCTAAGTGCACAGGGACTGCTCCCGCCTTGCGCGGCAATTCGGCGCGCTGCTTGGGGCGGCAAAAACAGTAGAGCCGGCCCTGCTTCTGAAGATATGTTCAGTTGGGCTTCAGGGTAGGTTGCAAGTGAATGTGAAGTTGATCATTTCAGTGGCTGCTTGTCTAGATGAAGAACATAATTTAACATGAATGACAGCCTCACCTCAGAAAAGGCTCAGAACTGAACTATTATGGTGGATGCAGGGCTGGCGCTTCCATTTAGGTGACCTAGGCGGTTGCCTAGACCACCAGGATTTGGGAGGGTGGCATTTTGCCGCCCTTGGCGGCAATTCGGGGGCAGGGGGTCCTTCCGCGCTCTGGGTCGTCATCAGCAATTCTGCGGCGGGTCCTTCTCTCGCTCTGGGACCCGCCGCCAAAATGCCCCAAAGACTGGGAGTGCGGAAGGACCTCCCCCGCCGCAGAATTGCCGCCAACGACCGGGAGCGCAGAAGGACCCCCGCCTAGGGCACCAAAAACCCTGGCGCCGCTCCTGGGTGGGTGTGTAAGCTGTTGTGCAAGCTTTCCCACACAGCACATTCCTGCAATATGACCACCATCTATCAGTCTATCTCACTTTTGTGGGCACCCAGTTCACCTCATTATTACATTTTAAAGAGCACCACCCAATGCCTGTGGAACAACACATTGATTTTATGATTATACACTTTGTTTTAGAGCAACATGCGTTTGGTTTGAGTACAAGTTGTGGATTCCCCGTGTGTGTATGTGTGTGTGTTTTTGTTTCACTAAAAGTATGCCATACTATATTTTTCTCATTTTGTTGTGGGTCAGACTGTACAGTGTCTCAGTGGCAAGGGGGAATATTCAGGACAATGCAGTATACTCTCCTCTCCACACCCAGCCAGGTTTCTGGTGGAATATTGTCTCAGTCTCTTTCCTCACCACTTTGTAAACAGTTTGCATATCAAGGATGCATGGAGGCTGCAGTCCCTCTGTTTCACCAGGTTTAGGACTACAATTGGCCCTAGCGCTTGCACAGGGTGTGGAAGAAGAGAGACATCTTTTGTGTCCTTCCACCTCCACTATGCAAATACTAAGGCCAATCTGGCCCTATATAAATGTGCTTGCAGTTTGCAGATTGTCTCGAATAACCTGGGTTGCACGTGTAGTGTCTCAGAATGAGTGGTCTTTAAGATGGCTGCTATAGGTTCCAAAATGACCCCAACATCAGAAGTCAGTTCTAGTCTTATAAACAATTTGATTGTAAGCTCTTTTGGGTAGAGACTTTCTTATTTGTTATATAATTGTAAGGAATCTAACATAAGAGGAGTAGGGTGGGACTGATTTAGACCTCTAAGCATTACTGAAATACAAATAACTACAGTGCTCATTCAGAGATAGGGAAAATGAGACCAGGAGGTCATGTGACTACTCGATCCACAAAAAGACCGTGTAAGAGATTACAGTTCAGGATATTCTGGCTCCCAGTCTTGTGCTCAGATGATGCCCTTCTCCACCACACTCTGAGGATTCAAAATCAGCCCCATTTTCATGATACTTTCAAGCTAAAATGGGCTGACTTTCAACAAAGTATGTTTGTTCTTGCTGATGGAACCTACAGCATCATAACTCTGAACAGCACTTTTTCAGAAAAACAAGATTGGGGAAGAGGTGTGAACAGAGATGAACATTTTCTCAGCAATTTTCAGAAATCTATAATTTTGCAAAAAAATGTTCTGCAGTTTTGCTCCACCCTAATTTCTAAGTAACAGCACAATATATTAGCAAGAGGTCACCTCACCACACAATAGAGGAGTTTGAGAGCCACTGAATGCCACAAATTATCATTTGCAGTCCCATCAAATACCCCATTTCAAAGAAATGTGCGCAAAGACCCTTTTCTTGTTTCACTCTTTTGATGAATGAGGCTTCTTCCCAATGCCAAAGGAGACATCCATCTGGGTTTTGGAAACTTCTTTGATTGTTCTCTGGAAAGATTCACCAGTTATCTTTCTCTTTCCACTTCTTGCACTTTCCAGCTAGAGAGGTTTCCTTTCAAAGAGCACAATTCTACCAAATTCTAGTGAGGAAGGGAATATTTTGACTTCCACCTACATAAAATTTTTATTAAGCTATAAACTCATTGTTTCTTCCATTTCCCAAGCCTAAAAGAAAGCAGGCAAGGAGTCTGTCGTCCACAGTAACACTCTGTCTTTCTCTCTATCCCTTTGTTATTTATGGACCATTATCAGGCCATTATCTCCCTGGAAGTTTGAACTGTTTCATCTCATTATCTTTCCTGTGAGATAATTTTTGTACCAACATGTCGATATGTGCATATATTATTTGAGATAAAAGATTTGACTCAAATTTCCTTAAACATTTTGCACCCAAGTCTTCTTTACTAACTTCCTGTTAACAAACATCAAGAGAAACACAAAGGTCAGGGCTATCTGCCATCACAGCGCAATTCTGGCATATGCCATTTCACTCTTTCAGTGACTTTGAATACATATGAAGGGCCTAGTGGATGGGTAACTGTTTTCTTAAATCTGCTTGGCCTAGTTAATTTTATAATTGCTTATTGGGATCTTCACACTAGTTAGGTACATTCAAAATGAGTGGGGAGAATGTAGCCAAGCTGCTATATCCATCCTATTCGAGTGAATTTACCTTCATATCTCCTAATACTCACCTGGACATTACTTTTTCCATGCACCATACTCAAATAACTATAGCAACTACAGAAAAATGTGATCGGATCATGAGTTTAGGCTGTACTGTGCAATCAGATTTCAAGCAGACCTCTCCACTGAAATCGATAAAACACATTGAAATCAACAGAAAGCTTTGCTTACAATAACAACAACACAGCATGACCCTGTGGATTAATGCATGGTCATTTTTTTCACTGTATAATCACTGAGTATTACATGATTATTTGTGTCCTGATATAATAAACCCTGCCTTCCTTTGGAAATATTAGCAAACACACAAAACAACATTTTGTTATTAGCAATTTTTCTAGCGTTTCCATTTTTTTGAGTTTGAGGACAAGACTAAACAATTTTCACTTCCTAAAATTGCCATTTTAGACAGTTCATTTCTCAAACTTTACTGTGAGAGAATTAAAAGAAAAATGATTGGTTTCCCAAAACATTATTAGATCTTGCCTAAGCCTTAAAAATGGGATTTTTGTATCATAATAGAGTAAAATCAAAGGAAATGCCATACTGTCAGTATTAAATCTGAAGCTGAGGCTACCACAGTAGTCAGAAGAACTTAACTGTGACTGTCAACAACCTTTCCTCAAAATATCTGCCATTAGCATCTGAGCACTAATCCACATTACAGCAGTCTACGACTATTACTGTCACCATAGATCACACTCAGCTCTGTATGAAATGTGTAGCACAACTTAACTTTCTGCCTAATAAACTTTTCTAAGGACTTCGAACACTCCTGGAGGGTTCTCTGTGAGAGATCGGGGAGAAAAAATTACATAAAAACAGGATCTTCTATTATTGTACAGCAGCTAGTAAAGAAAAAGGACAACTGAACAGAATTTGCATCCGATTACAGATAATGGGCAAGCTGGCCAAAAGGAATATAAGGCTGTCATAAACAGATAGAAAAGTTAATAGCACAGAAGTACTTTATATCTCTTTGACTATAAAGGGTTAACAAGTTCAGTAAGCCTGGCTGTCACCTGACCAGAGGACCAATCAGAGGACAGGATACTTTCAATTCTTGAGGGAGGGAAGTTTTTGTGCTGTGCTGTTAGTTTTGGTTGTTGTTCACTCTGGGGGCTCAGAGGGAGCAGATGTGCAACCAGGTTTCTCTCCAGTCTCTCCAATACAGGCTTTTATAAGTTCAGACTAGTGAGTACTAGGTAGATAAAGTGAGTTAGGCTTATGGTTGTTTTCTTTATTTGCAAATGTGTATTTGGTTGGAAGGAGTTCAAATGTGCATTTGGCTGAAAGGAGTTCAAATTGGTATTTTGCTGAAAAGATTTTAATTTGTACTTGTATACTTAGGCTGGGAGAGTGTTCCCAGTGTCTATAGCTGAAAGACCCTGTACCTATTCCATTTAAATTTACAAAGATAATTTTTGCTGTTTTTCTTTCTTAATTAAAGCTTTCTTGTTTTAAAAACCTAATTGTTTTTTTTATTCTAGTGAGACCCCAGGGGACTGGGTCTGGATTCACCAGGGAATTGGTGGGGAGAAAGGAGGGAAGAGCGAGAGAGAGGCTGATTTCTCTCTGTGCCAGGATTACTTTCTCTCAGGAAGAGTCGGGAGGGGAAAGAGAAGGAAGGAGGAAGGTGAATTGTCCTCTCTGTTTTGTGATTCAAGGAGTTTGAATCACAGTGATCTTCCAGGGTAACCCAGGGAGGGGAAGCCTGGAGAGGCAACGGTGGGGGAAAGGGTTTACTTTCCTTGTGTTGAGATCCAGATGGTCTGGGTATTGGGGTCCCCGGGCAAGGTTTTGGGGGGACCAGAGTGTACCAGGCACTGGAATTCCTGGTTGGTGGCAAACGCTACAGGTTTCTAAGCTGGGATTTGAGCTTAGAGGAATTCATGCTGGTACCCCATCTTTTGGACGCTAAGGTTCAGAGAGGGGGTTTATACCAGACAAAGGCGAATGGAAGCATGGTGCCACAATGATCCAACGTTATAGAAATTAG
Source organism: Gopherus evgoodei (assembly GCF_007399415.2). Taxonomy (NCBI): domain Eukaryota; kingdom Metazoa; phylum Chordata; order Testudines; family Testudinidae; genus Gopherus; species Gopherus evgoodei. The sequence goes on from NC_044324.1 coordinate 171,917,844, forward strand.
AGAATTTAAAAAGTAATTAAGAAAATCAGTTGCAATTCAAGAAGAAAAACACTAACACTATTTCCTTCAAAGTCCTCCTTTTCAATGAAGTGAGTTGCAGCATTTTTTACGTATCTCAGAGTTATATAGAGTGCAAGTCATGAACATTTCACAAGTCAATTTCTATAATGTAATTCTGTTAATGTTGACAAAATGGCTAACCTCCCTCATCCTGCAATTCTATTCCAGCTGCAACAGAGAGATACACTCCCACTGCACTCTCACCTGAATATGATAGGCAAGGACTTGTACATTATCATTTACACTGCAGTAGGGTCCCATTGTGAAAACTTTGTACAACTATAATTATTTATTACCGTGTGCTTAGTTGTCTAGCCAAGCGATGGCATCTTCAGTGTTGTGATGGAGTTCTTCCAGGCCACCGCTGAACCTAGTCAGCAGGCATTCATCAACAATGGATCAGCATCCTCGTCGTGCCACCCGCCAGTACCTGATGGCAGTCAGGGAAGCTAATGGTCCAACCAGAGAACTGAATTCCACGAGCACCAGCTCAGTGAATCCCGCCGCTGTCATCACTGACAACCCCAACGTGCAGCCAGGTGACTTTTATGTCATTGGTCCAGCTCAATGCACGTTACAACTTAATGTGGAGTGTTTGTCGGTTGCCAAGCATGATTTACAAATATAATAAATGGCAGTCCCTGATCAAAGGGCTTATCATCCAAGAGGCAAGAGATAACAGATGGATAAAGCTAACAAATAGATGGAGAAAGAAGAACACACTAACCAAAATAATAGGATGTCCTAACACTGACTAGCTGTGTGCACAATTTGTAGTCAATCAACAGCAGTAATCACAAAACTCAACTCACAGCTAGCCAAAAAGTTTACCACACATCTACTAGCCCAATGACTAATCCCACTACCAGGTCAAACTACACTGGTACACTATCCAAGACAAGCCCCCTCTTGCCTGGTCTCTCGTTAGGTAACCCCCTCTGCTTGGGCCTAAAGAATCTGACCTCCCGCTATAAGCTGCTAATTAATGTTACACACACCCCCAACACACCCACCAAATCAATTAAAGCTGGATCTTCCCCACTCCACCAAATGAATTCTGGGCAGCCTCCCCTAAAAAATCCATTAACACTAGGACCCTTCCACAATAAATTAACGCTGGCCAGTCTGCCTTTCACCCCTCCAATACACCAATTAATGCTCCTCCTCTAACACCTCCACTTGATCCATTCCATCCCATCTCCTGATGTCCCTCATGCCCACTTATCTCCTCCCTTACTCTTCTCTTTAACCTCTCACTCTCCTCTCTTTCCCCTCAAAATTCAAGAATGCTTTAGTATTTCTCATCTTACCCCCCCAAAAAAATGTACTTCACATGCCTCTCCAACTACTACCCCATCTCCCCTCTCCTTTCATCTCTAAGCTCGTTGAACACCTTGGCTACAATCACTGTCTGAAGTTCCTCTCCTCCAATTCCATCCTTGACCCTCTTTAATCTGGTTTCCCTCCCTTGCACTTCACTGAAACTGCTCTTGCCAAAGTCTCAACCTTTTTCTAGCCAAGTCTCAGAATCAGTTCTCCAGCCTCATCCTCCTTGAACTATCAGCCAATTTGACACTGTCAACCATCCTCCTCCTCTTAAAATCTTGTCCTCCCTTGAATTTGGTGACTCTGTCCTCTCCTGGTTCTTCTCCTACCTCTTTTATCACTCTTTCACAGAGTGTCCCTCCCAGTCTCCTCCTCATCCCCCCTCCAACTTTCTGTGGGGATTCCTAAGGGCTCTGTCCTTGGTCCCCTTCTCTTCTCACTCTACACCATATCTCTTGGAAATGTCATCTGCAAACACAAATTCAACTACCATCTCTACACTGACAACTCACAAATTTATCTCTCTACTTCAGACCTGTCTCCTTCTGTCCAAACTAAAATCTTAGCCTTTCTTTTTGGCATCTCCTCATGGATGTCTATCTCTCATCTCAAACTCAATTTAGCTAAAACAATATTGTAGAAATATAGAATATTAGGTTTGGAAGAGACCTCAATAGGTCATCTAGTCCAACCCCCTGCTCAAAGCAGGACCAATCCACAACTAATCATCCCATCCAGGGCTTTGTCAAGCCTGACCTTAAAAACCTCTAAGGAAGGAGATTCCACTACCTCCCCAGGTAACCCATTCCAGTGCTTCACCACCCTCCTAGTGAAATAGTGTTTCCTAATATCCAAACTAGACCCTTCCCACTGCAACTTGAGATCATTGCTTCTTGTTCTGTCATCTGCCACCACTGAGAACAGCCTCGCTCCATCCTCTTTGGAACCCCCCTTCACGTAGTTGAAGGCTGCTATCAACTCCCCCCTCACTCTTCTTTTCGGCAGACTAAATAACCCCAGTTTCCTCAGCCTCTCCTCATAAATCATGTGCCCCATCCCCATAATCATTTCTGTTGCCCTCCGCTGGACTCTTTCCAATTTGTCCACATCCCTTCTGTAGTGGGGGGACCAAAACTGGATGCAATACTACAGGTGTGGCCACACCAGTGCCGAATAGAGAGGAATAATCATTTCCCTCAATCTGCTGGCAATACTCCTACTAATACAGCCCAATATGCCCTTGGCCTTCTTGGCAACAAGGGCACACTGCTGACTCATATCCAGCTTCTCATCCACTGTAACTCCAAGGTCCTTTTCTGCAGAACTGCTGCTTAGCCAGTCCGTCCCCAGCCTATGGTGGTGCATGAGATTCTTCCTTCCTAAGTGCTCTTGTACTTGTTGAACCTCATCAGATTTCTTTTGGCCCAATCCTCCAATTTGTCTAAGTCACTCTGGACCCTATCACTACCCTCCAGCATACCTACCTCTCCCCCCCCGCTTAGTGTCATCTGTGAACTTGCTGAGGGTGAAATGAATCCCATCATCAATAAAGATGTTGAACAAAACCCTGGCCCCAGGACCGACCCTTGGGCACTCCACTTGATACTGACTGCAACTAGACATCAAGCCATTGATCACTACCCATTGAGCCTGACAATCTAGCCAGCTTTCTATCCACCTTATAGTTGACACCCGCAATTATCCCCACACCTCCTTTCACTATGGACAATACCAAAATCCTGCTTGTCACTCAGGTCCATAACATGTTTGTCATCTTCAGCTTGGACCTCTCTCTAAGTCCTCACATCTAGGCTAGGTCTAAATCTTGCCAATTACTTCTGCATAGCATCTCTAAAATACAGCCTTTCTTATCCATCCACACAGCTAAAACTCTTATCATCTCATGTCTTGATTACCGTAAAATCCTTCTCGCTGGCCTTCACAAATGCAATCTTGTCCCACTCATATCCATTCACAATATTGCTGTAAAGATAGTTTTTCTAGTCCATTACTTTGACCATGTCACCCTTCTCTTTTCATCTCTCCACTGGCTCCCCCTTCTCTACAGCATCAAATATAAGTTATTGTCTTCTCTTTAAGGCCCTTCACAGTACAATAGATTCCAGGGGTGCTGGAACAATTTTTATGGAAACCATGTATTTGGTTGTTATACTACTTCAAGCCATGGGTTGCTATTATCTGTCACTTACTAATAAGTGGCAGGGAGATTTGCACAGCAGAATCCAGGGAAGGAAGAGCTGGGATGCCCTTCCCTAGCTGTAGCCCTGCAAACCTGTCTGCAGACTGGGCAGCAGTGGGGAGGGGGCTGCAGCCCAAATGCCAGGACTTACTATGAGGAACAGGGATGCTGGGGACCCCGTAAGGCTACATCAGACCTCTCCCTGCACTCTCCAGGGGTCAGGGCTAGGCACATACCAGCACTCCTTCCCTGTGGGCTGTCCCCTGGCATGGTGCAACCTGGAGAGTGGAGGGAGAAGCATGGTGCCACTCTGACATTTGGGCTGCAGCCACCCCTTTCTGCCATTGCGCTGCCTGCTCCCCCTAATCCTGCCTGCAGCATGCAGGCAGGTTTGCTGGTCTGCAGCCAGTGAAGACACATCCCAGCACTTCCTTTCCCTGGCTGCAGCCTTCTACGCCTGCTTGTAGGGGTGCCCCACACATGTCCCAAAACTTCGTTCCATGGCTGCAGCCTCGCAAAGCTGCCTGCAGAGGGGGGGGGGGGCAGGGTGCTTGCTACATCCTACTACTTACTTCCTTGGCTGCAGCCTCACAAACCTGCCTGTAGGTGGGGCCTTCCTTAAAAAAAAAAAGAAAGATGCTAATAAGCCACATGTCATTTTCAATATCCGAATCCCATTAACGCTGATGTTAATGGGGTGGGATTGGTTCCCAGAAATGTTGCCATTAACCAGAATTTGCTAATATCAGGATTGCTATTAAGCAGAATCGACCATACATCCCCATCATGCCTATCATCTCCCATTCACTATTGGAGCATACCATGTTGGGACCAGTTGTCACTAAGGCCCAGATCTCAACCAATGGGAGTTAGGTGTCTAAATATTTTGAAGACCTAGGCCTGAGGACTAGACTTTTGTATCAAGGATGAGGGCAGTTCTGGCCACACAGTAGAAGTCTATAGGTTGCATTTAGCCTGCAATCTGGCCACACGTGAGCAAGCCAATGGCAACTGGTGCCCAAAATAAAAGTTGGGATTTTAAGTAGCTGTCTTCTGTCTACACATTGATCATATTTTCAAATGAAAAACTGGGACATGGTGGTTGTGGCACAAGGACGTATTTTGCTAGAGGATAAGGGAGTTTGATGACCAAGCAGGAAGAAAAGGGATGCCCTCTCCCCTGTTCCAAGCTCTCTTGCCTTCCAGAATGGAAACCAGAATGCCCTTACAACAAATGATCAAGAAGGTGAAAACCATATTTCTCTGTAACCCTTCACTGTTCTCTCCTAATCTAGCCTGTCCCCTCATCCGATCTACCCTACCATCTCACCACACTGTCTCCTCTTTCTCTACCATCAAAAACACACACACACAGTTGGCTACATTCCCACTGCTCATTCACCTCCCAGCTCAGAATCTCCACAGATCCGCTCTGTTCAATCCAACCCACCCTCCATTAGCTCAGAACCCCTCCCCAGGCTGGACTCCCCCCATTCCCTTCCTACATCTCTCCACAGCTCAGAACCACCCCCATCAGCTCTGAGCTCTCTCACACTCCTCAGAACACAGTACCAACCTCCAGAGCTCTCACTTCTAATCAACACTCTCCAGCACTCTCAGTACCCTCTTCTCATGAAATATCCCTACCGGTTGCTGATTCTGGAAAAGCAGAGGTAGCATGAAGTACGTGCACGAGACCTAAAACAGCCCTACAGAAGCCTGAATTTCCTGCTTTGTTTCTCCTCCCTGTCCTGCTGACAGGCTTATACTCTGCTTCTGTGGGGCTAGCCCTACCAAAGACAGTATTCCTTACTCTGCCTCTCCTCCATCTGCTGTCTGTCACCTATGTGATGCAGGGCCAGAAGCCTCTTTCTCTTCACCTGGTAGCAGCTAGATGTACTGTAGCCCAGTGCTTCTCAAAGTCAGGCCGCTGCTTGTTCAGGGAAAGCCCCTGGCGGCCCAGGCCAGTTTGTTTACTTGCCGTATCTGCAGGTTCGGCCAATCGCGGCTCCCACTGGCCGCGGTTTGCTGCTCCAGGCCAATGGGGGCTGCAGGAAGGGCGGCCAGCACATCCCTCGGCCCGCACTGCTTTCCACAGCCCCCATTGGCCTGGAGCGGCAAACCACAGCCAGTGGGAGCCGCAATCGGCTGAACCTGCAGATGCAGCCGGTAAACAAACCAGCCCCACCTGCCAGGGGCTTTCCCTGAACAAGCAGCGGCTTGACTTTGAGAAGCACTGCTGTAGCCTCCATGGGCTAGAGCAGCTGAAATGCATAAGACATTTCCTATTGATAGCATGTGATACTGCAGCCTCCAGTACAACAGCTGAATGACACAGTTATAACACTATTTGTGGGGTTTATCCCACGAGTCCCTAATGACCGGCCACCACTGTGTGATATACTTAGTTATGATTGGTTTTCCTTTATTTTCTATGTACCACATTTTTAACTCTAAGCATTCTGCTGGCTACAGAAACAGGCAGCCATATTGTATTCACATGCAAAGCACACTGTCACAGAGGGAATGCACTATATACTGTTTCGTAAAAACTTTACTTTCATTCTTTCTTGTCTTGTTCTCTTAATTCAGATGGAAAGTATCTCTTTACCATTTGTCTGTGAAGAAGCAGAAAAACAATACGTGATTTTAAACAGAAGCACTGTCAGTCAAATGGATCGCATAACCTTTTTCACCTTGCAAAGTCCTGCATGTCAAGATTTTTAATGTTAAATAATAAAAATAAGACATATTTAAAAGCCAGAAAAGTGATACTTTCAATAAATGTTTTATCACTGTGGTTTCATGCTAATTTTTAACATCTGAACTTGTTTGTGGTTTTGCTTTCTACTCTCACCTCTTGGGATGGGTGTCTTTAAAAGAATTAATATATCACGGTGTTACCAACTTGCCTGGAATATTAAATACTGCTAATGAATCTACAAATGGAAATGAATGCATTGCTGATCCACTGTTACAAATTGCTCATGTAAGCCAGAACTCAACCCACTGTGTTACTTTGCCTACACAGATTACTCTATGGTACTTGAGATGTGACATAGCTTGTCAAACACTAAATTAGTTATGCAAGGTTTCATCTTCGAATAGATTCTCAACAGTATTAACTTTGTTGGCCTAAATCAGAGAATTATGGGTACACTGTCATTCTATAGACTAACTCAACTTAGCTTTTTTTTTTTCTCTTCACACTGTGAATTTAAATAAAACTAAATAATTCCAATAGCTGCCTGTCAATTTCTGCTCATTCCTGATAATTATCACCCAGTCAGACCTGAAATACTCCTACACAGCATGTCACAGTCCGTGAGATCCTATAGGTCTATGAACTGCTTTGATTGCTAACAAAACACATTAGATTTCCTTCAAACAACAGATGAGTTTAAATGAATTTGTAGGGGAGTCCTTCTATGCAAATGAGAATTTACAATTCCTTAAAACCAAAGTAATTACATGCTACTGTTTACGCTGCCAAGAGGACTTTCATACTATGACATTAACCCTTCAAAAATCCCTTATTTTTAAGCTATCCAGTATTTGAGAGTTGTAATAATTAATAATTTTCATCTGACAATTTCATAGTGCCTTACAAAAATGGGTATCTTGTTATTGTCAGCCCAATTTTACAAACAGAGAAACGAGACACTCAGAGAGGTGAAGTGACTTGTCCAAAGTCACACCAGTGAGTCAATGGAGCGTCAGAATAACACCCACATCTCATGTGCTTTAAACTATTAGACAATGCTGCCTCCTTAATACAAAGGGGTTTTCACTTGGTAGGTAATAATGTGTAGCACTTGATATCTTCAAATCCCCTTGCACAACACTCCTGTAAATCATTGAAATACTATTGTCTCCATTTTACTGATGTGAAAACTGAGGCAAGAGCAGTTAGGTGATTTGCCCAATATCAGTGTCAGAAGGGAGGTTAAAACACAAGAGTGCCTCTAGGGCACTCTTATCTCTCAAATGACTGTAATGACACTGAAGATAAATCTCAGAAGATTTGTAGGGTCAGTTCAGATAAGCAGTTAAACACTTTGTTTCTTATTTAAATGATACAAATTTCCTGGATCTGAAGAAATAGATTTGCTAGCTCACAAGAACAAACTTTCTCACTCTTTCACTTCCAGGCTACACTGCCTGATTGATTGGAAGAGTTAGTCTTAAACCCATCAGCAGCAGTAGTTCAGTGGATGCTCAAAGCATTCGCCCCAACCTCTCGCTCTGCCTCACTCCAGGTAACCCAGTTGTGATCTCTGGCTCTGACATATGGCCTCTGACTGCAGCTGTGACCCTAGACTCTGGCATCTGGCACCTGACACCTGCTCCAACCACTAAGTGTGACTCCTGCTTAGCCACGAGGCATGACCCTCCTAAGGCCAGGTCACCGACACCTCCATATAGTCTGATTCCAAAGGAGAATAGCAGTGACTCCTAGGCTTGGAAGGTGGCGTATTCAAAAGTAAGAGTAGGTCTACATAGTGATGCTCAAGGAAGTTAAAGCAAATCAATTAGAGGTATGAAGTCAATGCACATAAATTAAACATTAACCTCTCATGTGGATGCTCTCTTCCTTGGAGCAGGACTAACTGGATGAAATTCCATAACGACTGTCATGAACAGATTGTTAAGGGTTAATGTCTCTTGTACCTGTAAAGAGTTATAAGCAGGGAACTGGATACCTGACCAGAAGACCAATCAGAAGACAAGATACTTTTAAATTTGGGTGGAGGGAAGTTTTTGTGTGTGTTCTTTGTCCATTGTGGGTTCTTCTCTTGGAGGGTCTGAGAGATACCAGACATAACTACAGGCTCTCTAAGTTTTTTTTCAGATAGTAAGTAAAAACAGGCAGTTTAGGCTTTTTGATTGTTTTACTCGATTTGCAATTGTGGATCTGGCTGGTTAACTTTTATATGTGTAGTTGCTGGGAATATTTTGATTTGTATTGATACTGGGGGGAAAGTCTCTTTCTGGTGTCTGTAAGCTATAGGACCCTGTAATATTTACATCTTGAAGTTACAGAAATAATTCTTTACTTTTTCCTTTCTTTTATTAAAAGATTTCTTTTTTTAGAGAACCTGATTGATTTTGTTTTCCTTGTTTCCCTTGTGTTATTCCAGGGATTGGGATAATCACCAGGAGGGTGGGGGGCGGAGACAGGAGGGGGAGAGAGAGAATCTCTTGTTTTCCTTGAATCTGTTTGCCTCTTTGTGGAAGGGAAGGGAGATGCTTCTCTGTATGGTGATTTAAGAGGTAGGGATCCGTATCTTCAGGGATAGCCCAGGGAGGGAATTCTGGGAGGGGGAAAGGTGGGGGAATGGTTATTTCTCCTTGTTTTAAGAACCCAAGGGATCTGGGTTCTTGGGGTGCCCAGGGAAGATTGGGGAGGTCAGAGTGCCCCAAAACACTATATTTTTGGGTGGTGGCAGTGCTATCAGATCTAAGCTGGTAATTAAGCTTAGAGGATTCAGGTGCTAGTATCTCATTTTCTGAACTCTAAAGTTCAGATCTGAGAAAGAATGCTATGACAATGACAAATGCAAAGTGCTACACTTAGGCAGGAATAATACTGGTCTACAATTTTTGAGAAGTCGTCTGCTTCAGAGATAAAATGTGATATTTATTATGTATTTTGATGGGCTGAATTCAAATATGACAATTAAAACAACTGATTGGCTACTCTTTCTAAGATATTTAAGTTTTTACATTTTATGTCTATGTATATTGTGTAGATAGTAGAGTTTTAATCATAAATTGTAAACCTAGGTCTTTTCATGTGTTTATGGTTGCTTTACATGATAATATTTCACCTGTCCTGTTTATGTAACACTTTAAAAATCAGCAAAAGGGTTATATAAATAAAATTTATTAGGAAACAAAAGGCAAAAAACTATTATGTACATAGTTTAGTCCTATTCAGTGTCTACTCAGCGCTTCTTGGCTTGTCTCTTGTATTCCTTGAATGGAGCATCTCTTGTCACTGTCCAGCAATAGTCTGCGGTCATTGATGGGCTCCATTTGCCCTGATAGCCTGCCAGGAGATTCCACTGCTGTAGTCTGGAGCCCAACAGCTCTACCTTACTCTTGGGTAGTTCCAAATACCTGACAAGGTCATTCAGTTCACCTTGTGTTATGAGGTGTGGTTCAGAGGAGGATGGGAGAAAATATGAGTCCTGTGACATTGATGGTTCAGGACCAGAAGTTTCATCCTCTTCCTCGTCTGACTCAAGTGAGAATGATTCTGGTGCATCAGGAACTGGCAGTCCTTCTCTGTGCGGTACTGGGCGTATAGCTGATGGAATGTTTGGATAATGCACAGTCCACTTTTTCTTCTTTGACACACCTTTCCCAACTGGAGGCACCATGCAGAAGTAACAATTGCTGGTATGATCTGTTGGCTTTCTCCAAATCATTGGCACTGCAAAAGGCATAGATTTCCTTTTCCTGTTCAACCACTGGCAAAGATTTGTTGCACAAGTGTTGCAGCATATGTGTGGGGCCCACCTCTTGTCCTGATCTCCAATTTTGCAGCCAAAATAAAGGTGATCGGCTTTCTTAACCATAGTGGTTATACTGCGCTTTTGTGATGCAAAAGTCACTTCACCACAAACATAGCAGAAGTTATCTGCACTGTTCACACAAGTACGAGGCATCTCTGCTCACTTTGGCTAAACAGAAATGTGTCCCTTGGCAAAATCAAACACTGACAAATAAGAGAGCACGACACTGTATGATTTCTAGAGCTGATATAGGGCAATTTGTTCAGCAGAGTGATGTAAGCTTCGTTATGATTGCATCATCCATGACTTCTAGGAATAACATGATGCAATTCATATCATGTATGACACAATACCATCTTCAGATTGCATCATTCATTGTTTTGCCTAAAAAGCAAGTACTGTCCAAACCCAGGCATAGATTTATTCATAGATCCAGTCAGAGATGTATTTTAGTCATTTCTGGTTTAAATTGAGATTCCTTCCCTTTATAACTCACTTATCCTCCGCCATTCCCAAGTCAAGGGTCGTATATACTGACCCAATAGCATATCTTGAAAACTAGAGCCGATCAACAATTTTAAGCATCATTTTCGTTCTCAGTGACCCAGAATTAGTAAAGTTGGACTACATTTATTTCAGAAGCATTTTGGCTGTAGAGCAGTGTAATCAATTGCACAAATGCAAAATGGGAAATGACTGCATATGAAGGAGTACTGCAGAAAGGGAGCTGGGGGCTATAGGTGCTCACAAACTAAATATGAATCAACAATGTAATTCAGTTGCAAAAAAGCAAACATCATTGTGGGATGTATTAGCAAGAGTGTTATAAGCAAGACATGAGAAGTAATTCTTCCACTCTACTCAGCACTGAGGAGGCCTCAGCTGAAGTATTGTCTCCAGTTCTGGGAACCACATTTCGGGAAAGAGGTGGACAAACTGAAGAAGTCCAGAGAAGAAACCAAAGTGATTAAAGGTCTAGAAAATATGACCTCTGAGGAAAGACGAAACAAACTGGGTTTTTTTAGTCTGGAGAAGAGAAGAATAAGGAGGGGGACATGATAACAGTCCTTAAATATATAAAAGATTATTATAAAAAGGTGGGTAATAAATTGTTCTCCTTATCCACTGAGGGAGGACAGGGCAAGAAGTAATGGGCTTAAATTGCAGCAAGGGTACTTTAGGTCAAACATTAGGGAAAATTAGGTCAGACATTGGGTAGTTAAGCACTGGAACAAATTACCTAGAGAGGCTGTGGAATCTCCATCACTGGAGGTTTTTAAGAACAGGTTAGACCAACATCTGTCAGGGATGGTCTAGATCAGGGGTCGGCAACCTTTCAGAAGTGGTGTGTCGAGTCTTCATTTATTCTCTCTAATTTAAGGTTTCACATGCCAGTAATACATTTTAACGTTTTTAGGTCTCTTTCTATAAGTCTATAATATATAACTAAACTATTTTTGTATGTAAAGTAAATAAGGTTTTTAAGAAGTTTAAGAAGCTTCCTTTAAAATTACATTAAAATGCAGAACCCCCTGGACCGATGGCCAGGACCCGGACAGTGTGAGTGCCACTGAAAATCCGCTTGCGTGTCGCCTTTGGCACACGTGCCAGAGGTTGCCTACCCCTGGTCTAGATAATAATTAGCCCTGCCTCAGTGTAGGGGAACTAGACTACATGACCTGTTGAGGTCCCTTCCAGTCCTACATGTATATGATTCTAATTTCAATTTCAGAGTGGCTTACTTCAATTTCCATTCCAGAGAGGAATCTGGGGGTCATTGCAGACAGCCAATGAAGATCTCTTCTCAATGTGCAGCTGTGATCCAAAAACAAAAATAAGATGTTAAATTGCATAACAGATAGGATAGTGAATGATATGGAGAATATTAAAGCACCTTTATATAAATTAATGATGTGTCCTTGTTTGTTATGTTGTGTGAAGTACCTGGCTCAAAAAATGATTTGCAGAACTATAGGCAGGACCGGCACCAGTGTTTTTAGTGCCCTAGGCGCACGGCCATTTCGCCACCCTGCGCGCTGCTCCCGTGGCTCTGGTAGACCTGCCACAGCCATTCCTGCGGACGGTCCGCTGGTCCGCAGCTCCGGTGGAGCTGCCGCAGGCATGTCTGCGGGAGGTCCACCGGAGCTGTGGGAGCAGTGGACCATCCTCAGGAATGCCTCGGCAGGTCCACCGAAGCCACCTGCTGCCCCCCCCCGGCAAAATGCCGCCCCCCAATAATCCTGGCACCCTAGGTGATTGCCTGGGCCGCCTAAATGGAAGTGCCGGCCCTGACTATAGGGAGTTCAGAGAAGGACGATGAGATTGATCCAGAGCATAAAAAAACTCATATAGAAAGAGATTGTAAAGAATGGGATTGTTCACCTAAGAAAAGAGACAAATAAGAGAGGACATAATAAAAGTACATAAAATAACGAATGATGTAGCGAAGAAAGAGCAGGAACATCTGTTCTTCCTGTTTCATAATACAAGAACAGGTGTTTATTTGGTTAAATTAAAAAGCAGAAATTCCACAGTCTGCTAGGGAATCAAAAATAGTGCTCTAACTAGTGGGTCAGATGGCTTTGTGGAGTGGGACCTGGAAGACCACTGATCATAATCAAGTGAATTACATAACCCCATATTATGAGAATTTTCTGAATGCAGCAAAGGACTCTGTGAACCATACCATAATCACTTGTCAGGCTGAAGGAGGAAAAAACTGTTCTAATCCTACCATTACATATCAACAAGTTGCATCTGGTATTGCTGCAGAAGCATATTTTCCTTGTTGCTATCATCTTTCTTGACAAATATGCTTTAGCAGATGCAGCCTGCAGGTAAAGCCTTCACTGACTGAGACTTAACGGAATTGTTCATAGTTTGGAGTAGTTGACAAAAATATCAGTGTCCTTTAATAGGATATAAAGCATCTACAGTCATTCACTCTTCTTACTATTAAGTTGGCAGACACCCATTAAACATCTACTTTTTTTTTGCACATCTCCCAGGCTACTAGATCATTCCATTGTGTTTCTGAACTAGATTCATGGGTAGAACATAAGCTGACAGAGCAGCCCATCACCTGGGGTATCAAGAAAGTTGCTCTTAATTGTGCCTGCTGTTAGTGGCCCCAAGGGGCTATTCCATCAGCTGAGGATCACAAGGATTGAAGGAAGTTCTAGCCACACCCCTTTGCCCCTGGCCACAGGGAAAGAGGTAACATAGGAGCTCTGCCCTCCTGACAATTCCTTGATGCATTAGGAATATTCCAGAAGCCAGTTATGCCAGGTTTAGAGCAGCTTTGAATCAAGGGAGTGGTACACAACTATCTTAACATGGTCCAAGAGCTGGGCTCATGGATGCCAGAAAAATCACAAAATACTGAGGCTGGAGTTTAAAAAGAGATAAATAATTTTATGGACAATAAAATCTGACTATGAAAGCTATGCTAACGGTAAAGAAATCTCAGGCTTCAAATCAGTGCCTCCTGAGGGTGTATGTATCTGGACAGAGACACATCACCTGCCCAGGTCAGGCTCTTACAGAATAACAAAACAAGAATTCACTAAAGTGAAGTCCCTATTAGAGAGCAGAGTGTCTGTGTCCTGTGAAAATCTGTACTATGCTCTGAGAACAAAATGGCTGCCAAACTCTGTGCATGGGAAATGAACTTATGGTAAATGATAAAGTGCTACACAGAGAAAACAAAAAGCATCACAGGTTCATAGCTACACACACCACAGAGAAAAAGGGGATACAAAGTGAAGTCCCCTAACTAGGCTATGAGGCATGGACCTACAATAAATTGGGATCCTATAGGGTAGGGTGACCAGATGTCCCAATTTGATAGGGACAATCCTGATTTTGGGGCTTTTTCTTATATAGGCACCTATTACCCCCCACCCCTGTCCTGATTTTTCACACTGGCCCTCTTGTCACCCTACTATAGGGGCTTCTGTGGTCTGATAATGTCTTTCTGCATTTCTCAGGATTCAAAGAGGTTTCTTCGGAAAGTCTGCTCATATTTTATATGTATAAATATTCAATTTACACTTAAAAGATTGGGAAGTCTAATTATGTGAAGTATCAGAGAACTGTGCTGAGCATAACAAGAGTAGCTCACTTCTAAGAGGAAAAGTAAGGACCCCCTAAGGAGACATTCTGAGTTCTCTTGAGGGTAAGCTAAGTGTCAATGTGCACCAGAAGGGAGTTTGAAATGAAAAGAAAACCCTTGTAGATTAGAAAATCATTGTTACTGGCTTTCCACCAGGATCGAGAAAGGGCCCGTTAAAATCCCACACTTAAGGATAAGCTTGAAGTGGAGATTTTGTTGCTGTTTAAAGGCAGCAGGTGTTGGAAAAATCATTTTGCATTTTCAGAAACACTTTATTAGCATATGAAAAGCTTACATTAAAGGGAAGTGTCCAAGGTAAAGGCCTTTCAGCTTTCCTAGTAAGGCAAACACATTAAAGCAGATACCCTGGAGCATCAGACTCCCTCACAAACCCAGAGGGTGCATTTTCAGGGATGATTTAAGGTTATTACTCTGGATGGAAGATCTGATTGATCAAATGTGGTCAGATGAAATGTTTCATTTCACTATCCTGGGTTTAGCTCTTGAAGGCCAAGCAATCAGAAAATGAGCATCCTTCAGAGCTGACCCTTCAGCTTTCCCAGGAAAAAAAGACTCAAACAGCAGCAGGTGGTAGGAGCTGGTAATAACTGAGCAGCAGCTCTACACAGACCCTTCACTGATGCTTCCCTAAAGCAGATTTCAAATGAACCTGTTAGAAAAGCCACTGCTATGCATGAACACCATTTTTTTTCTCCCTGACTGTAATTTCATAAATAATTCTACGACTGGGGGCTTGTTGTGTATAAGTGGCAGCTGCATGGAGATGATAGAAGAGTCATTGCCATCTATTCATCATATTATCAGGCAACAAATTTATATAACTTCAAAGTGGCTACTATGTATGTGTGTTTGTGCGTGCGCGCACCGACATGCATACCAAGGAATACTGCACTTTAAAAAAACCCAAAGTATTTAAAAGCACAGAAATTAACAGTGAAGTATAGCCTGATCTGTCAGGGGATATTTAATTTTATCGGCCATGGAGTGGTTTGAAAAGGTTCTGCCTCTGAATCAGCTACAGTGATGACATTGCCATTAGAATGAGGACTTCAAGGAGCACACAAGACAATCCACTACATGTTCTCTGACTAGTTACATTATAAAGTTTATTACCAAAACAAACAGAATAACAAAATGTAATATAGTAAAGGTGACAGAACCAATACAGAATGTCCAATACTTGCATTACTCACATCATCCCTTGCAGAGAGCTGTGAAGTAGGTGAGGCAATTAGTGGGTGGTCATCAGGTCCCAACATATTCCACTGTTTACAGCAGTGGTCCCCAAACTGTTGAGCATGCCCCCGTAGGGAGACATGAAGGAACATTCTGGGGGGCACGATGGGGTTTGGGCCAGCCCCCACAGGGGGTGAGAAGGGAGGGCCACCCAGCCCCACTCCGTCCCCAGCCCTGGCTCAGCTCCTGGCCTCGCCTGAGGCTCTGCTCCTGGCTTGGTCCTGGCTCTGCTCCCACCCTCCAGCTCTGTTCCTGGCCTCCAGCCCAGCTCCAGTCACAGCTCCACTCCACCTCTGCTATGACCCCAGGCCAACTTTGCCCTCATTCCCTCACTGACCCCATCCGCAGTTCTACCCCAAGCCCCTCTGCTAAGCCAACTGTGCAGTGATGAAGGAGGGGTGTGGACAGATTCCATTACTGGTGGGGAGAGGGGGTGAATGGAAAAATTTGGGCACCACTGGCCTACAGGCTGGGTAATTCCTTTTACAAATGGGTTACATTAATGCCCTCCATACCTTATATATATCTAGTGATGGTTTCCGCCTCCTTTCATTATATTTACTTCCATACCTCACTAATATCAGGGTCCCTAACTTCGACAGATCACTTAGTCATTTAAGTTACACCCATTAGCATTTATGTCAATTAGTTGCCATGGTATGTCTGTGGTTAGCACATGTAAGTTTTGGTTAAGCTCAATGTTTTTTAAGCTTTCCCTGAAATTCCAAAAGTATATTCTTCAGGGTTCATCCTTCACCTTTTCCCAGCACATAACACTATTATTTACTATTACACTTATTTTATGACTTAGGGTCTTTTTAATAGTTAGTTCCTTATTCCCAAGCTGCTCATGTCGCTAGCCCTTGATTATGCTAATTGTTATACAGTCCTTGCATTACAGCCTTATAATACCTATGTCTTACCTATATATAGCTTTTATACGTAAGGTTGGCTACAGAAGGCAGAGATATAGTCAAATCCATTCACAGTTCATATCATACAATCTCTTAAGGAAAAGGAAAATATGCATATTTCAAAAAGAAAAAAACCCACCACCACCAGAAACAGCCTACATGGAATTTAAACCCAGAGGTAACAGAAGAGAATGTCCAGGACCCAGTCTCAGGGCTGATGTAAATGGTAGCATGAGGCCAAGTCTACACACAGACATTCTACCTGCTTTAACTAAAATTGATTTTTAAATTATTTATTTAAACTGGTGCAAATTCCTGTGTGGACACACTTCTGTTGCTTAACCACTGTCATATATCTGCTTTTATTTCAATTTTAGTTAAACTAGTGCAACTTCTATACAAAGACAAGCTTTAGAGCTGGGCTATACGCAGACTTGCCCTAAAATAACTAAATAGATTTTAATTTACAGCTTTTGGTATATCAGAGCAAGTCTGTTTGGACACACTTATTTCAGAATAAAAGTGACTTATTTTATTTTAGCTTCTGTCACTTTTACAATTAAAAAAAAATCAGAATAGAACACTTCTATTCCAAATAAGAGTGTCTACACACAGACTTGCACTGAAATAACAAAAGGTGTGAATTAAAATTGATGCAGGTATAATGATGTAGGGAGGGATAGCTCAGTGGTTTGTGCATTGGCCTGCTAAACCCAGTGTTGTGAGTTCAATCCTTGAGAGGGGCCATTTAAGGAACTGGGGTAAAAATCTGGGGGTTGGACTAGATGACCTCCTGAGGTCCCTTCCAACCCTATGATCTTGGGGCTCATTAAATAACACACCAGTGAATAAGAAAGGAATAAAACAACCTGGAGAGCTTCTGTAACAAATCACACAGTGTTCTCAACCCCTGCCTCCAGCACACATCTCCACATTCACAACACTATCCCTTATAAGGGAATCTTTCATAAACATATCTCTACATCTTCCCTCTTAAAGAAAAACTAATTAACTTTTATATGCATATATATATAAACAGTTAACTATCTAATAACACATACATTAAATTCTCAATCCATGTAGTACATTTCCATAAACCCAATGTGTCAAGTACCTAGAGAGGAGAGGTCACCAGCACATCACTCTCGAGTGAGTCTTTACCACTCATTTTCCTCAAATATCCCTTGTCCAGGCAGGTTAGCAAGTCTCCATCAGTCTCTGAGGATGTTTAGTCTCCAGCTCTGTGTGACACTGCACTCTACATGATTTTATGAAAGTATGCTAATATAACTGGAATATGTTTCATGTAAGGTATCATTACAAAGCTTATAACCTACTGAGTGTGATCATCCTATTTGTATAAATGTACCACTCTTGTATCTGAACCTAGAAATATGAAATATTACTGAGGGTCTATTGTAATTATGCAAAGTGTGGGCTATTAATGGTGGTTTGGAATCTTGATAACTCCCATTAACCAGGACAATTGACTGCAGATGGCTCTGTTTTATCTGTAAGTCTTCCTGTATACATGTGTGCTGGCAAGTGGGTAATGAAGTCTTACAGTGACATGGGATCATGTCACCTGAACTGAAATCCATCTTTAACCTAGTGCTTTTCTATTGAGAAGGGGCGGGGTGGGAACCCAGAGGGACAAAGGATTTCCACCTTATGCAAAATTATATATAAATGGGTGGAAGAGAACAAAGTAGACCAGCCATCATGAGGAATCCCCTAGCTACTACTTGAGCTGAAACAAGGGCTGTACCAGGGGAAAGGATTGTGCCCAGACTAGGAAGGTATCCAGTCTGTGAAAGAAATGTAATAAAACATCTCTGAGGGTGAGATCTTATGTGTATTCAGTTTCTTACTTAGACATAGACTTGTGTGTTTTATTTTATTCTGCTTGGTAATTCACGTTGTTCTGTCTGTTACTACTTGGAACCACCTAAATCCTACTTTCCGTATTTAATAAAATCACTTTTTACTTATTAATTAATCCAGAGTATGTATTAATACGCTGGGGAGGGGGGAAAGGGTGGAAACAGCTGTGCATACCTTGCTATCAGTGTTACAGAGGGCAAACAATTCATTAGTTTACCCTGTATAAGCTTTATACAGGGTAAAATGGATTTATTTGGGTTTAGACCCCCATTGGGAGTGTTAAAGACAAGAACACTTCTGTAAGCTGCTTTCAGTTAAGTCTGCAGCTTTGGGGCTAGTAAGTCGGACCCTGGGTCTGAGTTGAAGCGGACAGGCCTGTCTGGCTCAGCAAGACAGGGTGCTGGGGTCCCAAGCTGGCAGGGAAAGCAGGAGCAGAAATAGTCTTGGCACATCAGGTGGCAATTCCCAAGGGTGTTTCTGTGATCTAACCCATCACACTCTGATCTTCTCAGTACCAGCCATTCATTAGCGTCTGAGTAGTTCTCTTGTTCATTAACAGTTTCTCCTTTGTGCGTTGATGATAAAGGATCAGTCAGATGGGAAATGCCAGAGTCCACATCAGCTGTCAATGTGCTGGAACTTTCTGGGATTACTTGCAGGTCCCTTAGGGTATGGCTACACTTACAGTTTTGCAGCGCTGGTAGTTACAGCTGTGTTCGTACAGCTGTGTAGGGCCAGCGCTGCAGTGTGGCCACACTGACAGCTACCAGCGCTGCAGTGTGGCCACATTTACAGCACTTGCAGTGGTGTTGGGAGTGGTGCATTGTGGGCAGCTATCCCACAGAGCACTTCGTCCCATTTTGGCGCTGTGGCTTATGGGAAGGGGAAGGAAGTGTGCGGGTCTTTCCGCTTCCTGTTCCAATGCCCCGTGGTGCTTTGCTACACATTCCGAGCAGTTTGGCGGCATTGTGAGTCTGCAGTGAGATTTCTGAGATTTCTGTTACAAATGGAGCCTGAGCTGCTGAGGACCGTGCTGATGAATGTTGCCAGCACATCATGCATGGCAGTGGAGCTATTCCTTCAGCTGCAAAGTGACAGTGAGGAGTCAGACGATGATATTGAAACGCCTGACGCTCAAGACACTCAGTTGCTTGTGGCAGTAATAGACGTGCTCAGCACCATGGAACGACGCCTTTGGGCTCGGGAAACCAGCACTGAGTGGTGGGATCACATCGTCCTGCAAGCCTGGGATGACGAGCAGTGGCTGCAGAACTTTCGGATGAGAAAAGTCACTTTCATGGCACTGTGTGCTGAGCTCGCCCCTGCCCTGCGGCACAGGGACACGAGATTGAGAGCTGCCCTGCCAGTGGAGAAGCGGGTGGCTATTGCAATCTGGAAGCTGGCAACTCCAGACAGCTACCGATCGGTGGCGAACCAGTTTGGAGTGGGAAAGTCCACCGTTGGAATGGCGCTGATGCAAGTTTGCACAGCCATTAATCGCACCCTGCTAAGAAGAACTGTGACTCTGGGGAATGTGCAGGACATTGTGTATGGCTTTGCAGAAATGGGTTTCCCTAACTGTGGAGGGGCAATAGATGGGACGCATATTCCTATTCTGTCACCACCCCACCTGGCATCAGAGTACGTTAATCGCAAGGGGTATTTCTCCGTGGTTCTGCAAGCGCTTGTGGATCACCGTGGGCGTTTCACTGACATTTACTCAGGATGGCCTGGAAAGGTGCATGATGTACGCATCTTTCGGAACAGTTCCCTGTTCAGGAGGCTGAGGGCCGGGACTTTTTTCCCAGACCGCAAGATCACAGTAGGTGACGTCGAAATGCCCACTGTGATCCTTGGAGACCCCGCTTACCCCTTAATGCCATGGCTCATGAAACCGTATACAGGGAAGCTTGACAGGAGTAAGGACCGGTTCAACTACAGGCTGAGCCGGTGCAGAATGACTGTGGAGTCCGCTGGAGGTGTCTTTATGGGAAGCTAGATTTGGGGGAAAGCAGCATCTCCGCTGTTATATCCGCGTGCTGTACCCTCCATAATATTTGTGAAGGGAAGGGTGAAAGATTCAGTGAGGAATGGACCTCCGAGGTTCGACGCCTAGAGGATGAATTTGCACAGCCAGAGAGCAGGGCTACTAGGGAGGCCCAGGAAAGGGCTTCAAGGATTAGGGATGCTTTAAGGGAGCAATTTGATGCTGAGAGCCAACAGTAATGTTTGGTGCCTTTGCTGTGCTTTGTTCTACCTTGGGGTACAATATTTACCACTTCCTGCAATAAAACGTATTGTAAAAGCCATAAAATCCTTTATTCAAAGTACAGTACATAAAAGGCCAGGGGGGTTAGGGTGGTGGACTGTACATTCAGAGGTTTGAATATGTCCTGTTTTGATTACTGTTCAATGTCTGCTGCACTTCAGGATTACTATGCTGCAGGGTAATGGGGGTGGAGTGCACAGGGTAAGAATTATAGTTATCAGGGCTGGTAGGTGATCGTACAGGTGTTGGGGGCAGCTGGGGGTAATAAGAAACTGGCTGCTGGAGAAAGGTGTTTTGTGCAAATACTGGGGAACAAGAAAGAGAGCTTTGGGAGGGATGTGGGTTACCACGGTACAGATCTGCCTGCATGGCTACGAGAGACTCGAAAGACTCAGTTTGGCGAGCCAGGAGGCTTATCATCTGCTTTGAGGTTTTTTTGATAGCCAATTCCTTTCTCCTGCTTTCTGTTTGCCTCCACTCATACATTTTCTCTCTCCATTCATACATTTTCTCTCTCCATTCCTGTGTCTTCCTACTTTCTCTGTTGTAGTGAATCATAACTGCTTTGATCAATTCTTCTTTTGATTTTCGGGGATTTTTTCTCAAGTTCTACAACCGACGTGAGGCCAGTGATCCGGCTGCATTAGTCAAGGTCACTAAAAAAAAACATAGATAGAAACATGTAATACACAGAGGCTACATTGTTTATTATCACACAGTGAAGGAGTTTTTAGACTTTTTGTAGCATCCTTCCCACATACCTCACATAACACAGAGAGGCCAGGGAAGCGAAGGCATGGCGAGCAATGGGGTGAGTGTTTCTGCCCCGAGTGCACCTGGGAGGGGGAATTGACCGATGGGTCACTGGGGTTTATCTGCACTGGGTACAGGAGGTAGCTGGTGTCCTGCACAGGGGACAGTAGTGAACAGGAAGGTGGCGAGCTGCTGGGGAGGGGGGGAGCGGTCCGCGTAACTGCCGGCCTGTTGGTGAGCAGGGGGGGAAACAGCTGTGCTGGCTGCCTGCTGGGAAGGGTGGGGAAAAACTGGAGGGCACCGCGGGGCTGTTTACGTGCTGGGAACGGGGGAGGGGGCGAAGACCGGAGGGCTCCGCGGGGCTGGCTGCCTGCTGGGAAGGGGGTGGGGAGACCGGAGCGCACCGCGGGGCTGGATGCCTGCTGGGAGGGGAGGGGGAAGACCAGAGCGCACCCCCGGGCTGGCTGCCTGCTGGGAAGGGGGTGGGGAGACCGGAGCGCACCGCGGGGCTGGATGCCTGCTGGGGTGGGGGAAGACCGGAGCGCACCGCGGGGCTGGCTACGTGCTGGGAAGGGAGGGGGAGACCAGAGCGCACCGCGGGGCTGGCTGCCTCTGGGAAGGGGGTGTGGAGACCGGAACGCACCGAGGGGCTGGGTGGGGGACGCAAACCTGGTGCCCTGCACTCAAGTATCCCTAAATTCTCAACAGGGTTTCCTATTGCCAGATATATCACTGCTGCGTGTTACCTGGGAAGAGAGGGAGGGTCTTCTACAGCAATGTGGATTCCGCCCTGGCCCCTATGCAGCTTGCCTGTGTGCAGCCATGGTCCCCCCACCCCTCGCTGCACAGTGGATCGGACGAGTTAGCCTGACCGGGACAAGGACCATGGTGGCTCTCCTGATAAACTTGAGAAAGCACATTGCACACGCTCTGGCTGCAACTTTTCAAGAGATTACCGAGGCAGATTACAGAGACGTGATAGAGCAAATCAATGGGCTATTCCATGTTTAGGCATGCATGCAGGCAGCCATAACCCAAACCCTCCTCTACCAAAACATAAAAATCTGCTTACCCCGAGCACGCTCCTCAGTTTCTTCCTCACCAGCAACTTCCAGCTGCTGCGACTGGCTAGCCTCCTCCTGGCTTGAGAAGAGCTCCTGGCTGCATGCCTCCTGGGACTCCGGGGTGTCTCCCTCCACGCCAGTAGCCTCACTGTCGGCTTCCTCTACTCCCTCCCCCACTTCTCCCTGCTCTGAACTCTCCGTCGTGGTCCTCGGATTGGCAGTGGGGTCACACCCAAGTATGGCATCCAGTTCCTTGTAAAAATGGCAGGTTGTGGGAGCAGCTCCTGAGCGGCGATTTCCCTCACGGGCTTTGCAGTAAGCACTCCTCAGCTCTTTTATTTTGACCCTGCACTGCAACGCGTCCCGTTCATGGCCCCTTCTCAGCAAGGACTGCAATATCTGCCCATAGGTATCATAATTTCTCCTTCTGGAGCGCAGCTGTGCTTGCACAGCTTCCTCACCCCAAACACTGATGAGGTCCTGCAGCTCGGAATTGTTCCATGCTGGGGCTCGTTTGGAGCGTGGAGGCATGGTCGCTGATTGATTGAATGATTGATTGCACTCCACACCTGGCTGAGCAAACTGGAAGGGGATTTTTAAAATTCCCGGGGCATTTAAAGGAGGGGTCAGCTGAGCCCAGGACAGTGGAGTGTGCATGATTACCAGAGAGGCTTCTAAGGTATGCTGGGATACCTCCTTATACCCCGGAGGTCAATAAAAGCGCTGGTGGGCGTCCACACTTGCTGACCAGCGCTGGATCACCAGCGCTGGAATCCCTACACCCGAGGCTCGACCGGGTGTACAGCCAGCGCTGCAACCAGGGAGTTGGTTGCAAGTGTGGCCACATCCTAAGTTGCAGCGCTGTAACCCCCTCACCAGCGCTGCAACTCTCTAGTGTAGCCAAGCCCATAGATTATGTCAAAATGTGTCCCCCTGGTCTGTCTGGACTACTTAAGACCTTGGATGCAGCTGTTCTTTAATGGTACCTCTTTGACTCCAAGTATTGCAGGTGTGATTCCTCAGTTACACTATCACCTGGGTGAAGAGATGGGAGATCACAGGCCCTTTTGTCAAAATAATATTTCTGCTTCCATTTCTGATTTTCTTTCATCTTCTGTACAGTTGAACTATGGAATTCCATATTTGGAGAAGATTCTCTTCATGCTGGCTGTCACTGACTTACTACTAGTACTGCGAAGTGTGAAAATTGCTGGAGGGAGAATAATAATCGGTGACTATTAAATAATCCTTTAATTGCCAGGTAAATAAGTCAATGCTAACCTTCTTATAAGCCTTTGTGGAACTGGATGAGGTCTTAGTGGCTCTGCCTATTGGTGTGGTTTGTATTTCGAGCAGGAAAAGCAGTTTCCTACCATATTAGCAATGTTGTGATTGATTTCCAGACAATACAGCACCTCTCATGCTTGTTGTTTGCACTTCTCAATTTCTAAATGACCTTCGTAAATCTTCTGTAGCATTTCTTTTCAGAGGCTCATTGGAATTACAACCATGGATGGCAGGTATCATAGGTTAGGGAGGCTGTGCCTCCCTAAACAGCCAGGTGTGGCCCTGTCCATGCTCAGCCCCCTGACTCTCACCTCCTGCTTCCCGGTCAGCATGGCTACAATCTCCCTGTGGGGTGGCCCCAGCTTGGCCTGTGCCGCCTGCCCTCCTGTCACTCTGGGGCTGGGCAGGGGGAGAGCTGGGGGCAGTAGCCTGGGGTGGGGTTGGTGGCTGCAGGGAGGGAGGGAGCAGAAGGGGGTTTTGGGTGGAAGGGGCGGGGCTGGCGGCTAGCCTCCCCCAGCCGGCAGTTCACACGCCGCTCATGATTACAACCTTACTGCCCTTGAAAATCACCCCATCTATCATAGTAAGTTCATATCTGCAGTTCCAATAGTCTCTTATACTTGGACAGCAACTGCTTATTTCTTCAGGCCACCCTTTAATTATCACTTCTTTAAGGATTCCCAGTGATTCTTCCTTCTCCGTTTCCTCTCTTATTTGTTGCAGTTTCCTGTTAGCTATGGGAATTGACTTTACAACCAGATCTATATAGGCTTGCATCTCTGTCTCTAAAGTCTTCTCTGATTTCATAGAAGCCACTGCTCTGGAAAGTGCATCTGCAGTGAACATGTAGGTCACAACCAAACCATACTTTTGCATATTTATCATCATTCTTTGAATCCTTAAGGTACAATCATTTAGTAGTTTGCTATATAACACTATCAGGAGCGTGTGGTCCGTTTCAACTTCCACTGTCCATAAATATACTAATTAACTCTCTCACTGGCAAACAATATTCCTAAAAGCTCCTTCTTGATCTGTGTGTATCTGGTTTCTGCCTCAGTCAATGATTTGGATGCATATGGCACCGGTTGCCAACAATCCTCATGCTTCTGTAAAATCGCTGCACCTAACCCAGACGGTGAATCGATCTGCTGAAATTTCAGTAGGCCTTCCTGGTGCACAGAACTTCAACACTGGCTCTTGAATCAGTTGTTGTTTTAAACCTTCCCATAATTCCTCTTGTTCTGCACCCCAATATCATTCATTTTTACTCTAGGAATTTTCTCAAAGCCACTGCTTTGGTAGAGAGATTAGATATGAATTTTCCAAGATAATTAACCATTCCCAGGAACCATTGGACATTTTTCTTTGACTGGAGATGTGGCATTTCAATGGCTGAAATCTTCCTATCATCAGGTTTTACACCTTCATTGGAAATAATGTCCCCAACAAAAGTCAGTTCTGTAATCCCTAAAACACATTTCTCCCTATTTAGTTTGAGGTATGCAGCTCTAGTTGCATTCAAGACTTCCTGAAATCTATGATCATGCTCCTTTTTCATTGAGCACCAGATGACAGCATCATCCATTGAAGTGTCAACACCATTAATATGTTTATAGATCACATGTATGGTTTTGTGGTACACTTCTGGTGCTGAAGGTATGCCGAAGGGTAAGCGTAAAAATCTGTATCTTCCAAATGGGATATTAAATATGCATAGCTTAGAACTTTCTTCGGTTAATTTTAGCTGCCGAAACCCCGAGGATGCATCCAATTTACTGAAATATTGAGCATTTGCAAATTGAGCCATAATCTCTTCTCCAGTTATTAGTTTGAAATGTTCTCTTTTTACAGCCTTGATGAGGTCTCTCGAATCTAAGCATATGCAAAGCTGGCCTTTACTTTTCTCCATGATGACTAGGGAGCTCACCCATTCTTTTGGCTCCAAAATTTTTTATATTACTTGCATTGCTTCCATCCTTGCACTCTCAGCTTTGTGTTTATCACGGAGTACAAATAACACCTTTCTACATGGATGGATAACTGGAGAGATCTGCTTGTTATTCAGATGTTCACTCTGCAAACAACTAAACCCTTGAAACAAGTCTTTATATTCCCAAAAGAGTGCCTCGTAGCCAGGTTTAGTATGATCTTGTTGTGAGAGTACCTGTTTTACCAGATTGAGCTTCTTATATGCAGCAAGACCTAAGATTGGGGTTATTTCCTTTGGCACTACAACGAATGTGAGCCTGTATATGGTGTTTTTCTGGTAGATGCTAGCAATTCACCTCCTGCTCACTGGCATATTTGTTCCAGAATAACCAGTTACTTTTATTTTTGTCTTTTATATTTGTACTTATATTTTTTCTTTTGTATTTATATTTTAGTCTTTTATATTTGGTCTTATTTTCAGTCTCTCATAATCTTTTTCAGACAGAATGTTAACCTGAGCTCCTGTGTCCAGTTTCAGTGGCATAATTGTTCCATTCACCGTCATAGGCAATCCCTCTCCTCAGGCTTGGTAGACCCCAGTACGTCTATGAAAAACTCCTCAGCCAGATTGTCTTTAACTAAATGTATTTGACTTTTCTGCATTTGGGCTTATTTTTCCCACATTTATGACAGAGTTTCCCAAAGGAAGCACATTGTTGGGGGGCATGCTGTGATTCACATCTTCAGCATGAACGTCTGTACCCAGTCTTCTCCCTAGCAGTGGTTTTCATAGTGAGTGGTTCTACTTTCTGATTTGATCTATTCTGGCTAGATTCTTTACTACCTAGTACATGGATAACCCCTTCTGGTGAATTCAGCTCTTTGGCTTGTGCTTTCGCAGTTTCCGCTTCCCTGCATATTTGGAGAGATTTTTTTAAAGTTAAATCTCAGTCACAGAGCAGTCTGTCTCTTCACGAATTGTCTTTAATGCCACAAATGATTCTGTCTCTGACCACAGCCCAGGGATGCTAGAACAAGCAGGGGCCAGGAGGCCAGGGCCCCATCACCTTTTTACTGGCTGTAAGGGCAAGCAGAGGAGAGGAGGCACAGAGGAGCAAGTGGGGGGAAGGGTTTGGAGGGAAAGAGGCAGCACAGAAACAGGGCTTTGGGAGAAGACGCAGTATGGGGTTGGAGCCTCAGAGAGAAGGGGTGGCATGAGAGTGGAGCCTCAGAGAGAAAGAGCAGTGTGGGGGACAGGGCCATGGTTTGAGTGACCATGGTCTCCCCACTTTTAGAGAGCTTCCATCGCTTCTGCCACAGACTCTGTCAACTCACCAAATCATAAGTTTTACAGAGGGTCCTTAATTCTGTGACACACGTCTGTATGGTGTCATCAGTCTTTTGGATGCATATAAAAACTGTGTCTCTCTCAAAGGTCTCATTCTTTTTTGGCATGCAATGCTCCTCAAATTTAGTCAGTATTTTATTTAAATTCATGCTTTCACCTTCTTCAAACTTAAAAGTTGTTACAAATATCAGATGCTTCCTCCCCAACAACATGCAAAAAAAAAATAGGATGATGTCACTTTATCATTTTTCTCCTCTGACCCTATGGCTGCTAAATACAATCAAATCTCTGGCTGAATTTTTTCCAGTTCTCTGCAACACTGCCTGACAATGGCAGACTGATGGAGGTTGCAACACATCCATTTTTGGCGCACACACACCTTTAAGCAAGTCAAGCTACTATTGTGTTCACCAAATACATGGAAAAGCCTCTGTGTCTGGTGCTCCACCGTGCTTCTCTGGTGCCTTCCTTTGTCTCTGCTTTCCGTTGTAAACACAGGAGTTAACTTCAAAATGATTACAGTTTCCTTCTCATTCAGCACTTCTGACACCATGTAAGGATCATGAGGTTCATCAAATAACAAACCAGAGAATGAGAAAGGAATAAAACAAACTGGAGCACTTCTGAAGTGAGCTGCTCCACACAACCCTGCTGTGTTCCCAACCCTCACCTCAAAGAGCACATCTCCAAATTCCCACACTCACAATGCTGTCCCTTCTGAGGGAGCATCTCCAAATCACAATCTTTCATAAACATATCTCTACAAAAGGTATTTCAGTGTGAGTTGCTGTGTAGCCCAGCCTTACATTTAATGATGGCAGGTCAGTGTAAGTAAGTGTAAATTATATGATAAGAAGGTGGACAAAGGGTTAAGAAAAAAGGCAACAGAAGGGTGCAAAAGGGTGCAGGATAACGTAACCCCTCTCTATTTTAACTTATTCTTGTTATTAATTTCTTTTTTCTGCTACAGTAGATCATCACATTCCCTCCACTCAATAGGTAATGTACACCTCCATTTCTGTCACCTTTAAATTTGCTGCTAGGGCTCTACTGAGCAGCAACCCAAAAGGTCAAAGCCTGATCTCAGTTACATTGCTGTGAATAAATCCTAACTCCATTGAATTCAGATTGTTCCCGCCTATGGAAAAAATATTATTAATAATTTTTATTATAGTAGCATTCTGCTAACCCAGTCCCAGTTTGGGCCCCTTGTGCTAGGCACTAGTCTAACACATAGTAAGTGACAATCTCATCCCAGAAGACCTTATAATCTAAATTGATAAGGCAAAGAAAGGTAGGAGAAAAGAAGCATTAATGTCTTAATTCACCATGTGTAAAATTGGGCATTAAGTGACTTGACCACGGTCAGACAGGAAGCTTCTGCACAGACAGGAACTGAACTCAGATTTTGTGAGGGCTAGTCTACTGCCTTAAGCACATAACCATGCTTTTTTGCTTTACAGAAACTTTGCGCAGGAAAACAGGATTTTACCTTATTTTTATTTAATTTCTAAGTAATTGATTCAAGTATATTTATGGTGTTAAATAAATATGTACACTAAATTCACAGTAAAATTTCAAAAGTGACTTTCCATGAGACCTAGGCTACTAAACACACAAGTCTCTTGAAAATGGAACTTAGGCTCCTAAGTCCCTTATGTGCTTTTGAAAATCTCACCCTCAGTGTAGAAAATGAAATAATTTAAAAAGCAACTTTGAATTCAGCAGACTTTTTTTGGATTTGCAATCATGTGAGAACAGAATCTGAATGTAGGAACTTATATACTGGATCAGACCGATGGTCCATCTAGTTTAATAGCCTGTCTCTGACTGTGGCTGTTTCTAGATATCATAGAAAGGTGTATAAAACTTCATAATGGAATAACCTGTTTGTAGGGTAAATTGTCTGCTAAACTCCATCAATTAGTAGCTAGCTTATACCATGCAACATGTGAGTTTATATCTTGCATTTATTTTTATTCCCTCACATGTAACTAGATGATCTCATTATCTATATCAAGGGTAGGCAACCTATGGCACGCGTGCCAAAGGCAGCACGCAAGCTGATTTTCAGCAGCACTCAAACTGCCCAGGTCATGGTCACTGGTCTTGGGGGGGGCTCTGCATTTTAATTTAATTTTACATGAAACTTCTTAAACATTTTAAAAATCTTATTTAATTTACATAAAACAATAGTTTAGTTACCTATTATAGACATAGAGATCTTCTAGAAAGGTTAAATGTATTAATGGCACCTGAAACTTTAAATTAGAGTGAAAAAATTAAGACTCGGCACACCACTTCTGAAAGTGCCGACCTCGATCTATATAAAGGTATTGGCTTTTGTGAACTCATACTGAATTCTTGGCCTCAAGAATTTCTTGTCGCAATGAGCTCCACGGGTTAATTATATGCCTATTTCCTTATCAGTTTCATAGTTGTTGCCTTTCAATTTCATGGAATGGTCCCTTGTTCTTGTAGTAGGAAAAAGGGTAAATAAGAGCCCCCCAGTTTAACATCTGCCTTCTGTTGGTTATTTTATGTAACTTCATCATTCATTTATACCCCTCTTACTGCCTGCAAGACTGTTCAGGACTGAAATTGCAAGGAAGCTGAAGGTAAAAATTGAGGAGCATTTTCAAAGAAGTGTGTTTAGTGCTATCAATCACTTTAAGTACTAAAATTCACTCTGTGAAAGGCAGAGGGAGGGAGACTTCCAAGCCCAAGGTACTGAGGTTGATCATAAAGTTTAAGAGCTAAATCTCCTTTCCAGTTCAAGAAATACAATAAAGCTGAAACTCAAGAACAAATAGATCAGTGTAAATTGCCCTTGGCTTAAGGTACGTTTCACCATGATGACCAGTGAGTGGTTATAAAGTCAAGATAGTTTTAAATCACTGCTGCATGTGGTTAGTACAAGTTCTTGAATATGAAGTCCCCACCATATGACAGGGCAAGTGATTCAAAGTGACAAAGCAGATGCAATTTGTTCAGGAGTAAATATGGTTACATGACAAGATGTTACTTGGCAGCTAGGAAGGCACAACCACGCTTGTCTTTTCTCATATCGCTGGGTCACTGTTGTTATAGATATGCAGGGCAAGGGCATCACTATGGTGGGCTCTGTCAGGCTGGGAGACCAGGAACAGCAAATGGAAATATCACAATCAGAAAACATCTTCACATAATAATGCTCTATGAAGCTTTGTTAAAGTATCCATTCTTCCATTTCTGGATTGTGTAATTCATAATCAAAGAACCAGTTAAGGTTTATGTGAAAATATATCAGGCATGTGTTTTAAAGTAGCTACATGGATTTTAAATACTCATTTCAATAAATGTGAACTTCATTTTTTTAAGTGAATATTTACTTTTAACTCCATATTCCCCTCCACCCAGGGGTGAAAGTAACTTAAAGGACTGACTGGTACCCCAGAGTCCTGAGCAGGGGACGGGGCCTCAGCTGGAATGGGCAGGGCCTTTAGAGCTCTGGGACCCCTGAGGCTCCGTCAGCAATTTAAAAGGCCCAGGGCTCCACTGCCGTAGCAACGGCTGTGAGCCCCAGGCCCTTTAAATCACCACCAGAGCCGCTAGCCGCTGCTGCTACCCTGGGGCTCCAGCATCAGGGCTCTGGCAGCTATTTAAAGGACCCGGGAATCCAGCCACTGCTGGGAGCCCCAAGCCTCTTAAATTGCCACCTGTGAAAGCTGGTTCGGTACGGCGCATGGGCTCTTGCCGGAACACTGTACCAGGGCATACTGGCTTATTTTCACCTCTGCCCTAACCCCATCCTCTGCAGAGTTGTCATTAACACTGCAAGAGAAACAGAAATCATATTGTGCAATAATAAACCACTACAGTCAAAATGCTCCTCTCTCATCTGCACTGCAGAGTTTTTAGCCAACACTGGCAGCCTGATTATCCTCTGCCTTTCACTTTGTGTAGATTTTTTACATCTGTGAAAAGTGGTGGTCAAACTTTATTTCAGGTAGGAGTGTTAGGCCTGAATAAAGATATAGCAGACAAAACCAGGTATGCCAACCTGACCAAAGTCAGGCTAACAGAGGTTTGTGGGTAATCCCTGAGTGGAAAACACTGAGAAGCAGCAGCATGTCTCACAAGCGCTGGGAAAAAGTGAGATAAGAGAGAAGCTGCATTCCTGGCATAGTACCAGATGTGCTGTGTTCGGGCAGCTCCTTCAAAGAACTGATAAGAGTCCTAGTTTCGCAGCCTCCTTGTTTTCACTCCCTGGTTTTGTTCTTTGTTTGTTTTTAACTCCCCTACATCTCTAACTTTAGGCATGCCTGTATACTAAAGGTGTCTAGTTTCTAGTTGTTAGAAGAAGGGGGTGGGTTGCTCCAGTGAATAATTTATGACGCGACGGAACTGTCTATATAGGCTTATACTAAGATGTAAGAGGGGGCTGGTTCTCTCTGGAGACGAGCTGCTCTCTATTGATGCGTGCACTTGTCAATAAAGAGCTTTTGATCGGACCTTGCTGGTGTTGCCTGTCTCTCTCGCGGTCAGACAACGAACTTTGCCGTCGGGGTTAGAGTCCCTGACATCTTTGGCGACTCCGCCGGGACCCGTCTGACTCTCCGGCGGGGGATCGGACCCTGAGGCAACGCAGCGCGCATCCTCCAGTTTAGAGGAGCCTTGCCTGGTGATCTGATCTCTGCGTTGGCGATAAGGCGTGTTCTGTGAACCAGCTGAAGCTCGTAGAAATCCAGCAACGTCCACCTACCCTTTGAGTAGGGTCCAGGTTGTCGGGGTTAGAGTCCCTGACAACTTAGGTCTGGGTTAGAGTCCCAGTCCGGGTCTGGGTTAGAGTCCCAGTCCAGGTTTGCGCAGGATCCAAGTTGTCTGGGTTTGAGTCCCAGTCCAGGTGTTCAAGTCCCTGGAGAGGTAAGCGAGCGCTCGACACGGGGAGGTGGGGGTTAGAGTCCCTTTACCTCGACCTGGGGAAGAGGGGTTAGAGTCCCTTCATTAAAATGGGACAAGTTGGCAATAAGTGCCCGGGGGACGCCCCGTTGTCTCTGATACTTAGAGATTGGAAAGAGATTTCTGAGACAGCTGGTCTAATTAAATTTAAGATGAGAAATCTGTGTTGGATCCAATGGCCATCATTTACCTTTCATTTGTCCCTGACTAGAGACTGGCCGGAGGGTGAAACCTTTTCCACAGATAGGATGAACTCCTTAAGGGATATTTTGGTTGATCTTAGGCTGGGACAAATGGATTACTTGTTTGTATGGTATATTTATGAACCCATGGAGGGATGGATAGCTTTTGAAGCTGTTTGTATGGAGAGCTCTTGTAAAAAAAATCCCCCACCATATGCCCCAGAGCCGCACCGGGAGGAGGACAATTTTGTTCCTGTTTTTCCCCGCCTGATGGAGTGCAAAGATTCAAAAGCAGGTTAGGGACAGTTCAGGGACAGAGGAGAATCAAGGGGGAGCTCAGAGTGATGGTCCCTCATCTTCAGAAGAATCAGGCAGCCTCACCCCCTCTGTGCAGCCTCCAGCCAGCCTTTTGCAAACTTGGTCAGGGACTGCTTTTCAAACACCCCCAATATTACAGCAGCCCTCGTCCTTGCCCTTGTGGACCCCCACTAGGTTACTTAACTCCATGAGGGAGAATGTTTCTGAGACACCCCCTGATATGACAAGCCTCGCTGAGAACTTATCTGGTTCTACTGGTTGCTGGGGAACATGAGATGGTTTTACCCAAATCCTGTTTGCAACTTCAAATTTGTTTAACTGGCAGTGCACTATGCCTCACTTATGAGACAATCCTGAGGCAGTGGAAAGAATGTTCTGCACAATCTTTTTCACTCATGTGCCCACTTGGGCAAATGTAAATCAGTTATTAGATACTCTCATGACAAAAGATGAAAGACAAAAAGTAAAAGAAAAATCTGCAGCTCATTTGAATGCACCTTGGCTAATTACTGACCCTAGCTGGAATTCCAATAATCCAGCTCAAAAGACAAAGTTGGATGGATTTTTAAAAGCTGTTTTGAATGGTATTAGAGATGCAGGGGAGGCTACTCCAAATTGGAGCAAGGTGACTGCTTGTGTTCAGCATCCAGATAAGCACCTCTCTGACTTTTGTGCTCGACTGATTTGTGAAGTTAAAAAGCATGGGAATTTAAATCCTGAAACTGATCATGGAAAGGAGATGGTTAAAATGGTTTTCATGTCACAATGTGCAAAGGATATTGCAAAGAGATTTAGAGAGCATCCAGATGGTACGCAAGGGAAAAGTTTGTCTAAAGTAGTTAGCATTGCTACTAGAATGTTTAATGGGAAAAAGAAAAAGAAAGAAAAAGACATAAGGAACGGGTTAATTTAAAAATCATCTTGGTCCCGGGATGGAAGGAGGGGGTTGCTCTGCGTTCAGGGTCAGGAATCGGCGCGGACTGTGCTTGGTGCAGGGAGGGGCTGCTTTCGGCCCCAGCTGGCTGTGAAGGAAAAAATATAGACAGAGGCGAAGCAAAGGAAATACAAGTTACAGAACTGAAATTACATTTGCAAAGCTTAACTGTCCAGTAAGATCCAACAGAGTGCCTTTGTGACCCTGGAGTTGGTGTGGCTTGGTGACACCAAAGAAGCCACAGGCAGCCGACCTGGACTGGAATCTCTGAAAGAGACGCTGCAGGAGATTCCAGGGTGTAAGAGAACAGCCCTCCCAAGAGCAGAAGCATGTTGGAAATTCTGGACGAGCTGTAAACAGGATAATCTCCCTTCCACCTCTCCCCCTCCTCTGAACATTATACACAGAAGTGGCCAGTCTGAACGTACGTGTGTGAGTATGAAAGGAGCTTCGGGCTTGGGGCATTAATATTTTCCTGAGTGATGTGGGAGCGTTCCCAACACTCTCCGTTGTTGTTTTATTATTTTATTAATGAAGCTTTAAAATTCAGTTATATGGTGTGTTTTCTTTATCTTCCCCCAACGATCCTGTAGTGTCAGCCTGATCACCTGACACGAGGGATAGATTGGTAACAGAAATTTGTCACAGTTTGGTGAGCAGTTAAGAAGAGGGGAGCCCTGCAGAATTTACACCATCTATTTGTTTTACCCTTGTTATTTTGTGTTTGCTTTGCTTGGTACTGTTGGTGTTATATGCTGAGAACTGCATGAGTAAAAGTGAGTCCTAATAGGATAAGGAAACACTATCTGGTTCTGGTTCTGTTCTATCTAACCAGTTACTGTTGTTTTTTTTTTGCTCTGTTCATTTGGGTGTTAGGAGTGTGGGCGGAACTGAACCTCTCGTTCATAATTCCTCGGAGTGGAAGCCATGTGTGCGAGAGAGCTCTGAGGTGGAATTGAGATCCTTCTGTCCTGTCCCCTGTAGCGGTCAGTGTATAGAAGTGGGAAAGTCTGGCTTAGACTGTAATTCCCTCTGCTCTCTGTGTAATTCTCTTTTCTGTTTAAGTGTCAAACAGATGAATGAGTCTCTGGGTAAACCCTCTAAGAATAGTCCTTTAACTTATATGTTAAGTAAATGGCCTTTGCCCAATGGGCCATGTGTCTTCGTCCAGGTGGCAAGCCTCATGAAGGAGGACTCGGGTAGTTTTGTAAGTAAGAATGTCTAAGGCAAGAGACCAGGAGGGGTGGGGGCTAGTTGAAAAGCCCACCCTCCTAGCTAAACTGGTAGTGGAACAAGTTGGTGCCCATGGAAGGGACAGTTCAGTGAGAAAAGCAAGATCGGGCCCAGGCGGGCAGGCAACAGACAGAGAGATTGGAAAACAGGTTGGAAAACTTTAAGGGTGTAGTGGAAGGAAGGAGTAAGTAAGTGTAAGCATGGGGATTTCAAATACCCAGGACTTACTTGGAATGGTGATTTGAGTTGATAAAAGTGGCTGTTGGGAGACAAGCAAGTGATTTAAGGGAGAGTGAGAAGTTAACTCTGTAGTTGCTGAAGAAAACAGCAGTTAAACTTTGTAAAAATGCTAAAGAGGAAAGTTCTTGGTGTCTTTAAAATGTTTGTAAATAAATTGAGGCAAAGAAATTGTTAATTGCAATCATTTAAAATTTAGTTAAATTAGCTGAAGAATGTATATAGTGCTATGTAATTGAAATTTTATTAGGCTGTAAGGGCACTATAAGTGGTGATGTTTTCTTTCAGCGTTTAAAAGCAACAGTTAAAAGTAAAAAGCAAGCCAGAAAGCATCTGTATTAATGCAAATTATCTAACTGATAAGGTAGGAGCCACTGAAACCTGGGCTGCCTATGAAACACATAAAATATGGGATAAATCCTCTGTTTTTCCTGAAATCAACCAGGGTATTTGTCTATTTTAAGCAATGATTGACTGCCCAGAAGGGGTAGACCTCTGTTTTTTTTTTGTCTTTCAGATAATCAGAGAAAACTGATGCCAGCTAAACAGCATTCAACGTACCATGCATTTACTGACACAATAGGAATTATGTTTTGTGTTCTATGTTCTGTCTTGTGGTGTTTGTCTTGTGGCCGGAATTGTTGTGTTTAGTGTTTTCATGGGATGGTATGGTTTGGAATCAGGCAAAAAAGGTTAAATTAAAATGCACATACTTGTTTTGTTCAACTTGGAATACAAAGTGTTTAAATAAATCAGGACAATGTGATATATTAAAGTCTAATGCATTTCCTTAAGTAAGAAAAAGAAACTTCATTGGCCAAATTGTTAATTGCAAAAATTGTTGTTAAAATTTGCATACCAACAGTCTTTGAAAGCAAAGACATGAAAAGTTAACCCACTCCCCATATTGTACATGGGATCCTTCTGGCTACCTCAGATTTCTAGCCAGAGAGCTGGGGATGGTGGGAAGCTATTGGACTAGAGGTTGTATTAAGTGAACTCCTCAAAGTGGGTGTGCTTGTCCTGGCCTGTTGCTCCAAAGTTCTGTAATAAAGTTATTTTAGTGAAAGGGTATATGTGGCATACATTAAATAATAAGACTAATGTACTGTATAATGACAGTGTGTAGGTATTCATTGTTGGGAAAAATGTGTATAAGTAAAAAGTGAAAGTTTCCTTTGCAGGTTAAAAGAAGCCAAAAAGGAAAGAAGGACAAAAAACAGAATAAATTAACTGAAAAAATAAAATAAAATAAAATAGCAAGCTCAGGCTATAGATAAGACACTGACTCCATTCAAGGACACTGCTCACAGTTAAAACTTGGTTAACAACCAGGAAAAGGAGAGCTTGAATTTGCCCATGCAGCTATGAGATCTAAAAAACACTGCCAGGCACTAATGAAATGTGTTAAGTTTCTTTTCTCACAGGTAAGGAATCACTACCCAAAGACCCTAGCAGCCCTGCCACTCCTTACAACCAGGAGACGGGATTGATGTAAAGGTCCACCAACGAAAGACTGCCTTGGCTCCATGCTGGAAAGGCCCTTAAGTCCTGATGACTACCAACACCGCTGTGAAGTGCCAAAGACTGACTGTTTGGACCCATGATTCTCACTGCAAAAAGACCCCTCCAACTCGGAAGAATTCTCCTACTAATGATTAGCCTATTTCTCCTTCTAGCTCCACTGTGTCTTCTGGACAGTAGGGAAAAAGTACAAAGTGACGTGCTAGTAACCTCACCTTGTCCACCGACAGATCTATTGTGCCTTTGAATTTTTCTACAAAAAGCAAAGCCATTACAGGGTTATGTGCTAGTAACCTCTGCCCTATATGATGCTGCACCACGACGGTTTTGGGAAAGAAGAAGAAACACTCACTCCACTAAAATTGCCAAAGTCCAGGAATTCCTGACTAGAAAGGACATTAAGAACTGACCCTGGTGAAGAAACAAAGAATTGTACACTGGCAGAAAAAATTTGTGGGACCCATGCTTGGGAATGTGGTATTGATTGGATTTTGGGGTTTATTCTACAGGCTGTGCCCTGTGTTCTGGATAAATTCTTCAGCATGTATTGGATTTTAAATAACAAGTACCCGAAGAGTTTGTTCTGCCACTGGAAATTTTACCTGTATTGAAACCATTCCAGTGACTAATAATGTAACCCCCTCCTATGCTATTAATGTCAATGCCTTTTAAAAGTACCTAAAATAGTTAAATAACAAATGTAATATAGTACTACACCAAGGAGAGATGGTATTAAATATCACTGAGGCTGGGAAGGCATTGCAGTGGGATCTAGTATGTTTGGAGATTCAGAATTTCCTGAATGACCAGCTAATGGCCATTCGAAGTAATCTTGAGTACCAAACTTGGCCCACTGCCCTTACAGAAACATCAGAAGTACCATCTGATCTGTGGTCATGAAGATATACTAAAGACTTTCTGGGTGGAAGTGTAAACATTTACAGTGCTCCTTCCAAGCATTTGGACCGGGGGGTGTGGGCTTCCACATACCGAATCCTGACGGGTCCATGGGGAGGATGCACATGAAACTGGATTATTCACCGAAACATCTGGGAAATTAGACCACTTGGTATACCTAACTGATTTATAGTCAGTGCCCCAATCCCTTAGTTGTCAGACAAACAGAATTCCGCTCTTTTGTCCGTGCATTCATTCCTGGATTGTGGGTGGCTAAGCTCAAGAGAGCAGTTGTAAATATTTCTGCAGAGCTTAAAAAAACAGCTAATGCATTAATAGACGCTTTCCAAAAGTTGCAATGAAAGACTGATGAAGTAGCAAAAGTAACTTTGCAAAATAAACGTGTGCTAAATGCTATGAATGCTAAATTAGGGAGAAGCTTGTGCTCGCATCGGGGAAAAATGTTGCTTTTCTGTTAATCACTCTGGCTTAATTGACAAGGATTTACAAGCTATTAAGAATGTTGCTGTTGTTTTCCATGCTATATCTCTTGATCACACTTTTAGTTTTAAAGACCTCCACTCAGACCTTGGGTCATGGTTTACTAGCCTCCCCCGTACAATTGTTAAATGGATATGTGTCCCAAGAGTCCCATTATGGTCCTCTAGGGACAAAGGGGGGATTGTTAGGCCTGAATAAAGATATAGCAGACAAAACCAGGTATGCCAACCTGACCAAAGTCAGGCTAACAGAGGTTTGTGGGTAATCCCTGAGTGGAAAACACTGAGAAGCAGCAGCATGTCTCACAAGCGCTGGGAAAAAGTGAGATAAGAGAGAAGCTGCATTCCTGGCATAGTACCAGATGTGCTGTGTTCGGGCAGCTCCTTCAAAGAACTGATAAGAGTCCTAGTTTCGCAGCCTCCTTGTTTTCACTCCCTGGTTTTGTTCTTTGTTTGTTTTTAACTCCCCTACATCTCTAACTTTAGGCATGCCTGTATACTAAAGGTGTCTAGTTTCTAGTTGTTAGAAGAAGGGGGTGGGTTGCTCCAGTGAATAATTTATGACGCGACGGAACTGTCTATATAGGCTTATACTAAGATGTAAGAGGGGGCTGGTTCTCTCTGGAGACGAGCTGCTCTCTATTGATGCGTGCACTTGTCAATAAAGAGCTTTTGATCGGACCTTGCTGGTGTTGCCTGTCTCTCTCGCGGTCAGACAACGAACTTTGCCGTCGGGGTTAGAGTCCCTGACAGGAGTGACAAATGTCAGTTTGGTGGCATTTTATATTCATTTTGCACTGGTGTATGAACTACTCCACTGTCTCTCTACTGTATAATCTGGACATGTTTTTCAAGCATAGTTCCCAAAAACCATAATGGATTTTGTTGGAGCCATATATTAAAATCAAGAGGTTACTCTTAAGGATCAGTAGATTAATACCTGTAAATTTATACTTAACCAGATCAAAGCTACCACTGTGAATATGAATAGTCAGCTGGGGTTGTCCCCCCTCCCATGGGGCCAGTATCCTCTCCCCTGCGGAAAACTCCATTAATTCTGGCCTTGTGCAGGATAACAGATTTTGGCCGTATCTTTCCCCCACTATGTCTAAGTAGCTGATTCAAGAATGTATATGATGTTACTATAAATGTCTATATTAGTGCCAATGCAGAAAAATAAAACGCCTTTTAACATTTGGATTTTTTAAATATTCCTAGTGTTTAGCCTTAGTTAATCCCAGGGGAACACAGACTACAATACATAGCAGCATTTTCACAAGTAACGAGTGACTGAATAACTCACCAGAGCAGTAATAGGGAACAGATCATTGATGCAAAGTTCAGTCTGCACAGATGGGATATAGTAACACAGGAAGGGCTTTGCAGTGGGGATACTCCCACATTTCTATAGCAATCTATGGGACGAATCCAAAGTCCATTAAAGTCAATGGAAAAACCTCCACTGACTTCAATGGATTTTGGATTAGGCCTTCTGAGCAAAAGTCAAGGGTTCCTAGAAGTTAAGAAACCAGAGTGGTTCTGCTGCTGGAGAGTGGAAGCAGGATTTCTGGACTCCATAAGGGAAGTGCACATCTCTGCATGCTGGATTCCAGCCTCACATCCCTGCACATTAAGGTGTAGAGAAGGGAGAAGGGAGCAGGAGGCAGGGCCGTCCTTAGGATTTATGGGGCCCTAGGCAGTATTATTAAACTGGTGCCCCTATGCCGGATGGCAGCCCAAGCTCACAGCCTGGTGGGGGAGGGGGAGGAGGGACTTGACAGCAAAGGATAATGAGGCCATGGCTACGCTAGAGAGTTGCAGCGCTGGTGAGGGGGTTGCAGCCTGGTCGAGCCTAGGGTGTAGCGATTCCAGCGCTGGTGATCCAGCACTGGTCAGCAAGTTTGGACCCCACCAGCACTTTTATTGACCTCCGGGGTATAAGGAGGTATCGCAGAATTCCTGTCCACAACAAACCGGAAGAAAGGGGGAGCTCAGAGTTCAGCCAAACTGCTTATTTAAAAAACAAACACAGCTCCTGTTTGCTGAGCGAGCAGAGGTAGGCAGGGGAATTACTTTGGAATGTTCACAGTTGTTTGCTTGAAGAGAGAAACATCATGCTCACACAGCAGAGGGGGAGGGGAAAGTCCATGTTGAGCAGATGCTTATCTGGTCTGATGGTTATTTAGGAGTGCATAATTTGCATTTAGTGAATGAGAGAGGGGTGGGGGAAGGGGTCAGAACTTTTAAAATGATTGAAGGTAGGCACTGTGTGTCTTCCAGTCCTTAGAACTTGCAAGGCAGGGAGCTGAGAACAGTGTCAGCTCCAAAAATCCAATCTCTCTGTCTCTCCCACGCTCCCTGTCACATTCCACCCCACCCCCCTCTTTTGAAAAGCACGCTGCAACCACTTGAATGCTGGGATAGCTGCCCACAATGCACCACTCCCAACAGCGCTGCAAATGCTGCAAATGTGGCCACACTGCAGAGCTGGCCCTACACAGCTGGTAGCTGTCAGTGTGGCCACACTGCAGCGCTGGCCCTACACAGCTGTACGAACACAGCTGTAACTACCAGGGCTGCAGAACTGTAAGTGTAGCCATGGCCTGAGATGCCCAGCCTGCCTCATGGTGGCGGAGAGTCACAGTTCCCTGCAGAGACTTCCATGCACTCTCTCTCATGCAGAATGGACGTGAAGAAAGTACCTAATTAAAAGCACTAAAATTTGGGAATAAAAAATGTCAGTCACAGGTTTTTTGATATGCCCTGAAGTTTGTCAGAGATTTATTTGCAAAAACTTCATAGTAAGGGTGAGTCAGCTGTCCTGCTGAATACAACATTACATATAATGGAATACATGATGCAGCTCTTCTCTGTTTTACATTTTCTTCATCAGTATTTCTAAGTTGAATTTATATTTTAAATGTACTCAAATCTTAAGCCAGCATTCCAGATTACTACATATTTAATTCACTGAAACAAAGACATTCTTTTAAATTAATCAGAGAGATTTAGTGTGTTCATAACAATGTTCATTGCTTTTAGAAAAAGGGAACAGTAATTTACTTTGTGTGATCTCCATAACAAGAGACATGGTTATGAAATTTCACCAACTTTAAAAAAATATGTTTCCAAAGATTTTAGGTATAACAAGGATTTTGTCTTACTAAGGTACTGATTTTGCTGGAGGGTTCTTTTAAAACTAGTTTGTCGGATAGTCAGAAGTAAAGAAAGGGAACTCTTTGTCCAGCTATCTGGAAGGGAAGGACTGTTGTCCCTTTAAGGGCTCTCTTCAGTGGCGAGTTGGGGGAGAGGTGGTGAAGGGATGGACAGAAAGGACAGGAAGACTTGGAAGCACTTTTTTTTTATAACTATAGTAATTAAAATGTGTATTTTAGATAAGGGAGGTCTTTTGAAGGATTTATTTAAAAAACTATGTGTGAAGATCCACACATTTAAGGCTAAAGATGATTGTGCTTCTAAAACTCTATGCAAGCATTTTTTAGAAATGTGATTTTATAATCTTCACCAGCTCACTAATGAAATATTTTTAAAGCAAATTTTAAACTAAGGTCCTGTAGACTGACATGTTCTGTGTAAATATTACATTAATGCACAACTGTTTTTGTCAGTAAAGTCAGAAACTGACAGTATAAAAATTTATTTGGGCATAAGCTTTCGTGGACATCTGATGAAATGGGTTCTAGTCCACAAAAGCTTATGCCCAAATAATTTGTTAGTCTTTGAGGTGACACAAGGACTAGTCCTTGTTTTTGCTGATACAGACTAACAGGACTACCATTCTGAAACCTGTCAGTATATACCTTGGGGTTGGCAAATGCCTGTTAAATGGCTTTATTACCCCTTGAATGTCTCTTTAACAGTTTCAATGTTGTGCTAATAGGTCTGGCAGGCTGGAGGTTTTTTCACTTTTAACTACTAGATTCCCTCCCAAGGAAGACTCACCAGGCTAGAGCAGCCATCTGTGGGAGCCTGCAGGAAGGGTCAGAACAGGGATAGGAAAACAAGGGGGTGGATACTAAGACCCAGTGGTGCCCCAAATTTTCAGGTGCCCTACGCAGCTGCCTATGTTGCCTATGCCTAAGGACGGCCCTGGCAGGAGGAATGGATTTGTTAGCAGCAATGCTGATTTGTTAGCAGTCATCCCCTTCCGCAATAGTAGTGGGAGTTTACAGCAGCCTTGGGTTGGTGTAATTTCTATGTGACTTTGGGGGCTTGGAGGATTCCTTCTCCAGCTATGTAGGCTTTGTACGAAGGGGTTAGGCCCAAGGAAATAAATGAATCAGACATAAGTAATGACAGTCCAAGTGCAGTTAATTATCTGTAGTCAAAGCACTTTGCTATCAGCATTAATTTGTTGTATTCAAGACCAAAACAGTCAGA
Organism: Gopherus evgoodei; assembly: GCF_007399415.2. Lineage (NCBI taxonomy): Eukaryota > Metazoa > Chordata > Testudines > Testudinidae > Gopherus > Gopherus evgoodei. The sequence goes on from NC_044324.1 coordinate 171,959,940, forward strand.
CCATTGACAAGTTTATTCAACGTCATTGCAATGATTGTGACTAAAAATAGAATGGTGTAAGACTGGAGAACAGAAATCTCCTTCCAAGGGCTGCCTTTTCAGCTAAGCACAACTGCATGACAAGGCAGCTATGATACCAGTCAGTTCTGTGTTCCTGGGGAACCAGGGTGCAGTATCCAGCCTGTCTGACTCATGAAAGACACACCCCCACCAGTCTCTGCTTGAACCAAAATCAGTCAGAGAAAAGGCTTGCAGAGAGCAGTGAAGGGCATTGGGAGATACACCTAGACCCCTCCCGACAAGGGTGACAAGATTAAGACATCTCCATTAGCATATAGAATGGAGAACAGAGACAACTCCCCTAGCCTCATCTGCATGAAAGATGGGACAGGGAGACATCTCAATTAGCATACAGAACAGAGAACTGCACTGAACTCTGGGACCAGAAAAGCAGGGAAGCACTGCATCATGAGGGAACTCTGCTCTGGATGTTAATGAACCTATGCCTGCACACAAAAAGCTTAGCAGTTACCAGACCAATTCTAGTAATGAATCCTCAACTGATATCTAAAATACTGAAGTAGCTTAATTGCATTGTGGACTCCCTGGAAAAAAACACACCACCCATAGCCAAGAGTGATCAGCTCCTATTGTCTAGAGCCTAAAGAAAACCCTTGAGTCATCGGTTTACCCATAAACAAATCTAGTATTCTCCCTTGAACCACTGTTGTTTCTCTACAAAAACCTCTATGTTCAAGTAAGTGTTCTGATGCATGCACCCAAACGCTGCATCAGTTTCACTGAGATTCCATCTCCTGACTGATCATTCTGGGGGCTCTGCCTGTCTCCAACACTCAGGACCCTGAGCTATCACCGTCACTTGGGAACTCCAACCAGTATAAGCCTCATGGAGTGGGTGAGATCCCTCCCTCTCTTTGTTTTCTTTTCTACCTCAGGTATTAACCTTTAATAATGTATCTATGTTTGTTTAGCCCTCCTTGTGTAGTTATCACTATTATTCAATAAATAACTTTTATGGTTAAACTGGTTGCTTCTCTCTCTGAACTTTACTCTTTTGTGTTTCTAGCTTCCCCATTTACTCTGCAGCAATGCTTCTTTTACTTAAGCTAAAGATCCCTGTAGCACCCAAAAATTCTGTGGGGTTTGCTCAGCAAGTGGGTTACTACCAGTACAATTGTAATGTGAAAGTGGGGATAGGAACGTGTTCAATCTGTTAGCATATAAGGGTGACAGCATGAAAGTGCTGCTTGGCCCAGCCCGCCCACTCAGTGTGTGTGTGTGTGTGTGTGTGTTTTTTTCTCTCTCTCCCTCTGGAGGAACCCAGTCCTAGGGAACTTAGATCCTGCAGGATAGCTCCATTGGGAGGGGACTTGCAGAAGGGAGAAGTAGAGCTCCATATGAAAACACATGTGACACAAGCAGTACATTGATAGAATTACAGAAACCCGCCCCCCCAGAAGAGTAACCCTAATAAATGAGTGTACCCCAAAGTAACGGGAAAATCTAGTAACAAGGCCAGGATACTTTGTGGGCATGTCAGTGAGCCCGCTCTTTGGGGATCTCAACGAACCCAAACTATCTAGGTACATTCCACGTACTGGCACCTCCTTCAGGTTTGTTTTCTCCACACTTGGTTCATTTCCATCTCTTACCTCCTTTCTTTAGAAATATTCATCTCCCATAAACAAAACTTTCTGCCTCTAATGCATCTTTCATCCAAAGAGCTCTAAGCACTGTCACAAGGTAGGTATCACTATTCCCATGTTACAGGGGAGGACACAGAGGCACTGAAAGGTGAATGGCTCAGTCATGCATTGGGCTATACACACATTCAGAGGAATAAGGGGGCATAAGGAACCTTTTTGTTTCCCTGATTGGGCTACCTGCCTCACCAGAGTCTGTGCAATGGGAGGGAAGCTGGTGCCCAGCTGTTATTTACCTTCCGACACTGATGGGCAGAGAGGGTGAGCAGGGGCAGTGAGTTGTATGAGCCTGTGGTGCCTGTGCTCCAGCAAATTCAGGGCCCTGGGGGCCTGGCTCCACCAATGTTTGGGGCTAGATCTCTCCCCCAGCCCTGCCTGCTCCATTGCGTGCCTCCCCCAAGCGTCCCTGGACCCTGCCTCACCTGTGGCCTGCGCCGCTGCTAAGGGAGTGGCGGTGGCAGCGGCAGGAAAGGAGGGCATGGAAGCCCCACCCCACCCCACCAGGCAACTGCGAGACCTCCTGGCAGCATCTTGGGGCTTGAGTGTGTCATGGCAGAAGGGCGGGGAGGGGAGCCCTCCCCTGGAACTCACTGCTGCTGGTGGGGAGAGGGCTGGGGGGTCCTCCTCTCTGGCCCCAGCCCTGGGGCAGCCTGCCTGCTGCACCCCAAAGTTTGAACTCCTCATCCCCAGCCCAGCCCCACCCCAAACCCTGCACCCCCAGCCAGAGCCCTCACTCACCCCGACCCAAAACCTCTGCCCCAGCCCTGAGCCCCCTCCTGCAGTGTACCCCTCACCCCACCCCACCCACAGCCTTCACCCCTGCACCCCAACCCTCTCCCCTAGCCCTGAGGCCCTCCCACACCCCAAACCCCTCATCTCCAGCCCCACAGCCTGCACTCCCACCCAGAGCCCTCACTGCCCCACACCCCAACCCTCTGCCCCATCCCTGAAACCCCTCCTGCACCATGAACCCCTCATCCCCAGCCCCATTCTTTGTGTAATGGGGACTGTTGTCCCCTTATTAACATTCAGTGGAGGCAGTTTTGGTTGGCTAGCTCCCAGTACTAAAAAAAAGGGGAAGGGTTGATGGGAAATCAGGACCCTGAGACTGGGCAGGCTAATCAGGGAGTCAGGAGGCCAGGGGGGTCCCATCCTCCATCTGAGCTGGAATTGCCTGGATCAGACAGAGTGGGGGCCGAGCCAAGGAGAAAGCAGGGGACTGAGCTGAGCTGGGGAGCAGAGCTGTGCCAGATCCAAAGTGACCAGAGAAGCAGTCTAGGAAGCAGGCCAGAGCTGGGAGCAGAGTTACAGAAGCAGCCCAGAGAGCAGACCTGTGCTGGGAGCAGGACTGCAACCACAGAGCGAGAGGAGCCAGAGAAGCAGCCCAGCAGGCTGGAGGCAGAGCAGCAGCGCTGAGCAGAGGGAGCCAGAGCTAGAACAGTGGAGCTGGGGCTGGCTGGAGCAGTCTGGGGTTGGGTGTGGTGAGCAACTGGGGCCAGTCAAGGGGGAACCCTGGGCAAAAGGACCAGCGCAGAAAGACACTCCCAGCCAAGGGTCCTTGCAGGCCAGACTGGGAGGGCGATCTTAACTTGATGGGGGGCTGACTCTGGGAAGAAGAGTCCCACCACCCAAAGCCCGGAGGTGTGTGGCCACCACCAGAACAAGTGTCTAACCACAGCATCCCTGCAGCACAGCCAGGGCCTGAGCAGGAGGCCTGGGACCTGCAAGAAACAGACCGTGAACTGCCCTGACATTCCAGAGACATGTTTGTAATGTCCCCTGCCACAGAGCAGGTGATGTTTTCCTTTAATTAATTTTTTTAATTAATTGCTGATTAAATAAATTGTATTTGCTTTAAATTGTATGTAATGATCAAGTGAGTCAGGGAAGTGTCCAGTGCAGAGAGAGTACCCCGGAGTGGAGACGCCCTCGCCCAGGGGTGGGTAAACTACGGCCTGCGGGCCGGATCCAGCCCCTCAGGGCTTTGGATCCAGCCCATGGGATTGCCCCCCCATGGTGCCGTGGGGTCCGCACTGCTCTCAGAAGCAGCCCTTGGGTGTGTGTAGGGGGGCAGAGGGCTCCATGTGCGTGGTCCTTGCCTCCAGGCACCACCCCCCAAGGCTCCCATGGTCCGGGAATGGGGAACCCTGGCCAATGGGAGCTTTGGGGGAGGTACCTGGAGGCGTGGCAAGGGCAGCATACGCCGAACCCTCCACTCCCCGAGGGGCTGCAACACTTTCTGGAGCAGGGCCAGGGCAGGCGTGCAGGGAGTCTGCCCTGGCCCCAGTGTGCGTTGCTGCTACCACGGAGCTGCTTTAGGTAAGCGGTGCCGGACCGGGGCTTGTGTCCCTCCTGCGCCCCGCCCCCCAAATCCCTGCCCTAAGCCCCTGTCTGCACCTTGTATTCCTCCTGCACCCTAACTCCCTGCCCTGAGCCCCTTCATACACCCTGCACCTCTCCTTCACCCCAACCCTCTGCCCTGAGCTCCCTGCTGCTCCCTGCACCCCGTGCACTCCAACCCCCTGCCCTAAGCCCCCTCCCACACCCCACACTCCCTCCTGTACCCCAATCCCCTGCCCCAGCCCTGCATACAATTTCCCCACCCAGATGTGGCCCTCTGCCCAAAAAGTTTGGCCACCTCTGGCCTAGCCCCTGTCCTAGGTGACCATAGCAAGGCTGGGGATTGAGCCCCCCAGGAATCCTGGGCCCAGCCTTGTTGGGGTTACAAGCACTCTGCAAGACAGGAGAGTGGAAGGGGAGTCCTCGAGGACTCTGGGAGGCCTCTGGGTAAAGGAAGTGGGAGTGAGGACTCAGATCCTTCCACTAGCCCATTTCACTGGGGCAGTGCAGAAGCCAGGAAAGTTCCCCACAATAGCAGGACCATTCCCCCACTTACATTTGCGTAGGAGTTGGCATTTCTTTCCTTTGTTCTTTATAAGAGGTTCTTAGTTGTGCATTGCTGTGGATGCTAGACTGTCTGACTTGTAGGCCTTGTCTGCACTGAGTTATTTTACACAACCATAGCTGCATTTGTGCAAGTCCCGAGTGTAGACAATCCAGGCCCAGTTAACCCTGACTTGTGCTAGCACAGTTTATCTCCGTGTGAAACCCCAATGTGGACAAGCCCTTAGTACGGTGACAACTCCACTTTATCTAAATTAGTTTTATAAAAACAAACCCTTAAAACCCCCAGAAAAATGTTCCTCATTATTCTTTTAAATTCCATTGAAAACACTATTTGCTGCCTCCTGAAGAATATTGCAAAAGAAGGGGCTACACTTTATTTTAATTTTAGAAGGTATTTGCTTTTGAGGGTTATTGATCCAAGAGTGCTTGGCTGTTTCTGTATTCAAAAGAGTATTAATAAAGCTGATATTCTTAGTTAAATATTTTTTTCTTATGATAGTGATATTGTGCAATATAGGGAAATTGTGAAATGCTTACTGTTTCCAGTCCATTTTTACATTATTTTAAAAAATATATATCTGCTTACAAGGCAGGTGTGGTGGGGGAGAGGTACAGGACTTGGACCCATTCTGGGCACCACCAAAAATTATACAAACCTGCTGCCACTGAAGGTGAGCAAAGGTAAAGGTGGTCAGAGAGTGGTCAGAGTTTATGCCTTGCCCCCCACGATGCACCAACCAGCACAGCAGAGCCAGCACAGAGAGATAAATAAGCAGCACCAGCAAAGGGCTGGCCCAAATTACTTCCCTGTTGAAGCAAAGGAGAAGCAGGAACCAGATTGCGACTCTCACAATCAGTCGGTTTCTACCCAGGTCCTGGGACAATTCACCCCTGCCACACACTCCCCTGACTCAGGTTTGATTCTAGCTAGTGTCTTGACCAAGCACACACAGCAGATCAATTGGAGAGTTATGGCCAGAACCCAGATCTGTTGTCTCTTGCTCCACTCATGATGCCCCTCTTAAAGTAAGGCTGGCAAATCTAGACATAAAAAGAGATAATTTAAGTCTTGCAAATGTTTTTATTCTTTGCCCTTGTGACACACATCCCTCAGCTCCTTATACTGATTACGATGCTAGGCCATTGAGTCACAATACAAAGGAATTCAGATTAAGTTTCTGGACTGTTTACAATAACAAGACATTTTATCATAAAACAAAGCTATTTTACTTTAAAAACAAAACAATCTCTTATACTTACTGTACCATTTGATAAACTCTGGAATCAAACTTACCTTTACAAGAAAACTGCAAAGATCTGGTATCTGTTTGAAGAGCTAAGAATATAGCATTCAGACATATCTGCCACCATTTAGTAAACAGGGCTGGTTTGCTATGTGATCCTTGCTTCTTTGGAGGCTGATCCTGCAAGATGCTGTGAGGGATCTTTCCTCAAATCCCATTGACCTCAGACCCTGCACCTGACACAACTCTTATACTTAAGGCTACAAGCAGGGTGGTGTAGGGCTGATGTAGCCAGCCCTATACCACTCAAGGCTTCCCCTCACATTAAGGAAATCCTCCACTAGCTACTTAAGCCAGCTTTAAGTCTGCTTTGCTTTGAACTGTGCCAGAAATGCAAATTTAGTGAAGGCCAGAATCTGGCCCCATATTCAAACAATTCACTCTTTGACTTGATTGAAAGTTTTGCCTTGAGTAGAGCAGGGATGCCCAGAGGATTCAGGGGGCCTGGGGTCTTTGGCTGCGGGGGGCCTCCGACGCCAAATTGCCACCGAAGACCTGGCACTTTGGCGGCGGGTCTTGGGGCGGAAGGACCCCCTGCCGTGGGTCTTCTAGGCACTTTGGCAGCGGATCCAGGAGCGGAAGGATCCCCCCCCAACGCCGAATTGCCACAAAGACCTGGCACTTTGGCGGTGGGTCCTGGAGTAAAAGGACCCGCCCGATACCAAATTGCCACTGAAGACCCGGAGTGTAAGAAGCTCTGGGGGCCCGGGCCCCTCAATAGTTTTCTGGGGCCCGCAGAGCAAGTGAAGGACCCTGCTCCAGGGGCCTCAAAAAAACTCTCATGGGGGCCCCTGCGGGACCTGGGGCAAATTGCCCCACTTGCCCCACACTCTGGGCTGCCCTGGAATAGAGACAAATGGCGCATCCTGCAATCCTACTGAGGTCAAGGAGACTACTTGTGAGAACAAAGGTTATGTGTGAGTAAAGCCAACAGGATTTGGCAAATAATATTTATGCCAATTAATTTTCTTTATAGTGACCTACTCTTCTTTGGAATTGTATAGTTTGAATATCTCTGTATTACATTGCAGTTTTCATTTAAGAAGTGTAAGACTGGATTTCTCAATGAGATGAGAAATTAAATTACTGTTTACATTACCTTTTGTTTTTAATACAATAGCAGGTGTGTAAAACACTTTCTAGAAGCCCAGCACCCTAGTCACAGGTTTTAAACAAACAATTTACCTTAATATATATTTATAGCTGGATTGTGTGTGTGCGCATATATATTTATTCATTCATAAGCATACACAGTCCATCTATATCAACCTGTTCTAAGATGAAGTAAAAAACCTTTGCATTAAAATATTTTTAAAAGGATTGACCATCCTTCACAATACTTGTCCAAGATGTGGGAAAACAAGCACAAAACAGCCCATTAATTTCAGATTAAACTGGACAACACACATGAAACAGCATGAGAAAATTACAGACTAAAATAATCTGGTCCTTTACAGATACAATATTTTGCATACACCATTCTGGTGTGTAGAATATTCATGTTACAACATTCCATAATATTGCGATTTGTAACAATTTTTTTCCCCAGTAAGAGGAAAACTATGCTACTGAATGGTTGACAGAATTAGGTCATAACTGAATGCATTTTAGACATAATTGTACCATACATAAACTGTTGCATCACAGATGGAATATAAAAATATATACCACTGGATATTCAATCACAGAAACAGTATATTTTTGGAAATCACTGCACTACCAGTGCAAGTTATTAATTTCTTTGTCATGGGTGGGGAAAAAAAGCATTAAAAATCATTTAATTGTCAAGATAACAATAACTTTTTTCCCTGAAGTCCGATGAACATCCTTGGATAACTGACATGAATCTCACCTTGATTCCGATGAGTGTTCATGATCAGAATGCTGTGTATTTAACAGGTGTATTAGCAGGATCCTTAGCCACCACTCCCATGCATGGTGATCCTCCCCCTTCACTCTTCAGTACAAAATAGTCATTGAGAAGCTTTGCTCCTTGTGAAATAGCAGTTTGTGATGAACTAATTTCACTAAGCAGCATTTCCCATCAGATGCGGATAGTTCTTTGACTTTGTCTCCACATGTGATACTTTTTTGCCCTTTTTTTTTTAAAGCCACAGACTGGGATACACAGAGAAACAGAAGATAAGCATAGTTTACTCAGCCTAGTTTCCATGGTACTCCAGATCCACAGCTGGCCATTATTCTTACTGCATATGTCTTTCATATACTGTATTACTGCTTGGGTTCAAAGCTTTCCTCTCTTTGCTATTCTTTTTACCAAGCATCACTTTAGGCTGACTTGTCCTTGCTCTCCATCCTTTGTTGTTCCCAGTCTTCAATGAGGATTTCTGAGTTAAGAGCTCACTAAAGTGTAGATCATGCTGAATGCAAAAGAGAAAGAGCCAGTATGAAAGCGTCCCTTTGAAGTATGCAAAGCACTTTGAATTTTATAACCTTTACCCTCCACTCCTAATTTCTGACTCTAATGGCCTATGCCTTCCTTTGCTATACTGGCTCACATTCCTTCCATCTCTCTATAGCAACAGAATTATGGTGGATTCAAGATTAGTATCAGGAATCACTCAAGATGCTATGAATTCATTAGCCATTTTCCACCACACCACAAGCTTTGAGTGTGAGCTTAATAATGTACTTCTGATGTCTGAGTCTGAAAAGTGAAGAAAATAAAACCACTCTACTAGTGTTTGATCTTTGAAATTTCTGCCAGCCATTTCCAGAAGGAAAAGCAGGATTTCCACTGAAATGGTGGTGTTTCATTTCTTAAGAGAAAAAAATCTTCATGCAGTGGAGGAACATCAAAAATAAAGAGATCAGTTGGCTAGGATACATATATCTTAAGTGTAAGTCTGTGTAACTATGAAATCATATTATACTACCATAGACCTGCTTCATTGTATCTCCATCTCTGATAATATAGATAGGGGTGACATAGGTGATTCTGCAATTTACACTAGATCGCTTAGGGCCAGATTGCAACTGGAAGTTTCTGGCCATGTTTTAGGATGACAGAAATGAGCGGCCCAGAGGGAATTCTGAAACACTAACTAGCTGATTCTAGTCTGCTGACCAGTACAACAGGGTGAAGGTAAAGGTACTATGGCTCTGCCTTCCCCAAACAGGCCAAGGAAGGAATGGGTGAAGTTAGCACAGCCAGGAGAGGTAACAAAGCATAATCCATGTCCTTCCCACTCAGACAGTATCTGGGTACGTCTACACTACTGGATAATTCCGATTTTACATAAACCGGTTTTATAAAACAGATTGTATAAAGTCGAGGGCACACGGCCACACTAAGCACATCAATTCAGCAGTGTGCGTCCATAGTCCGAGGCTAGCGTCGATTTCCGGAGCGTTGCACTGTGGGTAGCTATTCCATAGCTATCCCATAGTTCCCGCAGTCTCCCCCACCCCTTAGAATTCTGGGTTGAGAGCCCAGTGGCTGATGGGGCAAAAATCATTGTCGCGGGTGGTTTTGGGTAAATGTCATCAGTCATTCCTTCCTCCGGGAAAGCAACGGCAGACAATCATTTCGCGCCCTTTTTCCCTGGATTGTCCTGGCAGACGCCATAGCATGGCAACCATGGACCCCGTTCAGCTTTTTTTGTTTACAGTCACCGTATGTGTACTGGATGCCGCGGACAGAGGCAATACTCCCGCGCTACACAGCAGCATTCATTTGCTTTTGCATGATAGCAGAGATGGTTACCAGTCGTTCTGTACCGTCTGCTGCCAGGGTAATTTGGCAATGAGATGACGGTTATCTGTCCTTCTGTGCTGTCTGCTGCTATCATGGGTGCCCCTGGCTGAGGTTGGCCGGGGGCGCAAAAGCAAAACTGGGAATGACTCCCTGAGTCAATCCCTCCTTTATGGTTTCTAAAAATAGAGTCAGTCCTGCCTAGAATTTGGGGCAAGTGTACTAGAGAAGCAGTGTATCAGAGAGTACAGCTGCTCCGTGTCAGATCCCGCAGAAATGATGAGCTACATGCCATTCACGGGGGGTGCCCCTGCAACAACCCCACCCATTGCTTCCCTCCTCCCCCAACCCTCCTGGGCTACTATTGCAGTGTCCCCCCATTTGTGTGATGACATTATAAAGAATGCAGGAATAAGAAACAGTGACTTGTTAGTGAGATAAAATGAGGGGGAGGCAGCCTCCCCGTGCTATGACAGTCCAGGCAGGACATTAAGCAGTGCAGGGGAGAGGAGCCCAGCATCCTGCTGCTATGATAGTCCAGGCAGTACAGAATCTTTTTTTACACCAGAAAGGGAGGGGGCTGATGGAGCTCAGCCCCCAGTTGCTATGATGAAGACGGTTACCAGCCGTTCTGTACCATCTACTGGGAATGACCAGGAATCATTCCTATTTTTACCCAGGAGCCCCTGAGGCCAGCCAGGGGTATTAAGCAATTATCAAGCATCAAGTCTGCCACCAGGGAGGGGAGAGGAGCAGATACTGCTCTTCACTGCTGCAGCATCGCGTCTACCAGCAGCATTCAGTAGACATACGGTGACACTGAAAAAAAGTCAAGAAACAATTTCTTTCCCTTTTCTTTCACATGGGGGGGGGAGGGAGTAAATTGACGAGCTATTCCCTGAACCACACCAGACAATGTGTTTGACCCTACAGGCATTGGAAGCTCAGCCAAGAATGCAAATACTTTTCGGAGACTGCTGTGGACTGTGGGATAGCTGGAGTCCTCAGTACCCCCTCCCTCCCTCCATGAGCGTCTGTTTGAGTCTCTGGCTTCCCATTACGCTTGTCACGCAGCACTGTGTAGCCTGTAGATTTTTTTTTCAAACGCTTTGGCATTTTGTCTTCTGTAATGGAGCTCTGATAGAACAGATTTGTTTCCCCATACAGCGATCAGATTCAGTATCTCCCATATGGTCCATGCTGGAGCTCTTTTTGGATTTGGGACTGCATTGCCACCCGTGCTGATCAGAGCTCCATGCTGGGCAAACAGGAAATGAAAATCAAAATTTCGCGGGGCTTTTCCTGTTTACCTGACCACTGCATCCGAGCTGAGATTGCTGTCCAGAGTGGTCACAGTGGTGCACTCTGGGATACCGCCCGGAGGCCAATATCGTCGATTTGCGGCCACACTAACCCTAATCCGATATGGTAATACCGATTTTAGCGCTACTCTCTCGTTGGGGAGGAGTACAGAAACCGATATAAAGAGCCCTTTATATCAATATAAAGGGCCTCGTAGTGTGGACGGGTATAGCGTTAAATCGGCTTAACGCTGCTAAAATTGGTTTAAATGCGTAGTGTAGACCAGGCCTCTGACTCATGCCAAGGGGAGCAGATGGGTAAAGGAAGGGGAGGACGCTGGTGCCTTCTCACACAGATTTGGCCAGACATTAATTTTGCTTTTAGTAATTACTTTCAATTTACTCCCACAAATTTTAACATGCAGCCTGCAGCATTTATACCTCGGATAATGCTGTAATTGACAAGTGAGCAGATATTATATTATTGCTATTGCTAATCAGGAAGGGACATTCGGCCTCCCACAGCACTGTATTGATTGAACAAGCCCCATCTTACAAAGCATTATGCAACATAAGGGTGTGGAGACGGGGTACTGGACATGATCCCAGTTATGAGAGGAGTAGAGGGATAAAGTTAAAATAAAATAACTTCATTTAAAAGTAAAAACATGAATTTGTGTCGTCAAGCTGCTTTAGTGTAATTACAGGCCCCTACCAGCAAAAGTGCAAGGATCATGCAGGGTGTCGCCTTAACTAGACATGATCCCTGCATATTCCTTGCATCAGCCATTTGCATCTCTGCCCTTAGTAAATGTGACAGTGTAAGAGGGAGGAGTGGGGTGGAGCTGTCCATGGACCTAGAGTCTTTCCTTCACTCACAGTGACCTTTGGATGAGGCCTTATCTATCTAGCACAAGAACTATCTTTATAATGCAGGGAGGCTGGCTCAGGGATAGGCCACGGTAGAGGTACTACTGCAGTGCACCTTACTGCAGCAGACCAAAGCATGCATGCTAGCTGCTCAGGTGCACCTGCAGCTATTTGGCCCCCATTCTAGTGCTCTTTTGAGTGTTAGGTAAGAATCAACTTGCATAGCACAGGGCAGGATTTCACCCTAATATTGTTTATTATTAACAGCTGATGTAACTTATTTGCTATGATATCAACATAGAGTGACATCCATCTAAACAGACTATCCAAAGGACCAAAAAAAATTCATTTCCTAGCAGAAATACCTCTTTGACTGAAGGCTGAACAAAATTGTATTGGAAACCTTGGGGATGCATTGGGCCTAATTCAGGAAAGAATGTAAGTACATGCTTAACTGGAAATCCTATGACCTCAATGGGTCTTAAATGCATGCTTAAGTGCTGTTCTGAACAGGGATGCTGCCTGAATCGGGGACTGAAATGGTTGCTCCAGACAAAAGGAATGAGGCTGCCTGTTCTTGTTGGTTCATAGTGCAAGCTTAATTTTTACATGAAAAACAGCTCTGTACCACTTCCACATAGGAATGATCAAGCTTACCAGTAAAGATAGTAGAAGAAGGAAAGGAGATAGAAAGCTAGTTTACACCATGCTTCTTTCTGACAGTAACTCAAGGTGTCTGCATTCATGACTGCAGGTGGATCATATGCAAGCTCTGAACTATCCGCTGGGCAATGGAAGTACCTGAAAGAGCAAGAGAAAACATCTGGAGTGACACTAATATTCTAAATCCATTTTTTACAGGTTGCAGGTCCTCATGCTCCAGATCACTAGCCCAGAGTAAAGAAATCCCATCTTCTCCCATGACACAGAAATCCACAGTTAGGAGGTTTTAGATCAGGGGTCAGCAACCTTTGGCATGCAGCTCGCCAGGGCCAGGCCGATTTGTTTACCCACTGCATTCGCAGGTTCAACCAATCGTGGCTCCCACTGGCTGAGGTTCGCCAGGGGGGCTGGAAGCGGCACGGCATGAGGGTTGTGCTGGCCCCTGCTTCCCACCACCCCCACTGGCCTGGGACAGCGAACTGCAGCCATTGGGAGCCGCGATTGGCCAAACCTGCGGATGTGGCAGGTAAGCAAACTGGCCTGGCCCACTAAGGTGCTTACCCTGGCGAGGCACGTGCCAAAGGTTGCCAACCCCTGTTTAGATCTTCCTCTGAAGCATATGGCATTGGCCATTGTTGAAATCCGATACCAATCTAAACAGACTACTCATATATCCCTGTAGCAATTGGCGATATACCTCTCTCCTAGAACTGGAAGGGACCTTGAAAGGTCATTGAGTCCAGCCCCCTGCCTTCACTGGCAGGACCAAGTACTGATTTTTGCCCCAGATCCCTAAGTGGCCTCCTCAAGGATTGAACTCACAACCCTGGGTTTAGCAGGCCAATGCTCAACCCACAATTAATTCATGTGGACTTCCTATGTTCTATTAACTGTTTAGAACAATACTTTCCATCCTCCTTATGTGACTGTGACTTACTCTCTAATATGAATATGTTATGAGTGGCAGTCTTGTCTAGTGGTCAGAATAGGAAATCAAGATTCCTGAATTCTAATAGCAGCTATGTCACTAACTGCATGACAACAGGTAATTCTCTCTGAACCAATAAACACTTCAGTTTATCTATCTGTAAAAAGAATATAATAATACTTGCATATCTCATATGTAGGATCCTACCAAATTCACAGCTGAAAAACATGTCACAGACCAGGAAATCTGGTCTCTCACCATGAAATCTAGTCTTTTGTGTGCTTTTACCCTACACTATACAGTTTTCACAGGGGAAACTAGCATTTCTCAAATTGGGGATCCTGACCCAAAAGGGTCATAGTATTTCCAGCCTTACTTCTGCGCTGCCTTCTGAGCTGGGTGGTTGGAAAGTGGCAGCTGTTAGCCAGGCGCCCAGCTCTGAAGGTGGCACTTTGCCAGCAGCAGCATAGAAGTAAAAGAGGCAATACCATACCATGCCACCCTTACTGCTGCACTGCTGCCTTCAGAGCTGAGTGGCCGGAAAGTGGCAGCTGCTGATTGAGGGCCCACCTCTGCAGGCAGAAGCGCAGAAGTAAGTATGGCAATACCATACCATGCCATCTTTACTTCTATGCTGCTGCTGGCAGCGGCTCTGCCTTCAGAGCTGGGCTCCTGGCCAGCAACTGCTGCTTTCCTGCTGCCCAGCTCTGAAGGCAGTGCCGCCGCCAGCATCAATGCAGAAGTAAGTGTAGCAGTACTGCAACCAGCCCCCGCCCGCCCCCCCCAATAACCTTGTGACCCTCTCATAATCTTTTTGGGTCAGGACCCTTACAATTACAACATTGTGAAATTTCAGATTTCAATAGCTTGTAATCCTGAAATTTACAATTTTTTAAATCCTATGTGAAATTGACCAAAATGGAACATAAATTTGGTAGGGCCCTACTCATAAGGCATGCATTATATGGCTTAGCTGCATTGTTATATGGCTGAAAAAATTGCCACCAACATAATCTTTGAATGGAAAATGACTTTTCTACACAAGGAAAATTTCCATATTTGTTGAAAATGTTTGTGTTTTCAACAAAAGCTCAAAAAAATGAAGAAAAATGTTGAGGACAAGACATTGTTTTTGTCTAAATTATTTCATGAGGAAAAATAATTTCCTGATCAATTCCAGTTAAATGCTTTGAGATCCTTAGATGAAGTAGTGTTATTATTGTTAAAAATACAGTATAGAAACTTTTATATAGAGATTGATGGGATCAGGAACTGATTAGATGTACATGTTTATTTAAAAACCCACCCGTCCTTTTAAATGATGCAGAGCCAGCACATAGCCAACTTGTGGAACCAGATGTTTAACTTCTCATTATGCTAACCATGTTCTCTCTCCTTCCTTCCCTTCTAGCATTTGTCACACTCACTCATCTTTCTATAGACTGCAGATTCTTCAAAAGGGGCCATAGGTGAAATTCTGGCTCCATTGACTTCATTGGGCCTATGATTTCTCCCCACATCTTCCTGTGTCTTTGTACAGCACTTGGCATAAGGGACCCTGATCCTTACTGAAGGCATAATAATAAGAGTAACAGCATACATATGCAGACATCTCTGCAGATAAAGATCTACTATACTCCCCCCCAAGCATGACTATAAACACTTGCCATCCACAAACAACATTTTTGCCTTGCACATTAAATATAATTTTCACACTTGCCAGACACCTGTTCTTGTGACACTTGAGGTGTTCCCCTCTGTGAAAATTGTGTTGGAAATACTATTAGCTTTCATGTGTTCAGTACCACCAGAGAGAAAGCACATTCACAACTCCATCAAGCTTTTGAGAATTCGATTGTCACTGTAAACTCAGAATAATACACTGTGCCATTCCACTCAAAATTACTACTGAGCTTTTGTAGCAAATACTATGAGAGAGCTCCCACTCTTTAGTTCCAAGCCAAGATACTCCTAATTATCTTCTTCACTATAACACCGCTCTTCACACTGCTACACAGCAGTGGGTCTCTGCTACATTCTTTAACCCTCCTGATATAAAGAGACCCTGAGAAGATAAAAATCATGTATGTCTTTTAAAATTTTTATGGGAATGTAGTGCTACTGAAAGGTGCTATACTGACAGCACTGGAGATTAAAGTCCCTTAGTTATCCTAAGGACAGATGGAGGGCTGATTCTTCACTAGGGTGCGCTGGGGGCTTGGCTACCAGGGAGCTGGCTGAAGGTCCCTGATCCTACATTGTCTGGCTCTAGCGTAAATTAGAGCTGCTGAAGAGAAACTTTACCTTAAGCAACTAATTCTTGATGTCCCCAAGTGACCTTAACCAGTGGAAGATCAGGCATAGACCAGCTTCACTCCACCACATCCCACTCCTGCAATGCCCTGTCCCTCCCACTGTGATGGGATGGGGGAGGTTGCCTCTGCCAGTTTTACACTAATGGAAAGCTTGCCTGCAGACATCTACACCAGAATCCGGCCACTCTTCAAAGCCAGAGCAGCACAAAGTGCCTGGAGAAGATTAGAGAATCTGGCCACAAGTAGGGTTGCCAACCCTCCTGTTTGGCTGGGAGTCTCCTGGAATCGGGCTCGATCTCCTGGATGGTACTGAAGCCAATCCAGGAGATTTTAGGGTCTAAAAGTCTGGTGGCGGCAGGTGGGGCTAGCACAGGCTCTTTTGGCTTCATGCCCTCCTGGAAGTGGCCAGCATGTCCCTGTGTTCCTAGGCAGAGACACAGCCAGGGTGTTTCCACGCACTGCTCCCACCCTGAGCACTAACCTCCGCAGCTCCCATTGGCTGGGAATGGAAACCATGGCCAATGGACCTGTGAGGGGTTGTGCCTACAGGCTGGGGCAGTACGCAGAGCTTCTTGGCTGCCCCGAGCGTAGGAGCAGGATGTGCTGGTCCCTTCTGGGAGCCACTCGAGGTAAGTGCCACCCAGAGGCTGGAGCCCGCACCCTGCACCGCTCTCCTGCACCCCAATCCCATCCTTGAGCCCCCTCCTGCACCCAAACTCCCTCCCAGAGGACCACAGACCCAGAACCCCAGACCCTCCCACACCCCAACCCCCTGCCCCAGCCCCCTCTCACACCTATACTTCCTCCCAGAGTCTGTACCCCAACCCTCTCTGCACCCCAACTCCCCTGTCCCAGCCCCGAGCCACTCCTGCAACCCAAACTCCCTCCCAGATCCTGCACCCACAGCCCCTCCTTCTGCACTCCACCTCCTGCCCGGGCTTAGCCTGGAGCCCCCTCCTGCACCCAAACTCCCTCCCAGAGCCTGCCACCCCCCTGCCCGAGCCCGGTGAAGTGAGTGAGGGTGGAGGAGAGTGAACAACAAAGGGAGGGGGGCTGGAGTGAGCAGGGGAGGTGGCCTCAGAGAAGGAGTGGAGCATGGGGTGGGGCCCTGGGGAAGGGAGGGGCAAGGGTGTTTGGGTTTGTGTTGATAGACAGGTTGGCAACCCTAACCACAATTACAAAAGTGAAAGAGAAAAACATCCTTCAGACTCCTCCCATCAATGATACACAACCCTGATGGAAGGGTTGGAGAGGGTAGTTTCATCTCTACGCCCATTCAGTCCCCTCTAGATAGCAGCGCTTCAGGCCAGGACTGCCCTGTGTCCGTATAGTGCCTAATGCAATGGTTAGTTTCACTTCATATCGTAGTCTGTTGCATTTCCCTGGTTCTCAAGCACTTCTAATGCTGCTGTAGTATTTGTGTTCCAACCTGGTACAGTAACTTCTCACTTAAAGTCGTTCCCCACTTAACGTCGTTTCATTGTTACATGCTGATCATTAGGGAACGTGCTGCATTTAAAGTTATGCAATGCTGCCACTCTTGTGTTGTTTGGCTGCCTGATTTCTCCACAGCTGGCAGGCCTCCCTAACACAATCCCCACAGTGCCTCCAGCCCCCGGCAGACCCCATGGATCAGCGTCTTCCCCTTCCTCCCCTTCCTTCTGCCTGTGGCAATCAGCTGGCTTCGGGCGTTTGGAAGCAGGAGGGAGAGAGGAGGAGCAAGGACTCAGCACGCAGGTTTCCCCTCCCTCCGCCTGCCTCCCAATGCCGGAAGTGCCAGCTGATTGCTCGGGGCAGGAGGGGAGGTAAGGAGGAGCAAGGACATGGCGTGCCTCCCCCTTCCCTCCCCTGCCTCCCAAAGGCGGCAATCAGCTGGCTTGCAGCGTTTAGAAGGGAGGAGAGGGAGGGGGAGGAGACAGGATGCAGTGTGCGAAGTAAAGGGGGGGAGAAGAGGTAGGTCAAGGGTGGGACTTGGGGGAAAGGGTGGAGTGGGTGGGCTAAGGGTTGAGCCCCCCGCCCCTGGTGCTTGCAGAGTAGAGGAAGCTGCCCTGGAATCTAACCCCCCCCCATTTACATGAATTCTTATGGGGAAATTGGATTCGCTTAACATTGTTTCACGTAAAGTCACATTCTTCAGGAACATAACTACAACGTTAAGCAAGGAGTTACTGTCTAGGAATAGTTAACTAACTTAATCTAAGATTTTTTTTTTAAAAAAGATATACTCCTTTCCCCCCCTTAAGTGCCATAAAAATATTTCTTTTAATATTCAGGTTTGTAGAAGCTTTAAAATCCATTTCATCCTCTTCACTGGAACCTGAATGCTTCATGTTTTCCTCTTTCTCCAGATTGACAGTTAAAGTTTGAGGACCTTTCAGCTTAAAAGTACGAACCCACAGCAGAACTGAGTTTCACCTACCTATGCAACTAATGGTTTAGAAAGGGAGAGTGGAGAAAGAATCCTCCTTCATGTTACTGCTGTTGTTTCCTTATGCCATAGCATGCACACGATTTGGACAAATGAGGGTTGACTCATAAGTCCAGTACATAGAAGACAGCCTTACCTCCAAAAGTGAAGTAGAAACCAGAGGAACATTCAGCCCCAGGGTTAGCCATTCCTGAGCACACAAGAACATGATGCAGAAAAGGCTATGGATAGAATACTCAGGCAGCACCAGCTAAAGAGAAAAAAAAGCAGAAGGGAACAGATCTATCAGAAAATTCCCTCTGTGATTTTTATAGTTTAAAACAGCTTTTCAGTAGACTAAGCATAACTGCAAGTCTCCTGGGTGCCTGCCCCCAGGTGCATCTTAACTAAGAGGCAATATGGTCTAAAGAAATGAGCACAGGATTGAATGCTGAGTTCTAATCTTGACTCTACTCCAATGACTTATTGAGAGACCCTGAATAAATCACTTATCCTCTTCTTGCTTCAGTTTCCCCTGTCTGTAAAATGGGGATTATAACACTTGCCTATCTCACTGGGGTATTCTCAGAATAAATGAGTGAATGGTTACAAAGAGCTATTCAAGTGCTAAGTATTATAACTGAACCACTGGAAATTGGAGCTCTAGTACCGGAAGTTTCACTTTTTGTTTGGGATTGTTTTTCAACTATTTTGATTTTCTATAACAGGATTAAATCACTGGGAGACTCATGTGTATATTAGAGAGCAGTTTGAGCCAAAATCTTGTGAGAAGGAAACCTTGAAAAGTCTCTCCTTAGTAACAACATGGCTCCAAGTGTCAGTGCTCTTTGGACCCAAGAAGTGGGTAATTTCTCATTAGAGAGAAATTGGGTGGACATTAGAAATGCTCCCACCTTCAACGCAGGTGGAACTGAATAGATAGCAGCAAGGAAATCTAATTTAAGGAAGAAAAGCTACTGTAGACAAGACCGAGTAGAGTCCTGTCCTATCTCTACTGCTTTCCCCCGTTCTTAGTTGGTCTTTTCTCTCATTTTCTCGGGTGCTCTTTTTACAACCATAAAGATACATTTGCCAACAGCAATCCACTTTTCAACCAGGCAGAAATCTTTGTAGGCAATCTTGGCTTCATCTTTTGCAGGGTCCTTGGAGCCACCTCAGCTAGGACAAGGCTGCACCACAAAAAGCATTTGGAGTTTGGTTGGTAATAGTTCAGTGGAACCTGTCAACTGCCACAGTGACCCCTCTTTTTAGCTACATCACTGTATTGTAATGGAGCCCAATCTTTTTCTTTTTGGGAACCTTTCCATCTCACAGTCACAGAACTTTTATTCTCTTTGGTACTTTTGCCATAGCAAGTAACACATTTAGAGACATCTTATCCTGTGCCAGTAAGCTTCAATTTTAGTACCCTCAAAGCTCTATCTCCTAGGACCAGTGTTTCTCAAAACTTTAGTATTGACAACCCCTTTCACACAGCAAACCTATGATGCGACACCCCCCTTATAGATTAAAAAACACATTTTCTTATATTTAACACTATTATAAATGCTGGAGGTGATAAAGCAGGGTTTGGAGGTGGAGGGTGACAGCTCATGACCCCCCAATGACCTCCCCATGTAATAACCTTGCAACTCCCTGAGGGATCATGACCCACAGTATGAGAACCCCTGTCCTAGGCAGATGACAAATCATGGCCAAACTATACAGTTTGATTCCAGAGTCAGATAATTTATCACTGCTGCTTTTTTCCCCCTTTTCCAGAATTTGATTATAGTATAGCGGTAACCTTTCTAGCAAGGAGGATCAGCACAATCACAAATTGTAGATACAAAGTGCTTAATGCTGGACATATATCTGGCTAAGCATCCTAGCACTGAAAGTGGGTTACAATTCCCGTATACCTGTTCTTAATAGCCTTTTTAGGGTTTTAGTCTTTTAAGTGATCCATTATCAGTAAAATGTACAAAACTGGTAAATCTGGAGGGAAACTGACCTCACTGATTTCAATGAGGCTACAAGGGCATAAGGCAGGGCAGGATTTGGCCACTGCAGACCAAAGTCCTCTGTTTATCCAGGGATCAGGATTGCCAAGACAAGTAGCAATGCAAGATCCCCCCACCACTTCTCGGAGAATATGTCTGTGAAGAATGTGGGAGACATCTGTATTATTTCAATGAATATTATGTATACCTCTGTATATTTAATTATCATTATGCTGTTTGCTACCCAGTTTCAAAAGGTGAACTACTGCAGGAGCTCACCCTCATGGAGGCAGACAATGGCTGTAGATAACCCACTGACTAGTACTTAAATACAGGTATCAAGTCCTTTGAAGTTTTACCTCCACTGTGCTCTGATCAGTAGACTGGCTGGTAACCTGGGCATGGGGGAGGGAAGAGGAAGGAAATCCAATTGGGGGAAATGAAATAAAGAATTGTGGAGGGGAAAAAAAACCTCAGTCCTGAAGCTGAGAGGGACACAGAAGGAGGCAGTGAGTACTGGGGAGCACACTGATTTTCACTCCCTGAGGCTGAGGAGTCTTGGATAAATTAGATGTAACCTTTAGGCAAAGGCCTGTAGGCTGCTTGTTGTTTTAACCCTTTTCTCCAAATGCTACATTCTTTTAGATGTATATCAATAATATTTTGTTTTGAAGAAGCTGATCTGAGTCAGTGTGTCACCTACTGGTCACAGCCCCCAAAGGGGATCCATGCAGGTAACCAAACACAGTCAGGCCTGCAGACTAATCATCTTTGGTACACAGAATGCGATAGCCGGAGACGTGGTGTAAAAGTGGGGTGAGCCAGGGGACTCCGCCCTGAGAGAAGCAAAGGTGCAAGACCCATCAGTTGCACCAGGTGCCCTTACAACAATTACAACGTACGATTTAATATGGACAGGAAAAAAATCGCTCATCTCATCATAAATACCATAATCTCCCAGTGCACCAGATAGTGCATATATACACACTCTCTCTCCTCCTCCTCCTTCTCCTCCTCAGAAATTAAGAGAAAAGAGCCTTGCAGGAACTCCAGAAGTTACAGATCTGGGATCTGCTGGACTATGGCACGGAAGGTGAGTTTCAGAGCCAGTCTCCCTTGCAGACAATATCTTGCCAGCAGCTCCCTCATTTTTCTAGCAACTTGAACTCCCATCCCTGCTACAGTTGAGCTTGCCCGAGAGCTGAGGCAGTCTCTCAGGTAGCTCAGTCCCAAACCACTGGACTTCTTGTTTTCTGTATATATGTTGTTGTTGTTCTGTTTACAAAACATCCCTGGCTTTTTATATAGTTATTTGCCCTTTTGTCATTATCTATTGCATAGGAATTGATTTTCTTGTATGTGACCACACTTAGAGCACAGGAACATCATTTTCATGGGAAATGTATATTCTAACTTGGTCCACTGCTGAATAATGCCATGTTTGAATCGAGCACTGAAGACAGATTATAGGAATTACAATTGTAAAAGTGTAGTGGTGGTGGAACAAATATTACAAAATCTTCCTTCTTACTAATGGATCCTGCACCTATGGAAATCACTTATCACGCCTGTTCACGCCAATTATTGCTAAGTCACCTCACTTAAGTGCTAAGAATCTGATACTACTTAGAAGTCCTTAGCTCAGAGCTAATGCCCTGGAATCATCTCAGCGCAATTGGAAACCCCACAATTTTGTCCACTCTCTCAAGGAGGACTTTCATCCCTGTGAAAGTCTCCCTCTCTCCACATTAGCACCTGTCTTACACCGCCGATTCAAAAGCCTAAATACCAGACACCATTCCTTCTTTCAGAGAATGAGATAGATGGATTCCCTCCAAGCCCATCCATGCCATTCTTATACCAGCTGTTGGTGACATAACTCTCCCGATCTCTCTAGAGGCTGAGCCTGTATCCTCCCTATCATTCCCATCCTGAGGAATAAAAGAGGAAAGGACATGGAACTGGAAGCTAGGTCTCCTTCATGTGACACAAAAACTGTTCACTAGCCAAGTGGAAACAAGTCTGTTTACGTTAAGACAGATCAGTCCCATTCTATCCATATAGCAGCAACAAGCAACTGCAATGTTGCACATGCCTAAAATCAGCCAAAGATCCAAAACTGGGCCTGATGTAATAGGGTGGCAAATCATCAGTGATGCTGCATCAGTTATAACAAGGCTTTTTTCCCTTACACCCACTGTAACTTCAACTCCTTTTATCCTCCTCACTGCAG
Organism: Gopherus evgoodei; assembly: GCF_007399415.2. Classification (NCBI taxonomy): domain Eukaryota; kingdom Metazoa; phylum Chordata; order Testudines; family Testudinidae; genus Gopherus; species Gopherus evgoodei. Next base: position 171,982,310 of record NC_044324.1, read on the forward strand.
GAACAGTCAGTGAATGGACAACACCCAGGTCCCCCAGTCCATCTCCTTTGGGAGTCTGGAAAGGTCTGAAGCACCTCCCTGATGAGGTTTGTGCTGAGAAGTTTGCCATTTTTTCCATATGATCACTTACTAAAGCTGAGGGTGGAATTTGTTTGCTTTCGTGTCAGTGGAAGAAGGGAGGAGGAGTGGAATCCATGGTTTTCAGAGCAGAGAGTTAATTTAATTTCATTTTAGAGTCCATCTTAATAGAGCTCACCCAGTACGAGCATGGGTTTATTGAGAAATATCAGTTGCCAGATTAAAGCCTTTGTGAGAATAACAAGTGATTACCTTATTTAACAGCTATTGAATTGTGCTAATTGCAAGCTCCAGACCAAAGCTCCAGACCAAGCCAGAAGAATTCAGTGCAAACTACTGGAAGAAAATGAACTGGATTATACAGAAAAATCGTGCACTCTGGAAGCGTGTGCGTTGCTCTGGAGCAGGCACACATCTGGAACGCATACACTGTAAATGTTTGCTCCATTTGTCACAGGCATTGAGATACTTGATGAAACTGGTACAAACACCACATTGTATATACAGTATATTTTAGCATTTGCAACAGTCTCAAATATTTATTCAAGTGCAAGTTCCCCTCTTTGACGACACCCACACCTGTCTGGGTGCCTTCTCCAGCCTACCTTAAATGACCCAAAGCAAGGGGTGGCCATATCTCCTGTTTTTGCCAGACAGTCCCTTTTTTAAGCCCTGTTCCGACCATCCCAATTTTTTTGGCAAAACTGGGGGTTTGTCCTGTTTGCCTCTTGCTGACTGATCATCAGTTGGTAAAAGCAAACTGACAAATGCACAGTTTTGCCCAAAAAAGTGGGGTGTGACCCCTCGTGGGCCATGGAGGAATGTGAGGGGGAGCAAGCAGCAACGCCAGCCCCGCGCAGGAGAAAGGGCTCAGGTAAGCAGCCTGGGCCAAGCTGGCACCGCACAGGCAGGCAGCAGGGGGTCTTGGGCCAGCACCATGCGTGGGGTTGAGAGGGCGGCCTTGGGCCGGCCCTGTGTGAATAGGCAGTGGGTTGGTGGGACGCAATCAGGCTGGCCTTGTGGGGATGGGGAGGGGCCTCAGGCAAGCCATGTGAAGTGGGAAGAATTTCCTTTGGAAAATATGGTCACCCTATCCAAGCAACACCACTTTCTTTGAAAGGCTGTAAAAAGTGGTTGGCACTAAGAACAGGTTTGACCGAGGTCCCTGGGTTGCATGCTTACAAAGTCCATACTGAGCCCGTGACAGGACTTATAGCTTCCCTCCTCCAGCAGAATCCCCAAGAGAGTGCAGGTGACATTAACACTAGCTTGAATTTCAAATAATTCAGCAATAGTGACAGAGGCTGGATTGGCAGCCCTGGAGATCGAAGTCCTCTAATCATGTGCAGTATAAGTACATGCCTGGGAACAAGAGGTGCACACTTCCTTGCACTGCCTCACTAATGTGCCTCAGGCAGGCAGGACCTGGTTATGGGGTGAGAGGATGATTCAGTCCCCAAACCCATCCAGTCTTTGGCATTTCCCTGAGATTGGCAGCAAGATTGACAATTAGTACCACATCCATTCATTAGGAACTGGGGAAACCACCATCTCATTCACAGACAAGTTCATATGATGAAAGGGTCTCAGGATCAGTAAAATGAAGTATCAGACATCTGTATAGTACTGGAAGGGCTCTTAAGACCTCATCCCTGGGGCCTGCCTGAGGTGGCAGTTTCATGAACATCGAGTACATGCTCACAAGAAAGACACCGACACGTCTCAGTACAATGAATGTCCATCTGAGGAGGCAGAAGCCCAGTGGGAAACTGAGCAGGAGCTATAACAGCTTTCCAATCCATTTAACAGGAAGAGATGTTAACTCAATCCACTTTACTTATTGTACTTATTTTACTCATTTGCATAGAGCCTTACTTTGAGGGATTAAGAGTCTGATCCTGACTCCACTTAAACTTGCATTGAACTCAATGGGAAGAGAACCTAAATCTTTGTTTGGATATATGCAAACTTTATTTTCTTCACATCAAACAAATCTGTCAGGTTACTGATTCAAAGTTTGTCAGTAACTTATACACAGCTCATCAGAGAATCAGGTGTATAATTGTGTTCCTGAGAGCTGCTTAGGAATCTGTTCTCAGGAGGCCATTAGAAGCAGCATGGTTGTTAACGCTTGTTTTTGGCACAACTTTGTTCCTATGTTGCTCTATTATCACTGCAAGGAGACATATTTAAAAGAATCCATTCTGGCTTGCTGTGTGAAGAGTATTGGAGGAAGTAGACATAAGAGCAATTAGCAGTGTGGTGATTAACATTGTCTTGAGTTAGAAATGAAGAATATGAGCTGAACACATGAAGAGAGGAACCAAGAGGTGAAGCTTTCACAGTGCTAGATGACAATAGAGATAGCAAGTGTCCCTAGGTCTGGATGCTCATCCAAATTACATGAATTACACATTTGTGCCAGAAACCAGGACACCCTTCCAGTCATAACAGAGGCATGGAGTAAGGATGCAGATGACAAGGTGAGGCACCGAGGGGACATAGTAGACCAGAAGATGGAGGACATGGAGTGGGTGTGTAGCAGTGCTTCATTTGTGCCAGGGCAGATCCAGCACCTCTGAGCTTGCTGTGTCAGTTATGAAACTAAAAAAACCATTGCTTGAGCCCAGCATCTGTTTCATTACAAGTTAAGTACTAGTGTGCAGGGCATTGGGGTAGGGCGTGCCTGGGTGCAGTTGCTGGGGTGGGTATGAAGAGGAACTGGGAGAGGGAGTGTCATTTATCCATGTTAAAATGTTGAAACACATCATGCGTGAAAACACAATTTTCAGTGTAGATAAAAACTCAGAGTGAGTAGGACCCTACTCCCTGTGCATGATCGCAGTGAAGAAAATGGATTACTCATGGAATGAGATGCTAGTCAGTGAATAAAGATGAAAGAATTTGGCTCTTGATAAAAAAACATATTAAATCACAAGCAGGCTCCCAAACTGCATTCTATTAAAGAAGATAACAAGAGAGCAAAGCAAAGGTGGACTGCCCAGTGTAAACAAATGGAGCGATAGCGAATGAGAAAGGATTATATGCCAATGTGGAATTAGCTGTATTCTTTAACTTTTCATTTCCAGACTTCCCAGATTTTTGTAATGCTGTCTAAGTTTTGTAAAAATTTCAGAACATTGATTCTGGAGTGGTATCTGGACTCCACTGAAACACATTGCCAACTTTATGATATTGTATAACTTTTACTCTACTGTGCCTATAAGGCATAGGTATAAAATAGGTGTTTATTAATAAAATAACCATTAACCTCAATCCTTCTGATAAGGAAAGAGGGACAACATTATGATCTTAGTTGGTTATCTTCCCATGCTGGTATCTGTCTCCCTGCCCCCTCTACCTGGAGATGCCTCCCACTGGGTGGGGGTGGAATTAGCAATCTCAGACTCACTATTAAAGGACGGTATTTTGTTAGCACATTAATCCTTGCAACAAACATTTTAAAAAAGGAGGCTGCAGAAAAGCAATATTGAGTCATTGAAGAGAGTAATCTCTACAGTACAATGTTAAATAGCGACATGTGATAATATGATTAATAAGCAGGTTTCCTTTCCCCAAAGGATATTCTCATTGCCATGGTGGACATCTTGCCATGTTAGCATACATACCTGCCACTGCATGAAAGGATTTCATCTCTCATAGCTCACAGGCAGGAAGGATGGCCTTATGTTAAGACCCAGGACCAGGAGATTTAGATTCTCTTCCTATGTCAGCAACTGGCTTCCTGTGTGATCATGAGCAAACAAATAAACTTCTCTATGCCCCAATTTCCCATCTGCAAAATTGAGTTACTGCTCTCCTACCTCAATCTGTTGTGAATCTGAAATCATTAGTATCTATAAAATGCATTTTGAGTCTAAGATGGAAAGTGTTATCAAAGCACCTAGCATTTTTAATTATGCGCAACATGCACACTGTTGTTTCCACAGTGACTTGGGCTCAGTTGTGAGCTGCCTGATGTGTCTCTGAAGAGGAATGAAGAAACACGAATCCGTCCATCCCTCTGTCCCCACCGACTCCTCAATCTGCACTGATCTGTGTGCATGGTGAGTGCATCAGCTGTGGGACTGCCCCTCTCTCTCCTTCACAAGAGGGAAGGGAATGGGCAGAGACTTGGCTTCATCTCCATCCCACCAGCCCCAGCATGCTGGACAGCACAACTGAGCCAGCATGGAGGGGGAAGTAAGCAGGACCAGATATATGGCTGGCACAGCTTCCTCCCTGGAGCAAGCAGGAAGCTGAAACAGAATTGTTACTCTTGGTCACAGCTATGGGCTGTTCCTTATTAAGCCTTGCGGTAACCATACAGCCTAGCCCTTTGTGATCTCTCTCTTCCTTATTCACCTACACAGGCACAAGCAGGATGTAGTTTTTTATTATATTTTGTTAAGCACTCAGAGACCCTGAGGTAACAATACCTAAAAATAAAAATCATTATTTTCTTAACCTCTGGAAAATGCAGAACTCAGCAACTTATAAAATTTCACTGAAAATAGTTTGATTTGTGCTGGCAAGGTGCATAAATAAATCAATTTCAGTGATGAAGGAATTGCCTACAAACAAGGGCTGGACTTTCTCTAGATGCTATATGGTCTTTCTGCACTGGTTGAGGGTCACTTTCCCAGATAAGCAGCGGTACATCCTATCCATTTGTAAGCAGAGTCAGGATGAGCTCTACCCTGACATCTGGTGGAAAGAATTTCAGAGAGTGTATTTGCATAGGCACGCCTACCCCATCCCAGGCTGCCGAGCTGTGGGACTGCTTTGTGACAGAAATGACTCAACCTCAGTTGGGTGGTAGTTGCTAGACAAGGGACATGGGTTCCAAAACCCAGTGAAATGAGAGAGGCTGGGGATAGGTATCTGTGCCTGGTGGTGCAGTCTCCTTGTGGAGCCAGAAGCACCAGTTCCACTCCCTCCTCTCTCCACTGTGGAATGTCAGAGTTGATTTTTTTATTCCCTTAAGACTCTAGATACAGGTGACTGAGCTGAACTCACTTTGGGCTAATGGTGCACTAGCACTGGGGCTCCCCTACTAAGAGCTGAGATCACTAAGAGCTGAAATCACTAAAGAGCTGAAATTACTGAGCTGAGAGCACTGAGTACTGTGCTAACTAGTGGGGGAGCCTGAAGCTATACTGCGGAACAGAGCAGCTGGCGGAGTGGAGCATTTTGTGGGGATGGCTGGAGCGGATCATGGGACAGCTGGTTCAGCGGAGCGACTGGCGGAGCGGAGTAGCTGTGGGACGGGTGGAGCGGCCCACAGAGTGAGCAGAGCCGAGCACTTTGCAGGGAGAACTGGAGCAGCTCATGGAGCAGAGCAGCTGGTGGAGCGGAGCAGTTTGTGAGGACAGCTGGAGGAGCAGAGTGGAGCGGCTGGTAAAGCGGAGCCGTTTGTGGAGAACGCGGAAGCAGAACCCATGGAGAGGCAGGGCAGTTGGCCCCAGACCACGTAAGGTGCCCCTTTCTACCCAGGCTGGGGGGAGGGACCTCTACAGATAAACTCTCAAACTCTGGGGTGGCATTGACCAGAGACTTTTGGGTTGTTGGACTTTGGGGTGATTGGACTTAAAACCCTAAGGGGAAAAAGGACATTGCCAAACATACTTGGAGGTGGGTTTTTGTTTATGGTTTGTGTTATAACCCTGTAAAAGCAGCAAAGAGTCTTGTGGCATCTTATAGACTAACAGATGTTTTGGAGCATGAGCTTTGACACCATCAGCTCAGGATTAAACAAAGACTGTGAATGGCTTGCCAATTACAGAACCAGTTTCTCCTCCCTTGGTTTTCACACCTCAACTGCTAGAACAGAGCCTCATCCTCCCTGATTGAACTACCTCATTATCTCTAGCTTGCCTGCATATATATACCTGCCCCTGGAGATTTCCACTACATGCATCTGATGAAGTGGGTATTCACCCACGAAAGCTCATGCTCCAAAACATCTGTTAGTCTATAAGGTGCCACAGGACTCTTTGCTGCTTTTACAGATCCAGACTAACATGGCCACCCCTCTGATACTTGTTATAACCCTGTTTGTGGTGTTTCTCCAATGGGATGCCACATTGATTCCTTCCTTTATTAAAAAGATTTTGCTACACTCAGAGTCCGTGCTTGCGAGAGGGGAAGTATTGCCTCCTAGAGGCGCCCAGGGGGGTGTGGTATGTGAGTGTCCCAGGTCACTGGGTGGGGGCTTGAGCCGGTTATGCATTGTGTTACTGAAACGGAACCCCTGGATACTGAACCCGGCCCTTGCTGCTGCCAACTCAGAGGGGCAGAAGGGTTACACATTCATTTAAAGCTCAGGTGATCACTCGGTTATTTTAACCTGAGCTCACAGTAGATAATAGACTACTTATCCATTTGATTTGACCTATACTATATGACAAAATACAAACCTACGAGACTGGCGTATTTATTTCTTCATTGGTATCAGTCTGTCAATGACTTCTTTCCAACGGGGAGGAAAAATATCCCAAATATGAAAGATCGTTTTTTCTTATCTATTATGTAAAAACCTGACTCAGGCTCAAAAGCACCTTCCTTCAAAGCTCTGATATTTCTGCTTCAAACATACTTGTCATTTAGCTTTAGCTTTCTTTCTCTCTCACCTGAAATAAAGGTTACAATAAGGCAGATATTGTGTTCCCTTTCTCTTTATGAAACATGATTCAACATGCTTCAAAACAAAAATGAACTGCTTGCAATTAACTCAGGCACAGGGATACCATTTACAGGAGCCTAGAAAGAAATTCTTGGATGGTATTAATGCCCTGCAATAGGTAAATTATTAGTTCTCTGATGGAGCAAGAGCTTCCTTATCAGTTATTTAATAGGCAGCAGATTTAAAACAAACAAAAGGAAGTATTTTTTTACACAACGCACAGTCAACCTGTGGAACCCCCTTGCCAGAGGATGTTGTGAAGGCCAAGACTATAACAGGGTTCAAAAAGAACTAGATAAGTTTATGGAGGATAGGTCTATCAATGGCTATTAGCCAGTATGGACAGGGATGGTGTCTGTAGCCCATTTGCCAGAAGCTGGGACTGGGCAACAGAGGATGGATCACTTCATGATTACCTGTTCTGTCCATTCCTTCTGCAGCGCCTAGTGTTGGCCAGTGTCAGCAGACAGGATACTGGGCTAGATGGACCTTTGGTCTGACCCAGTATGGCTGTTCTTATGTTATGACAACCCTGAGTGAATGGGCTTCGCGTGGGGGTGGTGTGCACAGAGATGGGAGAGGTGAAATCCTCCTCTGCCTCTGAAGTTCCCATGCAGCTTCCCCTCCAGGTCCCTTCTAGCACCACCCAGGTTGTAGTAGCAGCTATGGACACTAGGCTTCTGTTACATGGTGTTTCTGGCAGATGGATCAACAGCACCTGATTCCATTGTTCTCCAGAGGAAGCTGCTACATACCATTGGAGTTTGGTTCACAGAGGTTGTGGAATTCCCCCTGCCTGGCCTCTCTATAGATTGCCACCCATGGCACATTTACTGTGTCTTGGTGTTTTTGGACTTGCAATAGAGGGGGCGTGGTTTCCTGCATCATGAACTTATGATCAGAGTAAAGTTGTGCTATGATAAATATTCTCACTAAGAGGGTTTGGACTAGGGAGACCAGATTTTCCAAGTCATGACATATGTTTCTGGAGTGGCATGAGGTCACTCCAGTGATGTTGGGCATCAAGGAGATGTGCACAAGCAGGTGAGAGAAAAGGATTCCCTACTTCTTCTCTACACCCATTTCTTTCCCATGCCTTCCCTTTCACCGTTTGGATTTGACTTTACGTGCTGGGGAGGGAGAAAGCTCTGGAGGGACGACCATGTATCAACATGAGATAGACTTGAATGGAGACACTCTTGGATTGCATATGCACTCATCCAACCTGCTGCCAGTCTCACCAGCTCAGCTGGCCAGAGATTCCTTCAAAGGGAAGAGTCTTCGGAGAGTTTGCAAAAATGTGGACAAACACACTGAGTGAAATCCTGGCCCTGTTTAAGTCAATGGAGAGCAGAATTTCAAAATATTTGTCTCAAGGATAGATCTTGAAAGCTTGTACATTTCTAGTTTTCAGGGACAATCGAGTGCCCTGTTAAAATGTATTACTGGCACATGAAATCTTAAATTAGAGTGAATAAATTAAGACTTGGTACACCACTTCTGAAAGGTTGCCGACCCTTGGTCTAGATGCTATTCAGTAGGCTTAAAAGCACATAGTATTCAGTACAGCAGCCTGGTGTCTGATCACAAGGAGGAGCTCAGCCAGAGCTGAAGCACTTTACTAGGGAATAGGATGAGACCTTCATGGAGGGCAAATTATCCCACATCTGTTGACTGTGGTGTTTCTAGCACCTTCCTCTAAAACATCTGGCACTGGCCACTGTTGATGACAAGATATGAAGTAAATTGATCAGAGAACTGCAATTCCTTTGCTCATCTTTGCCTCAAGTCCCCATCTGCAAAATGGGGACAATAGTGCCTCCCTACCTCAGAAGGATGTTGTGAGGAAAATACATTAAAGACTGAACTGCAAAGATACTATGGTAATGAGATTGTATAAATACCTAATACAAATAGAAAGGTCCTCCTTGTTCCTCATCTTCCATGTCTCCTTTTTCTCTTTTTCTTTCTGCAGAGGGGTTAGGTAGTAAAGACATACCTCCCACATCGAATGGGAGACTGGGGAGGATGCACCTCATCTCTGATTTAACACTTAGAGCTCTCCCCTTACACTCATCCCTTTTTTTTAATCAACTCATCCTTACGTGTTTTTCACGTCTCTTCTTCCATTCCAATCCTGTTCAGTACAAAGCAAATGCAACACACAGTCCAAGAAAGATTTGGCAAGAATGATTGCAATTTCAGCTCATTTTCATTTGACAGGGCGTCTTTAAATAATTTGTTCCTGAACACCAAACAATGCAGATGCCCGCTTCCATAAAGTTTATGAACTTACTCTAGACATTGGGAGCTGCATCCTGTACAGCCTGCCTCCAGTAGTCAGTGACAGCCTTAGGCCCTTCAAAGCAAAGAGACTGGGGGCTTGTCTGCATGGTCAATTACTGCTCAGCAAGACAAAGTGTGAAGCTACAGTGCACAAGCTTGCTGTGCAGTAACTCGCCATGTGGACACTGCTACAGCACGGTAAAGTCTCAGAGTACAGGCTTCCTGTATTGGTATTTGAAAGTGTAGTATGCTAAGCTGCATTCTGGGACTTTCGCTGTGCTGTAGCAGTGTCCATGCAGTGAGTTACTGCATGGCAAGCTGGTACAGAGTTAATTCAGACCCTCACTTGCTGCACAGAAACTCACCATATAGATATGCCTTGAGACGAGTGAAGGGCATAGTTACCATCTGAAATAAATAAAGAGGACATAAATAGGCTAGTGTCAAACTATAAATATGAGTCAAAAATCAGACTTTGTGTAAGCAAGCTCAGTTCCACTGACTTCAATGGAGTTACAACAGTTTATACCAGTTCTAGATGTGGCCCATTTGTATGAGAAGTGGTTCTGCACCAAGTTCTCCCATTTTCATGAAGCTTAATTCCAAGTGTTGTAACTGGCCCAAAGCAAAAGTCTGTACCTGAAAACCTCTCACTGCCTTTGGATCTGGGTCTGACCATCATACACTAGATCAACCCTGAATCAACCCTGTGGAGCATACCCAGGGGCGGCTCCAGGCACCAGCACGCCAAGCGCGTGCCTGGGGCAGCAAGCCACAGGGGGTGCTCTGCCGGTTGCCGCGAGGGTGGCAGGCAAGGTGCCTTCGGCGGCATGCCTGAGGAGGGTCCGCTGGTCCCGTGGCTTCGGCGGACCTCACGCAGGCATGCCGCCAAAACCGCGGGACCAGGGACCTCCCACAGGCAAGCTGCCAAAGGCAGCCTGCCTGCCGTGCTTGGGGCAGCAAAATATCTAGAGCCGCCCCTGAGCATACCACTGTTGCTGCTTCCACTCAAGAAAGATTTGGCTAGCTATATGGATTGCAGAGGGAGCACTATAATGGAAATGGAGTTCATGTAGATGCATAAACTGGCAGAGTCCAAACCACTTTCAAAATATCTCATTCGCTTTTCCTGTTCCCTCCCACATCCCGTGCAGGGAAATAATGCTCCCTCTAGAGCTAAGAAACCTTAAGTTGGGCAAACTGGTGACAGTCATGCTGTTTATATAAACTGCAAATTGTTCCATTTCTTCTCTGACTAACAAGAGACTCTCTACAGAAACAGTCTAAAAATAAATTACGCAGAAGGCATGATTTCCATGAGCTAGCTGAAAATTTTGTACTAATGTATTTTAACCTACTTGAAATCTTATTTTCCATGGTGTAAGACTAACAAAGTTATACCCCATTATAAGTGTTTTAAACATGTTGTTAGAACTATCCTTAAGGCCAAGATAAACATTGGTTTTACAATGCAAGAGGGGGAAAAAAAAAAGGAGGCTGCATTGTCAGCCCTAGAGACAGAAGTGCACTGACAGAACATGCATAGCATGTTTAGTGGAATTGCAAGCTTCTCCACATGGGTACAGCATCCCTGAAGACCAGTACATGGTAGAATTGAGGCCACAGCTCGGTTGACCTTTAGCAGAGGTGGTAGCTGAAATGCCTAAGCAGCAAATGAACGATTATAAACTTTTTCAAACCAAGGCCAGATACAGAATGGGGATCACCCCGGATCATGCCTGTCGGCGTTTCAGAACCCAAAAGTGGAAACCAGATGTGTCATTTCCCAAACACGCCTACTACGTTGGGAAAAATTATGAGGCCTGGATATCAGGACACAATGTTAAAACCTTGGAAGAACTGCACCTCCTCATACAAATGGAGCAGTTCTTGGATGGTGTTCCTGAAGACATCACACGGTACATACAAGATGGAAAACCCAAAGATCTCGCTGAGGCGGGGGAGATTGGAGCCAGATGGATGGAAGTGGCAGAAAGCAAGAAAGCTACGGTCAAGGGGAACGAATACCCCAGGGGGCACACCGACCATAAACCCTACAACCGAGGACAGCCAAAGACCCCACATACAACCCAAGTAAAGCCACAGACGCCCTATTCTTCCACCTCACCAGTCTCCAGTAACTCACCTCGGCCCAGTGACCCATCAGATGGAAGATGCTTTAAGTGTAATGAACTGGGACATATCAAGGCCAACTGTCCAAAGAACACCATGCGAGTGCAATTCATTACACCACCATCACCCAAAAGATCCCCAGGCCCAGATGCCTCTCAAATACCCTTGGAGCGAAGGGAAAATTTGAGAGTGGGCGAAAAGAAGGTTACTGCGTGGAGAGACACGGGGGCACAAGTGTCAGCTATCCACCAATCCTTCGTTGACCCCAAATTCATCAACCCAAAGGCCAAAGTTACAATTTACCCCTTCATGTCACAAGCTGTAGACTTGCCTACAGCTGAACTACCTGTCCAGTACAAAGGCTGGTCAGGAATGTGGACTTTTGCAGTCTATGACAATTATCCTATCCCCATGCTACTGGGGGAAGACTTGGCCAACCAGGTGAAGCGGGCCAAAAGAGTGGGAATGGTTACACGTAGCCAAACCAGGCAAGCTTCCAGACCCATTCCTGTTCCTGAGCCGTCCACAGAGGCCCCGTCTGTGTTACCAGAGACCCAGACAGAGGTAGTGGACCCGGATTCCATGCCAACCACTGAAACAGCCACAGCACCTCCAGTCCCAGGCCCGGAACTGGAACAGCAACCAGCACCAGCAATTGCAACCACATCTTCAAACTCAACGCCAGAGGGCGCCAGCGAGCCAGAACTGGCAGAAGCAACAGACAGCCATACCCAAAAGGCTCAGCCAGAGCCTGAAATACCCTCAGGTGCACCAGCAGAGAGCAGTTCACCAGCAACGGAAACCACCCCATCACCTACATTGCTTCCAGAGGGACCAAGCCCAAGTCCACAGTCTGAGGAAGAACTGGTGACCCCAGCCTCAAGGGAACAGTTCCAGACCGAGCAGGAAGCAGATGACAGCCTTCAGAAAGCTTGGGCGGCGGCACGGAGCACCCCACCGCCTCTCAGCTCTTCTAATCGATCCTGGTTTGTTATAGACCAAGGACTTTTATACAAGGAGATTCTTTCTGGTGGACACCGGGAAGAATGGCAGCCGCAAAAACAGTTGGTGGTTCCAACTAAGTACCGGGGGAAGCTCTTAAGCTTAGCCCATGATCATCCCAGTGGCCATGCCGGGGTGAACAGAACCAAGGACCGGCTGGGGAAGTCCTTCCACTGGGAGGGGATGGGCAAGGACGTTGCCAAGTATGTCCGGTCTTGTGAGGTCTGCCAAAGAGTGGGAAAACCCCAAGACCAGGTCAAGGCCCCTCTCCAGCCACTCCCCATAATTGAGGTCCCATTTCAGCGAGTAGCTGTGGATATTCTGGGTCCTTTCCCAAAAAAGACACCCAGAGGAAAGCAGTACGTACTGACTTTAGTGGACTTTGCTACCCGATGGCCGGAAGCAGTAGCTCTAGGCAACACCAGGGCTAACACTGTGTGCCTGGCCCTAACAGACATCTTTGCCAGGGTAGGTTGGCCCTCCGACATCCTTACAGATTCAGGGTCTAATTTCCTGGCAGGGACCATGGAAAAACTGTGGGAAACGCATGGGGTGAATCACTTGGTTGCCACCCCGTACCACCATCAAACCAATGGCCTGGTGGAAAGGTTCAATGGAACTTTGGGGGCCATGATACGAAAATTCATCAACGAATTCTCCAATAATTGGGACCTAGTGTTGCAGCAGTTGCTGTTTGCCTACCGGGCTGTACCACATCCCAGTTTAGGGTTTTCACCGTTTGAACTTGTGTATGGTCACGAGGTTAAGGGACCATTACAGTTGGTGAAGCAGCAATGGGAGGGGTTTACGCCTTCTCCAGGAACTAACATTCTGGACTTTGTAAGCAACCTACAAAGCACCCTCCGACACTCTTTAGCCCTTGCTAGAGAGAACCTAAAGGATGCTCAGGAAGAGCAAAAGGCCTGGTATGACAGACATGCCAGAGAACGTTCCTTCAAGGTAGGAGACCAGGTTATGGTCTTGAAGGCGCAACAGGCCCATAAGATGGAAGCATCATGGGAAGGGCCATTCATGGTCCAAGAGCGCCTGGGAACTGTAAACTACCTCATAGCATTTCCCAATTCCTCACTAAAGCCTAAAGTGTACCATGTTAATTCTCTCAAGCCTTTCTATTCCAGAGACTTACAGGTTTGTCAGTTTACAGTCCAGGGAGATGATGTTGAGTGGCCTGACGGTGTCTACTACGACGGGAAAAAAGACAGTGGCGTGGAAGAGGTGAACCTCTCAACCACCCTGGAATGTCTGCAGCGGCAACAAATCAAGGAGCTGTGCACTAGCTTTGCCCCATTGTTCTCAGCCACCCCGGGACGGACTGAACGGGCATACCACTCCATTGACACAGGTAATGCTCACCCAATCAGAACCCCACCCTACCGGGTGTCTCCTCATGCCCAAGCTGCTATAGAACGGGAGATCCAGAACATGCTACAGATGGGTATAATCTGCTCATCTACCAGTGCATGGGCATCTCCAGTGGTTCTGGTACCCAAACCAGATGGGGAAATACGCTTTTGCGTGGACTACCGTAAGCTAAATGCGGTAACTCGTCCGGACAACTATCCAATGCCACGTACCGATGAGCTATTGGAGAAGTTGGGACGTGCCCAGTTCATCTCTACTATAGACTTAACCAAGGGGTACTGGCAAGTACCGCTAGATGAACCTGCCAAGGAGAGGTCAGCATTCGTCACCCATGCGGGGGTGTATGAATTCAATGTCCTTCCTTTCGGCCTTCGAAATGCACCCGCCACCTTCCAGAGGCTGGTAGATGGTCTACTAGCTGGACTGGGAGAATTTGCAGTTGCCTACCTCGATGATGTGGCCATTTTTTCAGACTCCTGGCCCGAACACCTACTACACCTGGAAAAGGTCTTTGAGCGCATCAGGCAGGCCGGACTGTGGGCTTGTCTACATCAGAAAGTTGCAGCGCTGGTGAGGGAGTTACAGCGCTGCAACTTAGGAGGTGTACACATCTGCAGGGCACCACCAGCGCTGCAACTCCCTGTTTGCAGCACTGGCCGTACTCCTGTTTTGTCTCGGGTGTAGAAGATCCAGCGCTGGTGATCCAGCGCTGGTAATCAAGTATAGACACTTACCAGCGCTTTTCTTGACCTCCGTGGAATAAGCAGGTATCCCAGCATACCTGAGGAAGCCTCTGGTAATCAAACTGGTCTCCTTCCCCAGCTTGTTCTCGCGTTCCCCGAACCCCGAGGAAGCAGGTCTCCTTCCCTGCGGTTTGCTGGGTGGTTCCGGGAACGCGAGAGCAAACTGCGGCGAAGCTGGTCTCCTTCCCCGGTTTGCTATCGCGTTCCCCGAACAAGCAGGTCTCCTTCCCTGCGGTTTGCAGGGTTGTTCGGGGAACGCGAGAGCAAACCGCGGTGAAGCTGGTCTCCTTCCCCAGCTTGCTCTCTCGTTCCCCGAACCCCCGAGCAAGCAGGTCTCCTTCCCTGCGGTTTGCAGGGTGGTTCGGGGAACGCGAGAGCAAACCGCGGCGAAGCTGTTCTCCTTTCCCGGTTTGCTCTCTCGTTCCCCGAACCCCCGAGCAAGCAGGTCTCCTTCCCTGCAGTTTGCAGGGTGGTTCAGGGAACGCGAGAGCAAACCGGGAAAGGAGACCAGCTTCGCCGCGGTTTGCTCTCGCGTTCCCCAAACCACCCTGCAAACCGCAGGGAAGGAGACCTGCTTGCTCAGGGGTTCGGGGAACGAGAGAGCAAACCGGGAAAGGAGACCAGCTTCGCCGCGGTTTGCTCTCGCGTTCCCCGAACCCCCCTTGAAGCCGCCCAACAGCGCTGCAGTGTGGCCACATCTAACACCACTTGCAGCACTGGTTGCTGTAAGTGTGGCCACTCTGCAGCGCTGGCCCTATACAGCTGTACTAATACAGCTGTAACAATCAGCGCTGCAAAATTTTAGATGTAGACATGGCCTAACTGTTAAGGCCAAAAAGTGTCAAATAGGCCAAAACAGAGTGACTTACCTGGGGCACCAGGTGGGTCGAGGAACCATAAACCCCCTACAGGCCAAGGTGGATGCTATCCAAAAGTGGCCTGTCCCAAGGTCAAAGAAACAGGTCCAATCCTTCTTAGGCTTGGCCGGATACTACAGGCGATTTGTTCCACACTACAGCCAAATCGCTGCCCCACTGACCGACCTGACCAAAAAGACCCAGCCAAATGCAGTTAAGTGGACTGATGAGTGTCAAAAGGCCTTTACCCAGCTTAAGGCAATGCTCATGTCTGACCCTGTACTCAGGGCCCCGGACTTTGACAAGCCATTCCTAGTAACCACGGATGCATCTGAGCGTGGTATAGGAGCAGTGCTCATGCAGGAAGCAACAGATCACAACTTCCATCCTGTCATGTTTCTCAGCAAGAAACTGTCTGAGAGGGAAAGTCACTGGTCAGTCAGTGAAAGGGAATGCTATGCCATTGTGTACGCCCTGGAAAAGCTACGCCCATATGTTTGGGGACGGCGGTTCCAACTACAAACTGACCATGCTGCACTAAAGTGGCTTCATACTGCCAAAGGGAACAACAAGAAACTTCTTCGTTGGAGTTTAGCTCTCCAAGATTTTGATTTTGAAATTCAGCACATCACAGGAGCTTCTAACAAAGTAGCTGATGCACTCTCCCGTGAGAGTTTCCCAGAATTCAGTAGTTAAAAAGTGTTCTTAAAATGTAGAAGTCTGTTAGTTATATACTTAGTGATATATGTAAAGGTGCATGTGTTGTAGTAATCTGTTTATTTTTAAGTTCTAGACAGAAATCGCCACCAGTGAGCTTCCCCACTGTCTGCAATTTGGGGGGCGTGTCATAAACAGATAGCTAAGGGTTAATGTCTCTTTCACCTGAAGCACCTGACCAGAGGACCAATCAGGAAACCAGATTTTTTCAACTCTGGGTGGAGGGAAGTTTGTGTCTGAGTCTTTGTTTTCTGTCTGCCTGCTTTCTCTGAGCTTTGGAGAAGTATTTCTGCTTTCTAATCTTCTGTTTCCAAGTTGTGAGTACCAAAGAGTTTGTTTCTTTTGTATTTACATGAATATAGTGCTGGAGTGCTTTGATTTGTATTCTTTTTGAATAAGGCTGTTTATTCAATATTCTTTTAAGCAATTGACCCTGTATTTGTCACCTTAATGCAGAGAGACTATTTGTATATATTTTTCTTTCTTTCTTATATAAAGCTTTCTTTTAAGACCTGTTGAAGTTTTCTTTACTGGGAAACTTCAGGGAAGTTGAGTCTGTACTCACCAGGGAATTGGTGGGAGGAAGAAGTCAGAGGGAGATCTGTGTGTGTTGGATTTGTTCACCTGACTTTGCATACCCTCTGGGTTGCGGGGGGGGAAGGGAGATTGACTCGGTGATTCTGGTTTCCAGGACTGGGAACGGAGAGGGGGAGTCACTCTGTTTGGATTCGCAGAGCTTGTGTCTGCGTATCTCTCCAGGAGCACCTGGAGGGGGGAAGGGGAAAAGGATTATTTCCCTTTGTTGTGAGACTCAAGGGATTTGGGTCTTGGGGTCCCCAGGGAAGGTTTTTCAGGGGGACCAGAGTGCCCCAAAACACTCTAATTTTTTGGGTGGTGGCAGCAGTACCAACTCCAAGCTGGTAACTAAGCTTGGAGGTTTTCATGCTAACCCCCATATTTTGGACGCTAAGGTCCAAATCTGGGACTAAAGTTATGACACAGCCCTAGAGACAGAAGTGCACTGACAGAACATGCATAGCATGTATAGTGGAATTGCAAGCTTCTCCACATGGTCTTGCTGATCTACTGCGGAGCTGACCAACACCATTAGGGGCAAGAGGATACTACCCTCCCTATGTCTATATTCAATCCTTGGAGTCTCTGCTGATACAGTCTACAAAAGGACTAATTATGGAGGTGGTAGTTTGGTGGACTCCTGCCCATTAAATCCTGGGCTGAGACCATTCTAGCTACATAATCTTCGGGTTTTGTACAGCACACATCACCAAATTATCTAAACACTGAAAACCACCAAGTCATTTCACACCCATGAGCCATCAATCAGACTGTAATAATTGTAAATCAGTACAGAGCTGGGCTGGATTTGCATGGGTGTCCTCAGGATGAAAGATCCCAAGCTCCATTATCAAATCCCTAAGTCATCAACTCCCCAAAAAGCAGAAAAAAATTTCAATTATGATTTATAAACTAAAAGGAATGCAGCTTTCTGCATGCTAACAGAAAGTTGATACCAAAATCACGGAGAACAGAAACTGAAAGTTCTTGCCCCAAATTCTTTCAGGATCTATTTTGGACAAATCAGTAAATTGAGAGCTCAAAAACAACTAAGAAAATAAAAAGAAAGCATATCAGAGAGATATTCCAGGCTATCATTAAGAAACTTACCACAGTAAGCAAGAGTATTTTAAAAATCCATATAGAATTACACTGGTGATCAACGATGAGATTTTCAAAACAGAAAAAAACATGATCTAATTAGCTAATATTACAAGCAGCTCTGGATGCTGCATTCTCCAGAGACAGCCTTTTTACAGCATATGCAGACAGACCTGAGACTAAACCAGGCAGCATCCAATCCTGTGAAAGGTACTGAATGCTTAATGCACTTAATATCTATTGAAGCATCCTTGTGGGAGGCACTCAACACACTGCAGGCTCATGCTGGCTTGGAGTTTAGTAGGTAGTGGAGTAAACTAGCACTCCGATGATGTTGGTGCTATTCCTGGCTTTGCTGTGTAACCTTGGACAATCCACTTTGGCCTGGCTCTACTTAGGTGCCCGAGTTCTGTTTTAGGCACCACTGTGATCCTCAAAACTCCTGCTTGGCTGCTGTCTAACCCTATAGGCACCTAAACTCACTTTGTGAGTCAGTTTTTGCAGTAAAAGCCTCCCTAGGTGCCTATGTTTCTGCCCCGAGCACATGCACAGCTGCCTCACCCTAGGGGTCTGGATGGGTATCACCTGCCTGAACTGCAGAGCAATCCACAAATCATTCCTGCCTGTGAAGCCTGATCCAGTTGTTGTACTCAGAGGCCACCTAACTCCACACAAGATAAGGTGGGAAGGAGGATGCCCTCTTTTATAACCCTTAGCCCAGTAGTTAAGGATGTGGGGGACCCCCAGTTCAAGCTTCCCTTACCCCAATGAGAAGGAATTTCAATAGGGATGAGTGCTCTAATCATTGGGCTATAGTGTCAGTCTCTCTCTCTGGCTCCATTATTTAATTCAAAGAGAACAATTTCAATATGAGAGACTGACAGGCACCACATCAGATTATCCCATAGTCCAGTGGTTAGAGCACTCACCTGACAGGTGGCAGAGCCCTGTTTAAATCCCTTCTCTGCCCTGAGAGGCAGAAGAGACTTGAACAGGAGATCTCCCATGTCCTGGGCAAGTACCCTAACTATTAAGCTAAAGGGAGGGTCTCTTCCCTGGCTGATTGTTTAGTTTGGAGATAGGCAGCCTCTGAGCATGCCTACCAGATCGGGCCTGCATGCACATTAGACAGACGAACACATCTCTTTCCCTGTTCACTGATCACTAGCCTATTTCAGCACCTCCATGTAGTTGACCTTAAGTGCCTACCTCCATAAGAGGGGCAGGGCTTTGAATACACCACTCTCTTCAGCATCTCCGATTGGCTAGCTTAGGTGGCTCCCTGCCTAGTGTGCTGGGTTTTGTGGATCGCATTCTAAAGTGCCTCTCTCCCCCCAGGCATTTCATAGGAAGCCTAGCACTTAACTCGGGCTTTGTGGGTCACAGTGCTGTTGCAGTGATTTTCTAGGAGTCTACGTTCTTTTGTTGGCCTTCCTACCTCTGTTTCATCTCTCACCTTTTCTCTGTCTTGTTTATTTAGATAGTTCCTGCCCTGAAAAGCACACAATTTCTTACTATGTGTTTGTATAGCACCTAGCTCAAAGGGGCCTTGATCTTGGTTAAGATCTTGAGGTACTCCTGTAATACAAATAATAAGAATCAGGCTCTCATGATAAATGTGGAAGAGTCCACACTTCTGCCAATGATCCATTTCAGTACCTCAGCCTGCCAAGGACTACCATATGTACATAAATAATGGAAGCAGGAACGAAAGGGAAAAGTAAACAACAGCAACACAGAAGTTAGAAAGAAAAAGTTATTACATATGCTAATTCATCCACACCCTGATCAAAACAGAATTGTTCCCTTCAGTATATTTACCCAATATTTTTGTAGGCTGCTAGATAGGTAAAAGTTTCTGGTTATTCCTTGAATCAGAAAAGAGATAGTAACAAAATGCTCAAGTGAGCAGCTTGGTGAACAAGACCACACACACAAAACCCTTGTTAATCAATTTCCATTAAGATTTTTTCAGGTAATCAAATAGTTTAAGAAAGCCTTTGTGGTCCCAGTCACTGAGTACATATTTAAGGCCAATCCAAACCTGTAAAGGAATCAGGATTCCTGAAAAGGTTTAAAATGGTATAAACCCACTTCAGGGGAAAATGGTTTAGCTGGTCAGTCCTTATAGAACCCAACTCTTTTTAAAAGTAGAGATGAGCCTGAAATCAGATCCAAACACAACTTGAACTTTGGGAAAGTTTGGGTCTGCAGCTGTATTTTATGTCTGACACCTCCCTCAAACTATGGCTTGAACTAAAACCCTAGACGGAAAGATCTCCAAACAGATCTGAGCTTTAAGTTTGTAACAAAAACTGAAACTAGGCACATTCATCGTGATTTTGGGTTTTAATGGCAACATTTATTTCAATTCAGCACAATAAATAGAGATGGGTCCAGGCTGTCAAGTTCAGAGCAGGATTCAAACTTCCCTAAAGTTTCAGGGTGTTCATAGCTGGAGTGTCAGTATGCTCCATCATTAGAGAAAAGGGTTGGGCATGGGCTTCAGATCTGAACCCAAATTTCCCTACATCCACAGCTATTTAGATCATGTTTTGTGATTCAGGGCCATCTCTAGCTAGAACCAGTTTGCAACTGTGCTTCTAGGTTAGAAGCAAATGGTTTAAATACCTAAGAAAATAATAAGAGATGATAAATATTTAAAACTTTAAAATTATAATACTGATTCAAATCATTTTATGTGCAGCAGTGTCTGCTAAGGTAGAAGTTTCTATCTGTATTGTCTTAAAAGGACACTTAAGCTATTAAAATATGAACTGACTGATTGCCCAAATAGTTCCAGCACAGTTTGTACAAGCATTGGTTATTCTTCATAACTAATTTACATTACCTTTTGATGTGAGTTTTAGCTACCAATCACACAGCAGGAGGAGCCTCCTGCAGGATTTCCTGTTGCCCAGCTGGTGAGTCAGACTCAGCGGTGTCATGATATTCATAAGGTATGAAAGAGAAAAGCATTAGGTATGCCAGGAAATATTGAGGCATTGAGAAGCCACTAACAAGGATGCAGTCTTTGGACTCTAACAAGAGTGGACAAAGTGCATATACTTCATCTTTGTTACAGTCTCTATCAATGGAAGGGATTCATGTAATGCCAGTTTCTGTTCTCATTATGGTCTTTGTCCTAGGAACAATTTATCAAAACTCAAAATGCATCCTGCATTGTTCTGTGAAATATCACAGCAAGTTCTGCTACTGCCACAGACTTAATTTAACTGATTTTCACCGGCCAACAATTCAGTCTCCCTCTCTGATGACAGAG
This sequence comes from Gopherus evgoodei, assembly GCF_007399415.2. Taxonomy (NCBI): domain Eukaryota; kingdom Metazoa; phylum Chordata; order Testudines; family Testudinidae; genus Gopherus; species Gopherus evgoodei. The sequence goes on from NC_044324.1 coordinate 172,003,154, forward strand.
GCACCTAAACTGCAAGAATAAATTTTTTACTATTCGTTAGAGCAGGAAACAGCACCTGGTATGTTACAAACCTGGCAGTGAAAACAATACAAGATTCTCTCTAAAGCAGACCTATCTTTACAGTATGGCTATGCTGTAATGTTTATTTTCATTATTAATCCCTGCCTAAATTAGGAACTGGTTCATTTTTAATCAGTGCTGAAAATGACTTATAGTGCTACTAAAGGTAGTGTTATAGTCTCTATTCCCAGCTTTGCAACTGAGGCCTGTTCTGCACTTAAAAATTAGGTCTATCTAGCTATGTTGCTCAGGGTTGTGAAAAATGTCAAGCCCTGGGTACTGTGGTTAGGTCAACCAAACCTGCAGTGAGACACACCTAGGTTGATAGAAGATTCTTCTGTAGAGGCAGGTACTGCCTCTTGGAAAGGTGGATTAACTACATCAGTGGAAAAACCATCAGTGCAGGAAGCATCTACATGATAGCAGTGTAGCTACAGCTGTGCCACGGTAGCATAGACATAGCCTGATTTGTTGGGCTTGTTTACACTAGACTTTAGGCTGTGTATACCCTGGGATTTTTCAGATCCCTAATTCCCCAACTGGTGCAGTTCCACAAGTTGTAGCTACTCTGGTGGATTTAGTACAGACAGAGCTGAAACTCTATACGGTGGTAAAATCATATCTGAGCACCCGAGCCCTGTCTACAGTACCTCTTCCATCACTGAGGCAGCTCCACTGATGATAGCAATGGTGGGAACTCTATAACAGATAAAGCATCAGCAAGCACTGGCATTTTAATCACTGTATTGCCTAGACTGGCACTGAGCAGGATGAGATCACAAGATGGTTAAAACACCAGCAGCTTGTTTACACTAGGGTGCCACCATGTCTACTATTGGTAGAGCTGAACTATGGTAGCAATTTTGGAAATGTTAGGGGTAAAAAAGCTAGTGTAGCTTTCTCTTCTCACTGTCATGAACTATTCTTCAGGCAAGGCAAGGCAGTGAGTTAGTGCACTAATCTTTCACCTCTGGGAGTCAAGACCTCTGGGTTCTAATCTCTGCTCTGCCAGTAAGTTGCTAGATCACCTTCTTGTACCAGTTATTTAACATTTCTGTGCCTCAGTTTTGCCATCTGTAAAATGGGACTAATGATAATTACCTGCCTCATAAGGCTGCTGTGAGAAATTAACGTTTGTGAAATGTCTTGAGATCTTCCAATGGAGCATACTGGAAGAAGTGCAACGTATTATCATTATGGGCCTCTCACCCCTAGAAGTGTTCCATCCAGGTTATGGCTGAGGGACATTGGTAGGGTAGTGTGGTGAACCTAGCATTACTGCTGTCCATGCGTTATCTTTTCTGTAGAAAAGTGATAGTAAATTACTAAAGAGGACTTTAGTCTCCAGGACTGTCTTACATAAAGATACCAAAAATAAAAAGAAAGATACAATGTTTATCTTTCAATTGTAATCCCCGCCCCAAAACCCTGCTTGTCTTTTTTACAATTATTTGGAACATCTCTGGGGGCAAATGTCCCTCTCAAGTCACTTTGTGGTTACAGTTGCTTTGACTCTGGAAATTTGCACTGTTCCCTGTTGCTCTTTCTGAATTTACCAACAATAAATAAAAGGATAAACATCTGACTCAGCAGGTCTCTAATCCTGCAGCTCCAGAGATGTTGTTTGGCCTAGCATAAATGCTTTCTTTACAGTTGTAGAAAAGGTGAAAGATCTGTCTTTTATCAATCTTAGTCCCCTTCCACACAGACTCCAATTCCAGTTCTGCTTCTCATATCCCTATCTTGCTTGAAGTTAACTAGGTTTAAAAATAACCTCTCAGTCATTTTTCGTGTAGAGTCATTTTTATTGCTCATGAAAGGATGAGTGTGAGCAAATGGGTCTGGAGAGAGAAGATGTTATGGGAGATTTCCCTTCCAGACAATGTTCTCCTTTAACCTGGAAGGACTTCCCTATTGGGGAATGAGGTTAACAGTCATTGTTCCCAATCCATGCAGTCCATAGTCACATCTGAATTTCTACCTGCTATAAAGGTGCCACTTTTAAAATTTGTCCTCTGGGACGATGTCATAGTATTACAATGTTCATGCTCCATCACATTGCCAAATGTGTTAATACAGGAAAATCCTAACTGCCCTTAAAACCAGAAGAAAAGAAAAGTTTCCAACAGGCATCTGTCATAGAAATAAGTTTCTCTAGAGAATGTTGTGCAGTGCACCAATAACGTAATATAGTCATCGTAATTAACTGTAAAATATTTAAAAATACTATGGTATTTAATGAGATACAAATTAGAAAAATTTAATATAAATGATAAAAAATCCCATTAGATCACTTGCATGAGAAGAGTCCAGTGAACCAGGACAGAGCTCTATTTCCAGCTCTTTCACAGATTTGATGTGTGAATTTGGGCAATTCATTTTCCCACTGTACCTCTGTTCCCACGGCTGTAAAATGGGAACATTAGTACTACTCACCTATAGGAAAAGCCTTGTGACTACAGATGGTATATGCTAAGTATTATAAACTACCTTTTAAAAATCTCATAACAGTTACTTTGCATACCAGGCTGCAGTATCTCTTGCCAGTTCAATTCCTCCTTCCTCCACCTTCCCAGGGATGATGCAAGAGTAAGCTCTTGACTTGCCATGGTAATGTAGAACGAGAACAGCTTGCTCCGAGTCAGACACACGTTTCACAGCACTGCTCTGCATCCAGATTGCTGAGGGGAAATCCACAGCTCTTCTACCTCTTGCCAGCACTGTGGCTGTGTCTACACTAGCCATTCTTCCCTACAGTTTCCCAGTATTGCTAACACCAGTTCAGTTCCATCCATAATACCAACAGCAAGTGGGCCACTAGCATTTTAACAACCATGCCTTTCTCTGCTCATAGCTGGTCTAAATGACATGATGGTTGAAAGAGAAACATGGTGTGTAAGGTAATATCTTTTTATTGGACCCACTTCTGTTGGTGAGAGAGAGACAAGCTTTTGAGCTACACAGAGCTCTTCTTCAGAGCTGGGAAAGGTACTCTCTTTAATATCCTGTGACCAAAAAGACTACAAACATTGCAAACAGTGATGGTTAAAACACCATTGGCACATTGCTTAGAGTAGAGCTCTCACCAGCAGAGCTGGTAACAAATTTTAGGGGGAAAAAAGCTAGTGTAGACCCAGCCTGCATAGCTATCAGCATCACTAGCATATACTTTAAGTAAATCAGCTTATGTAATAAATCTGTGGGCATGTACATACACAAAAAGTGTATGATTTCCAGCTAAACCACATGTGACTGGAAGATCATACTACAGAGCTCCAAAAAAAAACAGGCTTCTGACATAAAGGAGAATTTCAGTACCACACTGGGAAGCCAGTTTTAAAACTGGCTTCAGGAAATAATATCTTTAAGGCACTTACATTGTGATCCAAGGGATCACTCAAGTCTGAACAAAGCTCATAGCCTCTTCGTAATCAAAGCTTTAGTGTCTAGCAGAAAATTTGAGCAGGACTTTCCAGCGGAGGGCAGTGATACACATACATAAAAGCCAGAACATCACATACATGCCACCTGCTTTACATACCGCCTGAGTGAGATACTGTTTTCATGGTATATAAACATTTTCCAAAAAGTAATCCACATCAGATACTGATGTTTGTGAATGTTCTGGCTGTAGTGGGATCCCTCCTTTGTCAACCCCACCATGCTTGAAAACTCAATCTAATTATGTAACATCTTCTAGTATAATCAAATACATACACACAAGCTATGGTCAAACCCTGCTAATGATCTCCAAGACATTAAAAAAAACTAAGGATTTCCAAAATAATTCTGACAAACCATCCAGTCTCTTCATCGACTGGGGCTCACTATATGTGACTTGTATGGTGCTGTGTTTATGATCACTTGTGAGAGACTCCCCTGTAGAACCCTGGGACAGTGAAATGAAGCAAATATTTACAGCCCACTTATAAATCCCTTTAAAATAGAGGTTTATAGCCAAAAAATCAAGAATTTAGTTCTAGTGGCATTAACAGTAAGACTGCTGGCTTTATTTTTGTAAAGTGCTTTGAAAACGTTAGCCAACTTCAACACCCTAGGAAACAGGTATGTTACTATTTCTTCATTTTATAGAAAGGGAAACAGACACACTGAGGTTATTTACCCACAGCCACACAGAGCAGTGTTATAGTAATCAGAAGGTCTTCTAGAGTTCATTACAAACTACATAGTCCCTTACATTTTCTTTACAACACTTAGTATTTTAATTGCTTCCCCAAAGCTCTGCCACTAACCATGAATGTTCCAGAACTGCTATGTACACAAAAGTGATTGTTAGTAAATATTGGACTTGAAAAGACTGCACATCTCTGTAGTTATTCCTTCTTCCTCTTCCTGTATCACATCTCCCAATTAAAACAAATGTGTCCCCAAAGAACCTGGGAGGAGAAGCTTCATTAATAAACAATTTAAGTGAGTTAGAAGTCTGATCCCTGGGGTATGCAATATCAGTAATTAGCCAAAAGGCACCATCTTTGCTGTTAGCAATGAGGCTCAGGCTCAATAAAAATTAAACTTTCCTATGAGCAAGGACTCCCCTGGGGACTCACATATATTAATACATTTGCCACCCACCTGTTGCTTTCTGTCAGAGAAACTGGGACACAGCTGGAAACTAGCTGACTGCTAAGTAAGCAAAATGGTTCCTGGAAAAGAATTGATTCTTTTTTATGTTGTTTAGCTAGTATGGATTAATATTTTCTTTCATCAGATGCCTTAGTGCAAGTGATTACACAGGTTCTTGATAGCAGTGTGCTCATAATTGTTCCCATAATCAATCTAGATTGGTATAAATTAAGTTAGTCAATGAAAGTGTTTTATAAAGTAGGGTCCCTCCCTAGTGCAGATACAGTTGTTTATAACATAATCAGGCCCTGGGATCAGGCTGAGCCAGTACTTAGCACTGCCAAGATCACAACATTTTGAAACTGAATTTCCCAGCTGTTCTGAACATAGCCACATGCAGTCAATAGTGTTATCTGTTTCATTGCTTATTACAGTAGCAGAATCATCCACCTACTCTGCAATTATAGGCAGAATTAGGAGCTCAGATACAATAGTGATGAGAGCACTATATAGGAACCTGAGTACATTAGAGCAGAACAGCTTGGGATTATGACTGCAGCTTGAGTTGAGTCCCACTACCTTTCCTTTCTACTAATCTGTCCTCTGAGTTAGGCTCCTACCTACAATATCCTGGGAAACTGTGCCAGATTCTGCTCTCCAATACACGTCCAACTCACAATGAAGTCAACAGGAGTTGCAAGGATGTATCTCATGACAGAATTTGGCCACTGAGCCAAATTCCCCCTAGTCTAACACTATTGACATCACGGGAGTTGCAGCACAGATAAATCTGGCCCACAGTATTTAAACACAGTTGATAACCTATTAAGGATGGATACAATGCAGCAACAAATACTTTCCAGTCTGGACATTCTAATGACATTTTCTAAGGGCTGGAATGTTTTGCTAATTATCATGATGTTGCATTGAATTCTATAATACAGTGCACAAGTACACTTATGAAAACTTTTTTGCAAGGTCAGGTCTTTTTTCTTCATCTGTTCAGAGACAGAATGGCTTAAAAAGACAATGTAAGCAGCTTGCATAATATACTGTCTAAGTGCATGTGATCATGTCTACAGCTAGTGTTTGGCCTGCTTCAAAGTTAAGAGCCTTGTACTCACTCCCAGCTAACGGTGTTGCTCCTTTAGCACATGCATTGGGGCATTGTGATTTTGGTCCTGATGGTCACTGGTGCTATTCTCCCACTGATGAGCTTACATTATAACTTACATTGAAAACTCCACCCTAAGGAAACCAAACATGTTCAGTTTTGGTCTAACTTTGTATCCAATGAAATCAATGGGACTTTAATGGGAACAGAGTAAGGCCAACACTGAGTGCTTTTAAAAATTCCATTCTTAAATTACAGGAGAACGTGTAACTCATTACTGAGTGAGTCCTGCAAAGAGCAGAGCACCCTTTACTCCCTTATAAACTGAAGTCACTTGGCACCATCATAGGGTCAGCCTCTATAATCTCAACATTCTCATTCAGCCTGTAAGAAACTCAAAAGGTTGAACTCATACAAATAAAATGCTCTATTTAATTAGTAAATGATTGTCCAGCAAAGAATAATTATAAACCTCAGATCTTGATGGCAGCACAGGGCATGTGGCCATAACTGTCACAAGTTACACCTCCAGAAACCAATCACCACCTTCAAAAAGCAAGTTATTACATCTGAACCTGAGAATGTTCTGAAATGTTCAGTTCTTGTCAGGAAATCCTGACTGATGGCAGCCCCTTCTCATTACCTCCACTTTGTTTTTCAAAGGTAACACTGAATCCTGGTTTCTGCACTGGAATCTCAGATTTCATGAGTGATGATGGAGGATCAGTGGGATGGGCAAATGGACATACCCAGAACAGCCATATGATGGTCTTAATTCTCATCAATGTCATAGATCCTGTGTTGGTTTATGCTCACCTTTCGCAGAAGAAAGCAGATGCGCTCAATGTTTCTTAGTCTCTCTCGCTGTCAAAGAAAGGTGGGGAAAAAGTGGTGGGAGGTTATATTGTGTAATTAACTGAAGAAAATATATCACAAACATAATGGGCCAAAATCATCCATGGCTTATATCCAGATATTAACAGAGTTGCACCAGGGATGAATTTGGCCTAGTAATATTTAGCTCTCATATATTACTTTAAAATTGATTCACTCAGTTGTCTAAACACTCTTGTGAGGAAGGTGATTATTATTCCCAATAACATATGAGAAAACAAACCAGAGACAAAACTGAGCCCTAAAGTTAGCAGGGCAACAACTTTGAAGTCAGTAATTGTGCCTTTTTACACTAAGGCTGAATTGGTCCAGAGAGACTGAGGCACAAACTTTCAGATTCCCACTAACTTCAGTAGTGGTATCACACAGAGAACATTTGTTTAGATAGGTACCTCTATAATTGCCAAGATACTCTATCGATGTGCAACTTTTATAGTTGATCAGGCTACTACAGTGTATTTGTAATATGCTAAAAATATCCTTTTAAAACAGAAGATATATTTATATAAACTGAAAGATATTGCACTTGAGGATTCCAGTGTTTAGACAATGCAGGTCCAGCTGATGCAAGGAAAGTTAAAACAAATAACTTTAACAGGCTTTCTGTTAAATGGATCATAGGTGAGAAATTCACTAGCAAAACAATATTCCGCTCTGCATAGACACATCACTCAAGCCACCAGACAAGATTTTGCTCTTGGTTACATCAGGGTACATCCAAAGCAACGCCATGACACTCAATGGAATGACTCTGCATTTACTGCGGTTAGCGCAGAACAGACTCTGCTGCACTGTGCCTAAGAGGAGTGAGCAATTCAAAAGTAAATGAAGTTTTACACCTCTTCTTAGAAGAAATTAGAGAAGTGGCTTGGTGTGTACCGTACAGTCTCCTGAGGGAGGTAAAGCTTTTTCTCTAGAACTGCAAAAGCTACTATCTACAATCACCTTTCTGAAACAAATAATGAGATGAACCAATATGTGAAGCCATTTCTCTCAAAGCCTTCTGTGTTTTTCAAACTGTTTTAAGCTGATTCCATTTTGTGAGGATTATATTTCTCCTAAAAAAAGGTTTCAGTTTGGGAAGACATTGGAAAGTACAACAGTAATATTTTGCCTGTACATGGCACCATTTATGTCAAGAAGCTCATCAGACTATGATGCTATCCTGCAATGGGGTCCACGTGGTTGGACTCTTACACCTGCGCAAAGCACCATTGGCTTCAACGGAAAGTCCATGTGGATGTAAGGTTCTGCCAACATAGCTCCCCATTGCAGGTCTGGGGCTAAATATGCCTGGTCTTCTGGAGAAGGAAATACTTTAGACTCTACAGTGGGAGTCAGGTGACTCGAGTTTGAGTCTCAACTCTGCCATAGTTTTTCTGACTAATCTCTTTGTGACTCAACTTCCTCTCTGTAAAATAGGGATAATAATACTCCCTTACCGAGCAGGGGTGCTGTGAGAATAAATTGCTTAGTATTAGGCATTAAAATAGTATGATCTGGAGTCCACACAATTAGCTAGATGGAAATGTGGGCACCAACTGATACACAATAGGGGAAGAAGGAAAAACATTTGGTGAATGACACCAGAGCAAATGCCTCCTTTCATAAAAATCTCTCCTAGTGTGCTAGAATAACACCCATTAACATCCACACTGAACAGGAAAAAGTAACAGAAAGTTTGCTAGGTGAGAGTCAAAATGGTGCTACTGATACAGAATAACTTGCAGGATTTTATTGGACACTGTGTAATGTTTGTTCAGAGTAAATTAATACTCCTGAACATTCTGGGATTAATGAATTAATTAGTTAAATCACTAACGTGATTTGAACAGGGACACACAGACATTGACTTTCTTATCCTGGAAGCCAATTTCATTAGCATTCTAAAACAAAAGCAATTTCTCTCTTTAGGGCACTATACAAGTTTAGGAACAAAATATATTACTGGGGCATGATGCAGAGATAGACACAGAAAGTGTGCCTGTATCACAAGATAAGGACAAAATGCATAAGGAGAATTAAGAAACATTGATAAATAGGCCTAAATATTACTTTCATAGAAAAAGCTGTAATATATTTCAGTTGAGATTGTTCCCTACAGTTTTCATTTTCAGTTACTATTTTAGGGGTGGATTTATTTTAGTAGATTAGCAGATACAATTACTTACATAAACATACATATTAACTTTAGACTGGCTCGATGATTCTGTAGTACAAAGCTTCTTGGGAGACTCAGGTTCAATGTCATATTCAATGGTGGTATAGAAGGTGGCATACGTTACGTTTTGGGAATAAACTAGTCATGAAATGGATTTAAGTGGCCAAGTATTGTAATTCGAGTCTGTTTAGCATTTGGTGGCACTGCAAGATATGTATAACTTACACCAATTTGATATTATGTGGGACAAAAATCAGCCTGTAGTGAAAACAAATGCAACTCCCAATGAGGTCAATGGGCCAAGTTCTGGCTTCTGTTCTGCTGGTATTAATATGAGGTAACTTCACTGAAGCCAATTGAATCACTCTGATTAACACTGGCTCATCTGAGAGCAGAATTTGCACCTGCTTAAACCAGGAATGTTGGGAAGACGTCAAGAATATGTTAAAAGACGGGAAAAGGGAAAGTTGTCTCTTACCCGTTGGCTGGACCTCCTGGTACATGCGCTTACTTTTTAAGTTATACTTGTTTTGCAGTCACACAGCTGATGACAAATCTTTGCCACTTACCCAATATGTAATCTATACAACTGTTTCTGTCCCCATATAACTTGTCCCACAGACTTTCAAAGGAGATGCACCCCTTTCTTCCAGTCTACATTTAGTTAAATTTAGCCCAGGCTCCTGCATAATTGACAGATTGCTGGAGCATAGCAGAGTTTACAGCTTCGGTGTCAAATTATCCTTTATTGTAAGCAGGTGGAACCTCGTTGATTTCGGTGGGTTATTCCCCTTTACTGTAGGGGAGACCTCCAGGCAGAAAGATGATGATTGCATCCCTCATCAAAGTCCTTGAGTAGTCGGTACAGACAATGGGTCACTCTCGAAGAAGATGAGGTAACATCTTTTATTGGACCAACTTCCATTCATGAGAGAATCAACAAACTTTCAAGCTCTCACCAACAGCAATTGGTCCAATAAAAGATATTATCTCACTTACCATGTATGTCTAATATCCTGGGACCGACACAGCTACAACACCACTGCGAACATTGAAGAAAATGGTCAGCCCACTGCTTGGGTGCAGAGGAGGTAAAGGATTTTAAAAGGGGGAAAGTGTGCCTCAGATGAAGAGATGCACAAAACCCCTACAATCACATTTCAGCTTCCCTCTTTCTGAATCTCTAAGTGCTCCCATGCCATCTCCAGCAAGAAAAGGAACTACCTGAGTAAAGATCCACCCTGAGACCATCAGACTAAGATGGGTTGCTAAATCAAGAGTAAACAGCAGCTGCTCTTACAGACTATAACTACATTCATAAGGGACTCTTAAATCAATTTGTATATTTTCCACTGACAGCTCAGCGCAACTTCTTCCATTCAATATCTAATGTTTGGCAAATCTCAGGCTGTACTCACTGCATGAACTGGATTGCACTGGTCTATTGGGCTCTTGAAGTCTGTCCTTAGCTCATCAAAGGCGATTATCTGCAAAATAGTTTTTTCAAACATTGTAATAACAGTAATGGCAGTGAATCCAGGTCTTTTTCTTTATAGTAGTTACTAAGATCTATTCTTACAAACTCTGGTTAAAATTCATCCCAAATATAATTAATGATTGTTTTATTTTATTTTACAGAATCATACATACAAATTCACAAAGCTACCTTCAGCCACAAGATCACTGTACAAAGGAATAGGTCATGTTATAAACAGGACATACATATTGACCCACTGCCAGGTTGAATCACTCCTCCTATAAAAGTGCTACCACAGTATTTTTCAGAGATCAAAACTCTAAAAATGAATTCATTTGTCTACACATAAATGCAATAAGCCATTGTCCTAACATTGAGAGCTTTGGAAAAGTGTGTTGTATTGAAATAAGGAAAAGTCAGAAGGCAACTTGATTTAATTGGAAGTGGAGAATTATTTCACTATTTGAACTTTAAAGAGGCTAAGCACAAAATCAGACAAATTAGAAATGAAGAAGACCTGTTATGCCAGTTAGATCATACACCCCCACAGCTCACCCCAGTAAAAAAAAGTTTGATCCATAGAGCAAGAATTCTCAAATTTTCATACAGAGTAGATGAGACCAGGTCAACATTTTTTCAGCCTTTTTCTTTGTTTTGTTTCCTTCCAGCTTTTTCAAGTAATAGGAAAATTTTAATGAAAAAATTGTTTTTGTTCACAATTTTCCAATGTTTTTAATTTATATTTTTTTCATTTTGATTAAAAAACTTTTAGTTTTCAAAAATAGATTTTTTTTATTTGACAGTCTTGTTCCCTTCCCGCCTTTTTTTCCTCTCCCCTACCTTTTCTTTCCCACTGAAAAAGTAGAAGGAAGAAAGAAAGGAAAGAACCAAACATGAAAACACCCCCTGAAAGCCAAAAATTGAAAACGGTCATGGGGGGTGGAGGGCAAAACCTGAAACAAAACATTTTGCTTCACTGGAAAAACAAACCAACCAACCCAGAAAATTCCATGAAAATTTTTGAAAGAAACAAACACTTTGTTTCCTAAATTTTCCAGGGAAAATATGCTTTAAAAAACAGCTCTAAGATAGCCCACACCTTGCTGAGAGATTGGCTTACTTCTCACCCGGTCACAAAGGGTCAGAACCAAGCGGGGAATTTGCATTGTCTCCCCGCTACCACCAAAGAGCCTCAAAGTTTGGAAGCTCAGGGTCTTGGTGTGGATGGCCTTTTGCCTGCAGTGGCTCTTCCAAGAAGAATGAAGATCTGAGAGATGGTCCGAAGATTATATAGGCTGAACTCCCTGTTGTTCTGCAAGAGGTCTAGGGAGGTGGAGAACAAATTCTGTCCCTTTGACAGAATTTCCTAAGGAAAACTGCTTGCTGATGAAAACCCCTCAGGTTTTTCCCTCTGGGGAGGGTGATCTGGCTTTTGCTGTTTATACTCCTCTGTCATTCTGACATCCCTCTCCACTGTCTCCTTAGTCACTGCTTAGCCAAGCTGGATAGATTTAGTCTTTTAACCTTGCCTCATAAGTCAGTCACTTCAGTCCATTCATTATTTTTGTTGTTCTCCTATAAACTCCACCTACTTGGTCTGTGTCCTTCTGGTGTTTAAGTACCCTGAACAGACTGGGTCTGAATCTGTTCTACAGTGGGAATCTCCAGTAACCCCATTTAAGTGACTACAGACACATTGGTGTAAAATTGGTTTAAATGAGACAAGAATTGGGCCTACAATTCCAGTATGGTCTCCTGAGAGTTGACAACAGGTAGACACAACCAACAGATGCTGAATGCAGAAAGGTAATGGGTACATCTACACTGAATAAAACCCCAAACCTGTGGCAGTGAATTTCAGAACCCGGGACTTGCAGTACAGGGCTAAAAACAGAAATGTGGAGATGGTTGCTTGGACTGGAGCATGGGCTCTGAAACCTGGTGAGGGGAGAAGGTGTCAGAGCCCAAGCTCCAGTCTGAGGAGGAACATCTGCACTGCTATTTTTAGCCCCTAGTGAGAGTCTCAAAAGCCTGAGTTAGCTGACCAGGCTCTGAGACTCACTGCTGTTTTTTTGCAGCACAGACGTATCCAATGAGACAGCTGTTCTGAAACTGAAATAAACAGTAGTCACAACATGGAAACTGCCTAGCTTCATGAACAAGTAAGCCTCAAAACAATCCTGTTAAGTAGTTATGATTGTCTCCATTTTACAGATATGGACACAGGTGCAGAAAGGTTGAGACTTGCCAGACCAGAACCCATATAACACTCTAGTGGCAGAAATGAGAATAAAATCAAGGATTCCAAGTCTCCTGTTCTAACAACACTGTTTCTAACAAGTTAGACAGCATTTAAAATTAAACAATTGAGGCATTTTCATAGCAAACTACAGGTTGCAATGTATTCAGCTGATAACTCCTCATGTCACAGCATTATTATTAAATGTTTGTTATAGTCTTACTGACGTGAAGGTGCTGCACAAAGAAATGTAGGACAGTCCTTGCCCAAAGAAGCATACAGTTTAAGTGATATATGACAGGTAAGGATGCCAGAATAGACTACATCATTTTTTGTGTCAGTTCATTCTCATGTCACCCACGTAGTTGTTATTGGGGCATTTAGTGCACTGAATGAGGTATACCGCCTGTTGTGATAGGCATGTGGCACCAGATCCTGCCATAATAGATGCAAAACCTCAGACATATCTCCATTGCTATAATGTTCAATACCCCCCACAACACACCTTTCAAGGGGTCCTACACACACACACCTATCACAACATATGGTGTACCTCATGCAACGCATCAAATGCCCCAAACAAACAACTATGTGGGTGAAATGAGGCAATCACTATGCCTGCAAATGAACTCATACAGAAAAATGATAAAAGACAAAAACACCATATCAGCCACGGGCAAACACTTTTCACAAAATGATCACTCTATATTTGACCCCCCCAGTTCTTGTCCTCAAAGGAAACCTGCACAACACCTTCAAAACACAAGCCTAGGAATTTAAACTCATAACTTTATTAGACACTAAAAATCACTGACTTAATAAAGAAACTGGATTTATGGATCATTATAACAATCTATAACCCATTAAGCCTCCTTTGTTCTGTGACTGCAGAAGTGTTACCTGCCCATTTCACCTAAAATGGTCTCTTATGATGTTAACTCCTTATGCAAAACAATTTGTTCGATCTTTTGTTTAGCTGTGACATTCTGAATACCTTCCCCAGACCTAAAGAAGAGCCCTGTGTAAGCTCAAAAGCTTGTGTCTCTCACCAACAGAAGTTGGTCCAATAAAAGATATTACCTCACCCACCTTGTCTCTCTAAAAGCATAATACACAGAGCCATTGATACCCACAGAATTATCTCTCTCACCTCATCTAAGGTCATAAGCAAGTGGTCTAGTTATTGGTGGACTGGTGTCCACAACACAAAAAACAAAAAAACAAAAAAAAATCCACCAACACCATCATAGTTGGCAATATTTAATATTCTTGCACTATGATGAAAATGAATGGGCTATGGAGACTGAACTGTCCTCTGACTCCTAGAAGAGATTAGAGTTGAGGAATATTTGTTGGGGGCAGAATGGCAGGAAGCTTGTACTGCCACTGCCTATGCTGTACTTGTTCTGTGGATGGAAGAAAAAGGTAAGTATTGGAGCTACCTATGGGGTGGTTATGAAGTTTCTGGTTCTCCACAGTTATTAGAGCGGACTAGAATGTGTTGCAGCAAGGAGCTTGATAAAGGTAGGAACTTCCTGGTTAGGAGGTTCTCCAGTTGCTGCTTAAAGCATGTCTCTGTGTTTATGACCTCACACTATACTATGCATCTAATAAAACAGAATACAAGTTCCCTTGATTTATAAATATACTGGCCATGCTCTGTGGTGACTTTCTCCCCATGCAAGGCCATTAACTCCAAGTGTAAATCAGCACAGAATTTGCCCCAATTTAGACATTCTTATGCTGCATAGTTTACAGATTCTGTGCTGGCATCACCTGTTTCAGAACAGCAACAATTAGGAAGATATTTATAGATGTGCCTCAATTCCCTCTCCCCTCCCCATGCATGTTTCTCCAGACAATGACAGCTTTGAATACAGAAGCATTCGCATGAGATTGAGGCTGATTTTCATTCTCCATTTATCTATTCACGCAGAGATCTAACTGAAAATTTCACCTGGCAGTGGCAGGAAGGAATCCAGATCTCTGTGTTTTAGGGAGGCCATTCTAATTTTTGACCACTGAGCCCTTACAGGCATGTTTGACTTGAGTGCAGGTGTTGTTTTTTTTGTTATTAAACTGACCATGACTGATTTATGGGTAGGAAATCTGCTGAGAATATTCTTTAAGGTGAATTCATGGCTGGTAAAAGGCGCTGCATTGATAATTCTTGGGCTTGAAAATTATAATTTATAAACATCTTAGAAAAATCTAAAAATAAAATACTGAGATGAAAATGTACCACAGCCCTGACCTGGAGGAACTACATTCATCGTCCATTCATAGCCCATTCACGGTGTCTTGCCTGTTTAGACTGCGAGCAAAGGTGCCAAGCTAGTGCTGAATAATGTGGTGAACATCTGTCCATACTGAACTAATCTGAGAACAGCAAACACAGAACAGGCAGTGGTCTCAGCACACCAGCAGGCTAACTGATGTCCCCTTTTTTGTAGGCACCATTGTAAAAAAAAGAGTTTTAAGGAGAAATTTGAAGGAGGACCTTGAGATAGCTTTGTGGATATTTATGGGGAGTACCTCCCAAGCATGAGGGGCAGGATGGGAGAAAACAAAGGTACTCATCTGAAAACTTTACAAGTGGGTGATGGAGACTGGTATCGTCGGCCAATCAGAGGCAGGAGTTGACATCTCAATAGTGAAAGTGTTGAAGTGAAGGGCTGGGAAAATAATATTTGCAGCAGCATTGTGCATGGGTATGAGTGTGGGACCTTGTATCAAGGCAGTTGTCTCATGGTTGCCCCCTCATGACAGAAGAGGCTCTGTAGCAGTTTGCCTCTAGTTTCCATCTTTAGGCCCTAAAGATCTCCACAGTCTCTCTCGTGGGTAACACCCTTTCCATCCCAACTCCCCACTCCCCCATCTGGGGCTGGATAAATAACAGAACAGTCCTTAAGGTCCTCAAAATAAAGTCCATCACCACATCCCAGAAGCTCATACTCAGCTCTGGCTCTTAGTTCTACCACACAGGGAGGTCTTCTTCTATCCCAGTAAGCTCTTCACAAAGTTGCCACTCCTAGCGCTCCCTAGCGGGAGCTCCACCTTCCACCTCTGATTTGCTTCTCCTGTCAGCAGCTTCCCTGTACTGAACAAGAAGGCAGCATATACACTGCTCTCTTTCAGAGAGCTCCTCTTGATTGGCCAAGAGATAAGGAAGCCCATTCCCCCCTCCACCCCGCAACTCCACCCTGCTACATTACAGGCCTTTAAAGGGACAGTCTCCTGTTTTTTTCCTCCACCCCTCCAACTACTAATGCCTTGAAATGCTTCCTCTCCTCTGGCCTTGGCCATTTATTGAGGCTTTAAAATGGCATAACGCTGATACTGGCCTGAAATGGGAATAGCAAAAAAGTTAGAGATAAACTCTGTCCTCCCCTGCATGCTATCAACTTCTATTAAGTTTCTAATGGGAGCTTCATGTGTACATCTGAGGGTAATTTGGCCCACTGACATTTGATAACTAATTGCAGATGAAGGCAAGAGATGGGGTGTAGCTGAGATGTAACCTGAAATACTGTTTCTTCTTCAACTGCCGGATAACATTGGTAATATCTTAAGCAATGTTGCTAAATGTTTGGTGTCTAGTGACCCTGAAGTCAAGGGTTATCTGGTAAGTACAGGAAGAACTAGTTTTCAGCTCTTGTTTCAAAACTGTATTTTTATTTTATTTAATTTTTCCTGGAAATTTATCAGTGTTTACTACAGGAAGTGAAAATTGGTGGAAAAAAATTAATTTTTCTGTGTGAATATCAGGGTTTATTTTGGTGGACAGAAGGATGGGGGGAAATAGTCAGTAGATTGATGCTTTGATTAATGGAATTCAATGTGGTTTGCTGCAGAACTAAACAGAACTCAAAACAATGCCACCTCTGAGATACGAAAACAATGTATCTCTAGTCCCCAAATAAAACTTTTCATTTGAATAAACAGTTACTGTTGGGGACTTAGAACTATTAGCCTATAAATATTTACTAATATTACTCATATTTAATAATTGGGCCGCACCATTTGAAGTGCATCTTTTGCTCCTGTTTTTTTTTTAAAAAAACAACTTTTGAATACTTCCTTGTGTTCTGAAATGTATTCTGGCACAGATTTTTGTTTTCTTCCCATTTTAGTGTCAGATCTTTCAACCATTATCTGCTAATAGCTTGAAATGTTTAGTTAGTGGGCATGAGATTCATCAGTACTTTCAGAGGCGCACACACTTCAGAGCTCGTGTGCATGCCTGTTTATTGTGTGTATCTTCTAGAATAATCCATAGCCTTACTTATATGCAAAGTCAGCTTTGCATATACACACAGACCAATGTATTTTCATAATACATATATCTCCTGCGATGTATTGCATTTTCCTAATAAAACAAGTGATTTTAAAATATTTGAAAGACACAAAAGTAGGGTGAAAATAAAAAAAAAATTGTAAAACCCAGGATTTTCTCTGTTTAAACTGAAAACAAAGAGGTTTAACTATATTGTAACAAATCTGAGGCCTTCTATAACTCCATTGTTGTCACTATGCTACACACTGCAGCCACTCAGCTTCTAGGTGATAGAACTCAGATGCTTCTACCCCAAAACACAGCCCCCCACCCATATCACCCAGGGCCAGCTCCAGGCACCAGCATTCCAAGCTGGTGCTTGGGGCGGCAATCTGCAAGGGGCGGCAATCCCTGTTGTTTTGCCCCCAAGCAGGGGGCCGAATTGCCGCCGCGGAGGGCAGGGGCAGTCCATGTGCCCTTAGGGAAGCAGGCGCGTTTCCCCGCTGAAGGCAATTCGGCAGCAGCTTCTATGTTTAGCTGTCCGGGGCGGCTTTAGCTAAACATAGAAGCTGCTGTCAAATTGCCGCCTCCATGGAAACGCACCTGCCGCCCTAAGGGCACATGGACTGACCCCACCGACCGTGGCGGCAATTCAGCACCCTGCTTGGGGTAGCAAAAACTGTAGAGCCGGCCCTGATATCACCTCACAAATCAGCAGCTGTGCCACCAGCTGCTTAGAAATTGCTTAGAAATTTAAAAGTGAAGTTTAGAGAAAACAAGATCATAACAATTACATAACCACAAAATTCATATCCTGAACTGCAGCCAGGCTCACATGAGCTAAGAAAGGCGGGAGAGTATCAGCTGACTCTCTGCTCCAGATACCCAGAGCTGGACAGATCTGCAGAGGAGACTATCTCCTCAGAATCAATTCTCAAATCATCCGGTTTCTCCAGGGCATGGGCCAAAGTCAACTGCTGCTGTTTACGAGACATTTTAAAAAGAGAAAAGAAAGAAATAGGCTAAAACCAGAGAGTAATATTGGAGAGGGTCACAAAATATGCAGACTGAGGCCCAAACAACAAAGTTTGGTTCCAAGTCTAGATCTGAACTTTTGCCCATCTCTGAAAAATCAGACCAGTAAAACTCTGCAGTTGTCACTCTCTAAAGATGAAATTGTTCCATTATCTTATCTGTACACTAGGAGGGCATTCATGGTTGTAGTCACTCCCATACCTATCACTTATTATTGGGATCTAGCTTTGGATCTGGAGCTAATAAGGTTTAAGGACTGTTTTGTTACAGGCTACAGAGCAATTCCATTTTCAGCCTCATAAATCTAACTCTGTGACCCACTGGAATAGCAGAAAACCATTTACAAAGGTTACAAACCCAAGTACAGAAACTTAGAATCAAGCTTTCCATTGTACTGGAAGGCTGGTATTAGAGGATGTTGATTTTACCTACCTATGCTACCGCACTTTATAAATTAAAATGCTTTATGGATATTAGTTAATCCTCACAGCAGCTCTGTGAGATAACCACTTTACAGGTGGGGAAACTGAGGCAGGGAAATTCAGTGACTTGCCCACAGTACACAGGAAATCTATGCCAGAGCCAGGATTAGAACACAGGCACACCTGACTTCTAGCCTGGTGCTCAAGCCCCCTGGGTTATGGTGCATTCCAGAATAACAGAACAACATTTTGGGGCTTTTTTTTTTACACAGAGTTCTGTCTTCCTGGGCATTAGAGTAGCACACACTGCAGCAAACTGGTGGGTTTAAATCTGCACGTGTGCCAAATTCTACATGCAGTTACACCTCAGTAGGGATCCCAAAGTGCTTTACAGTATGGTTCAGTGATGTTCATGATCTTTGGGGTAGAACACAGCAGCTGGTTAGCAGTAAATAGAAACACTTTGTAAACAAGTTTACAGTGGGAAATGAAGAATAGCCTATCCAATTGAAACTGCAGGGAGTGAAGGATTTAGGTTGGCAGAATGTAAAATTACCAGAGTTTCAATTTGATCAAAACACAGAATCAACACCCAGACATCCCAGGAGATTTTTTTTTAATGACCTCAGGTAGTCTGGCCTTTAGTTTTATGACTCTTACAAAAAAGATAACAGCATCCAGCAGCAGTGCCCCCTAACACTAAGTTGCCACCTTTGGCAACATTCCCTTAACTAGCACTAGTAGTAGCTTCTTCATTCTCTCTGTGGGCCAGGCACAAGATATTGACATTCATACATACGCAAAGCCAGTGCATTAAAATCTCTGCATGGGAGTCAGGATTAATAATAGGCCCAGCAAGTGCTTGCACTAAATCTCCACTTCAAACTTTATTTTATAAATGAATTAATTCTTGGGTTTTTGGGAAGGTTCCATGGGATTTCTCTTCTGAAACCTGCTGTTACACTGCCTAACTAGCTCATGACTAAGGCTAAGATTTAGTCACAGGTATTTTTAGTAAAAGTCATGGATAGGTTACGGACAATAAACAGAAATTCACTGCCCTGACCTGTCCATGACTGTTACTATAGATAACCCTGACTAAATCTTATCTGCTCCTAGGGTCTTGCTACTCTGGGGAGCCTGGGACGCTGCTGCTGTGGGAGGTTCTGGGGCCCAACAGCTGGCTCATGCTCTGGTGGTGGGGGCTTGCTACCTCCGGCCACCCCTAGAGCCGCTGCTCAGGCTGCCCCCAGGACTGCTGCTACTCCAGCAGTCCCCAAAGCCGCCTTCCTCCCTCCCACTGCTCGGGCAGCCCTAGGGTCAGCCACACTGGCCACTGAAGCTGCAGAAGTTATGGAGGCCACGGAATCTGTGACTTCCACAAACTCCGTGACAACCTCTCAGCCTTACTCATGACCACGGGGACCAACCTCAGGACAGACTGCCAAGAGACAGAATATGAACCCCAAAGTGGTTGGGTGTTTTATATTTAGAATTCACCATCCAAGTAACAAGTGTAAATTCCTGAGGTACTATAACAACCCTAACAGGAAGACACAGATGGTCCCCTTGGGTACTTCAATGCATCTTGCCACTCAGGTAAGCTTGCCTCTGTGATAGATGGTGCCTTACACCAAAAATCACAAGAATATTCAGGTTACTTCCTGTCCCAAAGAATCAGTGACTTACTCCACATCATCTGTACACAGATCACAAACCAAAGACAAATAGAGCCCTGCAAATCCACAGATATCTACTTTATATCCACAGATATCCACATCTGCAGATGTGGATGAGGATATCCACAGACTATTTTTGCAGAGGAATGCGGATCCAAGTTTTATATCTAAAGCACTGAAAAATCTGCAAATATTCATTTTATATCCATAGATCATTTTTGCAGATCACAGATCTAATGTGGATACAAATTTTTTATCTACACAGGGCTCTAAAGATAACACTTGTAGCCAATCCTTAAACTAACTAAAGATTTATTAACTAGGAAAAAGAAATGAGAGTTATTGACAAGGTTGGAGCAGGTAAACACACACACACACACACACACACACACACACACACACACACACGATACAGTCTTAAGCTCTGAAAGATGATAGCAGCAAGCTCTATATGTCCTTCAGGGCTAACCCAAGCTAAACAGCTGGAGACTCTTCAGTTATGCTTAGAAATCTTTGCCTCTCAGAGTTCAAGCAGCATAGGGATAGCAATTTTGCCTTAACAGAAATTTTTATTCCATTCTCCCAACATTCAAGCTGTGACGGGTAGGGCCCTACCAAATTCACAGTGTAACAAGGTGGAACACTCTCACTGGCATGGCACCTCCTGCTGGTTGGTCTGGGAATTAGCTCTTCCAGATTCAGAGCGCCTCCTGCTGGCCAGTGTCTCCCTTGCTACCACCTGCTTCTCTTTTTTCCACCACACTTTAGGTCAGGCCCCATGTCCCCCCCAGCCCACAGAGCCCCTTTGCTCAAGGGACTTCCCCTCCCTGGGGAACCCCAATTCCCTGAAGCCCACCTTGCCTCAGTGACCGATGGCCAGTCTTCATCTAGTCCCTTTTCTCAGGGCAAACTGTAGTCTGCAGTGGCTGCTTATCATTGGCAAGGGGATTTGGACCTGCTGCCTCTTCCTGGCCTGGCTGCATCACTGCATCCTCAGTACCACCACAGGCCCTTTTAGCCTGGCCTCAGCCTGGGGACTTGCCTGGCCAGGGCTCCCCAGCTCTCAGCACTGCTCTGTTTGGGATACCCTCCTCTAGGCAGGTCCTTCCCACTCCACCACTGGAGTAAGATTCTCCCTGCCTAGCTCCCAACCCTTTTATCAGGGCCAGCTGGACCCTAATTGGGTGCAGCCATACCTGCGGCTGCCAGCCCAATCAGCCTCCCTCGACTGCTTTCATCCCCAGCCCTCTCCAAGGGCTAGCTTTTAACCCTTTCCAAGCTGGAGCAGTGTGACCACCCTGCTACACACGGCCATGAAAAACATGTCATGGACCATGAAATCTGGTTTCCCCGCCATGAAATCTGGTCTTTTGTGTGCTTTTACCCTATACTATACAGATTTCTTAGGGGAAACCAGCATTTCTCAAATTGTGGTCCTGACCCAAAATGGAGTTGCAGGGGGTTGCAGTATTTCCACCCTTACTTCTGTGCTGCCTTCAGAGCTGGGTGGTCAGAAAGCGATGGCTGTTGGCTGAGCACCCAGCTCTGAAGGCAGTACCCTGCCAGCAGCAGCGCAGAATTAAGGGTAGCAGTACTGCAACCCCCCCTACAATAAACTTGTAACCCCCTCACAACTCCTTTTTGGGTCAGGACCCCTACAATTCCAACACCATGAAATTTCAGATTTACATAGCTGAAATCATGAAATTTACCATTTTTCAAATCCTATGACTGTGAAATTGACCAAAATGGGCCATGAATTTGGTAGGGCCATACTGATAGGACAAGAGCCTGTGCACAAACTCTCTTCAGGGGTATGCAGAAAGCAATCAACAAAGTCTTTTGTCCATAGTGGCTTGTCTGATATCTGTAGACCTTCTTTTGCTGGGGAGGAGAAAACACCACTTGAGGTAAATTAGCATTTCATACTCGATAATGCTTCTGCCCTGACTGTGGGTGATTTACAGTCTTAAAAAATATTTTTATAGTTACAAAGCAAATATTTAAACATTACCCCATAACATGGGATACAGATACTATCAGTAGGATTAACACATGCAGCATCCTACAAGCATTCCAAAATGTAAACATTATGTACATTCTTATAACTCTTATATCTATTTTAACAATACTAACACACAGATGAACCAGACTGGTCTCCAACTATGCATTTGTCAGTGGTTAGTGAGGCTTGGGGCCATGGCATGAGCTGGCACCGTATCTACCAGCGTCACACCTACCAATAAAAAACAAAAGCAACCAGCCTCATTTAAAAAACCAAAACCAACCAAACCTTAAACTCCCCACTTGCCTATCAAATTCTGCTGCTATAATCCCATGCACTGTCACAGCATTATTAATCCTACCCTGCCAGGATTTAGGGACAGAGGAGAAGGCCCTCATGATAGGACCAAGGACACTAGTGCTGTGGCATCATGGTAATTGATGTTACTTAAGTAAAAAGAGGTAAAATCAGATAAACATTTCGTAGATTCTAAGGCCAGAAAGGACCATGGTGATTATCTCATCTGCTCTCCAGCATAACACAGGCAATAGAACTTCCCAAAATAATTCATTTTTAAACTAGAGCATATCTTTTAGAAAAACATCCAAACTGGATTTACAAATTATCAGTGATGGAGAATCCACCATGACCCTTGGTAAATTATTCCAATGGTTAATTACCCTCACAGTTAAAAAATTACACTTTATTTCCAGTCTTAATTTGTCTAGCATCAACTTCCAGTGGATCTTCTCATACCTTTGTCTGGTCCATAGAAGAGGCCATTACCAAAATTTGTTCCCCATGGAGGTACTTATAGCCTGTGATCAAATCACCCCTTAACTTTCTCTTTGTTAAAACTAAATAGAATGAACTCCTTGAGTGTCCCACTAATAAGTCATGTTTTCTAATGCTCTGATCATTCTTGTGGCTCTTCTCTGAAGCCTCTCCAATTTATTAACATCCTTCTTGAGTTGTGGACACTAGAACCAGATGCAAAACTCCAGTAGTGGTCGCAGCTGTGCCAAATACAGGGATAATATAACCTCTCTACTCCTACTCAAGATTTCCCTGTTAATGCATCCAAGGACCACATTAGTCATTTTGACCACATAGTCACTTTGGGAGCTCAAGTTCAGCAGATCATCCAGGATGACCCCTAAGGGCAGGTCTTCACTACTAGCCTGGTGATTGATCTATCGGGGGTCGATTTATTGCGTCTAGTGTAGATGCGATAAAATCGATCCCCGATCGCGCTCCCCGCTGACTCTGGAACTCCAGCTTGCGAGATGCAAAAGTGGAGTCAATGGGGGAGCAGCAGCGGTAGACTCACCGCCGTCCTCACGGCCAGGTAAGTCGACCTAAGACACGCTATTCGCGTAGCTGAAGTTATGTATCTTAGGTCGACCCCCCCGCTAGTGTAGACCTAGGCTTAGCCTTTCAGAGTCACTGCTTCCCAGGACAGAGTAACCATCCTGAAAGTATGGCCTACATACTTTGGCTTCTCTTGAAAATCCAGCAGACTAGGCTCCCTTCATATTGAGGTGGGAGGGACAAATAATGCTGATGATGACTTACTCAGTGACTGGCTCCAAAAGGAGTTTGCTCAATTCTACATTTGCTGCTAAATCCTGAAAAATAACAAGAGTCCCTGGCAAGGAAACAAAGCAGGAATTTCATCTTCAGACTCTTCAGAAGGCAGGGAAATCAGTTGCGTGAACCATGCTGGAGCCAGAGAGATAAGGAAAGCTGCTCGTAAGCTATCAACTTCAATGATTCTCGAAGGCTACAGTTTGATTAGAGGCTGTACGAGCTGGGAGTTTTGACATAGCTTTAATCTCTTCTCTCACATCAACGTCATGCTGCTGATATTTGCAAATGGCAGGTGTGAGCCTTAATTCTCTGAATGCCTGTCGTGTCATCATAAGTATTTTTTGGAGTCACTATTCAATCTTCAAATTCAATTTACCATATAGAGACAGCATAAAGCTTTGCATTCATGGACAATTACACAGAAACAACTGCATGGGGTTTGGTACCTATGATTTCTTTTCTCTTGTTAAACAGAAACTGAAATCTAGTTTTAAGCCCAAAGTTCAGATTCAAAGTAATGGTAGTACAAAAGCTAAGAGACCAAATCCAGGCCCTATGTGGTATTTGTGCAGGCATGGTTTAACCATGTATAGGATTTGTTTGTGTGTCAGATAGGGAGCTGATTAGTAGCACCCCAAGGCTATCACTTCCTTTGGCAAAGTAGTAGAGACCTGTGCTTTTAGAGCTGAAGCCCTAGCGTTCTACTCCCAGCAAGCCAGGGATGTGTGTGATTTATGTATTAACTGTCTTTCTATAGGACATGGATTCATTACAAAACATGTATGAAGACTGGCAAAATTCTTGCCTAGGGTAACTATTGGATGAAGTTGCAGGGATAAAGTTATACCATTCACTTTAAAGCTTACCAAAAATTATTTGATTTTGCTGTGTATTTTGTTCTGGTGACTGAAGTATGCAACTCCAGTTGCATTATATTATCAAGTATCAGAGGGGTAGCTGGGTTAGTCTGGATCTGTAAAAAGCAACAAAGAGTCCTGTGGCACCTAATAGACTAACAGATGTATTGGAGCATAAGCTTTCGCAGGTGAATATCCGCTTCGTCAGACACATGCGTCAGAAAGCTTATACTCCAATACATCTGTTAGTCTATCTGGTGCCACAGGACTCTTTATTATATTATCAGACCATCAAAGAATCAACTCTTTATCTTCAACAATATTCCCTATTTTGGTTCTTTTTAACTGCTAATCTTTAAAACCCAGAAAGTATCTTTATTTCTGTAACAGCATTTCCCCATTTGCCAGATGGGTATATAGATCAATTTCTCAGTATAAACTCAAGTGGTTTAGTTCGTCTTTTTTCTCCTTACAATCCCAGCTACAACTTGCCTAATGCTTGAAATAACTGTAGCAGGACACATTTGCATCTCAATTTAAGTGAGTCTTAGACCTCTTTGGAAATTGGACTTGCATGATCACTGAAGCAAGTACCGGACATAAAGCAAAATAATTTGGGGTAATCTTTGCAGTGTCAAGTATAATTTCACTGGAAATAAACCCTCTTGACTTCCTGTTATTATAAAGAGCTTTTCTCTCTTCCATTAGGAAATGACAGACAGCTGTTTCCTGGAGTGATCTTTCAAAATCTTCAGCAGCCTGCCTCACATGCCACAGCATCTCATGTTTAAATATTTCTTTATCTTTATTACTTAACAAAATCCTTTTAAACATTTCAAGTTTTTAAAAAAAGAGAAAAAGAAAAACCTGGGATTTCAGCAATAGCCTCTTGTGTAACTCCTAGGTTCCCCAAGCAAGCATGTCTGAAATACTTAGTTTGATTAATAGCCCACTACAGCCAACTGACATGTGGGAAGGGAAAAGGAGATCAAAGACATTCCTTTTGCTCCGCTACTTAAATACTTTCCTGAGCAATATATTTAAAATAATTAATTCATGGTTGGGTTAATAATAATAGTAATAATAAATCTTCTTTTGCATGGCAAGAGGGGTGATCCACAAAGTTCAAATAACCAAGTCCAGATTAGTGAGTTCCTGAATAGCTTTGGAAGTGACTGGGTGTAAGTCTGAGATGCCACCGTCAAATGATTGAAGCGGGCACTGATTTACATGGTCCATAGTTTGCACCTAGTGTTCATAGTCACATTGTGTGTCATGTCTCACCTTTCAGAGGTGTAAAAGATGAGAGCATCTGGGGCAATGTTCTGAAATGGTTCAACAAAGACCATTGTTTCCAGGGTAGGCAGAAGCCTGGAAGTTCTTTAGTTGGGTTGGTAATCAGGTGTTTGGGACCTTAGCATTATCCCAGAATGCTTTCCAGTGTGCCTCAGGCTTGAATGGGGGTGCTTTTAGAGCTTTAGCACGATCCCAGAAAGACTTGCAAGATTTCAGAGGTGCCTTCACAAGGTTTGGGAAGTCCTGATTAATTGGTAGGTTCATGTTGGCCATGGTTTGACTGTACTCACAGCTGAGTGTGTTTCCAGATTTTGGGGAAGGGATGTATGTGTGCCAGAGCAGGCAACCATTAAACAGATGTTGATTTTAATTTTCCTGTTATGAGTCTCATTGTGGCATTAAGCTGTGCATCCAGAGATTTTGTATGGGAGCTCCCTATTCTGACTGGTGTACAATATAGAATGGTCAAGTATACCAGTACTATTGTTGCTGTTCAAAATACGTGTGCATTGTTACCCCATGTTGTGCCCGCAAGTTTTCAGACAAGACTAGTCCTCGTTTTTACCTTTTCACATATCTTTTCCAGCTGATCTTTAAAAGTCAAGCTTCTTTCTAAGTTATGCCCAAGTACTTTGGATCTGTTGACCACAAAAGTTAACATTGAGTCAAGATGACAACCTTCATGTGGAGCTCCTGTTATGTGTTATTAATTAACATAATGAATGTTGTCAAAAGGCTACTGAACATTGATTTGTCAATCTCCAGGTACGAACAGCAATGTGAAATTTGTTAAGAGGCCTTTCTGGGACAGCACCAAAGAACTGTAGGACCAGCTCTATGTGGATACCAGCTTAATGTAGAAGATCTGTCACATGCTAAGTGTCAGTAGCTTTCAAGAGTTCTCAAGGTGACTAACATTGATGTTGTTATTCTGCAGACTATGAGGATGGCTATGAACTCATTGCCACAACAAATGATGCAAAGTATGGCCTTGCCCTGAACACCAAGCCTTGTCTTACAGGTGTCTCTGTCCTGTAGGAAGTCAAAACCATGAGATCTGTATTGCTGCAATAATAATTAAAAAAAAGTGTTGCAGTTATAAATCACCTTTCAACAAAGCTCTTAAAACACTTTGCAAAGGTGGGGAAAGAACTGGTCTCACATTACATAAGGGGAAAACAGGACACAGAAAAATCAAATGATTTGCCAAATTGAATCAGCGGCAGAAGAGGGAACAGAATTCAGACCTCCTCACACATAGCCCCATATTCTAACAGCTAAATCACACTGCCTCTCTATGGTTCCATGCTTCACTATGTAATCTAGAGCTAGAGAAATGCCCTAGGGGTCAGGACTCATAGAATCATAGGACTGGAAGGGACTTCAGGAGGACATCTAGTCTAGTTCCCTGCACTCATGGTAAGACTAAGTATTATCTAGACCATTCCTGACAGGTGTTAATCTAACCTGCTCTTAAAAATCTCCAATGATGGAGATTCCACAACTTCCCTAGGCAATTTATTCCAGTGCTTAACCACCCTGACAGTTACAAAGTTTTTCCTAATGTCCAACCCAAACCTCCCTTGCTGCAATTTAAGCCCATTGCTTCTTGTCTTATCTTCAGAGGTTAAGAACAATTTTTCTCCCTCCTTGTAACAAACTTTTATGTACTTGAAAATTCTTATCATATCCCCTCTCAGTCTTTCCTTTTCCAGACTAAACAAACTCATTTTTTTCAATCTTTCCTAATAGGTCATGTTTTCTAGACCTTTAATAATTTTTGTTTTTCTTCTGGACTTTCTCCAATTTGTCCACATCTTTCCTGAAATGTGGCACCCAGAACTGGACAGAATATTCCAGTTGAGGCCTAATCAGCACAGAGTAGAGCGGAAGAATTACTTCTCGTGTCTTGTTTACAGCACTCCTGCTAATACATCCCAGAATTATGTTTACTTTTTTTGCAACAGTGTTACAGTGTTGACATATTTAGCTTGAGGTCCACTCTGACCCCAGGTCCCTTTCTGCAGTACTCCTTCCTAGGCAGTCATTTCTCATTTTGTACAAAGTGGAATACTTTGCATTTGTCTTTATCAAATTTCATGCTATTTACTTCAGCCCATTTCTCCAGTTTGTCCAGATCATTTTGAATTACAATCCTACCCTCCAAAGCATTTGCAGCTCCTCCCAGCTTGGTATCATCCGCTAACTTTATAAGTGTGCTCTGTATGCCATTATCTAAATCATTAATGATGATTTTGAACAGAACCGGACCCAGAACTGATCCCTGCGGGACTCACTCGCTATGCTCTTCCAGCATGACTGTGAACCACTGATAACTACTCTCTAGGAATGGTTTTCCAACCAGTTATGCACTCACCTTACAGAAGCTCCATCTAGGTTGCATTTCTCTAGTTTGTTTGTTTTCATCTCAGCTTTGCCAATCCCTCTTTAGGGATCTGAACAAGTCATCTGAGGTTCAGCCCTGAGCACC
Source organism: Gopherus evgoodei (assembly GCF_007399415.2). Lineage (NCBI taxonomy): Eukaryota > Metazoa > Chordata > Testudines > Testudinidae > Gopherus > Gopherus evgoodei. Next base: position 172,031,334 of record NC_044324.1, read on the forward strand.
TTCAACTCTGACTTTAGTGAAAGTTAAGGGTGTTTAGCACCACTCATTATCAGGTCCTTAATCTCTCTGTACTTCAGTTTATTCACCTGTAAAATGGGTATAATACTTAATGTGTTCATAGGGGGTTAAAGAGATTTAATGAATGTGGCTTATAAAGTGATTTGAGATACTCAGATGAAAGGCTCTATATAATGCAAGTACTAATTATTATTAATTATAATCTGACTTCATAAAAAAATTGAAGTTTTTCATTTACTTTAAAACTAACATGCCACTTCTTAGGATAAGTTACTATGAATGCAAATAAAGTACTTCTCCTGCAGTTTTGATTTTGCTGGCATGGGAGGGTTAAAATAAGCCAGTGCACACAGAGTTCAATTTGCTAATCTAAACTAGAGCAGATTTCATTTTTATTTTCCGGGTAGGCAGCAGGTATGCAGTGACAGCTGCCTGTCATACTGCTCAATTATGTTTGTTGTATCCAGCTGTTGTCTCTCATCTTATACTTAAGATTGGAAGTTGTTTGGGGCAGGGACTGTCTCTATTACATTTTGTACAGTGCCTAGCACAAGGGGGCCATGATCCAAAACTAGGCACTAATGTAATATAATTAGCAATACAAACATTTCAACACTTGACATTTTTATTTGACAAAGTTTGAGGATGAGTTCTAAAGAATGTCAAAAAACAGGAGGAAAAAAAATCACTCTAAAATTTCAAAATGCCTTTATTTTTGAAACTCAAACAAAGCCAGCTAGCTCTAGTCAGAATTGTACATGGGCCAAGGAGGTAGTATTCAGAATCAGGCATAAGCTGTAGTTCAAGGTTCAGATTCAGGGTTTTGTCTTCACTGCCAAAAAAGGTGCATTTTTGTGGAATAGCTAATTTGCATTAAAATCCTAGTGGAAACATTACACTATAGTTTTACCACAAGATAAACTAGGTAAGGTCAAGCATGGGGTTTTGGAGGTGATGGTAGAGTGGAGTGCTGACCTCACCTAGCTACCTCCCAGTAAAAACTACAAATGCCTGCTTTCATTAGGATTTTACAGTGGGATAGCTAACATGGGTTAGTTATCCCACAGTAAAAACACACCTTTTTTGGCAGTCAAGACAGAGTTAGATCTGGGTAGTGTTGGCACTGAAATCTCACAAACTTTTCTCAAAAGATCAACTGATCCTGGGGAATTTCTATGATCTTGAGTTGAAATTTTGTCAGAACACTCTGAGATTTCTATTTGTGCCCCAACCAAACATAGAACCGAGGTTTCCTTCCAGCTTTGACTGAAGGCCAATATTTTACAGAAGCTTCAGATCCAGGGATTTGAATCTGAACCTATACATCTAGAACGTCAAAGGACTACAGCTTGACAGTTCCAGTTTTGGCCCAACTCTAGACTGGACCACATAAAATCTGGAGCTGTGTACATTTTATGTGTTTGTGGGGTGCATGTCTAACTTGGTTAATGCATTTGGTGTTGAGTAGAAGTGACCCACAGAATAATAATGGGAGCAGGAGAGAAAGCTGTAACCTGTAGATTATTGGGGGGGGGAGGGGCAAGAGAATGAGCCTGGAAGTACATAGAAAAGCAGGAATGTTAGAATAAGAATGTCTAAGCCTAAACAGATTAGTGTCTCCAGAATACTACATTGCTGAAGAGGTTAATAGTAATGGACTAATATAAAATGTAATAAATGCAACCCCCATAGCTAACACATGTTGTTAGTTGTCTGCTTTAGGCAATGCCTTTCAGGTTAAGATTGAAAATAGCAAATTTCTCACCCTTGGGTGGTTTTAAACTGTTTTTGTCAGATTTCCCATCAATAACCATATGGCACTTTCTTGCTCCATCTGATTTGAACTTGCTAATGCATCTGCCACCACTTAAAAACATCTTTCTGAACTGAAGGCCAAATTCAGCCCTGGTGTAAGCAGGCACAATTTCCGTTGGCTCCAATCTGAGTTGCACCAATTTAAACCCAGCCACTTGGTCTTAATCTTTTTCTTGAAGTTAAATTCTAGGTTTGTTATTTGGTTGTGCTAAGGAAAGAAGAGTATCAGGTTTAGTCCAACTACCAAACATGATTTTCGCCTCTTAGGCACTAACTACTGTAGTATTTTAGCTAACTCAACAGGCATGAAAATCTCATTTTACTTTCTCAGTGATTTAAGCTAACCTACTATGTCTTTTACATGGCATTACAGTATGACAAATTAAAGACATACTCACAATACAGGCTCAGTCTTGACTCTGTAAATATGATTTTAACAGCTTGTCTACTCAGGAAAATTTGGTGGCATAATTATACACCATCCTTTATTCTGGAAAAAGAGTGTCCACACAAAAACTTATACCAGTATGACTACAGTAGTATTGTTATGGTGGCAAATTTCCCCATATAGACATGACTGTAGGGACATACAAGTGTGGCAAGCAGCCTCAGCTACAGCCAAGTCAGATTTCCAAGCAAGTGGACAAGTACAGTGCAAACTTCTAAGGATCATTATGTGGCAGTCACTTAAAAGAATTCATCTGTTACTCTGAGAATGAAGAACTCTGTCATGAAAACCCAAGTTTTGGAAGTGTATAAGGATGTTTATTTTAAGGATAGCAATTTTTATCTTGAAGGACCCTGTCTCCATGTAAGTTATTAAATATTATTATTGTAACACTGCAGGCAATGCCTGGGAAAAGCAAACACATTTTGGAAGTTAAAGGAATCCATATTCACTTGTTATTGGTTTTGTTTCCAGCATCATAAGATGGTTGAGAACATGTTCACAGATGGCTGACTTGACAGGCAACAATTGACAGATTTTTGCACCAGTTTTTAAAACCATCTTATCCAATGGCAACTGAAAGAAGAGGTTTCACTGGCAGATATGGGACTGACATATACATTCCACCTCCTCAGCCCCAGCCACTGAAATATGTTCCTTGTTTAACAGATTGTAGGGATATTAAAAAAAAGGTTTATATTAAACATGGTTTATATGAGAAATGATTTATTGATTTATTGTTAATTGATACTTTATAACTTAAGGTTTATGTTAGAAGTAAATTTGTAATGATTTATTGTTAGAAATAGCTGTGTCTGTGTGAAGCCTGCTCAAAAGAGATACTTTGTATAAAAGTCAATGGACTCTAAGTGCCTGTTCTCTAAGTGAAACTTTGTAGTCGCTACTTTAATTTGTAATAGCCGATGTAAACTGCTAAACTGGTCAATTGACTCAGCAGGCGAGCTGTCAATTGACTCCTAAGCTGCTAAATTGGTTAATTGACTCAGCACGCAAGCCGTCAATTGACCCTATGCCTCAGGCAAAACTGTATAATTACTACAAATAGAGACCCCCACCTCTGTAAATTCATTTTTATCTAAAGACAGGGAGTGTCACACCCCAAAAGATAAAGAGTGTATGTGAATGAGTGCCTAGTTTAAATGATGAATGAATGGTTAGGGAGTTACCAGCCTGAAAAAATTCAGTGTCGGCTGAAGAAGGTGTCAAGTGGCATCAACCAGATGACCCCCCGAGGGCGAACTGGAATCCACCCCAAGCACCTAACAAACATCTGACAGAATGGAGCCAGCCACCTGCTGATTGATCTAGCAACAGCAGAATGAAACAACTCCCATGAACTAACATAGGGAAAAATCCCTAAAAAACTGGACTCTGAAGACTGAGGACTTTTAGTCTATGGTTCTGCTGCCAGCCTCCAGGAGCACCAGGTGCACCTGACTGGGACTTGGCTCCACTCTTGTGTACAGGGTACCTGGCCAGTATTCTGTCACAAGCAACTTTAGGCTGGTAACTATAATATCTATACAGATATTATGATTGAATGATTGTGTGAATGGATATATATATATAAGTAATCATAGGAATAAGTAGCCAAACAACATTGTTTGCTGTTATCTTTTATTTTATTATGGTACTGACAATAAATGTGACAAATGTCTTGTCCCCTTTAATAAGATTCTGCTGGTTTTTACTGGTCTAATATAATTGGTGTAACAAGATGGCTGCCAAAACTGGAGGATTTCAACCTTCTTTTCTAGAGAGGGGGAGAAAGAGGATCCAACTATTTACCAAATCCACAAACAAAGGTTCAGAAATTCTCTGTGCCTCCATCAGAGCTTTAAATTCACTCAGGGACTTCCACACAGCACCAAGTGAATTCAGCTGGGGAAACCAGCTGTGCACTGGTGTTCATTATGGAGATGAAAACAAGCAAGCTATGTGGAAGAGACATTGCAAATGTAGTTGTATGGAGCCTGTTCCTAAACAGGCTGATGATTTTACTTATTATATCTGCAGTCAGAATACATTTCAAAACAAATTTCAAGTTGAGGAAGAATTTCTGAAGCCCAGACTGTCAGGCTTTTCTTTACTGGAGGGACTTCATCATACTGTTGTCACAATTCTTCCATTATTAATTATTATTATGATTTAGAACCCTCCTATTACTACATACAGTACAGGGAAGCCAATAGTTTGTTGTAGGAAGTTCCATTACACAATGGTGAAATACCTCCCTGCTGTAACTTAACTTTTTTTAAAGGGTTCACAGGCAGGTATTAACTATACCCAGAAAACCCAATGCAATACTTTATTGACTGGCCAGGTGACAACACAACATTGACATCACACATCAGGCAGGGGCGACTCCAGGCACCAGCATGCCAAGCGCGTGCCTGGGGTGGCAAGCCACGGGGGGCGCTCTGCTGGTCGCCACGAGGGTGGCAGGTAGGTTGCCTTTGGCGGCATGCCTGTGGAGGGTCCGGTGGTCCCATAGCTTCGGCAGACCTCCCGCAGACATGCCATCGAATCCGCGGGACCAGGGACCTGCTGCAGGCAAGCCACCGAAGGCAGTCTGCCTGATGTGCTTGGGATGGCAAAATATATAGAGCCGCCCCTGACATTAGGAAAGTCATGACTTATTGTTTATGAACTAGTTTACTCTGACGTTTGAATGCCACAAAATACCGTGGGATGAATTCCCAGGGACTGTCTCACACTAGGTGAGCAGGGAACTCGTTCTTGTGTTATTCAACAATGAGTCCTCCAACCAGTTTCTCTTCTCTCTTCCTGCCTGGAAAGCCCATAATAAAGATGGGTCTGAACCAAATACCCATACCCAAACACACTTGAATTATGGGAAGTTCAAATCCACATCCAAACTTTGCAGCTTGCCCTAATTTCTATAATGTACCATCCCAGAAAACCCAGATCCCAACAACCCCAAATTCTGGGAAAATTTGGATTTGAATTTTGCAGCACAAGCATCTAATAGAAACCACTGGCATCAGAGAACACTAACCACTGTCATGTGGCAGCAGCATTAACCTTTCTGACAGTCACCCATACAGTGGGTCCATTAGCTTGAGCCAGGAGTGGGAGCTGTTCCCACCCTAGCGAAGCAGTAGCGAGAGCTGCAGGGAATTGCTGTTTATCCAAGACAAAAAGACAGGCAGAGGAGGAAGGGCTCCCCTCTGCTTTAGCATAAGAGGGGGAGCTGCATTGCCTCCTGTTACTCCTTGTTTTACACCCCAGGCCCAAATCAGGAAGCTGCAGCCAGGAAATAAACAACTGAAATTTATTACCTACACATCTGTGCATCACAGGTTTATTACTAGAGGACGGCATACTGTGTTGCTTATGTAGGCTGAGCTGTGTGTTATCAGGGCTGGCCAGAGCTGGGGACAAAGGGAAAAGGGCCTGGCTAGGAAGGCAGGCCATAGTGGGGCAAGGGCCCAGCTGGGCTAACAGCTCAGCCTGCATAAGCAATGAGGTGTGCAATCCTCTAGCAAGCTGATGGCTGTGATATGTGTAAGCAGCAGTGGAGGGCTTCCTCTGCCTGCAGCACCAAAGTCCAAATGGGCACTCTGTGGGCCTGATTTCAGTGGAAATCAGGCTTTTCCAATTTTCTGGTTTTCTCAGCCAACAAGATCCATCTCTAACAAGAAAGAAATTTTCCAAAAAGTGTACGTATTACAAGAGTTCACACCATCAGCCATGTGGTTAATTCTGAGCAGGGACCATGTAACTGGTCCATCTACGGTCATGAAAGGAAATGTTCTTCTGCCCTTGTTTTCTCTCCCCATTCAAAATCATTTGCAGATTATTCGTGCAATATGCTCCTGTGTAATACTTCCACTTTCCTTGTTTCTTTTTTTTCTATCACTCACAGAGTATATCAGTTATTCCCCATGGAACATCAAGAGGAAAAACAAATGCATAAAATCCACACGGTCTTTTCTTCTTAGAGTTACATTCTTAGAAGGAAATGGAGTATTTTCTATATAAGGGTTCAAAAGCTTAGGGACATAATAACCCAAAGCTAAGAGTAAATGGGAAGTTTCTCCAGAATCACGTCAAGCAAAGGGTAATAAACAGATGGAATAAGTTACTGGTCTAGATGCAACCAGAGAAAATATTTGCAGGTGAAGATGGGAGGGAGGAGAGAGACCAGGAGAAGGAATTCTGTTCAGAGTAAGAAAAACAAAAATCATAGGAAAGAGGCAGGACAACTGGTCGGTGCTGACCCTTAGCAAGTTTCCAGTCTCGCCCTCACAGCCCATTTTATCCTATCCATTTTCTTTTTAAAAAGCTTCCTATATTCTGTTACTGATTATACTGTTGTCATAACATTTCTTCCCAGATCTGGACCTTAGCGTCCAAAATGTGGGTGTTAGCATGAAAACCTCCAAGCTTAGTTACCAGCCTGGACCTGGTAATTGCTGCCACCAGCCAGGAATTATACAGTGCCTAGCTCACTGTGGTCTTCCCAAAACCTTCCCTGGGGGACCCCAAGACTCAGATTCCTTGAGTCTCACAACCAAGGGGAATAAACCATTTCCCTTCCCCCTCCTCCCCTCCAGGTGTTCCCTCCCTGGGTTCCTGGAGGGATATACAGAAGCAAGCTCCGTGAATCTAAACAAAGGGATTCTACCCTCCCTGTTTCAAGTCCTTGAAACACAAGTACCAAGAGAGCTAATCTCTCTTCCCCCTCACCCAGAGGGTATGCAAAGTCAGGCTTAGTAAATCTAACACAAAGAGATTTTCCCCCTGACTTCTTCCTCCCACCAATTCCCTGGTGAGCTGCAGACTCAATTCCCTGGAGTCCCCACTAAAGAAAAACTCCAACAGGTCTTAAAAAGAAAGCTTTATATCAAAAGAAAGAAAGGACATGAAATGGTCTCTGTATAAGGTGACAATATACAGGGATCAATTGCTTAAAAGAAAAATGAATAAACAGCCTTATCCAAAAAGAATACACTCCAGCAACTACACACATGTAAATACAAAAAAACAATATAAACCTATTGTCTTACTATCTTTGTACTTACAACTTGGAAACAGAAGATTAGAAAGCCTGTAGATTCCTGTGGTCACTCTCAGAGCCGAGAAAAGAACAGACCAAGAACAAAGGACTCACACCCAAAACTTCCCTCCACCCAGATTTGAAAAACTCTTGTTTCCTGACTGGTCCTCTGGTCAGGTGTTTGGTTCCCTGTGTTAACCCTTTACAGGTTAGCCTTTACAGGTTAACCCTTAGCTATCTGTTTATGACAACTGTCTTGGCATTTATATGTTCTATTTAGTGAACATTTTAAATGTGACTTTGTCTCCCCTAGCTTCATCTCTTCTCTTCCTTCACTTTTTTAGTTCTCTTATTATCTTCTCTGTCTTTCCAGGCTATTATCTCAATATTATTTCTATATTGTGAACATTGTTCCTTCTCCTCCCACACACCCCTTCCTCTCATTTTCTTGTGCTGAGTTCTCTTCCTCCATTCCCCAATGCTTCCATCTCTCTCCCAGGGCTGTCCTTACAGGTGGGCGATGTGGTAGACCACCCAGGGCACAGTGGTCAGGGAGGAGCTGTGATCAAGAGGCAAGGAACAGCGTGGGCCTGGGGTGTAAGGCTGTGGAAGGGAGCTCAGGGCAATTGGGGGGGGGAGGAATGGGGGAGAGGCAGGGGAACCAGGGGATGGATGGGGAGGCAGTGGAGGCCAGAGGTGCGAAAATACAAGTTCACCCAGGGTGCCATTTTCCCTGAGGCTGACCCTGCTCTTTCCCTCTTTTCTTCTGTCTTGTGCTCCCATTCCCACTTTCTCACACATGTACTACTGCCTTCCCCCAAATTCCAGCAAAATACACAAACACCTGAAGGTCCCCCAGAACCCACTCACACTTGTGGGCTGCCTCCCCCACACATCCATTCACACATGCATGCAGGCTCCCCCATCCTAACTACACAGGACTCATTACACAGGCTATCCCAAGAGACTCCATATACACATACATTCAGCTTCACCTTACAGACTCATGCAGTCTCCTCTTCTCCAACTTTCTCCTCTTCCATTCCTATACTCAACACCAAGCACTGTTATGCTTATTATCCCCTCCTTCTTTCCCTGTCACCCACACGTGCACATACATGGTCTCTCTTCTCTTTGTGACTGAGTGCTGGGAACCAATAGCTGAATCAGTACTCTAGTCACTGAAACACCAATTAATTCCCCTGCAGGGTGGACATGATGGGGCCTAATAAGTGGATTAGAATGGGCTGGGAGAGGAGTAATGAGCGAATTGGCCCATTAACATAGTAAGCGTAAGAAGCACAGGAGGGAAGTGCAGGAGAGAGAGAGAGGGGCAGGCTAGCAGAGCCAGAACTGAGAAGGAATGCTGAGTAGAGAGATCTTTTCCCTTTCCTCTCCTTGGCAGAGAACTGAGGAGAAACTGAAAGTGTAAATACTTATGGAGTATGGCTCAGTAAGGTGGTGGGAAAAGCAAATGAAAATACACTGCACTTGGGTGCTTGACAAATGAACATCTTCAAGTCTGTATAGACAGAGCAAAAGAAAGATGTCACCTTGTCACACTCCTCACCTCCTCCTTCTCCCCTCCATGCTCTCTCTGTCCCCAGATTCCTTCCTGCTCAACCTCCTTTGTAGTCCTGCTTTGTAGTCCTCCCACGGTGGAGGAAAGGGGCCTGTTGTGGGGCCCCAGAAGGAAGTGCTGGGACATCTGTGCTTCTTCCTCCCCCTGCAGATTCTGCCATCTGCAGCACAGCAGGAGCCAAATGACTCCAGCGGGAGCTAGGGTAGGGGAGAAAGGATTTACTCCAGGGATATTAAGTGGAGATGAGCAGCAGCAAAGGGGCCTTTCAGGGAAAGGTTCCAAGATCTATCCATTTTTTCCTCTCCATCCACAGAGCATGCAGAGTTGGGTGTGGACATCACCAAGGAAAGGAAAACACGTTTGTTCCAGTAGTGGTTGCACCTGTGGTTATGGGAGGAGAGCCATCAAAGAAAAGTGGAGACATATATAAGAAGAAAGGGATTAGGTGGTAAAGTAGGAAGATGAGGTTAAAATCAGGGCCGGCACTACCATTTAGGTGACCTAGGCAATGGCCTAGGGTGCCAGAATTTTGGGGGGGCGCTATTTTGCCGGGGGGGCGGCACGCAGGTCAGGTGGACCTACCACAGTCATCCCGGCGGATGGTCCGCTGCTGGAAAGGCTTCGGCGGAGCTGCCACAGTCATGCCTGCGGCAGGTCCACTGGAGTCTTTAGACCAGCGGACTGCCCGCCAGCATCACTGCGGCAGCTCCACCGGTGCCTTTCCAGCAGTGGACCGTCCGTCAGCATGACTGCGGTAGGTCCACTGGACCCGCGGGGGGCAGCGAAATGGCCGCCCACCTAGGGCGTCAGAAACCTTGGCGCCGCTCCTCGTTAAGAAAACCACAGAAGCGACAAGTATGCTGGTCTTAAAAGCATCTTCCTGTTCTATCCCTCCAGTTGCTTATGTTCTCATGAAACACATTCGTGTAACGAAAGGGATGTGGTCTGGTTAAGGAATGTGGTTAGCCTTGAGCTTGTATCCAAACAGAAATGGCACTTCTGAGGATCTGTTGTAATTGCTGAGTTAGTAATAGTAACAACAGGTCAAGGTTGAAATGCATGTAGCCAAATGATCTTGATAGAACTTTCACCATTTCTGTCTAGCTCTACCCACCCTGTGAATGTATAAAAGAGCTTTAGTCTTCTGGGCTGTCAATATGTGAGCAATTAGTTCTCTTTAAAATGTTATTAAGGGGAGGAAAAAATCATGCATAGTGATGTTCGCTATGAACCCAGCACTCTTAACTTGAAAACATAATAACAAGACAGAACATTGACTTTAAACATTCAAACACTTAAAAGAGTGACACACAGCATGAAGATGGTTGGCATTTAGATTTATAGGAAATTGAACTTTACTGCACCTAAACAGCTGGCCCATATAACAACACTTGACATTTATATAGTATCTATCATCAAAGAATCACAAAGGACTGTACAAGGAGTGTTGCCAATTGTTTCCATTTCTTCCTGGGTTGTCAGAATATTTGAGATTTTTCTTAAAGTTCCAGTTCCTGGATTCAAGTGACTAGGTGATATTCTCAGTTTGCTTTAAAAAAAAAAAAAAGTTTCTGGCCCTTCTAGTTGCATAATAAAGCTTGAAAATGTGACCAGAGAGCAACCTAAAATTTCAAAAACCAGAAGGCAAATAACTCTAACTTTATTTTTTTTAATTTTTTTTTAAAATCCAGTTATGATTTTGGTGGCCTGAGTCATTATGTTTGAATGCGTGGAATTGGGAATGCTGCAAATTATTCAGAAAGCATCACATCCCCGTGTGATGTAGGTAAGTATGATATTCATTATACAAAAAGGGAAAATTAAGGCACACAGAGATTAAATGATTCATCCAGGTAACAAAGTAGAATCAGTGGGGGAGTTTGGAACAGAACCCAGGAATCCTGGCTCCCAGTCTAACCATTAGACAATACTGCCTCCAACTGTCCACTATTTTCCTATTCAGTTAAAATCATTAAATTTTCAACAATCATGTTTTTAACAGGGGGTGCCATGCAACTCTTTTCAGTGGGATGACTATTGTATTCTGTATTTGCTGCAGCTAGTAATTAACCCTTAACGAATGTTCAATTGCCATATCAAAAGAAGCTAATACAAAATTACCAGGGATTAAAGCAAAAGAAGGAGATGCTGATCTCCTGGGCTGTATGCTGCTCTACCAGAACAAAGGAGCCTGCTTGTTGCCCATTGTTTGTGTGTGTGTATAAAAAATCCAAATGTGAAACATCAAAGCATAATGTAGAGGAGAGTTTATAAAGTTCTTCACTTCTCATAGTATAAAATCATTCTAACTGCACTATATGAAGCAGAACTGTACTTTAGGGATATAACTGATAAAGGTTCTATTAAAGGGCACTGCAAATCATCAAATATTAGAGTGTAACTAGCCTGTCTGGGTAACAATATTGTAAAAGTGCTGAATTAGCAATTGCCTTTGTGGTAAAATAAATACATAAGACAGGACACAAGGAAGCCAGAGAGAAAGCTCAGACATTTTCAGTATCACTATGACTATGTGTGTCACGTAATTGCTGAAAATAGCAACTGACAGGGCTGGAGGAGGTTATTGTTTGGTGGCTCCATTCCTTCCTGTGTTGTTTCTCATACAAAGTCCCTAAGGTTAGATTCTGTTACCCTTCCTGTGCAATACGTAGGCCACCAGAAAAGACTGAAAGATATTTGGGGCTACCATGCTGTCAGTCATTTTTTAGATTTCAAACGTTTGCCCATTCCTCATTGGGATGAAATTTTTCACAAGAAGTGAGACAGGAAGATACTCTATAGCCTGATGGAACTCATCTGGATCGTGGCAGACCCAAGCTCAAGTCCTTGCCCTGCCTGATTCAAAAGAGGGACTTGAAGCTGACTCTCCCATGTCCCAGGTGTGGGCCATAACGACTGGGCTCTAGAATCAATCTCTTTGGCCCACTGAATATTTCATTATTAATACAAAGTGGAATAGCTCCTACAGGAGAGTTTTGAGAAAGAGAGCCCAAGAATAAGCTGGTGGTTAGGGAAATCACTTGGGATGTGAGAGACTCAGTTTCAGGTCACTGCTCCAAATCAGGTGAATCACAGGTGGCTGCCTTCCTTTCTCTCTCCCCTTTTAGTCAAAAAAATTCCAGACCAGCTCTAAACTGGATGATGTACAACCTATAGCCCCTTTCCTGCAAACCTGGACAGCACAGCTTCCTTGCTTTCCTAGTAACTGGCCAAGATAGAGACTTCAATGAGAAAGACCTGGCTCAAGGACAGTCTGGAAAAGATGGAGACTCTGCTGGTTGTCAATGGCAATATTGCTCATAAGTGAGCTGTGCTGTCAAGGAAGCTAGGGAAGGAAGAGAAGTCAAGGAGTTGACAATCCTTGTGGATACCCCATTATCTAGAGGTCTAGGTTCAAGATTCTCCACTGACTCTCACTCTCCTTCAGGGGTAAGTATTCTTTACCCATTGAACAGGAACAACAATGGCAGTGCAGACTTCCCAATTTACTGGAAAGATATTTGATAAAAAGATTTTTTGTATTTAGAAGAAAAATCAACTGTAAAACACGGGATCCATTTTATAATTGAATTAATACATTATAGGAGTGAATTAACATAGATCTTGTATGGCTGAAGATACAAATTTATACAAGTGCCTATAACTTCACTCCTCCCAACCCATCTGAGAGGTATGTTAATGGCCCAATAAAACGTGGCAGTGGTGTTGCCCTGCTTATTAGGAAACGCTGTAATAATAGGCAGATTGCTTGTGCTTTTAAAAAAAATATTAAACCAACTAAGAGGAAAAATGTCAGCAATAAGCAGATTTTCCTTCTAAAGCCAACATAAGTTCAGAAACAGTGTTGGCCACTGTTCAAATTACATTATAACAGTTCTGTGACGCCAATAAAAATTCACACAAGGCTCCACAGAATAATTCATGGCTCATTGATGATGAAGTGGCTGTGACTTGGAAAGCATCTGGGGCTACTTGTAAGCTCAAGATGGTTACCCACTTACAATTTAGAATCTCTCCCCAGAATAGTCTCGATGTGCACAGTTCAAACATACACACTGGCTTTTTTTTCTGGACCCATTAAATGATTTTACTACAGTAACTCCTCACTTAAAGTCATCCCACTTAACGTTGTTTCGTTGTTACGTTGCTGATCAATTAGGGAACATGCTCGTTTAAAGTTGTGCAACGCTCCACTCTTACGTTGTTTGGCTGCCTGCTTTCTCTACAGCTGGCAGCCTCCCTACGCCCCTCCTCCCCCACAGTGCTTCCAGCCTGCCGGCAGACCCTGCGGATCAGTGCCTTCCCCCTCCTCTCCCCGCCTCCTTCCCACGGCAATCAGCTGGCTTGCGGCATTTTGGAGGCAGGAGGGAGGGGGGAGGAGCAAGGACTCAGCGCGCAGGCTCCCCCTCCGTCCCTCCCTCCCTCCCAAATGCCGGAAGCCAGCTGATTGCCCTGGGAAGGAGGCGGGGGGGAGGGAGGAGGAGCCTGCACCAAGTCCTCACTCCTCCCTTCTCCCTCCTGCCTCCTAAATGCCGCAAGCCAGCTGATCTCCCTGGCAAGAGGGAGGGGGGAGGAGCAAGGATTTGGCGCGCAGGCTCCTCCTCCCTCCCCTGCCTCCCGAACGCGGCAATCAGCTGGCTTGCAGCATTTAGAAAGGAGGGGAGGGAGGAGGAGGAGCCAGGACACAGCGTGCGAAGTAAAGGGGAAGGAGGTGGGGGGGAGAAGAGGCGGGTCAAGGGTGGGGACTTGGGGGAAGGCGTGGAGTGGGTGGGCTGAGGGTTGAGTAGGGGAAGCTGCCCTGGAACCTAACCCCCCCTATTTACATTAATTCTTATGAGGAAATTGGATTCGCTTAACATCGTTTCACTTAAAATTGCATTTTTCAGGAACATAACTATAACGTTAAACGAGGAGTTACTGTATTTTTAATTTTGCGACAACTCATAAATCCTTCAAAGATTTATTTATTTAAATGAGACAAAGTAAATAAACTGAAATCTATTTCTTTTTTCAAGACATAAAATTCATTTGTCTACCATATTGATGCTCTTGGGGCTGCTAAAGACAGCTTTAATATGACAAACTTTTCCAAAGGTAGTTATTAGCTGACTTAAAATGCATTATGGTCAGCCCAGCCTGGTGGTGTTCTGAGTCTACAGAACCGTGAGAGAAGGTTTCAATCTCAGTCTCATTCCTTAAACTGGAGAATTTAGGAAATCTGCAGGTATCAATGGGCTCAGCCAAAGGGCTCAGCTCAGCTCAGCTGAGGGGGAAGGGAAGAAAAATCTTCAACAAACAGGTACAAAACAGGCAATGGCAGTGTAACTTTTCTGTCCATGTGCCTCAACCTTGACCCACCCTTGCCTTAACTCCAAAGAATCGTAAAGTGTACTCAGATAAATTACTGGTAATCAATCATTCAGGGATGGTATTAACCATGTATAATTGGAGGTAAATTCAAGGCTAACCTCAACCCCTGAAGGAAATTACTTTCAGTCCAATGCATACTCTAATGCATTGCAAATAATTTGAACCAAGATGACTGACAATGACAACCTCTACATAGGAGAGGCCCAGGCTCAAGCTAGTTCACAAATCACTTTAACAGTTTCCAGGTAAAACACCTACCCTCCAAGCCATGGCTAAAGAAATAGGTGAGGCATTATATGTGAAAAATACTGACTTACTCATATATGTCTGGTTACTAAAGTACACTGATTATCTGCAATGAACTATTGACTTCCCTATCAGCACAGAACTTTAAGACATTCCCTTATGCTCTTTTCATCCATCTCCAAAATTAAGCTTATGCAGGTTGACAAAAATTAAAGCCAGCACTTTTAAAGGAGCTTCTGGGAGTTAGCTGTCTAACAGCCATTGAATTCAAGGAGTTGAATACCTAACTCTCTCAGATGCCTTTGAAAATCCCAGCATAAACTACTAAAAATTGAATTCTAATAAAATTAAATCTATACCAGCAAGATAATACAGAGTGATTAATAACAAAATTATATGTATACACACTGCACCTTTCACTCGAAGATCTCAAAGCATTTTGAAGATATAAACTGACCAAGGTCCCATGCAACATCCCTGAGAATTTAATACTATTTATCCACATTTAACAGATAGGAAATTGAGGCATAGAAAGGTAAAATGACTTGCCCAGTAATCACACACTGAGTCAGCTGCAAAGCTGGGCACAGAACACAGGATTCCTGAGTCATACCTCCTTGCTGTTATCATTCTCTATCTTCACTTAAAACTGAAATGCCAACTTTAATCCATATCACTGTGCCAAGATATGCAGGATTAATAACTGCCCCCATAATGTCTAGGCACAACAGGCGGGGGCAAAATACATCATAAATAATCAGTGCTGGGACTAAGGTTGCTGCCACACCCTCTGTCTTGAAGGGGGTTCCATCATATCCAGGGTTTACAGTTTGGTTAAATGGCTCTCAGCACCCCCACTATACAAGTTGTTCCTGCCCCACTGTCACAAATATAACTGAAAATGTATATTTGTGGTTTCAAGTCAGGCTCAGAACTATATGAATATAATTTTTTAAGGATTAATGTTTTTTCCCTCTTCCTCCGCTCTCCTAAAAAATATGACATTAAATATAAGGGAAAGGAATGTGGATTGCCATGCTCTGGGGTCTTATTCTCCTGCCCCAGGATACAAGTAACTCCCATTGATTTCAAAGATTGTTACTTTTGCCATGTCAGAGAACTGGGCTAATGGAGTCCAAGGCTTGTTTGGACCTAAGGTTGTAGCAAAATACCCCGTATGCTTAGGTGATGTTATGTTATTCTTTATGCAAGCACTGAATGAACCCTACTAGCTCTATACATATATATTCAATATTGTGAAATGAGTTTTGTCTATTAAAATTGTATTCTTAATATATTCATACATAGCACTGAGCACTAAATAGTGTTATGCATTCACAGGACACACTCCATTAACACCAAAGAAACGTGGTGGTGTGATCTCAAAACTGTATGCAGTTAATTAATGTTAACAGTACAGTACTTTGCATTTATGAATTATTACTAAGTTGTACTATAAAAAAAAGAGATTTTGGAAAAAGCCATGCTGTCCATTGATAACGTAGCTTTTAATGTGACAAACTTGAAAGCATAAGCATCTTTCATCTTAAAACGTTTGAAAGAGGATGGCCTCACTTATGGATGTTCAAATATATTAATCTGAAGCGAGTGTCAAGGTTGTAGGACTTTGTATAAGGGAGTCACATTTCAAGTGGCTGGGAATAAACATCAATTTAAGACATCTTGGGTCACATTCAATCCAAGTGCAACTTCACTGAAATCAATGGAGTTATACCAGGGATGAATGTGGCACCTTAACTCCTGCTAAGAACTCAAAAAGACTTAACATAGCTTAGATAAATGGAATCCTAGTTGAGGACAAAGAGTAATCCTGATTTGGATACTTGGAAAGTTGTTTAAAGGGAGCAGCAATGAGAGCTGAGATTTAGGAGGGGATAGAGTTAGCTTTGATCTTTAGCAAAGAGGATGATATTGTTCTATTAGGTTAATAACTAAATCAGAAAAATCTACCGAACTATATAGCAACTGGACTAAAATTCTGTTATCAGTTACACCATGCCGCTCTACTGAAGTCAGCTGAGTTGTAAGAATGCAGCTGAGAGCAGAATTTGGCCAAATATCTACATACGGAGGCTATTTCAGCTAGTAATTCAAAATAGAGGGATATATTCTAGCTTGCTACATTTTTGCAATGTTTTACAATCCCACAGAGTATACCTTGATGGGCAAAGGTGAGTTTTTCAGTTGAGTTATCTCGATCAAATTAGGGTAACATGACTGAAAAGCCACATTAACACGCAGGCTAACACATCTGAAGCTAGGCTCCCACCAGACAACACAGCCAACTAGCCTGGCTTCATACATGATAGCCTGCATCTTAATAGGATTTTTCAATCATGTTAACACAATTGAGCTAACTGGACGTACCGATACAGAGTCAGTGTAGACATACCAGCTTGTCATATTATAACATTTAGAATTATTTTTGTAATATTTATTACATCAGACCTTTATTATCTATGGGCCAAATTGCCCTACCCTTCCTTACACTGAGTAGTGCCTTACTTCATGTGAAGTCCCACTGAATTCAAAGTAACAATTCAAGGAGTAAGGTACAACAAAACATAAGCAAGTGTCTCACAATCTGGCCCTATAAGAGATCTTGAACAAGCTCTTGGAAATACTTTAGGACCTGAGTAGGTTAACCTTATGAAAAAGACAGAGAGAATTTGAAAAGGACTAAGCCTCTATAAAACTTACTCTAAACATCAACAGAATTTCACAGAAAATGCTAACCTTTCTATAGACTATTTTTAACCATCATATAGTAGGAATATAATTTTCTATTAAATTCCATAAAATGGTTAAAAGAAACTTATAGAGAAGTCATCTTCTCTTCCACGTTCTCTAGTACTTTTCCACAAGAGCAGGACAGAATGTCCATAATATAGAATGACTTTAGCACTATGCTATTCCAAATAAAAATAATTCTGAGAGGTGTGATGATTGCCATGCCACAGAGACCTGGATTTAAGTCTTGATATTAAGGAGTGAATTAACAGTGTGAATTTTCAGTACTTTTCCACCACTAATTTAGTATCGGTGAAATTTCAGCAGTGATAACAACAGTATCACAAGTTTAAACTGTGCACAGGATTTTTTTGAATCAATGGGTCATCTAACTAGAGAGTTCTTTCCATGCAAGCAGACATTGGGAGTATTGCAGGGATGGTGCACTCAGCCCTTAAGTAGGAAAAATAGTATTGACCCTTCCAGATAATTAACAGAGTTTCATCTAGATTTTGATTTACACAAACTTCAAATAATTTACTTTAAATATTATATACCATTATTAGATCTTCCTCACTAGGATGCTACAAGCATTAAAGTTTCTAAAGAACTTTTAGCATCTCAGATAAAAAGCTCTATGGAAGTAAAAAATAAATAAAAATAAAACAATAGCCTTTGTCAGTCTTTGTTTTTATTTTGGTTTCACAGTTCCTAGGCACTACAGTAATACTAATAATCATTATACAAACCATTAGTACTTTTAAGCATGAGGTACGGATGAAAATGAGAACTTTAATTTTATTCTGAACCACTATGGATTCATTCTAAAAACTTGCTGAAGTCTCAAATTTCAGATCTGACTCTGAACACCACAAAGTCTGAATATGGGATTTTGTTCTGGTTCTTTAAAATAATTCCAAAGTTAAGATTCATGTTCAGTTTGAATCTCCCAACCACTTTCAAAAGTTATTGAGTATTTGGGTGTTGGATCAATCTTCAGTTTAGTCATAGTAGCCAAACTGTTTAAGGAGATTTACAATCAAGCCATCTTAATCATTAAAAAGATCCTCTGTTGTGAGTTTGAGAATCCATTTGGAATACATCAACTCTCCCTTATAAATATATAAGATTCTGGGGAAAGGATGGGAAGGTTTCTGCACTGAAATATTTCGAATAAAAGACTAGAGCAAATATACTACATCAGATATCCTTGTCTTCCAGTTAAATCTCATAAGAAATGGGAGTATTACTGTTCTCACTGTGGGAATAATAAAAGTTCTGTCAGGTTTTTTATTTACATACAGAAGGCACATTTAAAAGTTGGTGTGGGATTTAATCTTTATTCTACTACTTTCATAAACCACTTATTTAAGTAGTATTATTTGTTATCATTCTACAAGAAGAGACGAGGCCTCTTTCTGTTTTATTACACTGGAGAAAATTGAGTAGTTCCACTGATTTACACCAGTTCAACAGAAAAATATGGCTCAGTGGCTGCAGGTGCTCTATGTCTTCATGGAGGTGGTACCTATCACAAAACTTTTACAGTTGCATTAACACTTAGAAACCTGGTTACTGCACCTGTATTAGCTTAGAATGATTAGGATACAAAAATTGTTTCACTATATAGACGTGTTTATCTTTTCATTTAATATTCCTGAAATGCTTAAGCAGACCTAAATTAGCAGCTCTGTCCTTCCCATGTTTCATTAATAATAAATCCTAAATCTCTCTATCCTGCTCCATTAGACATCTGTTCCATAAGCTCTATATGGTGCTGTCTCCCTTTTCCAGGTTATCTTGCTCTATTCTATCTGGTCCCAACGTAGGTATTTTTATGACATTAAGGAAATTATTAATACAGCACATCTTCATCCCAAAGGCTTCTAAAACATGTAACAATTTTAAATTGATTGGCAAATTATATATACAGATAACTATAACCCATCACTGAAACACACCCTACCTTCCACACACAAATCCCCCAAGCTGTTTAACACCACACAGTTACACAGTTATGACAGGAAATGAAGAACCCCATATCCATAACTGTGGGAAAATTAAAGAGGGTGGGAAAGGGGGGCAATCTCAGGTTAAATAAATTCAACATTTTAACACAAATGTCCTCATCTATGTAATTAGTGACACATTAGATTATTAAACCTGAAAAAAGTGAAATACTGTAATTTACTCTTCAGTATTTACACTCCACCATTCCTCCTTTCCTGGACAATGAAAATGACTAGCACTTTACTTCCCAGTTCTCATGTATTAGCATGATCAATGGGCCCAAACTGAACATGGATGCACCGAGCGCCCTTGATTTTCATAAAAATCAGTGGGTGTGGAGTGTGCTCAGCACTTTACAGGATCAGGCCCAGCATTCAGGGAACATGCGTTTCAAAGGTCTCCTCACTGTGATTTTAAAAAAAAATCCTGAGGATCTTTTCACTGGCCTTTGGCTTCCAAAAAGCTTGTTTTATATAAACCCAACTCTAGGGGCAACTTTACCCTGAGGTTGCCTCTTCAGCCGAGCTGGCTTTGGATATGAAACAAAGGTTCGTACACCTGCTCCAGCAAGAAGTACCGGGGGTCTTTAACAAGTGGTCGGGTCCTCGGCTTTACTCTTCAGACAAAGGGTTGGCTCTGTCACCGCTCATCTCCTGCTTTTGCAGCATCGGACCCGGACTGTGCGCTGTAAATTACCCTTATGTTCAACCAAAGGGTCCTGCTTACCCCTGTACACCGGGCAGGTCTTTCCTCTCGGCAGTGCAGCGCTGAATGTGGACAAGCCCCGGGACTTAACTTTCCTACTCTGCAAAGCACGCATCACTATCACCCACCCTGCTACTTTTTCCTGCATCCCTAATTCCCATAGCTTCGGACGGCTCAGTCCCGCCACGTGCGCTGAGCCCGGGGCCTCAGCACTTCCACCAGTGCACAGGCCAACAAAGGCCACATCTCGGAGGCCCGAAGGAAAACGGAGGGTGCTGCAAAATCCCATTTCCTTCAGCCCAAGGGTCCCACTTATCCCTCTGCAGTTGTCACACGCTTCCTTTCTCGTCCCCCCTCCCGCACCGCGCTCATCGGTTGTTTCTTTCCCTCTGTCTGGAATCGTTTCTAAACGCACCCACCGCCGAGGCTGGCATTTCCCAGCGCCTCGTTGTTATCGCTCCTCGACTCATCGGAGCACCGGGGGGTGACTGGGGCTGTGGATCTGAGCTGTCTTCTGCGCTCCCAACAGCTGAGCCGGCCCGGGACCCCAGGGGCGTCTGATCTCCCTGCCCTGGAGCCAGGGGGAGACGTGGAGAGGAGGGGGCTGCCCCTGTCCCGGGCTTTGGGGAGCTGGGGGCGGGGCGCTGTTGGAGGGAGGGAGGGCGTGTCGGATACTCACATGCCAGATGGCGAAGAAGATGAGGGCAGCGCACAGCACCAGGGACAGCATGTAGCAAAAGGCAGCGAAAGTGAAGGCCATGGTGAGGGGAGAAACCCCTCCCCCGCCACCCCGCAATCAGGACCCCAGCGTCGCAGAGTGGAGACAACCCCAGAAATTCAAGGAGCAGGTGACTCTTCCCTGCCTCCGAGAGGAGACCCCCGCTCACTGCCGGGGCGCCCCCAAGCCCAGAAGATCCGAGATCCCCAACATGGAGATGGGGAAGGTCCTCACCGCCAAGGAAACGAGAGAGGGGAGAGCCTTCGCCCTGCTAAACGCAGGCAGAGCCCGGCTTGGGAGAGCGGGGATCGGACCTCGGGAAAGCAGACGGGGAGCCAGGAGGCGGCGAGGAGCGGAGTTTCCCCGCCCCCCGCGCCTTCCCAACGCGAGGGGGCGCTCAGCGACCCCACGGAACCAAGAGGACGGGCGGGGACCCCCAGAGCGGCCAGGGGAGCCCCCAAGGCAGAGGGCGAACCCGGAGCTGACGGAGACCCCAGCGCACAGAAGAAGCCGCCGATGCGGGTGGGCGCGCTGGGGTGGGTCCCTCTGGTCCCCCAGGATCCGGACTGCGAGCGATGCCCTCTCCTCCTGCTCCGCAGGTTTTCTCTGTTCCTCTCAGTCCGCTCCGGCTCTGCTTCCCCGACGCTCAATCGCGCCCCCACTGGCCTCTCCCGTTATAATCCCAGACTGGGGGCGCAGGGGGACCCCCGCTCTGAGTCCCGCCGCTCACTCCGCCGCGGCAGCTTTGAATGAAATCCTGCAGCTGCTGCTGGGCGAGGAGGCGGAGATGCGAGAGTCCTGCGATCTCCTCCCCTTCTTTCCTCCCCTCCCCGTGCAGCCTTCTCCTCACACCCCGCAGCAGAACGGGCTGAGCAGGGACCTGGGCTCTTGGCATGGCCACCAGCAGGGCTTTAGGATTTATGGTGCCCTAGGCTGATCTGCTCTTAGCAATCCAAACATAAGCTTACAGTATTGGAAAACTTGTCACAGTCACATTATTAAAACCAGTTAAACTTAATTAAGCACACTGTAATGCTGATGGACTAGCACTAAAGAAGCAGCACTATAGAAAAAATTCTGATATGACAGAGCCCTCGTCCAGACTAACCCGCGGCATCGGCGGGTTAAAATCGATTGCTCGGGGATCGATATATCGCGTCTAGTCTGGACGCGGTGTATCGATCCCCGAGCGCGCTTACATCGATTCCGGAACTCCATCAATCCGAACGGAGTTCCGGAATCGACACGGAGAGCCGCGGACATCGATGCAGCGCCATCCAGACTGGTGAGTACCTCGATTTTAGAAATTCGACTTCAGCTACGTTATTCTCGTAGCTGAAGTTGCGTATCTAAAATCGATTTTAATACCTAGTCTGGACGTGGCCAGAGTGATGCAAATAATATTTTTTTTTAGTTTATCAACATTTTATTGGAAATTTATATGAAGAGGTATTGAAACAAAGATTTGTTTTTAATTAAAAGCAATCTTTCTGGCTTTTTTGGCTGCAAAATCAGTAATAATGTCATCGTATGACAAAGACAAAGTCATGTCTTGTTCGATCGCAAGAACGCAAGACCAGTCAAGCGTTCCTGACTCATAGAGCGGAGATAGTTTTTAATGAGCTTTAGTTTTGAGAAACTCCGTTCTCCTGATACTACTGTTACAGGAATTGTCAGTAGAATACGAGTGGCAATGTACACATTAGGATATATGTCAACAAGTTTGCGGGTATGAATAAACTGTACAATGTCCATCACCGATTTTGCATGTGGCAACATTGATGACAGTGTACTCAATTCTTCGTACAGTTCAAGTCCATTTAAATCAAAACTATCACCATGCTTCAGGAGGCTCTCTAGATTCTTGCACTTTGTCATTAGTTGCTCTTATTTTCCTGTTTTGTTGAATTTAGTTATGTCATGCAAAAATCCAAACTGTTCATGGTGTACTTGCAAGGTATTAAACCTTTCATCAACAGCAGATACTGCTTTATCCATCACAACATTAAAAAATTCAACCTCAAATTTCTTTTCTGGATCGTCTATGGGCATGATCTGCTGTACAGATTCTTCACAAAGAAGTGTCCCTGGCCTTTTTAACTCATATTAACTATGTATTTACTTTATGAAAGTTGGAGAAAACATTGTGAAAACGTAAAACATTGGCTGCTCAACTTCTGGGCTGGCAAAAGTTATACTGACTCACAAGGGAAAAAAAGAGCAGGAGAATCTTAGTACAACATATGGTCACTGTATACCAGGGGTCGGCAACCTTTCAGAAGTGGTGTGCCAAGTTCACTGTGATTTAAGGTTTCTCGTGCCAGTAATACATTTTACATTTACATGCATCTGAGGAAGTGGGTATTCACCCACGAAAGCTCATGCTCCAAAACGTCTTTTAGTCTATAAGGTGCCACAGGATTCTTTGCTGCTTTTACAGATCCAGACTAACCCGGCTACCCCTCTGATACAATATATTTTAATGTTTGTAGAAGGTTTCTCTCTATGTCTATATTATATAAATAAACTATTGTTATTATCTGAGGTCTTGGCCACCGGTCCTGCTTAGGCCACTGCCAGCTGAGTAAATGAAACCCCAAACCGGCAGCAGGCTGGTGGCTGGAACCCTAGACAAGGATCCCAGGCCCTGCTCAGCCCGCTGCTGGTCTGGGGTTCTGACCATCAACTCCTGCCAGACAGGATCCCGGCTGCCAACCCCCCCTCAGCCCGCTACCAGCCTGTGATTCTGCTCACCCAGGCTGGCAGGAGGCAGAGTGGGGCTGGCGGCTGAGCTCCTGACTGGCAAGGGGCCGGCAGCCGGAACCCCGGAGTAGCAGTAGGCTGAGTGCTGCTGGCGCCCCAGACTGGCAGCAGACTGAGCCACTCAACCCCCCACCGGCCCTGCTCAGCCCGCCACCAGTCCACTCAGCCCGCCACCAGCCCACTCAGCCCGCTGCCGGCTGAGTGAATGGAACCCCAGGCTGACAGCAGGTTAAGTGGTTCAGCTGGCCTGCTCAGCCCACTGCCAGCCTGGGGTTCCTTGGGGGTCCCCAGGCCAGCAGCAGGTGCTGAGTGGGGCCGATGGCTGGTATTCCAGCTGGCAATAGGGCAGCAGCCGGAACCCCAGAGCAGTGATGGGCTGAGCCGCTCAGCCTGCTGCTGCATACCATCAAAAATCAGCTCACCTGCCACCTTTGACATGTGTGCCGTAGGTTGCCGAACCCTGCTTTATACACTAGTAGGGAGATGAGCATATTACAGTTGTTGGAGGGCTCTTATCAGGAGTAACAGGCTATAGGAAAGTCAGTCAACATTTTTTGTTTCTCTGATGAAAACTGACCCACTCCCTGTCTCAAACCAAACCTGTCACTAATAATTGTCAACAACTTAATTTTCTGTTTTTGGCTAAGATATTGATTTTTTTAAAAAAATATTGAAATTGGATTCAGGATTGTTAGCAAGAATTTTTGGCAAACAAAGTTGTTAAATGACAATCTAAATGGCAACACAGTACTGCTTTCATGCTTGGCTCACCCCCCAGCCTGCTGGTCCAACAGCTGCAGTAGAGGAGGAGATAGGTGGAAAACTGCAGGACCCCAAAATCCACCTCTTGGGGTGCAGAGTGGCAACAGCAGCAGCAAACCCTCAGGTCCAATCACACGCCAATGGGCACCGCCACCAGCCCAACAGACCATGCTGAAGTTAGCACAGCATCTGATCTCAGGGACGGGTCACCCATGGAGCCACAGCAGCTCATCCTGCCCTGTGCAGCTCCCCTCGGATGAGATGGATCGCTGGCAGCTGCCAGCCCGGGGGAGAGGCGCTCCCCAGCTAGGGTGGCCAGATCCAGATGTCCTGATTTTATAGGGCCAGTCCCGATATTTGGGGCTTTGTCTTATATAGGCACCAATTACCCCCACCTAGAGTGACCAGACAGAAAGTGTGTAAAATCAGGACAGGGATGGGTGGGGGTGGTGGGGTAAAAGGAGCCTATACAAGAAAAAGACCCCAAAATTGGGACTGTCCCTATAAAATAGGGATATCTGCTCACCGTACCCCAATCCCCTATCCTGATTTTCAACACATCTGGCTAATCCTAACCCAGCCCTGTGTGACATTCCAATTCTAGCTGCCTGCAGAGGAAGTGAGTTACTTTCACTTTCATTCCTCAGCAGGCAGCCAGCCAGCCTCCCCTCCCCCCCAGCACCTCACTCAACCCAGCCCTGAAGGAGGGGAGGGAGGAGGGAGAGAGGGGTGCCACAGAGCCTGCCTCGCCTCACCTCAGCTGGAGGGAGAGAGTCACACTCACAGGTGAGCTCCTTTCCCAACCCCTACCCCCTCCCCTTCCCAGAGACCCCAGCAGCCAATCCCATTCCTCAGACTGTGCTGCATTCGGATCTCTCTAGGACCCAGCAGCCCTGCTTCTTCAGTGTCTGGGCTGCCTGCAGAGTGGTGCCCCCAGGGAGAGTGAGGCCCTACACGGCTGCCTATGCCTAAGGACGGCCCTGGCCACCAGCATCCCCTCCTCCACCACGTGCAGATCTCTGGAGTTTTCATAAATTCCCAGGAAACCACGTGCGTCCTGAAGGCTGCTGATTTTTCCACGATTCGTTGCTGCTCCTTTATCCCCCTTCTGTGTCCTGTCCCCCAGCGTCTCTTCGCTTCCAGGCTGTGGCAATCTGTATGAGGAATGTTAATAAAACCAAACCATAAGTGAAGGATTTTAAATATCTCACTGAAATATACACAGCAAAACCCACCATCGCCAGCAGGAGGTATTTTAAATAATACTTTAAAATGATTCCCCTGAGGGGTCCCTCCTTCCTAGAAAAGAGAGAGCTTTGCAAAGACGATCCTGAAATAAGGAAGAATAAGGAATCCAGTGATGATAATTAAAGCATGGGGCATTTTCCATGATGGAAGGCTGGCGATTCATCTGCCTAACAAAGCAAAATTTTCTGTCCCCACTGCATCCTGACCCAGTACAGCTGATGTGGATCATTTATGATGCAAATAGAATAAGAACATGCCTATTAATAGGCAGCAGGTTTAAAACAAACAAAAGGAAGTATTTTTTCACACAATGCACAGTCAACCTGTGGAACTCCTTGCCAGAGGATATTGTGAAGGCCAAGACTATAAATCGTTCAAAAAAGATCTAGACAAGTTCATGGACGATCGGTCCATCAATGGCTATTAGCCAAGATGGGCAGGGATGGTGTCCCTAGCCTCTATTTGCCAGAAGCTGGGGATGGGCAACAGGGGATGGATCACCTGATGATTACTTGTTCTGTTCATTCCCTCTGGGGCACCTGGCATTGGCCAGTGCTGGAAGACAGAATACTGGGCTAGATGGACCTTTGGTCTGATCCAGTGTGGCTGTTCTTATGTTGATCATAATGTTGATCACAGTAATGGTCTCCATCCTGCATAAATGCACATGCTTATGATTAAGCACCTGCATAAGTGTTTGCAGGGTCTGGGTCTAAGTTTTGTTCTAAGAGGAGGTGTCCCGCTTGTGGAGATGGGTCCCCCTTCTCCCTGTATGCCAGTAATGCTACACTTCAAACACTTTCCATTGTTTCAAAATCTGAAGCAGGATGTGAGCCTGAATTAGCCAGTAGGCTAACTCAAAGTGGGCTTCTTTATGAGGGATGGAACAAAGTTGAGGTCTGGGACCTAGCCCAATATAAGGAGTAAGGGTAATAAACAAGAAAGGTGGGGAAGTGAGGTGACATTAAGAAGATCACAGAATTACTCACTTTTGGCAAATAGGTTTTTGACAGAGAGAGAGAGAAATAACATACTTCTTGAAGGGAAGATAGAAGTTTTGAGGAGCTATTTAAATGTGAAGAGAGTGGTAGCTGAGCATACAGCTATTGGGAAGGAGTTCCATCTCTAGCTACATTCTGTAGCTGAAAAGGATATTGTCTTTAACAAATTATTAATGTAAGAAGAAAAATTCCTAATTGCCACCATCTGGCAGGGTACTTCCTATCTGCTAACTGCCTAAATACCTTTGGGGGTCAGGGAAATACAGGAGAACCTCGCAGTTAAGAACACCTCAGGACTGGAGGTTGTTGGTAACTCTGAAATGTTCATAACTCTGAACAAAACGTTATGGTTCTTTCAAATGTTTAGAACAGAACATTGACTTAATACAGCTTTGAAACTTTACTATGCAGAAGAAAAAATGCTTCTTTCCCTTTATTTTTTCAGTAGTTTACCTTTAACACAGTACTGTACTTTTTTTTTCCTCCACTGCTGTCTGATTGCATACTTCCAGTTCCAAATGAGGTGTGTGGTTGACTGATCAGTTTGTAACTCTGGCGTTCCTAACTCTGAGGTTCTACTGTATCTATCCGGCCCAATCCTTGCTTCTCTGAACCTTATAAAAAGGTAAGACCACGTACAAGAAGAGGGAGAGGTGTCTGCCTCTGATGGCATTTATCCCCTCTTTGGGTACTACTAAGCCATCCCTGCCATGGTTATTTCTTATCTGTCAAAGGTGCTTCAAGAGCATTTCCCCCCCCACACACACACACACTTTGGGAATGCTCCATTTCTACAAAATGGCAGGTATTTTCAAAACCTTTTCTGGAGATGATCCTCTGAGAAGGGGTTGTTTTAAAAGTACTTTGAAATCCATGGCTGGAAGGTGCTATATCAATCCAAAGAATTTTACAAGAAATGAAAGAACTACAGCTCCTAACACTGCATCCATCTATTTCTAGAAAAGGAAACTGAGCAATAGAGCTGTTTAGTAATTTGCCCAGGGTCACTTAGCAGAAGCCAAATTCATCCCTGGTGCACAGAGGGCATAACTACATTAAAGCCAAGCCAAATATAGACTTCCTTCTTCGTCAAGGGTTTATAGATATATAAATTCCCTGTTTTATTTTTAACTAATGTACACTTTTGACTCATAGAAACAGTACTGACTTGAATCCAGTGCCAAGGCCAGTAATTAAAAAACAAGCCTAGGATGGCTAGCTAGTAGCAATGTTTTATAATACAGAGTCTCAGTAAAGTACTTGTGATTAGATGATTTCATTAAGTAGGGCAAGTTGCTGCAAATGATAATGGGCTTTACAATTATGCGGGGCTGCAGTAAAATTTTGCATTGCAATCCTTTGACCTTTTTATTCTTTTGTATCTAAAAGCCATTTCCCTCTGAAATGTAGCAGAGTCTTTAGAAATTAAAGGGTTTATTAATAACAGCACATTCTGAACAGAGGCTGTAAATAGATTGCAGAACAATAGGTCTTTGTTTAAAAAAAAACCACTTCATACTTTGTATTGTGTCACGGTTCCTCCAACACCTGAATATTTATCATTCACTTTAGCACTGATTAAAGAACAGCTGATGCCTTATGGAAAGCCTAGGGAAAACACTTTGTTCTGAAGCAATTCTGCAGATACATACATTACTGTGATAAAGAACCATACAAGACATTAGATTTCATTCAGGCTATCTCCCTGTTACTGCAGGATTGTTCCCCACAGTATATGTTGTAGTATATTGTCAAATTTATTATTATCACCATCATCATCTGTGTGCCACCTACATGCTCAGGGCACATGACCAAAGCAATAAGGTTTCCATTACTTCTCTTTCGAGACTCCTCCACAGTCAAATACCTCCAGCAATAACGAAGTTTTTCCTGATAGTCATCTCAAATATATATATTGCACATAAGTTGGCCATGTGGAAAGAAGGCTGAATGGTGTAGTAGCAGCATGGTCCCTGCTAGAAGTCAGTTGCCAGGGTGACTGCCCTGCTCAAGTGCCCCTAGAACCAGCCCTGAGTCATTGGTTAACCACAAGGGGTTCTGACAAACCAAGCCAAAATTATTCTTGTCAGCCGGGGGGGGGAAATGCTGTCAAGAACCAGCTAGAACACAGTTTCCCGCCTTTCACTGAAGGCATACAGGCCCCATTCATCAATGTGTTGTTAAAATTTGGAGGCCTGTTCATCCAAACTCAGCAATAAGTCAAACAGGAGAATCGATGAGTAAAAACGTCTTCCTTAGCTCCATCTCCCTAGGCACTCCACACCTTTCTCACAGATCGGGACCTGGCAACAGGGAGCCATTCACCTGTCACTTTCAAACTGCACAGCTGTAATTCACTATATCTGAAGTTGAATGTGAAAACAATGTAAAGGCTTCATATGGTACAAAATGTGGCTTCCCACCTCTTTCATCATTTAGGCCACTGTGAACACAGCAAGCTTGTGCTCTGGTCCCTCCAATGGCTCCCAGTCTGGTTCTAAAACATGAATGGTAGCTTAGGTACAAGTGATCATGATTTGATCACATTTATCAAGTGCAAACAGAATAAAGTCCAGACTAGTAATATATATACTTGGTGCTTTAATACATTGACAAGTTACATCAGCTTAGCTATGTCTCTCAGGGGTGTGACAAATCCACACCCCTGAGAGACATACAGAAGGCAACCTAACCCCCGGTGCAGTCAGTGCTAGTGCCTCTTGGGGAGGTGGATTACCTATGCCAAAGAGGGAATGGGTTCTTCTGTCAGCATACAGTGTCTACACTGAAGTGCTACAGTGTAGACAGCTGCAGTGTTTCAACCATAGACAAACCCTTGAATGCTACTGGATTCAGATTGGAAAAATGTAAATAGTGATACATTCCCAAATTCTGTCCACATACCAAGCTCAGAACACTCATGATTGCAAAGTGAAATGCCACACATATTAGATTGAGCAGATCTTCATAATAGGATTCTCCCCTTTTTCTTATGAGTGTTGATAACACTGAAATAGTTACAGCTGATATTTAAATTGCCACCATCATTGGGCATTAGTGTTAAAACTCATACAAATGAATAGAAGCATTTCATACCTCAGAGCCAGGGCCGGCCCCAGGCACCAGCCAAGCAAGCTGGTGCTTGAGGAGGCAGATTCCAAGCGGCGGCATTCTGCCCAATCCTTTTATGTTATTTATTTATTTATTTATTTTTGCTCTTCGCAGCTTCCACTGCAGGTTTTTTTCTTTTTGGTTTGCTGCTCCTGCCGCCCTGTAGGGGGCGGCAGCATGGAGAAGGGGAGCTGCTGGGAGTGGTGCCAGGTCTGCAGCAAGCCCGGCATGGCAGCCTGCATCCCTCCCTGCCCACCCACCAGAGTGGCATGGAGCCCTCCTGGCAGGTGGCGCGGTGGGAGGGACCACATGGCGAGCGCCCCCTTAAGGAAGCCCTGGCCTCCCCCCTTCTCTCTTCCCCCACCCCCCAGTGATTTCCCTACACCCTCCCTAAGGGGGGTGTACACTCCCCCTGAATTTTCCCCCACCCCCTGTTTTGTGAACTAGTTACATGCCAAACCTGGTGGCTGAACTTTGCGACTTTGTCCTCACCCACAACTATTTCAGATTTGGGGACAATATATACCTTCAAGTCAGCGGCACTGCTATGGGTACCCACATGGCTCCACAGTATGCCAACATTTTTATGGCTGACCTAGAACAATGCTTCCTTAGCTCTCGTCCCCTAATGCCCCTACTCTACACTGATGACATCTTCATCATCTGGACCCATGGAAAAGAAGCCCTTGAGGAATTCCACCATGATTTCAACAATTTCCACTCCTGTTCTTTTTGCGGATACAGACTAACACAGCTACTGCTCTGAAACATGCCAATTTAGTGACTGTTTGGAAATTTGAACTGAAATTGAAATATTAATACACACTTTAAAAGCATATGCAGTGTATGATAAAATACATATATCTGAAAAAGTATAATAGATTTCAAAAGTATGAACATAGATTAGCTTCCTTATACGGCTGTTTTTTATGACAATGTCAGTGCATTCATTTCGGTGATGTTGGCCAACCTAATAATTTCAAATGATGATTTGTAAGCAAGTCTAAATGAGCTCTCCCTGACAGCTAATGATGAGCTGGGGGCAAAGGCTTCAGGATCAGATTGTATTTACATTCACACCTAATCTACCTAGGTATCATACCAGCAAACAGAGCTGTGTTGCCCAAGTGATAGATTTTGGCTGGGGTTGGGTTACAAATCACTTGAATGGGGAGGGGGGAGGAAATGTTCTTCTTATTGTATGAGTAAAGGTCAGTAGAACTGTACTTAGCCTGTGCTGATTGAGGGCATCAAGAGAGAAGGTGGGGACCTGTCCCTCTTCACTGTTTAAAGACAGAGCTGACTAGGCTCCATAAATAGTCTTTTGTTCTATTAAGTGACTACTGCAGCTGAAATCACTGATAATCAGGTCTAAGTGCTTAGTCCTGCTGTGGGGACAGTGTTCCTGTGGTTACAGTGTTTTTGTCTAAGAGATAGCCCAGACTGCACTAGCAGTGAGATTCCCGCACTGAGAGCTCAGCTGAAATCACTGAGAGCTGGGTGGACCCTCCTGAGACCAACTCGCAGATGTCACAGTGGCAAGTGGCAGCAGAAGGTGACTGCTCAGGGCCATTGGCAACAGAGTGGTGGAGTGAACGGTGGCACAACGAATAGCCGTGGCCAGAGTGAACAGTGAGCAGCTGGAGGAACGAGCAAGGTGCCTTCTTGCCCCCCACTTGGGAGGTGTACTCATGTGAAAGCACCTCTGAACTCTGAGTCTCCACTGACTGACCAAGGACAACACCAGTGAGTGGGGTGCAGTGAGGGAAAAGTGAGGGGCATGTTAAACAAACATTTGTTTGTTGGACTATATTTTAGTGACTTTGCTCTAGAATGCTAAATTTGTGACTGGGAATGAAAACTTATATAAATATGTTTCCTAGTAGGCCAAGATTTTTAAAATGCATTATTTGCCAATCATTGTCTCACATCATTGTTGTCTCACATCATTGCTATCTTGAGAGGTCATTATGTTGGGGAGTTTCTGTACTAAACATTTTTATTATTATAATTAATTTTTACATAAGAATGGTCATACTGGGTCAGACCAATGGTCCATATAGCCCAGTGTCCTGTCTTCTGACAGTGGTCAAGCCAGGTGCTTCAGAGGGAATGAACAGGGAATCATCAAACGATCCATCCCCTGTTGCCCATTCCCAGCTTCTGGCAAACAGGCTAGGGACACTCAGAGCATGGTGTTGCATCCCTCCTCATCCTGGCTAATAGCCACTGATGGACCTATTCTCCAGGAATGTATCTAGTTCTTTTTTAATCCTGTTATAGTTTTGGTCTTCACAGCATCCCCTGGCAAAGAGTTCCATGGGTTGACTTTACGTTGTGTGAAGAAGTACTTCCTTTTGTTTTTTTAAAACCTGCTGCCTATTAATTTCATTGGGTGACTGCCAATTCTTGTGTTATGTGAAGTATTAAATAACATTTCCTTATTCACTTTCTTCACACCAGTCAAGATTTTATAGACTTCTATCGTATCCCCCCTTAGTCATCTCTAAGCTGAAAATTCCCAGTCATTTTAATTTCTCATCCTGTTTCATAACCCTAATCATTTTAGTTGCCCTTCTCTGTACCTTTTCCATTTCCAATATATCTCTTTTGGGATGGGGTGACAGGATCTGCACACAGTATTCAAGATGTGGGCATACCATGGATTAATATAGAGGTAACATGATATTTTCTGTCCTATTATCTATCCCTTTCTTAATGATTCCCAACATTCTGTTTGCTTTTTTGGCTGCCGCTGCACACTGAATGAATGTTTTCAGAGAACTATCCACAACGACTCCAAGATCTCTTTCTTGAGTGCTAACAGCTAATTCAGACTCCTTCATTTTGTATGTATAGTTGAGATTGTTTTCCAATATGCGTTACTTTGCATTTATCAATGTTGAATTTCATCTGCCATTTTGTTGACCAGTCACCCAGTTTTGTGAGATCCCTTTGTAACTCTTCGCAGTCTGCCTGGGACTTAACTATCTTGAATAGTTTTGTATCATCTGAAAATTTTGCCACCTCACTGTTTACCTATTTTTCCAGATCATTTATGAGTATGTTGAACAGTAATGGTTCCAGTACCGACCCCTCTGGGATACCATTATTTATCTCTCTCCATTCTGAAAACTGATAATTTATTCCTACCCTTTGTTTCCCATCTTTTAACCAGTTACTGATCCATGAGAGCATCTTCCCTCTTATCCCATGATGGCTTACTTTTCAAAAGTCAATTTAAATAATATATATACAAAATGTATCTTTTTTTTAGAAATCTAGACCTGTTATATGTTTTGGTGTAACTTGCATTATCCTTATGTTAAATTTGCATTATCCTAACAAAACATTTACTTTATTCATATCTCTTTTATATATCTCATTGACCCTGACACCCCCTCTGTAAATTCAAACACCCCCCCTAATTTCAGTTCCTGGGGAAACTACTGCGCCCCCCCCCCCCCCCCCGTAGCTGGGGTGTGCACTCCGCTGTCTGGAGTCTGCACGGCTGGGAGTCCGCCTGCACCCGCCGCCCTGCAGGTATTTTTTTTTCTTTTTTCTTTTTTGTTTTTTCTTCCCTTCGCCGCTCTGGCCAGCTGGTTTGTTTCGCGCTGCCCTCCCACCTTTTGCTGCTCCAGCTAGCAGGTTTGTTCCCCCCACCGTTTGCTGCTCTGGCCCCCGTGCAGGTGGGTTTTTTTGTTTTTTATTTTTGCTTGAGGTGGCAAAAAAGCCAGAGCCGGCCCTGCTCAGAGCTATTGCTTTAGACTGTGTGCAGACTCAAGCAGAAATCTCTACATCAGTTTATGTTCAGTTTACTTAGGGAAGGTTATCTTTGCAACCAGAAAGCTCAGAAACTTTTTGTTTTAAAGGAAAGCTTAGATTCTGGAGTACAAGGTAGGAGCCCTGAAAAAAGCGGCAGCTCACGAAGCCACTGTCAGTGGTATAATTTGATCTCTGCTTCCAACTGCAAAAATGCTCTATTTCACTGACTGTTGGCAAGGATACTTGACCCATCCTCAGTCATTTGGACTAACCACAGAAATTTACAATTTCATGACCTCCAAGCTCGATTACTGCAATGCACTGTACTTTGGAGCAAAAAACCCTCTAATCTTGGAAAAAGATCCACATAGCCTGCCCATGTAGCAATACAGGAATCTTCAGAGAATTTAGATGTCAAACTCTAACAAGTCTCTGCCGAGCATGTGTGAATTCAGATTTTGCAAAGACGTTCAACTTGGGCAATTTTGGGTACTTTTTGACGGGAACAGCAAAGGCACAAGACAGCCCCTCTGTCAAACGTAAAGACGTACTCCAAAGCTTGGAGGCTCTAGAGCACCTCGAAAAAACAGCTGAAGGAATTTTTTAATATGTGCAAAACATGACATATTTCTTAATGTTGTTTTAGGAAACAGTGGAACAATCTTTACTAAAACTTTCCAAAATATTCAACCAAAGGCAGAAATCCAGAATAGAAAATTTCAGTCCAAACACTTAAGGTTTGGCAAAATTATGAGGAATTGAAAACAGAGTCTTATAAGGGGAAGTGTTGGCAACGTTAACTATAGCTGAAACTAAGAGCTGTGCCTATAATCAATGCAAGGGAATTTTACATACATAACTCTTACTACTATCTATTAAGTCCTGTTAACATTAAATGGAATTTTTGAGTGAAAATCTTTGCAGAGCAATATAAGCATTTGTCTTATGAGTGGCTGAATTCCATAAAGGAGCTGAAAATAAAATAATTAACCTTCTGAGGGGACTGTCTGTATAAGTAACACAAGAGAAATCTTTCCCCAGACAGTCATTAAAGATCCTGCTGTGCCGTCCACACTAATAAGGTAACTTGCTTAAGATACTAATTTGTTTAAACTTTGAAATGAAGGCTCTGGGCCAAGTTCACATAGAAAGAATTCAGCAGATTTTAAAAGTGTTGTGTTGTCTTTTTTTCCCCTCTGAGTTGTCTTCCAACTCTAAGAGCTCTGAGGACCATGTCCTAAACCATGACTCATGGCACCACCATTCCAGCCAGAGATGACTGAACAAAGCAGATTAGGCTGTCCTTCAGCAGTTCTCCTAATCAGATGGAGAGGAGGCTATTTGAACGAATAGCACTTCCTCTCTCTGCTAGAGGAGAGTCACAGCTGCACTCCCGGTCCCTGGCTGGCCAATGAACAGCAAATTGGTGCAGTAAATCAAACCTGATCTTTGGTGTGATAGTAAAAAGCAACAGCAGTGACTACCAGGCTAGCCTGAGTATTCTAAAAGAATTAATGATTTGTTAGAAGTGTTTAGCATGCATGAATGAGCAAACTAACATGTACATATAAATACATTAAATTATGAAAATGTTTATTCAGAAAATGTGTTTTGCAGTTTGATGCACACAGTTTTGTTAATCTTTGTTTTAAGATGGAAAGGTCATCTGCCAAAAACAGGATTTGTATAAGCCTGCAACTCTGCATTTAATTCAAGATTGTCCAAATTAACACAAACAAGCTAATGAAATGGACTATTCTCCTTGTACCAACAAGTGACAAAATCTCAGATTGGAACACCTTTGAATTTTAGGGTGTTTGGATTCTAATCTACAGAGCCAGTCCCACACCTATAGTTTTGGCCCTAAATCAAAGCAGACAGAATCCCTAACCATAACAGTAAGTGGCAATATCTGCAGTATTGCTATTATGTACGATGCAGCATTTTGGACTATTATTGCTTATTTAAAAATACAGTCATATGAGAATGGCCATGCTCATACATAATTCATATTTTAAATGTAGATCCTGGACACACTAGCCACCCTCTTTATAATATTATAGAAAATATTTCTGAGCTGGGTGCAGCAGGTCTGTAATGATTTCTATGATTTACTCTGTGCTTGGGCAGCAGCTAGCACAGGGGCGGGCAAACTTTTTGGCCTGAGGGCCACATCGGGTTCTGTAAATTGTATGGAGGGCCAGTTAGGGGAGGGGGTTGTCGCCTGACCCTCACCTCCTATCTGTCCCCGTCCCAGGACTCCTGCCCCATCCAATCCCCCTGTTCCTTGACGGCCCCTCTGGGACCCCTGCCCCATCCACCCTCCCTGCTCCCTGTCCGCTGACTGCCTCCTGCCTTCCCATCCAACCCTCCATCCTTCCTGACTGCCCCCCAAGTCCCTACCCCCATTCAACCCCATTTCCCCCGACCCCTATCCACACCCCCACCCCTGACCACCACTCCGAACTCCCCTGCCCTCTTTCTAACCCCCCATACCACGCTGCCCCCATACCACGCTGCCCCAGGAGCTCACAGCCCCGCCGCCCAGAGCATTGTGCCAACGGCAGAGCGAGCAAGCTGAGGCTGCAGGGGAGGGAGACAGCAGGGAAGGGGCCGGGGGCAAGCATCATGGGCCAAAAGCTCAGGGGCCGGGGGGGACGATCCCGTGGGACGGATGTTGCCCGTGGGCCATAGTTTGCCCACCTCTGATCTAGCACAATGGGGTCACATTCCTTGTTGGAGTTTCTAGGCACTGCTGTAATACAAATAAAGAAATTCTTTTCTTTCTTTGTGCTTCTTCTTTCTCTGTCTGTTGCCTCAAAAGACTCTCCCCACAAAAGATAAATATGAACCTGAGCCACAATACAAGATCTAAACCATCACCACGGAAACGTTGGGGAAGTTTGGATCTGGATCTTTATAAATATTCAGATACTCAGAAAAAATATATATATAACACTGTGACATCGTGCTCAGGACACCCAGAAGAATGAGCCACTGCGTTACCACTCTGCCTTAGCAGCTTTGCTACTGCTAAACTGTTGTCTGCTCCCTGACACTCCAGCCTGTCTGCCTTGCCAGAAAACTCTTCAAGACTGTCAGTCTAAACCTTGCTTTGCAGGTAACCATCAGTGAACCCCATTTCCTAAGTTTCCCATAGACGTCCCTCTGCAGCATCCAGTCTCTCTCACTGGACACTCACAGAAATTAAGGTTGTTGCTTCCAGACAGAGCACACATCAGCATGAAGTGAAGTGTGAGTCTTCACCTAGTATACAGCACTGAGATGATTTTGTAATACAAGAATAATAAGTTTATTAACAAAGAACAGAAACATAAGTGATACTAAGCAAGACTAAAAGAAACAGGTTTGGTTACAAATAAAACAAAACATGGTATCTAGTCACTAAAACTTAATTTTAGCAAGTTAAAATCTTTGCCTAAGCAATTTTCTACTTACATCAGGTTACCAGCATCCCTAGCCCTTCAGATTAGGGCAGTGGCTCTCAACCTAGTCTCCTGGCTTGGGCAGACAGCAAACACAATTCGTAGGCTCTGACCCTCTGGGCAGGGCAGAGCAACAAGCTGTCTTCGGATTCAGCTTTGGGGATGGAGCAGACAGCAAATACAGTCAAGGTTCACTGCCTTGTGTCTGGGGCAAGCCTCCTACCACCCTCCATTGGCATTGCTCCATAGTTTGCAAGTCCTCAGTCTCTTCCAGGTAAATGGCAGAGAGCAGTCCCAGCAGCTCTCTCCACACTTCGTCTCCTCCATGGGCAGGGCACTATATTGCTTGGCAGCAAGTCCAGAGTCTTGCAGCAGGCTAGAGACATCTGGCTCCCACTTCACTGAGCTGAAGAGCCTGCCTCTTATAGTTCTTGTCCTGCCCCTCTGCTTCCAGCACAGGGGGCGAACCCAGCATGGCTCCTATCACCAAGGGAGTGCAGTGGTCCCTCCCAGTCAGGCTCGGAGGGAGAAAACTTGTTTCTCCCTTCGTTTGGTCACAAACTTTAAAGCATAATATTAGTAAGTATCAATAACTCCTTATATAGTGTTAATACATACATTTCACAATGGTATTAATCACCAGTGTGTCACCAGCATTCGTAAAAGACCTTACTTGACATACTTTTATACTACAAAATATTGTATAGAATCAGTTGATTCAATTGCTTATTCTTTGAGTTTCAGCCCCTTGGTTCTCCCTCTGGGATATCTGGATGCAAATTGTTACAAACAAAGAAAGGCTAATAGAAACAGTGACTGTGATGTACCAAAACAAAAAAAAAAGTGCCCTCCGTAATGCTTTTTATTAAAGAAATACAAAGCTATTTCATACATGTTCTGTTGCTTTCTTTCCTTGTTCTGTATTCTTTTCATCCCTCAATCTTTTGTCATTCCCATTTCATCCCTAGTATCCCTGGTATTCATCAGTAACAGCAGAGTCAAGGTTTATCTGCCTTTTTAGACTGGTACCCACTTTCATTTGTGAAATACAAGAATCTCAGCAATAAGTGTCAGCTGTTTCATCCTGTTCTTGCTGTTTCATCCTGTTCTCTCCCAATGCACTCATTTTACTTCGCTTCCTGGAGACATGCTACTTGTCACTCAGATCTCTGAGGCAGTTGACTGGGAGATCGATGAAATATAATGTGAAGAGATTACCGGAGAAATGGAAGAGCTAAATGTGATCTTAACTAATAATATCCTGGGATGAGAATAATGACACGTGTCAAACTGAGATAGCTGAAGAGTCAATAACAAAATACTATGACTCACAAGAATGTCAAATATATTTTTTCCACTGAGAACCGCACAAAGAAATACTATTTTGCAATACAATATTATTTAGTTCTTTTAAAGGGAAACATTGGGCCAGATTTTTATCTAATTTATACCAGTTTTGCATTGATATAATGCTGATGACATCAATGGAGTTCTTTGATTTAGACAGGTGTAAGTAAGATCAGAATCCATCTCAATATATTTATTATGGGCCTAGCCCTATGAATTATTGGGCTACAAAGTAGCTATGAAATAGTATGAAGGAGCATGTGATTGGAATGGATTTTTAATTGCGTGCTGCAATAGTATCTCAGTGACTAGCCAGACTTTTTTTTCAGAATTAATTTCAGTGGCAACTTGTAATGCCATGCTCTTGAGTCATTGGCAGTGTGGGGGTTGAACCTTGGACTTCTCAATTTAAAAGCACGAACCTCTATTGTCTGTGAGCAAAAAGATCCAGCTGTGCTAGCCAAGGCTGCAGCAGACTGATCAACCTCTAGCTGTGGCCTAGATACCAGCAGAGTGAGACAGCATACCTTTGCTTCCTTTTCATATCTATTTTCTGCAGATATTCTAGCATACCAGTTTACTGACAGGAACATTCATTGATACTGCAAATATCAAGCAAATATTTCAGGATATTTGAAGAGAGCAAATTTCAACTTCGTTATCATGAGCGCTGACATAGGGTGTCTATCCCAGGCAGATGATCAAAGATTAATGGCAGTCAGTCAGAGAGAGTCAGAGCCCACCCGCTTGCCCCTGGAGGGTAGACCAGGTCTAATTAATGATGAAATCCAGATGGGGAGGTGCTGGGTGGTGTTATAAAAAGAGGAAGTTTGGAGCAGAAGTAAGGGCTGTAAAGAAAAACTCTGCAGTCACTCTCCTGATAGTAAGAGTAAAGGCTACATAGAGAAAGAGGCTGTGGGAAAGACCTGCTGACAGGCTGAGGTGGGACGAAGTGTAGGGAGGTAGCAGGAGGCAGATCTGAATATAGACAGCCCTTGCCTGCTTATTACAGGGAGCCCAGATTTTTAGAGCTATTTAGGCATTGCTGCTTGGAGTGTTGCAACACCTAACTGATTTAAGAGCCTAATTCATTTTCTAAAAGTATATAGACACTTAAGAACCCTAAATCCCACTGACAAATGCTGAGTGCAGCAACACCTAGCTACCTTTTAAAATTCTGGGCCTGTGTCCTAGGACTGAAACCCAGAGGAAAGGAAGGGCCTGGGTTCCCCTAACTGCCACTGGGGATTGTGGTGTGAATAACCTCACCCTGTCCCCTGAGATAAGAGTGATAAGGACTTTTGAAAGCCCTGGGATGAGAGGATGTAAAGCATATGGGGCCCACAGTCAGGGGTGGAAAACTTGATGTAAGCATATCATCCGAAACAACAAAAGTCCATCCCGTTACCCAGGAAGGGGTGGAAACAAAACATGACCTGGATGGAGGGATGAGTCATGAAAAGATAGACAACTGAGGGACCAGAGCAATCATTGCCAGCGGACACTAGAGGAGAACAGCCTGCTATGCCACACCCAGCCACGAGCCATTTGCCTGTGGTGAGTCTCCTCTTCTATACAAGCCTACAATATCCACCCATGTAAATATCTCTATGATTGAGAAATATGGTCCCAGTCCACTCAGAATTTACTCATTTGAATAGTCCCATTAGCTCCAATGGAACTATATCATGGAATAACAGAACCATAGAATTGTAGGGCTGGAAGGGATGCCGAGATAATCTAGTTCAATGGCAAGGCAGGACCAAGTATACCTAGACTATCCCTGAGAGATGCC
Organism: Gopherus evgoodei; assembly: GCF_007399415.2. Taxonomy (NCBI): domain Eukaryota; kingdom Metazoa; phylum Chordata; order Testudines; family Testudinidae; genus Gopherus; species Gopherus evgoodei. Next base: position 172,071,300 of record NC_044324.1, read on the forward strand.
TTTGGTGGGGATTCCACAACCTGCATTAGAAGCCTACTCCAGAGCTTAACTACCCTTATCGTTAAAAGTTTTTCCCAGTCTCTAATGTAAATGTCCCTTGCTGCACATTAAGCCCATTACTTCTTGTCCTCCCTTCAGTGGCCATGGAGAACAATTGATTACTGTCCTCTTTGTAACAGCCCTTAACATATTTGAAGACTGTTAGCAGGTGGGTCCCCACTCAGTCTCCTTTTTTTTTAAAAAAAGACTAAACATGCCCATTTTTTTTAACCTTTCCTCACACGTCCGGTTTTCTAAACCTTTTATCCTGTAAGGGACCCTCAGAGCTGCCTGCCCCCTACCACTACAAGCAACCCCATCATACAATCTGACTCATACATTTGTCAAGCTCTACCTTGACACTAAGTAGGTTATTGGCCTCCCTAACTCCTACTGGGAAATTGCTCCAGATGAAGATCCTCTGATGAAAACCTGGAAATTGTTTAAGCCCCATTGCTCAGATTGCTAACTTGGACAGTACATTAGTGTGCTAGGGTTGATAAACCTCACACAGGATTTTGCAAGGAAAGGGTTAAACTCCCCCTTCCCAGCCATAGCACTGTGAGCTCCAGAAATGTGTGTGCAGTGGGGAGAGAGAGAGAAATCAGCAGATGAGAACTTTGAGTTTATGAATCCCTAGGCTTTTCTATTTTGGGACTATTAAGCTGTGCTCTGCTGGTGTGTGCCCTACAAAATTCACTGCACTTGGTCCTTACCTAATGGGAATAGCAGCTCCATTGGCTGACTCCTCTCACTTAGGCTAAATTATAGGTATGGGAAACCTTCAGGGCAAGGAATGGTGGTGAATGGATAAAGCTGCTACCCCTCAGGATTTTGAGGGAAAGCCTTTTAAATAGAAACCTTTTCTAGCAATGAGTCTAAGCCAGAATCCTGCATCTAGACACCCCTGGTCTTTGGATCTGGTTCTGCACTGTGGGTCAGGCTCATCCTTATTTTTCCCTTTTTGGGATTGTTTGGGGTTATGAATTACTCAAACTACATTATTGTTAATCATCAGCTCATTAAGAAGTCAAGTACAAGAGACCCTAATTTACTCCATATCTAGTCAATGACTGAACAGCTTCATGAAAATTGTTTCAGATGCAGCACAATCAAGTGCAATTTACAAATCATTCTGAAGATGAGAATTCTGTGCATAATATTAAATAGAAGTAGCCCCAAACTAGAACAATTTCTCAGCAACCTTCTCCCCTGAACTCTGGGAGATCAGATAAAATGTGGCCTAGATCTAAAGCATCCTTTCTCTAGGCTTTTCCCAGCCAAAATCTAACTAAGGTTTTGCAAAAACACCTAATCACCACTGTTGCTCCTTTTTATTAAGCATTCCTATGAAATCTTTGGTTCAGCCTTGTAGTAGGTATCATGAAATCAGCATTTGTGTGGTCACACACCTCTGTGTTAAGGTACCACTCAATCACTCAAATCGCTATTTATGTACATGACAGGAAAATGTGTTTCCCTCTCAGGCATGACCTAAAAGGGTCTGTGATGGCATTTATCAGGCCTTCTCTGCCCTGGGATGTATGGGCACCTCAACATCCCCTGCTCAAGGAAAACACAGTCAGACTGGGCTACCTACAAGACAGTCCTCCAGAGGCCTAGAAGGGTCAGAAGCAAACACTGACCAATCAGAAGCCAGCGGGCCAGTTAAGAAGGCTTGCCTACTACTGCTCAGTAACAGAACTGAGTGAGGCTGGGATCAGTGGTGCTGGAATAATTTGTATAGTGAGGGTACTGAGAGCCATTGAACCAAACTGTAAATCCTGTATATGATGGAAACCACTTCAAGCCAGGGGGTGCAGCAGCACCCCAGCACCCCTAATTCCAGTAGCTATGGCTAGCGTGACCAAGTGTCCAGTTTTCAACCAGAACACTCCGTTGAAAAGGGATCCTGGCGGATCCACTGTCAGCACCAGTTACCGGGCCGTTGACTGTCCGGCTGGTGGCGCTACGCAGCGGAGCTCACAGGCTCCCTGCTAGCCTCTGCACCATGCTGCTCCCGGAAAGTAGCCAGTATGTCCCCTCTCCAGCTCCTACATGTAGAGGCAGCCAGGGGACTCTGCATGCTGCCCCCATCCCAAGTGCCGCCACCCCCACAGCTTCGATTGGCTGGGAACTGCGGCCAATGGGATCTGCAGGCATGCATCTGCAGACAGGGCAGTGCACAGAGCTGCCTGGCTGCCCCTTTGCATAGGAGCTGGAGAGGAGATATGCCACTGCTTCTTGGAGCTGCTTGAGGTAAGCACTGCCTGGAGCCTCCACCCTCGACCGGGCCCCAGCCCTTTATCCCTGCCCCAGGCCCAGCCCTGATCCCCCTCCCACTCTCCAAACCCCTCCATCACAGCCCAGAGCACCCTCCTGCACCCCAAACCCCTCATCCCCAGCCCACCCCCACCCCAGAGCGCATACCCCCATCAGGAGCCCTCATGCCCTCCCACACTCCAACCACCTGCCCCAGCTCTGATCTCCCTCTCACCCTCCGAACTCTCAGTCTCAGCCCAAAGCACCCTCCTACACTCCAAACCCTTAATCTGCAGCCCCACCCCACAGTCTGCACCCCCAGCCAGAGCTCTTCTATTCCCCTACACCCCAGCCCCCACTTGGAGCCCCCTCCTGCCCTCTGAACCCCTCAGTCCCAGCCTGGAGCACCCTCCTACATTCCAAACCCCTCATCTCATGCCCCATAACAGCACCCACACTCCCAACTGGAGCTCTCACCCCCTCCCGTACCCCAGCTCCCTGAACCAGCCTGGCGAAAATGAGCGAGTGAGTGTAGGGAGAGTGAGTGACAGAGAAAGGGGGAATGAAGTAAGCAGGGGCAGGGCCTCGGAGAAGGGGCAGGGCAAGGGTGTTCAGTTTTATGCAAGAAAAATGTTGGCAACCCTACTTATGGCTGGGATTGAGGAGAAAGTCCTTGTGCCAGCCCAAACTCAAGGTCTGGCCTTCAAGTACTGCAACTAAGTGCTTGCCTTTGAATTTTGTTTCTTTATTTAAAGATAAAGACAACCAAATTCTGTGTTTTGTTATTGTGTTACTTAACTGTTTAGAAAATGTTGCTGAATTTAGATCATAGGCCTCCCAGTGCCAAGCAAGCGGCCAAATGTCTGGATTAAGGCAGGGGAGGCCTGCAGCACCACACTTTGCCCTACAGGAGGTACCATGGAGCAGCCTCATCTGCCACAGGGTTTCATTTGTAAATGTTGTCTTTTCAGTCACGCATACCTGATTTAAAGATACTCCCAGTTTGTTATCAAAGTGACAGTCACCTAGATTATATGTGTCAGTAATTTAGCAGATTGCAAATTAAGAATGCAATTAAGCAACCTTTTTGCACTGAACTGACTCAGAAATGGAGGATGTAGTGGGGGTGAGAGTATATACAGCATTTTGAAAGACTTAAGATCCACTGCTTTCCATTCACCTAGCTCTAACAAATAATAATAGCATGGAAACACCTACAGTGTGCTTAGCTCTGTTCAAAATAATAAAGAAGATGTCGTTCTTGCCCCCATGAGGTTTACTAACTAGATGGAGGATCTAATTCAAAAATACATCTAAATGTATTTACCAGGAAATTGTTCAGAAGTAGGAATGTATCATATGGTTTAACAGCTAGATATGCAGTGAAACAAATAGTATAGTAGTTACACAGTCAGACCTGTCCCCCTAAGAGGGGCGTGGGGGGGGGGGAAGAAGTTGGAAAGTGATAGAATCCAATCATATTTCTTCAAACTCCCACTCTAACCAAACTGATCTTTGGTTAATCATGGGAAGATATGAAGTAATGTGACATAAAACCAAGGGACTTGATAAGACACACAGTAGACTGATAGGGAGGGGAAGATCTGTGAAGGACAAAAAGCTTGACTATGTGGAAAAGGAGAAACTAGTGGAGGGTTTCACCATAAGAACAGGCAGGGAAGCTGCCATTGAATGAGGTGGTGTTTTGGATGGCTGAAGAAGTTGAGAGGGAGACCACAGAAAAGGAGATTGAAAGATAATCAAGATGGGAGATGAGGAGGGCCTGGATGAGCGTTTTAGCTCTATGGACACGCCACAGGGTCCCAGAATCTGGGCTCCAGTCACACCAATGAAACAGCTCCACAGCCCAAGACCCAGTTGGCTGGCACAGGCCAGCTGCATGTTTTTCTTTGCTGTGTAGACATACCCTCAGGAGCCAGAGGAGAGCAGGAAACAGGAGAGGGAAGCTCAAGAAACTGCAGCATGAAAAAAGACTCTTGCAGAGAGGACCCTGCCACCAGGGGAGTTTGGGTCTACAGAGAGTAAAGGAAGTGCGACCCAGCTCCAGGAAGGAGGGGTGAAGACTCCCTACCCCTGGGGAAAGAGAGACATTGAACTGGAACCAATGTGTGTCATGACTCCAGAAGGGGAGTATTTTAATTACCTTTGGACTGCAATCTGAAGTCCAAAAAGGAAAATTGAGGCAGGGTGCTGCAGTGCAGACTGACTTGTGGGCAAAAGGGAGCACTCGGATGGCAGTCGCCCTGTTAAACTAATACCCAAACCTCTGTGAATTGCAGTCTACATGGATTCCTAGGAGTCACAACAATAATAGAACTTTTGTTACTACGTTTAAATTCTTATTCATGTGCGGGGAGGGTGGAAGGGTTGTAATGATTAGTGTAAATAGCAGCTCCAGCAAAGGTGGTGCTGTGTCTTTATCATAATGCTAAATTATTGTCTTGTTTTGATATTATGTTGTATCTGACAGAGGGAGGTGGTTGTAGGAAGCTTTGTCCAGCCTGTGTGTGCTGGAGTTGTTACTTGCAGTGTCCTAATAAATTCTTTGATTCCTATAAGCGAGTATTACAATAAGCCAGAGATTGGCAACCTTTCAGCAGTGGTGTGCTGAATCTTCATTTATTAACTCTGATTTAAGGTTTCGCGTGCCAGTAATACATTTTAATGTTTTTAGAAGGTCTCTTTCTATAAGTCTATAATAGAGAACTAAACTATTGTTGTATGTAAAGTAAATTGGGTTTTTTAAATGTTTAAGAAGCTTCATTTAAAATGAAATTAAAATGCAGAACCCTCCGGACCGATGGCCAGGACTCGGGCAGCGTGAGTGCCACTGAAAATCAGCTCATGTGCCGCCTTCAGCACGCGTGCCATAGGTTGCCTACCCCTGCAATATGCCTTATGTAAACAGACATAATTGCTTATAAGCTGCATTGTGCACCAGTGGTGCTTGCTCCTGCATAAAAGAAGGGTGGTTGCACCAGAGCAAATTGCTGCTTTGCTTGTCTACGCTTGGGGGATTGCACCAATGCAGCTACATCAGCGGCTGACCACTGATAGCTGTAATTTGAGCCATTTGGCTACTCTGTCTCTCTCCAGAGTAAACAAGGCCTAAGGCACTCAGGTGTTAAGCAGCTGTAAGGAGGGCAACTAAGGGTATGGCTACACTTGAAACTTCAAAGCGCTGCCGGGGCAGCGCTTTGAAGTGTGAGTGTGGTCCCAGCGCTGCATGTAAACCACATCCTCTACGGGTGTAGCTTGCAGCGCTGGGAGCCAGGCTCCCAGCACTGTGGCACTGATTACACTGAGGCTTTACAGCGCTGTATCTTGCAGCGCTCAAGGGGGTGTTTTTTCACACCCCTGAGCGCAAAAGTTGCAGCGCTGTAAAGCGCCAGTGTAGCCAAGCCCTAAGTGAACCTCTAGCTGGCAAGCTGAAATGGTGGTGTGGGAAGGAAATAACCATTTCAAAATATTAAAAAGGGCTGCACTGTACACAAGGGAAACTTTAGCATAGACCAGCAGGGTCTGCATGGGCCAATTAACGCTCAACACGGTTGTGTGCTTTAGAAATCATACCCCCATGATGCGCATTACCCCACCATGTAGACAACCCCTTAATTTGTGCTCATATGTTCCCATAGTTAGAACCCAATCCTGCAGCACATCCTTACACAAATAGCTCTTCACACCAATGTTATATGAGAACAGGCTACTCGTGTGAAGAAGGGTTCCAGGTTAAGACCCATATTTATGTATTTAAACCTCACACAGATACACAAGGTGAAACTTTGGGGGGGGGGTGGAGGAAGCTATTCAAAACAAAAACTTGTTTATTTTTTACAGATACTTTTGTTGAAAAATATATAAAACCCACAATCTTCAATCTGTACAAAAGAACAGATCCTAAGTAAAAGCGTCACAATATGCTAGCCCATTCTTTATGATGGCAAAGTGCTCAGTGAAGTCTGAGTTTGATTTAATTAGTCTTGCCTGCATCTTTCAGTCTGCATCTACTTATTCCTCATTTGCCACCTTGGTATCTGCACACTTAAGGGCTGCAGGATCAGGCCATCAATGCACCCAATACCATCTGCACAAGTGCCTGCTGGAATTGTATCTGGGAAAGACCATCTTCCCTCGTTTGGTTTCTGGAACCTACCTCTTCCTCTACAGAAGGGAGAAAGACTGAAGTGCAAGAAGTTTTGTGGAGAATAGCCACTCACTCCAGCCATGGTACCTGCTGGGAAATAACATTTATTTTTATTAAAAAAGCAGCTTTTTGAAGAAATTCCAGGAGCCAAACTGAGTGTGGAAAGTTATACTATATACACAAGAGTGGTAATTTTATGAATGGGGCCCTAAATTCTTTTCAGATCTCATCTTAGTAGAATTATGCAGATTTGGTGCCCCCTGCTGTCCCTTCTGTTGCCATCTGAGCTGTTAACTAAAAGCATGTATAAGCACCGCAGATGTGAAAATGCATAAAACACCTCAATAAGACAGACTGGGAAGCCTGTACAAAAGGACACATATAAACCACAGTTTTGCTCCTCAGCAGGTCTATGGAAAGGGCAGACCCTGGAGAGGCAGATAAAAATATAAAAGCTGTATCATGATAGAATAAGAACCAAAGAAAAAAATATAAGTGTCCATTGCCAAGGGACACTGCATAGCAGCCTGAGCTTCTGGTTTGGAAACATCTAGACTCTCTGGGACTAGTTTCAAAACTCAGCAGGATCAACTCAGGCCTACATTCTTCGGAGGTAGGATAACCCACAAGCTCTTCATGTTACTCTGACTCTTCATTCAATACTGGATCCAGTTTAAGGTCCTGGCCCTCATCTTCAAAGCCCAGTAAAGTCAAATACCTTATTATTTGTATGATCCTAGAACCTAAAGGCCCCAAAAAAGAAAGAAGGAAAGAAGCAGCTCCTGCTACCTGAAGAGCTTGCAGTCTAAACAGTCAAGACAGACAAATGGTTGGAAGGGAAACAAAGGCATAAAGAGGTCAGGAGAGTTTCCCAAGGTCACACAGCAAGTCAGTGGCAGTACCAGGAATTTTGCCACTGACTTCAATGAGGCCAGGATTTCACCCCTAGTCTGTAGATTCCCAATCCAGTGCCCTAGCCACTAAACCAGTGGTTCTCAACCTTTCCAGACTACTGTACCCCTTTTAGGAGTCTGATTTGTCCTGCATACCTCAGGTTTCAATTCACTTAAAATTTGCTTGCTTACAAAATCAGACATAAAAATACAAAAGTGCCACAGCGCTCTATTACTGAAATATGGCTTACTTTCTCATTTTGTCTGTATGAAATTTTAGTTTGTACTGACTTCACTTGTGCTTTTTATGTAACATATTGTAAAACTAGGCAAATATACCCCTGGAAAACCTCTGAATACTCCTGGGGGTACACGTACCCTTGGTTGAGAACCACTGACCTAGACAACATGACCCCTACTTTCGAGTCTGCCCTGTTTGCTCTCTCTCTCTCTCTAAAAAACACTCCAAAAATACTATCATACATGAGATAATGAAGCTGATTTACAATACCCAAGGTGAGCTTCCACAGAGTTGCAAGCAAGGTATTTTTGATTTAAGGTTTCCATCTACAAAATTTCCTATTGCCAGAGATCTGGATGATTCCATGTCTTTATTCTTTGAAAGAGGCAAGACATGGCATTTCTTTGCATGGGCCTTTGTTTAATACAAGAACCAGTAAACTGATCAGTTAGTTTTCTTCCTCCCTTTGCTATCTTTGTCTACAGATGACCAAAAGAATAAAAACTCCATTGAACAGATGACACTGAGGCATTTTAAATCTTGTATCTAGTGCCTATACGCCATCCTAGAACTATGTAGATCAATTTAGCCAGATCTTTTCTTGACTCATAGATGGCTAAAAAAATCCAATTCTTGATTTACAGGCTTTCCCACAAGTCTGTCCAGGAAATGTACTAGTGTTTTCCAGCTGCAAACTCCTGCACTCTCTGATTGCAAATTACTCACTTCTCTTGATAACTAATATATCTCAGTTCAGAAATCCCTGCACTGGGTGTAATTCTGATGCAAAGTGGTTTGTTAGCAGCTATAGCTTTGCATGTCCTAATATCCATATCCCAGTGAGCAAGACTCTTTCAGGACATGTTTGTATCTCCTTGTAGAAGGAGCTAGAATAAAAATGGTCATATTGGTGCTATTAAAATATAGCGAACTTGTCAATAGGTGGTTTTGTTGGGGCAAAATCCTTCAAGTATTGAAATTCAAGTCTGAAAGAGGACTGGTGGGGCTCACCTTCACTATACACCACTGACTGTTCTGGGATGGTTTGATGGTGCCTAACTGATGAACATGATGAGTTCAATTTTCATTATTTCTGGGATCTGGGAGGTTTTTTGCCACAATCAGAAAAAGACCCAGATCCATGACCTTACCAGGCTGATCAAAAGGGAGAATGTGGAGCTTTAGACTGGCCACGGTTTCTGGTGCTTGTTAAGTACTAAGGTTTCAAGAACCATTTTCAAGGTACAAGTTTGGAAGCCCAGTGTCCTATGGAGCTGGTATGATTTATAATTTCAACTACTGGCACAGCATTAAAGAAGATACAGCAACAACAGCAGTTCTCCCTCATCCTCTCCAGGAGAAATATTTTGTACCTCCAGGTACATAGTTTTTATCCCGCAACACTCAAGTATCATGAAGCATGAATCTGGCCTGTTCTCTCTTAATGCTGCATATAGGTAAGAAATCAACTTAGTTTTTGTTTCTGTTATATTTGTGAGTTTACTTGATGCAACAGCAGCCTTGGCTCTGGATTTTCACTTCTATCTCCTCTAACAGTTATGTGCATCAACAGTCTGCCTGCTGTTTCACATACAGCCATGCCAAGTGTTGTATGAGAAGAATAAAAGGATGGAGCCATTTGTTGGAGTATCGCTGCAGGGCAACGTAGCTCACCCTGTTGCTACGCTCTGGAGGCAGCTGCTGGCAGTCTCTCCTTGCTTCTTGTATTTGCTTCCCTTTTTCACCTTTATTTTCCCCCTGAATGACTTAACAGCCAATGAGTGCCTTGAGTGTCCAGTAATTGCAAGAGCAGCCACTGACACTCAGAAGGGTGAAGTTCTAGTGGATGGAATAACAGTAATTTTGGAAGTGAAGAGACTCTTTAATCCACTATTGAAATTAACATGAGCACAAGTGGCCCAGTTTATGTCTTTGAAGGAGAGGGGTCCAGGAGGAAATGAAAAGGTAGTCACCAGATCTCAGGGCACAAGTTAATCACCAGTAATACAGTATTGCAGAAATACACGCATTATGTGAGATCTGTCTTTATTTGAAGCATCTGGCATTGACCACTGTCGGAAAGGCTGCATGGATCATTGGTCTCTCCAGTATGGCAATTACTAAGTATTACAAACAGATTCATTTTCAGTAATTGCACACCTGGTCCCACTGCCCAAGACACCTTGCAGGAGACAGTACAGTATACATACACATACCCACACACCTCACACTCATCTCCCTCCAAAACACAGATTTCCTTCACTCTCCTATACACTCGTCCCCAGATATTGACACACGCATCCCTTGCACTCACACACACTCTTTCCCCTCCACCCAGCACATTCTCACCCAAATTCAAGCAATCAGTCAGTCAGACACACTCCCTCTAGAGCACATACTCCTACCCTCACTGTAGGATGACCAGACAGCAAATATGAAAAATCGGGATGAGGGTGGGGGGTAATAGGAGCCTATATAAGAAAAAGACCCTAAAATCGGGACATCTGGTCACCCTACCTCACCATTATGCACCACATGCACCAACAAAGGCAACAAACACGCACTCATACAAATGTTCACACACACTGATAATCTTTTAAAATAACTTTTCTTCAAGAATTTAGCTTTTGTACTGGAAGGCTAGGAGCATGCTCTTAGGGCTGGTCTACACTATGGGGGTATATCGATCTAAGATACGCAACTTCAGCTACGTGAATAACGTAGCTGAAGTCAAAGTATCTTAAATCGAATTACCTACCGTTCTCATGGCATGGGATCGATGTCCGTGGCTCCCCATGTCGACTCCGCTACCGCCGTTTGGGTTGGTGGAGTTCCGGGATCGATAGGAGCTCGTTTGGGGATCGATATATCGCATTTAGATGAGACGCGATATATCGATCCCTGAGAAATTGATTGCTACCCACCGATACGGCGGGTAGTGAAGACGCAGCCTCCGACTAGAGAGCAGGAAGTGGAGCAGCACAAGTAAAACAAACACCATGAAATTTATTGTAGCAATCCTCCCAAGCTGGGACTGGGATCTGCATGTCACCTAAGGCCTTTTTCATGCTGGCTAACAAATGAGTTGTAAACACATTGGCAGATAAATCAGTTTCTGACATGAGTTGTGCAGCTTGTGTGGACTAAAGATAAACTATGTTAAACTCATATTTTTTAAAAAAAAACCCAAACAAGTGTGAGTCTACATTTAATAGAGCTATTTTAAACATAAAAAAAGATAAACAATTATGATCGTAAGTCAGAACTATACTGTACTAGAACATTGAGTCTTTCGTTTACATACAAAATAGGTAGCACAGGACTGCGAAGCAGAAAGTGATATTTCTACACCAAATATCCATGTTTCTACCTGTGCATAAAAAACACTGCACCATCTAATTCTGGGGCCATCAGTACAGAATAAGATTGTGCCATCTACCTATGAATAACAATACAGTACTATGTACTATATACACCTTTGTAGAACAATGTTGTACCATGTGTCTGTATTCCAAAAAATCCAAAACAATCCCCACACCCAAAACAACAGAAACTGTCTAACAAAGAGTTAAGTGTGTTAAGTGATATTGTACTTCCTTCTGACAACATTTACAAAATTCAAAAGCATTTAAAAGCAACAAAACGAATATTTAATATCACCAAAATCCCTATACTGCCTACACAATAAGCGAACATATTCTTATCTAGTGTAAAGAAATGCATATTCCATCACAACAGTTTCAAGTCTAACTCATGGGAAGTTATTTTATTTTATTTTTATTATCTTGGTTATATCTAAATATCTTGATTGCAGCAGCTAATTTTTTTCAGTGATGTTGTTAAATGTTAAACCATATCAGTTACTTATCAATTAACAGTAGAACTTTGGGGGGAAATACTTGAAATTGAGAATAATGCTGTATATATGATTCAGCCAAAAAAATGCAAAACATGATTGGTTTATAGTAACATGTATATATGTAAATGTATATTTCAGGCTGATCCGTATGGATCATTAATGTATAAATTTGCAATGTTTATATTACCTTTTCAAAAGGATAATGTGTCTTGTTTATAGTTTGAAGTTACTCATGAAATAATGCAGTTTATTCTGGATCACAGTTAAGGCTGTGGCATTACATTAAGGAATTTGAGAAGAACACAGTAATGTATTTATGTTGGCAGTGTAAGAGTTATAATATCTTTAACTATTAATTTCCTTGCTAATAAGGGAATGGATTTTGTAAGTGATTAAATATGTTACTGTTGTCATATAGCAACCTCCCCACTCCCTTTTTTTTAAGCAAAGTTTGGTTTAGAATTGTCTGGGGTTATTTTATTAAATATTTTTCCTCCCGTCACCTCCCCCCACCCCATTAGTTTAGGTAAAAGAAGATACTGGGGTGAAATCCTAACCCCATTAAAGCCAATGGGATTTTTGCCATGGACTTCAATGGGACCACAATTTCAACATTCATTTTTAAATAAATGGGATGGATGAGTCAACCAAATTATATAATTAAAGGAGTGGACAGGGCTGGTCAAGTGAATAATGGATCCTGCATGGACCTGTCTTGTTCCATGCACACATTCACTAGCACAGCTTACCTTCACACTGAACATTAGTAAAGAGTCCTAAAAAAACAACAACCCTATTGAACATCAAGCCCCAGGAAGTGTGTTTGTTGAGGACTGTTGTGCTCCTTGGTTACTGGCAGAAATCCAAAACCCAAGTGAGTTTAACTCTGCTGAGAAATTCAGTATATAACCTCAAAGTGCTCTGCTTGGAACACCTTGTTGCTGTTATGAAACTGAATTCACTAGTCCAGAAGAAGACATAGGCTTCCTTTTTACTCCCTCTCCCTGGGGCTGATCCTGCACCAATGGGATTTTTACTATAGACTTTAATGATGTCAGAATCACGGCTGTGTATCTATGCTCCACTACTTTCTTAATCTCATTTGCTGTTTTCCATCTGCATGCTTTTTCTGAGTCACCCCTTACGCTGAGCACAGCCTTTCAATTAATGTTCATCTCCCTATCTTCCTCTTTTTAAGAAACTCCAGAAAACCAGCATTTGTCATGAAGATTCCAGCTATAATACACACATGCCATTTGGTTCACTGCTATTACATTTAAAGCATATTTGTCATGGATTGCAGCAAAGAGTCCTGTGGCACCTTATAGACTAACAGATGTATTGGAGCATGAATACCCACTTTATCGGACGCATGTAGTGGAAATTTCCAGAGGTAGGTATAAATATGCAAGCAAGAATCGGGCTAGAGATAACAAAAGGTTAGTTCAATCAGGGAGGATGAGGCCCTCTTCTAGCAGTTGAGGTGTGAACACCAAGGGAGGAGAAACTGCTTTTGTAGTTGGCTAGCCATTCACAGTCTTTGTTTAATCCTCAGCTGATGGTGTCAACTTTGCAGATGAACTGAAGCTCAGAAGTTTCTCTCTGAAGTCTGGTCCTGAAGTTTTTTTTTGCTGCAGGATGGTTACCTTTAAATCTGCTATTGTGTGTCCAGGGAGATTGAAGTGTTCTCCTACAGGTTTTTGTATATTGCCATTCCTAATATCTGATTTGTGTCCATTTACCCTTTTACGTAGGGACTATCCAGTCTGGCCAATGTATATACCAGAGGGGCATTGCTGGCATATAATAGCGTATATTACATTGGTGGACATGCAGGTGAATGAACTGGTGATAGTGTGACTGATCTGGTTAGGTCCTCTGACAGTGTCGCTGGTGGGCAGAGCTGGCATCGAGGTTTGTTGCATGGATTGGTTAGAGTTACTATGGTGTGATGTGTAGTTACGTCCAATACATCTGTTAGTCTATAAGGTGCCACAGGACTCTTTGCTGCTTTTACAGATCCAGACGAACACGGCTACCCCTCTGATACTTGTCATGGATTCTTCTCTTGTTTAACAAATTTCACCTATAGTAAAGCATTGTATACATACATATGTGGTTATATATGAATAATAAGCTTAGATTTCTGTATTCACTGGGTGCTATCAACATGCATATGATGCTACTGACAAACTTCTGACCAGTGATCTAAAGCCATGTAGTAATCAGACACAGTATATATTTTATACTATTATAATTTATAACATAAGTACGATATATATTAACACAGTATATAAGGCAGTCATTCTTGATGTCTGCATGGTTGGATGTGAATGCTTCCTGGGCTACTAATAATCACTCTGTGCACTTTTATAGAACATTCCATCTGAATTTCTCAGAGCTACTTGACAAACATTAAGTAATTCTCAACACCCCTGTGAAATAAGTGTCATCCCCCAACATACAGAAATCAAGGCTGGAGATGGTGAAGGGACTTGCCCAAGGTCACACAGTGAGTGAGTGGCAGTACCAGGAACAGAATCCAAGCCTTCTAGTCTTACAGGCTTCTGAGCTAATCTCTAACCATTAGGAATGAAAGGATCTGCCATGTGTCATAGTGGTAAGATAATTTTCAGTATTTTTTCAATTATATCTCTGAGTTGGCTTGTGACCTCACCATTGCAAGATGTTAATAAGCTCCATACAAGTAAGTACAAGCAGACACGTAGGATTTTTTGAATAACTGTTAAAGTGTTAATATTTTACAAGGGTGAACTAAATTAATAACATTCCTAGAAACAAAGTTTATTTACACTGAATAGAATCATTCCTCATACAGGGAGTCCTACTCTTAAAAATATAATTTAAAATAATTACAACTCAGTATTTTAAATAGCCTTCTTTAAGGCTGTACTACCTTATTATGGTTCTGCAAATGACCACTAGGTGTCAGAGTTATCAACAGTATACTCCGCACTTGCAAGATTTTCCCAGCTCCCATCAGTTTATATTTTATTTTAGAGCAAGACATAAAAATTAGAGATAGAAAAAATCGTACAAGATCATAAATTCCTTAACTCTGCAAGGGTAGGATATCAGTTACCATTGAAATAGCATGTGGACTGTGGTCCTTCAATGCTCAACAGAAAAAATGTTTAAAATTTTGCATACAAGTAAGAGTTTCTCAAACTGTGTCTTGGAAAGCCATTTTCATTGCTGGAATGGAATAAGGTGATTCTAAGCTTCATGGATTCAGAGACTAATTCTCACAGGCCTCCTTTTTTTAAGCATTCTTTGATAGGAGGGTCTTTCATTTCTTTCCATTTTAAGAAAAAAACTGTTTAATTAGAAGAGAATTTAAAGGTTGGGGGAGGGGAGAGGGGCCGGATTAAGGCATAGGCATATAAACCCAGTACTATAGCCCCTGTTCCTGAAGTCATGTGCTTGGCAGAATCTGAGATTTTATTCAAATTGTTGCTTTAAAAGTACATTTCTAATCCACGTGCTAGCAAAAAAAATATTGAAAATGTGACGAGCGTTACCAGTGCAGCAATGGCTGCCCAAGTCTGCAGACAGCCTGAAACAGTATCTATGAGGTGTGAACTGCCCCAGGCATCACACTGGGGTATTAGCTTCCAGGCATACTGCAGTGGTGCAAGCTGCCAGAATCACCCCAGCAGAGGACTCTGTGTACCAGGAGGAGAGTGAAGTGGGCCTGGCCCACCCACACAAGCATATGCAATCCAGCTGCCACTGTAAAGTCTTTGCTGTTGTACACACACTAGCTGCCAAGTTGTGTGGAACTCCATGTGTGATATTGTATGCCAATTATTTGCAGCAGTATAAATAACTTATTAAATCATTTGCAAGTATTCACAGACAGCAGCTTAGGATCTATACACCCTTCAACAAGTATTCGTGGGGCTAGGACACAGAGCTGCACAAACCTGGCAGCTGAGGCTCGGGCAGGTAGGGGGTTGGTATCCTGCTGTGATATGATAGGTGGGGGCAGTCTGGTGGGTGTCTGAGGTGGCTGGGTGCTGCCTAGGGTTGGAGTGCTATTGGTGAGTTTGGGGTGGGAGCTAGGGGTTGGAAATCTGGTTGGAGGGCTCTGAGGAGTAAGAGGGGCTTTGATCCAGCAGAGAGCAGCCAGAAGGGAGGCAGACATCCATTGTGGCTTCCTAAGGCCACACTCCACAGAAGCGTCTAATGGTTGGCAGGGGAAGTACAGCTTCTGACCACAGTTCAGCCAGATGCAGAAGATTCAGGCCAAGCTGCAGGCAGGTGTGAATGGGCTGCCAAATGCATTAGTATCATGAGAGATGCATACACTTGGCAACAAAACGCTCCATCCCAAGTTGTGTGTTTAGGGACCCAAAGTGCCTTATTCCCAGACCCAGGGGCCTCCTGATGTTTTTCAATATGTATTTCCTTACCTGTCCATCCCAAAACCCCAGGTGTTTATTGCGTGATTGTGCTGAGAGAAATTATCCCAACTAGAAATGTGCCTCTGAACAGAATTGTGACCACTGGCCTCACACATGGCCAACACCTGCCAATGCAAAACAGCGTGTCGGCTAAATTCTGCCTTCAGATGCTTGTGCTTGGCTCCTGTTTAGATCAGACCAATGTATATTGGTAAATTCTGGCTCCTTCTCAGGCTCAGGTTGGCCACCACTGCCCTAGAGGGTCCTTGGGTCAGTCACAGGAGCTCACTCCAATCCTGTGTCCTCCAGATATCTCCACATTCTAGTGCCCAGATAGTGACTGCAGACTCTCTCCCTGCAGCCCCCTTCTTTGTCTGTCTCTCTCTTTGTTAATTGATGCAGCAGCCTCAACATACAAAGCTGCGATCATCACTTCCTTAATTCATTTTTAGCCACTTTATATCTCCTTTCATTCAGGCTAGTATCCTTAAGAAATACAGCAAGACTTCTTTTGCACTGTTGCATTTCCATGACATTCTCATGAGTCCCTTTAAGGAGAAACCCTTTGATTCCAAGCAAACTTACTTTTTTATAAAGAAACTTTCTTTCCATAGAATTTTGCCCACAATGCCATAGTATGTGATCAACAGTTTCTTTGGTTTTGCACACATTACACAGTCTATCTTTATTTCTTTTTAATAAGTTTAACTTATTTATAGCATGACTACATGACTTTTTCTATCATAACTGTGGAGTATAGTGTTGTCTTTGATTTTTGAGCATACATCATGAAACTTTTGTCCTTTTGTTTCCTTAGTCCATAGTTCTTCCTTCACAAGCTCCTTCACGACCACACCATTAAATTCTTGTCTGTTTAAGGGTATTTTAATATCTGCCTCCTCATTTTTTAGAGCTTGTTTTACTGCTTTGTCAGCCATCTCATTTCCAGGTATTCCGATATGTGCTGGAATCCATGCTATTGTTACACAGGCACCTGCTTGCATTATTTCCATCATTAGGAATATTATTTCACTTATGATGTCATGTCTGTATTCTGTAGTCCCTGTTCTGATTGTCATAATGCCTGACAAGGAATAAGATAAAATTACAGCTGCATCTGGTTGCCCAGCTTTTACTTGGCTAGCGCTGACATTATCCCCAATAGTTCATCTGTCAGAACGGTTACATAATTCTATAGCCTTTTAGATTTCTGGATTCCATGCCTAGGAACACAGAAGGCTGTTCCCACTCAATCCATGCTGTCATCTCTTGATCCGTCTGTATAGACTTGGCAAAGCTGGCCCCAGTTTTCATAAGTAAATTCAGAAATTTCATTGGTCATAATGTCCATTTTCCCCCCTTTCTCTCATTTTTTCATACAATTCCAAATCCACAAATGGGGGAATAACTGTCCAGCTGTAATTTGATTTCCCATGACTAAACATTTTTATTTCTCTCAATTTTTCTTTTTTACATATCTCCATTACCTATTTTGACCCGATAGCATGAGGAAGTCTGTAGCAATCCATATCATTTTGTCTACTAAGCTCCCCTCAAGTCCTCATAAATCTGTTGTGCACTTCTATTTTCATTATTCCCTTTTACCTTTGGTCGAAAGGTTAGCTCCAATAGTTTCTTCCTTAGATGTATCCGTGCTTCTGCAGCAGCTATTAGCAGCACACATACTGGTTTTATCATTGCACCACATGCCACTAGCAGAGCTTGCAGACCCCCTCTCCCCCCCAAACTTCCTCTGGGTATACTAAGCAGCCTGTTCCTGCCCTGCTGGGCTTCATGATCAGTTAAGCCTGACTCTTCCTCCAGGTGCAGCCAAGTAACATAACTGGCTTCTCAGGCTCACATTAACCCTTTCAGGACCTATATGGAGGTACACACATCATACACCCCCAATATAGGACACTAGGTCTCATGGAATCCCCTCCTATGCCTAGCCACATGAGCTGGGGGTGAAACTCCAAATGAATTCAGCCCCTGGGAACAAAGAGATTCCCCTCCTCCAGGAGAAGCTGGGAACTAGGGCTGCCAAGCATCTGGTTTCCAACCAGAACACCCAGTCAAAAAGGGACCCTAGCGGCTCTGGTTAGCACCGCTGATGGAGCCATTAAAAGTCTGGTTGGTATGGGGCTGGCAGGCTCCCTACCCAGCTCCATGAGGCTCCCTGGAAGCAGCGACATGTCCAACTCCTAGGCAGAGGTGTGGCCAGGGGGGCTCCATGCACTGACCTCAGCCCAAGCGTCGACTCCACAGCTCCCATTGGCCGGGAACTGAGGCCAATGGGAGTTGCAGGGGCAGTGCCTGCTGGTGGGGAGAGCACATGGAGCCCCCGTGCCTCCATCTAGGAGCTGAGGGACATGTCGCCACTTCTGGGGAGCTACCTGATGTACGCGCCACCTGGAGCTCACAACTGCCTTGCCCCCCAACCGCATGCCCCAGCCCTGAACTCCCTCCCGGAGCCCAGAGTCTGCACCTCAACCCCTTGCCCCAGCCCTGAGCCCCCCTCCTACATCCAAAATCTCTCCTGGAGCCCACCTCCCAAACCTCCTCCCACACCCCAACCACCTGCCCCACACTCTGAACCCCTCAGCCCCAGCCTGGAGCCTCCTCCTGTACCCTAAACCCCTCATCACCAGCCCCAGTCCAGAACCTGCATCCCCAGCTGGAGCCCTTACTCCCACCCCCACACCGCAAACCCCTGTCCCAGCCCAGAGCCCTCCCCGGCACCCTCAACCCCTCATTTCTGGCCTCACCCCAGATTCTGCACCCCCAGCCAAAGCCCTCACCACCTCTCGCACCCCAACCCCCTGCCACATCTTGGAGCCCCCTCCCGCACTCTGAAATCCTCATTTCTGGCCCACCCTGGAGCCCACACACCCAGTCAGAGCCCTCACCCCCTCCTGCATCCCAACCCCCTGCCCCAGACCAGTGAAAATGAGCGAGTGAGGGTGGGGGAGAGAGAGCAACAGAGGGAAGGGTGATGCAGTGAAGAGGGAGCATGGCCTGAGAAAGGGTGGGGCAGGGGTGTGAAAAGGGCCTTTAGGTGCTATTGGAATACAAATAATAACAGAACAGTATTAACCCAGTATAAGATCAGAAGCCACCCCATGGTGTATCAGTGAAGGAATGAAGAAGGAACCAAACTCCCATAAGTATTCATGAGAAATTACGTCCCTAGGAAATTAAAAAATGAACAAAAATATAGTGTATGGGACCCCAAACATGGCCTGCGCTATCTACAGCCACACGTCAGACAATATCGATGTGCAGCATTTGTATTACATATTCTCTTTGAGTACAACTTGGTTAATCAAGCTGATTTATTGCTCATGTAAACCTATTATTATATTTAAGGCTCTATTAGTGTTTCAAATATAAACCCTTTTTGATGGAATTAGACTTAGCAATATGCCAAGTGTAAGGGATCTCTTCTCACAAATCCATGGAGTAATCTGATCCTTATAGTAGCTATAAAATTTAAGGATGTGGAGAAACATCTGCTTCCTTCACATAAGATCCCAATCCAGCTAGATCAGTGGGACGGATTTTCCTCTTATTTACATTTGTGTAAATCCCTTACTGTCAGTAGAGTTACAGACTCAAGCCTGATACAGTGACAATTCTCAGTAGCAGCATGCTTTTCCATATGTCTTTTTACTACATTGCCCCTTAACTCCTGCCTTCAGGTAGATAGATGCTCAGTTGTTTCAATGGACCCGGTTCTGATCTCACACCAGTGGGAGTCAGGAGTAACTACACTGAATTCAGTGGAGTTACAAAGATACAAAATCAGTGTGAGATCAGAATCAGGGGTTCAATCAATGTCAAGCCAGTATAGGTAAGAGGATAATCATGCCCAATATATGGTATACCTAAAGCTACTACAGTGCTAATGCTAAAAAGAGGATCATTTTGGGCAATCACTGTGGACCATATCCAGAGAACTCTACTCGGTTTTTACTCAGTCTTTCACAGGCAAAATTCCCATAAATACTTCAGGATTAGGCCCTATGATTCCATGAACTTTCCAACTCAGACACATGTATGAAAATAAAGCAAGTTCAGGACATGTCAGTCAGGTTATACTTGGCTCTAATTAACACTCCCACAAGTTTCAGCACTACTTATCTGCACACAAGTGTCACTCAAAATGATGAGCTATTCTTTCCTACCCCTGAAAAGGTCTAAGAAAATCAGTGAAATATTTCTAAACTGATCTTTCTAAGTGAAAGTTCACCTCACTGATAAATGAGAGTAAGGGCTGAATATCCCAACTTTGATCAGAGCCAAGTATGGAAAGAAAGATTTGATTCATCTGTTATACCCAATGATCAAGAAAGCAAGGATCAATAAAAACTGAATTCCACTGATTAATGGTTTGTGGGCCTTATATATTTGTACTGACTGAACCCTGGATATCCTCCTGTCGTGGAAAATGTCTGGGTTTTAATGTTTCACAGTGATTTCCTATTTTTCAGACGCTTGTGTTTCTAGAACAATGTTCTATCAAGGATTTTTCATCTGACATTGTTAATATAGGGCCTGATCTTCCACTCCATTAGAGCAGATTTATGCCACTGTGACTCCACTGTAGTCAAGCAGGCTCACCGTATCAAACTGCCTAGCGTGTATGTGTACCATTACCCCTTGCAAAATGGAATCAGAACTGTTCAACTGTGTCATAGGCCCCACACTTCTAACAGCTAATGGAGATTCTCTTAGTTCAAGTGACAGGGGCCTGTACTTTTAGAAAAGATTTGAGTTTATTCCAGATGCTACTGAAAAGTTTTGAGTGGCTATGGTCAGCATAGCAACAACCATGATATTCCAGGTGACAGACTTGTTGCAATGCATATTTATAATCTTAGGTTCCCAATCCTGCGTTTAGTCAATGGTACTTTTTTCAGGAGCAAAGTTATACATGTGCTTAAGTATCTGTAGATCAAGGCCTTAATTCCAATTTAACAAAGCTTGTATTTTTCCTTGGAATATTTCCTACTTGTGAGGGTCTGCCTCCAATTCCATGCCCTAACCACTAGCCACACTGCTTTTTCATAGAAACGGCACTTCTATTTGTTAAAACTCTAAGGTAAAGTGTGAATAGTTAAAGAAAACCATAGCCAAATTTAGGTATTTCTAGAGAAACAATACTTGAAGCATCATGATTTCTATTGTCATCTGCACATATATTGTGTGAACACACATTGATAGATAACAAGAGGACTGACAATATATGGTCTCTCTCTCTCTTTCTCTGATTACTCACATTATGCATGAGTAATGTAGCCATCCCAAATTCACGTCAATAAAGCCTTCATACCATATCATGGTGTCATGTATCCTACCTGTGTTTTTTTCTCAGAGACAATAGTATAAAGATTTCATTAGCATGTATTTGAGATGACTACATTACTCATGCAAGGCAAAGACTCCAATGAGTTATGCAGCTTATCCCAAACAAGTGCAAATAAAACCTCCATGTCACACCACCCCTTGTGCATATGCCAGGGGCTTTTCAGAACTTTTAAAAACACATTTAAAAATTCTAATGTTTCTAAGTCTTCTCTTTGTAAAATCAGGTTGTCTTAGCACCAAGAGTCCAACTGTATTGGTGGAAGAAGAAAAATATAGTTATGTAAGAGTAGGAACATTTGAAAAGGCTCTAAATTAACTTTTCTGTAAGTCAGAGTGTTATGATTATAAGGTCCAATTTCTCATGGCCTCCCAGGCTACAGAGGGAACTGCTGGATGGATGATGGAAAGGATGATTCCAGATCCCCAGCAGCATAAGTGCCATTTCCCCAACAGCTTGAGTGATCAGACCTTAAAATTATTGCACCATGACTCCATATTTCCCATCTTGTGCCTTGGGCCAGAGTAAATTTGGAGAGGGCTTCAACTTGGGGATGGGGGAAGAAATATTTTTATGCCAGGTAGTTTTTTTATTTTTTTAAAATAGCACTAGAACTCTTAGTTGTTTGTTTGCTTTCAAATGTTAGTACACAGACACTTCCTTTACCATCTTGATATTTTAAACAAAGAGAGGAGGCCAGGAAACATGGGTACGGGGAGGAGATAAGTATATCACAGGAAATGGAGCAGAGAGTAAGTGGAAGGAGAGAGGATGAAGGTAACAAATAGCTGAAGCAGAGACAGACAAAGTGAGAGTCAGAGAAATGGTGAGTGTCAAGAGGATGGGAACAGAAAGAGGGACCATAGTGAGAAAGAAGAGAGGAGAAAGGGAGAATTACAAAAAGATGCTGTCAAAGGGGATAAAGAGCCAAATGTGTGACCAGAGCCGGCCCCAGGCGCCAGCGCGCCAAGCGCATGCTTGGGGCGGCATGCCGCAGGAGGCGCTCTGCCAGTTGCTGGGAGGGCGGTAGGCGGCTCCGGTGGACCTCCTGCAGGCATGGTCCGCCGGTCCCGCGGTTCTGGTGGAGCATCCGCAGGCACGCCTGCACGAGATCCACCGGAGTTGTGGGACCGGCGAGCAGCAGAGCACTCCCCGCAGCGTGCCGCCGTGCTTGGGGCGGCGAAATGGCTAGAGCCGGCCCTGTGTGTAACACAGAAGCGTCTCTCTCAATCTGCCAAGGCCCCAGCATGGGGCACAATGGGTGGAGACTAAGAGTATGTCTACACTGCGAAGTTGTCAACAAAACTTTTGTCTTTCACGGGTACTTTAAAAAGTCCCCCCGCCAAAGACAAAAGTTTTGCCGACGCAAATGGCAGCGTGAATGTAGCTTTGTCAGCAGAAGCGCGCTCCTGCCGACAAAGCTAACACCTCGCACAGGGCTGGAAGTATTTTGTTGGCAAGATTGCCGACAAGGGTGTTTACACAAGCTGACTTTTAGTGACAAGGCTGTGTCGACACAGCCTTGTCGCTAAAAACAGTGTGGCGTAGACAAGCCCTAAGGAAGGAAGGACACAAAAATTACACATGTAAGAAACTTTAAATGCTGTGGGATTCCTTTCTTTAGTATAACTAGCTTTTGCTATAACTTAATGATTTTTTATTTCTGATGTAAATAATTTTCAGTAACGAAAGCTGCCGAGACATCAAGCTTATGTGTAAATTTTGAACTAAAATGAGATCAAAGTGCAATTCCTAGTTCTGCCACAGCCTTCCTGGGTGACCTTGGGCAGATCACACAAGTCTTAATTCAGGAAAGCACTGTAGCATTTGCGTAATCGCTGAGGAGTACTCATGTACTTCAGTTATATGATGATGTGGGGATTATTTCTTAATCTCAGTGTCTCAGTTCCCCCAAATGGGGATAACAGCTTCCTTTCTGTGTAGTTCTGTTTATGTTGTAAAATGTTTGTCTCTTACTATATGTTTGTACAGGGCCAAATACAATAGGATCTGGATCTTAATTGGAGCCCCCAAGTGCTGCTGTAATATAAATTCTGGTCAGGGTTATAAACAGTTATACCCCTGTTACAGGGCATGTATCAGTATCCATGCTGGCATGAAACAGGCCGATAATACAGCCTTGTGTTGTTGATAATTTTTCACCCTGCACTAGCAGATCAACAATTACGTCCACCCCATCCATCCCCTTATAGTTCTGTGACATGATGCTTTGGTATGCCTCAGACTCTTAAGGCATTCTGAAAGGAAAGTCACTTATATATGTTTACTAAAAGAGAAGACAAATATGCTGAGTTTTGCACTTTCACTGTCAGCTTGGATCTGTCAGAAACCTTGACTTACATCAAAAACTGAAAGTAATCTTGACTATTGAAATCCAGACAGGACTACTTCAACTGATCTCATGAGACACTCTCTTCTTTGACGGCCTTAACCAAATCTTTTGGACCTATACAAGTTCTTAACTAGTTTGGGGTTTACTGTGACAATACTGTTAACCCAGTACATTGATGTCTGAATTCATGCAACATCTAATTTTACCATCCTGTCTAAGTCATCTTTTAATATATTACTCAATGCTAATGAGACTGTGGCACATGTACTGTGCCGGCATAGTAGATCTATATTAATGTGATGTATTATATTCTTAATGCAGTCCATTGTGTTAAACAGCTCAGATTATTTAAGAATATATTTTGTTCAGTATACCGGGTATATACCCATTTGATTATCTGCCTTTGAGGACTACTTCTTGTTCTACTATTTCAGACTCGGCTGCCCTTATTCCAACATGGCAGTATGTGCTCATAGGCTCATATTGTGTATGCCAATTGAAAATAGTTGTTACATTTTTTAAATTGGGCAATCACTAATCTTTTTAATACTGTTGGTACAGTTATGTTGCACTTATCATTAGAATCTATTTTGAATTTTACATTCTATTAATTTATCCCCACTACCAACCAAATCTGTTGTAAACCCTTGCTCTAACTTTTCTAATGTATAGGTCTACACAAAGTTTTTGTATAGCTATAGTTAAAGCAGTAAAACACTCTAGTGTGGGTGATTATTGTACTTGCAGAATTTATACGTATGGGAAGAAGGTAAATTGATATAAGCACCTTCACATGACCACACCAGTACCAATTTATCTATTTTGGTATCAAATCATCAGCTAACTGATATTTAAAAGTGTACAAAAACTATTTAAACCAGGTCCAAGAGCCCCACTGAAGAACTCTGTTTCTGCGTCAGAGCTTTGTCCTTTAGCTATATATTACCGAATAAAGTTTGCTTTTGTATTATTTTTCAATTTCTTCTAAGGACACACAATGGTTGCATGAATGACACTGCATCCTTGTGCTGGACACCTTTGCAGCATACTCTGATTGCCTCCACTTTTACTACAAATAAATCTATTCTTTGCCATTTGTTTGCTACTGTAGTTTGTTTTAATGCTGTAGATCTATCTATAACATAATGGTCAATGGTTTCTCACAGCAGCTGGCTTCGTGTAGGCAAATGGGCCTTTTTCAAGTGACATTTTTGAGAGATTTTAACTATTCTTGAATGACTTCATTTAGTACTTATAGTCCCCTTCATGTTTCTGCTGAAGTGCACTACTCTGATCACTCACGTCCATGCACATGTAGCAGTGAGGAGGATTTTAACTTCTCCAATATTGCTTGCTTCCAGGAAAGTTTGAAAGCACTACAGCCACCTTCATTATTTGTCTGCCGGGTTCCTTTCCAGATTAAGGCAGCTCCATTTTTGCAGAGATTTTAATTTACCTCTGACACTATGTAATAAGGTGACACACAAGCAACTGGCCTTTTCTCCTGTCCTCGCCCATGAATAATGTTTGCAGGACCAAACCCTAATAAATTAATTACAATATACATATCTAGGTTTTCATAAGGTCATCTATCTCCAGTCCCTACCCTCATAGACTCATAGACTCATAGGACTGGAAGGGACCTTGAGAGGTCATCGAGTCCAGTCCCCTGCCCTCATGGCAGGACCAAATACTGTCTAGACCATCCCAGAGAGACATTTATCTAACCTACTCTTAAATATCTCCAGAGATGGAGATTCCACAACTTTCCTAGGCAATCTATTCCAGTGTTTAACTACCCTGACAGTTAGGAACTTTTTCCTAATGTCCAACCTAAATCTCCCTTGCTGCAGTTTAAGCCCATTGCTTCTTGTTCTATCAGTGGAGGCTAAGGTGAACAAGTTTTCTCCCTCTTCCTGATGATACCCTTTTAGATACCTGAAAACTGCTATCATGTCCCCTCTCAGTCTTCTCTTTTCCAAACTAAACAAACCCAATTCCTTCAGCCTTCCTTCATAGGTCATGTTCTCCATACCTTTAATCATTCTTGTTGCTCTTCTCTGGACCCTCTCCAATTTCTCCACATCTTTCTTGAAATACGGTGCCCAGAACTGGACACAATACTCCAGCTGAGGCCTGACCAGCGCAGAGTAAAGCGGAAGAATGACTTCTCGTGTCTTGTTTACAACACACCTGTTAATGCATCCCAGAATCACGTTTGCTTTTTTTGCAACAGTATCACACTGTTGACTCATATTAAGCTTGTGGTCTACTATGACCCCTAGATCTCTTTCTGCCATACTCCTTCCTAGACAGTCTCTTCCCATTCTGTATGTGTGAAACTGATTGTTCCTTCCTAAGTGGAGCACTTTGCATTTATCTTTATTGAATTTCATCCTGTTTACCTCAGACCATTTCTCCAATTTGTCCAGATCATTTTGAATTTTGACCCTGTCCTCCAAAGCAGGTGCAATCCCTCCCAGTTTGGTATTGTCCGCAAACTTAATAAGCGTACTTTCTATGCCAACATCTAAATCGTTGAAGAAGATATTGAACAGAACCGGTCCCAAAATAGACCCCTGTGGAACCCCACTTGTTATACCTTTCCAGCAGGATTGGGAGCCATTAACAACTACTCTCTGAGTACGGTTATCCAGCCAGTTATGCACCCACCTTATAGTAGCCCCATCTAAATTGTATTTCCTAGTTTATCTATAAGAATATCATGCGAGACTGTATCAAATGCCTTACTAAAGTCTAGGTATATCACATCCACCGCTTCTCCCTTATCCACAAGGCTCGTTATCCTATCAAAGAATGCTATCAGATTAGTTTGACATGATTTGTTCTTTACAAATCCATGCTGACTATTCCCTATCACCTTACCACCTTCCAAGTGTTTGCAGATGATTTCTTTAATTACCTGCTCCATTATCTTCCCTGGCACAGAAGTTAAACTAACTGGTCTGTAGTTTCCTGGGTTGTTTTTATTTCCCTTTTTATAGATGGGCACTATATTTGCCCCCTTCCAGTCTTCTGGAATCTCCCCCGTCTCCCATGATTTCCCAAAGATAATAGCTAGAGGCTCAGATACCTCCTCTATTAACTCCTTGAGTATTCTAGGATGCATTTCATCAGGCCCTGGTGACTTGCAGGGATCTAACTTTTCTAAGTGATTTTTTACTTGCTCTTTTTTTATTTTATCTTCTAAACCTACCCTCTTCCCGTAAGCATTCACTATATTAGACATTCCTTCAGACTTCTCAGTGAAGACCGAAACAAAGTAGTCATTAAGCATCTCTGCCATTTCCAAGTCTCCCGTTACTGTTTCCCCCTCCTCACTGAGCAGTGGGCCTACCCTGTCCTTGGTCTTCCTCTTGCTTCTAATGTATTGATAAAAAGTCTTCTTGTTTCCCTTTATTCCCATAGCTAGTTTGAGTTCATTTTGTGCCTTTGCCTTTCTAATCTTGCCTCTGCATTCCTGTGTTATTTGCCTATATTCATCCTTTGTAATCTGACCTAGTTTCCATTTTTTATATGACGCCTTTTTATTTTGTAGGTCACGCAAGATCTCGTGGTTAAGCCAAGGTGGTCTTTTGCCACATTTTCTATCTTTCCTAACCATCGGAATAACTTGCTTTTGAGCCCTTAATAATGTCCCTTTGAAAAACTGCCAACTCTCCTCAGTTGTTTTTCCCCTCAGTCTTGATTCCCATGGGACCTTACCTATCAGCTCTCTGAGTTTACCAAAATCCGCCTTCCTGAAATCCATTGTCTCTATTCTGCTGTACTCCCTTCTACCCTTCCTTAGAATTGCAACCCTGCCAGTTCATAGTTGGGTAACCTTTAAAGCCCTCCCATTATGGTCTTTATTTTGTTTAAAATGTCAATGTTTAGTACAAAATTTAAAAATGGGTAAAAAATCAGTGTACAAAATTAATGTCACAGTTTTCCAGTTAAATAGTGGGATGCAGGAATATGGGGGGGAGAGGAGGGAGACAAGTAAGAATAGTGAAAATAAAAGCAGTTTAATGCTGTGGTATGTTTTTATTTGTCTGTTTGTTTTTTTTAAACACACAGTTTAAGGTTATGATGCTTTGATATAAGGGGCTTCAGTCTAAAATTCTGAAGTCCTGCATAGTGTAGTTTTTTTTTCCCAGAGTGTCTTTCCCTCAGCTTGTTTTCCTGCAATCTTGGATGTAGCGGAATTTGGAAAATATTCCTTCCAAAGCAGCTCAGTCAAGAGGGACACTGAGGATGTGGGAAGCAGCGTGGCTCATAAACACATCTACCTACTGTAATGTGTTTAGGGTGGCCACTCATGCATCTCTGAAATACCTGACATTCCGGTACTTCTGAGAACAGTGTGGGCCCGCCCCTGCCTGCATGAGCTGCAGGTGCAGAGCGGTGTGCTCTTCAAAATGGCATCCCCCATGAAATACTGGACAAAAACATGTCCGGTTTTGTCTCAGGACTAGAGGAGACAAACCACAGAAAAGCAGGACTGTCCATTTTAAAACCAGAAGAATGGCTGCCGAACTGTATTAGATTTTCTTAACATAATCAGTATTTTCATCTATTCGCGTGGTCCAAAATTTGGGTGAAAACTGGTAAAACAGCTACTTACAAAACCATTCCATGATTTTACAAAGTCACTGAAACAAAGGGTATTGGTAATCCTAGAATAAATGGAGGTAAAGAAGTTCATATCATCGTTGGAGGGGCAGGGACTCAATTCAACATCTGAGCAACAGAAGGCCCAGAGTCACCCCAAGTAGCTAGGAAAAAAAAATTGACAATCAAGCTAAAGGAGAGACATAAGAGCTGGGAGCAGCAGCCTGAGAGATGGCTGCTAAGGGAAGGCCAGGATTATTGCCTACGAATAATAAATGTAAGGCTTCCGCTGCAGCAGGATAATAAGAGGACAAAGCGGACGATTCCCCAAGCTAGGAATGAACAGTTACCTTTGTACCCTCTATGGGGCTTCCCCCCTAGCTAGGAAGTACTGTGTTTGTCTTTAATCACCCAATTCTTTGTACTGAGGATATTTGCATCTTTTCCTTTCTGACAGCTTTTCACTTAGTGTGTGAGTGCTGGGAACCCACCAGGGGCTCGACTGTATGCTGTCCTACCATTTGGAACATCTACCTTGCTTCCCTCTACACTTGTAATACGCATAGCATCCTAATAGATCATAAACAGGAGTGGTATACCATAGCACTCAATGATATCCTACACACTCAAGTGCAATCATCGGCAGGATGAAATCTGATGGCTGTTTATCACCACAGGGCAGCATTACACAAGGTTAATGGCAGGAAGTGGAGAAGAATACTGTATCTCACTGAAATTACATATGTTATTTAGATAGGGTGTAGATGGAATGTAATTACCCAAAATTAATTTTAGTGTCCTGGCCAAATTCAAACTCTCCTGTTTTTGTAAGAAGCACCATAGGATCTTTATTGAAAAGAAGTGGTCAAGACCACAATTTGATGTCTCATCCAAAAGGTGAGACATGCCCCCCATGACTACCCTGAAGCACTGCATCAATGACGGAGGCCTGGCATGTATTGAGAGTCTAAAGTACTGTTAACTTGTGACAATGGCTGGGAATCACACAAAACATAGTAGTCTGCTTGAAAACGGCTTTTTGGAAAAGGACAAGCCTCTTAAAAGTGGTGTTTGTTCTCAGTCCATGTTTCATCTTTTGGAGACTACAAATATATCTAAGCATTCATTTACTTGGCAATCTGGAAAATGCCATCATTCTAAGATACTCCTTTTTCTTTTCCCAGTCACCTTGGGTTTTGTTTGCTTCCTATGAGCAATGGGTGGGGAAGAAAGTGAGCATGCACACACACAAAACAATTTATCATGCACATTTGACCACTTCATTTGACCTCTGCCCACTAATCCATCTCACTAGGACTTATTCTAACATTCCAAACCCCTGAGCAGCTTCAGTCAGCCACCATTTTAAAAAAAAACTAGACAGATGTTATTTAAAAAAAAAAACCTCAAATATAGAATCCCACACCAAAACAAATATGTAAAAGGATTTACAAGCCCAGACAGGCAATATTCAGCCCTCCATAGGTAATAAGAAGGATGGATATTTTTTGGCCTTGCAGACCTACAAGTGAGAGCCGTATAATTTTGAAAAAAGGAGAAATTATGTTTTCCAGATGGGCAAGGGACATTACAGGGCTAGCTACAAGTGCTCAAGATAGCTCTTTTAAACATAAAAATGTCACAGCTCCAAAGTATTCTATTTTAGTTGAGGGGGTTTTTACTGGTGTTTTAGTTTTAATTTTCCTCTCCTCAGTCTGAAAAGCCTTAATGCTCTTCACTTACCATTAACAGTGGAGAAGCATAGGAATGTTTCATCTTACGCAGTTCATAGACAAATATTAGAAATGCGACTATATAGAATAGTCGACTGGCTGAGTTGCCACTAATGCCAATAACAATATTTATTCCACACCATCATCATGTATTCTGTTTGTACATATTATCACAGCTAGAGATGTTGTGACAGCTGTTAATGTTGCCCAACACTTTTCCTTGGAACTCCATTTTCAATTGTTTATAACTTTGTCAATTATCTTTTGGATAGAAATCTGATGCATGTGTTCTCTAACCAGTAGTAATATTTTGATGAAGTCTGAGTGTATGCATCTATATTATAGATGAGTGCCAGCTCCGCTATAGCTAAGGTTGAGCAGTGCTTTCTGTTTAAAGGTCTATCTCCTAAGTGCTCAGAAATCTACATCCTCCCTGGGATTGTCTTGAAATTTGCTATGTCTCTTTGGGGGTGCAGGATAGCATTAGTTATCCAAATTTGGGATCACTTGAGCAAACCCCCCGAAACAAAAACAAAACCCCACAACCGCCTCCCCCTCTCTGGTTCTTATCATCAGTTTACTGAGGAAACTGCACTTTTGAGTCCTCCCTCCCCCCGCCTGATGGCACCACACAATGCTTAGGCCTCTAGCCATCAGTTTTCTTGGGTGAGAACCTGTGTTCTGCTCTCCTCTCCCTCCGCCTAGACTGGGGATTTAAGCTGTGGTTCCTCCTGCAATTCACTGTGATGATCACCTTAACATGTCTAAGTTGTTTAAGCAGTTGTATATGGGACCTCTTGCAGTTTGATTACTGAGCCAGCCTGCCTGTTCTTTCCACACTGCCACTAGATGGGCCACACCAACCCTGCTTAGGCACGTCTCCTCAGGCATGCCCTTGATGCATTCACTGGATTCTGCTCCACCCTGGCACACTCCCCACTACTGTACCTAGCCCCACCCCCCGCCCCCACTGCAAGCATTTTTATTGTTGATACTTCCCCACCCACTTCCTATTCCTATAACCCAACTCACATGCAGTCCCTGGAGCAAAAGCCTCCTAGGAGTATGTCTACTGTGCATTGTAAAACCGAGGCACAGACTCAGGTTTGAGCCTAAATCTCCACACCAGCCACGCACACAAATCTTTCTGATTTGTCAGCTAACCCTCAGGGCCCACCTGGGGGAGTGGGTCTGAGCCTAAGACATTCAGGGACTCAGGTCCAAGCCCTGTCATTTTGCAGTGTGGATGCAGCTCAAGCTTGGAGTCCCAGACTTGTCAGGAGATTCCACCAGTGCTACTCCTACCGTCCTGTGTTTCTCATCCCTTCTAACCTAAAACATCCCCCTTAATTCCCAGGAACAGGAATCAACCCCCATCTGGTTCTAGTATAGTTGATCTTCCTCAGTGCTGACCACTTATCTGGAAACGAATTTAACAGTCTCCTTTATTAGCTATGGCCACTGACAGGAAGAAGCCCCACAGTAAGTTCACTGCTTGCTGGCCAGAGCAACAGTCAAATTCTGGTAAGTCTCTGGTGTAAAGCAACCAAGAGCTTCAACTTCAGTAGGAGTGCAAGAGATCATGCATACCAAGGAATCTTGAAGAAGCTTGTAGCGCTGGGGATCAACCAGACTGCCTGAGTGAGGAATGAGTAAAGGGGTTTAAAACTGACTAGTGCAATGTGAGGGACAGTAAATGCACCTCTGGAAATGCGTCTTCTGCCTCCCTCTTGTACAAGCAGTTTGACCAGATTCTGGGAGATTCAGCAGGCACTGAGCCAATATGACAGTCTGCTAAGCGGGGATGGCACTCTCATAACACTGAGTTAGCAGAGCCACTGGAGAGCCAGCAGCCATCGGATGAAACCTGGGAAATGAGCCTAGTTTTCATGCCAGCCACTGAGGAGGCTATGCCATCAGCGCAGCTACAGCACATCCTGAGACCATACTTGGAGGAGCTGTTTGGGTTCTCCCCCTACTCCCCTCCAAGAGCAACCAGCAGCAGAACCACAGGAGGCAAAAGTAGCATCAGAGGCAGGTATGTTTTGCCTCCATATTGGTTATTAATGTACAAATGGGAGGAATTTCTGGCTTATGACCCAATGAAATCATTATTATAACCTAGGGATTGTAGCACATTTCTGTTACTGGTGAAACTCACGCCCTTGTGTCTCCAACCTAAAGCAGCATTTTGTTCATTGGCCCATGAATTGTAACCCATTCTTGGCTGGTTATGATTGTGTACTTCTCACAGGATGGGGCATACTTATTAGGACCAGCTCTGTAGCTCACGAACCCTCTCCATTCAGAAGCACGCTGGTCAGTCACCAAATGCCTAGAAAGCTCTTTAGCACAGATGAATGGCTGGCCTCTGCTAACTGGGAGCAGAAGGTCACGCTACCAGTCAAGAATCTCCAGAACTCTAATGTTCTCCAGTTGTTGCCCGGGCTAATGATAGTAAAACCACAGGTAGTAAAGCATACTGAAACTCACACCCTTATGCCCAATGCAACCCCAGGATAAAATGGTGAAGATTTATAAATAATTGAAATTCAATTTGCAAAGTGCATCTTCCAATGATGTCTGGAGTCTTGCTGCTGATTGAAGCTCAGAGGGCTGTCTGAGCAAAGAAAATTTTTCTCATTGGGTTCTATGCTTGTTCTACACAAAAGCAGCATCTTTTGCCCACGACTTGCTGCAGCCCCACCCTGTGCAGTAGATGCTATGTAATCCCCTCTCCCCTCCCCCATGCTCAGACAATAATGTGCTTTCACTTGCCTTGGCTGGCTCTTCAACTTCTGCATGATGCATACAGGCAGCCAGGAGCCTTTGGATGCCAACTTCAGTGCAGAGGGGCATGGAGGAAGTAGGTCCAAAATGAAGTAACAGTGAAGATGCTGTGAAAGGCCAGCCCTCAACTGGAATCCCAGAGAAAGAAAGACAAAAGGAGTTTGGCAGCACAGTTTTTGGAGCAAGAATGCAGGCTGAGGGAAGAAGATAGAATGCAGCAGAAAAGTTTGAGAGAATGCTTGTGCTCATGGAAATAAGAAGGGGCGGCTCCAGGCAAGCTGCGGAGGGCGGCCTGCTGGTCGCTGTGAGGGCAGCAGTCAGGCTACCTTCGGCAGCATGACTGCAGGAGGTCTGCCAGTCCCGCGGTTTCAGCGGCAGGTATGCCGAAGGCACGGGACCAGCAGACCTCCCGCAGGCATGCCACCAAAAGTTGCCTAACTCCCGTGCTTGGGGCAGCAAAATACATAGAGCCACCCCTGCCAACAAGACTGCAGCCTTCAGTTGCACCTCATGCTGCAGCACCATGCCCTGAATCCCCTCAATGCTAGCATGTCCTATAGCTCATGCACACTTTGGACAATATTGGGGCTGGGTGGTCTGTGTCACAAGTAGTTGGACTCACCAAATGTACCTCCTACAGTGGCCCACATTCATCAAACACACTAGAAAGGCCAAAGAACAGAGAGACAGTGGACTCCCAGATATAATTATAGTTATTGAATGGCACTGAATAGAGAATGAATGTTTTGCACTGTTGTGCATTGCATTTCCTCACAACTAATGTTCACTGGGTTTTGCACTGTTTGTTCTATTGTTAGTTTTGCTGGCAGCTGGTCTACCCATCAGGTTTTTAACATTGAGAGTTTCTATTACATGACTATATACAAATAAAGTGTTCCATATGGAAAGTGTCATTATCATGGTGTATTGCATTTACTTCAGAGGAACTTCTTCACAGTAATCTATAAGCTGGCTTTGAAGTACATGTTTAAACAACATGCATAAAACATCCCTTTACTTTCAAAGGTGAGCTGTGTGTCTAAAGAATGTGGCCAGTTTTTATGAATTGGATAACATTTTTCATACATACCCTCACAGTAAAGCAAACTGCGTGATGAGGAACATGACATGATTACACAATCATGCAATACACAATGCATCGTGTAAGTTCATAAAACCCTCCCTTTGGATCTGGCCTCCACCCACAAGCTGACCGTGGCACGCATTACAAATACTATTTAATTCCCTATTACATCATTCCCCTCACCCACTGGAGGAGGCAAGCCCATTATATGGTGCACAAGGCATCCCCGATTTCTGTTGCACATGTGGATCCTGTCCCTATAATGACCAGCCAAAAAGTGCACCTGTCTAGAAGTCCAGCAGTGTATTGAGCCCATTTCTGGAGGGGGAAGAGCTCACTTGTGCTCTGCACAATGTCTGTGAGGACAAAGCACGTAACAATAATGCAGACTGCCATTGCTTATAGAACTGTTTGGATGCCAATGTCATCATCCACACCAGGACTTCAGTCTGCCAAATGCACATTCAACCATCATACTACAGGTACTGAGTGTGTAGTTGAACCTTCTTTTGCCATGTCCTGTAAGGAACTCACGCAGTCTGTCCAAGTCTTGTAATTGAATTAGTATAGCTTACCCCCTATTGGTCATTGCTCACTAGAGGCCACACAGACCAACTATAAGAACTCAGGGAGTGCCAGTCAGCATCTGCTCAATGCACTAGCTGCCTGGCTCTTCACCCACTAAATGCTGTGCTGCTGTTGCAGCTGAACCAGTCTGTTGTGAGTATTATCTTGTTCCATGACATGTCCTCTGAGATCAGGATAAGGTTTCATATGCCATGGCAAAAGGGGGTAAGCAGTGTCCCCAGAATAACAGTGGGGACAGTGACTACATTTATAACAATGTCACAGGGTGAAAATAACATCCCAGCTTGCCCATGAAGGTAAAGTTCAAATCTCCAGAAAACCCTGGCATCACGCACTTTGCCACTACATCTTGTATTAGTGTCCATGAGCCTACCTCTCATGGTAGATGGGCCTGCATAATGAGGGTCAACTAGGGCCTGCATAAACCAAAAAGGATACTACTCCTTATGTACTCACATGCTTCTTGTGGTGGACAAACTGTGGGCACAGGAGTCCATCAATGGCCCCAGCACAGTTTGGAAAGCCTATTCTCACAAAACCAGATGTTATTTCAGGACATTGTTTATGCCCACTGCCTTTGGGTAAGTCAGTCCTGATTGCCTCACATTTCCACCAGCACAATTCCAACAGTGGACTTGCCAACACCAAACTGGTTCTCCATGGACGTGTGACAGTCTAGCATAAGCCAGCTTCTAGATAGCTCTAGCAGCTTGCTTCTGTAGCAGCCTGGCCTCCCTCTGTGTATATCCTGATGCTAGAGGGTTGAGGCAAGCTTCTCACAAATCTCAAGGAACATCTGCTTCTTCTTGTGAAAGTTCTGGAGCCACTGATGCTCATCCCACATCTGCATGACAACTTGATCCCACCAGTCTGTGCTTATGGCCCAACACCAGGAATAAGGCCCAGAACATTTCTTACCAAGCGAATCACCACAATGTCCAGTAGATCACAAACTCCTGAGTCACTCATTAGACACTGCAGAGTGGGCAAAACATGATGCCAAGGCAGGCCATCTCTCTCCACCCAAATGAGCCTGTAGTCAGCAATCCCCATGTCATGGTGTATTCCTTGCTCTCCTGCAAATTTCTACAACCTAGTGATCCAGCAATCTCCTCAAATCCACACATGTGCACTCCAGGGTTGACAATGTATTTTCCTTCAGTGAAAGGGGGTCCCTGTGTGGTCAGTTACAAGCCTCCACAATACAAGTCTTTGAAACCACCACATGAATTTGCCCGGAGATCAGGAAATAGCCACTCGTCACCTTCTGTTCCCCAGGGACTAGCAAAATACACAGATTTCCCCCTCAACCAACCAGTCTAAGGCTTGCCTACAACCTACCCTTATATCCTGTCCTGTCCACAGCCACAACCCTTATCTGACCCTCTTACCTGTCCTCCTCCCTTCCACCACACAAAGCCCTCTGGCTCCAGCTCCTTCCCGCCTAATATAACAAACATTTTGTTTAGACCAGCTGCTGACTGTTCTGCTGTGTTCAGTGAACCTCTGGATAAAAAACAAAAAACATTAACATAACAGAGGCAACTTGTAGTAAGCAACATGAGCTATTCAATTTTTATTGCACAGGTGTACAAAGGTTTGAACTAGTGGCAGGGTGTTTACTGGGGGCAATGGCATCAGCACATTCCCTTGAACTACCCAAGCATGCATAAAGTGGCTGCACAGGAACCCTTTCAGATTTATTCTTTATTGGCATTGTGCACTGTACTCTATCCAGACTGCACGTCTATTCAAGTGAAGAAGTGAACATTTTCTTAATTACCCATTCACAATTTGGGTCTCCCAAGATTAAGAGAATGGCACCTTGGTAAAGATTGACTGACTCCATTTTCACCAGCATCACAACAATCTTTTGATCTCTATCTCAGATTTAAAAAATTAATTTCAAATGACCCAAAATTTGGATCACTGCCCCACCCTGCACCCTTCTTTGAAATTTGATGTGCCTCAGGAATCTGACTAAGCACATCAATTTTAGAAGACTTAGAAAAGCTGGTCTTTAAATGAAGTTGTGATGCAACCATGCCACTATAATCCTGATTTATACTGCCTTGTGTGATTTTCACCCATGTAAAGTGGGTTTAAAATGCTGATTGATCTAAGTGAGTGGAGAATTCTGATCAGTGAATTATTCTCCGCACAAGTGATATAAGACAGTGGAGAACACAGAGAGATACATGAACATAGATACACCCAAAGGCTCCAAACCTGAAATCGGATCAGTGTGACTCAATCTTGCATACATGCAGAGCCCTACTGAAAGTCAATACAGCTCTGCATGGGTGCAAGGATTCCTGCCATACAGCTTTATGCTGACTATGGCGAACTCCTGTAATATCTGTATAATATAAAGATATATGTGTCCATGCACACACAACTTATATATAATATAGTTATGTACTATGTATTTAGTATTTATAGGCATTACTTGTATACCAGTGCACAGAAACATACATTACAGGTTGGATTGGTTGCACAGCCTATGAAAATTGCCCAATACTTGCCATTATAAGACCCTGTTTTCAATTGCTTATCACTTTACCAAAGCTGAACTGTTTGGGCTGAAGTTTACCATGGCAGGTATCTGCCACAGGCTGACATTTTTGCCATTTCTGAGAATAAGGCTAGTGAAAAAAACACATTGGTTTGCCAGTTTTAAGAAACACTAGCAACCTTTTCTCTGAGATGCTATAGTGCCCCTATGTTTTGGAGCAGAACTTGAAGTTTAGCAGGATGGGGATGGCTTTTGTGTCAAGGATGTGTCTTTTCTGTGAAAATCCACCCGTGTGTGGCCAAGTTATAAAAAATACTGCATTTCTGACAAGTCTCTGCTGAGTATGTGAGAGCTTCCCAGCATGTCTTTCAGCATGGAGAGTCTTTCAGCATGGAGTGTGCTCCATCCCAGGGATGAAGACTTTCCCTGCAATTGCAGTTCTGGGCTGCTACAGGGAGAGCCAGGGCTGAGCTCTGGAACTGAAAGCAGGGAAATCATCTCTCCAGTAGTGCCCAGGAAATGTGGACGAAGCCTGAGGTAGGGAGAGAAAGGACTGGGACACGTTGGAAGAAATAGGACACAAGGGTTCAAGCTTAGGGGAAAATAGGCAAGAGTCTATGGCCACTAGACCACACTCTCCTCCAGAACCCAGAATAAAACCCAAAATACTTGAGTCTCACCATCTTTGTTGTCAGCAAATATCTCTGAAACTCACTGGTAAAGTGTTCCAACCCCTTCTAATTCTGGTCCACGTAGAGCAGTGGTGGGCAACCTGCAGCCCATGGGCCACATGGGGCCAATCAGGGTAATCCACTGGCAGGCCACAAGACAGTTTGTTTACATAGACTGTCCGCAGGCACGGCTGCCCACAGCTGCCAGTAGCCACAGTTCGCTGTTCCCAGCCAATGGGAGGTGCGGTCAGCACATCCCTGTGGCCCACGCTGCTTCCTGTAACTCCCATTGGCTGGGAATGGCGAACCAACATCACTGGGAGCTGCGGGCAGCCGTGCCTAAAGATGGTCAATGTAAACAAACTGTCTCGCAGCCCGGCAGTGGATTACCTTGATGGGCCATGTGTGGCCCATGGGCTTCAGGTTGCCCACCACTGACACAGAGGATAACAACCTACCACTGCTATCAGTTGGTCCATTAGCTGAAGGGGTAGATGTCTGCGGTAGATTTAGAAGTCACAACCCCGCTGATGACCCATAACGGATTTTTTTTTAAAGTCTTCTTTTTTGAAAGTTACAGACAAAATAATCATGTTAAGAAAATTAGTAAGATTGCAAAGTCAAGCACTCAAAAGTTATTAAATGGAGGACTTAAGGTTGCCCGTGCAACTTTCATTAGGTCCTTTGGTGCCTAAGATACAGTTTTAATTACATGATCACATACTATTTTTTCTGCACAACACCTGATTCATTCAGTGCACAGGCTGGTACTGCTCTGGAAATGAATCAGCACTGTGTAGCAAAGGAGACCATCACCTGTAGCATCCCTACATTCGTTCCAGAAATAGGAAGATGTCAAAGGGCATACCTGTACTGCAGTGTCCATGGCTCTGCTGAAAACTGCCTCTTTCCTCCCACCCCTCCCAGGGCACTTAAAAAGGCCACATTCTAGATATTTAAAACATTTCCCTTCTGGGATCCAATTTATTAAGTCCTGCAAAAATATTTTTTAATTAAAACTCAAACTTTCAGACTGTTCATCCAAATTTCAGCTGGGCCCAGTCCCTCCTCTGCAAAGGTCTGTCCTCTTAACATTCACTACCTTTACATAATCTCAAATTGGGCAGAAACCCTCCTCCCTGAGGGTCTGTCTTCCTGCTCTCCCAACACTTCTTGCCAGGAGTTCAGCCTTCTGTGCTAACTTACAGCCTTGGAGGAACCTTCTTATTCCACACAGCATCTGTCAACAACCAAATTCTGCTGTCTCCCCCTTTATAAGGCCAAGGTACCTTTCCTTAAGACCAACTGAGCAGCAGGCAAATAGTTCAGACCTATTGTACTAATAGGGTGCACTCACTTCTTGTACACACCCTCTCAGATGTCCCTGCTCTGGGATAGAACAGTGTCCCAGGCTCCCTCCCTGGAGACAATGTCTTCACCCTCTTGGGGCATCCTGGCTACATCTCTACAGCTAGGTCTAGGGTGACCAGATGTAGCAATTTTATTGGGACTGTCCCGATATTTACTTGTTTGTCCCGCGTCCCAACCAATGTTCGGTCAGGATGCAAATTGTCCTGATATTTTGCCCTAAGGCGCACAGGCAGAGGGGGCTCGTGCCCCCCCCCACCCCAACTCCATTCCTCCCTTCCCATTGGGTCCCTCCCCAAATCCGCACTCCCGAGACCCACCCCTCACTGCCCTATTGGATCCATCCCCAAATCCTCTCCCTGACCTTGCCTTATTCCTCCTCCTCACCCCTCCCTCCCAGGCTTGCGCTAATCAGCTGTATGGCAGCGCAAGCGCTGGAGGGAGTGAGGAGAAGCAGGATGCAGCAGCCAGGTCAGGGGAGGTGGAGGCAGAGCAAAGGCAAGCTGGGACAGGAGGGGGCAGGGCGTGGAGCTGCCGGTGGGTGCTCAGCCCCCACGAATTTTTCCTATGCTCCAGCAGCTCTTGGTTTTGGGGTTTTTTTTGTTGCTCTGCCAGCACCTCTCTTCCCCGCCCCCCCATCCCAATATTTCAGGTATCTCATCTGGTCACTCTAGGCCCACTATAGTGCAGTTCCCCCTTTGGGGTGCCTCAATGTCCAGGCCACTTCCCCCCATTGTTTAATGGGGGGTAGGGGTGGCCCAGCAGGTCAGCTCACTACTCCAGGTCCCAGCCTAGGGACCCTGTAGATCACAGCCATCTGCTATATCCCTTTAACTATATCACACAGCTTCTCTAATTCCCAGGGCTACTTCCTCATGGCCCCACACCATCTTCACCCTTACCTCAGGGCCTTGCCCTAATGGAGTCCCAGCAACCAGCTCACTCTTCCTGGCTTCTGGTAGCATTTCTCTTTCACTCTATCAGCCAGCCACACTCCTACAGCTGCAGCAAGGGACTGACCTCCCTGCTTTGGCCCTGCAGCTTTTGTTATATCAGGCTGCTGGGCCTGATTGGTCATGTCCCACAGAGTCACTCTAGGCAGCTTTGAGGACCCTCTCCACTGTCCTTTTTTGGGGCAGAGTATGCCAGGGCCAAAAGATCTCCAGCAGGGGGCCTCAGAGCATCTGGTATAGCATGTCACATGGACCCAATTCCCTCTTAAACCTATTGAAGGTACTGAGGTGGGTGAGTCTCATCAGGAGGTTCTGGAGTAGCCGAAAGAGGGGCAGCAGCTGACCCATTCTATGTAAATGGGTGCCAGAGTCTCTCTCTTGCCGCATAAAAGGCAAGTGTCGGGGGACTCTGTAAACTGTGCCACCCATATGCCCACGTTCATGTGTCCATGAAGGAGCTGCCAACTGAGATCCCCAGTGGATCGTGGGTCTGGATGGCATACAGGTGGGTCCACTGGGGGTCTCAACCCTCTGCAAGTGACAGCAGGTCTCACTACTTAGTGTTGGGGCGGGACATGAGGACAAGGAAGTGGATGGTATGAAGCATATGCATGTAGAGATGTTCTTGGGGCACAGTTTGGATAAGAGCCTGCTGGATGGTGCTCAGCCAGCTCAGGTGCTGCATCAGAGGTATCAGGGATGAGGGGGCGGACTTACAGAGCAGGGGCCTGATTATGAGAGCTGGAGGGCTGAAGTTGAGAGGTTAGCAGGAAGGGCCCTCCAGCAGGACCATTTAAGATAGGTGACAAAAGCCTTCATCCCCTGGAGCACAGGATGGTGGATGCACAGGGTAGTCAATCTCATGCGCTGGCCAGACACCATGGGATCCACCCAATCCCTCTGATTGTAGTCCAGGGGTCTCTGATTCTGGTGGTACCACTCAGGACTATCCTCAAGCACACCAAGGGGAACTCCACCGCCTAAACATGACAATGTATCTGTGACAGATGTGGACTATTTATTAGTACTGGGACAGGCAGATCTAGGCCTACCCAAAACTTAAGTCCCGTCCCCTCAACTAAGAGGGAGGAACCACTAAGCCCCAGTCACAGTTGGGTACTTGGGACAATGAAAGAGAAAACCGGAACAGGATAAGGTTAAAGTTGTTAAGTCAAAGGTTAAAAATGAGGCAGCCAGAGGGGGACAAAGAGCAGAGAACCCCAAACAGTGCCTACCACTCCTCCAAGGTGTCTGAGGAATCTGTAGACACCACTCAGAAAGGAACTCTAGTCATATATGATTGAAAAAGGGAATGGAAATAAGACTCCACAGTCACAGAGTACCCCCATCCAACTTCCTCCTGGTGTGATGGATGGCCATCTTGGCTAATGCCAGGAGAAGATAGATGACTAGGTTCCATGACTTTGTGGGGCCATGGATGGGGTGTGCACAGATCAGGAAGTGCAGGGGAAAAGGCAGCTATAACCTTAGTAAGAGGTTCTGGAGGAGCCAAAAGGGCTGCCACCTGATACACCCCACACAGATGTGCACTAGTGTCTCCCTCTCATCACAGGATGGATATGTATCAGCGTCAGGTACATGCCTGTGCTCATGGCTCTGTGGAGGAGCCACCAACTAATATCCCCAGTCGCATGTGGAACCAGAGTGGAGCACAGACTAGCCCTGCAGGGTGCCTAGTCCTCTTCCAGTGGCGGCAGGTCCCACCACTTGATGTCTGTGTGGAACATGAGGGTTAATGGAACTGTGCTTTGAACACATAAAATGCTGTGTAATGATATGTAGTCTGCAAAATTATGTCCTAGGTATCTTTCTGGCATCCAAACTTGTTGGGAACTTTTTACTTTTATCTCTGTGTCTCGGTAGCCCATCTGTAAAATGGGCATAATAATATCCTCTCACCTCACAAGGATGTTGTGAAAATAAATTAACAGAGATTTGTGAACACTATGATAAAGCCCATGAAAAATTAATAATTCTGTATTCAGTGCAGGGTTTGACTAGTATGTTATTAAACACCAAGGAGAAAAACAAATATTGATTAGCTGCTCATTAAGTGAGCACCATCTATACTATGCAGTATAGGCAGTAGGCGTCTGTGGAAAAAATACTACGGGATCATGCAATTAAATATGATGTCCTAATCCATAGGCCAAATGCATTAGGGGCCAAACTAAGGTTTCACTTTAACTCTGGTATTTAACTTTTGAGTGATCACCTGGCAACCTTAATGTTCTTTTAGCATATTTTATGTTGGAGTGTGTGTGTGTGTCATCTATATATCTATCTGTATGTGTATGTATATTATCTATCTATCTATGTGTATTTACACACTCCCCTACAAATGTACACACACCTATATATAGTCTGTCGATATGTATTACAGATCAGGACACATGTACATAGTCTGTGTACAGGGACATGCTAGGTAGGCACACAGGGCTGGGTGGGAGGCAGCTAGACAGGTGTGTGGCAGAGCCCCCTCTGGGTCTGTACCACCCCACCTTCCCCTGGCGCTGCACACGCAGGGTAAAGCCCTGCCCTTCTCTGCCCCTTGCCCCATAGGCTCCATCCCGCTCTGGGCGGCGGAAGTGGGTGTAGGGGGCAGTATAGGAATTTCCTGTGACGTCCCGGCCCGGACTCCATTAGGCTGCAGCTGGGCAGAGAAGTGACAAACCCAGCAGCACGGAGCAGGCCGGGCGCCTGGGGCGGCCGGGCGGGGGCTCGGGGCAGCGGCAGCAATAACAA
Source organism: Gopherus evgoodei (assembly GCF_007399415.2). NCBI lineage: Eukaryota > Metazoa > Chordata > Testudines > Testudinidae > Gopherus > Gopherus evgoodei. The sequence continues at coordinate 172,113,992 of NC_044324.1, forward strand.
GAGGGAGCCCAGAGCGGGCGGCGGCGCTGCCTCCGGGACCCCGGGGGGGACAGGGCCCCGCTCCTCCTCCCCTCGCCCCCCGCCTCCCTTCCTCGCCCCCCCCGGCTTCCCACCACGGCCGCTCTCGGCGAGGAAACTCTGGCCTCCGCTTCCTCCTCCTCCGACTCGGACACCGGCGGAGCCTCCCCGCCCCCGCGGAAGAAAGCCCGGGCCTCCCCGGCGGCGGCGGAGGGAGCAGGCGAGCCCGGGGCTTCCGCGGGCAGAGCAGGCCTCACCTCGTCCCAGTCCCCCTCGCTCTCCGCCGGGCTCGCCCCTCCTGCCGCCCCGCTCAGAGGCAGCAGCAGCAGCGCCATGCAGGCCAACGGGGCAGGAGGAGGCCAGCAGCAGCCGCCGCCGCAGGGGCCGGCGGGCCCGGAGCTGGGCTGCTTGGGCGCCCAGAACGGCGAGGCCTCGTCGGGCTCGGCCGCCGGGGAGCAGCTGGCTCACGCCAACGGGCTGCTGCCCTCCGCCTCCGCGGCCAATAGCAGCGGCGGCGGCAGCAGCCCCGGCGGCCTGAGCGTCAACAACGGGGTCCCGGCCGCCGGGGGGCCCGGTTCGGCCGCCGCGGAGCTGGGGGGAGGCGGCGGCAGCGCCCTGAAGAAGAAGAAGCGGCTCTCGCAGTCCGACGAGGACGTGATCCGGCTCATCGGGCAGCACCTCCACGGGCTGGGCCTCAAGTAAGTGCCCGCGCCCTCGGAGGGGAGACCGACCCCCTCCTCCCCCATAGGGCGGAGGGGGGCCCTGCGGGGCAGGCCTGCGCTGGGGTAAGGGAGCCCCACACGGCAGGGGGGCGTTTTTCTCCCTTTTCCCTTTAGCGGTGCTATGAGATCCCCCGTTTCCCCCTCCATAGGGACCAGGAGGGAGGCTGGGTGGGGATGGGGGCCCCGGGCCCGTCCCCTGCTGCAGATCCGCACTGATGTAGCTGAATTGCACATCGATAAGAACAGAGGAATCAAAAGTGGGGGAGGAGGCTGGCTTGGTGCAGGAGCGGGCCGAGGAAAATAATGGTGCTGGGAGACTTGTTCTATTTTAGGGCACCATTTGTGCCCGTGGGAGACAGACCAACAAATCTGTTTATGACCCACATACGTAAGATTTGGATGGTGGAGGGGAGGAAAGGGGCCGCCTTCTCTCCCACACTGCCTTGTCACAGCTTGATATCCCATTGTAAAGAGAGATCAGTAAGTGTATATGAAGGAGAGCTGTGGGGCAGACATAATGTGTTGGAAAATAATGACGTGAGGGACCTGTCTTTAAGGCTCTTCCAACCAGCTTTGTACATTGGAGGCAGACTGTGTTTCTCAACCGTGGTGGGGAACAGGTAGGGCTTCCTCTGCCAAAGATGACAATATGAAAGCCTAGTCACATACCACTAAAGTCAGATCAATACAAATGTGGTAGTGGGGGAGAAGTGATCTGGTGAACATAATGGAGCCTGGACACTTGGATGTTTTTTGTTTTAAGAGCTCATTGGTTAATTGTAAACAAGCCAACCAAAGAATTAAACTAGCATTTAGGATTCTGATTGCAGAGCCTGCATTCATGTAATTGGATGAAAGCTTTTGTAGGTTTGGTTTGGCCATATGTCTAATATCTATAGACTGAAAAAATTAAAATTACAAATATGTTGATTCTTCTGTGGCTCAGAGCACTGCAGTATTTTTGGGTGAGTGTGCAGTGGAGGGAGGGGAAATAGAAATAAAATACAGAGAGATGAACCATCTGGATTTTACAAATACTTCCCTCCTGCTTTTCTGAATAAAACATAACAGCAACTAGGTGAATATTGAGATTTTGGGAGGGATCCTATAGATGATGCCACAGAAAATAAAGCTACAAGATAAGTACCAAAGGAGAGATGGCAAACTATTGTGGGGCTGGATTGAGTCTAATGAACTTAGTACAGGAAGTAAAACACATCACTGACAGAGGAGGCAGATTCTCCACAGTAGGATACAGCTTGTGACTGTTTATAGGCTACACCACAGTAAATGTTATTTTTAGCATAAAAGGGAAGGGTTACAAGTTGGTGAGTTTGCTTATTTTTTATTTCAAGGAACCAGCCTTTTAAAGTTCTGACATGTACAAAAGCTAGGGCTATGTCTGCAGACATCTTAATACAGAGCAGTGGCAGCCCTTTATACTCATTCTTTAGGGGTGGTTATAGAGGCACATCTAATGTTTATAACCTGTATTTTCCTCCGTGTAGACAACTTGCTGTTAGAAATTGGTTTATTTCTATCTGGACATGCCTGTCTGAGATGATTGGTTAGTCAAAGAAGACCATCTTGGCACTTCATGCAAGTTTTCAAACCGATCAGCCACTCTTGTGGATATAGAGAACTGTCTATACAAGTGTCTTGAGTGATTGGAATACTTATCTCTTCACGTTTCTGAATCTGGTTATAATTCTTTTTGCTTCATAAAAAGTCATTTTTTAACTATATCAGACTTACTGCAATGGGTGATGCATTTTAAGAGTAAAATTGGTCAGTTTTTTTTACACTGTATCTCTCCTGCAGCCAGACTGTTGATCTTCTCATGCAAGAGTCAGGATGTCGTTTAGAACATCCTTCTGCTACCAAATTCCGCAATCATGTCATGGAAGGAGAATGGGATAAGGTAATGTATGTGGGGCATAGAGGACTGCATAACTGCTGTTAAATTTATAGTATGTGAAATGCATTTCATGGTTCTTCAAGCTTATGTTTATTTTTTTATGCCAATTTCTGCAGGCTGAGAACGACTTGAATGAGCTTAAGCCGTTGGTGCATTCTCCTCATGCAATTGTGGTAAGAGACACATTTTGAATTGTTTCAGATGTAGTTGGGAATAGTTGTAGTAATGCACTTTTTTCTTTTACCTACTTCAGAGTTAATGTTGGCATCTGTGTTTATTTTAGTTAGCAGCTTGCTATCCCAAGCACAATACTAATTTGCTTTCTTGTCGTTTTTTGTTGTATTTGAGAGAGGAGGCCTAAAAATATTAAGACCAATACTCAGTGCATTGAATGTGTAAATTTATTAAAGTCTGTCTTCATAGATCAGAATACAACTCGTGTAATCTGTATATCTAATTTAAAATCCATAATTGGATAACTTCAGTTGATACTTAATTCAGTTACTTTAAAGAAATTCTAAAAGTGCTTCTGAGTTTGAAATAGCTGGTGTGGTGTTTTTTTTGTTTTTTCCCTTATGTTTTCTTAAAGAACCAAGCTTAAGTACAATGTAGAATACCTAGGTACTGTGGGGATTTGCATACTGCAGTAGAATGTCATGGGAATACAGTGGCTGATATAGAAAATGAACAATACTGTTGCTTTTCTAGATGGCTTTTAGAGAACAAATGTGTGTGTTTACTCTTCGGAATTTTTGTAGAGCTTTGTCCTCTTTTAAATTATTTTTAAAGCAGACCAGTCTGGTGGTTTATGTTCACTCGTTTCATGCTAGGGTTTAGATCCTGTGACTTGACAGTTACAATTTGTTTGGTTTTAATATATATGGTTTCAGTAACTTTGTGGACTTTGTTGACATACAAAGTGTTTCTGGGTTTATTTCTATGACCCAGGATCAAAGTGGTTACATACAGCCCTTGTCTTTCTTCAAACATCTTATTTTACTATGTTAAACATTTACTGAAATTAATTGGACATTAGCTATTCAGTGTTGTTTTGTAGTCATTTGGGAGAAAAAAGTAGCACTGCTTTTTGAAGTGCCTGCCTGTGGCTGTAAACAATGAGGAATCAGCTGATGGCTGCTTAGCTTTTTACTTCTAGCTGATTCATTTTGTTGTCAGGAGGAGAGTTTCCTGCCGGTGGGGGAGGGGGAGAGAGAGAACAGGAAGTGAAGTAGGAAAAACAGATGTTTAAGAAAACATCAGTGGCTGCCTGAAAGAAGTTACATCTTGTTCTGTAATTATGTGAATGTTTAACCCCTCCAAAGTCTTTTCTATTGAACTATAGTTCTAGTTCCTATTTTTTGCTTGGCAGGCTAGTATTGGAAGGCAAACTTTTAAAAAGACAGCAGGAAAAACTGTCCAAACAGAATATACCAAAATAACGTGTACATATTCAGTGTCTCATGAGGAGTGAGAATTTGGTAGCCTGTTGCATACACAAGAGCGTAGCATCTATTAAAGCAAACGTTTATTGGAGTTCTAACATTTTGGGGATATGCATTTTTTTTCTATTCCATTCAAAATGGTGCTGTCCATTCAAGTTTATGAAAAAAAGTCAGACTATAAGATTTTTTTTGTACTTGTCACAATAGGTTAATTTGACAGAAGAGGAAAACAAGGGGACGATTTGCTTTTAGTGAATCCAAAGTATAAATGGCTACGTAAACCCTAACCTTGGGGAAAAAGTACTCCAACTGAGTAAAACTTATAGAAATGTGAATTTTGTTTTCAGACTCTACCTTGTCCTAAACTAAATTGATGCTGTAAAGTGTATTTTGTTCATCTAAACTGAGTCTGATGAATTAAAAAAAAAATAACAAATACTGATTTTTATTTAAAAACAAGTCTGCCGCATATACAGCAGTAAGAAAATAAATTAAAGAGGTGAGGTGAGGGGATAAGACTTTATTGGTTTTATTATCTATATCTTTAGAGTCAGATGTTTTAGTACATGAATTTTTTTAAAAGCTATTAGTAAACTTACAGAGGTGACCTGTCAGGGTTTTTTTTTAATGCTGATTTGGAAGATATTTTTCTGGATATTTATGGTTATTGCAAGATTTCAGCTTAATTTAGAGCAATAAGTAGCAACTGGAAAAGGAAAGCTCACTAGATAAAGAATTTTTTGTCACAGCTCAGACTATCTATAGAGCATAATCAGATCTAATAAAAGATGATTATATCTCTGGCTTTTGCACCATCAGTGATGATGTAGGCACTTCTCTTTATTTTAAGAGGTGGGGTTATCTTTTTCTCCCACTCATGAGCCTAGTGGCGGGGGGAGTTAAATAATTCAGATTTTTTTTTTTAAATCACTAGTAATCTTACTAATGCCAACACTTCATCTGTTTCCACCCTATAATGAAAAAAGTAAAACCACTCAATTCAATGTACACTTATTTTGGCAACTTTATATGTTCTGGAAGGCACTATGCTTCTGATTTCTGTTTTTGAGTCAAACTTCATCGTAATTTTAGATAAAAAATGTGTTCATTCAGCTGATGTTGAACAGCACTTAGTAGAATAAGTGCAATATATGGCCATATTCTTTAGGGGAAGAAATGCTGTTTGTGTTTTATGAACCAAGATCATATGGGTTTGGTTTCTGAATCTCAACCGGGCAGTTTGACCACATGTATCTGAAGGGGTGTGTGTGTGTGTGTGTGTGTGTGTGTGTGTGTGTGTGGAAAATCAATCTTGCTGACATTTTACTGTAAACTTTAATAGGCTAGGGAATCTTACTTTTAATGTGACTTGGTCAAGGATGAGCTGGATATCAAACATAAAGTTGTATTGCACGTATATTATAAATTCTGTCTGTGAAAATGAGCATAAGCTGCCCACAAAGTGCTTTGAGATCTACAGATGGAAGTGCTATAAATGCTGCATATTAAGGTACAAATTATTAATCTAAGTTTAAAACTGGCGGTTCATTAAACAGCTGCTGCATCTGGCCTGAGCTGAAAATGAGAAGTAGCCTCTCCTCTCAATTCCTTTGTAAACACCACTGAAACGCAATTGTGCCCTGTACTACTGTTGAGTAATATGGCTAGCCATGTGTGTACTTCATGTAATGTTGTGTGGGGGATGCAATTGGCTGAGGTGCCAGAGGAAAACCTTATCCAGAGTAGTGGGCCAAACATGAAAACCAAAGCTTTCTTCTGCTGTTAGGTGTTTTCAAAAAACATAAGGCTATCCACTTTTGTTTTTGGCCCAGGCCAGCATTTCAGTCAGTGCACTTGTGATTTCCAAGTGAAATTTCACTTGTCTACACTTGATTTGGGGCTATTCTGTCAAATAATGATATTCATCCTAGCTGGGTGAACTTGACCATCCTGCTTTTAAGAGAAATAGCACTTCTACCTACAGTTTTGTTCAATGATCATTTGAATTCAGCTGGGAGCTCAGGTTTCCTAACTCTATGGTATCAGCTAAAGGCTTGTCTACACATGAAAATTAATCTTTAATAAACTAGGGTGTGAATTAAGAGCAGATTAACTGTTCCTTATTAACTCCATGTGGAATTAGTGTCCACACATGGAGGTTAATCAGAAGTAATTTGCTGTGTAGAGAAGTCCTAAAAGATGTAATGATTCCTTATTGGAAGGGGATACTCTCCAGGATCCTCTAATTTTTTCCTTTTGCTCTCACTTAGAGATCTTGTATTTGGTTACCTAAAAGAGAGTGGCTAGATGCAGCTTCCTCTAGTTTCAGCCAATGTCTGTGCTGGATTGCCTAGAGGAGGCTACTCCACAACAGCATAAAAGTTTCTGTCCCAAGAATGGCGTGCACAGATTCCCCATGAACAGGAGAGCGGAGATCCAAGCCAGGCTGGAATAACTTATTTTGCTGACATAAATCAAGTGTCTTTTTTTTTTTTTAAGTTAACAAAACCTCAACCTAATTTAAATGAACTAGCTTGAAAAAATTGTGCTATTGTTAAATTCCACTATTAGTAGAGTATCTTGTTTAATTTTTACAAAAGTGCCATAGGTGGAAAAACAAAATATTGAACATCAAGGCCCTGATTCTGCAAATCAGACACACAACTTTACTCTCATAAATATTCTCATTGACTTTAACAGGACCGTTTATGCTAAGCATGTACATAATGTTGCAGCATTAGGAGGCTAAAATTATATTTTTATTAAACTTCTCTTAGTGACAATGTTTGTCACTTCAAAGCAATTTTGTTTTGATGTTAAGGATGAAAAGTTTTATTTAGATTTTCAATATACTAATAAAATTGTTATGAACTCGTTTTTTATATATGCAGGTCACTTTAGGCTTTTATTTTTGAAAAACTAAAGTTCCTAAATAGGAACACACATTCCATTGACTTCAAAACACAAATACAGATCAAAACCCTTCAATTTTCTTGATTCAATTTGAGAACATTCAGAATATCAAAATATGGTGTTGCTTGTAGTTTATAGAATAGGTTATTTGCTTATCGGGTCTGCGGTGTTTTCACAGTTAGGATGTTAATGAGGCCCTGCACTTTGCTTTTTCAGCTTAGATGAGTATTTTGGAGAAACGTCTAAAGTTCATATTTTATATAGAATCTTTATATAACTAGTAAACTAAAGAAACAAGTGCAAAACATCCACTTTCGTCCCATTTTATAGTTTAAGCACTGACAATATAAACACTTAAACCATAACTTTTTTTCAATCCTGATTTTTGGTCAACCCTGCTCAGAACTTAAGCCCTGGCAATTCTTTATGTAGGGTCACGTTAACATTGAACCATTGAGCCAATTTTACTGTTAATTATGTCATACAGTATCTAGAAACAGCAGAATGCGACGCTTGTACGTTAATTCATCTTTAGTGCTGTACATCAGCTTTTGTAACATTTGACTGAATTAAAGTCCGCAACCTGAGAAGATGAACATCATTCCCTGTAGGGTTTCTCCACCAGATAATACACAGAGGAATCTTTTTGCTACTGAAACATAGAGTAGCTACACACTCTACTGAACTGGTGGATTTACAATGATCATTCAGAAGTGAAGTGGCTAACTGCATCTCAAACTATATTGTCAATGTTAGGTTTGCAGTTAACTGTTTCAGGGCTCTTCAGTTTTATTGATACAGGATAGAGATTGAAAGAGATTGGGATGAAGTCTCTTCTAATACTTTCCTTTGCAAGACTATAATTATTTTTGAAGGGAAATCTGAGTGTTGAGCTGGATATGTAGGTACCATCTAACCACAGCCAATTTAACACTCTTATTTTGTTCATATTGGATAGAAAAATATATACATCATCTGATGAACAGATATATTTTCCAGCAGGGTTTCTTTGAAGCTGTAATATAACTATGAGCGCACAGCACTGAACGAATGTTACACGTTTTAAACTCCCTGCTGTCCAGTTGAGGAAGATGGCATCTGACACTAAAGGCAGTTATCAGCACTACTGGTATTAGATGGTAGCAGCAGAAGGGGAAATTAGGAAAAGGATAGGAGGAAGAGATGAGAGAAGGTCGAAGATAGAACTTAGTTTGCCAGAAAAAGCCCCTCTTGTCACAAGAAGCGCTGGTTGCAGAAAAGCTGATTCAGGCACAGGAAAAGCTGAATTGCCTGACATAAGGTAAGAAAATATCTTTAAAAATAACTCGAGTATAGGATCCATGAACCTTAGTGTAAAGGGTCTCTACAGCTAATCTCTCATTGTTTGGGATACTGTAACTTAAATCTGAAATTTAGTTCTACATCGTATCAAATAACTTTGTAGGGCTTTTTGGACAAAAGTTCATTCATGAACCAATAACAAAAGGGTTGTGACTAAACTGTAGGCAAAATGTTATCTGGGCTTTGATAGGGACATTAGTTGTAATTAAATCCATTCAACATTTTTGTTCCAACTCTTATGTTATGAATAAAATATGTGTGGCATTTAGTATATGTACTGTGTCTCCACGTATGAAAACTCTGGTGCTGTATCATTCTCAGAGAGATCCTTTTCAGTAGTATGCGTAAGATTCATGGAGTTAATGACTTTTTTTTTTTATAAAGGAAAATATGCTCTGAACCAACTGTGAGAACGTACATATTCAGCTGTCTTGGCAACAGTACTCTGCCTTGGTTGCTATACACAATATCAGGGCTGAATGTCGGTCAATTTTGACATGCTTCTTGTACTAGTGTGGATAAAATGAGTCATGGAGACAGTGCCTCTGGTTTGGTTTTACAGGGATTTCCATTAAATTGCTGATATTGGCACAACAACAACAACAAAAACCTTTCCTTTCCTTTTTTTTTCATCCACAGAAATGGCTTTAATTACGCTTTCTTTTAGAACCATTATGCCAGGTAGAGATAGTAATTGGATGAAGTGGTTATCGCCATGCAGATAAGGGAAACCAAGAAAAAGTGAATGGATGGATACATAAGAAACAAAATATTGTCTGAGATATGCAGGGAGAATTGGAGAATATTCAACATGAAGTTCTGGATAAGAACTGAGAAAACAAAGGTTTTTTTATTTTTGTTTTTTAAAAAAAATACTGAAGTTTGGGGTTGATGTAGTGATCACCTACTGTGAGGAATCAACCCTTCCACTTTCCTAACAAGTGGATAGGAAATATTAAAAGGGGAAGGCTTACTTCTAATGACTCGTCACCCCAAAATCTGCAACATTATACCTGTACAAATTGTACACATACTCTCTTCTCTAATGGGCCTCCTCTTCACCCTTCACTCTGAATGCAAACAAACTGAATATCTGTGCAATGAGAGGGAGAATAATATAAAGGGGGTTCTGACCTATCCCCTACAGGACATCAGAGTGCTGGAAAACTAAGATGCTATAGTATGAAATTAGCTACAAATATCTATATGGTGATGCTTATCTAGGTAACTTCATACCCTTCTGAAAGCTATACATTAAGTCAGCAGTCTTCTTTCATGTACATGAAAACTTGATACGTGTTATTTGTACTCAAGAGTTACAGAAGGTCTGTTGCACTCAGTGTTTTAATCAAGTGTAGTCCTTGTAGGCTGTATTCATAATCAATCTGGAATGCATTCCACTTGAAGGAAAACAAATATTTTACCTAAATGTGTTAAATTCCCTCAAAAAGCATCAGACAAAACCATTACTAGATAAAATATTTAAGATCTGTGTATCTCATCTAGTCAAATACATAGCAGGAATGAGATTTTTATGAGACTCACTGTAGTAATGTATCTTTCTCCATGCCATTGTGATGACAGTACTATATATCTTAAACAACATGAATGAAAGCTAATTAATTCTCTTTTAAAATGTCTGACACAGTCAGTCAAATGTCAAATTGAGTAAACCTCAAATCAAGAGACAGTTTCAAGTAATTTAGCCTTTAGTCTTAAAATTTAGGATTTTTCTTAATTTACAAATATTACTCTATACATCTTTTTCAATTAAGTTCTAGTTATTTAAATATTCTATTGTTAGCAGCTCAGAACACTTCAACATTGAGCTATTGTATGGAAAAAGCAGAATTAAATGAAATTGATCAAATAGGACAGTCTAGCTACCCTATCCAAGATGAAGTGCAAAAATGAACAACATGGAGTAAATCATGTAAAGTTAAGGCATAACAAATGTTTCATATTTAAGTGTCTTGATTTGAAGAGGTTAGCACCTTGCTCAAAATTGTATAATGCCCTTAATACACTAATATAAGTAAATGCATATAGTATTGGAAAAGCTGCTGGTCTTTGGGGTCTGCTGAACTCACATAGGGATAGGTGGTGATCAAATATTGAAGTGTATTCATGATCTGTCTTGCACTTCATTCAGTTTCTATAGAGATGGGGAAAGCATAGCACATCACTTTAATTTAATTTTGTTTCACTCTAGATATATTCTCAGGTTTTCCTCTTACCCGACTACTTGTTGAAGGCCTGGGGTGTGTCTTTTCTCATGGCGATGACCCCTGGCAGCAGCAGTGAAGATAGACAAAAAATATATACACCAAGTGGCTATGCTTAGTTACAGTAGAAGTAACTAAACTGTCTCACTTTCATCTTAAGGATCAGCATGTTAGGAAATTTTGAGGACTCCAGATTTTAAATATGAAACTGAGTGCCTTCCTTCATTTTGTCCATGAACATGTTAACAAAGTTAGAATCATGACTATTGATGAGAAATGTGAGAATATGTGAAGGCCACATAGGAATTCTAATAGAAGTGAATGCTTATGAGAAATGAGTATAGGCTAAGTGAGCCCTAAATGTGGGGAGCGATATCACTCTGCTTTCTGTAAAAAGAAGATGGAAGTATTAATACTTCTGGAAGACAAGTTTAATTTGCATGGTGCCTTGTTTTGCCTAGTTGCAGTGTTAATATGTTGCTACAGCATGCTATACAACTATAGAGAGAATCCCTTGGTGAGCTCCTACATAATCTGTATAAAACCAGTTAGGGGGTTGACTTGCTGACCTCCTGGTCATGCTCTGTACAAGCATGCAGCATACTTGTTTTGTCTTTGTTGTTTTGAGTATGAGATTGAGGGAATCTCATCTAATCTTGGTTTAAAGGATAGTGACTGAAAGGGATATGGGTTCAAAATAGGGAGAATTAGGAGGGGTGTGAAGAGTGCAGAAGAGGATATTTGGGGCACCAGTAGGCAGGTGGAAAAGATTGATTATTTGGGTCGCTTCTAACATAACTACCACAATTGTATTGAAATACCAGCCAGAAGTAATGATACATTGCATATAGTTGTATTTCTGAAGGGTATAGTAGAATGGTTTCTACTGTTCTGTTTAGGCTCAAACATTTTCTGAAACTTCAGTCAACCTTTTTCCCCTGACTGCTGCTTTCTGTCATGTCAGAGGATGAAGTTCTTGCTGCTACAGCAGAAGTACCTGGAATACCTGGAGGATGGCAAGGTCCTGGAGGCACTTCAAGTTCTACGCTGTGAACTGACACCACTGAAATACAATACGGAGCGCATTCATGTCCTCAGTGGGTAAGGGTGCTCAATCTTGGACAGCTAGTTCTACAGAATATCCTGAGGGATTGTGTAATTCAATGGAAACAAGTGCTGGTCAGTATTTCCTGAGCCTTCTCTTCATAACATTAAAAGTGCACTTGAATCACGTGGAATACATAAAATAATGTCTTGGTAAAAATGAAGCACTATTCTCCCTTTTGGACCCAGTCCCACTCCTATTGAAATCGGTGGGGAAAATCCCATTGCAGAAGCAGGGTCTTCTATCTCTCCCCTCTTTCTTCAATCTTTAGTACTAACTTTGTTTTAAAAATCTGAATTATTTATGCTTGGTGATCACTACTATTTAAAATGGCAAGGGGAAGAAATTTATTATACTGACTGTATTGTTGTACCATGATTCATATATCTTCATTCATCCAAAATAAGTGTTTTTCTATATACTGCATTTATGGTATCAGAACCTAAACTGATAAGGACATAATTTCAGTCCTTTTAAAGGATGCATGTTCAGTCTCTCTTTTCCTATATCTGAGTAAATCTCAAGTTGGTAGGGGTTGGGTTTTTTTTCTTGGGGGGTGAAGGGGGAGTGCAGCATGTGCAGTGTCTCCTTTTTTTTTCCCCATCTCTCGTGAAGGTCTGTCTAAACAAGATTTGTTTTGTTTCTCATTCATTACCTTGCACTGGTACCTTCTCTCCTTAAATCTTTCTAGTTAGTGACAAAGGAAAAGGGAACTTCTAGAGCAAATTGCTATTGTCAGTCACCCAGACTCAAACAATAAATCTTACTAATGCATTGTATCATTACCATCCCAAGAAACAAATCGCAGAACCCGGTAGTGTTGGCATCATTGACAATGCTATTATGCTAGAAATTTAGAAGTTTAGTATGATGCAGCTTGAAACACATATGTATACCTCAAACACACTGGGATCAGCTAGCATAGTAAATCTTGTTTACATCTAGGTATATTTTTGTGCCATCATTGACTAGTCTAACTTGATGTAAACTTCTGAGTCACTGAGTTGGGTTTTTATATTGAAATTCATAAGCGTTTGGGTAAATCTGCATGGGAGAGAAGTGAAATATATTGTTTACAAAATAAAGCATCATTGTCCCCTTTAATTTGCCCCAACCTAGTCTTTGACACCTCATACATTTGCCCAAGCTTTTACTTGAGTGCAGATTGGTCAGGAGTGCCTGTACCGTGTCTCCTAAAGATCAATACGTTCTGGCTGTAATAAGCTGATGGAGGAGAGAAAGGTCCCAAAACAGAGATCTCTCTTCTTAGAGTCCCTTCTACCCCACTCCACTTAAATATGAATTGTAAACAGGAACATCTCCATGTAGACTCAGACTTTAAGGTCAGAAGGAACCATTATGATCATCTAGTCCAGGGTCTCAAACACGTGGCCCATGGGGCTATTTCCTGCGGCGTGCCAAGTGGCCTGCACCCCCCTGCCTACCTCCAGGCCAGGGGTGGGCAAGCTACAGTGGATTGCCCCCCTCGAGCCCTGCGCCGTTCCCTGAAGCGGCTGGCATCACGTCCCTACAGCTTGGGGGGGAGGGAGGCTCCATGTGTTGCCCTGGTTCCAGGCACACTGCCCCCCCCCACCAGTCCCATTGGCTGGGAACAGGGAACCACAGCCAATGGGAGCTTTGGGGGAGGTACCTGGAGCAGTGGCAAGCAGCACGCGGAGCCCTACATCCCTCCTCCCCCAGGGGACACAGGGACATGATTCCAGCTGCTTGCCACAACTCCCTGCCCTGAGCCCCCTGCCTAAACTCCAACCCTCTGCCACACCCCGCACTCCCTCCTGCACCCCACACCCCAACTCCCTGCCCTGAGCCCCCTGCTGCACCCTGCACACCTCCTGCACTCCCTGCTCTGAGCCCCCGCCACACCCCTCTTGTGCCCTCTGGGGGCAGGGAGGAGGTGGAGTTGAGGTGGGGACTTCAGGGAAGGGGTCAGAATGGAGGCAGGGCAGAGGCGGGGCCTCATGAAAGGGGTGGAGTGGGATCGGCAGGGGGCAGTGAAGGCCGGGTGTCAGGGATGCAGTCCTCAGGCCAATGAACTAGTTTCATGTGGCCCTCGTGATCATTTGAGTTTGAGACCCCTGATCTAGACTGATCTCCTGCACAATGCAGGCCACAGAATCTCACCCACCCACTCCTTTAGAAAACCCCTAACCTATGTCAGAGCTATTGAAGTCCTCAAATTGTGGTTTAAAGATCTCAAGGTGCAGAGAATCCTCCAGCAAGCGACCCTTGCCCCACGCTGCAGAGAAAGGTGGAAAAACCTCCAGGGCCTCTGCCAATCTGCCCTGGAAGAAAATTCCTTCCCGACCCCAAATATGGCGATCAGCTAAACCCTGAGCATGTGGGCATCCTTACAATTGAAAATGAATTCCAAAAGGTTTAAACCATAATAGGATGTGTTTATTCACTTTGTTTTTACAGGTATCTGATGTGTAGTCATGCAGAAGACTTGCGTGCAAAAGCAGAATGGGAAGGAAAAGGAACAGCTTCCAGGTCTAAACTTTTGGACAAACTCCAGAGTAAGATATTTAATGTTTGGCGTTTAAATAGATTTTTCTAAATACACGCCAAATATTTTTCTAGTACATCCCATTTAATGGGGTAACTTTTTCGAGGAAAGTGATTTTAATTACACTTACTATCAGTGACTGGTGCTTTATGGGGAAGATAATTCTGGTTACTGGGAATGACTTAGTGATTTTTGTGGGTCTTTGGTCTTGTGCCTCTCAATCTTATGCTGCCTCTAGCTGTTTACAATAACGGCTTTCAGTTCTCAGTGCCTCTGCTATATGTAGAAAGTATATGAATTGTTTTCACTGCCATCTGCTCTGACTGTTAGTTTGCTTCTTCCATGTCACTTGTGATAGGCCAACATGTTGGATGTATTGCAGCTGCCCTTGATACTGACCCAGGGACTGTCTGATCCTAGGGCATGTGGTATCTCGTTTCAATTCTATGGGCCTATCCATAATATAATGGTTTTCAACTTGTGGTCCTCAGGCCTCTGAGGGGGTCCACAGACTGTCAAAAGATTTCCAAAGGAGTCTGTGCTTCCATTTGAAATTTTTGAGGAGTCTGCAAATGAAATGAGATTGGAAAGCGTGCTGTAATGTGATGGACTCTACTGCTCCATTAATAGCAGTACTAACATAGTGTTGCCTTTTAATTGGGAATTCCTCATAGTGAGCACAAAAGGTGGTCTAGTGGAGTCTCGCAATTGAGGATTTTACTGTTAAAATCAGCGTGCAGCAGTCTACTTTGTATGAGTGGAACTTGTGCTGAACAAAAGCAACAGAGAGCTAAAAAAGTACAGTTCTGTTTGAAAACATCAGTGAATACGAGTTCATCTTTGGGTCCTCAGTTGCACAGTTATAAACTAACAAGTTAAGCAGTAGGTTGAATTTCTTTAATTTATAACTCCTTTATGGGTTTTTATTCAGTAAAGATAAAATGTGCGTTTGTAATTTTGTGGGGTTTTTTCTGTTTTTTTTTTTTTTTTTTTTCTTTAAGCATACTTACCGCCATCGGTGATGCTTCCCCCAAGGCGCTTACAGAATCTACTACGTCAGGCTGTGGAGCTACAACGAGACCGGTGCCTATATCATAATACCAAACTAGATAACAGTCTAGATTCTGTGTCACTGCTTATAGACCATGTTTGTAGTAGGTAAGAATTTCTTTTTCTACTTTTAAAATTGACAGTGGTATTTTTTTTTAAATATATAATACAATCCACTTACACAGTATTGTTCCTTTGAACTGTAGGACAGTTGTTTCAAATTGGAACATGCTGGAGTAGACTGGGAAAAGCCAGGCCCATTTAGTTGACAAATTGTTTGTGCAGACAAACTACAGAACGATGTATGAAAATGCTTCTTGATGTCTGGCTACTTCTCCTTGAGGGGATGAAACTTACTGTTTAATGAGACCAGGGCTGCCCAGAGGGGGGCCAAGTGGGGCAATTTGCTCCAGGCCCTGGGCCCCGCAGGGGCCCCCACAAGAATATAGTATTCTATAGTATTGCAAATTTTTTTTATAGAAGGGACCCCCGAAATTGCTTTGTCCCAGGCCCCCTGAATCCTCTGGGCAGCCCTGTAATGAGATGGGTGTATGTATCGAGGATTTAGCCTTAATCTAGGTGCACAAACTTGCTACTTCTTGCTATTCTGTCATTGTCTAAGGGCTATCGAATTGTTACTACCCATTCTTTGTCTTCAAACTTCTTGGATGCATAAGGTAAATCTGCATTTACTGTTCAAGGTCAGATTCCAGATTTAGTCTTTAATGAATGAATGCTGTTACATTAAATAAGAACACAGAATGCATTCTACTCTCTAATTCTTGGTCATACTTAGTTTGCATTACACATTTTTTAGGTAAGACAGAACACACAAATGCATGTCTTTAAATCTGGCAAAGTTTTCTTTCGTAAGAAAACAGCCAAATTTCATAACTCTTATATGTAAGTGCAAGTTTCACATGTACACAAACTCATTGATTGTTTAGATAATAAAGGAATTTCTTAAAACTAGAGTAACATTGGTGTTGCTTAAAAATCTAAAATGTGAAACTTTTGCAGGCACCAGGGAGGAAGTAACTCAATGCTGGTATATCATGCACACAGAGAAACAGTTGCTGTGTTCTGAGTGTTTTTTCTTCAGACAATCAAAGCTCCTCAGGGATCTAGCAGAAGTGACATGAATGCAAAGACAGTTTGTAGATATTTCTAGAGTACAGTTAGGGGTAAGGCCACAAGTTGCCAGACACTGAAGTAGCACGAGAAAGGGGGATGGTGGTTTATATTTTTGGTGGTTGGAGTAGCAGTTGAATTCTTTGGCTCATAATGAAGATTTTCTTCATATTAAATGCTTATTATAGTGAGTTACTACTAACTACTTAGGACTCCCTTGTAATTCTGTTTTTTCTCTAAAAATTGCCAGTATCTCCAACCACATGGGATTTTTAGCTTTAGACTATTTGGTATCTATTTTTAAAGTGAAGATTTCCATTTCAGTAGTCTTTTCAATGCTTCTATTTAGAATGTAAATGACTATCCTAATACTTATAACCATATGTTCTAGTAATTGTTCTGGCTTTAGACTTTTGTAGTCTTGCGCTTTTAACTGCCACAACACCTTAAATTCCTCTCTTGTGTGGATTTTTGGCCATCTCACTTCATTTCAATTCTAGGGAATAACAAGTGGTTTGAAGAATTTTTTTAAGTGTGGGTAGGAATTGGGGTCCTTGTACTTCAGAAAGATTCTTAACGTTAGGGCAGTAATAAATTGTGGACCGTATTGATTTTTAATAGTTACTGCCAGTCTAGAAGTGTGTTAATGCTGTGTTTGCATCCAGCTAACACGTGAGATCAATGCAATTGAAACATCCTCCTTTAAGATGCAGTTATATAAAATAATACAATAATATTTAAGGGCCAAATGTTACAAGTCTGGGCTTGTCTAAACTCCACCCATCGTAAATATATGCCCATGTAGGTCAAACTTTTATTTCTTTCTAATTTTGTATCCTCCACACCCAGACTTGCATACTGGGTGTGTGTGTATATGTATATATCAATTAAACCATAGTCTTATGTACCCCCTTTCTTCCCCTCCCCCCCAAAAGAAGACACTTCAAAACAAAGGCTTCCACTCTGTCCTCAACTCAACCTATTGTACCTACCTATTGCAGGGGTCTGAGATCAGTATGTGGTGCGCCGTACATGCTGCAATGCTTGGGCATAATGAGGTGAGTTAAAGACAGTGGAAGCCAGATTCTGGATTTTGTTTTTAGGCCTTTTTAATTATGTGTAAACAAATTGATAGAATTAAAGTAACAGTAATCTAATAGTTTAAAAAGACAATGAAACTTGGGTAATATTAAAATTGATAGGATAGTTTACTGGTAACTTCCACTTTCATTTTTTTTTGTGGGGTTAATCTATGGATTTCTGGCAATATTGTAATCAGGTATGCTTATATCACACGAACAGATACAATGTTGAGCAAAACAGACAGGATTGCTGCTTCTCAGGAAGTGGAATGAGGGAGAGGGTTCTCAGAGTGGAGGGTGAAGCTTTTTCACATTACTGGCCCTGTGGTACTGGAGAACTTAATTGGGGGCAGGTGGGGGACCCTTTACCGCATCCTTTTATTTTATAATCAATCCAATTTTAACTCCCCCCAACCCTTTTTTGAGAAGTAGAAAGTGGAGTCTACATACTTACCTGGTTCTCCTCTCCTACCGCTTCAGTTTGTGGTTGTAAGATTATGCATGGGAAGATTAATTTTTTATTTAAAAAACACTGAAGGTTTTGGGAGCAAAGTGAGCATTGCCTATTGCAGATATTGGGTTAGCAACATTGTCAGTCTTGATGGTGTCTGTTTATTATTCAATGTTTTCGTTGTAAACGCTGGAAACAAATTCACTTTCATGTTTTTGTTAAATTATTATTCCAGTAATTTTTAATTTTAATTCTTTTGGTCTGTTTTTAAAGGATTAAATTTAGAATTCGAAAGTTGTAAAAACACAGTAACTGATGAACCATGTTGTTGACATGGTTGAATAAAGCATAAGGAAACACTAAGGCAGAGGTAGTCAATAGGTAGACTGTGGGCCAAATCCGGATCACCAGAAGCTTTTTGAATGGACCCTGAAATTTTTTTTTATTTACTTTATTAAAAAAAAACAACCAGAAAAAAACCTAACAATAATAATTTTCTCTGGAGTCCGAACCTTGATTATATCTTGACCGAGAAATTTGGATCTTGACAAAAGATAGAGTACCCCTGCATTAAGGGTTTGTCTACACTTGAAACGCTACAGTGGCACAGATAGTCCACCTTCCTTAGAGGCAGTAGCTAGGTTGACAGAAGAACTCTTTTGTCTACGCCATTTGTTAGGTAGGCTTAACTACATCACTCAAAGTTGTGGATTTTTCACGCCCCTAATCAATGTGGCTGGATTGACTTAACTTTTTAGTATGGACCAGGCCTAAAGTTTAAGTGCACTATACTGAGCAGATGAGTAATGAAGGACTTTTGCATAAGCAGAAATGTAGAGAAATATGGTTGGGCATGAGTACTCAGATAACTAAACAAAACCTGTTCAAACAACTCTCCTTCTTAACCAACATCTTGTCTTGTGACCACCCAAAAATATCAAGTTCTGTTCTGTTCCACATATTCTGAAAAGGACAGTGGTTGAGTATGTGTTTAATACGTACTTCACTGTATCTGTGAAGTACAACTTACTGAGCAACTTGCTTCATTAGCTGAGAGAGGAAAGTGTCAGTATTTTCTCTCCTTGTTTCCTTGAATCAGTGTAAATTACTTGCATGGACTCCTTGAATCCATGTCAGTGACTGGCTGGTCTGCTGCTATAAATGATGCTTGTGTACTATGACTTTCATTCATTAAATTGATATTTTATATGTTCTTACACTAAATGGCTTTGTGCAAGTGGGACAGCAGATTTGCAAGTACAGTATTAGAGCTGGCAGAGCGGTAGTAAACATTAATAACAAATTATGCTTAAAACAAGTCTTTCTGTAACCACCGTATCTCAAATTCAGTTTACACAGTCCTAAGATCACAAACATCTTGATTGTCTAGAAACAGTTACAGTACTGCTAGTTACAGTAATGCCATTTGAAAATACTGTGTAAACCTCCTCAAAACATATTGGAATTAGGCTGATTTTTCTATTCAACCATTCTTAAAAACCACAAAACCATGACTATGGAGGCATGCCTCCAGCTCTTTTCAGTTATAACTAATTGTAAGGGGGAAAGTAGGGTGGTGGTTCCTGCCTTTTATGTTTTTATTATTATTTTTGGGTCTGTTGCTTGGTAGTGCAATACCAAGAGTGTCTTGCTACTTAAAGAAAGCACAGAGAGTATCTTAAAAGGATTTCCACATCTTTGGCATACTAATCAAATGTGTAGTACTTTTTTGCAGGATTGGCTTAATTACCTCACTGACTCCTCCTAACAAAAATTATTGAACAAAGAGAACTCATTTTAGGATAGTCACTTGTGTCATGAGTTTGTCAGTATTGAGTGTAAGAAGATTTGTAGCAATGTTTTATAACCAGTTTTACCTAAATTATATTAATTATTACAGTAGCTCCCCTAGTCATGGATCAGGACCCCTTTGTGCCAAGCGCTGTACAAATACATACACACACAAGATGGCTCCTGCTCCAGTTAACTTGTAAGCTCTGTGGGCCAGAGACTGTCTTGTGTCTGCACAATGTCTTGCACATTGGCATCTCTAGAAGCTATCATAACATAAATAACACACACAGTCAGCCAGGTGATTTCAAACACTGTACATTTACTTAGTGCCTATTAGTGAGCTGCAAACATAACTGAACTTCTCTCTATTTTTCTGCATGAATTTAATGTTTTGATGGTAGGATTTTCCTTGGCACATAATGGGGGAGGGTGGGGAGGATATTAGCTGCTATTATTGTTCTGTTTTTGTTTTCTCAGAAGTGGGGCAGTATTTGTATGTAGTTTGCAGAGTAACAAAATACCGCAGTGATAAACACTATATTAAAATCTAAATTACAGGAAATTAATGAGAGTTTCATTTCTTGAAAATGATCTTGTAAAAGTTAGTATTTCCATTACTCCTTTTTAGCATGAAATTAATCACATCTGTGGAGTTGCCAGAAATAATTTACAGGACTTTTCATTTTAGCTGTTAATTTGTTAACCTTAACTTTTATTGCAGTAGTGTCCAGAGGCCCAATCAGATTGGTGCCTGACTGTTCTGTATCCTACAAAACTTTAGGAAGATCCAGTTAGCGTCCGAAGATCTTGTAATTTTAATCTGAAACCCAGTGAGTGTAACAAACAATAGGAAGTAATGGGGAGGGAAGTCTGAGGGTAACAGTAAGATCTTGTGACTTCGTAGATTGGCTATATTCACATCTTAATGTTTTTGAGTCATTTAAGAGGGTATCTTTTTAGTTAATGATTTTTTTTTAAATCACCAATATCTAGTGACCCTCAAACTAGACCGATACTGTCTAGTTAATTTCATAATGAGCTTTGAAGACAATCCTGTCTTTTGAAATACATCTTAACTGCAGAAATCTTTACTTTTATAATTAGTTTTTACCAATTGCTTATCAGATTGTGTTTTACAAACCCTATGGTTTTGTGTTTTTACTTTGTTTCAGGAAACAGTTCCCATGTTACACGCAGCAGATACTTACAGAGCACTGTAATGAAGTATGGTTCTGTAAATTCTCCAATGATGGAACTAAACTAGCAACGGGATCAAAGGACACAACTGTTATTATATGGCAGGTTGATCCAGTAAGTGCTCAGACTTTAACGTGTGTGTGTTTAAAGGTAAAAAAGACCTAAACTATATGCATCTCTTCTAAATCATGCAGACTTTTTCTTAAATTTTCATTGTGCTTTTGCCTAAGGCTTTCCTAAAGCTTTTGGTGGTATTTCAGTGAAGACCTTTATTTTAAATCCTCTCTTTATTTTTAATAATTTGAATTATTTTAAATAGAAGTCCTGTTCACCATTTAAACATGCCACCTGATCTTTGAGTGATAAAATGTTCACAGACCATATAGGAGTTTCATCAACTGTCTGCTAATTGCTATTTTACATACAACTTGAGGAACTTTTCTTGATTCGTGTTCTGTGAAAACCTGGCACACTCATTAAGAAAGGATGTACAGTTGGTTTTTTTTCCTTCAAGACTTAAGTTCTCCTGACATTTTAAATTGTTACTATATATTGCTTATTTACTTCTGCTACAAGGAAACGGCCAAATCTCCTTACCCTAGCTATTGGATATCAGTATCATTCCTGTCTGTATTGTATTTTCTTGTAAATAAAATGCTTGAGCAGTCACTTTGAGATTATTCAGGTCCTAGTGATATGTTGGTATTTCAACTGCATTATGAATTTGATGTAATTATGTGCAGTTACTAATTGAAAACATGTTAGGAAATCTGTCACAAATACATATGCATAATATACTATGTGATTAATAATGTATATACATCATAATCTGGTTTCTTAGAGTTGTAACTCAAATCTTTTGAGAAGATTTTAAAAATTTATACTGGGTTATTACTTAAACTCCAGTTATGAATTTGCAAGCTGCTCCTTCTTCCTGCAGCAGGATCTGAGTTGAGGGAAGCCCTCTCTTCTGTCTTCCCTGCAAACCCTCCTTCCCCACCCTCCCCACCCCCCAAATTAGGAGGGGTATACCAGTTGAACTCTTTACTGTTGGGGAACAGTGGGGGATCTTGAAAATAGTTAACAGACGAGTTGTGTGCATACATCCAGCTTGGAAAAACTTACTGCTAAGGATTCTCAAGGCTTGATGCTGGAGATGATTTTTAATTGGAGCCAGACCACTCTCTAAATGTCAGGAGACAGTTAGAAAATAATTCTTCTTCTTTTTGTAACATGGATTGGAAGTTCTAGCTTATTTAGGGAAAGTGATTAAGGGCAGATCTGTGGTACAAAATGGCACCTCAAGTAGTAGCAAATAGTTCCATAGTGAGTCATTATTTATATACTGAGTCATTATTGATATACTATTTGGTCATACCAAAATAAATGCACTTTAGGTGTTTGAAATTATGCCAAAATATTAAGCAAGCACTGGTCACTAGAAGAACAAACTAGTGAAACACAGCTTTTCTAATGGCTATTATTTGGAGAAATTCCAAGAAACTGTAGTAAATCTAACAGCAATCAGTAGATTTGAAATGCATTCCTCAGTAAAGTTGAAGGGAATGCTCTTGTTACAGGACATATTGAATATGGATTTAATTGCATTAGGCCGTACCAGTCACTTGGTTTCATAGTTGCCAGGGCATTTGGAGTCCATTAATTTCTCTTCCCATCGTTTCAAGTAATTGTTGAAAGTTAACAAAATAATTGGTTCAAGAGAGACTGTCAAACTTTGTTCCAAACTTATTCTATTCCCTAGCTATGTGCTGATCCTGAAAATCTGAAGAGTGTTCCCCTATATTTTTAATCCTTTTGGGCTCCATCAGTAGTTCAGCAGAGTATCCAAACCCTCATATTTCTCCTGAAAATAAGCTTATCCCCACCCCCAAAAGTCCAGTGTAATGAAAATGCTGCTGCTGAAATCCTTTCATTCTTGTCATTTTGACTATCCCATGCACATTGAATTCAATCTGGTCTCTTGCATCAGCTTCAGCCTCTTCACCCAGAGGCTCTACAAACTCATCTGCCCCTATATTTTTACTCTCATTTCTTCTTGCTCTTCTTCCACTACTTTCAGTTCTACTAGACTGCTGACTTAGGTTCTGTCATGTCAGTTAGTACCTTGACTTAAATGGGACCACTTATGGGGAAAGATACTCTACTTAAGGTGATAGAATCTGGCCTTTGGTCTTTCTGTTTTGCCTATCCACTATATCTGGAAGAACTACCTCGTTGTCCACTATGTGTCCTCTCCTTAAAATCCATCCTTAAACTTTCTCATTCTGGGTGTCTTTCCTGCCACATTGTCCTTTTCCTCAACTATTATTTCATGTCTTTTGTCTTGTCTGTTTTAGAATGTGAGCTCTTATAGTAGGAAATATTGTAACTGTTTGTTTTGTAAGGGGATATATCAGCTCATTGTTATGAAAAACAATGTAACTATGTTGACCCTGTTCAACACTATTTTTGTGGTCTTTTTGGCTTTGAAATTGAAGTAAATCCATACTAATTTTTTAGCTGTGCTGCCACAGTTAGTCACTGGGCACAAAGAAAGAAACTTGAAAATATTTACCATAAGCCAATACAGAAGCTTAGGGAATGGAGCTGCAGGGGCAGGGCCTTGAGGTGTGTGTTAAACTTACAGCTGTTGTAATACCTCCATTATAAATTCCTTGTTGGAAGGAAGATTAGATCTTTCCTTTTCCTCAGAGCTTCCTTGCAGTTGGAGTGGGTGAGTTCTGTCTCATGGAAGAAAGGTTGACTGCTATTCTTCAACAAGTCAAGGTCCATAGATCGATCCTCCATTGAACTTTCAGCATTTTTGTAGAAACAGACTTTCCAGTCTCTGGCAGTAACATAGTCTCCACCTCCTAACTAGTCCACCAGTTTCTGACTCCACAACTACAGGCAGGTGAAAAACAGACCTCTTCTTGCACAGTTTATATTAATAATAGAGAATTCTGCTTGTCTGTTGCAAACTTCTAAAATCTGGAGCAACTGGATTTCAGAGCTAAAAGACCTAAGATTTTGGAGGACGCCAGGAGCAAATAACTGGATATATGAGGGAATCTTTTCTGCTTGACTTACTGCAGCAGCACATTTTCCCCTTGCAGCAACAGGACAGTGAGCGGTATGGCAGTGAAATATGAGGAAAGGAAAACTTTGCTTTTCTTGCTCTTATTCCTCCCCCCACCTCCCCGTCATCGAGTGCATGGACAGATTTCTGTCTTTTTTTCTGTGACAAAGAGAAGGATTTGGTGCTTGCAGCCTCTTTTGCAAAGGGATTATCTAGGCATCCCTCTCTCAATGAACACAGAAAGGAGGTGCAGGAGAAATGGCAGATAACTGGCATGCCCTCCCCTAACTGGCAAGGACAGACAGGGTGAAGGCTCTAAGATGCTGTCAGAAACTGTCCTCAGTCACTGAGGGCCAGTGTGTCCGCAGAGAGATGGTGGTGTTTGGTGCAGATGGGGAACAGCAAGGTGAAAACAGTGGGGGGGCCCTTAGGACCTGCTCTCAACCATTCATCTATCCATCTTCTGTGTACTTTGAGAGGTTTTTCTGTTGGGCCCATCTCCACTCAAAAATCCAGCTCACCTATTCATCAGGTCTTATCGCAGATCCTCCAAGGTTGGAGACTGCTCATCTCCAGGGTATGGATTCAGTCAATTCAATTTTATTGAATCACATATGACTTATGTTTTTTGCAAATATGAAAAGGAAAAACAAACTCATTTTAAAACAGCTACATCCATATAATGCATTAAAATGTCAGTCAGAACTTAATATTATCTCTATTCTTCAACATAATGTGTAAAGGGCAAAAACTGCCACTGATTTAATTACTAGTGATTGAGAGAATGCTAAGAACATTACCTCTTTTGTATAAAGTCTTTATTACTATCTCAAAAGGCAAAATCTAACACACTCAAAAGCTGGGAAATTCTACAGTCCATAAAAGGACTTAGGTCTTCTAACATTCCATATTTATATGGGCAAAAATGAAGATGTGAAGGAACTTTCCATAGCAGCCTTTAAGGACAGCAATTTCCATGGTTTGGAATCTTAACTGAGTATTTGACTTACATAAATGAGGTTTTGCTAACTCGTTCAAATATGGTTCAAAAACATGGGCAGTCTTCAAAACAGAAGAGCAAAAAGCAAACTTAAAATCCTGAACCATAGCCAGATCTTCGTGTTGGATAGTATCTGTCACTCTGAATAGTTGACTTAAGTTGATTAAAAAATATTGATAATAGAAAAACCTAACTTAACTATAATAAATTGGAGAGTCTTCTGCCATGGACACAAGAAGTACCTAGATTGTTCCTCCATCTCCTGAAGGTAAGGACAGGGCAATCT
Organism: Gopherus evgoodei; assembly: GCF_007399415.2. Taxonomy (NCBI): domain Eukaryota; kingdom Metazoa; phylum Chordata; order Testudines; family Testudinidae; genus Gopherus; species Gopherus evgoodei. The sequence continues at coordinate 172,139,273 of NC_044324.1, forward strand.
GTGCTCTGGTAGTACCTCCTGGGCTCTCTGAGTGATCTCATGGAACGTTCCTGCCTGTGCCAGCCCAAGCACCCCTCGGTTTCTTTCATTGGGGTACTGCCTCTCTCTGTCAGGGGACAGTTGAATTCTCTCCAAGATCCCAAGTGAAAAAGAGCTGCCTTGAATAAGGCTAAAATAAAACCGAGGGAGGGATTGTTGGAGAACTCTAACTAGGTCTCAAAATGAATTCCCGAGTTCCTCTATATATCCCAAGGAGTCCAAAGGGCCCCAAGCAAAAGGGGAGACATTGCCTGTCCCCTTACCAAGAGGATGTGCAAAAAATGGATGCAACAAGCTGTACTCTTTTCTGTGATGGCAAGGAGAGGAGATGAAGCTAGAGGAGTTGAAGGTAAGATTCAAGGCCTTGATGGCTAAAAAGAAAAGTACCAAGACGCATGTAACTCACCCCTGACATCCTAGGTGTAAATTTTCTGAGACACTGCAAAGAGTGTGGCAGGGTGTTTTGTTTTGATAGTGGTGCAGTTGTTGAAGTCAATCTGGTTATAGCAGGAAAACTTCAAAAGAGGTCTTGAAGAGAGAGTGTATTCAGTTTAATCTATTATTAGTCTAATCTTCTGTGAAAGCTTGTTCCACTTGAGCTGGATCCCCTCAGCTTTAACTCTAGATAGTGGTACTCAGCTATTTAGTTATCTGCGTTATCCCAGAGGAGTGCAGATCTCTTGGCAATTTGTAGATGGACATGTGGTTTCTAATACATCTGGGACCAGATTCTTGGCAATTCATTATTAGCCCTTCAGAGGGAAGCAAATCTCTTGTTCTTATGAGGCAATAGACTCCTCTTCTCTATGAAAAATCTTAATAGAGAAGGGACTGGCAAAGTAAGCCGAGACCTGACTTCAGGAATGGAGCCTTCACCCCTATATTTGAGTGTGACAACTTTTTGGACTACTAACCATGAGCTTCTTCACATCCAGGAGCCACAGCAAAGTCATATTCTTGTCCAGGAGAAGATACTTGAAGGTTGCTACCATGGAGACACTATCCAGTTGAAAACCCGCATGCAGCTCTAACCATTCCTATTGCGCTCTCAGGGTAGTCAGGTCCATCTGAAGATGAAAAATGAGGCCACATTCTTACTGGGTAGGGGGACTTATTTTATAATAATAGCATGATAGAGCCTTGTCCCCTTTCTACACTGCAAAAGGACTGTATTGTAGCAATGCTTCACCATGATCTAGTCGTCTTGATCCTGGTTGCCTGGCATTTAAAATAAATTAATTGGAGGGAGGTTTTGGATGTGGGTTGTTCTGACCATCATAGTTACTCTGAGGATATCTTTCCCTGAATGTCAGCTTCAAATACCTTCCAGTTTGGCAAAGAGACTGGAACAGAGACTGATTATTACAATTGCACAAGTAGTAGAAATCCTCCAAGAAGGCTCAGCTTTGGGAATCATGATAATAAAGTTTCTGCATTAAGTTGCATCCTTTGGTTAAGAAACTGCCCAAACAACAAAAACACCTCAGTGCACCTGGACATCCAGCAATTTCTTAGAACAGCCTTGTTGACCAGGCATTTCTGTGAAAATTATAACCTTGTTTTAATGCCCTTAGGCAAAAAAGCCATTCAAGTGACCATGTGGCTGTTAACCAATGCATTGACTAAATTCTACAAAGTAGTTCTTAAACTTCAGTGGGTACAGCCTTAGGAGGGAGTTCTGCGCACTTCACTGCAGACAAATTTTTGTGAGGGAATCTCTGTATTTCAGAATCTTTGTTCCCTTTCTAAAAGATCTTGCACTGCTCAAAAATTCTGTTGTAGGATTTGTGGATCTTGTTTCACCAAAGAATAGGAAAACTCATCTGTCTGAATGCTGCTGCTTTTCTTTTTTTGTGTCAAGTGGCAGGACCTGTACACCTAGCCCGTCGGGGCAAACTAAGGGATATGTGAAGGAGTTTATATACTTAGTTTTTAAAATTTATGTAAACTCACTTCCTGAAGTAGGCATATGTTTTAAATTAAATCTAAAAATCTTAACTGTGGAGATAACCTAAACTGGAGAGCAACTTCAGAGGAAGGAGTTTAGGCTGCTGACAGTGTCTATGAGATCTGTCTCATGCAGTAAGCATTGGGCTTTCTGCATACAGGATCTATGGACCTTGCGATATAAGAGAGGAAATTTTCAGGTAAGCACAAATAAATAATCCTAATCTATCTCCTTTTCTAGCCTTTTTTCAGGTTCTATAAATGCCTCCAGTGCCTGCACTTTTCCTTGTTTTCCCAAGGGGTAGGTAATTTAATGAGTCTAATCAGTTTCACCGCTGCAGTTTAGACCCTTATGGGCAGCAGGGAAAATGACAAGAATAGTCTTGCATTCATTCTGAGTGCTTGGGGGAAAATGTGAAAATGGCAAGAATGGTCTCTTCTGCCAATAAGGTTCTGATCCGGAGCAGTGAAAATGACTAAACTAATCACATTTCCTCAGCTTTGGCTAGCAGTAATGAACAGTGACAAAAGGAACTGGATCTGTGTGCAGGCTCAGTACTGCATTGGTTAAAGTTCAGAAGGCTGCACTCTTTACTTGCCGGGGTGATTTAGTGGAGTTAATTTTTTTTTTTTCTTTAATCCTTGAGGAGACTTTTCAGTATGGGAAAAGACAGAAGCCACAAAGGATAGTGGGCAAGTAGGAAATGTTTTCAAATAATGAGAGTAAAAATACCTAATAAATACTTCCCTAATTGAACAGTGTATAGTGATCAGATTATTAACAACTTTATCTTTAATATGACTTGGGACAGATTCATGAGGCTTGTGACTACAGTTGGGCCAATACTCAACTGGAAGATTTCAGGGTTTGGATCAAGCCAGCAACTGACAAGATGTTGTTTAATAGCATAAACACCACCTTAATATTTCAAATAGTTGATAATTACCTTACGACTTTGCTCTAATGAGCTGTCCTGCCATTAAATTGCTAAACACTATCTTGCATTTTACAATCGACTACCATTTTAAAGTAGTTCAGTAGGCAAAAGGAATGCCTCATGCATTAACTAAAACTGTCAGTATTAATGACTAAATACAATTTAAAACAGGCAGTTCTTCACAACTGGCTGACAGTCCTGTAACATTTTATATCACTTTAATAAGGGAGGCTCTTACATTCCTACAACTACAAAGAACTGGAGGAAAATATTCTTATTATGGTCAATTGAATATTTTATTTTGAAACTAGCAGTTGGAAGTGTAGAAGCTGACTATGGCACCAGGAACTCTGAAATTCTAATCTTAATTCTATCATGTTCACTGCCTGACCCAAGGCACATCACCTAACTTCTGTCTTATTTAATCGTCTTGTAAAACTTGGTTAACAATACTTGTCTACTTCACAAGGGTGTAAAGACTGGTTCCACTGTGTAAAGTTCCTACAGTGCTTTGAAGATGAAATATTGCATAATTGCTAGGTATCTTGCATAATCTAAAGTATGGGCCGTATTGTTTTTGCACAGAACTCTGTCAATGAGTTCCATAACAAAACAAAGGAAGAAAAAAAACATTCGCAGAGTATCTACTGGTGCTTCTCTCTGTATGTTGGGAATTTTGGAAAGGCTTTTTTTTGTGTATATGGATCTACTCTATAGCGTAGTAACTGCTCACTTAGAAATAGAGATTCTCTAAAGAGAATGTTTTGTTTTAAAAAACGATGGCCAAATCATACAGGCCTGAATTAGGTAGAAATCCTATCAAAACTCAGGACTATAAAATCTGGCTCAGGTTGTCTTGACAGTTGCTCAAATTTATGCTAATATTGACTAGTCTTTTTAGCATATATGTATTTGTTTTACTTAGGATACGCACCAGCTAAAATTGCTTAAAACATTAGAAGGCCATGCATATGGTGTTTCTTACATTGCTTGGAGTCCAGATGACAACTATCTTGTTGCCTGTGGCCCAGATGACTGCTCTGAGCTGTGGCTCTGGAATGTACAAGTAAGAAATCCAATATTAATATAAAATTTCATGTTTAACTCTAGCAGTTGGCTTTATTATGCATTGGAACTGTTCAGTAGTGATGAAATCACTTCAGTAAGCTTGTTTCTATATAGGTGAACATGGAAACATTGCCGTTTATTTTATTAAAAAGGTTGCTGATAAACCCAAATCTTTCCCAAATCTAGATAGAATATAAAGTTTTGTATATTAAATGTGAACAGAACTGAAACTAATTTGTCAGTGAGTCTACTCTTCATGGATCTTCTGTCCTTTCAACTCTGGAATACAAAGAGGTGGCTGCAATGTTTCTATTCCAAGTGATCATCCATACCAGAGAGAAGTTACCGTTTTTTAAAAAATCTTCATGATACACTTCAAGAGGATTTCTTTGAGGATTTATACGGAATGAATTCCTTTAGTGCTTGGTTTTTAGAAACGTTACAATTCCTCTTTATAATGTTCAAGTGACATTTATGGGGCTTATCGGCGAGGTGAGGAAGTAGCTGGGAATCCAAGTACTGGGTTTGTTTTCTTTAATTTTGTGATTCAAGTGGCCAGTGTGGTGGAGTCTGACCCATCCACATAGTGCTGAGATGCTTGTGGGTGTCATCTAAGAGCATTTGGTCCTGTCTTTTGTTCAGTGTGTGAAACAGTTGAGGGTGTACACATCTACCCTGATATAACAGTCCTTGGGAGCTGAAAAATCGCACCGCGTTATAGGTGAGACGGTGTTACATCAGGGTAGGGAGAGGAACCACTACCCCCCGCTCCCCAACTCACCTCCGTTCCACCTCCTCCCATGAGCGTGCCGCAGCTCCGCTTCTCCCCCCTCTCTCCCAGGCTTGCTGCACCAATCAGCTGTTGGGCGTGGCAAGCCTGGGAGGGAGGGAGGAGAAGCAGAGCTGAGCGGCATGCTTGTGGTGGGAGGAGGAGGAGGAGGAGGTAGAGCAGAAGTGATCTGGGGTGGGGAGCAGTTCCTCTGCTGGCCCCCCCCCCCCTTACTTGCTGCAGCTCCGCTACCTCAGCTTTCTGCAACTCTGCCTCCGCCTCCTCCCACAAGCGCGGCAGCTCTGCTGCACCCTCCCATGCTTGCTGTGCCAAACAGCTGATTGACACGGCAAGCCTGGGAGGGAGGAGAGAGAAGCGGCACTGTGGTGCACTTGTGGGAGGACATGGAACGGAGGTGAGCTGGGGTGGGGGGGCCCCGGGGAGGGCCTCAGCAAGTAACGTGGGCGCAGAGGAACTGCTTGCAGTAACATGAATTCAGATATAACGAGGTAAAGCAGCCCCTTCCCCCGGAGTACTGCTTTACCGCATTATATCTGAATTTGCACTATATAGGACTGTTATATAGGGGTAGGGGTGTAATTTACTTTTTGGCTTTAGAAGAAGCATGTGGCCCATACAGACTGTATCTGGCCTAAAGGACATGTTCAGATTGTGAAAAATCAAAGGTGTCATTTAAAATAAAGAGTTTTAGCACCTGTAGCTGAGAGATCACATTTGAAAAGTTTAACAGTGTAAACCAGTAATCATTATGTCTGAGTCTGCAGACACCTCTGAGTCACTGTTTCAGGCTAAACTGTTCCTTATTAATCTCCATTGGAATGTCGACTCTTAAGGCCAACAAAGACCTTTCAGTATCAAGGTTACATATTCCATTGCTGATCATTTTCGGAGACAGGAGTGAAGCCCTTGAGAGAATAGGGAGTTGTTGCAGGGAAGGAAGTACATAGGGAAGAACAGAAGAGAGGCTTGGAGAAGCAGAAGGCAGAAGTAGTGGGAGGAGAGTCACTACATAAAAGCTCACTCTGGTCAAACCTCCTGGTGATACCAGTGAGAGATCAATGAAGATTGAGGAGAGTATGAAGTTCAAAATTTATATCCCTGTGGATTTATATCTCAGACCATAATGAACCTTGGCATTTGGCCCTTTCAAATGAGTATGACACTCCTACTGTACAATCCATGGAAAAAGGCCATCCTAGCACGGAGCGTTTAAGGTACAATATCCAGAGAGTGGTTAACTATAAGCTATTGTAAGGAAGATAAGGCCATAACAGCGAAGCTAAATGAACTTTTTGCGTAGGTTTTCACTGCAGAAGATGTGAGAGAGAATCCCACCCCGTACCCATTATTTTTAGATGACAAATCTGAGGAACTGTCACAGATTAAGGAGTCAGAGGAGATTTTGGAACAGATTGATGAATTAAAATCAGTAGGAGCAGATGGTATTTACCCAAGAGTTCTGAAGGAACTCAAATATGAAATTGCAGAACTATTAATTGTGGTATGTAACTTGTCCCTTAAATCAGCCTCCGTACCAAATGACTGGAGGATAGCTAATGTAATGCCAGTTTTTAAGAGGAGATCCTGGCAACTGGAGGCCAGTAAGCCTAACTTCAATATCAGACAAGGTGGTGGAAACTATGGTAAAGGACAGAATTATCAGAAACAGCAATAAACATGATGTGTTGGGCATGAATCAACACAGCTTTTGTAAAGAGAAATCATGCCTCACAAATCTTTAAAAATTCTTTGAAGTGGTCAACAAACATGTGGACAATGGTGATCTAGTGAATATAGAGTACTTTCAGAAAGCCTTTGACAAGATCCCACACCAAAGACTCTTAAGCAAAGTAAGTAGTCATGGGAAAAGAGAGACGGTCCTCTCATGGATAAAATGATGGGGTCGAAATTAGCTGTTACCACTCAAGAAAAAGATCTTGGAGTCACTGTGGATAGTTCCCTGACAACATCGGCTCAGTATGCAGGAGTAGTCAACCTAATAGAACGTTAGGAACCATTAGGAAAGAGATAAATAACAAGACAGTAAATAACATAATTCCAATATATAAATTCATGGTACACCCACGCCTTGAATACTGTTTGCATTCTGGTCTCCCCCTCTCAAAAAAAATATATTGGAAAAGGTACAGAGAAGGGCAACAAAAATAATTAAGGGGATAGAACAGCTTCCACACAACGAGATACTAAAATGACTGGGACTGTTTAATTTAGAAAAGAGATGACTAAAGTGAGGCTATGATAGAGGTCTATAAAATAACGAATGATGTGGAGAAAGTGAATAAGGAAGTGTTTACCCCTTCATATAACACAAGAACCCAGGATGACCCAGTTAGTTTTAGATCTGCTGCCTATTAATTTAACATAAGGAAGGATTTCTTTGCACTATGCATGGTCAACCTGTGGAACTAGTTGCCAGGGAATGTTGAAGGCCAAAAGTGTCACTGGGTTTAAAAAAAAAAAATTAAATAAATTAATGCAGGTTAGGTCCATCAGTGGTTATTAGCTAAGGTGGTCAGGGATCCAACCCCACATTCTGGGTGTCCCTAACCCTCTGACTGCCAGAAGCTGGGAGTGGACAATGAGATGGATCACTTAATTGCCCTGTTCTGTTCATTCCCTCTGAAGTATCTGGCCCTGGCTGCTGTTGGAAGACAGGACACTGGGCTACATAAACCACTGGTTTGACCCACTATCACCATTCTTACGTTCTTAAGATTTTTGGTACTCTGCTTTGTAGTGTAAAAAAAAAAAAAAAATTACTGTCTCTGCATTCTTTTGGTTTCCTTTTTTCTTCAGTCTTCTTTTTTTTTTTTCTGTGCCTGCCATTTATCTTTTCCCTTCCTTCATTGATCTTTCACTTTCTCCTTCCTTGATATTTTTTCTTTCCTTTCGTCTTCCCTCCAATCCATTAAATACACCCACTGTCTGCCCTGGCTTCAGATCTGTAGTGGAAGCAAAAAAGTTTTGAGGCTGAGCTCATTGCAACTGCTCGAGTGAGAACATGGCTGACAGTTTCCCATGCTGAAAGAAAATTAGAATGACCCCAGCTCCACCTCCTCATCGCTCCCTAGAAGGCTTTCATAGTCTGCAACTTTCTTTACCTTTTTATTCAATTAATGCAGTGAAATGTCCATAATTAGAAACACTAGGTTAAGTTTTCATACACATCTGTTAAATATGTGTCTGTAGGGGTGGGGAACACTGGATTTTGTAGTGGTTGATTTTCTTTGTTTCCTCCCCAGACTGGGGAGCTGAGGACAAAGATGAGTCAATCTCATGAAGACAGTTTAACCAGTGTGGCTTGGAATCCAGATGGGAAACGCTTTGTAACAGGAGGGCAGCGTGGACAGTTCTATCAGTGTGTAAGTTCTACCTGTGTGTTCGTGTCCCCTCAGAACACTTGCTTCATTGCAGCTGAAAACAGTAGAATGCACTTAAGAGTAAAAACTAGGGCTGTCAATTAATCACAGTTAATGCCTGTGATTAACTGAAGACAAAATTAGTACATGTTCATTGCGTACCTCCGGGCGGGGAGATAGCCCCGTGTGCTGTGGAATGGGGGCTGAAGCCCTGAGCCTGTATTTGAATATATAGAAAATATTTTAAAATAAGTGGTATTCTATTGTTTGTTAGTGCAATTAAAATGATTAATCCTGATTTTTTATTTTAAACGCTTGACAACTCTAGTAAAAACAGGTGTAACATGGTTAATGGGTCTATTTTTTCCATATGTTGAAGTAGCCACTAGAGTAGTTGTAATGAAAAATAATGTAACTTATTATAAATTTAGTTGCCCATGGAATCTTTTGGCCTTCCTACTTTTGGAGGTAGAGTAGCATATGTACTAATGCCCTGACAGGGCTTTTTCACCAAAGCAGGTGTATTACTGAAACAAACATTAGTATGCTGGGTCAGTTTAGTTGATGAGCAACTTCTTTAGCATTCTCTGACTTTGGTTCACAGGAATCATTGACTAGTGAACACTTTAGGCCAAGGAAACTAGCTTTCCATAGAATTCATCTGGACTATTTATATTCCTAGCATGTAAAGCTATAATTTAACTATTTACATTCAAAAAGGAAGGGAGGAATCAGTCCTATGGATATGCTGTGGACCATCCATTTGGGGGTCTGGTTTCTTGCCGTCTGGATCATTGTGTTGGGAGTACTGCGATGGTGCTGGAAGAGTTGAGGTCTTCGAATAACTGGCTGACTTGAGCCAGGAGTTTAGATTTCAGCCATGTCAAACAAGAGATTCTCCTGACCTCTGTGTTGGTTTGAGGGTGGAGATGGAAGGCGATGCCAAACAATGCACTAATTCTCATGATCACCAATATTTTATCTGATACGGGACAAGAGAAATCTTCTCTTGCTTCATTCTTTTAGTTGTTACAACTAAAAGCTTTCATCAAAATTCCTTAGAAATCTAACTTAAAAGAACACCTTGGTTATATTTCCTTCCTAAACAGGATCTAGATGGTAATCTCCTTGACTCCTGGGAAGGGGTGAGAGTGCAATGCCTCTGGTGTTTGAGCGACGGGAAGACTGTTCTGGCGTCGGACACGCACCAGCGAATTCGGGGTTACAACTTTGAGGACCTTACAGACAGGAACATGTAATTACCTTTTTTCTTACAAATTCTTAACTCTCATAAATCTAGTCTGATTCCTCTGTTGAGAAAACTGTAGTTCTGATACATTACACAGACTGTCTATGTTGTATAGTTTCTCTGTGGACTCAGCAAATACTGAAATAGAACCAGATGACTTAAACTCAGTTGTGGTTGTAATCCCCTTTCAAATACAATAGCCATGGCCCACTTAGTTATAAATATGAGTGGAAGTATTGCAAATGAAAACTTTTGTGCTTTCTTGGTGTTACTTTTTTTTTTTTTTAATGTCCAAACAGTAGTGCTCCTAACATTATGGTGTCTTTCCTGTGATTTCAGAGTACAAGAAGATCATCCTATTATGTCATTTACTATTTCAAAAAATGGCAGATTAGCTTTGTTAAATGTAGCAACTCAGGTAAGTTGATAGATAAAAATACAACTAAGACTTTTTCTTACCACTGCTAATTTTATTTTTTTAGAAAATCTGAGGGAATTTGGGATCTGTAATGGTATTAAGCCAGGGGTAGGCAACCTATGGCACGTGTGCCGAAGGCAGCACGCGAGCTGATTTTCAGTGGCACTCACACTGCCCAGGTCCTGGTCACTGGTCCAGGGGACTCTGCATTTAAATTTAAATGAATCTTCTTAAACATTTTACAAACCTTATTTACTTTACGTACAACAGTAGTTTAATTATATATTATAGACTTACAGAAAGAGACCTTCTAAAAACGTTAAAATGTATTACTGGCACTTGAAACTTTAAATTAGAATGAATAAATGAAGACTCGGCACACCACTTCTGAAAGTTTGCCGACCCCTGTATAAAACAATAGACAAAACAGTATTCCACACAACGTAGTTCACAGTATGTGCAGATATACAAATAAACAAATAGGATTCTCCAAAAGGGAAGATGTCATTTTTTTTTTAAAAAGGCTTCACAAAAGTAGTATGAAGAGAAATATTTTGACTGTAAATTACAAAATATCTGCTGTTAGAGATAAACACTTCATTTTATACATTTGGCTTCCCAACGTTGCAGCAATATTCTAGAGTTATCATCCCTGGAATATTGGTGTTCCATGTAACTTTTCTTTATGGACTTCAGAATTTAAGGATTTTGGAAACCATGAAGTAGAGAATTGGGTGCTAGAATAGGAGACGGGACAAGAGTTTAAGCCATTGTTCTAGTGCGTGAGATCCATTCAATTTCACATTATAGTCTAGTTTTATTGCCTAAGCTGGTTGACATGCCAAAAATAAACACATGATAAAAGTGGAATACTTTGAGGGTAGGTGCTGGCTATTGTTTTACAATAAAAAATAACCTCCGGCATGCTCTTTGCCCCCCCAGGGAGTTCACTTATGGGACTTGCAAGACAGAGTTTTAGTGAGAAAGTATCAAGGTGTTACGCAAGGGTTTTACACAATTCACTCGTGTTTTGGAGGCCATAACGAAGACTTCATCGCTAGTGGCAGTGAAGGTAACATCAACTTTAAAGACTTCAGATGTTAGTTGATGTACATTTCAAGAACACAGTGTGTGTAAAAGGGGATGATGCAATGTATTTTTAATTAATGTTAATGCTATTACCAGCAACTATCATCTATAAAAGGAAATTATTGTCCACAGAAGTAAACAAAGGTGTGTGTCAGTGCACCTGAAGTTATACATTGTAAGGAACAGTCTGCTCTAGTAGAAAGGATAGCCTGTATGCTCTAGATCTCTTCCATTTCTCTCCTATAATGGGTTTATAACACTGAGTAAGCTTTAACTATGTGTAGGTATGTGGGGGGGGTTTTAGAGGCATGACGTTAGCAGTTGTGCTGTTGGCCAAAATAGTTCTGTAGTGAGTGAGTAATTAATTTGATTAGTAGTTTTTCAAAGGCAGGTGTGGTCAGATGATTTTAATCCCAGGAGAGTAGTCATCTCAGCTCAAGTGGAATTAATTATAATGGGAGGAAAACAAAATCACAAATCCAGCAATTGATGACATGGCAACTCTAGCATGGGTGGTTGTTTGGTTTTTTTTTTGTCACTTAAGAGTTGTGTTTTTCATAATTAGTCTGTGGTGAGAATATAATTTAGTTATTGAGCCTGTCCCAAACTGCTTTCATGTGAGGGGCTTAGCACCTTCAACTCCCATTGCGATCAATGGGACGTACAATGCTGAGTCCTGCTCAGGCCAAGTATTTGTAGTACACTAAGGTAAACTGAGTAACACTGTTTTGTACTCAGTAGCGCACAGTGAGTCTCTTTGGAAAGAGGAAGTGTTGACTAGGACACACTTTCTTACTCTTTTGGAGAGTGCAGAAAGGTCTTTAAATTTTAAACCAAGTTTCTCCTCTGCCCTTACCTAGTGGAAGATAACAGCTGAAAGATAGCACCTCTAATGCAGTGTCATCCTCATCAGCTTTGAGCCAGAGCTCTGGTGTGGGGTTTAGTACTTGTCTGCCAGAAAGTTCACGGCTTGTGTGCTTGAGCAATACTGATGCTTTGTGTGGGGGAGTGTACACGCTATAGTACACCAGTCTTCTTCTTTTTTTTTTTTTTTAATTGCCACTTCACTTATGACCTATGTGTGTGACATTAATGTGGTAATGAATTTATCCAGGTCATCATCTTAAGAACAGCTTTTTTATTTTTTTTTTATTTTCAGTGTCTAAAAACTACCCAGCTGTAGTTGAAGCTGATGGCACCTTATTTAGATTCGGACTGCCAGAGGCTGTTGCCTCTTTGCACTGAATTGTTGCAAATGTGGCTGCTGTGAAAGTCTCTGTACAAAAAAAGTAGCAGATTAGAATGTCATAACCTCTTAAATTTAAAGGTATGTTGTCAGCTAGGTAGGCTTTTTTCTACCACCTGCACTTATAGGAAGAAAATAAATAAGAAATCTCTTTTGAAAGTAAAATTGACTTCTGCCTTAATCTAGCCCGTGCGTCCTTTTCCTTTTACACACACATCCACTGTCAAGCACCAAAATGCTGGCTTGTGTTTACAGTTTGATTCTCCAGACAGCAGATGCTGATCTTATGACCCAGAATAGACACAGCACTGGTTTTATTTTATTTGACACCAGAATGGATACTTATCTCTCTCATCTGAAATCAGGAGATTGAAAAATGTAAACACAAAAGGTGTATTTCATGCAAATACCATGATGTGGTGGGGTTTTATTCAAATGAGCTGATTAAGCAGAAAGCAATTTATTTACCAAATGATTCCCAGGTCCTATTCTAGCAGGTAGGTCAGAGAGTTGAGCCTGTTTTGTAAGAGGTGTGGGTGTGGGTGTGTGTGTGGGGGGGGGTGTGGTTTGTGTTTTGTTTTTATAACCTTCAGAATCGCATTGGATTGTGTAAAGTGTTGTCTTAGTCTGTTCCTCAAAGCTTTAATTCTGAAAAGCTAGTCTAGAAGTGTACATGGATGTGAGTGGATAGTTTGTAGTTCAGTCTATGTAGCTTCATTTGAGAGAACCTGATGCAGCCTTTAGTAACAAGTCAGTCTACAGGTTTGTCAGAAGCTATTAATCTACATTAGGAGAGAATATTATTTTAACTAGTTAGTCTTAAATAAAATGCAGTTCATTATGAAGCAGTGTGGTTTTTTATTTGAGAGATTTGCAATGGATTATTTGACTAATTACTATTTTTTAAATATTGCATGATAAACAGGAGTTGCTACTGTTCACAAAAGGAGGTTCTTTAGAATCCTATTTGAAATCTATGTAGTATGTAGGTCTTTATAACTTCAAAATGCCATACAACCATTTAATTAATCCTTACCCTGTGAGGTTGGTCTGTAATTGTTTCTACTTTACATGTGGGGAAACAGGCACAGCACAACTATTAAAGTGCATGACCCCAGTAGGTCATTGACAAAGTTGGTTAGAATTTTTGGAGGTCTCAATACCAAGACTTGCACTTTAACTATTCTAAATGCGGCCTTAGTTATTACTCCTAAATATTGGATCTTAACACAGGGTCTGTGTAATACATATGTATTGTCCTCTAAATATTGTATCAAGACGTTGTTCAGTGATCACCAGTATTTTCCTTGAATCAACTTGCAACAGCATATCCTTAACCCAGGAGGAGGTTGACTTCTTTTTCTGGCCATGCGCTGGCTGACAATTATAAGATTCAGTGCCATCTCAAATGCTTTTCCTCAGATAATGAGCTCGCTAGAGTTGTAAGTCTTAATGAGACATGTCTGTGAGTTTTGCCCACACTCTCTTGAGATCAGATCCCTTCTTTAGAGTGAAACCAAAACCTTGCTAGTGTTGCTGCACGTTAGGGGGGTTCAATTTTAGAATTTGCAAAACTTAATTTTATTTATTTATTTATTTGCAATACTGTGTTTTTAGGTATCTGGAAGAGTGTAATTTTATATGAAAAATTAGAGTTACGTACTTAAGACATTTTAATTAAATATTTCTCATGCTGCTGCTTCAAATCGATGTTTTATTTAGATCACAAAGTGTATATTTGGCACAAACGTAGCGAACTGCCAATCGCGGAGCTGACGGGGCACACGCGTACAGTTAACTGTGTGAGCTGGAACCCGCAGATTCCATCCATGATGGCCAGCGCCTCTGATGATGGCACTGTTAGAATATGGGGACCAGCACCTTTCATAGACAACCAGGATATTGAAGGTAAAACAACTTCCATGTATATTGGAAAGCTTATGTAATTGAAATAATCCATCCAGTTGCTTTGGATTTCTTGACAATAATTAAAACATTCAATAAGAATATAAATAATATAGTAAACAACTCTTAAGCCTCAAACAAAATTGCATTTCCTGAAAAAGGCCTCAATTGTCAAACTGCAAAATGATCTGTCTACTTATTCCCCCAAACATATACAGCTGGAAAGTGATGCTGTTGGAGGAATCCAGGAACCATTTAAACCCCCAACATGGAGCTAGAGTGGATTATAATGTCCCTAGATACCTCAAGATGGCCTTAACATTGCCTGTGTTCACTGCATGTAAAATAACATTTTTTTCTCTAATACTTTGAATATATAAAACATTGTATAAATACTAACTGTTATGCAATAAATTACAAATACTAACCTAACTCTGGAAATAGAATGAGGGTATTTAGCCTTAAGTGAATTTAATGCCCCTGAAAGGTACTAATAGCCCTGGTGACTAGACATTTACCCAAGGAACTGGTACAGCACAGGCAGTAGAACTGCAAGTTTTTTTCCCCTACTGCTGCCTCAACTCTATTGAGGAAATTCCCTGTATTACAATGAAGATATTTCAGTTTTCATGGCTATTCAGTTCCGAGCCTTCTATTGCTAACAAACTGAACAGCTGTCTGGTGGTAATGGCTTAAACTAAATCAGCCCTATCCTTAGATGTAAAATACTATATATTCTGTTAAACCCAAAATACTTTCCTGCTCCTGTTCTCCTCATTCCTTTCCCTTCCAATTTCCACCACTGAACGCTAATCTAAAATTTAAGATTTGCCTCCCAAAAGAAAACAAATGCTTGTATAACATGAACAACAGGAAAAGTGGGGCAGAGGGGTAAACTTAAAGTAAAAACAATGTGGATTTCTTTTATATAGTATTCTGTGTATAACCTAAGTGGCATAGTTAGATTAGTGTTCTGATACTTCAGGAATCTTTTTAAAACAAGCAGATGGTTTTTGTAATTGTTTTCACTTAATATTCTCTGAATTTCTGAAGTGCAACAGGGCTGTCTCCGTAGTGACCCTTTCCCAGTATAGATCTGTATCTAAAAATTGTCAGAGTAAGTAAGAGATTCCACTAGGAAAAAATGTCAGTTCTAGATCAGTGTCCACTCCATTGCTTATTTTCAGTGTGTCACTAAGTTTTTAAGTAGTGTGTGTTGAGTAACAAAAAAAACCTCTTCAAATACTGTGCATTAATGTCCTGAAAGGGGGGAGAGGATATTTGGAAGTCAGAGAGAGCTACTTTTTTTGTTAAAGTGAAAAGATTATTGGTTACATACATTAATAGAATGGAAAAGAGTAGCTTCCCTTCAGTGACAAGGATAAAATCCATAGTGCACAATTACTCTGAAGCATGTTAAATTTGTGTGTGTGTGTGTTACGTGTATATAAGTAAGTTTATATTTTATATATCTTGTAGTGGAGGTTGTTACACCTTGAAAAATTCCTTATCATCCAAGTTTAATCTTTCTTTTACGTTTCATCTTGTCTTTGCTCAGAGGAATGCAGTAGCATGGATAGTTGATGGCGAATTTGGAGCAGACGACTTCTCTTTAACTTAAAATTAGTCGTATTTTAAAATGGCTTGGGATTTGGTGCAAACAACATGATTGATAGCTGGACAGACATGCTCGTCATGAAAAAAGAACCATTTCTGAAGCCCGGTCGGGGCCAAACATTTACCACCTTGCTTCATAGTAACCAGTTGAGATGAAGCACGTCGTCAGAACATTGTTGGACGCCGTGTCAAATTACCCCTCCCCCCCCATCGGTTGTGAAGAACTGTGCTACATTCAGGCTAACCATTGAACTCAGTATATATATTTTTTCCCCCTGCCTTTTTGTCTGGCGGGCTACTGTTCTTGTTGCTCTTCTGTGTAATGAAGTTTAAATGCTTGTTTGGAAAACTTAATTTAACAGTTTAGAAGGCTTGATAGAAAGAGTGCTTTAGTCTGAAGAGTATACATTGGATAGGAAAGTATTTCCGTCTCTTGTTTCTCTAAATCTCTCTCCGCCTTATTTAGCTTGAGATCTTTGCAGCTTGGTTCATGGACTCTAGCCTTGCCCGTTGCGCAGTATCTATAAATCCAGATGATAAACCAGTGAACTATGTCAAAAGCACTCTGTGTCACACTTGACAAAAAGTTTTGTACTTTTCACATAGCTCGTTGCCCTGTAAAGGGGTTAACAGCACAATTTTTTTAAAAAAATAAATTATTTATAGGATTAAAGTGACTTCATTTGTATACATTTGGAATTTAAACCAGCTTAAAAATAGTGTCGTGAAATGCAGTATAACTGATGCTCTTTTAGAGTGTCATGCAAGACTTGGTCAAAAGCAGTGGCTGGAAAGAGTTTTACACAGGCTATGTGAAGTATTCTTTTAAAAGAAACCTCATTTCCCATCTTAATGAAGAAACAGAATTATTTAGAAGTGAGAGCTGTCAAAATGCACCATGAGACTAGTAGTTTATTAAACAGGACAAAGGTCAGTTTTTAGATTACATAAATATGTGCAACAAGTTTCTCTTAACTTGTGCAACAGTTCTGATAAAAGCTTAGGAAGGATCTGAAACAAGGATAATGCTGTTTTGCTTTGTAATTTTAAAACTTAGGAAAAGTACCTTTAATCATCCAAATTACAATACATATTGACGATTTGTATAATTTCCCCCTAACTTAAATACAATTGTAGAATTTTCCTTAGTATTTGACTAACAAAGATGCATAGATTTTTGGGGTTTTGGGATATTTTGAAGTTTACAGGTTTAAATGTGTCTGCTGGACCTTGTTCTGTGCTGGTGCTGTGAATAGCCTGACACTTTTAGGAATGGTTCCCTAATTTCCTATTAAAAAGACAATTTGAGTACTGTATGTGTCTCAAAATAAACAGGTGGCCTGGTATCTCGGTGTGCTTCTGCACTACTTGGCAGTTGATTATGGAATGGTGTTAGGTTTGCTTCTTATCAACTGGATGATGAAGGTAGTATCAGGGCTGCATGAAGTAAAGAGGGAGCAGGGAAGAAGGCAGGCCATCATGAAAGATGTGAACAAAAGGGTGGATGAGTCTCCTGCAGGGACTAAGTAAGTACTCTAGTGTCCTCCTTGTTTGGGTGAAGGGTTAACTTTTGCCATTGTCCATGGGAAGAAAAAACAGACTCATGGTTGGGTAATGAGAATGGAGGAAATAACACAGGCCCCAAATAGATGCTCCCAAGGCACATAATACAAGAGAGATTCTAACAGATTGTGGCCATTAGGTTATTTGACTCACTTGCATGTTATCTTAAACACTTAAAAATGTATACACAATTTTTGTTGAGACCAACCCTTAATTTGATCTCATTCTATATTTTGATATTTTTCCATCTGAAATAAGAACTGAATGTCAATACCTTCAGTTTAGTTCATTTGTCTTCACCTTTCTAAAATTACTTTAAAATTCAACTGAAATGCTTTTTAAACAAATATAAAATATTGTTTAATATTAGAAATCAAGATCTGTGTAGACTTGGATTACAAACAAACTTTCAACCAAAAAATGGAAAATTTAGTTCTCTTGACCTGCTAATTCTGGAGATCAACATTGTTTCTTCTGCTACAATTAATGGCATGTCACAGCATGAAGATGATAGTCTTGGTTCTGTGGTGTCAGTGATAGTACAGGTTGCAGGAGAAGCAAAGAACACTCAGCTCAAGTCTTGGCAGGCTAACCATTTTGGTTTAAATAAAAGTTAAATATCTAAATTTTGTACAGTGTTTTACATCTTCAAAGTAGCGTACAATTGCTAACAGCAACTGTGCTGCTATTTACAACTTTCAAGGCTTCACATATATTCTATTAATTTGGCATTTTAAGCATTGTTAGAGCATTACACTCTCCTTTAAACCTGAATAAAAATCTCTTCTCCACTAAGAGCATGTAATGCTGTAACTGAAGGGGTTTTTGTCTGGGTTTTTTTAACCCTTTATACTTTTAGATGATGTGGAGCCCATTTTGTTGCTGTTTTTGGGTGAACAAACACACAAACATCACTGAGAATTGGTGTGTGTAAGGAATGTGGGATCAAGCCCCTAATATAAATCCAGAAGATTGATTTGTGCTTAGTCACTTCACAGGATTTTAAGCATAGTGCCTGTAGCTGAAACTATTAGCAGGGACTCCATATCTAGTGCAAGCTACATTAGAGCACACTTGAGTCAGTACCTTCTCTTTCATTGAGATATGTGACAAAGAATATTAAACTTCAATTCTCTCTTGCCAAAATATGTATTGCCTCCCTGCAACCTCCCAATTCAAGAGCTTCGGGACTTTAGAGTCTACTCCTAATGTATATGTGGTGAACACTTCAGAATGGGGTTAGTGAGAAGCACATTTTGAGATTGCCACTTAAATTTAGTTATGTAACTCAACTATGCAATATAAATGGGAAGGCTTCTGCACCAGCTAGGTGGTGTGGTTCATTTCTAGAAGTCTGTCTTTCCAAGTTTGCTATATATATATTGTGCCTGCATCTTACGTGTGATTATGCAGAGACTGATAGAAAGGTGAGACTGTGGCAAAGCAAAGCTTTATGGTACTTAGTCTGACAGCAAGATTACCTGTAGGCCTATAGGCAGTGAATGATGACTGGCTACTGTTCTAGGCTCTAGACCAAAAAGAGCAGCCTAAACTTTTTCACAAGCTGCCACATAGTCATAATGTGTGGTTTGAAAAGTACCAATACTTTTTGCCCATAGACCAAAAATAAGACTTTGGCTGTGGAAAAAGCAGATTCAGTAGACTCATCTGCAATGTGTTAATTTCCATGTGCTTAAAAATGTTCTTAGGCTGGGATCTAAGAATTGAAGCAAATAAAAGTCATATTTATCCCCAACTATCAGTTATTTCTAGTAACTGATGCTAAACTTCTGAGTGAACATACTGTAATCTTGGGTTTTTTGCATTTTTTTTGTAGCTGTTGATTAAAATATTCACAATAGCTACTGATTATCAGCAATGTAAATCTTTCCTGAATTATGCTTAACCATTTATCTGAATGTGCCTGCACTGTTCAGGTAAGTAGTTTTTTGAGAGAGGAGATGGAACACAAAGGGGGAAATAAGCTGCTGTTACAAATCTTTCTTCTGAAAAACGTAACTATGTCCAATTTCCTCACTTTTTTTTTAGTACAAGTTCTTCAAGTGTAAAAGAAGTAACCCTAATAATTTTAAAACTTGTGCAAAGATGCAAGCTGGAATACTAGCTAACTCTTGCCAATAACTTGTCATCCTGGTTTCAAGCAGGTAACATTTAATGCGATCAATTCACTATTGGCAGTATTTGTGTCTAGTGGCATCTCGCTGCACCAATAAATAATGCTCCCAATCCAAACAAAAGTTTGAAGGTTTCTTTATTAGGATATTGCTTCCTGGAAAGTAGAGCTGACACAGTCAGTCCATGTTGAGTAGACTATATACATAAAGGTGGGAGAAATCAACATACAAGTCTAGTTTACAGCCAGATTTGTTGGCTGATAATGTGAGGGACGACCAGAGAGGAGAAAAGACAGACTTTCAGTAGACTCTTGTTCATATCCCTAAAACAGTAAGTTGTCTCAATTTAATTTATTTGAAACAATTGCTAAAAAGAGGAGCCTCAATCCTATATATGGCTTTAAAAAAATACACATTAGTTTGTGTCCATTTTCAGCTACCATACTTGATTTAGGAAGAACTGCTAATTTTAAAGACAATTAGCAAAACTTCATTAACTCTTGTACACTTTTCTTTTTAAAACAGGGTGGACTTCATTGAATTATGCAGTGTTGAATTGCTGCAGTAGCTGCCTCTTGTTGCTGAAACACAAACTATAAACCCATTTCCTGTCTGCTAAGCCAGATTACCTGGGTTCAGTAAAACAGCTAAGTGTGAACGTTTTCCTATTTGGTATATATGAGAGAGAGAGTGTGTGTGTGTGTATGTATGTATGTATGTATGTATTACATAGACATGGAACCAAGTGTTCTAGGTACTGGTCATGTTCTGTTGCATACTTTAAGTCACATTGTGTGTATGTGAAGTGTCCTCTGACTACAGGCATCAGTTCATATCAGTATATTTTTATAAATTTGAAATTCAGTGTGCCCCATCTTTCACTTAAACATTTTTCATTATTAGGGTAATGTGCTAGATTTGAATCTTAACGTTTTTAGGCACAGATGGGAAAAAAGTTATTGGCTCCTTGAAAATGTATGGGGTAAAATGGATCATCGAAGCATGTATGTACTTACAAACCAAGCTGTAGAGATCAAGAAAAGAACTTTACTGTTGATCTCAAGATTTCTAAATTGTCAAGATTTATATGGAGTTGTGGTGGAACTAGTTAACACTTAGAGCTTTTGGTATGTAATGACTATTTGCTATGGACTGATATTAAATGTTTCAAAGGATTGCGTTCTTAAACTTTCTGGATTTTTGTTACTGTCCTCTTGGATTATATTAAGTAGTTTAAATTTCTTTGCTATATTATTACATTAAAATATAAGAATGTTGGGTCTCATATTTATTTTCACTTGTTTTACTAATTATTTACAGAACACCCTTTGTTAACTTTTTTTTATTTTATAAATGTGTAGTATTTTAAACATATCTTTAAAAAGGAAATTGTTTAATTGGAACTACATAACTTCTGATTTGTTTTTATTAGGGTTTTTTAAAAGAAAAGTACACTTTTTCCATGTCAGTGCACAGCACTTAACAGAAATGTTTGTATTCCCTTTCTTCAGTTCAATAAACAGAATGAATAACTGGACCGAATAGTTCTTAGCCTCCTAACCTTCAGTTACATGGCTGTCAATTGGCTATTTCACCTCAGATTTGACAGTTAAAAAAAGAACTTTCAATATTTGAGCATTTTTAGTGACTATTTTCCCAAATATGTATTTGAATCTTTAACTTAAATGAAGCTGCACCTTTCTAACTTGGCTCAAAATATCCATTTTGACTCCTAGCCTTTGCTTGTTCAGGTTTAACCTACACTACTGTTTTTTGTAATACTTGACACTTACAGCACTTTACTTTCTAGCATCTTAGTCTGTGCTCATTTACATTCTATGAAATGTGTGCGCTTTCAGAACACAATACAAACACTGACTGACTAATCCTTCTCATTCATATTAGAGAGCAATCTAGATAGTAGATGCTATAGGGTAAGGATTGTCTTATTTTTATACAGCACCTAGTACAGTAGGGTGCTGCTCCATTGGACCCCCAGGTAATGCTGTGCAGCGGTATTACCTGTCCAAAAGTAGTTTATTTCCCAACCACCTTAAGCCAGGCCCTGCTTGAGGCTAACATTGAAACTACAGTGTTGACTTAAAGGAGATTCCTACTACTAGCTTCCCCTTTTATTGCATCAAACATAAACCGCATGTGTTCACTTCCCCTGCTATTTGTTCTCTTACCTGATGCCATGATGTTGATGCCAGTCTCCACCATCTAAAAGTTAAATTTTCAAATAAGCACCTTCCGTGCTTTCTGCTATGGGGCTCCTTACAAATTTGGAGGAAAGGCTTTGTAATCCTCTGCAGAGCCACATCCTTGTCCTTTCAGTTCTTTCTTAACTCTTCTTTTCCATAACACCTACAACAATCTTGACAACAGAGGCAGCTTCTGTCCTGAATTCACTGGTTATCAGACTGACTAATATTGTCACAATGTTTCCTTGTGTTCTTCCTGGTTGTGTTTACCTGTTGCCTCTTGTTATATACTTTATTGTAAACTTTTTAGAGTGCTGGGACCCTTTTTGTGTGCATGTGTGTCTGCACCGTGCCTAGTGCAATAGCTCCTAGGCACTACCACAACGATTAGTATAAAACTGTACCAGTTTGAAAAGACATCTGTTGGTAGCTATTGTTGATTAGATGCTACCACTATTGTATGGTACTTATTTTAGGAGCAAATCGTGGTAGCCTTATTCCCTCTGTGTGTTACCATAGCATAGAACTAGTTTTGGAGTAGAGTACTAGTCACTGGGTGTAAGAGTAGTGTAATTAGGGGCCCTTAGTGAGATTAGGCTTTAATCCTTCTGATGAGCTTGCTTAGAGGGGAAAAAAAAAAATACCATAGCCTTATTCTCCCTAGCAAACACCTCTGCCTCCATGGATTGGACAGGAGTTTTGCCAAATATTTTATATGCCTATAGCAATCATGCTGAAAATCAGTGGTGTGTTTTTTAAATGACAGGAAAGCTTCTGACGGAGGCCTTAGCAAACTGGAGTTTTCTGGAGAGCAAGCAAGCAAGCTAGCTGGCCTTTATGTTTTGGGCTGGAGATGCAAGCTTTGTGAAGTAGCATGAAAAAGTTAAATCCCAAGGCTGACGTATACTTTTAGCAAGTTTTTAAGGGCTTTCTGTAAAGTGACACTAAAACACTTTTGTTCACAGAGTAGTACACTCCCTCATATTGATCATCTAGAATACATCTTTCTCCCAACTGGGAAATTCTAGTGATAGTCAGATTCTAAAATCTGAGTCAGTCTACTGACTTGTATAGTAAGTCTGGATTTCATTCTACCTAACTTAATTGCCAGCTGGAAGTATGAAGACTCTACTATGCAATCCTCTCAGGCTATTTGTGCTCAGTGTCTTCTGATAATTTCCTTACATCCTCAGGATGTGCTATGGTTCTGTAGGGTATTGGCACTCATGTCCATCTAATAAATTGTATTGTTAGCCCTTCCTGCAGCTGCCACAGGTATGTTATAAGCTCATGAATAAGAGGGGAAGTGACCTATGCTATGGGGGGGTAGGACCCTATAAGATGATCCATATTGTTCAGATTCTGAAAGTCTGAGATACTGCTGCTGTTGTGAAAGCCTTCATCTTGGTTAGTATTACATCCACGTGTGACAGTTTAAACCGTTGAGCCAATATATTAAATAAATAGAGAGAGAGTGATCAATTTTACTCTCAGAAAACAAAGTGACTAGAGCTATGTTCATATGTGAGTAGTTTGATACTGTAATTAGCAAATTCATAGAATGACTATGAAGCATAGTTCCTTCAAGTGCTTGTTTGGCCAGCTCCCCTATAGCTCCTTATCATTGGAGAGGCTGGAGTGAAAGTTATACTAAGGTACTGCTGTGGGATAGGGGGTGGTTGTAGAATAACAGATGGCTTTTGAGTGGTTTTTCCATGCAGTGGTAGATGTTACCAACAACAGTATATATCTGCAGAAATCAGGAAGGGAATCTTAGTTTAACAGTACCAGCATCAAGGCTTAGGCTGAATTGGGTCTGCCATGCCTACTTTTCACAAAGTGAATTCTGGCCATCACCACCTAAAAGTCAATAGAAACAATTCAAATGGTCTGCTATGTACGTATTTATAACTTCTCATTGTTTTTCTTACTATCTCAATGTGGTAGCACTATCTGAAATTTTCTTAGCCTCTGCAGTGTAATTATACATTGAGACTAGTGTTATTTGTTATGAAATACCATTAAATAACTTAGTAGCTATCAGGTGACAGAAGACAAGACTTCCCCTTTCTTTCTGCGCTTTCCCCTCTTGATCACCCTAAGCCTACTGAATGTCATGGCATTAAACAAGCCCTTAGTTTTATAGCAAGGTCTGAAATCCTGTATTGCCAAAGAGCAAGTGCAAAAACCCTAAACTTTAAGCAGTCTGTAAATACGAAGAAATGTTCATGGTTGCTCTGTCACCATTTACTTACTTCAGCCTGATTTGGATGTATGGAGCAACAGTCACTGCTATGAGCAGTGATTCTGTGCTAAGAGGGTGAAGTGCAGCAGCTATCTGGAAAACTACTCATTAGTATGTCTTTTTTTTTCAAGATGGCATTTCTAGGACTGAATCAGCATGGTGCTGAAATAGAGGGTATGTTTCTATTCTGTCTCCTCCCTCCCCCCCCGGAGGCTCACTCCTAGTTGCACACTCATGCTAGCAGAGATCAACCTACTGCACTAAAAATAGCATGGATATTGCACCTCAGGCTCTCAAATCCACAGTAATGGAGAACGCTTGATTCCCTGAAAATAGCAGAATATGCCATGAGGACTTCACTGAGAGGATGCCATATTAAAGTTACTAGAGTCCTGAATATGATCTACTGTAAGTACTTCCAGTCTACAGCTTGAGCCCAGTGTCTGTGCTACTATTTGTAGTACATTAGCTCAAGCCACATGAACATGCGTCTCCCAGCTGTAGTGTAGACATAGCCCCTGCTTGCCTTGCTGGGGGGGATATGACTTCCTTTTCTATCAGTTAAATGCCCCTTGTATACATTAATGTTTAAAAACTATAAATTAAGGCACATGTCCAGCTACAGCAAACTTTCCTTTCTAAGCACCACACTTTCCCCTGTAGCCCTCAAGTACAGCTCTTTATTTGCCTACTGGCAACTTCAAGCAAATCTGTCCAGTACTAGCAGTGGTCAGAGTGCTGCTGTAGACTAGCTGTCAACATTTTCTACGACCACTTGAACCTGCCACTATCTTGCAGTTATTTTAAGAGTTCCAACATAATGGCTTTGAACTGTTGACATTCATATGGAGAAAACACCTTGGATATGATGGCACTTAAAGGGACTGGGGAAGAGGTGAACTTCTGAAGTCTCCCACATGTCAGTGTTTCAGGGAAATATGGTAAGAAATGTAGGACAATACAGTAGGGAGCATCCATTTAGCACAGCAATAGGCTATGAATTTCAAATGTTACACTTGTTAGTGCCTGGGTACTTAAGTTATCTTAACATGCAACACCAAAAGTTGCAAGGCAAACTTGTGTGAATGGATACTGCTTGGTTCCCTGAAACCAGTGGACTGAAAGAGGACTTTCATAGAGAAGAGGTGATAGTTCTGTCCTGAATGCAACCCACAGTGAGCACTTGACCCCCCAAGTCAAGTGTATCCAGGAGGCAGAGGGAGCCTGTAGTTAGAAACCTGAGTTGTAATTAACTGTGTCACTTAAGCTCTCTGCACCTCTCATTTCCCATCTGTAAAGTGGGGATAGTACTTATACAGCTTAGTAAAGCACTCTTAAGACCTGTGGACAAAAAGCATTAGATGATACTGGTATTAACACTACATGTTCACTTTGTATACTCCTCTTCTTCCACTTATCCAATCTTTTGAAGCAGGGTTTCAGTTGACTTGCAGATAAAATTCAAAACACTTGTTCTTTTCAGCTTAGCTCTTGGGGGTAGGGAAGAGCATACCTTAAACGATGTCCTTTGCATTGTTTCTGCTCCCAAACTACTGTTCGGCTCCTGATTTAGTTACCTAGAGTGCTGAAGTATGAATGTTAGTATGTACACTCGCTGGTCTAGCCCTGGAGGGAGCCTTCCATCTCCAGCCCATTCCTAGGAGCAAGGAGATGTCATAATACACTCCCCAGCACAGTGCCCCACTGTATCATCTATGCTTGTAATCCTTTGCAACTATAATAAAACAAATAGAAAATTTGACTCTGCCTCCTTAACAAAAAGCTACAGTGGACAGGAGGTGGCTTTTATGCCATTTTACAGAGAGATGGCTTCTCGCCCCCCACCTCAATTCCACTGAACAACTTATTTTAGTCTTTCTGCTGTGAACAACACTACTGCTGGAATCTTTAATGTGAAACAGCAGAGGTCACCAGTGCTGCTGTTGCATGAGACTTCTAAAGTTAGTGAGTAGCAATGACTGTACTGATGAACAGTGGGTAAGAAGTTGTAAAGTTACAGAGAAGGCTGTTAGCTGGCCTTTTGTCTGCCAGTTAGAAGCCATGGCTTTTCAGGCAGATAATTGCAAGGCACAAGTGCTGGGAGAGGTTAGAACTATTTGTACTAATTCAGGAACTGGTAGCAGTGTTAAGCTTTCTGCATTCTATTTTTCTACAGGTATTGACAACCCACCCTGTCCTTAGTTAGGTGCACATTTGCATGACAGCAGATGGCATTGCAGACTGGATCTGACAATGCATAAGAGTACACTGGGCCTCCTGCTTAGTTTCTCTACTGCTACTGTAGATCATGGCAGCATTCTTAATATTCAATTGTAGTATCTCCCAGTGAATGTACAAAGTACATGATCCTGCAGAACAGGTGGTAAGCTAGGCAACAGTAGAGACAGTATTTTTACTGGTGCCCTACTATCCATTTCTTCCAGGATTACCACTAGGACTCATATTTAAAACAAAAAACTTACTCTCCCCTGTTTTCTGGGTTTTCTGGATTTCCTAGCACATCCTCCATGCAGGATCTATTGACAGTTTAAGGTCTTTAAGGCCAGTTGCACAAGA
Source organism: Gopherus evgoodei (assembly GCF_007399415.2). Taxonomy (NCBI): domain Eukaryota; kingdom Metazoa; phylum Chordata; order Testudines; family Testudinidae; genus Gopherus; species Gopherus evgoodei. Next base: position 172,165,683 of record NC_044324.1, read on the forward strand.
TCCAAAATAGAGATGCTGAGCTGAGCATATTGTTGGCACTTAAGTAAACATGGTAGCAATACAAACTGTTTTGTTTAAGCATAATTGGTTTTGATTTTGGAACAACTGGTGTCCAAACATGGCCCATTTAATGGCCTCAAATCTAAGGCCAAGGCTATCCCAGCAAGAAAGTTAAAGGCAAGATACTAAGCTTAATTTCTCCAACTATCTAAAGGTCTTCAGTACTGGCCTCAAAGAATAAGAATCTGCAATTATTTTAGCATCCATTTAATTTCAACTACAGTTTTGCATTTCAAATCAAAGGGATATAATTGCTCTTTTGGATAGCATCTCTCAGCCCTTCCTGTCTGAGTCTTGCTGAGATTTAGTATTTTAAAAACACAGACTGATCTAGAAAAGTGGTCTGTATCAAAAAAAGAGTAATACATGGACCTGCAAATATGAATCCCTAAAAATGATTTTAGGCTCAGCTATTTAATGTGAATGTGGCATGGGAGAGCAGTCAAAGAGAAAGTTACAGCTGGCCATCAGAGGGGTAACTGACAAGTTGCTGATATAGAGCACTATCCTTTCTATTTATTTTTGATTCACATCTCTTGGATAAATAGATTGAGAGGTCATTTAGCTTTACTGTAGCTTCTGCCAGTCTCCAACCTTTGCAATGTGTTGATTACTCCTGAGTGAGTCTCCATCTGTAGATCAATGTATTGTGTAGCAAGAGCGTAAGGGGAAAGAATCGTAACTCATGTTTCTCTTATGTTGATACAGATAAGTTTACACTAGAGCATAGACCAGGATCACTTTTGCTATTGGGGCCTTACCCCATGCAGAAAATGAGATAATGGAAGTAGTGTTAGGTGGCTTTTTTGTTGTTGTTTTTTTTAAGGCTACTTTCATCATAATGCTGTTTCACGGAATAGCTCCGAGCAGATAAAAGATCCATGTGGGTACAAGCTTCTCTGGAGCTCCAGCCTGTTGAGTGTGCACTCCACTACAGGACTCCAAAATAGATCTTAAAACAACCGGACAGCCAGAGGCACTTACAAAAGGCCTTTACGAATGAGCAGATGTATTAAACCTGCACTTAATTTGCATCTTGACCCTTCACTGCGGTAGACCTAAGCAGAGACCTGCTAAACCAGGCTGTCTTTTCCTGTTATCTTTTCTACAAGATCAGTTCCATATAAAAATTAAATCTAAGAGCTAATAGAAGGTTTTTGTTTTTTTCATACCACACTTAATCAATTGCTACAAAAACTCAGTGTCATGGTTTTTAAAATATTTTATGTTAAAAATACAGCAAAAATATCTGAAAGAGGAAAAAATATACTGCATGACGAGACCGGTCCAGGTATGTTCGAAAGTCTCTCTGGCTCCACAACTGTTCACTGGAGTGATTCAGATGGTTCAAAATTTGGCAACTAACCAGTTCCTTTTCAACTTCAGTCATTTATCAAAGCCAAGATCATACTGTGACAAGACAAAAGAGGAGACTGATATATTACTGAAGCATATACAAATCTCAGAGCACCTACAGTTTTAAGCAGAAAAGAGATCACAACCACCTTCACCTTTATTATGAAAGCAAGATTTGCAGAGATTGTAAATTTTAGCATGCAATGATCCATCTTGAAGTGAGCAGGTGGCCATGTCACAGAACTCACTGAGTTGTAGCTTGGCCAACCCTATGAGAAGGTTTGCATGAGACATGTCTAGTAGTAGCTCCCTTATCGGATAGCTGTTAACCATCACTTTTTATTCTGTCTGCTAAATCCACTTAGCACCCTGATTGCAACAGATTTTACACTAAGATACTTAACCCTTACATATCTTGGAAAACTGGGCAAAATATACATTAAACATATGTACATGGAACAAGGCTTAAACAAAAAAACAAACAAACATGCCCTGTAGTTACTCCCAATCTTTTTCTCACTGTGTACGGGATAGCATCATCTAAAAGGGATGCTCAAAAAGTTTAGGCCTCAAATTTATGTTTTGAAAAGTTTTCTATAAAACTTGAGGTTAAACAGAAATGTTTCAATGGGAGGAAAGAGGTTTCATTATAACCAGATACAAGAGAGAAACTTTTACTAGACAGATATGAAACTACCCAGTGCAGCTGCAGCCAAGCTGAAGTGATAGGCCTGGAGTAGACAGACTGGGTATGACTAAAATTAAGTCAGATTTTTAAAAAGTGAAACACCATCCTCTTGGCCCCATTCTGCCATTATTTACTTTCCTTTACATTTGAACTACAAATCAAATTAATTGTTTGTACCCTTTACTGCTCACTTATGATGGATTAAGTCACCTACAGTTTGTGTGCATTTGTTTTCAAAAGAGTGCAGCTTTCCCACCCCCTACATTAGAAGTAGGGAATCTTGAATCTCTTCTTCCCTGTATAATCTAGAATGTGACATCACAGTTAGCTGGCGCATGAAATGCTGATTTTCCCCAAACTAAACCGTCATCCTAGTTTAGAAGTTAGTCAGGCCCACTCATAATTTCTGAACAAGGAAATATTCAAAATTAAAGGCAATATTTTGAGAGTGCATGTTTAACCTGGAACTGACTGCCACAAGGTATTACTTGAGCAATGAGCTTAAATAGGCTGCAGAAGAAGGACAGATATGCAGTTACACTGGCAGAATAAAGAGGATATGAAATGCTAGTATGACAGTTCCTTTGTTCCTATGCTGCACAAGATTTAAAACTAACCTGTAAAGGTACATGAAGAAACATAGCAGGTGAAAGCCTAGCTTAATCATGGCTTCCTTCATGTGTGATTTCAATTGCCCCCGATTATGGATCTCTGTGGGATCAAACACCCCCAAGTTCCCACTTGGCACCATAATGAACCTGAAAGTTTTAAAAAACAAAAAAATAATTTTAGTCTCAGTATTCAAGCAAATCTTACTGAAACAGCCAAAGAAAGGAAAACAAAGACACTGCTCCCCATTTTAAGAGTCATTTTCTAATTCAGTACAAAGCAACTGTTCTCATAAATTTCAAGATATTGCATATCACCTAATCATTGCATCCACAAATGCGAGATGGAAGAAAGCTATATATCTTGCTCATGTACATCATTAATATGGTGACATTAGCATATACTTTTTCTGTACAGCAACAGAACAAGTGTGAGACAAACGGGTCCCTGTCCTAAGGCGTTCCCAGTTCAAAAATGCAGCAATACCAGCACAGGCCACACAAAATGGAGACAGGGCTTTATGCTATAGGTGTGATTTAAAATGAAGGAAGCAACAAACAGGAAGTTTGGACAGAGGCAGAGAGAAGGGGGAAGAGTCATAGTCAAGGTAGCATCTAGGGCAGGGGTGGGCAAAGTATGGCTTGCAGGCCAGATCCAGCCCTCAGGATTGCCACTCCTGTGGTATCGCAGGCCTCACACTGCTCCCAGAAGTGGCTGGCACCACATCCCTGAAACTCCTAGGGGAGGGGGTACAGAGGGCTCTGTGTGCTGCCCTCTCCTGCAGGCACCGCCGCCTGCAGCTCCCATTGGCTGTGAACGGTGAACTGCAGGAGCATCGGGGAAGTACCCACAGATGAGGGCAGCACTTGGAGCCCTCTGTCCTCCCCTTCCCCAGGGGCTACAGGGAGGTGGTGCTGGCCGCTTCTGGGAGCAGCGCAGGGCTAGGCAGGCAGACAAGAAAGCCTGCCCTGGCCCCAGTGCGCACTGCTGCCACCCTGGGGCCGCTCCAGGTAAGCAGCTCTGGGCCAGAGCCCGCACTCCAAACCCCTCCTGGCCCCAACCCCCTGCCCTGAGCCCCCCCTGCACCCTTCCTCTGCCTCAACCACTTGCCCTGAACCCTTCCTGCATACCGCACCCCCCCTTACACCCCACACTCCCTCCCACACCCTAACCCCCTGCCCCAGCCCTACATTCATGACTCTGCATGTGATTTCCCCACCCAGATGTGGCCCTCGGGTCAAAAAGTTTGCCCACCCCTGATATAGGGCCTCAATACACAATCTTTGAATTGTTACAAACAATATTGGTTTAGAAATTAATAGTTAAAGAAATACAACCTCCTTGCATGGACACTGATATACCCTAAAAGGTGCCAATATCAGTGTTGCTTATTCCTGTAAATTTTATACCAATACAACAACATCCACAATAGAGGTTGTATCACTGTACCCACATAGTTACAGCAGTACAAGAACTGTCTTTACATCGTCTCTTGGTGAGATTTTAAAGTGAGGTGTGAAGCCTAAAATAGAAGAATCTAACAAGCACATGGGCATGGGATACATGACCAGAGCAATGAGAGGAAACATCTTGGCACCAGAGCTTTCAGTATTTCACCCCATTAACATGCTACTATTTTCAAAGGTTCAAGCCATTAAATCCTTGAAAACTTGATGATGACTCACAACAGCAAGGTACTTTGTCATTATAAATTTTACAACAAGTAGACTGAAGAATCTCAAGTTCTCAAACTTTGTTGCAATTTCAGCTAAAAGCACTGGAGAGGCCAATTTTCTAACCTTTTAGGCTACATGGGAAATTTTAAAAAGGTCAGATTTAACAGTTTCAAAAGCACCTGCAGTGAATTAATAACTTAGAGATATAAATGAAATATCCAGTCACGATGTACCAGCACAACATACAGTTTATCTTCACACTCAATTTTGAAAGTAGTGAAATTTCAAAAGAACAAGAAAATAAAATCCTGTGCACTTACCTATATATGTTCCAGGTTGCTACCGGAAAATTGAGGAGGAAGATGAACCAGTGCAATGAAATAAGCATTAATACTGTGACAATAGTATGGCCAATCAATTCTGGGACCACCCACTGCAAAACAGGAAATAATATAGAAGTTTAAATATTTACATAGAGTGCGGCCCCTAAAGGAACCAACCCTTAGTGTAATTATGTCAAAAACTACATGTGTACACAGAGTGGATAAAAACATTAAAAATTTTATTTAAATCAGATTTTTTAGAATGAAATGGGTTTTTTATTATGACAAACTACAGATATTTCCTTTGGTAAGTAAATCAGTTAGTTTAAGATGCAAAACGTGTTCTGATAAATGTTTTTCTTACGTTTCCAGCACATTTAAGATAACTATTACTTTCAGCATTTTTTAGTTTAATTCCAATTTCCATCTGTGTAGAACTTAATATAAATCACAAATAAAAAAATCTAGTAAATAAGAAATGCATCATTCCCCATTTCTATTATGAACAGTAAAAATTGAGAATCTGATAGTATACATATGTTAAGGTGTATAATTTTTTAAATATATGTATATAGACAACAGTGTGGCCTCCTGGTTAGCAAAAAAGTTCCAATTTAGGGTAAAGGCTATATTTAGTTGGAAATCAACATGTTTGAATGTTTCATAATCAATTACAATAAACCTTTCTTTAGGGAAGGAACTAAAACTTACAAATGCAAAACATAATTAAAATCAATTATTTAAAATCAAGATTTCCTGCAGGCAGATTTAAATCATGATTAAAATATTATTTAAATCAAAATAGTTTAAATCAAAATCTACCCTTTTTGTCTAAAGAAAGAGTTCTGGAAACATTTCCCCACTGTATTAGAGATCTATGTATATACTGCCTTTTATCCAGATACCATGGTGATAAGCCAGAAAGAACCTATATAGCACTCAACTATATGAATCACTTCAGCTCCACTGAAATGCATCAAATTCTGTGGTGAAACAATAGCTGTTTGCACACAGCTACACTACACAACAATTTAAGGCAGAAAATGAAGAATATTAAATTATAGCTCAACTGCAGGGAGTGTGGGATTAGGTAGGTAGAATGTAATTAAATCTGGACAGGACATGAGTCACAAAGGAAAAGTGCCACAGAAAGTTTAATAGTCAGGTTTTTCATTCTACCAGTTTCATTAGAAGTATTTACTCAGAAAAATGATTCCTGCATTTGTGGATTTGCTTATTTATCCATACAAGTCAATTCACCAGAAGTGAAACCTTCACCCATTTGAAAGAAAGATCGATCGATCAAGTACAGTGAAACCCTGCTATAACGCAATGTTTGGAGTCTAAAAAATTCCATTGCGATAAATGCGGGGTTGCGGTATAGCGGGGTTTCAAGCCGGTCAGTTTAAGTCAGTGGTCCCCAACGCGGTCCATTGATGTGCGCCGCCCAGAGCGTAGTGCCCAGCAGGGAAGAGAAGCCGCAGCCCTGTGCCTGCCGGGGACAGAGAACTCCAAGGCTGTGGGCGTTGGCCAGAGAGAAGCCACGGCCCCGCGTCTGCCAGAGACAGAGAGCACCGGCGCCCGCAGCCCTGGAGTTCTCTGTCCCCAGCAGGCACAGGGTCGCAGCTTCTCTCCCCTGCTGGGCACTAGGTGGGGGCACATGGCATTGGGGACCACTGGTATTAGGCCTTAAAGGAGAGTCAACTTATGATCACGTTATATGCGATTTCGTGTTATGGCGGGGCGCATTATTGCGAGGTTTGATTGTACTTCAATTATACAAAAAAAAAAAAAAAAAAGGAAAAGACAGATTCAACTGATCTTAAATAGGTTTATCTAAATCAGTAACTTTGTTTGATTTTATTCCCCCAGCATTTGATATTTTAAAATGTTTACTATGAAATAACTTTTTTAAGTTATCCCAGATTCTCTACTCAGAGTCCAATAAAAATAAAACAAACAAACCTACACGCATGCACAAATCAGTGACACATATTAAATATCAATCACTAGTTATCACTTTGGAAAATGGACATCTGAACAAGTAAAATGTACACAATGTGAACAAAATGTAGCGTGTCTCCAGAGATGGGAGCCATCTCAAAACTCAGAAAACTGACAAATCAGTCCTTTTTTTTCTTCCCCCTTCATGCCTCCCTGGCTACAGTGCAATTAGCCACTCCTTGGTGTTTATTCAATTTGATACAGTCTCTCCGCAAATCAAGATTTTTTCAGAACGACAATACAAAAGGCTCAGAAAATAGGCAGCAAATCCATCAACAATGTAAAACCAACCAAAGCCAGAAAAGTGACACACCCCAGCAAGTGTAGATCAGAGTGCTGCAAGAGCTATCTCAGGCCTGGGCTACATGGAAAAATGGTACCAATGGCTTAGAACTTGATTTAGTTAAGTTGAAGCAACCCTCTTCAGTGGACACACTTTTTGTGTGAGAGTGCCTTATACTGATTTATCTCAAGTTGGGAATCTTCATCAGGAAGATTCAATTTAAATCTTTTGTGATCTGTAAATATTGATTTCATCTAACAAACAGAAAGGGGAGCGAGGGGGATCCATCGATGGCAATCAGTACATGCAACCTTTGCCACACCTAGCAACCACAGGGATTTGGTATCCTGGGGTCTTGACCAGGCAGAGGCCTCCTCCAGTCCTGTTGTCACCAACCAGGAGAGAGTGGGGCCATCCCTAGGCAGGAGCCATTCAGCTGCAGTGTGGCCCCCCCCTACTGTCAAGTACTCATCCACCTCATTTTGGTCCTTCCCAGGGGTCTCTGCTCCGCACAGCAAACGCAGCTTCCCCTGCCCTAGCATCCAGAGGTATCTGGCTTTCTGGGCCACACATCTGTGCAGGGTGCCCCCTGCTGTCATCAGCCCCATGGCTGTGTAGAAAGTATGCTGGAGCCTCACTGTGAAACTGAAAATTTTAAAGTGATAAAAACTGATAAAGACTAATAATAAACATCAATATTATCTGTTGAATTTCAAAAGCCCCTCAATTCTGCCAAGCCTAATCTTATGCCACTCAAACCAAAATAAGTGTGTCCACACAAGAGGAACATACCAATTTAACTATGTCAGTTTCTAAGCAGAATTAGTTAAAATGGTACAATTTCTCATGTAGACAAGGCCTGATAACTGCTCTGGTCAAAAAAGGCCAGGAATTATAGCCAGATTTCTAATAAAGTAACTAAAAAATGTTAGGAAGATCACAAAACCATGTCATAACCAGCAACCTCCCTGGTCTGCCTCATACCCAGGGACAGAGGCAGAGAATCTAGAGATTCTAAGATGCAGGTATACAGCCAATTTATTGGTCTGCCTCAAAGCACCAGGGAGAGGGGAAATGCCCCACAGTTCAGACTGTTGGACATACGAGAAAGGTTCATTCTAGGAGTTGGGGTGAAGGAAAGCTATGGGAAAAGAAAAAGTAACACCCACCCCCATTTTGAGATTCACAGCACTCCCTATTGTTTCCAATGCTAGAACACGGGATCTACTGAATTTTATCAAATTAAATGGAACATAAGATTTCTTACTTTATTTAGTTTTGAACAGCAAGATCTTGCATTAATATAGTCACATTCCAAATCGGATAGGGTTATTATCTGAAGTCCAAGATAAGGAACATTTTTTGTCAGACAGTAATTCAAAGCTATATTTTAACTCTCACAGGAATTAGGCACACCTTTACTATAGGACAGAGGAGTTAAGGCTTTAATTGGGACACTCTTTTCTGTTAGAACAAAACTGTCAGTTACATTTGAAGTAAATTACATTTACTGTCCTATTTTATTCTCTTTACTACATCAGGTGTGTGAGGAAAAGACGTGGAACACAGTGGGATCAGCACACAAGTAATCTCACAATGCTTTTTAACCAATGACTGTTGGCCAAGTGCTTCAACACACTGAACACAGATTAGGGAACTCTAGAGCTTGCTTATTTCTCAATGCAGTTTCTGTTCCTAGGCCTTGTCCTACAATCTTTATTTATACAAATGATCCTCTGACCTCAGTAGAATTAGCCTCTTACTAGGTTTAGATGCTTATAACTGAAAACATAAATACAGTTTTCTTAACTCACTGAGAATACTACCATCAGACAGGTATATTGTTAGTTATAATTTGTTGACTTTTGTGAGTGCTTTGAGATGCCCAATGAAAAGTGCTAGAGAAATGCAAACTAATGTTTATTTTATAACTAGTGTCCAGATACACTTCAAAAGTGTCCATCACCAGAGTATAATCATGACATTACTCCACAAGAAAAACAAGAGGTGCTTTTAATATCAGAACTATTATTTAAAGGTAATCTGTGAAGGAAGAAAAATGTGCACTTTTTTGTTCTTTATTACACATAAAGTCACCTGAAAGGTTTAAAAACATTAGTTCTGCTTTGTTAAAAAACATATTATTAGCAATATCGGGTTTCTCTATGTTCGGCTGGAGAACAAATGGGCGGCTATCACAAGAAACTGATTCTAGAAAAGAGCAGGGATTTTTAGTCAGAAAAATTCTCTTTGAAAAAAGATTTACCCTCACTCTTCCCCAAATGAAGAGTGAGGGTAAATACACTTGATATTCCTGATGTTTTTAAAGCCTTTCCGGTTTTGATTTAGCTTAGAAACAAAACCCTTTAGGCCATCTTTTTTGTGTCATGATGAAACAAGAAAAGAGATTTTGATAAAGACTCAGTGTCCTTTGCATCCTAATAATGGCATAAAACAATAAACAAGAGCGATTAGAGAAACCTTGTGTAAAGAGAATTACAAAAGTAGTTCAACCAGGTACTAGTGGCATACTGAGACCAAGAATACATTTCCAACAGAATAAGACATCCATAGAATCCAGAAAACGGTGGATTACAAAGGTTTCTCGAAGTTTTTGAGATTTAAATTTAGCGCACCTCTCCTTTCCCCCTCTCCAAAATCCCATATCAAGACCAAACAGATCAGTATAACATGAACTATATGGAAGCAGCACAATGGGTTTTTCCTTATGTGAACTATGAGTGTAAGCAGCATACTGAAATTCTGCATTTAGAGGACTGGACACTGCAAGCTTTCATTACTGAACCATGTTTTTGCACATTCTTCTGTGTTATAGAAATGTTTTCACATAACGGCCTATTCCTCTCCTGCCTTTTTGAGTCCTATCAATATTCTCCAACTTCCTTTTTACCAAAGTAGTTTCGGAAGAAACAAATGGCTGACAAAAACTCACAAGCATTTTAAATGCTCATGTATCTAGGGAGATAATCCTGTGAAGTACAGCATTCAGTTCAACACCCAGGTAGGTGATTTAGTCACAGTAACACTCAGAATCTTATGCACCTTAATGAATTATCATTAGACAGTTATGCCAGATGTGCTGTATCATGATGAAATTGGAACAGAATCCAAATCTGGTTATGACAAAGGAACATCCATGTTTATTGTACAGATTGTGTTTTTAAATCCTTAATTAATTTTTCTTCATCCTCCAGTTAAAATAGAAGACATCAGTGAGAAACAAATGTGAGTTTTAAGAGCTCCTGTGTAAATTACTAGCAAAACATTCCCAAAAATACAGAGAAATTTACAAGGGTGACTTTCCATCACATTATTCATTCAATTAACAGAATAACTATGTTGGAGAAACAATTTAGGCCCCAAATGACATTTTGCAAAAACAGGGTTTGACAAAACCCAACATCCAGAGATATTGCTTTCCTGACTTTTAAAACAACATTTCAATGAAATCAGGCCTTTAGGCTTAAACATGTCCCAGCATAATTAGGAGGTACCTAGGGGATGGTAACTGGCAGGAGATGAGTATCATGCCACCCATGGGAGTGTCCCAACGCCCCCTCCTCAGCCTCCTCCTTTCCCCCGAGATACCCCAGCCCGCCTCACTGTATGGGCTCCCTCCCGGGGTAACATCCCTTATCCCTCACCAAGCCCCCACTTCTAGAGTTACCGCCCCACAGCCCTGCACCGAGCCGGTGCTGCCCCACCCCGCCCCTCCCCGGCCCCTTCGCCCAGAGGATACGAAATACACGGAGAGGAAGATCAGAGCGCAGCAATCAATGAGCGAAAAGACGAATACGACGGACTCCATGCCGCCACCACCACCACCGCCCTGCCTCCGGGCCACCGTACCCTGCTGTTTCCGGCTCCTTTCCTCCTACCCCGCCCACCGGCTCCAGCTATAGTGCCCGCCCCTCGGGATTTCACCCCGTGGCATGCTGGGAAGTGTAGTCTTCACTTCTCTCCTTAGGTCTGCAAAGGCTGCTAAGGGCAGTGAGGTGGTGCCCCACTGGGAAGGGACGCTTGGACCCATCCTTTGGGATGAAGCTGGGAAAAATCTTTCACTTTACATATATTAAAAACAATGAGGAATCCTTATGGCACCTTAGAGACTAACAAATGTATTTGGGCATAAGCTTTCATGGGCTATAACCCACTTCATCAGATGCATGGAGTGAAAAATAGAGTAGGCAGGGATAAATAAACAGCACATGAAAAGATGGGAGTTGCCTTACCAAGTGGCGGGTCACTGTTAAGGAGGCCAATTCAATCAGGGTGGATGTGGCCCATTCCCAACAGTTGACGAGAAGGGGTGAATATCAACAGAGGGAAAATGAACAGAATCAGACTACTCCTCTGATACTTACTTTTTGTAGTTACCCAGCCACTCCCAGTCTTTATTCAGGCCTAATTTGATGGTGTCAAGTTTGCAAATTAACTCCAGTTCTGCAGTTTCTCGTTGAATTTTGTTTTTGAAGGGGTTTTTTTTGTTAAGAATGGCCACTTTTAAGTCTGTAATTGAGCGTCTAGGGAGATTGAAGTGCTCTGCTACTGGTTTTTTAATGTTACAATTGTCAATATCTGATTTGTGTCCACATATTCTTTTGCACAGAGACTGTCCAGTCTGGCCAATGTACATGGGAGAGGGGCATTCCTGGCACACAATGGCATATATTACATTGGTAGATATGCAGATGAACAAGCCCTTGTGGTATGATGGTTCCCTGGAATGGATATGAGGACAAAGTTAGCAATGCGGTTTGTTGCAGGGATTGGTTCCTAGGTTAGTGTTTCTGTTGTGTGGTGTGTAGTTGCTGGTGAGTATTTGCTTCAGGTTGGGGGGGCTCTCTGTAAGCGAGGGCTGGCCTGTCTCCCAAGGTCTGTGAGAGTATCACACTCTGTAGGTCATTGCTGGAAGGGGCTGGGATACTGTGCTGATGAGGACGGGATAGGAAACTTACACAGAATAGAATCCCAGTAGCACATCTCCCCCAGGCTCCCACCCAGGAATCTGGATGCCAGTCCAAACCCACCCACTTCCATCCCCCAGGAGAAAACACAGAATCCTAATAGCGGCCACAGCTGGGCAAATGGGGAGGAGGGAGGTTAGCACAGGATTTAAAATCATAACTTTTACATTTAATGCTGGTGACATTAATAAAACAAAACCCATTAAAATGAGGACATTCCTAAAATTAAAGTTCTTATTGCATTACTAATTGGGCTATGTGTGCACATCCCATTATTTCAATAACATAATTAACAAGAGAAACAAATGTATATTACTAGCTGCAGTATGTGCAAGGCAGACAAGACAACATTGTGTCTAAGTCCCAGGAAGAGGGGGGAGGGATTGGAAATGTCTGACTTGTATATGCCAGACTTGTAAAACATAGTGCTGTGTTGATGCCTAAGCTTTCATTTAATTTTCTTGGCTTAATCATAAGGCTTCTAGGCACTGTGATAACACCAATAATAAATAAATAGCATGCCATTGACGGACTGATACTGGCATGGCTTTAACTGAAATGCTGTTCATTGCTGGGTCCTCCCTGTAAGCACAATACAACCAACTTGTGCCGGACTTTAAAAAGAGGTAGCTGATGTCCACGCCTGAATGAGATCTACAAAACAAGCCAAGTTTTATGTCTGCAGCTTCAGCAATGGTGAAGTGAGCGCCCAATGGCCGGACAGGGCTTTATTGCGCACAAGAGAAACGCTATAAATGCAAAATGGCTGAAGGAATTCGGCTGGGCTCAGGCCAGGCAGGAATCTTCAGCCCCACAGGGAAAAGGGTGGGAAAGCCCCAGGCAGCTGAGGGTTTTGGGACGTGCAGTAAACGCATCGTGAGCGGTTCCTAGCCCAGAACAGGGCTTGTTCGTAATACCAGAACTGCCAATAAAGTTGGGTAGTTTGAATGGGCCTTTCGGGCGGAGGTTTAGGTGACTAGATGGGTGCCTGCGTAGAATTCCAGAGCGGCTCAGCGGGCTGATCTCCATCGTCTGGCGGCCTCGGGTCGCTTGGCGAGACCTGCCGGAGGCGCTGGGCCATGCGGGGCCGCGCGGGGAGCTTCGCGGACCCTCGCCTGAAGCAGCGAATCAAGCAGGTGCCGAACCCCCGCCCCCTTCCCCCACTTGCTCCTGCCTCGCTGTGGCCCGTCCCGAACCCCGGGAAGTCAAGTCACGCGCACACCCCCACCCCCGGGTTTCCTCGCGCGCTCCTCCAGGGTTAACGAGGGGTTGGTGCCTTGTATGCAACCAGGGGCGCCTGCAGCGCAGCCCTGCATAGCCCCGCGCTACAGAGCCGTCACCCGGCTCTCAGGTCTAGGGGAGGGGAGCGGCTGTTTATTTGTCAGGGCCAATGCCAGCACCGCGCGCTGTGTATGTCTTTAAAACATGCTGGGCGCGGTCCTTGGGCTCCCCGAAAGGTGTCATCTTGTTCCTGGGGTTACACCACCTGGGCACCCCCCTGTCAGAGGGAGCTGGGATCCCACAGTAATGGATGCCTTTAGAAAACCCGAGACAGGGAGCTGTTGATTTGGGGGTGAGGGGGAGCAGTGATTTTACTCAAGCCCTCTCGAGTTGGTGGTCCATGTGAGCGTATGATTATTGTGAAAATAGGCCAGACTAAAAGCCAGGTGTAAAAGCTGGTGTAATGCTATAGCATTTGATTGATATACTTTAAGTGGCACTCCCCTAAGCACCTTGCAAAGATACATTTATCTTCACAACACCCCTGTTAGATATTAAATTATCATCTGCCTCTTACAGATGGGGAACTGAGACACACGGAAATGAGGTTGCACAGAAAGTTTAGTAGCGGTAGAAATAGAACCCATGATTTCCGTTTCCAAGTTCAATGGCTTGGCTGCAGGACCATCTTCCTCCGTTGCAGTTGCAGTGATACTCAGACCTCTTAGCTTCAACATTACCCAAAAGAGTCACAGTAGTGTGAATTCATTGTTTCAATAATACTGATCATATTTAGTTTTTAGTTTCACAGCAAGTAAGTTAATAACTTAGTGCAAATTGATAACTGAATTGGTTTATAAGATAGTAAAAGCATCCTGATTGCTTAATGACTTAAACTGTGCTTCCTAATATGTCTCCTGCATCTCTTTGCAGCACACACATGTGATTTAATTATTAACCAATCTGAGTATCACTATTCTGTTGACTGAAGTCTATGGAGTTGCCCCAATTAATGACAATAGTTAGTTTGGCCTCCAAATATAGTATACTACTTCTCCCAGTAAATGTGGCCAGTTGGCTGTGTAAATAGTTAATAGTTTCCTGTCAAATGATTTATCAATGTGATAACTTTTGTGCAAAACAAATTCAAGCTGTTTACATTTTTCAGTTTAAGTTTTCTTTTTTATGATGTTAATTTGTGAAGGTCAATAATTTCAGCAAAAGTCTTAGATTTTGTTCATTTCTATAAACTCTGCATTTCAGTACCTGAGCAGTAATAAATGTGGCCGATATGTGGACATAGGAATTTTAGCATCTGATTTACAGAAAACTTACAGGTGAGCAAAAAGCTTAATCCTTGCATTCTGTTTTTTTTTTTTTTTAAATAATAGATATAGTAATATGTATCTGCATATTTGTTTGTAAAATTTAAATGTATTTCTCATGGCAGTTCTGAATTACACCTTATTATAAACTGGGATTGAAAGTTGCTTAGTACATCACTGGTCAAGGAAGAAGTACAATCAAAATAAATTGTTTTCACTGCAAGATTCTCTTTGGCTGACATGTAGTATCTAGTAACTTACTCATATTGCAGTAGCACAGAGAATTATAGAAATGTAGGGCACAAGAAACCATCTTACTGAGGCAGGACCAAGTATACCTAGATCATCCCTGACAGTTGTTTGTCTAATCTGTTCTTAACCTCCATTGACAGGATTCAACAACATCCCATGGTAACCTATTCCAGTACTTAACTATCCTTATAGTTAGAAAGATTTTTCTTATATATAAACTAAATCTCCCTTGCTGCAGATTAAACAGATTGTCTTGTCCTGGTACCTTCAGTGGGCTTGGAGAACAATTTATCATCATCTTCTTTAAAACAGCCCTTAATATATTTGAATGCTGAGGGAGTATCTGATAAGTTCTCTTTTCTTGAAACTATATAGGCCCATTTTTTTTTTTAACCTTTTCTCATAGGTTGTTTTCTAGACCTTTTATTGTTCTCCTCTGGACTCTCTCCAATCTTCACGAAAGTGTAGTGCCCATAACTGAACACAATATTCAACCTGAGGCCTCACCAGTGCCTAGTAGAGCAGAACAATTACTTCCTGTGGCTTATGTACAACTAGGGTGACCAGACGTCCCGATATTATTGGGACAATCCTGATATTAGGGGCTTTGTCTTATGTAGGACCCTATTATCCCCCCACCTCTCTGTCTGATTATTCACACTTGCTGTCTTGCACCTGCATACACCACTCCTGTTAATACACCCCAAAAGGATATTTGCCTTTTTGCAATTGCATCATATTGTTGGCATGTATAAGCCACTGTCTACGAACCATTGTGCCACGTGCTGTACGAACACCTAACAGAAAGATAGTTCTTGCACTGAAAATCTGACCATTGAAGATTGATAAGAGACAACAGGGAGCACAAGGAAACAATTAGATGCTGATGTTAATCTATCAGTTGCCTAACTTTTCTAGGTTTTTTTAATGCATCACAACAAAGAGAATTTTAAGGCAGAATTTGAAGGAGGGCTAGGAGGTTGCTTTGTCCGTGTTTATAACCTCTGTTTTTTGGGAGGATGTTTCATTTGTGGTCTGTTAGTAGAAGGAAACTCAACCATTTGATCATGAAGTTGGGAGAGCACATTCATTGCTAATGATGAAAGGGGCTGAAATTTTCATTATCAGCCATAGGATTATTTTTCCTTTTAGGCATGAAGAACCCATCCTGGTCCAGTCCCTTGCTCTGATTGTGTAGTTTAAAGCAAACAAGCCTATGATGAATGAAAATCCACTTGGCTGACTCTTCTTTTATATTGCCGTTCACTGCTCTACATATCCAGCCAATGATGCTGGTCATAATCTCTACTAAATGTCCTTCTGGGAAGACCACTAGCCAGAGACCACTGTGATTCACTTTGCACCTTTTATCCCAGAAACTGAATTTAGTATGATACCATTTGAGTTACACCTAATCTTTTTTAAAAACCTGGAATAGCTTGAACCGAAGTCACTCTTCCACATAACTGGTTCCAGAGTGTACTTGTGTAAAAGATTGTGGATTGTGTCACGTTAGAAACTTGTATCTACACTGAGAATGACAGTACATGAAAGAAGGCCTCAATGAGCTCCTAACACTATACAATTGTTTTTCAGTGCAGAATATGGACGAAGAAAAAGAAATGCCTTTAGAATTCAGGTTGAGAAAGGTAAGTCTGTTAATATCAGGACTGAAATACCAAGAAGCTGTAAGAAGCTCTCGGAATTACTGACTACATTGTTGTTGAGCACTTGCTGCCATCGATGTTCTTTTGGTTTTTTTCAGTGTTTGGTATAATCAGTAATGAACGAGAATTTGAAGATTTAACAACTTTAGAGAATGAACATGTGGCAAAAAGAGCAAGACGCAGACAAGAAGAGAATGAGTAAGTGAAAAGACTTGTTGCCTTAAGACTACTTTAACAATGATGTCAGTACTTAACATTTCCATAGCGCTTTATAGCTTTAAAAAACTCTATATTACTGTGAAGGCCCTGATCCTGCAAGCTGTTCCACACAGGCGAGCCCTTGTACCCTCATAAGCCTGATCTTTGCTGGGGAAAAAATAAAAAGGTTCTGGGGGAGTTCGTAACTCAAGGTACATTCTAGTGAACCAGGCTCATAGACTTGAACTCAACCTGCTAACTCACATAAAAACTACAACTCCCTTTTCACTGGGATTAACTCAGGTTAATTAATTTAGAAGTGTGGGGGGGGGACGGGGACCGCGGGTAGACCAGGCTACAGACCCCCAAATTGAAGGGATCCTTTTGGATAGAAGGATTCAGCTTCGTTGTGGGTAGGGCAGCTTATGGAATTGAGGCCTGTCTGTTAAATCCTTACAACTTGTCTTTGCCACAGAGGTGTTATCACTATTTTAGACATGGGTAGAGTGACCAGATGTCCTGATTTTTATAGGGACAGTCATGATATTTGGGGCTTTTTCTTATGTTGGCTCCTATTACCCCCCACCCACCCCCATCCCGATTTTTCACATTTGCTGTCTGGTCACCCTACACATGGGAGAACTGAGATGAAGAGTTTCAGTGAATTTTCCAAGGCGCAGAGCCAGTTAGTGTTAGAGGTGACATTAGAATTTGCATTTCCTGACGCCCAATTCTGTGCCCAGTCAGGGTATGTTGAATTCAGTACAAAATACCCAAATCTTTTGAATTTCAGTAGTCAAACCTCTAATCACTTTAATAAAAAGCCAGACTTTTGTTTTTAAACTTACTAAATATTAACATTTTCCTGTTCAAGCAGATATCTATAATGACAGTCCAGAGGACAAGCATTGGCAGGGAGAGATACAATGACTGCTGTCTTGCAATTCTAATTTCTATGATTAATAGTACAAGGATAATCTGGGCTCATTTAGGTCTGGACTCATCAAGGGGAGGCAGCCTAGAGTATACCTTTTGAACAAATTCAGTCAAGTGTTTGAGTATGGCTAAAGAAGTCAGAGAAATATCTTAATTTTATAGTAACCATATATACATATGTATAATGCACTGCTTAAACTGCCTGACTTCCCACAATGTGTATGTGTATTGCTGCTCTTTAATGAATGGATTAACACTGGCATTAGCTGTTCTGAGTGTGATCATGTACCTTCTGGAGGCTACAGCCTGCTTAAGCCTTCTTACTGCCACACAAACATAAATATTTCATGTCTTATCTCAGTTGCTGTAAATATGTACTGAGGTGAGTAACTGATGTTTTAAGGTATTTTTTTTTTGTTAATGAAGACAAATTCAGCAGTTAATCTGTTACCTATTAGTCAAAAGCAGGCTAATCATAGAAAATATCTTTTTATTTGTTATAATTACAAAACTCTCTCTCCTCCCTCCTTGTGCCCTTGAGGTATTCTGCTCATGATTCCAACCTTTTTATCTTTGGTTTGAATTCTAGCCCCAGAATTTTAAAATAAATACAGCTTTAGTTCCTCAGAGGCCTCCAGCCACACAAACTGAGTGAGCTGTTCCAGCAGGCTTTGAAGTCTGATTTCAGGACTACCAGAATAGCTTCATCTACTATAGAGAGCCCAGCTGGTAGTGGAAGCGCTAAGGAGAGAAGGTTTTCCCCCTTCCACAACCAGACTTAGATTGTGGGGAAGGGGGAGAAGGCCATCGGAAGAGTTGTTCTCTCTCTACCCTCTGTCTCACGCACAGTAGTATTGTAGTCCTAGCACAGAGAGCCTAGCATCTTCCTAGGGGAGAATATTTGTTCTCTTAGTTGTGCAGATGTCTCATTGTGCTGTTATGGTATGTTGTACCCATAATTTCTGTCTCCTCACTTTTCTGCTAAAGGGATGTGGAAAGCTACACAGACAACTCAGATGATGATTACTCAGAACCTCTAGTAAGTCCATATTTCACTCTCTATGGTATAATGCAATTGAAAGGAACACAGTAGTGCACATATGAAATATATCAATGCTGAAAATATACAAGAGTTTTAAAACAGAGCTGTGTTTACACCATCTGGTAAAGGCCCAAACTTTGGTTTAGAATTTTAATATAATTCTTTATCATGAGACTTGTTTTTTTTTAAAATATATGTTCCAGTGCTAGTGGTGTTCTTAAAAGTTAGCATCTTGGAAGTTGTACCAGCCACATTCTCTGACCAGCTATGCCCCCTCCATTCTGGCTGCCCATGATGCTCTTCGGTTGCCAAACTGCTATTGGCTTGGCTGATACCCTCATTCTGACAAACCTCAGGTGGCTTGTCAGAATGAGCACGTCAGCCAGGAGTCCCCAGCTGGAGACCTTGTAGAGTTGAAAGGAAATTATTTCCTGGGGAAGAATGAGGCAGAACTGTGGCTGGGAGCTGTTTCTGAGGAAGGGGAACATAGCAAAGGAGGGGGAGAGGGCAGAGTAAAGACTCTACTATTGCACTAAGGCTGTTTGCCTGCTAAGGGAGATATCTGCAAGCAATTGGTTTTTTTTGTTTGTTTTTAATTTTCTTTTAAATACATAAACTTTGCAGTCCACAAATCACCTGAACAGCTCTCTGCTGACCTTATACCGGAAAAGAGATCCTGATTCTCTTCCAGCAACTCCCAAGAATGAGCCAACAGAAACCAGTAGCCCTGCACAAGTGACAGCACCCAGAACTAGTGCTCTTCTGTCTGGCACCCCACTTGATACTAGGATCTCTGAAGGTGGCTGGTTTATTGATAAAACCCCAGGTAGAAAAGAAGACAACTTCTTAATTGACCTGTGTGAGGAAGAAGAGGAAAGGAAACAGATATCTGAGGTAGCTTCTCTTTTAAATCTGATACCACTTAACATGGCATATGCATTGGAGCTTAATACATTTCTTACCTTATGTGACAATACTTAGAAGTACAGTGTGAAAAACAGACTTGTTCTTCCTCATGCCACCAAGATGCACAATGTATGTAAAAACAAGTTTGAGCCTTTAGTGGGTAATGCAAACCTGTTTTTTTTTTAATATACCTACAGTGTTTCAACCTACAGGTTATTGCATTGGTGGAAGAAGCAGTGTGTGGATTTTAATTTTTGTGAAGCACTCTGTAAATATAAGATGTTATGATGAAAGACTGGCTTAGTTGCTTGGTGCCATCTTTTTTCAATAAGTATTGTAGCTGCCAAAAATGTTCTGGTGCAAACAACACTAGATTATATGTTCTTATGCAAGACAAATTTGTACTGTATCAAAGGCTTTTTTTAAAAACATCGTCTTTATGTTTGAGATGCTCAAGATTGAAAGACTGGAAATCTAGTTAATTTAAAAAAAATTAGTCAAAAATAGTTTCAGGAACCACACGTGACCAAGTTACCCTGCCCATTTTTGTGGTTTTACAATCACATTTTCTCAATTTTTTTTTAATGGCTTCTGTTGCTGTGTGCAAGTCCCACGCAAACAGGGGAGACTGACAGATAGGGGAAACAGTGCAAAGTACTGTCCAGAACCATAAGCCACTGGGTGTTTCTCTTGCTGAGGCAGAGAGGTAAGTTTTTTGCTGGAGCTTAACCTGTGCAAAGCTCCTTGCCACACCCCTCTGTCCACCTCACCAGCAAACTCCTTGAGGCTCTGCCAGGTAGGTAACATTCAGTGAACCCCAGTTCCTGAGTTTCCCAGAGATATCTCTTTGTAGTATCCAGTCCCTCTCATTGAACTGTCACAGAAATTACCAAGTTCACTGCCTCCAAAGAGACAGGGTACATGCCAGCCTGTTAGTCTAGCTCAGTAGCTCTCAAACTTTTGTACTGGTGACCCCTTTAACATAGCAAGCCTCTGAATGCGATCCTCCTTTTAAATTAAAAACACTTGTTAAAATATTTAACACCATTAACCCCCCATGTAATAACCTTGTGACCCTCTGAGGGGTCCCAACCTCCAGTCTGAGAATCCATGGTCTAGCTGTGTTTAATACACAGCACAGCATATGGGTTGTAGTAACACTAAGCATAAGTTTATTGATGAGGAACATAGATTTAAGTGATACTAAGCGAGAGAAAGAGACAGGTCTGGTTACAAACAAAAAGGAAAACCCATCTTGCTTTCTAGTGACCAAACTTAACTTTAACGAACTGCAATCATTGCCTGAACAGCTTTCTGACTTACATCAAGCTATCAGTGTCTCCAGCCGCTCAAGAAGGTGGATCCACTATTCACAGAATCAGAGGATGCTGATCCTTTTTCCCTATTCTTCCCTTTTATAGTACAAAATACTTTTTAAATGAACCCCTTGACGAGTAAACCCAGACAAATCTCCTCTCCACTACTGCTGGTTCTTTAGGTGCAGGCATTAAGTCCCTTTGTCCTCTGATCAATTTGTTTTCTCAGTTGGCTCCATCACTTTGTTTAACTCAGGTGTAAATGTACTTTAATTGTCCTTTGTAATCAAGCTGTACTGGTTTTCAGTCAGCCTGCTAGCTTGAACCGTGCAGACAGGGAAATCTGACGTTCCTTTGTGGAAATCCACATGCCTCCAAAACTTATTTGAAGAGCATATTTCTAGCACATATGCATAACGCTTTATATACAACCTGTAAATACATCACTCAATATTCATGACAGCATGTTACTAGATATTATATAATACCTGACAAGACACTGTTTGGCTAAATATTATGACATGTGTTGAGTAGGCCCATTGTCAGTTGACATAAAGGGCCACAGTTTACGAAGTGAAAAGAGAAATATACTTCTTTGATGTTGTGACGAAGTGGGACTGTTCTTAATGTTTCCTCTGAATACTGTAGGGATGCCTCAATTTCCCCTATGCATTTCTTAAGTCTCTAGGCGATGGGATAAGGGGATGTAATTGTTGCCAAGCAAAGGGACAGTGTACATAAATGGTTGACACTCTGTCTCCTGGTAACAGGTGGCCTGGGCCCTCCCTCCCCCCCCCCCCCGCAAGGTGATAGCCAGAGGTGTTGGAGAACAAAAGAATCAGGTGACCTGCTGGCCCAGGAAAGGGACAGGAGGAGGGGCTGGAGAGTGAGTCAGTTGGGGGCTGGCTGGGGAAGTGGCGTGAGGTGCGGACTTGGTTGTCTGGCTCACTGCCTCCCAAAATGGACCCAGCGGAGGGGTCCTGTTCTCTGTACCTACAAGATCTGTTTTACACTGTTTTCCTGTCATCTAATAGATCTTTGTTTTACTGGCTAGCTAAGAGTCATGTCTGACTGCAAAGTTGGGGTGCAGGACCTTCTGGCTTTCCCAGGACTCTGCCTGGGCAGACTTGCTGTGGGAAGCGAATGGAAGGGCAGAGGATGCTGAATGCTCCAAGGTCAAATCCAAGAAGGTGAAGCCATGTGAGCTTCTTGCCCTGAAGACAGTCTTCTCAGAGAGAGGAGACTTCACCAGAGTCCTGACTGGCTTTGTAGGGAGCATTTCCAGAGCATTGTCCGGGGACTCCGTGACAGATGTCTTTCTTTCAGTTATAGGAATTTTAGGTGTTCTTTAACAAAAGTCAGCAAAATGCCTTCAGGAAGAAATGTGATTACATTGACCCTTTAAGGCAATGTATTCTCAGTGTATCTAAAAATATCCTTATGGTGACATTGCCACCCCAGAGCCAGTTTTTAAGGATGGAAAGTGTTCAAAAACAGAACCAGAGGATTTTCAGTTGGGAACATACAGGAGTTTGGGGATTAAGAGACTCCCCAGGACCTCTTTGTCCTTGTTCAGTGGCTAAAAGGCATATTGTGGAGTTGATGTTTTTCTTCTCTAGTGGACAAGGCATATCATCCTATTCACTATTATACCGTGCTGACTGATTTACATAAAGTTGATGGTGGATGTGGAAAATTCCTACTAGGACTAAAATGACAGTGTTTGCCCCTACAAGGGGAGATGGAGTAGCAGGGGGATCATTGTGGAATAAAAAGTCCACCATATTGTGTTTAAAAACAAAACACATGGTTAACAAGATGCACAATTTCATCTGTCCATTCTCTCATTTGTATTTTTCTTGCATATATAGCGATGACCCGAGTTAATTGCACAATATTCACTACAGTATTGGTGGTGATTAGTAGTTGTATTACCGTAGCATCTAGATGCCCTACTTACGAATCAGGATCCCACCGCGCTAAGTGTTGTACAAACAGAGTGTTACTGGTAATTAATGTTTCTAATGGAGTTGTTTTATTTTTATATATATAATATATACACACACACAAAGCCGTATTAAGACACAGTATTTGTTGCTTTGCAGTAATTATGAAATTCAGGGCTTGTCTGCATGGGAAAACTGTCCAGAATAGCTACTGCAGAATATACTGGAATATCTATTTCAGAATAGCAACTCACATGGATGCTCTTATTCAAGAATAGAGGTGTCTACACAGAGAGTTATATTGGAATCACTATTGTGCTTTAAATTCGCAGCCTACCTTATTCTGGAATAACGTTCCTGTATAGATGAGTCCTAACTTAAATCAGCTTTTTATTCTTGGATCTTTTTCTAGTTTATGTGTACTATTTTTTTTCTGGAACTTCAGTGCCCAAAAAAAAACAACCAACCAAACAAAAAAAAAATATCAATTTAAACAATCCTTAGTAAAAACCAAGTAATAAATGATTGAGCTCTTCTACAGACATTTGAAAGAACAGAACAAACAAAATCTGAAGACACACATGGTGCTTCATGCATAAATATTATGAGAATGGTAAGAGACAAGGTATGGTCAATCCTTTGTGTGCCTAAATCATTTTATGTACTAAATATTTGAAGACTCATTCATATCATTCTGTGTTTTATGCTCTAGAAATCAAAAGACCTCTCTTTTTTGGAGAGTGAAGGAAAGAAGACAAAGAGTAAGAGACGAAAAAGAAGGAAAGAGGAATCTCAAGATGTAGATGAAGAAATAGAATCTGTTTTGCGTAAGCAGAAAGGTGAGAGCTACTATTTCTGAAGTGGCTTACTGGGTATGTGGGTGGTTGGTAGCTGTAGCAGTTGGGATCAGAGATATTCTGCGTTTCTGAAATGTTGACTTTTCGGCTGGGGCCTTTCAGGAAGACATTCCTCCTTCATGTGGTGCTAGAAAATAGTCCAGTCCTGTGACTGTTGCATAAGAAATAATTTGTTTTGTATAATCTTTTACCCAAGTGTTCAGATCAGTGTCTGTCTTGTTGGGGTTTGCAACCACTGGCTTCTGCTGTGTTCAAATTTTAATAACTTCATTTATTCCCTTCCTTTTTCTTCTTGCAGTTAAAACTAAAGGACCAGAGCTGCAGTTCCCTTTAGTGAAATTTGACGATGTGGGAGGCAGTGATGAAACTCTGAAGGTTAGTTTTAATTAAACCCTTTCTGTGTTACTTATGGGATAGAGAAAACAGTGAATAAAACTACATATATACAAAATGAGGGAGCTGGAGCCCAAGCAGGACTGATTTGCATAGCAACTCAGCAAATCATTGGCAACGGAAAGGGTTGTCTCTCGCCGATTGATGAGGGCAGCAAGACTAGCTATAGATCTTAACCTGAACTGACCTCCCTAATATCAGGCACTGAAATAAGTGAGACACAAGTTATCCTTCTGTGCATTTTAGTGTTTACATTATTTTCCTCTATCTACTTTATTTTTATCTTCTTTCTAACAGGAGGTATGCAAGATGCTGATACACGTGCGTCACCCTGAAGTATACAATCACTTAGGTGTGGTCCCACCTCGAGGATTTCTTTTACATGGACCCCCAGGGTGTGGAAAGACATTACTAGCGCAGGCAATTGCTGGGGTGAGACTGCCTTAATATGTGCTTTCCCTTCCTCCTGTCTGCTCTTTTAATCAGACTTAAGATAGAGAGAGGGCAGATAGATTAGAATGTTCTCCTCTTTGCTTTTATCTATCTTTCCTCTTCCCTTCTCACCTCAAAATAAACATCCATTAGAATTTAAATAACAGAAATGCAATCTGAATCAGGATTATTCCTTGATAGATCCTCATGCAGGGGGAAAATATTGCATTAAAAGCTCAGTTTCGTCTTGCAAGCACTCACAAGGAATGGATTTTCAGCCTGGATTTTTTGAAAAAGGGGGTGAAATCTGTTTTGGGTTGTGATATGGCTGACTCCATGGGGAGGTAATCCTATGACGTTAAACTTGGAAGTTACTATACAACAGCTGTTTGGCCTCTGTCAAATAAGGTGGTGATCTGTCCTCATCAAACAGGTTTCAGAGTAGCAGCTGTGTTAGTCTGTATCCTCTAAAAGAACAGAAGTACTTGTGGACCTTAGAGGCTAACAAATTTATTTGAGCATAAGCTTTTGTGGGCTACAGCCCACTACTTCGGACGCATAGAATGGAACATATATTGAGGAGATACATATACACGTACAGAGAGCATGAAAAAGTGGGAGTTGTCTTACCAACTCTGAGAGGCCAATTAAGTAAGAGAGAGAAACTTTTGAAGTAATAATCAAGATAGTACAGACAGTTTGATAAGACATGTGAGAATACTTACAAACATTGAATCTATCTCCCCTTGTAATGGCTCAGCCATTCCCAGTCCCTATTTAAGCCTAAATTGATTGTATCTAGTTTGCATATCAATTCCAGATCAGCAGTTTCTCCTTTGAGTCTGTTTTAGAAGCTTTTCTGTTGCAGAATTGCCACCTGCAGGTCTGTCATTGAATGATCAGACAGGTTAAAGTGTTCTTCTACTGGTTTTTGAGTGTTATGATTCCTGGTGTCAGATTTGTGTCCATTAATTCTTTTGCATAGAGTCTGTCCGGTTTGGCCAATATACATGGCAGAGGGGCATTGCTGGCACATGATGGCATATATCACATTGGTAGTTGTGCAGCTGAATGAGCCCCTGATGATATGGCTGATGTGATTAGGTCCTATGATGATGTCACTTGAATAGATATCTGGACAGAGTTGGCATTGGGTTTTGTTGCAAGGATATGTTCCTGGGTTAGTGTTTTTGTTCAGTGATGTGTAGTTGCTGGTGATATTTGCTTCAGGTGGGGGCTGTCTGTAAGCGAGGACAGGTCTGTCTCCCAAAATCTGTGAGAGTGAGGGATCATCGTTGAGGATAGGTTGTAGATCTTTGATGATGCACTGGAGAGGTTTTAGTTGGGGGCTGAAGGTGACGGCTAGTGGGGTTCTGTTATTTTCTCTGTTGCGCCTGTCTTGTAGGAGGTGACTTCTGGGTATTCATCTGGCTCTGTCAATCTGTGTTTTCACTTCAGCAGGTGGGTATTGTAGTTTTGAGAATGCTTGATAGAGATCTTGTAGGTGCTTGTTTCTATCTGAGGGATTGGAGCAAATGTGGTTGTATCTTAGAGCTTGGCTGTAGACAATGGATCGTGTGGTGTATCCTGGATGGAAGCTGGAGGCACGTAGGTAAATATAGCGGTCAGTAGGTTTCTGGTATAGGGTGGTATTTATATGACCATTGCTTATTAGCACAGTAGTGTCTAGGAAATGGGCCGCTTGTGTGGATTGATCTAGACTAAGGTTGATGGTGGGATGGAAATTATTGAAATCATGGATTTCCTCAAGGGCTTCTTTTCCATGGGTCCAGATGATGATGATGTCATCAATGTAGCGCAAGTAGAGGATGGGTGTTAGGGGACAAGAGCTAAGGAAGCATTGTTCTAAGTCAGCCATAAAAATGTTGGCATACTGTGGGGCCATGCGGGTACTCATAGCAGTGCTGCTGACTTGAAGGTATATATTGTCCCCAAATGTGAAATAGTTGTGGATGAGGACAAAGTCACAAAGTTCAGCCACCAGGTTAGCTGTGACATTATCGGGGATAGTGTTCCTGATAGCTTGTAGTCCATCTTTGTGTGGAATATTGGTATAGAGGCCTTCTACATCCATGGTAGCCAGGATGGTGTTTTCTGGAAGATCACCAATGGATTGTAGTTTCCTCAGGAAGTCAATGGTGTCTCGAAGATAACTGGGAGTGCTGGTAGCGTAGGGCCTGAGGAGAGAGTCCACATAGCCAGACAGTCCTGATGTTAGGATGCCAATGCCTGAGATGATGTGGTGTCCAGGGTTTCCAGGTTTATGGATCTTGGGTAGCAAATGGAATACTCCTGGTCGGGGTTCTAGGCATGTGTCTGTACAGATTTGTTCCTATGTTTTGTCAGGGAGGTTTTTTTAGCAGATGATGTAGTATCTTTAGGTAATCCCAGTGGGATCAGAGGATAATGGCCTGTAGAATGTGGTGTTAGAGAGCTGTCTAGCAGCCTCTTGGTCATGTTCCAATTTATTCATGATGACAACAGTACCTCCTTTGTCAGCCTTTTTTATTATGATGTCAGAGTTGTTTCTGAGGCTGTAGATGGCATTGTGTTCAGCATGGCTGAGGTTATGGGGCCTTTTGGTATGATGTCAAACAGCCACCTCTACAGGTGGCATCCTTATAGCTCAGGGGTGGGCAAACTTTTTGGCCTGAGGTCCACAGCTGGGTATGGAAATTGTATGGTGGGCCAGGAATGCTCATGAAATTGGGGGTTGGGGTGTGTCTGGGGATGTGGGCTCTGGGGTGAGGCCAGAAATGAGGGGTGCAGAAAGGGGCTGGGGTATGGAGAGCTGAGGTCTCTGGGGTGGGGCTGGGGAGGAGGGGTTTGGGGTGCGGGATGGGGCTCTGGTCTGGGACAGGGGGATTCAGAGGGTGGAGGGGGATCAGGACTGGGGCAGTGGGTTGTGGTGTGGGAGAAGGTTATGGGTGCAAGCTCCCAGCAGCACTTACCTCAAGCGGCTCGCAGAAGCAGTGGCATATCCACACTTCGGCTCCTACGCGGAGGTGTGGCCAGGTATTCTGCGCGCTGCCTCGTCCGCAGGTGCTGCCCCTGCAGCTCCCTTTGGCCGCAGTTCCCAGCCAAAGGGAGCAGCTTGGGGCAAGAGCAGCATATGGAACCCCCTGGCTGCCTCTATGCATAGGAGCCAGAGCAGGGACATGCTGCTTCCTGGAGTCATGGAACGCGTGGAGTGGGGCAAGTCGTTGTCCCTGCTGGAGCGCCGGAGCGGGTTAAGCCCCAGACTCTGCTCCCTTGCAGGATCTCAAGGGCTGGATTAAAACATCTGATGGGCTGGACAGGGGCCGTAGTTTTCCCACCCCTGTTACAGCTGATGTCATCAGAGATGTCAGGGATTGTTTCTGCATTTTAGTAATGAGAATAAGCTACTTTCTACTTGTACAGGGTACCTACAATTCAGGGTAGAGACAGCTTATGGTATTATGGAGCAGTTGCACTATCACTGTCTGTTCTGGGGATAAATGGAGGACTTTATTGCCAGGCTTGTCAATACAGTATCTCTTTTCTTGTTTTTTGTTGCTGTATTCACTTAAATGGCCGTAGGTTACATAGTTTGGAAATTATACATAAATTATGAACTGTTGCAACACAGCTTTTTTCAAAATGAAAACTTGCAGGCTTTTATTGCATAAAGTTGATAGACTCTCTTGGAATTAAATCTTGGGTATTTTTAGCCTACACAAATGTACTTCACTGCAAGCTGGGATGTAAATCTACCATATGCTTATCTGTCGTGCACTATGTGTTGGTGTGGACCCTGCTGATGCACACTGACAGTTCCTTTGTGTGCTTTGACGTACTCCCATTTCAAAACACACTAAGGAACTGTTAGGATGCACATGGACATCTAGTGCTCAGCATGCTACTGTGGGGTAGATTACTCTCAAGTTTGCCATGAACTAAATGTTCATGTTGACAAGCCCTCTTAAGTTTGTCACTGAAATCAGCATTCCTCATAGTTCAGACATCAGTGTATAGACTAAGGGCTTGGCTACACTTGGAGTTGTGCAGCGCTGGGAGTTACAGCTGCCTTCGTACAGCTGTGTAGGGACAGCGCTGCAGTGTGGCAACACTGACAGCTACCAGTGCTGCAGTGTGGCCACATTTGCAGTGCTGTTGGGAGTGGTACATTGTTGGCACCTATCCCACAGAGCACCTCGTCCCATTTTGGCGCCGTGGGTTGTGGGAAGGGGACGGAAGGGTGCGGGTCATTCCGCTTCCTGTCCCAACGCCCCATGGTGCATCGCTTCACATCCCATCAGTCACTGTTTTTCCGTCCACGTTTGGCTCCATCGTGAGTCTCCCAACGGTGTGTGCAGCGCAATTTCTGTGGGAAATGGAGCCCGAGCGCTAAGGACTTTGCTGATGAGTGTCGCCAGCACATCACGTTTGGGAGTTGAGCTCTTCCTTCAGCTCCAAAGTGTCAGTGAGGAGTCCGACGATGATATCGAGTCGCCTGACACATGTGACGCTAAATTGCTTGTGGCAGTAACGGATATGCTCAGCACTGTGGAACGCCGCTTTTGGGCTCGAGAAACAAGCACTGAGTGGTGGGATCACATCGTCATGGAAGTCTGGGATGATGAGCAGTGGCTGCAGAACTTTCGGATGAGAAAAGCCACTTTCATGGGACTGTGTGAGGAGCTTGCCCCCACCCTACAGCACAAAGACACAAGATTGATAGCTGCCCTGCCAGTGGAGAAGCAGCTGGCTATTGTAATCTGGAAGCTGGCAACTCCAGACAGCTACTGATCGGTCGGGAACCAGTTTGGACTGGGAAAGTCGACCATTGGAATCGTGTTGATGCAAGTTTGCAGGGCCATTAATCGCATCCTGCTAAGAAGAACCGTGACTCTGGGGAATGTACAGGACCTTCTGGATGGGTTTGCACAAATGGGTTTCCCTAACTGTGGAGGGGCGATAGATGGGACGCATATTCCTATTCTAGCACCACCCCACCTAGCATCCGAGTACATTAATCGGAAGGAGTATTTCTCTGAGGTTCTCCAGGCGCTTGTGGATCACCGTGGGCGTTTCATTGACATTTACGCAGACTGGCCTGGAAAGGTGCATGAAGCACGCATCTTTCGGAACAGTGGCCTGTTCAGGAAGCTGCAGGCCGGGACTTTTTTCCCAGACCGGAAGATCACAGTAGGGGACGTCGAATGCCCATTGTGATCCTTGGAGACCCCGCTTACCGTTAATGCCTTGGCTCATGAAACAGTATACAGCGAAGCTTGACAGGAACAAGGACCGGTTCAGCTATAGGCTGAGCTGGTGCCGAATGACTGTGGAGTGTGCTTCTGGCCGTTTAAAAGGGTGCTGGCATTCTCTTTATGGGAAGCTAGACTTGGGGGGGAAAGCAGCATCCCTGTGGTTATATCCGTGTGCTGTACCCTCCATAATATTTGTGAAGGGAAGGGTGAAACATTCAGTCAGGAATGGACCTCCGAGGTTCAACGCCTGGAGGCTGAATTTGCACAGCCAGAGAGCAGGGCTATTAGAGAGGCCCAGCACAGGGCTACAAGGATTAGGGCTTCCGTGAGGGAGGAATTTGAGGCTGAAAACCAACAGTAATGTTTGGTGCCTTGCACGGGAGTGAAGTGCAGTGGTTACAATGTTAGTAGGAATCTGTTTTTCCTAAGATGATTTGCAGTGCATGTTTCTTTCCTGGGCTATGGTATCTTTCACTTTCTGCAATAATAAAGACTGTTTTCAAAGACAAGAATTCATTTATTGAAAAGAAAATAACTTTCTTGACAGACACAACATTTTGGGAACCTAAAAGAGCAGAGGGGTGGGGTGGTGAACTGTACAGTCACAGGTCTGAATATGTCCTGTCTGGAGTGCTGTGCAATGACTGCTGCACTTCAGGATGAAAATACTGCATGGTAATGGGGGTTGAGTGCAGAGGGTAAGGGTCGTAGTTCTCAGGGCTGGTTGGTGAACGTACAGGTATTGGGGGCAGCTGGTGGTGGTAAGAACCTGGATGCTGGGGAAGGGGGTTTGGAGCTGACATTGGGGCACAAGGGAGAGAGCTTTGTGACGGGGGGTGGGGGCAGATGGTAGTGCTCTGCCTGCATGGCTACGAGTGACTGGATACAGTCCTTTTGGCACGCCAGGAGGCTTATCAGCTGCTTTGTGCTTTTCTTCTTAGCCAATTCCTTTCTCCTGCTTTCTCTTTCCCGCCAGTGCTGCATTTTCTCTCTCCAGTCCTGCAGCTTCTTACTCTCTCTGGCAGACTGATTCAGAACTGCTTTCACCATATCTTCTTTGCTTTTCTTTGGCTTTTTCCTCAGGTTTTGTAGCTTTTCAGCGGTCTGTGATAAGGCCAGTCCATTTCTAGCAGTAGTCAAGGACACTGTTATTAGAAAAAAGACAAAAATTGAAACATTTAACAGAAAGGCAGCATTGTGTATAATCACAATGGAGTTCACAGTCTCACTTTAGCATACTTTCCACATACCAAACACAGCACAGAGAGCCCACAGCAGCGAAGACATGGTGAGTAAGGGGGAATGAGTGCAGGAATTAATTAATCCTGGAAGCCATCTTGCTGCCGCGGCTTCCCCCTGGGAAGGGGAACTGATTGGTTCAGGGCTGCACTGGGATTTCTGTGCGTTGGGGAAAGCAGAGAGCTGCGGGGGGACCTGCACTGAACACTATCCCTACATTTTCCACAGGAGTTAATCCTGGAAGATATCTCACTGCTGCGTGTTACCTGGGAAGCAAGGGAGGGTCTTCTACAGCAATGCGGATTCCGCCCTGGCCCCTATGCAGCTTGCCTGTGTGCAGCAATGGTCCCCCCAGTCCTCATGGCGCAGATGCGTTAGCCTGACTGGGACAAGGACCACGGTGGCTCTCCCTATAAACTTGCGCAAGCGCGTTGCCCACACTCTGGCAGAAACTTTTGAAGAGATTACCGAAGCCAGTTACCGCCATGTGTTAGACCACATCAATGGGCTATTCCACATCTAGGCATGCATGCATGCAGCTCTAACCCCCCCCTCCTCTCCTGAAACATTTCCATCCTGAAAATAAAAGCTGCTTACCGGGAACCCACTCCTCTGCTGCTTCTTCACCAACAAGTTCCAGCTGCTGTGACTGGCTAGCTTCCTCCTGGCTTGAGAAGAGCTCCTGGCTGCATGCCTCCTGAGACTCTGGGGTGTCTCCCCCAACCCCAGTACCCTCACTCTCGGTTTCCTCCCCCCCCTCCACCTCCCTCTCCTCTCCCTGCTCTGAACTGTCCCTCGTGGTCCTCGGATTGGCAGTGGGGTCACCCCCAAGTATCACATCCAGCGCCTTGTAAAAACGGCAGGTCGTGGGGGCAGCCCCTGGGCAGCGGTTTCCCTTGCGGGCTTTGCAGTAGGCACTCCGCAGCTCCTTTACTTTAACCCTGCACTGCACCGCGTCCCGGTCATGGCCCCTTTCCATCATGGCCTTTGATATCTGCCCATAGGTATTGTAATTCCTACAGCTGGAGTGCAGCTGTGACTGCACAGCTTCCTCACCCCAAACACTGATGAGGTCCATCAACTCGCCATTGCTCCATGCTGGGGCTCGTTTGGAGCGTGGAGGCATGGTCACTGATTGACTGCACTCCACACCTGGCTGAGCAAACAGGAAGGGGATTTTTAAAATTCCTGGGGCATTTAAAGGGCAGGTCACCTGAGGCCAGGGCAGTAGAGTGCGAACTGATGAGCAGAGTGGCTGAACAGGTATTCTGGGATACCTCCTAATACCTTGGAGGCCAATTACAGCGCTTTTGGTGGCCACACTTGACGAGCAGCGCTGCATCACGAGTGCTGCAGTCTTTATACCCCAAGCAGACCAGGTGTACAGCCAGCGCTGCAGCCAGGGAGTTGCAGCGCTGGATGTGCCTTGCAGGTGTGGACGGTTACTAAGTTGCAGCGCTGTAAACCCACCACCAGCGCTGCAACTCTCCAGTGTAGCCAAGCCCTTAGTGTTTTGTAATCAGTGGCAATGCTATTAAGCTGTAAAAGTGGGAGCCAGGAAACCTGGATTCTGTTCCCAGCTCTATTCATTTGGTTAAGTGCCTCCGATCACTTAGATGTAGGGCTGTTGCATGTGTTTCTAAAGCACTTTGAAAACTTCTCTTGAAAGGCTCCTTTAAAAGTGTAAAGTATTATGATAACATACATTGTATAAATACTGGTTCTAGGGGACTTAGTCAAAGAAAATCCTGCTAAGAGGAAATGGTTTTGAGATTTCATAACCATGTTCTTTACATTTATTCTAGGAACTTGAACTGCCGATGCTCAAAGTAGCTGCTACTGAAATTGTATCAGGAGTCTCTGGGGAGTCTGAACAGAAGCTGAGAGAGTTGTTTGAACAAGCTGTGGTGAGGCCAGGGAGCTGAGCTAATAAATTGCTTGATCCTTTCTCTTCATAAAACCTTTTAATGGTCCCTTGCTGCTGCTGCAATTTGAAATTAAGATTGAATTATTTGTATTAGTAGAACCTGGGACCCTATTGTACTAAGTGCTGTACAAACCCAGAACAAAAAGACAATACCTGCCCCAAAGAGCCTTCAATGTAAATATAAACTGTAATACAATTATTATTGTGTAGTCACTCTGTTAGGCAGTTCACTACATAAAATACTTGGCTTTTGTATACATTGGAGTAATTACTACTCTGTGTTACTTAAGAAGTTGATCTCTTCATTAGGTCTGTGAATTTGGATACATTTAATGATATTAGTATGAAATAAGAAATTGAAAGGAAAGAGCTAGGAATCCAAGAAAAAAAGTTAGGATTAACTCTTCCCATATCTGCACAGTCTTAAATACACAAGAGCACCGCTGGATTACTGGCTGAAATCCAGCCCAGGTTGGTGATGACCAAACACTGATGTGAGAGTGTCTTGGTCTGTCTGGTTCTCCATGAGAGCAAAGAAAAGCAGAAGGGGTTGAGGGGGATGCTACTTAATAAAAATCACTTTTAAGTACATCTCTGTATAATTCCCTAGAGAGTCCTCCATATCTGCCTTTTGACAATGCTTGCTTTTCCATTTCCATTCTCCACCATC
Source organism: Gopherus evgoodei (assembly GCF_007399415.2). NCBI lineage: Eukaryota > Metazoa > Chordata > Testudines > Testudinidae > Gopherus > Gopherus evgoodei. The sequence continues at coordinate 172,199,252 of NC_044324.1, forward strand.
ACCGCTATTTTGAGGCCTCACAACATATTCACAAGCCTTAATGGGATTCAGAGGAAGCAAGGATTGTGGAGTCATGTTAGTTTCTGTCCCAATATGAACCTGAGCTGTTGTTTTGAATTTAAAAAGCTTTTATTACTAACAATAAGGAAACGAGAACCAAAATCATGGTATAAAATGGATAATGTGGGTTGTTGTTTTTGTTTGTTTGTTTGTTTTTTAAATATTCTTTGCATTTAAAATGGTCTGGTCCTTAGCTATCAACTTTTTCAGTGGAATTTATTGCATGAAGCATGTTTCAATTTAAAAAAATTTTTTTTTAATCTTAGCCCCTTACATTTGTTATCTTCAATTGCTTTTTCAGTGACTCTTGGGTCTCGTGAACAAAAAACTTGTATTCTAGCATGCGCCATATGTCTGGTACTATAATCCCTGCATAGCAAAATTATGCTCTTTCTGTACCAAAAGTGCTGATAAACTCAGAGAAATAATGCTCGGTGGCAGCTAGGTGGCGCACATGCTGCACTGGCTTGACAGCTTTGGCGGTGTCCTTCCTTTAACTCTGCCTTTCTATGCTGAGAGGCATTGGCAGATCTAATAGAGAAGCTTCTCTGTGTTTGCCTGTCGCATACTTTTTTTTAAGGATTAGTTAATGTTTAAATACACTGGTGAATCAAAGTGCCAGATAAGTGCTACTTTTTATTAGCGTTATCCTTTTATGAACTTGGAGTTCATTAAATGAAATGTTACGGAAATCTGTAATGATTTGTGTGCTCCCTGCTTTAGCTCCTTGAACATGATCCAACTCTTCTAGTAATCTGAGTTGGCAAATAGTTTCCATTATCTCCCACGCCTGCCCCTTGCCGATTGCATGGTGTTAGCTCTCCATATTCTACAGCATTAGTGACTTCTTGCCAAACAAAAATTTAAATGCCTCAGCTTCTGTCTTGGGCTTAAATATTGTCAAATCAGCAAAAGCACAACAATGCAGTATCTGTAGAAGACACAAAGCAACATAAAATATATTTTTAAAAAACTCATGCTTTAGTTTCCTCATGATCCAATTCCATAGTGTACTTGGCTTCTCTAAGAGAATGAAGAGAGCAGGGGGTAGGGGGGTGCTGGGATTTGAGGCTGGGTGGTTGTTCAGAGTATGTGACAGCACTTGCTGTACTATATCTTTTAAGCTTTCAAATGGGAGAACCACTTTTCTTAAATTATTACTTATTATATGCTATGTGTATCGAGAGTGATTATTGTGGTGTTCTTGTTCCTAGTCCAATGCACCATGCATCCTTTTCATAGACGAGATTGATGCAATCACCCCAAAAAGAGAAGTTGCCTCGAAAGACATGGAGCGGAGAATTGTCGCCCAGCTTCTAACCTGTATGGATGGTCAGTTTCAGCAACGAAATTAACATACTTTTATTTTTTAAATTAACCTCTCCCCTCTTTTGAAGTCCAGTTTTGGTTTTAACTTGTTTAAAATTAGATTTAAATTGAGCTCTGAACAATTGTGGCAGTTGAAGATCCCAAAGTATTTTTGCAGAAGCAGGGGATATTAAGACCAATTCCCTGGTTAAAATCCTTTCCATATGACTTATTTCTGCCTTATTAGATTTTCCCTCGTGATCCAGTGTGACACTCTTCACTTTTTCTGGATATCATGGTATTAACTTCCTGTCCTGTGTTGCAATGTCATTATGTACTATTAACAGTTGCTGCATTTCATCCTGAATGTGGCTGCTTTTGAGTGTGAAGAGAAAATATTCCTGACTGTTGTCATTTACAGAACAGTTTATACAGCACCCTTGAAAGTCTTTCAGTGCTATGTAAACATATGTGTTGGAAAAGTGCTATGTAAATGTTGTTTCAAATGCCTGAGATTGTATAAAGAACAAACTATGTTGCTAATGGAAATAAAGATAAGTGCCTAGAAATTTTCATGGTTAAAAGAGAAGCCGCTTCAGGCTGTTTTGCATAACAGTAAATGGTTTCCCAACTATGATCAAGAATAAATATGTTCTTGCAGCATGTGTCTAAGAAGAGTAGCATTAACAGTGATGTTCCAACAGGAAGATATATCTCTTTTCTGAGTACTTGTTTATTGCCTTCCATACTCAGACCTGAATAACCTGGCTGCCACTGCTCAGGTCCTAGTCATTGGAGCTACTAACAGACCAGACTCGTTGGACCCAGCATTGAGGCGCGCTGGAAGATTTGATCGAGAAATTTGTCTAGGGATTCCTGATGAAGCAGCAAGAGAGAGGTATATCTTAGTAGGCCAAGGCTTCTGATTAGTAAAATTGTTTCAAATTAGTGGACAGTTAAGGACATATGTATAGCACGCGTAACCACATGCACCCAATTAGCCTGCAAGGGTAAGTGGAGAAGGGGTAACAGTGTGTATATCTCTGTGCTATCTGTCCAATCCACGGCTGTCCCGTGTGGATGCATGTATAAATCTCCTCTTAACATTGCATTAACAAGTGTTCTGGACAACTTTAAGAAGAGAATGGACTCTGGAGTTAGCAATATGTATTTTGTTGTTCAGTGTTCTGTCCTTGAATCTCCTTATTCACCTGTAATGGCTACAGCTCACAACTACACCTTAGATTCTTTTTAGTACCTCTTGAGTAGACCTCAGAGGTGACAGGCTTGACTTCTTGCACCTAACTCTGAATGGAACCACATGGCTCAACTATACTTGGAGTGGATCTCTAGGCTGCAGCTGCCCTGTTTCCTAACCATGTTACTGCAATAGGCCCAACTGCATTTGGCACCTATAAACCCTTTCATTCTGGGGACTTGTGACCAGTGAGTTGATTAAAACAGTTCAAAAACTGTGTAGTCAAAACAAAGATTTATTAATTCCCCAAGGGTACAAAGCCTGTAGATAAAAGAGTAAAAACAATGAAAAGCCTGCCCTTGTGTCTTGCTTATAGATGCTGGTAAGGAAAGAGTAGGCTGAGGTAATCCTCATCTCTCATTAGGAAAAACAAACTGGTCCGCTCGCAGTGTGCTCTTTCTGTGTCCCCCTTGTCAGCTTTTGCTGACCCTCTGCACAGTCTCTGGCCACTCAACCAACACATTTTTCTAAGTGGGAGGTCCTGTAATGGTTTATGTTAATTTTAATCTCTCTTCTTAGCTGTGGCAAAGCAGCTATGTTACCAAGGCTGAGGCAGAGGAGTTGCATCTTCACTACTATAAATCTGACTATTGGGTTTAGGTATTTGGGATGCTTCTTATCTAGGCCATTTATTTCACCTTTTCCTTTTACAATCCCTTTTGACTCTATGGCACATAACCCATCCTGAATAAACACACACAGGTATGCACCATGTTCTTAAAAAATGGTAGATATTGTATAGTTTGCCTTATCAAGATGTTGATATTTCACAACTTGTGCCATTTCAAGGAGCAGGAATGGTGAATGTGAGTAGAATCTTCAGTAATCTTCCTCACATGTGAGAGCAATTGCTTGGACAAGAAAATCTTGATCATTGTTTTGAACAGTTGAAGCTGGGAGTCTAACAGCATTCCTCCATATTGTTGTTGTTTTTCTGCAGTTCCTGCAGATGTGGGCCCACAGGAACTACCAATATTGCTGCATTTTTTTGAAAGAATGGAAAAAATCAATCTTATGTATAGGAGTATGACAACAGGGTAACAGAATAAAGGAAAAAGTTACAGGTGTTGTTACGGTTTCATTTAACATACAGTGAATCCATCAGATAGAAGAATGTTTCAGCTGGTTACTAAGTGGCTAGTGCTGTTCTTTTAGGCCCAGTTATTTAAAGATGTGAACACATCAGTTGTGCATGCAGGTTTTGTTTGCTCATACACATCTTTGTGTAAATAGGAACTTGATTTGTATGCATATATTAGGCAGCTTTCATGCTCGTTTCTAATCATACACTTGTAAAAAAAAAATGTAACCTTTGCTGTCAGTGAATATGCTTTTATTATCTTAAATGAAGGAATGATAGTGCTTAGATCACAGGCTGAGCCAGTCACTGCTACCTCTGTACCTTGAGTCACTTCCCCCCCATTGAGCTGTTGTCAAATGAGCCAAAAAATTGGAAAAAAATAAGTTGATGCTTATTAACTAAAGATACTGTACTTAATTTTGTCAGGTGGGTAAAGAAAAACATACTGAACTTTTAAAGGTAATAGTCATTTAATAAATTGTTCCATTCAAAGCTTTAGGACAGTGCTAGCAGCTTGGATAAATGATGATGTCCAGATCAAATGGTAGGTATTTTTTAAATTTAAAAAGACACAAGACGCAGACACACATTTCTCTGGTTTGTGATGCCTTTTAATATTTCCCTATGGAAGTAATACTTTGCTATTTGTAAAAACTAGGTTAGCGCCCCTCTTCTAGATTTCTGTATTGCTGGAAGATAATATGACTCTGTAAGGTTTGCATCTTTATTTGTCTTATCAGCATCCTTTGCAGCCCTCAGGTGGAAGGATTGTTGGGCCCTGGGGAGGAAATCCTTTAAGCTCTGACATGGAAAATGCTCTAGAAGAGATGAAAAATATCCATGTTCTAATACAAAATATTTTAATGTAAAAGGAAGAACATAATTGATGACATGATTTAAGTGGAACAATCTTGGATTAGTGAGTAAATTGTATCGCTTGGTAGAATTTACAAGCATCAGCCAGAGCAACATTCTAGAAATTCCTTGCTATTGCTCTGTTCCTCTATCTGCCATATCTTTTCTCTTGAACACTTTTATCCTCATTAGCTATACAGAAGTGTTTCAACCAGCTCCATACTTAAATTGTGCCTTTTTAAGTCTGGACCTTAAACTAGACCTGCCTGCTCATGTTCTGTAAACAAAAACGGGGTTCTTGTAGAGAATGGAGCATGTAAAATGTAAACAGATGTTGTCATATGCAGGAATGCGAACCAAGTAATCACTTGAGTGGGTGGTAACCCATTTGAGATTTTTGGTGGAACCCACTTGGGATGTCATCTAAGGGCTTGTCTACATCAGAAATTTGCAGCGCTGGTGAGGGAGTTACAGCGCTGCAACTTAGGAGGTGTACACATCTGCAGGGCACCACCAGCGCTGCAACTCCCTGTTTGCAGCGCTGGCCGTACTCCCGTTTTGTCTCGGGTGTAGAGGATCCAGCGCTGGTGATCCAGCGCTGGTAATCAAGTATAGACACTTACCAGCGCTTTTCTTGACCTCCGTGGAATAAGCAGATATCCCAGCATACCTGAGGAAGCCTCTGGTAATCAAGCTGGTCTCCTTCCCCAGCTTGCTCTCGCGTTCCCCGAACCCCGAGCAAGCAGGTCTCCTTCCCTGAGGTTTGCTGGGTGGTTCCGGGAACACGAGAGCAAACTGCGGCGAAGCTGGTCTCCTTTCCCGGTTTGCTCTCTCGTTCCCCGAACCCCCGAGCAAGCAGGTCTCCTTCCCTGCGGTTTGCAGGGTGGTTCGGGGAACGCGAGAGCAAACCGCGGCGAAGCTGGTCTCCTTTCCCGGTTTGCTCTCGCGTTCCCCGAACCCCCGAGCAAGCAGGTCTCCTTCCCTGCGGTTTGCAGGGTGGTTCGGGGAACGCGAGAGCAAACCGCGGCGAAGCTGGTCTCCTTTCCTGGTTTGCTCTCACGTTCCCCGAACCCCCGAGCAAGCAGGTCTCCTTCCCTGCGGTTTGCAGGGTGGTTCGGGGAACGCGAGAGCAAACCGCAGCGAAGCTGGTCTCCTTTCCCGGTTTGCTCTCTCGTTCCCCGAACAGGCAGGTCTCCTTCCCTGAGGTTTGCTGGGTGGTTCCGGGAACGCGAGAGCAAACCGTGGCGAAGCTGGTCTCCTTCCCCGGTTTGCTCCCTCGTTCCCCGAACCCCCATTGAAGCCGCCCAACAGCGCTGTAGTGTGGCCACATCTAACGCCACTTGCAGCGCTGGTTGCTGTAAGTGTGGCCACTCTGCAGCGCTGGCCCTATACAGCTGTACTAATACAGCTGTAACAACCAGCGCTGCAAAATTTTAGATGTAGACATGGCCTAACAGTTTAAATCCAATGTTGGTTTGTTTGTTTTAAAACAAACCAAAAAACTAACAAAACCTGTAGTTGATTATAATATATGTTGAGCAAAACTCTTAACCTTTAAATGAGCATCACCTGGCTGATACTGTAGTGTGAGTGTTGGGAGAAAACATAGATTAATTTTGTGGCTCTCAGCATTAAGTGACTCTCCAGTTAAGTGTGAATTATTTGGCTCTTGGGCCATTAGGATCTGCCTTAGTGAACTGAGATGACTTAAATCTCTGAGCAGTGATGTTTGCTTTCATATCAGAGGGGAAATTGTTGCAACTTCTATTTTCTTCTCTTACACAGAATTCTACAGACTTTGTGTCGAAAACTTAGGCTCCCTGAATCTTTTGATTTTCATTATTTAGCCCATATGACTCCAGGCTATGTAGGTGCTGATTTGATGGCACTTTGTCGTGAAGCAGCTATGTGTACGGTAAACAGGGTCCTGATAAAGTTGGAGGAGCAGAAATGGAAAGGTGTGCAGGCTGGAGAAGCAACAACTGAGCAAAACTTGGAGACTGGAACTGACGTACTGTTGGAAAAGGATACTAAACATCCAGAGCTTCCTGCTAAGGTATTAATCCACTGTTACACTCATTTCACGATTCCTTGAAGACTAACCAGTTTGTTTGTGAGCTTCCCACTCAGTCTCACTAAACATTATCTGATCACAGCAATATTCATTTCTAAATGAATGTAATTTTTTATGGTTATGTAGCTTTCTTCATCCATCTGGTTCATAAAGTACTTTTCCTAATTGACAGTACAAACTGTATGGGTATTATGACACCAAAACTTTATGGTTCTTATAACTTTTTTGCATGCACTTGGGGCTAAAACTGTGGGTCTGGTTCTCCTAAGCTGATATCACTCACTGGTGTTTGATCTCCTCTACTGTATGGCACCATTGCCTCTTTTGGGGAAGCAGCATTTTAAAAAGGTAAAAGTTGGGTCTACAATACAGTATGATGCTGAAAAAATCATTTGTTCATGCGTAGCAGGACTGGGGCTCTGTTGCAAGCCAGAGTTTTCCAGGCAGCCTGATGTCAGAATATTTGGATGTCTCAAGATGAAATAGTGTGGCCATTGAATGTGAGCAGCACCCATCTGCTGTGAATTTAAGTACTACCCTTGGAAACTTCCTGAAAATGTGTTGTGCACATTAGTTGTTCTCTGTCTGCATTCTGCAAGGACTGCTTCAGGTTTAAGAGCTGATATTTCAGAGTACTCTCAACTCCACGTGAATACTCTGGAAAATAGTTTTTAACTTAAGTAGAGGGAAGATGAAAGACTCTAATAAACAACTGCATGAGGGTAATATAATCATGACTCATGCTCCTCACCTGTTTCCAGAACACTAGGAGTGAGTGATTTATTTCTTTCTTTCTTTATTTTATTTTTAAGGCAATTAGCTTCAACTCTCATGTCAGCATGATCAAAGAGGTTCTTGGTCATTGGGAAACACTCATAATAGAGATCTGTATGTTAAGGACTGGTGTAAGATCAATATTAATGACAGTATTGTAGGAGCCCATTAGACAGTCAACAATAACATATGCTTATTATAAAAATAAACACACACAAAATCTTTCTACAGCAATTCATCCAAACTACAAAAACTAAGCATTCACACCTGTTGAGTTTCACCCTCAAAGTGATGTAGTTGTTGTTGTTTTTTTTGGGGGGGGGGGGAGGCGGGGGAAGGTTCCGCAAACCTCACCCAACATTTCCCCTCCATGAACTTCTATGGGAAAATCAAGTAAGCAAAAGATAGAATTTCGTAAACGTTTTGTACCTCTACTGAAATGGAAATCCTGGAGCTTCCATCCCACCTTAATATTACCATGCTGTGTTAGGACCAGAGGTAGAGTTAATGGTGGAAGGTGGAGCTATTTGGTCAAGGAATTCTCTGATACAAACCTTTCAGTAAGGAGCTGACTTTAATAATCAGTGCTTCAAACTCCAAATGCTAGGGAGATTGTTCCAGCTGAAGACCTGCATAGTATTCACCCTCTCCCTTCAGAGTCTGTCTGGACCGCAGTTTGCCAGATGGGGCGGTGTTAAACAATGCAAAATGCTCTCTGTCATTCGCTTCCATTGTATCCAGAGCCTAAAGATCAAACACAGATCTGGTCAGTTTGGGACAGGATTTGGCAACCTCTGGCACACAGTTTGCCAGGATAAGCACCCGGTGAGCTGGGCCGGTTTGTGTATCTGCTGCATCAGCAGGTTCAGCCAACCACGGCCCCACTGACCGCGGTTTGCCGTCCCAGGCCAATAGGGGAGGTGGGAAGCTGCGGCCAGCATGTCCCTCGGCCTGTGGTGCTTCCCGCCGCCCCCATTGGCTTGGGACGGCGAACCGTGGCCAGTGGGAGCCGCTGTCAGCCAAACATGCAGATGTGGCAGTTAGACAAACCGGGCTGGCCCACCAGGGTGCTTAGCCTGGCGAGCCACGTGCCAGAGGTTGCCAACCCCTTGCTTGGAAGAACAAGAGAGGGTGACTGGAAGCTGCATATAGCAATTGCACAGCATTAACCACTAAACCACAGAACCTAAAAATACATGCAGTGATGCATAGAAACGTACTGAAAGCTTGTTATAAATGAGCACTGACTTTTAGGTACTACATACAACTGAATGCAAATGCATGGCTGAAATTCCCAGTGCTGCTATGCAGAACCAGTGGTTTCTCTGTTATGAGCAATCACCTTTTTAAATAAACAGAATTAGTGAATTTAGACAGACTGGCTGGCAGTCCCAACAGAAGAGATCAAGAACTGCATATGCAGCACGGAGAGAACTCTCTCTGGAGCAGTGTGGGAGGAAGTTTGCATTACTGCTGGTCATGTTGGGTGTGTGTTTGTGTTGGGTGGGGGGCGGGCAGTCAATCTGTTACCTTTCTCCAGTGTTAAATTCACATGCACTGTGTCATGAATGTTACCACATTGGACTCTGACAGGCTTTGTCTGCAGAGGAAACTCTGAGAAAAATGATATTTGTTCTTAAAATCTTGTCCATTGTCTCTTCTTTCCACTGCCTTCTCCCTCAGGATGAATTGCAGAGGCTGCTAGAGTTGCTAAAGGAGCAAGATCCCCTGCTGGAGGAGCAGCTGCAGAAGCTCTGCATCGAAATGAATGATTTCATTGTTGCACTGTCTTCTGTGCAGCCCTCTGCCAAGAGAGAAGGCTTTGTCACCGTCCCTGATGTGACATGGGCGGATGTTGGAGCCCTGGAGGACGTTCGGGAGGAACTCACTATGGCAATACTGGTAGGCGTGAACGCTGTGTAAAGTCCTGTTAGGCAGTGCCAGGCTAAGATATCTAGCTGGAGTCAAACTTACATGATGTTTTCTTTGGGCATATACACAAGGTCTTAGGTGTATCACAGCAAACTGGTCCTAAATTCTACGGCAAGGTCCCAGGATTCTGCAGCACGCTGGTGCAGCAAACTGGAAATTCTGCTGCACTTTCATTTAAAATTATAGCATTCAGATGTCTGTCTAATATGAAAATGAATCATAATACAATCAAACGGTCTGTTTTTTTTTTTTCTGAGATTTAACTTAGTATTGTCCCCATGGTTTGAGTTTTTGGTGCGTTGTGAATTTTTGAAGTGATGGATAACTGCATCTGAAGTGTCATGTAAGTTTTGGCAGCTGTGTTAGGGTAACTGGGGATTTGGTACCTAGGAGAAATGGGAGGCAGTTTGGTGTGGGATAAGCATATCAGTTGGCTACTTCTATGAATACATGCAACTTGCCTCATGTGACCAGGATTTATGACCAAATTTGGTCTGCTGGTTGGATCATTAGCTTCCCTGGCTTGGGCTGGATACTGACAGGGAGTGCGACATGAACGCTGATTCATGTTACCCAGTGAAATAGTTAATGATGTTTACATTTTAACTAGGAAACAAAAAGGTGACAACATCTGATTGAGGTGAATAAAGGAGATTGCACCTCTCTAAACTATCATTTTAAGATATCTGTAAACTCAAGAGGATAATTGCATTGATTTACACTCTTAACATTTTCAAATTTTATCTTCATGATATGGGCTAGGAAAATATTTTACTTTTAAAGGAAAGCCTACGTTCTAGAACAGAGATCAGCAACCTTTGGCCCACGGACCGCCAGGGTAAGCACCCTGGTGAGCCAGGCCAGTTTGTTTACCTGCCACGTCTGCAGGTTTGGCCAATCGCAGCTCCCACTGGCCGCGGTTCACCGCTCCAGGCCAATTGGGGCTGCGTGAAGCAGTGCGGGCTGAGGGATGTGCTGGCTGCCACTTCCAGATCTCCTCATTGGCCTGGAGTGGTGAACTGCGGCCAGTGGGAGCTGCGATCAGCCAAACCTGCAGACGCGGCAGGTAAACAAACCAGCCTGGCCCACCAGGGTGCTTACCCTGGCAAACCGCATGCCAAAAGTTGTTGATCCCTGTTCTAGAGCATAGTTCTGTTGCAAGGGATAGATTCTACTGCCAGTTCCATGGCCACGGTATATGGGGCCCTCTGCATGTACCTAGAATGTATTAGTGCATAATATTGTCCATGGTTCTGTATGTTTTTATTACGATCCTGATAGCCAATTCTGTGAGGCCTTGTTTCTAGTGTTCTGAAAATTCTGCTTTGTCGTATCTGATATTTACTGCTAGTAAAATAGTCACAGTTTTATGAATGAACATATGCAGCTAACTTTCTCTGTTTGATCTAATTGTTCTTTGTTAGTGATGAAACATTTATGAAGAAATTTATTTTATGGTTTTGAACTGTTAAATAAATCTTAGACCCACATTCATTCTCTCACAGTTTGCTAAACTTTATTTTATAACTTGTAAAATAATTGTGCATACATTTCTCACTGCAATTTTCTCTTCCTCAACAGGCCTTTGCATAAACTGGGTATGGCTTAAGTTATAGGCTTTTATTAAAACTGTTCAAGTCAATGTCTAAAGTATGCACAAAATAGTCATTTGCTTCCACAAACCAGTACCTACTCACCTATTTTTCAGCTCCAAATATGCCCATATTGTTGCTTTGTTCTGTTTTGTTGCAGAGTTGTGCACTTTTTGCTTTAGCTCTAGTTTGCAGTTAGATGAAAGTTCAGACCAGCTACATCTGTCACTAAGTACTGTGTTTGGGTTTTTTACAGGCACCTGTGCGGAATCCAGAGCAATTCAAAGCTCTTGGCCTGACAGCTCCTGCAGGTGTTCTACTTGCAGGGCCTCCTGGGTGTGGCAAAACACTACTGGCAAAGGTAGGAGTTTAGTAATTCACACCCTGCATATGGCTACTGGGAGGTGGGAGAATACCAAAATTAGACTAGGGACTCCTAGAAAGAAAGTAGATGTTTTTGTAAGAATGACTAGTTGGCTTCTAACGGAAAATAACTGGATCCAGGCCATGTAAGAGGAGTTAAACTCTTTCACTTACCTCATCAGGAGTTGGAGTACAAGATTTTCTTTAAAGTTATTCAGTTTCTTAGTAAAATAATTACAATTTAACTTGAATGGGAAGAAAACAAGGCAAAGAATTAAATTATAAAAATAAAATAATAAAGTGAGGAAAGAAAATGGTTCATTTATGAGATGCCCATCACTGGAATTTTCCACTATGGAAGGTGTGATCAAACCTGGTCAGCTGTGCTCTTTTTTTCTTTACCATATACCTTCTCTTGCAAATGCTTTTGTATTGCTGCTGGAGCATTACATTTCTTGTGGCGTTTCTCCCTCTCCAACACCCAAAGTTTTCAGACCAGTTGTCTTTGAACATCAGGCACTGTTTATGGAGTGAAATGTCTGTATAGCTCTCATCAGTCAATGAGAATTGTGCAGCCAATGCCTTAAAAATAGAGCTTGGCACAATTTTTCTGACACAGGTTTTCTGCCAACAAATTTATATTGGAGTTGACTGAAACATTTTGTGAATTTGTATTGAATTTCCTAAAGTGTTTCAGCCCCCGCATCAAAAAGAAAAGTTATTTCAACCTTTTCAGAATTTTACTTCAATTTTATTTTTAAAAAAGGTTTAAAAGCTCAGAAACAAAATGTTTTGTTTGACCTCAAAATGATTTTTTTTTCTTTTTCATTTCTCCAAAAAATTTTTTTTAAATACCCTTCTGTTTTCGATCACCCAAAACTAATCGTTTCTTTGTTTTAGGGAGTGGGTAAAGGGATAGTATATCTCCTAAAGAGCTTTGTATAATTTGACAAACGCTTGACAGATCTCCTTTTCCTTGATGTTCTTCCTAGTTCAGCAGACAGGATAAAAAATAATATCCCAGCTCAGTGTCAGCATCTGGAATCTTGCCAAAACGGTCAAGGAGAGAAAATAAATCCCATTTTTATTTTTACTATGATGATTCCCCAGAGATTTCAGAAAGTCTCCTGAGGATCAGGACTGGGAACTGAATATATCTGTCTTTTATCTTTTTGTTAGGCTGTAGCAAATGAGTCTGGACTGAACTTCATCTCTGTGAAAGGTCCTGAACTATTAAATATGGTAAGTTTTGTTTTGCTTGTGGCACGTTGGCCTATGCCTTTGACTGAATTCTTGGCTAAAGCCTGGGTCAAGTGAAAATCCTAATCATTACATATAAGATAGTTTGCACAACAAAAAATTGCGTTGTATAACCTCTTCCTCATTCTTTATAGCCCTTATGGCAGGCAGGTTGTTCTCTAGAGCAGTGGTCTCCAACCTTTTTGTGCACAAGATCACTTTTTGAATTTAAATGCAATCCAGGATCTACTCTGCCCTGCTCACTCCATGCCCGCTCACTCTGTCACTTGCTGTCCCCCCACTCTCACTCACTTTCACCTGGTTAGGGTGTGGTCTCTGGGCTGGGGTGGAGGGGTTTGGAGTATGGGAGGGGGCTCCAGGATGAGCCTGGGGTAGGTGGTTGGGGTGCAGCAGGGGGTGCAGGTTGCAAGCTCTGGGAGGGAGTTTGGGTGCAGGAGAGGGCTCTGGGCTGGAGCAGAGTCCTGGGGTACAGGAAGGGGTATGGGGTGCTGGCTCTGGGAGAGAGCGCAGGGCTGGGACAGGGAGTTGGAGTGCAGGAGAGGGTTTGGGGTGTGGGAGGGGACTCAGGGCTGAGGCAAGGGCTCGGGTGGTGGCTCAGGCCTGAGGGTTGGGATGCGAGAGGGATGCAGGCTCCTGCCGGGCAGCATTTACCTCAGGAGGCTCCCTGTCAGCGGCGCAGCAAGGCTAAGGCAGGCTCCCTGCCTGCCCCGGCACCACATCGCTCTTGGAAGCAGCCAGCACACCCCGGCAGCCCCTGGAGGGGGCGGGGGGACACATGGCTCCGAGTGCTGGCCCTTCCTATGGGCATCGCCCTCGCAGCTCCCATTGGCCGCAGTTCCCTGTTCCTGGTCAGTGGGAGCTGCAGGGGCAGTGTTTGCAAGCAGGAGCAGTGCGTTGGGACTACCCCCATCCCAGGAGCCTGCCTTAGACCTGCTGCACTGCTGGACTTCTAGTGGCCAGAGATCACAATCGACTGTCAGAGGCTCCAGGATCACCAAGTCAATCGTGATCTACTGGTTGGTGACCACTGCTCTAGAAAGAGGAGAGAGGAATTTTGAGTGGCTTAGATCTGTCCCTGCTCAAATGACCTCTCATGGTAAAGAAAATGAGGCTGTGGGGGACCTGCTGAAGTAGCCAGTTACTTGCATTTTTTCCAGTATGTAAGTAGGACTAAGAATTTTCATTCTTAATGAGAGCTGTGGGTCCTCAGCACATCTACAAATCAGGCCACTTACCTAAGCAAACTAACTACTAAACTAACTTTAGGCAAGTTTGAAAATGTTATCAAAACTCATTCCTATTCTACTTTTAATAGAGGTTTAAATATCAGAAAAGTTGTCAACGTTCAAGATACGTTGCTTAAATATCATTGCTTTTTATGATCAATGATTAACACTAGTTTGACGCTTCAGTCTCTCATATTTCTAAGCACTGGGCTTAGAAACACTTATAGTAATTAAATTTTAATATGTGCTACAGTTGATTAAAAGTGAGAATTATGTTGAGCACAATGGCTTCAGTCTTAGTTTTTCAAAGCAGAGTTGGAGGAGTGTAACACTTACTGCTTTTCGGTAGTGGGTGAAATAGAACTAGAAACAGTGGATTCGATCGATTTGTCCTAGGCTTCCTCAAGTCTGCTGAAAGAGATGCCTTTTGGCAGGGAAAGAGAAATCTGCTATAGTGGGGATCCCGGTCTCCTTAATTGCAAAGAGAAACTGTTTTGGCTCCTGAACTCTGAGAGTTTTGAAGATAAGAGTGCAAAGTGTAACAATGGTAAATGAATTCCTATTCAGAATTTGAACATCTTTTTGTGTGTGTGCAAATGACTGTTTTTGAGTGAACCTCTCACTTCTATTTCAATTGTTCCTTTCTGTATTCATATAATTACAATATGAACTTCAGATGAAGCAAATCTGTGGATGACTTTGATAACTAAAATGGTGTGACCAGCTGAAGATCCATGAAGGTTCTAGTGAAGAATTTAACTGTTAATTCTTAGTCAAAACAGCGCAGATATCTTTTTTTTTTTTTTTTTTTTTTTTAAAGGGGAGATCCTTGCCTGTAACATCTTACCAAATGTGAGCATGTGTAACTGTGAGACATCACAAAGATAACCAGTTCAGATGTAAATTTGTCCCCAATTAAAAAAAACGATGTGGCAGACTTAAATGGAGTGAACTGGCAACCCCCAAATTATGGGTTAAATTGGGGTTCTCAGGCAAAATGTCGATGTCTCACATAGTTTCATTGAGTTTTATGTCTTGCTTATTTCAGTATGTTGGCGAAAGTGAGCGTGCTGTACGTCAGGTATTCCAGCGGGCCAGAAATTCAGCTCCTTGCGTTATATTCTTTGATGAAGTTGACGCTTTGTGTCCTCGGAGATCAGACCGTGAGGTGAGTATGAAAACATCTCCACAAGTAACTTCACTCAGTTGTGGGTTTCAAAGTGGGGAGTGTATTGTGTAAACCTTCAAATACTGTCTCATTGGCCCCTTCCTCAGAGACCATTCAGTAGACATGCCATGTAAATCCGCTGTCTCCCAGAAACAATAATTAAATTTCAGGGTTGCCACATATTTAAGCCAAAGATGAAAATGCAAACACCAAATATGTAATTGGGTACAATACCTATTCCTGCTGATCACTGTACTCAGGACCGGCGCTAGAGTTTTTCGCGCCCTAGGCGCACGGCCATTTCGCTGCCCCGCACGTCGCTCTCACAGCTCCGGTGGAGCTGCCGCAGCCATTTCTGCGGAGGGCCCTTTGGTCCGCGGCTCCGGTGGAGCTGCCGCAGCCGTGCCTGCAGGAGGTCCACTGGAGCCGTGCGGGACCAGCGGACCGTCCGCAAGCATGCCTGCGGCAGCTCCACCGGAACCACGGACCAACAGACCCTCCGCAGGCACGACTGCGGCAGCTCCACCGGAGCCGCCTGCCGCCCCACCCCCCGGCAAAATGCCACCCCCCGAAAATCCTGGCGCCGTAGGCGATGGCCTAGTTCGCCTCAATGGAAGCGCCGGCCCTGACTGTACTCATAGGTATATGCAGATGGCTCCTGGATTATGGAAAATTCCTCCAATTGAGATACATTAGTTTGGGAGTCACAATATCCCTTTTCACTGGAAAGCCATAATGGAAAATTGTTTGCAATTTAGTATAGTGACTAACTTAGGGCCAAATCCTGAACCCTTTTTGCGATAACAATGGGAACAGAAGCTCCTTAATGTCATGTATGCCAAGTCTGTACAGGCCCAACCAATAAAGGAAATGTTTTATGGCAGGAACAGAGTGGTATATGTGGCCTTCATAGCTGCTTCACCAGAGGAACCCATCTATCTTGATTGCCTTGTGGAAGAGAAACTTGAGCATTGTCTACATGTGGAATTAACTCCTATTTAAGTCCTCAGTGTAGCTGCACCAGCACAAATTCCCATGCATACAAGGAAAGCAGCAATTTGCACTGGTGAAGCTGACCTCTGCTTGAAACCAAAGTGAGCTCCACCAGTGCAAATCGCAGCTTTCCTCATGTATGCTAGGGATGTGGGCTACAGCAGCTACAGCAATGGCTGAAATTAGGCTAATTTTAAGCGTAGAGCACACCTTTGTTTGGATGAGCACAGACATGTTGCTATATAGATGTTCAAACATGTAGCCCCTTTGAAGTTTTCTACAGCTGCCTGTAGCTTTCATGCCCTCTGTGTAGTCATGGAGTCACTGTGTCTGTGCATTGTCATTGGTGGGTTGGGTAGAGTGCAACTCCTTCCTATGGGTAGGAATGAGGAAGTTTGAGCAGCTTGCCTCAAGTCCCCTGTTCCTACCCCACCTTTGGAAAGTGCAGAGATCTATACCGTTGCAAAGCAGAGCCAGGCTGACGAGTCCCTGCCAGGCCCTGCACTGTGAACTCTGTAGGACATGGATTTGGGGCCCAAATCAATATAAACGCTGTGGGCCTGATTCATTTTGTTATTCCAGTTTTTATATTGGTGTAGCTTTGTGAAATTACATCAGCATAAAACTGGAGTAATGCAGTAGTGAATCAGGCCCTAGTTCTCTATAGTTCCTCAACATAATTCTGAGAACTCCCTGTCATGCAGTGATTGAGCTAAGGGAAACTGGTGCTGTTTGCCTATGCTCCAGTATCAGAGCTACAATTCTTGTGGTGTATAGTTGGGATTCCTATCATCTTAGGTGTCTCCATTTGCTTTTTACAATAATGTGGGAATTTCTACCATTTATTTGATTATCTGTCAAATCTGGGCAGGTTGATGGGTTTTGATATTTAATTTCTGAATAAAATTATAAATCTTAAAAAACAACCAAGTAGATATCTGCAGAATCACCAAACAATCTCCTCCTTGTAATTGAGTCCTTGACCCCCACCTAGAAATTCCCATATGTCTCCACGTATTCTTCCTTGTCATCTCTAGTTCTATTGGTCTGCTAATAGAGGCATATTTCTAGCCACTGCTCTTTGCCTAACTTTCATGAAAAGCAAAGTTCAATAGGATTCCACTTTGAGAGGCTTGTAAGTCTACTTTCATTAATAGAATCCCTGTCCAAGATCTTGTAATTTTAAAGCATGTGTTGAGTAGTATACAATAGAGTTTAGAACAGTAGTAGCTATAAGGGGGTGTTAGTACAGTAGGACCTCAGAGTTATGAACACCTCTGGAATGGAGGTTTGTTGGAATGGAGGTTTGTTGGTAACAAAATGTTATGGTGATTCTCTCAAAAGTTTACAACTGAACATTGACTTAATACAGCTTTGAAACTTTACTATACAGAAGAAGAATGCTGCTTTCTGGGTTTTTTTAGTAGTTCAGCACAGCACTGTACTGTATTTGCTGCCTTTTTTGTGTGCGGGGGGGGGGGAATCTCTGCTGCTGCCTGATTGTGTATTTCCTGTTCCAAATGAGGGGTGTGGTTGACTGGTCAGTTTGTAAATCTGGTGCTCCTAACTCTGAGGTTCTACTAATTATGAGTTGAGTTGAGATGGTCAAAATGTATTTGGTTTAGAAGTTTAATTGGGCAGGGCTCTCAAAGCCTGTGTATATGTAGTTGTTGCCATCTATATTTAAGCAAGACAAACAGAATAGTGGGTGGTTCAAGTAGCGAGTGCTTCACAGGATAGCATTGTCCTCATTTTTTGCTTTTTAATTTAATGAGAAGGAGGATGCTTGTCACCTGTTACATCTGAGATGTGTGCCAAGTACAAAGGTGGGGCAACACATGAAGTTGGGCTGGTGTTGTGTAAAGGAGATGAGGGAATTGGTCAGGAATGAATCTTGGTCAAAGTGCTGTGAGAGAAGCATTATCTTGGAGTGGTATTTTGGAAGACTAATAAGTACTTTTTTTCTGTATTTCAGTGAGTCACATTCTTGCTTGCATTTTTACTTGAACCACATTATTATTTTCAGGCAGGTGCCAGTGTCCGTGTGGTAAACCAACTGCTAACAGAGATGGATGGTCTGGAAAATCGTCAGCAGGTTTTCATTATGGCGGCTACCAACAGGCCAGGTGAGAAATAAAAAACAAACAACAAACAAGCTTGCTATTTTTTCCACAAAGGCACTCTCCGGTTTAAAAAATATATATATTTTAAAAACAAGTACTAATACTTGTGGTGTTAACACCATCTTAGCTTACTACAACTGAAACAACTTTCAATATCTAACTCTTCACCATTTATGTATACTACTTTATGTTTCTCTCTGCTTGAACAATGAAGAGTCATTTTCTAGTTCTCATTTACTAACAAAATGATACAAGGTATGGGTTGCAAACACTGCAGGAGATGTGAACTCAAACACCATTTCATAGAGATGTCAAGAAAACATTTCTACATTAAGGTTGTTTTAAAATCTTAATTTATGTAATCTAATTTAAGGCTTAATTGACTGTGACACTTAAAGCAGGTATGTATTTTTTGCTTGTATTTTGTGTTTGCATTCTTTAATATTCAGATTAGGTCAGGTGCCTTTCAACTAACCTTTTTGTGTACATAAAAGCATAGTGGTTGTTCAGAATAAGACCCTGGCATAGACCCAGTTTCATGCAGACATCAGTCTGTTCCAAGTTGTCACAACTGACAGGATGTAAAATGAAGTTAACTTGTTCAGATATAAAGCTGTCTCAGTTGATTACTGATCCAGAGCTTATTGAGGTCAGTGGAAAAATTGCCATTAACTTCAGTGGGCTTTGAATTAGGTCCTTGGAATTTAAAAAATAGGATTAGAAATAGAGCACACAGTGCATGCTTCTTTCTGCTTACATTGTTTGCCACTCATCTGTGTAGTTTAAGTTTTTAAGTTTATGGCTTTGTATATTTTATACCAGATTTTCCATATACCATCTCATCTATCTCCTTTTTGTCACTCCATAACCTTCCTTCGCTCCCCTCTTCACACACACCCCCGCTCCCAAAAAAGCTTATTCTCAAGAACTCTAGCACATTCTGTTTTTTTCAATTGCCTTCCTCTCATCCTGGTCATGTTTCTGGCCACTCTGTCCCCATTGTTTGTTGACTCCTGAAATCTTGGGGTATGTCTGCACGGCATGCAGAAACCTATGGTAGCAAGTCTCAGAGCTTGGTCTCACACTGCAGTGTTTAAAAATAGCTGTGTAGATATTTGGGTTGAAGCCTCAGCAGGGGTGAAAGTAACTTAAAGGACTTACCGGTATGCTGGAGTCCTGAGTGGGGGACATGGCCTCAACCAGAAGAGGCGGGGCCTTTCATGATTTAAAGGGTCAGAGGCTCTGGCCGCTGTGAGGAGCCCCAGGCCCTTTAAAGCACCGCCGGAGCTCTGGCAGCGGGGCTTGGGTGGTGCTTTAAAGAGCCTGGGGCTCCCCAGAACTCTGGGCCCTTTAAATCCCCACCTGAGCCTGGCTGCTGGAGCTCTGGTGGTGATTTAAAGGGCTCGAGGCTCCCCGCAGCAGCTGGAGCCCTGGGACCTTTTAAATCACTGCCGGAGGAGCCCTTTAAATCATGGCCCTTTTAAATCACAGCATACTGGACTGGCTTACTTTCACCTCTGAGACTTAGGCTCTGAAGCCTAGTGCCCTAGGCTCAGCCCAAGCCCAAACATTGACACAGCTATCTTCAGTGCCACAGTGCAAGCTCGAGTCTGTAGACCGTAGCTCTGAGACTTGCTGCCATGGGTTTCTGCTTGCTGTGTAGATGTGCTCTGGGTGACTTTCATATATGCTAGCAACAGCTTCCGCACTTAATGCACACACTGCTGTCTTTTTGTTTAACATGACACTTCTTAAAACTTACTCATTACATTATTTGTATAATAGAATCACTTATGGACCAAACTGAGGCCTGGGTCCCATTCTACTAGGCATTGTACAATCCGAGTAAGAGGCATTCCTTGTCCTGGAGAATTTTCAGTCTCAATGGACAAGTCAAAGAGTGGGAACAAAGAGAGAGAACTTAGAATGAACAATATGAAGGTCTGTAAATGCTGTGTTAGTTCTGTAGGTTTTTTGGGTGTTTGGGGTTTTTAATTTGGGTGTGGTTTTGTTAAGAAGGAATTAGATAAACAGAGACACAGGAAGGGAGAGGGGACATTGAGGAGCGGGGGATAAGGTAGCTGGGGAGAAGGGAACCATGCAAGGCATAATGAGTAAGGCTGAAGTAAAGAGACAGTGAGAGTGGGAAATGAAGTGAAAACCAGTCAAGGCGGGGGAAAGAATGTCCAGAATAAAACCTGAAAAAAGCAGTCTGGTCTCATCAGTGCCCTAGGATCCCTTCTGCAAGTGCTTGTTTCTGCTCCTGCCAGCTGAGTTTCTGGTATCTCTTCTCTGAACTCATGGCTGGGTGGAGGGATGGAGCAGCATGGGCCTTGGAGTCCCCAAAGTGAGGCTTTTCCATGAATGATTCTGAGGGTGCTTGAAGGAGGGATAATTCCAGAGGGGTCTCAGAGCCATACAAAAGGGGCAGGAGCAGCTATCTCTCTTGTAACTACATGTCTCTGCACTAGTTACAATTGTAATCCCACTTGGCACTGTTCTATTATGCTGTTGAAAACTTTCTGAGCAAGTACTTCTTATGAGACAATGGGGGCATTCCACCACACCATGACACCTTACATCTATTAAACGAACTTCCCGTAACTGTCAAAGCACACTTTAAATTTTCAGTTTTTATCTGGTAAATTGTCAAATGTCCAGACCTAAAGAACAGGCATATCATCTGCCTGTGCCCCTACAATGTTAACCCTGCCAAACAGAGAACTTCTTACTTGGTTTCAGTTCAGTTCAGTACCACATATCTTTAGCACTAGATAAATAATATTGGAAATCTGTTGTTTGAAATGAAATGTGCAATCTGGATCCAAAAGGGCTTTCTCACTCGCTATGAACAGTCTCCCTCCAAAAGTGACTTGTAGGGTGAAGGTATTTTGGCAGTGTAAGTGCTGCTGTTCTGAAGAACACAGGTTTGCATTTCTTCCTGCTGAAGAGTACAAATACTTCTTCTGTTCTGCTTTAATGGCTTGTTCCAGGTTATTTTCATGTTCCCCATAGACTTGGCTGCCTTCACTACTCCTTTGTCTCACTGAAGTGATTTATCAGCTGTTACCTGTGCAGTGCATCAACTGGGCTCCAAGGCAGGGTTTTGTACTTGAGATTTGCACCTGGAAACAAGCAGTACTTCCTGAGTATACCTAATGTACTCCAAGCAAAGGCTATTAGAAAAGTGCACTCTGTGACTTGGGTACATTATTTGCAGTTCCAAAAGGGAACTTATGTCTTGGGGGCACGTAGTAACCTTTTTTCCCTAGCGCAAGGTCTCAGGAGACTCTTTAAATTGCATAGAGGCTGTTACCTCATTGTGCCCATTGATGACAATGGGAGACCTTGAGCACTGATGAGCCCTTTAATTCCCTTGCACTGCATACATAGAACACTGAATAAAGAACACTGCAGAATATAATTGCACAATGTAAAGTACTCAGTTTATATATAATCACATAAAGATAATGACCAGCTAATATTTTGGGTGCAGAAAGAAACTCATTAAGATATTAGACTTCTTGGATGTGTTACAGCTGAAAAAAAATAGGATTAATAGATTAAGACATCTTGGTAGAATTTGCAAATCAATTATTGTATCTACAGAACCTTGAAATTAGCTTTTGTGCCCAAAACAAGTATTTAGTTAATGAGTTCTTAGGAAGATTGAGACATCTAGCTCATCAGGCTTCATGGATGAATGTATTACATGGCATAAGACCCATTTAGACCCATTTATTTAAAGTGTATTTGGTGAAAAGATCTGGAATTCATGTGAGAATTGAACCAAACAAAGAAAATGAGCTAACATTGTTATTTGGGTTTGATCCTTAAACTGAATCAGTTCAAAATGTTTCATAGATTATTCTGACTTGTGGAATTGAGAGAATCTCTGTTGGAATTGCTCAGAGAAAATAAACAACTATAAATACACAATTTGCAGTTGTTCAAGAATCCAGAAATTCTAGCTTACTATCCTAATGGTAGAAAGATCACATAAAAAAATTTCCTGTCTCTTCAGTTCCATGTATCATGGCAGACTAATCAAGCCTCCAGTATAGGAAAGGACAAATGGTTGCTACTCAGGTCATATTTACATACAGTTTGTTCTGCTTTAACTATTCTGGTATAGTTAAAGCAGTGCAACATCCTCTCCGCTTGTGTGGATGCAGTTTGCTGGTATAAAGGTTCTTTATCTTAGTATAGCTCCTCCCGTATGCAAAGAGGAATAAGCTATGCAGAAATAGATTACCTTTATAGTGGTATAACTGCAACCACACTAGGAATTGTATCAGTATAACTATTGTTTGGGGGGAAATGACATCCCTAACTGAAATAGTTATACTGGTACAAAATCTGTGTGTAGAGCAGGCCTTAGTTTAATTGTATCAGTATTGCCCAGACATAAAAGTAAGACTGTAACTTCCTTTAATACTGTAGAGCTGTTGGTAATAGAGACAAATACTGATCTTTTGTAAAAACTTTTAAAATATAAAGCCCATGGGAACTATCTGATTCCTACTTTACATGGAAGAGAAGGATTTATTCTTCACCAGTCCTATGAAATCTGTTATGATAATGGTGTCACATGCTAAGGGTTCTAAAACAGGACTTCCAACTTCTTAAATACAGGATGTTTCTGAAGTTCTTGTTAAACCTACAAAATGACCTTGAACTCTTTTTTAAATCTTTCTGATTACTGTCATCATAGCAGAGATTCGATACCCTAAACTTAATTGCATCTCTTTCCCTTTGCATGTGGAACCAAAGTCAAACTGTCTAGTTAATCTAAAGAGAATTAAGCCTTAGAGTTCCCAGTTTTTCAAAAAATTCAGAGTATGAAAGAGGCAGATGTGCTATCTCAGGGAAAGGCATTTAAAGCCCAGATGGAGTCAAATAATTGTATTGTTTTTTTCACTCCACTACCTTCCCAGAATCTGGGATCGAAGATGTTTGCTATGTCTGTACTACAAAGTTTGGTTGACACAAGTTACAGACACTGAAGTTTGTGTATTACTCTAGCTCATGCACATTGGGCTGCTTGTGTCAGCATGGCACATACTCACCAGGAGTGCTTGTGTTGATGTAAAGTGTGGCACATCCTGGGTAAGTTCCCCACAGTGTCTCACATTACCATTCAGTGCAGTCCCTTTTGGGACATTTTTGCAATGCTTTGTGGCACAGTAGCACATGGCCTAGGGATTTGTGGGAGATAGGGTCAAATTCCCACCATGTCACTTTCTACACCATATCATACTTTTCACATCTCCTAATTTTTGCTCCATTTTTAAAAAAACTCTCCCATAGTCCACACGGCATGTGTTGGTATCCACCATCTCTCTGACAGGAGCATGGAACCTGCAGACCTCGGCACAATTCTCTTGTCTGTTGCTAATACAGAATGCACAATTCTCTAGTATTTGCGCAGCTTGAGGGTGTATTGCTGCAGTTGGGGTTGTGATGAGGGTGATGCAGAGATGTTTGAGCACAACTGGATGCTGATGGACACTGCACACAAAATGCTAGGTTGCTGATGGCATTCACAAAGCAGCTCCATGTGGCAAAGTGCCATTTTTGGACCCAAGAAATGAGCACTGATTGGTGGGATCATCTCATAATGCAGGTTTGGAACAGCAAGAAGTAGCTGCAGAACTTTTGGATGCAAAAGGACACATTTCTGGGGATGGGTGCCAAGCTTGCCCCAGCCCTCTGGTGCAGGGACACCAAAATGAGCAGCGTTGAAAGTGGAGAAGGAAGTGGCAATCATGCTCTGGAACTTTGCAACACCAAATTGCTGTCAGTCTGTGAGCAATTATTTTGGAGTTGGAAAATCCACAGTGGGGGGTCATTGTGACCCAAGTGTGTAAGGCCATAAAATGTCTCCTGTGGGGCCAGACAGGGAGATAAGTGTGTGCAACTTCCTGCTTGAAAGGAACCTGCTTAATACATCACCGCTTGATTACCTGCCTTAAGTTCAAGGCTTTGAGAACATAATTTCCACAATAGATACATAATTCCTTACATATTACTCATATATACATTTTGAAATGATTGACTACTAG
The DNA here is from genome assembly GCF_007399415.2 of Gopherus evgoodei. Classification (NCBI taxonomy): domain Eukaryota; kingdom Metazoa; phylum Chordata; order Testudines; family Testudinidae; genus Gopherus; species Gopherus evgoodei. Next base: position 172,223,384 of record NC_044324.1, read on the forward strand.
TGGGCTACTGGCTTTTGATAGAGAACTTACGTGTTACCCTTTGGTAAACTATTGTACATATACTTGATCCAGGGGATTCTGTAAAACGCTGTGCATCTCCTGTGCCCTCTGTCATTTGGTCACATGATGCCAACCTTAACTTTGTGGTGTAGCCCAGGCCTTAATTTACAAGAACATCAAGAATCATTGCTATAAGTAGGGTTTGAATTGTTCCAAAATTCTATAGACACCATTGTGGATTTTCGTCTGCAATAACACTGCTCTACAGCCAAAATGCTTCTGAAATAAATGTAGTCCTACTTTACTAATTCTGGGTCACTGAGAATGAAAATGATGCTTAAAATTGTTGATCGGCTCTAGTTTTCAAGATATGCTATTGGGTCAGTATATACGACCCTTGACTTGGGAATGGCGGAGGATAAGTGAGTTATAAAGGGAAGGGATCTCAGTTTAAACCAGAAATGACTAAAATACATCTTTGACTGGATCTATGAATAAATCTATGACAGGGTTTGGACAATACTTGCTTTTTAGGCAAAACAATGAATGATGCAATCTGAAGCTGGTATTGCGTCATACATGATATTAATTGCATCATGTTATTCCTAGACGTCATGGATGATGCAATCATAACGAAGCTTACATCACTTTGCTGAACAAATTGCCCTATATCAGCTCTAGAAATCATACAGTGTCGTGCTCTCTTATTTGTCAGTATTTGATTTTGCAAAGGGACACATTTCTGTTTAGCCAAAGTGAGCAGAGATGCCTTGTACTTGTGTGAACAGTGCAGATAACTTCTGCTATGTTTGTGGTGAAGTGACTTTTGCATCACAAAAGCGCAGTATAACCACTATGGTTAAGAAAGCCTATCACCTTTCTTTTGGCTGAAAAATTGGAGATCAGGACAAGAGGTGGGCCCCACACATATGCTGCAGCACTTGTGCAACCAAACATTCCATCAGCTATACGCCCAGTACCCTACGGAGAAGGACTGCCAGTTCCTGATGCACCAGAATCATTCTCACTTGAGTCAGACGAGGAAGAGGATGAAACTTCTGGTCCTGAACCATCAATGTCACAGGACCCACATTTTCTCCCATCCTCCTCCTCCTCTGAACCACACCTCATAACACAAGGTGAACTGAATGACCTTGTCAGGGATTTGGAACTACCCAAGAGTAAGGCAGAGCTGTTGGGCTCCAGACTACAGCAGTGGAATCTACTGGCAGGCTGTCAGGGCAAATGGAGCCCATCAATGCTTGCAGACTATTGCTGGACAGTGACAAGAGATGCTCCATTTAATGAACACAAGAGACAAGCCAAGAAGCGCCGAGTAGACACTGAATAGGACTAAACTATGTACATAATAGTTTTTTGCCTTTTTGTTTCCTAATAAATTTTATTTATTATAACCCTTTTGCTGATTTTTAAAGTGTTACATAAACAGGACAAGTGAAATATTATCATGTAAAGCAACCATAAACGCATGAAGAGACCTAGGTTTACAATTTATGATTAAAACTCTATCTACACAATATACATAGACATAAAATGTAAAAACTTAAATATCTTAGAAACAGTAGCCAGTCAGTTGTTTTAATTGTCATATTTGAATTCAGCACATCAAAATACATAATAAATATCACATTTTATCTCTGAAGCAGACGACTTCTCAAAAATTGTAGACTAATGTAATTAGTAACCTGTTGCATTCTATTAAGTATTAAATTTATCCACAACCTTGTTGACTCTTGTCCTAGCTCTTTAAGTAGCTCTGTCACGTAGTTATGTTCTCTATTGTGTAAGCACATTTTGTAATTTGCATGATGTGAGATACTAATGGAAAAGGGTTGGATGTTATCCAAAATGATTAAACATATGCTGAGCAACACCTCGGGGGGATATTTGAACACTGAGTAAATTTTTCTTTCCCCATTACAGAAGTGTAATCATTGAGGTTTTCAGGATCACTTAAGGGCCAGTGACTGAAAAAAGGGTAAGAGGGAAGTACAGATTATTAGTTAAAGTAAGTGGGAGTTAGAGCTGAGTGTTTTACTAGACTTTGTCACAAACTTATTGTGTACCCTTGGACAAGTCGCTTAACCTCCTGTTTGTAAAATAGGAATCATACTTACCACATAGGGGAACTGTGAGGCTTAATTGAATATTTGTAAAGCACTTTGAGATCCTCAGATGGAAAGTCGAATAAAAGTGCATAGTGTTTGATACCATTGCACTAAAAGCAATTCTTAGCTATTGGAATGACTTCTTGTCATCTGTTCTTAAATTGGCATAACTTTCCCCATAACACACACACATACATAGAACCTGGAAAGTGTATTTGTGCCAGAAAAGGATAATGTTGGCAGCCCTATGTTTAGAAGAATAAGGGGAAAAATGCAGGACTGGACACCAATCTTGGCTAACCCTTACCTTGCCTGATGAAGAGCAAAGAAGATGAAGATTCCCCGGATTCGGGCCCCATGCCTAAAGGGGCCTTGCTCTGGGGGTCTTCAGCGGCATTTCGGTGGCGGGGGGTCCTTTTGGTGCCATGGAAGACCTGGAGCGGACCGCCCCACCACCAAGTATTGTAATCAGGCCCCGCAGGTCATAAAGCCAGCCCTGATGAAGAGTCTTCAGTCTGTGTCCTTCCAGCATTATACCTGCAGTAGCTAACGCAACCAGAGGTGTGTCTGTGTGCCATGGCTATGGATATACTTCCTTTCCTTTTTCCTCACTATCTGTGATATCAAACTACAGTAACACCCAACTATGATTTCATCTAATAGATTTCTTTAGTCTATGATTTGAAAGAAACCAGGATTCTTCAGCAATAGGGATAAATTGCCTGTGCTGCTTTACCCACATCATCTATATCTAGCAGCAGATTTCTCCAACCTTTTAATTCACAAGAGGTGAATTTATGGCCATTAACTACTTAGGGACATCTGAATGCACAGCAGTCACGCATCCATTTTAACAGACTGTATCTTGGAAAAACACAGGTTTGTTGATGGTATTGCTAGAAGAAAAAGGTGGCCAACATGTCTTTGACCTGTTTATTTCCTCTTTATATCACAGTTTTCTCTCAGAGGTGAAGGATATTTAATACACCGAATGTAACTGTAACCTTTGCGCAAAACTGAGTACAATTCTAAATTCAGGATTATTATTAGTAGTAGTAGTAGTTAATTATGGTAGCATGCAAATGCCTCAGTCTCCTTTGGGGTTCCGTTGTGTTAAGCACTGTACATACACAGAAAACAGAGTCTACCCCATGAAGAGCTCATGTGCTGCTGGATCTTTTTAGGCTACTATGAATCTATCTTGCACCTCTCATAATTTTTCACACCTCTGAATTTTTGTAAGTACATATATGAACTATAAGGGTATTAGGATCTTTGTCTGGATTAATTGATCTTTTCCAGGCTTTTTAATATTAAGTTTTCTTAATTGTAACTTTAGTATATACACCTCTACCCCAATATAACGCTGTCCTTGGGAGCCAAAAATCTTATTGCATTATAGGTGAAACCTCGTTACTTGCTTTGATCTGCTGGAGTGCACAGCCCCTCTCCCCTAAGTGCTGCTTTACCACGTTCTATCCGAATTCATGTTGTGTTGGGTAACGTAATTGTTTGTAATAGCTATGTTTCCTTGCATCCTTTCTAAACCTTCCTACGGGTCTTCAAAGAAATTTATATTTTTAATAAATACTTTTAGACTTTAAAATCTTGTATGCAAAGTGGCCCCCATTACCTGGATATTTGAGCACCTAACAGTCTTTACTGTACTTATCCTCACAACACCTCTGTTAGGTATGGCACTGCTATTATCCCTTTTTACAGCTGGGAAATGAAGGCAAAGAGAGAGGCTAAGTGACTTGGTTGTGGTCACACAGGAAGTGTGTAATGGAGCTGGATCTCTCCCAAGCCTGAGACTAGCACCCTAACTATTGGACCATTTTTTCCCTCTCACTACAATAGGTTTTTAGTATTTATGGACTCCTGCTGTGTTTGAAGACTCTACATATATGCCTGTAGTGCATAAAAGCTCCTATAGATTCCAGCAGTACTTTAAAACAGTGAATGGCCTTCTGCGAACATTTAACTGCATGAAGGATTCCAGTTTCTCTCATTGCCATGTTCATTTCTCTTCCAAGATCAAATAAAGTCTGGAGTCCCTGGTCTGCACTGCCTCTCAGGAGACCAAGTTCATGTGGTGCTTTGCAGTGCCAGCTAATATTTTAATGTGTTCAAAGAACACTTTATCTGCTCTGCATCTGATGAAGTGGGTATTCACCCACGAAAGCTCATGCCCCAATAGGTTTGTTAGTCTATAACAGGGGCAGGCAACCTATGGCACACGTGCCAAAGGCGGCACGCAAGCTGATTTTCAGTGACACAGGGCCCGGGTCCTGGCCACCGGTCTGGGGGGCTCTGCATTTTAATTTAATTTTAAAAGAAGCTTCTTAAACATTTTAAAAACTTTATTTACTTTACATACAACAATAGTTTAGTTATATACTCTAGACTTATAGAAAGAGACCTTCTAAAAATGTTAAAATGTATTACCGGCATGCAAAACCTTGAATTAGAGTGAATAAATATAGACTCAGCACACCACTTTTGAAAGGTTGCTGACCTCTTGTCTATAAGGTGCCACAGAACTCTTTGCCGCTTTCATCTCCTCTGTTACCTTCCAGAAGAGTAAGATCCTATACCAATGCAAATGAATAATAAAAAGGAGATTGTCTATAAGAAAGTATTTTCACCTGCATAGCTATACTTTGCGAAGATGAACATTGATTCTTAATTTACCTTTTATATTACTTGAAACATTTTTGGCTATAGTTGATTTGGCGAGAATTCTTTCCTTACCCCTAAGAGAACAAGCTGAAAATATTTTTTCCTTTTGTGAATTCATGTGGAATTCCTTGTTCAGCTATGTCAGCACCTTCAGGTGTGCCAGACAAATGTTCTCTCAGTATATTTCCGAACAAGAAAAAGCTGCCTATATCTGTCAGTAGGCTCAACTGATAGTTGAGGGGCAGACTTATGCTTATGTCACACCAGACACGTGAGTGGACTGTGAACTAGACAATGTCGGTTCCCACTTGGTGGCAGTAACAGTTGTTTAGCAAACTGTTTTTTGGGCTTCAGAGCTTCAAATGTTGTCTGCTGTGCCTTCCACGCACGCTTTATTTTATTTTATTTTTTATTTTATTTTATTTAGGAAGTTTTTACGTAGTTTACAAATCCTTGCTGGGTAAATATCAGAAACAAAACAATCACTACAATGGTTAGCTTTTGTTTAAAGAGACCTTTTACGAGACTGTGATCACTGATGTTTTCTGTTTAACAGGATGGTACCATATTACAGAGGGAGCATCATCATGTTGTTTTTAAAGATTTTTATTAAATTGAATTAAATGGCTATATACACATTTAACAAACCAGGCATGTCTATCAAATGTTAATATTCAAAAAATTGGGCATGTGTGCAGCCTCTTTTTGCAGATGAATATGCTTAATCTGAGTACTGACTGAAAGGTAACCAAATAGCTAAGTATCTCTCTGTCCGTCTTGCTGGATATGTAATTGGTGTGTTAATTTTCCACAACCACAGCCTCCTTTTTTTTTTTTTTATAATCATTCCTCTATGGTTGAGCTATTATGATAGGCTACCAATAACCAAGCAACTACTAGCAGAGGAGAGATTAATTCATTTCCTTTTCTGTGACCGTTTTCATTAGAAAGCCGCCGAAGGATTTCCAGTGGATCATTTGGTAGCACATATCCAGCAATCTGTGATATTTTGTTATGGGACTGCATCCCAAAACTCTGACTGCACATGTCCACCATATACACCTCTACCCCGATATAATGTGACCCAATATAACACAAATTCGGATATAACATGGTAAAGCAGCGCTCTGTGGGGGCGGGGCTGTGTGCTCCGATGGATCAAAGCAAGTTTGATATAACGCAGTTTCACCTATAACATAAGATTTTTTTGGCTCCCTAGGACAGCATTATATCAGGGTAGAGGTGTATACATAAAATCTCTTTCACTATAATTTCTCCAACCATTCAATCTCTTTCTGTTTTTTAACCTGATTGGTATGAGGTACCATTGAAACAGTATCTTAAAGACATTTTCTTTTATTCCACATACATTTCTAGTATTGCATCTAATTTCAGAATTATATTTTGTCTTCCTCTCCTCAGACATAATTGACCCAGCTATTCTGCGCCCTGGCAGACTGGATAAAACACTCTATGTGGGTTTACCACCACCTGTGGATCGACTTGCGATTTTAAAGACCATCACCAAAGTGAGTATTTGGAAAGAGATCTATACTAGAAGAGGTCATTCTTTTGAAGTTATAGTTTGTATAGCATCATTCAACCTAATCGTAGAAGAATTGCAGGGCCCAGTATGACACAACATTGAAATAACTGGTAATAAAGAGTCATTAAAAGAAGCACCCAACCTTTTTTTTAACATAGTGATTAAGATTGATATGATAGGTGATCAAAAATTGCTTTACTTGAGAATTAAACTGAAAATGCTAGGTCCTATGTTATGTTCACAATTAGGACAAATTAATGGGATGATTCATTCCTTCATAAGAATGTGCATACAATGCTTTTGTATATCTGTTGGGTCTGCTATCTTTGTCACACCAAGATGTTTGATGGTGGAATTATAAAAGTTTACATACAAATTCCAGCTATAGACCTTATGCAGCAATAGTTATTTATGTGTATGTAATTCCTGTTGGGATCAACAGGAGACTTGGGTGTGCTGGGGCTGCAGGAAGAGGCAAATGTGGAAAAAAGGTGTTAATTGTGGATTCCTTCTGTGGGTAATGCCTTACTCTGCCCAGCATGAGCCCTGGATTCTGTTCCTACTGCAGTGTGTTTCTCTCTCCTAGGTAAAGGGTATAGCATAACAATGCTGTCTTAGTAATAAGATATGAAAAGTGTTTGTTTTACATTATTCAGAAGCACCTCTTCCTTTTACTAAGGGACTAGTGTGTTGATGGCTCTGAAAGAGTCTCGTCAAACTTTCTTGAATTGGAAAATTGGCTGAGGCTTGTATTTAGAGAAGGGATGGGTCTTTAAAAACTCCATGAATGATGTGGAGGAAACCATGAAAGAGGACTGCAGGAAAAAAAAAAACAAAACTTGAAATTGTAAGCAGTATTATGGTTGAATGTATGTGGGCTATTAATAAATCTCATAATGGAAGGTAAAATGTGAAGAGAAACTGGAACATGTCGGCTCCTGTCATGACTCGTGCAAGAGTTAGACTCCAACTAGGGCTCTGACTTGCTTCAAATACGTTTCTCACATGTTGTTCTTGTATAATAGCATTGTGGAAATAAGCCTCTCCCCATTTACTCAGCCTGTCTGAAACAACCTAGTTACTTTGTCAGTTATTGGCTCCTTGAAGCCACAGTGAGGGCTGTTCTTTCATTCATTCTTTCTTTCTTTCTTTCTTTCGACTCAGTTTTGAGGACACATTATGGGGGATGGGGTTGTAATTTTAACAATTTCTTTTTAAAGGGGACCTGTGAAGTCTCTCCTAAAAATTGGGCTTGTGCCGTTTTGTTGTATACAAAGAAGACCCGAAAAGCTTTTGGGGGGAGGAAAATGTTTTATTGTGACTGGGTTTTACCTCCTCCCTCTCATCCTCCGCACCCAATTCAGCTGGAGAATTTATGGGGATCTTGGAGAAGTCTTGAGCTACTCTCACTCTTTAAATTATGGAAGAAAGGAATATTTTTTTAAAGATTCAACACTCCCAAGTGTGTGTTAGGCATTAAAGTTCAATATGTTTCGGTAGGTGCAAGTGTTTTAAACAGTCTGACTAAAATTCCCTTCCCTGAGAGCCCCAGCCCTGTTGCGTGGGGTTGAATTATAATAATTTTCAGGAAGTCATGGAGGTATTGTAAAATCACGGAATCCGTGACTGACTCGTAGCCTTAGTCATTGCACTAGTTCTCCAGTCACCATGAAGTCTTCGAAACTAGATAAAGACCCTGCATTTCTAATGTAAAAAAACAAGAACAGCACACCCTCTCCAGGTGAAGGTGGTAGTATGTAGGAAGGTTATGGGAGACATACCCTTTCAGGCATATTTTTACATCATAAACAAAAAAGGACACAAGCCTTTTGCAGATTATATTTAAAGTACCTGGGTGATCAAACTACTTCTTTTATATGCATGCGTTCAAACTTGTTATACCTGAATACAAGACACAGTGAGGATAGAGGTACGTGTTTTTGAGTGGGTGGCTCTCACCTATCCCTTTCTTGGGGTGGGGAAGGGTTGTGTTTCACTACTAGAGCTCTAAGGCCCTCCTGGGTGTCTTCTCCTACACACCTTCTATCTCCTGCATCGCAAGCAAACATCCTTCCATCTAAACACTTTTAGCCACCAGCTGAAGGGTTTGCCTGAAGCAACTGAGAGTTGTTCTGAAGTGTTGCAAAATGTTCCAGCCCTTCTGCCTTGGAGGACTGAATGCAACATCTTGTCATCAAGCCCAGCTCCTGCCAACCCTGGAAGTGGGAGCTAGGATACAGCTGTGGACTTCTAATGCAAAGTTGATGCTTATTGGAATTGGAGATAGGAGACTACTTGGAAATTTCTACTAATTCTCTACCAAAACCTATTGAAAATAAGAGGATGGTTTTGAAAAGCTAATCCTCAAGTTCAGCCATAGGTTCAGACCTCACCATGGTCAACTCCACCCTTCAGCCTTCCAAAGTAACTAACTTGAGTTCCATGCAGTTCACTGTAAAGATCTCATAGTACTTGTCATGTGAATGGAAGCTTGTCCCCAGGGTCTCTGTTCAAAACTTCTCCTTCCCTGTACTATTCAGCATGTAGCATAGGTCAGTGGCTCTCAGTCTTTCCAGTCTACTGTACCCCTTTCAGGAGTCTGATTTGTCTTGCGTGCCTCCAAGTTTCACCTCACTTAAAAAGTACTTGCTTACAAAATCAGACATTAAAAATATAGAAGTGTGACAGCGCACTATTACTGAAACATTTGCCTACTTTCTGATTTTTACTATATAATTATAAAATAAATTGATTGGCATATAAATATTGTACTTACATTTCAGTGTATAGTATATAGAGCGATATAAACAAGTCATTGTCTGTATGAAATTTTAGTTTTTACTGACTTCGCTAGTGCTATTTATGTAGCCTGTTGTAAAACTAGGCAAATATCTAGATGAGAAGACCTCTGTGCACCCCAGGGGTACATGTACCCCTGGTTGAGAACCACTGGCATAGGTAGCTGCATTTCAATGTTGATACTGAGTGTAGATGGGATTCTTCAGATGAAAGGTTCAGTATAAATGTAACCACTTCTGAAAATTGAATTGTCCCACTGAGAAAAACATCTTAATATGAGCGTAAGGCTGTTCCAATTCTGACTCGCCTGTACTGTAAGACAGCTGGGGTTTTCTTCTTTAAAAGTTCAACTGCTGGTTATATTGCATGAAGATGGACCTTCAGAGAGAGAGACTTCACAGAAAACAATTGGTTTACAAGCAAATATAAAGTATCTATTGAGTAATCTCATGCATAGGTTATAGTGGTCCATGCTGAAGTATGTAGCCATGGAGAGTGGAAAATATTAAATGTTAAAATAGGGAATAAGATTTTTTTCAGCACACTGCAAAGAATTCACCCATACATTCTGGATACATAAACCTGAAAAGTGTGGATACATGGACCCTTGTTTGAGCACTGACATTTATGTTGTACATGGTGTTGAGCACAGACAAAGTCTCATCGCTAATGAGTTTACAGTCTAGTTCAGATGCACATGGCACAATGGATAATAATACAAATTCAAGCTTGTATAGAAATCTTGCCATAAATCTAGTGTCTCTGTTCAGTCTGTGATTTTTAGCATCTAGCAGAGTTGTGACTTTAAGCTTCCAGGCTTATCTTTTGAAAGTATTGTGCAGGTATTCAGAACAGAGACACTGGATTTATGGTTTGTTTCAAACAACAATCTGAAACCCACTAACCGCCTCCTCTTGTCCTAGGACTGCAGAGCTGTCAACAGGCCACTCTACCTTGAATGGTTCCTTAGAATATGTGCTACTTATGCTTAACAATCTGTTTCACCTTTCATTTAGCTGTGACACTGAGAGTACCTTTCCCAGGCCTGAAGAAGAGTTCTGTGTAGCTCAAAAGCTTGTCTCTCTCACCAACAGAAAATGGTCCAATAAAAGATATTACCTCACCCACCTTGTGTCTCTAATATCCTTGGACCAACATGGCTGCAACTATGCTGCATACATTTCTCCATTATTTGATTTCAATCTACTTCCCCAGAAAATTTTCTTTTAAAGAAAGCTGGAAAACGTTTGGCTAACCAATACTGTCGACCCTACACCCTGCTTTAAGAATATCTGTGTAAAGGAGGAGAGGAAGTAGATACACGTGCTTATACCATAATCCTGCAACACTTTAGATCAGGGTGGGCAAACCTTTTGGCCTAAGGGCCACATCTGGGTATGGAAATTGTATGGCGGGCCATGAATGCTCACAGAATTGGGAGTTGAAGGGGGGGAGGGTGTCAGGGTTCCAGGTGGGGGTGTGAGCTCGGGTGAGGCCAAAAATGAGGAGTTCAGGGTGCAGGAGGGAGCCCGGAGGGGAGATGAGGGCTCTGACTGGGAGTGCGGGCTCTGGGGTGGGGCCAGAGAGGAGGAGTTCAGGGTGAAGAAGGGGTTTCTGGGATGGGGCAGGGGCTTGGTGGAGGGGGCGGTGACGCCTCCAGCTGGGGGTGCAAGCTCTGAGGTGAGGCTGGGGATGAGGAGTTCAGGGTGTGGGAGGGGGCTTCAGGCTGGGGCAAGGGGTAGAAGGGGGTGAGGGCTCAAGCTGCGTGTGTGGGCTCTGGGGTGGGGCCAGAGATGAGGAGTTCAGGGTGCAGGAGGGGGCTCCGGACTGGGGCAGGGGGTTGGGGTGCGGGAGGAGGTCAGGGGTGCAGGCTCTAGGTGACACTTACCTCAAGAAGCTCCCAGAAGCAGTGGCATGTCCTCCCTGCGGCTCCTATACAGAGGTATGGCCAGGCGTCTCTTCACGCTGCTCCGTCTGCAGGTGTTGCCCCTGCAGCTCCCATTGGCCACGGTTCCCAGCTAATGGGAGCTACAGGGGCGGCGCTTAGGACGGGGGCAGTGTGTGGAGTCCCCTGGCTGCCACTACGTGTAGGAGTTGGACGGGGCACATGCCACTGCTTTTGGGAGCCATGTGGAGCCACAGCATGCATGGAGCGAGGCAAGCCCCCAACCCTGCTCCCCTGCGGGAGCTCGAGGGCCAGATTAAAATGTCTGATGGGCCAGATGCAGCCTGTAGGCTGTAGTTTGCTCACCCCTGCTTTACATTAATCTATATTCAGAGGGAACAGCTGTAATAATCTCTGACTTCCTCTTTAACACAGGCCCGTAGCTTTCCTTGAATTAATTCCTGCTTGAACTACAGCATATATTTTTTGGGGGAAAATCTTTATTTAAGGATTTCCAGTGATGATGAATCCAGCACAACCCTTGGTAAATTGTTTCAGAGGTTAATTACCCTTGCTATTAAAAATTTGCATCTTATTTGCAGTCTGAATTTGTCCAGCTTCAACTTTTAGCCATTGGATCTTTTTATATACTTTTGTTTGCTAGATTGAGGAGCGCTCCGATTATCAAATTTCTGTGGCTCACGTAGGTATTTGCAGATTGCGATAGTTACCCCTTAACCATGTCTTTGATCAGATAAATAGATTGAGCTCCTTGAGTCTTTCCCTATAAATCATTTTTCCAATCCTGTATTCATGTAGCTTTTCTCTGAATCTTCTCCAGTTTTTCAGCATCCTTCTTGAATTGTGAACAGCATAATTGGACAGTCGTCCTCCTCTCTGTAAGGGTAATGCTGACCATGACACAGCTAGCCTCAACACTGGAATTCAGCAGCATTTTCTGAATCAATTCAGTGTCAAGTGGTTCTGCAGACCTGGTCTTCATTCTTGTCCTTTTCTGAGGTGTACTAATCCCCCACCCCTATAGTCTCAGGAAATTGTACAGCCTGACCACAACATGATCTTTGTGTGATAGTCACTTTGGGGGTTTCTTATTCTAAAAAAATACCCATTTCTTTTCTTCTCCCATCACCCCCAACTCCTTAGGATGGTACCCGACCCCCTTTGGATGTTGATGTAAACCTTGAAGAAATTGCTTATGATCAACGTTGTGATTGCTATACGTGAGTGTCTTCTATTTTTAACTCAAATGCGTGCAGTGAGAAATGTCCTACTCATGTTAATGTGTTTTATATGATTTTTAACAGGAACGTTGGACTTACTGACTCTCAGGGTTCAAACACCATGCCCTCTGTTTCCATCACTTATACCTGAAGTTTTTCCAGGGATTTGCTAAGACTTTGTAAATGGTACAGGCTTCCTCTTCCTACACAATAGTCTGGTGGTGCCTGACACTACTGTAGTTTAGCAAAGGCCACTCTGTCCTTTTTTCTTTGCCTTGTCTCTATTTCTGCAATGTTTACACTGAACCACAGATACAAAATGTGAAACATCTCTCTCTAAACTGGATCCACAGTTAAAGGTGGTAAAAGTGGGTAGGCAAAACTGGTACACATAGCATGTTCTCTGAGTTAGTTCACAGAAATGGATAATGTTTGTATTGTATGTGACACGGAGTGTTGGAGGCATATTTTATACTGAAGAGCCTTCATGTAGTACAAATGTCCAAAGGATGGACTTGATGCAAATTTAATAACCACTCTTATCGGTCATTTGCAAACCCATAGCACTGCACAACTCCTCAAAGCTTTAAACAGATAGACATGATTGGTTAGTTAATCTTAAATTTCTTTTAGGTAATAATTGCTCCCCTAAAGACTTCGCACTCTTAATCTCTGCTCAGTGCAATAAAAATAATTTTCAGTGTAAAAAAAATTACTTTAACCACAACATCAACCATCTTAATTATTACTGTAATGCCTAGGAGCCCTAGTCATGGGGCAGGATCCCATTGTGCTAGGCACTGTATACAGAACAAAAACATGGTCCCTACCCCAAAAAATTTACAATCTAAGTATAAGACAAAAGACAACAGGTGGAGACAGACATAGGAAAGTACAAGGAAACAATGAGACAGTATTGTCTGTATAATAGGTAGTGATATCAGTGGATTGGTGGCCTAACTGTTGCCGGTGGTTGTTTTTGTTTTGTGTAGACATGGCAAAGGAGAGTTTTAAGGAGGGTGTTAAAAGGATAATGAGGTGGCTTTGCAGATATTTATGGGGAGCTCCATCGAAGCATGAGGGGCAGCACTGGAGAGCACACAACGGTGCTTGTTTGAAAATTTAACAGTTGGGCAAAGAAAGCTGGCATCACAGTAGATAGTGAATGAGAGGTGATAAGTAGAGCAGGGATAGTTCATTAGAGACCTTGAAAATGAAGATAGGCAGCTTATGTTGGATGCAATAGAGAAAGGGGAGTCAGTTAAAGGATGTGTGGAGAAGGGTGATGTGGTCAAAGTGACCAGATAGGAAAGTGATCTCTGCAGCAGCATTGTGAATGGATATCAGAGTGGCAAAACTGCATTTGTCAAAGCCAGAGGAAAAGGATATTGCAATATTCAGGATGTGAGATGATGAGATCCTGGATAAAAGTTCGGGGCTGAGAAACTTAACAGACCCTTTCTAGCAGTAAAGCTAACTCTATAAGATGGACGTGTATCTATAAATAAAAGTTGGAGGGTGCTGAGTATTCCTGTTACAACTTGTCCCAGTTTTCCTCTCTGGATGGACTGCTGTAAATCGATTCCAATCCCCCTTGGTCTGGGTCCTGTTCTTAGCTCTGGGTCTCTCAGGCACACTCCCTAGTGCAGACTTCACATCTGACACCTTTCTTGGGCAGTGGAACCCGGCAATCCAGCTGCCTGAGCCCCCAGAATTGGTGCCACAGCCTTCTGAGCACACATTGCTTAGACATGTTCTCCACTAGAGCCCACCTGGCTGTGGGACCTCTGAAATCTAATGGAATCCTTCGGAGACCCTTGCTTTAATGCCATAGTAACACAGGCTTAGCAAGGGAGTTGTTTAATTATTTAAGTCAAGCTGCAGATGAATGCCTTTTGTTTTTAAAGGGAGGTGGTTGTTATGAAAAAAATGATGTAACAATTTCCTACCCAACAAAAGAGTTTCTTTACCACAGATACTTTTACTCTTGAAAGCACTTGAGAGTTACGGAGGTTTGGAAAACAACGCCGCCCCCCTGCTCTGATCTCATCCCCGTCCTCCTCCAGTTAGTCTGAGGGCTGGTTAGTGGCCTTAGGCCAGGCAGCCCTTCCTAGCTTCCCTCTCCTTAGTCTGGTCTGCTTACATTTCATGGTGCCCCCACCATAGCATGGGGACACCATGTCCAGGATAGACTGACCTTGTCAGGATTAGAATGGTTTTCAGCCCCATGTGGGTGTCTTTAATCCAATCTGGAAGTGGCAGTGCTAAGTGACAGTCGCAGTTATTATTACGATCGCAAAATGGCATTCACAAAAACAAAATGGAGGTCACAAAACAACGTGTGTTACCCAGATATACCCCTAGCCTGTAATAGCCCCCGCAAGCAAGGTTCTATGACAGTACTTTAAATGAGCACAAGCTCCGATTTTTCCCTGTCCCAGGTGTTGGTAAGGAGGTGCGGGGGTGATCACCTAGGATTTCTAACAAAGGCAGGCTGCTGTCCTTGGACTCAGCTTGTGGTGACAGGACAGCCTCTGGCTAGTAGGTATCTGAATTAATCTGAAGCTCCACTCCATCTAAATTCCTGAATAGAGAAGGAGTGGTGTCTTTTTTCTGTTCCCTCCAAAACCTTCTGGAGTGAGAGGAGAAGATCTCCACTGCACTGCCCCCTTCCAGAGCCTTCTGGTAGCATGGTGAGAAGAAGGAAAGAGGTTTGTGCAGCTTTACCCTCCTCTCTGCTATCCTCTAACCCAGGGGTCGGTAACCTTTCAGAAGTGGTGTGCCAAGTCTTCATTTATTCACTCTAATTTAAGGTTTCGTGTGCCGGTAATACATTTTAACGTTTTAGGTTTTTTAAATGTTTAAGAAGCTTCATTTAAAATTTAAATTAAAATGCAGAGCCCTCCGGACCAGTGGCCTGGACCCCAGCAGTGTGAGTGCCACTGAAAGTCAGCTCGCATGCCACCTTCGGCATGCATGCCATAGGTTGCCTACCCCTGCTCTAACCCCAACTTCTTTTAAAGAGAAAGAGACAGGAAATGGGTGGGTGAGAAGTTACTGCATTTTTCAGCCACTTAAACTGACTTAGGGGGAACAAGTTTAACTCTGAGTTGACTAGAAAGAGGAACTTTTGAACTGCTGGCTGGACTTTTCCTTGTTATACATCTGAATGATGTAGCATTTTCCACTGCTACTTTCTCCACTTTATGATAGTGAATTCAGTTTGCTGACTTAGAGTCGTTTTCAGTCTACACTTCAAATGCAGGAACCCCTTTACCATCCAAGTAGAGAGAGGGGAGCAAATGTTAGGATGCATGCAGCAGATGGCAGTGCTGATGTGCTTCACCATTGGGGAGGAGGGGGAATATAGTTTCTGTCAGTGAATGAAGTGTAAGGATATCTGCTGTGACGATGTAGGAAGTTGCAAACAAGCATTTTGGCAGAGGCTCTGAAGGTAATTAGAGAATGTGCAGTGACTGGAGAGTATTTCAGTCCCTGTATCCAGGTGTTTGAAGCTCTCATTGCTAGATCTGCAATACTGAGCAAATAAAATTTCAATATCCACTGCATTTGATTTAAATAAATGTAAAACAAAGTGGGTACAGACCTTTTGGTTCTTGTTAACTCTTCTTTAAATGGCTTATAAGAGGAGAGATTTATCTGGTGATTAAATAACTCCTTAAATACATTTGTTTGCTTGAGCCAAAGGTATTAAAGACTTAGTTTTGTATGACTTACATGCCATGTACCAGCTGTTGATTTGTGAATAACTTATAGCACTTTGTTTTCAGCTGTTGTTAAAGACTGATCTAATCACTATTTGTGGACATGGAGCCTTCAGAGGCCAATAGTTCAGTATTCCCCACACTGAGGGTGAAGTATGCCCCCTTGGATAGGACTATGACCAGACTTGCTCATTCTCAGACTGCTTGCTTTGTCTCCTCTTGTATCCATGATAATAGGTAGCCCTGTGGGAAAAAGTGCTTGGTAATTCCAGTGGGGTTAAAAGATATAACACAAGGCAGCTGGCGGCCTGCCACGCTCAGCTAGTAGAAAATGAAATAAAGTGGAGGTGAAGCCTGGGGAGAGAGTAAAGTGAAGAGTAAAAAGACCATGTCAAGGCTGATTCCCCACTCTGGCACTTTTGAGTGCAGAAGGTGGGGCCCGCAAGGATTTTAAAAATTAATACTGGCCACTCCAGGCTGGTGTTAAACTCCCAAGGTTACAGCTTCTCTCTGACCTTAGATGGATAGATGCTGCCACCACCCAAGTGCAAAAAAAACCCAGCCCCTTTTGAGAACCCAGGAAGGCGCACTTGGGGATTCCTCCTTGTGGAGTCCCCTCAAGCCCTTTCATCCCCCTTCCCGGGAAGAGCTGAGAAAAAACAAAGGAAATCAGCTGTTGCCATCAGCTAATTAAACATGTGCACAAACTACTTAGGGACACACAAATCCAATCCTGTTCTTAAAAAAGGTAAATTTTATTAAACCCAAAAAGAAGGGAAATACATTTGGAACGTAGGCTTTTTGCTAAATCTTATAAGAAACAATTACAAAAATTAAGCATCAAGATAGCTCTCTTGAGGTTCAGCTTAAAGGTTACAAGCAAAACAAAAGCATCTGGGGTTAGCACAGAGGAGTCCGCAAGCCTTGCAAAATAAAAGAAATAAACCTAATCGTGTCTTTCTAGACATTTCTGATCTACTTACATATCTAGGTTTCCAAATAAGCAATTTCTATGTATAATTCTGATGATTTTCATACCTGGCCTTCAGCTTCTCACAGCATAACTGCTGCCTTGTTCCCCTCTTCCCCAGAGAACAACAGACACAAAGAGAGTTTTTTTCCTAATTGTAAAAAGTTCTAGCCTTCCCATTGGCTCTTTTAGTCAGGTGCCCACTCCCTTCCTTTACCTGTAGACTTTTTTAACCCTTTACAGGTAAAGCAAGTAGAGAACAGCTATTAACAGGGATTTTATAGCTAACTGGCTGGTTGGGTGCCCATAAAAGGGAGCTACCCCAACCCTCATTTATCACAGCCCTGAAAAGAGTAAACAAGATAGTAGGACGAAGAGAAGGAGTAAAAGAAGATGTGGAGGATGAGGAAGCAGACGAAGGTGCATAGAACAGTTGCATGGGGACAGGGAATGCCCAGGTGCCAATCCATTGTGAGATGCAACTCTGACTAAAAAAGGCTAGGAATGGCTGCTGTATTTGGTTCTTGTCTACAAAATAAATTCAGAGCCACAGTTAATGTCTGAAATACCTAATCTGGATGCATTAGGTGGGTCTCAAGAGTGCATATTTCAGTGAAGAATCAGTAAGCCATCTGTTCCCTCCTCGTCTCTGTGTCAGAAGGTTTATTCAGGATCAAATGCACTGTAGTTTATAATCTTCCAAGTGATATAGGATCCCCTGAGTGAATCTAACTCAACTATTGTTTTTTGTGAAGACTATGTAACCTTTGTACCAAATTCTGTTTTCTGCATTCCTAACCCCAAGGTGTGTAAATTACTGAGAGAAGTAGATCCTTAGACTTGATTTCAGATGCTTTCTATAACCAGAATTTTTTTTTAAACAAATACTCTTGCCTTTCACCCGTGGTTCTACTATTTCTGCATCTTTTGCATTCTCCTAGCTGTGCGTATGTCATCACAAATAGAGATGATGGAGAGAAATGTATCCTAAAATGATCCATTCTATTTGTATCTACCTCTAGGGGGGCAGATCTTTCCGCTCTAGTGCGTGAAGCTTCAGTTTGTGCCCTGAGACAGGAAATGGCTCTACAGAATGGCAAGAGCAAGAAAGGTAAGACAGGCATATAAAGTCTAAATGGAACAGTGGGAAGATGATTAAGTGGTGAAAGTAGTTAAACTAGTTAAAGGTCATAAACGTAATCTGCTTGAACTCTTGGAGGATACTGTGCCAACCAGAACTAGGGGAGAAGGTTTCTGTTGAGAAAATATAGAAAAGTAATCATTAGGAGGCATTGCTTTTAAGATATTGTGGTGAATACAATAGGTGTACTAGTATGGATTCCAGGAAAGACGTTGAAGTTAAATTTATTAGAAACTGGGCTTTTGCTTAAAAAGTTAAGTAGTATTAGACGTTCAAATTTGGGAATGGAGTTGCAGGCCTAAGGTTCAAATATTTATTGTAATCAGTCCGTCTAAGGTACTTGGTGACATTGTCTGGTCACTTGCATGCAGGATTATCCATTTTTAGAGAGCAGATGTGGTACTTGCACATGCAAATTGCACACATGTAATTGTGAATACTTGGGTCAGAAATTGTTTGATCTTGGGAGAAAAGTGTCCTTTTTGGGCTCAGGAAAATATTTTTGACTACTATGCTTTTCCCAGGGAATGGATGTGTGTTTTGTGTGGGACACTGTATTTTAAACGCCCTCTGTGCAAAACCCAATTCTATAACATCCTGTGTGCTCTCAAGTAAAATTGACATGAAGAGCAGAATACCTTTCATCTCTCACTGGATCTGGCCAAATAAAAGTTTAAATTTTTCACAATACAAATAGAAGAGCTGTCACTAAAGGGACAATCAATTGGAATTCTGGTCTTTTTCAAAAGTGAGTTAAGTTGTTGCAAGTACTGCACCTGCCCATAAGTCCCTTTACCAGTTTTTGTGGTTTTAAAATCACATTTTCCTATTTTAAAAAAATATTTTTCTCTCCCCTCTTGTTGTGCAATCCCACACAAACAGGGAAAACTAATTGGACTGAAGAGGGAAACTGAAATTAATTGTATATAAAGTGCTGTGAAATGCACAGAGAAATTAGAGGAAAAAACCTTCATTTTTACTTAGTTATAATTACCTTGGGTATTGTAATAAAAATTCAAATGGAATTCTGACTCTCTTTAAGCCATTTTGGGGCCACAAAGACTTTGGCTTGCTTTCCTGCACTATGCAACTCTAGGTGTTTAGTATATAGTCTGAGATTGTGGGAAAAGCAGTTTTAAGCCTTTTTGGAAGATCTTAGTTCCAAAGACCTAAAATAATGTGTAATTTTTGGTGTTCTGAGGGGCAGGTAGAATACATCTTTGAGGATAACTTCACATTTGGAATGAAAAATTCCCTACGTGGTCACTGTCTGACATACTGTGGTTTCAATGGCTATGAATTGTGACATTTTTCTAATCTAATTTCTGTCTAGCCCCATTCACCTTCTGTCATACTAAGTTAATAGAACTGCATGTTAGTATTTCTCTTAAAGATTGTGCACTAAGGGGATTTTATATGTGAGAATACTGAGGTTTTACACTGTTAACACACGGTTAATTGTATGTTAACATACTGTATTGTAGGAAGCACTTCTATATTATGAACTTCATAGTGGCTTTTAAAAAATGTATGGCCTGCCAAAGAGTTTTCGTGGCTTTGTGGCCCTTTGCTACCTTAAAGTTGCCCATCCCTGCCTTGGTCTTATATAGAGCTCTTCATCAATAGATCTGAAAGTTCTTTAAAAAGGGAGGTGTAAAGTACTTCCACACACATCCCCTTTGAGCCCCCTGCACAGGAGCCCAATGGAGATCCAGTCTTTGCACCAGGGAGTTTGACTGCTTGAGGCTAGCTCCCATTGCCCTCTTCAGAAGGAAAGCAGAATGGCCCACATACCTTCTGCATTGGTCAGCCAAGCAGGCCTCCCCTGAGAAGGAACGCTGACTACGTCCTGTAAAAGGATGTAGCAGTAGCTGTGCTTCCAGATGTATTGGGGCTGCAAAGGTTGTGCACCCATGCTGGAATGCTGAGCCTTAAAGGAAAATCCAGCCTTTATTTTATTTAATCTCAAGATCTAATAGAAAATGGATTTGTCCTGTCTACCTGTTTTGGGTGGGGGGAAATCACTGGGGGAGGTGTCAGGCAGGAGGGAGATCTGTCCCCAGTGTTCTCTGTCCTTCATTAACCTGTATGCTGTGAAAGAGAATACGGTAACACTTATGCTTTAGCATTTCTTAAATATTTCTCTTGCTCTTTCAAAAAAAAATAATAATAATGACCTGTGTGGCTAGCGATAAGCAATGGAGAAGAAATTTCTTTCTTGTTGGCATATCATCTTGACATTTCTTAATGTATCACTGGAGACAGAAAGTAACTTCAATAAAATAAATCTACATACATAACTATTTACTTTAAATGGACAGGTCTGATTTTGTCTGATTGCATTATATAATTAATCTTGGTGACAATAAATCAGGTCTCCCTAGCTCAGACACAAACTCTTTTCTCCCCTGCCTTTCACAGTGAAATCTTGGCAAGGACAATAATTCTCCAGTACCTATCGGATCAAGGATGGTATATTTCCCATGGAGTTTACATGCAAGATTAGATAATGGTTTGAATGTGGGCCAGATACCATAGTGATGAGTAGTATAAAAATATAGTAGGGTCTATTGGGACCTTCAATTGCTTAATGATGACTGTGAGAAAACAGATACTTTTTTAAAAAGTTAAAAACAAAACAAAACTGTCCTTGTTCCTGGTTTACCGTTTTTGTTCTAGAGTTCTAAAGACAATCTCATATTAGTCATTGCTAAACTCCTTAAACCCCTCCCCAAGTGATTTAATATTAACCCCCAAAGGGCCTTTTATACTGAAATAAGAATGGTCTGCATGGGAAAGCTTATACCAGTATAACTAGATCCGTTTAAATTCATGCCTTAGCTTATACCATTGTAACTTTCCTTAGATTATAAAATCATCAGGGTGAACAAAGTCTTTTACTATGGTTTTTGTACAGCACAGTTGGGCCACAGCCCTAACTGTAGTGTCTAACCAGTAATGTACTCTCCTACCATTCTTACTGTTTGCATTAAAGTATTCACCATTTTTATTTATTTATTTATTGGTCTCTTGTTTTCCTAGTTTGGGATTTAGGCCTCTCTTTATCTCTGACTGTAGACAAGGACATATATCAAACAGTGCAGCTGCCTTCTGTTATATGTCTGCTGGATGTAGGTACGGAGTCGTTTTTGCTGGACCTCAGGTTTAGTCAAGTGTTTCTCTGATCCAGGAATTGTACGGGAGGCCAGACTATTATTATAGGTTCAGTGCCTCTTGCAAGCGTTACTAGCTAGAGAGAGCATTCAGATCAAACTCGGAGCTCTGACAGACTATCGAGTATATACAGATAACTGAGTCGTTATCTGATATGTGGCCTACCATCTCTAGGTCACAGGTATGACTCCATTCTGGGTCAGTTAGGGACCAAAAGTCATTGCTGTCCAAGTGCTATTTTGGTGGCTTTTATTAAATGAATCTGATTTTTATTGCCCTTCTTAGCAGAGAAGTGTCCACATTGTGGAGGGACCACTATGGTGACTGGCCCCTTTGAGAGTCTCTGCATAAAGACCATGAATTAAATGGGCCATGGAAACAGAAGTACTCTCCTCTCCCTCAGATGCTTTGTCTACATTAGGGGATTTTAAAAATTCCACTATTGCTATAATTGGTGCAGTTAGTAAGTGGAAAATTTTGTTGTTTGTTTTAATTAATGTAGATAAAGCCCTAGGGGTGATTTCTCCAGTTCAAAGTAAAAATATCAGTTTGTAGTGTTGTAAAACCTTAGTTGACCACCTTTTAAGATATTAATCTGATTATCTGTATTTCTAGCATTTTACTTATTTTTTAAAGCTATTATAGGTGCCTATCAAATGTTCCTGCTGCTGTCATTAAGATAGTCTTGATTGCAAAGAGAGATCCTGAAACCTACTGAAAGGGAATTCTGGCCTATTGAACTGTTGAAAATGCTATTCTGTTAGCTCAAGTAAACATTTGGGTCACAATAACAGTAAATTGGAGATGTTTATACTATTCCTTATACAATTAGAATTCATTCAGCATGAATTGCTCACAGATCTCTTGATAATTCATAGTGTGTTCCCTGTCATACTCTTTGAGTCAGTCACAGGGAGTTTCCAGATGTTTGTCTGTGTGGTATAGAAAGGAGCGTGATGAGGAGAAATGTTGAACTAGATTTCACTTTAGCTTTCTGGAAGAGAAATCATCGTTACCTGAGCCCATCTGTATGGAATCTTGCTCTGGCAATGGCTATAGTTTTAACCAGCATTTTTTACTGACTTACATTAAATAAACCCACAGTGGTTAAATATGTTCATGAGAAGTCCTGGATTGACAGGACTAGATGTTCAAGTTCTCTGTTTTTTGCGCACGCACGCACGCACACACACCATGAAAAGTGGTACTGCCAGCTAGTGAAGCTTAAAGTGTCTTCATGAAATACATATAAAGCAATCACCAAAACGTTTTTAAAAACACACATTCTGCTACATTCAGCATGTCTGATGTGAAGCTTATCTATGTGCATGATAGTTATTATTGTTGTACTAAATCTATGTATCCATTTGATCCTGTAGTCTATTAAATCCACATATATTGTAAGCTGT
Source organism: Gopherus evgoodei (assembly GCF_007399415.2). Taxonomy (NCBI): domain Eukaryota; kingdom Metazoa; phylum Chordata; order Testudines; family Testudinidae; genus Gopherus; species Gopherus evgoodei. The sequence goes on from NC_044324.1 coordinate 172,246,085, forward strand.
TTTCTAGTGAGAGCTGGACAATGCACATTTCTTTTCCATTTGTTTGGAATGAAATTCAGTTTCCCAATAGATCTGTTATCTCAAAGGCTGTGTTCAAGAATCATTAAGTCTAATGATTTATTCATGTAATTACTGGATGGAAGTGCTGGACAAAGAAACAGCCTGACATGCATACAGATTATGCAAGTTTGGGTAGGTGATGACATGGATAAACAATTGCCTGGCTTCTGGAGAGTGCCAAACAATGTCAATATGGTGCTGGGGTGAGCTGAACTGCCTGGGGGTCGTGTAGAATACTTGGGATGATGATGAAAGTTGTTTTTTTCTAAATGTAAAAATAAATAAATAAAAAGCAACGTGTGTATAATATGTAATATGAAGAGAGTGTAGGACTGAAAATGAAGAGCCCTTACTTCTGAAGCTAGCCCTGTCATAGATTTCCTGTTTGATCTTTAGCAAGTCAGGGTATGTTCACGCTGTGGAGGCTACAGTGGCACAGCTAAGGCACTGCAGCTGTGCTCCTATGGCATAGACACTTGCTACAGCAATGGAAGGGTTTTGTCCCTCAGTACAGTTAATCCATCCCCTCGAAAGGCTGTAGCTCAGTCGAAGAAAGAATTCTTCCAGCAACCTAGTGGTGTGTATACGGGGACTGGGGGCTGGTCTACACTAGGAAGGGGGATATATCTAAGATACACAGCTGTAGCTGAAGTATCTTAGTTCAACTTACCGCCACGGCTCCCCCGTCGACTCCTCCTGCTGAGGTGGAGTACAGTTGTCGATCCCCGATAGATCGATTACTACCCGCCGATCTGGCGGGTAGTGTAGATGTGGCCTTAGATCGGCTTAACTATGTTTCTCAGGGGTATGAAGTTTTCACACCCAGGAGTCAGGTATCTAGGATGACTTGAGTTTTAGCTGTAGACCAGGGCTCACTTGTTACTTGTTGTTTTCAGAAGTGTTGAGCACCTTGAATTCTAGCTGAATTTGATGGGAGGTACAATTACTTTGAAAATCAAGCCCTTAATCTATAGTTGCAAACACTGATACCTAAAACAACCCTGTGAGGTAAGTAGGTATTGTCCCCATTTTGTAGATGGTGTAACTGATGTACAACGGGTAAGGGATGTGCTCAAGATCACAGAGTCTGCATTAGACATGATACTGAAATTCAGGAGTTCATCAAGCCTGTGGCTCAGATCTTAGCCAGTTGCACAGAGTAGACAAAGCAGTTAGTGAAATGCAAAGACTTGAGATATTTTCACTAATGGCAGTCAGGAAGTTACTTGGAAAGCAGTGTATGGGTGTGTGTTTAATATACTGAATTGGAAGTAAATCATAGTCATTAAGTCCATTGTATGGTGTTCTTTTTAAGGAGAAATCAAGATTAGCCGAAAATACTTTGAAGAAGCATTTAAAAAAGTGAAATCATCTATATCAAGAAAGGTAAGAGAAGCTATGAAATTGTGGGTTGGTGAATATTGTTTAACATCACACAAAGCAAGTTGAGGATAGGCAGTGAAGAATTCTGTAGTTACTAGAAACTGGTGGGAAGAACTGAGGACAACATATATTTACTGGGTTTGAACCTGTGTTCAGGACATCTGGGTTAACGCTCTAAAAGATCCCATGGCACTTTTCATAAATGAACTGAAGCATCTAGGGCCTCTGTTTTAAGTCTCATCGAGGAAGATTACTGTCCTTCCAGCACCACAGTGATGATGGGGGAGTTCAGTACTGGCTCAGGGAGGGGTACCTCCTTAACATCATTTTCTGCAGCATCCTGGATTTTTCAAAGACATTTTCGATCCAAGAACTGACTCTTAAGGTATTGTTAAGCTTGTGAGATCTGATGAGATCACAACCCATGGTGGTGTGGCTGCATTACACTTTGCTTCCACCATGCATGCACCTACTGAATGGAGGGGGTGGGGGGGAGCTCAGTACAGCTTAATATATAATGATAACATCTTTGTCTAGAGATAAGAAGCTGTATTAAGAAAAAGCTTTCTCTTTTTTTCTTCCTGATTATCAGCCTTTTCATTACTTTATAAGTCAACATATAATTTAATCATATGTTTGGAAGGTCAAATCATGAACCATTCTCTTTTTGATGAATGGCCCGTAAGTGTGTTAAGTATTTACTATCATTACTTCTCAATATTAATTTCAAGCAGGGTGACCAGAGAAGAAATCTTTGGCATTTAGACAGTAGCTTTATTGCTTTAGGGCCCTTCTCATGGAAAGGTTCCACGTGTCTGCTGGCTTGGAAAAGTTCCACGTGTCTGCTGGCTTTATGGACTTTAGTCATGAAGCATTGATATCACTTTCGCTATAGTATGAACTTGAGCTAAAAATAAATTAGCCAGTTCTTCTACTTCCTTCAAACTCAAAATGTGCTGGGCATAAAATGATTAGATAAATACCCTTAATAACCTCATGGTCACTGATACCCTTTCCTGGTGTATATTATCTCAAAGAAAGTCATTTTCAGCTATGAATTTCAGTAATCAATATCTGTATTAACCTGTGGAACGCCTTGATGCAGGATAATATGGAAGTAAATGGCTTGAGTAAGACTTTAAAAGATTTGTGTATGTAAGAATAAGACCAGTAACTGCAGTTACACTGCCTACACTAAATGACATGTATTATGAATCCTCATGCTTTTGAAGCAGAGGAGTTGCGTGGCAGGCCTATGCAGGGTAGATTTACACGCCAGCTTGCTGTGAACTAAGTGTTAGTATAGACAAGCCTTATTTCATTAGAGCTGGTTAGGAATTTTTTGACTAAACATTTTTTTGTGCTGGAAAATAGTGAGTCATCAAAACCAAGACATTTTATAAGAATGTATCAACTTTGATGAAACTTTCATCCTGGACCTAAGAAACCCTCCCAAAGAAGTTTCTGGTTCCATAGAGACACCTGCCCCAATAGCCTTCTGATTTAGGGCACTCACCTGGAATGTGGGAGACCCAGGTTCCAAGTCCCTTCTCCAATTCTCCCTCAGTCTGTCTTATTGGTGCTGTTTTACTTTGTATAAATAATTAAATATTCATTGAACCTGGGACTTGGAACCTGGATCTCTCCAGAATTACCAGGTAGGTGCCCTAACCAACTGGTTGTGGGCTATTCTGGGGAGAGGGACTAGAATCAATCTGTCGCTCTGTTGCACACGCTCATTTTTTGTGAAAAATTTTTGAAAGGGTCCTAGGTTTCATCCTAATGCAGAATGGGAACATCTCTGTAAACGGCGTTTAGAGAATTGCAGAACTGACTTTGTGCTTAGCCTCTGGATGCACCTAGCATATGTGTACTGATTTAAAATAATTATTTTAGACTGAAAATATTACTTTCACAGATTTGGCAGGTTATTTACCTTTTATCCCAGGGTTTTTAAATGTGGGAGCTAAGTTGACTCTTCTCCATTCCCTCTACCTTTGCCTCACTTCCTGCTCCAGCACTCCTTCCTTCCTCAGCTCAGTAAACGAGGCTACTGTCCTCCTCAATCCTGGTTACAGCTTCTTAATTACGGTTTTGACTTCCACCTTTAAATCATACTAGTTGAAAATAAAATATTTTCTATATACACTAGGAGCTAAACTTCAGATAGCTCAATTAGGCTGAAGGTCAGTTTGTAAATCAGAAAACCCTCTTTAACATGGCACGATGGCAGTAGGAGTCCCATTCTTGCAGCAGAAAACTGGGAAATATATTGGAGATGGTAATGCTAATTTTAAAAAGTTCTGTTTCTAGCCTGGATGTGTAGAAATCTTACCTTTATAGCTTTTGTTCCTTACTGAAGTTCACTTGTCTTTTAGCCTACAAATCCTCTGAAAAGGAAGTATCGGGGTGAATACTCCTTTTCCTTCTAGTGTTGGGGATGGGTCAGCCCAAGAGATTCTGGCAAGAAGAAATTTTGTGGTCTGCTTTCTGTTGTCTTTATCTAAACACTTTCTATGCTCTGAGAAGTGCTCTCCAGAGGCAAGAATTCAAGTGGTTGGAGAAGTACATATTTGACCAAGCAGCATGTAGGACAGTTGCCTACTTGTTACACTGGTAAAGACTGGAATGGGATTATTTTGGCTAGTTGCAGTGCAACCACAGATAATGTGAAGTGACGCTGTAGTAGAGTTACATAATTCAATAAAACAGCTGCTGTATTGTTCACAGTTTAGGGCACCTGATCTCTGGTGGCAGAGGGTGTTTTGGAGTGAACAGTGCATTTTGAACCTCCATTCCTCACCCCATTCCAGCTGCTGCTGCTCCCACTCAGCCAGATGTCTGATCTGGCAAATAATATAGACATTAGCTGCATCACCCCCATCCTGTACCATCTTGTGGAAGAACACCAGGAAAAAGAGCAGTCTATATGAGAAAGATAACAGTTTAGCTTAATTATTATTATTATTTATTTATTATTATTTATTATTAATTGCTTTATTTTGGTTTAGGATTGGGAATAGGCATAAACTAAACCAAAGTAAATTGCTCTTAAAGCAAAATAAGACACTATCTGCACAGGGCTTAACTAAACTGGTTTAAAAATCACACCTTAAATTTACCAGTGCAGTTCTGTGCATAGACATGGTCTCAGACAAGCATGGCAGTGTCTTATACTTATAGAAGAACTCTGCCAACACAAAGTCTAATTACAGAATGTTGGTGACTTGTCTTAAGCGAATCCCATAAAAGAGATTCTCTTTAGACTCCAATTGTTTTTCCTTTTGTAAATATTTTAGCCAAATATTAGCCACCAGGCACAGAGATCATTTCTGTTTAGTTTTCCTAATGGAAAATGTGTGTAAAGTCACCTGTAAACATAGCATGCATTCTTGCTGTGCTGAAATATCTTTTCTTTTTTCTCACCTAACTTGGCATCATTAGGATCAAGCAATGTATGAAGAGCTGCGTCAGTCGCTTAGTAGATGATAGAGTTGGCCAACTCCTGAAAGAGACCATCATGCTGCTTTGTTGAAGAGGCTCATAATGGTAGCGTCTGATCTCCGCAAACCCAGCTGGAACAGAAGTTGACCATGGTTTCATTTGATGTTTTACTAAGTGCTGCCTCTGAAGATATCTGCCATGTTTTAATTACCACTCTGACAATGGTTAAGTTGGGATTGTTAAACAGAGTAAAATGTAAGATGGAGACTTTCTAGTTCTGCTTATCACCAACCCTCTGATTTTAAAACTACACCTTTTAGGCATAGAGGAACAATTTCTAAAATTCAGTGCTCTGTTAACTCATGAACTATTTAACAGGCAGAGAAGCTATAATGAGCATCCCTTCAAAACCTTAGACTTTTAAAACTGTTCATTTTCGGTTGTACATGAGATCTGTACCTTCTCAGAAGATGAGCCCTATATTATTCAGAACATTCCATTCTGTGAAGAGACACCACGGTAAGTGGGCTGAGAAGATGTTGAGCCACATGCTATTGCATCATTTTTAACGCTGCCTTTGCCAAATTTGAGGCTAATCTGTTTTGATGGTTATGTATCATCATAACTGAGAACTCTTGAGAACCTCCCTTTCATCTTATTAAAAGGAACTCCTCATACTGAAAGATAGTTAATTGTAAAGGTTAATGCAAAGGATTAAGAAATGGAAGTGTGCAGCCCCCTGCCAGAGTGCGTGTGAGGAGGGCTCCACCTTAAAAGAGTAATAATTTTACTGTCTCAAATGCTCTCACAAGCTGGGTTCATGTACCTCTTAACAAGGAGAGGAGAAATTGTGACATCAGAAATAGAAGGAAAAAGTGGAAGATGCTATGCCTTATTGATACCATCTCTGTTCATGATTTTGAATCACTCTGAATTTAGCATATTCTGACAAATCCGCTGAAGTAGAATTTTCTCATTGCTATAACATGGGCCAAGCAAGATGTCTCAGCTGAAATTATCTCAATAGTTTTCTCAAAAAATGTGTGTCATTTACAGAACTTTGCTATATGTGTTTACAGTATGTTTCTAAGAGGATCTTAGCTTATTAAAAGCAAACTTTTTAAAAAGCCAACTTGTCAAACTGCTCTTTGGTCTTTTCACATTCCTTAGCTTGCACATTATATCAGCATAGTCAGTTTCATTTTTCCTTATAATCAGATTGGGTTCTTGGTGCTGCAATGTTTGGTTTTTAAACACTCTAGGGAGATAAGAGCTGTGTTTTATTACTGTTTCTTTTCCAGGCTGAGCTAAGCTATTTGCTGTGCTCCTGCTGGGAAGCTGTAATCCAGAAAGCTGACTGCTTTCTATGGAAACAGAGGTTCATAACTTCCCTTCCTGTAGGATCAAGTTGAAACAAGTATAAGAGGGAGTATTTATTTGAGTAGCTAATATGGAAGACAAAGACACTCAGGAAAGTTAAGATGAATTAACTAAAGGTGCGACGCTAATACAGATATGGACTTGTCTACACAGCACGTTGCTGTGCAGCAAGCCAGGATGTTGAGTGCCAGGGCCATACTCAAGGATAGGGGTGGCCAACCTGAGCCTTAGAAGAAACCACAGTTACCAATGTACATGGCAAAAGTGCCACAGTAATACATCAGCAGCCCCACATCAGCTCTCCCCCACGCTCCCAGCACCTACCAACCACCGGCAGCTCCGCTGATCAGCACCTCCCCCTTCCTCCCCGCACCTCCTGGTCAGCTGTTTTGTGACATGCAGGAGGCTCTGGGGGGGAACAGCAAGGGCACGGCAGGCTCAGGAGAGGGGACGGGAAGGGGTGGAGTGGGGGCACAGCTTGTGGCAGAGCCAGGGGTTGAGCAGTGAGCCCCTCCCCTGCCTGCACATTGGAAAATTGGTGTCTGTAGCTTCAGCCCTGGAGTTGGTGCCTATACAAGGAGCCATGTATTAACTTCGGAAGAACCACATGTGGCTCCAGAGTCACAGTTTGGCCACGCCTGCTCCAGGACTTTCACTGTGGTGTAGCAGTGTCCACATGGGCTATTACTGTGCAGCAAGCAGTGCACTATAGACTCACACCCTGGTTTGCAGCACAGTAACTTTCCATGTATGCATGGGCTAAACTAAGGGAGGATTAAGCTACAACCAGCTAAGCCCACTTTACTTCTGAAGGAGTGTGTCCACTCAGGTTTAATGCACGTTAATTTCCAGATATTAACATTGTTTGCAGTGTTCTAACCAAGCTGGTCCCAGGTTATTAGAGAGACAAGGTGGGTGAGGAAATATATTTTATGGGACTGTAGTGAGCCAGCATGGCTCCCCTCCGCCCCGGAGGAGGAAGAGCCCAGCCAGAAGCCAGAGTGAGCGGAGCTAGGGAGCTCTGAGCCCGCCCCCCCAAAGGGTCAGGCGACGACCTGGAACTATAAAGGCCAGCCCTCAGAGCTCAGAAGGGCCCCAGCCGCCGGAGAGAGCAGACGCCCCTAGGGGAGCTTGAGACTGGGAAGCTCCTGCAGCCCAGGGCAGCCACTCAGACTGGCTGGAGCTCCCCCACGCCCGCTACCCAGAGGAGCCGCCGGAGCTCCCCTGGGCCAGTTACCCGGAGGAGTTGCCGGATCTGCCACCCAGCCCCGGCCGCGACGAACCCATGCTTCTGGACCCTGCTGAGGCCGACGTCAGGACCCAGGTAGGGCCTGAGGGGGAGTACAGAAATAGCCCGGGGGCAGCCGACCCCAGTCTGGCTGCAGCATTACCGGAGCCTATGTGAGTGTGTTGTGGCCAGGATCCCCGCTGACTGAGCAGCGGATCATTAGCAGCTGCTAGGGCCCTGGGCTGGGACGCAGTGGAGTGGGAGGGGCCTGCGTCCCCCCTGCCACCCCATCCTGGGGTGGCAGACTCCCCCTTCTCCCGGCCTGAGGAGGCTGAAACCTGACTGTTGCTCCGCCCTGCCTAAGGGTCTGAGCACTCCTGACTCAGTAGTTGCTGCCCCACACTGACCTGGGGCCGGGGCTCATAACTGTTGTTACTGCTTAACCCTCCCCGAGGGCCTGAGCCTCCTGACCCAGTGGGTGTTGCCTGCCAGAGCCGGGGCCAGACGTAACCACCGTACAGTCAACTACTGCAAGGGCTACCGAGGGAGACCCCCAGCCAGACTGTTTCCTCGGACCCATCAGTGTGTAGTGAACCAGCGTGGCTCCCTTCCGCGCCAGAGAGGATCGAGCCCCGGTGAACTCGTGTACAGGGACCAACTTCTGTTGGTGAGAGAGACAAACTTTTGAGCTACACAGAGCTCTTCTTCAGGTCTGATTTAAAAATATATATATTACCTCACCCATCTTGTCTCTCTAATATCTGTCTTGCTCATTAACTTCTCAGCTGTAGTTGATTCATCGTAACTTTCCTGAATGTAGTCTTGTAGACAAGCCCGTAGATACTAAGGGATTTCTGAAAAGTAAAAGGATATTGATTTTTACATAACAAAACGGCTCTTCTACTTTTTGAAAAATCCCCTTTTTGAAAGGCAGACATTTTGCTCAGAAGGAGAAATGTTTTAAGCAAACATCTTTCCAATTATTGTCCTTGAACAATGTCACTTTTAAAAAATGCTCTCCTCTCCCTTTGCCTGAGCAGTTATCGCTGCTAAATCAGATGCATGGTAAGGGAATTAGGTGACTATGGCTCACACAGTAAATATAAATGCTTTTCTGATCCTTAATTACTTGCCAAAACACTGAATCCTAAAACAGTAAATATTTCCATACGAGCAGCGGTAAAACTGTTTTTATTAAACATCTCATGGGCCTCTCCCCTACACAATTGATAGCACATTATGGGTGCTCTGTTTCCCCAACCACCTAAGGAAGAGCAGAAGGAGAGGGGGTTAGCTATAAGGAAACAGTGACTGAATTTGGCAGATGTGCTCTTTTCTGAGGGCTTGTCTACATCAGAAAGTTGCAGCGCTGGTGAGGGAGTTACAGCGCTGCAACTTAGGAGGTGTACACATCTGCAGGGCACCACCAGCGCTGCAACTCCCTGTTTGCAGCGCTGGCCGTACTCCCGTTTTGTCTCGGGTGTAGAGGATCCAGCGCTGGTAATCAAGTATAGACACTTACCAGCGCTTTTCTTGACCTCCGTGGAATAAGCAGGTATCCCAGCATACCTGAGGAAGCCTCTGGTAATCAAGCTGGTCTCCTTCCCCGGCTTGCTCTCCCGTTCCCCGAACCCCGAGCAAGCAGGTCTCCTTCCCTGCGGTTTGCAGGGTGGTTCGGGGAACGCGAGAGCAAACCGCGGCGAAGCTGGTCTCCTTTCCCGGTTTGCTCTCTCGTTCCCCGAACCCCCGAGCAAGCAGGTCTCCTTCCCTGCGGTTTGCAGGGTGGTTCGGGGAACGCGAGAGCAAACCGCGGCGAAGCTGGTCTCCTTTCCCGGTTTGCTCTCGCGTTCCCCGAACCCCCCTTGAAGCCGCCCAACAGCGCTGCAGTGTGGCCACATCTAACACCACTTGCAGCGCTGGTTGCTGTAAGTGTGGCCACTCTGCAGCGCTGGCCCTATACAGCTGTACTAATACAGCTGTAACAACCAGCGCTGCAAAATTTTAGATGTAGACATGGCCTGAGTGAAAGTCAGAATGCCCGTTAGCTCCAAGTTGTCTGCACAGAAAGCAGTATTCGCTCTGTCAGTGTAACCTTGCAAGAAACAGGAACAAAACAGGCAGCTCTGAAACATCTGGTTACAATATTATGGGAAAGAGTTGATTGCTTGAGACCAGCAGTTGCTGAGTACTGCTTGCAAAGAAAGTGCATGCCAGTGTTGGCTGTGAAGGTATTAATGACACTACCCACTTTACTTTTTGGCTGTAAAAAGAGAGAATGCAAAACAACTCTGGCAGTGACTTTACTTTCATTCATTTATGTATTAAGCAATGAATGTATCATACTGTATAAATCAATTAAAAGTAGCCAAACCATTTTTTTTAAATTGTCCGTCACTCTCAAATTCCTATTTATTGCTGGAGCTAAGGCTCAAAGATGAAAATGCAATTGGCCACCCTATCACTGAGTTGAATTTATTATTCTAAACTTAGTGTTTATAGTCCTCCTTTCAAAGGCTTACTGCATGCGGCTATTTTATCCTACACATTGGGAGCTAATCTCCAAAATTAAGAATATACATACAACTAATAATACCATTTTTGTGGCATAAGTGAATCACTAGATGTTTATACCTACTCTAAATGGTCTCTTCCTAAATGGGAACTAACCCACCAGACTTGGTTTCTTTATAGTTGTGAAATTATAATTTTAGATATTCTGACTTGAAAAGTAATGACTCTACTTGCGCCGAGTTTAATCAATGATTAGTTATGTTTCTGGAGCTACATGTTGCTGTATCCCTCTCTTTTGAAATCTACACTGACGCACACATTCTACCTAGGCTGTGGCCAACATAAGGGGCAAATCACAACCTGCATTGATCTCAGGGCTAGGAAAGCTAGTTATATAAGCTAGATCAGTCACTCAAATCCCATGTGCTTGGCAGGGATAAAATAAATCATGCACACTCCCTCCTGGTTCTAGAGTAACTTTTAATTTTACTAGGTCTTGAAATGTTTACATGGCATCCCGTACCATGGAGTCCAGATCTTCTAGCTAATGCAGAAATTAGCTAAGCTCATATGTCCTTCCCTCTTTTTGCTATTTAAAATACTCAGATGAACAGCTCTGTCTTTTCAACTTGAAATAACTTCTGTAATATTTTCTTCTTGGGCGTGGTGCACTGTGAAGGCAAAACCTACTACCAGATTTGAATCTAATTCATTTTAGACTTTAGAGCCGTGGTGACCAACTGGTCAGTTGCAATCAACTGGTCGAGCCCAGAGGAGCTCCGTGTCGATCACTATCTCGGCAGTGCAGCGTGGCTGCTGCTAAGGCAGACTCCCTACCCCAGCCCCATGCTACTCCCAGAAGCAGCCAATGTGGCCCCGGAGTGGGGGGACAGGGGTCTCCCTTTGTGCGCTTCTCCTGCCTTCAAGCACCACGTGCCCCTCCGCCCCTCCTCCAGGGGCCACGGGCACATTGGCCCCTTCCAGGAGCCGTGTGAGGTGGGTAGGCAGAGGTCTGCCTTAGCCTCGCTGCGCCTGCTGCTGACTGGGAGTCTCCAGAGATAAGTGCTGCCTAGCAGGAAGCTGCACCCCAGCCCTGAGTCCCCTCCTGGAGCCAGCACCCCATATCCTCAACTGTACCCCAACCCCCTGCCCCAGACCCTGACCCCCCTCCTGCACGCAGCGCTGAGCCCCCTCCTGGAGCCAGCACCCCATATCCCCTTCCTGCACCCCAAGCACCAGCCCTGACCCCGCTCCGAGAGCCAGCACCCCATAACCCTCCTGTACCCCATCACTCTTCCCCAGCCTGGAGCCCCCTCCTGCACCCCAACCCCCTGCCCCAGGCTCAGCCCAGAGCACCCTCCCACACTGCGAACTTCTTGGCCCCAGCCCAGTCTGCACCCCCTCCCAAACTCCTATCCCAGCCCAGTGAAAGTGAGTGTCTTTTTCAGGGCACTCAGAAATGTAAGCTGAAGCTATCAGTATCAAGAGTAACATTAATTTGATTAGATTGGTACCAAAAGCCCACACAGCAGTACCATAGACTCCATACCACAGGCAGCTTAAAACTGCCTCTCAGGTGATATTGAAATATGGGTATTTCGTTCTCTGGGTGTATCAGAGGACCTAGGACAGGCCTGGAGCTACTCTTATTTAAAGTGGAAAGAGGCGATATTTCCTTTCTTTTACTGGGGCCCTGGAATGGTGACCCATATCTTTTGCTACTTAGAGGAGCTGTGCTGCATCCTACACCTTTCAGCTACAGAGGAAGACTTCACAGCAGGAGCAGCCCTAGCTGTTTTGCTGACCAGCATGGAAAACTTTTTTGGAGCTCCCACCTCAGCAATTGCAGAGCAAAAACAACCAGTATGCATCAGACCACCGAACTCAGCCACCCCTAGGGCTGGCTCTGCTTAACAGGAGCAGCCAAGAAATGTTTTGATGAGGAATCACAGAATCATAGAACTGGAAGGGACCTCATCTAGTCCAGTTCCCTGCACTCAAGGCAGGACTCAGTATTATCTAGACCATCCCTGGCAGGTGTTTGTTCAACCTGCTCTTAAAAATCCCCAATGATGGAGATTCCACAACCTCCCTGGGCAATTTATTCCAGTGCTTAACCACTCTGACAGTCAGGAAGCGTTTCCTAATGTCCAACCTAAACTGCTCTTGCTGCAATTTAAGCCCATTGCAGCTTGTCCTATCCTCAGAGGTTAAGAACAACAATTTTTTTCCCTCCTCCTTGTAACAACATTTTATGTATTTGAAAACTGTTATGTCCTCACTCAGTCTTCTCTTCTCTCGACTAAACAAACCAATTTTTTTAATCTCCCCTCACAGGTCATGTTTTCTAGACCTTTAATCACTTTTGTTGCTCTTCTCTGGACTTTCTCCAATTTGTCCACATCTTTCCTGAAATATGGTGCCCAGAACTGGCCACAATACTCCAGTTGAGGCCTAATTGGTGCAGAGTAGAGTGGAAGAATTACTTCTCATGTCTTGCTTACAACACTCCTGCTAATACATCCCAGAATGATGTTTGCTTTTTTTGCAACAGCATTACACTTCTGACTCACTTTTAGTTTGTGATCCACTTCCTAGGCAGTCATTTCCCATTTTGTATGTGTGCAACTGACTGTTCCTTCCTAAGTGGAGTACTTTGCACTTGTCCTTATTGAATTTCATCCTATTTACTTCAGACCATTTCTCCAGTTTGTCCAGATCATTTTGAATTTTAATCCTATTCTCCAAAGGACTTGGAATCCCTCCCAGCTTGGTATCATCTGCAAACTTTATAAGTGTGCTCTCTATGCCATTATCTAAATCACTGATGAAGATTTTGAACAGAACTAGACCCAAAACTGATCCCGGTGGGACTCCACTCGTTATGCCCTTCCACCATGACTGTGAACCACTGATTGCTCTCTGGGAATGATTTTCCAACCAGTTATGCACCCATCTTAGAGTAGCTCCATCTAGGTTGTATTTCCCTAGTTTATGAGAAGGTCGTGCGAGACCATATCAAAAGCCTTACTAAAGTCAAGATATACCACATCTACCGCTTCCCCGCCATCCACAAGGATTGTTACCCTGACAAAGAAAGCTATCAGGGTGGTTTAACATGATTTGTTCTTGACAAATCCATGCTGACTCTTATTTATCACCTTATTATCTTCTAGAAACTAGATATTTGCAAATTGATTGCTTAATTATTTGCTCCATTATCTTTCCAGGTGCAGAAGTTAAGCTGACTGGTCTGTAATTTCCCGGGCCCTTATTTCCTTTTTTATATATAGGTACTATATTTGCCCTTTTTCAGACTTCTGGAATGTCTCCCATCTTCCATGACTTTTCAAAGATAATTGCTAATGGTTCAGATTCATCAGTCAGCTCCTTGAGTATTCTAGGATGCATTTAATCAGGCCCTGATGATTTTAAGACATCTAACTTGTCTAAGTAATTTTTGACTACTACTTTTCCTATTTTAGCCTCTGATCCTGCCTCATTTTCACTGGCATTCACTATGTTAAGACGTCCAGTCGCCACCAACCTTCTTGGTGAAAACTGAAACAAAGAAGTAATTAAGCACCTCTGCCATTTCCACATTTTCTATTATTGTCTTCCCCCCACTCCCCCATTGAGTAATGGGCCTACTCTGTCCTTGGTCTTCCTCTGGCTTTTAATCTGGGTATAGAAATTGTATGGTGGGCCATGAACACTCATGAAATTGGGGTTGGGGTGCAGGAGGGGTGAGGACTCTGGCTGGGGATGTGGGCTCTGGGATGGGGCCAGGAATGAGGAGTTCAGGGTGAGGCTGGGGATGAGAGGTTTGGGATGCAGGAGGATGCTCTGGGCTGGGATCGAGGGGTTTGGAGGGCAGGAGGGGGTTGGGGCATGGGGGGAAGCTTAAGGGTGCAGGCTCCAGGCAGCACTTACCTCAGGCGGCTCCTGGAAGCAGTGTCATGTCCCCACTTCGGATCCTACGCAGAGGCATGACTAGGCGGGTCTGCTGCACACTGCCCTGTCCGCAGACATTACCCCTGCAGCTCCCACTGGCTGTGGATCCCGGCCAATGAGAGCTGCGGGGGCAGTGCTTGGCGCAGCGTACAGCAGAGCTGACTAGCCACGCCTGCGCATAGGAGCCAGAGGGGGGTTATGCTTCTGCTTCCGGGAGCTGCGTGGAGTGGCCACTGACCTTATTCCCTGGCTGGAGCACCAGAGCAGGACAAACTCCAGACCACCCCTCCCCAGCTGGAACTCGAGGTCTGGATTAAAATGGCTGGCAAGCTGAATCTGGCCCATGGGACGTAATTTGCCCACCCCTGAATTAATATAATAATATTTTGCTGTGAAAGCCTGGTAATTGACAATACAAAATTGTAGAGTGACTAAGGAGTATGCTTTTTTACCAAACAGGTCACGGTGCTTCCAGTCTTTGCATAGGAAGAAGCCCTTGACTGGTGTTGTCAGGCAAGGGAGTTGATGGTGTCCTCCACAATGGAGCTGGGTGGTGGGTGGGACAATGGGAATTCAGATTCCTTGGCGGGGAATTAATATTTTTTTATCTGCTCATTTGCAGGTTGGGGCTACTGATGCCAGGGTTTGCCACATAGCCTTTTCTGGGTCTAAAATGGCCTCATTAATCAGGGCAATCTTTGAGGAAGCTGTAGAGGATATCAAGTTGATGATGGTTAACTTTGATATCTTCCAATGGAACCTGGAGAGTGTCTGCTACCCTCTTTGCCAGCTCCTGAAGAGACTAAAGTTATCTGCCAAAGACTGTGGAGAAGGAATGACGGCTTCATCCGGAGCAGGAGGATATGGTCACCTGCTCCTCACTACTGGCTTCTTCTTCCTCTAAGTATTGAACAGTTCCAAAGCCCTGGATGGTGCGGCATGTGCAAGGGTCCTCCAGTGAGGCTTGAAATTCAAGAGGCATGCTGGCAGAAGGCTGCCCAAGGTCCCAGTATAGCCATTGGGGTGATGGCATAGAGCCCAGTGGTGGTGCCCATGGGTGGCTGTACCAGGATCGTGGTGGTGCCACCTGTGGTATATCCTTGGGCTCTGTTGGAGCTTGGGAGGAGTACTGCAACACTCCCTCCTCAGGCTGTCTGAACCCTCTCTGGAGAGAGGAGGAGCATGGCAGTTTGGGTACTTCCTGTGCTTGGTAAAGGCTCAGTGCAGAGATCTCAGTAGTGAAAGGAAGGGACATCCAGAGGACTTCTGGACAGGACCGTCTCTAGGCACCAGCAAAGCAAGCATGTGCTTGGGGCAGCACAATTCCAGGCGCAGCATTCCGGCCGTTTTTTTGTTTGTTTGAGCAGTTGCACTCTTGGAGCAGCAATTTTTTGCTTGGGATGGCAAAAAACCTAGAGCTGGCCCTGCTTTTGCATGTTAGAATTCTATTGGTACCAATCATCCTGGTGTCGGTGATCTCTGCACCACTTGTTCTGGGGCCGAGCGAGCTGTCACTGATGGTACCAATGGGGGTTGCATACCGGGACCAGCTCTTTAGAAGAGTGCTTACTCCTGTCCATTGGTGCCGATGAGTCAGTGGCTATGCCCATCGGTTCCATGGGCCTGCCAGCAGTACTGGTTGCTGGTGGTCTCTGAGATCCATGGGTGTCAGACTGAGATGGCCTTGGTGTCAGTGATATTGAGCTAGATGATGATCACTTATGACTATCTCAGGGCTCACTGCTGTCTTAGATCATTTGTGAAAGGGGGCTGTAGTCTGCTTCTTTGACCCAGAGCCCTTAAGACGTAGAAGACTGTAGGGAGGACTCGCATCTACCAGCCAACTAGGGTCAGAGAGCTGCCTTGATGAAGATAATCTTCTAGCAGAGCTCTGTCTTCGCAGGATCCTGGGCCGACTTGTTGGCAAAGACCACGCTTTTGTTGTATGTGGCTGTCCCCAAGGCAGAAAATGGACTAAGGGTGTGTCTACACTACGGAATTACTCCGATTTTAAAGAATTCAATTTTGGCAACAGATTGTATGAAGTCGAGTGCATGAGTCCACAGTAAGCACATTAATTCGGTGGTGTGAGTCCATAGTGCTGAGGCTAGCATCGACTTCTGGAGAGTTGCACTGTGGGTAGCTATCCATAGTTCTCGCAGTCTCCCCCGCCCACTGGAATTCTGGGTTGAGATCCCAATGCCTGATGGGGCAAAAAACATTGTCACGGGTGGTTCTGGGTACATGTCGTCAGGGCCCCCTCTCCCTCCCTCCCTCCATGAAAGCAATGGCAGAAAATGGTTTTGTGCCTTTTTTCATGGGGTTACCTGTGCAGACGCCTTACCACAGCAAGCATGGAGCCTACTCAGCTGACCGTCACCATATGTCTCCTGGGTGCTGACAGACATGGGACTGCATTGCTACATAGCAGCAGCTCATTGCCTTTTGGCAGCAGATGGTGCATTACGATTGGTATCCATCGTCGTCGTACTCTGGGTGCTCTTTTAGCTGACCTCGGTAAGGTCGGTCACAGGTGCCTGGGCAGACATGGGAGTGACTCAGCCAGGTCATTCCCATCTTCTGCCAAGCACCCAGGAGATGACGATGGCTAGCAGTTGTAATGCAGCATCTTCTGCCAAGCACCCAGGAGATGACGATGGCTAGCAGTCGTACTGCACTGTCTGCTGCCAGCCTAAGATGTATAAGAGAGATGGAGTGGATCAAAACAAGAAATAGACCAGATTTCTTTTGTATTCATTTGCTCCCCTCTCCCTCCATGAAATTAATGGCCTGCTAACCCAGCGTTTTGAGTTCAATTCTTGAGGGGTCCATTCTGTGAGACATTGTTTGTGTTTCTCCTTGATGCAAAGCCGCCCCCTTTGTGGATTTTAATTCCCTGTAAGCCATATCAACAGTGACCTCTCCCCAAAGCAAGGGCAGACAATCGTTTTGCGCCTTTTTTCATTGCAGACGCCACACCATGGCGAGCATGGAGCCCGCTCATCTCAACGCAGCAGTCATGAATATTGTAAACACCTTGTGCATTATCATGCAGTTTATGCAGAACCAGAAGGTGAAAAACCAGGTGAGGAGGAGGCGACGGCAGGACGGTGACAAGAGTGAAGAGGACACGGACACAGAATTCTCTCAAAGCACGTGCCCCAGTGCTTTGGAGATCATGGTGTTAATGGGGCAGGTTCATGCCGTGGAACGCCAATTCTGGGCCCAGGAAACAAGCACAGAGTGGTGGGACCGCATAGTGTTGAAGGTGTGAGATGATTCCCAGTGGCTGCAAAACTTTCGCATGCATAAGGGCACTTTCATAGAACTTTGTGACTTGCTTTCCTCTGCCCTGAAGTGCCAGAATACCAAGATGAGAGCAGCCCTCACAGTTGAGAAGTGAGTGGCAATAGCCCTGTGGAAGCTTGCAATGCCAAACAGCTACTGATCAGTCAGGAATCAATTTGGAGTGGGCAAATCTACTGTGGGGGCTGCTGTGATGCAAGTAGCCAAAGCAATCACTGAGCTGCTGCTACCAAAAGTAATGACTCTGGGAAATGTGCAGGTCATCGTAGATGGCTTTGCTGCAATGGGATTCCCTAACTGTGGTGGGGTGATAGATGGACCATATCTTGGCACTAGACCACCAGAGCAGTCAGTACATAAACCGCAAGGTGTACTTTTCAATGGTGCTGCAAGCACTGGTGGATCACAAGGGACGTTTCACTAACATCAACGTGGGATGGCCGGGAAGAGTTCATGACGCTCGCGTCTTCAGGAATACTAGTCTGTTTAAATGGCTCCAGGAAGGGATTTACTTCTCAGACCAGAGAAGAACTGTTGGGGATGTTGACGTGCCTATAGTTATCCTTAGGGACCCTGCCTACCCCTTAATGCCATGGCTCATGAAGCCATGCACAGGCAGCCTGGACAGTAGTCAGGAGCTGTTCAACTATAGGCTGAGCAAGTGCAGAATGGTGGTAGAATGTGCATTTGGACGTTTAAAGGGTCGCTGGCACACTTTACTGTCTCACTAAGACCTCAGCAAAACTAATATTCCCATTGTTGTTGCTGCTTGCTGTGTGCTCCACAATCTCTGTGAGAGTAAGGGGGAGACCTTTATGGCAGGGTGGGAGGCTGAGGCAAATCACCTGGCCGCTGATTACGCACAGCCAGACACCAGGGCGATTAGAAGAGCACACCAGGAAGCAGTGCGTATCAGAGCAGCTTTGAAAACCAGTTTCATGACTGGCCAGGCTACAGTGTGACAGTTCTGTTTTTCTCCTTGATGATAACCTGTCCCCTTGGTTGACTCATTCCCTGTAAGCCACCCACCCTCCCCCCTTCGATCACAGCTTGCTTGCAAAGGAAATAGTCACTATTGTTTAAAAACCATGTATTCTTTATTAATTGATTATAAAAATAGGGAGATAACTGACAAGGTAGCCTGGGTGGGGTGTGGGAGGAGAGAAGGAAAAGGCCACTTCAAAACTTGTTGAATCCTAGCCGTCTGTTGCTTGGGCTATCCACTAGGGTGGAGTGGTTGGGTCCCCAGAGCCTCCCCCGACCGTGTTCTTGGGCTTCTGGGTGAGGAGGCTATGGAACTTGGGGAGGGCAGTTAAACAGGGGCTGCCGTGGCACTCTGTGATCCTGCTGCCATTCTTGAAGCTCCACCAGACACCAGAGCATGTCCGTTTGATCCCGCAGTAGCCTCAGCATTGCATCCTGCCTCCTCTGATCTTCCTGCTGCCACCTCTCATCTCGATCGTCCTTCCTGCCTCACATTCGCCCCTCCTGTCCTCAGATTTGTTGGTCGCTTTCCTGTACTATGATACTGTGTCCTTCTACTCATTCAGATGAACTTTTTCATTGCGGGTCGACTGCATGATCTCAGAGAACATTTCATCACAAGTGCGTTTTTTTCGCTGCCTTATCTGAGAGCGCCTTCAGGATGGAGGAGGGAGGCTTGAAAAATTTGCAGCTGTGGGAGGGGAAAAAAGGGACAGAAGTATTTAAAAAGAAACATTTTCCTGAACCCTGGGTATACTCTTTCAGGGTGAACAACACTATTCACATTACATAGCACTTGTGATTTCGGTACAAGGTCACATTTTGCATCTTTTATATTGAGTACCGCTGGCTTTGGTGTTAGAGATCACAGACGCAGGGCCGGGCACCAGAATTCAGCTTGCAGGTAGCTATGGTAAGCCATAGTCTTTTGGCTTCTGCAACCTTCATAAAAGCAGCACCCTCCTTTCCCATACAAACAAGCAAAGCCCACAGAGTGGTGTGGTTTTCTGTTAATGTGCAGCAGAAGAAACCAAAGTAACATGCATATACCCCCATTCTGGGATGAGTGCTTTACCTCTGCCCCTACTGTGTGGCTGGTTCTCCCCAGAAACCTCCTGCAAAGGCTTTTAAAGAATACCTCCAGGAGAGCTTAATGGAGATGTCCCTGGAGGATTTCTGCTTTGACATGTTAACAGACTTTTCTAATAGCTGTACTGGCCACAAATGCATCACAAGTCCTCAGGGCAAATTAATCATTAAAAAACACTTGCTTTTAAACCATGTATTATATATACAAAAGGTACACTCACCAGAGGTCCCTTCTATGGCTTCATGGTCTGGGACAGGGCCTTGGGATGAGCTCTGCATGGTCATCTGTGCTGAGGAGCTCGACTGGTCAAACAGGAAATGAGATCTGAAAGTTCGTGGGGCTTTTCCTGTACACCCGGCCAGTGCATCTGAGTTGAAAGTGCTGTTCAGAGCAGTCATAATGGTGCACTGTGGGATAGTTCCTGGAGGCCAATACTGTCAAATTGCATCCACACTAACTCTAATTTGAACTGGTGATATTGATTTCATCACTAATCCCCTTCTCGGGGAGGAGTACAGAAATCAATTTTAAGAGCCCTTTATGTCAAAGTAAATGCCTTAGTTGTATGGATGGGTGTAGGTTTAATTTGATTTAATGCTGCTAAATTTGACAAACTAAGGCTAAGTGTACTTATCTGTGATCAGGATAGCCTCTTTACAGGCATACCCTGTTGGGGGAAAGGTTCCTGACAGGGAAGAAAAGGTGGAAAGAAAAATGAAGTATTTCCTTTATTTAAAGGATAAAATAAAAGGGGAAAAAAACTAGAACTATAACTAGGAGACTAACTATAGGTATGCAGATTAAAACACTAGTCTTAATGAACTGCTAATGGCTCCATCTCTAGCCAAGGGTGGTTGAGAAGGCACTGAGATGAGTTAACCCATGTGTGCTGACTAGCCTTGTGGCAAAGCACATGGAGAGACAGCATAGTCATGGTCCCAACAGGTACTGCTACTAAAGTCCTCCGATCAGCAGTGCAGGGATGCAAGCACAGCCACAGGGGAGCAGGTATAGGGACACTACTGAAAGCAGCAGCAGAGGATAGCTTTCATCAAGTATTGAGAAGGTTTTAATGAATATGATCCATCCCCCTTCCAGGCACAGGAGAGCCTTCTCAGCACAGAGGAGTTTAGCTAATGTACCCACTTCCCCCCCCACCCCCAGACACTTTTTTTGCAACTTTTCAGGCATTGAACAAAACTTTTCAGCAACCAGGAAGGCAGTGAACAAAACATTAGCTAGTATTAATTTTGCTCAAAAAAAATTAAGTATTTTAACATACATTTTGTCTGATCATTTCACTGCTCAAACACACAAATGTTAGTCTTCCAGGTGCCTATCTGCTTCCAAAAGTTAATTACAAGCAAGCTGATCCTTTACATTTCAAGCTGCTTCATATGTCTGTCCTTTATAAAAGTCTTTTGGGAGGTTAAGCTAGACTTAAGGTTTAGCTATAAAACATTACATTTTAATCCAATGAAAGTTAGTTTACTAGTAAGGCACCAGCACAAAAGCCACTTTTCCAGTGTTATCCAAAAATATTTATTTATAGGTTTACCTTTAAGTGCTGATTATACTGATATAAAGGAAGCATAGTTGACCAAAAAAAAATGTAACTAGTTACATAGTACAGTAAGCCAGCTATTTTGTCATAAGCCCCAAATGAGTTAATTCTTTGTAAATACTTAACCTTTTGTAGGGAGGCTGTAAATTTAAGCCACTGATATTTACGATTTAATCAAATCCAGCCAGGGCCTACATTTTCAAAAGTGACTCAAGTTGGACACCCAGAACCATGAGGCCAATATTCAGAAAATAAGCATCTACTTCCCTTGCAATCAGGCCCTTTTAAAGTGGCTCAAGAAGGGCAACTACAGAATGGAAACATAGGCCAGAACAGTGTTTAAGCCTCCCTTGCAGACCACCACTTAATGAAGGCTAAAAGTTTGTCTTGAGCTGTTATGACAGACACACCAGGTTGGAAGATGCAAATAAGCACTTTTCAAAAGGCCCTCTTGGCACCTTTAGAAATCTGGCCCTATAAAAAGATCATTAACATGGCAGAAGGGGTATTGGCATAATTTTCTGTTACAACACTTTGTGAAGAATAATTGATCAAGATATCTGCATTTTTGGAGATAGGGAAGTGAAAAGGATCAAGGCAGGATTAGAAGAGGCAGAAGTTTACAGAGCCCACTACTTAGAAGTATGGCTGGAGAACAGGAAGATATAACCTACAACACATAACTACTAACCTACAATATATGGGAAAGGTTTGTTTGTGTTAATGCAATTTGGTTTTTGTTAATTCATTTTAACTACACCATTAAATGTGCACAAATGACTAAACTGGTTACAATAACTAATTATTTCCCCATTCAGGAGGCACCTATCCATTTGCATACCTCAGGTGATATATTTTCCAGTTATCTGCAGTAATTATTTTCATGGTGGAATCAGTAGTGGTCATAAGATCTGTCAGTTGTAAGGGTAGCCCTAAGGGTAGGATTCATGAATGGACTCAGGCATTACAATGCTGAGCATCACAGCACCTACTGTCAGATGCCTAAACAATCACAGGAACACTAAATTGCCAAAGCTAATTGCTAAGCCCCTAGGCTGCCTACAATGGGGAACAGATAGGCATCTTAGAATGCAATCCACAAAAACCAGTACATTAGCTTCTGTGCTCCTTGCCTAACCCCTGGGAGATGCTAATGACAAGTGTCCCCCTCTGAGAGGGACAGGGTTACAGCCAGGCTACCTCATTTTAGCAATCCACAATGGGAACCAGCTGTTTAGAGGCAGCTTAGAAACCTAAGAGCTTGTCTACATCAGAAAGTTGCAGCGCTGGTGAGGGAGTTACAGCGCTGCAACTTTGAAGGTGTACACATCTGCAGGGCACCACCAGCGCTGCAACTCCCTGTTTGCAGCGCTGGCCGTACTCCCGTTTTGTCTCGGGTGTAGAGGATCCAGCGCTGGTGATCCAACGCTGGTAATGCAATGTAGACACTCACCAGCGCTTTTCTTGACCTCCGTGGAATAAGCAGGTATCCCAGCATACCTGAGGATACCTCTCTGGTAATCAAGAAAACTCCTCTGCCCTGTGCTCACCTGACCCCTCCTTTAAATGCCCCGGGAAATTTCAAAAATCACCTTCCTGTTTGCTCAGTCAGGCGTGGAGTGCAATTAATCAATCAATCATTCAGCGACCATGCCTCCACGCAACAAACGAGCCCCAGCATGGACCAGTGCAGAGCTGCAGGATCTAATTAGTGTGTGGGGAGATGAGGCTGTTCAAACACAGCTGCGCTCCAGAAGGAGAAACTACGATACCTATGGTCAGATATCGCAGTCCATGATGAGAAGGGGCCACGAACGGGACGCCTTGCAATGCAGAGTAAAAATTAAGGAGATGAGGAGTGCTTACTGCAAAGCCCGTGAGGGAAACCGACGCTCAGGAGCAGCCCCCACAACCTGCAGGTTTTACAAGGAGCTGGATGCCATTTTTGGGTGTGACCCCACCGTGAATCCTAGGAGCACGATGGAGAGTTCAGAGCAGGGAGAAGTGGGGGATGGTGTAGAGGATGAATACAGTGATACTACTGGCGTTGAGGGGGACACCCCGGAGTCTCAGGACACAGGCAGCCAGGAGCTCTTCTCTAGCCCTGAGGAGACTAGCCAGTCGCAGCAGCTGGAAGCGGACGTTGATGAGGAAGCTGAGGATCGTGCTCGTGGTAAGTAGATTGCAATGCTTTGTGATAGCAGGATTCTCGTTATGGCTGACTGCATGCATGCCTAAACGTGGAATAGCCCATTGATGTGATCTATGACATCTGTGTAATCTGCCTGAGTAATCTCTTGAAAAGTTGCAGCTAGATCTTGGGCAATGTGCTTTAGCAAGTTTATAGGGAGAGCCACCGTGGTCCCTGTCCCGGTCAGGCTAACTCGTCCGATCCACTGTGCAGCGAGGGGTGGGGGGACCATGGCCGCACACAGGCGAGCTGCATAGGGGCCAGGGCGGTATCCGCATTCCTGTAGAAGACCCTCCCTCTCTTCCTTGGTAACACGCAGCAGTGATATGTCTGGCATTATGAAAGCCTGTGGATAGTTTAGGGATAATTGAGGGCAGGGAGCTAGAATCACGGCTCCCCAGCGCAAGGCGGTCTGTTTCCTCTGCCCCAATCCACCCCCCCCGCCCTTCCCAGCACGTAAGCATCCAGGCGGGGTGCTTTTTCCTCACCGATCCCCCCTTCCAAGCGTGAAACGTGCCCTGCGGTGTGCTCTGTCCGTCCCCCACCCCCCCTTCCA
Organism: Gopherus evgoodei; assembly: GCF_007399415.2. Classification (NCBI taxonomy): domain Eukaryota; kingdom Metazoa; phylum Chordata; order Testudines; family Testudinidae; genus Gopherus; species Gopherus evgoodei. The sequence goes on from NC_044324.1 coordinate 172,269,736, forward strand.
AGCGGGAACCCTGTCCTGCGGGGTGCTTTTTCCTCACCGATCCCCCCTTCCAAGCGTGAAACGTGCCCTGCGGTGTGCTCTGTCCGTCCCCCACCCCCCCTTCCAACCGGGAACCCTGTCCTGCGGGGTGCTTTTTCCACACTCGGCCCCCCTTCCAAGCAGGAACCAAGGCATCCCACTAACATGGGAGAATTTTAAGCAAAAGTACTCACCCCATTGCTAGACATGTCTTAGCTTTCTTGAACTCTACAGTGTTATGTGAGGTATGTGAGAGGGATGCTACCTACAGTTTCAAATGTCTTTCAAAAGTTGATAATAAACAATGATGCCCCTGTGTATTACATGTCTCTATCTCTATTTTTTCTAGGCAACTCGAGTAATGCAGCTGTATCACCGGCCTCACGTAGATTGCAGAATTTGAGGCGCAATCCTAGGAAATCAAAAGAGGAGCTGATCAAGACCGTTCTGAACCACTACAACAGGGAAAGTAGGAAGACTGAGGAGTGGAGAAAAACTGTACAGGAATGGAGGCTGACTGAAAGCAGGAGACAGGAATTGTCTGCCAAAAGAATAGCGAGGCAGATGATGAGACTCCTGTCTCGCCAAACCAAGTCTTTTGAGTCTCTTGTAGCCATGCAGGCAAATATATACCATGATAACCCACAGGCTTCCCAAAGCACTGTTCCTTGTCCCCCTGTGTATCCTCAAAATAGCTTTATGCAGCGCCCAGTTCCTTATTATCATCAGCTGCCCCCAACACCTATAACATCACCTAGTAACCAAGATATGTATAATTCTTACCCAGTGCACTCCACCCCCATCATTCTGCAGCAAAGTAATGGTGAGTTGCATCAGACGGTTACAAATGAGTAAAATAGGAAATAGTAAAACCTCTGAATGTACTGTGAACCACCCATACCCCCTACCTGTTTTTTACTGTATGACAAATAAAAGGTTTTGGTTTGTATTTCTTTCCATATGTTTTATTGGTGATAGAAATGGTAAATTATACACAGCAAGGTAAAGCAAAGCACAACACATGCACCAACCATTACTGCTGGCTCTCAGCATCAAATTGCTCCCTTATAGCATCCCTAATCCTTGAAGCCCTTTCCTGGGCCTCCCTATTAGCCCTGCTCTCTGGCTGAGCAAACTCATTCTCCAAACGTCTAACCTCGGAGGTCCATTCCTCACTGAACCTTTCACCCTTCCCTTCACAAATATTATGGAGGGTGCAGCACGCGGATATAACAGCGGTAATGCCGCTTTCCATCAAATCTAGCTTCCCGAACAGACTGCGCCAGCGAGCTTTCAAACGGCCAAAAGCACGCTCCACAGTCATTCTACAGCGGCTCAACCCGTAGTTGAACCGTTCTTTGCTCCTGTCAAGCTTCCCTGTATATGGTTTCATGAGCCATGGCATTAATGGGTAAGCGGGGTCTCCCAGAATCACGATTGGCATTTCCACGTCCCCTACTGTTATCTTGTGATCTGGGAAAAAGGTCCCGGCCCTAAGCCTCCTGAACAGGGCACTGTTCCTAAATATGCGTGCATCGTGCACCTTTCCAGGCCATCCAGAGTAAATGTCAGTGAAATGCCCACGGTGATCCACAAGCGCTTGCAGAACCACGGAGAAGTACCCCTTGCGATTAATATACTCCGATGCCAGGTGGGGTGGAGAGATAATAGGAATATGCGTCCCATCTACTGCCCCTCCACAGTTAGGGAACCCCATTTCTGCAAAGCCATCTAAAATGTCCTGCACGTTCCCAAGAGTCACGGTTCTTCTTGTCAGTGTTCGATTAATGGCCCTGCAAACTTGCATCAGCACTATTCCAACGGTGGACTTTCCCACTCCGAACTGGTTCGCCACCGATCGGAAACAGTCTGGAGTTGCCAGCTTCCAGATTGCAATAGCCACCCGCTTCTCCACAGAAAGGGCATCTCTAAATCTCGTGTTCATGCGCCGCAGGTTGGAGGCGAGATCATCACAAAGTCCCATGAAAGTGGCTTTCCTCATACGAAAGTTCTGCAGCCACTGCTCGTCATCCCATGATTGCAGGACGATGTGATCCCACCACTCAGTGCTGGTTTCCCGAGCCCAAACACGCCGGTCCATGGAGCAGAGCACGTCTGTTATTGCCACTAGCATTGTACTGTCTGCATATTGATGCGATTCAGTACCATCGTCCGACTCCTCAATGTCAGTCACACACACATTTAGCAGCCTAAGGAATAGATCCACAGCAAGGTGAGATGTGCTGGCAATAGTCATTAGTAAGGTATTCAGTACCTGAGGATCCATTCTTGAAAGATAATGCAGAAAAAGCGCTGTAGAGTCACAATGCAGCCACAGCGCTCCGCATGTGTACCAAAGCAACGCTGGCCGTTGGAACAGGAACAGGAAGCAGAAGGACAATCACACTTCCTTCCCCTTCCCACAAGCCCCAGCGCCGCTGTGGGACGAGGTGCCCTGTGGGATAGCCGCCCACAATGCATCACTCCCAACAGCGCTGCAGTGTGGCCACATCTAACAGCACTTGCAGCACTGCTAGCAGTAAGTGTGGACACTCTGCAGCGCTGGCCCTATACAGCTGTACTAATACAGCTATAACAACCAGTGCTGCAAAGTTTTAGATGTAGACATGGTCTAAATGTTTATGGTAATGGGGGGGTGAAGAGAGGTAATGATGGTGCTGCCAACAATGCAGTAGGTGGTCTCACCATCTGCACACACCAGAGGTAGACAAAACCTCTTCTTCTGCTTTGTGAATCAGTTTAGGCTTAAGACAGTAGTGCACATGCCCACAGGCAGAAACCTAAACTCATTGAAGGTACAAAGTTCCTAAGGCCATGACTACACTTACAGTTCTGCAGCGCTGGTAGTTACAGCTGTGTAGGGCCAGTGCTGCAGTGTGGCCACATTTGCAGCACTGTTGGGAGTGGTGCATTGTGGGCAGCTATCCCAGCATTCAAGTGGCTGCAACATGCTTTTCAAAAGAGGGGGGTGGGGTGGTATGTGACAGGGAGCATGGGAGAGACAGAGAGATTGGATTTTTGGAGCTGGCACTGTTCTCAGCTCCCTGCCTTGCAAGTTCTAAGGACTGGAAGACACACAGTGCCTACCTTCAATCATTTTAAAAAGTTCTGACTCCTTCCCCCACCCCTCTCTCATTCACTAAATGCAAATTATGCACTCCTAAATAGCCATCAGACCAGATAAGCATCTGTTCAACATGGACTTCCCCCTCCCCCTCTGCCTTGTGAGCATGATGTTTCTCTCTTCAAGCAAACAGCTGTGAACATTCCAAAGTAATTCCCCTGCCTGCCTCTGCTCGCTCAGCAAACAGGAGCTGTGTTTGTTTTTTAAATAAGCAGTTTGGCTGAACTCTGAGCTCCCCCTTTCTTCTGGTTTGTTGTGGACAGGAATTCTGGGATACCTCCTTATACCCCGGAGGTCAATAAAAGTGCTGGTGGGGTCCACACTTGCTGACCAGCGCTGGATTACCAGTGCTAGAATCGCTACACCTGAGGCTCGACTGGGTCGACAGCCAGCGCTGCAATCAGGGAGTTGCAGGGCTGGCCGTGCTTTGCAAGTGTGGCCACATCCTAAGTTGCAGCGCTGTACCCCCCTCACCAGTGCTGCAACTCCCTAGTGTAGCCATGGCCTAACTGCTTAGGTGCCAACAGGGTTCATAGTAGAGCCTAAACTAGGCCTGAGGTGCCTAGTGTGTTTTCACTAATTGCCTCTTCATTACATAGATGTACATGTGACTGACATTAAAACAAAACCCACTCAGTGTGGCTTTATTAAAAGCCAAACAAGCCCAGTCAGCCATACCAAGCTAGTAGATGTTTTTTCCCCCACTAGGGTCTAAACACACTTGTCTTCAGATTATTCTGCCACTATTTTCCTAATAGCTGTATACCCAGGAAATAGTCAGATAATCACTACTTTAGTCTCCAGTACCAGTAAGAGTGGTTAGTAAAAAGCAGCAGCCTCATGGAGTAGTTTTCAATACTAGGGGTCGTGAGATAGTCACTGTTGATAAGAACCTGGCTCTGCCACTGCTTTGGTTCAGCAGTGAACTAGCCATCAAGGCAGATTCACTCACTATTAACTGCTGTTCAGAGGTTTAGTTTCTCCCCTAGTGCCTACCACCAAAGTAGTTCAGAGACAGAAATAAGTTGAAACCACATTTAATGAAACGAGACTTAATCATGTTAGCTTAGAATTAACTTTATCAAGTATGAACTTTAATACTATAATTGACTAAGTTATGAGCATGGAATGGCCAGCACAGGACAAGCCAGAACTGTAAAATGGTTTGAAGCATCTTTTATAGGTCTAAACAGACAAGCCAGACACAGGTGTCTGAGTACAAGATTTGTTAGCAGCTATGAAATAAGTATTATAAAACAAACTTAAGTACTATTATACACGTACACTGAGCATATTCAATTGTGTTTTGTATATTAGTTACACCAATGACTGTTAGAATGTTTAGCTAGTGGTAGCCTAATTGGTCTGAAGAGGTCTGTTTTAGGATACACCAATGCATTCTTGTAGATGTCTGAAGTTTAAATTCAGGACACAAATACACTTTTCAAGTAGCTGGCACAAGGAATTCTTGCTAAATATCCCAGATCTTGCTTTATAGAGTCTTTTGGTTGGTGAAGTTTAATCCTGTTTCACATCACCCTTTAATTTCCTTTTCATGCGTGAGTAAGGGCTGATTGTGTCATCCATCACAAAGTCATAAAGCACTTTTATCCAGGAGTTATATTGTGGAAGATCATCATAGTATTCAGCTGCTATTTTCTTCACCTAAGAGGAAGAAAATTAAGGTTTATTCATATTTGTTTAAGCTCAAGACTCTTCCCTCCAGTGTTTCTGCCAGCACTTCTAGAAGCAGAAGAGAACACAGTCTTTAAACAACTGGGAGTGCTAAGAAATTTACTTTTAGTGGTATTATCTGAAGATTATAAATTTAGACATTATAGGTGGTCAGTTGCAAATTTAAATTAAATGAGTTTTTTTTAAACATTAAACTTTTTTTAAAGTAGATTTTATTCACCCAATGTGGCACTATCAGAGTTTTAACACTAACTGTAGTGAGAATGCAAAGCTGTTTTAATGCCTTAAGCTGCTTGCTTAATTTCTGATTGCAGGGAAGGCCTTTTAGGTACTCCTAAACTAACAGAGGTGTAATCTACATAGGATATTCAGGCCGTCCTGGTTCTTTGCTTTGTCCAGACAGTATGTTAATCTGAGGTAAAACAAGTTTAATAGCTTCCTGTTAACAAGCAAAAACTAATCAGTTTGCTAAAAGTAGTCAAGAGAAGCATCCCTATGTAAGCAGAAAGGCTCAGACTAGCTATGCCAGTAAAAGCAGAAATGCTCAAATTAAAATGCAGTCCTTTTTTAAAAAAAGGAAAAAAAAGGACTGTAGTTTCACTGTCCTTGTTTCCTCCCATTTTTGTTGTTTTATAATGAGTTGTTTCTCTTCTACTGCTGTGGGAGAAACAGGAACCAAAATGTGAGAAACTGAATTACACATAAAAACAAAGTATGCAAGGTGCTGTCAAATACTACCCAGTAGGCAAATAGAAGAGAAACAGATTGTAAGGCTGGATGGGGAAGGACAATTAGAAGTAACACTTAAGATTGCTTTAATAGAGGACAATTTTTTCACATAGTGTAGTTTTAAGTCTATAGTGGATACTTTAGCAGCAGTACCCTAAGTATCCTACTTCAGCCAAAAACTAAAACAGGGGTAGGCAAACTACAACCCAGATCCAGCCTGCCAGCTGTTTTAATCCAGCCCTTGAGCTCCAGCTGAGGAGCAGGGTCAGGGGCCACTCTGCAGCTCCCAGAAGCAGGAGCCAGAGGGGCCATGCTGCTATGTGTAATGGGAGCGGCAAGGGCCATACCTGTGGACAGACAAGGCACAGCTGCGCTGCCTGGCCATGCCTCCATCTAGGAGGCAGAGAAGAGAACTGTATACCCAATCCCCAGCCCTGATCCCCCTCCTGCTCTCTGAACCCCTTGGTATCAGCCTGGAGCCCCTTCTGCACCCCAAACCCCTCCTTGACCTGCACTCCCTGCTGGAGCCTTCATCCCCTCCTGCACCCTGAACTCATTTCTGGCCCCACCCTAGAGCTCATACTCCCAGCCAGAGCCCCCTCCTCCTCCCCCATCTCAACCCCAATTTCATGAGCATTCATGGCCCACCATACAATTTCTATACCCAGATGCAGCCCTCAGGCCAAAAAGTTTTCCCACCCCTGATGTAAATTTCAGTTTACCATTAGCTTTATATATTCTTGAAAGTGTACTTACCAATGGAAGGTTCTTGCCAGGAATATTGGGAAAGTCATGGTGTTCATTGTGGTAGCCAACATTAAAAGTGAGCAAATTAAGTGGCCCATAATAGGAGTAAGTCTCATGTCCCTTTAAGAACATGTAATGTTCAGCTATGAAATGTCCTGAAATTGGGTGCAACCCCAGTCCAAGTATTGATCCTGCAACCATGTAGGAGGTTGATTTAATTCCCAAGTAGTAGTATATTACAACATCAAAAGAGATCTGTGCCAACACGTTGATGATTTCCAATCGAGAAATTGGCTTGGGATTGATGCAGAGAGGTCGAACAGCATAGAAAAAGGGCTGAAGAACAATCCATATGAACTTCCTAAAACGAGTACAGAAAAACCAGCCTTCAAAGTCAGTAGGAATATCTACATCAATTCCATCACCTCCTAGATAGCGATGATGATCCATGTGGTATCTCTTGAAAGATACAGAGTATGGGAGGCCAAGAGGGAGATTGGCAAACATTCCAAACCACCGATTCGACATAGCTCTGCAATTGCCAAAGGCACTATTGTGAGAGATCTCATGAATAGCCAGAGTCATTGAGTGACTGATGCAGCTGCCAAAAACATAAGCCCAGAACATGACCCATTTCCAGTCCAAGTCTTTAACTAGATAAAACGCAATCAATTGTGCAAGAACCATCAGTACAACCACCCATATCAAGTTGTTGTCTGGCTTCATTAAAGCTTTTATTTCTGGATGTTTAGCTGTTATGGGGAGAAGAAAAATAGTTAAATGCAAAGAGAAAAATGTTACAAGTACACTTTAGTAGAGCCAGAATTTTTTCAGCCACACAAACAGTTACTAATACACCCCCCTCCCCCCAAATTGATTCTATTCATTAAGGAATGAGTCTATTCAACAAGTCTTCCTACATTTTTGGCAATTGAGTTACATTAGTAGGTTGCATGTACATCCTGAGAATTGTTTGACTGCTCTAGGCATATGTGCATGCCTGAAATATTGAGCAAAATAAAGGAGTGCTGTTGTAGTTTAGTGGTATTTGATATTTTATTCTAGAAACCCAAAGCCTCTTAATACTTAGCATGCCCTTCCAGTTTGTTACAGATTTAAATCAATCATACACCTGAGGGACAATGACACCACTTTTAGGGTAAGAAAATTAAAGAAAAAGCAACTTCATACTCATCATGAGCAGACATGTAAAGATTCCTATTTATGACTTGCTATTTCTACTTCAGTGATTAAGCTTCTGGAAGCACTGTTATTTGCACTAAAATCCCTGTAAGACCAAGAGTGTACAAGCAGCATGTTACACAACCCACCTAAGATGTATAGTCCTTGCTAGAGTTGCATACATCAACAATGCTGCCAGATATTAAACATTATATTTCAGGCTCTACACCAGCTTTTACCATGGGCACAGCCAGGGAAGATGGCTTGGGGAGCTGTAGCAAAACAAGGCAGACAATCCAAATTGCAGAAGGCCAACACAGCCTAAGTCAGAGGTGGGCAAACTGCAGCCCCTGAGCTCCTGGCCAGGGAGGCTAGCCCCCAGCTCCTCCCCTGCTGTCCCCCCTCCCCTGCAGCCTCAGTTCACCATGCCACCAGCACTCTGGTCCCTCGCTCCTGCCAGGCAGGCACCAGGGATGCAAGCTCCTGCTGCTCTGAGCAGCACGGTAAGGGGGTGGGGAGCAGCAGGGGTTGGATATGGGGCAGAGGGTCCCAGGGGACAGTTAGGGGATAGGGAGCTGGGGGGTTGGATCCCAGGGGCTGTTAGGGGAAGGGGTGCGAATAGGAGGTGGGGGTCCCAGGAGGGGTCAGTCAGGGGACAAGGAGCAGGGGGGTTGGATGGGTCAGAGGTTCTGAGAGGGGCAGGAAGTGTGACCAGGCTGTTTGGGGAGGCACAGCCTTCCCTACTCAGCCCTCCATACACAGTTTTGCAATCCCAACATGGCCCTCGGGCCAAAAACTTTGCCCGCCCCTCGCCTAAGTGGTCATGGACAAGGAGACAATGTGGTCGAAAACTTGATGCAACTTCGAGGCTTACTACTACTTTCCCAGAACTGCCTCCCTCAGCTAATAAAATGGCCCTCCCTCCACATCCCACTCTGGGATGACTTGGTTGTGCAGAGGTGTAAGCTACACTTAATTTAGGCAAATCTGAACCACTGTCATTATAAAGCTAGTTGCAAATTGGTCAAAGTACTGACTATTTTGTGCACTTCAGGTGTTTAATGCTCACCTTTTAAACCCTAAAGTAACCTCTGCATTTGGTATAGTAGTGTTTCCCAGCCTCAAGAAAATGAAATGAAAATGAAACCAATCCCCACCCTTTGCACCATCAGTTAGAGGCAGACCCACTGTAATTTGTGTGGCATGGGTCTTTTAGCAATTTGTGTTCTATGCAGATGGCCAAAAAAACAAATCAGGGTTTTGGCAGGCTATTTCTTATATACGCACACACAGTAACAAGTAATGTTTTTGTAATATTCCCTAGTGCACTTTAATGTAGCACTGCTTCAAACACCACTACATTAACACACACAAGGGGGGAACCATTAGTGCACACCAGCAGGGTCTACATGGACAAACTAATGCACACCACACTAGTGCACTTTAGAAGTCATACCCCAGTTGTCTGCATTACTGCTCTGTGTAGATAAGCACTCAGATACAAGTGCTCATTGCCAGTGTTAACTAAAAAACACCCCAACTTAAAAAAAGGGAAGTGTTCATCCAGTAACAACTGATCAGAAACCCAATATAAGTCTGCTCTTTGGAAACACTGTAATATAGTCACCATTTCCCTTCCTACTACCCTACAAGCACCGTCAGTTTCATACACACTTGATCACATCCATCAGTACACTACACAGCCCAACAGTACACATCATGAAAATGCGGCCTCCTTCATGCTTTCCATCTCAAACAGCTCTTCCGACAGCAAGATCAAAATACAAAAATCACTTTTTGGGGGCTTTTCTCCTCCTCCTCTCCTTCACGTGTGCACAAATTTCCCAGGCAATCAGTTTTAACAAGAAATATTCCGGAGACGTTTCTGGAAACCACCCACCCTCCCTCCAGCGCGTTAGCTAAAAGGAGGCTTTCAAACAGAGAGAGTTACTTGAGGGAGGCAAGACAGTTTGATGCGTGTCTAACCCACAGGCCAGTCCCCTCCCCCGAATCAGCTGAGCGGAAGGCATGTCAAAATAACGGCGAGGAGCCTCCCCGTGCCCCGCAGAGCCGCTGGCAAGGAGGGCGGATCTGCAGGGTTGACTCCGGCCTCTGGACAGTCCAGAAACGCCTCATTCCGGGGCTCCGCTCGCGGGCAGCAGCAGGAGAAATCCTGGTAATCGCGCGGCCCCCCGCACGGAGGGAGGAGCGGTGTCTAGCGGCTCACGGATGGGGTGGGCCCTTCGAGGCGCCTGAAGAGCTCGGCCTCCGAGCCTGGCTCAAGGGGCCGACCCATTTGTCACTCGCCTGCCCCCCTTCCGCGGCAGCCATTTTACCAAGCTCGCCAGCCCCGGCGAGCCCCGAAACGGGCCCCCTCGGCGCTGGGGACACCCACGAGGCCCCCACAAACGCCAACCTCCGCTGGACGGGGCCGCTCCGTGCCGCAGGCAGCGCGCCTCCCGCCGCGCAGAGCGACAAGCAGCGCAGGCTGCCAGCGGATACGGCGAGCCCGGGGGCGACCCGTTCCCTGTGGGGAGGCTGCAGGCCCTTCCCCCGCCGGCGGAACGGGCAGAGCCCAGAGCACCGCCGGCTCGGACAGGGAGACACATGCGCCGCCAGCAGGACGCCCCGGCGCGGAGGGGAAGCTGCCCGGGCCCCTCGCTCACCTAGGATCGCCTTGCGGCGATCGGCGTGGGGCTGGTCCGTGTAAACCCACTCAAAGTCCTCCCGAGCCACCGTGTTCCCCATCGCTGCAGCGCCGCACACCACCGCAGCCGCCTCCACTCGCAGACAGACAGGACGCGGCTGCGCGCGTCCCCCTTATATAGAGAAGAGGTGTCTCGCCGGCTACGCCCTCGATGCTGCTGATTGGCAGAGGGTTGATGACATCACTCACAACCCGTTTCTACCGATTTTCTCCCTTTGTAGTCTACGAATATTTACAAGAATTTTAATGAATAAATAACGGTGTTTGCAGATAATATTCGGGGCCCCAAGGGGCGGGGCAAGAAGTGACGTAGGCGTCGGCGGGAGGCTAGTGAGCGGGTCCGTTAGGTTGTTGGCTGGGGCGGGGAAACTGGGGCGCGGGCGTTTCGCGCGGTCCAGGCCCCGCGCGGGGCGGGGTCCGTCAGCCCCTCACGCTCCCCAGCCGGGCAGAGGGGCGCCCTGAGCAGCGGAGTGAGGCTCTGCCCCATCACCCCTCCCCCGACACGGCTCCCTCGTGCCGCCCCACCCGCCTGCTGCCTTATTCACCGCCCCGCGCAGCCCCCCTTTGGCCCGGCGTGTCCTCGCCCCGTGTCCCCAGCGCACCCCCCATCTAGGGCGGGAAATAATGGGGGGCACACACGGGCAGCTGAGAGTCCCTGTAATAGAGGGTGGCCATGGGGCAGGGGAGGCTGGAGGGATGCAAGGATCCCCGAAGTGTGTGCAGTGCGCTTGGCCGCCAGCAGCAGCAGCAAAGCACCCTCCTATCCTGGGCGGTCAGGGACTGATTTCCCAGCCTGGGAAATGGCGCTGCTGACACGCTTTTTGGGGGGGGATTGATCTGTGCACACTCAATGCTGTGCAGGCGTGACGTGTTGCGGTGACGCTCATATACACCTGTCTGCACGGCCCGGTTTGCTTGCCTCGAACCAGACTCTCCCTCACGGAAAGCGCGAGCGCCAGGTAAGTGGTGCTTTAGGGGCTTTGGCTTCACCGACCCAAGGGGATGTTTTTACAGCCACATAAGGAGCGCATGATGGTTATCGCACTGTAATATCCTAAGTGGCGACAGAGGCCCTTGTACTTTACCCGGAGGAACCTAGGCGAGGTCAGCACTAGATCCCAGCCAGGGCTTGACCTCGCCTAGTTCACCTGGCAGTAAAGTGAGAGTGCCCGGTCTCCTCTGTGTTTTTACAATGGGATAGGTAGGTTAACGCGCATTAGCTACCACAAGATAAAAACACATTTCTGTCAGTCACAGCTGAGGAAGCTGGCCTGTCAAGGGACATGGTCTGAAGCTCAGGTAGGACTGATGCTGGAGCTAGAGATGCAGTCTGGACTCCACTGCAAATACAAACACTCTGGGCTGCTGATACAATCACTCTCTGCAGCTTGAGTGGGTTTCTTTCGGTGTGTAGTGGTTTAGTGTTTTTTTTTCGTTGGTGGTTTGGTTTTTGGTTGGGTTTTTTTGCTTGGGTTTTTTTTTTTTGATAACGTCAAGTATTTTCACTCAAGCTAGGCTAACTCAATAGGCGTTAACTCTGCTGGGGATATTATTAATCTTGGCTTGTCTTTGAAAGGTGTATATCTCTATTTGAGGCTTGCTTTCACTGCTGTGTTAGCTCCCGAGTCAGTTGGGGTAACACACTTGAGTTATACCTTGTCCTCATGCTGCAGTGAAGAAGAGCCTTGAGTCTTGGAGGACTGAGAGTGGTGTACATAGTACAGATACTGTGCATTAGCAGGAAAAGCGGTCTGCTTCTAAAGAATACAGATCTAGTTCTCTGGCAGGACATTGTCCACAAATGGAGAGGATGGGTAGCAACTGGGAAGCTAAGTCAGGTGATGCAAAGATTCTGAAGTGCTGTTGCAAACGTAAACACATTGTCTTGGAACAAAATGTGCCCATTGTCTTCTTGTACTTTGACCCAATAAAATCTCTGTCAGCTGCTCATTAGACATACATTTCTGTGGGACTGGAAACAGAACATTTGCAATGGATATTCCCCGCCTAGGAACCTATAGCAGTGTTCCATGGCCTGAGTTTACTTAATCTTCAGAACATGCTACAAGGCATGTTGTTTTGACTGAATACTTATTCTACAATCCTCATGACAAGTAACAGACCGCTGGTGTAATCTGGTACTGCAGTTCCTGTGATGGTTTGGGGACAGTCTGGAGAGGGGTTTGGTGACTGTGAGCAGTTTAATTTAAGGATTATGTTATTTAGGGATTGAATGATTACTTGATTTTGGATTTGATTTGTACTCAAAATGAAAATTAATCAAAATTATTCTCCTAGAGTTTTTTTTTAAACAGAGAACTGATTATCATACGATGAGGTGTCTTGACCTATCTGCAAAGTTCCTGTAATATGATTGATCCATCAAAGTTCAGCAGGAGCCAGTCAAGGCAGGTTTTTATTATAATTAATATTTATACTATGGTAGTGACCAGAGGCCCTACTTGGGATTGGGGGCACCACTTGGTGCTGTACAAACAGAAAAGAGACGATCCCTGCTTTTTCAATCTAAAGACATACACAAAGGATAGGACACATGGAGACATCAAACGAGCAAATGAATCTGGTGTAGTACAGGCACCGCTTTGTTAGCTACGTAAGTGAGGTAGTGGTACAGTAACTCTTCACTTAAAGTCGTCCTGGTTAACGTTGTTTTGTTGTTACATTGCTGATCAATTAGAAAACATGCTTGTTTAAAGTGGCACAATGCTCCCTTATAACGTCATTTGGCAGCCGCCTGCTTTGTCCACTGTTTGCAGGAAGAGCAGCCCATTGGAGCTAGCTGGTGGGGGCTTGGAACCAGGGTAGACTGGCAGCCCCCCTATCAGCTCCCCGTTCCCCTAAGTTCCCTGTGCAGCAGCCACCCAACAGGCTATCAGTTGCCGGCAGTTCGCTGTCCCTCCCCCCACTGCTATGTGCTGCTGCTGCCCTCTGCCTTGGAGCTGCTCTCCAGAGCCTCCTGATTGCTGTGCAAGGGGGGGGAAGGAGGGGCCAATATCAGGTCCCCCTCCCCCCTGTTCCTGCACCCCGCTTACCCCATTTCCAAAGAGCAGGGAGGATACAGGACAGGGCTCAGGATGGAGAGAGCTTGCTGGCTGGAGCTGCTGTCTTAATTTGCTAATCTATTTAAAAAGGGAGTGTACTTAGAGTGGGTGGGGCTGTGTACTTAAAGGGACGATGCGCATCTCTCTCTCGCACACACTGTCTGCCATGTTGTCTCCTCTCCCTCCATTCGTGCTGGCTTGTAGAGTATGAGGCTACATTAACAATGTGTTAACCCGTGAGGGCTCAGCCGATTGCTAGTTCATCATTTAGCAGTAAGGCATTCCCTGGGAAATATCCCACCCTCTGACTTCACCACCTCAACCAAGCTTCACAATCATCATCACTGTGTAACAGTATTAAATCGTTTATTTAAAACTTATACTGTGTGTGTGTGTGTGTGTGTGTAAAAATATATATATATATATATATATATATAGTCTTTTGTCTGATGAAAAAATTTCGCTGGAACCTACCCCCCCCCCATTTACATTAAGCAAAACAATGTTAAGCGAATCCAATTTCCCCATAAGAATTAAAGTCACATTTTTAAGGAACACAACTACAACATTGAGTGGGGAGTTACTGTAGTGAGGAAGGGAATAGGAAAAGGAAAGAGGGAAAGGGAAATAGTCACAACTTGTCACCTGCCTCCATATGAAAGCTGAGTTTTGTAGACATCATAGCAGAGGCAAATCTTACAGACGGATTTAAAGTGGGGCCGTCGATTAGTCGCAGTTAACTTATTTGATTAACTCCAAAAAATTAATTGCAATTAATCGTAATTTTAACCGCACTGTTAAACAATAGAATTCCAATTGAAATTTATTAAATATTTTGGATGTTTTTGTACATTTTCATATATATTGTATTCTGTGTTGTAATTGAAATGAAAGTGTATTTTTATTAAAAATATTTACACTGTAAAATGGTAAAAGAAACAGTGTTTTTCAATTCACCTCATACAAGTACTGTAGTGCAATCTCTTTGCTGTGAAAGTGCAATTTACAAATGTAGATTTGTTGTTGTTACATAACTGCACTCAAAAACAAAACAAGGTAAAACTTCAGAGCCTGCAAGTCCACTCAGTCCTACTTCTTGTTCAGCCAGTCGCTAAGACATCTTGTTTGTTTGTTTACATTTACAGGAGATAATGCTGCCCTCTTCCTATTTACAATGTCACCGGAAAGTGAGAGCAGGCATTTGCATGGCACTTTTATATCTGGCATTGCAAGGTATTTACATGCCAGATATGCTAAACATTTGTATGCCCCTTCATGCTTCAGTCACCATTCCAGAGGACATGCTTCCATGCTGATGATGCTCATTAAAAAAAAAATGCGTTAATTAAATTTGTAACTGAACTCCTGGTGGGGGGAATTGTTTGTCCCCTGCTTTATTTTACTCACATTCTGCCATATATTTCATGTTATAATACTCTCGGATGATGACCCAGCACATGTTGTTCATTTTAAGAACACTTTCACTACAGATTTCACAAAACGCAAAGAAGATACCAATGTGAGATTTTTAAAGATAGCTACAGCACTTGATCCAGGGTTTAAGAATCTGAAATGCCTTCCAAAATCTGAGAGGGACAAGGCATGGAGCATGCTTTCAGAAGTCTTAGAAGAGCAACACTCTGATGTGGAAACTACAGAACCTGAAACACTGAAAAAGAAAATCAGTCTTCTGCTGGTGGGATCTGACTCAGATTATGAAAATGAACATGCCTTGGTCTGCACTGCTTTGGATTGTTATTGAGCAGAGCTTGTCATCAGTATGGATGCATGTCCCCTGGAATGGTGGTTGAAGCACAAAGGGACATATGAACCTTTAGTGCATCTGGCATGTAAATATGTTGTGTTGCTGGCTACATCAGTGCCATGCTCTTTTGAAAATGAGGCCCTGCGTGAAGTGCGTGCAATGTTGTAAAACAGCAGTTTGAAATAAGGGCAGCAGTGAGGATTTTCTTTTCCCTTTCAGAAATGAGTGCTTAAAAAAAAAGTGAACAGTGAGTGTCAGGTTTTCAACAAAGAATGGAATGCAAAATATTTTTTTACAAACATGAACTTGAAGGCTGTATGCTTGATTTGTCAGGAGAGCATCGCAGTGTTCAAGGAGTACAGTTTGAATTGCCATTTTTCTACAAAATATCCTAATTATGGCAGCAATTTAACAACTGAGGAAAGGGCAAGAAAAGCTGAGAAATTCACTGTGAACTTAAAAGCTCGGCTAAATATTTGTGCAACAGGCTACAGTTCAGGAAGCCACTAAGAAGACAAGTTATGTTCTGGCATTTGAAATCGCTAAACAAAATAAGCCTTTTGCTGAAAGAATGCATGGTTGATGTTCCTGGCATGCTATGCCCGGACTACCAAAACAAATTTGAGAACGTTAGTTTGTCACAAAGAACTGTTACTCACCGTGTAGAAGTGATTGATGAACATACGGTTTCTGAGTTGAACAAGAAAGCACATGGCTTTACGTTGTTTTTGTTAGCTCTCAACAACAGCTCTGATATTAAGGACACAGCACAGTTATTGATTTTTTGTCAGAGGAATTGATGACAAATTTGAAATCACAGAAGAATTTTTATCAATGAAATCAATGAAAGGCACAATTAAGGGATCGGATTTATACGAGAGGGTGTCTGGCTGCCTTGAACATCTGAAGCTCCCCTGGAGAAAACTGGCAAATGTAACCACAAATGGATTGCCAAATTTAACTGGGAAAAACATAGGACTTTTAAAAAGAATTCAGGACAAAGTAAAAGAAGACAATCCTATTAAAGAGGTGATTTTTCTGCATTGTATTATACATCAGAAGACCCTCTGCAAAAATGTCCTGGACATCTTGTTGTTCACACAGTAGTGAAAATAGTGAACTACGTAAGAGCGAGGGGACTTAATCGTTGGCAATTCATTTCTCTTCTTGAAGACACTGACACCAAACATCAGGACTTACTTTACTTTACTTACTCAGCCTAGGAAAGGAATTGCAGAGCGTTTGGGAGCTCAGAGGTGAAATTCATACTTTTCTGGAGATGCAGGGGAAAGAAAACGATTTCCCTGAATTAAAGAATTCAAACTGGGTGTGTGACCTCGCTTTTGATGTGGATATCTTGTCACATTTAAATGAACTTAATGTGAAACTGCAAGGAAAGAATGTGTTTGCACACAAATTGTATTCTATTGTGACAGCTTTCAAAGTCAAGTTAGTTTTGTTTTCAAAACAAATTAAGGATAAAGTATTCACTCACTTTCCAACACTGAAATATGTGGAAGTGTTGCCAGAGCAGACAGAAAAGTACAGTAAACTGACTTGCACGGAGAATTTCTCGTCAGTTCTCTGACATTGAGAAGATAGAGAAGACACTGGAGCTGGTGTCCTGCTGTCATAAACAGATTGTTAAGGGTTAATGTCCCTTCTACCTGTAAAGGGTTACAAGCAGGGAACTGGGCACCTGACCAGAAGACCAATCAGAAGACAAGATATTTTTAAATTTGGGTGGAGGGAAGCTTTTGTGTGTGTTCTTTGTCCATTGTGTGTTCTTCTCTTGGAGGGTCTGAGAGAGACCAGACATTGCTACAGGCTCTCTAAG
The DNA here is from genome assembly GCF_007399415.2 of Gopherus evgoodei. Taxonomy (NCBI): domain Eukaryota; kingdom Metazoa; phylum Chordata; order Testudines; family Testudinidae; genus Gopherus; species Gopherus evgoodei. Next base: position 172,286,623 of record NC_044324.1, read on the forward strand.
TTTCTTTTCAAATAGTAAGTAAAAACAGGCGGTTTAGGCTTTTTGATTGTTTTACTCTGTTTGCAATTGTGGATCTGGCTGGTTAACTTTTATATGTGTAGTTGCTGGGAATATTTTGATTTGTATTGGTACTGGGGGGAAAGTCTCTTTCTGGTGTCTGTAAGCTATAGGACCCTGTAATATTGACATCTTGAAGTTACAGAGATAATTCTTTACTTTTTCCTTTCTTTTATTAAAAGATTTCTTTTTAGAGAACCTGATTGATTTTTTTTCTTGTTTCCCTTGTTTTATTCCAGGGGATTGGGATAACTCACCAGGACGGGTGGGGGGAGACGGGAGGGAGAGAGACAGAATCTCTCTCTGTTTTCCTTGAGTCTGTTCGCCTCTTTGTGGAAGGGAAGGGAGATGCTTCTCTATATGGTGATTTAAGAGGTTGGATCAGTATCTCTCAGGATAGCCCAGGGAGGGAAATTCTGGGAGGGGGAAAGGTGGGGGAATGGTTTATTTCTCCTTGTTTTAAGAACCCAAGGGATCTGGGTTCTTGGGGTCCCCAGGGAAGGTTGGGGAGGTCAGAGTGCCCCAAAACACTATATTTTTGGGTGGTGGCAGTGCTATCAGATCTAAGCTGGTAATTAAGCTTAGAGGATTCAGGTGCTAGTATCTCATTTTCTGAACTCTAAGGTTCAGATCTGAGAGGGAATGCTATGATACCTGCCCACTGTCATTTGACTATGAGAGAGCCCCGCAAGAATTACAACTGGAGCTCACTGATCTCCAATGCGATTTCAACTTGAAGGAAAAGTACAATTCAGAAAAACTGTACAAGTTTTATGCCCTCTTGAGTGAAACAAAGTACCCAAATATCTGCAAGGTGGCGCAGAAAATCCTTGTTTTGTTTGGCTACGTGTGAAAACAAACATTTTTCCCTGCTGAATTACAACAAATTTGACTACAGATCCCAGTTAACTGACCAGCATCTCATCTCGGTATTGCGGATTTCCACAATGAGAATGACACCAGACTCTGATGCCATTATAAAGAAGGGTGACCAGCTGAAACAAAAAGCCCAGTAATGTAATTTTCTAACAGCGCATTGTTCAACAGAATTGTTTTAATAGTGTTGATTTTGAAGCAAACTTGTATTATCCCTGTTTGAACATGAATTATTAATTTTGTGAGCATTCATGGCCTGCCATACAATTTCCATAACAAGATGTGGCCCTCAGGCCAAAAAGTTTGCCCACTCGTGCTCTTTGAGGCTAAGAGACTTCACACTGGCATGAGCTGATGATTGTAGATAGCCAGCTTTGTTTTGTTTTAAATCACAAAGGTTACTATGTGGTTTGAGCAGCTCAGATAACTAGTTGAGACATGTTAGCAGCTCTTCTTCTGCAAGTTCTTTGCTAACAATGTTAGCTCTGAGATGTGATAGATCTAATTTTAAAAAATACACCAACTACTACTTTTTTAGGGTGAAGTCCAGTCCTTGAGACACAAAATCCAAGCAATAGATGGATAGGGGCTGGACTTCACATTTGCACAGGCAGGCAGACCATAAAGGTGCAGCACAGCAGCCCCTACAGGGATGCTAGTCCTACGATCTGGAATAGTAAACCTGTCAGTGCATCTTATGGGGAGGAGGGGTCACAGCCATATAACCCAAATACACTTTGATATGATAGCCACTCTCCAGACCACCAACGGTTCTCTTTCATACAGACCTATTGAGAGTGGTGCATTTCACAGTTCAAGGCAACTGCACTTGTATCCCCTTCTGTGGTCCAGCAAGGATGTCCGTTAGGCTCCCAATTCGCAGCTCTCACTTGTCTTGGGTGGAGACTGTAGCCCAGTGGGCTAGCTTGCCTTATTATATTTACTGATTTGCACTATATTCTGCTTTGCATTATATTCAGCAGTAATGCAAAAAACCTACAGGCCTGTATCCTGTAAGACATTAGCTTCAGCAAGTTAGCATAAGGCTTGAGGCCTATGACCTTTGAACAAATAAGCTTTGCATAGATAAACGGCTTAACAGAAAACCCAAAGTATTTGGGGAACTGAAAATAGAGTTTAAGGGGAATTTCTGACCATAGGTATATGAGTCAACCACAGAAGTGTCCTGGCAAAGAACTAACATACATAACAGGTACATGAGATACATCTAAGGCTAGCCTGCTTACTTGCCTATATATCTTTTCTTATAAATTTCTTATTTTCTTATGGGTCTGCTTATTTTGTTTTATTATTACAGGTTTATATTAGAGTATATTTTGGCTGTAACACAAGGGACCTGCAGGCCACGTCCTATATGTTGAGCTAAAACAAAGTTAACATACATAGGTTTAGGACCTTTTACCTAGATAAGTGGTTCTCAAATTTATGTACTGGTGACCCCTTTCACATAGCAAGCCTCTGACCCCCCCCCCTTATAAATTAAGAACCTTTTAAATATATTTAACACCATTATAAATGCTGGAGGCAAACGGGTTGGGAGGGAGGGGCTGACAGCTTGTGACCCCCCATATAATAACCTCGCGACCCCCTGAGGGGTCTTGACCCCGAGTCTGAGAACCCTTGTCCTAGATAGATGGTGATGAGCTACAGCATAAGGTCCATGTATCGCTTCGACTTTTAACATAGAGGATGCATTAAAGCAAGTTGGCATAGGGGCTGTCAAGGTTTCTTCCCCACTCTGAACTTTAGGGTACAAATGTGGGGACCTGCATGGACACTTCTAAGCTTAATTACTAGCTTAGACCTGGTAACTCTGCCACCATCCAGAAATTTCAGTGTTTGGATCACTTCTTGTCCCCCGCAAAACCTTCCCCTCCCTGGGCAGCCTTGAGAGGCTTCACCAATTCCCTGGTGAACACAGATCCAATCCCCTTGGATCTTAAAACAAGGAAAAATCAATCAGGTTCTTAAAAAGAAAGCTTTTAATTAAAGAAAGAAAAGTAAAAAAAAATCATCTCTGTAAAATCAGGATGGAAAAGACTTTACAGGGTAATCAGATTCATATAGCCCAGAGGAACCCCCTCTAGCCTTAGGTTCAAAGTTACAGCAAGCAGAGGTAAAATCCTCTCAGCAAAAAAGGGACATTTACAAGTTGAGAAAACAAAAATAAAACTTATCCGCCTTGGCTGGCTGTTACTTACAATTTTGAAACACGAGAGACTGATTCAGAAAGATTTGGAGAGCCTGGATTGACATCTGGTCCCTCTTAGTCCCCAGAGCGAACAACACCCAAAACAAAGAGCACAAACAAAGACTTCCCTCCACCAAGATTTGAAAGTATCTTGTCCCCTTATTGGTTCTCTGGTCAGGTGTCAGCCAGCTTTACTGAGCTGCTTAACCCTTTACAGGTAAAAGAGGCATTAATCCTTAACTATCTGTTTATGACAGCGGCTTTCCTAAGTTCATACCCTTTTAAACTAAACAGGTACACCACAATTTGGAACTTGGAAAGAACCAAAATAGCCAGTTAGGGTAGAAATAACAAATGTGATACCTAATCACAAAAGGGCCATGGTATCAAATGGATGTATATGATAATAAGTTGAGATCACTGATATACTAAGCAATAGAAAAAAGACATCCCAACATTAGTAAAGTGAAGAAATACAAATAAGGAAAAGGGAAAAATCCACTACTAAATATGCATCAAACATAGTGGCATCAACGTAACATATAAATGTGGCATCCCAGCCTAGGTGTGGTTGGAGAGAGAGAGATGTTGTCCTTGGAAGGTGCCAGAATGATGGCCACTGGTGATGATGGGGAAGGTGATGGTGATGAGAAAGATAATGGCTAACATTTCAGGTTGTTCTACAGGAGATGGTATGAGTATACGGATGGGCAGATGTACATTCTGTAGTATCTCTATTTTACTAAGTTGGGGTGCTTGTGACTATGCTAAATGTATTAAAAAACTATATTTGTAAATATAAAAGAGTTCCTATACTGTGAGTGTTGCAACTGTGCACATCAGGGTTCCCAACTATATAATAATTTGAATAATACTGGCCTTGATCTTGGGGCAAGAACCTGGCAACCCTCAAAGTGATAACGGGATTCGTAAGTAATCAGTATAATTAATACATAATCTAAAGACCAGGCAAGAAGATGCACATCTCTCTCCCTCCTGACTAGGATTTTTCCAGGCTGCGCGTTTCCCTGCCTATGCTGTGATATTAACAGCAACCCAGACTTCCTCTCTCTAGACATTCCCAGGAAAACCAGTCAATACTGTTTTTCCCAAAAGTCCATTGCTGTCTGCCCCCTGGCTGAAGTTCATAACATTTCCTATGGTTCACAATAATACACAAACTTTTTATTCAATATGGAGGATTCCAACGATACTTAAACTTAATAAAGTTTTTAAGAATATTGCAGAAAATTGTCATATCTGTCACAATTCAGATCCCATCTCTGTAGCACACTCAGAGTGTGAAAACCCCTAGTTGTGGTGTCTCATTCCCTTACAAGATCCTGTTAGGGATCTTAAATAGCACAAAGAACCTTAATAGGGCATTCTCCATGGGTGGACTTCACCCTTCCTGTAGAAAGACAGCAACATTACTCTCTCCTTTCTGGGGTTTAAAAAATAAAAATCTGATCATTTGTCCATGCCTGATGCATAGAAAAGTTTACTGATCCTGAAAGTGTTTGTATTGTTCTTTCCAAGTCTTTTTTTGTCCAGGCATATCACAAATCATTGGACATAAAAGTGGAAGAGCCAATTGATTGAAGATTTCCACCTCAATATCTGTGCTGTTAATTATGTAAAAACTCCTCAATTTCACAAATGTAATGTTAATATTTGAGCCTAATCTGTAATTCCTTCTCCCAATAACATCTGAAAGACTGTTAGAAGTCCAGGCTGCCAGCACAAACCTTTTCTGATTTCACATTCAAAAGAAGCTCCCATGACCTAATGAAGTTAAGTGGAGAAGCTCTTAGACTTCATTATTTTTAAATATGATGTTCTTCCTTCAACTCCAGAGGGCTGATGTAGTTCTTCCTGAATGTGGAAAGAGGAAATGATTGTGGTATTTGGTGGAATGAGTTTTGTATGGCTAACTTTTAATAACAACATTTTAAATAATGAAAAAGTTAGATGACACCCATATTTTAAAATAAATTTATTCTGATTATTGTTCTATTTCCCTCCACCCATATTTCCATTCCAGCATAATTTGCTTGCCAAACTACCATACACATGAAATCCTAAAGCTATAGATTAATATTTTATACTTCTCAAAAACTGGGAGTTACACATATTCAAGTATTATGCAATACTGGTTTTACCTGTAACATTTTTCAACATAGTCGCCACTCCAGTCGAGTCAGAATTGGAATTGGGAAATTATTATTTTCTCCTCTGGTATATGTCTTTATTCTTGTTATATTCCTCCCATTATTTTCCTCTTAAAAATTAATGTAGTCCATTACTGCTGCAGAACCTTTTTCTCATGTTTCCTGTTTCAGTCTAAGGAAATTACTAATTAAAAACACAGCTATAACTTGATGTATGCATAACTTGTCTTGATGAGAGCACAGTCTCTGGTACTATGACATTAGAACTGATACAGAAATTATATTCGGGAGAACAGTAACATAAAGACAGCTATAGCATTTTTGAGGAACTATAAACTGGGTAATATGTAACCCTGTCTTTAAGTCCATAAGCACAACAGTGGGAGCTGCATGATACATGTTAAATTGGAAGTTCTGCCACTGTCTTTCTGTCAGACTTGGCAAGTCACTCCTTGCAGTGTTTCAGTTTCCCTGTAATGTAAAACTTCACATAGATGTTGTAATAGCTTAAGTAATATGCATATAGAAATTTGATTTATTCAGATGGAAGGCAGTATAAAAATGTGAACTATTGCTCTATTTGGGTCCTTGTAATGTAATACATATTCAGGTATTGTTTTTTAACACACATCTGGACACTGTATAAACTTCCACAAAATTAATGCAGAATGGCCAAGAAATTATTACTCCAAACCAACAAACAAATCAAGTAAAAGATAAACCAAAACATGAGAGGTGTTAGGGGATGGGGAGAGAAAAAAAGGAAAATTTGTCAAAAATTATCTGACTCAAATGGAAAGAACCTGCATCTAGACTTGAAGCCAATCAGCAGGAGTCTAGCAAACATACCTAAGGACAGATTTCCACAAATGGGATTCCCAGATGGAAAAGGCACTACCCCTGCTCTGATCCAGTCGAATGTGGGGATAAAGAGCATGAACAACTGTACTAATTGCTACTTTCTTGGAACTACGTAGGGGAAAAGATGATCACCGAAGTATGGTCATAGAGCATTGTTTGCAAGTACAAAAATTAGAAAATATAGCAGTAAATGTTTTCCTAGTCCAAGACATTTGGTCTGCTCCTCTTTTCCTGCGAATATCAAAAGCAACTCAGACTTGTCCTTGCCGTTCAGTCATGCACCTTTCATCCTCACTCCAGGGGAGCTGCATTCAGTTGTATTGAAGCACTAAATTATTAATAGTTTAAACATAAATGTAAAAATAATTCATTATTCAACCATAGTGACATGGACCATAGACCCTTAACAGACCCTAAAAGACTTCTCAGGTGGCGCAAACTGCATGGGAGGCCATTCATAAAGATCAATCATAGAGTAACACATTTTCCATTTTGTTTTCTGACTTCTCCAGTCTGAGACTTTTGGCACATAACGAATAAGGAGAAAGATATAGGGAAGAAGAGATGAATAGCATAGAGGACATGATTTCCCAAAATAACATAGCTAAACTGTTTAGGAATCACTACTTGGGACCTTTTCCTGCCAAAAGGTGCTTCTGCAGAGGAACGAAAACCAGCCTATAATGGTGTGGGAGAGGGATGTGCTGGCCACGGCTTCCTGCCACCCCCATTGGCCTGGGACGGCGAACCGCGGGCAGTAGGAGCCGCAATCGGCCGAACCTACAGACGCGGCAGGTAAACAAACTGGCCTGGCCCGCCAGGGTGCTTACCCTGATGAGCCGCGTGCCAGAGGTTGCCGACCCCTGCTATAGTGTTTCATAATGGGATGGATGGATGAACTTGGTGGCAGCTTTACAGATTTTCTGTGGTGGTTTGCTGCCTTGTTATCTCATGATATCATTATGGAATGTGTTGAATGGATTCTGATCCCTTCTGGGACCAGCTTATCCTCCAGCTGTGTACTTTTCAGTGATGCTGAGCCAAAGCCACTTCTATTGGGTCCCATTGTGCTAGGACTGTACAAATGTAGAAGAGACAGACCCTGCCCCAAAGACAAAAAGTAGAAAAAAAGATATATAACATACAAGCAGTGAACAATGTGATGACTAAAATGTCATGATAGTTCCACATTTATTTTCTTTTGTTATTTAAATCCTTTCAATGGGATAATGTAGGAGAGGTTTAGTTAGCAGAAAAGATGAAGGAAGAGAGTGGGCAGGAGAGGTTGAAGAAATCAGCCAGTAAGCACAGGTGATGCAATGTTCAGAGTTAAACTGGAGAAAACAGGCCAATGATATCACCAATGGCCATCAGTCCTGTCTGAACAGGTTTTATGTACGGTAACTCCTCATTTAATGTCGTCCCAGTTAATGTTGTTTTGTTATTAGGTTGCTGACCTATTAGAGAACATGCTTCTTTAAAGTCCTGCAATGTTCCCTTATAACTTTGTTTGACTCCCCCCGTTCTGCCTGCCTGGCGCTCCTGCCAGGGAGCAGGGGCATGTTCCATTCCACCCACCTGGCATTCCAGCTGGGGAGTAGGCAAGGCCCGATTCCCTGGCTGAAACGTCTGGTGGGTGGAGTAGGGCAAGCGTGTACGCCCCAACTCTGCTACACCCCTGTCTCAACCAAGCTTCACAATCATCATTGGTGAGTACAGTATTAATTTTTTTAAAATTATTTAAAATGTATACTGTATATGTTTATAATGGCTTTTGTCTCACAAAAAAAATTTCCCTGGAACCTAACCCCCCCCCCCGCCCATTTACATCGCTTCTTATGGTGAAATTGGAGTCGCTTAAAATTGTTTTGCTTAAAGTTGCATTTGTCAAGAACATAACTAGGATGTTAAGTGAGAAGTTACTGTAGTTGTTTTCCCAGGTTTAGTCTCTGGCTGGTTCATCCATGTAGGTTCTTTCCCAAAAGTCATATGGCTAGAGAAAAAGAGAACATCATTTGGGTCCCACTGACCTGGGGAGGGCTGGTGTCCCCTGCACAGTTCTGGGTTTAGGGAGTGCTAGGGTGTAGGGTGAAATTAAACTGAAAGATGATGTCTTCCTGAGCTGCTTGGTATATTTAATTGCAGGTCTCACATGATAAACCCTATTATGACCAGAAGCTTCAGAGAGGAAAGAGTTCTCACCTCCCTTGATTGGTGAAAAGGGAAAAGTGCTGCCATAGAGATCCTCATTTACACAAGATAGCTACCCACAATTCCTTTGGTGACACTTTGGGAGTCATCATAACTATTTACAAACTTGGATTTTGGGGGACAGGGGAAGTGCTCTCTTACTGAAAAGGTCCTTTCTAGGTACTCAAGAATCTGTTCCTAAATCTGTAGTGTTTTGACTTTCCTTCTTACAGGACCTTTATGGGAAGAGAGGGTGCTGATTGAGGATTTAGTAGTGAGAGATGATGGAGAAGACAGTAATAAAATTGAGTAGTCTTCAGTGAAGTTCTGCTTATCCAGCCTCCTAAAGATGAACCACTCAATTAGGTTAGGTGATGGTTCTTCCACACAAGTAGCTCTCTTGGAGCTAGAGACAGACCTGCATAAAGACACTTGGACTGCTGCTGCTGATCACTGATCCAAAGTACGGCTTTATGGGTGGGTGAGGTGGTGCATTCAAAGGACTACCACCTGTGGAATGTTCTCATCAAGAGATGGGAAGGGAGATAAAATGACTACCTACTGGAAAGTGGGGGTGGGTATTTTATTTGCATATATATTCTGTTGCTGTGTTTTTCCCAAATGTGACTGTGTATCCTTTCTCCTATCTCAGTGGTTTTCAAACTATTTAGGCCACATACCCCTTTTCAAATAACGTAGTCTACTGCATACTCCTGTTATCAAAAGTTTGAAAGCTTTGAGGTCTTTATAGTTTTGAAAATGCAGTAAAGCTTTCTAGTTACAAGGCAAGGCATGGTATCAAACAGCTCATATCCATCATTTAGCTTAAAATTAGGTTTTATAAATCCTAATAGTAGAAACATTAATTTCCATTAAATTTTTAAAACTATTTTTTAATATTCCTGTGGAGTGTTGATTGTGAACCCAAATACAAACATCATTGTCTTAGTACTGGTGAGCTAGAAAGAGAAACTGACAACAAATAAAAGCATTACTGCCTTGAACTTCTATGGCAGCAGGGCTTTCTCCTGCTGTGTTTGTTTGCCTAAGTGTGTCTTCTAGTATCAGAAACTCAGTTCCTCACTCATTCAATTTTAATGGTAGACAGAAAAAGCTCTGCCACGCTAAGCTTGTAGATTTTCTCCTGCAAGAACTGATGGGTAAAATTTTAAAATGTTCTGTGCCTTAGGCATTTAGGAGCCTAATGCTGACTTTCAATGAGATTTAGGCTCCTAAATCACATAGGCACCTTGAAAAACATTACCAAGCATCACTGAGGCCATGACTGTTCCTACGATATTTTATAAATAAAGTAAAAAGAAAGCTTGTATAAACAGTAGTACGCACAACTCCAAGACTTGTAAGTAGGAACTCTCCTTTCAACAGCCATTTTATGCTATAAAAAGGCATTAAACAACTGCTCATGTAACTGACACGTACACAGGCAAGGTAGACAGTACTAAGTCACTGAATTCTACAACTAAGTTTTATAAACTTGAGACTAGCTTCAGTACTAAATGAATTTAGTGATTAAGCATCTGATAAGAACAGCACACCTCACAACATGCTTTAGCCAGCCTACTCTACTCTAAAGTTCTGATTTCATCCTTAGCTCATCCTGTTGTATTTCAGCATTGCAGTACATTCTTTATCTCTCTGCAAACTGAAGGTTTGTTCATTATCCTGGGGCTTTATCTGAATGGCAATTTGGAAAATTCTATTTCCCAAAGTATTTTGTTAATGATTAACACAATCAGATATCTTGAACATAGAAGCCATTTGCATCCCTTAATCCCTGAGGGACATAGTGTTATTAAACATTTCAGTGGTGTTGTAGTAGCCACGTTGGTCCCAGGATGCAAGAGAGGTGAGGTAATATCATTTATTGGACCAACTTCCTTTGGTGGAAGGGACAAGCTTTCGAGCTACACAGAGGTCTTCCTCAGCTCTGGAGAAGGTAACCTTCTGTATCTCGAAAACTTGTCAATATTATCTCACCTATCTTCTCTTTTGTATCCTGGGGATACAATGATTTTTTTAAAAAATCAAAAAGATCGGATTTTTTTGATAAAATGCTTTTTGAGCAATAATTCTAAAGATAAAGATATATTTGAGCTATAATGTATCTCATCATGGAATATGGATTATAAATTCTAATTCTATAGTATGAGACAATATATTCATTTAATATTTAAGAAAAGTTTTGTAAATGAGTTCCAATAGTTCATGGATTAGGGACCCAATCTTATGGGGTTTCAGGGACTTCTGTATAAATTATTTAGGTTAATCTTTCTAGCTACCCAATAGGACTCAGTGGTCAGACTAGAAGATACCATCAGAGATGCTTACTTTTGCAGTTCTCAAACTGTGGATTTGTCTCTCCAGAGATAACATGCTTGTTAACTGCAAAAATGTTTTTAAATAAATAATATATAGAGGTGAGAAATAATAGACATCAACCTTATTGTCCCTCTGCATATTTGTGTATACAGAGTCAATCCCTTACCTCTCTCTAAAAGTGCAAAGTTTCAAAAAGTTCAGTGAAGAGAAGATTGTTGGGGGCAGAATAGATCTGGACAAGTAGAAGGCGGCTGGAGATAAATGTGAGAAGGGAGGGACACGCAGTAGAAACAAAAGTGAAACTGTTGGAGCAGCATATTTGAAAAGTCTTGAGGTCTTCCTGAGTGTAGCCTTCACTGATTTGAGATCTACCATACCATTCTCTCACGAGAAGGGAAAACCTATAATGGCACCAGGCTGTAAAAGAGACCCAGTTTGGGAATAAGAACCATTAAAAAAAAAATGTGTGTTTACTGATGATCTTTTAAAGAAAGTCACACCAGTGAACTGGTGGAAGTCACTTAAGCACTTGGATTCAGAGATTGCTGAAGAGATAATCTCACTTTTAACAGCAGTAGCTGCTTCTGCCGGTGTAGAAAGAATATTTTCTTCCTTTGGACTAATTCATTCCAAACTGAGAAATAATTTGAGACCTGAAAAAGCAGGAAAGCTTGTATTTCTTTTCGAGATTATGAACAAACAGGAAAATAAAAGTTAAGATGACTGAGTCAGCTGCAGAAGCCAATATTATGCGTTTCTCATGTTGACCTGGCTGACATAGTTAATTTATTTTTTTTTTAAATATTTCATTTAATTATTTTAGTTAAAAACAATTTTAACAAAAACAAACCTGATGATAAAAAAACTTGAATGTATAACTAAATTCAAAAATTCACATGCTTGTTTTGTTAAAATATTATATGTTTGCTATGGAAGAAAAAAAATCCAGAATACTTAACGTTGTTGGTTTAGTTAAATAAAACAATTTAAATGTCTGTCTGGTGATGTTCTCCTAATACAGCATGACAAGAAAATCCACCAAATATTAATGATTAACCCATTGAATTGGAGCTAGTTCATCTCCCAATGATTTCAAAAATATCTGCTTCAATTACCTTTGGTAAATGAAATAACCAAACAACCATTCATTTTCTGATATAGCTGTAAAACTAATCTGAAAAGTTTTCAAAATAAATCACTTAAAAAATGTATAGTGTGTACCTTCTAAAAATGAAACCTACATCTATTTCTGAGTTGTGAAGAATATGTATTAAGGTTATAACAACCAACAAGCATGCACTTTTATGTAGAAATCCATGATTAAATCGAGTATTCCTGACTAGTGATTTAAATCAAATGGACCCTGGTTGTAAATACATTTAAGTATCCACACAGGCATTTGCACCAGTTTAAACCATTTTAACTGATTTTTACTTAAATCAGTCGAAGGGTGTGTGCGTGCCAGCCCATATAGACTCATGCTGAAGAGACATTCATTTTAATTTAATACTTAGTTATCTATTCAATGTGTGCGCTTTTCCAGATGGTTAAGATTGCCGTTTTATCAGAGCAAACTCCACTATGACTTTAGTTCTGGTGACAACATTCCTAAAAGTGTTTTCTGTTGACCCTTGCTTATCCAAATATATTGTTGCTCAAGCACTATGGATAATTAGGATTCTGCAGCAGCTAGATGATGCAATAATTTGAAAAGATGGCGTACATTTCCTTAAACTTATTTTACATGGAATGAACAGGGCTATTCTAGTATTAGGTAATAAAGAAGAATTCCAGACAGATTAAGAAATAATATCCATACAAAAGTCAAAACATGACTAGATTATAAAATGTCATTTCTTTTTCAAAGAACCCATGTGTCGCAACATAGTAATATTTTGACCTTTACCTATGCTTTTGCAAAGTTAAATTTGGCTATGCTGTCTACACGAGGAGCAGTTTGGTAGTGAAAGCTGGAGCAGTATACTATAATGACAAAGCACTACTAGAGTAATTAGATCTTATACCAGCGAAACTGTGTTTTTGCTAGTATAACTTACTCCAGTTCCCCCTGAGCAAAATAAGCAACACAAGTAGAAATGCAGTTGTTGCTACATTAGGAGCTTTTGCCACAACTACGTCAGTCAGTGATCATACCTAATCAGGCCCCTGATCTACATACCTATTACGATAAAATTTTTAATATATACCTAGCATGAGTTAGGTGAGGCAAACTAGTGGTTAGGTAGTATATGGCAGTGGAGAATAGGCTGCATTCTATAGTGGTTATTTCATGTCCATTTAATTTTTCTTTTTTAAAGAAAGGTGTAAAATTTGTAAAAAACAAACAAACAAACAAAAACCCCCGCTACTTCATGGCATTAAAACATTAACTCTTGAGTTTGAAATTATTTTTTTTTAAATGCATGTCAGTTTAAATTAGGTTGGTAATCAGGTTTGTAGGAGGGGAACCCTTCATTATCAGGTCTTTTATAATGCATGTTAATAGCAAGACTTCCCTCCTGAAGACTTAAGCAAGGCTGTAAATGGCGGGGGCAGCTTTTACCCATATTGCAAAAAAGTGCTTGATTTCATAGGTAGAAAATTGTATAGGCGTAAAATTTGAATACTGATCAGGCTTTACATGTCCTTGTCCTTCTCCCAATTTTCTAGTCCACTCTTCCATGCTCCCTGCACCTCTCATCTCTTCACCCAACATCCCCTGCTGTTACCTGTTCCTCCATTTTTCTTCCCTCCCTCAGCTAACACAATTCAATCAGTAACAGATCAATTTATATTTATAACCTTGTTCTGTTCACGCACTCTGCATGAATTTCTGGCTCCAGCTCTAGCCATAACTAACAGGAAAAAAATAACATTCTCCATCTTTTCCCTTTAAAGTTCATTCTGCTGTGCACTGCCATTCTCCACCTCGGCTGCTAAACAGGGACTCTCTTCATGACAGCCCTGAAAACCCAGTAAGAAACCAAGATTAAATTTCCATCAGGAGGAAAATACAAATAGCCCATCATTTACTGTTTTAAAAAAACCAACAACTAATGTTTGTTTCCCAGCTTCTACTAGCCTCCAGTAGGCCAGGCAAGTGTTTGCTAGCTCTGGTCCTCAGCGCTTCTTTGCTCAGCATGCTGCTTACAACTCTACTGTAGTAGGTCCCTAGTTAACCACTTTCTCAGTGCGTGGAATTACAAGCTGTTTAATTACATCTCTTTGGAAAACTGAGGACTACACTGCTTTCAATTTCCTTCTACTCTGAACAGATGATTGTAGCCCTATTAGAATTCTTTGAGGGTGTCAACAAGCATGGGGCAGAGAAGGATGATCCACTCCATAGTGTGTGCTTGGATTTTCAGAAAGCATTTGAGGAGGTCTCTCACCAAAGGTTCTTAAAGAAACAGTCATGGGATCAGAGGGAAGGTGGTCTCCTGGATCAGTAACTGGTTTAAAGATAGGAAACAAAGGGTAGGAATAAGTAGTTGGTTTTCACAATGGAGTGAGGTAAATAGCAGGGTCCCTCAACCATCCGTGCTAGGACATATGCTATTCACTCTTTTTCCAGTTATTATTGGATATGCTGAAAAGTGGCAAACTTTGCTGATAACAGAATTATTCAGGGTAGTTAAGTCCAAAGCTGACTGCAAAGAGATACAGGGGATCTCACAAAACTGGTGACTGGGCAACAAAATGGCAGATAAAGTTCAACACTGACAAGTGCTTAGAAATACACACTGGAAAAAATAATTTCAACTATACATATATAATGATGGGTTTTATATTAGCTATTTCCATTCAAGAAGGATCTTGAGGTCACTATGAATAGTTCTCTGAAAACTTCAGCTCAATGTGCAACAGCAGTTAAAGCAGGGGTTCTCAAACTGGGGGGCGGGACCCCTCAGGGGGTCACGAGCTGTCAACCTCCACTCCAAACCCCGCTTGGCTCCAGCATTTATAATGGTGTTAAATATATTAAAAAGTGTGTTTAATTTGTTGGGGGGGGGAAGGGTCACATTCAGAGGCTTGCTATGTGAAAGGGGTCGCCAGTAAAAATAGTTTGAGATCTATTGAGTTAAAGAGGCTAACAGCAGGGGTGAAAGTAATTTAAAGGACTTACTGGTACGCCAGAGTCATGAGTGGGGGCATGGCCTCAACTGGAAGAGGCGGGGCCTTTGGAGATTTAAAGGCTCCAGCTGTGGCTGCGAGCCCCAGGGCCTTTAAATCACCTCGGAGCTACCAGCTGCAGAGGCGGTTGGGAGCCCTGGGGCTCAGGGGCTAATTAAAGGGCCCAGGCCGTGGCAGAGCTCCAGGCCCTTTAAATCACTGTGGGAGCCCTGCCGCCGCTACCCTGGGGTGGCAGGGCTCGGACAAGGATTTAAAGGGCCCGGTGCTCCTGCCACTGTGGGGTAGCGGTAGCAGGGCTCCCACAGTGACTTAAAGGGCTTGGGGCTCCCAGCCACAGCTGGAGCTCCGGGCCCTTTAAATCCCCACCCAAGCCCAGCTGCCAGAGATCCAGTGGTGATTTAAAGGGCCCAGGGCTCCCTGCAGTAGCTGGAGCCCTGGGCCCTTTCAATCACCACCGGAGAAGCCAGTCCAGTCTGCCAAGGCATACCGGCTCTTGCCAGTACACTGGACCAGACCGGCTTACTTTCACCTTTGGCTAACAGACGGTATAAACTATTAAGAAAAGGATAGAAAATGAGAGAAAATATCATAATGCCACTATATAAATCACGGTGCGTCCCCACCTGAATAATGTGTCTAGTTCTAGTCACTCCATCTCAAAAAGGATATGGTAGAACCTGAAAAGGTTCAGAAAAAGGCAACAAAGATTATCAAGGGTATGGAACAGCTTGCATTCAAGGAGAGACTAAAAGTATGCAGCTGGTTAGCTTAGAAAAGAGATGAGCAAGGGGAAATATGATAGAGGTCTAATGAATCATGAATGGTATGGAAAAAGTGAATAGAGACGTGGTATTTACCCTTTCCCACAATACCAAAACCAGGGGTCACCTGATTAAATTAATAGGCAGCAGGTTTAATACAAACAAGAGGAATACTTTTTCACACAACCATAGTTATCTTGTGGAACTCATTGCCATGGGATGTTGTGACGGCCAAAAGTATAACTCTATTCAAAAAAGAACAAGATAAATTCATGGAGGATAGCTCCATCAAAGGCTATTAGCCAAGATGGTCAAGGATGCAACCCATGCTCGGAGCTACCCTAAACCTCTGACTACCAGAAGCCAGGAGGGGAAGAGAGAGGTGGATCACGCTAACTGCTCTATTTTTTGCATTCCTCCTGAAGTTCTGGTACTGGCCACTGTTAGAGACAGGATAATGGACTAGATGGAAAGGTCTGACGCACTGTGGCTGTTCTTTTGTTCTTAGGTAACTAATGACTAAGAAACCTGAAAGAAATGGAGAATTAGAGTAATATATGCAAATATTTAGCTATTGTATAACACTCACCTCATGAGAGTCTGTATTAACCTGGCCACTGCTCACCTGTGTTGCAGGTTTCTCCCTAAGCCATGCTGAGTTAAATAAGTTGGAAAGAAGCTAAGAAACTTGATCATATCTGAGAATTACACAACTCTTGTTTTCAGGATAAGTCTTTTAGGGGAGTATTTCATAGCATGATTTGACTTGAGAGGGGAAGTACTTTAGATTGCTAGTATTGTTTATACCAGATTAAAACATTGGCTAAAGAGAACCATTTGCAATATATTTGGTTTTCAGTAATATCCACATGCACACTACTGCAGACTTGAATAGTAGAAAAATATAACTGCACTTCATAAAATGCAATTTTTAGTTACAAAGCTTTTGGCCTTTTCTAGACTTGAGAAGAATGATTCACAACTAACGCCAGTTACACCCTTAAAAGTTTTGGTGGCATAGTTATGTTGGTTAAGGGTGGGATTTTTTGAGTTTTGTTTTAATAATTGATCTACGCTGGCAAAAAAAAACCCTGTAGATGCAATCCTGCTGGCAAAAGATGCTTCTGCTGGTATGACTGAATCTATACCAGGAGCGTTTTGTCAGTATAGCTATACTGGGAAAACTCACATAACCTTATTTACACTAAGAATACTTTCCCTATACTTCAAGTTTAATTCAGTATCAGCAACAAGAAATTAGTGAAAGAAGTTATTTTACAAGAACAATTATTTCCCATTTATAACAAGTGATTAAATGTTTATAGTAAGCTTCCTGATCAGACAAGACTTAAGTTTACTCCATCTACACAAAATTTACCTCAACATTATTTACCTTCATTATTATTCATTAGTGTACATAAATGTGATGCAGAACTACCTGCTAAACAGGGTCCATGGGTAACATTAATGGCCTACTGCATAGGTATATGCTCAATGGATTAAACTCAGCACTGCTCCTGATTTTAGTTAGCATAATGTTAACAGCTGATCAGCCTGAAACTCCTATTAGTTTCAGAAAAAGCTGTGCAATTGATGATAGGAAAGGGCAGAAGAAACTAAAACTAGTGCAACCTTAAACTAATGTATATGAACAAGCCTGTTCAAGGAATGCAATTACTGTATAGGCTCTTTATTTGTGGTTAAATCTTTCTAAACAAGAACCTGTTAAAGGAATAAGCCCATTAAATGAATTAAACCATGTGTGCCAAGTCATGATGCCTAGAGTAATTAAACCTGTTAAATGATAATCATGCTAATTTTTGTTATTACAAAAATCATTTTTAGAAATGAAGGAACATTCAAGTGTTTCATTGACAACTGTTCTCTCCAACAGGCCTTTCTCCTGTAACAGTGTTATAGTCCAAAACCAAGTTCTACAGACTAAGAACAGCTAAAAGAAAGGCTATCTGCTATTAAACTTTGTTTCAGAGTGATATCTGAACATTTACCCATTGCTAATACATTTTGTTTAAGGAAACAACCCACTATAAAATAACTTTGAACTAGCAAAACAAGTTTATTTAAAAATTAAACACTCTGCCAAAAACTAGACATTAAGTTGTGATGGTACGTTTCATGAGAAACATTTGATATGAGCTAAATGTGTTTAAGAAAGTAAAACCTAGGATTAATAAAATGTAAAGAAAAAGTCAACTATCACAAAAGAGCTGACAGAACAAAATCTGATTTCTGTTTGGTTAATTTGAATATAAGAACCACATTGCGTGAACAGGCATAGAAGATATAATAGTGTTGAACTTGCACTTTAACCCACAGTACTTTCCAAAACCTTAAACTACCACCAGTAAGTGGCATTTTTCAGTGTGATGCCCAAATTTAATTCCATCTAAACCCAAGGCAGCAGTTGATTAAAAGAAAACGTAAGTCGAATGATAAAGCTACATTGTTTAGTACATTAAAATAAAACAAAGACAGTGATATTTGTATAAGGTTCCAAAAATATACAACTGGAAAAAAAATAATCACTGTACACAACAACTCTGAGGTTGTTAAAGTGACCAATCAAAAGACTGAACAGTGCAAGACATGCTTTTCCAGTTACAAGCTCAAAACAGAAGTGCAAAAGAAATTAAAGCTTTTTTGTCTGAAGTGATTTACCTTTTAGGATAAGGAAAGCTAGAATATAGTTAAGTATTACAGAGAGCTCTTTTCCACAACATGAAATAGTTTAATTTTATTTCATAATACAATGTTTCACTCAAACTGTGTCCCACTAAGCCTGTTTTGTTAAAGGAACAGATAACTTTTGTCCAATACTCGGTTCATTTTGGCCTATGAACTGGAAGACCCATAGGCAAAAACAGCTGAATTCTCAAGCTTTGGCTTAGCTAGAGTACCTGCAAGTTACAGGTAGTGGAAACAGCAACTAGGCTTGCTTAAATACACTTTCCTTTCCTGGAACTGGTTGACAAGTGGTCTCAAGACCTCCTCACTATCAGAAAGCAGCTGTGCTGAAAGCAGATGCTAAGTTATGGCTGAGGACTAAGAAATTGCTCTACAACTCTGGGAAAGTAGAGTTTTAAGAGCAACTCCAGGCAAGTGCTTTTAGCGAGCTGACTAAGCAATGCATGCAGCTATTCATGCAAATGTAGAATATGGCTCCAGAGACTTAGAACTAGGATGTGTGTGTGAAAGCTGGATAGAAGTCCCTTGCTCATAAATTTACAAAAATATATAGCCAATACTGTAGCATAAGAAGTCACTTTTACTCGTTACATAGATTCCAAAAAGTATTAACTACTTTTCAGACATTCCAGACAAGGTCACTTGTAACAAAAAAGTCAACTTTTTTAAACAAGATTTAAAAAGTGGGTCTTTTCTTCAAGTGAACAGGACATCTGTTTGTAAGCTTAACTTTCTAATCAGTCAAGACTGGATTTATTTAAGATCTCTTATGTGAATATATGCATAACACAAATAAGTTTACTTTAACACATATCATCTGCACAGAAAAAAACTTAACTCTTCAAAACATGATAGAGCAGGTCTGGTTAGTACAAATCTATTGCAAATTATAAAGATCCTGTGCATTAGGCCCACCCAGACAGAAGCAGAGGGAAAAAAGTTTCAACAATGAGAGAAAGTTACTGTTCAGGTCTATGTGGTGTTTTGAAGAGCCAGCAGCCTAAATGACACCATGCTGCTAATCACAGTATCCAGACAAGCAAATCTGCTTGGGCTACTAAAGCAGTGTAATCTTCTGGAGGTGTCATTTACTCCAAAGTTATTTTCTGTTTCGAAGGCGTTTGGATTTCCTAGGAGAGTCTATGGATTCAACTGCCTTTCTCCGTTTCCTAAGGGACTCCTCATTTGAGCCAGAACCTGAAGAACTTCCTACTGCACTTTCCATTACTTCTCTCAGTTTGCGTTCAAGCTCAGCCAATCGGGCATTCTGTTCACCTATGATTTGGGTTTGCTCTAGCAGTTTCTGGTCTTGGTCTTGGAGCTGTTTCTGTTGTTCTTGCACTTTGGTGCGAAGCTCTGAAATTTCCCGCCTTAGAACAGTCACACCTGCACCATTCGTTTTGACTTGCTGCTGGAGTTTGGTGACTTCCTGCCTAGAAGGGTTTTGCTTGGAGAATAGCTGCATTGTTGTTAGGGCTGCAGAAGGGCCTGGAACTTCAGAGAAAGTCATTTAAGATTATTTTTTCTACATTGTGTTTAAACAAAATGTATCAAACTGTGCCCCAATTTATACTCTCTATTCAATTCTGTTGACCAATCCAGAATCTGAATAATTAATGTTTTGTAAAACTATGACCATGTAAACACTATTTACAGATATTCAATATATAGGAAAGTCAGCTTGCTCATGGTATAAATTAGGATACAATTATACCCAATGTTTCAGATTTTAAGAGATCAAAGCATAAGCTAGTTTCAACTTCCTGAATAAAGAAAAAACTATTTTTTGTCTAAAATATGAATGTTCTAAACCACTAAATGAAGTTACTAAAGGTGTGACATGCACAAAGCCAAAAAACTAGACACCGCTGTAACTAGACTTACTGCAGGATTTACAGTAGATCACCCATTGGAGATCTGCGCAATATGAAGGAATTAATACTCTGATCCAAAGATAACTCAGCTTAATTCTGAATATTTTGTATTTGTCAGCTTGATGTAATGTTTGAGTTTCTTTAAACAAGTGACAATTAAGAGGAAAATCATGAAAATTCATAGCCATTATTGAGTGTGCACAATCTATTCCTTCAAGACCTGCAGGACTCAAGAAACTTGTAGAAGTTATTTTTTTTCAATAATAGCTTCTGTAAATTGACATGATTGTAATAGCTCTATTGTGTAAGTTTTTTTAAAACATTTTAAAGCAAAATTTCACCTTTTTGGAAAGGTTACGCAAGCCTAGAACAACTCAAGTACATCAATCTATATGAATAAGTTTACCTATGTTACTACAGAGTTAAGGTAAATCTTGAAAAAGGCAACATAGCCTGAACAAAGGAGTTCCAATTTCATTGTGGGGAGAACACTGAATTCTTAAGTATCAAGTATAGTTACAGATCACAGCACTGTGGAGGTATGGGGAGATAGCAGGCTACATCAATGCGTAATATGTTTTTTGAGCCATGGGGACTTGTGCTATGTTCCAATCTGCTGCTCATGCCATTAGTGGGTGCTGTTCATTCCACTTCCCCCAAACACTTGGTAGCAGAGACTCTTAGTAGAAGTCTCATCTGTGTTCAAGTTAAGACCAGAAGGGACCACTGTAATCTATTCTGACCTGCTATACTACATGAACTATAGAATTTAAATTAGATTCCTGTGTCAACCAAAAGCTGCTGTTTGAACTACAGCATAGATGTTAGAAAGTCATCTAAACTTGATTTAAAGACTCCAAGTGATGGATACTTTATTACATCTGTTAGTAACCTAAGGTGTTGGGACTGAGCCTGTATGTATATTCTACACAGGTTAGTGGACATGCATCTTTCCTGCTACTTTTGGCCACTGTATGTTCAGATCAGCAGCTTGCCTCAACATTTGGCCCAAACAAATTAAGTTGTATAAAAAATGTAACTGGTCGTGCCAAAAAAAAAAAAAAAGACAGTTTGAGTGTTAACGTATCCAGTTTAATATTTTACAGAGCCAAGAGGCCTTTCCCATATTACAGACTAAACACCTACGAATATTTCATTTGAAAACAAAACATTTGGGTTCTTGTTACATAAAGAATCTAAGGGTGCTTTAGCTTTCTCTTTGTATTACAATAATTTAAGCTCTCTCATTTGTTTATCCTATTAAACAAACTACAAACATCTTGAATTGTGGCTTTGTGTGCTAAATTTCAACCAAGTGTGATTATAAAGTCTCATTCATTAGTGGTACAAAAGTATTTGTTTAAAGAATACATACTATGCGTAATTATAAAATACATTCAAGTCTAGCAGAACAAAGCCCCTTAAATTTTCAAACAATTACACATTCCATACTCAATGTCCTTAGGATGCAAAATTAATTTTCATCAGAAGGCTGGATTATAGTGGGGTATTCCATTGTTGAGGGAAACAAACAAGGGAGTGAATGCTTTCTAGAAAATGGAATGTTGTGAATTTTCAGACACCATGATAGACAAAAACAGCTAGATAAAAAGTTAAAACTACTAGAGGTTGAAAGTAATACCTGGGGCAGCTCCTATGAGACGACCTGATACATCTGATCCAGGCAACTTTCTTTTTAGAATTGGAACAATCTTCTCATCAAAGTATTCCATAGCCATGGATGAGATGTCTCTTAATTCCTGAAGGACTTCATGGGCTCTCTGAGGAGCTCTTGTAGAGTTTACGTACCGTAGCACACGATAAATTTCATCAATCACCTAAAATATTTAAGAACCGTTAGATGTTCTGTTAAGTTCAAGGGAAAAAATTAAGATAGTTATTGGTATAACCTGAAATTATAGCACTGATCTACTGATGGGCAGGTATTTCATACCCATTACATTAGTTTTTTGCTGTGTTCTTCCTACTTTTATACTAATCACCTGAAATGAAATGCTGTATTTTACAGTGGAGGCAGAGCCTGAGTTGTCAGTGTAGCCTTAGAAACTTTTACTCGGTAAATTTACCATAATAGTTATTTTTGAACATATGAACTAATCGGCATAATCACTGCATGAAATGTAATGGAGCATTCCACGGTAACCTGAACAGCAATTGGCAACCTTTCTTTTCTTATTACTTCCACTATTAGTACACTCCTTAAAATCTCTCCCATAAAGTTTATACTTAGTACAGTATACTTAGTTCTCCAAGGAGACTCATAAGAAACTTCTTAGCAAATACACTGAACACCTTAGCAAGGCAGTCAATTCTGGCAAAAGCACTCTGTTGGCATAGCTGCATCCACACCAGGAATTTTGCTGGCATAGCTACATTGGCTAAGGGGGATGATTTTTTTTCTATACTACTAGCTGACACAGTTTTATGCCAGCAAAATTTTCTAACGTAGACTAAACCTCAGATATAGTGCTAAGATAAATTCTTTAATGCTTGTGAAGCACTCAGATGCTATGATGATGGGGAAATAGACACCTGAAGTTGTTTGCCAATGACAGACAGATATGATTAGGAACACCATGCAAGTGTCTGTATAAGTAGCTTAATCTATTGTGTCAAATACACATGAAACACTGCAGTGGAAATAAACAGCAAATTTACATGACAGCTGAACATATATGATTAGATTTTGACATACCATCTTGTTTTGTTTACGTCTAACATATATGCTAGGTAATACAGTACCACAGATAATATATTCTAAAATAGCTAAACAAGGTATTCTAATGGCATTTCTATTTTTAGGAAAAAACAAGTGTTCCTCTCACATACTGAAAAAAATCAAGTTCAATTTGTCTTTGGCCTAAAATGCTTAATATCAACTGATACTCAACAGATGGTGTTAGGACACATCAAATATACATTTTTTGTTACAGAAGTGTACCAAAAATATTGCACAAGATAATCTGGGTGACAAGAGTTTGTGGTGGAATGGCCTCCAGTTTGGTGTTTACAGCTTGTAAGTCTGGACTACTCAAACTCTACATACAGCATCTACATACTTTTAAGGAATAAACTGTAAGTCAAGTTCTATCTGTTCAAAGGTCTCACGTATGAACAGTAAAAGTGAGTCTGCAAAGAACAGTGACCAATTCAAGCATTTTTAAGTATTTCTTTAAATGAACACATTTATTATTAGAAATATGATCCACAACTGGCATACTGAGTTAATTTAAAACAAACGAACAGCCATTTTCCATGTTGGAACATTAATATAAAGCCAAAAAACCTCATTCAGACAAGCACATCTATTTATAGGGTAGCCCTTACAGTACATAGGCTGCCTAT
This sequence comes from Gopherus evgoodei, assembly GCF_007399415.2. Lineage (NCBI taxonomy): Eukaryota > Metazoa > Chordata > Testudines > Testudinidae > Gopherus > Gopherus evgoodei. Next base: position 172,310,171 of record NC_044324.1, read on the forward strand.
AATATGTCTAAGTACATCCACAATGATGCACTATAGTACATTTTTAGGCAGCTACAGCTGTTAATAATTTGAAGTTGCAGGAATATGATTTATTTATTTATTTATTTAGCAACAATACACATTCATACAAGCAAGCAATTTTATATTTTACCTTTCCAGGTATGAAGCAACAGAGATTGGAATCCACATATTTCATGAAAGTCATATTTAACAGAGAGAGCCTTGTTTCTACAGCAGCAAGGATGTCTGCATGGCGAGCTAATGAATGGTTTCTTCTTTCTGACTCTCGCCTAGAAGAAAGCATACAGAAATCATTACATGACACCACAGACTTAGCAGTTTTAAGCCACCAAAAACGAAGTATTGCAACAGAAGTCCTTTTAAATCCTTCTGCTCTTAAGAGCCCAAGTGTAAGTGAAGATCCAACAGGCATCATCCAGTGTATTAGTCAGTTTCTGAATCTTGTATCACATGGCCATTTACCTGCTGAGACTCAGAAAGAAATACAACTACTTCCAGTAGTTTTGTCCTTCTCAAGAGATTGCTGCAGCTGTCAAGAACCAGCCAGCAAATTACTCTGCATGTTTGCTAAATACTGGAACAATTTTTAGATCTATTTGTCAAATTTGGGTTCTCCTAGAATCATTACTGTGAAATTTTTTTAATCCAAAGTAGTATATGTAAAGACATCTTAGTTTTTAAAAAATTCCAAGATTAAAAATATTAAAGGACTAGAAGGAGCAGTCTTAAAGCAATGCACCGGAGCAGAGTGCTTCAATGTGATTTTGTCATCACTGCCCATTTGTGTTCTTGCAACTGACCTAAAAACCACCACCACTACTAAACAGCAAATCAGCCTCCACACTTGCTCAGTCCGAAGCTTCACCTGAGCTGAGAGAACTGATGACTGTTTGAGTTTTTTTGATGCCAGGTAACAATCGTGAAATAAAATCATAGAATATTAGGGTTGGAAGAGACCTCAGGAGGTCATCTAGTCCAACCCCCTGCTCAAAGCAGGACCAACACCTAAAATGAAACCATTTAAATCATGACAATAAATTAGGCTTAATTATCAGATTTTAGAAGTGAGAAGCAGCTTCTCTCATTCCCTTAAGAGACAAACATTGTCTTCTAATGCCCATGATCCAGCTCCAAATTATGTTAGTGGACACTGTGTCCATGCAGTTGCTGATTGGCCCTTAGCTCAAAACTATATGATAAGAAAACATGCAAAATTAGATCATGCCTTTCTAATCCCAGGTTACATGAAAAATGTGTTTTACATCTACTCAATTGCACAGGTAGGTAAAAATCGTTTCAGCCAAGGTAGGTTAGTTGGCACTCGTTTTGGAGCAAGTTATCATGGCTCCTAGATTTTTCAGAGGAGTTGATTTTGAGTAATATAGGACACTTCTTCTCTCTTCTGACAGCACTTCAGTTCCTGACAGGCTGGGAAGCAAGCAAGCAAGAAAACAAACAAACAAAAACAGGATAACATTTATCTAAACAGACTTTAGGGCTAGACTAAGTGTTTTTGCAACTAAACCAGATAATTCCAATTACAGCCAAAATATTGTCAATGTTTTTCTAAAACACATTAATTTAACTAGATAATTGAAGTAAACTTTTACAGTCTTAGCTTTACACCTAAGAAATAATGTTACTGTGTTCTTACTTACGTGTTTTAAGATACAGTGTTTGGAACCCATGGCTGTAATTGGCACATACCTTGGAAGTTGTGCTTTAACCTGTTTCTGACACAAGTTGTGATATCTTTCCACCTTCAGAAATCCCTGATTTAACATTCGCTGGCAGACCAAGTCCATTCGCTTACAAACCTATTTTTAAAATACAGAACAAAGGAAACTTCAAATGTCTCAAACCAAACTACAGGTTGTTTTCATGATTAGTCAGTCTGTGCTTGTTCAATGGTGCAAGATTAGTTTTTATTCTTTCTGATTTGCAAACTAATCCTAAACTGGATAAAATGTCAACTACAATGCAAAATAAAATTGTTTGCCCTTTACTGATCCTTTGTTATATAAAAGGCAACTTCAAAATCCATTGAAATCTGTATCATTTCGTCCTTCATGTTAATAAAGCTTAGCAGCAGTTCAGTTTAAAGACTCATGTTTAAAGACTCATTATTTATGTCCGCTAATGGTCCCAGCAATATCCTCCTAAGAGAGGTAGGACCTGATATTTCAAAAGTTGTTTAATATATCAAAGACAAAAAAACCCACTTTGTAGTTAATTTCACATCTAGAAGCTTTTTGGCAGAGCATTTTCTCTCAGAGAAGTCTGAAGGAGTGCAGAGGGACAAACAGAGGCTGATCTTAGACTTTTTGGGGAATTGTCCCACTGTGTGGGAGGGGTTTTCATAGGCAAGACTTTCCAAGCTTATGGAAATGTTTTATTACGTAGCAATATATATTGTTTGGTTATCATGAACAAACAATGAAAAATCTAAAAAAACCACAGGTTCAAACCACTGAGCTATCCCTCCCTCCATAAAATATCTAATTACAAGGTTCAGCATCCTTTTAGACGAGGCTGTGTCTTATGTACATATATACAAGGTAAAGCAAACCCTGCTTACTATCCCTTTAATCTGTTAGTAGTAGGGGAGGCAGTAGGAAAAGGAGTGAAGTGAAATTCAACACTATTTATATAGTTTTGTTACTTGCATGTTTTTATTAGCCAAATTGTGGCTAAAGTTGTTAATGAATATATTCCTAATTTAACTAATTGACTGCACATTATTATTCCAAAAATAGATATCAAGTTAGTTGCAGTTCTGGACTTACCCAGCAAGGTAACAAAAGCCAGGAAGTATAATATTTCTGCTTTACACAGAAATTATTCTTTTAAGGAAGCACTGAAGCCTCTAACAATCAAAATGTAGCAGACTGCTACCTACAGTATAAACCATGGTTGTTGTTGTTATAGGTCCTAATTCATCAAAGTAAAATGTTCAGCTTAACTAATTGCAATTTTCCCTTTATATTTCCTAAATAAATAAAACATATATGTTTTCTTTTTAACCCACTTGTGTTTTAATCTAGGATTTAAAGACTGAAGGAAAACACCTTTGGGTCCTGACTAAATTGTTAAACTTATTTTATAGGCTAACTAAGATGTAAACCCAGAACAATTAATGATTTCAAACTTTAGGTTTCCTGGACCTGCTCTAAGCCAGTGGCTCTCAACCTTTCCAGACTACTGTATCCCTTTCAGGAGTCTGATTTTTCTTGCATATCTCCAAGTTTCACCTCACTTTAAAACTACTTGCTTACAAAATCAGATGTAAAAATACAAAAGTGTCACAGCACACTGTTACTGAAAAATTGCTTACTTTCTCATTTTTGCTATATAATTGTAAAATAAATCAATTGGAATATAAATATTATACTTACATTTCAGTGTACATAGAGCAGTAAACAAGTAATTGTCTATACGAAATTTTAGTCTGTACTGACTTTGCTAGTGCTTTTTACGTAGCCTGTTGTAAAACTAGCCAAATATCTAGATGAGTTGATGTACCCCCAGAAGACCTCTGCGTACCCCCAGTAGTACATGTACCCCAGTTGAGAACCACTGCTCTAGGCAACAACGTTTATTCCATTGGCGGTATGGTTTGGTGGTGTCATGGTATAATTCCCCACTCTGAACCTTAGCGTCCAAAAGATGGGGTACCAGCATGAATTCCTCTAAGCTCAATTACCAGCTTAGTACTTGTAGTGCTGCCGCCAACCAGGAATTCCAGTGCCTGGTACACTCTGGTCCCCCCCAAAACCCAGTCCCTCTGGATCTTAACAAAAGGCAAGTAAACCCTTTCCCTCAGCGTTGCCTCTCCCAGACTTCCCCTCCCTGGGTTACCCTGGAAGATCACTGTGATTCAAACTCCTTGAATCTTAAAACAGAGAGGAAAATCCACCTTCCCCCCTCCTTCTCTCTCCCCCTCCCAGACGCTCCCTGAGAGAGAAAGTAATCCTAACACAGAGAGAAATTAACCTCTCTCTCCCCCTTCCCTCCCTTCTCCCCATCAATTCCCTGGTGAATCCAGACCCAGTCCCCTAGGGTCTCACCAGAATAAAAAAACCAGTCAGGATCTTAAACAAGAAAAGCTTTTAATTAAAGAAAGAAAAACAGTAAAAATTATCTTTGTGAATTTAAGATGGAATATGTTACAGGGTCTTTCAGCTATAGACACTGGGAATACCCTCCCAGCCTAAGTATTCAAGTACAAATTAAAATCCTTTCAGCAAAATACAAATGTGAACGCCTTCCAGCCAAATACACATTTGCAAATAAAGAAAAACAAACATAAGCCTAACTCGCCTTATCACCTAGTACTTACTATTTTGAATCTATAAGAACCTGTATCAGGGAGATTGGAGAGAAACCTGGTTGCACGTCTGGTCACTCTCAGAATCCAGAGAGAACCACCAACAAAATCTAACAGCACACACAAAAACTTCCCTCCCTCAAGATTTGAAAGTATCCTGTCCCTTGATTGGTCCTCTGGTCAGTTGACAGCCAGGCTCACTGATCTTGTTAACCCTTTACAGACAAAAGAGATATGAAGTACTTCTGTTCTATTAACTCTTACTTATCTGTTTATGACATGTGGTATGTTGGGATTACTTGTTTGTTTGTTTGTTATATGTTTTATGTTATGTGACTAGGTTGACAAGTTGTTGCAACAACATTTGTGTGTGCAAAGGTGTGAATAAAAAGTTAATAGGTTTCAGAATAGCAACCATGTCAGTCTGTATCTGCAAAAAGAACAGGAGTATTTGTGGCACCTTAGAGACTAACAAATTTATTTGAGAATAAGCTTTCGTGGGCTACAGCCCACTTCATCAGATGCATAGAATGGAACATACAGTACAGGCGTTGGCAACCTACAGCACACATGACACACGGAACACGAGCCGATTTTGCCTGGCACGCGGCTGCCAGCCGGGGTCCCGGCCGCTGGCTCCCGTCAGCGCACGTCAGGCTGAGTGAACGGAACCCCAGGCCAGCAGAGACTTAGTGGGGCCGGCGACCGGGACTCCAGACCAACGGCAGGCGCGCCCCTTGGCTCCTCACTCACTACGCTCGGGTTCTGTGGCTCCCGGAAGTATGAGCTGCCGCTGCCACCACTGCCCTTCTCGCAGCTCCCCACCTCCCGCTGACTCAGCACTCCATGTGGAGTTTTGCTTCCACATGGAGCCAGCGTCTGACCGGAATGGGCATGGTAAGGGGAGTCCCGCAGGGCAGTCAGGGAGCAGGGAGAGGACTGGATGAGTCAGGAGTTCTGGGGGTCCTGTCAGGGGGCAGGGAGTGGTTGGATGGGGCATAGGAGTCCCCGGGGTCTGTCTGGGGTAGAGGTGGGGATAAGGGTTGGGGCAGTCAGAGGACAGGTATGGGGTAGGGTCCTAGTGGAGCAGTTAGGGTGGAGGGGTCCTCAGGAGGGGGCAGTCAGGGGACAAGGAGCAGGGGAGGGTTCTGACTGGGGCAATCGGCATGGGAAGTGGGGGGGAGTGGATGGAGGAGGGGCTAGGGCACGGCTCGCCCCTCTTTTTTGATTGTGAAAAATGGTAACCCTAGGCAAAGGGGGAGCCAGGGGGAAGCATGGCGGCTGGCACCTGCATACATCCACTGCAGCCTGCAGGAGCCCCCACGGCAGCTGGGCAGGAGGGGCGGGGGGGCATAGCTGCTTCCTGGTAGCGACGCCGCCACCTTTGCAGGGCTGCTGCCCCCCTGCACTGCACCGGCTCCTCCATAGCTTGGGCTTGCTGCTGCCGCAAGCAGGACACTCTGGCTCTCCGGTGCCTCTGGAAGGCGGCTCCTCCCTGCCGAGCTGCTGCAGCGGCCCAATCCTGGCAAAGCCAGTGAGTGGACTAGGGGCGGGGCCACCTAGGTGAGGTGGGGAGGGCTCGTGGGGGGGGCTGTGCACCCTCCAGGGGAGTTCAGGGGGCGGGGCTGGGGGAACTTGGTCTGGGGAGCAGCCCCTGGGCATGGCTGGCCCCTGAAGTCTATAAAGGCTCGTTGGGATTTGCCCCGCAATGAACCGATGTGTGTGGGGGGACAAGATGGAAGTTTCGCCTAGGGCGCAAAATATCCTTGCACCGGCCCTGCCCCAGGGGGTGCGTGCAACCCAGGTTAAGAACCACTGCACTAAACTGATAAGATCTGCATTTTAATTTAATTTTAAATGAAGCTTCTTAAACATTTTAAAAAACTTGATTACTTTACATACAACAATAGTTTATAGACTTATAGAGAGACCTTCTAAAAACATTAAAATGTATGACCGGCTTGCGAAACCTTAAATTAGAGTGAATAAATGAAGACTCGGCACACCACTTCTGAAAGGTTGCCGACCCCTGATATAGTAAGAAGATATATATATACACACAGTGAAGTAGCCAAATTTTTTGATGGTACCACATTGTTTCAACATTAGAATAGCGTTTAACCACCATGTGTGTGTTCCTATAAGACACCAGTGGTAGTTCCATTTTTGCAAATGTCAGTCAAATATGCGGTAAGTATATTTGTCTCAATGAAAATTTAAATTGTAACTATTATATATATAAATATAAATAAAATTTTTGATTTGGAGTTCCTCAGGAAATGTGGCCAGTTGTTTGACAGAACCCAGATTAAAATTCAGAAGTTCACTGAGCAAACCACGATAATATTAATGTAAGATTAATAGCTATATTAGAGCTATCAGAACAGTTTTATAATGTAACAATATATATTTGTTTATCATAATCAAACAATGAAAATGTTTAAAAAAACAGGTTCCAGCTAAAGTAACATGGTGTTGGGGTTATCAAGAGAATCACCCCCTACCATGGGTGTGTATATATCTGTTCAGCACAATATACTGGGAAGAAATCTTGCCGGCTTCTTTGTTTCGGGTTTTGCCCTTGTAGAATTTGTGTGATTCTTGTATTTTACTTTTGAGGGTTCACTGCTCAGGTTGTTTAACCCTCAAGTATGGAGAAGCACTTGGTTGTTTTGTATCAGTCTCTTGCTTTAGCAAACCCCTTTTACATTTGTAAGGTAATTGGTCATTGTAAATGTATAATGAACCCTTTAAGTTAAGTTATTTGCCACAAAAGGAGCATGATGAAAACAGGATCCTTTAGACACCTCAGGTTTTCAGGGATAGTAAAAGGAATTAAGTTAGTAAACCAAAAGCTGGTAAATGCCCATAACATCAAGTCCCACAAGATTGTACTAGGAAAGGGACATGTCTTTACAGGTATTCAGCAATGATCCTCAGAGGAGACCCAAGCAAAAACCAGCTCACAGGACCATGTAGCTGACAGCATTGTTCCTCCTCTGCAGTAGCCCTGATGTCCAGATAGTTGGTTTGGTGAGGTGCTTGGCCAACTAAATGCAGATTGTGAGCGCCAGTATTTGACTGCCATAGGAAGGAAGCTGAGAAAAAGGACTTTTCTGTAAAACTCCAGATGGTGAACTCTAACTCTGTAGTAATTGTGGTCTGGAGCCAATGGCAGCAGCCTGTTGTAAGGATACCCTTTGGTGCACCGGTGTCATCTTCAGAACGTGATCTCGTCCCAGATGGCAGTATACTGAATTTGAGGAAGACTAATAATCAAAACATGGGACAGTATTGAGTTTATTGCCCGAACTAATGGTGTCAATGTACAAATATACATTGGGAAAAAAAGTATCTAAAAGGGGTTGCCATGGTCAAATCGGTTCCCCCATTCCAGTAGTGGAATCAAGAAAGCCAACTTCTAGGAGGTCCTATCAAATGGTAAAGAGTATACTAGGTGAAAGAGTAACCCGCAGCTATAAGTTAGTGGATGTAACCATGTCACCTTTAGTAACCTGGGAAAAGAGGTGTCCTCTAATCAATAATTCCAGGGTGGGAAGTGGCTACACCTATACCAGGAGTAGTAATGGGCACAGTATATACTCCTGGGGGAATTCAGAGCCACTGTGCAATGCAGAATTTTGAAGAAATTAAAGTTGTGCGTGCAGAATTTCCTTTTCCCTCCACAGAAATGGGCTGCAGTGCTCATAGCTGCCACTAGGGGCCACTGGACTCGGTAAAGCCCAATTTGCAGATAGAAGACACTCTTGTGGGATGGGAGAGAGAGTTAGAGTAGTGGTCCCCAACCTTTTCCGTGAGGCAGGTGTTGGATGACTAGCCATCGAGGACCGTGACCACCAGACAACAGCCACCGAAATGCCACCGTGAAGTGGCAACGTCAAGAGGCGTCACCGCCAAAATGCCACCATGAAGGAGTGTCATAAAGAGGCATTGCCGACAAAATCCTGCCGAAATTTAGCGGGATTTTGGCGGTAGCGCTTCTTGACGTTGCCACTTCCCAGCGGCTGCTTGTCCGGTGCCCAGTAGGCAGGCACACATGGATGCCCCGGCGTGCACCATGGCGCCCACAGGCACCGCATTGGGGACCCAAGTTAGAGGTTTCCTGGCAGCTGCAGTTCCCAGCATGCCCTGAGGGAAGGACAGGGCAGTGCGCAGGAAACTCCATGCAAGCTTGGGACTGAGCATTAGCCTGTTTCTCCCTCTGGATCCCTGGGCTCAGGGGGAGGAGACAAGTGTCTGAGCAAGGGGGGCCCCCGCAAATGGCTCTGGGCAGGGAGGGGGTGCGGGTATCTGGGCTGGGTAGGACCACAGTTGGGCACGTCTGGCCCTCCGGCTGGGCTCTGGGGGATATAATGGGGCAGAGAAACAGGAACTGGGTTGTCTTCGTGGTTTCTTTAATACTCTACTCCTGGAGGAATTTTTTTGTGTGAGCCCATATTGTTACAGAAATACTTGCTGACGGATATTTTGAAATAAAATACCAAAATAATTGAAACTGGCATGATTATGTAGTATTATTTTGTGCACTGAATTTTTAATTTTTGGTGCATAATGCCCGCAGGAGTAAGTATATCATAAATCAGTTCTGCATACAGTATATGTGTCAAACACTATCATAATTGGTGTTAGATAATCACCTATAATTTTAGAATTGGGAAAGCTACCATTCTTAAATCAAGGATTAGCAGTTGCTAAATTATATTGTTAAAACTGCTTTAAAAACATGAAACATGAAGAGCCACTTGTCTGATTCTTGCCATAGTGCCACTGGAAGGAATTCAGGTATGGCATCTGTGACACAGCATCCTAATTAAGACTCTTGTTATTTAACTAAGATTATCATGGCAAAACCTTGTGTATCCCATCCACAGCCTATTTGCCAGTGTTCAGTCCAGATGAGGATGTGTCCAGTCACCTGGCAGCTATCCATTTCAGTAGGTCACTTTGAAGACAACATCTACAATGAATGCATCAGAGTACCTTTTCTGGTAGTAATATCACCTAACCTGGGAAATTCCACTGATTGCCTATTGCTCTGAAAAGGGGTATCAGTACATTGGCAGATATGGTATGGCTGAGGTGAACACATCGCTGTGTGGCCTGAAGGAAGATACCAACAGAATCCATTGTCATCATCATTGGTAGCCTATCAGGCTAACCAAGCATGATGCTCTTATGAGAAGGGTAACATATAGTGGAGATGGTCAGTATTGTGTAAAACCAAATATCAAAGATCTTTTTATAGTCAATTTGAGTGCAAGGTCACAGGGTCAAAATTTGTTACACCCTAATGGGACATATACTAATTGGGTGGGTGGCAATTCCCCTTTATCTGTCATGTATTGTGTTATGTAAAAAGCACAGGTTTAAGCAAAGGATAAGGCCCTAAATTTATGAGATAAGGTGATTGTTAATGAGCCCTGTCAAGTGGAGGACTTTATTATATTCACTGCCTTGCCTTCATCATATTCTGTCTTTACTATATCCTGCAGTAATGCAAGGAACCTACAGGCCTATATCCTGTTTATTAATCTTTATTAGCTTCAGCAGTTAGCATAAGGCTTGAGGTCCACTAACTGTGGCATAGATAAACGGACCAATAGTAACCCCTAAGTTTTGGGAAACTGGAAATAGACTGTAAGGGGTAATTTCATGACATGAATCAACCACAGAAATGAGCTAACACCAGCTTTTGAAAAGTTTTTGAAAGAACATCCAACCACAAGAGTGTCAAGACAACGAACGGACAAATATGTTAAGTTGAGATCATTAATATACTAACCTACAGAAGAAGGGCACCCCACCTTTATTAGCATTAAGAAAGAAGAGGGGAGAAATCCTTACTGAATATGCATTAGGCATGGTGGCATCAGCATATTATAAAAAGCTGTATTCCAGCCTGTGTACAATGGGGAGAGAGAGATGTAGCCTTTGGGAGGTGTCAGAACAATGGCCTCTGGTGACGAAGAGGAAGGTGATGGTGAGGAAGAAGATAATGGCCAACATCTCAGACTGTTCTGCAAGGGATGATGTATTGATGTTCAGATGTACTTTCTGTATTTTCTCCATCGACCTTATTGAATTAGTGTTTGTGACTTTGCTAAATATATTAATAAATTATTGTAAATAAAGAAGAGGCCTACAGTGTGAGTGTTGCAGCTGTGCACATCGTGGTTCCCAACTATATAGTAATTTTAATAATACTGGGCCTGATCTTGGGACAAGAACCTGCCAATCCTCAAATGATAACTGGGAATTCTTAAGTAATCAATATAATTAATATATAATTTATAGATCAGGATACTATACTGGGAAAAGGATGTCTGAGAAAGCACAGGGATGGCTACTCCCATTAGATGGCTGTTCCTTAATGAGTTATGCTGCCACTAGCTATCATCTTGTGGCTTTATAAAAAAAAAAATATATATATATCACTGGACCAAATTCTGTCCTGGTGTAAGCAAGAACAATTCCTATTGACTTCAATGGGAGCTGCACCTACGTGTACCTGTGCTGAACTTTATGTACAGAGAGGTTCCAATGGGTCATATAAATACTTTAATCTCTCAAAAATGCCAAAGACCTATGAGCAAAAAGTTGAAATTTAAAAAAGCATATACATGGAAAATGTTATTAAGACAGAAGCGATGAGATGCAGAATTAAAGCATCTCAGATACATTTCTGTTCACTTTAAACTGACCAATGTCAATAATGCTTCTTTAAAGGCATAAACAAAATTATTGTAATCAAAAATATTTCTCTATTTCTCATGGAGTTTTTAATTACAAATATCACACAGTACAGAGTCTAGGTCTTCGCACAAAACAGACATTTTACAAAACAGAAAGCCAAAATTTGAAGATTTTAAAATATATTTTATAAGGTATTTAAATTGAACAGCCAGTATACAAATTACAACTTGTGTATTTTAACATGTCATATTTTCAACTTACAAATAATTGATATTGCCCCTTCAAAGGCTGACTACAAAAGGGAAGTGAAGATTCTTTTAAGACTACATGTATGTGCTGAATGCCCTCACATTTCTGGGCTGAATGGAGAGCATTCAGCAGAGAAATGTATTTTTTAAAGTAAGAATTTAAAAACTAACTGCTCCTCTCTGAAAGTTCTTAGTAGTTCAATTTGCTAGATGTCTGAAAATTTATCAGCAGCAATATGAACTCAATCCTTAGTAGGCACAAAACAGCATAATATTTCCATGGAAGGGGGAAAAAAGTACATGAGTTTGTGTGTTGTTTTTTAAAGATAAGTTAAAATGTACGTGTCAAAAGCCCGCATAGTGATTAGTCAGGACATTCAGCATGCAAGTCTAGGTTTGACTCAACTGCGTTTCCCATTACATTAACTTCTAAGGCTGAAACATCAACATTACTTTGAATTTACTGGTTTGTCAGTCTCAACACTATATTTATTTGGTATTTTTACTAAAAAGAACTCTATTTAACAAGCTTTGAGAACATGTTGTATGAACCTGTAGTCTTAGCCAAAAGACTCGTGGATCCATTTTATTCATTTTGGACACTACAAGAATGGTGCCTACACATCTCTTAAATATACGGCTGCGTTTGTCTTCTGGGACACATGCCCACATCTGGGCTCAAGATTTTCGAGTCAGTATGTAAAATACTTTCTGAACAGTTTCACGTTTTCCTATTAACAAGTACACTGGCCATGGGACAGCTGCAGAAACATTTACAGGGAGTAAAATTTGTTCTCTGTATTTAACAGAACAGGAAAAGCTAGGTGGAAGTCACTTTTATGTCTCTCAAAAGAACTGAGATGAAATCTGGGGCACTATTAGAAAATAAAGTGCATAATCATTGAGAATCTAATGCTTTAAGAGTTAGTATACTGTGCTGCCCTCTCAGGCTCTGTGCGCTTTAGTACTCGCTGAAGACTAGGAAGATCCATAGGAAAAAAGGATTCCTGAAAAGTAAGATGAAGAACCATTGATCATTAATTCTAGTGCAGTTCTCCCGCATACTCATCAATGGAGTCAGCTTAGTAGTTCATTTGATTTTTTTTTTTTTTATTTCTTTTCAAACACCAACCCTTTAATTTGAAGGAGACTTTATGGCAGCTAAATTAAACCATATTTGTTTCAAGACAACCTCTCAGAAGTATTACTCCAGTCCAGAAGCCGGAAGTCACCTACATACTGCTTTATGAATACCTAAAATACCACCGAAATAATTCTGGTTTCAATTATAAGAAGCTTCGATCCTAGTGTTACTATACATGGCAAAAGCTAGTATATAAAAGGTAAGGATTTTTCTGGCAAATATATTGTGAAGCTTGTCACTGTTTAATTGAAGTAGTACAATAGACAAAGAAATAATCTTAATACAATTTTTGTGCACAGATTCATTGCAAGATGTCAGTATAAACTTGATCATGAATATTCTCTCACATCTAATGGTATATATAAAAAAATCTTTTCCAGTGTGTTCAGCTATCTCCCAGGCAGTAGCCCTCAAAAGGTAATCCAAGCTGCACTCAGGATAAATTGAGATATTTAAAAGTATGGGATTTATTAACCTTACATAGGTAAAAATAAGAACAAGCATATCTTTTGCAGACATAAGAAATCAGCTTTGGTAAACTTAATTCCTGTATATTACTTAGCTTCACTTGTGCCAATAATCACAAGTTTGAATCTGAATGCAAACTGATCAGAAGCGCCAACAGCAATTGAGAAAAGAACGTTTGAATCCATATACTATACCTGACACAGCCCATCCTCCTTCATTTAAGCATAAGGCTATGATTTAGTCATGAGTATTTTTAATAAAAGTCATGGACAGGTCACGGGTGATAAACAAAAATTCACATGGTTGGCGTGGCTGGTTGCGGGACCCTCCAAGCGGCTAGCAGTGGAGCTGCTCCAGCAGTGGCCGCTGTAGTTGTCCTGGGGCCAGCTGCTCGAGCGGCCCTGGGGTCAGCCACTCTGACCACTGTAGAAATCACAGAGGTTGTGGAAAGTCACAGAATCCGTGACAGACAAAGCCCTATTTAAAAACAATTTCTATATTATATTGCGCAACAGAAAATGTACATTTCCACTTGGAAGTTTTAGCCTCCATTTTAAAAGCATTAGTAAATATGAAACCGAATGGGTTGGTAAAAAATATCCTTTACTTTGCCAGATGTTACTTTGTTAGATGTGGCCAGGAATTATTTTCAAGAACCAGTTTTGAGAAACATCATAAGAAGAGTAGTCCTCTAGCCAGCAGCAGCAAGCAAAATAGCATTACTATGTTTGAAATGGTCTATACCAGGGGTAGGCAACCTATGGCACGCATGCCAAAGGCGTCAGACGAGCTGATTTTCAGTGGCACTCACACTGCCCAGGTCCTGGCCACCAGTCCAGGGGGCTCTGCATTTTAATTTAAACTTCAATGCAGCTTCTTAAACATTTTAAAAAACTTTATTTACTTTACATACATCAATAGTTCAGTTATATATTACAGACTTATAGAAAGAGACCTTCTAAAAACGTTAAAATGTATGACCGGCATGCAAAACCTTAAATTAGAGTTAATAAATGAAGACTCGGCACACCACTTCTGAAAAGTTGCCAACCCCTGGTTTATACTATTTCTGCAAGAAAGCTTCCGAATGCAAGAGATTTGAATGGGCAAACCACCATTACTTTTTAAAAGTAAATTGTATCTGTTCATAATGATCATGTTTACCATGCCTCACTAGAGGATTTTCTTACTATCATAAGTCTGCGGCAGACTTCAAACCTCTCAAGTGTACTCCATGCATCAAACTAAACACTTTAAAGTTCTTTCAGAAAAATCTCAATGAAACTGAAGAATTGGAATTAGAAAGAATAATGTAAGTCATCACATGCAGAGTAATCATGTGAAAGCTTTATAGAAATTAAAAAAATGTTTTCATTAATTTATCTGTAGAACGACTGAAGTGGTTGACAATCTCACAGACTTCTTAGCAGCTTTTCCTTTGTAGCACAGATCATGTCTGCCTATCCTCACTAGAGAGACTTGACAAGCAGTGAAATCATATGGGAGAGAAAGTATGCAAAATATTTAGATACACTGCACCACAGCCTGGAGCTCCCTTATACTTTATAAAGCTTCTGTTTCAGATTATTTGAGCCATCTTGTTATAAAAACTATCAAGGCCTTATTTTAAATTCTACAATGAAGTAAAATGAATATCCACAGATTTCCTGAGTTCTTAATTCTGGAATAGTAAAGCTCTAGTGTACAGCTTGCACCATTTTTTCTTTATGTTTTGGATGTAGACAGAAAAGGGAAGTATGCTGTACAACCTGCAAAATATGAAGTTCATTTTAAGTGCCAGAGTTCATGACAACACTGTCTTCAGTGAGTACATGTGGAGATCAATCCTGGATTATTCACTCCAACCAGGCTTGCTGTGGCAGTAACTTGAACTGGAGCTCATGTCCAGGATCACACAGCTGTGTAGAAAACTGAAGATGTAGACATTTATTGTCCCACTGCTTAAGAAAGAAGTGTCCATTATTCAAGCCTCTATATCCATTTATGTTTAAATATATTTAAAAAAAATTACAATCTAACATATTGCTTACAATTAGCAGCAACAAATCCATCCCGAAACTAGTTCAAAAAATAACTTACAGCCACATCATTTATAGCCACATCATCTCTACCTAGTCCTTCAGACAAGGATTTCCATCACACACAAGCCCACCACAAACAAGAACCTAAGTAAGGAGATGGGCCATCACTGTGGCTTGAAGGTCAGCAAACCTAGACCCTTGAAGACCAACAAAAGTAGCAAGTTCAAATAGAGGACCCCTCACCAAAAATGCCATTCCTCAGAATCCAAGTATCAATTCCCAAATCTCAGGCCTAGAATACCATTTCTGAGCTCAGCTGTCAGAACAGCAATACCAGGCTCTTATACAGCACTTAACATTAACTGTCTGTGGGCTTTAAAAATGGGAATCATGATATTTACTTCATATGAACAGAAGGTGAAACTGAGACAGAGGTGCAGCAACTTCCTTAATATAACCCAGCAGGCCAATGGCAGAGCTGGATATAGAATCCAAGTTCAGCATTCTAACCACTACGCGCAATGCTGCCTCCCATTCAAAGCGTTCATAGAAAGAAAAGCAGTCTCTATCAGTGTTTTATGTTTACTTAAACCCAGAATATTAGTGGAATGCTTTCTGAATGCCATCAGGATATTGATTACCTTCTCAGAATATCCCTTCCTCTTTATCCTGTCTTTTTCAATAGCCAGGTAATCAGACAGAGTCGTTGCAGTTAATGAAACCTGAGAACAGAAGTCTGTGCAAGACGGAAGATGTGCAAGTTTCCTAACCACTGGATTACCAGATCTTTTCAAAAAGCTTGACCAGCAGGGTGCAAGTTCAATCAAAACCTCAAGAGTTCCTTATGATTAGATATGGGTAGAAAGGAAATGCATAAAGCAGACCCTCTGAAAGGTCCTTCATCTGAAGGACAGATGGTCAGCTACTGTTTTCCCCTAGATTCATCTGTCTGGAGTATAACCTGGGTACTTTGAAGTTATGGCTTAGTGCAAATAGAGCAGACATGAGACTCCTTAGTTGTTGAATTGTATTTCCAAAAACCTACCTGTTTATATTTCATTAGTTTAGATCTATTTCCCTGCCTAATCAGTCAGCTGCATTTTATATACAGAGCTTTAAATTATAGCAGATGGCATTGTCCTATGAAGCATAGTGAATATTTTTCTTGTAATATTTAGGTTAGAACATAAGAACAGCCATACTGGGTCAAACCAAAGGTCCATCTAGCCCAGTATCCCGTCTACCGACAGTGGACAATGCCAGGTGCCCCAGAGGGAGTGAACTCAACAGGCAATGATCAAGTGATCTCTCTCCCGCCACCCATCTCCACCCTCTGACAAACAGAGGCTAGGAACACCCTTCCTTACCCATCCTGGCTAATATCCATTAACTTAACCTCCATGAATTTATCCAGTTCTCTTTTAAACGTTGTTATAGTCCTAGCCTTCACAGCCTCCTCAGGCAAGAAGTTCCATAAGTTGACTGTGCGCTGTGTGAAGAACTTCCTTTTATTTGTTTTAAATCTGCTGCCCATTAATTTCATTTGGTGGCCCCTAGTTCTTGTATTATGGGAACAAGTAAATAACTTTTCCTTATTTACTTTCTCTACATCACTGATGATTTTATATACCTCTATCATATCCCCCCTTAGTCTCCTCTTTTCCAAGTTGAAAAGTCCTAGCCTCTTTAATCTCTCCTCATATGGGACCTGTTCCAAACCCCTAATCATTTTAGTTGCCCTTCTCTGAACCTTTTCTAGTGCCAGTATATCTTTTTTGAGATGAGAAGTCCACATCTGTATGCAGTATTCAAGATGTGGCCATACCACAGATTTATACAAGGGCAGTAAGATACTCTCAGTCTTATTTTCTATCTCCCTTTTAACGATTCCTAACATCCTGTTTGCTTTTTCGACCGCCGCTGCACATTGCGTGGACATCTTCAGCGAACTATCCATGATGACTCCAAGATCTTTTTCCTAATTCATTGTAGCTAAATTAGCCCTCATCGTATTGTATGTATAGTTGGGGTTATTTCTTCCAACGTGCATTACTTTACATTTATCCACATTAAATTTCATTTGCCATTTTGTTGCCCAATCACTTAGTTTTGTGAGATCTTTTTGAAGTTTTTCACAGTCTGCTTTGGTCTCAACTATCTCGAGCAGTTTAGTATCATCTGCAAGCAGTTTAGTATCATCAGTTCAGTATCAATGTGAAATTTCTAAAGATAGCTACAGCACTGAACCAAAGGTTTAAGAATCTGAAGTATCTTCCAAAATCTGAGAACAACATGTAGAGCATTCTCTCAGAAGTCTTAAAAAAGCAACAGTCTGATGCGGGAACTACAGAACCCAAACTACCAAGAAGAAAATCAACCTTCTGCTGGTGGCATCTGACTCAGAAGATGAAAATGAACATGCATCGGTCTGCACTGCTTTGGACTGTTATTGAGCAGAACCTGTAATCAGCATGGACGCATGTCCTGTGGAATGGTGGTTGAAGCATCAAGGGACATAAGAATCTTTAGCACATCAGACATGTAAATATCTTGCAAAGCCGGCTACAACAGTGCAATGCAAATGCCTGTTCTTACTGTTGACACTGTAAACAAGAAGCAGGTAGCATTATCTTCTGGAAGTGTAAACAAATGTGTCTGTTTGAGCGATTGGCTGAACAAGAAATAGGACTGATTAGACTTGTAGGCTCTAAACTAAAGTTTTACATTGTTTTATTTTTGAATGCAGGTTTTTTTTGTACATAATTCTACATTTTTAAAGTTCAACTTTCATGATAAAGAGATTGTACAACAGTACCTGCATTAGGTGAATTGAAAAAAACTAATTATTTTGTTTTTTACAGTGCAAATATTTGTAATAAAAAATAAAGTGAGCACTGTACACTTTGTATTTTGGGTTGTAATTGAAATCAATAAATTTGAAAATGTAGAAAACATCCAAAAATATTTAAATAAATGGTATTCTATTGTTTAAAAGCACCATTAATCACAATTCATTTTTTTTACTTGCTTGACAGCCCTAAAGTGTATCTGTTTTGTATGCAACGTTGACAATGTGTTTTAACAGATATAAAGCTTTAATGTTTTGAATTTGTGTCCACTATTATTAAAATAATTGTCTGACCCCCCGTTTCCTACAACTGTAATAATTTAAATAGATAAAAATGTAAAAAAAAAAATTAAAACCCATAATTGTGTGGAACTGTGAACATTTACATTGAGAAAGATAAAAAGAATATTGATATCTGTCAAAATAATTAAAAAAATCAAATTCTAACAAGCCTAACTACAAGTCATGTTTTCTAATCTTTTAATCAATCTTGTGGCTCTTCTTTGAGCCCTCTCCAACTTATCAATACCCTTCTTAAATTCTGGACACCAGAACTAGACACAATATTCTACCAGTGGTTGCAACAGTGCAAACTACAGAGGTAAAATAACCTTTCTACTCCTACTTGAGATTCCTGTTTAAACATCCAAGGATTGCATTAGCCCTTTTGGCCTCTGGGAGCTCATGCTCAACTGATTATCCACCATGACCCCCAAATCCTTTCCAGAGTTACAGATTCCCAGGATAGAGTCCTCAGTCCTCTAAGTATGGCCTACATTCTTTGTTTCTAAATACATATATTTACCTGTATTAAAACACAAATTATTTGCTTGCGTCCAGTTTACCAAGGACTCTTGATTGCTCTGTATTAACAATGTGTCTTCTTCATTATGTACCACTCCCCCAAATCTTGGGGTCATCTGCATACTTTATTAGTGATTATTTTGTTTTCTTTCAGGTAATTGACAAAAAATGTTATAGTGTAGGGCCAAGAACAGATCCCTATGGGACCTCATCAGAAAAACAACCATGATTCCTCATTTACAATGTTTGAGACCTGTCCATTAAGCCACCTTTTAACCCATTTAAATGCATGTCATGTTAATTTTATTTTGTTCCAGTTATTTATCAAAAGTGTTGTACAGTACCAAGTCAAACCCCTTACAGAAGTCTAACTATACTACATCAATACTATTACTTTTATTAACCAAACCTGTAATCTCATCAAAACAAAATCAAATTAGTTTGACAGGATCTATCTTCCATAAACCCATAGTAATTGGCATTAATTATATTATCCTTCTTTAATTATTAACTAAGTCTGGAGCCAACCACTGCATCATCAAAGCATGCCTAGTAGCTTAACTGTTTTCTTGATTGATGTCCTGATGGTAAATTGCATATGGTATTCTACGATAATCTTCAAAAGATTTTTTTCCTTCTGAGAACCCATTGTTACTGTCAGAATGCAATATTCTGTAAGAGAGCTCGGCTACTTTTGGTCCCATTTATTACAAATTATGCACATTTATTATAGATTTGAGCACCTCAGGTTAACTAGTATCATTTGACTTGCTTGCTCCCTGGAAGGTATCTTTATCAAGATGCTGTGTAGTACCAGACACATTCATTCTTCTCTTACTTAGATATGCAACTGGAGCCACTACATACCCAGGGAGTTAGGTAGAGCCTCGTACTGAAAATGATTCTGTGGTGGGAACCTTTGAAGAACCTCTGATAGCAGGGCCTTGTTAGCCTACGTATGTTATACGTATTAGACCACATCAGTATGTATTAAGCACACACTATGAATATTGCATGGATGAATATGCCACCTGAACTGTACTGTTTTTCCTACAATGGTGTTCACTCTTTATATTCCACAATGCCAGGAATAGTACAACTTGGCATTTTACATAAGGGAAAAGGAAAACTGTCAAAGGCAAAATATAGTAATAGTCTGCGCCAATACAAAGTGGGGAGGTGCCTTCACAGACCAGAACCTGGAATGCCAGTATCCAAAATAAAGATAAGCAAGATACAGAACACCGCAGTAAGGAACAGGTACAATAAATTTGGCTCCGTTTGGTTATTTGGTCTCTATAACATTTTTCATAACAAACCCACAAGTGTAGTCAAACAATTGGCTCTACTATTAATTACAGCCTGAAGGGAACATGTAAGCCTTTACTAAAGTCTACTGATATTATTTAAAGCCATCTCCTTCTGCACTTATACTTGAGTATTTATTGAAGAGTTTAAGACAGATTACTACCTGAACTCCACAAGATTTCTGGGGAACTAATGAAAAAGATTTAACATAAACACTGGAATCTCATTGTCTAGAATTGGCTCTACAGCTCCCATACAGCACTAAAAACTTGCATAATTCCTCTTTACTGGATTCAACGTTGTTGCTGATTGAACACATTTAATTAACTGTTTTCGTTTTTTGAGTGATCCCTTTAAATAGCCTCAAACAGATAAAGTGAAGATGATTATATATTTCCATTCCTGGAGGAGTAGAAGCCAGAAGTGTTTACACTGAAAGTCTTGAAGTCAGTGACTGGTTGGAAAAGAGATGTGCACTTTCTTTCTCTTGGAATAATTCTCCTCTGCATCTATCTTTAGAGAAATGCCTTCTGAGGAACTTATTTGGTGAAAGGATTTGTTTTTCTCTTTCATTGCATCAAAAATTAAAGATGGAATAGACCCACTGAGTTATTTTGTTCATCCTTCATCCAGTGCAGTACTGTTCCCTACAGTATATTTGTTAATGGTTTATCCACCCTAACTCTAAATATTCCAACAATAGGGCTTCCACCGGCACTTCTACTGATAGCTGCCGTCCTCCATAATAACCAACTTATTAGTAAACCAAGCATTTTTGAGTCCAGAAAAGGAAAAAAGTGTTATTTTCCCCTCAATAAAATCAGTCCACTATCACAAAATAGTCCTGCTAGGTAAATATAAAACTTTGCTTTCATTCAAGAATCTCAGCATGTTTACAAACATTCATTTAGCTTCATAATCCAGTGAGGTAAATATCATCCCTATTTTACAGACACGGAAACTGAGGCAGAGGGAGGTAACATTACTCAGGCAATGTCACACACAAAGACTGTGGCAGAATTAGAAGCAAAATCCCACAAGTTCTAAGACTACACTTTAACCATCATTCTTTAATAATGAGCCATACTAATGAAGTTTGCCAAATTAATATATACAAAGCTGTTTTTAAGGTTTCTTCATAGTTGGGCAGGTCTGAAATATAGCCTACTTTCAAAATAACACACATACACGATAGTGAGGATTGGTGGACTTAATCCATCCTGGAGGAAAATACTTACTGATTATCAGCATGCTTGGTGCTGCATAAACAGAAATGGAGCCCTGTCTCAAGGAGTTTCAATTTAACATCAGAATCAGACAAACACACTTCAGGATACTGGCAAATTTTGTAAAATATTTCTCCCAGAAATGTAGTCCAAATTACTGTAGAAATATGTTTATAATATTAGAGTTCTAATATTTGTTTTGTTACAGAGAAAGTCTAATTACATGGTCTTAAAATAGAAAAAGTATGGCACACAAATTTAGCAAGGGTTACATAAGCTTCCTAATCCTTCTACTTCATTATCCACAACAAATTCATTAACAGTAATTTATTGGCTGGATCCAGAGTTTATACTCCCTTGCTATTCACACTACAAGCATGTTGTACCCTGATCTCAGTTACATCTCTGCACATTTTTTGCACCTTAACTCTTGACCTATGCCTGTCTGAGTGAGACAGCGGTGGTGTGATCCACAAAAGTACTCAGGCACCTAAGTCCTGTTTTTCAGGTGCCACTGCAATCCACAAAACTCCCATTCAGCTGCCACCTAGCCCTGTAGATGCCTAAACTCACTCAGCATCTAAGTTTTTTTCCTCTGGGCATGTGTACTGCAGCCTCACCCTAGGCACCCAGGTTCCTATCACCTGCCTAAGCACCACTGCCTCATGGTAAAGGTTCAGATGCCTATCTCCTGCCTAGGCCCCAGAATGATTCACAAGCCGGGAAACAGAAGGTGTTCAGCTGCTTAAGTCACATTCAGAGACTAGTAGGCAATCTCTGGGCACAGCTACCATATTGGGCCCCTCAGGTAATCGGGGGATGGGCGGGCAGGAGGGAAGAAGAACGTTCCTTAAAACCTTTAACCTAGTGGATAGGGTACTCACCCAGGATGTGGCAGAACCCCAGTTCAAGTGCCATCGCCTCTTAAGGGGGAAAAAGGGATTTGAACTAGGATCTGGCAACTCTCTACTAGGCCATGGAATATTTTGATATGGATCTTCCTCAATCTCTCCTCCTGAAGTTGTTACACTTTAATAAAACAAATGAATAATTAAATATTAACTGGGTCAGTGAAAGAGTTAAAATTACTCTATAGCAGTGGTGGGCAATCTGCAGCCCCCATGCGGCCTGTCAGGGTAATCCACTGGTGGACTGCAAGGCAGTTTGTTTACATTGACCATCAGCAGGCATGGCTGCCTGCAGCTCCTAGCGGCCGCAGTTCGCCGTTCCTAGCCAATGAGAGCTGCAGGAAGTGGTGGCCAGCACTGAATCCTGCACTGCTTCCCACAGCTCCCATTGGTTAGGAACGGTGAACTGCAGCCACTGGGAGCTGCGGGCAGCCATTCCTGCAGACAGTCAATGTAAACAAACCATCTTGCAGCCCACCACCGGATTACCCTGACGGGCCACAGGTTGCCCACAACTGGTCTATAGACTAGTGATTAGACAACTCACCTGAGAAGTGGCAGATCCCTGTTCAAATACCTTCTCACCCACCAGGAGCAGGGGGGACTTGCACTGGGAGTTTCACAGATCCTGGGTGGGTGCCCTAACCATTAGGCTAAAGGATATTAAGGAGGTCCTCCTCCCACATCCCCCCGTCATTTAGTTTCAGGCCCCACACACAGTTCAGGCAGCAGGACAACCTATCTTCTCTAGGTTGCTAGCAGAGCTAAGCACTTCCTTGCAGCCTAGACTTAAGCACCTATCTCTGACAGAGGGGCAGGGCTTAGTACACACCCCTCTGGTCAGCATCTCCCATTGGCTATCTTAGGCATCTCCCGGTCTAGCATGCTGGCTTTGTGGATCTCATATTCAGGTGCCTCTCCCTCCCCATTCATTCTACAGGGAGCCTAGGTACCTAACCCAGGCTTTGTGGATCACAGTGTTGCTCCTGTGATTTTCTAAATGTTATATGTTTGCAATGCTGAACACTATAGTGCCTAAGTCCCTTAGAAGATCTGGACCCAAGCTCTATGCAGCAAAGTTCTTGGCTTCCTATACATTTTGTATACATCATGTACACTTACTGTACTACAAATAATAAGTGGACATGTGGACTTAGTAAACTAAACCCATAAGGAAGCATCTCAGGGAGAAGGAACAGTCTTGGAACATAATGCTACCATTTCTAAAAAGTATAAAATCACAGAATATCAACGTTGGAAGGGACCTCAGGAGGTCATCTAGTCCAACTCCCTCTGCTCACAGCAGGACCAATCCCCAACTAAATCATAAAGGAGATGAATCTAACAATTAAGTAAGGAAACTGATGAGCAAAAAAATAGCATGCCTCCCCAACCAAATAAACCAAAAGGCTTAACACCGGGGATCTTATTTGGGGGGGACGAGGAGAGAAGGAAAAAGGGACAAATGCATCCCCCAACTAAGAAGTTGCTGAACAGAAGATGGAGGGGGGGGGGTTGCCTGGCTTTTCCACAACTCCAGCACAGTACTGAGGTAAGATCGGTCCAGCGGGCGACACCAGGCTGCACGAGATGAGGACAGTGGGCTCCTCTCCTCTTCCGCCCACCTCCTTTTCCTCCAGACAGACCTGAGTAATTGCATTAGACACAACCGGGGACGGGTATTTCACCCCAACCCACCCAGCAGCAGGGCCAGACATGACGGACTCGGGGGGCGCCAGCAGCGGGGCTGTGAGTTCAGTCGGGCCCTGGCTTGATATTCCCCCCTTCCCCTGCGCTGCCTTCCCGGCCGCCCTCGCCCCCCACCAGGAGGAGCTGATGACCCAGCCCCCCTCGCCCGACGAAGCCCCCCCGGCCGGCCCCTCACCAGGCGGAGCTGGCTGGTCTCGTCGTAGGAGAGGAAGCCGAGGATGCTCTCGATGGCCACGATGGGCAGCCCCACCAGCGTGTTGCTCTGAGGGAGCTGCTCCAAGGGCGCTGGGCCCCCCTGGAGCTGGGGGACCGGGGGCGGGGAGAGGCGCGCCGAGCCCATGGCGCCTCCTTCCCCCTCCGACAGGAGCCGCTCCTCCGCCACCGCCGCCATCTTGGGCCCTGTCCCCCTCCAGTCCTCGGCTGGGGGGGGGACTTCCTGTGACAGCACTTCCGCCCCCCGCTCAGGGGGCGCGCCTGTGTGTGTGTGGGGGGGGAAGGGTGTCCTGGTCCGTCCCGGGTTGTGATCCCCTCGGGCGCCAGTGGCCTGATCCCCCTGCAGGCCCCGTGCTGCCGCTGGAGCGGCCTGGGGGCACCGCCCTGAGCACCCCAGTGCACCCCGCTCTGTGATTAGCCCCTTCCCCAGCCGCTAGCGCCCGGCGGGGAGCTGCCCCGGGGTGGCCATAGGTGAGTGAGAGCGGCTGGAAGCGGGGTGTCATCTACGCTGAGCTGATCCTCGGGGGCCAGCACAGCAGCCCGCCCTTAGCCCGAGGGAGCTACTGGTTCTGTGGGGTATCGCTGGCGAGGAAGGAGAACAGAAGGAGGTGGCTTTGTGGGCTGAAATACCCCGGGCTCCCCTCCACCATGCCCTTGCTGAAGAGAGCGGGGGGGGGGGGCATTTGAGATCGCTCCAGTACTGCCCCAGGTTTGTTCCACACAGGTTGTGAAGACAGTGCCCATCTTCCCTCCGTAGGGCTCTTCCTCTAAGAGGCTCTGTTGGACCACCCTGCTTCTCCAACAGTACTGCCTCTCAGAACTGCCAGCTGTTAAGGCACCTTGTCTTTGGCCCCAAGGCCTCCTGCAAAGAAATTGGAGAGAGACTGAACATCCATGGGGTCTTCCAGCCTCCTGCTGCTCCATCACAGTTAGGAGATAAGGTTGTGTGTGCAGGTAAAACAAATGGGTGACCACTTCTTATTGTCACTGTTTGCATCACAGTAATACATAGCGTAGTTGTAGCCATGTTGGTTCCAGGATACTAGACAGACCAGGTGGGTGAGGAAATATCTTTTATTGGACCAAATTCTTTTGGTCAGAGAGATGAGCTTTTGAGCCATACAGAGCTCTTCTTCAGGTTGTTCATAGAACAAATACTATTTCCAAAAGGTCAGTGACCCACAATTATTATGGAGAGTTTTTTGCCTTATAGACTCATAGACTCATAGACTCTAGGACTGGAAGGGACCTCGAGAGGTCATCGAGTCCAGTCCCCTGCCCTCATGGCAGGACCAAATACTGTCTAGACCATCCCTGATAGACATTTATCTAACCTACTCTTAAATATCTCCAGCGATGGAGATTCCACAACTTCCCTAGGCAATCTATTCCAGTGTTTAACTACCCTGACAGTTAGGAACTTTTTCCCAATGTCCAACCTAAATCTCCCTTGCTGCAGTTTAAGCCCATTGTTTCTTGTTCTATCATTAGAGGCTAACGTGAACAAGTTTTCTCCCTCTTGATCCACTCTTTGTGCTGCTTAGGCAGCATATAGGGAGTGGATGCTACTCACAAGTCCCCAGCTGGCAACATGTTCCCATATATGGTATTAGCACCTTTCTGAGCCTATCACCATCTTGCCCCAACCTGTCAGTACCAATGGCTAATTAGAGAGGGTCAGGAGCAAGCGGAGCCACCACCATGGTCAGAGGCCTTTCCCCATTTCTGGTGAGGGGCAGCAGCAAGAACCAAAGGGTGTGTTCAGAAGGAACAGGTCTAGGAGCTGTTTTAGCAGCCACAAAGGAGCTCCTGGTGCCTGCCTGCAGTAGTTGAGTACCACAAGAGCTCCTGAATTCAGTAGGAGTAGTAGCAAGAGCCCAGGACAAGGAGAACACCCCTAGTGAGGGAACCGAGGTGTCAGTGTACCTCAGCAAGGAACCAAGTGGCAGCATCACTTTATTTTTCATTTGGTCTAGGTGTTACCCTTCCTGCAGCCAGTGGGGCAGAGGTGGGTTGGGTGAGGACAGGGAATGGCTAGAGTGTATGGTAGCTTGGGGACTATAGCCAGCTGTCCCAAGTTAGAGCAGCTCTCAGGCTCCTCCTATGGATCCAGAGAATATAAAAGGTAAAGGATAGTCAGAACAAACCACATTCTCAATTGCACAGTTAGAACTCTGAAGTTTCATGGAAATAACAGCAAAATGTGGGCCACCAAAGGGATGGGTTAGGATAAAAAGACCTAGAATATAGTTTCCTTTGGGCCTAGAAAATTTAATGATGGTTCTTGTAACTAATGACTTTTTAGCTACCTAAAATCCCTGTGGATTTCCCCTGCTACAATGAAAAGGTAACTAGTTGTTTGTTGGTTGCTAAGGTAAATAATTAAGGGATGGAGATTAACCTATGATTTTCAAAGACAATCCTGGGAACTGGCCTCTCTCAAAGGACTATTCCACTGAGTAATTTGGGAGCAGCAGAGAAACAATAGGAAAGCCTTTATGTGTATCATCATTCCAAAAATGTGTTCTGAAATGAATATTTCCTACCTGGGAGCAGAACATTATATGCCAATTACATATTTGGAGGCATTTTGCCTTATTTTTTCCCCATTAATGTCTAAAACTACAAACCAATATTAGAACAAGGCCTTCCTTTTTCCTCTATAATTTCAGGATCTGACAGCCTTTCCAAGACAAACCATAAGTGGTTTCAATCCAGTTACGGGGATTCACGATAGGTTTGTGACTTGGCACATATAGTTCAGGCAGACAACTCATTAACATTTTCAAAATTAGGACGAAAAAGCCATTTCCATTAGTTATAAATGTGTTTTTAATTGTTTTGAATGCTTACCTTGAAAAGTTTGTTTTTAAGATATAGTTTTGTAAATAATTAGTAATTAGTCTGCTGAGTTAAAGCTCAGACTCTATGCTGAATCTCAAGTTTGGATTCACATTGTGATGTTTTATTTTTTCTATATCATATTTTAGAATGGTCAATTTGTAAATGATCCAGTGCTTAATCTTGAAAAACACACATCATCCTTCTCTGCCTACCATTTGAGCTCACAGTAAGAGACTCTGGAGCTCATCACCCCAGCAGTAACTCCTGGAAGTATTATGTAAGGTAATAAAGGTTTTAGTGCATGTCATAGGTCAGCAGATTTTGCAGTCAGTGTTTACAATTGATGCAGGATATATATTCTGTACCCTACTAGAGCTGTCACCTATCTAGATGTTTGCAGAGCTTGCAAGACATTAAAACAATCTTGCAATAGCCTTAGGGCTAATGCAACATCGTGACATGATGATGGTTGTCTATGTCACACTGAATTTTTTGGGAAACATTCAGCAAAAATGGTTCAGTCATTTCCAGGAAGGAGTTTAGGGAAAAATAGGCTGATTTGTGTAAAAAAAAAAAAAAAAATTCTTGCAGTTGTTTCTTCGAGAAACTACAGTGCCTCCATACTTGGGAGTAGGGACATGAAATTTGGCATGGGAGGTGCCCTAGTGTCAGAGATGTGGCTTTTGCTGTCCCTGTGAAAATCTGCCAAATTTGGCCAAGTTATAAACCTCTGAAAAATCTCCGTTCACCCATGCTTAGCCTTGTTAGAATTTGACAGAAGAATTCTGAGAAGATTTCATCTGCCCTGAACATACTCCATCCCTCCATGCCAACTGAACTGCCCACGTGCCATCCTCTCAGAGCAACGGAACATGCTCCAACCAAAGGCTGCAGGGACTGAACAAACTTTTCCTGTAATTGCTTTTCCTGGCAGCCTGATTTTTGAATGCTTAACTTTGCAACTCTAGCATTCTCTTAACATTGTTTTTTTGTATGCAGTATTTGATACAGAATATAATTAGTGTGGAGAGAAACAGAATATAGTTCAGTCTAATTCATTTTAAACTCAGCTGTTGTAGCTTGTCTTTAAAATTGTATGTTCTTTGGGGCAGGGACTGTCTTTTACTATATAGCCATATAGCACACAGTACAAGAAGTTCCTAACCTGGTAGAGCCTTTAGGCAATACTGTATTACACATAAGTTAATCGATACAGATGTCATTTGGGCTTGCTGTCGCATATGGTAATAGGTCAGGAACATCAAAGAAATCTGAAAAGGAAAGCAAAATTGCAAATCTGATTGGAGACGTATCATGCCCACCCATAGACCAGAGAGTTTGGTCTTGGACTGGAACAGAACTGGAAGAAAGAGACTAGCCAGGGAAGGAGAAAATGCATTCTCTATAAATGTTAGATTGTGATTCTTAACTAAAACAAAATGGATTAGACTGATCTTAATTAGCTTCCGCAGTATCAGGCTGGACATATCATGCAAACAGTTTCTTTTAATCAGTCTGATTTTCTCTCTCTTTTTCAACAACGTTTTTTTTGCCACAATCCAGGTGGTTTAAGATTGGTATTTGAGAAATTGATCCAAACTACCCTGGGTAGGGTTAGAAACCTTCAACCTCCAAGATGATGTAAGGGAGAAAGGGTATCTGGAGCCCATGTTTCTCTGGATTTATGGTCAAAAGGGTCCTCTCCTCTAAGGAGTGTTAATATTAAAACTGCAGGCCTCCAGACACATAGGAAATGCCTATTGACCACAGACAAGAACTGAGTTTAAGAGGCATAGGTGACAATTACCCAACTGTGAATTTACCTAGATACTGTTTTTATGTCTCATCTGAAAGGTCAAGACAGTGATCCAAAACCAACTGGCCATTGGTTTGATACCGATTCAATGGAGAAGTGTCATCTATAGAATCGCCAACACCACTTCCCACATCACTTTGGATGTTCCTTGGAAATCCAACTTACTGCCATTCTAGTACTGAACAGTCCAACCCTAAAGCTACATATTAACTAGAGTGGATTTGTGGGAACACCTTGTTGTCAATTTGGAAAACTACATGCCTTTATTCATAAAGGTGTGACATCCAGTCTTGTGTAGAGGGCCATTCCAAGGCCTTTGAACCATTTAAGGTCACTTCCAGATAGGCTCAATGCTGAGGAACTGGTCTGGAGTGTGGAGGGAGAGGAGTTCGGTGTATACTGTTGTGCAACAGAAGAAGTTATAATTTGTTTAATATTATTAGTAGTAAATATGGTAATATCCAAGGCTGCAATTGGGATTGAGGCCCTATTGTGCTGGGTGCTGTACAATCACAAAAGAAAAAGAAACAACCCCTGCCCTGAAAGATTTATGATCTAAAGATTTAGTCCTTACAGTATGCTGGGAAAAGTACAATTAGCTAAAG
The DNA here is from genome assembly GCF_007399415.2 of Gopherus evgoodei. NCBI lineage: Eukaryota > Metazoa > Chordata > Testudines > Testudinidae > Gopherus > Gopherus evgoodei. The sequence goes on from NC_044324.1 coordinate 172,339,417, forward strand.
AGGTTTTGACTCAGAAAAGCAGTGAAGCAGTATCTACAGAAATAGGAAGAAGAAATACGAGGAGGTATTAGCTTACATGGCTTTTGCTCGCTCTCCACCTCTTTTCTTAGAACATTCACAAAAACAGGAAAAGATTGCCTGATTTCCTTAATAAGGGCCCAATTATTCTGTCAGCTACACTGGTGTAAATCTTGGATAATTCCTTTGGCTTCAGAATGTTACTTTAAATTTACATTAATATATTTGAGAAAAGAATTTGGCCCTACAAAGGACAGACAGGAAATTCCTTTGATGATCATCAGCTGAATCGGGCTTTATTGGCATGACAAGCTGTTTGAGTGTTGCCGAAGTTTAAGAAAAAGACCGGCCATCAATCATCTATGGGTGGCAGGTATGAGCCACCCAGAATAGAGTTACACACTGGATTTTGGATCAGATCCCCTGTGTCTGTCTGTCATTACAATCCTTTCCTGATCTTCTAGCAGGTTGATGTAACATGAAGTCAAAACAGAATATCATTTGGTTATGAGCATTGGGAGGATATGTCAATATGAAAATATTAAGAGAATATGTAAATTGATGAAGATTCACTCTTGTGTGTAGCCAGCCAGGCTAGAGTGACAAACAGGGTCAGTGTGAGCTGTGCCTCTGCATTTTTAGGAAGCAGCCTGCTTTCTCTCTCTCTGATTTTGGATTCTTACTTGTTACTGTTCTGAATTCTAAGAATGAAGTAGTATTTGTTGCAAGCTTCCAGCAAGAGTATTTTATGTTTTTATCTAACTTCTGTGTGTGTATGCTGTGAAACAACAGATTTCACTGTCTCCTTTCCTTGACTTCATTGGAATGCTCATATGAGTTAAGGGAGGTAACTAGTGCTTGGGAGTGAGAGAGAGGCAGTAGGTAGGGGGGAAAGGAATTAAGTTTCAGTATTAAGTTGCTCTCCACATCTCATGAATACTCAGCTCAGATGTACATTCAGCACCAGTTTGTGGCCAATCAGTACTTTGTGGTTTCTGCTGGGGTGTGTGTGTGCAGTTTCAGTCACAGGCTAAATAAGCAATGAAGAGTCCTGTGGCACCCTATAGACTAAATGACGTACTGGAGCATGAGCTTTTGTGACATGCATCTGACGAAGTGGGTATTCACCCATGAAAGCTTATGCTCCAATACATCTGTTAGTCTATAAGGTGCCACAGTACTCTTGTTGCATTTTACAGATCCAGACTAACACAGCTACCCCTCTGAGGCTAAATAAGGGATGTGTTCATTCAGCACGTTCCTCAGCTGGCCTAACCACTCCTCCTCACCGGCCAAGTGTCAACTCTACTTCTGGGGCTGGATGGTGCCTCCAGGCAGAAAGGACTTTGTGCTCCCTTGGACTGCTTCAGTTGCTCCAAACAGACTTTCTGTTGCACAGGGCCTTCTGCCAGAGTCTGTGCTGAGAGAAGTTGGCATAGGCCCCAGAGTGAATCTGGTCCAGTGAATACAATTCAGTACTGAGAAGCAAGCAACAGAGAGAGGGAGGAAAAATACACTATATATGCTACATACGGGGCACTCATTTGTGTCAGACCAACTTTTGGGGGCGGAGGGGAGGGCTGGCGTACAGGAAATTTATTTCTTCTGTCCTTAATACACAGCATAAGCATTCTTTAACTCGGAAAATGTTTAATTTGTATATTGAATTACTTGTGAAAAAAGCCATGGCTTTAAATTACAGAAAGTAGAGTTATGGGGAGAAAACTAAGATTTTACTCTAACAAATACTTTGAGAGAGTTTGCAGAATCTTTGGTTCATGGAAGTTCATTCATCTCTTGATAGGTTGGAAGAAGTGGAAAAACTATATTCATTACGAGTGCTGTGTGTGTATAGTGGTACTGACAAATCATCCTCTGCATTTATAGAATCTCCATTTAAAATCTTCACAGAAATCTCAAACTAAGAGCAGAATATGTTACAGCCTAGCTTTATAAAAATTTCTACAGTAGTTTCTGGGTGCTGCTGGCTCTTCAATTGTAAATAGCTATTAGCTTACTCATTGTTATTATTATGATTTGACATTTGTGCATTGCACCATGGAAGCACATGGCACTTTACAGAGATAATCTTCTAGGTTATGAGATAAATGGTTTCTGAAGTTCTTCAGTCTAATTTACTGCTACTTACTTTTCAGATTGAAGATCCAAAGAATCAAATGCTACTTTGTTGTGTAGTCATTCACATAAGTGCTAAGTGGGTCTAATATGATACCAGATCAGATTGGTAGCATTTTATACCCACTTTGTACAGATGCAAATGATGATACAAAATACAAGACAAGCCTTTGCTCTTTCAGGTGTGATGACATTGTGTGATTTGGCCATTCCAGTTGGTGAGAAAAACACTTCTTGTTTGGTTTGGGGTGAGAATGTCACAGAGTCCCATTTTCTGCTGGATTTTCATTCAGCATAATCTTCAACACAGCTATTCCTGTTTTTATCTGTACTTATGACACACTACACAGGAGTGCTTCAAATGGCCATTCAACAAATCCTTAAACCAAACCATCCAACCAAAAGCGCAATAACTGAAAGATTATTGTGAGGTCTTTACCAATGTGTTGAGGAATAGAAAGTGCACTACAGCTGAGGAGAGTAGGTTCAATCGTCCCATAGAGAGGATCTTCCCCTTTCAACAATCAGAGATATGGAGTTAAACAGTTACCTCTATAATACTCCTCAGACCCAAATGGAGAGTCCATTGCACTGCCTAGGATCTCCATATGTAGAGGGCAAGAGGTAGGAATTGGATATGCTAGATTCATCCTATTGACAATTAATGGTGTCCATTTAATACAGTCCAAGGCATGCCTCGAAGGGCTCTAAGGGTGGTGGAGACCAGAAGAATCTGGCTCCAAAAAGTAACCAGATGGGTAGCATGGGGCTGCAGTGCTGGTGCAGAGACCATGTTTTGTGGCTGACCCTGACCCCTAGCCCATCTCCTGGGATCTAAATGGATCTCAAAAAGGTGCAGATTTTGGGGTCAGTAAACTCCTGCCTCTTACCTTCTGAGGAACAAATTCTGCCACCACAATCAAAAAAACAGAATCTCCCTGCATCTAGTCCCTCCCACAATGTCTATGGGAGGAGAGTGATCTGGCCAAGTATCACTTTTTTTTCCCTAAAATAATCTAGATACCAAAAATTGAGCATATAAAATATTAACAATACCTGTAAGAAGCACTAGGAATCAGCTGGGTGAGAGCAGTGTGGATTATACAGGTGTTTTTTTTCCAGTCGTTTAGTGAAATCTCTTAATTCACCTGTTTGCAAAGAAAGTGACAATGGCACCTACAGACATGGCAAACAGAGAAAAAGGAGACAAAGTGATAAATATCCACCCTTGGAATGCTGTGCCTCAAGCCTCTTGAGTTTAACTGAGCCCTCCTCCCACCGTTCTCCTTCTAGCAACCCTTTCCTCCCACCCTCCAGCCCTCTCCTGGCTCTGCATCCTCAGTGGCCAGGAAAAACTGGAAAAGAGCTCGCCATATTAGACATGACACAGACTCAACAGCAGGTGGTGCTGGATAGTAAATGTAAAACACCAGGCCTGAATCTGCTCCTGTACTAATTTTACATGATATTCCATTCATTTCAACAGACTAACTCCTTCTTTTCTCTCTTCTAAAAGACAAGAATCAGGCTCAGCATATTAAAGAGATTATCTCCCAGTATAACCAGCTGGCAAACGTAGCAGTGATTTTTCAACACATTATGGACAAGATACAGCAAAGGATTAGAAGAGCTGTGGAGAGAAGCAGCAGAGATGCGCTTGAGCAACTTGGACTCAGTTAAAGAAGATGACAGGTTGCAGGATGAGAAGATGTAGAATTTACTGAGCGTGCAGATCTGATGCTGAAGGAATGCATTCAATAACAGAAACTAGAGAGTTGTCACAGGTGTAGCAAAAGTGTGAAAGGCAGGAGTGCTGGTAAAGAAACTGATTTTTATTTCTTGGACCCATATGGCATGGGTCAGGGCAACAAAAGATTAGGCCCCTATCATATAGTAGGGGTGAATCTCCATTGACTCCAGTGGCTACTGTTACAATCGGTGCCCACTAGCAGCCCAGATCACCCCTCTGCTTATGCAAGTGAATAGGGTTGATATTAAGTGGATCCCTCCTGAAAGAGCATGAAGAGAAGAGGGATGACATATCTGCATTGTCACTTCTCCCTTGGACTCTCTACAAGCTATTCCAGAAGCATTAACTTCTACTGGATCCCTTCCTTTACTGCTTCTGAATAGCTGCATAGGGACACGGACAATAGAACCATGGCTGGTTCTGGAGCTATGCTGCCAGAAGTGGGGGCCAGAGAAGCATCACAAACAGGGCTGGATTAACCTTTTGTGGGCCCAGTGCCAAACATATTTGTGGCCCCCGTGGAGGCAATGGACCATGGCATGGGAAGGTTACTCCCCAGAGCGAGGGGCCAGCCAGAGGCAATGGGGCCAGCCATGGCAGAGGCAGCCCCACGCTCCCAATGCAAGATCCCTATTTACAAACCAGCAGTTGCCACATGCACACTGGCCTGCCCGGTCCTGTGCTGCCAGCATTCCCTTTCCCCTCAGTGGCAGGCCTATGCCATACCATACAGCTCCCCCCCCTGTCCAACACCCCCTGACTCACTGTGGCCGGAGGCCCTCCTAACCCACCCACAAATGCACAGCGCCCTGCACAACACCACCCCTGCCCAGTACCCCCCTGCCCAGAGCCCCACCACAACTGCCCAGCACCCCGCACAGAACCCCCACTCCCTAGTGCCCCAACACACACACATCCTCCTTGCCCTGTCACAGCCCAGCACCCCCACATACTCCCCACAGACCCACTCCCCCAACCCCTGCCTTCTGGCTGCACTAACCAGCCCTGCTGGGAGGTGACTGTTTCTGCCAGGCTGAGTTGGCAGTGCAGCCAGGCCTGGTCCCAGGGCCAGGAATTGCTCCGTCCCCTCAGGAGTGGCGTGATCAGCCAGGCCAGGATCTGCCCTAGCCAGGGTCCCTCAAAACGCACTTGCCTGGAAGGACCCAGCCAGGCCCTCCACACTGTTCCCCCCCATGCATACACCTGGCTGAGACTGGCCAGGCTTCTGCACCAGTCCCAGGTGGCTCAGCTTTGTGGAGACAGGTGGGGCCTCACAGGTAGTGGGAAGCAGAGATGGCCCAAAGCCAGAGGTGCACTGGGGTCCGGCCAGGGGGCTGAGAGGAGCAGGGGGTGGAGGCAGGGGCAGAGAGGAGTCCTTGGCCAGCCGGCGGGCAGGCCGAGAGGAGCACGTGATGGGCTGGGGGAGCCAGCGGGGGCTTGGGGTGCAGTGCAAACGGAGCAGGCCTGGGCCTCTTCTGAGCATGGGCCCGGCTGCATAGAGCCACAGGAGCCATTGTAAACCCAGCACTGAAAAGAGGCAGTGGCATAGGCAGGATGGTTCCAACTTCCATGGATCTAACCTTCTCTTCTTCATGGAACCCCTGGATATGCAGGATGAGGCGGCTTTGCCACCCTGTCCATTCTGCAGCCCACAAACTCCTTCCCACTGGGGGACAATTTCTTGAAAACTCTTGCAGAGTTTTCAGCCCCCTTCCATAGGGTTCTCTGAAGGAGGGAGTGATCTGCTCCATAGCTATCAAACTGATCTTTCCTGGAATTAATAAATTGTTGTGGACAATTCATTTCATGCTGGTCTGGTCTGGTGCCTGCAAAGTTGGTTAGTAATGCCTTCTTCTGTTGGAGTGGGGACCCTGACCTAAAAGGAATTGCTACATGGAAGTGAGAAGTCTAGTGCCTGGACTAAACTTGAAGCAAATGATGCCCACCTCTTGAGGAGGGCTCCAACTCTTTATCGGGGGCTTTAGTTGTATGTGGAAAAGATAAAACTCAGGTCTGGGCTACGCTAGAGTTAGGTTGACACAAGGCAGCTTATGTTGACCTAACTATGGAAGTGTTCTACATTTAAATTTTGTAACTGCTCAGCTGCACTGACTTAATAACTCCACCTCCATGAGCGGCATAGAGTCAAGGTTGATGTGGTTAAGTAGATGCAGTGTCAGTGTAGACACTGTGTTGTTCATGTTGACTGTTAGTGGCTTTCAGGAGCCTTCCCACAATGCTCCACACTGACAGTACAAGATAGTGAAGAATGTCCTGCAGCTCAAGTGGTAGAGGGTTAATTCTTTTGGAGCAAGATGATCTGTTGTCATGAAGTTCTGAATGTTGATTTGTACAGCTATGAAGTCCTAGGAAGCCACAGTTTTCTAAATTAAGACATGCTGAATCTTGGCCATAATCACACAAAAATGTATGTATTGTTACTGAACCAAAAAATCAAAGGATTGTTCAGGCTTGCAGATAACAAGGCTAATGTATCAACCAGAACTCAGTGAACTAGGAAGCCTCTACATAGACTAAATCTGTGACAAGAATGCTTTATTTTATTATTTATTGTATTATTTTAAAAATTGGCTAGAATTGATCAGACAACTGGGAGGAGTGTGGTAAGTAACACCCATGAAAAGGTTAATGCTAGCTTTCAGCAGCTACAAGAAGTTGCTAAGAAACAGTGTCATGTCCTCCTGGGATGTCCAGTGAGAGTCTGAGTAGATGATGTAATGCTCAAAATTTGTGTTTGATTGGTTGGATCTGTTGCCACTCAATGACCTATTAGGGTGTTGATAGGCTGAACCTTTTCCACCTTCCTTATACACACAGTTTAGCTAAGCTCTTATTAAATAATGTTGGCGATTTTTGTCTAACTCGCCTTTGAACTTTTAATTACTATGCTACAAACAGAGCACTAGCCCTGTCTGAAAGGATGATTTCAGGTGTGTGGTAAAGCCTGCACACCCTTCCTATGTCTTCCACAGAGGCAGTCTTAATGCCATGAAAAATGCTTTGGAGTAATACAGTCATCTATAATAACAAACACATGGTAAGGGAATATTTGATTAATAAGGGATTGTGGGAAGATATGTGTCCCAGAGTCACTTTCACCCTTCAGATGACTGTTCATTTAGGAAACATTTTTATATTAGCTTTTTCACCACCTTTGAAATCTACTGACTCTTAAGGATAAATATTTGTGCATCTCTCTGTTTGCCAAGATGATCCTGCAGATGTGTAATGCCTGTGTGTCACTGTGTGTAAAGTGCTTGATGCAGCAGCAAGCTGGTTGCCCTAGAGAAGATGACAGAATCAGCAGAACAGAGCAGCTTTCCATATGTTCAGTTAATTTCCTGCTATATGCCAGGACTCTTGCTCCTCCTGTGCAGATGTAAGAAAAATCAGGAACAAGTTTCTCATTTTCTAAATATTTGTCTTTTCTGTTCCCTTCAGCACTCTGTGAACTGTCCTGCCTTCTTCTGTCTTCTGTTCTCTTTTCCATCCTATGTGTTTTTCTTCTACAGAGACAGCGTGTTTTAGCTGAGACTAGAGTCAAGAGTTTCTGAAAACGAATTCCAGCTCTGCCATGACTTGTTATGTGAATATGATTTCCAGGACATAATTTATGTTACATACATATGTTTAAAGGGTGCTTTGTAGACAACTGTATTTTTTTTAATTACAAAATAAAATTTAAACTCTATCTGTTTCTTTATTTGTTATACAGGAATAAAAATGCTTCATTACCTCACAGGCAAGTTATGAGGATCAGTGCTCTAATAATATTGTTAAATTTTCTAACTGCTATATACATGCTAAGTATTATTCTTATTCTCCTTGCATTTGGGAATTCCTGTCTAAAACTATTAAAAATGTTTAATTTCTAGAAATAATGGGTATGAAGACCAGCATTTTCTGCAGTGTCCTAAAGGGTGACTGACTTACCACACCTTCAATTTACAGCCTTTTTCTTGATCTTTAAAGTTACACTGCCAAATGATTTAGGCCAGTAATTTATGCCCCATCCTTCAAGCTGCTCTGTGTAGGTGGACTCCTGTACTTGTAGTACAGTTTGCAAAGTAGAGCCTTTGATTTTGTAAAGAAAATAAATAATAAAAAAAAACCCTGGAAAGATATGGTTTCTTTTTGTTTTTATATTTAAACATTGCCCTGCAAGGTTTTGAATTAGACATAACATAATAGAATTGGAAAGTAAAATGAACTAGAAACAAAGGTAAAATTAACCATTTTAATATCACTTGCCAAACTGAGTACTATGAAAGGGGGGGAGGGATAACTCAGTGGTTTGAGCACTGGCCAGCTAAACCCAGGGTTGCGAGTTCAATCCTTGAGGGGACCATTTAGGGAACTGGGGTAAAAATCTGTCTGGGTATTGGTCCTGCTTTGAGCAAGGGGTTGGACTAGATGATCTTCTGAGGTCCCTTCTAACCCTGATAGTCTATGAAAAAAAAATAAAAGGAGAGAATAGATAAGAGCATAGTCTAGTGGGTAAGACACTACAAAATAAGGTGAAGAGATAAGGAATCCAGTCCTGGCTCTGCTGCTGAAGTGCTCTGGGACTTCAGGCTGGTCACTTCACCTCAGTTTTCCCTTTCACCTCTATGTCTTGTCTGTTTAGATAATAAGCTTTTTAGGGAGGGACTGTCTGCTATTGTGGGTTTGTACGGTGCCTAGCACAACTTACTCCTATTTCAGTTGAGACCTATAGGCGTTACTGTAATTTAATAACCTAAGGCATTGCTGCTAACAGAATGAGGATTTTAAAAAATGTTTATCATCTTGCCATATCCCTTTAATAAAGAAATTTTAAGTTCCGGCTTCTGCAAAAGTGGCCTGCTGGGCTCACATGGAGACCCATGGAAGTCAGTGGGGCTGTGGGAAGGTGTAGGAATTTCTGCACTCATTGAGGGCTTGTCTACATCAGAAAGTTGCAGCGCTGGTGAGGGAGTTACAGCGCTGCAACTTTGAGAGTGTCCACATCTGCAGGGCATCACCAGCGCTGCAACTCCCTGTTTGCAGCGCTGGCCGTACTCCCGTTTTGTCTCGGGTGTAGAGGATCCAGCGCTGGTGATCCAGCGCTGGTAATGCAATGTAGACACTCACCAGCGCTTTTCTTGACCTCCGTGGAAGGAGGAAGCCTCTGGTAATCAAGCTGGTTTCCTTTCCCGGTTTGCTCTCTCGGTCCCGGAGCCAGCCAGCAAACCGCAGGGAAGGAGACCTGCTTGCTCGGGGTTCCGGGACCGAGAGAGCAAACCGGGAACGCTGCGGTTTGCTCTCTCGGTCCCGGAGCCAGCCAGCAAACCGCGGGGAAGGAGACCTGCTTGCTCGGGGTTCCGGGACCGAGAGAGCAAACCGGGAAAGGAAACCAGCTTCGCCGCGGTTTGCTCTCTCGGTCCCGGAACCCCGAGCAAGCAGGTCTCCTTCCCCGCGGTTTGCTGGCTGGCTCCGGGACCGAGAGAGCAAACCGCGGCGTTCCCGGTTTGCTCTCTCGGTCCCGGAACCCCGAGCAAGCAGGTCTCCTTCCCTGCGGTTTGCTGGCTGGCTCCGGGACCGAGAGAGCAAACCGCGGCGTTCCCGGTTTGCTCTCTCGGTCCCGGAACCCCGAGCAAGCAGGTCTCCTTCCCCGCGGTTTGCTGGCTGGCTCCGGGACCGAGAGAGCAAACCGCGGCGTTCCCGGTTTGCTCTCTCGGTCCCGGAACCCCGAGCAAGCAGGTCTCCTTCCCCGCGGTTTGCTGGCTGGCTCCGGGACCGAGAGAGCAAACCGCGGCGTTCCCGGTTTGCTCTCTCGGTCCCGGAACCCCGAGCAAGCAGGTCTCCTTCCCCGCGGTTTGCTGGCTGGCTCCGGGACCGAGAGAGCAAACCGCGGCGTTCCCGGTTTGCTCTCTCGGTCCCGGAACCCCGAGCAAGCAGGTCTCCTTCCCTGCGGTTTGCTGGCTGGCTCCGGGACCGAGAGAGCAAACCGCGGCGAAGCTGGTTTCCTTTCCCGGTTTGCTCTCTCGGTCCCGGAACCCCCCTTGAAGCCGCCCAACAGCGCTGCAGTGTGGCCACATCTAACACCACTTGCAGCGCTGGTTGCTGTAAGTGTGGCCACTCTGCAGCGCTGGCCCTATACAGCTGTACTAATACAGCTGTAACAACCAGCGCTGCAAAATTTTAGATGTAGATATGGCCTGAGATAATCTTGCACTTTGCCCTCCAACGATCCTTAAAATCTGGGCAACACCTAGGCTGGATGCATTTACAGGTCTCATTAATTTTAGTTCATATAACCGGGGGTTCTGAAAGTGATCATGGGTGAATAGAGTGAATAGATTGTGAGATCACAGAGATAAGGGGGTGAATAGTTAAGTACCGAATTTCCAGTTCTTGCCCTCAGGGCAAGGTTTGAATTTAATAGATACCTTAGGGGTGGGGGATCCATTGTCATGTATATACATAGGAATGAGCACACTCAAAATAGAAGGATAAATGAGAGCGATTATGCCAAAGGCAAAACTTATCCTCTGTGCAGGTCCCCTCAAGAGCTACAGGAGTAAGTCAGCAGGACAGGGCTGGTTCAGCAACTGCTTGTGAAACCCAAATCTGGCTGTGATTTCTGATCTCAACGAGGGCCGGTGTGAATTATAATGAAAACTTCCATCCTGTCATGAGGACTGGCGCACAGATCTCCAGAGACTGAGCGAACCTCAGCAAAACGGGGGGGGGGTGGGGGCGAGGAGTCGGGCCCAGAAAGTTGGGGGAGGGGGCGGGTGAGCCAGCAGGGAGGGACGCCTCATCAGAGGGTGTATGAGCCCTCAAGGAAGGTAAACTCAAGGGGGGTTTATGTGAGGGAGGCGGATGAGCCCCACAAAAGGCGCTCTCGGGCAGCTTCCCTCCTGTCCCACACAAGGCAAAGCCCCCCACTGTCTAGCGAGCCCGGGGAGCGGAAGGGCTTAGGACAGAGCTGGGGAGCTGGCCCTGCCAGTGCCAGCCTCTTCTGGGGGTGGGATCCGGGCGGGGCTGAGACTCTCGGCTCCTCCTCGCCAATCGCTGGGCTTTGGGGTTAGTTTCGGAGAGTGGACCCGGGGGCGGCGGTGGGGAGAGCGGGTCTCCGGGGGGACAAAGCGGCGGCGGCGGCGCTGGGCGGTGAGCTGGGTCGTAAGCCAGAGCCTGGCGGGGGTCGGGCTCCTCTTCGCAACAGGTTCCCAGCGCTGCCCGGCTCCCGGTGCGCTGCGGCCGGCACCGCAGGCCGCTCCGCCTCCCCAGGCCCCGGCCAGTGATCTCCTCGGTCTCGGGCGGGGCGACCCGGCACCATCCGCCTCCATGCGGTTCGGCTCCAAGATGATGCCGGTGAGTGAGGGGTCCCGGCCGGTAAGAGCGGGGGAGGGGGGCAGTAAGCGGACATGGGGGTGCGTGGGGGGGTGTAAGGGGGACACGTGGGACTGGTGGGGCTGGACTCTGCTCCCATCCCGTCTTGTTCAGTCTCAGGGGCGCCGCGATCAGCGAATGTGGCTTGTTGGCACCAACACGTCCCTCAGTGCGTAGGAGTCTGGGGCCAGGCGTGGGAAGAGTCAGGCCAGAGGGAGTTTCGTGGAGAAAGTTGGAAGGGGCAGAAGCTCGGACTCAAACTGGAAATTGCCTTTCGCTCCTGACTCCAGGGGTCTCGGTACCTCCATGGTAGTAACCTGGCGGTTTTCAGAGATGGGGGGCGGGTGGGATAAGCCGCGTGTATCTCGCCGCCCCCCCCCCCCGGTTCAGTATTTACGATAGGGCAGTGCTGCTTGGAGACTCGCGTCAGCAAATGGAGCTGACTCCTTATCTAGGGAAGGGTCTGATAGCGCCGGTAAACATCGGAAGAGAAAATGGATCCTGCCATTGTAGAGGTAGAGGCAGAGACGGAGGAGCTGGGGGAGACCATCAGATTAGCTCTTTGTTCCGAATCTGAGCTGGTTTGTGTTGGGTGATTTCCCTCCCCCCCTCTAATCTTAGTGTTTACAGCTATTCTGCTTGCTCTGGTTTCACGCTGAGATCAGTGTAACGAGCCCTCCAGGGGAGAATAGCGAACCTTGTGGGGAAAAGTGCCCCAGGTTAGTATTACAAGAGTGGCAAGCCCTGATAGGCGCTAAGCTTGCGGGGCAGGGCTTGGTGCGCAGTGCACTGGGGCGTGAACTGCGGGGGAACAGGTAGCTTGTTGGTGGAACAACAGTGACACAACATTCCACACGTTTAAAGGGACGATGACGTTTAGCCTTCGGAAAGAAGGGTTCGCCATACACTTCCCTTACTCCTCCCAGCCGCCAGCTCTTCTTGCATTAGATGGTTCCCCTGATTTTTTTTTAAAGGATTTAACCAGCCGTCAGTCTGAATTATCTTCAGATGCACAACAGTCCCTAAACGTTGAGTTTGTTCCACTTCGAGAATTCTAGATGTTATGGGTGGAACTGGCCTGTTTGGCAGGAGGAGGGACTGAATAAGCTAAATCGTTTTGTTCTCTCTAGCTTATTCGGTGTGAGTTTGCAAGTTCTACATAACAAATTCATGAACAATTCTTAGCAAATTAGAATTCCTAAATTTGTCTAGACACAGACCCCTGATGTGGTCTTGAGATTTCCTACATCTGTTTTCTTTTTAAAATGTCCAAGCTCCAAGAGGATGAGTGCCTATGTTGTTTACAAAATAAACTGGTTTTGCCCAGTTTCAGGATATTCTCCCATTGACACTGAAGTAGGAATTACCAGGAGAAATTTGTAGTTTATGAAGGTTGTGTCCACGCTAGGTAAAAAAGGTGTTTTCAATGCTTTAGAACTGACCCGCACCAGCTAACTGTGTTAAAATACAAAGTGCTCTGTCTACCCTATGGTTCTAACATGAGTTTAAAAACGCATCTTTGTTTCTAGTGAAGGCAAGGTCTAAGCTGAAGACAGCTGAAGTTGAATGAAGGGATAGAAAGGTTTTGCTTTGGCACAAAACCTCTGACTGTGGAAGAGGGAGGTCATTAATCCCTATATTGCAACTGGGCCAAATCGGAAGTAATAGTATCTCGGAATATTTGGTATTAACCAACAACCAATAGAGCCGAGGATGAACCATTGTTATTTCTAAGAATGGCAGATTACAAATAAATACAATGTGTTGGGAATTCCTGTGCTTCTCGGAAAGCCTGAATGGAGATTGCTTTGAGTATTTTAGGTTGCCGTGTGTGCGTGTGCCATGCATATGGCCTTGCTCTCCAAGTGGTTGAAAAATCAGGGCCAATGCTATGTGTATGAGTAACTTTACACAGCTGCATAGACCCACTGAACTCAGTGAGATTATTCATGTATATAAAGTTATTCACAAGTGTATTTGCAGAATTGGGGAATTGTATTCTTCTGATGCAGTATATTGTCAGTTTAAAAACACCTTCCCATCACAAATCCTGGAAGCTGACTGAAGCAAATAGGGATCCATAAACAGGAAGAGAATGGCCATTTATAAGGAGATGACACCTGAGTATCTCAGGCTGACATGGTTTGCTTGTTCCAGGGAAGCTAATGTCTCTTCTCCCTTTCCTATCACTCTTTCCTCTCCATTGAGGAGGCAATAGTGAGGGTCGATTTTAGTCCAGCAGAACAAATCAAAGGAGCAGTAAGTGACTTTAATTGGTGTAATTAAAGAGAGAGCAATCACTATTGGTGTAGGTAAAGTTACAGTAGTCAAACTTTTTGGAGAATTATATTGTCATCAGCCCATGGAAATCTGAGGGAAAAAAAGCAATATATAAAGTAGCAAGGTGTTAATTCAAAGATCATTATAATTAAGTAAACATTCTGTCACCAGATAGTAAATCTGTACAAGAGACTACTCTTCTCAGCTAACCATCTGTCTCTGAAGATCATCCCAAAGTATCCCCAAACAATTCTGTTCCTTTATTTGAATGCCACCTCCATTTCAAATCTACTTCTGCCTGTCCTTTCAGTTGGTTGAGACAAGTGCCAGTGCATGAATTGCTGTAGGTGCTCAGACTTCCATTTCATGATCACTCAAATCTTGATCATTCTGTTTTTAATTAATAAAATAAAAGAGATCACTGCAACCTTTACCAGACTGTGTTTACTACATAAAGTAATGGATCAGTCTAAATTAGAATGGGTTAAGTGGCTTAATATTAGAGAGCAAATATAGTGGATTTAGAACTCGGCATTTTTAAAGGTTATAATGTATTTTGTTACTCTGCAGGCTCTCATTTCTAATAATTACATTAATTGGGGGATGTAGGAGGAGATTTTAAAAGGCACAAAGAGCAGTTAGCTGCCCATTGGGTGTTGGTGCCTAAACAGCCCCTTGAAAATCTCCTCTAGTAAAGTCTGAATGGATATGAACAGAAATGAACTGGAGCCCAAGTAGTGCTAAAAACAGCTGGGAACATAGATAATAGCAAGCCTTAAAACAATTTTTTTTGCAGTTTCTTTTACCCAATCACCCTCTTTTGATGATTAACACTGTTTTGTATCTGCAAAAATCATATTCAAATGATGAGATTTTTGGAGTCTGGCTGAAAGAGTATTATTTAATATTTGTCTAACCAAATGTATAGCAACTAGGAATGACATTGAACTAAAATGTACCATGCTTGACACTTCAGAAGAGCGATCTCCTTCCTGGTGTGATGGTGGGACTCTTATGGGCATAAATGTCTTCATTCATGCTGCTGAATGAGGAATAGGAAGGTGGTCCTTAAACATCTTCCAAACCCATCCCCCTCTCCGTTTTGTGGTAGCTTTTATATTTTCCTCTGCTTCTTCCCTATCTTATATCTTCCTTCCCCAATAAAACAATCCAGCTGAACCCCCTGGCACCAGTCTCATACTCTCTCTTGCCCCACCCAGTGCAATGCATACATATGGTGTTAAATAGTAGAGTAACTATGGTTACCAAGGACCATTACAACTGAAGTCTCTTTCTTGCAGTGATGATGTGTAGCAACTAAGTTGCTGTTGTAACCATATACTAGGAGAGTGTTTTTAAATTCTGCAAGAAAGTAATGAATTACCTTTGTGTATAGGTAAACTGCATGCATTTCTAAAGTGCCCTCAGAAGTAGCGACAGGGTTAAAGTCAGAGAATTAAATGAGCCACATAAAATTCTCACCTTCCCACAAGCCTTCAACAGATGGAGTGCGATTTGTACTGTTTTGTTGCGATGAGGAGCTGGCACGTTTTCTAAAATAGCATATCTTTCGGCAACATAATTGGTCCCCTTTACGTGTTTTGCATTGTTACCATAAAGATGAGTAGATGTTAGGAAATAATTTGCATCATTATGTATGCTGGATAAATAGCTTTGCTGAAAGGGTGGGAGGTTTCGCAGATGGAGCTAATGCAGAGACTGTGTTACAGGCAGAGGCTTCAATTCAGTCTGAAATCCTTGTTGGTTGTAATCGCTCTAAGGTCTGGTTCTACAAATCGGCTTAGGTGTTGTGATGCAGAGCATTGCAGTGCCCAAAATTTAGGCACCCAGGCAATCGCAGGAACAATGCTGATTCACAATCTTGAGTTAGGTGCTAGGCTCCCTATGCGATAAATGGAGGAGTGGGGTGCCTAAGAAGTGCTCTACAGAAGCCAGCACACTAGGTGGGGAGTTGGTTAAGCTAGCCAGTGGGAGATGCCAATGAGAAGAATGTGTTCAAATGCCTACCCTTCTCCTGGAGATAAGTGCCTAAGTCTGGGTTGCAGCAGGGGTGCCTATGATCTACAACTGGGAATCCCTCTCCTAGAGTCAAGTTGCTTAGGAGCCAAAATTGTTTCTGTGAGAATGAGCCCAGTGTCTGCCTCACTCAGTGCAAAATAGAGGAGGAAGAAGAGGTGGTGGTGGTGGTGGTGGTGCACAGAGAAGGCAATGCCACTGCCTGCCTTGTAATTTTTAGCCCAGTGGTTAGGGCACATACCTGGGATATGGGAGCCAAGGATTCAATTCCCCACTCTGAGTGAGGGAGACAAAGGATTTGAACAGGGTCTCCCATACTTTTCAGAGTGCTCTAACCACTGGGCTATGGGATTTCTTGATGTAGATTTCCCTCAGTCTCTCCTGTTGAAGCTGTTCTAGTGTGTTTAAATAACTAAAGTCTTTGGAGCAGGAGGACGAGACCCTGCATCGCTTACTTTCTAGTGGTTAGGGCTTCCACCTTGGTTACAGAGTCATTCTCACTCCCCCCAAATAACTCTTCAATTATTTATCCACAATGGAGCACCTTCAACAGGAGAGACTGAGCGCCCTCACTACAGAGTATGTCATAGCCTGGTTAGAGCACTCTAAAGTCATGAACATTCAAGAGCCCCTTGAGTGTTCCAGTGTGCCAGTTCCTATGTTACTGTTCAATGGATCAGATCAGTGGTCCATCTAGTGCAGTTTTCTTTGACTAAAATACTTCCTTCAATGGTATTATGAGAAAATCTGGTTTTAACTACTTGGGATTTACAGACCCATTTTAATACTTTGCATTTTAAGCATAGACCTGCATCTTCAGTAAGTATTCACTACCTTAATCTTAGGCCATGTCTACATCTAAAATTTTGCAGTGCTGGTTGTTACAGCTGTATTAGTACAGCTGTATAGGGCCAGCGCTGCAGAGTGGCCACACTTACAGCAACCAGCGCTGCAAGTGGTGTTAGATGTGGCCACACTGCAGCGCTGTTGGGCGGCTTCAAGGGGGGTTCGGGGAACGCGAGAGCAAACCGGGGAAGGAGACCAGCTTCGCCGCGGTTTGCTCTCGCGTTCCCCGAACAAGCAGGTCTCCTTCCCTGCGGTTTGCAGGGTGGTTCGGGGAACGCAAGAGCAAACCGGGGAAGGAGACCAGCTTCGCCGCGGTTTGCTCTCGCGTTCCCCGAACAAGCAGGTCTCCTTCCCTGCGGTTTGCAGGGTGGTTCGGGGAACGCGAGAGCAAACCGCGGCGAAGCTGGTCTCCTTCCCTGGTTTGCTCTCGCGTTCCCTGAACAAGCAGGTCTCCTTCCCTGCGGTTTGCAGGGTGGTTCGGGGAACGTGAGAGCAAACCGGGGAAGGAGACCAGCTTCGCCGCGGTTTGCTCTCGCGTTCCCCGAACCACCCTGCAAACCGCAGGGAAGGAGACTTGCTTGCTCGGGGTTCGGGGAACGTGAGAGCAAACCGGGGAAGGAGACCAGCTTGATTACCAGAGGCTTCCTCAGGTATGCTGGGATACCTGCTTATTCCATGGAGGTCAAGAAAAGCGCTGGTAAGTGTCTACACTTGATTACCAGCGCTGGATCACCAGCGCTGGATCCTCTACACCCGAGACAAAACGGGAGTACGGCCAGCGCTGCAAACAGGGAGTTGCAGCGCTGGTGATGCCCTGCAGATGTGTACACCTCCTAAGTTGCAGCGCTGTAACCCCCTCACCAGCGCTGCAACTTTGTGATGTAGACAAGCCCTTAGATAAGGAAAAATGTCTGTCTGATGCAGATAAATAGTTGTTTTTGTTGACCCTGAACCATCTTCCTTCATTTGTGTGTTGCTTATTTAGGCTCCAGTCCTGCAACGGGATCCAGGCAGCCAGACCTCTGTGTCTATGACACCCAGTTGACTTTAGCGTGAATTTGATTGCCTGACTGGGGCTTATATTGTAATCACCCCAAGGCAGGAGCTATGTCTCTTAATTTGTTTAAGGGCTTGGTATACATTGGATCACTAAATGTAATTCTGGACATTTTAGCTAATGTAAGTCACTTAGTGGTGTTACCAAAATATTTTTTCATAAAATAATTTAATACATGATATTCAGAGTCTTAATTTCAGGGATACTTTGCATAGAATGCTGAATAATTCTGAGAACATGTTTTGCTGGTCTTCTTTCCCTACAGTACATTGAGTGCGTGTGGCATTTTACAGACCATGAGTTGTCATGATTTGTTGTTGTGAATCATGACAGTAAATAATGTTTCCTGTACACCTATAGTTCAGCGGTTTTTGTTAAAACAATGGGCTTTTTTTGTCCATTGATCAATAGCTTCCTATTAGTTTGTGAAATGATTTTTAAATAAAATTTATTTCAATATTGTCCCTCTTTACAAACAACCCTATTCTCCCAGAAAATATTTACCTGAAATCTGTATTTCGTAGTACATTACAATTTGTTCAGTATGTCAGTTTCTTTAAGCGCTTTCATCACAAATGATCTGTCTTTTTTTTTTTCACACTAGATCAGTCTGTGGAAGTCCTGGGAAATTACTTATTATGGTTTTTGCTCCTGATCGGTCTATTCATCAGTAATTCATTCAGACTGTGAATGACTTGTGGGTTTCCTGTTGTTACTGTTGCATGGGTCAGGATCAGATGGGGACAAGTGGGGTTGGACACTTCATATAAAACATTTCCTTTCCCTTGTGGCTGTTACCAGATGGGATCTCTGCTTTATTGATGAAGGGCCTGTCTGAAGAGTTGTGTGCTAGATTAATTTGCATGGAGGTTAACAGAATTTTAATAGAGGCAGGTACAATGGAGATAACATTTGTTCATTTATCCTCATTCTAGTGTCTTAAAGTGGCAGTGTGCCCAGTGTTCATTTCAAATTAATTATGATAATAAGTTGGCTTTAAAATGCTTTCTGGGTTTGTTTACCAGCTCTCCTTGTTAGCAATCTGCCTGGGAGATCTCCTTGCCCCCACAATGCATGTCACTGAACTTGTTGAGCGTGTTCAATAGGGCAGGGTCTTGTCCCTCTCAAAGGGAGGCCCTGTGAATAAGGAGGTGGGACGCACTGTAAAAATGACTTGCTTAGAGTGACTTTCTTGGCTTGGCCTTTATAGCATCAGGGGAAGAGGAGTAACTTTATTTTCTCACATCTGTGACCTCCCTGGGAAAGAGGTTGGAGGGTTCCTTTGTTACCCTGGGAATGTACACAAATGTCAGCTCTAGTATCAAAGAGAAGGTTATTTAATACTTCAGAAGCTGGAAGGTGCTCACATTCATGTGATCCCGAGCACATCAAGCCATCCTGCTCTTTCACAGCATTCCTGTCTTAAAGCCCTGTTCTTAGCTCGTTGCTTACTTTTTACCAGCTAAAACTCTTACTCAGGCAAAACTCCTAATAAGTTCAGTAAGAAATGATTAAGGAGCTTGAAACAGGGCCTTTTGTTTGACTTCAAGATAGTATAGTGTAGAAAGGTCAACAGAGTTCTTTGGTATCATGTGAAATAGTCATATTTTTATATGATGCTTTTAGCCACTGTTGCTAAATTGTCTGAGGAAATTCCAAACTTTTTGAATGTGGGAGAAATGAATAACAATTGCAGATGGTGTGGGATAGCTAATTCTGTCACTTGGATGAGAATTTTAGGCAAATAAGTGCTCTTGCTGTAATCAATGAAGATTGCTTGTTACCAGAAATGTTAAAAGGTAGAAACCAATTCCCATCTTGCTGTTGTTAATCACTGATATTTTTGTTCTTGCTATTAGTCCTGTCATCAGTTTAAAATTAGTCACACCAATGACATCACCACTTGTTTCATTGTTACTAAGAGTGCTACAGTAATGTTTAGTGCAAAGCCAGTTTTGCACATGTTTAGAAATCTCCAGTTTCTGTTTTAAGTGATGTTAGTATCAAGAATGTTTTCTTTATGTGGTAACTGGATACAACTCCTCACTCCCTCTTCTATTTTTATCAGCCTGAGGTAGGCATGCCAGATATTTGAATAGATACTTCTGTATCCATTTGTTCTGCGTTACAGAACCACCCACCATACATGCTCGAACATTGATTAGCATGAAGAGATCCTTTTTGATAGAGGGTTATGTGTGTAGGTGACAAAACTACGCTGAGGTAAGTGTGTTGTGGGAATCATTTAAAAAGAAAGAGAAAATTTTCCTTTATCTTATTTTGTTGTTGTTGTCTCAGTTTTAATACTTATCAGTTTTATGAGAATAAAATATACATGAGTGGATTTAGCCTGCTCTTCCTGCAGTGTTTTAAAACAGTTACTAGGCACTTTTAAAAAAAAACTGGTTTTGATTAACATGAAACTGATGTGGAAAAGCTGCTATGGTAGAGATCCAGTTAGATTATACTGTATCGTGTCTGAAATGGAGTAAATAATAGGGATGCTCTCACATCCAAAGGCTTGAAAAGCTTCTGATATATTAATGTTTTGAGTTGTTTGGTGCAGTTCTTTTGAGTTGTTAGTTGCTGCAATATCTTTTTTTATTTAGCACTCTTTGCTGTGGATCAAGGAGTTGTATAATGGGAAACTTAAGATAGAGGAGCTAAGTGACTTGCCCAAGATCATTCAGTGGGTCAGTGGAGGAAGTGGGAATGGAGCTCTTGTCTCCTGACTCCTGCTCCTGGGAGTCATACCAACTGGGACACTTGTGTATGTGAGTTTCATTTTTGTCACATAACAGTGTCATTAAATGTCATTGTCTGAAATAATCGTATCTTCTCCACGCACACTTGAGCAGGGTTTTGTGGTTGTTGATATACGGATGCTAGGGGAACCTTGAGCCTGTTGTGCTCTGGACTATGCCTTTGAGCAGATTTGAACCCTGACTGACTGGGTGGGGCTGAAAAGAGGTTTCAAATCAGTTTTCTACTGAGTGCTCCCCTTACCGTCCTTCTTTAAGACATTTAATCTTGTAACTAGTTCTGATACTTTGAGATCCGTTTAAAATAGCATATCTTCATTTTATCAAGTAAGTCAAGAATTTTTCCTCAGCCTTGATTCTTCAGTTCTGTGAGGGTAACTACTAAGCATGTAATTTTATATCTAAATTCAGACTCTTACTCTGTTTTGCTGTAGTAGTGCAAAGCTAAAGCTGACAGTTCTCTTGAGCTGAGTTTTAAGGGAGTTTCTGGAATTATCTGTCAGTTTCTTGGTGCCAGGGTACCTACTGTGTTTAAGTAATGAGGTTGTGTTTCTTTACAGAGATATTATCAAATGAGCTTTGTTTGTTTGTAACACATTTCTTTGTCACTCCATTCCCTCTGTTTTTACCTTGGGAGGTGGAGGTTCTCAACATTACACTCTGAAACAATCCTTGTGTTTTAAATTTTTTTCACTAGCTGCACTTCACTACTGTGCCACTCTTGACAAGCTCATTTTGGTGAAGAGAGGATATGAAAGTAGTAATTAGCTCTAAGGATGTCTTAATCTGAAGATCTCAAAGCCCTTTGTTAAGGAGGGGATGGAGTGAGTACTATCATCACTTTACAGGTGGTGCAGCTGAGGTGGAGACCTTTAGAGGGTGCTATCAGTTTGAAAATCCCACTTCCGTATGAAAACTTTGTACCTATTGTTACAAATGGTGTCTAAAATCATTATAATTGAAAGATTAGAGACAAATCTTTTAGTTTGTTTGCACTGTGTATTTGACAACTCCTTGTGTCTGTCAGTTTCATTGGTTTGTTGATCATGCCAACTCCTTCCTATGCCCCAGAAGGAGGTGTTCACCTGTACCAGTAAAAACAGAGCTGAAACTGAAAGAGAACAGGCAACAAGCAGGCTTTGCTCAGAGAAAGGAAAGGGAGGAGAAGTGTTGCTTTCAGGTCTAAAAGACACATTAAAATAACAAGAAATACTCCCCGGGGGAATTCTGTGCCACTGCGCATGTGCAGAATTTGTTCCCCGCTGATTTCTTTGCTTCCCTGCAGAAAAATGACTTTCTGATGGGGAAGCAAAGGGACGCCACAAGAATGGTCATTTGACCCTCCCCAGCAGTATATTTTAGGTGCCCAGGGCAGCCAGAAGAGGTAAATCTCACTGTGGGAGTCCAGGAGGCAGGACTGGGGAAGACCTGGGTGGTGGCTCCTGACCCTGCGCTAGGCTCAGCTGCTAGTCTTGGCTGGGCAGGAGAGGACTTCTTTTTCCCCTGCATGGCATCCGGGGCCAGGTCAGACCCACCCCCAGATTTCTCCCCCAGCTGCAGGAAGCTCTGCAACCCCTCCCCTGCCCCCCTTTCTGCACCCGTTGCGCCTCAGCTGCAGGGGGAGGGATCCCTGTGCAAGGAGCTGCTTCCTCATCCACCAAACCCCCATGCATCCAGCTCCTCCTGATGAGCCTCCACTCCCCCTGCATCTGGACCACCCCGACGAGCCACCCCGCACCTGGATCCCCACCCCACCGAGACCCAACCAGCTGTATCTGGATCCCCACCCCCTGCAGTATCTGGACCCTCACCACCACTGACCCTCCCACACCCAGACTCCCCCTTCAGAGTCACATTACTATTGCACCCAGAACACCCCCAATAAGCTCCTGTGCATCCAGATCTCCCCCCACACCCGGATCCCCCACAGAGTTGCCTGCACCCAGATTGCCCTATGCAGAACCATCTCAACCCACACCTGGATCCCCCCCACACTAAGCTCCTCCATGCTTGGATCCTGCCTTTCTGAACCCACCTGGTGCACCTGGATTAGAGAGGTAGGTCCCTGGGGTGTTTCTGGGGTAGGCCCACTCCTTGTGCTGTGTCAGGGTTGAGTGCAGCCTCACCGCTGAGTCATGTCGCAGAGAGGGGAGCTACACAGTGATCTCCCACCTCTGTGCAGCCAGTGGCCTGTGATCCCCAATGCCGTGCTGGAGCCTCCATATTTATTTGACAAATAAAATTTGCAGAATTTTAAAATATTGTGTGCAGAATTGTTAATGTTTTGGTCCAAAATGCCCTCAAGAGTAAAGAAAGCAGCAGGAAAACCCATATTATTTGTGTGTGGGTTTTTTTGTTTGTTTGTTTGACCTGACATTAAAGAACCCTGAACAATCTATTTAAAGGGTGATCCAATGAAAAATTAATGAGTATATTTACAAAAATTCAAATTGTCTTCCTAATTGTCACGAAACATGTCACTGGTAGAGCTTGGAAAGAGAACTGTGGTCTCCTGATTTCCTGTCCAATGTTCTGGTAAATGGTCTGATTTCTTCTATGTTCTAAAACATTTAAACTTTTTTTTTTTTAAATATAGCTGAACTGTGAGTTTTGGAAGGAGTTGTGTGCTTCACTGAAGTTCAGGGAGGTGGGACTAACAGAGATTTTAGGACCATACTACTGATTGTGTAGTGAGTAGTGTGTGTTACACATTAAAAGTGGAATTTTCAGATGTACTCAGCATTGGCCTTATTCTGCTCTAATTGCCATCGTGGGGCTAGAGTTGCACCCCGAATCTTTGTTTTTGTAAATGAGAATTGATTTGCTACACATTCTAGTCTTATAAGCCCAATTCTGTCTCCCATATGACTCTTGCTGCAGTTGTTTAGGTTTAAGTGAAAGGATTAGACGTAAAAAAACCCTCAACACTTAACAGTAGGCTTATGCTACTAGCATTAGAAACAGGTGATAAATTCGCCTAATCTAGGGAAATCTTTCCCCATAATCACCTGACCTTGCTATGATTTATGGACTAAAGTTGAGTTAAGTGTGGTTTTGGATTATGGATATTCCTGTGGGTTGAGGCATAAGCATCAGTCATCTTTTCTCATCAGTGTGATTTCTAAGTGTGAAGTGGAAAAGAGGAGAGTAAATACTTTAACCCCCCTGCAGTATCACTGATATCAGTTAGCCAGCAAATAGCAAAGCGTGTCTAGTGCAGCTGCTGCCACCTCTCCATGATAGTCTGGTCTCCTCAGAAGTGGTGTGGGTTAAATGTGCTGTCATCTCACCACTGGGCCTCCTGAAAGAAAGTTAAGTATAGATCACAGAAAGTTTATGTATAGATCACAGCTGGTATAGAACCTTAATTTATTTGCTATGGACACTGAGAAACATTTTGCTCCTTTTTTCATTGCGGAAACACATGTGCGTTGAAAGGCCAGTGAGAACCACTGAGCTTTTTTATAATAGCATCCCACAGGAACTCTTTGAAAGCCTTTCTGCTGGCCTGTTGCCACCCGGGAAGGCTGCTGACATAACAGCACTGCTGATTCCAGATGGAGTGGCATGGCAGTTGAGCTTCAGGAACAGTTTAAAATAAATAAATAAATACAAAGATTCCTTATGGGTTTGATGTGAGCAGAGAAAAGGAAGACCGTTCAGGCTTATGGCTGTTGCTTTCATAACCCCATTCATTATGCTTAGATGTCATCTTCTGTTCCTGGAGGGAGGAGAGAAGCATCTGCAAACTTCTTTGCTTGTGTTGAATAGGTTACTACACTCTCTAAAGTAGAAGGATCTAATCTGTTTTTAGAAATGGGGGGTATTGCGTTTGTATGGATGAAAAGTGTATTAATTGCTCTTTGAACCCTGTGTCATAAGCAGATAGCTAAGGGTTAATGTCTCTTACATCTGGAAAGAAGTACCTGAAACACCTGACCAGAGGACCAATCAGGAAACCAGACTTTTTCAGATCTGGGTGGAGGGAAGTTTGTGTGTGAGTCCTTTGTTCTTGGGTCTTCTGCCTGAACTCTCTCGGCTATGAGAAGTGATTTTTTCTGTCTCCTGCTTTCTAATCTTCTGTTTCCCAGTTGTAAGTACAAAAGATCAGATAGTGATTTATATGTTTTTTTGTATTTACATGTCTATAGTTGCTGGAGTGTTTTAAATTGTATTCTTTTTGAATAAGGCTGTTTATTCATATTTCTTTTAAGCAATTGACCCTGTATTTGTCACCTTAATACAGAGAGACCATTTTTATGTATTTTTCTTTCTTTTTACATAAAGCTTTCTTTTTAAGACCTGTTGGAGTTTTTCTTTAGGGGGAACTCCAGGAATTGAGTCTGTGCTCACCAGGGAATTGGTGGGAGGAAGAAGTCAGGGGGAGATCTGTGTTTGTTAGGTTTACTAGCCTGACTTTGCATTCCCTCTGGGTGAGGGGGGAAGAGAGATTAGCTCTCGGTACTTCTGTTTTCCAAGGCTGGAAACGGGGAGGGTGGAATCCCTCTGTTTAGATTCACGGAGCTTGCTTCTGTGTGTCTCTCCAGGAACACCTGGAGGGGGGAAGGGAAAAGGTTTATTTCCCTTTGTTGTGAGACTCAAGGGATTTGGGTCTTGGGGTCCCCAGGGAAGGTTTGGGGGGACCAGAGTGCCCCAAAACACTCTAATTTTTTGGGTGGTGGCAGCTTTACCAGGTCCAAGCTGGTAACTAAGCTTGGAGGTTTTCATGCTAACCCCCATATTTTGGACGCTAAGGTCCAAATCTGGGACTAGGTTATGATAGGGGGTATTGCGTTTGTATGGATGAAAAGTGTATTAATTGCTCTTTGAACCCTGACTGTGTGCTAGGACTGAACACAGACTGGGTTGAGCAATCCAGTGTCTGCCAGAAGGGGCATATGATGCAAAGGCCTGGTCTGTCTTTCATTGACTTTAGCAGGAGGATTGAGCTCTTATTTAGACAGACTGTACTGTTCAATCAGTGGTTGAAGATCAAACCTTCATGCCATCCGTTTTAGTTAGGTTTTTGTTAAGTTAACAATACAAAATGGCTGACTAGTTGTCACTGAGAAGCCACGCAGAAATGGTTAGTGGACACTTGGGGAATATGTGCAGGAAGGGAGTTCCGAGTATAAATGTCATTGTGAAAAGAGTTGTATGTTCTCTTATACAATCTCAGGAACACATCAGGGTCTGTTTACACCCAGTTTTTTTGCACTGATTTAACTGATTAAATTAGTTTGTCTACTGATTTAAATTGGTTCAGCCCCCTAGTGTGGCTGCAGTTTTATGTTGATCTACAATTTTGTTGAAACAAACTATAGCAATATAAGACCTTTTTATGCCAGTATAACTGCATCCACAGTAGGAGATTACATTCATTTAACTAGATCACTCTTTCTACCAATTTAAACCATTACAAAACCTGCATATAGACAGACCCTTATTCTCTGTATCATATAGCCAGTGTAACTCTCAAAATCTGAAAATAAAACACTTCTAAAAAAATGCTTTGAAACAGTTACAAACCATCTGGCTTTCAGTACTGATATTATGGATGTCGGTGGTCTGAAAATATAACCAGTCTTAAAAGATACCCTTGATCCGAGGCATGCTTGGTTGTAAATTCAGATATAAAACTGAGGTACCACATTTATGTAGGTATAACTTTTGGCTAAATACTTTCAGTGAGTACCAAGGCAAAATGTTTGTTTGACATTTTATTTGAACTGCTCTTTTCCTAATGTCCTTCTTATGGAAAATCTAGCCTACATGTTCTGTTGTACATAAACTAATAGAATATGTTTTTAATAACTATAATTGAGTGCTTCTGAGATCAAGATTCTTGTAAATAGTTCAGTTCAAGAGCTGACGACAAAAGGAAGAATGCCTTTCTCTTTTATGCTTGGTCACATGCATCCAGTGCTCATATTTGATCTGAGTAAGGTAGCTCAAAGTTTTGACTACAGCTTTGATAAATGACCCTTTTAATGGATTCCTCCCTCTTGTCCTTACTGGAAGCACAAGTAAACAGCATCAAACTGGGAACAGATTTAAACAATTCTAGACTGACAAACTTCAGAAAATTAATATGGCCAAATTAGATGATTCAGAAAAAAAGAGCTCGTAATGAAGATAGTATCTAAGCTATAGTTATGCTTTGCTTCTGTTCAGATGTATAGACAGATGAGATCTCTCAAAAAATCTGCTGGAATATGGAAATTGTCATCTGTGAAGTAGGAGGGGTGCAGCCAAAGCTAGCGTCATTGTGTTCCAATTATAACTGTATTTTGATAGGGAAATTAAGTCCCTGGGTTTTGGTTGCATAGTCTCCAGATACTTCTCAGTGTCGCTGATGTGGGGGAAGAAAAAACTTAAAATAGCAAAAATCAGTTTTCATTGTGTACTTTTTCTCTGTCGTGTGGTGGTGTCACTGTTCTCGACCCTTAAAAAAGCTTCCTCTTAACTGTTTCCCTATATTTATAGAAAACAAGTTGTTTTATCTCTCTGAAAATGAAACATGTATCTCTTCAGTGAGAATTTCTCTGGGTGTTGTGTAAATTATCTTTAACCTAATTTAGAGAATGGAAACTACTGTCTCTTCTGGATTAATGGTTAAGAGTCTTGTATTCTCCTGCGATACAATTAAAAGGAAGAAGGGCTGTCCTTTATTTAGAACCAGAATAACCTTAACAATTATACAGTACTTCCTATTATACCACTCCTACCTTGCATCATAACTTCCTTTCTCAGAGTTATGGCTAAGTGCCACTGCAATATAAACTGAGCTATGAGCGCAGTGGCTGAGAAGGAAGGATCATACTTTGTATCGAGCGTAGCTGTAGGTAAATATTAAACTTATCTGTACACTTCTGTTGCATCTTACCTTATTAAAGTGAATTGCTGAATATGAAAGGAGCCAGGATCCTGTGTGTTTCTTCTAGGAGGGCTATTATGTAACCTCTTGTTTACTTTAACCTCTAAATACAGAGTCTGAACGGCCTGGCTGTTGAAGACCAGATAGATGTTCTGAAGAACTTAATATGAAAGGAATCATTTTTGTTACTGATACAAACTTAGTGAAACAACTTTAGATGCTGCCTCTCTCCTGTTAAATTGAGAGCTAGAACTACGTACCAATGTGGAATTCTGTTGATCAGAATATAAAAAACCTGCCATTGTGCCAGCTGCCTTTTGTTTAGAAAGTTGCAGTCAAGTCAGCAGAAATGTGAAACATTTTAATAGCTGATTTCTTCATGGCTGGCTTGTGAAGATGAAGCATCAGTGTTTGTGTTTTCCAGGGCTAGGTAAGATCCAGGACTTATTTATAAATGAGCTTTTACTTATTTGTAAAAACTCACTTAGGCTAAAACTTTGGATGCAAGGTCTCTGCCTGGAAGTATTACATCTATATATTTGTCTCATACAAATTGCTTTTTCAATTTAATAGCTAGTGTTCTTATTTGCCCTAAAACATTATATGTTACTGTTGTTTGTTTTTTTGTACTCTAACTGAAAATAACTCAGTTACCATTTATTTAATTCCAGATATGAATCTGGTTCTTGTAATTCTTCCACCTCCCACACAGTGTTTTAAAAGCAGCTACTGCACCTCTGAAATAAAGGCTTTCTAGTATACAGCTAAAATGTTCTTATACATTCTCACTGTACATGGAATCAATGGGGGAAGAGGAGATCTCTGCCTTGAAGAGCTTGCTGTCTAATTTAGATACAATACAAACAGTGCTGAAAATTTGATTCTATTACACATCACTATTAATCTGAAGAATTTCATTTATCTAACTCATTTTGATGGAACATTAAACTGTGTACCATGAAATGTCTCTCCAACACCATTTCCTAGCACTGCTATAAATATCTAGGGAATTAAAACTAGCTTTTTGTGGTTTAAGAATATTAAAGTTAAGGGTGTGTCTTAAACTCACAAAGAAGAAAAACCTCAGAGTTGAATGCTGAAATGACATCACTCACTTGGACTCATTCACAGTATTAAAATAGTTCATGCTTTTTATAGAGAGATAGTGTTCTCTTGGGTCTGCTGGGTTCTTGTATCTCTGCCAATTAGTTGTGTGCCTCAGTTTTCTCATCTGTAAAATGACCAGATAACTTGCTTGCTGGTTTGTGTTGAGGCTTATTGTTTGTAAAGTGCTTAGATGATAGGTGCTATGTAAGTGGAATGTGTTATTGCCTCTTATACCATTTGTGCTGCATTATACCTGGGCAAAACAGGGTTAGGTTAAAGAGTTAACCCTGAATTTCATTATTTTTTGTAGTGAGATCAGGTGGGTGAGATAATATCTTTTCTTGGATCAACTTGTGTTGGTGAAAAAGACAAGCTCAAAAGCCACCAGGTGTTGACCATGGTTGTTCCTGTCTCCACCAGGGACCAAAACACATTCCCCTGCTCTTGAATGGATATCTGTAGGAGGAGACTGTCTTTAGGTGTCCAAACAAGAAATTGAATTGCAAGACCCATCCAGAAGTAACATATTTATGTCGCAAGCTGGTCTCTTTCACCAACACAAGTGGGTTCAACAAAAGATATTACCATACCCACCTTTTCTGTTTCATATTCTGGGACCATCATATCTACAACAATGCTGCAAACAATATTTATGTAGGGAATTTAAGACCATTAATGAACTCTATATTTGAACGTAGTGTTTTGTGTGAGATATATATGTTTAGTGTGTGTGTGTGTGTGTTGTCTCAAAAGGTTGCTGCTAATTAAAGGCTGAACTTCAAAGTTTCTGCATAAGAGCTTTGACTAGAACCTGTGGGAAAGTACAGACTGTCCTTTTTACTTAGGTTAGTTTCAGGAATTACCTAATCCGTGCTGTCAGAGAAGCTGCATAGTAATTGAGTTTTCCAGTCAACACATGCACTTAAAGATTTAAAGTACTTGGTATAACTGAAGATTTAGTTTAAAATATTGATGTGAAATTGTCTGATGGAACAACTTTACAAATTTGAAGATTTTTGCCACCTTTTTTTTTTTTTTTTTTTGGGAGCGTAAAGAAAGGAAAACCCAGGCCCTTGACAAGGGACCCTGCCAAAGTTAAGAACTTCAGGACGGCCATAGTGGGTCAGACCAATGGTCCATCTCTTAGCTAAGTGTATTTCTTTTTCCCTTAGTTTCTCCAGTACACTTCAATCACTATAGTAATATCCTCTGACGCAGGAAAACACAGCTGGTTCTGAGCATACCATCCTATCTGCTCAGGTGAATGGCCAATAAACTGCATACTGCAAATATCTCTTCAGCTACTTGAACTTTCACTTAATAGCACTTAGAAAAACTGATTCTGTTCTTTAAAGTGACAGAGCTGTAGTTAAAACCCTTTGTGGGCATGCAGATCTGCATTTAAGCAGAGCTCAGCAACTCTTTTTAAGAAATAAAAATAGTTATCCACAAATGTTGAGAGCTGGGAAGAAGTATATGTGCTGTATTAAACTATAGTGTTCCGGGGGGAGGGGAGACTGCGCACTCCGGTGGATCAAAGCAAGTTTGATATAATGCGGTTTCACCTATAACGTGGTAAGATTTTTTTGACTCCTGAGGACAGCGTTATATCAAGGTAGAGGTGTAGAAAAGAACTAGTCTGAAATGATACTGTCACTGAATTGAAAAAAAAAAAAAGGGGGGGAGGGATTCAGAGGTGAATCTCGGGAAGTTTATGTGGATGTAACTTGCATGCTGATGAGACAGAAGAGGGTGAAATTTTAAAGTAGGGTGTGGCCTGGTTCAATATACACCTTCTTACATCCTCTTTTTCTAATTGCTTGTCCTGCCACACTACCTCCCTTTCCGGCCTCTTGAGTGGGTGTTATGAGTCAAATTTAGTGGGTTATATACAGAGATGATGTGTAAATTACATGGATTGGAATCAAAATGCTGCAACTCATGATGATGGGACTAGAAGGTGTAATTTACACCAATTTGGGTTCCCTTAGATTTGCCTCTGAATCTGGTCCATTCGTTTGTAGAGATGTGAAATGTTCTTCTTTATAAATATTTACTTTGCTTTGCCATCTCAACACTTATGAGTTGTGCATTTCATTTGCATTTCTAAAGATACGTATACCTGCTTGAAAAATGATCTCTGGCTGAAGTGAAACTGCACATGTTCCCTCCAGTGTCCTTGGTGCATCAGATTAAAGTGTCTCCTTTGCTGGAGGTTCCATAATTGCGAAGTTTATTTTCTAGGCTGGACAGTACTGTCAGCTGAAATGTATGGTAAACCGTGCAGGATCCTGCATTGCTAGATCTACCACACATCTCCAGTGTCTGGTGAATATGCCACGAGCTACACTGCTGGGATCCAACACTTCTACATTTTAAAACCTCTTTATCAGTCACAAAAACAAAGCAAAATATTCAGTCATGATTGTCCAAGGAGTAGAACAAAATAAATGGCAAATAACACTCTGTACACTCAAGTCCACGTAGGTCCTGTCTATGCTAGAAAATCGGATGATTTTTTTGGCATCTGACCAGCATGATTCTACACATCTTAGACACTGGTGTAGACAAGGCAAAGTGTTATTGATCTGTCCTTTTTAATACCTGCCACCACGTATTGAGCATGGTTGATCCTGTCCCCACTGGTGACCAGAACACATTCCTCCATATTTAAATGGATATCTGTGGAAAGAGATTGTCTTCAGGTGTCCAAACAAACTAGAAATTGAACTGCAGGACACGTCCAGAAGTAACATATCTTTATCCCAACAGAGGATATTAGCAAAACAGAGAATTTCAGAGCCTGATGTTCAGTGAGGCCCAGCACCTGGAGCTCCCTTTGACTTCAGTTGGAGTTTTGGAGTGTCAACACTTCTGAAAAATCAGTCCCCAAAAGGTGGAACAAAATTAAACTTGGCACAGAGCTACTTGCAATTGTCAGAGCTTTCAGCGTCATTGGATATTGTCTGTAATAGCATTTGAGGATCTGACTGTTCTCCTCCATTTCCTCAGACTGATTTGGTTTACTTGTACAAGTTGCTTTTCTTTTGTCGTAGTAATTCATGCCCATTTAGAAAGGTGGTGTCCAATTTCTTGAGTTTTGGGGCCAAACATATTTCAAGAAGGTCAAGGACTACAGTCAATACTTTGGGGCAGGCTCTCTGGCCTTTTATGGTCCATTTATGCCAATTAAGTTGTACAGAGCACCCAACATCTTTTGCTGTGGATTCCCCAGTGGATATGGTGCCAGTTTACTCCACTCCCATGCCTCTCTCCCCTCAGCCTCTGTCTAGGGGCCACGCTGGGTTATGGAGTAGCATGTCAAGAGTTGGGTTGGGAGAGTGGCTGGTGCACGCTGCATGTCAGCTATCCCCTGCTGGTATGTGGTCTCTTGGGAAGCCTTGCCATCTTGTGCAAGTTAGAGCAGCCACCAGGCTACTATAACCCATGCCAAAGCAGTGAATCAAGGAGCTATAAAAGGTTTCTGATTCTTAGCTTTGCCCTTGCCCTGTTCTGTGCTGTTGTAGGTTGCAGTGATCGGGAGGACAGCCGACTTTGCTAGATACTCCCTTTAGGCTCAGGCAGAGCCAGACAAGCTCTTACCCTGCTCTTCCTGGTGTTTATACAGCTTACCAGGCAATCAGAGCAGCCAATGCTGCTTTTGCTTCCCTCCTCTGTGATCTAGTAGGTGGCTTGTGTGGCAGCTGCTGAATAGCAGCAGCAGGGAAGGGGTGGCACACATCAGAACAGCAGATAGTTGGGTAGGCCATGCCTCCTGCCACATCCTTGGGGCTGATCCAAACACTTTAGTTAATTACTTGATGTCACTCTGGGAATACACTTTCAGTTTGTTAGTTAATACAAATATTCTGGACATAGTCATCACTAAGGGAGGTTGGACACCTGGTAAAGTAGTTTAGTTTATCTGGGATTTTCAGGGCATAGATGGCAACTTGTGATCCTTACAGGCAACTGTTCAGAGTGTGTATGTAAACCTCAAGATTAGCAGTGGGAGTTAGTTATGCTCATTTGAGGAGTGAATAATCTTTTATTAGGTTGACTGTCTGAGATTCCATGTAATACCCATGATTATGCTCGTTTTAATGAAAAACATTCCCAGCTGAAAGTGAATCACTGAAAACAAATGTCCCCAGATGCAGCAGGTTTTGCAGATACACAGGAACTGGGAGATAGTTATGTGCAGTCATTTTAAGTGTGAAGTGGTGGGGGCAGTCATGGGCTAATGCTACAAAAGATGGTGTATTGTACATTCCTGTAAAACTCCAGGTTTTCACTGCAGCTGCAAAGCTGGCCGAGTTTAAGGAAAACAAAACTGTTTCTGGTTCTGTGTCTGTGATTACGTGGTAGCACTGCCTGGTGAAATGTCACTTCCCACCTCCAAACTCTCCTTAAAATAGTGTGTATAAATGTGTGTTTAGAGTTTTGTCATTGAGCATTGTTGTAAATTTAAAATTGAACTTCAAAACTTCAATTTGAAAGCTTTAAATAGAACCTATGGGAGAAAATAGATTTACCCCCTAACTACCATTGACACGTCATTGGCACTTTCCCATAAACTGCACAAAGAGTCATGATGAGGCCTCATTAGATAAATATGGAATGCTAACCACCGTGTGATCCCCTTAGCATATCTGTAACACACCGCTTGTCTACATGGAAACATGCCCCCAGTGGCGCTCGGCATTTCAACCAAGAGTCCTTGGCTGTGTGGCTGCATACACTGCTGGCATGTAACATGAACTTACTACACCTCTACCCTGATATAACGTAGTCCTCGGGAGCCAAAAAGTCTCACCACCTTATAGGTGAGTCTGTGTTATATCTGGTACGGCGTAGCGGCAAGAGCCGGTATGCTGCGCTGGACTGGACCGGCTTCCCCGGAGGTGATTTAAAAGGCCCGGGGCCCCACACGAAGTCAGATATAATGTGGTAAAACAGCGGGGCTCGGGCGGCCCTTTAAAAGGCCTGGGGCTCCCCGCTGCTTTACTGCATTATATCCAAATTCCTGTTTTATCCAGTTACATTATATCGGGTTAGAGGTGTAGCTGCTTCTGACCAAGGGCAAGAGAGAGAAGGAGAAGGGGCTTCAGGTCTCACAACGTCCTTTCTCTGTGTGGGAAATGAATTACTTCCTGAATTTCATCTTAAAACCGATGAGTGGAATCTCTCACCACTTTTCCTTCCTTTTTCCCCTTTCTCCTCATTCCTTCAGTACCACTCGTTCATTATCGCCAACTGTGCATTTCACACACTCTCCCTACTTGGTTTTATCTATCTTGTCCCTTCACTTCCTTTCTGTTCCTCCTCCCACATACCTTTTTCCCTTGCTTTCGCTGTGATGCAATGACTAAGAAATGGTGCCAGGGTATTTATGGGAGTTCCCTTAAGAATTATGGGAGTTGCGAGCTCTTTTTCCTCAGTTTCTTTTAGCTCTCTTACTGCTTGCAGAAGGCCTTTTGAAATTTCTCAGGGCTTGTCTACATCACAAAGTTGCAGCGCTGGTGAGGGGGTTACAGCGCTGCAACTTAGGAGGTGTACACATCTGCAGGGCATCACCAGCGCTGCAACTCCCTGTTTGCAGCGCTGGCCGTACTCCCGTTTTGTCTCGGGTGTAGAGGATCCAGCGCTGGTGATCCAGCGCTGGTAATCAAGTGTAGACACTTACCAGCGCTTTTCTTGACCTCCGTGGAATAAGCAGGTATCCCAGCATACCTGAGGAAGCCTCTGGTAATCAAGCTGGTCTCCTTCCCTGGTTTGCTCTCGCGTTCCCCAAACCCCGAGCAAGCAGGTCTCCTTCCCTGCGGTTTGCAGGGTGGTTCGGGGAACGCGAGAGCAAACCGCGGCGAAGCTGGTCTCCTTCCCCGGTTTGCTCTCGCGTTCCCCGAACCCCTGTGCAAGCAGGTCTCCTTCCCTGCGGTTTGCAGGGGGGTTCGGGGAACGCGAGAGCAAACCGCGGCGAAGCTGGTCTCCTTCCCTGGTTTGCTCTCGCGTTCCCCGAACAAGCAGGTCTCCTTCCCTGTGGTTTGCAGAGTGGTTCGGGGAACGCGAGAGAAAACCGCGGCGAAGCTGGTCTCCTTCCCCGGTTTGCTCTCGCATTCCCCGAACCCCCCTTGAAGCCGCCCAACAGCGCTGCAGTATGGCCACATCTAACACCACTTGCAGCGCTGGTTGCTGTAAGTGTGGCCACTCTGCAG
Source organism: Gopherus evgoodei (assembly GCF_007399415.2). Lineage (NCBI taxonomy): Eukaryota > Metazoa > Chordata > Testudines > Testudinidae > Gopherus > Gopherus evgoodei. Next base: position 172,373,879 of record NC_044324.1, read on the forward strand.
CGCTGGCCCTATACAGCTGTACTAATACCGCTGTAACAACCAGCGCTGCAAAATTTTAGATGTAGACATACCCTCAGATGTCACTGCTTCAGGGAGCTGTACCAGGAACTGTAGACCTACTGGGCTGTCGATACTGGGTACAGTCCCATCAGTTTCCTTACTAGTAGTTTAGGAGCTGGCCATTCAACATACCCACTCCAGGTGACTGTATAACAAGAAATATTGTATACTGTAGTGTTTGAAGTCAATTAAAGTATTTCCAGTATCTTTAATTGGACAGTTTTTTGGGTAAATAAGATGGTGGCTGCTGCTACTTGTTTGGGGGGAAGAGGGAAAGGAACCCAGGCATTTGAAAGATCATTGACAAAGTAAACAAGATCTTTCTCAGACAAATGCACACCTTAAACTATGTTCATCATCCTTTCCTCAACAGATTTTAAGTCCTCAGTATGATGGGCCAAATTTGTCTCTAGTGAGTACAGTGACACTAGGCCTGAGTTTGGCCTACTGTATCTACAGAAAACTGAATAAGTACATGATGTAATAGCTCCCTTTTTAAAGTTAGAGGGAAACAAACATTTCCATTGTACTTTGCTTGAGTCATAGTTCAGGCCCAGCATATTTTGAATCTTTAAACTATTGTTCATAAAGAATCTTCGCCTGTCTACTTTTACCCCATATGACTTTAACGTAGCTTTAGGGAAGCGGGGGAGAGAATAAACGTGGCTGGCTTCCAAGATCCAGTCTTTTTGTTGACTTGGAACATATTTTGCTAGGAGACCTACAATTAAAATGTTCAATTGGTTTAGCAGAGTAATTGCTGTTGTGAAGACATTTGACAGATTTATGATTTTGGAAGTTTGTCTTTCAGCTAGTATTGAAATCAAAATTCAGAGTAGCTCCAGGGACAAAATAAACCTATTTAATTTTTGAGTCAGCTTCTTACATTTATAATTTAATTCTAAAATAGTAGTAAACAACAAACTGACTGCCTTGTTTTCAGAGATGCTGATCATCCACAGCTCCCACTGAAGTCATCTTCACTGAAAATTAGGCTATAGTTCTTAATTTTTTTTAAAAGATCTGAGCTTTCTATTGCAGAGAGTAGAGCAATAACAGCAAAGAGGAGCAGGTAGCTGTTTAACTTTTTTGTATTGAATAATCCTAATCAAAGATCAGTGAGTTGCTAAGAGAGGAGGCTAGATGAGATTTGAAGCACATTTCACTTTTGACTGCATTTGCAGGGACCTTTGTATGCATACAGGGAATGTTTAAGGGCCTGATAAATTGAGTTATGCTATCTGTAGGAGATCCTCGAGTGACAAGTGCTATATAAATTGAAAATATTAGCTTCCACTGTCATTTCTTATCAAGTAGATCTTTCGCTAGACTTTAATTACCTTTGTTCTCCTTCATGGGAAGTTGTTCCTGGTTAAGAACACTTCTGAACGGTAGGGGACTGTTTCTGCTTCTACATCAAATCAGCGTGTAGGTACCTTAGAGTGACACACAGAGCGTTTTGATGCTTCGCATCTTTCAACTCTTGGCCTGAAAGAACATGCATCTCCAGATTTTTATTTTTTTTCAGAACTCTAATATCTCAAAAAGGGCTTGGGATGCAATATATAATACAGATTGTCTGAAACACGTAGCTTGTTCACATAAACAGAAAGTGACTTCCCTAGCATCTCATTTTGCTCAGTATTTTTCTGTGAATTTTTGATTAGGACTGTGTATGTCCAGTGGTCACTAATGAATGGTGCCAATTGCTTTAGGCTGAGAGTGATGAACTTAATAATAAGGACATGGGTGTGGCATGCAACCTACCTTGTGTATTCTACTGACTGTGTGCCATTATCTTTATCTCTTCCAGATGTTTCTTACTGTGTACCTCAGTAATAATGAACAACACTTCACTGAGGTGCCAATTACACCTGAAACCACTTGCAGAGATGTGGTGGAGCTCTGTAAAGAGCCTGGGGAGAGTGACTGCCACCTTGCTGAAGTATGGTTTGGCTCAGGTATGAGAGATGCCTCTTTTGTGATCATTCGATATCCTTTGTTTGCTTTTATTGTTGTTTACCGTAGCACCTAGAGTCCAAGGCCCCATTGTGGTAGGCACTGTACAGACATACAGCATAGGGATAGTCCCTGCCCTGAAGAGTTTACCATTTGCCTTCCTTTCTGTTAAGCTCTTCATTGGAAATACATGCTATATATGCAAGACTCTGTGGGACTGGAGAAATGTGACTCCTGCCGGTCTAGAGATTGAAGGCTGAGCAACTGACAGGGGAAGGGATTTTAAACAGATGGTTTAATGTGTTCTGGGGGTTTATGTAATTCCAATGCCTTATGAACATTTTGGAGACAGGATGACTGTTAAATGAAAAGGTGGGAGTTGAATTTTTAAGTCATGAGACTTAACAATACTCATGCTCTAAGAGCCTGAAGGGTTCTCCAGCAAAATCGAGGAAGATCAGACTTGGCGTTCCTCATATTTCTAACCTTTAAAACAAGCAGCACATTCTTTTATTATTTTGTTTAAAAAAACAAACAAAAAAACAATGGGTCTTCTTCCCTCTGTTTGCAGACTCAGGGCCATAAAACATAAAGAGTTTATTTGTAAAATCTGGTCATTAGCTGTATCTGTTGTACTCTGGAGAGAGATCCTTTAAAGACTAGGTAACAGAGACCAATGCACTTTCCAAGAAGAGATGCAGAAACAAATAAAGCAATTACCTATGTGTGTGGTTTTATGCATCACCTATCCTTGTGGTGTCTAAATGCTGTTTGTACAGCTGTGGTCATAAGCCATATAAAAATAAAGCTGGTATCTATGGCGTATTCTCTTTTGTAAGGAGAGGCAAGTGAAATTTGTTTTTTTTATGGGAAGGCGGGAATTTGAACTAATACCCTATATTCTTCTGGGAACTCTTGTGTTTACTAATGTAATTTTGTATTAGTTTTTCCACACAAGTATTTGCTTACCTCTGTACAAAGCCAGTATTTACTGGTCACAAATATAAAAGCTATCTGTATGTTTCAGACTGCATTTCCTAACAAATAATTTAAACAAGGTGTAAATTTTTAACCAATCAGCTATGGTGGATTCTCCATCACTGACCATTTAAAAATAAAGATTTTTTTTTTTAAAAGATCTGTTCTAGGAATTATTTTGAGACATTCTATGGCCTAAGCTGTCACGGGATGATCACAATGGCCCCTTCTGGCCTTGGAATCTATTAATGTATGAATGAAAATGGTGTAAGACCAAAAAAAAAAATGCTTTAGTGCAGTATGAAGTAGAAACACATTTAGAAAGGGATATATTTGACCCAAAACAGCTAATGTGCCACCAGTAGTGGCCAACTGCAATTATTTCAAGTGCATCACATTTTATCCTGTGAGAAAATTGCTGTTCAACTCGTTTCACCTTTAAGATGAGGCTGTGCACAATAAGTCCACTTTATTTTGCAGAGATTTAGGAGCTAGACAGTTTTTAGAAAAATTGCTTTCAGTGGCAGGCTGCTATATAAATATAGTTATTAAAACTGTAAAGTGACTAAAAAAACAAACCGGGAGACAGGCTCTTCCACAGCTGATGAAGAAACAAAAACTGAGGTGCATCTTGAAAAATAAGGGCTGTCCAAATTAAATTACTGGGGTGCTCTTTGGGTATCACTTCCTTTTCCTCTCTTTTGTCTGGCCACATGTTACAACAAACTTTTCTCTGGTTCAGGGAGTTTTGGCTTCTGTTCCTGGAGCCTATTAAATCTCTTGTGAGTGTTGGCGAGTAGATTTGCTGGAAATTGACATAAGGGGCTCTTTCTGCAGGAGCTATACATACTATCTCCACAGTGCTCCCATTCTCTTTTGGTTTGAGGAACAGGAGGCCAAGCTTTTAATAAACTGTGATCCCCTGGTGGCATCATATACCCTGCTACTAGATCACTGGTTTTGACCAGGAAAACTGTTTCTACTTCCTTAATTACCGAAAAAAGTAATTAAAAGGAAGGAGTATGTACGTTACATGGCTTTTAGATACAAGGGAGGAAGAAGTGAAAACAGAAGACTTCTGAATGATTCTCTTTGTCCTGTCCTTGGGTAGTTTGTGTTTGATTTCTATTAGAACTTGAAAAATCTGTTTTGACGTTCCTTGAATTTACCAGTGAAATTTTGACAGCATCCTTGTTTAAACGGCATCTTCTTAATTTTGATTATGCAGTTCTGATCGAAGTATTGCCTAGTTCCCTAGGAATGTGCCTCATCAGCCTTTTATATATTCTTTGTTTTAGGAAGATGTGACTCTGACAGCAGTACCTTTTTTGCATGGAGGTTTAACAGATGAAGAGCTTTTCTAGCTGTCTAGACAAGTAACCGCTGGGAGACTGCTTTTTCTGTAACAGTGACCTAGTTGCTTATACTGTAAATCTAATCTCTTCCGACAGTGACTCCAGATATTTTCCCTCCTAGACGGCTTCAACATAGCCAAGGAATTTTCATTTAAAAAAATCCTTTTTATATTGTGAAAGAAGCCATTCAGATACTATTGTATCTGTGTTCACTTTTTAAGTTTTATAAGGGGCATTCATGCGTAACACCACAAATTCCTTTTGTCTAAAATTAACATTTTACCTCTGAGACTTAGGCTTAAAAAAAGAAAAACTCTATTCAAGATGAAATGCTTCCTAACTTAAATCATTGCCCTCCTCAGCCTCATCTCTGCCTTGAATGTAAAAACAGCAAATTCTAAATCCAATAGCAACAAAAAATTGCTTCCATTGTGTTTATATCACATCATTCATATCTGCTATTTGCTCTTGTCTTCTAGAGTGTAAGGTGTTCAGGCCAGGGACATTCTTTTTCCTATGGTTTGTACATCACCCAGGGCAATGGGGCCTTGATCTTGATTGGGGCCCTTTGGGTGCTGCCATAATATATAAATTATAAATAATAATGGAAGTTCCACATTGTCTATGCTCAGGGAAAAAAAAAACTGTTTATACAAGGTATTTAATATATTGTTGTTGTAAAAAGCCTAGTATAGACACGGAAAGTTGTAGCCTTACCTTGATCAGCTCTATCAAGATGAATCCTAAGCTAAAGTTCACCTCAGCTGGGTACATTGAGGTAAAACTACAGCTTGTTGTGTCTGTGCTAGGATTTTACATTGCTAACACATTGTAAACACAAGCTTTTTTTTTTTTTTTTTTTTCCCCTTGTCCTAGTGTGGATGAGGCTTGGACAACACTGCTATTCTTATGTATTCTTTAAATAATTCTTAACCATTTATGTGGTTTTTATCTAGGAAAATTAAATTAAAAAAAAGCATTGCTCACATTCAGAGATGGGAGGACTCTAAGTCAATCCAGGGCTGCCTGGGGGGGGGAAGGGGGGCGCAAGTGGGGCAATTTTCCCCAGGCCCCGGGCTCTGCAGGGGCCCCCATGAGCACGGCTGAGGCTCCCTTCCCAGCCCCACCCGGCCCCGTCTCCTCCCCTCCCCTCTCCCAGAGCCTCAGCCCATCCAGCAGTGTCCCGGACAGCTGCAGCGTGGCTTCAGCGGGGTACCTGAGCTCCGTCCCGCTCAGAGCAGGAACAGGCTGGGTCAGGGATTCTGAGGGGGGCAGTCAGTGGGGAGCAGGAAGTGGGAGGGGGTCAGATAGGGGGCAGGGCCAGGCTGTTTGGGAGGCACAGCCTTCCCAACCCTAAAGCTCATTCAGCAGTTTGAGACTTGCAGAAGAGCCAAGCTGTTAGCTTTTCCATTAGGGTTACAATCTCTTTCACTTCTCAAATGCCAAATTATAGTCTATATTTAATTTCAGTGCCATAGGGAGATTCATGTCAGGGGAGGGTAGCTTCATTTAAAATTAGCCACTGGGGGAGGGATCACATGAGAAGAGCAATATCCTACACCACCTATCTCCTTCCCAACCCTACCAAGGGAGGACCCCCCCAGCTACATTTCCTGAGGCTTCAGGGGGGTTAATTCAGTGGTTCTCAAACTTTTGTACTGGTGACCCCTTTCACATAGCAAACCTGTGAGTGTGACCCCCCCCTTTATAAATTAAAAATACTTTTAAAAATATATTTAACACTATTATAAATGCTGGAGGCAAAGCAGGATTTGAGGTGGAGGCTGACAGCTCACGACCCCCAGTAATAACCTCGTGACCCCCTGAGGCGTCCCGACCCCCTAGTTTGAGAACCCCTTGGGTAATTTAATTTTAAAACCCTATGTCCATTCACATGCATGTGCTATTTTGAGCATTTCATTTTTCACAACATAGGCTCATCCCAGATTTGGAACAAGCTCAAATGCTCAGTTCGTGGAGGATGTACATAAGCTATACTAAAGACAAATGCACAGTAACCGTCTCCAGTTTATGAGGGACCCCATGGAGCCAGTCTCTAGGAAACAGCTAAATGCATGGAGGTTAAGTCCATCAATGGCTATTAGCCAGGATGGGTAAGGAATGGTGTCCGTAGCCTCTGTTTGTCAGAGGGTGGAGATGGATGGCAGGAGAGAGATCACTTGATCATTACCTGTTAGGTTTCTCTCTCTGGGGCACTTGGCATTGCTCATTGTCGGTAGACAGGATACTGGTCTGGATGGACCTTTGGTTTGACCCAGTATGGCTGTTCTTATATTCTAACCTAAATGAACCCAAAGTTATGGAGACAGATATGAGTCAAGGAAGCCAGCAGAGTATCAGAAACCTGGAAAAATCTCTGACTGGATGGGCTCAGGCATTTGGTCACAAGCTGAGATGGTTCAAAAGTTCTGGATTTTTTTTTAAGCAGAATTTTTTTATTGTTTCTTTAAACAATCAAACACAGCAAGCAGCAGATATTTGGCCACACACTTCTGAAACCCCAAACCATATTCAGGTTATGGCAGACTAATTTCAGCTTTTCAATTAAAAAAACCACAACAAATTTTGAAGGAAAGCAGACATTATCTGTGATTTTTTTCTGCTTTTTAAAACTCCCTAGTTTTCAATCCAGAAACAGTTTTGACGGCACATATTTGTCCAACACTTTTAATGAGCTTTAGTGCCTTTTAGCACTAGCTAATGCTGAGAACCAGTGATACCTTGTAAAGAAGTTTTCTCAAAACTGGGTTTGTGCCGAGATGCAGAAGGTTTATTTTTCCCAGGGCCGCCCATGGGGGGCGGGGGGGGGGGGGAAAGAGCAAGTGGGGCAATTTGTGCTGGGCCTCACAGAGGCCCCCACGAGAATATAGTATTGTAATTTTTTTATGGAAGAGGTCCCGAAATTGCTTTGCCCCAGGCCCCCTGAATCCTCTGGGCAGCCCCGAGTCAGTCTAAGCACTTTCCACCTCTAAATCCCCAGTCATGAAAGAGTGGTAAAATTGCAGGGGAAAAATATGCTAGGGAGGGAGAGAACAGGTAGATGGAGGTAGCATGCACGAAGGTATTCCACTGGGTCAAAGATTGGTCACTCTAAAAATCGTGTAGGAGTCAAAGGGCCAAAGAATGATGGACTTGAAACTATGTATGTATGTATTTAAAAGGTCTGATTTCTGGTTGTGGAAGCGGGGAGCAGGAATGGGAACATTAATTTAAAAAAAGCTATATATATTATCTACAGCTTTTTAAAGCAAAATTATTTAGAAGAATTAGCAACCTCTTGGATACTTGCCCCGTGAACTCAGACTTCCTATTGCTGCCTTCTCCTCCTCCTTTGTTTTCTCTCTGAGGCACGAATCCGAGATGTTAAGTGTTTGGCCTTTTCACAATCATCCAAAATTAAGCCTGGCATCATCCAAAATGCATACGAGCTAGCAGGAAATAAAGTTGGCAACAATTTCTGCTTTCAGAGGTATTGTGCCAGATTAGTGGCTGATGTAAATTAGCATAACTCTACTGAAGTCAGTGGAGCTCGGCTGGTGTACGCTGTTTTAAGGTTAGGCCCAACAGCTTTTACTAGTGAGCATGAGTAACTTGGGGCACATCAAGAAAAGATGGATGAACTGATCACCACAGAGCCTTTTTTTTGTCCATACTGCTTTTGTTGTAGGATCCTTCCCCCCCAGACAAGGCATAGAAGAGACATTATTAGTGTCCAATAATATATATGTATTGTGAGTTTTGTGTCATGCGTACCTTTAAAATTCAAAGGTTATAGGAAGATTTTAATATATTAAAGGGGTTCAAAAAGCTTTCTATATTGATATAAACTCTTAAGGGTTGAATGGCGTTTTAATTATGGATTTAGGCAGATAGTGTCAAGCATACAAGCTTGCACATTTTGACCTGGGTTATTGATATCCTAAAAAAATAGGACTTGAATACTTATCCCAAAAGTCTTTACCTGAACTTGCGTGCCTAAAGCTGCTGTCAAGCAGTGAGTTATCATCTGTTGGTATAATTAAGGGAAGAAGAATCCTTTCTTTGGCCACCCTTTCTTTTTTTGGCCACTAACCCTAATTCATGGTGGTATTGATAGCAAAAGCTTCTCCATAAGATTAGCCTCCTGCCAGTCCTTTGGTTGCCATTTTAAAGGCATAGAAAAATAGTCTCATCTGAAGTACCACGGAATTGGAGGAAAAGGAACTTAAAATTGGTTCCTTGAAATGTTAAAAAAGCTCAAATGATTTCAAAATATAGCACTAGCCTGCCATAGAGCAAAGCCGTAGACCATCTGCTGGCAACCACCTGAGTTGCAGCATTGCCTGGGAGGCCAGTTTGCACACTCCTCTTTCATAGCACCAGATTTTTGTGGGTTACTTCCTTGTTTTTAGAGGTGCATATGAATTTTCAGGAACGCACTCTGTACAACTCCTATGTTTACATGTTATTGTGTCAGTTAATAAAGTTTTGGGGATTTTTCTCCCGCCCACTCTACAGTGTTTATGGTGAGTGTTTATGTGAGTCATGAAAAGCATTGGAGGGATGTGAAAGAGGTCTTACTGTATTGGCATTATGCTTTTTCAGAGCGCCCTGTAGCTGATAATGAGCGGATGTTGGATATTCTGCAGCACTTTGGTGTCCAGAGAAACGAGGTCCGTTTCTTCCTTCGCCATGAACGTCCCCCTAGCCGGGAAACAGGTATGTAGTGATCTGAATTGCTCAAATCTCACTTAAAAGAACAAACTAATTTCAGGCATTCTTAAGGCTAGGTTAACTGTTGCATGTATTATGATGGCTACAGTCTCTCTGACAGAGAGCTGGAGATCCTCAGGGGCACTGTTTGGTCTGACCTTCATTTTGCCTGTAAGAGAATGCTACTGCCAAAAAACTTAGGCTCACTACGTACACTAAATATGACTTCTATTAAGCTTCAAGCAGAATTGGGATGGTTTAATTTGTTCTCTCTCAACCCCCTCCAATTCTTGTATGATCTCCAGAAACCCATATTTGCCAAACTACTTTCTATCTTTATGGGTTTTATGCATCACCACGGTATAGGAGAGGATTCCGTGTTAAATAGTTTGGCAGTAGCGAAGTCTCTTCAGGACTTTGATATTCCCCCAGAAGTATCTGCTTATTTTTCTGCTATATTATATTACTGTGACAGTTGCCCATTTCTGCTTCCGTTGGTTTATAATCTGTATTCTGTGGGTTTTATCTGGATAATATTTTACTGCTGTGTTACAGAATCAGTAAATATTATTTGGCAAATTTAAAAGATGTAATATTTTACCCTTTCCAGCTGTTTATAAACCTGTATGTGTTTTGGTGTTCAAATGCAATGCACTTGTCTGTCACATTCTTGGAATGTGACAATTAATAACATTGCTTTGTGATTCTAATTGATAAAGCGTATAAAAGTGCATATCATTCAGTTTACAAAATAATGTTCATAATCATCCGAATTCTCTCCTGTAGCACCTCTAAGATTTTTCCTTTTAAATGAATGTGAAGTGATGGTTTGGGGGTGGTTTTTTTGCCTTTTGATCTTCATATTTCTTGTAGTACCATCTCTGATTCGCCAGAAGTGTTTTATGTACATTAAAGTCAATATGATATGAACTAGGTAAGCAAATCTCGAAACTCAAGGAATTTCATATTGATGCAATAAGGAGAAGAAAAGCTTATTCTAGACCACAATTATCTAATAAGACCCTTCCTCTACAATTTAGGTGGCTGGGCATAGTTGTTAATCCAAACTAATCAAGATTCAGAACAGAGGAGGGATGTGTCTGTCTGACTTTAGTTTGCCTTAATGTGGTCAGATGCTGTATCCACATAGAACCAAGAACACTGCCACATTTAATAAGTCTTCCAGTACCATGCTGTCACAGTGGGCATAAAGTTAGTTTGCAAAATGCTGCATAAAGATGGCATCTTCCTGCAGCATATGCGGGGCATAGGGTGAGGCATGATATTGGCACTTGGCCTCTCAATATCTTCAGTATGTAAACATTTCCATAGAATTGAACAAGATTCTAGATTTTAGGTAAAGATGCTTCCTGAAAATTCTTGTGCCGGTAAATGTACTGGATTGAATTAAACCTGGAGACAGATCCAGTGTAAAATAAGTATTTTTCCTTAAGTGTAAGTATCCAGCCAAAGATTCAAATGGTAAGTATTAATGTTTTAGGCAATTTTCCGTGACACTAATTTGAAAGCAATAGCCAAATAGCATTCCAAAATGCTTTGGATTACTGTGTGTTGGTCCAGATCATACCCTATACAGGCATTACCTGTATATGGGCCAGGCTACTTCAGGTTTCATCTCCTGGAGTTTGTCATATTCATTCAGGTTAGCAGAATAATACATGGTATGTGAGCCCTTGACTTTAAGTATATAAGGACAATTGCCTAAGATGTTTGCTGACGGAGGGAGAAAATATTGAACCTACTTATTTGGGTCTTCTAAGGGCTTGAGTTCTTGCAGTATATAACCATTTAAAACCATCTTACCTTTCAAAAATAAATGTTGACATTAAGTCATAATAAAAAAAACCTTTGTGCTTAGAGATGACAATAACCCACATCACTAAAACTTTTGTTGGTCATATGAAAATACCCCCCCATCAGATTTTTTTTTCCCCCAAAGTCATGGGGTGAAATCCTTGTCACAATGAAGTGATGGGGGAGGGGGCTGGGCAGTGGGTGTTGGCCATTGACTTAAATGTGGTGAAATCCTGCCCCCATTTATCACCCTGGTTAGTGTGAGAGTGTTAAAGTGAAACTTCTACCTGAATTCTTGTTTTAAAAAAAATAAATGCCTCTCTTTTCAGAAGAGTGACTTGGATTATTGAATGATCTTAAATAACATTTTGTATTAATAGCATGTAGATGATATCTCATTCACAATATTGTGACCTTGTGCCTTTTCAATTTTTGCCAAGACAAATCACAAGGTATACATATCATCCCTGCACCAGAGTAGAGAATAAACTTCCTCTGTTATTGTTTTGGCTGACTGGGCTCCATTTTCAAATTCTTATCTGTCTGCTCCTGTGAAGTACAGTTGTCCACTAATGAGAATGAAGTGTTCTCTTTTACTGTTGAAACAGTCAATCCCTTTGCTTATGAGACAAGGAGAGTGAGTTCATGCAGTAGATTTTCCTGGCCTTGTGCTCGATTTAATTTTCATTTAGCATTTGACTGCTTTAATTTCCATGAAGAGAGAAGTAAGGCATGTGTTGTAGGATTCTCCGTATCACCAGTGGTGGGAATAACCTTGTAACAGCCTGTTTAGTAAAACATCTATGGTCTACAGTTAAGTTTATTTTAGTGTTGCTAAAGGTAAGGTGAAAACCAGAAAGTCACACAGAATCTAAATGGAAAGAAAACGTATTCCCTCTCCTTTGCGTGTCAAGGGAGCAGCACTAGGGTGACCAGACAGCAAGTGTGAAAAATCGAGACTGGGTGGGGGGTAATAAGAGCCTATATAAGAAAAAGACCCAAAAATCGGGACTGTCTCTACCAAATTGGGACATCTGGTCACCCTAAGCAGCACGAATATTTCAAGTGTTACATTCTCCTTGATTGTTGTATGTGTTAATCTAGGGAGTGGACAGAGGCCGCAGGATCCGAGCTTAAAGAGAAATGGTGTAAAAGTGCCTGGTGATCGACGACTAGAGAATGGGGTAATCATTCAGTTTAATGTCTCTCTAATGCAGTCAAGCAGAGCCTTTCATTCTGAGTCACTGGTGCAAATCCAAACCTGGCAGACAAAGGTAGATATTTTGATGGATCTTTGGTGATCGCTCTGGAAATATGGGATCAGTCCACTCCACAAAAACAGTATCCCAATTGACACCTTTATTGACAGTCTCTGCAGAGATTCTGAGAACTGGAAAGAAATAGACTGAACTACCCAGTTCCTGCATATCTTCCCCACTGGGTTGAAATGCAGTGGCAAAGGCAGTCTGAGGAAGATTGCACTGGTGTGTACCTGTTCTGTGGCCAAGCAGAGCACTTCAGTCTCAGTGCTGTCAATCAGATTCCTGTCATCAGCATTAGATGTGCTGAATGATAGTTTCGTTTACCCTTTTTGCTAGTTTATTGCATATTTTTCCCAAATATTGCCAAAGATATTGTTCATCTTGGTTCTATACTTCTAGTTGAGCTCAGTTGATCAGTTTCTTAAAAGTTAAAACCAGTGCCATCTTAACTGCAAATTCCCAAATCCAGGTTTAGTGTTTGCCAGTTACATAGTATGATGACTGGGCCAACTTCGAATTGTGACTTAAACTCTTGATTCCAGAAAACACATTGATCTTAGACTGCTTTGTAAGATGACTTCTCTACGCTCAGGTATCCATCCTGCATGGTTCTGTGCATCCATCAAAGCACTTAATTCATGCTGATCTTAATCCAGAGGGGTTCCTATAAAATATTTTTTATACATACACATTGCTATTTTGATTTCAATGGGCTATTCACCCAGTGCTTTGCTGGGTTGGGGCTAGAGTGCTCAATACCTTACAAGCTCGAACAGTGCCTTTATACCAGTGGTTCTCAACTTATTTACCCTTGCGGGCCACATATGCAGCTCTTTGTGTTATGTGGACCTCATCCACACAATATATATACTACTTGTATGGCCCTGAGGATGTCACATGGGCCACAGCTGTGTGCTGATTGGGCTGCAAGCAGCCCACTGGCCACTGGTTGAGAACTGCTGCTTTATATGCTCTACTGAAAAATGACCAAACAGCCCACATATTTCATAATAGATCCACAGTAGCATGTATTTTTATTAAAAAATAAAAAAAGCTTTATCCAATTTTTTAAAAGGTATCATCTGGGACTAATTGTAAATACTTAACACATCTAAATAAATTTGACTCAATATATTCTTTTTAAAGGCCTTTATTCTTTTGTAATAACTGAACGGAATACACATTTTCAAAGTCTGAAAACGTTAGATTTAACATACTTTGGATTTTCATCTGCAGATCAGTGTTCCCAGAATGGATATGACTCTGGCTGAACTGCAGGAAATGGCATCACGCCAACAGCAACAAATTGAGGCTCAACAACAAATGTTGGCTAACAAGGTAAACTTGAAATATGTTTTGTTTACAGTCCAGGAGCAAAAGATCAGAAGAGTCTTTATTTCTTTACTGAGAACTCTCAGTACTTTGACTCCCTTTTGTACATTTGGACGTTAATCTCAATAAGTGTTCAGTTCCTAGCAGTATTTTCTGGTAAGAGGTTTATCTGCAACATTTTAAATAGCCAACAGTTTTAATGCTGATTAAATCAATCACACAGCTTGCTCAGATGATAGAGCATAACACCAATGTTGTAATTCATTGGAGTGGCTCTGCCAACCCCATTTTGGTCTGTATATTCACCAGCTATTCACTGGATTTCATCAGTGAACAGTGCTTTTGTCTCTTGGTGTAATACTCTCCTGTAACGATCTTGCTTTTTCATTATAGAGTTCAACATTTCTGGCTTCCTAGGGCAGCTATCTGGAAAAGATGGGCGGTAGTTGATAAAAAGGAACTAGAAACGTGTTTTTACAGAATAAGTCCTCAGTTCCTGTTCAACAAAAGTAGTGATGGAACAAGGGGAACTAGTGAATCAACAAAAATCATTCTGAACACTGGTGTGCAAATTCAGGGTGCAGACTTTGTATGTGATTCAGGGATCATTAATACATACTGCTCTTGGGAATGTCACCATCAGTTGATGAGCAGTTGTCCGTGAATCCATTATGTGCTGGCCTATCCTGATGTATTTCCTGATATCAGGTTTGGCCAGTTTCCTGGCCAGTTTGACGTGTGCTGTAGTGGAGAAGCAGGGCTGTATTGGTGCTCCTGGACAGATTCAGTCTCATCCCACCATTCTTTCTCTGCTAGTAACCATGCCTCACTCTACTGCCAGGTCCCACCCCTGGCCTTTCTTTGTCTGCCACAGCTGTGATCAAAGTAAGACCAGTATGGAACAGAGAGCAGCTTTGTGTCGACAGGGTTAGATTGGGAGGTTAGGTGTGTGGAGAGTGGGATGCTTCTGGGAGAGGGAATAAAGAGTGGACTATGACAATAGGCAGGGAAGGTGGGAGGGCAGAGTTTCCTTGGCTTACATCCCTCATTTTGTTATCTGAATCAGCAGACTGGTCTGTAGAATTCTAAGGGTTAATGAATGAAAAGTTTAAATATGGAGTATTGAACCTCTTGGTTCTCCATACCAATTATAAGGTTGTTGGAATTTCAGTAAGTCTTACTCAGTTGGGTGCTGGAAGCCAGTTTCATAACTCGACTATAGCAAATGTGAAGTGGTTTAATAGCTTTAAATACCAAATCCTTCCCCTTTTTCAAAAATATCCACTGAGACTTCGTCTGAATTTGTTTGCATTTGGCAGTACAAGATGGTGCAGAATATCACATGTAAGCACACGTCAGGAATATCGTGACTGGAAGCATTCTCATTTTAACGTATGTCTTGGTCTTAGCTGAATCTAATTCTAACAAGTGACAGGGTTTTTTCTCTTGAAGTTAACGCTGCCAACAAACCACTACTTTGCCTGGATAAATTAGTCCGGGGCAAAGCTGTGTGTCGCTAATCCCTAAAGATTAGAGATAAGAGTGTCATGTGCTCTCAAGAATGAATCACTGTTAGGCCAAACTCACCTGGTTATATAACACTTAACAACTATGAATAACCAGCCAAAAAATAATGGGGAATAGCTAATAGTGTTAGAAATAGCAATAAATCTAAATCAGCACAGCACAGGGACAGGTGAGCAAAGCCCACAGGTAAGTGGGGAACAAGACCTGGGAGATGGGTTGGAAACAGGAGGGAGCATGGGCTATAATAGCAGAGAGGAAGGAGAGTCAGGGCAAAGCTGGGAGGCAAGATCAAACCAGTATCTTAAATGCCTTTATACAAATGCAAGAAGTATGGGTAATAAGCAGGAAGAACTGGAAGTGCTAATAAATAAATACAACTATGACATTATTGGCATTACTGAAACTTGGTGGGATAATACACACGACTGGAATGTTGGTGTGGATGGGTATAGTTTGCTCAGGAAGGATAGACAGGGGAAAAAGGGAGGAGGTGTTGCCTTATATATTAAAAATGTACACACTTGGACTGAGGTGGAGATGGACATAGGAGACGGAAGGGTGGAGAGTCTCTGGGTTAGGCTAAAAGGGGTAAAAAACACAGGTGATGTCGTGCTGGGAGTCTACTACAGGCCACCTAATCAGGCGGAAGAGGTGGATGAGGCTTTTTTCAAACAACTAACAAAATCATCCAAAGCCCAAGATTTGGTGGTGATGGGGGACTTCAACTATCCAGATATATGTTGGGAAAATAACACCGCGGGGCACAGACTATCCAATAAGTTCCTGGACTACATTGCAGACAACTTTTTATTTCAGAAAGTTGAAAAAGCTACTGGGGGGAAGCTGTTCTAGACTTGATTTTAACCAATAGGGAGGAACTTGTTGAGAATTTAAAAGTAGAAGGAAGCTTGGGTGAAAGTGATCATGAAATCATAGAATTTGCAATTCTACGGAAGAGTAGAAAGGAGTACAGCAGAACAGAGACAATGGATTTCAGGAAGGCGGATTTTGGTAAGCTCAGAGAGCTGATAGGCAAGGTCCCATGGGAATTAAGACTGAGGGGAAAAACAACTGAGGAAAGTTGGCAGTTTTTCAAAGGGACGCTATTAAGGGCCCAAAAGCAAGTTATTCCGATGGTTAGGAAAGATAGAAAATGTGGCAAAAGACCACCTTGGCTTAACCACGAGATCTTGCGTGACCTACAAAATAAAAAGACGTCATATAAAAAATGGAAACTAGGTCAGATCACGAAGGATGAATATAGGCAAATAACACAGGAATGCAGAGGCAAGATTAGAAAAGCAAAGGCACAAAATGAACTCAAACTAGCTATGGGAATAAAGGGAAACAAGAAGACTTTTTATCAATACATTAGAAGCAAGAGGAAGACTAAGGACAGGGTAGGCCCACTGCTCAATGAGGAGGGGGTAACAGTAACGGGAGACTTGGAAATGGCAGAGATGCTTAATGACTTCTTTGTTTCGGTCTTCACTGAGAAGTCTGAAGGAATGTCTAGTATAGTGAATGCTTACGGGAAGAGGGTAGGTTTAGAAAAGAAAATAAGGAAAGAGCAAGTAAAAAATCACTTAGAAAAGTTAGATGCCTGCAAGTCACCAGGGCCTGATGAAATGCATCCTAGAATACTCAAGGAGTTAATAGAGGAGGTATCTGAGCCTCTAGCTATTATCTTTGGGAAATCATGGGAGACGGGGGAGATTCCAGAAGACTGGAAGGGGGCAAATATAGTGCCCATCTATAAAAAGGGAAATAAAAACAACCCAGGAAACTACAGACCAGTTAGTTTAACTTCTGTGCCAGGGAAGATAATGGAGCAGGTAATCAAAGAAATCATCTGCAAACACTTGGAAGTTGGTAAGGTGATAGGGAATAGCCAGCATGGATTTGTAAAGAACAAATCATGTCAAACTAATCTGATAGCGTTCTTTGATAGGATAAGGGAGAAGCGGTGGATGTGATATACCTAGACTTTAGTAAGGCATTTGATACAGTCTCGCATGATATTCTTATAGATAAGCTAGGAAAGTACAATTTAGATGGGGCTACTATAAGGTGGGTGCATAACTGGCTGGATAACCGTACTCAGAGAGTAGTTGTTAATGGCTCCCAATCCTGCTGGAAAGGTATAACAAGTGGGGTTCCGCAGGGGTCTGTTTTGGGACCGGTTCTGTTCAATATCTTCATCAACGATTTAGATGTTGGCATAGAAAGTACGCTTATTAAGTTTGCGGACGATACCAAACTGGGAGGGATTGCAACTGCTCTGGAGGACAGGGTCAAAATTCAAAATGATCTGGACAAATTGGAGAAATGGTCTGAGGTAAACAGGATGAAGTTCAATAAAGATAAATGCAAAGTGCTCCACTTAGGAAGGAACAATCAGTTTCACACATACAGAATGGGAAGAGACTGTCTAGGAAGGAGTATGGCAGAAAGAGATCTAGGGGTCATAGTGGACCACAAGCTTAATATGAGTGAACAGTGTGATACTGTTGCAAAAAAAGCAAACATGATTCTGGGATGCATTAACAGGTGTGTTGTAAACAAGACACGAGAAGTCATTCTTCCGCTTTACTCTGCACTGGTTAGGCCTCAACTGGAGTATTGTGTCCAGTTCTGGGCACCGCATTTCAAGAAAGATGTGGAGAAATTGGAGAGGGTCCAGAGAAGAGCAACAAGAATGATTAAAGGTCTTGAGAACATGACCTGTGAAGGAAGGCTGAAGGAATTGGGTTTGTTTAGTTTGGAAAAGAGAAGACTGAGAGGGGACCTGATAGCAGTTTTCAGGTATCTAAAAGGGTGTCATCAAGAGGAGGGAGAAAACTTGTTCACCTTGGCCTCCAATGGTAGAACAAGAAGCAATGGACTTAAACTGCAGCAAGGGAGATTTAGGTTGGACATTAGGAAAAAGTTCCTAACTGTCAGGGTAGTTAAACACTGGAATAGATTGCCTAGGGAAGTTGTGGAATCTCCATCGCTGGAGATATTTAAGAGTAGGTTAGATAAATGTCTATCAGGGATGGTCTAGACAGTATTTGGTCCTGCCATGAGTGCAGGGGACTGGACTCGATGACCTCTCGAGGTCCCTTCCAGTCCTAGAGTCTATGAGTCTATGAGTCTATGAGCACAACATCTTTAAGAACAAAAATAGAAAATACTTATTCCAAAGGAAATCAAACAGGAAAAACTGGATATACACAGTTTCTCAGTCTGCACTGTGGTTGTCTTCCAGCATCTGCACAAATAGTCTGGATGACCATCCATCAGGCAGGTTTGCTCTGTGGCCCGCATCTTGTAAATAAGTTGTCTGTTGGATGTTCTACAGAATAATTTGTTTCAGCTGGGATGCCTCTCTTTCCTGGAGGATTATTAGCAAGTCCAAGTTGTTCGCACACCCAGTCTTTTCACCATTCCTGCTGAGTTACTTCTTTCATTTGTGCTCAAGGCCACTTCCAGCTGAATCCTGTCAGATTATCGCTGAAGAAAATCAATTTTAGCTTTCTAGAGTAGTGATTTTCAACTTGGGGTCTGCAGACTGTCTGAGATTTCCAAAGGGGTCCATACTGCCATTTGAAACTTTAAGGGGTCTACAAATGAGAAAAGGTTGAAAACCACTGTTCTAGAGTGAGGCTGTGATGTTGCTAGTTTGTATTCCCGAGCACATGGGAGGGTGGGGGGAAAACACCAAACTGATGCAACCTAGGATACTGCAGGTAATACTTCGATTAACTATGAAAGTGACCCATGTTGCCCTTTTTTCTTCAAGCCAATATTTTCAGACATGACTAGTGATTTTGGGTGCCTCAAATTCTGCCCAATTTGAGATGCCTTAAAGTGGTCTGATATCCGCCCCCCCCCCCCAAATGTGCTGAAGACCCACCCAAAAACAGTGGTCATCTTTGAAAATCTGGGCCACGATATTTCGATGGAGTGCTTGAATAACCCTTGGTAACTGTTCTCCATTAACTGCAGGAACAAACTATCAAGGGAAACAGTGGCGTATCCATGTCTTGAAGTCATTATATCAAGACTGGGTGCCTTTCTGGAAGGATTTAGTCAGACACAAGCTATTGGACTCAGTATAGGGGTAACTGGGTGAAATCTCTTAGCCTGTCATATACAGGAGATCAGACTAGATGATATGACGGTCCCTCTGCCTTTAACCCAATTGTTCATAGATTCATACATTTTAAGATATGGAGATGCTTTTCTAGTGCAGCATCAATTTTGTTGTAGTAGCTGTAATCATTACTTTCCTGATCTGAGAGGTCTAATATCGGATTATGGGATAGAACCTTAATATGCAATATGTGACATGCTACTTTATCTCTTAAGACTACTATATCTGAGATTATATCCATCAATACATTACCTTGATCAAGCATATAACCTATTCAAAATAATAATTGCTAAATTGCTTCCTGTCTCTACTGCAGGAGCAGCGTTTGAAATTCCTGAAACAGCAGGATCAGCGACAGCAACAGCAAGCTGCTGAAAAGGAAAAACTTAAGCGACTAAAGGAAATCGCTGAGAATCAAGAAGCCAAGCTGAAGAAAGTGAGAGCGCTCAAAGGCCATGTGGAGCAGAAAAGACTCAGCAATGGAAAACTCGGTGAGCAGCTCTGGAGAGGTGTCAAGGTTTTTTCCCCACTCTGAACTTTAGGGTACAGATGTGGGGGACCTGCATGGACCCTTCTAAGCTTAATTACTAGCTTAGATCTGGTACACTGCCACCACCCAGAATTTCAGTGTCTGGGGCACTTTCTGTCCCCCCAAAACTTTCCCCTCCCTGGGTTGCCTTGAGAGGTTTCACCAATTCCCTGGTGAACACAGATCCAAACCCCTTGGATCTTAAAACAAGGAGGAATTAACCGTCCCCCCTCCTTTGCCCTCACCAATCCCTGGTGAGTCCAAACCCAATCCACTTGGATCTTAAAACAAAGAAAAATCAATCAGATTCTTAAAAAAGAAAGCTTTTAATTAAAGAAAGAAAGATAAAAATCATCTCTGTAAAATCAGGATGGAAAATGCTTTACAGGGTACTCAGATTCATATAGCCCAGAGGAAACCCCCTCTAGCCTTAGATTCAAAGTTACAGTAAACAGAAGTAAAATCCTTCCAGCAAAAAGAAACATTTACAAGTTGAGAAAACAAACCTAAGACTAACACGCCTTGCCTGGCTAATTACTTACACGTTGAAACGTGAGAGACTGATTCAGAAAGATTTGGAGAGCCTGGATTGATATCCCGTCCCTCTCAGTCCCGAGAGCGAACAACCACAAAACAAAGAGCACAAACAAAGACTTTCCTCCACCAAGATTTGAAAGTATTTTGTCCCACTATTGGTCCTCTGGTCAGGTGTCAGCCAGGTTTACTGAGCTTCTTAACCCTTTACAGTAAAAGAGACATTAACCCTTAACTATCTGTTTATGACAGGAGATCATATTGGAGGTGTTGTTGTGTGAAATAGCTCATAAAACATTCTTGGACTGTGGAACTTTCATTTTAAAATTTAAAGCTTTTCAGTTAAAATGTTCTGGTGCAGAGTCAATCAACTGAATGTTTTAAAAATCTGAAAAACATTTTTAAAATATCTGTAAGATGATCTCTTTGATCTCCCTGCAAATGGTGGGTTGATGCTTAAAGTAAATTTTCTGTCTTTAATTTTAAATGTCCACACAATGTTTCCACCACATCCCTGGGAAACTGTATTCTTCAGCCTAGTATATTTTCTTTAACTTCCTTATTATATACCCTTTGAATCACATTAAATATTTTTCCATCCTTGATATTAACATCCTTTAAATATTTAGACTGTTACATCCTTCTTCTTTAGTCATCCCTGAAAAAAGCTCTGCATGGCATACTATCCATGCTGCCTTTAGAACAGGACCTGGCTTCTGAGTCGCAAAAGTGGTATTGTAAAAAAAAATAAACTAGAGTCTATCTTGCCACCAAATAATTTTTTGGGGTATCACATCTTGGCCAGTTAATCATAGTGTCCCATGCTTATTTCAAATTTCATATCAGTTGAAATATTTTCTTTCCCTGTCTATATATAGTATTGTGCAATAAGACTCTCTTACAGCAAAGTTTAAAGAAAAATAATTTATTCATGTCAAAAACACACCTGGTGCTTTCCAGATATCAGTTAAAGCAAGGCCCCAGACTTATTGTATAACTCGAAGATAATGCGCAGAGCAGACATCAGATAATGAGTGGAAGGCAGTAATGGGTCGACAAAATAAGCAAAGTTTGGAAACTGTTGGAAGAATATGTTACAGATGACCGTGTATTTATGCCTGCATCTGTAATTTACATTCCATGCATCTGAAGAAGTGAGGCTTTTTACCTACAAAAGCTTATGCCCAAATAAATCTGTTAAGGTGCCAGCAGAATCCTTTGTTTTTGTGGATACAGACTAACATGGCTACCTCTCTGATACTTGGCAGTGATTTTAGTTGTCATGTCTCATTAGCTACTTATAGACATACAATATTATTTAAAGTGTAACATAATGGGTTCAGACAGTAGAAATTCCTGATTTGGAGTGTCTCGATAGGATGCTATTTGTGATAAGCTTGTAAGTCCATTCAGAGATCCCAAGAGATTTGATGACCTATTGAATAACTCGTGTCTATATACTCAGTCATTCATACTATCTAATGTTAAGACTCTGCATATTGTAAAAGCACCTATCTGAGTATTACTTGGTTAATTTCCATGAGCAGTTCCTGCATGAGGCTGAATTTAGCTTCCTCCTGGTAACTCCGCCTGATAAATGTGTACTTCAAATGATCAAAGCAATATTTATTTTGATTGTTTCTCACCAACACATTTGATGCACAGAATTAATGTAAATTTGGGATTTACCGGAACTAATTTCCTTGCTGTATATTTTGTAAAGACCCAGAAAACAGATTAACTTTAGTCTAAGAAGCACCTACAAAGGATTTTTGTGTCCAGTTCATTTGTAACTGCCTGCTGTAGACCTGGCTCCAGCATTGTTCTGAAGAACTGCAGGGCGTTCTCTGTTCCCTTAACTGCTGCCTTGGATGCAACCCACACTTGGTTCTTTCTCAGCTGTTGCTATTGTGCTTTCTTCCTTTCTAGTGGAGGAAATTGAACAGATGAACAGTTTGTTCCAGCAAAAGCAGCGAGAGCTGGTACTGGCTGTGTCAAAAGTCGAGGAACTTACCAGACAACTGGAGATGCTGAAGAATGGCCGGATTGATGGTTACCATGACAACCAGTCTGCTGTAGCTGAGCTTGACCGATTGTACAAGGAGCTACAGGTAATGGCAAATCTGCTTTGCAAATGAGAACTTCCAATAATGGCTAGAAGTTGGTATGTCCATGTCTTGTCTTAGAAATACAGCACACTTCCATTCCTCCAAAAGCCACAGAGCTGCATGAGATGTGTTGGGAGGGCAGCATATCTATCATATTCAAGATAACAGGTATATACAGTATTGAACAGGTTGTATATATTGTTAAAGTAAAATTGACTAATCAACAGATTGTTATGAAAAGAAGGGAAAAGTAACCCCAATTTGTGTGTGTGACTTTACCTTTTAGAATTCTGTTTATTTCCTCAAGTGCCTCCTGGTCTTCATCCTGAACGCTGATCTGTTTTTTGTTACTCTTCCCCCCCCCACCCCTTTGAATATATTCAGTTGAGGAACAAACTGAACCAGGAGCAGAATGCCAAGCTGCAGCAACAGAGGGAGTGTTTAAACAAGCGCAACTCAGAGGTGGCAGTTATGGATAAGCGTGTTAATGAGCTGAGAGATCGACTGTGGAAGAAGAAGGCAGCACTGCAACAGAAGGAGAATGTACCGGTAAGGGCTGGATAGTTGTTGATAATGCTGTTTAGTTTGACAATATTAAGTCAAGACCCTGCTTGTGGGGAAGATTGTTTTTCTCTATCCCTTGGTGGTGATAGTCTTGTATTATTAAAGTGCTTTTCATGCTGCATTGGTGTTAACCTACTTAGTGTTCATAGGTAAGAGCTCTCTTTGTGCTGCTGTTAAATTTTTCAGATAGCCTTGTTTTTTACAGAGCTGGTATATTTACTTGGACTGTAAAGAAACTTTACTTTTAATAAGAGAATGCTACTGGGTTTTATGCCTTTTTTCCTGACTCCTGTAGTGGTCTGTGGTGTGTATTGCCATATTCAATTATTTGTACTTGCATTCTTTATTTAGATTTCTTCAGATGGGAATCCACCCCAGCAAGTGGTATCTGCCCCAAGTCGAGTGGCAGCAGTAGGTCCTTATATCCAGTCCTCCACCATGCCACGTGTTGCCTCCAGGCCTGAACTTCTAGTGAAACCTGCATTTCCAGAGGGGACCCCAACTTTGCAGGCACCCGATGGTCCTCTGAAAACACAAACTCTGCCAAATATGAGAGCTGTGGGTGTTTCTCAAGCTAAAGCTCCTGCTGGTAATTTATCTAATTCTCAGTTTCTATTAAATTCCTTCCACAAAAGCTTTTTTTTATACTACTTCTACTCTCTCTAATGTCTTTATGTTAGTACCCCAAACAGTATTACAAGATTAAAGATTAAAGTGACTCTGCTGGTTAGCGATTTTACTGTCATTACAGAGAAGAAGACCAATTCAGCATCTGTGTATCCTAGCAGATTGGTTGGAATCCTGGAGCTGTTAAGCTCAGTCACGAAGCAATCTAAGATCCTTTTATTATGCATTTGGGGAATAAAACCTGTAACACTGACTGATGCTTTACTATAAATGTTCAGTCACTGGTGGGGTGGAGGGGAAACAGGCTGGCCTTTGATTGCAAATTGCTATGTAGGGAGCCAGAGTTTGATTTCTGGTCTTCGTTTCTCCTGCTGGTATAAAAGGAATGCTAGTGGGCTTGGCGTGTTCTTTCCGTGCAGTTCTTGCCAGGAGATATCTTTGACTGGTTAGAGGTAAAGCAATATGGAAAATGTGAGAGATATAAAAGCATCCTTCATGCTTGCACAGGGACACAAGACCTCTGAAAGAGAAGTGCATAAGAGAAACTCAACATATCACAAAAGGGGAAAAGAGGTTGAATTGTGCAGTACTCATTGCTCCTCTTCTTCCTTCCTTCCCCATCACTATTTAAGAAAAAGTCATTGCCCAGAAATGATGCAAATGTCCTTCTCTACTTCCAAAATATTTATCGAGTAGTGACTAAAATTGTTGGAGTGGAACTCAAGCCTTGGTGTAATAGGGACACTCACCTCTTGAGTGCCTCCTGCTGCTATGTGTAGTACTGCAGTCCTTTTCCACCTCTCCTGTGACCGTTAAGGTTGGCAACCTCACTTTGAGGGGTCTACAGTGCCTCAGCCTTCCAGCCAGCTCACACAATCCAAAATGGACTTGTTACCTCTGAAAGGTTTCAACAATGCTGTTTATCTACCCTCATCAGGGTCTTCAGCCCTAGCTCTGGGCCCTTTAAATGCAGCTCTTTACCTGGCTTTCCAAAAAAGCCTTGTCCTCTTCTGAGGGTTTACACCACTTCACCAGTGGGGGAACCTGGGCCTGCCTACTACTCTAGTCTCCAACCCTGGAACTTTATAAACAGCAGCCACATATTGCTCACTTCAATTTGTTGCTGCTACTTCCCTGGGCCTCTTCCCACCTGGCCCCTTTATGTTCACCCGCTATCTTAGGGTTAAAGTTCTCAGGACCTCTCATTCCCAGCTTAAGTAAATGCAGACAGAACCAAATTCTGGTAGTCCCTCAAGCTCCTGTGGCCGGAGAGGAGCACCCTGCCATGTCTCTCTGGTCCCAGCAGGAAACTGACCCACTAAGGCAAAGCCCCGCAACTCCCACTTATCTGAGCCTGCTGGGCTCTGATTGGCTGCTTCTATGCAGTCTCTCTAGGCAACCCTGGAGGACCCACCTTGGTTGCTCCATTCCTGGGGTTACGTGTAGTAGGACTGTGGGGCCTCCACCAGGAGGCCACGAAGGATCTGGTACATGGCATCACACTTGGCCGTAGTGAAACCTAAATTTTAATCACAGGGTTCTCTGTCCTGTATCCCCCTTTGATTCCCTTCTCTTGAACCTATGACCTTGCTCCTGCCCCTGTTTTCTCATTTGTTGTCATCAGCTGATCTCTGGTTCCGTGGCTTCTTGATTGCTGCTAGCCTTGCTTTCTGTAGTGAAAGCTTTCTATGTGTAGTGCTCTGCTGCTTCTGCATGAGATTGACTCAAACTCTAGTTATATCTTATCTCTAGCATGTCATAATCACTGGTTACCAAGAGGTACAACTTCTGATCCTTTAGTTCAGGACAAAATTTGTCTTAAAAGTTTGTCCATTTCTACTGCATTAGAAGGGTGTTATTTTGCAAATATATAGTGAAACTCTTTACTCCTACAGTACTGAAACTAAGAACAAGATCCATGCAACAGCTTGTTTGTTTTTGAAGCAGATTTTATATCTGCTCCAGTGAATTTAAAGATCATCCCTCTCTAATTGTGTCTGTGTGCACATTGAATATATGGATGATTTTTCTGCTGTTTTGGGTGTCACTGGCTGGATTTACTACTGCTTTGATGGCTCATATTTTTCTTTAGTGCCCCCCCACCCACACACCATTTCTTGTTTTACAGACTATATTTTATTAGCCTAGGAAAGTTGCATACCAACCAGGAGCATGCCAGTGAAAACAGCAGTCTAGGAGATTTTGCCTACAAAAGTTACAATCCCAAAATGCAGGCAAATGCTGACATTAGTGAGCTTCACTGCTCTGGGAAATATAAAAGTTGTGTTAATTTTTTATGTTGTAATTAGAGGCAAAATGTGTGCAAGCCATGCAAAGGATTCTTAAAAGAGCCTGAGAAATCTAGAGTGATATTTATCTTAAATTTATAAATTATATGATGGAGGAATCTCATTTAATGAAGAGGCTAATGAACAAAGGTCAATAAATGAAAATGGTTTTAGTTAAAACTGTTTTTCTTTCCTCCGTCTACACACTAGGTCTTACAATCCCAGGTTCAAAACCTCCACCGGCTGTCTCTGAATGGTGTAATTCAAACGCAGACAACTTCATTAGCCAAGGACCAGTCTCTTCTTCAGCAAAAGGAAATGTGACTAATGAAGGGCAAGGTGAGTTCTTATTCGTCTTATACAAAAGTTACGTTTTATTCATAATTGCTAATCTATACACTGGTGAGAAACCAGTTAACGACAAACATTTATTTACAAGTTGATGTCTATAATTAATTTTAGTAATAGAATTGAAGACGGTTGTTTTTGCAGGTTACTGTAGCAAACCTACTAACAATCTACTGGTTGTTGGTGTTTGTTTTTTAAATCCCCTAATTTTGTATGCATCTGAAGAAGTGAGCTGTAGCCAACGAAAGCTTATGCTGAAATAAATTTGTTTAGTCTCTAAGGTGCCACAAGTACTCCTGTTCTTTTTGCTAATTTTGTATGGTGTTATTACAGTAGAGAATATTGCGTGCAGACCTGATCTGGTTTGGTTTACATCTTATGTACAACAGATGCATCCGACGAAGTGGGTATTCACCCACGAAAGCTCGTGCTCCAAAACGTCTGTTAGTCTATAAGGTGCCACAGGATTCTTTGCTGCTTTTACAGATCCAGACTAGCACGGCTAGCCTTTGAAACTTTTCTTGGGGTCTTTAGAGTATGGCATGGAAAGTAGGATTATATATAAGCTTCCCTATACAATTCCATACAGTGACAGAAGAGTGAAATGGACCGCTTATTGATGCAAATGGATTCCAGATACAGTCAAACCTTGCAATGATGCGCCCCACTGTAATGCGAAATTGCATATAACGCGATCATAAGTTGGCTCCCCTTTAAGGCCTAATACCAGTGGTCCCCAATGCCATGGTTCTCGCCGGGACATTGATATGCCCCCGCCTAGTGCCCAGCAGGAGAGGGAAGCCGCGGCCTCGTGCCTGCTGGGGACAGTGAGCACCGGCGCCCGCAGCCTCGGAGTTGTCTGTCCCTGGCAGGCGCGGGGCTGTGGCTTCTCTTCTCTGCTGGGTACTAGGCACTAGGTGGTGTACATCAATGCACCGCATTGGGGACCACTGACTTAAACTAACCGGCTTGAAACCTCGCTATACCGCGACTCCGCATTTATCGCGATGGAATTTTTTGGACCCCAAACATTGCGTTATAGTGGGGTTTCACTGTATTTGCCTTAATTCTGCCTTTCCTCTCCTTCAGCTGGTGATGGAGAGACTCCACTACGAGAGAAAGAGAAGAAGGTGCGTCCATTCTCAATGTTTGATTCTGTGGATCAGCCCACTGGAGGGCCAGCACTGGGCTCGCTGAGAAAAAACCAGAGCAGTGAAGACCTCCTGCGAGATGGTCAGGTATGCAGAAAATGCATAGTCCTCTTCTAGTTTTGCACTTACCTCATTTTCCTGCATTCCAGGAAATCCTTCTATTAATGATTGCTGCACAGCTTCACAAACACTGCCTTAATAAAATTGTGAAAGGGCTCTGGCTCTTTTAAGGGAATACTAGAGGGGAATTGTAGGCTTTTAAGGTGAGTACATAGCTCTCAAAATCAAACCCTTCAGTCTACCTACTCTGAATATTTATCATGTGCAAGTAGTTGTGCTATTCACGTTTGCTTGCATGCGATCAGTATTTCCTTGCTAAGATGCTATACAGAACCTATGCTTTAAAACAAACTGTTCAGGTTTGAGTATCTGTTTATAATCTATTAACACCATTTGGTAGCATACCTAGGATCTTAAATAAATCACAACAGAATTCAGTAATCTTTGACTAAAAATTCAGGTGCCACATGTGAAAATAGAGAGGATACAGAAGTTAAAATAAACTTGTGTGTATCATTGTAGCTAGCCTTACAGAACTACTGTGATTCCTCCATAATTTATCACTTTAACAGACTCTTTCAAATGCCAGATATTTAAGACTTTCTGTGGCCAATCCAGGGATTGTGTACAACAGCTGTGATTATAATTCAAATCTTGGTATTTTGTGCATTCTTATGAATAACAATAGAGACCATAAATAGCACTGCAGTGCTAATCACATTTGTAGCTATTGTGCTGTCTACCCAGTGTCTTTCCCACTAGATCTGCTAGAACACTCTTTTTAACACAGTGCTAGATTAGACTTTCGTTAATTCAGCTATATTTTTGTCTTGCAGATTGCCAATAAAAATGTGACAAAAGTACCACCGCCTGTTCCCACTAAACCAAAACAGATAAACTTACCTTATTTTGGTCAGGCCAGTCAGCTATCTTCTTCTGAAACTAAGCCTGATGGAAATCCACAGAAGCTGCCTTTGGCTATTGTAACAATGGGAAATAAACAGAAGTCAGCAGCCCAGCAGCCACCCCATACTTCCCAGCAGATCCAACAACGAATCTCTGTGCCTCCCAGTGGTCCTTCCACTATCCAGGACCAAATTCTTTCCTCATCCAAACAAGAGAGCCCACCTGCAGCAGCTGTGAGACCTTTCACCCCTCAGCCATCCAAAGAAATCCCACTTCCATCATTTCGAAAGCCACAGACCGTGGCTGCGAGTTCAATATACAGCATGTACACACAGCAGCAGACTCCTGGGAAGAATTTTCAGCAGGCAGTGCAGAGTGCTCTGACGAGAGCACAGACCAGAGGCCCACACTTCTCAAGCAGTAAGGATGTGGATGTCTTTCACTTTCATTTGTAAAGTTACATGGGGACTGTAATGTGTATATCACTTTCTTGGGGAACCAAGAGGGATATGGAAGCTATAAATCGTTAGCTACTAAAGGTCAGTGTGTGTTTGTAGCAGAAAGAACAGTAGTGAAGTGCACAGTATCAACTTCTTCCCCCCTCCTCCCCCCCCAGATGTTTGTATAAAATATGGTTACTTATATCTGTCCTGTTACCCTGGTCTCTAAAACAATACCTTTCTTCTAACACTGGGAAGGTGTTATTTTAATATCTGTAGAATAAGGCTGGCTTCTAGCAGGTTCAAAAGGATACAATTATTCTACCTTCTCACTGTACTAGATAGTTCTTTTTGTTGGTCAAATACTTAGTTTTCTCTTTCTGAATTGCTCATCAGTGTATGGCAAGCCTGTGATTGCTGGAATCGGCGCACAAAATCAGTCACAGCAGACAGAGAACGTCTACTCAAATAGCCATGGCAGTCCGGAGCCCGAAATGGAGACAATAGCTTCTGCCCATGAGAATCATGAAACTGAACGAATTCCTCGCCCGCTCAGCCCTACCAAACTGTTGCCTTTCTTATCCAACCCTTACCGAAATCAAAGTGATGCCGATTTGGAGGCCCTAAGGAAGAAGCTGTCTAATGCACCAAGGCCACTGAAGAAGCGTAGCTCTATTACTGAGCCAGAAGGTCCGAATGGGCCTAATATTCAGAAGCTTTTGTATCAGAGAACCACTCTGGCTGCCATGGAGACCATCTCTACCCCATCATATCCATCTAAACAAACCTCCACGTCTGCCAGTCCTGAAAGCCCAACAGAAATCCAGAACCCTTATCTAAGCACAGAATCCGAGAAAGAAGTGGTTCCTTCCACACCTGAACCAGCCATCACCGAGGAAGCAGAAAACACACACACAGATCAGAATGAAGTGCCTCTACCTTCAGCAGGGCTAGATAGCGTGCCTGAGGTAACATCAGACAGTGATGCGCTCGTGCAGTCTGAAATGGAAGAATCAAGTCTAGAGTCATCAGAACCACTGGAAGTTTACATGGAGGAATATCCTCCATACCCACCGCCTCCTTACCCATCAGGAGAACCAGGGGGATTGGGAGAGGACTCCTTCAGTATGCGACCCCCTGAAGTCACTGGACAGTTTTCCTTACCTCCTGTAAGTACCAGCACCTCTAGTTAGCCTAAGGTTTGAGTACTTCATAGGCCATTTTAGGTTTCACCAATAGAACCTGTGCATTGCACTATGTAGTAGGTTGTAGAGATTTCCTACCAGTATGTGGGAGACTAGTCACCTTAGCAGGCTATAGGTCCCCCTCTGTCAGTGTCCAGTCTAGCTGTACTGATACTTTTGGAGACAACAGGATATTTACTGTGGTTAAAAATTTCAAATAGTATTCAACACAGAACACATCTAGAGTTTCTCTTAGGGTTTGTGAAAACAGCACTCTCAGCATAAATCTCCATTTCACTCGAAGCTAATTCCATCTTAGAAGTAATAAAATTGTGGTTTTGAAATAGTAAATGCTTTTTGAAATTTATATTCATGTTATTATTGATACTTGGTGGAGCCTAATATGCTTAGTCCTGGACCAAGTTGTATATTGGAAGTGTACTATCTAAACAATTTGTGCTAAAGCTATAGTTAACTTTCATTCTCAAATTTCATCTATTTTACTGAAATGTAGTTGGTTTTTATGATTCTCTACAATTCCAACTAATTAGCATCCATTAGTGTAGGTTACATGAAGTTGGTGCCACTTACAAGCTACTATAATAAAGAGTAAGAAAAGGTGAGATGACAAAACATGCTGCACAACCACTGGTTTAGAACAGAAATGTTAAATGTTTTCAGTTCCTCACACACTATAAACACACAGACTAGGTTGGTGTACCAAAGTGGGATGCTACCAAGTCAACTGGGAGAGCAGAGGAGCTAATAGCTTTCAATCAGGTTCACTTTCATCTTCTGATGTTGCATGGAATACCAGTTACCTTCCCATCCCACCCCTACTTCCACCCCCCACTCACACCCCCCTCAAAAAACCACAAAACCAACAAAAAACTTGCAGGTGTGAAGAATTTGAACAATCAGGATTTCCCAGATCCCAAGAACTCAATTCAGTTGATCACTTTTGAGGCCATTTTGAACATGTTCTGGAAGCTTTTCTCTACAATACTGATTCTAGACTGATGTGAAGAAACGAGTCAGGAAGTTGAGCCCACACTAGGATATTTGGGTTTCTTGACAAGCTGTTTGTTGAAAAACCCTGGCTTTTTGTAATTTATTTTTCTGGAAATCTCATAGTAGTGTCAATTCACTTGCAGATCATAGATTGGTTGGTTCTCTTCATCTGCTAAATGTTTTATTTTTCCTGTGTTTTTAAATGAACAGAAGCCAACATGACTCACTTCTGTTGACATCTTTTTCCCTGACATCTGTCAGTAGGAATTTGAATAGCCCTATGAATAGTGTTTATTGGCGCTGCACAGGCAGTTGGGGATATTGCCGTTTTTAACATATACTCATTCTCAGCAATAAGAATGTTGGGCTTCAAATAAGTATTTGTAAAGTCAAAATTGTTTCCAACACAGCTGTAAAAATGTTAACTTAGATCTAAATATGGTTCTACAGGATCCCTCTAAAATTTTCT
The DNA here is from genome assembly GCF_007399415.2 of Gopherus evgoodei. Lineage (NCBI taxonomy): Eukaryota > Metazoa > Chordata > Testudines > Testudinidae > Gopherus > Gopherus evgoodei. The sequence goes on from NC_044324.1 coordinate 172,405,237, forward strand.
TTAATGTAGCCAGGTGACTTGCTTCTATGATCCCTATTCTTGCTAATGAGTTTTTAATAATTTGTTGAAATCCAGAAGGACTATAATTTATACCAGTGTTTTAAAAATGTCTTCCTTCTAGTTAGTGTGATAGCTTTTGACAGATGAATGATAAAATGGTGTGAATACAAAAATGCACTCATTCAATAATAGTTTGCCTTGTTAGTATTTTTAGTTGGCTTTTGGTTTAATGATTTTGCTATGTTAGGACCATGGGAATTGCTGTATTAGACTGGACCATCAGTCTAGTATCTAATCTCCAGCAGTGGCCCTTATCTGAGCCTTCAGAGGGAGGCAAAAAATCTCCCATTATGCATCTAGCTCTCTGTGCAGTGTTGTGCAGGAAGAGTGGTGGTTTGGGGACATCTTGAGTCTAGATTTCATCTACTACCTCAAGCATAAGTTCTACCATTGTTCTCAAATGTATCAAGAATTCCTATAATGTGTACGTGTGTGTGTGTGTGTGTGTGTGTGTGTGTATATATATATAATATATAAAATTTAAATTTTTTTCTCTCCCAGGGGAAGAGGACGAACTTACGTAAAACTGGCTCAGAGAGGATTGCCCATGGAATGAGAGTGAAATTCAACCCCCTTGCATTGCTTTTAGATTCATCTTTGGAGGGAGAATTTGACCTTGTGCAGAGAATCATTTATGAGGTAAAAATATTATAAAGTACAGGATTAAAATTGAAGTTTAAATTTCAAATGGAGAACCTTACAGACAGAAACTTTTTGACACTAAATGTTGAGAAGATGGTATCGGGTCTGTAAGAGATGGTCCCGCTGAGGGGCCAGTTCAGGTGGCAACATATCCACAGTGTTGGTTCTGGATATTCAATGTTAAGTCTTTTTAGGGAATAATTTTGCCATGTTGTCCTTAGTATGTCTTGATCTCTTCTGACAATATGTAATCTATAATATATCAAATGACTTGATAACACGCAAGTACAAATCACTTACCTTGCTTATGTTTCAATGTGAAATACTCAAGAATCCTGACTCCCAATTCCAAAAAGTTGCTGTGCCATCCTTCTCTAAAATTAGTTCCGATCAATTCTGTAATGCTGCTTTTTACTAAATTTTCTGGACACTGCAAATATTCCCTGTAAACCATTTTCAGTGATTGACTGCTACAGTGAATTTGAGTTAAGTGTACGTGTGAGACTTGGCGGGGTAGAGGGGTACATTCATTTAGTTCAGGGTTTCTCAAACTGGGTGTCGTGACCCCTCGGGGCCACAAGGTTATTACTTGGGGGTCCTGAACTGTCAGCATCCACCCCAAACCTCGCTTCGTCTCCAGTATTTGTAATAGTGTTAAATATTTAAAAAGTGTTTTTAATTTATAACAGGTGTTGCACTCATAGGCTTGCTGAGTCAAAGGCATCACCAATACAAAAGTTTGAGAACCACTGATTTAGTTGCTGCTTATTGCCCATATCCATCACAGAAACTTCACTCTTAAATAATCTTTCAAAACAAGATGACAGTCTGTCCAATTTTTTAAATGGTTCCATCTGGACAGTAGTGCTATAGAGAAAACCATTTGAATGTGAATGGCTTCTTTTTCTATGCCCTGTAGGTTGAAGATCCCAGCCTGCCCAATGATGAAGGAATTACGGCACTTCACAATGCCGTGTGTGCTGGTCACACCGAGATTGTAAAGTTTCTGGTACAGTTTGGTGTGAATGTTAACGCTGCAGATAGTGATGGATGGTAAGGACAGTCTTCAGTTTCCTTTAAGTGGTATTAGTGTGAAAACTCCTTGCCAAAAACAGGTTCTTTTGAGCTGCCCTTAATTAATCTGATGGGAGGCATCTGAGTTTGACTCTCCAACTCAGCACCCTATTTTTTGCACTGCAGATGGGAGCTGGAAGCATTCCCTCCATGAAGCTCTTGAGTTCTGGACAGGTGGGATTTCAACTGTTGCAGCACAAGGTGGTCTTAATGAAAGAGATTGGAGCTTGAGAATTACTCGCTCCTATCTAAACAAAGTGCACTGGGATATTACAGAACTAATTAGTGATACTTTTCCTGCTGGAGAACCTGGTTGGGCAGAAGCAATTCCTGGTGAGGTGTCAAGTAAGGACATAGGATGAAAATATGGCCTGTTGATGAAGCCCTGCAGCATAAGCTTCTGAACCTCTGCTAAATCAGTTTTCCTCACCCAGTTTAGCCACCACCTTGAGTGGGACAGAGGAGGAAGAGGGGCATAACCCACAATGGGGATGTTCGGAGGACAGAAAATCCTGAGGTTGAAGAGGTGGTGTCTCAGAAAGACCTTGACTATAATGCTTCTGGGTTACAGTTAATAGCTATAGTAATGCCATACTTGGTGTAGAAACACTTGTTCCTGTTTCTTTTTTGTTTGAAAATTAATATTTGAACCCTGCTGGGGTGGACACAACTGTCTAGGAGAATCCAGGTGAGCTTGCAATGCTAACGTGCAGTCTTGACTTTAGTAAAGCTTTGGGTACTGTCTCACATGATCTTCCAGCCTGAACCGCTACATCTCCACAGCTATGTTTTTGTACCCTAGTGTGAGCCCTGCTAGCACAAGTCTGTCTGCCAGGGTGAGTAGCTCACTTCCAGATGCAGTGTAGACATACCTAATAAGCACTGCTGCCAGTAACACATCTGAAAAGATGTCTTGAACCTAACAATCACTCTTCCTCTCCCCAATTTGTAGGACCCCTTTACACTGCGCAGCATCTTGCAATAACGTCCAGGTGTGCAAATTCCTAGTGGAATCAGGTGCTGCTGTGTTTGCTATGACCTACAGTGACATGCAGACAGCTGCAGACAAATGTGAAGAAATGGAAGAAGGTTACACCCAGTGCTCTCAGTTTCTGTACGGTATGTGTTAAGAGTTCAGTTCTGAAGAATACAAGCTGCTCCATGGGGCCTTTCAGTATGTTTTTTGGGTTCACTTACTGAAATGTGGCTAGTCAGAAATGAGCAAAGCCTGTTGAGCCGAGGATACTTTGATTTAACTGGAGAAGCTGAGTGAGTTAACCCAATGGGAAAACCCTCCAAAGACCACTGGGAAAAGTCTCTGCCTGAATTAACCAATATGTGCTAACTGAAGTGGGTACAGAATTCTCCTACTTGGGTTGTTAAGGTTCGCAGAAAGGCGACTGTGTGGTACCTTTCACCCGCTATACTTACTAGAAATGAATATTGGAAGTAAGAGAGGTGTTTTTTTGTTTGTTTTTTGTTTTTTGCCAAGTTTCTGATCAGTCAGAGGTTTTGTGCTCTAAACTTGATGATTCTGTACTGTTTCCTGTATTCTGTTACCCCACAATTACAATGCAGGATTTTCTTTTTAAAGTCATCTTCAGATAGTAAGGCTAGAGGGAGTAGCTGTTCAAAAGTACAGCCATCTTTGACTTTTCTGCACTCTGAACAATATGGGAAGTGTATTGATCATTGAGGATCCCAAGCTTTTTTAACACAGTAGTGTTGAAAGTTCAAATGTATTTTCTCTTGGCTATCCTATCTACTGATCAGTAGATAGGAGATGACTGTCTTTTTAGAAGGGTGTGTGTGTGTGTGTGTGTGTGTGTGTGTGAGAGAGAGAGAGAGAGAGAGAGAGAGACTGGAGGACAGTAGTGAAACCACGGCTTTGTAGTTATCCCTAGAACAAGTGGAACATAGACAGTAGTTTGTACAAACTTCTGTAAGCTGCTTCAGCAGATATCTCAAAGTTCCATATCTATTCAGCTGTCCTCATTGGATTGCGATTGCTAACCAAGGAGTCACTGGGTTCCAAATATAAAGGTGTTCTTTTGAAAGTAGGGAACCCAACTAAGTAGGATTTAAACTGAGGTCACAGAGATCCTTTCAAATAGGCCTCAGAGTGACTGTTCTATAGTGGTAAAATTTTAGGTCACTGTCTGTTTTTTTACGGATTGAAACTAGCATCTTTAAGCAAGCAATAGGACACTGCTTATGTATTTGATGTCTGGTTATTTTTGGACTTCAAAACCTATTAATATGTTTCTGGTAATCTACAACAATGATAGTAAGTTCATAGACTGGGAAAATCTGATTCCTGGTGCCAAAGAGTGAGTTCAGAATATTCCTTCCGTTTGCCTTTTCATATGCTGCTATTTTAAAGAATGGATGTTGAATTGAAATCTGACCCTCTGGATGCCACAGTAGACCGAGCACAGGAGCCGCATATAAACTGGATGGATGTACTTAGTGTACTGGACAGCAGTGAAGCAATTAATGTATAGTCCTGAATAATATTCATCTAATCCCTTTTAGCTGCAAAGAAATTACAATACTTGTAAAGCTGCTTCAGCACATCTAGCCACATTTAATTCAATCCAGGCTGAAGGACTAGAGGCTTAAAGCAGAACCATGATATTACTTATGCTTGTAATCTTATCCCCATTGAGATTTGCTGGTAATCAAAATGCACTTCCACAGTTTGTTACATTACCTGTAAATTTCTTGCCTCTAGTGCTCTTGTGTTTTGACTTACAATTCTTTTCCCACACAACCCAGCGTCTCTTTCTGCCAAATCCTTTGGGGTCCTAATTCTGTGTTCAGTATCCCTGCATATTGCTACAGAACATAGCTAAGGTCCACATGCAACGGGGTCACTTCACTGCAAAGTCAAGTAGATGGTAAAAATGAGGGCCTTAGTCTGAACACAAACATTTCTTTAGCAGCCATAGTTAAGGAATCCTGTGAAAGGTGAAATGGGTTTGGTAGAGTTATATTTGAAAGCTTTGACCAGGAATGGTGAGTCAGTAATACACGCACATGATACTGAGATGTATTAATGTTCTTGCCTCAAGCATGCTCCTGTAGCTGTGTAAGAAGGGCAGCTGTGCCCAGAGTGCCCTCCACTGGCGGATAACCACATGACAGGTGCACCTGCCTCAGTTTCCCTCAGCTCTTCAGACATATTCCAAAGCATCTTCTCAAGCATAAATATAGCCTTTGGGCAGGGGGATGTCATTTATTGCAAAAGTCCCATGCACATAAATCCATAACAAGAGTCCCATCCACCTATAATGCAGAATTCCCCTAGCATAGTCTACACAGTGCATGCAACATACTGCCTCAGGGTCCCTCACCATGTCCTAGCTCTCTCCAGTCCTTGTACCAGGATAGCTGCCCCAGCCCTTCAATCTGGAGTGCATCCCTGCTCTTCCCATCAGGAACCCTTTCAGCTCTCTACTGGGAGCTTCCTTGCCAGAGCAGCATCCCTCCTGATGACCCTCTCTCAGCTCCTCTGGGACCAGCTGTCTGGCCCTGGAGATATTAACAGGTAAACTCATCCACTGCTTCTCCGCCATCAGCCCTTGGTTCCAGCTCTGCAGCTTAGAGCCAGCAAGCAACTCCCTCTGCTTCTCCTCCTGCCTTCAGCCCTTTGGCCCTGGCTCTCTGGTTTGAGGAAGTCAGCAAGCAAAACTTCCTTGGGTGCTCTCCCTGCCTTCAGCCTTCCCCCAGGTATCACCTCCGGCTTCCTTCTGGGACCTTCCATGATCCCCTGGTCTCTGGCAGCTCTCACTTGCCCGTCCTGACTAAACTAGTCTGCTCTAACTCACTGGCACTCTTTCCTGCCTTCCCTTATGGACTTCCTTTCACTGGGCCCCTCCTGGATCCCTTAGAGGCCCCCCCCTTAACTAGGAAATGGGAGCAGAGCACCTGCTCTGGCACAGGGGAGCTGGGCCTACATAATTTAATGGGGTTAACTTCTGCTGACAGGCTCCTTTTGTGCAACTTGAGAGGCTTGTGCCATGGTTTCACTTCCTGCCCTGCTGTGGTGCATCACCGTGCCTCAGCCCCCCGTGCTGTGCCCCAGAGGTACTTGTACATCACACAAAGGTGGTTGTTACAAATTAAAATCTCCCTCTGGGGTCTGGTTTATTAAGTTTTTTTAAAAGGAATTCAACCCTTCACCCTTATATTCAGGCTTCCCGCATCTTTTTATTGGGGCTTCTGTATAATCTTGCTCCTGAGGTCCTGCCCCAGCTCCCTCTATGCCAGGAGCTTTGCTGGCCCTTCTCTGACATCCTAGCTCTACCCCAATCAAAGATTGCTGCAGAGAGACCCATGCTAGCTCTTTCCTAGTCCCTGCTCTCTGAAATGTGCCTAGAGTTTATGTACCTGATTCCCATGTCCCTTCCTATTCCTACCTGGGGGAACTTTGCTACCAGAATTCCATCTTTTCAAGGGCCAACAGCCTCAACAGGCTCACTGGTTGCTCCTGTTCAAACGTTGCAGGAAGCAATGGCTTTTTACATTAGCACTAATAAGAGGATGGCTGTGTATTCTCCATGCATTATGCTTCCTGTCTCTGGACACTAGAGGTGTGTTGACTGAAACTACATAACCTGGATTATTATTATTGTTGTTTTGGTTTGGTTTTTTAATGTTAAAATTAGTCTCCTCTCCCACCCTTTGTTTTTTGACTGACTAGAATCTGATTTTCTTGAACTGGTCTTGGTAAAAAGGCAGTAGTTTTTACATTAAGCATGTATGGAAGCAGGGAATGAAGTGATACTTTCCAGATTCCACAGCTTTCACCTGAGTAGTTTTGTCAAACTAGAAGATGTTGGGTCATCTATCAGCATATTAACGCTGCTGCATTACCAAAAAATGCTTTGGACCCCTCCCTTGTGGTAAGGATGAAGTGTGCACACCACATCAACTAGTGCAGTTCTATATAAGGGAGAGCTAGGATTTGTCCTTAAATAAATAAATAAGAGGAGGGCAGCATATACAGTATTTAGTTGGCTTACTCTGAATTAAAATTCTGCTTTTGGTTTCCAGTCTGGAAGTGGAGGAATGCATACTGGGGGAGCTTTTAAAAATGTTTCTAGCTTAAAAATTAAATATGCTAACTCAATGATGATGATACGCAAATCCTAAATAACAGCTGTAATTAGCACAGATTTGTTCAACATACTGTGAAGAAGCAATTTAACTTATTTTTATCTAACTCTAGATAAAATTAGTGGTGCAGGAACTGCTGGGATATGTGTGTGTTTATATAAACAAAACCAGCAGTTGCTTAAAGATAAAGCAGAGGGAGGTAAGACATATGCTTTAGGCAGAGGGGTAGAGCATGAGGCTAAGAATCAGGTGACCTTCTATTCTTAGCTCTGAATTTGTGACATTGTAGAAACTCACTTAATCTCTCAGTACCTTCATTTTCCTTTCTCTCAAATGGGGGTGTAGTGCTTACTTGAATACCATTTTCACTTTGCTGTTGCTGAATAAAAACATTCTTCTTCTTGCTAATAGAGTTGTTAATCACAACTTTAAAAACAGCAGCTTGCATTTCTTGCACATCCTCACTTGATAAGAAGCTAGGGAACTACAATAACAATTACCTTTAGTAATAAACCTTTAGAAACGAACTAGTCTTCTTATTATGTTGACTTTACACCCATTTCTTGAACTTTTCTGTTCTATCTAGCTAATGCTTCTTGAGCATAATGTAAATAGGAGATTACATGTGTTTGAAAATTGAAGTTTTCTAATGTCTCTTACTGCTTTAATAGTTTTTTCAGGAATGCATTATTTGTTTGCTGATAACTACCTAGTTAACTTGATAGGAGTCATGACTGACTTGTGCACATCCCTTATTTGGCTGTCAGATATGGTACAACAGTTATTCCCAAGTGACCATGACATTGGCCTGGTCCACACTACGCTGTTAAACCGATTTTAACAGCGTTAAATTGATTTAACGCTGCACCCGTCCACACTACACTGCTCTTTATATCGATTTAAAGGGCTCTTTAAATCGATTTCTGTACTCCTACAAAACGAGAGGAGTAACGCTAAAATCGATATTACTATATCGATTTAGGGTTAGTGTGGACGCAAATCGACATTATTGGCCTCATTCTTTTACAGTAGCTACCCACAGTGCACCGCTCCAGAAATCGACGCTAGCCTCGGACCACGGACACACACCACTGAATTAATGTGCCTAGTGTGGACGCGCACAATCGACTTTATAATGTCTGTTTTTATAAAATCGGTTTAAGCTAATTCAAATTTTTCCTGTAGTGTAAACGTACCCATTGAGATCCAATTTAGGTTGAGCTGTTTTGTTTTCTCTTTCTTGTTCCAGGAGTGCAGGAGAAAATGGGGATAATGAACAAAGGGGTGATCTACGCACTCTGGGATTATGAAGCACAGAACGATGATGAGTTGTCCATGAAAGAAGGAGACTGCATGACAGTACTACGCCGGGAAGATGAAGATGAAATTGAGTGGTGGTGGGCACGGCTAAATGACAAGGAAGGATACATACCACGCAACCTGTTGGGGGTGAGTTGCTCTTAATACTTAGTTAGTTCTATGATCATTGAAGTACAAACTACATGTATGGAAAAGCAGTCACATAACCAACATGTCAGTGTTGATTCTACATGCACATACAGTCTTGTCTTACCATATCAAAAAAGATGATGATTACTAATTTGCAACTGAATGTGTGACATATACTTGAAGCACCATTTTGACCAAAGGCTTTTCCGTTGCAATGGGGAAAGCAGGAGTTAGTGTTTTTTCTTTTCCAGATAGTGATACTTTCTGGAAAAAGGCATCTCAAATACAGCCATTTTATTAAGGATAGTCAGCTGACACTTGGTTTAAGGGTGTGGTCTACTTCTGCTCCCATGAAGATGACTATGGTGAGCCACCAGCCCTCCTGCCTATACTCTGGATGCGCATATTGCATCTTCCCCTCTAATTATCCTTGGAGCGCTCTCGTAGGATGCAGCATGCCACAAAATTCTACAGTTAAAATAGTTCCAGTTTGGGAGGGAAAGATCATGCTGTCAAAAAAGCAAGACCTCTGAAGATTCTTATTGTCCTCCTTGTATTATTCAGTTAGTGTCGGCTGTCATGAAATCTCTTGTTCTAGAAGTAGAAGAAAACAAATGACAATTCTCTGTGCACTGAAACTTCAATAAATTATTTTGTCATAATGTCTGGATTACAACTTAAGCCTTGCAGCATGCAATTTGAGAAGTATTGTTCTAGAAAGAAACTGCTAGGTTGATGAGATTGAGATGTGGGTCCTGGGTTGTGATTCGCACATTTGCCTCCTGTGAGTCAGAGATGCCTCCATTCTTATCCGTCTGTCTTAACTTGTTTCCTCAAATGTATTGTATATTTCGAGGCTGGAAAAATGCTTCTTAGAATTCTCTGCTGATGCACAATTGTGGTATAAATTGAAGTATTTCTCAGAAATCCATGCTAAAGTGAGTGGTGCTGGTGATTTCATCCCACTCTGTTATATTCTTTACAACACTTGTTAATGGGGAAATGGGGCAGATCTCTTTGAGACACATTTTCCTCTCTTTCCCTTCTCCCCCAAACACCCAGATTCCCAGGAAACTGTAGCAAATGGACACTTCCGTCTCTTTATTTAAAACTTCTCCCCATTAAGCTTTTCATACATGTCCAGTATCAACTGTAGAATACTTGGTCAGTCATTTTGCTGTGAGAATTTATATATATATAAAATAGTAAAGGCAACAATGAATTCACAGCACGATGACTCCTTTGGATAATGTTGATTGTTAATTTGGCTCCAGGAACCAATGAGGTTCGAGTATCACTGGTCTAGGGCCATCAGGATTAAGAGACAACCCTGATCAGTTTCTAGAGGGGCACATTGTTCATGCCAAGCTATGGGGATAGAGGGAGAGCACTCCATGAAGAAGCAGCTCTGCAAAAGACTCCACTGCTTCTGGGGCATTTGGAGAAAAGGTCAGGAACAGAAACTAAAAGTCTCTTCTCCTCCAGTGGAAATACTGTGCCTGTGGAGATACTGCGGGGATTGTTTCCCCTCCAAGGTTGAGCAAGAGCACAGGTGTGAGAACCCGAAAAACCTCTGTTCTCCTGTGATCATTGAAAACCTGTAAAGCAGTAAACCTCTGCAAGCGTTTTAGCTATTTTGAGCCTCACCACAGTGGAATTCCTGTCACCTGCTCTGGAAGGACTAGAAGACACAGAATTAAACATGCTAGCCATTAAAATTTTGGAGCTGCCTATTCAGTCTTCAATTGATTAAGTATTCTAGCTAAATGATCCTTTGTTAGACTCAGAAGGAAGTGCTTGGACACTGCATACATCCATGCCATTGCCTGAAACTCAGGCCCAGCTGTTTAGCCCAGAGCAGGGGTAGGCAACCTATGGCACATGAGCTGATTTTCAGTGACACTCACACTTCCCAGGTCCTGGCCACCGGTCCAAGGGGCTCTGCATTTTAATCTAATTTTTAAATGCAGCTTCTTAAGTATTATTTACTTTACATACAACAACAGTTTAGTTATATATTATAGACCTTTATAGAAAGAGACCTTTTAAAAACGTTAATGTATTGCTGGCACGCAAAATCTTAAATTAGAGTGAATAAATGAAGACTCAGCACACCACTTCTGAAAGGTTGCTGATCCCTGGCCCAGAGAAAGATTCAGTAGTCTGATACATTCTTCCTCCTTTGTATGGTATCACAGCTGTTTTTTTCCCTTTGAGGTTAAGTGCATTTGGTGAGTCTAGGATTGATGATCATCTGCTTTAATACTTTCTGTCTGGTAGATTATTCTTGACAGCCATGTTAGTGAAACTTACCAGGCTATGTGAGAACTCTACTGAATCCTATGTGAATGGCAAGATAGTGGCTACAAGTCTTCAAACCATAATTATAATACAGATGCTGACTAGGTCTATGCGAAGCAGAAACTCTTTGGGCAATGTCAAATTTTTAATGCACTCGATCTGTTGGTAGCTTTAAAATCTGATTTCACATCTCAGCTGATGGTGAAAAATGACCAAATGGATTTGAGAGTTCTGATTGCTAACTGTCTGCAGGTCTTCTCTTCAGAAGCAATTTACTGACTAATAGGAACTTCCTGTATTCAAACACTGATCCACTGTTTGATACATTTGGATTGCAGAAGATCTTAAACCTGTTTTGGGGCCTGGCATTTAAAGGGGTGTTGACCAATATTCAGTGATCAAAGCAGGGAAAATTTCATACTGACTCTGTCCTCACAGAACCAGACAATTGGTAGATTACTGTTGCCTATCAAAAGCGGTTTGATATGATTTCATTCATCTCAGTTCAAATAGAGTTTAGACCCTGACCTCTTCTTTTGTTTATAAAATAGAAATATCTTCTAAAGCTCACTGCACAGTAGGCTGTCATGCAACAAGCGATCTCTATCTGAATAGGGCTGAGTGTTCCTAAGGGCTTAGATAATTTAGAATTGCTTTTCAGTGTATTGTTTTTGACATTCCTCTTACTCTGCTACTGCGCTCTCACAATTGATACATTCCTGTGATATTTTTATGCTTGCCTGAAAAAAGTTAAAAAAAAAAAAAAGCAAAAAACTTTGCAATTGCTGCTACTTTGTCACCGAAGATGATGTGTATAATTAGACCCTGGTGGCTCTTGGTATTCATGATAGAAATACTTGTCTACATTTACTTTTTTTAAATTTAAGAATTTCTGCCCTATTATACTCTTTAAAAATCTTCTTTTTTCCTCCTTACCCCCCACCCCAACAGCTGTACCCAAGGATTAAACCAAGGCAAAGAAGCTTGGCATGAAATTGCACAGAATCCTGAGTTATGAAGTTCTAATCATGGGTGAATTATCATTTCTATAAAAAATCATTTTGTTAGTTCCAATTTCATGAGACTTATTTTAATAACAGTGTAACTTAAAAGCAATGAAGAATGTGCTTGAAAACAAATGAAGGATCAATGGATTCACAAATGGAGGAGGGCATTCCATAAGCTGAAATGCTGCTTACAAGCAAAGGGCCTAAGCAAGCCTAATGTTCATCTAGTGCCCACTCTGCTTTTCCAAATGGCACATAGGTACACAGGAACAGAATTCACTTTTTTTTTTTATTTTTAATTTCCTGCATGATCTGCAATGAACTTTTCAATTCCTCAGTGAGAGGGAGTTCATGTTCCACACAACTGGCTTTCTCCAAATCTGTCTTTGGCTTTGTTTCTAGTGGAGGAAATTAGTCATCCAAGCTACCCACACAGTATCCGAAAGCACATTTCTGTAAGCAGAGTATTTGTTAAAGTAGCTGAGTTAAAGTTATGAAGATAAAATAGAGTGTCTAACAGTGAAGAACTTTTGACCAGTCCATTGAGCAATAACTCTAAAATGCTGTAGCAGCTAAGGAATTCCATGTATTCAAAATACTTTGTGCTATATCACAGGTAATGTAGTTTTTAGAATGTTTGTTTTTACCAAAAAAAATCCTGTATTTATTGTCTCTTTTTGTAACTGAAAATTAAGCTTAGAAACTTTCTGTAGCCTTTAAAACTTACAAACTTTGTTATAATCCATATGTGTGTGTTTTTATTTTTTTGTTAATTGTGATATGAATAAAATGATGTCTCCTCTGAAGATTTAATTCTTTGGCATTTAATGTCAAACTCTCTATCCCAGATGACATCTGTATTAGCATGTCACTGAGAAATCTCAACCTGCTGTGCAGATACATAAACTTCAGACCATCCTAGAATATGCCAGTATTCAACTATTAAAATATCAGTGTGGAAAACATTCTTTGATTTATAACTTTCATCTAACCTGCTATGCAAGCCATATCCATTATTAGTTTTAGGAGTAACATGAAGGTTATAAGTGACTATTAGATCTGCTTAAGTTAATGGAATTACTCTATACAGATATATTTTAAATGGAAAGATTTATAGCAGAAGAATTATTTCTAACTAGTCTTCTCCACCAGGATAATCTATATTACTGTACTAGTCATAGCTTTGTTAAAGACATGTCAATAAAACTTGAGACTCAATAAGCTTCCCTTGCAGGAAAGGAGTCTATGTGAGGCCATGAACTGCATGGACAATCACTACAATCTACAAACTGAAAAAAATCCCTGACTCCACTGATTTTTCTACTCCGGCTCAGGGTTTGGGAATTGTTCTGTAAATGGCTTTGTGAATGTGTGATCTCTCACTAGATCTGGTGAAAAGGTTTGTCAGACTGACATGAGCATGTGGAGCTGTATAGCTCAGGGGATTGGCAGTGGGCAAAAGTGCTTGTCACCTCTAGGACCAATGTAGGTTGGCAATGATGTTTAATAATCATTTACCTAGTTTGAGCAATGAGCTTAATTGCTCAAACCAGTGAGCAGACATGTGGTTGGATGCTGAACAAAAGATGTAAGCAACAGAGGAAGCCCTGCTGGAATCCTTGGTAGGCAAGAACATCAAACCTGCTGGGCATGGATTGCTGCTGTCAGACCCTTGCCAAATAAATAGGACTGCCATTGCCCAACTGAAAAGACATACCAACTCATGTGGGCTTTCAACAGGAAAGCCATGCACAGCATTGGAGCAAGCAAAGACTCTACCGCCATCTAATTCCTCAGCAAGTTTAGATGAGAGTAAATGTGACTTGGTCATGATATTGAAGTCTGTTAATGTTCATAATCTCATGCTTATGCTCTTAATAGGGGGCCATGTATATGTATTGGATACCTGGTAATTGCATGCCTTCAGTATGCAGTGTAGTATTTCTCTGATTTTTATAGAAGCCTTTCCTGTCTCTCAATTATCATCATTGCTTTCTGCAGCAGACTTTAAAGAACATGTAACATACAATTATGCAACAAATACACAACATATAGAACATGTGTTGCAATGAACCTAAGCTTTTCCTTTCTCCCCTCTCCCCCCCCCCCCAAATATTATTCTGTTGACAATCAGGGCTTTATGCACCCAACTGATCCCCATTACAAAGAAACACCTTCCAGCTGGACCAGGCCTAACTGTCTTTATTTAAATAAGTAGTTGGGAGAAGTGAAGGCAACAATAGACATAATGTTACATTCAATACATTACATTCATTTTGTAAGGTTTAAGGCATTTTATTATTTTTATAATTCACAACCAGTGACATTTCTATCATACATGGCAGCATTTGTTTCCTCTTGAAGTCTTTGGCTGCTGACACAGATCTCACTGGTAGCAATCTTCTTGCATGGGGATCAAATATCAGACTAATAAGACACTGTCCTCTTAGGTGTATGGTTTTCCGCTGGTCAAACTGGCATAGAATTATACCTCTACCTCGATATAATGTGACTGGATATAATGCAGTAAAGCAATATTCCAGGGGGGCGGGGCTGTGCACTCAGGTGGATCAAAGCAAGTTCGATATAACGTGGTTTCACCTATAATGCAGTAAGATCTTTTGTCTCCCGAGGACAGCGTTGTATCGAGGCAGAGGTGTACTTAATCCAGTCCTTCAAAATACAGATAACCCAAAGAATGCTATGGTTTGCATGTATGAAACAGGATTACCAATGCATTTAAGAGGTAGCAAGATTGCAATAGGAAGCTTATTCAGTGTGTTGCCTATTTAAAAGGAACTATTGCTCTAATTTCAAAAGGAAGAGTACTTCTAATAGGTGAAAAACTGAAGGGCAGCAGTGGACCCCTTCTGCCTTCTCTATTCAGACTTCCCACTTCTCTCTCTTTTTTGAATAAGATGGCTACTACTCCCAAGCAGCTTAAAAATGCCAACAAACTTCACTTTAAACTTCCTTCTAATTTACAGTGAAAATTGCTCTTCCTCAGAAGTTACATTTAACTGCACTTTAAATATCTTTTTGATTAAAACAGATCAATTAAGCAAAGATGTCAAAAATAAAACTGAAGAATTATATACTAAATTAGAGCTTTCACACTGGACTTATAAAAGTAGTTATAGATGCAGTCTATATAGATAATGAGACTGCAAGCTTTTGTATTGTTGGAGTTTTGGTCTTTCAGATACTTCAAAATATTCTGCCCATTCTCTCCTATACTAGTTTAAACATCTCCATTTATAAACATAAGGAACAGGTTGATGTTGGAATACAGTAGGGTTAGGGTGTTATTGCAAGTTGTATGAACATTTTTGCATTTTCTTGATTCCATGAGATGTCTTCAGCTGAGGTCTGCTATTGCATCAAATACTAGTAAAACACAGCCACTAGTGGAGAGAAGGAAGAACATGAGTTAAGGGCTGTCCTCATCTACCATAAGACATACAGCACAATGCAAGTTAAGCAAGATGACTTGTTATATATCAACAAGTTCTTGAGATGATGGGGTCTGGACAAGAATGTATTTAGTGCAAAGATGGAAAATCTATTCCTATAGATGACATTGGGGGATGTTGTTTCCTGAATACCTTACAGTGGTAGACTTTTTGTTTAGGTTACAAATGCATATGAAATGTAGAACAAATGTTATCAGTTGCATCTTATGCACTGAAGTGCCTGAAATGTTCATGTAACAGTTTACGGTCTGAATTGTAAACACTCTTTTATAATTACCAACTTCAGCTATTCTCTTGTAGTAATGTAAGCTGGTTGTCATCAGACAATGACAACCCTATTCCAAGTATCATTCAAATTACTGAAAGCAACATTAGCTTATCTCATACATGGAGAACTTCTCTGCAGGGACATTAAGATGAATTAACTAAAGCTGTGAAGTGAATTAAACCCACATGTGCACACTCTTTCAGAAGTAGAGTGGTCTTTATTTATGTTACCTGAATCCCCTTTGAAGGAGAATAGAAGTGGTAGAGGATAAAATTAAAGGGATGGGGGTAGGTGAGGACTTTATGGGAAGATGGAATGAACAACGACCTACTGTTGATGGAAAAACTAGGAAATAGGAGAACTAATACTCCTGGGGGAATTCTGCACTACTGCACACAGGCATAATGAATGAGCTGTGCATATTTTTATTTTTTTGTGCAGAAAAAAGCTGCCAAAATGTTGCTCCAGTTCCACCTTTTTCCCACCAGAAGGTGGTGTGCTAGAACAAAGCAGCAGCTCCCAGCCAGCTAGGGAGGAGAGAGCCTGCTGCCTTCACAGTGCCTGTCAGGCCAGGTCAGGAGACAGCATGGGGCTGCTGGAGAGTCAGATGGGCTCATAACGGCTAGTGGGGGGAGGACAAACTAGGGCAGGAGCTGACTGGGAGTGGAGGCACAGGGGCACATGGTGATGGGGAGGGGGTGCAGAGCTACATAGGGTGGCTGAGTGGGGGCAGACACACATGGGGATGGGGAGCAGGAGGGGACACAAGGATGGGGGAGGGGGTACAGGGATACAAAGCCACATGGGGGAGAGGAGAGTGTCTGAGTGGGGTTGAAGGGACACATGGTATGGGCAGATGTGCCTGACTGAATGGGAGAGGCTAGGGTATGCATGGGGGAAGCTCCCAACAATCACATCCTGCTCCCTCCCCCGCCCCCCCCCCCCCGCTCCCAAAAACAACCCTTGTTCCATACTTTTCCCACCCATACCCAACAACCCTCCAAGTTCACACCCAGGCTCCTTCCCAGCAATTTATTTCCTTTTTCCTTAGCTCCTCCATTACCTCAGACTCCCCCCAGCCTTTGCAGTGCTTCTGAGGGGTACGGGAAATATGGTTCTGTAATGTAGTTTAAATGAATTATTACTCAGAGTTCTGTATTAATATGCCTAGCAAGGAATCTATTTGTCAAAAAACATTTTCTGAATTTTTTTTTTGGTTGTATTGTTACAGACATACTTGGTGACAGGTATTTTGAAATAAACAACAAAATAATTGAAACTGCTGTGATTATATTGTTATTTTGACAAAATATGCAGAATTTTGCAGAACTGTAAAATATTGTGCACAGAGTTTATTTTTTGTTGCAGAATTTTAATTTTTTTGGTACAGAATTGCCCCAGGAGTAAACTAGGCAGGCTGCAATTGAAATTCATCCCAGTAAAATATCAGGTTATCTAACTAGAAGTATGGGTGCTGCCACATGCCCTGGCTTGAAGTCATTCCCATTACATGCAGGGTTTACAGTTTGGTTCAGTGGCTCTCAGCACCCCCACTCTACAAATTGTTCCAGCATCCCTGACTGGAAGAGGCCAATATGAGGAAATAGAGAGTAATATAAATGGATTAGAGAGAGATTTACTTTCTTTAATCACATGCACAAAGAACTCTAGGCCCCAGAAGATACCAAAATGTTACTTGTGCTTAGATTCCCAACACTGCGTGAAACTGGCACACTACAGCGGGCATCAACCATCCCAAATGTATAGATCCAGTGCTACCAGGGGAAACAGCTTTTAGAAGTGAATGAGCATTTTTCTCTAAAACCATCTCAGCAAGCCACAGATCTGTGCTGTTGAACCCGAGCAGACTTATTAACTTACAGTGTTAAGGTTCATCTCCACTGTTCCACTTTTCTCAACATCCAGTTTCTTAAATATTTCTGTCAAAGAGGAGAGAGAAATAAGATGTGTGTATGAAGAAAGCAGTGGGAATCGGAAGCTGAATCTTGATTATGTCTCGACTATGAACATTTGTCTCAGATTTAAAGGGACAAATTTAAGGTTTATGAAAACAACCTTATAGAAAACCAGACCAAGAGAAATCTCATCAAAGCTGCTGCTTTTAAAAAAAAACAAAAAAAAAAACCTAGTTACAGCAAAAACCTTGCAGCTTTGTTCCAGTGCATGAAAACTAGCGGCTGCCTAGTTCAAGCTGAGCGAAATGAAAAATGTAAACAAGCAACATAAAGACTGTAATGTTAAATTGTTCGTTTGAAAAATTCTTTCAATAGTCCATTGTATAGAACACTGGGAAGGAGAGCTGTCTGTGAAAATAAGTATTCTTTTAAAGCTGTTATTGCAAACTGAAGTGCTTTCTATTTTTGTCATGTTAGCACTGGAGGTGCCATTCACAAGGGGGATGTAGGTACCCAACTGCCACTTTAGGCCACATAAGGCCAACATTTAACCACCACTGGCATTCAGAAAACCAGAGCTCGGCTGCCACTTAACCCTGGAGGCTCCTCAAGTCCCATGCTGTCTAAGTGGTAAGTTCCTATGGCGCCTAAATTGCTGTTGATGAGCATGTGCAAAACTAGGTAAGTCCTGATGCCACTGAGCAGCTAGGTGCCTAACTCAGGCTTAAGCCCCACAAGAATTCACAAGCTAAGTATTCTCACGCCTGTCTCACCTGCAGGACCTGATTCGGTCAGTAGGCTCACACTGGCATCTAAGAGCACGCCTACTGGACTGAGTCCTGCACAAAACAGCAGCGCTGAGGCCTCCCCCGCTACACAAAAGTTAAGTGGTTACAGCATTCATCCAAGAGGGGAGATCAGAGTTCAAATTTTCACTCTGGCCAGTTTATGGCTGGGATTTAAGCCCTGGCCCCTTCCCCCTACCAGCTGCAACCAGTGACTAAAGAGTCATTCTCATGGTCTCTGGCCCAGTGACTAAGTATTTCATAATAAGTGGAACAATTTCAACAGGTAAGATTGATAGACCCTCCATTCAGCATGCTGGCTTCTGCAAATCCTATTTTTAGGCACCTAATTCTCCCCTGCATTGTATGGGAAGCGTGGACAACTCACTTGTGGATGTGGATTCCACTAGGCAGCGGGACAGCTAGACGTTAAACTGTTTAATGCCTAAATTCCCCTTATGAATCTAGCTTTTGACTGTGGGCTGTAACTAAAGACTGTAACAAAATGTTTTAAACCCAATCCTGCAGTCTGATCTATGCAGACAGACCCTGAGAACCCTGGGGAAAGTACAGCTGTCTTTCTGCGCAGATCAGAGTGTAGGATTGGAGTCTCAGCTTGTCTCAAATTTATTCTGGTGCAAATCCGAGAGCCTTGTGTTAGAATAAGTCTGGACCTTATACAATGCAGCGAGGCGAGAGGCTGCTCACAATGTAAAGATTTACTAAGAACATACTCACTGAACAAAGTTTCCAGCCGAATCAAGCACCTGACAAAATTATCAAAGTCAATGATGAGCTGCTCATCTGCAAAACGAGCCACAATGACTTGGTGCAGCTGGCAAGTCAGCTTGAACCCTACAGGGCAAAATAAAAGGTGAAAACATTTGGCCAGCTAATAATGCAATCAGGTGTTGGCCAAATAGCAGGAGCAATATGTATGTTTTTATTGGAAAAAAAAAAGTTAAGATCACAAAGTGTTTGCAAACTAGGAGCAATGTTGGAAAATGTTCATATCTATATTAGCTATTTGGTCACATTTCTGTGTCTAGTTTTCAAATAGCTTTTTTAACTATTGAGCTGATTGGTTATGATGGGTCATAATGCATTTTTACTTTATCTATGGGCATTTCTAAGTTGTTTGGTATTAGTGCTGATTGATTGCCTGAGCCTACTCCATGTACTCAGGAGGGCTAGTAGAATCCATTTTAATTCACTGTCTTAGAGAGATGGCTGTCTTCTATGGACCAGTCAGAAAAAAAATGGTTGATGGTAAGGAGCAGCTCTGTACTGTATTAAGTGGGGACTGTATCTTACCCAAAGACCACCCAGAATTTGAGGGGCATAGAACTGCTGGCTACTGGTCCCAAGACCCCCAAAGGGAAAGCAGTCTTTCCACTAAGGAAGCCAAACCGAGATATCTGGCCTTACCCACACAAACATAACAGCAGGTGGGGATGATTAGGGGTTGTTCTAGGAGGGTTCCGGTGGGATTCTTGTCAGGACCCATGGGCTTGCAGCCTTGTGAAGCTCTCCAATAGTTTAGATAAGCATTCAAACTCTGACTCTTGAGACTAGCCCATCCATAGCTGAATATGTACTTTCACTCTGTTGAAGCTGGTTTGCAGTGTAATTACAGTGCAGTGCTGATGTTGGTTTCCAGCACCCAGCTGTGATATGGAGAATTTCAGTGGATGTTGTGCTTTTATGAGGAGCTTTGTCTGGGTGCCAGTTCATTCTGGGCTTGTGTGTTCATTTTATTCCCCTTGTAGTCATTGTGCAGTGGTCTTAAGAATCCAGTGCATGGAGCAGTGGACTGGGTCTCAGGAGACCTGGCCTCTATTTCCAGCTCTGCCCCTGATTTGCTGGATGACCTTGGGCAAGTCACTTTCCCTTTCTATACCTCTATTTCCCTCTCTGTAAAATGGGGATAATGATATTGATATCTTTTGTAAAGCATTTTGAGATCTTCTATAGAACTTTTCAGCAGTAGAGCTTAGTATTATTATTTAATGGTGATTCATCAGAGGAAGTGCTTGCATTGATTGCCTCCTCTTCATGGGCAACCTGCCCAACTCAATCACTAAAAGATGTCAGCCTGTGGATCCTGGTTGTTAAGGACCTACTCATGATCCTACCGGGCCAGGTCCTAAGTGAGAGTAGCCCCAAACAGGAAGCCGCTCATCTGGGCCATTTTTAATGTGCCTATATTGCTGCATATAGACAGATACCACGGCCAACCACCAGAGAGAAAGATGAGTGTACACAATAAGACAGTGTCACTGGTAAAGATCACTGAAATGGTGACTGTATTTACACCAGCACCTATTGACTTTGATTATTGGTCTAGATAAGGGACTTGAAGTGGCATCGCCGTATATACAGGCAGATAAATGTTGGGTAATACAGCTATAGCGGAATAGAAGTACCTGCTTCTTCTAATGCTCTCCGCATCTCGTAGGAGTTCATGGTACCAGAGCGATCGACATCTATTTCCCTATAGATTTTCTGTAAAACACAAAACCCAGTGTTGGAGCTCCTCAATAATTAAGAGCTGGTTATTTTGCCTTCAGCCAGAAGTCAAATAAATGCCTGTGGAAAGCAGTCCCTGTTTTCCTGAGAAATGGAATCTAAAATGGATTTTGGATTCATTTAATTAGTGTAATGTAGGCATACAGCTACTCCTAGGGCTTGTCTTCACGTACAGCACTACGGCAGCTGCACTGAGAAAGGTGCTTTAGTGAAGATGCTTCTACAAGAGAGCTTCCCCCATTGGCATAGATACTCCATGACAGTAGCTATGTCGTCAAGGGAAGCTCTCCTGCTGACATAATGCTGTCTACATGAAGGGCTGTCAGTATAACTACATCACTCGGGGTGTGGATTTTTCACCCCCTGAATGACACAGTGATACCAATATAGATCTGTTGTGTAGACCTGGCCTTAGATGGAGTCATAGCTAATTCTTTCAGTGCAGCATACAGTAGGGAGGAGACACAAGGAAGTCACCTGAAAGCATGATGATCGCAGGGTAAATACCACGTGGGACTACAGAACCACTGACAAGGCAGGCACTGTCTAGCACTCAGTCCTGTGGTAAAGTTATCAGCCCTGTAAGTGAAGGCTAAGGATGGGGGAAAGAGGTGGAGCTAATGTGAGAAGCAGTCAGAGGAGCAGAGGTGGCTCCACCTTCTGCTCTTCACCCTAGAATTCAAAAGAGCAACTGACTTGTCTCTAGGGCTTTAAAGCTTAAAATCCCAGGGGTCAGATCCTCAGCTTGTGTAAATTGTCTTAAACCAGCTGAGGATCTGCCCCCATTTTAAAGTGGTCACCAAGAGTGAACCAGCCTGAGGGTCCCAGCTCCCTGTGTTTGGTGTTGCCGTCATGCTGCCGTCAGTGTGTAGAATGTGGAGTTAGCTGATAAGAGAAGTCTGATAGTTTGGTTCTTTTATTTACTGTTGCTTACACGTGGCCATTCTGGTGGCCTATTATTTTTATAAAAATAAGGGTTTTTTTTTTAATTGAGCAGCTGGCAAAGCTGATGTGCAAATACGGGCAGGAATTCCCTGTGAGGAAAGGATAGGACTGAAACAGCCCTGCCTTTATGTTCTGCATTTGTGGTCTGTGTGTGCCACTGGCCTTGTGCTGCTCTAGGCCACACTAGTCCCATTGAGCCCCATCCTGCAAGATGCCGTGTCCCTCTTGTGACGAGCTGAGCATCCCCAGCTCCCTCTGACTTAGTGGGAGTGGAGGCAGTTCAGTGCCTCACAGAACTGGGCAGGGGAGGTTTCTACTGAAGAACACAATCTTTCTGTTTAACAAGATGTACTCAGAACTGCCCATATAGAGAAATATACTGTACCCACAATATACGTACAGATTTACACCCACAGTGCTCCAACAGCCATTGAAAAGACCAGGCTACATCCACATGAGTAGTATACTGTATGCTCCCTTATATAGAGATCATATCTTACTTGATATTTCTGTATCTTTGTCCAGAGTATGTAGAACTCCTTCAGTCCCAGTTTACCGCTTCCATCTGACTGCAGGAAGAGTTAAGGGAACCTCTTTGGATGGCAGGAAAGAAATGTTTTCCCTCCTCTACATTAGGTCTGCTGTAATATAATCTCAACACTGCTTTTGGGTGTCAAATTTAGAGAAGGATGCAAATCATCCTGTGATGCACAGCTTACTCTGGCTCATCCTATGGGCTACAGGGACTCTTCCTCTGTTTCTTCAGGTTGTGTTTTAAGGTTCTAAATCAACTGTTTGGATGAATTAAATCTGAACCTCTGAATATTTCCCCAAGCCTTTTCAGTGCCTCCCACAGGTAATCTCTAACTATTCAGCATGTGTACTGAGAGGATGCCATTCTGTTCCGCAGTGGTGGTTCAGCTATTGATGGGAATCTGAGTCATACTCTGTTTGGATTCTAAACAGAGACATAACCAAAAGCAAGAGCTGCTGTTTACAGAATTTGTACTTCTTCAGAAAACCCCTAACAAAAGAATCCCAACATCACTGTCTGTCTGTCTCTCTTACTGTAACTACAACAGTGGAATCCTGAGCTCTGCCACATTTTACAACAAATTACAGGAGAGCTTCATTTTGTTTGGTATTTTACTTTTTCTAACCACATTATTCTCAAACCTGTAATGGGTTAGAACATTAAAAAAAAAACAACTCCCTCCTCTCCTCCCCAGTGAAACAGCACGGCTATCACAGTAGATTTCTTCCTAGGGCACTGGGCTCAGAAAAACAATGTATTATCTGGGGAGACGTTCTGGGAGTGTGCTTCAAGTTTTACCAGTGAAATCTTTGTGATTCTTACTATGTTTTGGCCAAATCTGACATGGTGGGGTCTGAATACCACAGGATTGAATGGGCTGATTTCCTCACTTCTAATATGCATTTATTGGTCCTCTAAATGAGCCCATGCTACTGATGCCATCTGGGAGCCAATCTTTCCCTAGGCTGTTGCCAGCCAGCTCACACATGTACCATCAAGGCTGGAATTCAGACAGGACCTTCTGCTATAAAAATACAGGCTCCCACTGCAAGAGATACTGTAGATTCAGCATTAACTGGCAGTACTATTAACATCTAGAGTCTCTATGCAGGAGAGTCCTTAAAAGGTGGCAGTCACAAGCAGATCTGGCCTTCCCTCCTGCAGGGGTTGCGGGAAGGAAGGGATGGATTGATAGGGACATCCCCGCTCCCCCACTGGATCCATTTCAGCAAGGATAGAGGACCATAGTCTAGCTAAGACAATTGAAGGATACATCTAACAGATCGACCATTATTTTACACGTCTCAATACTGAAGCCATCTGATTTGATATCTTGGCCTGTAAGGAAAGAGGACAAAAGGCAGGTTAATTACATATGGAAGGGGTTAGGAAATGGATAGTAACCCTTCAAATAGCTTGGGAGACCTCTAGTGGGCCTCCCTGTCTTCATCTGCAGAAGCCATCAGAGCCTAACAAGTACAGCAGTGCAGATATGGAGCTAGACATTGTAGGTTTGTATATACAGATAGTGAAGAGTGCTTCGGAACCTGTCTGAGTGTTTCTAATACTGTGTAGAGCAACAACTTATGCCTAGAAAGTTCAGTTCTATAGCGCCTTTTCTACTATGTCCGCTGTTCAATGACCAGTAATTGTGTCTGTACCTGAACCCTTCCTTTGGGCTTCGAGGGGGCAATGAGCAGTCTCTAGTTTGATTCTAGGCTAGCGTCATTCTATGCTTCGTGCTGGGCCCATTGGAGGGAGGTAATGTTACTACCACCAGCACACACGTATGCATGCAGCCATTAACAGTACCCTGGGCCTTCAGCTCCAAAAATACAAGGCTCTCTTGCTTGGACTAAAGTGAAATTCCTTTAGTTGCTGTTAGCAAGACCCTTATCTTTTCTGTGGAGCAGCTACTAGCGGGCAAGATCATACATATGCTCACAGCCAATCCATATAGTAAGATGCAGGTGGTGCTACCCACTAGTCTAGGAACTGCTTTCAGCTCCTACCAAATGTAATTTTAATCCTTAGGAAACTGGCTAATTCTCAGCTGGACATTGCCAGGAACTGGTTAATTTTTACATGACTGGTGTGAAACCAGTAGGGAGAATCTGTGGGTGCTGGAAGGAGAGCCTAGGGCAGGACTCCTGCCTTCAGAGAATCCTATCATCTCCCACCTGTTTGATGGAAACCTTCTTGTCTCCTCTTGCAGGCCCTCTTAGTGAAAACTGCCTTCTCGGCTGCTGGATCCTGCTCTCCCTCAATGAAGGACATAGCATGTACCTACAGTAGATGCTAAGGGGGGGTGGGGGATAAAGACATGGAATACAGAGTAGTTTCATGCTGAACAGCAGGCTGTCTACAAGCAGGCCAGGGACCATGAGGGTCTGTCTACTGGGACGAGGACCCTCTGCAAAGGGTTGCAGGAAAGTTCTCATTTTGCACAATGGCGGGGCCCATGACTGGAATGAAGGGGGTGGGCAAAGTGCCCATGATCAGCATCCTCAGCGCTGCGCTGCAATTGACCATGAGTCCTAAGCGTAAAAGCTGCTGGGATAGCCTCCACTCAGAAATTGATTTGTATGTGAGCTGCAGAGGCAGAGCCAGCTCCAGGCACTAGCCCAGCAAGCAGCTACTTGGGGCGGCCAAGGGTGAGGGGCGGCATGTCTGGGTCTTCGGCGGCAAGTCCCTTACTCCCTCTCGGAGCAAAGGACCAGCCGCCGAACACTGAAGTGGCGGTGGCAGAGCTGCAGATTGCGACTTTTTTTTTTTTTTTGCTGCTGCTTGGGGCGGCAAAAACCCTGGAGCCGGCCCAGTGCAGAGATCAAATCTCTCTGGTCCTGTCCTTTGCCAGTAAACACAGGTGCTCCTGTGGGGACCGAAGGAAAGGGGAAGGAGCCTGAGCTCAATTACACAGGAAAGACAATCGATACCACGCTGGTGCATCCAAGGAGAGAGAGAGCACAGCATAGAACTCCCCGTCTGTTTGGCTGATGTCTGTACAAATCAGTGGGGCTTATCTCCCTGAACTTGATCAGTGTCCAAGGGGAAACTAAACCAATAACAACAAGTCCCTAGTCCTTTTGTGCAAGAAAAACAAGATTAAAACCTCTCCATATCACTGAGAGAAGCTCTAGACAGTTGGCTGTGCTGTCACTGACCTTGGAGGCTTAAAATAGGCAGTCGACTGGGTAAGTTACCCCGACTCTAAACCAGAAAGAGGAGCTGTAAGTTTTTCAATTGTGCAGGTCCTGACCTTAATTATTTCACGAGGCACTTGTAAGAGCAGTTTATGCCTTTGACACGTGACACCAACCCTGATCATTGTAATTCCCTCATAGTAAGGCTTCTTCAGTGCTTTTCGGTGTTGCTTGCATCTTGTTCAAAATACAGCAGTATGTCTGCCCAGAGGTTTGAGTAGGGTGATCACATAATCTGATTACTTCACATCAATATCAATCTAGGTTGGATTCAAACCACTCAAGAGTAGTGACACTCTTGTCCATTACCAGTCTCTTGAGCTAACCAATTCAACATGCTTCTATCTGACTAGCCAGACCCAATAACACCTATACACACACTTGTGCACAAGGAGTATTCCTCATTCAGGCAGGTGTGGTGTTGAGCAGTCCTGAGCCAGACTGCCACAAGTTTCCCCTGAAGCTCTGGAGTGTTTAGTCTCAGCGATCAGGGCACAGCTAGTTTGAGATCTCTGTGAAGCACAGGACTGAGATTGATGCCTGCACCTTTTACTTTTCTAGGAGTTATGGGTGCTCTGTCTTTCTAACCTACTACTGGCCACTAGAGACAATGTGTATTCTCAGAGGAGAGGAAGACACTTACGTTTAGCCATGATTTTTCTCAGGATATTACATAATTCAAAAGCAGAGATCTCTGCATCCTGTGGAAATGTAACAAAACAGTTGTAACAAAATATTCATAGTAAGCCAAGCCAGATGTGGAATCTGTGTAACAGGGAACGGCACGAGAGGATTAGCTAGAACAGGGGTAGGCAACCTATGGCACGGGTGCCAAAGGTGGCACACAAGCTAATTTTCAGTGGCACTCAGACTGCCTGGGTCCTGGTCACTGGTCTGGGGGACTCTGCATTTTAATTTAATTTTAAATGAAGCTTCTTAAACATTTTAAAAGCCTTATTTACTTTATATACAACAATAGTTTAGTTATATATTATAGACTTATAGAAAGAGACCTTCTAAAAATGTTAACATGTATTACCGGCACGCGAAACCTTAAATTAGAGTGAATAAAGGAAGATTCGGCACACCACTTCTGAAAGGTTGCCGATCTCTGAGCTAGAAGATCTATTGCATTTACCCAGACTGAATAAAATTTGCACAAATGAAATCAAAAGCTCCGCAATATTTTAAACTGTCTGCATTCTCTAATTTGGCGAGCACTTCTCATGCTAACAGCAGTTAGTGGGCATGCCCAGGACTCCTTCTGGTGAGTTTGCCAGGTCTAGCTTTTACTCTTGTGCTCCAAGCACACACTGTCTTGGACTTCAAATCCTTCCATAAAACCCACTCCTTCTGTGCTGATCTCACTGGCCAGGTCTGGATTCCATTGCTTCTGCACTGCTTTCTAGATGTGAGCCAGGGCAGTGGCTCACAACCTTTACAGACTACTGTGCCTCTTTCAGGAGTCTGATGTGTCTTGTGGATCCTCATGTTTCACCTCAGTTAAACTCCTTGCTTACAAAATCAGACATCAAAATACAAAAGTGTCACAGCGCACTATTACTGAAACATTGCCTACTTTCTGATTTTTACCATATAATTATAAAATAAATCAACTGGAATATAAATATTGTACTTACATTTCAGTGTATAGTATATAGAGCACTATAAACAAGCCACTGTCCGTATGAAATGTTGGTCTGTACTGACTTTACTAGTACTTTTTATATAGCCTGTTGCAAAACTAGGCAAATCTCTAGGTAAGTTGTTGTACCCCTGGAAGACCTCTGCGTACCCCCAGCAGTATGTGTACCCCGAGTTGAGAGCCACTGAGCTAGGAGACTGATTCAGCAGAAACAACCGCAGGTGCAATCAGCAGAGGGCTTAACCAGAGTAAGTCTAAACAAGATAATGTAACATAAAAAGAGTAATAGTAACTCTCCCTGCCTGGGGTTCACTCCACTCACAGGAGCTCTGGGTGTATAGCCAAGAAGCTATTTCCTCTCAGCACCCATGCAAGAGGGAAGCTCAGCTGAGCCTTCTTCTCTGTGGACCAGATATCTCCCCTGTATCTTGTCATACCTGATTACTCCATAAGCCAGATTTTCAGAAGGGCATGAGCTCAGGAGGGTACATAAAAGTGCATGTGCAACTTGCATATTTTGTGTGCATAATTGCTATGATTGCTGGATGAGCTGAACCAGGAACTTCCAGAGCTAAAGGCATGAATCTAAGACCTTGACCCGAAGAGCTAAGTTCTTTAGCTATAGGCTATATAAGACTGTGATGGGACACTGGCCTGTAAGGGGTTAATGGAGCCCTAGGGAGGCTGTGCAGAAAGCAGACAATCAGGGCCAGGCAGGCCTATATAAGAAGAGTTGTGTGGCGCTATAGGAAGGAAGCTCAGGCTCTTAGTAGGAGGAAGGAATGCCAGCACCCTAGACATAGCTAGAGAGAGCTCCTGGATTGCTGCTAAGACTGACAGGCTGAAGTACTGAGGCAAGGGGAAGAAGGTGCTGGAGGCCATAGGATAGTGGCCCAGGGAAATGAACTGAGGAGTCAGAGGGGACTCAGCAAGTAGCAGCCATCTACAGGGTACCTGTGCTGAGACTGAGAGTAGTGGGTGGGCCTAGGTCCCCCTGTACCCCCACTTGCCAGTGAGAAAGTGGCTGCATTGAGGGACTGTGATATTGTCCCGCCGAAGGGGGGAAACACAGAGTGTGGCGCAGCTAGAAGGCAGTGTCTATGAAGAGGATGCCGCAGTCCTGGGAGTGGTATCAGTAGCATACCTAGCGGGGTGCAGGGGAAGCAGCCTAGGGTGACTAGATGTCCCGATTTTGTAGGGACAGTCCTGATTTTTGGGTCTTTTTCTTATATAGGTTCCTATTACCCCCCAGCCCCTGTCCCTATTTTTCACACTTGCTGTCTGGTCACCCTAAAGCAGCCAGAGGAGGAGCCAAGCGGGAGGCGCCTTTTTTATGGTTCTACACTTAGAACCTGGCTACGCCACTGAGTGGTATGGGGACAAAAGTGACAGCGGCGAGGCACCAACAGAGGATGACGCCCTGGCTACCAGAGCTAATTCCCGTTTCAGCCGCAAGGAGGCGCCGGAGTGGTGAGTGAACCCCATTACAGAACCCATTGCCTGTGGTAATTAGGCACATAACTGTGGACATTTTGGCTTGCACAGTGGTGAATGTATGTTTTGCAAATCTAGCAAGCACATCTGGGGCAGAAGACAAAGAAGATTTGTGGAGAACCATGTACACTAATAGTAACAATAATTAATAATAGATAAGAGTATGTAAAAGAAATACCCACCACTCCAGCCAACTGCGCAAAAAGTTTTCTGAAACTGGGTTCAATGTTATCTTCACTGATGTCATTCTAGAAAAGGGTTTGAATGGTAAAAAATCAACCTGTTATAAGTAGGGACATTGTGTCGGAGATGCTGTTTCATTAGCAATCATATTTAAACGAATGCATTTCCTT
This sequence comes from Gopherus evgoodei, assembly GCF_007399415.2. NCBI lineage: Eukaryota > Metazoa > Chordata > Testudines > Testudinidae > Gopherus > Gopherus evgoodei. The sequence continues at coordinate 172,434,037 of NC_044324.1, forward strand.
AGCTATGGTACAAGTAACGCTGCAGATTATTGCACTGGAAAGAATGTTTAAAATCTAATTTTTACTATTGATTCTGTTTTTGGTATTTTTTTTTTAATAAAAAAAAATTGGACTAAACTGAACCCAAGAGTGTCTGATTAAAGAAGCAAAAGTAAAACATTAAGATCCCACTCCTGCAAAGATTAACATACATGCTAATTAAGTAATCTCCTGCTTTAACTACTAGGACAGGCTCTCGCTAACAAAACTATCATATAATCCTGCATCCCTTACACAAGCCATCTCATGTCAGTGGGACTACTCACGTAACTATGTATTGCTGGATTGGGTCCCTATACTCAAATATGGATTAATGTCTACATTTGAAAACTGAAGCCTCTTTGCTTTGGCTTGAATCATTTCAATGAACAGCATCTGATCTGGTATCTGAGCAGGCTGAGTTTGGTTGCTGCAGGTAAAGGCTGAAATCTATTTTCAAAGCTGCTTCTGATGTTTTCATTTACTTCACTGGGAGCCACGTATGTACATCCAAGAATCTGGCTTCAGGATGTAATAGAAGTTTTTGACGGATTATGGACCAACAGAAAAAGACTACAATACTGTGCATGTTTTGTACTGCTCAAGGAACGGGGGAGTCAGAAATACACATTCAGATAAATGGAAAAAAGGCAAGATCTATCAATAAGGTTAAGATTCTATCAAAGATTCTTTTAAAGATTCTATCAAAGGCATTTTTAGTAAAAGTCAGGGACAAATCATAGGCAATAAACCAAAGTTCACAGAAGCCCACCACCTGTCCTTGACTTTTACTAAAAATACTAGGAGGGAGGTGGGGAGTGGCAGAGGAGAAACAGAATGCTGCCAGGGTCTTGTAGCTGCTCCAGCCAGGGGGGCTAACCCAATCCCCGGCTGCTGCTCCAGTGGGCCTGGGGACGGCTGCTCCTGCCTCAGCAGCCCCCAGAGCTGACCACTTGCAGCTTCTCCAGCCCCACCGCTGCTTCTGCCCCAAGGGCACTGACCTAACCCCAGGCACTGCTTCAACCGGGGGCTGCTGCTCCAGCGGTCCCAGGGTTGAAAGCAGCTCCAGCCCTGCCCCAGAAGAAGTCCCAGCAAGTCACAGAATCCATGACAGAATCGTATCCTTAACTATCACCTTTCTATCTGATAGCATCACTTCAATTAGCAATGGGGGGGGAGGGGAAGGGAGAATATATACCTCTTCGATATTGGCCTCAATTTCATCATCTACAATCCTAGAAAGATAAAAGGATTGATGTTAAAACAAACTAATAAAAAAAAACGAGCTTAAGCAGAAGTTTTACTTCAATACTGGTTCTTTTAACTCCTGTAATAAAGTATTAGAAAATACTAGAAAAATCCATGTAAATACTAATTGAAAATCAAGTTGTTGTTAATAATGTTTGAGAATGACTGCCCACAGAAACTGACTTTCAGGCAAACCAGTGCCGTTAACATTATTCCAGTTATGACAACATATTTTTTAGTTCATTTCGCCCTTGAAGCACTTTATTTTTACAAACCATGCAACATTCCTGTGAGGCAGGTAAGTATTACAGATTCAGAGAAGATTCATTTTAAGGCCAGAATGAACCAGTATGATCATCTAGTCTGACCTCCTACATCAATTTTTTTTTCCTCACCCACTAATGCCTGAATCAAATCCATATCTATTAACTTCCCTATTTCAGAGAGAAGGAAATAGGCACAGAGCGCTTCAGTAACTTACTTCTGAAGCCATGGATAATCTGAATCAGACCTGGAATTAGAACTGGCTCCTACTCCTCCACTGAGATTACTAGACCATCCCATTCTGTTAGCACACAAGATGCAGCAAACCAAAGCAGGACAAAAGTTCTATTCAGCTCATGTGCTGCTACTTGTGTGGATCTATCACCTGGGGAAGGAGCGTTGGTGAGCTATGGTTGAGGGCAGAACTAAAACTGAATAGCTACTTGAAGGCTGAAACCTGGCAGGAGATCCAGTTTTCACAGAGGGCCATGTAACATGCAGGCCTAGAGTAAGTGGCCTTTTGTGTTTATATGTAGGATTTGTACTAGGGACCTAGAGATGAAAAGCTTCCTAACACATTTCCAATCCCCTGAGCCATTTCTTCCTCACATTGTGACAGTTTCAAAATTCTTCTCTTCTCTTTATAATCATGATTATTCCGTGTACTTCCCAAATGGTGCAATTTAGAATCAGTTGTGTTTAGCATTTCACATTTTTAATCAAGGAAGACATTCAGCTGGGCTAGTTCCCTGGGCCTCTTCCCAGCAAGATTTCAAAGGTGTGAGCTCACTTCTTATGACTAATTGTGTCTGTGGGCACTAGTCCTGCAGTTGGGCTTTAGAGGCAATAGGAAATCATGTACATCTCATTGTGAGAGTTAACATTTCCATGAGTCAGAGAGCCCAGCTTGCTATTATCTGGTGCTTTCTTTAACACTTAAGGCTCAATTGGTTACTGCTCAATAATCAGCGTCTACGCTGCCAGAATCAATATGAAATCTGCCCATCACCTTCTGCTGTGTTTAATTAGAACTCTCCTGGTGCTCAGAAGCAATGAAGAAGTTGATAATAGGTTGGATTCAATCCCGTATTAAAGAGGAAATTGAAATTCAGGCTGATGCTCTGTCCTCCTAGATGTTCACCCTGGATTACTAAGTACACAATGTGAGCGAAGGACAGAGCTAGTCTTGCCTTAGCTAGGCCCTGTTGGTTTCAGTAAGACACTGTCTGATTCTGAGTGAGTTTAAAGATGCTGCACTGACAGCCCTGGAAACTGAAGTCCTTCACTCAGTATAAGAGAGGGAATCAACGCAAACTTCACCTCAGCATCACTCCACATCTGCCCCTTGCACCTTTCTTCCTCACCTCCCTCCCTCTTCTTCCCAGCTCTGTCCCCCTCACCACGCTCCCTTTCTCTGTCTTTCCATTGAGCTAATCCCTTCCTAACTAACCTGCCTTTGCAAACTGTGGAACTGACATGACATGGGCCAAAGTCACACTGATCACTCTGCTTGTTTGCTACATCCCTTTCCCTACAAATTGTCTGTCTTGTTTATCTGGGGACAAAGCTGTCTACTACTTTGTGTTTTCATAGTGCCTAGCGCAGTGAGGCTGATCTTAGTTGGACCCTGGACACTACTGCAATAAATGTGATCAACAACAACATGAAACTTCTCCACACTTCCCTGCAAATAGGACAAACAGTCCTAAACCCTCACCAGAAGAGACCACCACTAGAGATCAGAGGGTAATTCAGATATCATGGTGCCTTTGATCATTGGCCTCTCAGATGAGGCTCTCAATGAGGATGCCAATTGTTGTGGGTTTTCCTTTAATGCAGATACCTGTCCACAGGGAAATGGAATAAAACCACAAACTCCTTTTACATGGGACATAGCTGAGTTGTCGCATATTAGCAATTTTTGATCATTCTACATTTAAACTAGTGAGCTAAGGGGATCCCATTAGCAATTCTCAGGGCCATCTAGTCCTCAGAGACATCAGATTTATCTGGATAATATTTCTGGATTTCCGTGAGGAAGAGAGAGAGAGGGTGTATTGGCTACGTACTGTGAATCTGCATTCTTTTCAGAGAAGACTCGGAGGCAGAAATCCCCATCCTTGTTGGGTTCAAAAGTGGATGGCACAATGACATATTCTCCTGGAGGCAGTTTGAATCGGTTTAGTACCTCTCGGAGGTTGATGAAGGTGTTTGATTTTTCTCTGGCTCTGTTTGTCAGGAAGAAGTTTTTGCTCAGATGAACGTTTGTCTGGCCAGAAAACTTATGCAAACAAAGAGAATTATTTCAGTTCAGAGAGAAGCTGAAGACAGAACAGTAACATGTTACCTTTCTTGGATAAAGATCAATGCAACAGAATTATGCGAGAGCATAAGTAATGGCATGGTATATAGGTTTCATTGGCACAAGTTTGCGATGGTGACCTTACTCACGAGTTGAGGGCCATGCGTGTTACACAGGTCATCCCAGATGAGAGTCAATAAAACCTTTACGCTGGGCTGTCAAATTCTAGATATGTTACACAGTTTGGGAGGAATTTGGCAAAATATTTAGGACTTTAAAGACATGTGCTGGGTGTCATTCTTCACATCCCACTGACCTGGAAAGCCAGGGATGTCTAAGGGTCTGTCTCTCTGCTAATGTGGTGTGTGTATGTTAATATTATACTTGATACAAGTCAGTGTATACTGGTTTAGGACACTAGAGCATAATCTTAGTGTCCAGGAATCAGACAGCTCCCATCTTATTGCAATCACCCTCAAATGCAGTCATAGTACACAAAAGCCCAGGCTTGTATTAACTAGATGCAATTGACAATAGGGACCAAAAGGGACAATAAGAAATCGTTATTTGGAATATTCATTTTGTGCCAAATTTGGACCCTGCGCAAGCCTGAGAAAACAGGCTACCCAGGGAGGTTTGCTGGGTTTGTGCAACAAAGAATCCTACCCATGTGCAGAGCAGCAATACAACAAAAACAAATAGACTCCAGCCTGGAATATCTACTTATAGGCTTAGCAAGGTCAACATTGTCCATCGAGTGGAATGGTCTCTCTTTATCCATGCCATTAAACCCCGTCTATGAACATTAACCACTGAGAACGGAGGAAAGAGAAAATGCACATTACATACCTGTGAGGGCAGCTGCAGAAAAAGCAGAAAGGGACACAAGTTATTCATTTGTTCATTGAAAGGAAACTAGCAGATAGATTAGATAATTATTACTATTATTCAAGGTCATGAACTTTTTTTGCTGATATTTTACTCTGCACCTCTGATACATATCTGGTGAAATACACTGTAATAGATACGACTATACTCAATATTGCTAGCTGAGGTATATTCTCTGTCATCTTGTATTAAAGCAGGGCTCTCAAGCTTTATCCGACTAAGGGCCATGTGGCAACTTGTCAGGACCCTGAGGGCTACACCTAATCTGTATAAAATAGAGCCATTAGTTGCCATCTCCTTCTTCAAAATGGCAATATTACCTTTGGAAACTACAGATCCCATCATGCAATGCTCTGTCATGATCTGAGTGGAAGACCTCTTACATCATGGTGGGCACTGTAGTCTCTGCAAACTGACCCACTAAATCAAAGATGAGAAACTGTGGGGTCCATTGTAGCCCTCCATTGGACACATTCAGTTTGCACATCAAACCTAGGTCATTCCATCCCCCTGTCCACCATCCTACTGAAAAGAATCAGGAATATTGCTGGTTTCTGGCCCACTTGCCTTGGCATGAAGCTGCCGAGGATTTAACCCCCGTCCACCATCCTACTGAAAAGAATCAGGAATATTACTGGTTTCTGGCCCACTTGCCTTGGCATGAAGCTGCCGAGGATTTAACAATTCCAAACAACAATAGGCTTCAAGCAGCACCCAGTTTAGTGTTTTTCCTTTGGGATTTGCATGCAAATCTTCTCTAGAATGGGCTGCTTGTTGTCCTGCCCCCCCAAAACAGAACTTGGGAAATTAAGCCCTAGACAACACTACGCTTAAAGGAAGTACCACTGAGCCTGTGTACACTTACTAGGAAATAGAGGTGAAGCTGGTTTAGATGCACACACCAATGCCAGCCCCTTTGTGTAGAGTCCTTTATCCCAGCTAGTCTTACACATGCTTTCACTGGCTCTGATCCTGGGCTAATCTTTTTCACACTTGCACTGATCCCCAATTAGCATCCTATCCCCTGCCAGAATCACTCCCATTCTGTTGCCACTCCCCATGATTTGATCAACTGAAGAAGGCTGACATGAGTGGAACCCAGAATGCATTTCTGACTTTTTATTGCTTAACCCCTACCCTGCCCATGTACACCAGAGGCGTTCAGCAGCTGGCACTCAGGGTGGCTAGACGTACCAGGTGCTGGATGGGCATTGCTGCATATGACTTTGTCTTGTTCCTGAAGCATTAGGCAGCAGGTAGACAAGTCATTCAGTGATGACCCCTCCCCCTTTTTTAAGTTCTAGGGACTTTATCTATTTTCTTCCCCTCAAGGAATGTGTATGTGTATTGCTCTACTTGCCTCATAGATCCCAAAGCCAATGGTGTGCATATCCTCCCCCATCTTCCGCTGCCTCCTGCGGTGCTTTTGAATCAGGCCAACCAAGAAGGTGCAGCCCTTCTCAGGATCATCAGGATCCTCATCTTCTTCCTCCAGCTTAATCAAATACTGCGGATTCATCCAGAAAGTATCTGAGAAAACAGAGTTTGTGACACAAAGTCCTCAGAGCCTTCTCTGAAACCAGCCCATGATGACATTTCTCAGCAGCCACTGTAGCTTGGATGTGTCCTTAAAGATATAGGCCTAAACTTTCAAACAGAAGAACAGCAACAATGCCCAGATTTATGCCCTTATGCAGGTGGTCTGATTTTTTCAGAGATGATGATCACCTGCAGCTCCCATTGAAACCAATTTCCTGTGAAGTCAATGGGAATTGTGGGGACTCAGTACCCCTGAAAATCAGGTTCTAAGTGTCTCAAGATGAGCACTCGATCGCGGAGGCACGCACAATTGGTGGAAAACACTGGCCTAAGGCCAAGGCCGCAAAAGAAGTAAACGTGAGAACAGGATTAGACTCCCCAAGCTCATGGGGGCCAGTCCCATGCTTAGACCACTAGTTCATAGCTCTGTCTAGACACAGCCCTGGAGAAAGACCTATCCAACTGGTTGGCAGGGGCTGTGTGAGAGTTTTAAACAAGTAGTGGATTAAGCCAAGGGCAACTATCTAGATTTTTTTTAAAAATCGTCAGGGAAAGAATAAATAGGAATTTAGTGGAAGCTACACTGAAGGATGAGCCACCCCAACTGAGGGGGATTTTATAGAACTCCATGTGCCCTAAGGAAATCCTAGATAGAATAAGTCCATGTGTGTTTTCTGTGAATGCAGAAGTAGCACTTGGGAAGTCTTACTTGGGTAATTCCTGCAACCCCCAGCAGTGGAGCCACGCCTCCAGTTCCCATCTAGCTTGGTCAGGCTCCACTTCTTGTATTTTTCATTTGCCAGCGTGTCTGGAGTCAGGTTGCAGATCTCAAGGCGGGAGTAATGTCTCAGGAAATCACTGAATGACATCCTGTGAGGAGCAATGCCACACACAAATCCTGCTTAAAATGGGAGACTTCCCACATGCCAATTTTCCTAATCCTCCCTCTAATAACTCTAGCTACGACCTGACACTCCAGTTGTTGACCAGGGTGATGAGGTGTTTTATCTAGCCATTGTGGGGACCTTGGGTATTATGGGATTGAAATCACTCCTACATTGATTACAGGGCCACTACAGCGATCTATCAAATTTCTGGTGATCCGGATCCTGGACCCCACATCCAATGGGATAGGCTACAACATCTCTGCTCAGGTTCGCAGATAGCTGTGCACTTCCATATTATCTCCAGGCCTATTTATCTGAGTCACTGTTTGTTGGCCCAGAGTATTTATGTTCAAAAATGAAGGAAAACAATCAATCTCCCCTGCTATTCAAAAATCCAGAGCTTCTCACCAAAATTCTCCATCTTCATGTCTCCTAGTCAATCGCTCTCTCACTTCAGGCGCGACGCTGTTCCAGTTTGAGCAGCTAGAAAATAAAGATGGGAGTTTGCTTAATTGTCAAATGATAGCTCAGTCCATCCCTAATGCAGTGACTTTGATGGGGTCACTTTTCTCTCCTGTGGCTCCATGTGATTTCAATATGCTACTGTGCCCAGCTCAGCAGAACTCCCAAACTCAGTGGGGTATGGTAGCAATTTAGATCTTGTACAGTTAAGACACGTACAAATTTTCACAAGTGCCTAGTGATTTTTGGGTGTCTCCCTATATGGGGGCCCAGCTTGAGATGCATTGAAGATGCCTGAATTCCGGTAAGTGTGGAGCACCTGCCTCTCCCCTGCAAATCAGGCTCCTGCCTGGTGTCTCAGGTTGGATATTCTAAAATGGAGGCACCCAGACTCATTAGACACTTTTGAAAAGTTAGGCATTGTGCCTTTAAGATATGCTTAAATGAACTGTCAATCAGTAGGATAACTCCTTCTGGAAAAGGAGGAACTGGGACCAACTATCTCCTGCCACTGAAGAGAGCAGATCTATGTTTTCAGTGTAGCAGCAAATATTAAGTTCTTTGTGAAGAACTGCATAACTTTACAAAGACGATTTCTCCTGAAAAGACTATGTCTTTTCTGTAGAAGACCATACTGAGATCCAAGTCTTCAGAGAGTCATGCCAGGCGAAAATGACTCAAGGGTTTACAGTAACCCTATACTGTAGCCAAAATACTGTAACTTACATGAGTGTTTGTTACAATAGGGTTTATAAAGAGGGCAGAGCAAAGTCTCTGCGGGGAAAGCTATGGTCCTTTTAAACAGCACAAAGCAACACACCAGTTTAGGATAAAAAATGCAGAATGCTGGGTCCAACTGTAACTTCAGGGGAATTTCAGGTAGGGAGAATGCAATTCCCAGTGGAAATTTAGCCATGCCACTGGGATGAACACACTCTTACAATGTACAAGTCTCCTAGACCTTTAACTCACTTATCATTCCATTTTCCAGTCCACTCCACTTCCCCCCAGGGATTTCGGATTCTGATCAGCTTTTGCATGCTTCCTCGGCAATTCACCTGATGGGATTAGAAATGCAGAAGGGACTGAGTTACACAGAAGACAGCACAGTGGTTGAAATACTTGCACCCTATTCCTTAGCTATTTATGTCATTTTGTACCTGGTTATTTAGTTGGAGAGGCAGAAAGCCACATTGGCTTTGGATAAGCTCTGATTACCTAATGCATGCAGACGGGAAATTTAGGTTGTGTGCAAACCAAATATCTGTATGCTTGGGGGCAGCCAAAATCATTCTTGTGCTGGAAAAATGACATGTCTAAGAGGGTTTAATAATAAAGAGCAGAGCTGCGGAGGAAAAGTGAGGTATTCACAGCACCACAGCAATTCTTAGAGTGCGCTTTTACTCTAAAAAGTGCCAGAGTAGAAATGGTACCTTCCTACTCAACCAATCTATCCCCCACATGTATTGAGAGTCATACCTGCGACTGAGTACATACAGGACACTGGGGTGACTGCTCCTGTACTTGTAAAGTCTGCCACAGGCTCTTTCCTCACCACAAACATTCTGGACCTCGCCGGTGCCAACCCCAACACTGAAGTGCCTCCTAGCACCCCACTGAGGCTTTGGTTTACCAGTGACTGATCCCTACACACACATCAGGGTTAGGACCCCTCTGAACTTTAAAAATCCCAACCAGAAATCAGTGTTGTTTGGGGATTCATTTGAAGTAGGGAATGGCTGTGAGTTTGAAGCCAAGAACATGGATATGCTTCTCGTGCGCACTGGTGCATGCAATAGCTGAAACAGCATAGAGAAGTCTGTGGGGCTTACTGGTGGGCCTCAGGTGTGAGAAGATTAATGGGGGTCTGAAATGAAACAGCCACTAGGAAGAGCCTGCAGAGATTTCTGAAGAGTAAAGCCTGGCCCAGCCTTGGTTATGTCTGAGTCAGGAACAGAAGAACTCCCTACTGACTGCCATCACTGGGAGGGGGGAGTCGACAATCAAAGACTAGCTGCAATCCTGCATGCTGCCAATTCCCATTTAGCTTCATCAGCCCGGATGCAGCATGCCAGGGACTGACACCACTTTCATTTGAGGGGCAGGGACATTTCAGGAGTAATGAATAGGGGCCTGATCCAAAGACCATTGAAAATCAATGGAAATCAATGTTTCCAGAATCCATCTGCTTCCCTTCTATCCTCTCCCATCTTTCCTTTACTGAGCCAGGCAATTCAACATCTTTCACACAGTGAGATCACCAGTACCTCCCAGTGGAGCTGCTGGGCAGCTATTCCAGGAGATGAATATGTCGTTTCCCTGGGTATGCATTCCTCTTTCTTTCATACGTGCATCCTGCTGTTCTCTGAACTGCCTCATTACTCAGAGTAGAGTAATAATCACTCACAGTACAGTGTGCTGGGCTTGGATTTTCCACTGGGAGCTCTGTGCATGGACAATTTACAGTATCACGCGCCAAGATTATAAAGTGGTAACAGGACAGTCTAGGATTATGCCATTTTCAAAACATAAAACTTCCAAGGCTGAGGCCCAGTGAGTCTAAAATACAAGGATAGTGTGTGAGAGAACAGTCTCCTGGGTGACTAGGGGAAAGTGCCACTCTTCCCCCAAGCCTGTTGAACTTGATTGGAAAATGACCCAGCTGTTTGTAGAAGAAGGGAGAGTCACATTAACCCAGCACCACACTGAGGCTCTGTGTATTGCCTCAGCGACGCCCAATCCACAGAGGAACACTGGAATGATGCAGAGTGGCTAACTGTTCCAAATGCGGAGAGAACTCAGAACTTAACTCTCTCCATCCAATTTTATGCCCATTTTTTTAGGTTTTTTTTTTTTTTTTTAAAAAGAGCATTCAATAAATAATACGTGATGTTAAAAGTTTTGTTAAATGTTTGTGAGGTAATTTAACCACAAGAGGGCAGTTGGACTAAACACTTTTCTGTACATAGGCTCTCTCTGCAAAGGTAGAGATGGTCAAAAAATGGGAGGGAGGGAGTGTAAAATGTTTCTTACTAAACCCAAAGTTTTGTTTTCATATGAAAAGCTTTTGATTTTTTTCAGCAAGAAGCTGAAAGTTGCCATGGAGAGCAGACATGTTTGTGAAAATTGTCACAAATCAAAACCCATTTTTCCGTCAAACTAATCTGACAGAAAATTTTCAACCTACCCAAAAGGTTTAGGAAAAAAAAAACAAAAAACAGCAAAATGTGACTGTGACGCAACCAAGGGGGACACCAGGCAAATACAATCTGGGGACAACATGAGAGAGGTTACCTCTTCGGCTCCTGTAACAGAGTATGCGTGGCCTTTGACCAGCTTCTGAGAAGTGACTGCCTCGGTCTCAGCTGCGCTTGTGATCTGGAAACACAGAGCAATTCAGTGGTATTATTAGCTACCTGTAAGTCTGAGGATACAACAAACTACAGCTTTTATAAAGCTCCCTTAGAGCAAGAGTTTAGCTGCTGCACAGGGGTACTGGGAAGATCAACTGGGTGTTTAAACAGGAGCTTTGAAACTAGCCAGTGTCCATGCGTCCCAGGGTGCTCTAGTAGTGGATGCAATCTAAACTCAGTTCTGTGCCATACAGTTGGCATCTAACAGACATTCTCCTTGAGCTCTGGAAGAGCTTCTGCTTGTGTAGCAGGATAGGAGTTTACTTCCTGATGTGCCCATGAAATTCCCAGTGGCCACAGGTGTGCATAGGCCTTCGTGTGTGTCCTAAGCGGCCACTGACTTGATACACTGCAGTATCACAGGTCATTGTAAGCAGCATGAATATCACGGATACACATTTTAGTGCAATGCTGTGTGGGTAGCTCAGGTTTTTAGGAGTAGCATTTGGACCCGCGCTCATGGAGATGGTAGAGCTAAGAGAACCAAGGCGACAACAGAATGCCCATTGTGCATCTTGCTGCACACTGAACATTCATCCTCACTCACCAGCTGTCTAAATCTGCATACGAGCTGTATGGTTTTAAAAGGAGCTCACTGCAAATCCACCATTTTTTATTTTTAAGGTATGTTATCTAGTGTGCACCAAAGAGCTACGAAATCAGGACTCCTGGGTTCTGATCCACGCTCTGCCACCAATTTGCTGGTAATCTTGGGCATATTGTTTGGCATCAGTTTTCCCCTCTGTAAAATGCAGATAAAACTTCCCTACCTTGCAGGAGTGTTCTGAGGTTGAACTAATTAAAATATTTATAAAACCATTTTGTGCTTCTCTAACACCTTTCAACAAAGGAGCTCAGTGTATTTATTCTCTCTCTTCCCAGCTAGGAGAATTGAAAACCTGGATCGTTCTGGGGTAGAAATCCAGATGTCAGATTCTTATCAAACTGCACATTAGAAAAACAGGACCTTACAATAGCATCTGAACTTCAATCTATGGTACTAAAGATACATTTCTGGCTTAAAGCGCCTGTCTTTAGGCCTTTTTCTTTTCCTGGTCTATTTCCTTTAGACATTCTTTGCTTTGTGTTAGTTATGGGGGTATGTTCAAATGTTTTAGGCAGTTCTAAGCTCTTTGTTTGTTTGTCTATATACAGATAAAGTACACACCATGATGACTTAGATTTTGGCAGTGGGTATATTCTGTTAAAGCCATTTAAAAGACTGCCAATGTATCCAGCTTCCCTGTTTCAGCATGGATTTCATGCAACCCTTGGGAACAATTTCTGCAGCAATAAAGTAAAGAGATTTCTGCAGTGCTAGTGGCCTGCAGTCCCAACTCTGCAGAAATCCTTGTTAGCAGCAATATGCTGGGATCCCTGCCTAAATATTCTGAGATTCCTTCTTTCCCAAAACTCAGGGCCAGGTATAACTTCCTGCCAAACTAGTGGAATTTATTTAACCCTTTCAGACTCTGATGCACAGTGGAAAGCAAGGGTGTGGTACATAATACTGTTAAATCCAACTCCCACATAATCTGGGCATATCAGAAGAGTTAATAAATTATCCTTCTAGCTCCAGAGAAAAAAGATCTCTGGCTCTTACATGCCACTAAATCTCTGATCAGCAATGGCTGAGTTTTCCAAATTCTGTGATCTGACCCCACGGAGGATTATGTTGCCTCTGATACTCCTGTGCCAAATTCTCTAACCACAAAATAGAGGAGAGTTGGCCTCCCTGAGCTAGCAGCATTAGTAGAAAATTCCAAGAGTTGTGTGGTAATTGAGCACAGCAATATGCTGAGTGCTCTGTGTCTACTCCTGCTGCAAGGGATATTGAGAGTCTGGTAGAGAGCTGGACTGACTTACATCAATAGAGCATCCGAGGAGGGAGCCTTTTAGAAGAGCTTTCTGGATGATTTTGAACAGGTTGGGTGGTGCCTTTTGCAGCTCATACCACTCTGCAATTCCGCCAGTGAAATCCTCAAAGCCTTCAGTGGTGGATCCTCCAGAGAGAGCCTCGTATGACCCATTCACCCTGCACAAATGACATTTACTGTTTCAACCTTCTCTCCGAGGCAGCTCCTCACCTAGTATAACTTGTCATAGCTAAGATGAAGTCAATGGAGCTCCACTGATTTCAATTTAGCTATGACAATTTATACCAGATGAGGATCTAGCCTCTCCATCTAGGTTTTTCTTACCTCTTCATGGCAGAAAAGCCAAATGTAGGAACTAACATGCTATATTTCAGGAATGTGGGTTTGTATGCCCAAACATGCAATGACAAATGCTCAAGACTGTATATAACCAAGCACATGCCCCCTCTGCCCCCAGGTTCGATACAGAAACTAGACCTCAGACTCCTTCATACCTCAGCTGGTATAAGTCAGCATAGTTCCACTGAAGTCAAGGATCTGGCCCTGCACATTCAGAATAAGGTTCCCACTACTAGATGCAAGAATTCCTTCCTGAGACTGGAACATCAGACTTAGGTGTTCTCACTATGAATCAGAGGTTTGTATTCACTGGACTGGAATACCATGAGCTCCCCAGAGTTCAGCTGCCTAACAAGGCAGTGCGACTGGTATTCTGTCATGACCTGTTTGCGACACGTGTAATGTTTCTTCCATAACCTGGACTACCAAAGATAAAGTACAGAGAAAAGGTTTGGCCCCAGAAGAAACCACAAACATTAGCATTTTCAGCTACAACCTGTAGCATCTGTCACAAACCCATGTTATACAATCGGCTGAAGCTGTCAGTGATAGGTATCCTAAAAGATTTAGAAGACTAATTAGACTGATGCTATCTCCATATAGTTCCAGATATAGGACAGATACTCCACCAGATACTAGCTTAGGCATGAGGAGGTCAAAAGGTGAAGCAGAAAGAAAGAAGTCTCATTTGTTTTTAAAAATTGGCCCTTTACTTACTTGGCATAGGCCTTCTCCAGCAGAGCGCTCCAAAACTCACTCCCTTCTGCTGAGTGAACGAAGAGCAGCTCTCCATTTTTGGTGGGGAGCTTGTCGTCAACAACAACATCCACCCACTCCCCATACTGCCAGAACTGAAAGAGAGAATGAAAGGGACCTGGTTGCTGATGATTGCCACTGTGCGTGGGTTACACAGCCATTCCCTGGACAGAACCTTCACAGTTGAGTCTCGTGTCGGTGCATGTCCTCTCTTGCATTCTCTTCTATTCTCCTTGGTTTTGTCTCCCTGTTCTCTGCCTGGCTACTCATTAAACATTTTTCTTGAGCTTTTAGTTCATTGTAATAATCTTGCATGGATTTGTGTGCTTTGAACGTGTAAAATATATATTGTTATGTGGCTAACTATATGACACAAGCATGTGATGTAACAGCAGCTGTACTGTGAGCTTTAGGGTTATTTGATTAGCTCTCTTTGCTTAGTTTGCTGCAGAGATGAATAAACTAGTTTGGATACATTTAAGAGTCAAGACGATCCTTCGTTCGAACCTCAACCTGAACCAGGATGGGACTTTTCTAAAGTCCAAAAAGATCTGGATAACTCACACAACTGGGCGCTTTCGGGGGAAAAAAAGTGTCAGTGGCAAAGCAGTGTACAAGAAACTGCTGTCCTTGTATTTCTGGATCCATCGATAGGAGGAAGTTCTGAAAAGTTTGTTCTTATCAGATTAGCAGCCCACATTGCAAACTGAAGGGCCCCTAACTCCAGTTTTACACCAGTGAGATTCCATTGACTTCCCTGGAGTTACTCCAGATTTACATCAGTATAGGAGAGAGAAGAATAAGGCCCAAGGAGTTTGGAAAGTTCAGGATTTGGGTAAGCATGAGCTTTCAGTCTTGTGAGCAACTGACTTGCTTTGATCTTTTGAAGTTTGTTTGCCACAAGTTTGTGGTTCTCTGCCATAGACATCAAGCGATACCCTGGTTACCACAGACAGTGTTAATCCAGGTTGTACTACTGCTTGGGTTATGATAAGCAGCAAGAGGGTTGTTGGCTGAATATTTAGAAGCACTTGCTTAAAACCATGGTACTGACTCAGCCAGCATTCCATCCCCTATCACAACGTTGCTTGGAAAGCTTCCCATAAGAAGCCAGGTCTGCTAAGGCCTTTATCCCCAGTGTGAAGAAATCTAAATTCCTCTGCAACTCTCTAACTGGTCAACTAATGGTAATGATCCTGGCTGGAAGTACCTCCTTCCATTTAACTCCCAAGACAGATAATGGTTTCTGTATCCAGGGTCAGTCTGGCGGTGGGTCCTTGAAAGAATCCTGTCTTATTCTGAGATGCTTCATTTCACCATTCTAGTGTGAGAATGGAGGGAATGGCCCTTTGTGGAGACTACACAGTGGATTTGGACAACAAACACTACGGACTGGAATGAAACTCACACTCCAGTCTGACAGACCACCACTGATCTTGGAGAGACACAGTAACCAAAATATGCCATTTCAGTTCTTCGGCTGGTGTAAATTGGTGCAGCTCCATTAACTTCAATGGAACTATACCAATTTACATGAGGTGATCCGGCCCACCGTGTTCCTCACATTCTGTCAGTATATGACTCTTTAGCAAAAGGCAGAAGCCAGGTACCTGGAAGTGGAAGATTCCTGCATATTTGTCCTGGAAGCTCTGATCTTTGGGAACAACTCTGGCCAGAATCTCTTCATTCAGGGTGAGAGACGCAATGGCTGCCAGCAGCCAGCAGTCACCTGTGAATACACCAGAAAGCATTAGCCCTTAGTTTTCGTACTGTGAAGGAATTTCTGTATGCCTGAGCATACTGTCAGGGAAAGATTTCACCTCTGCTTCATTCTCTGCTTCTATTTTTCTGAGAGCTCAGCGACTTGACATAACTCATCAGACCTTCAAGCCTATTATCAGGTGGTCAAGTCCTGGGTCTGACAGAGAATCTTGTTTTGTTTCTTAATGCATGGAAGCATTGCTATAGTGATGATGGTGCTGATAAATAACCAACACATGGCCCCTCTCAATGCGCTTGACAAACTTTATGAATAATTGCAAACTTTCTGCACTAGCATCACTTGACCCATCACTGAAATGCAGCCGTGATGCTGGCAAACCAGGTGCTAGCTCTTGCCAAGGCTTTAGGCGTCAGCCAAGCACTGACAACTTTATTGCTGGAAACCAATCTTTCACACCTATGTATTAGTATGGTTCAGATGGGTATTGAACTTATAACAACATGTTTACTATTTAGACTTTAATGCATGCAGCAATTTACAAGCATTTTGTAATCTCACTTGTACTATCTTTATCATATGCTATAAGGTAATATTCATGTTTTTGCTTTATAACTGTAAAAAATGTTTGCTCTGAAACGGTCAGCCTGTCAGTCCTGCCTGATGGACAAGACCTGATCCCTTCTACCAAAACTAAATGAGCCATTGTGGGACATCGCTAATTGCCCCTACACAGCCATGAAGATGCTACATGCAAAAGGGCTCATCCCATCAGCTTGAATTCTGGAAGAAGGAAATCGAGATAGTGAACAAGAAAATTTTTTCTCTCCTGCTGTTGGACTCTCACAGGGCTGAAGCTAGGAAACAAAAGCAGAGATCCTCAGGATCAACCTGGGCTAGCCCTAAGAGACATTCAGTGCTGACAGATTACTACAACTCTGTCACCTTTTGGAACCATAGACTGTAACTCATTTGTGCATATGTTTGCCTGCTTTAATCTGTAAATAACTCTCAATTTCTTTTTTCTAGTTAATAAATCCTTATAGACTCTGGGACTGGAAGGGACCTCGAGAGGTCATCGAGTCCAGTCCCCTGCCCTCATGGCAGGACCAAATACTGTCTAGACCATCCCTGATAGACATTTATCTAGCCTACTCTTAAATATCTCCAGAGATGGAGATTCCACAACCTCCCTAGGCAATTTATTCCAGTGTTTAACTACCCTGACAGTTAGGAACTTTTTCCTAAGGTCCAACCTAAATCTCCCTTGCTGCAGTTTAAGACCATTGCTTCTTGTTCTATCATTAGAGGCTAAGGTGAACAAGTTTTCTCCCTCCTCCTGATGACACCCTTTTAGATACCTGAAAACTACTATCATGTCCTCTCTCAGTCTTCTCTTTTCCGAACTAAATAAACCCAATTCTTTCAGCCTTCCTTCATAGGTCATGTTCTCAAGACCTTTAATCATTCTTGTTGCTCTTCTCTGGACCCTCTCCAATTTCTCCACATCTTTCTTGAAATGCGGTGCCCAGAACTGGACACAATACTCCAGTTGAGGCCTAACCAGCGCAGAGTAGAGCGGAAGAATGACTTCTCGTGTCTTGTTTACAACACACCTGTAAATGCATCCCAGAATCACGTTTGCTTTTTTTTGCAACAGTATCACACTGTTGACTCATATTTAGCTTAATTAGTTTACTATAGGATTGGCTACAAGCATTATCTTTGGTGTGAGATCTGAGGTACCAGTTGACCTGAGGTAACTGACTGGTCTCTTGGGACTGGAAGCAACTTGAATCTTTTGTGATCTTTGATGGATAGTACTCAACTATCACTAAGTCCCTGGGTGACAAGATAGACTGGAATGCCCGGGGGACTGTTCGTGACTCCATAATAACACTGTTATAGTGCTTCAGGAATTCATATTTGTTACTGGGTTGGTGAAGTCTAATTAGAGAACACACAACCAGTTTTGGGTGTCTGCCCTGCTTTTTGACAGTCTTCCTTGAGATTGGCACCCACAGTCGTGAACAACTCCAGACAGCGTGACAGCAATCACCACTGCAGTAGAAGACAGCAGCCTTTACAAAACATGAAGTGACTTTGATTCTGATGAGAGGTGCTGGATTGCCAGCCCTGGCGAGTGAAGTCCTCTGTCAAACCGCAGCACAGGTAGCAGCACTGGAAATTTCTGCATACACTGCCCTGCCAATGTGCCTCAGTCCTGATCTGGAGACACGCCTTCTAGAGGTGGGGTGGCAGGTAACTTACAGTCAATGGCCCATTCAATTCAATGCCTGTCTGCTGAGTTTCAGTTGTGGGCGGCCTTTAAACAGCACCCAGCTGTACATTACACAAGAAGTTTGGTGTGGCTTGGCCCATCCTTGATCAAAACAAACATTAGCGATGAATGAAACTGGCTTTAGTATGTGCATTTAAGAAGAAGATGCAGTTAGGACTGGGACCACTACTGCCCTGCGTCCTTCCACTGCAAAGATAATGCCAGTTACCCCTGCTGAGTCAGCAGGATGATTTCTTGGCTTCCCAGGCCTGCAGGGCTCCCTCTCTTTTCTGTACATTAACTGCCTGACCTATTCAGGAATGAAGAGCCTCCTTCCCTGTTCTAAGCCATCACGTTTGCCTCTAGGCATAACTGACAAACAGGCATAATTTTAGACCATTTCCAAGAAGGGGTGGAAATGAGCTGTTTGTGATTCCTTAACACTGTTGTCTACAGTGGACCACGGATGGCTTTTCAGCTGTTCCTGGAAGAAATACAGAACCCCAGCGTGGGCTCCATTAGTTTGAAAATAGTTGGATATTAGGTCTGTATCTCTTTGACTAGTTTGTTGTGAACCCCGTCGTGGGGCTCACTGCCTTCTGTGGTTGTGGGTATTTACTAGACTCTGTTTTTAGGGACTCACCTTTGGCCAGATTTCTTTTTCTTTTTTAGTTCTGTAAAAGGCAAAAGATACGAGCTCCACTATGTAAATGCATTTTATGTAGTTTAAAGAAAATGAGCCGTTCTGTGCTTATCTCAAATTAGGGAACGGAGCAGCACGGGGAGGAAGAAAATGTGGTGCCTCTAGGCACATACAGCAGCTCCAAGCGTGTTCCTCTATTCGTAGGGCCAGTACTTGCCTATGCAAGCAGAGGATGTTTTCCCCCCACTCCTCTCCAGTTCATGAGCAACTGCAGATTTGCTCTTGCAGATATACCCTAGGGACTGAAGCTCTCACAAATTCCCACATACAGCATCCTCCTAAATGATCTTTATAAACCAAGGTCCTTCGATCTCTGTGGAAATTCACTGAAGCCTCCTGATCCAGCCCAAAGTTCCAGCTTCTGGGACCTGCCACCCATGAGTCAGAAAAGGTCTGAAGGCCAGCCCTGTTTCTTAGTGCGGTATGCCCTTCTACCCTCTCTGGGACAAAGCCAACGTACACTCTGGCGGTAGGCTGGAGCCTCATGTTCAGTACCAGCAATGTTGTACTTTTCCTACAGACAGACAGAAAAACATGCTTTCGCAAAGGGGAGGAAGAAGAGACTGACCCCATACAAATAGCAAATTATCTATTTTTGTAGTTATTCTTGGAAATAAAAAACATGAGTTCAATAGTGAAAGATCACCTTTATATGCAATGACAGACCCTTTGAGCAGCATGTTAATGAGGTGACAAGTGCTTTTAAAGAGCCTCATGATCCCAAAGACCTGAGTTCCAGGGTATGCTCCTTTGACTGCACTTTTCCAACTGATTTTTTTCTCCTGTAGCATATAAGGGAAGGCTCCACTGATTAGAGCAGGAAGCTGAGTTAGGACTCCTGGATTCCATTCCCCTTTCTGACACTGCCTTGCTTTATGACCTTGGGTAAGACAAGGTCTTTCCCTCAGTTTCCCCCATCTCTAAAATAAGTAGTGCTCCTCATCTCCCGGTGCACCCCAAATACAGAAGAGAGCCTTGAGATGAGGCGTTGGAGAATAAAAGGGCTGTTGGGGATTGTGGGGTCCGAGACTCATGACGAGGGGGCTGGATGGAGCAGCAGTTAACCGGTGGCTGTCAGATGGCCAGCTCTCACCACTGGAAAGAAGATCAAAATCTTGTGAATGGGAGCAAGAGACAGGTTCATATGGGTGTCTGGGAGGAAATCTGGGGTGGGGTCATTTATTACCTTAATCCACCATCAAGTGCTGCCACAAGCTTAACTGCTGCAGCACAAACACCATTCTTTTGAGAAGTACGGGGATCTTGTAACTTCCTTCCACTCCCTCTGTTTTGCAGGTTTTCTCTGTCAATAGATCCTGGTGGCTGGATTTATCCCTCAGTACATCTCAAGGAAGAGGTGGATTTTTAAAATAATTTGCAGACCTGAGTCGCTCTTCCTTTTCTCATTTCCTATACCAAATGCCATGAAACATAAATAAACCTTAAAACCCACCCCTTAACCGAGCTCCAATGGCCAGCTCTGTTGCTATAGAGGAGTCCCTGCTAGCTGGGATGTTATTTTTCCAGGAAAAGACCACTGAACAAGCACAAGAACACACTTCCAACTGGAATGACTCTAGCTGTAGATTAAAGTACAATGACAGAGAGCAGAAGTCAATTTCCCATGAGAGAGCACAGAGCACATATCTCCTCTGTAAGATACTTCATCAGTTCTGCCTGACAAAATGGCAACTGCCCTTGCAGACTCCTTAAAAATGTAAAGATGAAGTATAGGGGAAGTCATAATAGGAACAGAGCTCCGCGCACACTAGATCCATTTTGGAACGCCACAGCGCTCAGGAAATGGGTAGAGGATATGGACACAAGGCATTGGGGGTGTGAAATACATTCTTAACAGACTATTTACATGTCTTATACTGATAGACTCAACATGCTCAATCCATTCAGTTTAACAAAGAGAAGGCTAAGGGATGACTTGATTACTATCTATAACAGGGGTGGGCAAACTACGGCCCGTGAGCTGTTTTTATGTGGCCCACAAGCTACACCATCTGGCTCGGTCCCACTCTGGCCAGGGCACTGGGTCGGGGCCGCACCACGTGGCTTGGTCCTGCTCCGACCAGGGTCGGGGCGGCACCATGCGGCTCCTGGAAGCTGCAACATGGCCCTGCTCTGGCTCTCATGCATTCCTTATGCCTGAGGATGCCCGAGAGGGGACATGTCACTGCTTCTGGAGCCACTTAAGGTAAATGCTGCTCGGAGCCTGCAACCCCTGAGCCTCTCCCCATACCCCAATCCCCTACCCCAGCCCTGATCCCCCTCCCACTCTCCAAACCCCTCAATTCCAGCCCAGAGCACCCTCCTGCACCCCAAACCTCTCATCCCCAGCCCCACCCCAGAGCCTGCACCCCCTCCCACACTCCAACCAAATTTTGTGAGCATTTATGGCCCATCGTACAATTTCTATTCCCCGATGTAGCCCTCAGGCCAAAAAGTTTGCCCACCCCGGTCTATAAGTACCTATATGGGGAGCAAATATTTAATAATGAGCTCTTCAATCTATAAGAGAAAGGTATAACGTGATCTAATGGCTGGAAGTTGAAGCTAGACAAATTCAGACTGGAAATAAAGTGTAATCTTTTAATGGTGAGAATAATTAAGCATTGGAACAATGTAACAAGTGTTGTGGATTCTCTATCACTGACAATTTTTAAATCAAGCTTGGATGTTTTTCTAAAAGCTGCTCTAGGAATTATTTTAAGGAAGTTCTCTGGCCTATGCTAAACAGGAAGTCAGACTAGATGATCACAATGGTCCTTACTGGCCTTGGATGAGTTTGCAATTAGTTACAAACACCTCTGTCCCCTGCTGCATGGGTTATTCAGAGCCTCACAATGATCCTATTTGTGGAGGAAAAGGTTGCAGGGCCCCTTGCAACAAGCCCTCTAGGCTAATGAGTGCAGAGGCCTCATGCTCTCCCCTACACAGCCTGTCTGCACAGAAGTGCCATTGTTCCTCTGTTTTTCTACCAAGGAATCCCCAAACAAACAGTCACATGCTCCACTCGGGTTCAGATGCACTTGGAAAAGAATCCCCAGAAATTCCTTCCACACTGAGGATCTTGTTTTTACACAAGTTCTTCTTTCTTAATCCTTAAATGGAGAGGGTTTTGGACGCTGGCTCACTGTCTCCACCAGGGCAATGAAAGAAGTTATTGGCCCAGAGGAAAGGGAAAGGAGGTTTAAGGATGAGCAGAGCTCTTTCTAAAATCCTGGAGCCAGTGACAGGTATAGATTGGACTGGTATTTTGACTAAGATGCTTCACGCCATATCATTATCATACACAATAAAGAGTGATAAATAGTTTCCTCCTAGCCATAAAAATAGCAATGAAGGCTGTGAGTACAAGTATGCTCATGGGATATGGTGGTGGGGTAGGGTGACCAGACAGCAAATGTGAAAAACTGGGATGGGGTGGGGGGTAATATAAGAAAAAGACCCAAAAAAATCAGACTGTCCCTATAAAATCGGGACATCTGGTCACTGTAGGTGCGGGTGGATGAGGTCATGTCTCTCTTGATGGAGAGGGCCCAGCAAAATTAAAAGCCTGATGCTTATGCCCAGCTAACGGCTTTACTCCTTTAAGGTCTTTTGCTTTCGGCACTGAAGGTACATCCTAGGTTCCATCCCTGCTAATGGCTATTATATATGTCTGTATGTGGCATGGGTTCATTACAGCTGAGCTGTACTGCAGAGAGTTCTGAGAATATTTTGAATCAATAGAGTGCTCTCTGATCTGGCCACCCCACCACCTCCTCCTCTCACATGTGCATTTGGAGACGCAGGCAGGAGTAGCTCCAGCTAACACTCCTCTTCTGAATGTGGAAACATTGGCTACTGAGCGTTTTAATTCCCTTCCTTCTTTTGGGGCTTTTGCTCCATTGTTCCCTCATGCTGGGATGGGTCGTGATCACGGCAGTATGCAGTGGCTTTCCCCCTTTGGTTGTAGTGCAAAGCACTGAAAGCAGCACTTAGACAAAGCAAACATCTCACCTTTGTGGAACTCAGAGCCTCCACCTCGCGATGCCCAGTGCAATCTGTCCTGTTTTGGCAGTGACTGAAGGGCAATGCCTGGCTGACCGCCAGCGTGAACTGCACTGATTGTTTTGTACCCGTTAACTGATCTGCAAATCGCACAAACCCACCATTACATTAACTGGGCCCTGCCATCTCCACAGAGAGTCCAGACACTGAATGGGTCCTGGAGACTCAACTCCCTCCTGCTCAGGGTTAAGGTTTACGTGTGGGAGCTGCACGCAGAAAGGATTTCAGCCTCCAGGGTTGTTAGTCAACCAGACACACCTTTTACCAGACTTGATTCACAGCTAATGGCCATGTGCCAAGACTGAGATCAGCCTGAAGAAGAAGAAGAAGAAGAAGAAGAGTGCAGGGGCTGGCAGGGGTGTGCGTAGTGCCTGGTGGGGGGAGGTAGATAAAGCTGCCTGTCTCAGAGTGGAGTACAGGAGACACAGGGCAAAGCTACAGCTGGTCCCCTGGCCTGTGTGCTCTGTGGGCCGGGTGGGACAGCTGGAGGCAAGTTCTACAATCCTAACTTGTGGAGGTTCAGGTGAGGAAGCATTTTTTCCTCTTGATTGCTCAACCTGCAATGCA
This sequence comes from Gopherus evgoodei, assembly GCF_007399415.2. Taxonomy (NCBI): domain Eukaryota; kingdom Metazoa; phylum Chordata; order Testudines; family Testudinidae; genus Gopherus; species Gopherus evgoodei. The sequence goes on from NC_044324.1 coordinate 172,457,366, forward strand.
ACCCCCAGTGCAAATACAACAGCCTGCGGGTGAGCTCACTGTAACTGTAACAATACTGGAAACTTCTCTGCATCTGTCTGCTGTAACTTATGCTGCCTTCTTCCCTGGGCTTGCGGGGGGTTGGATCTGACGTAACTTGGAGCCTGTACCCATGAATCCTCTCTACAGGAGCTTCTCAGGCAGGGGTGGCTCTATGTATTTTGCCACCCCAAGCACGGCAGTCAAGCAGCTTTCGGTGACATGCCTGCAGGAGGTCCACCGGTAACGCTGATTCGGCGGCTTGCCTGTGGGAGGTCCACTGGTCCCGCGCCTTTGGCATACCCACTGCTGAATTGCCACTGAAGCTGCAGGACCGGCGGACCTCCAGCAGAAATTGCCACAGAAGGCAGCCTGACTGCTGCCCTCACGGCGACTGGCAGGCTGCCCCCTCCGGCCTGCCCCCCAGGCATGCGCTTGCTGCGCTGGTGCCTGGAGTCAGCCCTGTTCTCAGGTTCCAGGGGTGTATACCAGGCACATGACAGTCTCCCTTTTCCCACCCCAAAGCCCAGGAAGGGAAGGGTAGCAGCGAGCCTTTGACGGTTTTCATGTGTGGAAGGGATGTGAGAACTGGGACAACCTTGAGTAGACGATTGTTACTGTTCAGGCCCCACTACTCCAGCGGTTACTGGAAATTTGGCTCAGTGAGTCATAGTAAATTGAAGGCTGTACAAGTAAAAAGCCTGGTGATGGAATACGGAATTTTAGCCATGTGTGAGGAAACAGGGGAGGTGGAGGAAAACACTGCTCCATCATCCTTGGAATCTAGGAACTGGCATCTTTTACAAGCTTAGCTATCTGACAGATTTGGATAGAGACTGTCCCTGGGCAGAGACAGGAATGCCAAGTCCAAGGGGATGGCAGAGACTTTGTGTGGAAAGAACAGACTGTCCAATAAACCTCTAGGAAAGGAGTGTCAGGTTACAGAAATCTTGCTGTGATTCCATCACAGCGACGCCATCAGAGCAAGCCTACCTGAGGAACAAACCCTGGTATGTCCAGATCATCTGAAAAAGTGCTGGTGGAGCAGTGGGAGACTGGACATCTGTCTAGGCATGCTCTGCATGGAGCTTCCTCTTAGATAAGTATGAGGCACCCATTATTTTTGACATTGTGTTTCCTGTATATAGTGTTCCTCATCCTATCTTTACCTGTCTCTTGGTGCGTTAACTTAGATTATAGTCATAAGTGTTAGAAATATTAATATACCTCACTTGTGACAGATTATTCATTAATATTTCTAAGAGTTTAGCTACTCTTCCGTTAAATATAGAGAGATGATGGGGTCAGCACTCCCCCATGAATCATTTGCAGAGGTTCAGTGGAAGCATATATATAAACTACCCTCTAAGGCAGGGGTTTCCAAACTTGGTTTGCCGCTTGTTCAGGGTAAGCCTCTGCTGGGCCGTGAGACGCTTTATTTACCTGAGCGTCCGCAGGTATGGCCACTTGCAGCTCCCAGGGGCTGTGGTTCACTGTTCCTGGCCAATGAGAGCTGCACGAACCCCTGCTCTAAGGAAATGCAAATAAGCCATCACAGCTGGTTTTGGCTAGAAGGAAGCAGCTGTGACAATCTGCTGCTAATTATCTGCCATGAGATCTCAAAAAGCCTGGACTGGGAGCATTTCTTGGATAAACAAAGATGCAGGGAATTGGGTGAGGCAGTGCTGGTACCTGGCAACAGTAGTCAGGAAACCCCACTGTTGCAGTAGCATGTGGCTTCTGACTAACTTAATCCTATCATCTGAAATGTCTTCACTCTGTACACCAGGGATAAGGATGAGGGCCTGCTGCCCAACAGCCTGGCACATGGGTGCTCCAGCCCCAGAGCACCCATGGAGTCGGCACCTATGGGGAAAAATTAGTAGGTGCTCTGCACCCACTGGCAGCCAAGCTCCCCCCTCCTCGCCTCCTTATCCCCCCAACCCGCTCCATGCCACATCCCGGCTCCTCCTTCTCCCTCCCTCCCAGCACTTACGACCCCCCCCCACCGCCGCCTAACAGCTGTTTGGCAGTGCTTCGGACTTTCCAGGAGGGAGCAGGAGGAGCGGGGATGCGGCACACTCAGGGAAGGAGGTGGAGAAGAGGCAAGGACTTGGGGGAAGGAGTGGAATTGGGGCAGGACTGGTGGGTTTGAGCACCCACGGGGCAGAGAAGAGTCAGGGACTTGGGGGAAGGCGTGGAATTGGGGCGGGACTGGGGGTTTGAGCACCCATGGGGCAGAGGGAAGTTGGCACCTATGGCCTGGCACATGCCTCTGTAATACTAATGGCTCAAAGCAAATGTGAAAGCTGCTAGTGCCTTTGTGATTTCGAGCCCAAGCTTGTAAGAAATTGTGTCTGTGTGCAAGAGACTCAGACCAAAAAGACACACAAGGTAGGATTACTGTTAGCAGACGGTGAAGTTATTGTCACAGAGAGGCCCTTTGGCAGAGGGTCCCAATTTTCTTTGCAAACAACTCTCATCTGAGGTCTGAAAAACTCACTACACCAAATACATGTCTTGTAGTGTATTTATGCATAAGGGGTAACATGTAAGGTAGCTACAGAAAGCTCACAATGTATCAAGGCCCAATCATTGTTATGCATGTAGGATAATATTTAAGGAATAATGTAACTATATTGAAAGTATGCTTTATGGTCTTGGAGTAAAAATGAGACCATGGGATAATTCCAGCAGGACCGAGTTGCCACCCCTTCTCAGTTAGCCAATGATAAGAACAGATTTAAAAGTTTATTAGAAAATGTTTCAAAGTAAACGATACAGAGAGTTTGAAAAGTCAGTTATTGATCATCGGGGGTAGCATGCAGAGTATAGGGGGATGCTAGTAGTTTGGTATTGAATGGCACATAACATATACAGTCTGCCATGTCCCTAATGCGGGGTGTACGGTGGGTGAGATCAAGATACAGTCAGGAAGCAGTGGGGGTACATCGCTCATACATACAGGTTACAGACAGTCATGGGTAAAGATAAGCGGGCTGGGTAATGGGGATAGGATGATAATACAAGGCTTAATTGTCTTAATTGCTGCATCCCAAGACTAACAATGGAAAATCATCAGGGACAACTGCAAACAATGGAAACTACTTGGAGATAAAAGAGGAACATTATAACAGCAGATAGGGGATCACCCTGTCTATGAATAGAGACAAAAGATTTTTCAGCATAACAGAAGTCGGGGAGAGACACGCTGTATCCATTCACTGAGGAAACTTGTGGAGCGGGGATGTTTTTTGTGAAAATCTGTATCTGGTGTCTGTGAAGCCAGCCAGTTCTGCAACAGACTGAACTTTGCAAGGGAAACCTACTTTATTAGAGAGGAAAGGTAAAACTATTAATAAGCATGGGCCCTAGTTTGCATTTTCTGATTTTTGTTTTGTAGTGTAACCATTTGTTTCTGCCACACTCTGCTATCTCTATTCTTTCTTGTAGTAAAACAAGAGGAGGGTTATTTAAGTGCTGTACATTTTACAGGGACAGAGCTTTAAGGTAAAACTGGTAAAATGAGGGACACTACTCCTTTGGGGGCAGAGGATCTGGGATTTCTGTGAGTACCGGTATCAGGGACTGGACATACAGGGGAATGCTTCAAGGGGCTCAGGAACTGGAGTGCACTGACTGTTAACCTGAAAAGCACAGACAGGCCTGGCATAGTCCAGAGGAGAGTGCCTGAAAGGGTGGTAGTGGTAGGCAGCTGACACCCAGCTACCACCAGCAAGACTCCCTCACATTGCAGGCAGGGGGTAACAAGGTGACTCACAGTCCCAGGTGCTCAGAGAACCCTCACAAATAATTTTATAAAGCTATTAATTCCAAGAACTTCCCAGCCAATGCTGGGGTCAAAAACCAACCAACCAAGCAAGCCCAGGATGCAGCTGATCAAGTGAAGATAGTCCACACACTTGTAGCCTCCATGTGACACACTTTATAGTGAGTGGTAAACTGCATTATGATGTCCACTGTTAGACTCTCTTCTCCTAGATGGGCTTCCCATCAGAAGCACCTTGCAGACATGAACATGACTTGGAGTACAGTGACTGATTTTTTGATAAGGCATTACAATTTCCAGGTTTTAATTTGTGTGAGTGATGGGAATGGATAGGTTACTCTCACACACAGAGTAATCTCATCATAGGAACACACGCATCTAATTTTGTCCTATCCGATTTTTGTTATATTTTTCAAACTTTTTTTCTAGGGAGGAGCCATTTGTGTCTAAACACAGATGAGAGATAATGTGCTGTGTATGCTCCAGTGTTGTGATACCATGGTGACTTCCTTTTGAAAAAATTGTAAAGAATGAATAAGCATCCTCTAGGCAATGGCCATTGTTTCCTCTCTTCTGCCAGAATGAGTCACTACATCCCATTTGATGGTTTTTTTAAGCCAAATACCATGGCTGAGTAATATTCGAGCTTATGTTGCTGAACTAAATACAATTGTCACCAGAACTGTAAGAATTGTGGAATAATAATAAATAATAATAATAAAATCACCTCTCCTGAAAAAAACAAACTAACCCTAAAGGGGAGATATTTGATGCTTTTGTGAACCTAATGTATTATACATTTTAGATTGTAATGAATGGCTACTGTGTGTGTGTCACTGTCCTGTACTGGATATAACTAGAACTATTCAACAATACATTCCATACTGTGAGCAAATAAGACAGATGCTCTTTCAGTTTAAGAGGTAGGATCTTGTGGTTTTGGAGTTCTCTATCCCTGCTGTAATGGTGACTTTCTGGACGGTCATGATATGCAGTGTCATCATAACTGTGACACCACAGGTGGCCAGAGGTTTGTCACAATGTAACTAGGGTTTTTGATTTTCAGGACTCTTTACAGAAATTGTGCCTTACTTATTATTAGCAGGAAGTTGCTCTGATTGCCACGTATAACACTTTCCTTTCTGAAATGAACCAAAACCCACTTTCCTCATTAGTGCAAAAATTATAACCATAAATTGAAATCAGCAGCAGTAGGATCTGAAACGAACAATGAAGGGTGTCTTGCCTCCACATTGTTCGGATGAAAATCAATCTTTAATGCTTTTGGCCTTTAATTGCTTGCCAATTCTAACTGAAAAAACAATAGTGAAAACACAACTGCAAATATTGGGAACGTCTGTCCCTTTGTATTTTGTACTAAACAATGATTCTTAGAGTCTTCCCTTTAGTTAGTTGCATTTTATCACTTTAAACTGAAATAAAAAAGCATTCTCTATAGATAAGTGCATTACAGTTGAGTAAAGTAGTGGGGTGGGAACCAGTGGGAAAGGTGTTCTTGCAGTTCTGACCTCACATGCACTGGACTTGTGAGGTCACAACACATGGAGGCTGCCTTTTATACAGAAACACCTGGGGGCGGGGGAAGGGATCACAGCAGTCAGGGCAGAGTTCCTGCACTAAAAAAAATAAAATAAAAAATCAGGACTACATTACACTCCATAGCCTCATCATGTACTCCCTCATTAACCAGTTTCTTTCTCCTGCAGCATTGCCCATATCCACATTCTTCCCCCTGCTAGCACCTGCCAGCACGGTACTGCAGTCTGGAGTAGAAGCTCACCTCTGGTGAGTTCAGCCCTAGCAGTGCTAACTGCCTGGGGGCTGGAGTAGATTACTGAGGGTTTTCACTGCAGGATTTAGATCCCCTCCCTGGAATAGCCACTCCCTAGGCTTTCACCTTGCTCTGTGGTTCATCTTGAACTTTTTACTCCTGAAACTGGTTGGAACTGCAGTTGCATAAGCTCAGTGGCAGGTAGCTCAGGAATGAGCCAGTAATAGACATATACATCAGGAGGGATGGATATACATTCCCTTGTGTTAGTTTTAGCTTAACACAAGCTTGTTCAGAGATATAGTATATGTGCTCATGGCTTTGTTTTCCCTGTACTGCACCCGTCTAAATTTCTCAGGAGCTTGCCGGTGTGCAGGGCCAGCTGCCATTTTGAGATCTGACTTTTGTTCTTTCTTGTTTTGTTGTTCTCCTTTAACTTAAAATTAGTCATTCAGACTGAAAAAAATTTGACAATTCCAAACAAGTGACCAAAGGAAAGAGGCCAAGATCTTTAAAATGAGATACTGTCCAGCCAGGCACGCATGGGCGAGCCTGCTTTAAGTCACTCAGCATTTGCTCTGAAGCACAAAGGACATGCCAGTCATGGCAGACTGCACAGTGTGCTCAACGGATAAGACCACAACATTTAGAGCTAGGGTTGACTGAAGCAGAGGTGGCAAGGGACAATGTAACAGGAGACAAGAGTGGAGAAGGAGGAGCAGAGTTGTTAAGGGCGTAGAGGGTGAGGACAAGAAGCTTGAATTTTATGCAGTGCAACAGGGAGCTAGAGGAGGGTCTCAGGTGAATGTGTGTGAGAGTGATGTGATCATCACAACAAACAAGAAAGGTGATCTTGGCAGCATGGAGGTGATGCAGGTGTTAGGGCAGCCAAACAGAAGGAATTAAGCTTTTCAGGGCAAGGATCATCTTTTTGTTCTGTGTTTCTACAGTGCTTAACACAATGGGAACCTGGTCAATAACTGGGGCTCGCAGGTGCTCTGGCAATACACATAATAAATAACACAGCAGTTATGACTGGAGTTGCGATGCTGGATGAGAGTGTTGACTCTTTGGACAGAAAGAAAAGGATGGATTTTAGACATATGGTGGAGGAAGAAATGTCAAGATGAGACCATACTAGGCCACCACACCCCTGAGCCCCAATCTGATAGTGTTTTAAAATCAAAATGGGTCAATACACTAGAAGGTCCATTATGAAGTAGTTCCCAAGGGAATGCTCAGAAATGCTCCTGTATCCAATGAAATTACATATAACATTTCCTTCCTCACTGAATTTTTTTTTTTAAACTGCAGAACTAGTGGATCCACTCTGCACAGTTGTCAATTAAAAAAAAACCAAAGCAGCCCACTGCACATTGCAGAGAGGACAAGAGAACAAACCACACACAGCAGCTATTAGTCACTTAAGGCACTACTGAAAGCTGCTCAGACACTACAGTGATGAGTGTAGTATTGGAACCTCTATAGAATAAAAAATTAACTGTAGTATGTGATACAGCAGAGCCAGATGGCAGCAGGAGAGACATTGATAGGAGATGTATAAGCCCCAAGATTGTCAGAACTTGTGGACTGAGGGGAGGTTACCACAGGTTAATTAGAGCACCTGGAGCCAATTAAGGCCCTGCCAGAGACCTAATAAAAACCTCCACTCTAGTTGGATAGGAGGAGAGCTGATTGTAGTTTGGAGAAGCAGGATCAAGAGGGAAAAACTGCTCCAGCAGAGCAGAGGGACTCCCCAGGCACAGAGGACCAAGAGAAACCCTGCCCAAAGGGGGAGAGGAGGGTGAGAAGCTGAAGGGGCATAATGGGAGGTAGCCTAGGGGAAAGAATCGCAGCTTCAAGTGCTCAGCTGCTGTCCATAGGGCCCTTTGGACTGGGACCTTGAGTACAGGGTGGGGCTGTTCCCCTTCCCTTGCCCACCAGGGCACTAGCGGAGCTGTTGACACCCAAGAATAGAGGCAGTGCCCTGACCCATCACATGAAGGAGAAATGGGGGACCCATCATAATAGCGTTGGGCACTTGTCATAAATATCATCGTTATTAATTCAGACAGTGGTGGTGCATACAATGGACAAAGAAAACAGAATCCAATCTGGAGGAGCTTTCAATGAAGGTCAGATAAAACATTATCATCAACAATACAAGGAGGTGGGGCGGGGGACTGGAGAGAGAATTAAAGAGTTATTTAAGAGACTAACATGAAAAACTAACAGGGTGTAACTTGGACAGCACATTAAGATGCCACAACTGAAAATTAAACAGGTGATCTCTGTCTTACCTAAGGCTCCTTGGCAGATATCTGTGCGGGTGGCACCTCCAACAATAAACTGGGGATTAGAACACAGTTCCTGGAATGAAATGCATAAAGTACTTCTTAAATAGACAGACATGGGATAGACAGTGTAGTTAAGATACTAGAGTTCCCAAGTATGTTCCTTACTGACAACCCTAGTTTCTGTATGTTTACGGCTATGGGGTATCATGATTAAGGCTGTGTGTCTGTCACAGAAAGTCATGGAATCCATGACTTTCTGTGACCTAAGTGACTTCTGTAGTGGCCAGCAGCAGCAGTTTGGGTACATGCAAGCAGCAGCAATTTGGGTGTTTGGGTGGGGGCTCATGGCTGGGGCAGGGGTGCATGGTGGTGCTTACCTGGAAGGGGAGGCTCCCCCTGTCATGTCCCTGCAGCTCCTAGGCAGGGCAGCCAGGAGGGCTCAGAACACTGCCTGTGCCTGTAGGCACCACCTCCACAGCTCCTACTGGCTGCGGTTCCCAGCCAATGGGAGCTGCAGAGCCAGCACTGTGACAGGAGCAGCATTTGGAGCCCCCTGGCTGCCTCTCCCCCTAGAAGCTTCAGGGATATGCCAGTCAGAGCTATGTAGGGAGGCTGCTAGCTCCACCAACCCTCCACCCCAGCACCAGCGCAGGTCCTGGGCTGTGCACCACCACCCACCTCCTCCCCGCCCCAGCACCTACAGCCTGCTCCCCCCAGAGCACCCACTGTCCCTGGCCCAAGTTTTAGTTAGGAGTATTTTTAGTAAAAGTTATGGATGGGTCATGGGCCACGAATTTTCATTTACTGCCCACAACCTGTCCGTGACTTTTACTAAGAATACCCAGGACTAAAACGTACCCTTAGTTATGATTGTCCTTTCCATTGCAAAGCATATCAAAACCATTACATAAAGAGGATACTACTGTGTCAAGAATGCAGTGGAGCGGGGGGGCCGGTGTACCAATACAGCACAATAATGGGTAACAGAAATCATGGCCAAGGAAAACCAGGGCAAACATCTGTTTTTACAACAGGCACAGTTTCAGGCCTATACATACAAGATTTTAATGCCTAATCTTTGAAGGACTTTGAAATGGTTAATTACAGGGAACTTGTATCTACCTTGGAAGGATTAACAGCTGAGAGGACTCTGCTTGGATCTGAATGTGCTTGGCAATTGCCTAGTAAGCACGAGCTGCTTTAAGTTGCCAGGGACGAAGGCTGAGTGGTATATTGTATAGAACAGCCTCCATGTCTTGGACAACTCATCCCTGTGCTAAGAAAAGCAGCTTTCTGTTGTGACAGATCAAAATGGTACACAAAGCAAACATGCTCATCTGCAGAGGTGATGTAGGCTCTAAGGCAAAACATAAGCAGCAGAGAAAACTTTGTACAGTGTCAGCCACCCCACAGCAGGTTCCTCAAGTAAACAGAGGCTTGGCAACCAGTCCCTTCATAAAATAGCATATTGACTGGGCTCTAGTTGTTAGGCTCCTACCCTTGATGGATTTTTCCATTCGTTTTTGGAGCTGTTTCAATGTTCTGTGGGATTACTTTGAGCCAACTTCCTCCCTAAGGAGTTCCTACTACACCAAGGATGAATGTAGCCCTTTGCAAAGGGTGCAGAATTCAGAGTGAAGCTATGACTAGCTTTATTCAGCTGCACATCCACTAAAGACTGTTTAGTGCCTAAGTGGTAAGGAATGCTAGACAGCTGGCAGGAAAATATAAACTTCCTGTATCAGTCAGGGTGGAGGAAAGAATATTGGGAGAGGGAAGGAGTGTAAATGGGGACATTAAAGTGGGAAAGACTATCACATGATTTGAAAAATTAAGAATGAAGTGAGCAACATTAGTAGGATGAAGAGAAGGGGAAAAAAAGTAGGTAGTGATGGGGACAGAATCCATTGTAATAACTCCAAAACTTGACGGGTATATTTCACAAGAGACCTGTGTAGCTGTAGGGTGTGGATCTCAGGATGGGTAGGGTGTGAGAGTTGGACATGAATTCATGCCTGTTTACACCTGTTTGATATGAACAAACCATGCTGAATTAGTTATGTAGATTGGGAATGCAAACAAACAAATCAACTAACAGCTGAGAACAGCCCACTGGCACTATTACATGTAAAAAAAAAAAAAAAAAAAACTGTCTTCAACTGAAAACATAGTGGGAGGGCAATGGAATGTCAATGTGGATACTTGTGTCTTGCCCTTCATGGAGTTTTGCAGTGAAAACCAACCATGACTCTGGCTGGCTTAAACACTGGCTCCTGTCTTAAAAGTAAAAATATTTCCTGTATTGAACTCAAGATAAGCAAGATATCTGGCATAACTATAAAATCAATGTGAGAGGACGATCAGGGCCCAAGTTTGTATCAATATAGCTCCCCTGACTCCTCTGGAGTTATTCTGGCCTTACACCAGGCGACTGGCCCTTGAACCGGACTGAATCTCTTTGACGTTCAAACAGAGTTTCACTTAACCTTCCTGTTCATTTTTGTGCCTCAGCATTTCAAGCCCAGAAATTCCCACAGTTCCCACAAACCTTCCAGCTAGTTTTCTGGACCAAAGAGATTTGAATAAATCCAAACTAAACTGCTGAAACTTTTTAGCTTTGCCTGTTACACATTGCTGAACCATTAACTTCCTGCATCTGCACCCTAATGTCTTGGCTGTGTGACAGCACCATGCAGCTCAGAGGTTGCCTCCCTTGGTCCATTAGCAGCTTGCTGCTACTCTGGGAACCAGTAATGTGCATTCTTCTCTATGGAATAGGGAAAAGGTTTTCGATCAATAGACAGGCTTTCACTGCTGTGTGTGCTGAGCTTGGAAAGAGTGCATTCATCCTCCCTGGCTAAACAGCTGTCAGGTAGTGCTGCTTAGCCAGGGACCTCTAATCCACCTGACTTCCCCTCTCCCTTTAAGAGTAACAGTTTCTATAACCTAGTCAGGTGTAATTTAATCTCTCTTTCTGCTAGAGATGGGCTCAAGCCAATAAATGTAGATCCTGATCCAAATCCCCAACCACTTTGGGGTGGTCACATCCCAGGGATTGGGTTTGGCTCATTAGTAAAGAGAAGGACCTAATGCAAAATTCAGAGCAGATCTTTCTCACCTCCGCCCCCCCCATCCCTAAAATTCAAAAATTGGAGGTTAAGATCAGGGCTGGACCCATCTGCAGCTGTCACCATGCACTGAAAAGTCAAGCTCAGCTTTTTATAGAAAGTATCCTTTGACTCTTTCATTTATAAATCTCTTCCTCCCCCGGATATGGAGGTGGGGGGAAGCCCACCCTTATCACTGTAGCTTCCCCCTACTAGCCAAGCCAGCACAGCTATTCCTGACAATGGCATGGCTTTGCCCTGCCCTTTACATTGACTCCCTGCTGCCCATGGGGCCCATCACGCAGGTCTCTTACCGTCGGTCTCTTCCACGTGATGCCCTGAGTTTTGTATGAGTTTGGTCCCAGTTCTTTGTACCCCAGAGAAGAGGCAATCGCAGGGAAGGATGGATCCTGGAAGAGTTTCCCAGCCTGAAGGCACTCGTTCCTCAGCGTCTCAAAGTCCTGACTGAGGTACTTAAACGCCTTTGCGTTGGAGCCTAAGCCCCTGGCCGTTTCCCTCTCCTTAGCTAATTTAGCTGCAATCCCAGACATGTTTGCCTCCTCCCGCTGCTGCTGCTGCTGCTGGTGGTGGTGTTTTGCTGCCGTCTGCGCTCCTGTGGGTAACACAAAAATGCAAACCTTCCAGCTGCTTAGCAGAGACGTAGGAAAGCTGAAGTAAACAGCACCAGCAGTACTGGGAGCCAAAACAGCTGGTGAATCATCGGGGGCGGGGGGCGGAATCTGCAGCAAAAATTGGGTGTGGCTCGTGTTTAAAGCTGCAGCTTCCCTCTAGTGTCCCTCTGAGGGTATTTACTAAAGGGCAGTGATGCACGGTGCCTGGATGTTAGCATCAGTCAACTAGTGTTGCTGATAGTTACATCTTGCCTGTTTGGTAAGGTGGAATCCTCCTAACTGGGATGTGCCTCTCCCCTGCTTGTTACCCCCCTTAAGCAGATGTCCTTTTCTTTGATTTTCTTTTTAAACAGCCTCCTCCCTCGATGAGAAGTCTGCAAAAACTGGCCCCCAGCATGGGAACAGAATCTGGGACCTTTTTGTTCCAAAGCACAGACCTCTGCCATGTGAACTAAAGGAGCAGCCTCTTAGCAGGTAGGAATCAGCTCTTGACCACTGTGTGGATCAGCCTTTTGACCCACCTAGCCAGTGTGTTATACACTCTGACTGTCAGGGGGAGCTTATTCTGAGTATCTGAGCTCTGCAGGAGTAAAAATCCCATGCCCATTGCTTTCTCATGATCTCTGGCCTGGGCTGTCAGAGAGAATAAGACTCAAACCTTTGGGCACCAAAGCCCAGGCCTCTACCCTGTAAACTAAAGGGGATAAATGTACAGTCCGTACTGAATGTAAAACTTCCCTTTACTGCATTTCCTCTTTAGTTCCTCCACTCCAAAACTGGCTGTATTTGAAAGTAATGGGTGATGCAACGTTTATATTTTGTAACATGCTTTGGGAATCTCTGGAATTTAAGGCTCTGGAGGATTATTATCACCTTTCCCTTTGACAAACTACATTTTGAGGGGATCCTTAAATCTTGAAATGCTTTCTATTGATGCTGTACAAAATACCCAGGGAAAGTAGCAAACTGAACATCAGCTGCACAAATGGCAGGCATGGTCCTTTCCCCAGTGCATTGTTCTGTTGCCTTTCTTGGAGTTCCAGGTTGCAAGAAATATCTACAATTACTTCTGTTACTGTTAATTATTTATATTACAGTGTCACCTCGTGTGCTAGGCACTGTAGAAGTGCAAAGTAAGAGACCAGTCCTTGCCCTGAAGAGCCTACAGTCTAGACCCGGGGCTCTCACAACCATTTTTTTGGTGGCCTCAGAGTGCAACCACCAGCTTTTGCTGGTGGCTGCTCTGACAATTTTCCCTATAATAATTAACTTTAGGAAAAACAAATGAATATGCACATATCCATATCCAAATCATTGTCATTTATTTATGTAGGGTTTTTTTAGCAGACTCAATAATAAAAATAATGTACAGTTGTCTCCAGAGCCAGCTCCAGCGTTTTAGCCGCCCCAAGTGGTGAGAAATAAATAATTTTTAAAAGCCGCATTTGCAGCACTTCGGCGGCTGCTCTAAAGCCGCTGCTTCATTCTTCGGCAGCAATTTGGCGGCAGGTCCTTCCCTCCGAGAGGGACTGAGGGACCTGCCGCCAAAGAGCCAGACATACCTCTCCTTTCCGTTGGCCGCCCCAAGCACCTGCTTGCTGCACTGGTGCCTGGAGCCGGCCCTGGTTGTCTCTATTCCTACTGGATCTAAACAGAATAGAAACACAAATAAGGTGCTTTGCATGTTCTTGTCTTTTTAGTTTTTCTTTTGCTTTTATTGGTTGCTTTTTTTTTTAAAGACTTGCTAGCTATTAAGTCTGCTGGGAAAACTGATATTAACAAACACACAAATATCACTTTTCGCAGTAGACTTACTCAGCCCTGGCAATCCCAGGGACAAATTGAGCCCTGGATAGGGAGGTGGGTATGGAGACAGCTGGAGCCAGGGGCAGTGGGGCACTAGGGGAAGCAGTGGGAGCTAGAAGTGATGAGCTCAGGGAATGGAGCCCAAAGCCCTGGGGCTGGAGTCTGCCACCTGCCACCTCAGGGATGAAGCCTGACCCCACCACCCCTGGGAAGGTGTGGAACTCACTGGCTACCTGCTCCTCCAGCTTTTGTGTCTCCAGAGAGGGGCCACTGCTTTGCCCCCACCACCCCAATAACCACCCAGAAGGCTGTGGCAGCAAGAAAAGCCCCTGGTGGCTGCATGCAAGAAACGCTGGTCTAAGCAGAGAAAGGAAGAGTAATTACACTCAGGCACAGGGCAAGTAAGTAATTTGCCCAAGATCACGCAGAAAGTCTGTGGCAGAGCCAGGAATTGAACCCAGCTCACCCGAATCCCAGTACAGTGTTTTAACCCCAGTCCATCCTTCCACACACTATTAGTCCCCTATATCAGGGGTTGGCAACCTCTGGCACATGGCTCGCCAGGGTAAGCACCCTGGCAGGCTGGGCCAGTTTGTTTACCTGCCATGTCGATAGGTTCAGCCGATCACGGTTCCCACTGGCCATGGTTTGCCATCCCAGGCCAATGGGGGCAGCGGCATGGGCGAGGGATGTGCTGGCCATGGCTTCCTGCCACCCCCATTGGCCTGGGACAGCCAGTGGGAGCCACAGTCCACCGAACCTGCCAATGTGGCAGGTAAAAAAACTAGCCCGGCTCACCAGGGTGCTTACCCTGATGAGCCACGTGCCAGAGGTTGCCGACCCCTGCCTTATATAGTGTGGTTAAAGTGAAGGGCTTCAGCTACTCTGACTCTCAAGACAGTGGCTGCTAGTGGTGCCACCTGACATGGGACATTAGCTGAAAATCCACCCCCTGAGCGAGGTAGTTATACCAACCTAACCCCCAGCAACGTAGCTACCACCTCTCAGGGAGAAGCTCTCCCCCCAGCATAGCTAGTGTCTTCACTAAGTGCTACAGTGGTGCAGCTGTGCCACTGTCTGCAGTGCTGTAAGTGTAGACAAGCCCTGAGTCAGAAGCAGGTCCTGCCTGCTTTATGGAACAGTATAAAACCAGCACAAAAAAGATGTCTGCACAGTGGGTTTTGTGGGTCCTGTCCTTTTCTGAACAGCTGAATGGACAATGGACTGAACTCATCCCACATCACCCCTGAAAGGGTTAAAATGGCTTACAAGAGGCTATTTGCCAGGAGGGGCTGCACCTGGGTGAGGTGTAGGCTGGCTATACTGAAGCTGACCCAGCTGGCCTCCTATAAAGCCAGAAAGAGGAGCGCACAAGGAAGCTGTTACAGGGGGAGAAAGTCAGCAGTTACTCTTAGGGTTGCAAGAAAGGAGTAGAAAGAAGCCCAGGGACCACAAGTCAGCAGCTAATGTCTATGCAGTCTCATGCTTGTGCCTGTTTTTCCTAGGCTTCTTCCCACTCCTTTCTTGCAACCCTGAATAACTGCTGCTGAGTCTCTCCCCCTGCAGCAGCCTCTTTGGGCTCTCCGCTCTCTGGCTTTATAGGAGCCCTGCCTCCTCCTGCCCTGCTGGGTCAGGTTCAGTTAAGGCTGTATAGCTAGCTTACACCCCAGCCACTGCAGCTGCTCCTGTCAAGGGGGAGGGATAGCTCAGTGGTTTGAGCATTGGCCTGCTAAATCCAGGGTTGTGAAGTTCAATCCTTGAGGGGGCCACTTGGGGATCTGGTGCTAGTGAAGGCAGGGGGCTGGACTCAACGACCTTTCAAGGTCTCTTTCAGTTCTAGGAGATTGGTATATCTCCAATTATTACCTTAAATAGCCTCTTGTGACCCTTTCAGGGGTGGTTGATGAGGTGAGCACCCCTTACCAGTTCCTTAGCCAACTTGCTGATGAAGTGCAGTCCCAGTGACAGCTGAGGTTGCATGTGCCATAAATCCACACAGATTTCAGCCTCTTGTTTCCTACTGAAGAGTGATAAAAGACACCAAGGCACACCTGTCTATAAGCAGCTCCACCAAGCTAGGACTGCTTTGTTTACTCCTGCAGCCTGAACCACAAGCATAATCTGGGTTTGGGTGGAGGAATCATAAGGTTCTATTTAGACCAAGAGCTGCTTTGATGTGTCACATTCAGGGCACTAAAATAAAACCGTGACTTTTTTTCTTCTTCCTAAATGCTTCATCTAGCCTTTCCCCATTTAGAAATCTCCCAGAGCCAGTTCTCTGAGCTGCCTTCACCCACTCTCTCACTGTCAAGCCTAAACCCTCACCGACACCAGCCTGCACGTTGGATCCAGTGCTACAGTCCTGGCTCAGGCCAAACTCTTGTTGGGATGAAAGGAAGTTTTGCATAAGTAAGATTACAGCATTTTCCCGCACTGTCCACAGTTACAAAACAGACATCCCATAGAGGAGGAGTAAAATGCTTAAAGTAATACAAGCCTTTTAGGATGAGTTGGATTCTTTATTTGAATGATTCAAGCCATTTGGAGAGTGGCAGTGGTAATGAACTTTAACTGCTTTGAAATCCCATATTAGTCCCTGCTCTCAAGTCAGCATTAATCTAGTTTGTCGTTTGTCAGTCATTTGTATGCTTGCAAAGTCCATCCACTGCTTTGCAAAGGAGTTAACAATAACCAGCCCTGCAGCTGGTGAGGTGGAGTCCAAAGCTTTGTGCCCATGGCTGCTGGTGATGGGAGCTGAGCTGACACATAGAAGGGAAGGGAGGGGTGACTGAATTCCAGAGTTGTTTTCCTTACTCATGAGGTTACACAGCTTCACTTTTTCCATGTGATTGTACCACTGCTGGCCATTTGAATTGCCAAATTTCCCCAAATAGAGCGGGAACTTGCTGCTTGCTGAAGGAAACCGTTGTTAGTCTAATCAGGGCATGAGAAGCCAGCGCTAAAGTGGATTTTTATTTATAGAGTGAGAGCGAAAGCGATGGAGTGAGATTGCAGGGAGTCTCGACTCCTAGCTGCCCGCAGGGCTGATGCTAGACACTTAGCTGTGTAGGTACCCCACTCTGAAAGGTGTCCTAGGATGATGGTTGTGGCTCCTGGCTGCTATTGGTGCAGCAGGACAGCTGGGCCAGGCCTTCCCGGGCTAGAGCCACCCTGGTACTATTTAGGGTGGCCAATTTTCTAATATGTGAAAACGACATTGAGGGCCAGAACCTCCCCCATCCCTGCCCTGCCCTGCTTTGCCTTGCCTTGCTTTTTTCCACTGAGACCCCACCCTGGCTCTGCTTCTTCCCTCAAGGCCCTGCCCCTGCTTTGCCTCTTCCATTGAGGCCCCATCCCCTGTTCCTCTTCTCCCTCCCCCCCCTTCTCACTCTTGCTTTCTCCATCTCCTCCCTCCACCAGCTGAGCAGGGCTCTAGAGGTGGAGGGTGACTGGGGCAGGATGGAGGGGGAGCCATGCTCCAGAGGTGGAGGGGTGACTAGGGCAGGACAGGGGGAGGGAGAGCCGCACTCTGGGGGTGGAGGGATGACTAGGGCAGGATGGGGGGACCGAACTCTGGGGGTGGAGGGCTGACTAGAGCAGGATGGGGGGACCGAACTCTGGGGTGGAGAGGTGACTGGGGCAGGATGGAGGGGGGAGCCATGCTCCAGGGGTGGAGGGGTGACTAGGGCAGGGCAGGGGGAGGGAGAGCCGCACTCTGGGGGTGGAGGGATGACTAGGGCAGGATGTGGGGGGGAGCCATGCTCCAGGGTGGAGGTGTGACTGGGGCAGGAGGGGGGAGAGTCTCACTCCCGGGTTGGAGGGGTGACTAGGGCAGGATGGGGGAGGGAGAGCCACACTCTGAGGATGGAGGGGAGACTGGGGCAGAATGTGGGGGCTGTATTCTGGGGGTGGAGGGGTGACTGGGGCAGGATGAGGGGGGGGAGAGTCGCACTCCGGAGGTGGAGGGGTGACTAGGGCAGGATGTGGGGGGGAGAGCTGCACTCTGGGGGGGAGGGGTGAGTGGGGCAGGATGGAGAGCAGCACCCTAAAGGTGGGGCAGGGGCAGGGGCAAGGGGGCCCGAACAATGAGCCCAATCACTGGCCCTGCTCCTCAAATGCCGCACGCTTCAGTATTCCTCCCTGCAGGAGCCGGCCGCTGGTACCTCTCTCTGCTGGAGCCAGAAAGTTCCTGCATGCTCCACCAACTCCACCAGCAGCTGCTCTTCCCGCCCTCCCGGTGACGGAATGGAAGCCAATTGTGGACAGTCAGGTAACCAGACTTTTGGTGACCGGTCAGTAGAGCTGCCCAGACACTGTCAGGTCCCTTCTTGACTGGACTTTCCAGTTGAAAACCAGACCCCTGGCAACCTAGCACTGTTCCTGGGGATGAGGATGGGCTGCTAGGCCAGAGCTGCACTACTAGTGCCGACTCCTCGCTACAATTTCTGGAGTGTTTGTGAGTGGGGGGAGACTACGCCATTAAAGGGGCAGGCCCCTTCCCCACAAAGATTGTGCTGGGCAAGGGGCAGTTGGACCAGAACCACGCCAGTGCTCGGCCTGCGCCCATTGGCACGGAGCAGCGATCTGCGGCCAGTGGGAGCCGCGACTGGACGGACCTGCGGACGGGGCAGGTAAACACACCGGCGCGGCCTACCAGGGGCTTTCCCTGCACAAGTGGCGACCCCTGTTTGAGAAACCCTGGTGTAGAGTAAGCTTTTAAGAATCTCTGTCTGGAGGGGCATGGTTTCTAGGAGGTGGGTCTCGGCCTCTCCTCTGCACCCTGCAGATGAGGGGGAAGCTCTAGTTTAGAGAAGCCTTTGCCTTTGAAACTCAGCCTGTGAGAAGCCCTTTCCTCTTGATATACTTAAATCCAAAGCCTATGGGTGGTTCTTCAAGTGTGTTTGGCTCAACTGATGTGCCACACAGGGACAAGTAAAAGTCTTGCTTATCTACTTCCCATGCAGAAGGAACAACAACCTTTAGGCAAAAGGGGTCACAGCTGATAATTGCCATTAACCCTAAGGACAAAAAATATATACAATTAAACCAAAGGAAAAGTAAATAACAGTTCATTAAAGGGAAATAAAAGTATACTGGACAGACTGGAATAGGAGATCTTGCTCAACATAATGGAGGGACATACTCACGTTGTAACAAATCCTTGGATGGACTTCCCGGTTGTCACTACGCTGCACACCACAGCCACTGAGATATTCAGCAGCAGCACCAGGAAGATAACTCAGATCCACCTGTTCCAAAGTTACAGGCTTCTACCGCTTTCTCTCTAGAGAATTTTCTTTAGCTGGTAGCATTATAGGGTCTTTGGCCTTGTCTAGACTTGCAGTGGCGTGTAGGGTACGTATAGCTACATGCTGCAGTGAAAAGCAGGCTTCATCCACACTGCGGTGTGCAGATACATGTGGCAGTGAAAGGCTGTGGTAGGGTGGAGGCAATGGGGAAAGGCTCCAGCAGCGGGACATTACAGTGCTAAAAATAACAGTGTAGATCAGGGATCTCAAACTCAAATCACCAGGAGGGCCACATGAGGACTAGTACATTGGCCTGAGGGCTGCATTACTGACATCTTTTCATATAAATGTACAACCCCTCACCCCCTGCTGCCTCCAGCACTGCTCACACTCCACCCCTTCTATGAGGCCCTGCTCCTGCCCCACCTCTTCCCACACCTTCCCCACCCCCATTCTAACCCCTTCCCCAAAGTTCCCACCCCAACTCTACCCCCTCCCTGCCCCTATTCCAACCCCTTTCCCAAATCCCTGCCCCTGCCTTGCCTCCTCCCCGAGCGCACAGCTCCCCACACTTCCCCCCTCTCTCCTGGAAAGCACTAAGTGGAGCTGGGGATGAGGGGTTTGGGCTGTGGGAGGGGCTCAAGACTGAGACAGAGCTTTGGGGTGAGGGCTGCAGGGTAGGGCTGGGAATGAGAGGTTCAGAGTGTGGGAGGAGGCTCTGGGCTGGGGCAGAGGGTTGGGGTGCAGGAGGGGGTCCTGGCTCTGGGCTGGGGGTGCAGGCTCTGGGGTGGGGGTGGGGATGAGTGGTTTGGAGTGCAGGAGGGATAGCTCAGTGGTTTGAGCATTGGCCTGCTAAACCCAGGGTTGTGAGTTCAATCCTTGAGGGGGCCATTTAGGGAACTGGGGTAAAAATCTGTCTGGGTATTGGTCCTGCTTTGAGCAGGGGGTTGGACTAGATGACCTCCTGAGGTCACTTCCAACCTTGATATTCTATGACTCTATGAGAGCCTCCAGGATTGAGGGGGGCTCAGAGATGGGGCAGGGGGTTGGCCAGCAGCAGGTCCCATTCCTAGGCAGAGGTGCGCAAGCCATTTCGTGTGACTCTTGCCTGCAAGCACTGCCCTCCCTTTCCCCGGCAATGGGAATGTGGAACCGGTGCTCAGGCTCCCCTGCCTAGAAGCCAGACCCGCTGCTGGCTGCTTCCAGGGCACAGCACAGTGTCAAAACAGGTAGGCTCTAACCTGTCTTCACTGGGCAGCACTGCTGATGGGACTTTTAACATCCCGGTTGGCAGTGCTGACCAGAGCGACCCAGTGCCTGACCCGAAGTTTGAAAAATGCTTCTATATAGTGTCTCCTTCTGAAAGTGAAATAATAAGTAATTCAAACCTAGAATAAATACATAGATGAGAGTCCAAATCTGAGCTCAGTCACCTTATACCCTCTGCAATTTCCTGCTGTCCCCGCTCACCCTTTTCCTCCTTTTTGGCCTTTTCTAGTATGGCTACAGCCATAAATTACTTTCATGGCTGGAGTTGCTCTTGGGAACTGAACAAGATCTACCACTGCGATTGTTTTTATTAATCTATCCATTCTCCTTTGTGCGTCTAACCTGCATGCTGCTAATTCCCTGCCAAACACATGCTTTGGCTGTACCTTGTACTAGCAAGAGAAGGTGGGTGAGGTAATATCTTCTATTGGACCAACTTCTGTTGGTGACAAAGACAAGCTTTCAAGCTACACAGAGCTCATCTTCAGATCTGGGAAACTCACTCAGTGTCACAGCTAAATACAAGATGGAACAGATTGTTTAGCATAAGTAGTTGACACATTTAGGCAGTTTCTTCATTCGAGCTGCATGCTAACATGCCAGTTGCTGCCAGTGTAATATTATTTTGTCCTGAGGGGAAATTAAAACCATTTGTTACATATTTTTCTGTCTGAGTCAGAGATTATTTGAAGCCACTCACAGTTCACTTTCCAGTGAAGAGTATTAATATTCTGTGCACTAAACGCACTTTAACATTCTGTGTTGCATCCATGTTCTGTGTTCAGTGATCATCTGGCTTATATTTGAAGAGATGGACTTTAAAACGTAGTATCCCAAGACATGTATTTACTAAGGACCTATTCAGAACTATCTGATTGGATAAAAAATATTTTCAAGCGGTAATAATGCAAAGGATCATAAAATACCTCATTTGAACTACTAATGAAATTATTGCAGGGTGGTTTTCTTGAAAAATATGAGAAAGTTTATTTTTAATATTGTGGCCCTAGGGCATCACTCTGGGCCTCTGGTGATGCCTTTGTATCTTCTAGAATTCAAATGTCTCTACTATACTAAGAAGTATACTCCATGGACATTTATCCTTCACTTAAGACAATGTAAGTCATAACTACTACCGAATGGGAAAATGTGGCATACATTATGCATTCATTAAACACTTTATATCAAAGGAAGCCTTCAGAACCTTTTTATAAGTCAGACACCAGGAATGTGGCTGGCTTGCCTTTGACTCAAAGGGCTGGTCTACACTACGGGGGAAAATCGATCTCAGATACACAACTTCAGCTACGTGAATAATGTAGCTGAAGTCGAAGTATCTAAGATCGAATTACTCACCGTCCTCACGGTGCGGGATCAATGTCCACGGCTCCCCGTGTCGATTCTGCAACTCCGTTCGGATTGCTGGAGTTCCGGAATCGATATAAGCGCATTCGGGGATCGATATATCGCGTCTAGATGAGATGTGATATATCGATCCCTGAGCAATCGATTGCTACCCGCCGATACAGCGGGTAGTGAAGACAGCCAAAGTATGTGCATGTATTCAGTCAAATATGAGGACAGCACCTGAGTCAAAATCCTAAAGAGGTTCACTGCTGGGTTCTCCAGTGCTTTTGCTCTTGTTTTATGGCAAGCATAGTTAAATGCTATAGAAAAATTGACCCAATGAAGGAACAAACCTTCTTTGCAGCTGAACATATTCTATCAAACAGCAAATTTAAATTCCTTAAAGTCACATGCCACTGCAGAAGAAGCAACTGTAGGTCTTTATGACCTATGTGGCCACACAAGAGACCTTTTCTCTGAGTCCTGAGTTGTACATTTGTATCCAACTGGTCTGCCTCCTAATTTCTTTTCTGTGATCACAGCTGGCTCTGTCAAGCCACTTACTGAATTTCTTAACTGTCCTTTCCCACTTAGCTTCAAAAGGTTCAGCTTTCTCTCCTGGTTTCTTAGGAGGTGACTTGAAGCCACAGATCCTCACAATTAGGAGGGTCTCTGTATTTTAAACAGGATGTTGAGGTGTGGGAGAAATAAGACAGACGTGATGGGGGTACTGGAAGAGGATCTGCTAATGCTAATTTGCATAAGTTCTCACAAAACATAGGGCCAGCAGTATGCTGCTGTGTTCTTAAATGACAATATTCAATTCCATGTTGACAGCTGCATAAGAACACACTAGGTTCAGTGAGACACACAGGTACATGGCACAATATTAAAGGCAGGTTTAGGTCCACAAACTTGTTCACTAGGCAGCACTGAACTATTTGAACAGCTAGCTTGTGAAAGTATCAGAGGGGTAGCCGTGTTAGTCTGGATCTGTAAAAGCAGCGAAGAGTCCTGTGGCACCTTATAGACTAACAGACGTTTTGGAGCATGAGCTTTCATGGGTGAATACCCACTTCGTGCAGGTATTCACCTATGAAAGCTCATGCTCCAAAACGTCTGTTAGTCTATAAGGTGCCACAGGACTCTTCGCTGCTTTTAGCTTGTGAAAGACTAGGCCTATTTAAAGAATCAGTCACTGGTGCAAGAAGTTCATCTGCTTAATGAGGACGGTAAGATGAGATGTCCTCCTGCTAGCCTAGAATTTAACTACGCTGTAACGTGGCTCATCTGCACCGTAGGATGTAATTGTTATGACTGCTTTTTAAAATACTTGTGTGGCTCCGCTTAGTGGTAAAGCTGTGTATAGCTGTCACAAATCAGCACTGTGATTTTCAGCAAAAAGGTAACGATGAAAAGGAACTGAGTTTTATGTAGAAGCTTTCTGATTTCATCTGGCAGCTGTGGCACATAGAATTCTACATACAGCCTGTTCAACCATCTTCTACAGCCCCCTAGAGCCCTTTAGACAGCAGTATTGGGGTACGTCGCATCCATTTTGTGCTCAGTTTACAAACACCTCTCGATGTTAGGATCAGTTTTACTGGGGGAAAAAGTGTTTTGATCACTACAAGCAGGGCCGGCCTTAGGATTTATGGTGCCCTAGGCGAGATTATTAAACTGGTGCCCCTGTGCCTGATCTGCTCTTAGCAACACAAACATAAGCTTGCAGTATTGGAAAACTTGCCACATTCACGTTATTAAAACCAGTTTAACTTAATTAAGCACACTGTAATGCTGATGGACTAGCACTAAAGAAGCAGCACTATAGAAAAAATTCTGATATGACAGAATGATGCAAATAATACATTTTTTTAAATTTATCAAAATTTTATTGGAAATTTATATGAAGAGGTATTGAAACACAGATTTGTTTTTAATTAAAAGCAATCTTTCTGGCTTTTTTGACTGCAAAATCAGTAATAATGTCATCGTATGACAAAGATAAAGTAGCGTCTTGTTCGATTGCAAGAATAGCAAGACCAGTTAAGCTTTCCTGACTATTGTAGAGCGGAGATAGTTTTTAATGAGCTTTAGTTTTGAGAAACTCCGTTCTCCTGATGCTACTGTTACAGGAATTGTCAGTAGAATACGAGTGGCAATGTACACATTAGGATATATGTCAACAAGTTTGCGGGTATGAATAAACTGTACAATGTCCATCACCGATTTTGCAAGTGGCAACATTGATGACAGTGTACTCAATTCTTCATACAGTTCAAGTCCATGTAAATCAAAATTATCACCGTGCTTCAGGAGGCTCTCTAGGTTCTTGCACTTTGTCATTAGTTGCTCTTGTTTTCCTATTTCGTTGAATTTAGTTATGTCATACAAAAATCCAAACTGTTCATGGTGTACTTGCAAGGTATTAAACCTTTCATCAACAGCAGATACTGCTTTATCCATCACAACATTAAAAAATTCAACCTCAAATTTCTTTTCTGGATCATATATGGGCATGATCTGCTGTACAGATTCTTCACAAAGAAGTGTCCCTGGCCTTTTTAACTCATATTAACTGTGTATTTACTTTATGAAAGTTGGAGAAAACATTGTGAAAACGTAAAACATTGGCTGCCCAACTTCTGGGCTGGCAAAAGTTATACTGACTCACAGGGAAAAAAAAAAGCAGGAGAATCTTAGTACAACATATGGTCACTCTATACCAGGGGTCGGCAACCTTTCAGAAGTGGTATGCCAAGTTCACTGTAATTTAAGGTTTCTCGTGCCAGTGATACATTTTAATGTTTGTAGAAGGTTTCTCTCTATGTCTGTATTATATAAATAAACTATTGTTATTATCTGAGGTCTTGGCCACCGGTCCTGCTCAGGCCACTGCTAGCTGAGTAAATGAAACCCCAAACCGGCAGCGGGCTGGTGGCTGGAACCCTAGACAAGGATCCCAGGCCCTGCTCAGCCCACTGCTGGTCTGGGGTTCTGACCACCAACTCCTGCCAGCCAGGATCCCGGCTGCCAACCCCCCCTCAGCCCACTACCAGCCTGGGATTCTGCTCACCCAGGCTGGCAGGAGGCAGAGTGGGGCTGGCGGCTGAGCTCTTGACTGGCAAGGGGCCGGCAGCCGAACCTCTGAGTAGCAGTAGGCTGAGTGCTGCTGGCACCCCAGACTGGCAGCAGACTGAGCCACTCAACCCCCCACCGGTCCTGCTCAGCCTGCCACCAGCCCACTCAGCCCGCTGCCGGCTGAGTGAATGGAACCCCAGGCTGACAGCAGGTTGAGTGGTTCAGCTGGCCTGCTCAGCCCACTGCCAGCCTGGGGTTCCTTGGGAGTCCCCAGGCCAGCAGCAGGTTCTGAGGGGGGCCGATGGCTGGTATCCCAGCTGGCAATAGGGCAGCAGCTGGAACCCCAGAGCAGTGATGGGCTGAGCCGCTCAGCCTGCTGCTGCATACCATCAAAAATCAGCTCACCTGCCACCTTTGACACGTGTGCTGTAGGTTGCCGACCCCTGCTTTATACACTAGTAAGGAGATGAGCATATTACAGTTGTTGGAGGACTCTTATCAGGGGTAACAGGCTATAGGAAAGTCAGTCAACATTTTTTGTTTCTCTGATGAAAACTGGCCCACTCCCTGCTTCAAACCAAACCTGTCACTAATTGTCAACAACTTAATTTTCTGTTTTTGGTTAAGATATTGATTTAAAAAAAATATATTGAAATTGGATTCAGGATTGTTAGCAAGAATTTTTGGCAAACAAAGTTGTTAAATGAAAATCTAAATGGCAACACAGTACTGCTTTCATGCTTGGCTCACCCCCCAGCCTGCTGGTCCAACAGCTGCAGTAGAGGAGGAGATAGGTGGAAAACTGCAGGACCCCAAAATCCACCTCTTGGGGTGCAGAGTGGCAACAGCAGCAGCAAACCCTCAGGTCCAATCACACGCCAATGGACACCACCACCAGCCTTACGGACCATGGTGAAGTTAGCACAGCATCTGATCTCAGGGACGGGGCACCCATGGAGCCACAGCAGCTTATCCTGCCCTGTGCAGCTCCCCCCTTATGAGATGGATCGCTGGCAGATGCCAGCCCGGGGGAGAGACGCTCCCCAGCTAGGGTGGCCAGATCCATATGTCCTGATTTTATAGGGCCAGTCCCAATATTTGGGGCTTTGTCTTATATAGGCACCAATTACCTCCCCCACAGTGACCAGACAGAAAGTGTGTAAAATCAGGACAGGGACAGGGGGGGAGATAAAAGGAGCCTATATAAGAAAAAGACCCCAAAATTGGGACTGTCCCTATAAAATAGGGATATCTGATCACTATACCCCAATCCTCTATCCTGATTTTTCACACATCTGGCTGACCCCAGCCAAGCCCTGTGTGACATTCCAATCCTGGTTGCCTGCCAAGGAAGTGAGTTACTTTCACCTTCATTCCTCAGCAGGCAGCCAGCCAGCCCTTCCCCCACCTATCCCCCAGCACCTCACCCAATCCAGCCCTGACGGAGGGGAGGGAGGAGAGAGAGAGGGGTGCTCCATGGGGCGGGGAGGAGAAGAATGGATGTTATGGGGGACAACAAAGGATACTGGTTCCAGAGCCACAGAGCCTGCCTCACCTGACCTCAGCCGGGGGGAAAGAGTCACACTCACAGGTGAGCTCCTTCCCCATCCCCTACTCCCTCCCCTTCCCAGAGACCCCAGCAGCCAATCCCATTCCTCAGACTGTGCTGCATTCGGCTCTCTCTAGGACCCAGCAGCCCTGCTTCTACACTGTCTGGGCTGCCTGCAGAGTGGTGCCCCCAGGCAGAGTGAGGCCCTAGGCGGCTGCCTATTCTGCCTATGCCTAAGGACGGCCCTGACTACAAGGCAGTGAGCCCCTCAGTCTCTCAGACACATATGCGCGGATGCAGATATTGGCCAAAACTGCAAGACTAGCAACAAAATTGCAAGAGTTGGCAACATTAGGTATGTCATTTTTAAAAGTGCAGCCCTTCTTCACACTTCACTACTGCATTGTACTGTCAGTATTGGGTATGAGCCAAGATGTGGTGTGGAACTTCACATAATTGCAACCAGGAGATGACTGCCAGTGGTGCAAGTGAGCCATCTTCCTCCCCGGCCAGGTCTAAGAAATGGACACCATTTTTTGGATTTCCACGGAATAAAACCTCACTGGTTCAATGGCATCTTCAGGTACACTCCCTCATACCTCAGTATGGAAAATATATTGGATCATCACAGATTGCAATGGAAAAAAACTTTCAGAGCCATACCCGGGACCATTTAGAAACTTCATGGTTCTTCCTGTGCTGCTTAGTACGGGCCACTCAGAACTCTGCAGTAACAGTGAGATAGATCTCATGTTTTTCTGGCCCCTACTGGTCAAAATAAAAAGAATTTCTCTTCACTATAGGGCCAATACCACTGCTCAGTTGCTCTGATTCCCTCCAGTAGAGAGCAGTGTTACACACTAGTAATTTTGCTGCAATTAAATCTCCCATGTAAAGGATGTATCTAGAACTGGTTGAAAAATGGCAATTAATTAAAATTGTTTAATTTTCTTTTTAATTTAATTCTAAATGGCTCATATAGTTTTTAAAATGTTGGTTGAAACAATTATTTTTGTTTCCTGATATAGTTTATTCCCTCCTTTCTCTCCCTTTTTCCCTCCCATGAAAAAGAGGAGGGACAAAAAGGAAAAAATCCCTACAAAACTGATTCAAAGCAATTTTTTTGCTTTGATGAAAAACTGGACAATTTTGAATTATATAAAAAGATTACACAAAAAATCATTGCATTTCCCCCCACATCTTAAAAGCTATTTTTTAGTGAAAATGTTTTGACTAGCTCTAGATATATCCATTATTAAACTGATATTACTAGTGCTCTCAATCTATATGTCATTTTTCCATGTGACGATATCTGGAGACCAGCAATTAAGTATTTTGAAAACTAGTTTTCCCACGAGGCTGGGGTGAGGGGAGACTTTTGAAAGCATAGAAGGTATTTAGATGCCTAAGTCCAATTGAAAGTCAATGTGTTTTGTGCTCCTAAATGTCTTCGGGGCTTCTGAAAATTTACCCCTCGAGGTTTAATGATGAGTCTTGCAATCCATCTTCAGTTTCCTTTGACTTCATAGCACTCTTATCTAGTAGGTATTTATGGGGGAGAGTCACCGGGGTTACCCCAGGGATTAATCTGGCCACATGTGAAAACCAGCAAAACACATCCCCAAAGAGTAAAGAATTAGCTCACTAGCAACCACTGAATGTACAGGGCTGGCATGAGGCCATGAGCCTTCAGAGCCCCACAAGATTGTGAAAACAGCTCCCTTGTTATCACTGCCCCCAGAGAGTGCCTAGGGTCTGCCCCCTATCATTTCAGGGTTGCCAGATGCCTGGGATTCTGACAATGGGTCTGAACACCCATTAATTTCCATTTAAATGGACAGCCTCCTATTCTCCAGGGTAGAGTCAGCAACTGCTGCTGGAATCCGTTCCTATGACAGCTCTATGCGTGCTGATGGTCGCTGAAAACCCCTCCCCTCTGAGATGTAATTGACTTGATTTGTTCATTGCTGAATGGGAATAAGTGATCCTCTCCTTTTAATCTTCTTTGTTGCCTCTAGGTGGTGCTTGTGTATCATTTTCCATATGTTACTCTGAGCGGACACTGATCAATCCTTCAAAGGGAGAAGTGCAAAATTTAGGATTCTTTGCTAGAATCAGAAGCCTGAGAAAACAAAACAGTTAGGTCGCCCCTGTCAGTTAGGTCCCTGTCAATGAAGGATTATTCCGTATGGTAGATAGTTGTGGGGCTTTTACCACTTCCCTGGGAAACTATATTCCTATCTTGTAGATCTCCCCTGTGGGAAGTTTTCCTGAAATACAGCTCAGTTAACTATTGCTTAATTTCATCCTGTGACTCCGGGTACAACCATAACCAATTCCTCTTCCCCACATAGTCCACATCAGTTGACCCATCTTTACTGAATTGGAAGGTGCCCAATGGCAGAAGTGCTCGGACCTTGGGCACAATAGTTAGAGGGCTGTCCTGGTTTGGGAAGCCCGATTCCCACTGACCAAATCCCCCTTAGATCACAGTGGGAGTTAAAGGAGAAACAGGCAATGGAACTTTAGCCTTTGTCCTGACCCTGACATGAAGGCTAAGAGAGCAGGCAACAGAGGAATCCTGATCCTGCAATCCTCAGAGGATGGCAAGTGGACCCTGCAAATGTTTCCATTTGGTTTGTTGCGACAGGCACATTTAACCAGCCCCTAACCAGTTTCCCTGCTAATCAGTTATTGTGGAAAGTGCAGGAGGCTTGTGTCTTGAACAAAATAATTGATCATTCCAAGCCATAAAGGGATACCAACCAGAAAATGTATGGTTAATAACTCACCCTGCTTAGGTCACACTACAGTTCCTTTTCTTGCTGCAGTGGCATGAGGCAAGATGTGATATCAGTCTCAGCTTTACATTTCCTATCTTCTATCCATTAAACTTAGACCAGCAATGAGAATTCAGTGTGGTGGTTTGTATTTCACATACAATTAATGTGTCACAATGAGGAATTTTTTCAGCCACCGTAAGATCGTGAACGTCATCGTTTGCTGCAAAGGTGAGAAAATCTTACAGTTCATGCCCAAAGCATCTCTTAGCATGCTCATGGTATGGTCACAATTGCATAAAGCACTGCATTGGGTATAGGAAACAGTGTCTGTATGGTCAGGTTGCTCTTTCTATTAAAAGTTTCCATGATTTATACTGTAGATGATTTTTTGAATTATAATTATAAATCTACATATAGTCTGGTATTACTCTAGGATATTTACCATAATGAACTGGCTAGAGGGCAAGTGCATCACTTTCCTCCACTGGACAGAATGAAAACTGCTCAACTGTTTCATAGACTGATAATTGATTGTAGAGATTCTCCTTTTGCTGAAGCAGTAGGGGGAGGGCTTTTGGCTGTAGGATGATCTGCGTTCTATCCCTGCTGCCTCCATGAAGTTCTAAGGGGTCATGGTGTGCTGTGTGGTCACACAACCAGGAAATCCCATAGGTTTGTTACAATACTTTTTAAAACAAAATATTGGAAAATGTACCTGCCCTGCTGCCCCTGGAACAACTGGACCTGAGGGATCCTGCATTATTTTTATGGCATTAACTAAAACGATGTTTGTTTTTTTGTATGTCAGAGTAGACAAGGCTGGAAGTATGCTCCAGTCCCTTAGCTTGTAAGCTGCCATGGAAAAGAGGCTTGTATTCTGGGCATGTAAAAAAATCCACATCCATTACAGAAGCTTCATAGACTGTGATGCTGACAAGAAATGGAGCCTTTACTATTCTTACTGAACAATCCTCTGAAAATGCAGTAAGTGATCTCCTACGCCCTGATCCAGTGTTAAGTGAGTAAATATTCTGGCACAAGTATATTATCATGCCTCTTATTTTTTGCAATTGGAACACACACACAGAGGGATTTTCTAGGAATTGCTTTAATGGAGCTGTGTTTACTGGGGCAGCAATTGTGTCATTTACTGTCAATGACTTGCAGAAATGGCATGAATCTTATTTGCACAATTGATGAGACTGAGGTATGGTTAGAACTACTGCAGTAAGCACCATGGAGGGGAGGGAGCTCAGACACAATGTAACTAATCTATCTAGTTCTTATTACAGGGCTTTCAGAATTTTAGGCTGTGTGTGTTGGCAGGAAAGCCTGTAATGCTGCTACTCCTGTTTTCCAAGGATGGATCTTACCAACTGGGTAGGAAAGAAAGAAGGCATGTGTTGGGTTAGAATAAGGCCTTAAAAAGGAATTAAAAAAATTAGTTAAAGCCCCTATTAAAGTTTTATGTAAAGCAGCATTCAAAAAGCAGGTAAGGAAGAGTCAGCTTTGCTATGATGGATGATAAAACGTCTTCCAAACATTAATCAATGTTGCTCTGCAATTCAAGGAGAAATGTTTGGTGTCACCTTGCCCTGCTATATTTAAACTGTGTGCCTGGTGTACGGTCTCCCCTTTCTTTCTCCATTATTTGCTCACTGTTCTGCACCAAATGCTGTAGAAATAGAATGTTCAACATGAAATTGGAACAAATTACTTGTTAAGGATGACTCTGCTGAGCCGATGTGCTCCATTAATTTCTGAACGATGTGGTCAGCGTTCCTAACTCATGGCCATGACGAGATGGGTTGTCCTGCCCGTATGTTGATATGGCAGATAATAGCACTGACCACTGTTGTTAAGGTTGTAAAACAGTTTCCATTTTAATCCCTTGTTCTCATATACTCAGACCTTCTGGAAATATTGAGCTTCTGGGATGAAATTGTCCATGCTCATTATCTACTCTAAGGTGAAATTATTTGGAAAGTCTGAATAAAATCCCCCAATTATTTTAGAGATATGACATGGTTTTTAAAAAAGACCCAAACACATTTTTATTGTAAAGTTATGACAGGGTTAAAAAAAACCCCACAAGTACATATTTTTCCCTAGTATAAAAAATTCTTACTTTTTTTAAATGATAACTCAAAAATAGCTGAACTTCAAACTTGCTATCTAAATAAGAATGAATGAGCATAATGTGTGCTGTTACGTTCATATATGTGTGAGTTTAAGGCAAAATGATATAAAAACACCTCCTGTGGATCATCAGCAGGGTTTGAACCTGAGACCTTCAGCACAGATTTCAATTATTTGATCTAAAAGAGTAATTCCATTAGCTGGTAGAAGTAGTGCATTCTTGCCCTTTATCTTCTGTGTAGTGCAGAATGGAATACACGTAGCTAGTGTGTTACACGGCTTTTCGAATATGAAAAGGTATTTTCCTGTCTCTAAAACAAGCAAAATTCTGCTCAATTACTCTACTCACCCAGGATCCCTTGGCGAATGTCTGTCTGAGTGGCTCCTCCAACTATATGTGATTAATTTGAGCAAAAGTGTTGTCAAGCTTAAGATGAACGACAATATTGCCAGTGTTAGAACTAAGACTTCCGGAAGCTTTATAAAGTAAACTTCACAAAATTATCTTTAAAAAGCAAGCTTTGCAAAAGTAAGCTGCAACTTGTGGTCAAAAGATGCCTACAACCAGACAAGCTTTTATGTTGACTCCTATATGGTATTAATAGGTCATGTCCTCGGGTACGGCTTATTGAAATCACCTTTGGAACTTGTGGTTAAGGGATCCTGCAGCCAAAAAACAAATTCCTATGTGGGTTTGATGAGCTAGGCCTTTAGATGTAGGTCATCAAGATAACCTCACCCACAGTCAAGCCAATAACCCATTTAGAGGGAAGTTACCTAGAAAACTAAAAAAACCCACAGTCAAGACAATGGGCCGTATAGAAGTAAGCTATCTCCTTGAGCATAATTTATAAACTAAAATAATAATTGGCTACAAAAACATAAGTAAGCATGAATTATACAGCCAAACCAATAACACTAAATTTGGCCTAACCTAATTGGTTGACCTGCTTAAAAGCATGGCGGGCAGATGAGATTAAATGTGTAGAATCTCAGGTGTGTGTGTGCGCGTCTTGGTCTAAGAAGTTATTCTCTTTGACTGGTCTGACCCGTACCCTCTGAACCGAGAGAACCTGAACTGCACCAACTATCTGCACCTGGCCAATGCAAAAAGCGGTCAACTAGAAGGTGATATATTCTCGGTAGGGTAAGGTTTTAAAGTGAAAAAGTCTGGCTGCATGCAAAATAAGGTAACGGAGTAAAGTCTGGGTTGCTCGAGCTGTTTTAATCTCAAATTGTACTGACACTATAGTATTAAGAATGGTAGTGTTGGGATAATTTAATCTCAGATTATATTAATACTGGCAGTATTAAAAATAGTAGTAAAAGTTTAATACTAGTGTTAAATTGTTAAGAAAATAGTAAAAAGTTGTTAATCAATTTACAGTATCTTTGTACGTATAGTTAGTAAGGGCAGAAATAAAACTTGTAAGGTTCAGAGTCACTAAGTAATAATAGCTTTGCA